>NC_083868.1:43594536-46394536 GCF_032452875.1 Bos javanicus
ATATATCTGAATCACTTTGCTGTATACCTGAAACTAACACAGTATTGTAAATCAGTTATATATATGTGATCATATATTATAAAGTATATGATGTATATCAATTATACTTCAATTAAAAAAATCACTGTGTGGTTTCTGTCTTGCAATTGGACCTGAATTCTTACATGATATTTATATACAACAAAAAATGAAGAATATACAATGAGTTTTGGTTTTAGACCAGTTCCTCCTCTCTAAGAGTTTCCAACCTGATAGCTTTCTGTTGTTTTTTTTTTCTTTTTCTCATTTCTTCCCTCCCTTCCTTCCTCTCTTCCTGCTTCCATCCTTCTTTTTCTTTCAGCTCTGAAGATGGCTGGATAACATGAGACTTCAGCATCTCTCCCTAACCTGAGGGTGCTATCATGGTGCTATAACCTGAGAACATCATGGTGTTCTGTTGAAGAGACTCCACTTTCCTTTCCTGATGCCTCTGCTTGCTCTGATTATGAGAGGGGTTTTAAAACTGATCTGGCAGGGAGCTTTTTCAGTCTCAGGATCTTGCAAGCTAATGGACCCTCTCATTCCTTCAGCACCATGACACTTCTTGTGTAATCCCACTATATGGTACAACTTCCCTTCATTAAATCAACTTCTTAATGTTTGGCAGTATTAGAAATGCTGGAACAGAAAGCATTATGTAAGACATGATGATGTTAAGTGGAAAACAGCAAAACATTAAAAATTTATAGTTCCTGAAGGACAAATTATAAAGGTCTGTCCCTTGGAAGTTTCTATTGATTGACAATGACTATTAGTCTCCCACTGGGAGAGGCCAATGAAAAACTATGCAGATTCTGGAACAAACTTTGCATTGGGGCATTTGAGGGAAGAGTGAGTTGTGCACAAGTAAGGCAAGCTCTTCCTTCAGATGCGGAGCTGCTTTGTAACTTAGCCTCAAAGGTCTAATGTCTGAGCTCCTGGGATGACCCTTCTCAAGCTCACAGCTTCCCACATTCTCCTTTCTGTTCCCACAAAACAGTTATGCACTAGCCTCTGCAATTAAATATTTAATAAATGAGAAAAACAAGCTAGAAACCTTCATCTCTTACTTATACTGTAGAAGAATAATATGAGAATGAAGGTGAAAACTATGAACATGAAGAGATTCTGTGCTTTTTCCTAGGACAGTATTCCCCTCTACTGGTGAAAGCCTGTAACTATTTTTTCCCCACCAAAGCTGCTTTAAAAAGAAGTAATCAACTAAGATGTTTGTTTCTGTGTTTTAAGGGAACACTGGTATTTTCTTACACATATCACATTATTTTTAGAGCCTGAAAAAAATCCCCAAGGAAATCATCCTTTATTTTTTTTTTTCACATATTCAGTTCTGAAAATTTCTTCCCCAAACAATACCCTGGTGTCTGGGGAGACACTGCTTTTTGTTTTTTTAAATCAAAAGAGCATTTCTCTCCCAGCATGTGTATTATTTTCTACAGAGCCTAACTAATTATAGTTTAGGAGGAAGTTCTTTCAATATTTATCCCTGCAGACCCTCCTCTTAGTCTCCCCAGAGAATCATCCCCAGTGCAGATGTACTGCAGAATTGAGAAATAATAGGTGTCTGGTATCAGATTCAGTTGACTTAGTAAAGATCTTTGTGACCTAAAGTTGAACCTATCCCACTGATTTCTGTTTTCTGAGAAATGTTAAGTCAGAAAACCCTGGAGGAAGTAGACTATTCTAATGACTCACCTGGGAAAGCCCAGAGAAGGTGCCTTATTAGACTCAAAGAGGCTAACTGAGCCCTACAACTTCTACAGGTATTAACACTGGCATGCTTTTTGCATTGATATTTGACATAAGGAAGAAGTAGGAAATATGTAAATATGGGAGAAAAAAGAAATTGATGTTTGGATCAGATTCCTCTTATCATTCATCTGGACATTTTGATGAAGGCAATAGGTGAATAATTAAAACAAAGTGTTTACACACTGTTTTCAGGGTATTACTTGACTATCCTTGCTATCCTAAAGGGCCTGCATCATGTATTATGTGCATAAATATTTAAATTCATCCTTATAGTACACTAATAATTATTTCAAACTCAACTCCCAATTAAGTTTGAAACCTTGGTGTTGTTTTTCCAATGTTTTCCCTCTCCTCTTTGAATTGCATATTTACTCCCTTCTAAAACTAATACTATTGTGGAGAGTGTCAAAAACTAAAGAAAAGTTAAAAACCAAGACTCGCAAAGAGATAAAAATGAATAGTTGTTAAAGATTTTATTCTACACGTTAACCAATAATGTTATCTGAAAGGTGGATTTGCTTCTTGGCAGATTCTGAGCCAACAGACATCACCAAGCTGAAGACTGGGAGAAGGGAGGATTTATTATTACTTGCATCAGGTAAGGAGAACATCAGGGGTCTTTCCCAAAGAAGTGTCTCTCTGAGCAGCAAAATTAGGGACGTTTTAAGCTAAGGGTATGTGCATATTAATGAAGGGGCTTGAGCAGAGGAGAATTTAGCATAGAATTGGGGCAAAGGACTATAAAGTCCAAGCTTCAGTTGATTGAAATCTGGTCAACATCATCCTTCCATCCTTCATTTGACTGGGGGCCTTAGTTCTGCAGAACTCAAAAGACCTGTATCAGATTGTTATGTATATTCCTTGAGGAACTAGGACTGTTTTATTGCTGAACTATGGTTGACCGCTTTTCCTTTGCTCCTATATTCCCTTACTTCCCTTAAGAACACCTAATTACTGAGACTTGCTCAAGGGCAAGCATTGTGGCCAGACTTAGATCACAAAAACAGCTTAGGCCAAAATGGATCCTCTTATGTCAAGAAAGCTATTCCTGCTTCTCTTTCTCTGGGGACCTCCAAACCTATGTACTTACAGTGATGATACTGGACATATGTCATAACTCATTCAAGAAAATCTGAAGAAACAAACACATTTATACATCAGGAATATGGAAATGAATGTGTACATAGAGGCAAAATTGATTTTCCCACAGGGGTATGTGTGTGTGTGTGTGTGAATGTGCGCTTAGTCACTCAGTCATGTCCGAGTCTTTTCGACCCCATGGACTGTAGACTGCCAGGTTCCTCTGTCCATGGGATTCTCAAAGCAAGAATATTGGAGTGGGTTGCCATTTCCTACTTCAGGTCCCTATCCAAGGAAAGAATTTGCATCTCCTACGTCTCCTACATTGGCAGGCGGATTCTTCCCCACTGTGTCACCTGGGGAAGGTGAATCAGTTGAACATCTACTGAACAAGACTCAATTTGTATGTTAATAGACAAGAATTATTTTACATTGTTACTTCTTATCTTCAATTTACACAGTTGCAAAAGCGCTCAGGGACAATAAAAGACGGCTGCTGCTGCTAAGTCAAATCAGATAATCCTAAGAGAGGTCCCTAGATGCCAGACAATGCGTAGCCTTCCAGTGAAGCACAAAATTTTTCCTGTAAGAGAAAGTAATTTCATGCTTGATGCTCTTTCCTTTCTCGGTTTTCTTAGAAAACAGGCAGATCCAAGACTCACTCTACAACTTCTGAGCTTCTATATCAGATTTTTCTTGTTATTTCTCACCCACATGAAATAGTGAAACTGGGTAAGAATTTGCACAATACACATGCGAGATAGTCCATAGTTTGAAGTTTTTTCCTCAATGATGTTTTATTTAACTGTGAAATATACACTTTTCTTTTGTTCCTTTGCATTCGTTTTATCCACTTAGCAAATATTTGCCAGTCACCTGTTTATCCATTTTCAGGTCTGAAAAAACAGAAGTAGATCAGACAGGGTCTCTGTTCTCAAGGAATTTGAATACAAGAGATCTGAATTTTATTTCAGACACTCAGAAGTATAAGATAACAATATAATTTATTTTCTTTAAATCAATGGTATTCTGAATCTGAGACCTATTACTTGTTTGGCAAATCATTTAATTTCAGTCATTATCCAGCTTCTGTGGGGTCATCTGTAGGTCCTAACAGTAATAATAATAATAATAATAAAAGCAAAATATTTGTGGGGCTTGTCTGTGGTCTTCAGTCCCAAAGGAGAAAACTATGCAAACCTCTGCAATGCAGTAGGCTTTCTGGCAAGCTCATTTATGTGGGTTGTCTCTGCTTTTGGTTGTCTTTGACTAGGTTATCTTACAATTCCATTAAGACAGAAGTTAACTTGTAGGACAATAATAATAATGAAAATTATTATTGTGCATACTTGTATGCACAGCTAAGCAAATGACTCCTGTACATGACTATGAAAATGAGTTTTGACAGAATATAAATCTCTGAAAGCCCAATTTTCATTTGAACCATTTTTATATAGCTTACTGGTTCATTCTTTACTATCTAAACCACCAGGGAAACCCCTAAATAAAATACTGATGTGTTCATTTTCTTTTTGTGCAAGAGTCATGTTTTTATCCTCTTTTAAAATGTACATAGTCTGCTAACCAAAATAATACAGGAGGCTGGAAATAAGAGTTTATTTGGGGTCTTAAGAATTCCAATTCAGGAGACACAGAAAGAGTGCTCTGAGGAAGAGAAAGGGTTGGGGACTTATAAGGACAAATTAATACAACACTGTAAGGCAACTATATTCCAATAAAAAACAGTTTAAAAACAGCCATGAGATTGTTAGTTAAGCATCGCCTGGCTGATATCGACT
Source organism: Bos javanicus (assembly GCF_032452875.1). Taxonomy (NCBI): domain Eukaryota; kingdom Metazoa; phylum Chordata; class Mammalia; order Artiodactyla; family Bovidae; genus Bos; species Bos javanicus. The sequence continues at coordinate 43,599,204 of NC_083868.1, forward strand.
GGATGGTATCTGACTGGTATCAGCTTTGATACCAGTCAGAAAATATTTGTTCTTAAGGAATCACAAGTTGTTTTGGGCTAGGGGTCCAATAAATAGACTGTGATGAGTTATTTTAAGCAAGGGTCCAGTAAGTGTCTTGAATTTCTGGCAGGTATCCTGGATAACTTTATCAGGTAAAGGGGTCAGATTCTTTCCAGGCTGAGACATATTTAAGTCATACTTCTTCAGTTGCCTCCTGGCTCCATTTAGAGAGCTCTTAGCAATACTGACTCCATTTTGATTTTCCTTTCACACGGCCCATGAATATGATCCTACTGAAGCTCCCACGTCATTTGAAGTGGTTTCCAGCCTCAGCAGGGATGATATCCTTGCTAGGGATCTGTAGATTTAGGGCTGTTGCATGGTTGTGCAGGTTTTATACTCAGTTCTGGGAGGCACCATTTACGGGGAGCAGGAGAACATTTTTTCAGATAGTAAATACGCCACAGGCCATAGGTCTCATGGGTCTCTGTCATAACTACTCAATTCTACAGTTGCAACTGTATACAGCTATAGGCACTACTTTAGTAAATACAGAGGGCTGTGTCCCCCCACCCCTCCACTTTTATTTACAAAAGTAAGTGCCAGTGCATGGGCTGCAGCTTGCCAATTCCTGACATACACCATGTCTGCTTGTCAGGAGTCCCCCCAAGTGAGTGAAAGTCAACTCTTGCCCGACTCTTTGCTACCCCATGGACTATACAGTCCATGGAATTCTCCAGGCCAGAATACTGGAGTGGGTAGCCTTTCCCTTCTCCAGGGGATCTTCTTAACCCAGGGATCAAGCCCAGGTCTCCCGCATTGCAGGTGGATTCTTTACCAAAGCCCCTCTGGAATGCTCTAAAAGGATGAGAAGTAGGGCCTCACCATCCATCTGTCTTTCCTCTTTTCTCCTACTCACTCCTATAAAGCTGCTTGATTTTTTTCCTCATTATCCTCTAGTATAATTTTCTCAAAAATTTTGGGCTTTTGAAAATGAAAGACAGGAGGCAAATTATCAGGAAATTTCACTTTGGTCTCATAATGTCCCTGAATTAAAGGACCAGATACAGGAGCTACTTTAATAGAAACAAAGGAAAAACTCAAGACTGAAACAAACTGAGATCTCAGTAAGCTACCCTGTCACAGATATAAGGCCTATTTTCTTTTTCTATAATCATCATTTTTAAGATGTTCTTAATTTTGTGAAACATTTTATGGTTTTCTTTTTTCCCACAAAATTGTGATCATGTTTTATTATATGATAACAATTTTTGTTAATGATATATCATGATTAATACTCATTATATAAAACTGTTGTAGCCACACAGTTTGTTTCTGGGAAACAAACTCACTCAGAAGGACAATGCAGATGGTGGAGTGCAGTTTATTACACCAGTGGGCCCAAGGCAGAGTCTCCTCTTAGCCAAGAACCCCGACCAGTTTTTGTGAAAACCATATACCCTAAGTGTACTTGCTCAAACCCACCTCCCCAAATTCCTTGAAACTAGTCTGGACAAGGTAAAAGAGAGATACGATCAAAGTTAACCCATTATTCATGTGTCACAAGACTAGATAAACAGTGTATATTTAAGTGAAGAGGAACTAAAAAGCCTCTTGAAGAAAATGAAAGAGGAGAGTGAAAAAGTTGGCTTAAAGCTCAACATTCAGAAAACGAAGATCATGGCATCTGGTTCCATCACTTCATGGCAAATAGATGGGGAAACAGTGGAAACAGTGTCAGACTTTATTTTTCTGGGCTCCAAAATCACTGCAGATGGTGACTGCAGCCATGAAATTAAAAGACGCTTACTCCTTGGAAGAAAAGTCATGACCAACCTAGATAGCATATTGAAAAGCAGAGACATTACTTTGCCAACAAAAGTCCATCTAGTCAAGGCTATGGTTTTTCCAGTGGTCATGTATGGATGTGAGAGTTGGACTGTGAAGAAAGCTGAGCGCCGAAGAATTGATGCTTTTGAACTGTGGTGTTGGAGAAGACTCTTGAGAGTCTCTTGGACTGCAAGGAGATCCAACCAGTCCATTCTGAAGGAGATCAGCCCTGGGATTTCTTTGGAGGGAATGATGCTGAAGCTGAAACTCCAGTACTTTGGCTACCTCATGCGAAGAGTTGACTCATTGGAAAAGACTCTGATGCTGGGAGGGATTGGGGGCAAGAAGAGAAGGGGACGACAGAGGATGAGATGGCTGGATGGCATCACTGACTCGATGGACGTGAGTCTGAGTGAACTCCGGGAGTTGGTGATGGACAGGGATACCTGGCGTGCTGCGATTCATGGGGTCGCAAAGAGTCAGACAGGACTGAGTGACTGAACTGAACTGAATTGATTTATCAATAGGCCTGTGGTCATATCCTGATAAACATAATGGAATTTACAACTTCGTTCTGTTACAGAGATAATTAGCATATTCTTTTAGGCAATGGAGAGTCCAAGTACAAGTCCTGAGGCTCTTTTATCCGGGGGGTCTGGTTTTCCATTGGTATCCCACTTCTATAGACACCGGGCATAAAGTTCAGAGTCCATTGGGAGGGTGACGATGTGTGCAGCCTAACGTTCACAGGCTGGCCTAAGATGGAGTCCAGCTCTGTCTGTTTTCTCCTTCATTCCCCACTCTTGATGCTCTTAACTCATATTATGAGCATCATTCATAGGGATATATTGCACCCTGGCTCTCTGAACACCAATTTGGGAGAATGACATCAACCTTCATTGTTGATACATTGTATCATAATACATTGTAAAATTCAGGGTCCACAAAGCAGCACTATCAAGGCAACTATAACAATGGTAAATATAGTTTTCCTCCAATGGCCCTTCATCCAAGATAGGACCGAAGTCCAGAAAGGAATGTTTTCATTTGACATTGCTCTTACCTGGTTTTTCTGTCATCTAAAACAGTCGATACATTGCTAGATAAGTCAGGAATGTATACACAACATTCAACCTTAATTATAGCACAGGTCCTTCCTTGAGCCTCTGTGAGTATGTCCAAAGCCATTCTATTATGACTTACTGTTTTTCTCATTTGGATTTACTCTTCATTTAAGGCTTGGATGGCTTTTGTTCTATCTAGGAGGGCCTGTTTTGTGAAATTAGTCAAGGCCTCTACTTTAATAATAAAATCTGTTGTCCCTAGAGAGGGTACGAATAAGGCAGCAATATACTCATACCATTGAAACACAGATCTTGTCCACCTAGCGTGTAAATAAGGTAGATTTACCGGGGCTTGTTGTAGGTTAGGCTTTTGTTACACTGGCATTTATATTAAATGTAACCCCATGACCTGAGTCTATTGACTGTAGGTCTTATACCAAGAGAGCAAGGAGAGGTTATGATTGACAAGAGAGAGAAAGTCTCTTTTTGTCATCCCAGAAAAGAGCAGAGTGGTTTAATATCTCCTTGGCAGAGCAGTGACACCACCAAGGAAGTCCATCCATCACTGATAGAGGCATAGGCCCACATACCCAGCAGTTGGAAGTGTTGTGGAAGTCTGCGTAGGAATGTGCCCATGAGATGCAAACATTGTCCTGAGTTGAAACGGAAGTTAAATTCAAAATCACGTTGATGAGTCCAAGCAGCAGGAGTTGATTATGTGGTTTCATCCTGAAGGGGCTCGTCCAGGATCTTCTTTCCCTTCTTCTTAAGGATGGTCTTAGTCTCTGGAGGGTCAGCGGGGTCCCTCTGTGCAGTCCACTCAGCGTTTTTTGAGTCTGTGTGGTATGCTGTCTTCACCCTGCATGATGGATCCAAGGGACAATACCTGCAACTTTAACGGGAGAGGTGGATATAGCTTGGGCAGTTCAGGTGGAGCCAGATCCTGGAAGTGTTGGCCAGAGGCTTCTGTCACCGGGATCGGAGCCTGCCAAAACTGCAGCTCTACAAACTCCAGGAGAGCTGGTGGAAGAGCAGTGGCTGCTGCAGGAACTTCACCTGGCGCTGGATTGGGCATTAAGGCGGCCTCCAGTCCTGGTGGAGCACTGGGAGACAGGCACGTCATTATCCAGTATGGGGGAGGGGTGACGTCATCCCCATCCAAATCCTGCCAGATCCCAGAGGGAGAAGGGGGATCAGCATGTCTTCACCTGCTGGTCAGCACAGCCGAACCAGAACACCATGTGGTCCAAGACTGTTTCTCCATTAAAGTCCTCTCTGCCTTGGTGGGCTTGATCAGGTGCTGATGAAAACACAGATGGGTTAAATATCCCATGTCCCAGGCCATCTCCAGAAAAGCCAATTCATACTCACTTATGTATCCCCCTCCTTCTAGCCTAACAATTCCGAGGGGATCAAGAATTTCACAGCAGACGGGCCACCTCCTGGGGGAGGGCAGAATACGAGCATACAAGGACCAGTTTCCTATCCTAAAAATCCCCTGGCAATCGCTGGTAATAATTTTCCCTGAGACTGCGTGGACACACCTCCTAAATGACCTTCACAAATTTCCTTCCTAAACCCTAGCATGCTCGTTGACCTGTGTACCAAGCAATTGCCGCCCCCTGCCTATCCTAAAATCCCCTGGTGATCGCTTGGTAATAATTTTCCTCGAGAGGGTGTGGACACACCTCCTAAATGACCTTCACAAATTTCCTTCCTAAACCCTAGCACGCTTGTCAACCTGTGTACCAAGCAATTGCCACCTGCCTATTCCAGGCTCCTGTGGGTCCGTGCCCCTTCTAGTCCCTCCCAGGGGGCTGATCAGGCCCCTCTTCCACCCTGCTGAGTGGGTTCCTCCTCACCTGAGAGCTCAGTTCCCCTGCTGCCGTCCACTACCTGCTAATGTGAAAGGTCTGGGCGTTGATAAGCAGAATCCTTCCAGAAGGGTGAGGCACCATCCCCCCTCTAGAAGATTCAAGCCACAAGGCCTCAGAGTAGTCCCAAAGGGGACTTGTCTCCTCAAAGTGAGGAGTTTCCCGGCCAATGCACCAAATGGTGTAGCCACGCGTTGCAGGAAACAGACTCACTCAGAAGGACAATGCAGATAGTGGAGTGCAGTTTATTACACCTGCTGGCCCAAGGCAGAGTCTCCTCTTAGCCAAGGACCCTGACCAGTTTTTGTGAAAACCTTATATACCCTAAGTGTACTTGCTCAAACCCACCTCCCCAAATTCCTTGAAACTAGTCTGGATAAGGTAAAAGAGAGATAACGATCAAAGTTAACCCATGATTCATGTATCACAAGGCTAGATAAACAGTGGATATTTATCAATAGGCCTGTGGTCATATCCTGATAAACATAATGGAACTTAACGACTTTGTTTTGTTACAGAGATAATTAGCATATTCTTTTAGGCAACGGAGAGTCCAAGTACAAGTCCTGAGCCTCTTTTATCTGGTAGGGGGGAGGGGGGAGGTCTGGTTTCCCATTGGTATTCCACTTCTATAGACACTGGGCACAAAGTTCACAGTCCATTGGGAGGGTGACCATGTGTGTAGCCTAATGTTTGCAGCCTGGCCTAAGATGGAGTCCAGCTCCTCCTTCAAAACATTCTTTGAAAATATGGATTTTTGTGGTTGTAAATTATTTATCAAATAATATATGCTAATTTGTTTATTTAACATATGAAACACTGGGAAAAAATGTACCTTCAAAAAGCAGGATTTGGTTAACTAAATTAGAATACTTCATGTTTTTTCAAAACACTTCTCACGTGTACACAGAAAAAGAAAGCAAAGAAAGAAGCGCTAAGTCAGTGGTGTCCTAATGTCTACCAACCAGCAAAAGATTTTAACTAGGCTAGAAAAAGCTATATGGCTTCTGCTTACTGCTTCTGAGATGCTGGCTCAGGAGGAAACCAGCTCTCTGGAAGGAAGTCTGACTGCCCTGAGTCCACCTTGCTGGAGAGGACACATTCAGGTGCTCTGTAGATGGCCACCATCAACTGCCAGCTCTGTGAGTGAGCAGTCATGAACTTCCAGGTCAGCTAACCCTTCAGACAACTGTGGCATCAGCTAAGGTCTGGTTGCAACTATCTAAGAAACCCCAACTAAGAAACACCTAGCTAAGCCATTTATGAGTTCCTACCCCACATAACTGTGAGCAGAAGAAAATAGTTGTTGTTTTTATACCACTAATTTTTAAGTTAACTTGTTATATAGCACTAGTTTCAAAATTGGGAAAGGAGTATGTCAAGGTTGTATATTATCACTCTGCTTATTTAACTTATATGCAGACTATATCATACAAAATGCTGGGCTGGATGACTTACAAGCTGGAACCAAAGACTCCTGGCAGAAATATCAACAACCTAAGATGATACCACTTTAACAACAGAGTGAAGAGGCACTAAAGAGCCTCATGTTGAAGGTGAAAGAGGAGAGTGAAAAAGCTGGCTTAAAACTCAGCGTTCAAAAAGCAAAGATCATGGCATCTGGTTCCACCACTTCATGGCAAACAGATGGGGAAAAAGTAGAAATGGTGTCAGATTTCATTTTCTTGGGCTCCAAAATCACTGTGGATGGTGACTGCGGCCACAAAATTAAGATGCTTGCTCCAGGAAGAAAAGCTACGACAAACCTAGGCAGTGTATTAAAAAGCGGAGACATCACTTTGCCAACAAAGGTCCATACAGTCAAAGTTATAGTTTTTCCAGTAGTCATGTATGGATGTGAGAGATGGATCATAGAGAAGGCAGAGTGCCAAAGAACTGATGCTTTCGAACTGTGGTGCTGGAGAAGACTTTTGAGAGTCCCTTGGACAGAAAGGTTATCAAACAGGTCAATCCTAAAGGCAATCAACCCTGAATATTCATTGGAAGGACTGGTGCTGAAGCTGAAGCTCCAATACTTTGGCTACCTGATGGGAAGAGCCAACTCATTGGAAAAGACCCTGATGCTGAGAAAGACTGAGGTCAAGAGGGGAAGGGGGCAACAGAGGATGAGATGGCTGGATGGCATCACTGACTCAATGGACATAAGTTTGAGCAAACTCAGGGAGACAGTGAAGGACAGGAAAGGCCAGCATGCTGCAGTCCATGAGGATGCAAAGAGTCAGATGTAACTTAGTGACTGAACACTAGCACAGCACTAGGAACTTTAATAGGAAGAAAACACTATGTTTGAAGAGTCATTTTACATGGAGAGTGAAGGAGAGGAATCAAAGAAGATTCTAGAGATGGAGGACTTCCCTGGTGCTCCAGTGGTTAAGAATCTGCCTGCCAATGCAGGGGACACATTCAACACATTTCAACCCCTGGTCCAGGAAGATTCTACTTGCCATGTGGCAATGAAGTCTGTGTGCCACAACTACTGAGTCCTCACACCCTAGAGCCCGTGTTTCACAATAAGAGAAACCACCTCAATAAGAGGCCTGCACACCACAACGAAGAGTAGCCCCGACTCTCCGCAACTAGGGAAAGCCCACATGCAGCAAAGAAGACCCGCACAGCCAAAAATGAATAAATGCATATATTCACTAATTTAAAAAAGAAGATTCTGGAGATTGAATCTTGTGGAAAATAACTATCATTTGGTGAATGAGAAAATGAACTGAAGAATTAAAATGAAGGAGAGAAGATGATGCAGATAATCTTGAGTATATTAAACTTGGAATGTGTCTTAGTTCAGGCTGTTATCACAGAATTCCATAGACTGCGTGGCTTAAACAACAAAACGCTATTTCTCTTAAGTTCTAGAGGCTGGAAGTTCCAGTGTCTGGTGAGGGGCCACTTTCTGTTTGCAGTTGGCCATTTTCTCCTGGCATTCTCACAGGTCTGAGAGCAGAAAGCCAGAGAGCAAGCTGTGTCTCTTCTTATAAGAGCGCTGTGATATTGCAAGTTATAATAAGGTGTCTTTATTCTTCCATCTTTGTGACAAAGAACTCCCAGGGCCCTAGTAACTTCCTAAGTGATAGAGCAATGAAGGTGTCTTTTGTTATTCAAAACAAGCCCTTTTCAACCGTAGTGAGGTGGTTTTCAGAATGGCCTTCATCAAAAAAAAAAAAAAAAAAATCTAAACAATAAATGCTGGAGAGGGTGTGGAGAAAAGGAAACCTCTTGGCTGTTGGTGGAAATGCTAATTGGTGCAGCCACTATGGAGAACTGTATGGAGGTTCCTTAAAAAACTGAAGATAGAATTACCTCAGTCACTCAGTCGTGTCTGACTCTTTTTGTGATTGCATGGACTGTAGCCTGCCCGGCTACTGTGTCCATGGAGTTCTTCAGGCAAGAATACTGGAGTGGGTAGACATTTCCTCCTCCAGGGATCCTCCTGACACAGGGATCCAACCCAGGTCTCCTGCATTGCAAGCAGATTCTTTACCGACTGATCCACTAGGGAAGCCTCTGCCATGTGACCCAGCGGTTCCATTCCTGGGCATATACCTTGAGGTGGCTTTTGGAAAGCCCCTAAGTTTGGGGACTGGTTCCCCGGGAAGCCAATCACATGATTAGAGGGTTAATATTTTCAGCCCCACTCCACAACCTTCTGGGAAGAAGCGCTGGAGGGTGAATCAATCCCCAGTGGGCCAATGATTCAGGCTTCCCAGGTGGCTCAGTGGTAAGGAATCTGCTTACCAATGCAGGACATGCAGGAGACAATGGCTTGATCCCTAGGCTGGAAAGATACCCTGGAGTAGGAAATGGTAACTTTCTCCAGTATTCTTGCCTGGAGAATCCCATGGACAGAGAAGCCTGGTGGGCTACAGTCCATGGGGTCGTGAGAGTCTGACACAGCTGAATGACCTAGAAGACACAGGCACAGTTAATGATTTAATCAACCATACCTACACAATGATGCCTCCACAAAAATCCCTGAAGTACAGGGTTTGGAGAGCATCCTGGTCGATGAACACAGGGAGGTGCCTGAAACACGGGTGTCAGGGAAGGTTTGGAAGCTTTGCTCCCCTGCCCATATACTGACACCTTGCCCAGTGTTTCTCTTCCATTTGGTTGTTCCTGCACTATATCCTTCTATAATAAACCAGTGATCTAGTGTGTAAAATGTTTTCCTGACTTCTGTAAGCCATTCTAGTGAATTAATGGCACCTGAGGAGGGGGTTATGGGAACCCCTGATTTGTGGTTGGTCAGAAGCACAAGTGACAACCTAGGATTTGAGTTAAGATCTGAAGTGGAGTCACTCTCACAGGACTCAGCCCTTAACCTGTGAGATCTGATGCTATCCCCAGGCAGTGTCAGATTTTGTTAAATTGTAGGATGCTCAGTCAATAACCTTCAGAGAATTGGAGGATTACTTGACGCTGGAAAAACCTGCACACACCTGGTCACAGAAGCGGTTAGTGTGAGTAGTAGAAAAGACGGAGAAGGCAATGGCACCCCACACCAGTACTCTTGCCTGGAAAATCCCGTGGACGGAGGGGCCTGGTGGGCTGCAGTCCATGGCGTTGCTAAGAATCGTACACAACTGAGCGACTTCACTTTCACTTTTCACTCTCATGCATTGGAGAAGGAAATGGCAACCCACTCCAGTGTTCTTGCCTGGAGAATCCCAGGGACGGGGGAGCCTGGTGGGCTTCCATCTATGGGATCACACAGAGTCGGACACGACTGAAGTGACTTAGCAGCAGCAGCAGCAGCCAGTACTCTTGCTTGGAAAATCCCATGGATGGAGGGGCCTAGTGGGCTGCAGTCCATGGGGTTGCTAAGAATCGTACACAACTGAGCGACTTCACTTTCACTTTTCACTTTCATGCATTGGAGAAGGAAATGGCAACCCGCTCCAGTGTTTTTGCCTGGAGAATCCCAGGGATGGGGGAGCCCGGTGGGCTGCTATCTATGGGGTCGCAGAGTCGGACACGACTGAAGCGACTTAGCAGCAGCAGCAGTAGAAAAGAGAAGAAATTTAAGTGTTTTTCCTCTTTCAATCAGTAATCCCATTCAACAGGGCTCTACCCTTGTGGTTAGGTATAATCACATCCTAAAGGCCTTGATCTAATACTGTCACTTGGAGGTTAGAATTTTAACATGATTTGTAGGTTAACAGAAACATTCAGTTTATAACAAACTGTGTCAAAATAGTACATGCATGAAAGACATTCAACATCACTAGTTATTAGAGAAATGCAAATCAAAACTACAATGAAATACCACCTCACACCAGCCAGAATGGCTACCATCAAAAAATTTGCAAACAATAAATTCAGGAGAGGATGCGGAGAGAAGGGAACCTTCCTACACTGTTGGTAGGGATGTAAATGGGTGCAGCCACTATGGAGAATAGTATGGCATTTCCTTAAAAAACCTAAAAATAGAGTTACTATATGACTCTGTAATCCCACTCTTGGATATATATCTGGAAAATAACATGATCCAAAAGGATACATATACCCCTATGTTCACTGCAGCAGGTTTACAATAGCTGACACGGAAGCAACTTACATGTCCATTGACAGTAGAATAGATAGAGAAGATATGGCACTTATGTGCAATCAATGGAATATTACTCAGCCATGAAAAAGTATGGAATAATGCCATTTGCAGCAGTATAGATAGACCTAGACAATGTCATACTTAGTGAAGTATGTCAGACAGAGAAGGAGAAATATCACATGACATCCCTCCTGTGTGAAATCTAAGAAAAAAAATGATACAAATGAACTTAGTTACAAAACAGAAAGAGACTCATAGACTTAGAGAAGGAACGTATGGTTGTGGTGGGAGGAAGATGGGAGGAGGGGATAGTTTGGGAGTTTAGGATGGACATGTACACACTGCTATGTTTAAAATGGAGTACTAGCAAGGACCTACTGTGTAGCACATGGAATTCTGCTCAATGTTATGTTGCAGCCTGGATGGGAGGGGAGTTTGGGGGAAAATGAATACGTGTATATGTACGGCTGAGTGTCTTTACTGTTCACCTGGAACTATCACCACTCTGGTTGTTAACCCCCTATATCCCAGTAAAACACAAAAAGTTTAAAAATATAATGCATACATTCACGAAAGATTTTATATAAGAATATTTATAGTACTTTAATGAGATTAGTCCCAAAGTAAAAATAACCCAAATCCGTATTAATAGGAACCTGTCTAAATATCCATATTATTAAAGGAAATAATTTTCTTTAATCAAATGAACACTGTTGATGTAATATCCTTTCCTTGCTTATTTTTTTTTTTAAGAAAAGAGAATTCATGAATAAAAAATAGAGCAACTGGGAGCCAATAGGCTTTTCAAAAAAATTAAAAGTCAACAACATATTTTGTACTGTGGTGCTTTTCAAAAAGAAAAGATTGTCCCTGAGGAACACAGACCTTAGAAGATGAGAAAATGACCCTCAAGAGGTGATCTTTTATTTAAACAAGCAGTTTGCTGATTGGCACATAGTTTTATTTTTAGAAAATAAAAAAATTGGCACATCAGGTTTTATTTTAAAACTTTTAATTATTTGAATGTACATTCTGACCTGTTATTTTGAGACACAGATACTCTAATCACATGAAACCATTCTAAAATCACTAGATTTCTCAAAAATGTCTACAAAAGTGTTTTTTTTAATTGAAGAAGTACTGCATATAAATGATAAAAAATTCAAATAGTTCAAAAGAGTATATTATGACAAGTTTCTTTCTGGATGAGTTCTTATCTCTCCCTTACCATAGGTGTTCTCTGTGAAGTTTCTTGTGACTTTTTCCACAAATATTCTATGTTAATTAAAGTGTATATAGGTGTATGATGGCATAGCTTTCTACCATATGACTGTGCCAATATGTTATACTATATCTCATATATACATAGATCTCATATATGTATTATACTATATATATGAATACATATTTAACATGTTTTGTATTAATGAGCATTTAGTTTGCTTTCAAATTAAGAAAAATTACATCTGTAATAGCGTATGTATATATATCTGTATTTCATATATATAAAAAATCATATATGTCAGTGTATGTATATGAGATTTATAGCTTAAACTTCTGAAAATGGAAAGGCCAGGTCAATGGGCATATGAATTTTATCTTTTAAAAGATAATACCAAATACCAAATCTTGCTTCCCCAAGATTTTACCAGATTTACCTTCACTGCCTATTTTCTCGCATCTTTACCAATAGATATTATAACTGAATATTTTTATCTGCTATTATTATTGACAAAATATGCTACTGCTTTAATTTTCATTTTTTAAATAATGAGTTTAGCATTTTTAATATATTTTTGGCCAGTAAAATGCTAAACTCATCATTTTAAAAATGCAAATTAAAGCAGTAGTATATTTAATCAATAACAGCAGAAAAAAATATTCAAGTTTTGGCCAATTATGGGCTTCCCTGGGCACTCAGATGGTAAGTGTCTGCCTGCAATGTGGGAGCCCTGGGTTCTATACCTGGGTTGGGAAGATTACCTGGAGAAGGAAATGGCAACCCACTCCAGTACTCTTGCCTGGAAAATCCCATGAATGGAGGAGGAGCCTACAGTCATGGGGTCACAAAGAGTCAGACATGACTGAGCTACTTCACTTGGCCAGTTACAATTCCCTTTCCCAGATTGTCCAGTTTTCTTGTTTATAATAGATTTGTAAGGCTGTTTGCATATTAGGGGCTATAAACTATGAGCTATTCAGTTGTAAATAAGTATACTGACCAGGATAGGAGCGTGGGCCTCTAGAAGGCATATTCTTGCCCTCTTGCCACATGGGGACAAATGAATGAAGCAGGAAGACCATAGTCAGAGAGCTCTTTTCCCAATAAATTCTGAAAGGAACAGGATATCTGTTTTATGGGCTTTTTCATTCTGAAATGAACCTATTTGTTGTTGTTTGTTTGCTAAGTTGTGTCAAACTCTTGTGTGACACCATGGACTTTAGCCCGCCAGGCTTCTCTGTCCATGGGATTTCCCAGGCAAGAATACTGGAGTGTGTAGCCATTCCCTTCTCCAGGGCATCTTCCCCACCCAGGGATCAATTCCATGTGTCTGCATTGGCAGGTGGATTCTTTGAGCACTGAGCTACCAGGGAAGCCCAGAATGAGCCTATATTGGAATATAATTATTAAAAACATACCCTGCTGCATGAGTAATAATTAAATGGCATGATTTCATTTAAAGGACAGTGGAACAGTGACACAGCACTCTTAAATTTACAACAAAACATTAGACCTGTCCTCTAAAGTGGGCTTCCCAGGTGGTGCTAGTGGTCAAGAACTTGCCTGCCAATGCAGGAGGCATACAGAGACACAGGTTTGATCCCTGGGTTGGGAAGATCCTCTGGAGGAGGGCATGGCAACCCACTCCAGTACTTTTGCCTGAAGACTCCCAGGGACAGAGGAGTCTGGTGGGCTACAGACCACGGGGCTGAGATGAGTCGGACACGATCGAAGTGACTTAGCATGCATGCATGGCTTCTAAAGTAGTGTTCATCTGGGTTTGGTGGCATAAGATGCATTTTATTTTAGGGATTTGCTTTTTCCACTTCATTTCTAAAATAGATTAGCAGAGATGTTTAAAGATTTAGATACATTTTGGTGCTTAAAATCAAATTACATATTTATTTCTGTTACAGCTTTTGCTCCATAAGGGAGAACTATTTCCCCATGATTCCCATGGGATCATCATTTCCAGGTCTGCAGAGAACCCCAGAAAAAAAAAGATTTGATTTTCTCTTAATAGGAGTGTTAAAAGTGGAGTCTGGTGTTTTTGCTCAAATAAAGACAAAGGGCTGAGCAGTTGAGCTCCTAACAACCCTTACAGAAGTCAGCAAGTATGTATGTGCTGCCCAAGGAACACACTGAAGTTATGAATTGAATTTACCACTCGTCACAAGTGGCCAGGGCCCAGCAGGCCATGCAGTCCAGGAAGGAAAGACATATTTCTCTTCTATGTGATGGCAGCTGCTGCTGTCATTTTGCATTGACCTCAGGTGGCTGAGTTTCCCGCAAAGCCTCTACGCAGGACCAAACATGACTGAGATGCAGGTTATGCTCTTGGTTTCCAAACGCTATCTAATCTTTCCTTATGTCAGAGACTTAGAAGAAATTATAATTTACAGGCCACTTGTTAGATGAGTTCAGAGACTGAAATGTCAGCCAGTAACTGAGTCACAGGCCATTGGGTGCCAGACACTTATAATTCACTATCTGACGGAGGCTTTGTACTTAATAGAGGCCTGATATTTTAAAAGATATGAGATTAGTCTCCACATAAAATCTTCCACTGCTATTCATGTTGCTATTTGTTTTTATCCAAATATTAAAGAAATGGGAAGTGAAATTAAAAATTGTGCAGCATATATAAAAATGTAAAAATGATCAGCAAATAGATTGTATGAGATGATGGATCAGAGAGGTCCATAAAACAAGAAAGAGTGAGTGGTAAAATGGGAATAATTACCCAATGCTATGTACTGGGTGTAACTTCCCTGGTGGCTCAGTGGTAAAGAATATGCCTGCCAAGCAGGAGATGAGGGTTTGACCCCTGGGTTGGGAAGATTCCTTGGAGAAGGAAATGGCAACCCACTCCAGTATTCTTGCCTGGGAAATCCCCTGGAGCCTGGCAGGCCACAGTCCATGGGGTTGCAAAAGAATCAAACATGTCTTAGCTGCTAAACAACAACAACAATGTACTGAGAAGGCAGTATCTGCTGACCTAGGAGAAGATATCTGAGATTTTTGCTATATCAGCAAAAATTCAAGTTGACATGATGCATATTGTAGCATCTCTAGGAATAGATACAGCTTATGCATCTTTAGCAGGGGTGTCACAGAAAATTCAGTCTTCTCACAAACCCTATTGCATGGTACAACACACATTTCCGACTTATTGCATTAGTCATGATGTTGAGTTTGATCAATGGACTAAAATCGTATCTGCCATGCTTCTCCACTGTAACATTATACTTTTCCCCTTTGTAATTAAAAAATACTTTGTGGGAAGTTACTGTAAATCTTTTGAGGGCAGGAGGAGAAGGGGGCAACAGAGGATGAGATTAGATGGTTGGATGGCATCACTGACTCAATGGACATGAGTTTGAGCCAATTCCAGCAGATAGAGAAGGATGGGAAAACCTGATGTGCTGCAGTCCATGGGGTCGCCAAGAGTCGGACACGACTGAGTGACTGAACAACAACAACTTTAAATCTGTACAAATATCTCTTTCCTAATCACTTCAATGCACTCAACTACATAGGATATAAATAAATATCCTATGTAGTTTAGTGGTAAGTAACCTCTTAATATCATTATGTATGTTGGTACTCAAATTCTCTCAGAGTTGACCAATAGAAGTCCCTTTAAGTTGGAGTCTTCATTTTTTTGACATGACCCATTATTCTTTGAGTGCTTCTTGACTTTCTATCAAAACAAGATATTGCAGGTTCATTTTGTATTTTCCTTCTTCAACTGATGTCAGCCATTTTGCCAAGGTGCCTTTTAATGAAGAATTATACTTAAATATCATGATCTGGTTCCTAAGCATGCTCATTGATTGGGGCTGTTGCTGTTCACAGTTTCTTTAAGTGATAACATATAAACAAATATACCTCTGCATATTTACTTCTCTTTAATTTAAAAATCAACTTTATTGAAGCTGAACTGACATACCATCAAATGCACACGTTTCAAGTGTGCACTTGAATAAGTATTGACAAATGTACATAACCTTGTAATGCCCACTCCAATCAAGAAATGATACATTTTCATCACTCCAGAAAGCTCTTCTATTCTCCTTTGCAGTCAGTTCCTCCTAACCCTACTACAGGCAGACACTGATCTGATTTCTATCATTGTAAGTCGATTTTATCTGTTCTAAAAATTCATAACAGAATCGTATTGGTTCCAACTTTTGTTGTGCTTGGCTTCCTTTGTTCAACATGGGGTTCATTCATGTTGTGTGTATCAGTAGTTTGCTCCTTCTCATTGCTGAATAGCATTTCATTGTATTAATAGACCATGACATGCTTATGTCATCATCTAGTCATGAACATTTGGGTTGTGCTGAGTTTTGCTTTTATAAATCAAGTTGCCAGAAATACATACATGTGTGTTTTTGAGAACATACGCCTCCATTCCTCTTGGGTAAATACCTAATAGTGGAGGTGCTGGTCAGATGGGGAATGTGTGGTTAACTTTTTGAGGAAGAGCCAAACTCTTCCAAAATGGCTGTATCATTTATCCTCCTATCAGCAAAGGATGAGTTTCATTAGCTCCTCATTTGCTGATACTGTGTAATGCCAGTCTTCTTAATTTTAGCTCCTTTATGAGTGTATAACTTCCCTGGTGGCTCAGACGGTAAAGCCTCTGCCTGCAATGCAGGAGACCCGGGTTCGATTCCTGGGTCGGGAAGATCCCCTGGAGAAGGAAATGGCAATCCACTCCAGCACTCTTGCCTGGAAAATCTCATGGACGGAGGAGCCTGATAGGCTGCAGTCCATGGGGTTGCAAAAGAGTCGGACACGACTGAACGACTTCACTTAAGAGTGTACAGTGGTATCTCACGACGGTTTAAATCTTTATTGTATTGATGACTAATGCTGTTGAGAATTTTTATGTGTTTATTGATTATTATTGTATCTTCTTTTTCCATGTTCAAATACTCTGGACATTTTTGGAGGTTGCTTTTTCTTATTGAGTTATAAAAGTTCTTTTACTTTTGGATACAATTTTCTCCTTTCAATTCTCACCTTTCAATTTTCTTAATAGAACATTTTAAAGAGCAAGAACTTAAAATGTGTCTAGAGTCTAACCATTTTTTTTCTTGTCCTGAATAAGAAATTTTTTCTTAACTGAAGGTAACAAACATCTTTCTTTTATGTATTTTTCAAGGCGTTTTATAGTTTTAGCTGTATCTTTATGATTCATTTTATTTGTATGTCAACAAAGAGAATAATGAAACGGTATTATTACACATTTGAACTTTCACAAAAGCGCCAAAAAATACATTGGATCGAGGAAGATTCCTTCCTTCTTTGTAAACCATGAGAAAGTAACTTTGGGATTAAGTGATGGTTGTATTTCCATAGTCTTCTGGATAATAATGTTTTGAGCAAATGTACATGGAAATAAAATTCTTGAGTGTTCCAAATTTGGTTTTATTGCCAAAAAAAAGTCCCAAAGAAGTGAAAATATACTTAGCGCCAAATCAGACTGATTTTATTTTTTTAAATAGCCTTTTCAGAGGCTTTATAGCCCAGAAAACAGAATGTTAACTGCACTGGCCCATCAGCATATAAAGTCAAGGAAATGATTTTCTCCACTGAATAACTCTTTAATTTTCACAGGAAGGCAAATTTATTTCTCCTCTCTTCTTCAGTTTGCCATTTAAATTCTAGATAGTAGCTAGGTTGTCTTTCGTGCTCTCCAAAGCTCTTTCAGTACCGTTTCCATATTTCATAAATCAGAGTTCTCAGCTTTGGCACAACTGCCCTTTTGAGTTGGATAATTGTATTAGTTTACTGGAGCTACCATAACAAAACATCACAGTCTGGATGACTTAAACAACAGGAATGCATTTTCTCACAGCTCTGGAGGCTAGAAGTCCAAGATCAAGGTATTGGTAGGTTTGATTTCTTCCAAGGCCTCTTCCCTTGTCTTGCACGTGGTCTTGCCCATGGTTATATTCTTGCTATATCCTCACAGGGTCTTTCCTCTGGACAAGTACATCCCTAGTGTGTCTCTGTTCATCCAAATATCCTCTTTTCATAAACATACCAGTCAGAATAAGTTGGGGCCTATGCTAATGACCACATTTTAATGTAGTCACTTCTCTAAAGGTCCTGTCTCCAAATAGAGTCACATTCTGAGGTGCTGGAGGTTTGGGTTTCAGCATATACATTTTGGGGAACATGATTCAGCCCATAAAAATACTTTCTTTACTGTGATAACCATTCTGTACATTGTAAGATATTTACCAGCATTCCTCACCTTTACTTAGTAAATGCCATTAGCACCCTCTAGTTGTAACAACCAGAAATGTCTCCAGAAATTGCCAAATATTCCCTAGGGGGTAAAGTCACTCTTGGATGAGTATTACCACCTTAAAGCAACTTAAAGATATTTTGTAGTTTGTTTCCTTTCTGTCCCACAGGATTTACCACTACTGTATAAAATCACTCAGTAGTTGATATCATTTTGATTGGAGACATTACTTGAAACTGCATCCTTTCTACTATATCATGCACGTTTTACAACATAAACATTCGAAAAGTTGAAGTGAATTTGGGAACATAAATTAATGGGTGCTTATTGAATGCCATTAATTCTCTCTGTCCATCAATCCATTCATCCATTACCTGTTATTATTTTCAGTTCTAATCCAACTGCCTAGGATTTTTATTCTAGCTTTCTCTCTTTCCACATTTGTAACATCCGTGTTTTTTTTTGTGACGGTGAGAAGCGTTAATCATATATGTAAGGGCATGTGTCTATCTATGTGTCTACCTACCTATCTCAGCCCCCTTATATGTATCTAATCTCTCAATGTCACTGTCACCACTGGGGTCCTATCCCTTATGTGCATGACCTCTTTGCTCTCCTGAGCTCCAAAACCCCTGGGCAGCTCTCCTGCGTACTTCTCACACTGCTCAAACTTTATGCCTGTGTTGGGGTACCCCTGTGGAGATGTCTCCTTCACCCTGATTGGTGATTGCCTGAGCTGAGCTGCCTCCCACCATGGTGACCTTCTCACCTGCTTGGGCTCTGATATCATGCAGAGCCACTCTTGCAGAGACATTCTCTTAACTCCTCTCCAACTCTGACAATCCTCACTAAGCTGCCCTCAAAACCCCCACTTGGAATCTAATTCCCTATGTCAGCCCCACTCCCCTACCCCCTACCCCCTACATCTGTGCTTTCCTCACCCTGCCTGGGCTCTTTTAGCTCCTACTGACATGACGCTGTGTGGGATGACTGTTTTGCCTTCTCAGACTGGGTCTCTCTGTTCCCTGCCTCTTGACTCTACTTTGCTTAGCCCTATCTAATGACTTTGGACTGTTCTTTTTTTCCAGCAAGAGAAGGGAAGGAAAAAGAAAGAAAAGGAAGGGAATAAAGGCAAAAAGACTTTTAAAGAGGCTAAATGGAATGAAAAGGAGTTGGTCAGAAGAGATCCTGTTCAAATCAAGATTCATCATTTTCTCCACAGGCTAGCCCTTCCTCCCATTTCTATCCGTGGTTACATTCTCCTTATCAGCAGGAAGCCCTTTGGTAAAAACAGAAAATTATAGTCAATGGGCATCTGCTTAACACTGGTTAGAAAATAATTTTTGTAAATTTTTTCCCAAGCCGTGGGGGTTTCTTCATCTTAAGTACCTTGAAACTTTTTGAATTGTTTTTGAATTGTAAAGGTTTAGGATCATATGAGGAGAGGGCAGTGGCACCCTACTCCAGTACTCTTGCCTGGAAAATCCCATGGACGGAGGAGCCTGATAGGCTGCAGTCCATGGGGTCGTTAAGAGTCGGACACCACTGAGCGACTTCACTTTTACTTCTCACTTTCATGCGTTGGAGAAGGAAATGGCAACCCACTCCGGTGTTCTTGCCTGGAGAATCCCAGGGACGGGGGAGCCTGGTGGGCTGCCGTCTATGGGGTCGCACAGAGTTGGACACGACTGAAGTGACTTAGCAGCAGAAGCAGCAGCAGGATCATATGATGGAAAGGAAAGATAGACTTTCTATGAAAACATCATAAGAATGCCAACTTTCTCCAGGGTCTTTGGTCCTGGGGTGGGAAGATTAGCCTTCATGTTGGACAAGAATTGTAGCCTGGCATGAAAACATCTGTTTAAACCTTGAAAATCAAATGGACTGATTCCTTTTCCAAGAACTGTCATTAATTCATTGTTTCATTAGACAAGTCCTGGACATTGATTTCTTTTTTGGTAAAGTGAGAACAAGCATTCCTCACTGGCCAAAATAAGCAGAGGTCAGTGGAATAAAACAACTTAAAACCCAGACATGCTGTACTTCTCAGGTGAACTTTTACATAAGAACAAAATATTGCTTTATTTCTAAAATACCATTATCTTTTTAAGAAACACTCCAGAAGGAAAAATATTTTCATCGCTTTGGAGATTAAAGTACCAGCAAATATTGGTTTAAATATGTGGCTCATAGGGTCTTTTAAAAGACAATCATTCATATCACTGACATTTGAAATGAAATAATCATGCAAAAATGAATGCTTTGGTTATTTGTGATGGGAAAGTACAGAGGTTGGCCCCTTGATCATGGAATTTAATGAAGTTAATGGGAATTTGTGGATGCTTTGAGAAAGACAGATAGACTCAACTATCCTGTAATACTAACACTTAACATTTTTTTCCATGTCTATTTATCAAATAAAATATCTGTGTCTTTAAGTTTATGACCTGTAGCTTTTATTATAAACTGTTTTTGACTTAAGAAGTCATTTGGCTAAGTTCTCTCTGTCTTTTATTGACTTGAATGACTTTAGCTGAATTACAATCAGATAAAGTTATCAATTGTTGTAGTTGGCCTGGAAGGCCAAATGATGGAGTGGAAAGTGCACTGGACAAGGAATCCTGAGAACTGAGTTCATGCTCCAGGTCTGTGGGACTGTAGCTGTTTTCCTCTTTGGGCTTCAGTTTCATCTGTCAAATAGGGGATGAATATATTGTATCTAACCATCTCAGATGGCTTTGTGTGACACTAAATAAATGTGAGAACAATTTTAAAAAATTCTCTTGGAATGTAAATTGGTATAACCTCTATGGTGAACAGTATGGAGGTTCCTTAAAGAACTGAAAATAGAACTACTATATGATCCAGTAACCCCATGCCTGGGCTTATGTCTGGAGAAAACTACAATCTGAAAAGCTCCATGCACCCTATGTTCCCTGCAGCACTATTTACATTAGCCAAGACATGGAAGCAACCTAAATGTCCTTTGACAGATGAATGGATAAAGAAGATGCAGGGTATATATCAGTTCAGTTCAGTTCAGTCGCTCAGTTGTGTCCGACTCTTTGTGACCCCATGAATACATATATATATATATATGAATGTTACTCAGCCATATAAAGGAATGGGATAATGTCCTTTGCAACAACATGGATGGATCAAGAGATTATCACACTAAGCAAAATCAGACAGAGAAAGACAAATACCACATGATGTTACTCATATGTGTAATCTAATTAGAAAAGATACAAATGAACTTATTTACAAAAGAGAAGCAGATTTACAGATATGATTACCAAAGAGGCATAAATCAGGTGCTTGGATGGACATACACACACTCGTATATGTAAGGTAACTTGGACTTCTCCGGCAGTCCAGTGATTAAGAGTTGGTACTTCCACCTCAGGAGGCATAGGTTTGACTGCTGGTCAGAGAACTAAGATCTTGCACGCTGAGTGGCCAAAACAACAACAACAAAACAAAACAAAATAAAATAAAGAAAGATAGCTGCCAATAAGGACTTACTGTAGAGCACAGTGAATTATACTTAATATTCTGTGATAATCTAGATGAGAAAAGAATCTAAAAATGATGAATACATGTATAACTGAATCACTTTGCTGTACACCTGAAATTAACACATTGTAAAGAAACCATATTATAAATAAAATTATTAAAAAAAAAGAAAATTACATAATGCTGTACTCTAGAAGACTAATTTACATTTCATTGCCTCTATGGTGATTTACATTTTTCAAGTGAATTTATCTTCCTGTCCACATTTACTCCACTTTCCAACTACTCCTTTTCTGAAATCAGTGGCATTGCTACTCCTCTGATCACATGGAGATCACTGGAGATTCTGTGGACCCATTCTATTTTTCTGTGACCTTTTACTGTTCATTTTCTTACCAAGCCTCATTATTTCTTCCTCTGTGTTACAGCTCAGTTGTCCTCTTTTGCTCTGTTTTCATTTCTACCAACCTGTCTTTAATAGGAGACAGTGTAGCAAGAACCATGTTCAGTTTTATTCCTATTTGGAGAGCTTCTAACTAGTGACATTTTAGGTGAAACTTCCCAGTAGAAAGCAGACTATGACTCTTATGCCTTTTACACTGAATCTTGTTTTGGGCAGGCATTCTGGGGACACCTGAATTTGCATAAAAGGAGAACATGATATCCAGAAGTTATGGCTACACACAGTATACAGAGGGACACAGGGAAAGAGTTGATACTTATGGTTGAGGGAGAGGTTCTCCAAAGAGCTGGGATTGTCCCATTCATGAACAGAGCACAAGGGTAGAGTAGTGGGTGATATTTGAAAATCCAGAGTGGAAAATATTATCTAGGAAATCAGTGGACCAGGAAGCAGAGGCTTGGGCAGTGAGCAGGAGTCTAGACCTTGGGAGGGACTCTGTTAAGAGCTGGTAATGTCTCTAGCCAAGGATGAGGAAGTGAGTGTACCAAAGCGTACCAGGTACTAAGAATCAACTAGATTAGAAGTGAGGAAACTTGACTTTAAAATCACAATACCTTTATTCTGGCCCATTCGCATATTACCTTGTTATTGTCTCTTCTGAGAATCAGTTTCCTCATCTGTAAAGCAAGGATGAGATGTCTATGTAATAAGGGTACTTTACGGCTTAAATAAAATGATATATAGTCTGGGTTAATATTCATTGATATTCTCACTGATTTGAAAAGTATTATTTTTACCACTTTCATGTGTGACAAAAGCAGAACTTCAGAAATTTTTTGAAATAGGGACAAGACTCGCTTATATTTTGGCTCAATTTACTCCCTTTGGGAATCACTGTACCAAATTTTCTTAGGGTTTTTTTTTTTTTTTAAACAAATGCTAAAAAGTCATCCTTTCATTCAACCAATATTTACTGAGCATCTACTATATTTGAGGAACTGTTCTAAGGGCTTGGGATATTTCATAAGCAAGTCAAACACAAATTTCATAATGCAGCTTATATTATGTGGGAAGAGACAGATCTCTTAACATAAACAATGAATATAATATACATCCTATATTAGAATGTGCTAAGTGCTATGGAAAAAATAAAGCAGGAGAAATAGAGTTAAACTTTTTAATTTGGGTAGGTCTCATTGAAAAGATGATATCTGAATAAAGACTTGTAAAAATGCATGAGTAATATGTGTGGATATTTAGAGGAAGAGTGTACTTGGCAGAGCGAATAGTCAGGGCAAAGGCCTCAAGGTGGGAGTTTCCCTGCCATGTTCGAAGGTAGGAATTGGAAAACAGCCTGTGGACCAAACCTAGCCCACCTACTGTTTTTGTCAGTAAAGTTATTGACACACAGTTGTGCTTACTGTTTACATATTATGCATGGTTTCATGGTGTTAAAGCGCCAGAGTGGAGTAGTTGGAGTAGAAACATAAAGGCCTTTAAAACCTTGTTAACTGTTCACTGTTTGAAAAGCTTTACAAAACATATTTGCCAACCCCTGCTCAAGAGGCCAGTACTGGAGTGAACAAATAACAAACTCTTATGTTTTCTTGTTTTGTGAGTAAAGGGATTAAAATTTTTATTTATTCACCACTTATCTTTATGGATGTTCCTTTCTAGCTTACTGAGACTGTGTCTAGAGAAAACACATCGATCCATTTTTTTTCAACAGACCAAATAAGGGAGTTTATGGCTTTTATCATGTTTATTTCCCCTAACAGTGGCAACTAGGCTTTTATTAATTCTTTTGTTCATGAGAGAGAAACACCTAGCTGTTTTCGCAAAGAACATTCAAAAACCAGTGGTGAACAGAAGTGTGATACCAGACGAAGTCCAATAGGTGGCTGTATTTCTCAAAGTTTCAAAACCAGTCTGATGGTCTGATGCATGCAGATTTATATATATCTCAGTTTGCTGTTCCCTCACTTTAATTCTGTGATGCCAGGATCATTAATTTTATGATAATGGGCTAAGTAGTACAGAGAAAAAGAAAGTTTATCACATAACCAGAGTATTTCATTTACTGTATCAGTGTTTCTAGTGTTCATTCAGCAGATTCACAACCAATATTCATTCATATCCTTAGTCTGGTTAGCCACTCTGTGGTACCCTCTCAAATTACACGGAATGTGTACAGAAGAGTTGAGAATCTGTAGTTAGAGACCTAGAATGGCATCCGGGATGCACCATGGAGCAGCTGAGTGAATTTGGAAGTTATTAGGTCCATTGGAGTAATTTAATCAGTTAAAGTCATTAATAAGAACTCCCGCTTCACAGTATTTTAGGAGATTATATATGGAATATATAATTTTTATCAGTTATATCTTAATTTTTATCAAGAGTTTTTATGCAATACTAAATGTTACTGTTACTCTTCTTTTCTCTCGTCTCAAATGTTTTTCACATTCTATTTCATTCTATCAGAAATGTCTTTGGAAAAATCTCAGCTTACCAACTCTGGTCTCTCTCTATAATGACTGCTTTGATCTCATTGATTTTGAGTTCATTCTTATTCTCTTAGCACTGGCATTTAGACATCTGGAACCATGTCATCCACAATTTTTCCCCCAAGGATTTTTTTCTGACTATTTCTATACTTGTGTTTGTCTCCTACAATGCCATTGTCCAAAATGGAATCTCATTTTACTTCAAAGTACTATTTCAGTATCTTTTGTTTATGTTAGCACGATTTTTGTCAGACATGGTCTTTTCTAGTCCTTATAAAATAATGCCATCCCTGGGCTGTTATTTTGATAAGTCAATGTGCAGAAAATGAAATTTAGTAATTTGTGAACTGTATAAGACATGGTACTAAAAATTTTAGTTGATAAAGTTCTATTCCAGGAAGGTTACAACTGAATGTGAAATATAGTAAAAGGAGATAATTCTCTATGTTACAAGTCAAAATAACCGTATTTTAATCCTACTCACTTCATTACAGATATCTATTGCCTCTATCACTCTCCTGCTACAGAAAAATTAAAGAGCAGGTGTACATATGAAAAATGTTGGCAGGCTCTCTGATATCTCAGATACACGACTGTACTCCAGACTAGCCATGTAAAGTCATGTCATTATACAACCCTCTTGCTCCTCCATACCTTTTGGCCCTAAGTATTCATTCTGAAATAGAATTCTGTTACTCATCCTATGGGGAAGAGGTTTCTACATTTTTTAGTTTCTGGAATACTGTGGCCTGTTTAGATCATTTTACCCAACACAGAATTTGAATAAGTACAAAGAGTTAAAAAACAAACAAACAAACCCAAGAGCCTGTACTGATTAGACAAGGTCAGTGGAAAAGATTACAATTTCAGTGTTAAAAAAGATACTGAGTTGGAATATAAATGTCTACATTCAATGTAAATGCTAAGAGCAAATGGGACTTTATTCACCAAAGTTTTACTTGTGAAAATTTAGAAAGTTATGGTCATGTATTAATTAACAAACATTTATTTAATGCTTTTTATGTATCAGGCACCACAGCAGGTGACAGGGACATGGCAATAACCAAGACAGACGTAATCTCTGTCCTCATGGAGTGTATATGTTTTCTATAGTTGCTGTAACAACTACCACACAATTTGCAACTTAACGCAAATTTAGTATTTTATAGTTCTGTAAGCTAGCAGTCCAACGTATGTCTCACTTGGCTAAAATCAAGGCTTTAGAAAGCCTGTATTTCTTTCTGGAATCCTTAGGGCAGAATCCCCTTTCCTGCCCTTTCCAGAGTCCAGAGGCTGTGCTTTGGCCCCTTTTCCTCTATCTTCAATGCCAGCAACATGGTATTTCTCTCTTTGTCCTTCATCTCCTTTTTCCAATGACTATAGCCATGAAAGATTCTCCACTTTTAAGAACTTGTGTGATTAGACTTGGTCCACCTGGAAAATCCAAAGTACTCTCCCCAACTCAAGGTCTGTACCCTTAATCACGTTTGCAAAGTCCCTTCTGCCCTGTAAAGTAATATACTCACAAGTTCTGGAGATCAGGACATGGACATCGTAGGGACCATTATTCTGCCTTTTATATGGAGCTATGGTGCAGTGAATGCGTAGCAAAACCAAATGCCAGTAGGCAGGCAAATGACTGAAATGAGTGGGTTCAACAGGAGAAGGCAGTGGTGAATTGGAGCAATCACACTGACCGTGCATGACGATCCTAGCTCTGTGTTGCCAGAACTTTTCATATTTTAAGAAAAGCTAGAACTGGATTATGTGAAATCTACCAATTCTTAAAATACAAGCAAATGTCTTAGATTGGTTCTCAGTATCAAGCTCTGAGCTGTAAATTAATATGTAAGTAATTTATTTATTTATTTGGTGGCTCAGTGATAAAGAATCTGCCTGCCAATGCAGGAGGTGTAGATTCAGTCCCCTGGAGAAGGAAATGGCAACCCACTCCAGTATTCTTGCCTGGGAAATCCCATGGACGGAGGAGCCTGGCCCGCCACAGTCCATGGGGTTGCAAAAGAGTCAGACACAACCTAGCAACTAAACAACAAAAATATAACAATTTTTTAGGAAGTCTTCCAGGGAAACTGGGAAGGGAGTGGGAGAGTCAGGACCAGGAAGGGGAAGAAACTCAGCAAGGGTACAATCTTAGGCAAAGTCCTGTACCCTGATTGCACAGAGGAACTCTGGAGTGTAAGTCATATCTCATAGCTCCAGCAAGAGAGCTGGGGCTGTCATCATCACGCACTGCTCAGCCACTAATTAAGAGATACCAAGGGGCATGTAAACCACCTGGTATTATCTGGATAATCATGAATAACAGTGTCCAAGTTATTTTCGTACTTGGGCCTAATATTTAAATGCCTCTAGACATCAGAGTAGGAGAAGGCAGTGGCACCCCACTCCAGTACTCTTGCCTGGAAAATCCCATGGGCAGAGGAGCCTGGTAGGCTGCAGTCCATGGGGTCATTAAGAGTCGGACACGACTGAGTGACTTCACTTTCACTTTTCACTTTCATGCATTGGAGAAGGAAATGGCAACTCACTCCAGTGTTCTTGCCTGGAGAATCCCAGGGATGGGGGAGCCTGGTGGGCTGCCGTCTATGGGGTCACACAGAGTTGGACACGACTGAAGCGACTAGCAGCAGTAGCAGCAGACATCAGAGTGACAACAATTATTACAATTATCTGTGACTCTAGCTGACAATTCTAATTCTAAATGCCTTTCTATATCTTGGACTTCCCTGGTGGCTCAGACTGTAAAGCCTCTGCTTACAATGTGGGAGACCTGGGTTCAATCCCTGGGTTGGGAAGATCTCCTGGAGAAGGAAGTGACAACTCACTTCAGTATTCTTGTCTGGAAAATCCCATGGACAGAGGAGCCTGGTAGGCTACAGTCCATGGGGCCAAAAAGAGTCAGACACGACTGAGCGACTTCACTTTCTTTCTTTCTTTTCTTTCTATATCTTGGGAAGTCTTCACAGAAGCTTGTAATAGTGTCTTATTGGTCAGTGAAAGACTTTATAGCCAGATGAGCTCCCATGTTATAGTGGAGAATGCGTAAGAAGCATAGTGGGCCAATATTGGTGAGAAAAATTTACTTTAGTCTCTTTGATCTTTTTTTTTTGAGACCACCATCCATTGCCTGAGACTATATCTAACACTTGGTTTTGCTACTGAAAAGAATGTTATTGGCACCTTCATCACAGTTTCTTGAAGTTTTTTGGCTTCTTTTGAGATGATAGGTTTTCTGTGTTTTTTTGGGTGGGGCGTCACAACAAAAATTCTAGTTTTTATTTGTATATCTTACAAAGCAATGAAAAGGCTCAGATGCCTTAAAAAAAAAACTATCCTAGGTTAATTAAGACACCAAGGTAAATTGGCAATTTTTTCAGAACTCAAAGAAAATAAGTTGCTTGATTTTTTTTTTTAAATTAAGATTTGTGACTCTTCTGTCTCTGTTCTGCAAGATTTTTTTAAAGGAATTTTGACAATAAACAAATTTGCTGAACACATTTATTAGGTTGATGAGAAAGTAATTGTGGTTTTCAACTGTGAATTTTAAATTCTAATTAGGCTCAAACACATCTTTATTAATTAAAATAGAAATCATTACCATCAACACATTTTTGCCAAAGAAAAATAAGTTTGTTTATTCCTGTAGCATAAAAATCCATACTTCAGGATTTGACAAATTTGTGAAATGCATTTTCTGCGTCCTGCTGGCTGTGGACGCATTTTCTCTGCAAGAAGGTGTCAAGATGCTTGAAGAAGTGGTAGTCGGTTGGTGAGAGGTCAGGTGAACACGGTGGATGAGGCAAAACTTCATAGCCCAATTTGTTCAACTTTTGAAGCAGCGGTTGTGTGATGTGTGCTTGGGCATTGTCTTGGAGAAGAATTGGGCCCTTTCTGTTGGCCAAAGCAGGCTGCAGGTGTTGCAGTTTTCAGTGCATCTCATCTATTTGCTGAACATACTTCTGAGATGTAATGGTTTTGCTGGGAATCAGAAAGCTGTAGTGGATCAGACGGGCAGCAGACCACTAAACAGTGACCATGACCTTTTTATGGTGCAACTTTGGCTTTGGGAAGTGCTTTGAAGCTTCTTCTCAGTACAACCGCTGAGTTGGTTGTCATTGCTGGTTGTCACATAAAATCCACTTTTTATTGCACATCACAATCTGATCTAGAAATGGTTTGCTGTTGTTGCACAAAATAAGAGAAGACAATACTTGATTTTTTTGATTTTCAGTCAGCTCATGAGGCACGCATTTATTGAGCTTTTTCACCTTTCCAATTTACTTCAAATGCTGAATGACTGCAGAATGGTCGACACTGAGTTCTTGGGTAACTTCTCACGTAGTTGTAAGAGGATCAGTTTGATGATGGCTCTCAATTAGTCATGGTCAACTTCCTATGGCTGTCCACTCTGTACTCCTCATCTTCAAGGCTCTCATGTCCTCTGTACAGCTTCTCGAACCATCACTGCATTGTACATTTGTTAGCAGTTCCTGGGCCAAATGCATTTTTGATGTTGTGAGTTGCGTCCACTGCTTTATTCCCTATTTGGTATTCAAATAAAAAATTCGCTTGAATTTGCTTTTAGTATAATTTCCCTAGTCTAAAATAAATATCAAATAAGTAGCAAGAAATAATTCATTAGCAAAAAACATAAAGTGAGAAATGTGCATTAAAATGATGTATAACATAACCACATTTATTTAAGAATGTATTCTAATATCAAATGGCAAAGTTCAACAATGCAAAATCGCAATTGTTTTAGCACCAACCTAAGAGTTACAGGTTAATCTGATCATCTTTGATTCTCTTGAAGGTGATAGAAATGGCATTAGAAAGCAATAATAATGCACTTGAAAATTTGAGAAGCCAATGTTTAAATTTTATTGTTTAGAGAGCTGAATGAATTTGGAAAAAGAGACTAGATGCTTTATCATGCCCAAGAGAACATGTGGTGTCAGTCTGGGGATAATCTCATGAGTCTTATTAAAGAAAGATTATATGACTGTACATGGAAGGTTTTGGCTCAATTTGGTCTGTCTACACTTAGCTCAGTCATAATTATATTCTCATAATATTTTAGGTGTTGCAACCACCATCAATTGCTCAACTAAACAATAAATTCCACATGGATGCATTTGTCTTGTGGAGTTCACATCATAATTTTTCATTTAAAAAATATCATTTAATTGGTTTAAAGTACCAATATCACTGAAGGCTATTAGTGTACCAGTATGAAAACCAGCTCATAAAAATAGAGTCAGAAGAGTCAGAAATATTTTTATGCTTAATTCCTAGGCATTTTCTATGAGGTCAATAACTTGAATTTATTTTTATAGAATGCTGTTTGGTAGACTGTATATATAACTTGCTAATATCTTTTTACCTGATATTTCATCTTATACTGTCATGTGTTAGAGCCCCAATATTGTCAAACCTACAAAACAACCATGGTGAAGATAAGGGAGATGATAGTGTAGTTATATGTTCACAAATGTCAATGGTGTCAAAAGGATACTATTTTGGAAGTGGGGAGGCTTGCTTATGATTTTTACTAGCATCTGACAACACTTGAGTAACTTACCCCCCAGAGATCTATTTCCTCATCTCCCAAAATAAGGAGTTTTAGACTCAGACAACTTTTGCAGTGTTTTCCACTTCTAACATTCTGTCTCTTTCTTTGTTCCTCCATTCAGACAGGGTAGGGACAGGTCAGAATGACATCACTGTCTCTTCCCTCACTCAATTGATTTATCCTATGCTTGTCTGGCCATTTCTTTCTGAGCTTGAAATCCTGGTGTTCTGGGGTTTCTTGACCCTGTAAAGGAAGGCACTGGACTTTGTCCTAGTGAGTCAAGC
Source organism: Bos javanicus (assembly GCF_032452875.1). Lineage (NCBI taxonomy): Eukaryota > Metazoa > Chordata > Mammalia > Artiodactyla > Bovidae > Bos > Bos javanicus. The sequence goes on from NC_083868.1 coordinate 43,629,355, forward strand.
CATTTGTTCCCTCCTCTAACACCATAACAACCATCTTTCTGTTTCTATTCCTTTTTCTTTGACTCTTTCGTAGTGAAGAAAATTGCCCTCAAGACACCATAAGGTTTCTTTGGTCACTTTCAACTGGTGGTCCTGGGAGGTAACAGGAAGGAATTGACAACCTGGTCTCTGGAGGAAGGGAGCTATATGATTTCCTCTGCCAGCAGCATTGAGAACCTACTGGAGAGACCCTGGCGAAGGTTCTCCATTGGAATCAGGGCATACTCTTGCCTTGGAAAAAGGGGCTTCTTTTTTTTCTGAGTGAGCAGAAGTGTTTAAAGCAGTTCCAAACTGTGTTCCTAGTAATTACATGTTCTATTTGCTTTCCCCCTTGTTTCTTTGGTTCTGTGTTTTTGCTAGAACAATCTGTAAGCTCTTTTAGAGCCTGACATTCTTTTTTATGAAAGGAATTTTGTGGTCTTTAGAGGAAGGAATGAGAAAAGAGAGGAGAGGAGAGAAAATGAGCCGCTTCCACTTCCTTCCCAAGTTCTTCTACTTTGGAGATTTATATTATGAATGACATGGGGAAGGGAGCACCTGGAAAAAGATATATATTTTCCTTTTAAACTCTTCAGAACACATATTTTTGTTCAAGGAACCATATGTAGTCTGAGGGGACTGAGAGTATATCTTATATAATTGTAGATTTTATAGCTTCGATTCTAGATATGCTTCCCTTAGGGCCTAGTGTATAAAAGTTGTAGGAGACTGTTAATTCCAAGAGCCTGATACACTTGTTCAACATTTATTTCCTGTCCATTACTACATTCCATTCTGAAATCACTGCGGATGGTGACTGCAAGCCATGAAATTAGAAGACAATTACTTCTTGGCAGGAAAGCTTTGACAAACCTAGACTGTTAAAAAGCAGAGACATCATTTTGCTGACAAAGGTTCATATAGTCCAGGCTATGGTCTTTCCAGTAGTCATGTACAGATGTGAGAGTTGGACCATAAAGAAGGCAGAGCACCAAAGAATTAATGCTCTTGAACTATGGTTTTGGAGAAGGCTCTTGAGAGTCCCTTGGAAAGCAAGGAGATCAAACCAGTCAATCCTGGTTTGAAGGAAATTAACTCTGAATATTCATTAGAAGGACTGATGCTGAAGCTGAAGCTCCAATACTTTGGCCACCTGATGCGAACAATTGACTCAATGGAAAAGACCTTGTTGCTGAGAAAGACTGAAGGCAGAAGGAGAAGAAGGTAACAGGTGCTGAGATGGTTGGATGGTATCATTGACTCAATGGACATGAGTTTGAGCAAGCTCCGGGAGATGGAGAAGCCTGGCATGCTACTATCCATGCGGTCTTGAAGAGTCAGACACGACTTGGTGACTGAACAACACCACCACATTCCAAGTACTCACCATTTCTAATTAAATTAGAATCCTACTATATTTCTTTCCATGGTGGCCAGAGTGGTACCTGTCCTTGGAAAGGATCCTAGTGGCCATGTTCCTAGCTCAGTAGACAAGCTAAGAATATATGTTGAGAAGGATAAACAACAGCAGATATGCTAGTGCCATTGCTGTTTGTGAAAAAGAAAATCAGAAGTGTTTCATCTTGGGTTCATGTTTTATATAGAGGTTCACAAAGCAAGCATATGTATCAGAGATATTTTTTAGTTAATATCATGTTTAGTTAATATCACCTACATTAAAATAGTAACTTGGCCTTTAAGCTGAGGTAACAGTATGTACCAGATGGGACTCTCCTTGCTTGACCTCTTTAATTGACATAATTTTTATAATTTGCCCATGTTAGTCATAAAATCAGCATGTGTTTAGGACTGGGCAAGGGAAGCAATGTTATGGTACACCTGTTAGGCTCCAGTTAATGTATTGAGATTCTACCTGGAAAATTTATGGGGACAGGAATATAGTTTAAAATGTGTAGGGGAGGGAAAGAAAATTATTATAACTCTCTTCTTGCCTTGAAGTACCCTTAAAGCTCCATTACTGAACTCTTTTGGGTTAAGTAGTAAAATTGGGAGAAGCAGATGGGGAAAAGCAATGTGTCTCAAGAGGCAGACACTGTTTAAAAGGAGGAAGAGTTTTGAGGATGGCACTAAAATTTAAGTATTCTTTAAATTCAACTAAGTCTTAGGAGATAAGCTTACCTAGTATTCATCTTAGAGAACACTGGAGAATGGCAGGAAATCCTAAGAATATAATCCCCAGTCCAAAAAAATCTCATTGTGTTATTGGAAGTTGGAGATGTCAGCCAGTAGACATGGGTAATGAAGGTGGGAAGGGAGAGAACATGTCAAGAGAAAGTATTATCAATAAGTCAAATCCTTTTTCATGAGATTTATTTTTTATTTTTTAAACTAAGGTTAGTCTGGTTGGGAAAACAAGAGAAGATGCTTTTGGATGTTTGTTGATTTAATTACACACCAGCATGTGATATCTTTAGAACTGCCATAGGAAATATGCTATTAATTTCCCATTCATATCAGATACGACTGATTCAATTCTTTTCCCTGATTAGTGTAGACTCAGCTTCAGAATCTTTCCATGTCAGTGACTTTTAGTAGCCACTATCAACAGTCAGAGTTGGCACATGAGTTCAAAGCTCACTCATCAACTTTGATGCTTAGGGTCAAGATGTATACCTATTATGACTAAGTTATCCTCTAAGGAATCTTTATTTTATAATACTCACAAAATTTCTGTCAAACCCAGATCCTTGTCTTTGTCAGTGCCATATTTTGGCATAGCCTTTGGAATACGCTTGGCTGGAGATTAAATAGCTTGGATGCTTTCCTTTGATATAGCACATTGTCTCATTCTTTCACAAAACTTTGAAAATATGAAATCTTTTATTTCAAGGCAGGGAACCTTTAAGCACTCAATAAATACTTATTCATTTGACTTGTGCCAAATTCTCACATCATCACCGCTGATACATGAGAGTCAGAAAGTACAATTCCATACAACTAAATCCTATTTTTAATGAGAGAGTCTACTGGTTTTCTCTTGGAGGGAGATCAGGAAGCCCACCTTCAATGGGAAAATTGTTATTTTTATGCAGCTTTGGAGTAGTTCTACCATGCTACATCTCTTGATTATGTTTGGCTTGACAAAAGTCAGATTCTTGTGAATTTGAAAAAAATAGCCTTTATCAACTTCAGTTTCACTGAAGTCTTTCTCTGAGAATAAAATTGATAACTTTGGCCAAAATAGATAACACTCACGCCTTGCTCATTCTTATATGCTACATTTCTTTAACAGTCAGAAATTATTCCTTAAGCATGACAACTGTACTTGCTTGTATTTTATAAGCTTTTTGAAAGAAGGTCAACACCTTATTTATTTTATACACATATTCATCACATATGAATGAAAGCTTTAAAAAATGCTTTAAAAACTTACAACTTCTGTGAGATATGTTAATGGTGTTATTAGTAGGCTTAGTTCTGCCCTTTACTGTCTGTCCATTTACTTGTTTATTAAAGCCACAAGTACTGAACATATACTGGGATCCAGGAACTATAATAGGAAAGAGAATACTAGGCGATTGTGGCATTTTGCCTTTGCTGGTAGATGCAGAACCAACGTCAGTGCTCTTTTGTTAGAATAACAACAGACTAACCCTAGTGCCTTAACTTAGAGACTATCAAATTAGTTTTGTGTCTTCTATAGAGAAAAAATATTCTGTTAGGCTAGTTTGAGATTTCATTATCCAAATCATGTTATTCATCTATATTAGTATTAAGCTCATTGTCAACTAAAATATATTATATTCTCACAAGCGCTGCTGTCAAACCACATTATTTCTTTCATAAAACTTTGGGTCAATATTGGTGGCATTTTCTTTTCTTTTTTTTTTATACAGCATTTCTTTATTAACAAATTATATCACACAAATCAGGTTACTTTTTCTGTCTGATTACAGAGTTAACAGAACTTGCATCCACATTTAGAGCAGCAATATAAAAGTTTACCAGGAAGAAATTCTGTGTATGGACGAAAGGACTGCAACATGTCCTAAGAATTGAAAACTGGCAACTATGATGTAACAACTGCAGAAGATTCAGGCTTGTTTTCCATGTTTTTAACTCTCCAAAAGGGATAATACATTAAGGGGATAATACAGCCAAAGAAGGGATGATGTAAAAAATCACAGGAAATTAAATGAGTACAAAAACAGCACAAAGGTCATGAGAACTTGAGAAGGTATGAAAAACCAAGCAGCGACAAGGCAGCTCCCTGGAGTTGCACCAGGCCTGACTGTTCCCTGTCCTACACGAAACTGGTGGACTCTTCATCTGGGCATTTCAGTCTGAGAAATCAGCCAGACTCATGATTTTTAAACAAAGGTTTACTTAGATACAACTTAGGGAGAGAAAGCTAAACATTCGGAAAGTATTAACTCCTTGAGAAATCAAAACTGTGCAGCCAAATGAAAGCAAAGTATAAAATCTGGATAAAAATGTTTCTCTAAAGGTAAAATTCAGCTTCCTGAGAGATTTCAAATCAAACACATAGTAAGAGAGTGGTTTTCAAAGTGGGTTTCAGGCCCATCCTCTCTTCAAACTTTTCTTATACCCAAACACTTCTAATTCTGTTTTTATCTTCTGTGGTTTCAGCAAACATCTCCTTTTTTTAAAAAAAGGAAATCTGATGCCACCTCCATCCCTTTGCTATTGTTTGTTCTTTTAAATTTAAAAATCACTGCTATGAGAAAAATGAGATCTATGACATACTTTGTCAGTATTACTCACTGCAGATTTGAACATTATCCTATACAATAAACGAGTAAAAGAAGTTCTTAGGAAGAACAGAGTCTGCCCTGATGTAATGTGTGCTGTTTTTGGTCATTGAACTTTCTCATTCTAGAGACGTCTGTAAATTAGGGCTTACCTTCTCAACGAAGTTCTCTGTGACTGTTGACTGAAATGTGTCTGGATTAAGGTGTGGCTGGAATGTTAAGATTGTGTTCACACTGTCCAGAAATATTGAGAGCATGGAGGCAGTAGAAGAACAGATTTAGGGGCAGTGGGAATAGCAAAGTTTAATTTCTTCCTATTAGTGGCATTTTCAAGCCCAGAGAGAATGTTTTGAATTTCAGTTCTGTTAATGTGAATCTCCACAATATTGGTTTTTTAAAGATGATGTAAGCATGCTTTTGCCTTCATATGAGTCACTGATTAACACATGGACTAAAACAAGGTCAAACACAAGCTCTGAAACACAGGATCTCTTCAATCAGACATGAAGCTCTTGAGTTTTGCCAAAACGTAGCTTATATTTGGACTTTCCAGGTAGTTCAGCTGGTAAAGAATCTGCCTGCAATGCAAAAGACCCCGGTTTGATTTCTTGGTCAGGAAGTTCCCCTGGAAAAGGGATTAGTAACCTACTCCAGTATTCTTGGGCTTCCCTGGTGGCTCAGATAGTAAAGAATCTGCCTGCAATGTGGGAGACCTGGGCTCAATCCTTGGGTTGGGAAGATCCCCTAGAGGAGGGCTTGGTAAACCACTCCAGTATTCTTGCCTGGAGAATCCTCATGGACAGAGGAGCCTGGTGAGCTACATGGGGTTGCAAAGAATTGGACACTACTGAGTGACAAAGCACAGCACAGCAGCAGCTTATGTTTCTTCACCTTTCTATAAGTCTCTTTTGAAAGATTTTGTCAAATATTTTAAGACATTCTTTATTACCTACAAGTTTTGTTGCTACAAATTTTAAGCTAAATCACTTTGAAATACCTTCAGCTTAGACCTGGGAATAGGCCATTTCCAGTTGTTATGATGGGGCAGAATGTGGAAAACATCTCTCTAAAAAAGATAAATCAGTCTGTGCATCTGAGGCTGGTTTGGACATGGAAAAACAAGAAAAAGGACACAAGAGAGGGAGCCATTGACACAATCAAAACAATAGATGCAATAGACCATGAGAGAGCCAACTAAGGTGTGAATAGTAAACATGAGAAGGATGGGAGAAATCTGATACATTTTGGAAGGAATAGAATCCCACGACTTTGAAAGGGTTTCAAAGATGACCCTGAAGTGAAAGTCACTCAGTCATGTCCAACTCTGTGACCCCATGGACTACACAGTCCATGGAATTCTCCAGGCCAGAATACTGGAGTGGGTAGCCCTTTCCTTCTCCAGGGAATCTTCCCAACCCAGGGACTGAACCCAGGTCTCCCACATTGCAGGCAGATTCTTTACATTGTAGGTGGATTTTTCACCAGCTGAGCCACCAGGGAAGCCCAAGAATACTGGACTAGGTAGCCTATCTCTTCTCCAGCAGATCTTCCCAACCCAGGGATCAAACTGGGGTCTCCTGCATTCAGTTCAGTTCAGTTCAGTTGCTCAGTCGTGTCGGACTCTTTGCGACCCCATGAATCGCAGCACGCCAGGCCTCCCTGTCCATCATCAACTCCCGGAGTTCACCCAGACTCACGTCCATCGAGTCAGTGATGCCATCCAGCCATCTCCTCCTCTGTCGTCCCCTTCTCCTCCTGCCCCCAATCCCTCCCAGCATCAGAGTCTTTTCCAATGAGTCAACTCTTCGCATGAGGTGGCCAAAGTACTGGAGTTTCAGCTTTAGCATCATTCCTTCCAAAGAAATCCCAGGGCTGATCTCCTTCAGAATGGACTGGTTGGATCTCCTTGCAGTCCAAGGGACTCTCAAGAGTCTTCTCCAACACCACAGTTCAAAAGCATCAATTCTCCTGCATTAAACACTCCAAATGAGGAACTTTGGAGGGACATGTAATATTCTAATATGCACAGGTGGTATAAAGAAATATCTGAATAGTTTTCATTATATCTTTCATTACATGTTTTATGTAGCATTTGGTACAGAACCTGAGACATTAATTATCAATGTCAATTTTATCAGGACCCATCACTTCACACCACTCCTCTTAGTGTCCCCCCACTCCCTACACCCCCAGATGTCTAAAAAATGTGGGTCTATAATTCAAATGTACAGTAATTGAAGGCTGGGTAAGAAGTAGAGATTAGAGATGGAGAGAATGTTGGAAATCTACAGGAAGAGAAACAAAGGCCTGAAGATCCTCCTTTCAGGGAATGAAATAGAGGAAGAGGACTGAAACAAAGAGGAATAAGTTAGTGAGGCAGAAGAAACAAAATAAGAAGGCAAGCCAAGACAATAGTTTCTGGTGTTAGAGAATAGTCCAATATGCAATATGTTACTCAATGGAGACATTTGGATTTGTTCAGAGTGATTTTATCACTGACTTTATAGATTGATTACAATAGATTTGAGGGGTTAATAACAGATTACAAGGAATGATTGGTAGAAAAAGAAGTGGATTAAGGAGATGGGTGGGTTGACAGGAGGAACAGCTGCATTGAACTGCTTACATTTTTAGATGAGAGACATTTGAATGTTTGAAAACAGGAGAAATGAGATGGTTTAGAGAGGGAGGCTGCTAAAGAGTTTTCTTAGTGTTAACTGCAGGAAAGAGGCATTTGTAGAGATGAGAAGAGATGGGAAGGGAGAAGAGGCAGTATTATCTTCAGAACAGAGACCTCTTTTTCAGAGACTGCATGAAGATAAATGCGAAAAAGGCAGATGAGCCAGATAATGTCAGAAAACTCTGTCCTTACTTTTCAGAACTTCTCGAGAGCACTTCCATTAATTGGAAGTTTGACTTTCTAACATTCACCTGCTCATCTCCTTGTTACCTTCATTTAGGACTTTGCTAGTTCATCCTCTGTGTAATGGTCAGTACCCATAAAAGCCAAGCCGTCTGACAACCCCATTATAGAAAAGGGTGAATAGGGAGTACAGGCAGGGTGCGATCTACTTGGACTCATTCACTTTATGGTTCTAAATATGGGGTTCTTTAAGGGACATTCAAGGGGCTTCTTGACTGAATAATTGTTCTACCAGTGAAGAATAGAATCTGGTTTTTCATCTTTAATAGTTTATCTTTTGTTTTCCCACATCTATTTTAAAAGTACAAAAAGTCAGAACTTCCTTGGGGTTTTGACCCTTTAAGGTTGGTCATGAGTTGTTTTTATCTTAATAAATATTTACTTAGGATTTGTTTCTCTTAGAACCTTTTCTTCCTTTGTTTCTTTCTCCCTTAGATCCTTTTCTTCTATCTCCCCTTCCTTTCTTTCTACTTTTCTTCCTTCCTGCTTGTGCCCTTTTGATATTCCAAGGACATCATGGAGGTTGGGAATATGAGTCCTCAAATACCTCATGTTCTGAAGAGGCACATGGATACTAATGATAGCACAGTGAAGTACACGGTACCATGAGGACTGGGGTCAGTGCACTCAAGATCAGGAGTGTTACTGGAGGCAAAGAGAGAACAGTGGTGTCATTTGGAACATGCCACACCACCCCAAGAGGGATGACTTGGGAGGAAGACCCTATCAGGTAACCCTAGCAGTCAGAAGATAGCTGTCTTGAGGCCAGAAAACACGGGGGCCACAGAGTATGCCTGGGTTAGTCCTAAACCCAGGAATGTGTAGACAGGACATAAATCACAGTGCCTAATTCTTAAGCTTCAATATTTTTGTTGCCTACCAATGAGCAATTAGCACATAAAAGTTTGTGAATCCAACCCAGGGTTAGAATGAAGTGTTTCAATAAATTATGTGTCTATTCTTAAACAATAGTATCATTAAATTTGCCAAGCTGATTTTGGAAGGCAGAATAGCTCTCATAAATCAGTTTAACTGGGAAGGTTTAGATCTAATCTCAATTAATAATGAACTTCAAATGGGATGTTGTCTTTCCTCCAGCCGTTACCCAAATAAATATAGATCATTTATATTTTGACTTATCCCCATGGCTTTCATTGTTAGGTCACTGGAATTATTGTCAATGGCAAAACACAAAAGGAAAAAGAGAAAAAGGGGACTGGGAAAATGAATCTGAGGCCAACTTTTTCGTACTAAATACTTCCCTTCTGTTCAATTTTATTATTATTTTCACAGAGCTATTAAATATCTGTTTGGAGTAAATGTCATTAAAAATCTAGAGGCAAATTAGAAAAATAATATCTGAATTTAAAAATTTGCTTAAAACTATACAAACTTGTGGAAAGAGAATTCTCTGTGCCCCTACCCCTCCCAAAATGCTCCCAACTCAGCCTGCTTCCACCCCTTCGTCTCCAAAAGGACAGTGCACTTAACCAATGCACTGGCTTAGACTTTTATAAGGTGCTCTAGTTATAAAGAAAGAACATTTTATTTTTTCCAAAAATGTTCTCCTTATGACATGATGCAAACCATCCCCCAAAAGGTGATTTGAGAAACTGCACATGATAGTTAGCAACTGCATTCTTTCTAAATGTCAGCAATGTGCCAGCTAATCTGCAGATTATAGAATTAGTATACTCTAATTTTAGAGGCTTTTAAAGGGGAACATTGTTGCTCAAACCTACATTTACCTATGTTGAGAAACGGTCAAGAGATTCCTGCAGTGTTTGGATGTCAGGCTTAATGATAAAACGCGATATCACCACATTGTTGATCACACTTTGGAAATATTGATCTGATTGTGCTGCACATGATCATGGGTTTAGAAATATCTGACACTTTTTTCCTGTTGATCATAGCTTGATTTACAAATCCATTTTAATAATAATTCTACCTAGTTGTTTTAATTCCTTCTTTAGATCAAAGATTATCATACAAACTACTGGAGGAGTAAAGAAAAGGGACAAATATTCATTCATTACTATTCTTTCTAGAAACTTATTAACTTCTATCTTAATATATTCACTTCATCTTTTTTGATAATGATGTAATTTATTAAGCACCTATTATGTGACTGATTCTTTGCTGAGAACATTCTGTATATTGTCTCTAAGCTTCTCAAAAGCCTTGTATCCTAAGTATCATGAATTCCCTTTTAGAAGTGAAGTAGGACTACCCAGGTGGCACAGTGGTAAAGAATTTGCCTGCCAATACAGGAGACACAAATTCAATCCTGGAGTTGGGAAGATCCCCTAGAGTAGGAAATGGGCACCCACTCCAGCATTCTTGCCTGGGAAGTTCTCTGGACAGAGGAGCCTGGCAAGCTACAGTCCATGGGGTTGCAAAGAGTCAGACACGACTAAGTGAGCACAAAAAGAGGTGAAATAGCTGAAAAACAGCAGATATAGAATTTGACTTGATATTGAGTGAATCCAAGGCCTACGCTTTAACTAGATCAAGATGTATCTCTTATGTGAGAAGTGATGACATCACTTAGTCTTCTGCTCACATGTGCAACACACTTCCATCGGTAACAGCTTCCATTAGACTACAGGAAGTGAAACTTACTATAGGAAATGTTGTTTCAAACAGAAGTAAATTAGAAAAATAGCATCTGAGTTTAATTGGAAAATTTCTGTTTAGAACTGTACAAACTAAGTGGAAAGAGAATTCTCTGTATCACCACCACATACTGCCATGGACATCTAGTGATAATATACTTACCCAGTGAAAGACTACTGTCTCACTGGCCTTGTGAGTGAGAGCGCAGGTGTATAACCTGAATGTCCCCTACACAGCAGCCCCTCATACTGCTGAGAATCACTGCTATCTAGACATCTTCATCACATTGTGATTCTCTAATTAATCATGGGCTTAGAGAAAAAGGGTCAGCTGAAAGATATGCACCTCCATAAAATCACTACTGACAACATGATGCATTGTAGTTGAATGCTTCTTAAGTATTACTTGGATGCTATCCCATCAGAGTTCAGTTCCTGGAAAATTTGTCTTTCTTGAAAGAAATAACAAAAATCAAAAATTTTAATAACAAAATAACTCTGAGGAAAATAGCATGAAGTATGATGAAGAGCTCATCAAAGATGGAGACCCATCATGTTTATTTTGCTTTGTGCCTTGGCTCTCAGGAAACCCAAATTTATATTTTATGTTAAACTACAGCATATTAACTTAGATTGCTGGAAAAAATGATCTTTTATGAGTTTTGCTTTTGTGTTTTTTAAATTAATTTGTATTGGAGTATATAAGAAAACAATGAAAAGAAAAAGAGGAAAACAATAGAATGGGAAAGGCTTGAGATCTCTTCAAGAAAATTATAGATATTAAGGGGCTATTTCATGCCAAGAAGGGCACAATAAAGGATAGAAATGGCAAGGACTTAACAGAAGAGGAAAATATTAAGAAGAGGTGGCAAGAATACATAGAAGAACTAAACAAAAAAGATCTTAATGACTCAGATAACCACAATGGTGTAGTCACTCACCTAGAGCCAGACATCCTGGAATGTGAAGTCAAGTGGGCCTTAGGAAGCATCACTATGACCAAACCTAGTGGAGGTGATGGAATTCCGCTTGAGTTATTCCTAATCCTAAAAGGTGATGCTATTAAAGTAGTGCACTCAATATGCCTGCAAATTTGGAAAACTCAGCAGTGATCACAAGACTGGAAAAGGTCAGTTTTCATTTCAATCCCAAAGAATGTTCAAACAACTACACAATTGCACTCAATTTGCATTTTAGCAAGGTAATGCTCAAAATCCTTCAAGCTGGGCTTTAATAGTGCAAGAACCAAGAACTTGCAGATGTACAAGCTAGATTTAGAAAAGGCAGAGGAACCAGAGATCAAATTGCCAACATCTATTGGATCATAGAAAAAGCAAGAGAATTCCAGAGAAACATCTACTGCTTCATTGACTATGCTAAAGCCCTTGACTGTGTGGATCACAACAAACTATGGAAAATTCTTAAAGAAATGGGAATTCTAGACCACTTTACCTGCCTCCTGAGAAACCTGAATGTAGAAACAATTATAATCAGACATGGAACAATGGACTGGTTCCAAATTGGGAAAGGTCTATGTCAAGGCTGTATATGGGCATCCTGCTTATTAGACTTATATGCAGAGTACATCATGTGAAATGCAAGGCTGGATGACTCATAAGCTGGAATCAAGATTTCCAGGAGAAATATCAAATGATATGATATCTCAGATATGCAGATGGTATCATCCTAAAGGCAGAAAGTGAAGAGCAACTAAAGAGCCTCTTGATTAAGGTGAAATAGGAGAGTGAAAAAGCCATCTTAAAACTCAACATTCAATAAATGAAGACCATGGCATCTGTTCCCATCACTTCATGGCAGATAGAAGAGGAAAAAATGGAAACAGTGGCAGACTTTATTTTCCTGGGCTCTAAAATCACTGTAGATGGTGACTGCAGCCATAAAATTAAAAGATGCTTACTCCTTGGAAGAAAAACTATGACAAACCTAGACAGCATATTAAAAAGCAGAGACAACACTTTGCTGGCAAAGGTCTGCATAGTCAAAGCTATGTTTTTCCTAGTAGTCATGTATGGATGTGAGAGTTGGACCATAAAGAAGGCTTAGCACCAAAGACCTGATGCTTTTGAACTGTGGTGTTGGAGAAGACTCTTGAGAGTCCCTTGGATAGCAAGGAAATCAAACCAGTCAATCCTAAAGGAAATCAGTCCTAAATATTTATTGGAAGGACTGCTGCTGAAGCTGAAACTCCAATACTTTGGCTACCTGATGCAAAGAGCCGACTCATTGGATAGGACCCTGATGCTGAGAAAGATTGAGGGCAAGAGGAGAAGCAGGCAACAGACGACCAGATGGTTGGATGGCATCACCGACTTAATGGACATGAGTTTGGGCAAACTCTAGGAGATAGTGAAGGAGAAGGAAGCCTGGTGTGCTGCAGTCCGTGGGGTGGCAAGGAGTCAGACATGACATAGCAACTGAACAACAACAACAAATATTTGCTTTACGATGTTATGTTAGTTTCTGCTGTACAGAAAAGTGAATCAGTTATACATATACATGCTGCTGCTGCTGCTGTCACTTCAGTCGTGTCCGACTCTGTGCGACCCCTTAGACAGCAGTACGCCAGGCTCCCCCGTCCCTGGGATTCTCCAGGCAAGAACACTGGAGTGGGTTGCCATTTCCTTCTCCAATGCATGAAAGTGAAAAGTGAAAGTGAAGTCGCTCAGTCGTGTCCGACTCTGTGCGACCCCATAGACAGCAGCCTACCAGGCTCCTCCGTCCATGGGATTTTCCAGGCAAGAGTACTGGAGTGGGGTGCCATTGCCTTCTCTGATACATATACATATATCCCTTCTATTCTGGATTTCCTTCCCACTTAGTTCATCATAGAGCACTGAGTGGAGTTTCTTGTGCTATACAGTTCTCATTAGTTACGTATTTTATACATAGTGTCAATAGTGCACACATGTCAATCCCAATCCCCCAATTCATCCCACCCTCCTGTCTCCCCTGGTATCCATACATTTGTTCTGTGTCTCTATTTCTCCTTTGCAAATAAATCAATCTGTAAAAAATGATCCATCTTTTAATTGCTCACATTTTTTGGTACTTAATAGTTTGTCTTTAATCTAATGTTCAATTTTATATGTCATTGATTTAAAACTCTCTCAAATAAGGTTTTACATAAATGGACCACAAATAATACAATGAAAAGAAAACAGTTTCTACTTGTTCCATTTCAGATTGCCCAAGTCTCTGTTTTTTCTGATATTCTGCTTTCAGTTATCACTCACATCTAATCATTCATCTATTCTTTTATTTTTCCTTAAAGGATTCTTTCTCTCCTTTGGCTTACCCTCACCATTTCCACCTGTAGTATTCTAATCCAAACTTTCCTCATTACTGAATTACAGAATGTTCCCCAACTGACCATCCTCTCCCAGTCTCTTTTCTTGCCTATTCTCTCTGTTCTGTCAACAATAGTCATTGGTCAACACTGTGTCCCAGTTGCTGTGTACTGATGAATAAGATAGGTAACAAAGGCAGATACTGAATGACTAATACTATAACCAGTGCAGCAGATGTACATGGGGGCCACCCTGGTCTTTTGCAGTGTCTGTCATACTTGGCACTCCTGACATGTTTGTGCTGGATAATTCTTTGTTGTGGGGGCTGTCCTGTGTGCATTATAGGATGTTTAGCAGCATCTCTGGCCTCTGCCCACCACATGCCAGTAGCACCTCCCCAGAGCTGAGAAGCAAAAGTGTTTCTAGCTGTTGCCAAATGCCCTCTGGGGGCAAAATTCCCCCCTAGTTGAGAATCATTGCTCAACTGTAGTCTGCGTAGGTTGGAAGATGAGTTTAATATGGAAATGTTTACCTGTGGATAGGCCATTTGGATGGTGAGCTGAAGAATGAGTAGGAATTAGTGTTGGGGAAGGGAGAGGTAGGAAGCTTTGGGAGATGGGAGAGTCTCAGTGTTCTAGGAAGGAAGCCCAATACATGCAAAGACCTTGAAGTGGGAATGAATGTGGAACATTCCAGGAACTGAAAGCAGACCAGTATGGACTAGAACAGCATCTGTTTAGATACTGGCTACTGCCAAGATTGAGAGAGGCACTCATCTAGCCAGTCTGTGTGACTTGTGCTTAGAACTACGAGCAGTGAGAAACCCTGCTTTGTAGCAGGAAAATGACAAGATCTTGAAGTGATTCAGGGCAATGGCAGGAGTGGGATGAAGGGAAAGACTGAGCCTACACCAGCATCTTCCACGAATGAGGCTGGGGCTGGGCAGGTGTGTTGATACAACAATGGTGAGTGGACAGGGGTGTGGCTAACTGGTGATGGCTCAGGAATAAGATATGTGTGTGTATGCATACTTGTATGCATGGATGTGTATATGATCTTTTTATCTATTTTAACAAGAGGGTGACTTTTGAAAGAGTCTTGGAGGGTCTTTGTAGGATTATACAAGCTACCCTTCACAAACTTGCAACCCTTGGATTCAGGAGGTGGGTGCAGTGCAGAAGATGCACCTTCTGCTGGAAAGAGGCACAAAGGAAGCAGTCTTACAGAAGACAAGGAAAGGGAGGAAATGTTGATGAAGGGGTTGAGGATACAAGGCAGTTTTTTCCTCATAAGACTCCCAAGGATGCTGTTGAAGGCAAGGGAAAGGGAGGCAGCACTTGGGTGAGAGGGAAAAGAGGTACAGACTTTTCAAGGGCCAACAGCCTGGCACAGCTTAGAGGTCTGGGGCTTCTGTCTCCTTGGGCAATATACAGAGAAGGCTGGGGATGTGGCACATGGTAAATTATTTCTGGGTATCTCAAGGTACAGAGTGAGCATGTGGTTCTAATAGGGAGAAACTGGAGATTTAGGTATCATGAAACAAATCTTTTGCAAAGCCCACTTTTATCATGGGAGCTCTAACCCTTCCCTCCCTTCCAGAAACATGACAAAATAAAGCCTAGCCTCCAAGCCTTGAGTTACCATTTTGCTCCACATAAGCTGTGCTCTGCCTGGCATTGTCTTCCTGTCCTCATGTTTGCCTTGTTCTCTTCCCTGCCCCATGCCCTGAATCTGGTTTTGTATCTTCAAATCCTATTCATTTTTAAAGCCCTAGCTCATGTCCTGCCTCCTTTGTGACACCTTGCCAGATTGCTGTGCCCACAAGTGCTGCCTGCTCTTCTTAACTGGCACTTAATTAAAAACTACCTTGGGGCTCTTTTGGTACTGGTATCATATATTATTAACATTTCAAGGGTATGCCATTGTTGTTTCTAAAATTAAATTGCTAAATTCTTGAAAGCCAGGATTAGGTTCTGTGCCTATTATTATACTTCAAGAGGCCTAATACAGAGCTCAACACCCAGAAGACCCTCAATGGTTTGTTTAATGCATTGGTTAAAATATGGATTACTTTTCTGGGACAAATGCAAAAGAGTACTGGAATCAGTGTTGTGTGGCATGTAGACCCCAGGTGTGAAACCACTTGCACATTCATATCTTCTCCACTGCACAAAAGTTCTGGAAAGGAACTGACTCACTATTTTGCCCATCTTATAGGCAAACCATTCAGTCACAGTAATCCAAGTCTATTCCCCAGCCCATAATGCTGAACAAGCTGAAGTTGAATGGTTCTATGAAGACCTACAAGACTTTCTAGAACACCCAAAAAAGATGTCATTTTCATTACAGGGGATTGGAATGCAAAATTAGGAAGTCAAGAGATACCTGGAGAAACAGGCAAATTTGACCTTGGGGTACAAAATGAAGCAGGGCAAAGGCTAACAGAGTTTTGCCAAGAGAACACACTGGTCGTAGCAAACACCCTCTTCCAACAACAAAAGAGAAGACACTACATATGGATATCACCAGCTAGTCAATACTGAAATCAGATTGATTATATTCTTTGCAGCCAAAGATGGAGAAGCTCTATACAGTCAGCAAAAACAAGACTGGTGGCTCAGTTGACTGTGGCTCAGACCATGAACTCCTTATTGCCAAATTCAAACAAATTGAAGAAAGTAGGGAAGATCACTAGACCATTCAGGTATGACCTAAATCAAATTCCTTACCATTACAGAGTAGATGTGACAAATAGATTCAAGGGTTTAGATGTGATAGAGTGCCTGAAGAATTATGGATGGATGTTCATGACATGTACAGGAGGCAGTAATCAAGACCACCCCCAAGAAAAAGAAATGCAAAAATGCAAAATGGTTCTGTGAGGAGATCTTACAAATAGCTGAAAAAAGAAGAGAAGTGAAAGGCAAAGGAGAAAAGGAATGATATACCTATTTGAATGCAGAGTTCCAAACAATAGCAAAGAAAGAATGTAAAGAAATAGAGGAAAACAATAGAATGGGAAAGACTAGAGATCTCTTCAAGAAAATTAGAGATACCAAGGGAACATTTCATGCAAAAATGGGCGAAATAAAGGACAGAAATGGTGTGGACCTAACAGAAGCAGAAGATACTAAGAACAGGTGGCAAGAATACATAGAAGAACTATACAAAAAGGACCTTCATGACCCAGATAACCACAATGGTTTGATCATTCACCTAGAGTCAGACATACTGGAATTCAAACTCAAATGGGCCTTAGGAAGCATCACTATGAACAAAGCCAGTGGAGGTGATGGAATTCTAGTTGAGCTATTTCAAATCCTAAAAGATGATGCTGTGAAAGTGCTGCACTCCATATGCCAGCAACTTTGGGAAACTCAGCAGTGGCGACACAAATGGAAAAGGTCAGTTTTCATTCCAATCTGAAGGAAAGGCAATGCCAAAGAATGTTCAAACTACCGCACAATTGTATTCATCTCACACACTAGCAAAGTAATGCTCAAAATTCTCCAAGCCAGGCTTCAACAGCACATGAACCATGAACTTCCAGATGTTCAAGCTGGATTTAGAAAAGCAGAGGAACCAGAGATCAAATTGCCAACATCCGTTGAAAAAGTAAGAGAGTTCCAGAAAAACATCTACTTCTGCTTTAATGACTATGCCAATGCCTTTGACTGTATGGATCACAATAAACTGTGGAAAATTCTGAAAGAGATGGGAATACCATACCATCTGACCTGCCTCCTGAGAAATCTGTATGCAGGTCAGGAAGCAACAGTTAGAACTGGACATGGAACAATGGACTGGTTCAAAATCGGGAAAGGAGTACATCAAGGCTGTATATTGTCACCCTGCTCATTTAACTTATATGCAGAGTGAACCAGTGAAGTTGCTCAGTTGTGTCTGACTCTTTGCAATCCCATGGACTGTAGCCTACCAGGCTCCTCTATCCATGGAATTTTTCAGTCAAGAGTACTGGAGTGGGTTACCATTTCCTTCTCCAGGGGATCTTCCAGACCCGGGGATCAAACCAAGGTCTCCTGCTTTGCAGGCAGACGCTTTACCATCTGAGCTACCAGAGTACATCAAGCAAAATGCCAGGCTGGATGAAGCACAAGCTGGAATTGAGATTGCAGAGAGAAACATCAATAACCTCAGATAGGCAGATGACACCACCCTTCCAGCAGAAAGTGAAGAGGAACTAAAAAGCCTCTTGATGAAAGTGAAAACACAGAGTGAAAAAGTTGGCTTAAAACCCAACATTCAGAAAATGAAGATCATGGCATCTGGTCCCATCACTTCCTGGCAAAGAGATGGGGAAATAATGGAAATAGTGAGAGACTTTATTTTGGGGGCTCCAAAATCACTGCAGATGATGACTGCAGCCATGAAATTAAAAGACACTTACTCCTTGGAAGAAAAGCTATGACCAACCTAGACAGCATATTAAAAAGCAGACACATTACTTTGCCAACAAAGGTCTGTCTAGTTGGAGGTCTGTCCAACTGTGGTGTTGGAGAAGGCTCTTCAGAATCCCTTGGACTTCAAGGATATCCAACCAGTCAATCCTAAAGGAAATCAGTCCTGAATAGTCATAGGAAGGACTTCTGCTCAAGTTGAAACTCTAATACTTTGGCGACCTGTGTGAATGAGCTGACTTCATTAGAAAAGACCCTGATGCTGGGAAAGGTTGAGGGCAGGAGGAGAATGGGACAACAGAGGATGAGAAGGTTGGATGGCATCACCAACTTGATGGACATGAGTTTGAGTAAGCTCTGGGGTGGTAATGGAGTGGGAAGCCTGGCATGCTGCAGTCCATGGGATCACAAAGAGTCGGACATGACTGAGCAAGTGAACTGAACTGAACAAGGAATCTAGAGCAACTCTGGGTGCAGATGGAGCAGTCAGGAATGCGGTGAAGGGACAGACTACACAAAGGTGACTATAAGTACACTGGGGACATGGGGATGAATAAGAGTATGAAGAATGTTGATACAAGGTCACCATTATTCAACACTTTGCCTCAGGCTTGAGTTCTAAAGTTTAAATTGTGAACACCTCAGAGAGAGCAAGCAAACTTCCATTTCATTATCTGTCCATTGTCAACGAACAGACTTTTACTTCTATAAAAGTCACAATTGGAAATACACATTCTTCCCAAATTTACATTCCCAAACCTTAGCTGAAAGCAGTAGGCATGAGGAAAAGAGAGTTTGGTCTCGGCAAAGAGAAGAGTGGTGATGTGTGCAGATTTGTCTGACAAACCATCACTTTTCTGAGTATTCTCAAAAAATAGGTGGCTTTAACTGTTTTATAAAATGACAATATTTTTTCCAACTCCTCTCCCCATTAGTATAGATGATAATCAATCCATTTTTCCAGCCCAGCCTGTCTTTGATTGGTTGCTCTTTGGCAACTGATGGACTTTCCATCTCCCTCTGTGTTGGGGGTTGGGGTAGGAGAACTCTACACGAGGCACCAGAAACACTCTAACAAAGATCTGACTGATACCAAGCATGGTGGGAGGGCCACTGCAGTGTCTTTCCATATTACCTTTCTATTATTCCTGCTCAGGTTTATTTTTACCTTTAAAAATAACACTGCTGGGTGGTGAGTCCCTCAGCAAGGCTGAAACTACAAACTTGCTTGTTTTTAGACTCAAGAGTTATTAACAGTTTCCCAGGTCTCATTGCCCAATTTGGGGAGGGTTAGTTCCAAATCTGGAGAAGGCAATGGCACCCAACTCCAGTACTCTTGCCTGGAAAATCCCATGGATGGAGGAGCCTGGTGGGCTGCAGTCCATGAGGTCGCTAAGAGTCAGACACGACTGAGTGTCTTCACTTTGACTTTTCACTTTCATGCATTATAGAAGGAAATGGCAACCCATTCCAGTGTTCTTGCCTGGAGAATCCCAGGGACAGGGGAGCCTGGTGGGCTGCCGTCTGTGGGGTCGCACAGAGTCAGACACGACTGAAGCAACTTAGCAGCAGCAGCAGCAGTTCCAAATCTAACTCTATGACCAGTATAGAAATTCCTACCACTTTGGAATAGGCTAACAGAGTCTATTAATCATTTCTCTTATTTTCAGATGCTTTGACACCTTCAGGCCTTGCTGACCCTAAGGGGACTGCTCGTTTCAAGGTTAGCTAATTGCTAGAGACATGCCTTTTGTATGCAAACCAACCAACCCAGAAGACAAACTCTCAACCACCTCCATTACAGGGCTCTCACATTCCTGGGCCACCAACCATCTGTCCTAGTCACTTTAAGACTGGGTACCACAGAGAACTATATTCAATATCCTGTGGTAAACCATACTGGAAAAGAATACAAAAAAGAATATATGTGTAACCAAGTCACTCTGCTGTACAGCAGAAATTCAATACAACAGTATAAATCAACTATATTTCAATAAAATTAAAAAAGAAGACTAGGTACTAGACCAGTAGGGACCGTGTCTATGCCCCAGAGCCTGCTGAAATATTTAAACTGGCCAATTCTAAAACTGCTTACCTTGTCTTCCTGCAGAAACCACGAGAAAGGCTCTTATCCATGTTTTTTCCCCCACTTCCCTGTCTCTTGACTGACTCTGGTGTTTCCCTTATGGTGTGATGTGCCCCACTTCTCATGAGATCTATGAGTAACAAGTAACTTTTCAATGGCAGTCATCTCCTGATGATACATGAATAATAATGAAACCTATATTTAAAAACATGCTGTTTTATCATAATCTTATAAACAACATGATCATTGATATTCACTAACCCCATTTTTATGTACAGTATTAATATTTCAGGAGTCAAAAATATTAATATCCCCAAACCTACACTGTACAAGTCAGTCACAGAGAACAAAGAGCAATGTTTTATTATAATTAACATCAAGCTTATCTCACTATACAGATCATTTTAATATTATCTGATCCTAGACTCATAGGTTTTTAAAGGAGGGAACAATGACTCTACATTTTTTTATGTATCAAAGCATCATAATAATTTCTTTGGCATTTCTGTCTGGGTGGTAAAGTGAAACTAGTACATACTTTTGGTCAAAGAAATGTCTTTTCAATAGACAGGGTGGTTTTGGGAGTGATACAGGTAAAATGCTAACAGAAGATAGTTACACTGAGTCAATGAGAGAAACCAGTTCAGTTCTGTGGTCAATTCAGTTCAGTTGCTCAGTTGTGTCCGACTCTTTGTGACCCCATGAATCGAAGCACGCCAGGCCTCCCTGTCCATCACCGACTCCCAGAGTTCATCAAACTCATGTCCATCGAGTAGGTGATGCCATCCAGCCATCTCATCCTCTGTCATCCCCTTCTCCTCCTGCCCCTAATCCCTCCCAGCATCAGGGTCTTTTCCAATGAGTTTACTCTTCGCACGAGGTGACCAAAGTACTGGAGTTTCAGCTTTAGCATCATTCCTTCCAAAGAACAACCTGGACTGATCTTGCAGTCCAAGGGACTCTCAAGAGTCTTCTCCAACACCACAGTTCAAAAGCATCAATTCTTCGGCTCTCAGCTTTCTTCACAGTCCAACTCTCACATCCATACATGACCACTGGAAAAACCATAGCCTTGACTAGACGGACCTTTGTTGGCAAAGTAATGTCTCTGTTTTTTAATATGCTATCTAGGCTGGCCATAACTTTCCTTCCAAGGAGTAAGCGTCTTTTAATTTCATGGCTGCAGTCACCATCTGCAGTGATTTTGGATTAGTTCACCTTTAAAACCATATATTGACCTTTTTTATGTTAGAAATAGAAGTAGGAACCTTAGAAGTCACCAAGATAAGCTTTTTTTTTTTTTTTTTAACTTCTTCCCTTGTATCTTTTATGTAGAAGCTGTATGATCTGGTCTTCTCTACTATCTAAAATAGAGGTCAGATTAAATTTTAATTCTTGCTCCAATAATGTGCTTGCTGTGCTAAGTCTCCTCAGTTGTGTCTAACTCTTTGAGACCCTATGGATTGCAGCCTGCCAGGCTCCTCTGCCCATGCGATTCTCCAGGCAAGAATACCGTGCCCTCCTCCAGGGGATCTTCTGGACCCAGGGATCAAACCTCATCTAAACACCCCAAGTGTACCCCAGTTATTTCTGGGGGTATTCAAAGGTTCTCTTTCACCAAACCAGTGTGTCCGCTACAGTTAATCATGGCATACTGTGGTTTTCCTCCTTTGTCTCTCACTAGCCTGTGCTACTGTCTACAAAGCTCCTTAGAGAAGCCCCACGGCTGGCCTAACTGACAGTACCCGTGATCAGCACTCCTATAGGGATGCCAATGGTGCTACTCCCAGCTATTGGATAGTCCTGTGGCTGCTGCCCTGAAGTGCGACTGAGAGGCAGCTTCATCGTGCTTCATGACTACATCTTTATAAGGCCCAGAATGTCACAGAATTTCTTATGTATGATTTGGCTTTTGAGCTTTGTCATTCTAATCAGGTGGTTCATATCCAGTTCAAGGAGCCAGAGGATGATTGACTTCCCATGCCATTTACTCATTTACCCCTTTCTCCCCTCAGCTTTAACCCCCCATTCTCTCCACCAAGCATCCTAATTTACTCCAGTTGTAATGCTCCCACAAAGCAGTTTGTAAAATGTTAGAGTCCACATTTCTATTTCACCAAGGAGGCTTTGCTTTACTTTATATAAGAGACCCCTTGAGATGGTTTTCCTAGAGTGAAGGAAGATCTATTCCAAAAGTGAATTCAAGTCCCCACTATCTGCAGTGAGAGAACAATTCAATGTTTTGAAATTACAGTTTTTTTATTCTTCTGGTCTCTCCTTCAAATTTTCAGAGATATTGCTGCTAAGTCACTTTAGCCATGTCCGACTCTGTGCGACCGCATAGATGGCAGCCCACCAGGCTCCCCTGTCCCTGGGATTCTCCAGGCAAGAACACTGGAGTGGGTTGCCATTTCCTTCTCCAATGCATGAAAGTGAAAGTCCACCTGCCAATGCTTTGAACCCTGGGTTGGGAAGATCCTCTGGAGAAGGCCGTAGCAATCCACTCCAGTATTCTTGCCTGGGAAATCTCATGGACAGAGAAGCCTGGTGGGCTACAGTCCATGGGGTTGAAAAAGAGTCAGATATGAGTTAGTACTAAACAACAACAATATGTATATGCTGCTGCTAAGTCGCTTCAGTTGTGTCCGACTCTGTGAGACCCCATAGACAGCAGCCCACCAGGCTCCCCCGTCCCTGGGATTCTCCAGGCAAGAACACTGGAGTGGGTTGCCATTTCCTTCTCCAATGCATGAAACTGAAAAGTGAAAGTGAAGTCGCTCAGTTGTGTCCGACTCTTAGTGACGCCATGGACTGCAGCCTACCAGACTCCTCCATCCATGGGATTTTCCAGGCAAGAGTACTGGAGTAAGTTGCCACTATATTAGGACTCATTTAAAGCTCAAGACTAAGAACTTCTTTCTCTTCAATTGTCTTTGCAATAAGGAGGCTTCCACTAATCCAGGATTTTGTAAACCTGTATGTACATTAAAACCACTTGGTGGTGGTAAGTTAAAATATTGGTGACTGGGGTCCACCAGAAAACAATTAAATTAAAATTCATGAGGGTAGTACTCAGACAATGATAGTTCTTTAAGAACTCCCCAATCTTGCATTCCTATACACTAACAAAGAAACACCAGAAAGGGAAATCAAGGAAACAATCTCAATTAACTATCGCTTCAAAAAGAATAAAATACCTAGGAATACATTGAACTAAGGAGGTAAAAGACATGTACTCTGAAAACTACAAGACAATGATGAAAGAAATCAAAGATGACACAAACAGATGGAAAGATATACCATGTTCTTGGATTGAAAGAATCAATATTGTCAAGATGCCACACTACCCAAGGCAATCTACAAAATTCAGTGCAATCTTTATCAAACTACCAATGACATTTTTCACAGAACTAGAACAAAATGTTTTAAAATTTGTATGGAAACTCAAAAGATCCAAAGTGGCCAAAGCAATCTTGAGGGGGAAACAAAAGGAGCTGGAAGAATCAGGCTCTCTAGCTTCAGACTATATTATAAAGCTACAGTCATCAAAACAGAATGGTATAGCCACAAAACCAGAAATATAGATCAATGGAACATGATAGAAAGGCCAGAGATAAACCCACACACACATGGTCAATCAATCTATGACAAAGAAGGCAAGAATATATCATGGAGAGAAGACAGGCTCTTTAATAAGTGGTTCTGGGAAAACTGTAAAGTTACATATAAAAGGATGGAATCAGAACATTCTTTACACCATTCACAAAAGTAAACTCTAAGTGGATTAAAGACCCAAATGTAAGGCTGGACACTATAAAACTCTTAGAAACAATCATTGAAAGAACACTCTGATATAAATAGCAGTAATATCTTTTTTTGATCCATCTCCTACAGTAATGGAAATAAAAGCAAAAATAAACAAATGAGACCTAATTAAACTTAAAGGCTTTTGCACAGCAAAGGAAACCATAAATAAAGTGAAATGACAACCCACAGAATGGGATAAAATATTTGCAAACAAAGGGACTGACAACGGATTAATCTCCAAAATACACAGAGAGCTCATGCAGCTCAATATTAAAAAAACAAACAAACAACCCAATCCAACACTGGGAAAAGATCTAAATAGACATTTCTCTGAAGAAAACATACAGATGGCCAAAAAGCACGTGAAAAGATGTTCACCATCACTAATTATAGAGAAATGCCAATCAAAACTACAATGAAGCATCACCTCATACCGTCAGAATTGCCATCATCAAAAAATCTGCAAACAATGAATGTTGTAGAGAATGTGGAGAAGGGAGAATCTTTCTGCACTGTTGGTGGGAATGTAAATTGGTAAAACCACTATGGAGAACAGTATGCAGGCTCCTTAAAAAACTAGAACTTAAAAGTAGAACTACCATGTGATCCAGCAATCCCATTCCTAGGCATATATATGTCTGGAGAAAACCATAGTTTGAAAAGATTCGTGCATCCCAATGTTTATCACAGCACTATTTACAATAGCCAAGACAGGGAAGCAACCTAAATGTTCACTGACAGATGATGTATGGAAAAAGAAGACATGGTGTACACAATGGAATATTGTGTATATGAACTGTTTCACTAGTGGCTCAGATGGTAAAGCATCTGCTTGCAATGTGGGAGAACAGAGTTTGATCCCTGAGTTGGAAAGATCCCCTGGAGAAGGAAATGGCAACCCACTCCAGTACACTTGCCTGGAAAATCCCATGGACAGAGGAGCCTGGTAGGCTACATTCCATGGGGTCACAAAGAGTCAGACATGACTGAGTAACTTCACTTTCACTTTTATTGTGTGTATGTGTGCACTCAGTCATGTCCAACTCTTTGCGACCCCACAGACTGCAGTGCACCAGACTTTTCTATCAATGGAATTTTCCAGGAAAGAATACTGGAATGTGTATTTCAAGGGATCTTCCCAACACAGATATTGAACCCACGTCTCCTGCCTGCATCTTCTGCACTGGCAGGTGGATTCTTTACTACTGAGTCAGCTGGGAAGCCCACAATGGAATATTGTTCAGCCATAAAAACAATGGAATAATGTCATTTGCAGTAACATGGATGAACCTAGAGTTTATCATATTAAGTGAAGTAAGTCAGAAAGAGAAAGACAAATATCATGGGATATCATTTACATATGGAATCTAAAGAAAACAATGACACAAATGAACTTATTTATGGAATAGAAACAGACTCAAACTTCAAAAAACAAAACAAAACAAAACAAAACTATGGTTACCAAAGGGAAAATGTTGGGGGGAGGGATAAATCAGGAGTTTGAGAGTAACATTAATACACTATTATACATAAAATAGATAATCAACAAAGACCTACTATATAGCACAGGACACTCTGCTCAGTATTCTGTAATCAGCCATATGGGGAAAATATCCAAAAAAGAATGGGTAGTTTTCTTTTTTTGTGGGATCTTTGTCAGGTTTTGGTATTAGGGTGATGGTGGCCTCATGAACATAGATGCAAAAATCCTTAACAAGATTCTAGCAATCAGAATCTAACAACACATTAAAAAGATCATACACCATGACCAAGTGGGCTTTATCCCAAGGATGCAAGGATTCTTCAATATCCGCAAATCAATCAATGTAATACACCACATTAACAAATTGAAAAATAAAAACCATATGATTATCTCAATAGATGCAGAGAAAGCCTTTGACAAAATTCAACATCCATTTATGATAAAAACTCTCCAGAAAGCAGGAATAGAAGGAACATACCTCAACATAATAAAAGCTATATATGACAAACCCACAGCAAACATTATCCTCAATGGTGAAAAATTGAAAGCATTCCCTCTAAAGTCAGGAACAAGACAAGGGTGCCCACTTTCACCATTACTATTCAACATAGTTTTGGAAGTTTTGGCCACAGCAATCAGAGCAGAAAAAGAAATAAAAGGAATCCAAATTGGAAAAGAAGAAGTAAAACTCTCACTATTTGCAGATGACATGATCCTCTACATAGAAAACCCTAAAGACTCCACCAGAAAATTACTAGAGCTAATCAATGACTATAGTAAAGTTGCAGGATATAAAATCAACTCACAGAAATCCCTTGCATTCCTATACACTAATAATGAGAAAACAGAAAGAGAAATTAAGGAAACAATTCAATTCACCATTGCAACAGAAAGAATAAAATACTTAGGAATATATCTACCTAAAGAAACTAAAGACCTATACATAGACAACTATAAAACACTGGTGAAAGAAATCAAAGAGGACACTAATAGATGGAAAAATATACCATGGATTGGAAGAATCAATATAGTGAAAATGAGTATACTACCCAAAGCAATTTATAGATTCAATGCAATCCCTATCAAGCTACCAACGGTATTCTTCACAGAGCTAGAACAAATAATTTCACAATTTGTATGGAAATACAAAAAACATCGAATAGCCAAAGCTATCTTGAGAAAGAAGAATGGAACTGGAGGAATCAACCTACCTGACTTCAGGCTCTACTACAAAGCCACAGTCATCAAGACAGTATGGTACTGGCACAAAGACAGAAATATTGATCAATGGAATAAAATAGAAAGCCCAGAGATAAATCCACGCACATATGGACACCTTATCTTTGACAAAGGAGGCAAGAATATACAATGGATTAAAGACAATCTCTTTAACAAATGGTGCTGGGAAAACTGGTCAACCACTTGTAAAAGAATGAAACTAGAGCACTTTCTAACACCATACACAAAAATAAACTCAAAATGGATTAAAGATCTAAATGTAAGACCAGAAACTATAAAACTCCTAGAGGAGAACATAGGCAAAACACTCTCAGACATACATCACAGCAGGATCCTCTATGACCCACCTCCCAGAATATTGGAAATAAAAGCAAAAATAAACAAATGGGACCTAATTAAACTTAAAAGCTTCTGCACAACAAAGGAAACTATAAGCAAGGTGAAAAGGCAGCCTTCAGAATGGGAGAAAATAATAGCAAATGAAGCAACTGACAAACAACTAATCTCAAAAATATACAAGCAACTCCTACAGCTCAATTCCAGAAAAATAAATGACCCAATCAAAAAATGGGCCAAAGAACTAAATAGACATTTCTCCAAAGAAGACATACAGATGGCTAACAAACACATGAAAAGATGCTCAACATCACTCATTATCAGAGAAATGTAAATCAAAACCACTATAAGGTACCATCTCACGCCAGTCAGAATGGCTGCGATCCAAAAGTCTACAAGCAATAAATGCTGGAGAGGGTGTGGAGAAAAGGGAACCCTCTTACACTGTTGGTGGGAATGCAAACTAGTACAGCCACTATGGAGAACAATGTGGAGATTCCTTAAAAAACTGGAAATAGAACTGCCTTATGACCCAGCAATCCCACTGCTGGGCATACACACTGAGGAAACCAGAAGGGAAAGAGACACATGTACCCCAGTGTTCATCGCAGCACTGTTTATAATAGCCAGGACATGGAAGCAACCTAGATGTCCATCAGCATGAATGGATAAGAAAGCAGTGGTACATATACACAATGGAGTATTACTCAGCCATTAAAAAGAATACATTTGAATCAGTTCTAATAAGGTGGATGAAACTGGAGCCTATTATACAGAGTGAAGTAAGCCAGAAAGAAAAACACCAATACAGTATACTAATGCATATATATGGAAGTTAGAAAGATGGTAACAATAACCCTGTATACGAGACAGCAAAAGAGACACTGATGTATAGAACAGTCTTATGGACTCTGTGGGAGAGGGAGAGGGTGGGAAGATTTGGGAGAATGGCATTGAAACATTTATAATATCATGTATGAAACGAGTTGCCAGTCCAGGTTCGATGCACGATACTGGATGCTTGGGGCTGGTGCAATGGGACGACCCAGAGGGATGGTATGGGGAGGGAGGAGTGTTCAGGATGGGGAACACATGTATACCTGTGGCGGATTCATTTCGATATTTGGCAAAACCAATACAATTATGAAAAGTTTAAAAATAAAATAAAATTTTAAAAAAAGTGGGTCTATGTACCAATTTCAGATGCTTTTAAGACTTTGACAGCTCCACTAGGAATAAAAACTCTGGAAGTCTTTTATTCAGGCTTTAATTCTAACAACCATTTAGCACTTTCATAGAAAAGGCATCTATTTGCCATTTCAGTTTTAAACACTGTCCCTGTCTGATTTCAGGAAAAAACAAAAAACCATATAGAAGTGTTATTATATGATTTCTGACCTTGGTAAAGCTATTCATTGTTTCCTTTATAATGGGAAACTGTCTTTGAGAATCTCTCAGGGAGCTTCCCTGATGGCTCAGAGGGTAAAGGATCTGCCTGCAATGCAGGACACACAGGAGATGTGAGTTCAATCCTTGGGTCAGGAAGATCCCCTGGAGGAGGAAAATGGCAACCCACTCCAGTATTCTTGTCTGACAAATCCCCTGGACAGAGGAGCCTGGGAGGCTACAGTCCAAAGGGTTGCAAAGAGTCAGATACAACTGAGTGCCTAAGCACACACGCCCAGTTCTTACTTTCTCACATCTGGTACTTGCCATGCCTTTATAAGCCTTGGCAGTCTTATCGATCAGGTCAAACCTAGAAATGCAGATAGACACTGTTTCTTCCTTAAAGCTTTAATTAAAGAAGTCTCTGTTTACCAGGATAAGATAATTAAGCTGAACATGTGTTCAAAGTATTTAAAAATACAATGTGGTTTCTCCATGGCCCAACAGAAATGAGACTCTTCATTTAAAAAGCATGCTTAAAGCATAATGAAAGTTTCTTAACATTTCATATACAAAAATATTTCCCCAAAGTTCCAAGATTTCTTTTTTCCATTCTTTGAATCTTATTTGAAATATAATGCTTTCATTGATATGATCTAGAAATAATTTAGTTGCTTATAAAAGTTAATTTAATTGACAAAGAAAATGTCAAAGAGTTTTCCATGTTACTGTACCATTCAGTTCAGTTCAGTTCAGTCGCTCAGTCGTGTCTGACTCTTTGCGACCCCATGAATCACAGCACGCCAGGCCTCCCTGCCCATCACCAACTCCCGGAGTTCACCCAGACTCACGTCCATAGAGTCAGTGATGCCATCCAGCCATCTCATCCTCTGTCGTTCCCTTCTCCTCCTGCCCCCAATCCCTCCCAGCATCAGAGTCTTTTCCAATGAGTCAACTCTTCGCATGAGGTGGCCAAAATACTGGAGTTTCAGCTTTAGCATCATTCCTTCCAAAGAAATCCCAGGGCTGATCTCCTTCAAAATGGACTGGTTGGATCTCCTTGCAGTCCAAGGGACTCTCCCAGTGAGGACTAGTAAATGTTCATGTTAGTAATGGAATATTGTTCAATATCTGCAGAAGAAAGTATGTTTTTGAGAAAGTATAAAAAGGGTCACTAAAATGACACATGTAATGAAGATAAATACAAAAGTCTTAAAACAAGGAATTAATGTTACCTATTATATTTTTTATTTTTCCACATAAGATTTGTATAGAACTTTTCAGATAATGAACAGAAGGATGTTAAGATTTTACTCTGTGAATTCATACATTTACTCATTAGAATAGAATGGTTGTTCATATATTACAAAAGTGGAAATCGAACAAAGACTGTGACTGACTACATAGTGCACATGGTACATCATTCATGTTTGCTTACATCTTTTCTATTCATTTTTCTTAGCTATTGATTTCCATAGAAAAGATCAGATGAGTCACAGTCAATGTAACTGAACTCAAACTACTATTCTGAATATTATTTTAAGTGAGTGAATTGTCATAAGTATGTGTGTTTTCTAACAACTTGAGGGTGTAACTCACCTTGAACTTGTACCAAGAAGGAAGACTCTCATACTTTCACCAAGTCCCTACCAGTTATCCATACAACCTTAACTCCTTGTCCTTCATATTTTATTTTTAGTCAACATCTACAAATGATTCCAGGAATTATTTTTGAGCACACACTACATGTAAAGCTAGATGCTCCGTGGAGACAAAGATGAGTGAAATACAATCCCTGAACACAGCAGATTATGTTCTAGTGTGCAGTTTCCTTTAACTGCAATATAAAGAAAAGTATGTCAAATAACAATACTAAAAATTAAAGTAAAACTCATGGGTGGTTCTCATACCTGGGCTGGGAGGTAAGGCAAATTTAAAAGAATATGTGATACTTAATCTACTCATGTATTAAACAAATACATGCAATGAACAAAGTATACATTTCAAGGGGGAAGGAAAATGATAGATTTTCAGTGAATGGAGGGAAGATTCCCAAGGAAAACAAATGGGGTACAAATCAACCAATGTGAATCACCACATAAGTGAATTGTAAAATAAAAAGCATATGATCACCTCCATAGATGCAGAAAAGCTTTGGGAAAAAGTCAACATTCTTTTATGATACAAACTCTCAACAAAGTGGGTATACTGGGAATACGCCTCAACATAGAAAAGACTGTATGTGACAAGTCACAGCTAACATCATATTCAACAATGAAAAGCTGAAAGCATTTCCTGTAATACAATAAAAAAGACAAAGATGCTCACATTGGCCACTTTTATTCAGTAGAATATTGGAAGTCCTGGCCATAAGAAAGAAAAAGAATCTAAACTGGAAAGAAAGAAAACTGTAACTGTTTGCAGGTGACATGATTCTATACATAGAAAATTGTAAAAGTGCTACCAGAAAACTACTAAAGCTCTTCAGTGAATTCAGTAATGTTTTAGAATACAAAATTAATGTACAGAAATGTTTCACTTCTATACACTATCAACAAACCATCCAAAAGAGAAATTAAGGAAACAATCCTTTTTATAATCTCATCACAAAGAATAAAATACCTAGGAATAAATTGAGCTAAGGAGGTAAAGAATGTTCAAACTACTGCACAATTGCACTCCTTTCATGTGCTAGCAAAGTAATGCTCAAAATCCTTCAAGCTAGGCTTCAACAGTATGTGAAATGAAAACTTCCAGACATACAAGCTGGATTTAGAAAAGGCGGAGGAACCAGAGATTAAATTGCGAACATCTGTTGGATCTTGGAAAAACAAGAGAGTTTCAGAAAAACATCTACTTCTGCCTCGTTGACTATGCTAAAGCCTTTGACTGTGTGGATCACAGCAAACTGTGGAAAATTCTTAGAGATGGGAGTTCCAGACAACCTTACCTGCCTCCTGAGAAACCTGTATGCAGGTCAAGAAGCAACAGTTAGAACCAGACATGGAACAACGGACTGGTGTCAAATTGGGAAAGGAGTATGTTAAGGCTGTATATTGCCATCCTGTTTACTTAACTTGTATGCATAGTACATCATGCAAAATGCTGGGCTGGATGAAGCACAAGTTGAAATCAAGATTTCCAGGAGAAATATCAATAACCTCAGGTGTGCAAATGACACTGCCCTTATGGCAGAAAGTGAAGAGGAAATAAAGAGCCTCTTGATGAAAAAAGAGGAAAGTGAAAAAGCTGGCTTAAAATTCAACGTTCAAAAAACTAAGATCATAGCATCCAGTCCCATCACTTCATGGCAAACAGATGGGGAAAAAATGGAAACAGTGACAGACTTTATTTTCTTGGGTTCCAAAATCACTGCAGAGACACTCGCTCCTTGGAAGAAAATCTATAACCAACCTAGACAATATATTAAGAAGCAGAGACATTACTATGCATGAAAGTCTGTATAGTCAAAGCTATGGTTTTACCAATAGTCATATATGGATGTGAAAGTTAGACTATAAAGAAAGTTGAGCTCCAAAGTATTGATGCTTTTGAACTGTGGTGTCAGAGAAGAGTCTTGACAGTCCCTTGGACTGTAAGAAGATTCAACCAGTCAATCCTAAAGGAAATCAGTCCTGAATATTCATTGGAAGGACTGATGCTGAAACTCCAATACTTTGGCCACCTGATGCAAAGAACTGACTCATTTGAAAAGATCCTGATGCTGGTAAAGATTGAAGGTGGGAGGAGAAGGGGACAACAGAGGATGAGATGGTTTGATGGCATCACGGACTTGATGGACATGAGTTTGAGTAATCTCTGGGAGTTGGTGATGCTGCATGCTGCAGTCCATGGGGTCACAAAGAGTCGAAAGTGACTGACTAAACTAATTCTCCCTATCAGCAATAAATATCTTTCCATTTATTTGTGTCTTCTTCAATTTATTTTTTCAATGTATTACAGTTTTCAATTTATAGATTTTAACTTCATTGGTTAAATATATTCCTACATGTTTTATTATTTTTGATGCGATTGTTAGTGGGATTGTTTTCTTAAATTCTCTTTCACATGCCTCAGTGATAGAAACACAACCAACTTTTGTTTACTGATTTTGTATCCTGCAAATTTACTGAATTCCTGTATTAGTTCTAATAGATTTTTGGTGGAGTTCATCAGTTCAGTTCAGTTCAGTCGCTCAGTCGTGTCCGACTCTTTGAGACCCCATGAATCGCAGCACGCCAGGCTTCCCTGTCCATCACCAACTCCCGGAGTTCACCCAAACTCATGTGCATCGAGTTGGTGATGCCATCCAGCCATCTCATCCTCTATCGTCCCCTTCTCCTCCTGCCCCCAATCCCTTCCAGCATCAGAGTCTTTTCCAATGAGTCAACTCTTTGCATGATGTGGCCAAAGTATTGAAGTTTCAGCCTCAGCATCAGTCCTTCCAATGAACACCCAGGACTGGTCTCCTTTAGGATGGACTGGTTGGATCTCCTTGCAGACCAAGGGACTCACAAGAGTCTTCTCCAGCACCACAGTTCAAAAGCATCAATTCTTCGGTGCTCAGCCTTCTTCACAGTCCAACTCTCACATCCATACATGACCACTGGAAAATCCATAGCCTTGACTAGACGGACCTTTGTTGGCAAAGTAATATCTCCAGAGCTTCCTATATATACTATTATGGCATCTGCAAGTAGACAATTCGGTTTCTTACTTCAAATTTGGATGTCTTTTCCTTCTTTTTCTTGCCTAATCACTTTTGCTAGGACTCAAGTACTATGTAGTATGTTGAATAAAAGAGGTGAGAGTGGTTATCCATGTCTTTTCTCGATCTTAGATGAAGAAGCTTTTCAGTTTTGAAAATGATGTTAACTGTGGACTTGTCATATATGGCTTTTATTATGTGAGATACATTTCCTCTATACCCACTTTTTTAAGAGTTGTTATCAAGAAAGGATGTTCAATTTTGACAAATGTCTTTTCTGCATTTATTGAGAAGATGATATAATTTTATCCTTCATTTTGTTAATGTTGTATGTCACATTGATTCGGAGATGTTGAACCATGCTTATATCCCTGGAATTAGTCCCGCTTGATCTTGCTGTACTATTCTCTTAGTGGACTGTTAAATTCAATTTACTAATATTTTGTTGATAATTTTTGTATCTATGTTCATCGGGAATATTGGCCTGTAATTTTCCTTACTTGTGGCAACATTGTCTGGTTTTGGTATCATGGTAATTCTGGCCTTGTAAAATGAGT
The DNA here is from genome assembly GCF_032452875.1 of Bos javanicus. Classification (NCBI taxonomy): domain Eukaryota; kingdom Metazoa; phylum Chordata; class Mammalia; order Artiodactyla; family Bovidae; genus Bos; species Bos javanicus. The sequence goes on from NC_083868.1 coordinate 43,662,975, forward strand.
TTGAAAGTTTTCCCTCCTCTTCCATTTTCTGGAAAGTTCGAGAAAGATTCTATCAATTTTTCATTAAATCCTTTGTAGAATTCACCAGTGAAGTCATGTGATGTTGGATATTTCTTTATCTGAGAGGTTTCTGATTATGATTTAACCCTTTTACCAATAAATGGTCTATTAAGATTTCCTATTTTTTCATGATTCAGTGTTGGTAGGTTGCATGTTTCCAGGACTTTTTCAGTTTCTTCTAGGTTATCTGATATGTTGGGCTATACTTATTCAGAGTAGTCTCTTATGACTCTTTGTATTTGGGTGATATCTTCTTTCATTTCTGATTTCATTTTAGTCCTTTCTTCTTTTTTCTTGGTGAATCTAGCTAAAGATTTTTTCCATATCTTCTAACTTTTAATTTGTATAGATTAAAAAAAATGAGTTATAAATGTCATATAACATTATATTTATTTCAAGTATACTACATAGTGATTCTATATTTATATACACTTTTAAATGATCACCAAAGTAAGTTTATCTACCACCCATCACCATATAGAGTTGAAAATTGAGTGTCTGTGTGATGAGAACTTTTACATTTCATATACACAATATAGCATTGTTAACTATAGTCACCATGCTCTACATTACATCCTCATGACATTAATTTTATAACTGGCAGTTTTTACATTTTGACTCTCTTCACCCAAATTGCACCCCCTCCAGTCAAACACTGGTCTGTTCTCTGAATATAGGAGCTTGGTAATTTTGTTTTGTTTATATTTCATATATAAGTGTTATCATGTGGTATTTGTTTTCTGTCTGATTTATTTCACTTAATACAGTGTCATCAAGGTCCAGTTATGTTGTGGCAAAAGAGTCCATTTTTTAAATTGTAAACACATTCTACATATGAAAAGAGACATGAAAATTATGTTATGAAATATTAATGCAACTCTTACATATCAAACAATAATAAAAGTAACTTATAGATCATGTGGCAATCCTTTCATTTTACAGATAAATCTAAATCCCAGTGAGGAAAATACTCATTAGTAGGAGACACTATCAAAGCATCTCTTCTGATTTCCTTTTTGGTACTTTTTCCTTTACAGGAGATTGTGAGTTGTAAGAATAAAATTATGGGGTATTTACCCATTTTTATTTGGGTATATTTTTAAATTATAAAAATAAAGATGGCTAGAACATCTGGTAAAATCTGATGAGATCTATTTGTCTGGAATGCTGTTTTATAAAGATGACTGGTTGAAGATAAAACAATTAGGGGGTGTTGGGGAAAGGGAGAACAAACCTTAGAAGTATTTGGTTGGTTTACAACAGCACAGTATGCCCTAAGCTTAACTTCTGAGTGATAAGCAAAGAATATTTAGTGGGCTACAGATGCAGATATTTAGTCTTTTTGCATTGTAGTGTCCAATTTAGCAGAATATACGAATAGGTTGATAGAAAGTACAGACAATTAAAAAGAACTGCTCCTACTGGAATTTCACCCATCTTTGACTTCTCCTTCCTGCTGTGAAGCCACCATCATCCTAATACCAAAACCAGACAGAGATCCAGCAAAAAACAAAATGACGGGCCAATACCTCTGATGAATATAGATGCACAATTCTCAACAAAATATTAGCAGCAACACATAAAAAAGGATCATACATCATGACCAGATAGGATTCATCCCAAATTCACAAGAATGGTTCAACATATGCAAAACAATCAATGTGATACACTCCATCAGCAAAAGCCAAAAAAATCACATGATCATCTCAATAGATGGAAATAAAAGCATTTGACAAAAGTCAACATCCATTTCTGATAAAAATTCTTACTAAAGTGGGTACAGAAGGAACATGCCTCCACATAATAAAAGCTATTTATGACAAAATCACAGCCACTGTAATACTCAACAGTGAAGAGCTGAAAGCCTCCTCATTAAAATCTGGAACAAGACAAGGATGCCCCCTCTCACCATTTCTATTCAACATAGTATTGCAATGGCAAAAAGCATGGCAAAAGCCATGGCAGTCAGACAAAAAAGGAAACGAAAGGTAACCAAATTGGAAAGGAAGAGGCAAAATTGTCATTATATGGAGATGACATGATACTATATACAGAAAACCCTAAAGACTCCGTATAAAAACTACTAGAACTGGTAAACAAATTTAGCAAGGTAGCAGAATACAAGATTAATATACAGAAATCAGTTACATTTTTTTACACCAACAACGAAATATCAGAAAGGGAATGTAAAAAAAAATCTTTTAAAATTACATGAAGTAATATAAAATACTTAGGAGTAAACCTGACCAAGGAGATGAAAGACTTATACATTTAGAACCATAATACCTTAATGAAGGAAATTAAAGATGATTCAAAGACATAGAGAGCTATCCCATACTCTTGGATTGGAAGAATATTGTTAATATGGCCATACTACCCAAGGCAATCTACAGACTGGATGCAATCACCATGAAATTACCTATGATGTTTTTCACATAACTAGAACAAACAACCCTAAAATTTATATGGAACCATTAAAGAACCAGAATTGTAAAAATAATTCTGAGGAAAAAGAACAAAGCAGGAGGCATAATCCTCAGACTTCAGACAATATTACAAAGCTCCAACAACCAAAAGAGTGTAGTACTGGCACAAAACCAGAAACATGATCAATGGAACAGAGCAGAGATAAACCGAAAAATAAACCCACATACCTATAGTTAACTAATTTCTGAGAAAGGAGGTAAGAATATTCAATGAGGAAAACAAGTCTTTCTGGCAAGTGGTGCTGGAAACGTTGGACAGCTGCATGTAAATGAAAGAAATTACAATATGTCTTCACACAGTATATAAAAATAAACTCAAAATGTCTCAAAGACTTAATCATAAGACATGACACCATAAAATTGCTAGAAGAGATCATAGACAAAACTTTCCCTGATACAAATCGTACAAATATTTTCTTAGGTCAAGCTCTCAAGGTAATAGGAATGAAAGGAATAAAAAGAAAAATAAACAAATGGGACTTAATCAAACTTACAAGATTTTGCACAGCAAAGGAAACCATAAACATAGTGAAAGACAACCTACAGAATGTGAGAAAATATTTGAAAATGACACGAACTCCAAGAGCTTAATTTCCAAAATATAAAAACAGCTCATATAACTCAACAACCAAAAAAAACCCCAAACAAATCAATTAAAAAATGGGCAGAAGAGCTAAATAGACATTTCTCCAAAGAAAATATACAGATGGTCAACAGGAACATGATAAGATGCTCATCATTGCTCATTTTCAGTCAGTTCAATTCAGTTGCTCAGTTGTGTCCGACTCTTTGTGACTCTGTGGACAGCAGCACGCCAGGCCTCCCTGTCCATCACCAACTCCTGGAGTTTACTCGAACTCATGTCCATTGAGTCATGATGCCGTCCAACCATCTCACCCTCTGTCATCCCCTTCTCCTCCTGCCTTCAATCTTTCCCAGCATCGGGGTCTTTTCCAATGAGTCAGTTCTTTGCGTCAGGTGGCTAAAGTATGGGAGTTTTAGCCTCAGCATCAGTCCTTCCAATGAATATTGAGGACTGATTTCCTTTAGGATGGACTGGTTGGATCTCTTTGCAGTCCAAGGGACTCGCAGGAATCTTCTCCAACACCACAGTTCAAAAGTATCAATATTTCAGCGCTCAGCTTTCTTTATAGTCCAACTCTCACATCCATACATGGCCACTGGAAAAACCATAGCCTTGACTAGATAGACCTGTGTTGGCAATGCAAATCAAAACTACAATGAGGTATCATCTCATACCAGTCAGAATTAACATCATTAAAAAGTCTGCAAATAATAAATGCTGGAAAAGGTATGGAGAAAAGGGAACCCTATTATACTGTTGGTGGGAATGTAACTTGGTGCAGTCACTGTGGAAAATGGTACGTGAAGTTTCTCAAAAAGTTAAAGATGGAATTACCATATGATCCTGTAATCCCATTCCTAGGCATATATCCAGACAAAACTCTAATTCAAAAAGATACATGCATCCCTATGTTCATAGCAGCACTATTCGCAATATCCAAGAATGGAAACAATCTAAATGTCCACTGACAAATGAAAAAATAAAGAAGATATGGTAATATACACAATGGAATATTACTCAGTCATAAAAAAGAATGAAATAATGCCATTTGCAGCAACATGGATGGAACTAGAGATGATCATACTAAGTGAAGTAAGTCAGACAGAGAAAGACAAATATCATATGCTGTAACTTAAATGTGGAATCTAAAATATGGCGCAAATGAACCTGTGTATGAGACAGAAACAGACTTACAGATCTAAAGAACAGACTTGTGGTTGTCAAACGGGAAGGGAGAGTAGGGGAGGGGTGAGCTGGGAGTTCGGAGTTAGCAGATGAGAACTATTGAACATGGAACTGACAAACAACAAGGTCCTACTCTAGAGTGTTGGAAACTATATTCAATGTCTTGTGATAAACTGTAATGTAAGAGAATATGAAGAAGAATATATGTATGTATCTATCTGAATCGCTTTGCTGTGCAACCAAAATTAACACAGCATTGTAATCAATTATACTTTAATTAAAAATTGAAAAAGCCTCAAATTTCTAAGTTACTTCATCCTAAGACATAACTCCCATTTTCCTTTTTTCTTGTTGCATTCCTCTCATATTATTTCTGTGTGAGAAATGAGGTCAGACAGATAAAAGATATATCAGGTGGTACACTAGGTAGAAGGAAATATAGTGAGGAAATAAACCTATCTTATGTATTATCTCATTAAGTAAATTAGATGCATTTAGTTTTAGAGTTCACCTTGTTACAAGCAAGATCAATTAAACATCTAAATGTTAATGAAAAAAGGCATGGTAGTCTCTGCAGATGAATGCTTTTTATAAATTAATTGCATTTCTACTTTTATATCTACCAGAAAGTTTATGGTGTTCATACATGGGGTAAGATATGAGGCATAACCTAAACATTCAGGCAATGTGTAGTAATTTAAAACTAAGCCTGATGGAACAGTGTAGTTCTTCTAGGAAATATTTCTAGGAGTGACCCAATGACAAAGATAAACATTTTTAGTTTTTTAAGGAATGTCCATACTATTCTCTATAATGGCTGTTCCAATTTATGTTCCCACCAACAGTGTAGGAGGGTTTTTTTTTTTTTTTTCCTTGACATACTAACAAGTATTTACTATTTGTGGACTTTTTGATGAAGGCCATTCTGACTGGTATAAGGTGATACCTCATTATAGTTTTGATTTGCATTTCTTTAATAATGTTGGGCATCTTTTCATATGCCTTTTGGCCATATGTATGTCTTTCTTAGAGAAATGTCTGTCTAGGTTATCTGTCCATTTCTCAACTGGCTTTTTTTTATATTGAATTGTATAAGCTGTATTGTTATACACATCAATATACACATCAAAAAATATACGTAAGTATTTTCTCCCATCCTGTTGGTTAACTTGTCATTTTGTTTCTAGTTTCCTTTTCTGTTCAAAAGCTTTTAAGTTTAACTAGGTCCTATTTGGTTATCATTATTTATTCCCATTACTTTAAGAGATAGAGCCAAAAGGATATTGCTGTGATTTATGACAAAGAGTGTTTACCTATGTTTTCCTCCAGGAATTTTATGGTATATGGTCTTACGTAGCACTACCATAAGATCCTGCAATCCCATTCCTGGGCATTTATCTGGAGAAAATCATAATTTTAAGATACAAGTACCCCAGTGTTCATTGCAGCACTATTCACAATAGCCAAGACATGGGAGCAACCTAAATGCCCACTGACAAATGAAAAAATAAAGGAGATATGGGACATATATAAATGGAATATTACTCAGTCATGAAAAAGAATGAAATAATGCCATTTGCAGCAACATAGATGGACCTAGAGATGATCGTACTAAGTAACTGATAAAGAAAGACAAATACATGATATCACTGATATATGGATTTTTAAAAAGAATTGATATACAAAACAGAAATAGACCCACAGATTAGAAAACTGATGGTTACCAAAAGGGAGGAAGGGATAAATTAGAAATTTGGGATTAACATATACATATTACTAAACACAGAACAGATAACCAACAGGGACCTACTGTATAGCACAGGGAACTATAGTCAACATTTTATAATAGCCTATAAGGGAAAGGAATGGAAAAATAGATACATATGTATGTATAACTGAATCACTTTGCTGTACACCTGAAAAAAACATGCCATTGCAAATCAATCACACTTCAATTAAAAAAAAAACCTAACTAGAAGAGATTTCTAAAGGTCTAATTAAAATAATTGTAGAAGTTAAGTGAAAATTTGGTGTGATTAAATATCCTGTTAAATATCCTATTAAATATCCTGTTAAATATCCTGACTAAGAGGCAGTATAAACTTAAAAAATTAGTGGAAAAAGGAGAAACTTAAACAGTATATGCTATGATTTATTTCTTTGAAAGAAGGAATAAAAACCCTAACTAAAGCAAGCAAGATCAAATGTTATCTATTTTGTCATGCTGGTGGCTACATAGGTGTCTATTTTATTTTTTCTATTTGTTTAAAAATTTTATTATTAAAATTTTTAAGGGTGGGATTGTTATCACCATCATTTTCTATTTTTTAATTTTAAAGATGCATACTTAAATACTATATTGGGATGAAACAACGTATCTGGGATTTTTAAAAACACTTTAGCATTCATAAGAAAATAAGAGGAGCTAAAAGGATAAATAGAATAAGGGTGGCACAATCTTGAACACATTGTGTAAAAATTAATAAAGGAAAAACCCCTTGAAAATGGAGTCTGGAAGTCCTAAAGGAGAAGCTCTCATGTATGTATCATCTGCTGCAGCTTACTTTATATTCCTGGGCATGAAGAAGCTTACTTTACTACCCCAGTAGGAGGAAGGTAGCTTTTCTCCTTAGCCACAGCCCAGCCAATGAGAAACTCCAGGAGACAGTGCAGGACAAGGAAGCCAGGCATGCTGCAGTCCATGAGATTGCAAAGTGTTGGACATGACTTAGTGACTAAACAACAACAACAACAGCTCAGCCAGTGAGAAACCATTACCACCCTGAACTTCTGTTTTCCTACAATGGACTTTTTGTTCAAAGCAGCCCCTTCCAACTTTCTCCTTTTTCTCTATAAAGTAACCCTTCCTCTCCTATTGCAATTCCTCTGCCATTCCCAAACAAAAACACATTTTTTTTTTTTTTTGCTGGTAAAATAACTGGCCATTTTATTTTTAAGTTTGAAAGTTAAATCCAGATGATAAGTTTATATGGATGTAAATATTTTAAAATGAGGAACAATGTATTATCTTAAAGCTGTTGGCACAAGAATGCTTAGATAAACACAAAATGGAATTAATAATTCATGAGGAATTAATAATTAAGATGATTAATGTATATTCTTTTTCACCAATTCTGCATTTCTAAAAGTTTCAATTATTTTATTTATACCAATTGTCCAAAAAGTTGGCGAGTTCATTTTTATGAGTGCAGAATAATAGTAATAACAAGTTAGATTCCTGGGAAATTTCAGCTCTTTGCTTGTATAATCTCTCTTGGTTTGTTCTTTTGTTCCTAACCATTAACTTATTAGCTTAACTTATTCCTCAACTCTGTTTTACCCACCTGCTCACTCCAAATGAGGACTTTGACCATGAGGGTCACTTTAAAGCCAAATTATAGAGGGGGAGAAAATGAATATGAAAAGGACTTAATGGGAATTAAATGAGAACATTCTGAAAAGTACACTTGAAATTGAAAGGAAATGGGGACATTCTCAGCAGGATAGAGTCCTGGAATTGGTGAACATTTGCCACACCAACCTGTTACTAATAAGTAGTTCCAATTTACTTATCGGAGCTCATCTAAATAACCATTCTTTTTCAATTATATGCTATTTCCTTATTTCCTCCTGTAAACACGTTTCACATAAGTCACAGTAATGTGAAGTTAGTTTTGTTCTTGGAATTTTTGTTAAGAAAATATTTGCACATAAAATGAAAAGACCCTGTTATTAGGAAATTAGCACACATCTTTTATCCTGCCCCAAAGGCAGGATAAATCCTTTATTGTGTTTCCTTAATTTTCCTATGTCCTGTATATTTTGGACTTGACAGCACTGCGTTGTATCCTGTGTTGGTGTTTCTGTTTTGGTTAACCAGACCAAGTTCAGGATTCAGGACTTTTAGCGCCCTTCCCAAAGCATGTTAAATCAATTATGGAGGCATAGGGTAGAAGGGAAAGCATTTCTACCCAAAAGGCCCCGCTGAAACTGTTAGATTCAATTAGGTACAAATTTAGTCTTGAGGAGCAGATTTTTATATTTCAAGCCCAAACTCTATTCCCTTTGTTCATTTCTATACCCACACATACATCTTGCTACCAAGGGTATGTATCCCCACCGTGCTGTCTAGCCCTGAAAAGACACAGTGATTCACAGCCGTCCTTCTGAGAAGTTGAATACATTCACCAGTTGGGTTTGGAAAAAATCTGAAGGCTTCTTTTTTGGGAGAGAAGTGGGAGAGGGAATTTTTTGTTGGTTACTACAGGAGAGATTTGGGGTTTAGGTTTTATTTTCATACCAGAGTTGAGTTGCCGAGCCGGAAATCAAATTAAAACTGGCATGTCTCTGTGGCTTCATTTGCTTTTCTTCCCGCCATGGGACAAGCTGGCACCAAAGCTTTGTTTTGAAACCCTGAAATTCAAGTCTTAGACAGTCAGTGCCAGTAGTGTGAGTTGAAATTGCTTGGTTTGACTTTCCATAGGATTGTGGGGACCCGAATAGAAAGATTGAATGGGAGTTTGTCTCAGCAGCTAGTAGAATATCTTCTTTGGTAAGGCTTGTTAAGGGATCCAGGCATTGTCTTACAAAATGTTTAAAGATTAAACTTGCACCAGCCCTTCTTCTACTGTATAGAGATAGTACCTTATTTATGGGAGAAAAGATGCAGTAAGGCCAATACAAGGAAGTGAGGTTTGTTTTGTTTTGAAGGAGAGTTTTCAGGGATCATGTTAAAGGAGCAGAGGAAACTGGGGCAAACAAAATTTGTTCAATGTAGGGTACTGCAAAAAAATGGATGAAGAAGATTTTATAGACATTTTGCTGTATATTACGAGTGGCATTCTCTTTGCAAACACATTGAGAAACTTATAAATTTCAATAGCTTTTAAGTGCCTCCTCCTACCTTTTTTTCCCCTATAAGGTTGGATTCCTTTAAGATGGAATTCTTAAGCACTTATACAGATTAAAAAGTAATAATGGTCTGGATTTATTCTCTTAGTAGGTTGCACAGTTCACCTAATATCCTAGTTTATATTCATGAAGAATTTTAAATCTCTCCTTTCATTAGTTTTTGTTTAACATTAGATTTTGAATTTGGAAATATCTCTGATCCAAGTCAATGTAATGGGAGATTTAATTATTTCTCTTTATTATTTTTTTATCCAGTATTAGATTTTATAATTAAAATTATTTCTAAATTCGGGCAATATAATATGTTATTGATTAATAGAGGGGTCAGGACATGTGACGTTCACTGTAACTGCAGTCTAGTCAACTACTTATGCACAAAAATGAAGATCAAGTGAGAGATAATATAGACACCTGCAACCACGAGGCTTCTTGTACTCATCCTCTTTTTTTTTTCTCCCTCACCAATATTATATATTAGAATTATCTTACAAATAGTCACAGACTATTAATTTGGAAGGGAGAAATATAGAGAGGGGAATGCTCCTGCATCTATCATGTGGAAATGATAACCGACCAGGTTGTTCAAAATCCCTTGAGTCAAGTTCAACTGGAAGAATGAAATGCGAATGTTGTTGACGTGCTTTTAAAGATTTCTTTCCAGATAGATTGCCTGTGGGTTTGATATTTACAGTGCGGTCCAGGTATGAATTTGAGAGGAGGAAAATGGATTCTGGTTATTTTTCCAGAATAATTTTATTTTTGTTTTTGTCATTGTTTTTGGCCTTGGACAGACTTATCTAGTGTACACACAAACACAGATGTTGCGGTTTAGAAGTGTGATAAAGACTCATTTTTTCCCCTAAAAACAAAGCAAAAAACCTCTCTGCTTACCTACTAGATGATAAAATTGGACTGAAAAGCTTCTCATGAATGGTAGACTTGGTGTGAAATGTGAAGTTTCTGTTTAGTGTCTCTCAGCCTGTGTACTCCATACATTATTTCTTATGAAGCATATTTGAAGATACATAGGCCTAAAGAGAAAGCTGATACGAGTGTGAACCTTGGACTAATGATACCTCACATGAGTTAATAAGGAACGGTGATAGCAAAACCTTTCAAATTAGGGAAGAGGAAAGCCACATACATATTGTGACAGATTTAAAAAACACGAATGTTTGTAATTCCACATCTGTGCTTAATTTCATTAAATTTCCCTAGTTACTCAAGTCTGACTCAATGTAAACTTAAGTTCTACTGCTATGCAAAGCACAGAGTTGTTGGTTACTCTAGCTGGATATTTAATTAGTAGCTAATTAGAAGAAGAGTTTAACCAGGAATTAGAGAATGTGATTATTTTATTTGGGAAAAAGTTAAAGACATGAAGTATGATTACAATGTATTTTTAATCCATATTTTATGAAAACTATGATGCAGATGACACCACCCTTATGGCAGAAAGTGAAGAGGAACTAAAAAGCCTCTTGAGGAAAGTGAAAGAGGAGAGTGAAAAAGTTGGCTTAAAGCTCAACATTCAGAAAACTAAGATCATGGCATCCGGTCCCACCACTTCATGGGAAATAGATGGGGAAACAGTGGAAACAATGTCAGACTTTATTTTTCTGGGCTCCAAAATCATTGCAGATGGTGACTGCAGCCACAAAATTAAAAGACGCTTACTCCTTGGAAGGAAAGTTATGACCAACCTAGATAGCATATTCAAAAGCAGAGACATTACTTTGCCAACAAAGGTCCATCTAGTCAAGGCTATGGTTTTTCTTGTGGTCATATATGGATGTGAGAGTTGGACTGTGAAGAAGGCTGAGAGCCGAAGAATTGATGCTTTTGAACTGTGGTGTTGCAGAAGACTCTTGAGAGTCCCTTGGACTGCAAGGAGATCCAACCAGTCCATTCTGAAGGAGATCAGCCCTGGGATTTCTTTGGAAGGAATGATGTTAAAGCTGAAACTCTAGTACTTTGGCCACCTCATGCGAAGAGTTGATTCATTGGAAAAGACTCTGATGCTGGGAGGGATTGGGGGCAGGAGGAGAAGGGGACGACAGAGGATGAGATAGCTGGATGGCATCACTGACTCGATGGACGTGAGTCTGAGTGATCTCTGGGAGTTGGTGATGGACAGGGATGCCTGGCGTGCTGCAATTCATAGGGTTGCAAAGAGTCAGACACGACTGAGCGACTGAAGTGAACTGACTGATGATGCTTAGAAGTGGAATGAATGGAGAAAGTCTATGTTTATTTAGGCATTAATGTACTCTTGCTTTCCACATCAGTCCTCAGAGGGGAAGTGGGGAAAGAGTGAGAGTCAAATTAATCATACTGAGGGCAAGTCACAGGCTAGGTCCAATTTAATGTCTATACTTGATAGATAATATCATGGCCACACTAGTCACCTTTTAGGTGAATTCAGACTTTAATGAATTTCAGGATCAGAAGATTTCTGAGAAGTATTAAGGCTGAAAATAAAAAACTCCTATTGAACTGAAGAAAGTAAAGCCAAAGAATCCTAACTTCCAGGAACTGAAGGAACCTCAGCCCCAATTCCAGAAAAGACTCTGAAAAATTCTTACCCACAGGTGAGTATCTACCCAATTCTAAAAAAAAATCCTCTTTCTAGAGGAAAGCATTCTACTGTGTTCTTTAATGAGTACAAATTATGAGGATTTTCCTTTGAAAACCTGAACCCCAACTACTTTAGCAGAGTTCATGGATGGGTGATCATCCTGGTATGATTCTGAGACAAGACCCATATAAGAACACACAACCTCCTGACATTATTAGAAATGTACCCAGAAAATTAAATTGAAGGGAACATTTTTCAGCTTTTGAACTCTTTTTTCCCTCAAAAGTGATATGTTATGTTGCTTGAAAACATGTCAGAAATATAAGAACCAATCCACTGATTAGTTTCTGCCATCATGCTTCTGAGATAGTTGAGGATCAAATGAGCCATTAGATGAAAAAGTGCTTGAGAATCTCAAAGTTGTTAAAATGTGAGTGATTACTTCAATGACTCTGACCCTGACACGCTATACTTTGTTAGGCTATCAATTAAAACTCACTAGGTCTCAGTGGCTTCATGAGAAAATGGGGAGGTTGGATTAATTGATATTTAAGATTGTTTTTGGTTCTAACATTCTATGATTTCAAGATGTTTGATTTTCAGTTAATTCAAGTCTGTTTACAAAAAAGCTGATCATCCCAAAGATATTCCTGAAATTGGGTCTTAAAATCATGGGTCTGGAAATATTTGTTCAGTAGGTATTTCTTTTAAAAAATAATTCCTGTTCTCTTATAACCTGGGTTATTTAGGGTAGACCTTCAGAGTCCTGTACACTCTTCTACTTCAAAAGAAGGCCAAACTTTTCTGGTGAAGAAGTTCCAATTATACACCAAACATAATCAGAAGGATCTGGCAGGATATATTGCCTATACTGTCCAGAATTTTCACATTTTATGCTGGTTCGAGAGCTTGGTTTTTGTTAAGTATTTTCCAACATCTCATCGCTCTTAATTGAACCCTGAAGGCTTTTCTTGGCAGTTGATCTCAGCCTTCACTAAGTCTGAGAAGGCCCCTCAATGTGGGCAGAAGCAGTATACTGTTAAGAGTCCTTATTTCTCTCTCAAGGTTCTGCTTAGGCAAACAGAGACCAACTCCTGCTGCTTGATTGATGCCCAGGCAAGATTTTCCAAGATAGAGATTGCTGGTGCATAGGGTTTAAAACAAACCCCCAGTGGTTGCCAGGGGATGTGGTTTTGAGACTGGAGGTTATATATTCACATCTCCCTATTCCTCTTGGAGTCACTTCTTCTGTTTTCTAGAGGGTAAAGGGAGGTGGCTAACAAAATTGAGCAAATTCGTGATTGATGGCGCTTTCCCTCTCTTGAAATTCATTAATATTTCTTAAGGTCTGCAAGTCAATGGTTTGAAAGCTCTTCAAAAGTCTGAATGGTGACAGAGTTTAGTTTCTGCTGTCTTTGTGCTTTTCTCATGTAAGGCTAGATGTGGTTTTTAATTTTTATATTTTTTCAACTTTAAAAAATATAAAGCAGTTTTAAAATGTTATTTTTCATTTATAGTTATTACAAAATATTGGCTATATTCCCATATTGTATAATACATCCTTGAGCCTTTCTTTCACCCAATAGTTTACACTTCCCACTCCCCAGTTTCCATACTGCCCCTTCCACTTCCTGCTGGTAACCACTGATTTGCTCTCTCTATAAATTTGAAAACAAATTTATAGGAAGAAGTGTTGCTTTGTATAATTGTTCATTTCAAGGTAAGGTAGTGGCACTAATGAATTTGGATTGTATTATTGGCTAAAAACCAAGACATAGCCTAAATTACAGTGAAGGAAAGAATGACCCCAGCACTCTTTACTGTCATGAAGGATATTGATGTTTGATGAAATGATTTTGAATTCTATCAAAGGAGCCTTATCACTAACAAATAATAAAGTGTCACAGGAGAAGAGGAAAGGCTGGAGGTGATCTCTGGGTTCTCTATTGCAATTAAGTTAGTCTGCATACAAGCAAGTGACATGACTGTGTCCATAGTTTACTAGACAAGGCTTCTACTATATGCAGCTCATGGTCAGCAGGGCCAAGGCCGGCCTGATCTCTTATACGCAGTGAGGGCTGCAGTATAAAGTAGTTTATACATTTGGAAGAAATAAATCACCAACTGTATATAAGTGATCAAAAATTTATTTTATTTTGAACCTTTATAAAAATAACCCACTCATAGAAAATCAGATATTATAAGATCAGAAAAAAATCATGCAAATTCCTACTACCCATTGACAACCAACAGTAACAGTCTATTTCTAGCCATCTCTTTTCCTAAGCATTTTCAATCATGATTGTGATGATGTTGTATATAAAATTTTGTATTTGCCTTTTCTCATTTAGTACTTTATTCTCCCCCTCTCCCCAGCTTTACTGAGGTATAATTGACATAGAATGTTGTGTAACAGTGTAAAATGTGATGGTTTGATATACATTATATATTTTCATTTTTTTCATTTGATTAAGTTCCTTTGTAGAACTTGACAATAGAAATATAAAGCTGATCACTGAATAGACACTATTTTGGGTCCTCTTTAATTGACGATGCCTCAAGATTTTCTAGTATGCTGATATTCATAATTATCATTTTAGTGGGCATCACATTCCATCAGTTGTTGTACCATAGTTGAATCATTCCCCTACCACCCAAAGTCCTAGATATTTCCTGATTTTCCATTTCTTGCCAGTATAAATAATGGTAGGATGAGTATGTTATTCTACGGCCATTCCACCCTGAATGCACCCAATCTCGTCTGATCTTGAATGAGTATGTTAGTACATATATATTTTTTCTTTCTTGTGAATTATTTTCTTAGGATAAATTCCCAAAGGTGAGATTCCTGGTACAAATGTCATGGGCACTTTTTTTGATTCCTGATACACAGTCAGACTACTTTCTAAAATCAACAACAAAAGGTTGCAAACTTGCAAATTAAACTATTCCACCACAATTTCATTACCCAGTCCAGTATTCTTGAACTTCCCTGGTGGCTTAGATGGTAAAGAATCCACCTGCAATGTGAGAGGCCTGGGTTCGATCCCTGGGTTGGGAAGATCCCCTGGAGGAGGGCATGGCAATCCACTCCAGTATTCTTGCCTGGAAAAAACCCAATGGATGAGGAGCCTCGTGGGCTACAGTGCATGGGGTTGCCAAGAATGACATGACTGTGTGACTAAGCACAGCACAACACCACAATTTCATGAGGACTGAATATTATGACTTTATTTCTTAGCATTTATTTTGCTCTACATGGTACACAGTGTGTGAATTACTTCTTATAATTTCAGCATGTGTCATTTGTTTTTATTCAAGCATTTTTCCACGTTATATACAATCTCATTGTTACCATAATTGAAATTTTAAATAATGGCTACATAAATGGGAACTGTGAATGGCTACATAACTGTGATCCTAAAGGAAATCAGTCCTGAATATTCATTGGAAGGACTTACGCTAAAGCTGAAACTCCAATACTTTGGCCACGTGATGGGAAAAACTGACTCATTTGAAAAGACCCTGAGGCTGGGAAAGATTGAGGGCAGGAGGAGAAGGGGACAACAGAGGATGGTTGGATGGCAACACTGACTCGATGGACATGAGTTTGAGCAAGCTCCGGGAGTTGGTGATGGACAGGGAAGACTGGCGTGATGCAGTCCATGGGGTTGCAAAGAGTGGGACACAACTGAGGAACTGAACTGAACTGACAGAACTGTGTATGTAACATGAATATAACTGCAGTTTATTTAACATTTATTTATTGATATTTCAGTCATTTTCAAATTCTCACTGTTGCAAATTACAAAAACATCTTTGAGGCATAAATGTATTCTCTAAAAATTTGTCATTTTTTTCCCTTTATGAGAGATACTCAGCATGTCAGTCCTTCTTCAAGCTATCATTGAGCAACAGAACTTTAAAGAACATCAGAAATTATCTCAACCAGCTTGCTCACTTTGTAAAAGAAACATATGAATGTTGCTATGAAAAAGAATTTTTTCTTTCCTTTCTTGCTTTAATTCTCTTTAAGATGACTGTATCTGTGCCCTAAAGCAGCAGAGATGGGAAGTTAGATACTCCTTGCAGCTACAAAGGACATCTCTCAGGTGACAGTCTTTGGCTACCCAGTCCCTGATGAAAATCACGTGGGTGCCTGCTGATACATCCAATAAGCATTGTTTTGAGCCAGTCTGGTTTGAGAGTCCTTATAGTACTCCCTACACCATTGTTTCTTTCCCACTGGGCATGCTTCTCCTTCACATACTTTCCATCGGTCTCCCTCCTGTGTGATGAGCTATTGAGTCACAGAGCAGAAACAAAAACCTGGTGTCCTCATTCCTAACTCAATGATGAAACACGAGGGGCAAATGGGGAATGTTACTCTGGTGTTGATTTATCTGCTGGCCAAATACATTTTTGAGAGATTAAATCAAAATTTTGCTGTTTGTTTTCAATTTTAAACTGACTGATTTTCTTCTGTCTTTAGCTTTCATTATCTTCCTGATTACAATAAGAAGTCTCCAAGTTGAGACTTTTGGCTAACCTTGAGAAATCTTGTTGTTCTCCATTGCTTCATCTTTTTTCTCTTTCTTTGTGTCAACATTTCCTTTCTTTCATATTTGTTCCTCCTCTCTGAAGTATTCTTTTGATGTAAACGATAATTGATTTTGGGGCAGAAAAGTACTGCTTCACTTTTTTTTTCCCTCCTGATTTTTGGGTAATGGAAAAAGAAAATTAAAAAAAATGGGAGCCAGGTGACTTACTTTTGAATCTAAGTTCTAGGACTTGTCACATGTATTGCTATAACCTTAGGTAAGTTACAGCAATCTGTCTATACCTCAGTTTTCTTACATATAAGACTGGCCTAATATTATAACTTCCCTCATAGAGTTGTTTGAGGATCAAGTAAGACAAGTAAATCATAAAGGTTCCATAAAAAAATGTTTGTTGTTATTTACTGAATCAGAATAAGAAAAAAAATGGGCTATAGACTCTAGTTTTTAAGTGCAAGTATACCCTGAAATTGCCAACATCCGCTGGATCATGGAAAAAGCAAGAGAGTTCCAGAAAAACATCTATTTCTGCTTTATTGACTATGCCAAAGCCTTTGACTGTGTGGATCACAATAAACTGTGGAAAATTCTGAAAGAGATGGAAATACCAGACCACCTGATCTGCCTCTTGAGAAATTTGTATGCAGGTCAGGAAGCAACAGTTGGAACTGGACATGGAACAACAGACTGGTTCCAAATAGGAAAAGGAGTTCGTCAAGGTTGTATATTGTCACCCTGCTTATTTAACTTATATGCAGAGTACATCACGAGAAACGCTGGACTGGAAGAAACACAAGCTGGAATCAAGCTTGCCAGGAGAAATATCAATAACCTCAGATATGAAGATGACACCACCCTTATGGCAGAAAGTGAAGAGGAACTAAAAAGCCTCTTGATGAAAGTGAAAGAGGAGAGTGAAAAAGTTGGCTTAAAGCTCAACATTCAGAAAATGAAGATCATGACATCCGGTCCCATCACTTCATGGGAAATAGATGGGCAAACAGTGGAAACAGTGTCAGACTTTATTTTTCTGGGTTCCAAAATCACTGCAGATGGTGACTGCAGCCATGAAATTAAAAGACGCTTACTCCTTGGAAGGAAAGTTATGACCAACCTAGATAGCATATTCAAAAGCAGAGACATTACTTTGCCAACAAAGGTCCGTCTAGTCAAGGCTATGGTTTTTCTTGTGGTCATGTATGGATGTGAGAGTTGGACTGTGAAGAAGGCTGAGTGCTTAAGAATTGATGCTTTTGAACTGTGGTGTTGCAGAAGACTCTTGAGAGTCCCTTGGACTGCAAGGAGAGCCAACCAGTCCATTCTGAAGGAGATCAGCCCTGGGATTTCTTTGGAAGGAATGATGCTAAAGCTGAAACTCTAGTACTTTGGCCACCTCATGCGAAGAGTTGACTCATTGGAAAAGACTCTGATGCTGGGAGGGATTGGGGGCAGGAGGAGAAGGGGACGACAGAGGATGAGATGGCTGGATGGCATCACTGACTCGATGGACGTGAGTCTGAGTGAACTCCGGGAGTTGGTCATGAACAGGGAGGCCTGGTGTGCTGCAAGTCATGGGGTCGCAAAGAGTTGGACACGATTGAGCGACTGATCTGATCTGATCTGATCTGATACCCTGAAAATTAAGCTGACCAATCTTTCTTATTTAGTATTTTAGTTGAATTATTTTAAACAAGGTATTTGAATTTTTTGAATGCAGTATCTCATCTAATCCTCAAAACAACCTAACTATATGAATGAATTATCCTTAGTGTGTGGATGAGGAAAATAATATTACAGAGATTACATACCTTGTCCAAGGTCATCTAGATAATGCCCAAACAGGATTTCTAGCCAATTTGGGCTATATATACCTCTTTTCAACAACTAGCCTATAGTAGTTATATCAGAGGAAAAGTAATTTAGAGTTAAAAGGCAGAAATCTTAGGAAATGAAACTGTGAATACCTTGGGTTTCTAAGAGAGGAGAGAAAGGTCCTTAAAATACCAAGAATAAAATGCCCATGTTAACAAGTGACTAAGTAACTAATGTTTGGAGAAGGCAATGGCACCCCACTCCAGTACTCTTGCCTGGAAAATCCCATGGATGGAGGCGCCTTGTAGGCTGCAGTCCATGGGGTCGCTAAGAGTTGGACAGGACTGAGCGACTTCACTTTCATTTTCACTTTCATGCATTGGAGAAGGAAATGGCAACCCACTCCAGTGTTCTTGCCTTGAGAATCCCAGGGACGGGGGAGCCTGGTGGGCTGGCCGTCTCTGGGGTCACACAGGGTCGGATACAACGGAAGCGACTTAACAGCAGCAGCAGCCGCAAGTAACTAACGTTACCTATGTGACATGTGGCATCAAAGTCATCTTTCCCAGGATGAGTCACCAACAGTGGTGGAGGGGATCATGCTTAACATTCCTGGGCAGTTTAAAAGGACAGACAATAGGAAATAACAGGAAATAATAAAATAACTTGAAATTTAAAAAAATATTATACACAAAGTCATGATGCAAAAGAATAATTTTCCTTCTTTTTGTGAGGAGCTTCCCAGCCCAGGGATTGAACCCAGGTCTCTGGCACTGCAGGCAGATTCTTTGCCAAATGAGCCACCAGGGAAGTCCAAGAATAGTGAGTGGGTATGCTATCCCTTCTCCAGAGGATCTTCCTGACCCAGGAATCAAACCCGGGTCTCCTGAATTGCAGGTGGATTCTTTACCAGCTGATCTACCAGGGAAGCCCAATAGTTTTCCTAATAATCCTCAAATAAGTTTTAACCTTTAAGAAAGACTAGTATTTCCTCCTCAATTAAACCACACAGTTTCCGATTATAAGAGGTCCCATGTCCAAATGCTTCATCTGGCGTTCTCTCTGTCATTGCTTAGTTGCTGTCATGTTTGACTCTGCAATCCCATGGACTGCAGCACTCCAGGCTTCCCTGCCTTTCATGATCTCCTGAAATTTGCTCACACTCATGTCCACTGAGTCAGTGATGCCATCTAACCACCTCATTCTGTGTTGCCCCCTTCTCCTTCTATCTTACCTCTAAGAAATTGAAAACTAGGCATATTCTCTAGAAACTGGGTATAATCGTTCCTAATATCGCTTTTGTCTTCCTGTGGATTAGAGCTTGCAAATGTTGTCTGTTGCCCTCTCATGCCTTTCTCCCATAGCCCTGCCCTTGCCTTCTGTTCATCTCCCTCATCCTCTGAATAAGGGACACAGGTAAGGACAGAATGATAACTGTGACAGAATTTAATGGTTGTTAGGCCAAAACCTTCCTCAGTCCATATTCTTTTACTGTTGTATCAGATGAGCTGAAAGGGAGTACTAAAAATGATTCAAGGAGTTTCCATGGCCATGGAGCCTGCATGTCCAATTTCAAAATCAGAATTAATGTTAAACTGATATATTGCTTGAGGGTTTAAAGTTGTTTTTTTTTTTTTCCCCTGAAAAACTACGCTAGAACATTGATTCCTAACTTAAAGGTCCTTGACTTCCTCCCTCCCAGATGTCTATGAAGAATAGGGATGTATGTTATTAACAGTGTGTGTTTTTTTTTTAATTCAGAAATAATATATTCACCAAAGGCTAAAAATTTAAGTTTCTTTGTTTTTTGTTATAAGTGGTTGTGTTAGTTCCTAATCAGGAGTTCTAACTAAAAATTTTGTTTTAGATGCTAAAGGTGCAAAACTAATTAGCAATTCACGATGTTTGTTTCATGGATTCAGCTACCACCTATACTCTTAGGACCACAAACCCTTATTTTTTAAAGTTAATCTTTCTCTCTCTCTCAACTTCAAAATCAAATATCCAACTCCCTTACACCTATAGACTGCCAGATGTTGTACTGTACTGTAACTGTAAGTCACTTCAGTCGTGTCTGACTCTGTGCGACCCCAGAGACGGCAGCCCACCAGGCTCCCCCATCCCTGGGATTCTCCAGGCAAGAACACTGGAGTGGGTTACCATTTCCTTCTCCAATGCATGAAAGTGAAAAGTGAAAGTGAAGTCGCTCAGTCGTGTCTGACTCTTAGCGACCCCATGGACTGCAGTCCACCAGGCTCCTCCGCCCATGGGATTTTCCAGGCAAGAGTACTGGAGTGGGGTGCCATTGCCTTCTCCGAGATGTTGTACTGTGGCTTCAAACTAAACTCATCTCTCTCCCCATTCCCAGCCTCCTCTTCACTTCCCTATTTTCATGACCCCATCACCCTCTTAACCATTGCTAAGAAAAACAGTAGAGAATCACTTTCTTCATAGCAGCACTACTTATAATAATCAAGACATGGAAGCAACCTAAATGTCCATCAATATAGGAAAGAATACAGAAGATGTGGTACCTATATACAATGGAATATTACTCAACCATAAAAAGGAAAAAATTGCATCATTTGTAGATTCCAGTATGGACCTAGAGAATATCATACAGAGTGAAGTCAGAAAGAATTAAAAAATTGTATATTAATGTACATATGTGGAATTTACAAAAATGGAATAGATGATCTTATTTGCAAAGCAGAAATAGAGACACAGACATAGAGAACAAACACATGAATACCAAGGGGAAAAGGAAATATATAGATGAATTGGGAGATTGGGATTGACGTATATACACTACTATGTATAATATCGGAGAAGGCAATGGCCCCACTCCAGTACTCTTGCCTGGAAAATCCCATGGACGGAGGACCCTGGTAGGCTGCAGTCCATGGGGTCACTGAGGGTCAGACATGACTGAGCGACTTCACTTTCACTTTTTACTTTCATGCATTGGAGAAGGAAATGGCAACCCACTCCAGTGTTCTTGCCTGGAGAATCCCAGGGACGGGGGAGCCTGGTGGGCTGCCATCTATGGGGTCGCACAGAGTCGGACACGACTGAAGCATAGCATAGCATGTATAAAATAGGTAACTAATGAGAACCTACTGCATAACACTGGGAGCTCTACTTAGTGTACAGTGGTGAAGTGAATGGAAAGAAAGTTCAAAAGGGAGGGGATTTATGGACGTGTATGGCATATTAATTCTGCTGTACAGTAGAATTAACTAACAGAACATTGGAAAGCAACTATACACCAATAAATATTATTTTTTTAAAAAACAATCACTCTTACTTTCTTCATCTCTTTCTTTTTCTAAATGCAGCCATTTAATTCCATCATTTCATTTATTTTAGAAATATCACTCAGTTGATAGTATCATTAAAAAAGTCCAAAATTGTCTCATTTCTTCTCCTCTGTAAAGTACATTCAATCCATAGCCATTACAGATCTGATTATAGTATTTCGGTTTTTAAAATCTGTTCAGTATCACCCAGAGAACAAATCCAAATCTCAAGCAAGCATATAAGGCCTTTTAATATGAGGCCTCAGTCGAACACTCTATCTCATCTGATGGTATTTCTGATCCATAGCTTCTAACCACCTATGGAAATACCCACACACTCTCTGGTCTCATCACTGTCCTCTGCCAGCACTGCTCTTCCCCTCCTACTTTGTCTTGTTAATCTCTACTCATTTATCTTTATTTATTACTTTTTTAAAATATAAATTTATTTATTTTAATTGGAGGTTAATTACTTTACAATATTGTATTGGTTTTGCCATACATCAACATGAATCCAGCTCTTGCCACCTATCTTTAGCTTTTATTTCAAATGTAACTGCTCATTCCTTTTCATTGTACCCCATGGTATAATTTTCTTCATGTAATCATCAATTTGTTCATACATTCATCCATTTATTTATTTATCCAAATATTTGATGGGAGTCTTGCATGTATTCTAGCTAATAATACAGCAGAGAATAATGCAAAGTCCTTACCCTCATAATTTTTTTTTCTTATACATTCTAGTATGAAATAAAGGCTGATATAGTGTGATTCAGGTAGTGACAGTATCAGAAACAGAAATAAAACAGTTTAAGAGGAAAGAAGGTGACAGAGGTTGGGGAGAGTAGGTACATTCAGTCAAGAGATCAGGAAAGGTTTTTATAAGGAGGTGAGAGTTGAATAGATATTTTAATAAAATGCAAGAGTCATACTGGTGAAGTTCTAAAGGGTGGTGTATAGGCCATGAGAGAAATAAGAATCAAGAATAAAGTCTAGGCTCAAGACAAGGGCATCTGGGTGAATGACAACATCATTTCCTGGGATGAAGAATATTAAAAGAGCACAAGATAGGCAGAGGATATATTTATTACACACATTTATTTACAGATTTATATCTCTCATTAGTTTATAAATTCCTCGAATATAGGTTCCATGTTTTCTTTGACTTTGGATGAAATAAAATGGGCAAAATATTTTAAAACAGGGAGAATTGTTCATGGGTATGGCTCAATAAAAGGCCACTAAGCAGCAAAAATGTTGGAGAAGGCAATGGCACCCCACTCCAGTACTCTTGCCTGGAAAATCCCATGGACGGAGGAGCCTGGAAGGCTGCAGTCCATGGGGTCGGTGAGGGTCGGACGTGACTGAGCGACTTCACTTTCACTTTTCACTTTCATGCACTGGAGAAGGAAATGGCAACCCACTCCAGTGTTCTTGCCTGGAGAATCCCAGGGACAGCGGAGCCTAGTGGGCTGCCATCTATGGGGTTGAACAGAGTCAGACATGACTGAAGTGACTTAGCAGCAGCAGCAGCAAGCGGCAGAAATGTTAGGGACCTCTTTGCTAAAGTATTTCTACAGTGGTGTCTAGCTCTATAATTGTATTGCATTTAAGTCTAAAAATTTTAAGATGAGCATTACCCAGGAGTTGAAAATCAAATACTTACTACCAATGGGTATTCAGAATAATATTCCATGTACAAAACATTATCTTTTTCACTAGAAGCTTTCAAGTTAAAAATAACATCTTCAATATGATGTAGAAAAAATGAATAGAATGGCAAAAAATGTTAACTGAAATATAGTTAATAATATCTAAGTCCTGAAGTGAAACTTAAAACTCAATGCCACCTGTTTTTGATTACTCATATCAGCTCTCTCTTTTCCAAACATTCATCACACAGATCACTTATCACATACTAAAGAGCCAGCCCAAGGCTATAGGAAGAACAGAGGGAATGGGAAGATAGGCTACAGCCCATTTCTACCACTTAGTTTATTGGAAACCATTATGAGCTCTCAGAACCTGATTTTTGTTGACTGAAATGGGAGCAAACACGTCGGCTCCACCCATCTCATAAGGTTAGCCAAATGGCTTCATGGACTTAAAAGCTTTTTGTAAACAATAAAACTTCATTCACAAAGTGATTCCTTTTCAGTTCAGTTCAGTTCAGTTCAGTTGCTCAGTCATGTCTGACTCTTTGCGACCCTGTGAACCACAGCATGCTAGGCCTCCCTGTCCATCACCAGCTCCCGGAGTCCACCCAAACCCATGTCCATTGAGTTGGTGATGCCATGCAACCATCTCATCCTCTGTCATCCCCTTCTCTTCCTGCCCTCAATCTTTCTCAGCATCAGGATCTTTTCAAATGAGTCAACTCTTCGCATCAGGTGGCCAAAGTATTGGAGTTTCAGCTTCAACATCAGTCCCACCAGTGAACACCCAGGACTGATCTCTTTTAGGATGGACTGGTTGGATCTCCTTGCAGTCCAAGGGACTCTCAAGAGTCTTCTCCAACACCACAGTTCAAAAGCATCAATTCTCCAGAGCTCAGCTTTCTTTATAGTCCAACTCTCACATCCATACATGACCACTGGAAAAACCACAACCATGACTAGATGGACCTTTGTTGGCAAAGTAATGTCTCTGCTTTTTAATATGCTGTCTAGGCTTTTATTTATGATATATTAGTATTTGCCTCTTTTCCAGGTCCTACAAGGCCTACAAACATTAATAAAACAAATCCCTATTCCCTAAGAGCTTAACCTGTGGTGGGAAAATAGGAACATAATCAAGGAACAAGAGAGATGGACAGCAAGATGCAGGTGTTACTACTGCCAGCGTTGCTTGCGTTGTAATGATTGGTGTACACATTCATTTCCCAAAGAGGCAGTAAATTCCTAAGTGGTAGAGACCATGTCTTGAATAATATTCTTGTACTCACTATTGACAGAAGTTCAGTCCAGTTGAAGTTGGGACCTCAAAATTATTAATAGCTAAATGAATGCATCCAAATAGGGAGCTGAGCCAAGGAATCATCACTATAAATATAAACATAATATAAATCTCCTACTCCATATACACAGTTCCCTTGCTCTGCCCTGTGTCTCCCTGCTTTTGGACTTTGGAATGTCCACTTTATAGAAGTAAATTAGTTTTTCTGGGGGAGGGGAGGGGGCTGGATTCCTTAACCTTGGTGTCAGGATTGCTGTTTCATAAATATTTCTGAAGAGATTCTTGAAAGATATGCACACCTAAATTTTCTTAAGATAAGTATATTTCCTATAAATGTTTTGCAAAGTTAGTTCAATCTCTTGAAACTTGTAGAAAAATAGTTTGGGGGCATAGTTCTCCTTATTCACTGATTTTGGTATCTTTTATAATAGCTTATTGGAGAAGGCAATGGCATCCCACTCCAGTACTCTTGCCTGGAAAATCCCATGGACAGAGGAGCCTGGTAGGTTGCAGTCCATGGGGTCGCTAGGAGTTGGACAGACTGAGCGACTTCACTTTCACTTTTCACTTTCATGCACTGGAGAAGGAAATGGCAACCCACTCCAGAGTTCTTGCCTGGAGAATCCCAGGGACGGGGAACCTGGTGGGCTGCCGTTTATGGGGTCGCACAGAGTTGGACACGACTGAAGTGACTTAGCATAGCATAGATATTTTAGTGACTGCTTATAATAAAATTCCCTAGCACCCAGAGGGGTCATCACAACGGTTACATCCCGACACCTCCAGCTTAAACTGGTCAATTGCAGTGAGGTTATTATAGACGAAGGAAACAGCTGCAAAATGACACACTTTGCTCGGAAACTTGGTTTCTATGGTCTTAATCCAAACTTGCTATCTCTTCTGAATACACACTTTTGTGTAATGATGATTTTCCTGAGTACATCCCAAACACAAACTGCCAATTTTAAGTATGACTCAGCATGAGTATTTAATTTGCCTGACTTCACAGAATAAATGGCTTATGACCTTATAAAATACAGGAAGTGACCATTTGATCATGAATGGTATGTAATTATCTTTTCATGCCCCTTAGAGGTGATGGTATTCAGTAGATATATCATCAAATAAGTGTAATTAACTGGATTTTTCAGAGCATATGAATTTTGTTGTTGGGACATGTTGATTTGGACTTGAGAAACATTATAATGTACTGGGGAATGTCTTCTTTCAGAAATCAGGAAACCAAGATTCTGGTTCCATCTTTGTTAGTAATCCATCTTTGTCACTAACTCACTCAATAACTTTGGATAAACAATTTCACTTTTGAAATCCACTGTTCTTACTAGTTAATGGAGAGACTATTACTAAGTCCATGACAATCCTTTCCAGTTGGAACATTCTTTGATGCTAATTACTTTAAAATTTTTTTATTGAAATTGCTAATCATTGTTAGCATTAGATAGTATAAAGTTAATTTATTAGTTAGTCTAGGAAGAGTAATGTGCTTTGAAAAAGTATTGAATGACAGGAGGCAGAGAACTAGGTGACCTAAGTGGAAAGAGAGCATTTACATGAATTGAAGCATAGTATAAGACTAGAAATTAAAATATGTAGAACAACTAGTGAACAAAAAGAAAACACAGGTTAGTCTGCCTAATGTTCTAATAAGGTTATTGAATGAATCCTATGTGGGACCAGACCTCTTTAGGTCTTATTAAAATGTGACCAAACTGGCTCTTTTACTTGAAACATCAATGAACCCTGCCCACCAGTCTATAAGAGCAGACTACAGAAGTATGAGAATGAATGGAGTCTAAGATGAGAGCACTGCAGCTTTTGCTTCCCCTCCATGAAGGAGGTAGAATAGTGGTTCTCAGTTGACTCATTGGAAAAGACTCTGATGCTGGGAGGGATTGGGGGCAGGAGGAGAAGGGGACAACAGAGGATGAGATGGCTGGATGGCATCACTGACTCGATGGACATGAGTCTGAGTGAACTTCGGGAGTTGGTGATGGACAGGGAGGCCTGGCATGCTGTGATTCATGGGGTTGCAAAGAGTCGGACACAACTGAGCGACTGAACTGAACTGAACTGAACTGATGGTCCCCAAATTGAGAGATCTGAAATAATCACTTCTAGAAACTGGAAGAGTCAGCTTTAATCAAAGCCTGGCATCTCATTATCTGGTAGGTTGCAGAGGACTTACTAAACATCTTTGTGTCAAATTGAGCAAAGGAAAGGGAACTAGAGAGATATGGACTGGAGAGATGGGAAAAAGACTGAGGAAGGAGACAGGAGTGGAACAAGAGTTCACTCCCACTATCTTTCATGGCAAGATGCATGCAATATCTTATGGATCAAATGTCTTCTGGACAAGGGCAACCCAGAAGCAAGATCACTCTAAGAAGCAGCTGATAGAGATATTAGGGTCGAGCTGAAACAAATCTCTCATGCAGAAGCTGTGTATTTAGAAGTCTTCACAAGTGTTCTTCTAAAGAATCCACTTATGTGCCCACTAATGAGCTATCAAATCAAGATTATTGTTCAGAGAAGAGTATTTGATGGGCCATCAAATCAAGATTATTGTTCAGAGAAGAGTATTTAAGAAGATATATTGATTGGATGGAATTCACTCAGTTGTGTCCAACTCTCTGTGACCCCATGGACTGTAGCCTACAGGGCTACTCTGTCCATTGGATTTTCCAGGCAAGGGTACTGGAGTGGGTTGCCATTTCCTTCTCCAGGGGATCTTCCCTACCCAGGGATCAAACCCAGGTCTCCCACATTGCAGGCAGGCAGATACTTTACCACTTGAACCACCAGGGAAGCCCTAGGAAGATAGAGGTGAGAAACAATTGCTTATGACTTTCCATGTCTCCTCCCACCAAGCCAAAAGTGAAAGTGACCAAGAAAGGGGCCAAAGGGGTGTTCTCAGAGCACCCCATGTCCATATAGTCCTTACTCATTCTGCATTCTTCAGGCCAAAGCTAAAGTTGAGCTGAGGAAAGGAGGATATGAGGTTAAAGTTTGCAATGATTAAATAAGACTGGGCTCTTTTACAACCAAAAGGGACAAGAAAGTTGAAAGTGACTGTAGAAATTGAGATTTCACAAGGAGATAGGATATGGAAATTCCTCCTGGCATAGTGAAAGCAGATTTAGCAAAATAGAAAATCATTTTAGCTTCATGTCCCACTAAATCCAGAATGCTCAGTAATCTGACAGACAGCAGGTTTTCTCAAGCCTTGGTCCAGGATCTCAAGTGTGGGGAACATAGCCTAGTTGAGGATGCTCTTATACCTGTTGCTATTGAACAGATATGTACATATCTAGCTTAGCTTCTAGAATTTATGGAAATTCATGAAATACCAGGTTCATTAAGAAGGAAAGGATGCTGGTCTGCTGTTCCAAAATATCTACAGAAAAATATCTGTATATCTTTTTTTCTTGGGAGATAATTCTATCCATGAATATTTTCATATTTTTGCATAGTTGACCTTTATGACTAAGTCATAAATGCAGGAAGATAGAGATTGTGCCTTGCTCCAGGGACATTTAGAGATTTCCGCCCCCAGAGCCATTTGTTTACATTCCAGGGTAGAGCCCTTCCCTTCTTTTCCCCAGAGAAAATTTGGTTACATTTCAGAGTGAAGTTTTCTCCCTCTCTGGAGAGGAAGAGGGAGGGGTAGATACGTCAGCTGCCCTGTATAAACTTTGAGTCATAGTGTCAGGGTTTCTGTCCTCTGATGAATCTCATGCATGCCCAGGTGAACAATTGATCCTCATCCCAGTGCCCTCTGGGGAAATGGAGCTAAGATGCTCTGTGAGAAATAATCTGTTCTCTAATTCAGAGATTTCATATTTTCTGTCAGTGTATACGACATATACTACATACATAACACATATTGAGATATACTACATATATATGTGTGCTTCGTTTAGTCGCTCAGTTATGTCCGACTCTTTGCGACCCCAAGGACTGTAGCCTGTTAGGCTCCTCTGTCCATGGGGATTCTCCAAGCAGGAGTACTAGAGTGGGTTGCCATGCCCTCCTCCAGAAGATCTTCCCAACCCAGGGATTGAACCCAGGTCTCCCACATTGCAGGTGGATTCTTTATAATCTGAGCCACCAGGGAAGCCCACATTGTATGTCAATTTTGCAAAATCAATAGGAAAATGTTTAACAACTTTATCCTACTGATATTTGTAAAAATTGACATTTACAACCAAATAAGCAGTCATTTTTAAGTCCACAAACTAGTATAAAGCATTTATATTTTATTTCTATTATGGGATTAATTTTAGAAATTGTTTTAGAGATATTGGTAGTTTAATTTGTAGAATAAAAATACTTGATTTTGCATTTATTAGAAATAACATTAACTCTGTTAGAAAAATATACTGATATGATCTATTATTCAGACATAAACTTCCTGAGTATTGGGTGGATACTGTAGACTACAGAATTAAGGCCTAAACTAGGTGCCGTTCTGAATGTTGACCCAGCTGGATGTATCTGTTAGGGCCAGTGAGACAACTGTGTTCTCATGAAGTTTGGTGAGGTTTCTGACCCTAACTTTGGCTGGATGAGGTGGGCAGCTGGAGGTCAAGAATAAATTTTCCCCCTATATTAAATTGAATAATTTTTTATATTAAAAGGTCCCATTTTTTAAACACATCCCTTACTCTTCTCTAAAAGAAATGTAGAGTGAGGAGAGGCAGTTGGGGCATGGAAGAGGGAGCTGGGGCATGAGGCAAGAATGAGGAGGGATGATTTTGAGCTACTTAATTTGTCCTCTTGCCTTGACCCAGGGAAGGACCCAGGTCTTTAGTGACAAAATTGAACCAGGTGACCTGATCAGATGAAAGATTTTCCCCTGTGATAAGGGAGACCATGACGAGAGGACTAGGAAAGGTAGAAGTGATAACACAAGTGAGCATATTTTCTGATCAAGTTGGCATTAGCTCAAGAAACTTATTCTGCTCCTGTTGTGCATAAGGTACTGCACTAGGAACTGGGCTGAAAAGATGCATACAACACAGTTCAAGGCTGTGTGTGTGTGTGTGTGTGTGTGTGTGTGTGTGTGTATTTCAATATAAAATAGCAAATGCAGGGATAAAGAAGCAAAGAAACAGAGATGGGAAACAGTAGGGTGCCCTAGGAGAATCAAAAGTAGTTCAGTAAAATTAAAGCAGTGCTTTTCAGCCATGGTCACACAGAGGAATCATTTTATGAACTTTAAAATAAATTGCCCACGTGTAGGCCCCACCCTAGACCAGTAAAATGTGAATCTCTGGAGGCGAGCTCAGGCATCGATTAGCCTTTCAGCCTTCCCAGGTGGTTCTCATTGTATTTGGGTTGAAACCCACTGTCACGGTGGATAAGCATAAAGTGGGGCTTCATGAGAGTTCATGCAGTTTACCCACCTGTTACATAGGGTTAATAACACCTACCTCGACCAATTCATCAGGTTGTTATAAAGGAAGTCTGAATATGAGTATGCACTTGAAAATGCTTTGTAAACTACAAAGCCTGAAAAAAATGCAACATAATATTATTTCTCCTACCAGACTGAAAGTCCTTTGAGCATAGAGCATTATTAACTTTTATTAATATTAACCTCTATAAGTTAATCTTATTCATCTTTATATCACCACACTTCTCAACATAGTTGATATTCAATATATGTCTGCTGCTTGGGTGAATATATAAATAAATCAACAATGCAAGTAAACCCACACTGAACCCCTGAAACAGCACTGAAACAGAGAAAGTGAATAAAGTGAAAGTATTTCTTTATGATTTGTATAAAGTTTATAGGGGCACATGAGCTTATGAAGTGATTCAAATTAAGTTGATTTATTGCACCTTTCAAACAATATGTAAATGAACCTTAAAAATATGTACAGAAACATGTCTCTAATATTGAGTGTTCCAGCTGAGAACCCAGCTTGGTATGTAGACGATTTAAACAACAGGAGATTTCCAGAAAAAAAAGTCAGTATTTGAAATCAGAGCACAGTGGAATTCTTGGAAAGAAACCACATTTTCTTTGGAGTCTCCCACTTTCATCTTTTACATGGTCTGACTTTGAATAAAATCATATGTGGCATGTATGTTTGTATGTGTGTGTGTGTAATTTATGTGTGGATTTAGACAATATGGAGACATTCAGATAAAATAAATCTACAATCCAAAAGTGATTAGCGAGTTTTAAACTTAAGAAAAAATGTTGCGTGTTTAGTCAATGAGGAAAGGCAAAGAACTGTAAATGCAATTGTATTTTCATGCTACTCTTTGTGAATTTCAAAGAAATGTCATAAAATGTACCCTCATCATTGGTATTAAAGAAAAGCCAGTTTTTCTGGGTGTTTTTTACTATTTGTCTTTATGATTGGTCATCAACTCATTTTCATTTTGCCTTTGTTATGCTCTCACCTATAAGCTTCACTTCCCAGAAAGAGACGAATGTGTGCCTCTATCCAATGCTAGAGTGAGAGAAAGGGGGGTCACACAGAGGGAAAAAATAGGAGTAGAAACAGTATTCCCAGAGAGGTACCAATCGTAACACTTTTCATGGTTCAGAATCAAATAGACATCAACATCTAATTAGAATTCCATACCAGGAACACAGGAACAAATTTGTTTTTAACTTGAGAAGTTTGACACAAAGATGACAATAACATTAGTTTGTGTCCAAGGAGACATAGTATCATGTCTAAGGAGAGCCATTTGAATCTGTGTGTGATGAGCAGACAGAAGATAAGACAGTAGATCCAAGTTAGCATGCCAGGTGCAGAGCAACCCTCCTAGTGCCACTGGTCTAGACAGGGAGATGTTAGTATGGAGAAAATCCAAGGACTCAAGGAAAGTTAGCAAGGTAGGAGGCCTGCACTTGTCACAGGGATGTTCAGAAGGCCTGCTACCTTCACCAAATGTCTTCTACATATGCCTAATGACGCTAGTCAAAAATATTTTTCAAGATATACTATCTGATGAGGTAAGTTTCGCTTTAATGCTAGGTTATAGTCTGTTGGTCCACACAGGCTAATGTGCAGATGGTTAGCAGCTCATTTGACAAGTTAGATTGAAACTAAAATAGATGGGAATTAATGCATTGCCCTTTAACCTCGTTCATATACTCATCATCTCTTGTTAGTTTTTTTTTTTATAATGGTCCTCTACCTAGTTCCCTTGCCTGCAGTGCATCTCTACAACAGTCTCCCCAAAATGTAAATCTAATAACATTACTCTTTAACATCACCTTCATTGTTTTTAATGGAACCTTCAATGTGTTCTATTGCTCTGTGTGTGTGTGTGTGTGTGTGTGTGTGTGGGTGGGTGCTCAGTCATATCCAACTCTTTGTGACCCCATGGACTGTAGCCCATCAGCCTCCTCTTTCCATGGCATTTTCCAGGCAAGAATACTGGAGTAGGTTGCCATTTCCTCTCCAGGGGATATTTCCAACCCAGGGATCAGACTCACAACTCTTATGTCTCCTGCATTGGCAGGCAGATTCTTTACCACTGCGCCAACTGGTAAGCCCATGAGGTTAATTAAAAAAAAAAAATCTAACTTCCCACTATCCAATGACCATTAGCCCCATTCCTTGGCTTTTTCTATATATGGAGCATTCCAACCTCTAAACTGCTAAAATTCCACATGTCCTTCAAGGACAGCTTCAAAGCTTAGCTCTGGGTAGTTCTGCCCAAACTTCCAAGCTAAGATTTTTTGAATACTTTGTCCACCTCTTCTTTTTGAATTTTCTATAAAACTAAACATTTAAAGTGTATATTTATGTTTGTTTCCTCCATGAATCTGTGAGCTCATCAGAGGCAGGGAATCTTTCTGATTCGTCTTATCTCTCATTTTCAGCATGCAGCATAGTGTCCAGTACACACTACATCTTCAGACTTTTTTAGTTAAATGAATGTTGTGGTCCAGTCACTAAGTCACGTCCATTGTGACCCCATGGACTGCAGCATTCCAAGCTTCCCTATCCTTCGCCATCTCCCGGAGTTTGCTCAAATTTATATCCATTGAGTTGGTGATGCCATGCAACAATTTCATCCTCTGTCATCCCCTTCTCCTGCCTTCACTCTTTCCCAGCATCAGGGTCTTTCTAATGAGTTAACTCTTCACATCATGTAGCCAAAGTATTGGAGCTTCAGCTTTAGCATTGGTCCTTCAATGAGTATTCAGGGTTGATTTCCTTTAGGATTGACCGGTTTGATCTTCTTGCTGTCCAAGGGACTCTCAAGAGTCTTCTCCACCACCACAGTTTGAAGGCATCGATTCTTCAGTGCTCAGCCTTTTTTATTGTCCAGCTCTCACATCCGTACATGAGTACTGGAAAAATCATAGCTTTGACTATATGGACAATTGTTGGCAAAGTAATGTCTCTGCTTTTCAACATACTGTTTAGATTTGTCATAGATTTTCTTCCAAGGAGCAAGGGGCTTTTAATTTCAAGGCTGCAGTCACTGTCCACAGTGATTTTGGAGCCCAGAAAATAAAGTCTGTAACTGTTTCCATTGTTTCCCCATCTGTTTGCCATGAAGTGATGGTATGATCCTCATTTTGAAGCTAAAAAGTAGATGCATATACACTATATCATTTGAGACTAGGTTTGATTCAATATGATAGAAATTCAAAATAAATGACTCAGACAAGATAGTAGTTTTTCTTTGTCCTTATGTAAAGGAAATTCAGAGACATATAGGCAATCTCAGGATGTACGGACCTAACAGAAACAGAAGATATTAAGAAGAGGTGGCAAGAATACACAGAACTATGCAAAAAAAGACCTTAATGACTCAGATAACCACAATGGTGTGATCATTCACCTAGAGTCAGACATCCTAGAGTGTGAAGTCAAGTGGGCTTTATGAAGCATCACTATGAACAAAGCTAGTGGAGGTGATGGAATCCCAGTTGAGCTATTTGAAATCCTAAAAGATGATGCTGTTACAGTGCTGTACTCAATATGCCAGCAAATTTGGAAAACTCAGCAGTAGCCACAGGACTGGAAAAGGTCAGTTTTCATTCCAATCCCAAAGAAAGGCAATGCCAAAGAATGCTCAAACTATCACACAATTGCACTCATCTCACATGCTAGCAAAGTAATGCTCAAAATTCTTCAAGCTAGGCTTCAGCAGTACATGAACCAAGAACTTCCAGATATTCAAGCTGATTTTAGAAAAGGCAGAAGAACCAGAGATCAAAACGCCAACATCCGCTGGATCATCAAAAAAGCAAGAGAGTTCCAGAAAAACATCTATTTCTGCTTAATTGACTACACTGAAACCTTTAACTGTGTGGATCACAATAAACTGTGGGAAATTCTTAAAGAGATGGGAATAGCAGAGCACCTTACCTGCCTCCTAAGAAATCTGTATGCAGATCAAGAAGCAACAGTTAGAACTGGACATGGAACAACAGACTAGTTCCAAATAGGGAAAGGAGTACATCAAGGCTGTATATTGTCACCCTGCTTATTTAACTTATATGCAGAGTACATTATGCGAAATGCTGGGCTGGATGAATCACAGGCTGGAATCAAGATTGCCCGGAGAAACATCAATAACCTCAGATATGCAGATGACACCACCCTTATGGCAGAAAGTGAAGAGGAACTAAAGAGGCACTTAATGAAAGTGAAAGAGGAGAGTGAAAAAGTTGGCTTAAAAAAGTTGAAGTATAGGATGTTTTAAATGCTACTATCATTTGATTACAGGGTTGAGTAGGACATATTCTAATACACCTTGGAAAGAGTTTTGAGAGGATATTTCTTTGTCTCCAAGCAAGGAGAATCTCAACTGGATATTCCTTTAAAAATGAGAATCCATTCTGGACCTGTCACTTCAGAAATGTTGATTATATTATGATCATCAGAAATCTATTTGCCAAAGTTAGCACAAGAGGAATAATAAAGATCAGAGCAGAAATGCATGAAGTATATACCAGAAAAAGAATAGAAAACATCAATGAAACTATGAGGGTTTTCTAAAAGTAAACAAACTTGTAAAGCCTTTAGTTAGACTAACAAAGGAAATAAAAAGAGATGACTCAAACAAATAAAATCATTAATGAAAGAGGAAAGCACTGATAACAGAGAAATATATAGAATTATAAGAAACTACTATGAATAATTAAAAAATTAGAATAAATAGATAAATTCCTAGAAACAAGCAACTTATTAAGACTGAATCAAGGAATAGAAAATATGAATAGACCAATAGTAAGTAAAGAAAGGAATCAGTAATAAAACACGTCCCAACACAGAAAACCCCAGGACCAGACAGGTTCACAGTGAATTCAGTGAAGCATTTAAAGTAGAATTAATGACAATGCTTTTCATTAACTGAACTCTTCCAAAGAACTGAAGAAGGGGGAATACTTGTAAATTCATAGTATGCCAGCATTGCCTTGATATCAAAACCAGATAAGGAGACTACAAGGGAAGAAAATTATAGATCAATAAGGGACTGATGAAGATATAGAAATTCTAACAAAATATTAGCAAACTGAATTCAAGAACATATTAAAAGCATCATACCATGACCAAGTAGAATTTATTCCTAGAATGCAAGAATGGTTCAATGCATGAAAATCAACAAATGCGATAACACCACACTAATAGAATAAAAAATTGAAATCATATAATTATCTTGGATACAGAAAAAGCATTCAACAAAATACACAGACTTTTCATTATAAAAGCCCACAACAGATTGGGCGATATTTGGCAAAACTAACACAATATTGTAAAGTTTAAAAATAAAATAAAATTAAAAAAAAAAAAGAAGGAACATAACATAATAAAGGCCAAGCATGACAAATCCACAGCTAACATTATACTCAATGTAGAAGAAATTGAAAGCTTTTACTCTAAGATTAGATACTAGGCAAATGGTGCCCACTCTCTGTACTCTTACTCAATACAGTACTGGAGGTCTTAGCTAGAGCAATTATGCAAGACAAAGAAAGAAAAGGTATCCAAATTGAAAATGAAGAGGTAAAACTGTTGTTAGTTGAAGAATATATGATCTTATATACATATTGTTGGAGAAGGCAATGGCACCCCACTCCAGTACCCTTGCCTGGAAAATCCCATGGATGGAGGAGCCTGGTGGGCTGCAGTCCATGAGGTCGTGAAGAGTTGGATACCACTGAGCGACTTCACTCTAAGTTTTCACTTTCATGCATTGGAGAAGGACATGGCAACCCACTCCAGTGTTCTTGCCTGGAGAATCTCAGGGATGGGGGAGCCTGGTGGGCTGCCATCTATGGGGTGGCACAGAGTCGGACATGACTGAAGCGACTTAGCGGCAGCATATACATATTGTTGTTGTTTAGTCACTAATACATATCTGACTCTTTTGCAACCCCATGGACTATAGCTCACCAGGCTCCTCTGCCCGTGAAATTTCCCAGGCAAGAATACTGGAGTGGATTGCCACCGCCTTCTCCAGGGGATCTTCCCAACCCAGGGTTCAAAGCATTGGCAGGTGGATTCTTTACCACTGAGCCACCAGGGAAGTCCTATATACATATAGGAAATCCAAAGACTTAACAACAAAAAAAACCTGTTGGAATTAATACATGAATTTAGTAGAGATGCAGGATATAAGAACAACATACAAAAATGAGTTGCATTTCAATAAACTGACAATGATGCATCTGAAAAAGAAATAAAGCTATCTCAGGCACAACATTAAAAACAACAAAATACTTAGGAATAAATTTAACCAATGAAGTGAAAGATCTCTACCCTGAATTCTGTAAGACTGTTAAAAGAAATTGAAGAAGACACAGACAAATCGAAAGACACCCCATGTTCATTGATCAGAATTAATATTATTAAAATGTTAATATTACCCAAAGCCATGTATAGTTCCAAATGAGCCCGATTAAAAGTCCAATGGTGTTTTTCACAGAAGAAAATCCTAAAGTTTGCAAGGAACCAAAAAAGACCCTGAATAGCCAAAGCAATCCTGAGAAACAAGAACAAAGCTGGAGGCATCATACTTCTTGATTTCAAATTATACTATAAAGCTATAGTAAAAACAGTAAGGGTACTAATATAAAAATAGGTATGTAGGTCAACGGAATAGAATAGAGAGCCCTGAATTAACCTCCCCCCCAACATATATGGTCAACTAATATTTGACAAGGGAGTCAAGAACACCCAATGGGGGAAGGATAGCCTCTTCAACAAACTGTGGTGGGAATACCGAATAACCACATGCAGAAAAATGAAATTGGATCCCTATCATACCCTACTCACAAATATTAACTAAGTGGATCAATGACTTAAACATAAGACCTAAAGCTGCAAAACTTTTCAAAGAGAACACAGGGAGGAAACTCCTCTACTGGTCTTGGCAATGACTTTTTTTGGAAAGGAAAACACAAGCACAAACAACAACAGCAAAAATTAATTGCACAAATTATTCAGAAGCTCTAAAGAGCACTATCTTTCTTTACCTGTAAAATGGGAATACTAAAAACACTTACATTCTATGGTTGGTGTGCATAATAAATGAGAGCTACTACCTCATTGTTCTCCAAGGCATTCTCTGGCATCAGTGCCCTCAATGACCTGGGACCTTGTCCATAGCTATTTGTTATTTGGGAAGCTATATGTTATATTCATTTATGATAAGTTAATCAATATTTGATCACTGTTGTTTAAGCAGAAAGATTTTGAATACTATCTTGCTTTATATTTTAAAGCAATAGAAATTTACATTTCCAAAGAAATCTCCAATGAGAACCAAAACATATAGTCCAGATAGAAGCAGGAGTCTAATTATAATTCCTCTTAGGTTTTGGCAGCTGCTTAGGGGTGGTGATCGTAGGGATGGAATGTTTGGGTGGGGCTAAAGATGGTGAGCTTAGCCTGGGCTGTGGTGACCACAAGGCATCAGGCAGAGAGACGGTAGGTGTAGAGAGGGCTAAAACTCAGGACAGATTTAGAGCTAGGGACACTGGTATGGACAGTATCGGGTGCTGTGTGTCTTATGAGGTATCAATAAATCAGTGTTGGGTGGCTGCAGAAGCCAGGTAAATGGAATGTGTATGGGGAATGGAGAGAGAATCATGGACAGAATGAGAAAACACCCTAAACATAGGAAGAAAAGAGCCTGTGGAAGAATCCATGCAGGAGAAGCCTGAGTCAAAGGACAGTATTGAAGAGCAGAGCCATAGAAGCTATTCTAGAGATGCAAAATCACATTCTACCTACCTCTTTGTTGGGGGACAGTCTCACCCCCCACCACAATCTGAGTCTGCACCTGCAAAAGATCTCAAGCTACTGACCACAGCTGACTGGAGATCAGGACTTGACATTAGACTCAAGATGGGTCAAGTAGATTCCCTCTTCTTGATGGGTATAACTATAATTAAAGACTCTATTCATTTTACTGGGATTTTGCACTAGAGGCCATGGAAACTTAGGATCAGGACAGCCATCTCAGTGCTAAAGCAGAGAAAACTCATCTGAGGAGAAGTTATGAGATATTCAGCGACCACAGGGTGCTTGAGAAAGAGACTCAGGTTACAACTTTCTGGTTCCAGTTAGTTGCTCAGAGGTCCAGAGGGGTACCTGCCTGTGGGTTCCTGTTATCAGTACTTAGGCTGCCTTGAGTAGGTTGGGTTCCCAGCAGCCAAGGATCACAGACTGAGGCAGAAATCAAAGGAGGAAAGCATTCTAAGGATATTGTGGCTAATGGTATGTAGAGATGCAACAAGGTTAATGATACAGTCTGAAATTAATCCATTCATTTGGTGAAAAAATAAGGGATTGGCCTTCCTAAGGGTGTAGTCAGAGTACTGATAGTGAGAGATTTAGGTAGTAGTTGGGATAATGAAATGGATGCAATCTGGCTCTTTAGAGGAGAGGAGAGAAGGGTAGGAAGGTACAGATTTAAAAAAAATCATTTATTTAATTGGCTGTGCTGGGTCTTTGTTGCTGCATGGGCTTTTCTTTTGTTGTAGTAAGAGAAAACAGTACAACCTGTAGTTGCAGTAAGCAGGTGCTACTTTCTAACTGAAATTGAAATTTGCTGGAAGTGAAAGGTCCATAGAAGGGAAACCTTCGCTGAAGATATGATCTGCCAAGCAGAGGGTATGGTAGCATGTGAGGTACAAAATTATTTACTAGGGTGTAGGAAAAATTTTTCTCATTTAAAATTATGTG
The DNA here is from genome assembly GCF_032452875.1 of Bos javanicus. Classification (NCBI taxonomy): domain Eukaryota; kingdom Metazoa; phylum Chordata; class Mammalia; order Artiodactyla; family Bovidae; genus Bos; species Bos javanicus. Next base: position 43,701,613 of record NC_083868.1, read on the forward strand.
TGTATATCTTTTTAATGTACATATTATGAAAAAGTACAGTTGTATGATTTACACATACATATACATACATTGTGAGTATGTGCTCAATAATTTTATTGATAGAGGCATATGATCAAAAAAGGTTGAGGCCACAGCCCGAAACTGTCAGAGAAGCAGGATGTTCAGTCTTCTAAAAGCCAGCAGTGTCCTAGATAGCACAGATGTAGTGCTAGGAAGGCAAATGTTTTGGCAAAGGAAAACCATGGAAAACTTCATCCTAAAGAAGTTTTGCATTTTTATCCTTTTTGCTTGTGCTTTCTTGAAACCTTTACTTCTTTCTTAATGAGGTGAGCTTTATGGTACTGGAAAGAGTGGAACTCAAGTAGCTTTTATTTCATTACTTTTCCAGACCAAAGATTTGGTCATCAATGACCAATCCTAGCATACCAAAAAAACATGAAGTATGGAACAAAACATTTCCATAGAGCAAGTGCCAGAAGAATCTACTTTGCCTTTTCTCTTTCTTTTTTTGGCTGCACAGCATGTGGGATCCCAGTTCCCCAACCAGGGATTGAACCTGTGCCCCCTGCAGTGGGAGAGCAGTCCTGAACACTGATCCACCAGGGAAATCCCATACTTAGATTTTTTTCTTAACTCAGTGGTCTTCCGATGTCCAATGACTTATTTCTAACCAGTCATGGAAAGAAGTATCAAAGGTTTTTTGATTTCTAAAGCTAAGGCAATAGCTGTGCTTTCAATTTGTTTTGTTTCTTTTACATTTGAGGTAGAAAAATAAAGAAGATAGAAAAAAATCTTGTTCTGAACATTGAGAAACCCTTGGCCTTCCTACAGTTTTGTAATAATTATAATAAATTAATCAATTCAATAGCAACAGAGTCATCTTCAGGTTAAACATCTTTAGGCCACTAGAAGAGAGAATTTAGAGCTCTCTTCTAAATTCCTCTCTGTGAAAGGGCAGAGTTTTCACTTTTGTTCTCCAATTGAGCTGACAGTGTATTTAGTTAAAAAAAAAATGAGACAGATATTTGTGGCATAATGGAATGTGTGAGACTTGTAAGTTATTAACAAGAGAAGGCCCATCTTATCAACGCTCCCCAGTGAAGGTAAATCTAGGATCCTATGAAGGAGGTGGGATGGGAAGAAATGACCCAGAGAAAGGGAAAGAGTAAGCAAAAATCACAAAGGAAAACTAAGAGCCTAGGTAAACTGCTATATAGTCATCTGAAGCGGATTCTGTGAGAAAGAAATGTGAGTCTTTGGGAAAAAGTTTAAAAAGTTTTGAATTTGCATCATTTTTTTGAATCTATGCATGTAAACAACCATATCACATGAATTTCTTTTTGGTCATAAATCACTGAGAAGCTATGTCACACCTAACAGATTCTAAATGAATGGGTTGCCAGGTTGCCATTGGATTACAGTATTTATCCATCTTTCATTTTCAGAGTTAAACTAGAAGACTCTATTCATCAGAGAATGTCACTCTTTACCCCAGAAATGAATGCTATTTCAAGAACTTACTGTAAGTTAACAATCATCTGGAGAGAGAGGTAATCAACTCTAACTCAAAAACCTATCAGTGAGCCTGAACTAAACATCAGTATCATTTCCACATTGAGCTTAGTTTTAGTGGAAATTTGGATTCTTTATATCCTTATTATATTTTTGAAAAATTTATTTATGGTATTGATTTAGGTTTCAATTAACATCCTATTTTGGCATAAGGATAATAACTTCCTAATACTATTCTTTCTAGGCAATCTTATAAGGAGCCAATGACAACTAGAATTATTAAATTGAAATAATTTATGACAAGCTTTGAATTCAGATTTTAGATATTGTAGGTTTATAATTTTCCACACACTGCTCTGAGCATATTTAAGTTACAAACATTTGAATTATGCACAAGATAGTGTACTGGTTAATTTTATGTGTCAACTTGGTTAGGCCATGGTCACCAGTTGCTTGGTCAAACATCAGTTTGGATGCTGCTGTGAAATTGTATTTTAGATGTGATTAACATTTAAATTAGTAGACTTTGAATAAAGTAGATTACCCCCTGAAATGTGAGTGGGCCTCATCTATTCAGTTGAAGACCTTAGAGAAAAGGCTAAGGTCCTTAGAAAAGGAAGGTTTTCTGTTTTTAGACTGCCTCTGGAATCAAGACGGCAACACCAACTCTCTCTGGAATTTCCTAGCTGCCAGCCTGCTCTGCGGATTTCAGACTTGCCAGTGTCCACAATGAGGTGAGCCAGTTCCTTAAAATCTCTCTCCTTCTCATTCATATTTATATATGAATATAAATAGAAAGAAAAATTCCAACTCTCTACATAAGTTTTTTCTTCTTAATGTAATTGAAAAATTATATTGACATTATTTTGAGAATGAATAAAACCTTATAAATAGATGTATTCACATATCAAGGCTGTTTTTAAAACCAAGTAAACAGAAATGAAACATGGGTAGAAATCTATGTGTTCAAGGAATGGGCATTCTGCCGAGCACACCACTGAGGAGTGAGGATGGTGGCTCTATGTGGATTTCATTTTTAGGTGTCCTGTCGATTGTTACCCCCTTAATTCTGTTGGTTCCAACACCTGCTTGTTGGGAGAAGCACTGCCAGGTCTGAAGTGAAGCCCAGACGAAGCCAGCCTTACTTCACCTAAAACACCCTTTGTGGAAATGCAGTCCAAGCATTTCAATAGCTGTGGTTAGTCCACCGTACAAAATTGAACCAAGATTTTGAAGATTATGAGAAAGCTTTCCAGATGCTGAGTCTATACATGCATTCTATCTGAAAATCAGTCTACTTAGATACACAAAGGTTTACCCAGAAATAATGAATGTTCTGTTTTGGCTGCTGCCCAAAGTAAGCAACTATAAGAGGTTCCAGTAATTTCTTCCTTCATGTGCTGATATTTAATAAGTTGGAAATGTCTGTCTTTCGGCAAACAGATTTTATGCCTCAACTTTTAACTCTAAGACATCTGTATGGTTAGACTAGAATTATAGAATACCAAATGGTTGGTAAGTTCAAGTGCTTCATTTAAGTCTTTGGTTTCCCATGTAGCCCCTGAATTACAAAATCATCTCCACAGTAGAGTTGCCTGTTTGGGGACTGTTTTCTACCCTTGCCTTGAAAAGCTGAACTAGTCTGGCCGGTTGGCCTGTTGCTCACAGAGGGTCATATTGAAATGTGATCTCGAAATGCCTACAACTGTATATTTTCCAAATCTGCTGTAGTTGTAGAATCACAGCTGGGGGGAAAAAAAAATGGCGATTTTAGATAAGAATCTTATCTAATTATGGAATAAACTACAGTTTAAGAAGACAATCATCCAGGTACAGTGGGATTAGCCATGGACATCCTCAGACCAATTGCAATTATTTCTTTTTCCATTCATCCTTTACCACACAAAGCTTCCCCTGGGGCTCAGGGATCATGGTGAGAAGCCTGGGACTGGAGTGCCCTGGGATGTCAGGATGAAATGCATTAAGTGCAATGTGTATTTAATCATACACATGGGTTAGGAAGTGTATTTTGAATGCACTGCTTATCTTTCTAAAAGGTACAATCACTTGAACAATCTCCATTCTCTTCAGTTTCTCACAACTTCCTTCTGTACTCACACCAGAAAGGAGTCTAACTTCTTGTAAGGCCAATATAGAAAAACAGACTGTATCTCATCTTGTCAGGACCAAGCTGGACCAACAAACCAAGGAAGGAGAGTTTGTCAAGAGAAAGAGACACGGATTAAAAAGAAAAAATACCTCAGACTAAACATTTACACATCATCTATCTGGACTTGACTCTGACCAGTCTGTTTTTAAATCTCTGGTGATGTGTCACAGACAGCAGAATACGTGGTCCTGAGGGCTGCCAGCTTCCCATCCAGAGACGTAGGTGGCCACAGGCATCTGCCCACCGTTGTCAAGATTCAGCAAGTCTGAATAAACATCAACATTTTCATAAGGAAGCTGAGGAATTCCAGATGCATCAACCCAGTGAGACAAATACTCTATAAAGGAAACCAGGGCAGACTCTCCCACACCTCTTGGACAGACATCCACATTTCTTACATGGGGGCATCCACTCACCCCCCAAATGTGAGAGTTGAATAAATATCAACCTCACAACCCAGACCAGTGAAGGCATATTTTGATTCCAGAAGTTAAGCACGCTGACCAAATGAGTCTACCTATGAAAACTCCTGGCCATTCTCCCCCGATCTGAAACCGGAATGACAAGAAATTTTTTTTTTCCCCCTCAGGAAAGAGAATCCTGCTGAGACTTAAACTCCATTCTAGATAGGATCTGGCTTCTAGAATTTTAGGCAAGATGCTAAGTCAGTTAAAAAACAAACTGGGTAGAAAAATCAAACATACAGAAATTCCCCGAACATTTTGAATGTTGTTATATAAGGTATTTTAAAGGGAAGGAATTATATTTTTAGAGGAAACACATAGAAGCCAGAATAGTTTTCAAAGATTATTCTTTCTCCTAGGTGTACTATTGCTCCTGTATTCATCATAAATTCATTAAATGAGGAACTGTCTTATTTAAATGTGGGAACGGTGAATTCAGCTCAAAATTGTTAATATTGGAGATGGAAATTCCTTCTGGAAGTTGTGGTTTTACTGCTCTTCCCCTGCTTGTCAGGTGGATTTTAGAACTATATTCTCATATGTTCTCTTTCCACAACTGGAAGCTTCCCTGTGAAGGGAGGATTTCGCAGTGTTGTTTTCTGTTCCAGTATGTCTAAGGGTCCACTCACCATCTGTCCTAAAATTGTGACAATGTATATTTTTAGATTCTTAGCAAGAAATAGTTACATTTGAATTCAAGTTCAGTAAAATCCAGTAGTTTTAACAAATGAGTTAAGTTGTAAACCATTTATGCAGAAACTAATTGATGTAATGACATCATTCATTCATTTAATATTTGTTGAGTAGCCTAGTATATTCAGACTTCTGCAGTGGGTCAGATGGTAAAGAATCTACCTGCAATGCAGTTTGATCCCTGGGTTGGGAAGATGCCCTGGAGAACGGAATAGCAACTCACTCCAGTATTCTTGCCTGGGAAATCCCATGGACAGAGGAGCCTTGTGGGCTACAATCCACAGGTCGCAATGAGTCAGACATGACAGAGTGATTAAGCACTAGTATATTCAGATATATTAAGTCTTTAATCTCTACTTATGGAGTAAAAGGTTTTGCTTCTCTAAGAACTTTCAGGCATCTGAAAGTAGACAGAGAAATCTAAAAATGAAGCAGAAAAAACAGGCCTAATCTCCATTGTCCTAACCAAGATCAGCATTTTCCTTGGAAAACGTTGTAAGAAAAGAAGATGCTCAGAAAAAGTTGATTATTACTGAACAGGAGAAGGCAATGGCACCCCACTCCAGTACTCTTGCCTGGAAGCTCCCATGGATGGAGGAGTCTGGTAGGCTGCAGTCCATGGGGTCGCTAGGAGTCGGACACGACTGAGCGACTTCACTTTCACTTTTCACTTTCATGCATTGGAGAAGGAAATGGCAACCCACTCCAGCGTTCTTGCCTGGAGAATCCCAGGGAGGGGAGCCTGGTGGGCTGCCGTCTATGGGGTCGCACAGAGTCGGACACGACTGAAGTGACTTAGCATTAGCATTACTGAACAGCTATCTGTTTCATTTAAACTGGTATTAGATTTTACCAGGGGTAGAACTGCTAACTTGATTTATGTTCTAGCCTAAACAGCCATGCAGGATTTGGTTTCCTTTTCTCCTTTTGATGTTTGCACTTTGTGAGGCTATCAATTAATCTCTTACAATCTAATTGAAATGCAGACATGTGGAAGAAAAGCAGTTAGAATGACAAAGATTAAAACTCTAGGAATGCTCCTCAGGACTCAAAATTTATGGTCTGCATATTGAGTAATTGAGACTAGAGTCAACGGGAAAAAAAAAAAAATTAGCAGTTTAAAGTTCAGTAGACTCTGGCTGTTGGTTTTGCTTGTTCCCCTCCACACTGAGAGGAGTGTGACCTATTAACTTCAGTGGAATTTTTGCTAGCTCTGCACCACAGGGTTGAGCCAGACAGCATATTGAAAGTGGGGCTCTTGTACACTTGGATTGAATGAATTCAGGAGTGCCAACCATTGTCAGTTAGTAGCTGAGGTGCAGAGATCTTGGCACAGAGGGTTTAAAAATATGTTCTGGCTAGTCCCCAAAGAACTATTTTGCTCTTAGAGTACTTTAAAAACACATTGAGTCATAGAGCAAGGCCAAATGTATGTCTGGCACAAGTTTATCTACTATATTCATTTGTATATTTTCAGGGTACCTATCAGGACGCCTAAGCTTTTATGAAGAAACATAATATCCTTCAACGGAAGTGACTGGAAGAGAATCCATTTCCTCTGTAAGCTGGGGCTATGATAATGAAATGCATAAAGGGTCAGGAGCTGGCCAAGCCTGTAGAATGACTGTGCACTGCTTACCATCTATACTTCACATGTAAGAGTTGGCCATTTCCAAAGTGATCAGTAGCAAGGCAGTGATGCTTCCTTCTCTTCACAGTGAACAAATAAATACATACAAAAGAGAGGCTTCCCTGGGGTGGCGGTGTACTGCTAATAAAAACAGGTGAACTAGGAGTCTGGAAAACTTAGTCTAGCCCAGTTCTGCTAAAACTGATTGCATAACCATGGGTAAAGCACAGTCACTCTAGGACTCCTCCTCATTTGCAAACTGAAGGGGTGTGACTCTCTAAGATATCTCCTACCCCATAGTTCTTAATCGCCAAGGGATGATGAGCAGAAAAAACATGTGCAAGCACAGTGAATAATGAAACAACTTTGCAGATTTTATTCCTCTCAAATGCCAGATCTTTTTCATCAGCCCTAGAAACTCTCATTGCTCAAGTTCAGCATTCCTATAACCATGCTTCCTTGGTGGCTCAGACAGTAAAGAATCTGCCTGCAATGCAGGAAACCCAGGTTTGATCCGTGGGTCAGGAAGATCCCCTGGAGAAGTGAAAGACTGGTGAATGGATACCTACTCCAGAATTCTTGACTGCAGAATTTCATAGACAGAGGAACCTGGCAGGCTACAGTTCATGGGGTCGCAAAGAGTAGGACACAACTGTGTGACCAACACTTACAACCAGGTTAGTCAAAAAGAAAGGCACAAACTAGCTGGATTCTAGAATCATGATGATTCAGTGGCTTATAAAGTTAGATGGAAGTTGCTATGGAAATAGTTGCACTAGCATTCTGGCATAGTTAACTTCTGGTACCATGTTTGAATAAGCTTGCTTTTGACTTCAAGCAAGGAATAGGGACAGAGATTCTGACTCAAATCAAGTACTTCAACCACTTTTCTGGAGAAGGCAATGGCAACCCACTCCAGTAGTCTTGCCTGGAAAATTCCATGGATGGAGGAGCCTGGTGTGCTGTAGTCCGTGGGGTTGCTGAGAGTCAGACACGACTGAGCGACTTCATTTTCACTTTTCACTTTCATGCATTGGAGAAGAAAATGGCAACCCACTCCAGTATTCTTGCCTGGAGAATCCCAGGGACGGGGGAGCCTGGTGGGCTGCCGTCTCTGGGGTCACTCAGAGTCGGATACGACTGAAGCCACTTAGCAGCAGCAGCAACCACTTTTTTGTTTCTCTGACAAAAGGTCTCTGGTCTTGGCCAGCATCATGACTGCCCAGGCCCCTTAATCTTTCTTGTTTTCACTTCCCCATTTATAGGATGAGGTACTGTCTAAAGTCATTTACTGCTCTGAAATTCTATCAGTTTCAGATTATTTGGGCCTTAGCATAGAGGAAAATAGTCAACTCTTCCTCCTTAAATATTTTTTCAAAATTAATTGTATGCATTAATTTTTATTATGACATACAACAAGCTGACATTTTTTACTTGTATGAAATTAATAAACCCAATATCTTTGGATCCTTCCTGTTCTTTTTAGCCTGCTCACCGTATGTAGGCATTCCTTTGTCTACCACTTGCTTCCCAGCTTTATTAGACCTCCCTAAAAACCTAGGAAAATATCCGTTTTTAAGCACTCTCTGAAAAATTTTTTTCATCAAAGAATTCTTTTTAATTATTTTTTTTTGGAGTATAGTTGATTAACAATGTTGTGTTAGTTTCTGCTGTAGAGCAAAGTCAGTCAGTTGTACATGTACATGGTGGTGGTGATAGTTTAGTTGCTAAGTCATGTCCAACTCTTGCAGCCCCATGGATTGCAGGCCACCAACTCCTCTGTCCATGGAATTCTCCAGGCAAGAATGCTGGAGTGGGTTGCCAGTTCCTTCTCTAATACGTATGCATGTATCTACTCTTTTTTAGATTCTATTCTCATATAGGTCATTACAGAGTACAGAGTATCATTGCCTGTGCTATACAGTAGGCTCTTAATAGTTATCTATTTTATATGTAGTAGTAGTGTATCTCAGAGAAGGCAATGGCAACCCACTCCAGTACTCTTGCCTGGAAATGCCATGGACGGAGGAGTCTGGTGGCTAACCTAGTGACTTCACTTTCACTTTTCACTTTCATGCACTGGAGAAGGAAATGGCAACCCACTCCAGTGTTCTTGCCTGGAGAATCCCAGGGACCGGGGAGCCTGGTGGGCTGCCGTCTATGGGGTCGCACAGTCAGACATGACTGAAGCGGCTTAGCAGCAGCAGTAGTGTATCTATGGAACTTCCCCAGTGGCTCAGAGGTAAAGAATCTGCCTGAAATGTAGGGGACACAGAAGATGTGGGTTTGATCCCTGGGTCAGGAAGATCCCCTGGAGGAGGGCATGGCAGTCTGTGGGGAGCGAGCTCCGCCCGTGGCAAAGGTCATGAGGAAGGAGGCTTGACACACGCAAAGGCGGGATCAAGCCTCAGGAGTCTCCCTGGAAATTCTCGAGCAATCTACCCCAAAACCAGAGTCTGCCTACTTTCTGCTTTGTGCTTTCGCCTACACCTCTGACTTTACGGGGGGCTGTCCCCCACTACCTCTCTGAAAAAAGAGTTAGCTTACAGCTCCAGTTAATAATTCCTGGGTGTGACAGTGTTTCAACCTACAAACTCCCTTGGAAGTCCTCTAGCCTGCCTGAATAGGTTTTTCCGGCCACATGTGATTGTTCAGAGCCTCCCAACTGTGAGAGGCAGGAGATGTTCTAAACTGTCTATACACAGATTCTTTTGAATAGTTAAAAGATTGATTAGAAATTGTATTGGTGAAGGGATTTTCACTTCTTGGGCCAATGTTTGCTGCCAAGTTTCCATATCCCTTACCTGCTGTGTCCCTGGCAGTGTATTGATTAATATAGTTGGTGTAAGTAGTAGCTTTAATGTTTGTAACCTGGGACCCTTGAGTTAATTCTTTTTCTTGTTATAGCCCACCACATCTTTGCACTGTAGGAATGCAACTTTATCTAATGCTTTTGGAGGGTGGCTCCTGACCAATCACCTTTAGAGAAAAATAAGTTTTCTGAAGAAAGGGTCTTAAAATGTTAACAGGCCTCCGGGCCAGAAGATGATGCAAATCACCTAAGCTTTTGCATATGATAAGTTTGCAGGAAGAAAGCCTGACTTGCTGCCTGACTCTACCCCTTCCCCTATTATCCTCTATGCATAACTTAAGGTATAAAAACTACTTTGGAAAATAAAGTGCGGGCCTTGTTCACCGAAACTTGGTCTCACCATGTCGTTCTTTCTCTTACCTTCTGGCTGAATTATTCAGCCTCTTTTCTCCACTGAATTTCCTCACTGAGCTATCCTTATTTCAGCCTCTTTTCTCCACTGAATTTCTTCACTGAGCTATCCTCATTCTATTACTCTTTATATCCTTAATTAACGTTTAATTAAGCAGTTGTTTCCTGATCCTCGCCGACGCCGTCCCCGCTTCGAATACCCTGGATCAGCCGGGGCTGGTCCCCGGCAGCAGTCCATTCCAGTATTCTTGCCTGGAAAATCCCATGGACTGAGGAGCCTGGTGGGCTACAGTCCATGGGGCTGCAAAGAGTCAGACATGACAGAAGCTACTGAGTACAGCATACACATAGTGGATATATGTCAATCCAATCTTACCATTTATCCCTCAGGCCTTTCCCCTTTGGTAACCATAAGTTTGTTTTCTACATCTGTGACTTAATTTCTGTTTTATAAATAGGTTTACTTGTACCATTTTTAAAAGAAAAGATCCCCTCTTCAAGAAGACACAAAGTTCTTTACAGCAAGTCACAGTGGTAGTCAGCATTGGGATAGTGCCAGAAAAGCTAAATCTTTATTAGCTTGCTGTGCTGTGTGTGCTAAGTCGCTTCAGTCATGTCTGACTCTTTGCAGCTCCATGGACTGCAGCCCCCAGGCTCCTCTGTCTATGGGATTCTCCAGGCAAATACTGGAATTGGTTGCCATGCCCTCCTCCAGGGGAATCTTCCTGACTCAGGGATTGAACCTGTGTCTGCTGCAGCTCTTGCATTGCAGGCAGATTCTTTACCGCTGAGCCACCGGGGAAGCCATATTAGCTTGCTAGCACTGTCATAACAAAATACCACAAACTGGGTGGCATAAATAACAGACATTCATTGTCTCACAATCCCCAGTCTTCTTGGCTGGAGAATCCCATGAACAGAGAAACCTGATGGGCTACAGTCCATGGGGTTGCAAAAGTCAGAAAGGACTGAGCAATTGAGCATGCATGCATGCCCCAGGAGGTAAGAAGTGCAAGATCAAGGTGTCAGCAGGACTGATTTCTTCCGATGGCTATGGGTGTGTGGAGGGATTTGTTCCTTGTCTCTCACCTGCTTCTGGAGGTTTGCTGGCAATGTGACATTTCTTGGCTTGTAGCATCTCTACCCAATCTTTACCTTCACTTCCACATCTTCTATGTGTGCATGTCTATGTCCACATTCCCGCTGTTTTAGTCACTCGGTTATGTCTCTTTGAGACTCAGGGATTGAACCCAGGTCTCCTGCATTTCAGGCAGATTCTTTACCATCTGAGCCACCAGGGAAGCCCCCATGTTGGATTAGGCGCCAGCATGTTCCAGTATGACCTCATCTTAACTAGCTACATCTGCAATAAATCTGTTTCCAAATAAGGTCATATTCTGTGGTACTGGGGGTTAATATTTTGATGTGTGAATTTGGGGCAGAGACGTTTCAACCCATAACATATGGCTTCCAAGATTCTTAGTGTGGGCAAGATCCAGTGAATGGTATTGGTTTCACACTTTGCACCAGGGCTCAGTTGCATTAATAACAAAACTTATGTGGAAGGTTCTTAGCTAAATTATGAAAAAGTGGAGTTTTCTTTCTGTTATCTTGCTCCCTCCTTCTAGGTCCTTCTGCCTCTGGTGGGCCCTCCACCCTTAGTCCTTTCACGTTCTGCCCTTCAGAATAGATGTATAATTCATAATATTAAATGCCTGTCCCAGCCTTTGTTGCTTTGGGGAACATTGCTGAACTCTCTTAGTTAATCATTACAGAATTTTAGATCTGTTTAGCTTCTTGGCTGGCAGCTTTATCTAACATGCTTTCAGAATAACAAGATATTAGATTTTAAAATCATCTATTTTTTTTCACTTTACAAGCCTTATGTATACCAAATTGGCAAGCTACTTATTTCTGTGACCACTTCTCTTCTTTTTTATTTGCTGGTTCAAGGAAAAGAACCAGAGGCTCTTTAAGGCTCATCTCCCTTCTCACCAACATCCATTTTGTCAGCTGTCACTATAATTTGTCCCTTTGACTTGTCTCATTTCCACATGTAGAAGTTATAAGCAGGTATTTTAAGCATTCTATTCGGGAAAAATATTCCTAGATTTTCCTATTTACAGAAATATCTAGAACCTATTCTGGGGGCCTAGGTTTGATCAAGTTCAGACACTTTCCCAGGCACTTCGTGTAGGTTATCTATTTCAATCTTACAGTAACCCTGAAGTATTCTTGCTTAAATTTATGAACAAAATAGAGACTAGCTAAAGAATTTGTGATCATTAATAGCCAAGAAGGAAGGACCTCTGGAGTTCTTCCTATTTCATTGAGAAATGCTGAAATTTAATAACATTTTGAATGGTAACAATAATAATAATTTCATATTTATTGATCACTTACTCTATTTTAGGTACCGGCCCACAAGTGCTTTGCCCACTTTATGCAATTTTATTCTCATAACTCTTCAAGTAAGATGCAAACTCTGTTTTTGTTTTATTGTGATATTACTGACATAGAATATTACATTAGTTTTAGGTATACAACATCATAATTTGATATTTGTATATACTGCAAAATGATCACACAGGTCTAATTGACATCTATCACTACATATGGTTATCATTTTTTCCTTATGATAAGAACTTTTAAGATCTATTCTCTTAGCAACTTCCAAATATACAATATAGTGTTGTTAATTGTATTCACCCTGCTGTACATTACATCCTCAGGACTTATGTATTTTATAGTTGGAAGTTTGTACCTTGTGACCACCTTCATGCATTTTGCCTACCACTTAACTTCCACCTCTAGTAACAGTGAGTCTGTTCTCTGTATCTATGAATTTTTTTTTTTTAAGATTTCTCGTATAAGTGAGATTGTACTGTATTTGTCTTTCTCTGACTCATTTCACTTAGCATAATGCCCTCAAGGTCCACCAACCTTCTTTTACAAAATGAAAAAATGGAGGCTGAAAGGAAGGTTAAATATCTTGACCAAAGTTTCATGGTTAGGAGTTAGTAAAACCTAAACTGGAACCCTGCCAGTTTAAGAATCAAGACCCTTTATTTTAACCACAACATTTTAATTGAAAGTGAAAATATCACACATTACTTTTCACTTGGTCATTTTTTGCAAAACAAACAAACAAACAAACAAACCCCCCCCCCTCCGCCCCCAGCTATCTTTTATTAAAATTGTCATATATAAATACCACACATCTCTCCAGGATGTCTAGCTGAGTGCTGGGCACAAAGTTTATGCTGAATATATACTTTTCCTTGTAAGCAGTCATATGAATATATTCCTTAAATTTATAATAAATACAACTGGAAAAGTCATCATCAAAGTGGAGGCTGGGAAAAATACTGGACAGATTGTTGAGAGATCTAGGTTCTAGCCCTGGGTAACACCTGTGATACTAAGTTCCCTCATATGCAAATTTAAGAAGCTTGGTTTTAATGATTTGGCTTCAAAATGGTTTTAAAATGCATACCCCACATTTTGTAGTTTCAATCGTGTTTTAATTGTGCTGGAAAGTATTTTAACTTCTGGTTAACAGCAAAGACTATATGGAATATCAATTTCAGCACAGTGGTTTGTTTGCATGGGTTTTAGGAATGCAAATTCTGTGTACCCAGGTTTTGGCTGACCCATATATTTAGGGTGTGTGTGTAACTCTGTGAGAGAGAGAGAGTATGTGTGTATGTGTCTGTGTGTGTTTAGTATCCGTGGTCAGATCTAACCTAATCTGTGTATATTCCCTCAGAAATATGAACTATGAAATTGTTTGGAGATAAATGTTATCTTCATTAATGTGTCCTTTCTCTTAACATTTAATTTTTAATTCCAGCTTTTAAAAAAAGATCATTTAATACTTTTCAGGCACAAACATTGGCAGCCATTAAACTATTTAGCTATTTACTAGAGATCCAAATAGGCAGGCTTCCTTTAGATACGGTAAAATTTTGATATGTATGTACGTATGGGTGCTCAGTCATGTCCCACTATTTGCGATCAAATGGACTGTAGCCTGCCAGGCTCCTTTGGTCATGGAATTTTCCAGGAAAGAATATTAGAGCTGGTTGCCATTTCCTACTCCAGGGGATCTTCCCGACCCAAGGATCAAACCCTGGTTTCTTGTGTCTCTTGCATTGGCTGGTTGATTCTTTACCATTGTGCCACATAGCTAAGTTTTATCCAGTGCTTAGTATTTTGCAGACGTTTTGTGTTTGCCTGTATTAGCTCCTTTAATCTTTATGCTGCTGCTGCTAAGTCGCTTCAGTCGTGTCCGACTCTGTGTGACCCCATGGACGGCAGCCCACCAGGCTCCCCCGTCCCTGGGATTCTCCAGGCAAGAACACTGGAGTGGGTTGCCATTTCCTTCTCCAATGCATGAAAGTGAAAAGTGAATGTGAACTCGCTCAGTCGTGTCTGACTCATAGCGACCCCATGAACTGTAGCCTACCAGGCTCCTCCATCCATGGGATTTTCCAGGCAAGAGTACTGGAGTGGGGGTGCCATTGCCTTCTCCGAATCTTTATGAGGCAGGTGCTGTTAACCATTCCATCTTTCAGATAAGGAAACTGAGACAGAGAGGAAATGTAACCTGCCAAGCCACTAACTATTCTTTAAAATATGAATAGAAATCTGGGCTACTTCCCCACCAGTGATATTTTTTTAGGTACAAGAAAATTTGCTAATTAAAATTGCCATATTTATGGAAATAGATTCTAAAAAAGAATGGATATATGTATATGTATAACTGATTTACTTTGCTCTATAGCAGAAACTAATATGGCAACTATATGCCAATAAAGTTAATTCAAAAATTGCCACATTCAAACAATAAGAGTTAGAGTCTTAAAAAGTCAGTTTGTAACAACAAAGTTTGAGTTACGCTCCTAATTCTTAGGTATTCCCACCTTCCACTTAATTTTCAGATTTGACCTTGGCCTCCCTAGATTATTTCCTTTGACTATAACCTAACTTCATTATTTAAAATGCTCCCAGCTTCAACATTTCCATAGCTTTTCCAAGTGTAAACTTTTACACATTTTTTCCTGCACCCAAGTTTTAAATGTTCTCAGAGAATGAGTCTTAATTGTGAGACATACAAACAGACGTTAAATTTTTTTTTTTCCCCCACTCTTGGCTGTTGCTAGTGTGGGGTATTGTGAGAACAGAAATACTCTCATCTCAATGAGTTATATAGAAATTAAGCTATTAAATCAATAGATGAATGAATTTTCTGAGGTCTAGTTGGAAAATCAAAGCTGTGAGAGCCTGTATCTTCATCCAAAGTAGGCCTTCAAATCAAAACTGGTTGAGTAGGCAGCAAATTAGTCATAGCTTTTGCAAAAACATTCAAATTATTGATGCAAAACAATAGATTTAAAGTTTAAAAGGGAAGGCAATATCCATTTATTGCCCTCCTGTATGCAACTCATACTCAACTGCAAGAACAGAAAACCAATGGAAAAACATGTCTCATTTCCATATATTCTGGTTCATTCAGGTTTATTCTTCTGTGAATTAACTTTTCAGAGCTTTCATTCATTCTTCTACTGAGCTTTTCTTCTTATAAGAGTTCTTTATGGATTTCAGATATTAATTATTTACCAGTTCTAGGCACTATAAATATTTTATTCCATACGATAGTTTTGGATTTCACTTTATTTATGATTTCTTGTATCAAATAAAAGAATTAGTAGTTAAATATATCCATCATTTCCTTCATATTTTGGCTCTGTGTCTTTTTTTTTCACTTGAGGTACAGTAGATTTACAATATCATATAAATTTCAGGTATATAAGATAGTGATTTACAATTTTTAAAGGTTATACTTCATTTATAGCTATTATAAAATATTGGCTATATTCTTAGTGCTGTACAATACACCCTTGCAACTTATTCATTTTATACATAGCAGTTTGTACCTTCTGATCCCCTGTCCCTGTCTTGCTCCTTCCCTTTTCTCTCCCCACTGGTAACCACTTGTTTGTTCTTTATATCAGAATTTTCTCTCTTTTTTTTTGCCATATTCACTTGTTTATTTTTTAAGATTCTATATATAATTGATATCATACATTATTTGTCTTTCTCTGTCATATTTCACTAAGCATAATACCCTCCAAATCCCATCCATGGTTTTGCAAATGGCAAAATTTCATTCGTTTTTATGACTGGGTGGTATTTCACTGCATGTACACATGTGTGTATGTGTGTATGCATATATGCGTGTGTGTGTGGGTAACAGTTTTTATCCATTCATCTGTTGATGGATACTTAAGTTGCTTCTGTATTTTGGTATTGTAAATAGTGATGCTACGGCCATTGAGGTGCATGTATCTTTTTTAATTAGCATTTTTGTTTTCTTTGGATATATTCTCAGCAGTGGATACATGAATATTGTTGGGTCACATGGTAGTTCTATTTGTAGTTTTTTGAGGAAACTCCATACTGCTTTCCACTTGCTGCACAAGCTTACATTCTAACATGGGGCTTCCATTTTCCCACACCCTCACCAACATTTGTTGTCTGTGGCCTTTTGATGACAGCTGTTCTGACAGGTTTGAGATAATATCCTATTGTGGTTTTGGTATATTATTGGCCATCTGTATGCCTTCTTCGGAAAAAAAATCTATTCAAATCTTCTGCCCAATTTTTAAATTGGGGTCTATAAAGTTTTTTTTTCTTGATATAGAATTGTATGAACTTTTTATATATTGTGGTTGCATGGGTGTTGCATGTTCAGTCGCTCAGTTGTGACTCTTTGCAACCCCATGCATTGTAGCCCACCAGGCTCCTCTATACATGGAATTTTCTAGGCAAGAATATTGGAGTGGGTTGCCATTTCCTTCTCCAGGAGATTTTTCTGACCCAGGGATAGAAGCTGCATCTCCTGCTTTGGTAGGCAGATTCTTTGCCACTGAGCCACAAGGGAAACTCTTTGCCTTAAAAGACAGATCCCCAAAAAGCATTTCTATGATTTATATCAAAGAGTGCTCTATGTTCTATTCTAGGAGTTTTAGGATTTCTGGTCTTACATTTAGGTCTTAATCCATTTGGAGTTTATTTTTGTATATGGCATTAGAAAATGTTTTAATTCATTCTTTTACATGTAGCTGTCCAGTTTTCCCAGCACCACTTATTGAAAAGATTCTCTTTTCTCTATTGTTTATTCTTGCCTTCTTTATTGTAGATTAGTTGATCATAAATGAGTAGATTTATTTCTGAGCTCTCTGTTCTGTTTGGCTCAATGTGTCTTGATTAAGTAATCCTTTAGTACTGCATGTCATGAAGATATTCTTTGATATTTTCTTCAAAAAATTAAAAAATTTGGCTTTTCACATTTAGCTTTTAAATCATCTATCATCTTATTTTTATATGTGGTGTGATGTGAGGTAAAAATGTAATCTTATTTTTTTACCATATGGGAGACCAACTGACTCATATTTATATTGGACAGTCCATTTTCCCCCCAACAATTAATAATTCCCTATTTTCAAAGCCCTTGTGTATACAAAAGTATGATTCTAGGCTATATTATCATCATTGTTCTTATGGTCACTTCTTACAGTCAGTACCACATTGTTTTAATTATGGCAAGCCTTGATGGTAAATCAACTCTTATTTTTTACGATTTTCTTTGTTCTTGATTCTTGTTTCACATTAAAAATATATTTGGGAATTTGATTGGAACTAACTGAAATTTTAGAGACACATTCATATATGTATTACGTGTGTGTATATATGTCTATATACATATCTAAAACATATGCATGTGTACATATGTATGCACACCTATTCTGGGAGCCCTTCATTCTTTGAGATTGAATCTTTCTATTCAGTAAGATATCTCTTAGATATCTCTGTGATTTTTCAGTAAGATTTTATCTATTCACTTCACAATATTTTACATATCTTTTATTATCTTTATTTATAGAAACCAATAAAGGACCTATAGGAACCACATAGGAATGTTTATTGTAAATGTATCTTTTTAAATTTATTTTTATCTAAGGATAATTGCTTCACAGAATTTTGTTGTTTTCTGTCAAACCTCAACATGAATCAGCCATAGGTATACATATATCTCCTCCCATTTGAATCTCCCTCCCATCTCCCTCCCCATCCCACTCCTCTAGGTTGATACAGAGCCCCTGTTTGAGTTTCCTAAGTATAAATGTATCTTTTAAAATTACACTTTATAAATCATTCTGTCTCATAGAAATATGTTTACATTTTATATAACTGCATATTAATCTTACATCCAGCATGACTTTGCTGAACTTTCTTACCAGTTTTAATAGTCTGACAATAACATTCACCAATATTTTTAATGTAGAAAATAAAATTGTTTGCAAGCACCCCATTGAAAGAAGTGGTAATACTATTCATTTTGGAATTGAAAAGGAATTCTCTCAAGATTTGTTGTTCAGTCGCTGTCGTGTCCGACTTTGCGACCCCATGAACTGCAGCATGACGGCCTCCTCTGTCTTTCACTATCTCCCAGAGCTGGTTCAAACTCATGTCCATTGTGTCAGTGATGCCTTCTAACCATATCATCCTCTGTTGTCCCCTTCTCCTCCTGCCCTTAATCTTTCCCAGCATCAAGGTATTTTCCAATGAGTCAGCTCTTAACATCAGGTGGCCAAAGTAGTGGAGCCTCAGCCGCAGCCTCAGTCCTTCCAAAGAATATTCAGGGTTGATTTCCTTTAGGATTGACTGTTTTGATCTCCTTGCTGTCCAAGGAACTCTCAAAGAAGTCTTCTCTAGCACCACCATTTGAAAGCATTAATTCTTTGGTGCTCAGCCTTCCTTATGGTCCAACTCTCACATACATACATGACTACTGGAAAAACCATAGCTTTGAATATGTTTGTCGGCAAAGTGAAGTCTCTGTTTTTTAATATGCTGTCTAGGTTTGTCATAGCTTTTCTTCCAAGGAGCAAGAGTCTTTTAATTTTGTGCTATAGTCACCATCCACAGTGATTTTGGAGCCTGAGATTAGGTATTACCATTAATTTTTTTGTAAGCTACTTTCCTTATGCCAGAAGGTCTATTTCCCTATAACCAATGACTCTCTGATGAATCAGAGAGCATCAGAAACATCAGAGAGTGTATTAAATCAGAGTTCTGGGCTCTAGCCATGGAGAGTCTGATTCAGCAGGTCTGCGGAGGAGCCTGAATATTTACTTTTTATGCAAGTTTCTAGGTGGTGATGATGTTGCTAGTCAGAGGACCACACTGAGGACCACTGCCAGTGCGCTATGTTAAATTTTGGTCTTTATTATTTGAGTGTATTCTTCTGGTCAGATGGTTCTTATTTGCTTCTAAATTTGCTTATTCCAGCTTTATCGTGATCCTCTGTATTTTATTGTGATCCTTTGTTGATGGCTAATGTCAGCAAACAGTTTTACAAGTATCTGTCCAGCTATTATAGTTACTGTTCCCTTTTATACCTTGCCATTTCTGTTCATAGTATATTTCTCCCAATAATTTACTATGAAAAAATTCAAACAGATAAGAAGTCATTTTACATTGAACACCTGTATAACCACCACCCATATTTTACTATAAACATCCTACTACATATTTGTCCATCTGGTCCCTCTGTATCCATTTATCACTATCATATCTTATATGCTTTTGTGTCTTTTTTTCCTACATCTTCAAGTCTTGCTTTTATTTTCTTTTTCTTTAGTCATCTTAATAATTTACTTCAGAATCTCTGTCAGAATGTTCTATTTTCTGCTATTATTGGGATTTTATATCTGCGGTATGTGCTGTCTCATTCCTGGTGGATTGTTTCCTTTTATTTTGTAATTGCATTGTAAACTTATTTTCATTCTCATAGGAATCCTGTGCAGCCTAGGTTGAAACCATGTCCTATCAGGGAATTTTTATGCTTTATTAATTCCATGACTCTTAGAAGTATTACTGGTGTAAGAGCAATTTTTATGGTAATTTCTTTTCCAAACCAGACAATGTTTGGTTCAGCCCCAACACAGAGAAATTATTTTAGCCACTCAAAATCCAGACTAAAGTAAACTTCCTTATATTCTCCCTGAGTCAGGAGGCTTTCCTTTTTCTTTTTAACCTTTTAATTGCAGCGACTTCAGATTCTAACTTATGTTGGTGGTCTCAGGTCCAACTCCTTGCTTTTCTGAGTTCTGGCTTCTCTGCTGCTGTTTCAATCTGGGTGAAAACTCAAGATTCGTACATCTTGAAGAGCAGATATGTTCAGCTCATGTACTTGCTACTCATTTCCCTTTTTTGGTTCCCTGTCATCTCTGGTTTCCCAATGTATTTAAAGAATGCCTGCTATAAAGTATTTCTTCCTGTTCTCCACTTCTTGTGTTTGTGACAAACAGAAGTCTACTTCTAATGAAGCAGAATGAAGTGAATGAAGTTTACTTCATCCACCTGGATTTTGTTTCTATATGTATCTTGAGGAAGTACCTATTTCTGTTTCTGATTCCCTAGATAGCATATTAAAAAGCAGAGACTTTACCAACAAAGGTCTGTCAAGTCACAGCTATGGTTTTTCCAGTAGTTATGTATGGATGTGAGAGTTGGACTATAAAGAAAGCTGAGCACAGAAGACTTGATGCTTTTGAACTGTGGTGTTGGAGAAGACTCTTGAGAGTCCCTTGGACTACAAGGAGATCCAACTAGCCCATCCTAAAGGAAATCAGTCCTGAATATTCATTGGAAGGACAGATGCTGAAGCTGAAACTCCAATACTTAGGCACCTGATGTGAAGAAGTGACTCATTTGAAAAGACCCTGATGCTGGGAAAATTGAAGGTGGGAGGAGAAGGGGATGACATCCTTGGTTAGATGGCATCACCGACTCAATGGACATGAGTTTGAGTAAACTCTGGGAGTTGGTGATGGACAGGGAGGCCTGGAGTGCTGCAGTCCATGGGGTCGCAAAAAGTCGGACACGACTGAGTGGCTAAACTGAACTAACTGAACTGATTTACCTATACTGGCAAGTCTTCATTCTGTGTTGTTTTGTGTTTTTCTAACAGAAGTCACCTCTATTTAAAATTCACCAATGGAATTCTCTCTCCATTTAAAATTTTTTTCGGCTTACGTGTATTATAATCTAACCTAAGAGAATCACATTGAGTTTCTGTTCAGGAAAACCCCTTAGCTTACTTGCTAGTTGAATGAATTCTCTCTTTCCTCTCTGTATCATAGTCATCACAGTGAGTGAAGTTGATTGAGGCTCATAATACAGCAAACATTTAAGACCAGAAGCCTATTTTCTTCTCCAAGCCATATTGGTACCTCTGTTCCCATCAGGTGGCTTACAGACTTATCCAGAATTAGTTTTCTTGCTGCCTTATGTTATTTAATATTTCAATGTTATTTTAAATGACTTTACTCAAAAAAATTTTAATGCATTCAAATATATAATTGAATGAAAGTATGAGTGGAAAATAAAATTATTTCTATAAAAACCAAGTTTAGTTCTGTGATTAAGCCATGATAATCTTGTGTTTCTAAATAAAATTTTCTTTTAAGTGAGGCATAGATAAGAATTTTATAAATGATTGGGTAAATAGTCTCAAAGTCTTAAGACTTACACACCAATTTTAATTTGCAAAGGTATTTAAATTTTCACTTTAAAGAAGCCAAAGTTAGATATTAGAGATGTCGTATTGTGGCTCCGCTAGTAAAGAAACTGCTTGCAATGCAGGAGACCTGGGTTTGATCCCTGGGTTGGGAAGATCCCCTGGAGAAGGGAAAGGCTACCCACTCCAGCATTCTGGCCTGGAGAATTCCATGGACTATATAGTCCATGGGGTCACAAAGAGTTGGACATGACTGAGTGACTTTCACTCATTCTAATGAGTGACTTCATTAGAAATGATGGTCTTTGTACAACATGGACTATTATGGAACACTCTAATAAGATATTGATGTGTATTAAGTTAAAATATGATCTTCAAACAACATATCATTTAAGAATACTCCTCACACTAAATGACTTTTTGACTAAATAGTCAATTACTGGTGACTGCGTGAAGTAAGAGGACTCCTACTTGTTTGATTTTGTTATTACATCTATCCAAATTACTTTCTATCTGAAATGTTTATAGTAACCTATGTTTATTTGAAAATGGGTCTAAGAGAATAGATGGGAAGCAATAAATTGGACTGCTTAAAATAAAATTAAAAATTAAAAAAAAATTAGCAACTTATGACTAAAAATAAGGGATGCCAAGTACTATATATAGTTCATGAGAGATCTCTACTAGCCTGCTCCCATCCTTGAGATAAAGTCCTTGCTTACGATAATTATGGTTTGTGCCATGTGACTGCACAACCCTTGAGAAAGCTGAGGATGGGGGATATGACCCAAAGATATAGGCCATAGACCTACACATAAAGGAGGTCAGAGCCCCAGTAAGTTGGTCCTGGTAACTAGCACATTCAAACTGATCCTCTAAGCAGAGTTAAGTCAAAAGTAGAATAGCTCAGAAAAATAAAAGAAGGTAATAATATTACCCAAGAAGGCAATAATCAATAAAAGGAGACTGAGGAAAGGACTACAGAGACAGGTTAATTTACATGAAAGATACAGAAAAACAACCAGAGAAAGAGGTAGGATGATGAGTGAGTCCTGGCCATAGGAAATGTGCATTCACACTGGCTTCCCAGAGATACCCTTTCATTTCTCCAGCTTTTGTGGATTCCAAACTGTAAAGATGCAGTTCCAATCATTGTAATGATTTCCTATTTCTCTTTAAAGACTTCAGAGACCAGGTGCTGCCCTTTCATACTTCTCCTTGTATCCCCCAAAACCTTACCTGGAATCTGAGTATATATGTGCTGCTTGATTGTTGAAAGAGTAACTAATATAAGTGCAAAGAAACTAATTTACAATTCTATTGTCTTTAATAGCTAATATTCTTGAAGGCAGTGACCATATGTCTACCACATTTTGGTATGGTAATAAGCAACAGAATAAAAACAGCTTTAGTGAGTTTATCTGTACACATTTCTCATTTAGAACCCTATCTTAGCCAAGAGGCTTTCCAATATGTTGATATAACTTATCTCATATCTTTGTATGGAGTATTGTGAACTGTAGGCCATAAAATTTTGGATTGAGAGTCAAGAAATCTTGATTGTAATCACAATTCAACCATGACAAGGAGTTGGTGACTTTGGAAAAATATCCAAAATCTCTCCACCTCAGTTTCTTTATCTGTGGGACTCATTGTTTTTTGATTTAAGGTTATTGTAAAAATCAAATTAGAGAATATATGAAATTACATTGTAAATTTGATCTGCCATGCAAATAGAGGTGATAAAGCTCCAGAATCTCAGAGTCAGAAGGGACTTTGCAGCATCTTAGATCCAGACTTTACTTAATTTACAATAATTTTTAATGCTTTTAATCTTTTATAATTTTTACATATCTCCTCTGACTTCCATACTTGTCTCACTTAAATAGGAATAATATTTTAGCTAAGTCGCTTCAGTGGTGTCCAACTCTTTGTGACCCTATGGACCTTAGCCCGCCAGGCTCCTCTGTCCATGGAATTTCCCAGGCAAGAATCTTGGAGTTGGTTGCCATAATTTTAGCACATCTTGTTCAAATGAATTTCCTGATACTCCTAAAACAACATTTGAAAAAAGACTAGATTCATTTTTCTCGAGTTAACCACTAAATACAGAGGGAAGAAGAAAAAGGTTCACTCTCATACTCCATAAATACTAAGTTATTGACAGCATAAAAATTGTTTGAGTGTGCTACCAGACATGATTACATCAGATAGGCTGGGCAGAAGACAAAGGGGGTGGAGTACCCCCGGATCTCCCCGCACTCCTGGCCCCTCCTTCAGCTCCTGGGCTCCCTTCCATCTATGCTCTGTGGCAGCAACACACCTGTAAGTTTGACTTTTCCTCCCTAATTCTCATCTTTAAAACATATGTGTCCTCTGGGCTCTGCCAAAAATAAGCAGAGTTGATGAAGAAAAGGCCTGTTAAGAGGAGGATGTATTTCTCACCTTGAAAAACATTTGCATTTTCAAAGCTGTCTGAATAGTAGTCACAAGTATTGACAGGTTGAGTCAGCTGTGTGTGAAATCTTTCCTCAGGGCCTCTCCTGTGAGGCCCAACAAAGAGAGTTCTCTACACACGGGTGGGGTGTGTGTGTGTGTGCGTGCGTATTTGTGTGTGTGTGTGTGTGTGTAAGAAGATAGCTGGCCAATAGGTGTCAGAGACTAATTTTGTAATCTTTGACAAGCCTTTCACTGATGTAGCCAACAGTGACCAGTTTGGAGAAAGGTTGTTTATTCATGATCCAAATGCATGCTGATATCTCATTTGGCCCAGATATTCATATTCCTAGATATCATCTTGATATCGGGCCCCAAACCAACATTATGCTGGGAGACTGAATTCCTCAAATTCATTCCTTAAGTATTTCTACTCTATTGGGAAAATTTACTTCTCCCTCCTTCCCTACCTTCAACACTCTCTAGATTACAAAGTGAACAGTTTTAAAAGAGTCAAATGGAATGGAAATGGAGGAGTGGGATTTTAGGCATTCATTCCTTAGCAAGACACCCAAGAGGCCTAAGAATTCCAATCATATGAAGCCCTCTCCACAGCTGGGCTATGGTGATGATAACAGAGAAATAATTTCAGAAAAACTCAATTGGAAAAGATACAAAAGAGAACAATTCAGAAAATAATAAGAATGATTAATGGGAAGAAGATTAAATCAGATAAAAAGGGTATAGGGTTAAAGGTTTGGGTTCCAGAGAAAAAAAAGTACCTATATTTTTTACTATTAATAATTAATTGTTAATAATTGGCAGAGTTTAATTTGGAGTTCTTTAATAAATTGTTATAAAAATCTTTCTAGCCTCAATGATTTTAGGCAAAGTAGGGGCCATTCAAATGGAGTTAAACCTATGATTTGCTTCAAGAATATAAAAAGCCACTTTAAACAAGATTCTGGTACATTGTCTGATCCTGAAAACCAAATACCAGTAAGAGGACTTATATTAGTGATTAAAAGTGAGGTTAGATTTAAAGAAGGTGTCATAGGTCTTAAGGGTGATTGATTATATACTGATATACCAAGAGAGCTTAAAAGGATATCTATTCCTAAAATATGTTCAACCAGTACTATAAGTAAATATAATATTTTATGTTCTTTTTATGCATTGGATTTATTTCCATGATTTTACCTCCTTAGTGAAAGTGTTGATTGAACCATTTGAATAGATCATGAAATAGTAATTACAGTCTTAGAGGCAAATTAAAGACATTTATACAATAGGAATTGTAATTATACATTGCAAACTAAGAATGAATTTTTTTTAAAATTAGGCTACTTTTGCCCCAATAAAAATCAAAACTTCTCTCAGAATGTGGTGCTTTTAATTCAGATTATCTAATATACCAAATGTCAAATTTGAATAGTGTTTTAGACACTAAGGTGTTAATATTTGAAGGTGTTTTAAGTAGTATTAAAAACCAAGTTATTTCACTGTAAAATTTATTTAGGATAATTTTCACAATTAGGTAGGCTGTCTGATAGCATCAAGTACTGGCTATTCACTGCTGCTCTAGATCTGAACGACAAAATGCTAAGGAGTTCTCAAGTATTCTCACTTTAAATTATGTTCCCAATCAAAAGTACGAGAAAATTGACTTAGGAGCCTTTTAATTTCTTTTGCCTCAATAAAGCAATATGCTTACTGTTGGATTTTAAAAATTATAGCTAAGCAAGGAAGTAGGGAAGAAACTACTCAAAACATGATCACTCAGAGAAGGGCATGGTTAATATTTTTGTTTGCTTTCTTTCTTCAGAGAAGTGTTCTCTGTGTGTTTGCATGTTTACATTTTGTTGTATAATGTTTCTCCTCATAAGACAATTTATTAGGAATATTTTTCAGCTATTAAGTATTGATTTCAAAATAGGTACACTTTGAAGACCAATAATTATGGGAAGAATACTTTCAGAGACAACCTGTTTGGATTCAAAAGGAACAATGAGTATTAAAAAGCAAGAATTAAAAAAAAATTAACTGGAGGATAATTGCTTTACAAAGTTGTATTGGTTTCTGCCTTATGACAACATGAATCAGTCATAAGTGTGTGTGTGTGTGTGTGTGTGTGTGTGTGTGTGTGTCCTCTCCCTCCTGAGCCTCTCTCCCACACCCTCTATCTCACTCCTCTAGGTCATCACAGAGCACTCAGCTGAGCTCCCTGTGTTATACAGCAGCTTCCTGCTAGTTATCTACTTCACACATGGTGGTCTACATATGTCAGTGTTACTCTCTCAGCTCGTCTCACTCATTTCTTCTCTCTCTGTGACCACAAGTCTGTTCTATGATAGGCCACATCTGTGTCTATTCCTGCCTTGCTGCTGCTGGGGTGCCATTGCTTTCTCCAATTCCTGCCTTACACATAGGTTAAAAGGCAAGTGTTGAAACCTTCTCAGGGAACCTTTCTTCGTGGTTATTTTGGCTACATATTCATGTGAGACAGCGTTCTGCAACCTTTTTTGCACAAAGGACCTGTTTCATGGAAGGCAATTTTTCTTTGGACTGGGGGTGGCGATAAATTGGGGATGATTCAAGTACATTACATTGATTGTGGACTTTATTTCTGTTATTAGACTTTGGCATTTAATCCAATTTACATCCACCTCACCCTAGATCATTAGGCATTAGATATTAGAGGCTAGGGACCCCTGATTTAAGAGACTTTACCCAACATTGGTGAACTAGTTATAGGAGACATATACTTACAGGTTAGAAGAAGCCTGATTTACTAAAAACTGTGTTAACCTGGGAACCAAGGGGCCTGGCATCTAATCAGGGATCTGCTGCTGCTGTTGCTGCTAAGTCGCTTCAGTCATTTCTGACTCTGTGCGACCCCATAGACGGCAGCCTACCAGGCTCCTCTGCCCATGGGATTTTCCAGGCAAGAGTACTGGAGTGGGTTGCCATTGCCTTCTCCGAATCAGGGTTCTAGTGAGTAACAATCAGGCAAAGGAATTAACCTAGATGTCTTTGTTTATACTGTGAGCCTAACCCTGCCACTCTGATTTTATATACCATAAATAAAATAAATAAGGGTTACTTGACATGGATGATTCTGCATAATTTAGTTTAGAAATCTGTTCAGATTATTGTCATTTTTATGAGGAAAGCTGTGACAGAATAGGGATTCAAAGATTTTTACATCTATCTGAAAAAGCTATTCAATCAACCTGTTCCTTGAATCTTAGAAAACAATTTTTACAACATACCAGTCACTTGATACACCTACTTTTTTCTGTGATTCAAAATTGTACAGAATTGGACTAAATGCCAAAGTCTAAAAATGTAACCCTTTAGAAACAAGTAATTGAAGCTAAATTATTTTGAGGAAAGACTTTGTACTAAAAATATCAGTAATGATAGCTTATATCTATTTCTTTTTGTGCAGCTAATTTTTTTTCTTTGAATGGTTATTCAGAATTTAGAATCCCATCTGTGTCAGTAACAAACTTAGTTCACAGAAGGCTTTATTGCTGTATTAAAATTTTCTCACAGATGTAAAAGTTGCAGATGGCTTTGTTAGGTGGGGTAAATGAGAAGTTATAAAGGAAGGAAAAATTTGCTTTGGGATAGTCCCACTTACTGAAGTTTTGATAATATAAAGTTGTGAAAAGAGCCCTGAAGAGACATAATTAGTGTGTCTTTTCCAGTAGCAACATGCAAAGCCCTCTAAAAATAGAGGAGAAACTCATCTCTTTTAAAAGAAGATTTATTCAATAACTTAGCTTCATTGCTTATAAGAAATATTCCAAAATTAAGTCCCTTCTAACTTAGTTTAAACCCATTTTATCTTGTGAAAGATCCCCTGGAGGAGGGCATGGCTACCCACTCCAGTATTCTTGCCTTGAAAATCCCATGGACAGAGGAGCCTGGCGGGCTACAGTCCACAGGGTCACAAAGAGTCAGACACGACTGAAGCAACTTAACATGCACACACCCATGCACATCTGTGTCTGTGAACAGCTGGCTGCCACTCACTGAATACAGTCACTTTGTATATTTAAAGACTGGCACGTGCAGAGCTACGCGTGAAAGAATGAAATTAGGACATTTTCTAACACCTTATGTAAAAATAAACTGAAAGTGGATTAAAGACTTAAATCTAAGGCTGCAAACCATACAAGCCCTAGAAAGAAACATGGGCATAACACTCTCTGAAATAAATTGTAGTAATATTTTTTTTTGGATCTGCTTCCTAAAGCAAAGGAAACAAAAGCAAAAATAAAAAAAATAGGGCATAATTAAACTTTAAAACTTTTGAACAGCAAAGGAAACCATGGACAAAACAGAAAGACATCTACTGAATGGGAGAAAATATTTGTAAATGATATGACTGGTAAGAAGTTTATATCAAAAATATATAAATAGCTCATACAACTTAATATAAACAAAAAAAAAACCAATTAAAAGATGGACAGAAGAGCCAAGTAGACGTTTTTCCAAAAAAGATATACAAGTGGATAATAGGCACACAAAAGATGCTTAACACCACTAAGCATTAGAGAAATATAATCAAAACCACAATAAAATACCACCTCACACCTGTCAAAATGACTATCATTAAAATATCTACAATTTAGAGGACTTTAGCAAGGATGCAGAGAAAAGGGAAACATAGTACACTATTTGTGGGAAAGTAAGTTGGTACAGCCACTATGGAAAACAGTAGGGAGGTTTCTCAGAAAGCTAAAAACAGAGTTACCACATGACCCAGCAATTTTACCCCTGGGTATACATCAAAGATTCCTGGGTCAGGAGGATCCCCTGAAGAAGGGCATGGCAGTCCATTCCAATATTCTTGCCTGGAGAACTCCTTGTACAAAGGAGTCTTGTGGGCTATAGTCCACAGGGCCACAAAGAGTCAGATACGATTAAAGCAACTTAGCATATATACATCAAAAAAAAAAAAAAGTAGAAACAATAATTCAAAAAGATCCAGGTACTTCAATGTTCATAGCGGCACTATTTACAGTAGCCAAGACATGGAAGCTACCTAGGTGTCCATCTAGATGAATGAAGAAAGAAGATGTGGTACATAGTATACAGTGGAATATTATTAAGTCATTAAGTTCAGTTCAGTTCAGTCGCTCAGATGAACCACATGGAATGCAGCATGCCAGGCTTCCCTGTCCATTACCAACTCCTGGAGCTTACTCAAACTCATGTCCATTGAGTCAGTGATGCCATCCAACCATCTCATCCTCTGTTGTCCCCTTCTCCTCCTGCCTTCAATCATTCCCAACATCAGGGTCTTTTCAGATGAATCAGTTCTTAGCATCAGGTGGTCAAAGTACTAGAGTTTCAGCTTCAGCATCAGTCCTTCCTTGAATATTCAGGACTGATTTCCTTTATGATGGACTGGTTGGATCTTCTTGCTGTCTAAGGGATTCTCAAGAGTCTTCTCCAACACCACAGTTCAAAAGCTTGAATTCTTTGGTGCTCAGATTTCTTTATAGTTAGAAAGAATGAGATAATGCCATCTGCAGCAACATAGATAAACCTGGAGATTATCATACTAATGGGGTAAATTAGACAAAGAATGCCAAGTATTATTACAGTATCATTTATATGTGGAATATAAAAAATGATACAAATGAACTTATTTACAAAACCAGAAACAGAGTTACAGATTTCAAAACAAGCTTATGGTTACCAAAGGGAAAAGGTGTTGAGGAGGGATAAACTGGGAGTTTGGAATTAACAAATACACACTACTATATGTATTATCAGTTCAGTTCAGTTAGTTCAGTTCAGTCACTCAGTCGTGTCTGACTCTTTGTGACCTCATGAATCACAGCACACCAGGCATCCCTGTCCATCACCAACTCCCGGAGTTCACTCAGACACGTCCATTGAGTTGGTGATGCCATCCAGCCATGTCATCCTCTGTCGTTTCCTTTTCCTCCTGCCCCAAATCCCCCCCAGCATCAGGGTCTTTTCCAATGAGTCAACTTTGCATGAGGTGGCCAAAATATTGGAGTTTCAGTTTTAGAATCAGTCCTTCCAATGAACACCCAGGACTGGTCTCCTTTAGCAAGGACTGGTTGGATCTCCTTGCAGTCCAAGGGACTCTCAAGAGTCTTCTCCAACACCATAGTTCAAAAGCATCAATTCTTGGGTGCTCAGCTTTCTTCACAGTCCAACTTTCACATCCATACATGACCACTGGAAAAACCATAGCCTTGACTAGATGGACCTTTGTTGCCGAAGTAACATCTCTGCTTTTTAATATGCTATCTAGGTTTTGGTCATAACTTGCCTTCCAAGGAGTAAGCATCTTTTAATTTCATGGCTGCAGTCACCATCTGCAGTGATTTTGGAGCCCCCCAAAATAAAGTCAGCCACTGTTTCCAGTGTTTCCCCATCTATTTGCCATGAAGTGATGGGACCAGATGCCATGATCTTCGTGTTCTGAATGTTGAGCTTTAAGCCAACTTTTTCACTCTCCTCTTTCACTTTCATCAAGAGGCTTTTTAGTTCCTCTTCACTTTCTGCCATAAGGGTGGTGTCATCTGCATATCTGAGGTTATTGATATTTCTCCCGGCAATCCTGATTCCAGCTTGTGCTTCTTCCAGTCCAGCGTTTCTCATGATGTACTCTGCATATAAGTTAAATAAGCAGGGTGACAATATACAGCCTTGACATACTCCTTTTCCTATTTGGAACCAGTCTGTTGTTCCATGTCCAGTTCTAACTGTTGCTTCCTGACCTGCATACAGATTTCTCAAGAGGCAGTTCAGGTGGTCTGGTATTCCCATCTCTTTCAGAATTTTCCACAGTTTATTGTGATTCCCCAGAGTCAAAGGCTTTGGCATAGTCAATAAAGCAGAAATAGATGTTTTTCTGGAACTCTCTTGCTTTTTCCATGATCCAGTGGATGTTGGCAATTTGACTCTAGTTCCTCTGCCTTTTCTAAATCCAGCTTGAACATCAGGAAGTTCACAGTTCACGTATTGCTGAAGCCTGGCTTGGAGAATTTTGAGCATTACTTTACTAGCATGTGAGATGAGTGCAATTGTGCGGTAGTTTGAGCATTCTTCGGCATTGCCTTTCTTTGGGATTGGAATGAAAACGGACCTTTTCCAGTCCTGTGGCCACTGCTGAGTTTTCCAAATTTGCTGGCATATTGAGTGCAGCACTTTCACAGCATCATCTTTCAGGATTTGAAATAGCTCAACTGGAATTCCATCACCCCCACTAGCTTTGTTCATAGTGATGCTTTCTAAGGCCCACTTGACTTCACATTCCAGGATGTCTGGCTCTAGGTGAGTGATCACATGATTGAGATTATCTGGGTCACGATGCTCTTGTTTTGTACAGTTCTTCTGTGTATTCTTGCCATCTCTTCTTAATATCTTCTGCTTCTGTTAGGTCCATACCATTTCTGTCCTTTATTGAGCCCATCTTTGCATGAAATGTTCCCTTGGTATCTCTAATTTTCTTGAAGAGATCTCTAGTCTTTCCCATTCTGTTGTTTTCCTTTATTTCTTTGCATTGATTGCTGAGGAAAGCTTTCTTATCCCTCCTTGCTATTCTTTGGAACTCTGCATTCAAATGGGAATATCTTTCCTTTTCTCCTTTGCTTTTCACTTCTCTTCTTTTTACAGCTATTTGTAAGGCCTCCTCAGACAGCCATTTTGCTTTTTTTGCATTTGTTTTCCATAGGGATGGTCTCGATCCCTGTCTCCTGTACAATGTCACAAACCTCCATCCATAGTTCAGATAACCAAAAAGAGCCTACTGTTTAGCAAAGGAACCTCTGTTCAATATCTGAATCACTTTTGCTGTACACCTGTACACCTGAAATTAACACAACATTGTAAATCAACTATAGACCAATATAAACTAAAAATTAAATATACCACAATAAGATATCTCCTCATACCTCAAAATGCCTATCATCAAAATGTCTACAAACAGCAAATGCTGGCCAGGATGTGGGCAAAAAGGAACCCTATTGCACTGTTTCTGGATATGTAAATCGGCACTGACACTATAAAACACTATGGAAGTTTCTCAAACCTGAAAATAGAACCACCACATAATCCAGCAACTCTACTCCTGGGTATTTATCAAAAAAACAAAAGAAAACCTCTAATTCTAAAGATACATGCACCCCGAATGTTCAGAGCAGCCTTAGTTACAATAACCAAGATATGAAAGCAATCAAGATATAAAGGTAATGCTATCCCACACAATGGAATATTAGCCATAAAAACATGAAATTCTGCTATTTGCAAGAACATGGATGGACATAGAGGATATTACACCAGTGAAATAAGCCAGGCTGAGAAAGATAAACATGATATGTTATCATGTATATGTCGAATCTAAATGATAAAACAAATGAATACAACAAAACAGACGCACACATAGAACAAACCAGTGATTACCAGTGGGGACAAGAAAGAGGGAAGCAGCAAGATATGGTAGGAAATTGAGACACAAATGGCTATATCACATAAGTAAACAGCAATGGTATATTGTACAGCACAAGGAAATATGGTCATTACTTCATAAAAACTTTAGAGTATAATCTATAAAAATATCACATCATTATGTTGTACACCTGAAACTAATACTGTATTGTAAATATACTTAAATTTTAAAAAATGTAAAGACTGTCGTGGAATGACTGCTCAGTCTTTTTCTTCATCAAGTGGTATAGTTCTATAGATATTGTATCTACAGTTGTACTGACATTCTTTCAATGTCAGTCTTTGCTTCCAGTCCTTTAATCAACTTCTGGATCATATCTAAAGCTGTCACATGGTCTTTCATGAGTCAACTTTATTTCCATAAGTTCTCCAGCTGCTAAGAAACATGTCAGGATTTATGTTTAGTTGTCATAGCATTTTATGCCTCTTAATCTGGATTTCTTTGAAAATTCCAAGCACAAGGATAAGGCAAAGATAGAACTTTAAGAGGTACAGATTTACTTTTTGTTTGTTTTCCTTTTCTTTGGTAATATAATATTATGACAGTTTTGCCAGTAAGTCCAAACAGCTAGTCTGGAATTCTATATTTAGCAATAAAAACTCTTAAAAAATGAAGGTGAGATAAAGGCATTTTCAGAAAAATAAAACCGAGAAAACTTGCTTTCAGTATAACTATACTGTGAGAAATATTAAAGGAAGTTCCATAGGCTGGACAGAAACAACACCAGTTGGAAACTTTAATCTGCAGGAAGGATTGAAAGTGCCAGAAATGATTAAAAAAGGTATCTTTTTTTTGTGTTTCCCAATTTCTCTGAAAGATGTTTAACTAAAGCAAAATCAAGAGCAATGTATTGTAAGATATATAATATAGTAAAATATATGAAAACAAAAAGTTCTAAAATCAATAATCTAAGAAGCAAACACAATATCAATAGACAAAAGAAAATAGAGAACAGAAAAAATTTTGTGGAAGTAAAGAGAAAATTCTTCAAGCTAAGTTGGTTCTTGAAAGGATTATTAAAATTGATATACACTAACAACACCAATTTAGGGGGAAAAAGCACAAAGTATAAATATACAAAATAAGACAGGAAACATGACTATAAATCTACAGTAATTAGAAAGATAGTAAGGTACTATTAAAGACAAAAGGCCACAAACCTGATGATTTAGGTAGATGAAATAGACAAATTCCTCAAAAACACAACTTAATAAATTGATTAAAACTGGTAAAGAAATTGATTTTTGAATCCCTCCAAAACTCTTTCAGGAATAAAAGGGGAAAAACAGTTTCTGATTCATTTTATGGGACCACTATACCAGCATCGGAGAAGGCAATGGCACCCCACTCCAGTACTCTTGCCTGGAAAATCCCATGGACAGAGGAGCCTGGTAGGCTTCAGTCCATGGGGTCGCTATGAGTCGGACATGACTGAGCGACTTCACTTTCACTTTTCACCTTCATGCGTTGGAGAAAGAAATGGCAACCCACTCCAGTGTTCTTGCCTGGAGAATCCCAGGGATTGGGGAGTCTGGTGGGCTGCCGTCTATGGGGTTGCACACAGTCGGACACGATTGAAGCGACTTAGCAGCAGTAGCAGCAGCATACCAGCATAACTCTAATATCAAATGATGATAAAGCAACCATAAGCCCTTCATAAAAGGAAAATCAACCATCGAGTAATACCCCTCAACATAGGCAGAAAATTTCTTAACCAAATAGCAAATTTAACCCAGCCGAATATAAATAGAATAATATGATATGACTAACCAAGGATTATCCTAGGAATGCATGTTTGGTTTACTAACAGAATAAAAAACAGTCACATGGTTAGGTACAGAAGAGGTACAGAAAATATGTACAAAATAGGTACAAAAAAATCACATGACCATGTTTGATACCCAACTATGATAAAAATAAAAACTAGGAAAACTAAAAGAGATTCCGCAAATTCTATACTGAATTTAGCTTAATGTTAAAATATTGAATGAGGTCTGTTTTTACCCCTCCTATTCAACATTCTACTGAAGTCTAAGGCAATGTAATCAGGCAAAAAAGGAAAAGGATCAAGGGAAACAGATAAAAATTCACTTTTATAAAGGATTTTATAAAATATGAAAGGATTCTATAATTATATAAAGGATTCTATATAGGATTATATAAAAGATTCTATAAAAAATTCTGCTAGACCCAGTAAGTGAATCAAGCAGTATCTCAAGGTCAATATATACAAATTGTTTCTACATGCAAGCAACAAAGAATAAGAAAATAAAAATGAAAACTTGATGTTATTTGTAATGACATTAAAAGTGATACTCAAGAATAAGTTTTTAAAAAGAAATCAAAGATCGTTTCATCTGAAAACCACACATCACTGAGTTGTTTTTTTTTTTTTTTTTTGAAGTATTTATTTATTTGGGGGCATCAGGTCTTAGTTAAAACTCAACAGTCAAAAAACGAAGATCATAGTTTCCAGTTCCATCATGTCATGGCAACTATATGGGGAAACAAAGGAAACGGTGACAGAATTTATTTTCTTGGGCTCCAAAATCACCTTAGATGGTGACTGCAGCCACTAAATTAAAAAATGCTTGCTCCTTGGAAGAAAAGCTATGACAAACCTAGACATCACATTAAAAAGCAGAGATGTTACTTTGCCAACAAAGATTGGTATGTATAGTCAAAGCTATGGTTTTTCCAATAGTCATGTATGGATGTGAGAGTAGGACCATAAAGAAATCTGAGCGCCAAAGAATTGATGCTTTTGAACTGTGATGCTAGAGAAGACTCTTGAGAGTCCCTTGGACTGCAAGGAGATCAAACCAGTCAATCCTAAAGAAAATCATCCCTGAGTATTGATTGGAAGGACTGACACTGAAGCTCCAATACTTTGGCCACCTGATGTGAAGAGCGACTCCTTTGAAAAGACCCTGATGCTGGGAGGGATTGAGGGTGAGAAGAAGAAGGGTGAGGGGGCGACAGTGGGGTGAGGGTGAGATGGTTGGATGGCATCATCCACTCAAGGCACATGAGTTTGAACAAACTCCCAGAGATAGGGAGCTACAGGGAAGCCTGGCCTGTTGCAGTCCATGGAGTCACAAAGAGTCGGATAGGACTTAGGGACTAAACCACAAAAGTCAAACCATTATGTTGTACACCTAACACTCATATAGTGCTGTATATCAGTTCTATCTCAATAAACTGGAAGAAAACCTATCACATAACAAAGTAGGGAATTACAAATGACAAATTAGAAAAAACATCAAAGAATATCTGATGTCAAGATGATTCTTCCTCACCCAGAGCTGTGACTGCTGCTCCGGCCAGAAGGCCTTTTGGCTTCATGGCATCATGTTCCATTTAATGGCCACACTCAAGAGAATATTCTATTCTAAATAACCCCCTTCAGGGGCTAACAGTTCCCACCTTCTTGAAAACACTGGATGTTTGATCCCTCTAGAGCACAGGTTTTGAGTTAATGTAAGAATGCATGCGTGGAGAGGTGGGCAACAGCATGAACAGCCATAATTCTAGAAGGTTCTAACCAGCATGCAGGACAGTGGTAGAGAAAGTAGGAATGAACAGGAGAAGAACCCAGGGTAGTTGGGTGGGCAGAGCTAGTGGCCGGGGAGGTTCTAGTTTGTTTGGCCTCGGGGCATCCTTCCCCTTTACGTGGTCACGTTGAAGTAGTGCCCAGACCAGGCATCTGGCCAGCAGCTTACACTCACCACCTCCCACTGCCTCCTGGGCCATGGACCCCTGCAAAACGAGAGAACTTGGAGCCTTCCTGTAAATGTGTGAGCAGGACTGGAGTGTTCTGAACACAGAGGAAATGAGCTTCCTGAGGGAATGGGTGGAGAGTATGGGGGCTAAAATGCCACCTGTTTCTCATAAAACTAAATCAGAATTAAACACCTACGAAGCAAAAGCAGATAGTAAGAAGGTGAAGGAAAAAACATAAAGACAGACAAACTGTTAGGGGAAACACTCTGATTGAAACCGCCCACCCTGGGGAGGTACCATAGTAACCATTTGCATGAGTTGTTTTATGACAGGAGATCCTGATAAGGAATACGGAACTAATAAGCCACCACCAACCGGAAGAGTTCGGGAAAGGTCTAAAGGAGACACCACGTGTCCGTCCACTTCCCAGAATCCCTCTCGCTAGCATCCATCTTGGCTGAGTGGTGCGTGCGCCACCAGGAAAGACTGAATTAGAATGATTGGTCAAAGACCACCCGGAAACTAATCCCATCACCATAAAACCCACCACGTGGCAGAGCAGTTCTCCTGGGTTCCCTTACCCTACTGCTCTCCACCTGGGTGCCCTTTCCTAATAAAATCTCTTGCTTTGTCAGCACATGTGTCTCCTCAGACAATTCATTTCCGAGTGTTAGACAAGAGCCCCGTTTCGGGCCCTGGAAGGGGTCTGCCTTCCTGCAACAAAACCATCAACTGAGGAAAGTGATCTAGAATTTGATAATGAAGGTGTGATTGAACCAGACCATAATGCCCCTCAAAAAACGGGAGATAAAAATGTAGAGATAACTAAGGAGATGATGGATCAGGCAAATGATTAAAAAAAAAAAAAGTGGCTGCCATTGATGCCCTAAATGATGGTGAGCCATAGAATGCCAATGAGTCATTTAAAGATGCCGTCAAGCTAACCCCTTGTGTGGCCATTCTGTATGCCAAGAGAACCAGTGTCTTCATCAAATTACAGAAAGGAAATGCTGCCATCCAAGCCTGTGGAAGAGTTATTGAAACAAATCTGGATGCAGCTCAGCCATACATGTAGTGAGGGAAAGCACACAGACTTCTGGGCCATCAGAAAGAAGCTGGCAGTGATCTTGCCTCTTCCTGTAAGCTAGATTATGAAGATGCTAGTGCAATGCTGATGGAAGTTCACCCAAAGGCCCAGAAAATTGCTGATACTGGAGAAAGTATGAGCAAAAAGCCCAAAGAGTGAGAGATCAAAAAAAGAACAGAAAGGGTTAAGAAGGCTTGGGAAGAACATGAGAGAGCCCAGAGGGAGGAAGAAGCCAGGGGACAATCAGGAGCTCAGTATGGTTCTTTTCCAGATGGCTCTCCTGGGGGAATTCCTGGTAATTTTCCTGGAGGAATGCATGGAATGGGATGGGGGCATGCCTGGCATGCCATGAATGCCTGGATGAAAGAAATTTTTAGTGACCCAGAGGTCCTTGCAGCCATGCAGGACCCAGAAGTTATGGTGGCCTTCCAGGATGTAACCCTGCTGCTAAGTCTCTTCAGTCGTGTCCGACTCTGTGAGACCCCATAGACGGCAGCCCGCCAGGCTCCGCCATCCCTGGGATTCTCCAGACAAGAACACTGGAGTGGGTTGCCATTTCCTTCTCCAATGCATGAAAGTGAAAAGTGAAAGTGAAGTTGCTCAGTCGTGTCCAACCCTCAGCGACCCCATGGACTGCAGCCTACCAGGCTCCTCCGTCCATGGGATTTTCCAGGCAAGAGTACTGGAGTGGGGTGCCATTGCCTTCTCCAAGGATGTAACCCAAAACCCTGAAAATATGTCAAAATATCAGGGTAACTCAAAGGTTATGAAGCTCATCAGTAAATTGTGGGCCAAATTTGGAGGTCAAGCATAATGCCCTTCTGACACATAAAGTCCCTGCCAGAGGAAAAGCAACTTAGATCACCTAATGGATGGTGCAATAAAACAAACCAGTGTACTTCTGACCTTCTCATGAAGAAAGTTGGGGTGCATTGAAGATAATCACTAGGCCCTCTGCCCCAGATGCAGCTGAAAACATTTTACAGTGGTTTGCCATTAGGGTGTTCAATTCAGATAATGTTTTCCTATTATTGTGGAATTCTATGGTGTTAATTAAATTGTTCTATATCAATTTCAAAAAAAAAATTAAAAACTTTAAGCAATTTTTAAACCTTAAATAGTTAAAACAAATTAAAAGGTGTGTTAAATCCTATATTTTTCCTTACTAGTCATTTTGTTTTTTTTCTTTGAATTAATTAGGCAACAAAGATACTTCAGTATGGAAGATTCATCATTCAAGTTAGAGTGAAATAAAGCTTTAGTAGCAGGACGAAAAGATAACATTTAAATAAAGTTTGAGTTGGACATGTAGTCACTGAGGCATTTTGATTTGTCTTCGTAATTGCTTGTTATTATTATTTTTAATGATTGGCTTCTGTAAAACTCTTGGGACCACCAGTATTGCAGTAGGACCTGGGTAGGGCTTCGAAGTACTTGGCAAGGCAGTGTGAAATGAAAATGTCTTCTGCCATGTTAACCAACAAGAAATGTCAAAGCCATCAGTGATTGATTTCTGGCCTCCAAATGTGAATGAGGGCTCCCAAAACTGTGATCCAGCAGATGCTGCCATCCCCTGCCCGGCATGGTGACCACTGAGGAACTGTGAGAATTCAAGAAGTAAGGTCAACAAGGAAACAGGGTTGGCCCCAGATATCTGAGGTGCATACGAAAGGAACTAATTCAGTGAGCCCAGGCTTATGTCTTCCCATACTGTAGAATGCTAACCTCCTTAACTTGATACCTGATCTTTGATGTTCAGACTGCCTGTTCTCTCTTTTGCAAACTTGTATACAGCCTGACTTTCCCAGCCTCTTTAGAGCTGTTTTATCAGAGCTGCTGAGATCCTGTTTCCTGGGCTCGGGGTACAAAACATCCCCCCCAAATAAAATACCTCTCTAGTTTCAGTCTGTGACTATAGATTTTAGTCTATAACAGCAACCAATCTACTACATTTTATGCTACATGTACCCTGTGCACCTGCATTTATATCTTACACAGTGGTGAAGGGCTGGTTTTTAAAATGCTGCAGTAAAATTTTATTACTTAATTGTGCTCTTGTCTGATTATCTAAAATAAATGTTTCATATTTCCACATCAGTTCAGTTCAGTAACTCAGTCGTATCCGTCTCTTTGTGACTGCATGGACTGCAGCACACCAGGCCTTCCTGTCCATCACCAACTCCATGAATTTACTTAAACTCATATCCATTCAGTTAGTGACGCCATCCAACCATTGCAACCTCTGTTTTCCCCTTCACCACCCACCGTCAATCTTTCCCAGCATTGGAGTCTTTTCCAGTGAGTTGGTTTTTTGCATCAGGTGGCCAAAGTATTGGAGCTTCAGCTTCAGCATCAGTCCTTCCAATGAATATTCAGGACTGATTTCCTTTAGGATTGACTGGTTGGATCACCTTGCAGTCCAAAGGACTCTCAAGAGTCTTCTCCAACACCCACAGTTCAAGACATCAATTCTTCGGCACTTAGCTTTCTTTATAGTCCAACTCTCACATCCATATGTGACCACTGGAAAAACCATACCTTTGACTAGAAGGACCTTTGATGGTAAAGTAATGTCTCTGCTTTTTAATATGCTGTCTAGGTTGGTCATAGCTTTTCTTCCAAGGAGCAAGAAGATTCTATTTTCATGGCTGAAGTCACCACATGCAGTGATTTTGGAGTCTCCAAATTAAAGTCTCTCACTGTTTCCATTGTTTCCCCATCTATTGTGATGAAGTGATGGGACCAAATGACATGATCTTAGTTTTCTGAATATTGAGTTTTAAGCCAACTTTTTCACTCTCCTCTTTCACTTTCAACAAGAGGCTCTTTAGTTCTTCTTCTCTTTTTGCCATAAGGGTGGTGTCATCTGCGTGTCTGCTGCTGCTGCTGCTGCTAAGTCGCTTCAGTCGTGTCCGACTCTGTGCGACCCCATGGACTGCAGCCTACCAGGCTTCTCCATCTATGGGATTCTCCAGGCAAGAACACTGGAGTGGGTTGCCATTTCCTTCTCCAATGCATGAAAGTGGAAAGTGAAAGTGAAGTCGCTCAGTCGTGTCCGACTCTTAGCGACCCCATGGACTGCAGCCTACCAGGCTCCTCCATCCATGGGATTTTCCGGGCAACAGTACTGTAGTGGTGTGCCATTGCCTTCTCCCTCTGCGTATCTGACGTTATTGATATTTCTCCTGGCGAAC
Source organism: Bos javanicus (assembly GCF_032452875.1). Taxonomy (NCBI): domain Eukaryota; kingdom Metazoa; phylum Chordata; class Mammalia; order Artiodactyla; family Bovidae; genus Bos; species Bos javanicus. The sequence goes on from NC_083868.1 coordinate 43,741,838, forward strand.
TTGATTCCAGCTTGTGCTTCTTCAGCCCAGTATTCTGCATGACATCATCTACATATAAGTTGAATAAGCAGGGTGACAATATCCAGCGTTGATGTACTCCTTTCCAGTTTGGAACCAGTCTGTTGTTCCATGCCTAGTTCTAACTGTCACTTTCTGATCTGCATACAGATTTCTTAGGAGGCAGGTCAGGTGGTCTGGTATTCCCATCTCTTTCAGAATTTTCCACAGTTTGTTATGATCCACACAGTCAAAAGCTTTGGCATAGTCAATAAAGCAAAAGTGATGTTTTTCTGGAACTCTCTTGCTTTTTTGATGATCCAGTGTATGTTGGCAATTTGATCTCTGGTTCCTCTGCCTTTTCTAAATCCAGCTTGAACATCTGGAAGTTCATGGTTCACGTACTGGTGAAGCTTCCCTTGGAGAATTTTGAGCATTACTTTACTAGCCTGTGAGATAAGTTCAATTGTGTGGTATTTTGAACATTCTTTTGCATTGACCTTCTTTAGGATTAGAATGAAAACTGATCTTTTTCAGTCTTGTGGCCACTGCTGAGTCTTCCAAATTTGCTGACACATTGAGCGCACCACTTTCACAGCATTATCTTCCAGGATTTGAAAGAGCTCAACTAGAATTCCATCACCTCCACTAGCTTTGTTCGTAGTGATGCTTTCTAAGGCCCAGTTGACTTTGCCTTCCAGGATGTCTGGCTCAAGGTGAGTGATCATACCACTGTGGTTATCTAGGTCATGAAGATCTTTTTCTGTATAGTGTTTCTGTGTTTCTTGCCACCTGTTCTTAGTAGCTTCTGCTTCTGTTAGGTCCATACCATTTCTGACCTTTATTGTGCTCATCTTTGCATGTAATGTTCCCTTGGTATCTCTGATTTTCTTCAAGAGATCTCTAATCTTTCCCATTCTACTGTTTCCCTCTGTTTCTTTGCACTGATCCTTAAGGAAGGCTTTCTTATCTCTCCTTGCTATTGTTTGGAACTCTTTTTTCAAATGGGTATATCTTTCCTTTTCTCCTTTGACTTTAGCTTCTCTTCTTTTCTCAGCTTTTGGTAAGACCTCATCAGACAACCATTTTGCCTTTTTGCATTTCTTTTCCTTGAGGATGGTCTCAATCACTGCCTCCTGTACAGTGTCACAAACCTCTGTCCATAGTTCTTTAGGCAATCTATCAGATCTAATCCCTTGAATCTCTTTTGTCACTTCTACTGTATAATTGTAAGTGATTTGATTTAGGTCATACCTGAATGGTCTAGTGGTTTTCCCTACTTTCTTCATCTCCACATAGTGGGGAAAAAAAAGATGATTCCACGTCAGAAAAATGTTATGATTAAACACCATCAGATCAGATCAGATCAGTCGCTCAGTCGTGTCCGACTCTTTGCGACCCCATGAATTGCAGCACGCCAGGCCTCCCTGTCCCTCACCAACTCCCAGAGTTCACTCAGACTCACATCCATCGAGTCAGTGATGCGATCCAGCCATCTCAAATTCAAGAACAGAACAATGGAAAAATTTTCTGCACACTTCATTATACAACAGACTGAAGAAAAGTCATATGATCATTTTAACAGATGCAGCAAAATTCAGTTCAGTTTAGTTCAGTCGCTCAGTCATGTCTGACTATTTGCGACCCCATGAATCGCAGCACGCCAGCGCTCCCTGTCCATCACCAACTCCCGGAGTTCACTCAGACTCACGTCCATTGAGTCAGTGATGCCATCCAGCCATCTCATCCTCTGTCGTCCCCTTCTCCTCCTGCCCCCAATCCCTCCCAGCATCAGAGTCTTTTCCAATGAGTCAACTCTTTGCATAAAGTGGCCAAAAGTACTGGAGTTTCAGCTTTAGCATCATTCCTTCCAAAGAAATCCCAGGACTGATCTCCTTCAGAATGGACTAGTTGGATCTCCTTGCAGTCCAAGGGACTCTCAAGAGTCTTCTCCAACACCACAGTTCAAAAGCATCAATTCTTCGGTGCTCAGCTTTCTTCACAGTCCCTCTCACACCCACACATGACTACTGGAAAAACCATAGCCTTGACTAGACAGACCTTTGTTGGCAAAGTAATGTCTCTGCTTTTGAATATGCTATCTAGGTTGCTCATAACTTTCCTTCCAAGGAGTAAGTGTCTTTTAATTTCATGGCTGCAATCACCATCTGCAGTGATTTTGGAGCCCCCCAAAATAAAGTCTGACACTGTTTCCACTGTTTCCCCATCTATTTCCCATGAAGTGATGGGACTGGATGCCATGATCTTCGTTTTCTGAATGTTGAGCTTTAAGCCAACTTTTTCACTCTCCTCTTTCACTTTCATCAAGAGGCTTTTTAGTTCCTCTTCACTTTCTGCCATAAGGGTGGTGTCATCTGCATATCTGAGGTTATTGATATTTCTCCCAGAAATCTTGATTCCAGCTTGTGTTTCTTCCAGTCCAGCGTTTCTCATGATGTACTCTGCATATAAGTTAAATAAGCAGGGTGACAATATACAGCCTTGACGAACTCCTTTTCCTATTTGGAACCAGTCTGTTGTTCCATGTCCATTTCTAACTGTTGCTTCCTGACCTACATACAGATTTCTCAAGAGGCAGATCAGGTGGTCTGGTGTTCCATTCTCTTTCAGAATTTTCCACAGTTTATTGTGATGCACACAGTCAAAGGCTTTGGCATAGTCAATAAAGAAGAAATAGATGTTTTTCTGGAACTCTCTTGCTTTTTCCATGATCCAGCGGATGTTGGCAATTTGATCTCTGGTTCCTCTGCCTTTTCTAAAACCAGCTTGAACATCTGGAAGTTCACGGTTCACATATTGCTGAAGCCTGGCTTGGAGAATTTTGAGCATTACTTTACTAGCGTGTGAGATGAGTGCAATTGTGTGGTGGTTTGAGCATTCTTTGGCATTGCCTTTCTTTGGGATTGGAATGAAAACTGACCTTTTCCAGTCCTGTGGCCACTGCTGAGTTTTCCAAATTTGCTGGCATATTGAGTGCAGCGCTTTCACAGCATCATCTTTCAAGATTTGAAAGAGCCCAACTGGAATTCCATCATCCACTAGTTTTGTTCATAGTGATTAGGAAAACTTAATAGTTTGTAATTTTAAAATATCTTAGTAAACTAGAACTAAAGGAAAATTCCTTAAATTCATAAAGTACATCTACCAAAAACCTACATCAAACATCACAGTTAAGGATAATCTTTTCAGAAATACCTTCAAATAAGTCAATAAGACCCTACTAAACTCACTACTTGGATAAGGCAATGGCACCCCACTTCAGTACTCTTTCCTGAAAATCCCACGGATGGACGGAGGAGCCTGGTAGGCTGCAGTCCATGGGGTCGCGAAGAGTCGGACACGACTGAACGACTTCCCTTTCACTTTTGACTTTCATGCATTGGAGAAGGACATGGCAACCCACTCCAGTGTTCTTGCCTGGAGAATCCAAGGGACGGGGGAGCCTGGTTGGCTTCTGTCTCTGGGGTCGCACAGAGTCAGACATGACTGAAGCGACTTAGCAGCAGCAAACTCACTACTATTCAACACAGTACTAGATACCATAAACAATGAACAAGACAAAAAAAATGTTAAGAGTTGTAAGACTTGCAAAGAATAAAGCAAAATTGTCATTATTTTCAGATATTAATTTCAGAGACTCTAAAAATCAGGAAAAGATTTTTGTAGGATTGTTGATATAAGAGCAACAGACAAAAATCACTACTATTCATATAGTCTTAAAACATCTTAAAAATGTAGCAGTAACATAATCCTATATTTATTAGCAATGAAATCTATAGCTACTACTGATAAATCAAGCTAAAGATTTATATAATGTCATGGAGAAAATTATTTATTAAGGAACGAAAAAGAAATCTGAATAAATAGAGAAGAAAATTTTACTTATGAATTGGAAGGTTTTTGATACAGTAAAGATGTAATTTTATCACATGAATGTATAAATTACAACAGTTTTCAATACAATTTCAACAATTAATGAACTAATAAAATTTTTATTAGTTTCCTACAAGAGCTTCTAGAACTAAGACCCAAAAAAGATGTCCTTCTCATTATAGCAGACTGGAATGCAAAAGTAAAAAGTCAAGCGATACCTGGAATAATAGGCAAATTTGGCCTTGGAGTACAGAATGAAGCAGGGCAAAGGCTAATAGAGTTTTGCCAAGAGAACGCACTGGTCATAGCAAACACCCTCTTCCAACAACACAGGAGAAGACTCTATACATGGACATCACCAAATGGTCAATACCGAAATCAGATTATGTTCTTTGCAGCCAAAGATGGAGAAGCTCTATACAGTGAGCAAAAACAAGACCGGGAGTTGACTGTGGCTCAAATCATGAACTCCTTATTGCCAAATTCAGACTTAAATTGAAGAAAGTAGGGAAAGCCACTAGACCATTCAGTTATGACCTAAATCAAATCCCTTTGATTATACAGTGGAAGTGACAAATAGATCTGATAGAGTGCCTGATGAACTGTGGACTGAGGTTTGTGACACTCTACAGGAGGCACTGATCAAGACCATCCTCAAGAAAAAGAAATGCAAAAAGGCAAAACAGTTGCCTGAGGAGGCCTTACAGATAGCTGAGAAAAGAGAAGTGAAAGGCAAAGGGGAAAAGGAAAGATACACCCATTTGAATGCAGAGTTCCAAACAATAGCAAGGAGAGATAAAAAAGCCTTCCTTAATGATCAATGCAAAGAAACAGAGTAAAACAACAGAATGGGAAAGACTAGAGATCTCTTCAAGAAAATTAGATATACCAAGGGAACATTTCATGCAAAGATGAGCACAATAACGGACAAAAATGGTCTGGACCTAGCAGAAACAGAAGATATTAAGAAGAGATGGCAAGAATACCCATAAGAACTATACAAAAAAGATCTTCATGACCCAGATAACCACAATGGTGTGATCATTCACCTTGAGCCAAACATCCTGGAGGGAAAGTCAACTGGGCCTTAGGAAGCATCACTACAAACAAAGCTAGTGGTATTGATGGAATTCCAGCTGAGCTCTTTCAAATCCTGGAAGATGATGCTGTGAAAGTGCTGCACCCCACAAGCCAGCAAGTTTGGAAATCTCAGCAGTGGCCACAAGACTGGAAAAGATCAGTTTTCATTCCAATCCCAAAGAAGGTCAATGCCAAATAATTCAAATTACTGCACAATTGCACTTGTCCCACAGGCTAGCAAAGTAATGCTCAAAATTCTCCAAGCCTAGCTTCAACAATACATGAACCATGAACTTCCAGATGTTCAAGCTGGATTTAGAAAAGGCAGAGGAACCAGAGTCAGATTGCCAACATCCACTGGATCACCAAAAAAGCAAGAGAGTTCCAGGAAAACATATATTTCTGCTTTATTGACTATGCCAAAGCCTTTGACTGTGTGGATCACAACAAACTGGAAAATTTTAAAGAGATGGGAATATGAGACCACCTGACCTGCCTCCTGAGATATCTGTATGCAGGTCAAGAAGCAACATTTAGAATTGGACATGTAACAACACACTGGTTCCAAATTGGGAAAGGAGTACATCAAGGCTGTATATTGTCATCCTGCTTATTTAACTTATATGCAGACTACATCATGTAAAATGCCAGGCTGAATGAAGCACAGGCTGGAATCAAGATTGCCTGGAGAAATATCAGTAACCTCAGATATGCAGATGACACCACCCTTATGGCAAAAAGCAAAGAACTAAAGAGCCTCTTAATGAAATTGAAAGATGAGAGTGTAAAAGTTGGCTTAAAACTCAACATCCAGAAAACTAAGATCATGGCATCCGGTCACATCACTTCATGGCAAATAGAAGGATAAACAATGGAAACGGTGAGAGACTTTATTTTTTTGGGCTCCGAAATCAATGCATATGGTGACTTCAGCCATGAAATTAGAAGATGTGTGCTCCTTGAATGAAATGCTATGACCAACCTAGACAGCATATTAAAAAGCAGAGACATTACTTTGACAAAAAGCCCCATCTATCAAACCATTCAATATCACGGTAATCCAAATCTATGCCCCAACCAGTAACGCTGAAGAAGCTGAAGTTGAACGATTCTATGAAGACCTACAAGACCTTTTAGAACCACATCCAAAAAAGATGTCCTTTTCATTATAGGGGACTGGAATGCAAAAGTAGGAAGTCAAGAAACACCTGGAGTAACAGGCAAATTTGGCCTTGGAATACGGAATGAAGCAGGGCAAAGACTAATAGAGTTTTGCCAAGAAAATGCACTGATCATAGCAAATACCGTCTTCCAACAACACAAGAGAAGACTCTATACATGGACATCACCAGATGGTCAACACCAAAATCAGAATGATTATATTCTTTGCAGCCAAAGATGGAGAAGCTCTATACAGTCAACAAAAACAAGACCAGGATCTGACTGTGGCTCAGATCATGAACTCCTTATTGCCAAATTCAGACTTAAATTGAAGAAAGTAGGGCAAACCACTAGACCATTCAGGTATGACCTAAATCAAATCCCTTATGATTATACAGTGGAAGTGAGAAATAGATTTAAGGGCCTAGATCTGATAGATAGAGTGCCTGATGAACTATGGACTGAGTTTCGTGACATTGTACAGGAGACAGGGATCAAGACCATCCCCATGGAAAAGAAATGCAAAAAAGCAAAATGGCTGTCTGGGGAGGCTTTACAAATAGCTGTGAAAAGAAGAGAAAAGCAAAGGAGAAAAGGAAAGATATAAGCATCTGAATGCAGAGTTCCAAAGAATAGCAAGGAGAGATAAGAAAGCCTTCTTCAGCGATCAATGCAAAGAAATAGAGGAAAACAACGGAAGGGGAAAGACTAGAGATCTCTTCAACAAAATTATAGATACCAAGGGAAAATGTCATGCAAAGATGGGCTCGATAAAGGACAGAAATGGTACGGACCTAACAGAAGCAGAAGATATTAAGAAGAGGTGGCAAGAATACACAGAAGAACTGTACAAAAAAGATCTTCACGACCCAGATAATCATGATGGTGTGATCACGCACCTAGAGCCAGACATCCTGGAATGTGAAGTCAAGTGGGCCTTAGAAAGCATCACTATGAACAAAGCTAGTGGAGGTGATGGCATTCCAGTTGAGCTATTTCAAATCCTGAAAGATGATGCTGTGGAAGTGCTGCACTCAATATGCCTGAAAATTTGGAAAACTCAGCAGTGGCCACAGGACTGGAAAAGGTCAGTTTTCATTCCAATCCCAAAGAAAGGCAATGCCAAAGAATGCTCAAACTATTGCACAATGCTCTCATCGCACATGCTAGTAAATTAATGGTCAAAATTCACCAAGCCAGGCTTCAGCAATACATGAACCGTGAACTTCCTGATGTTCAAGCTGGTTTTAGAAAAGGCAGAGAAACCAGAGATCAAATTGCCAACATCCGCTGGATCATGGAAAAAGCAAGAGAGTTCCAGAAAAACATCTATTTCTGTTTTATTGACTATGCCAAAGCCTTTGACTGTGGGGAATCACAATAAACTGTGGAAAATTCTGAAAGAGAATGGAACACCAGACCACCTGATCTGCCTCTTGAGAAATCTGTAAGTAGGCCAGGAAGCACCAGTTAGAACTGGACATGGAACAACAGAGTGGTTCCAGATAGGAAAAGGAGTATGTCAAGGCTGTATATTGTCACCTGCTTATTTAACTTATATGCAGAGTACATCATGAGAAACGCTGGACTGGAAGAAACACAAGCTGGAATCAAGATTTCTGGGAGAAATATCAATAACCTCAGATATGCAGATGACACCACCCTTATGGCAGAAAGTGAAAAGGAACTAAAAAGCCTCTTGATGAAAGTGAAAGAGGAGAGTGAAAAAGTTGGCTTAAAGCTCAACATTCAGAAAATGAAGATTATGGCATCCAGTCCCATCACTTCATGGGAAATAGATGGGGAAACAGTGGAAACAGTTTCTGACTTTATTTTTGGGGGCTCCAAAATCACTGCAGATGGTGACTGCAGCCATGAAATTAAAAGACACTTATTCCTTGGAAGGAAAGTTATGAGCAACCTAGATAGCATATTCAAAAGCAGAGACATTACTTTGCCAACAAAGGTCTGTCTAGTCAAGGGTATGGTTTTTCCAGTGGTCATGTATGGATGTGAGAGTTGGACTGTGAAGAAAGCTGAGCGCTGAAGAATTGATGCTTTTGAACTGTGGTGTTGGAGAAGACTCTTGAGAGTCCCTTGGACTGCAAGGAGATCCAACCAGTCCATTCTGAAGGAGATCAGCCCTGGGATTTCTTTGGAAGGAATGATGTTAAAGCTGAAACTCCAATACTTTGGCCCCCTCATGTGAAGAGTTGACTCATTGGAAAAGACTCTGATGCTGGGAGGGATTGGGGGCAGAAGGAGAAGGGGACGACAGAGGATGAAATGGCTGGATGGCATCACTGACTCGATGGACGTGAGTCTGAATGAACTCCGGGAGTTGGTGATGGACAGGGAGTCCTGGTGTGCTGTGATTCATGAGGTCGCAAATAGTCGGACATGACTGAGGGACTGAACTGAACTGATCAAAGGTATGGTTTTTCCAGTTGTCAAGTATGGATGTGAGAGTTGGACTATAAAGAAAGCCAAATGCTGAAGAATTGATGTCTTGAACTGTGATATTGGAGAAGACTCTTGAGAGTCCTTTGGACTGTAAGGTGATCCAACCAGTGAATCCTAAAGGATATCTCCTGAATATTCATTGGAAGGACTGATGCTGAAGCTGAAGCTCCAATACTTTGAGCACCTGATGCATAGAACTATCTCATTTGAAAAGACCCTGATGCTGGGAAAGATTGAAGGCAGGAAGAGAAGGGGACACCCAAGGATGAGATGGTTGGATGGCATCACCGATTCAACTGACTTGAGTTTAAGCAAGCTCTGGGAGTTGGTGATGGACAGGGAGGCCTGGCATGTTGCACTCCATTGGGTCGCAAAGAGGTGGACATGGCGACTGAACTGAATACAATTTTTAAGAGTCCTATGAATTAAAAGTGGCACAAGTATAAAAGCTTGGAGAACAGACAACAAAGTAATGGCAGTGGTTCCTCTGAGTAGACAGAAAGTGGAGGAAGTTGCAAAGGATACAAGAGATTAAATCTCAGTCAAGTTTTATTTTTCATAATAACAGTATCTGAAGGACACAGTGTGAACATTGACAATTCTGGCTTCAGAACTCAGGACTGTTTTAGTGATATCTTGACTTTTCTCTATTGTTTAAACTTTTCAAATAAAAAGAGATAATAGTGGCTTGTTTTTTTTTTTTTTGACAGGGTCTCTTTTGAAGATGGGCTTCCCTGGTTGCTCAGCAGTAAACAATCTGCCTGCATTGCAGGAGATGCAGGTTTGATCCCTAGGTCAGGAAGAACCCCTATAGAAAGAGATGGTGACCCACTCCAGAATTCTTGCCTGGGAAATCCCATGGATAGAGGAGCCTTGCAGGCTACAGTTTGTAGGGTTGCAGAGTCAGACACAACTTAAAGACTAAAAAACAACAACCCTGAAAGTGAGCAGACAATAATGAGATGATTTTTCATTTTAATTCATTTCATCTAAAATACTTAAGGTTTCCACATAGGTGAGTTACAAACAGGTTAAATTCTATTTGGTTATAAAAATAAAAGAAAATGAATCCTCTGAAAAAGGAAGTTTACAGCAATTGATTATTAACACTAACTTTTACTATAAAAACTGGCACCACTGGAAAACAGGAAAAGGGCACCATTTACTCAGTAATATAATTTGTTTCCACAAGGCTAACAATGTCTAAGATCCTAGAAATTATCTGAGTTTAGAGATTGATTTAGACTACTAGAAGTTACAGATAATAAAAGCACTGCTTTTGACCTAAAGTAGTTATTAAAAAGTTTTCAAGCTTGTACCAGCTACAAAGCATTCTCTGATATTTTGGCCTCGTATTAGTCACTAGATTAGTATCCTAAGTAATCATTTCAGCTTAAATCTTTTTGAACTTTGTTCTCTAGATGTAGAGCTGTTTCAACTTCTGCTTATTTGTGTTTGTTGAACATCACACTGTCTATACTGACTTGTATGGTTACTGGTTCTAATCACATTCTAAAACTTTACAGTGTGTTTCTATTACTAAGAATCATTTTGTTCTGATTGTTATCAAAATATTAGCACTTATTTTTTTTCAGAACAAGAGCTATATACAAGTGAGTGAGCTTCATGAAGCTAATGGAAAGAATTTTTAATCTTTTCAATTTGCATTAATGCTTAATGCAAATTAATGCTAATTAGTACTGAGAATGTTTAAAAAAATCCAAAGACTTGTGAAGGAGAATCTCTTTGACGGAGCAGGGAGGATTTCTGTAGAATCTGATATCCAACTTTGGCATAGAGTTTATCTGGGCTGGAGAGAGCCAGCTTGTTTCTCAAGCTCTTGATATTCTGCCTCAGTATGATTTCTATTTGATTCAAGAGAACCTGGAGAATTTTCTTATAGAGGAAGATAGAACACAGAATTTGCAAATTAGTATTTCCACTCTCACTTTAGTAGCACAATGATTTATTTTAGATAAAGAGTTAATACTGATTAGATCTTGTATCTCTTTAAAGGATATGAGTGAATTAAATCAGGAAGAAAACTATATTTCTAAAGTAAAATTATATTCCTTAATTTATTTCAAAGATTATTCTTCCACCTGGTGATTTCAGTATAAGGAATGTTATTCAGGGGAAAGCTTGAATTGAAGTTGCTTAATCCATCCTCGAGAATGTTACCATAGACAACATATAATAGGAAGTGCCTGTTTGATTTGTCAATTGGCCAGACTCTAAGTAATAAAAAGAGGAATGACGGGGTGCGTGACAGAGCATCCCTATGTACACTTCAGAAGAATTTATCTTATGTCACGAGGCATGGGTAGTATATTTGTATGCTCCTGAGATTGTATGGTTCTAATCAAAGTTAAAGAGGAATTGAAATCCCTGATCTAGACACATGGTTGGAGCTATCTCATATCTAATGTTGGGGCTTAAGAAAAGGCTTAAGCAATTGCATGCATGATTAAAGATTAAAGGAATTAGGATTATTTGGTTTGGAAGAAAGCACGATAGGGAAGTGTCTGACTATGAGTCTTTAAACATGACATTATTATTTTAGAGGACATTGACCAGCTGTTTTTCAGCCCCAGTATGTCTTAGATGTAAGAAAATATTTAAAATAGTAACACAATAAATATAGGCTAGATCATAAACTCTAGAATAAAGATATTAAGGGTTAGAAGAGACTGTATATGTGGCTATTATAAATATTTAATACTTATGGGAGCTCTTTCATATGGCTTCAGCCATATGAATCCCATAACATACAGATTTCACTAACATTCTTGGTAATATATTCATGGCATTCATTTCGATGAAAGAAAAGTAGCTATTGACATGACTACTTAAATTACAAGGTAATGAGTTTTTTTTAAATCACTGTAAAGCAAAAAAAAAAAAAGTTGTTGAAGTAGCTCTCTTTCTTTTAAATCATTGATGTCTTCTCCAAAGTAAGCTAAAGATGGAATCTTTGTGATATCCACTCTGATTCTTTGATTCCATCCATGGTCATAATAAGAAAGGGATTCAACAGAGTGAAGGAAAATTGCATTTCCTGAAGTTTCCACATTTTTACATTTTTCTTAGTGACAGTTACAAGCTGAAATAACTATGAGTTAACTGGATATGGAACAACAGACTAGTTCCAAATAGGAAAAGGAGTACGTCAAGGATCTATATTGTCACTGTGCTTATTTAACTTATATGCAGAATACATCATGAGGAACGCTGGACCAGATGAAGCACAAGCTGGAATCAAGATTTCCGGGGGAAATATCAATAACCTCAGATATGCAGATAACACCACCCTTACTGCAGAAAATGAAGAAGAACTAAAGAGCCCCTTGATGAAAGTGAAAGAGGAGAGTGAAAAAGTTGGCTTAAAGCTCAACATTCAGAAAACTAAGATCATGGCATCTGGTCCCATCACTTCATGGCAAATCGATGGGGAAACAGTGGAAACAGTGTCAGACTTTATTTTGGGGGGCTCCAAAATCACTGCAGATGGTGATTGCGGCCATGAACTTAAAAGACACTTATTCCTTGGAAGGAAAGTGATGACCAACCTGGACAGCATATTAAAAAACAGAGACATTACTTTGATAACAAAGGTCTGTCTAGTCAAGGCTATGGTTTTTCCAGTGGCCATGTATGGATGTGAGAGTTGGACTGTAAAGAAAGCTGAGTGCTGAAGAATTGATGCTTTTGAACTGTGGTGTTGGAGAAGACTCTCGAGAGTCCCTTGGACTGCAAGGAGATCCAGCCAGCCCATCCTAAAGGAGATCAGTCCTGACTGGTTTATTGGAAGGACTGATGTTGAAGCTGAAACTTCAATCCTTTGGCCATATGATGTGAAGAGCTGACTCATTTGAAAAGACCCTGATGCTGGGAAAGATTGAGGGCAGGAGGAGAAGGGTACGGCAGAGGATGAGATGGTTGGATGACATCACCAACTCCATGGACATGGGTTTGGGTAGACCCCGGCAGTTTGTGATAGAAAGGGAGGCCTGGCGTGCTGTGGTTCATGTAATCACAAAGAGTTGGACATGACTGAGCACCTGAACTGAACTGAATGAATTCTATGTGGGTGACTGTGCTTTCCTCCATTATCAGGATGAGACTGGGCTAAGTTGAGTCATAGACAAGACAAACTAGAAGACAGTGGTACTGGCACATCAACAACATTCTAGCATAGGGACAGAAATAAAGTTGATCAAGCAAATAAGTTGTGCCACCATTCTAAAACTCATAATAGGCATAAAACAGACATAAGGATAGAGTGTCTCTGCCACTAACTAAAATATCTTTGCCTGTCTTAATGTCATGAAGATTATCTTCTGGTTTCTTTGAGAAGTTTACAAAGCTTCTGCAATTATATCTATAATTCAAACTATAATCATGTGAAATAAAGATTAAAGTTCATTGTTTCCCATTTTGGTATCCAATTGGTCCAACAGAATTTTCTGAAACAACTCTTCTTTCCTCATTAATCTCTTTAGCACTTTGGTTGAAAATAATTGAGTACATGTGTATGAATCTGTTTTGAATGTTCTATTCTGTTCCATTGATTTATGTCCCTAATTTTATACCAATACCACTTTGTCATGGACACTGTAGCGTCACAGTTTTGAAATAGTTCTGACTATGAAAGTTTCTTTCATTATGTTATAAATTTAGAAATGACATTTTAATTTCTAAAAAATCTCTTGGGATTTGACTGGGATTGCACTGAATCTGTATATCTGTGGTGAATTCTCACAATATTATTGAATCTTCCAATCCACAAACATGCTATATTCCCTTTTTAAATTTATGTATTCTTTAAATTTCAACAAGATTTTGCAGTTTTCAAAGTACAGGATTTGTACATGTATTATGAAAAATTTCCATTTATTTTGTATTTCAAATTACTATAAATGGTATTTTAATTGCAATTTCCTTATCTTTTTGTTGCTGTTTGTGTTAGTTGCTCAGTCATGTCCGACTCTATGCAACCCCATAGACTATAGGCTCGCGAAACTCCTCTGTCCGTGGAATTATTCAGGCAAGAATACTGGAGTGGGTTGTCATTTCCTTCCCCTTTTGTTGCTAGTATATAGGAATAATATTGATTTTGCTAGTATAACCAAGTTCTGTAACCTTGCTAATCTCAACACTTAGTTTTAACACTTTTTAAAGGGGATTTCATTCATATGTAAATAGTTAAGTTATTTGTGAATAAACACTGTTATATTTCTTTCCAAACTCCACAGGCTTTCTTCATTTTTCTTGCTTTGCTGCACTGGTAGAACCTCCAGTACAAGTTGAAGGGTGATGGTATAAAGGGATATTTTTACCTTTTTTCCAACCTAATTTTAGGGAGAAAATATTCAGTCTTTCACCATTAAGTATGTAAGTGTGATGTTATCTTTAGTTTTTCTTTTAATAAATGCTCTTTATCAGTCAAAAACTATTTTATTCTTGCTAAGTTTTCATAAATGGCTATTAAATTTTTCAGATTTTATTGTGGTAAGAAACACATGAAACTTATCATCTTAACATTTTTAAGTGTACAGCTCTGTTCAGTTCAGTTGCTCAAATGTCTTCAACTTGTTGCGACCCCATGGACTGCAACACGCCAGGCCTCCCTGTCCATCACCAACTGCCAGAGTTGAGTCGGTTATGCCATCCAACCATCTATCCTCTGTTGTCCCTTTCTCCTCCTGCCTTCAGTCTTTTCCAGCATCAGGGTCTTTTCAAATGAGTCAGCTCTTCGCACCATGTGGCCAAAGGATTGGAGTTTCAGCTTCAACATCAGTCCTTCCAATGAACCAGTCAGGACTGATCTCCTTTAGGATGGACTGGTTGGATCTCCTTGCAGTCCAAGGGACTCGCAAAAGTCTTCTCCAATACCACAGTTCAAAAGCATCAATTCTTTGGTGCTCAGCTTTCTTTATAATCCAACTCTCACATCCATACATGACCAATGGAAAAACCATAGCCTTGACTAAACGGACCTTTGATGGCAAAGTAATGTCTTTGCTTTTGAATATGCTATCTAGGTTGGTCATCACTTTCCTTCCAAGGAGTAAGCATCTTTTAATTTCATGGCTGCCATCACCATCTGCAGTGATTTTGGAGCCCCAAAAAATAAAGTCAGCCACTGTTTCCAGTGTTTCCCCATCGATTTGCCATAAAGTGATGGGACTGGATACCATGATCTTAGTTTTCTGAATGTTGAGCTCTAAGCCAACTTTTTCACTCTCCTCTTTCACTTTCATCAAGAGGCTCTTTAGTTCTTCTTCACTTTCTGTGGTAAGGGTGGTGTTATCTGCATATCTGAGGTTATTGATATTCCTCCCAGCAATCTTGATTCCAGCTTGTGCTTCTTCCAGCCCAGCGTTCCTCATGATGTACTCTGCATAGAAGTTAAATAAGCATGGTGACAATATACAACCTCGACATACTCCTTTTCCTATTTGGAACTAGTCTGTTGTTCCATGTCCAGTTCTAAATGTTGTTTCCTGACCTGCATACAGGTTTCTCAAGAGGCAGGTCAGGGGGTCTGGTATTCCCATCTCTTTCAGAATTTTCCACAGTTTATTGTGATCCACATAGTCAAAGGCTTTGGCATAGTCAATAGAGCAGAAATAGATGTTTTTCTGGAACTCTCTTGCTTTTTTGATGATCCAGCAGATGTTGGCAATTTGGTCTCTGGTTCCTCTGCCTTTTCTAAAACCAGCTTGAACATCTGGACATTCACGGTTCACGTATTGTTGAAGCCTAGGTTGGAGAATTTTGAGCATTACTTTACTAGCATGTGAGATGAGTGCAGTTGTGCAGTAGTTTGAGTATTCATTGGCGTTGCCTTTCTTTGGGATTGAAATGAAAACTGACCTTTTCCAGTCCTGTGGCCACTGCTGAGTTTTCCAAATTTGCTGACATATTGAGTGCAGCACTTTCACAACATCATCTTCCAGGATTTGAAAGAGCTTTTGCCTGGAAAATCCCATGGACGCAGAAGCCTGGTAGGCTGCAGTCCATGGGGTCGCTAAGAGTTGGACATGACTGAGCGACTTCACTTTCACTTTTCACTTTCATGCATTGGAGAAGGAAATGGCAACCCGCTCCAGTGTTCTTGCCTGGAGAATCCCAGGGACGGTGGAGCCAGTTGGGCTGCCATCTATGGGTTCGCAAGAGTCGGACACGACTGAAGCGACTTAGCAGCAGCAACAGCAAGTGAAATTCCATCACCTCCACTAGCTTTGTTCGTACTGATGCTTCCTAAGGCCCACTTGACTTCACATTCCAGAATGTCTGGCTCTAGGTCAGTGATCACACCATCGAGATTATCTGGGTTGTGAAGATCTTTTTTGTACTGTTGTTCTGTGTATTCTTGCCACCTCTTCTTAATATCGTCTGCTTCTGTTAGGTCTATACATTTCTGTCCTTTATTGAGCCCATCTTTGCATGAAATGTCCCCTTGGTATCTCTAATTTTCTTGAAGAGATCCCTAGTCTTTCCCATTCTGTTGTTTTCCTCTATTTCTTTGCACCAATCCCTGAGGAAGGCTTTCTTATCTCTCCTTGCTATTCTTTGAAACTCTGCATTCAAATCGGTATATCTTTCCTTTTCTCCTTTTTCTGCTTTTCACTTTTCTTTTCACAGCTATTTGTAGGCCTCCTCAGACAGCCATTTTGCTTTTTTGCATTTCTTTTTCTTGGGGATGGTCTTGATCCTTGTCTCCTGTACAATGTCATGAACCTCAGTCCATAGTTCATCAGGCACTCTATCATATCTCGCTCCTTAAATCTATTTGTCACTTCCACTGTATAATCGTTAGGGATTTGATTTAGGTCATACCTGAATGGTCTAGTGGTTTTCCCTACTTTCTTCAATTTAAATCTAAATTTGGCTATAAGGAGTTCATGATCTGAGCCACAATCAGCTCCCAGTCTTGTTTTTGTTGACTGTATAGAGCTTCTCCATCTTTGGCTGCAAAGAATATAATCAATCTGATTGCGGTGTTGGCCATCTGGTGATGTTCATGTGTAGAGTCTTTTCTTGTGTTGTTGGAAGAGGGTATTTGCTATGACCAGTGCGTTCTCTTGGCAAAACTCTATTAGCCTTTGCCCTGCTTCATTCCGTACTCCAAGGCCAAATTTGCCTGTTACTCCAAGTATTTCTTGACTTCCTACTTTTGCATTCCAGTTCCCTATAATGAAAAGGACATCTTTTTTGGGTGTTAATTCTAGAAAATCTTGTAGGTCTTCATAGAACCATTCAACTTCAGCTTCTTCAGCATTACTGGTCAGGGCGTAGACTTGGATTACTGTGATATTGAATGGTTTGCCTTGGAGATGAACAGAGATCATTCTGTCATTTTTGAGATTGCATCCAAGTATTGCATTTTGGACTCTTTTGTTGACTCTGATGGCTACTCCACTTCTTCTAAGGGATTCTTGCCCACAGTAGTAGATACAATGGTCATCTGAGTTAAATTCACCTATTCTAGTCCATTTTAGTTCACTGATTCCTAAAATGTCAACGTTCACTCTTGCCATCTCCTGTTTGATCACTTCCAGTTTGCCTTGATTCATGGACCTAACATTCCAGGTTCCTATGCAATATTGCTCTTTACAACATCAGACCTTGCTTTTATCACCAGTCACATCCACAGCTGGGTGTTGTTTTTGCTTTAGCTCCATCTCTTCATTCTTCCTGGAGTTATTTCTCCACTGATCTCCAGTAGCATATTGGGCACCTTCCGACCTGGGGAGTTCATCTTTCAGTGTCCTATCTTTTTGCCTTTTCATACTGTTCATGGGGTTCTCAAGGCAGGAATACTGAAGTGGTTTGCCATTCCCTTCTCCAGTGGACCACATTTGGTGAGAACTCTCCACCATTACCTGTCTGTCTTGGGTGGCCCTACACGGCATTGCTCATAGTTTCATTGAGTTAGGCAAGGCTGTGGTCCATGTGATTAGATTGGTTAGTTTTCTGTGATTGTGGTTTTCAGTCTGTCTGCAATGGCACCCCACTCCAGTGCTCCTGCCTGGAAAATCCCATGGACGGAGGAGCCTGGTAGGCTGCAGTCCATGGGGTTGCTAAGAGTCGGACACGACTGAGCAACTTCACTTTCACTTTTCACTTTCATGCATTGGAGAAGGAAATGGCAACCCACCCCAGTGTTCTTGCCTGGAGAATCCCAGGGACGGGGGAGCCTGGTGGGCTGCTGTCTGTGGGGTCACACAGAGTCAGACACGACTGAAGTGACTTAGCAGCAGCAGCAGCCCTCTGATGGAGAAGACTAAGAGGCTTATGTATGCTTCCTGATGGGACAGACTGACCTAGGGGTATACTGGGTCTTGTTTTGATGGTGGGGCCATGCTCAGTAAACCTTTTTAATCCAATTTTCTATTGATGGGTGGAGCTGTGTTCCCTTCCTGCTATTTACAGCTCTGTGTTGTTAAGTATATTTAAATTGTTGTAAAAAAGATGTCCTAGTGGCTCAGAGGTAAATAATCCACCTGCAATGCTAGAGGATGTCTGCAGTTTAGTAGACAGGGCCGGAAGCTCCCCTGGAGAAGGAAATGGTAGTTGACTCTAGTATCCTTGCCTGGGAAATCCCATAGACAGAGAAGCCTGGCAGTCTACAGGTCATGGGGTCACAAGAGCTGGACACGTCTTAGTGACTAAACCACTACCACCACCACCGAAAGAGATGTCCAAAAACTTTTCATCTTGTGGAACTGAAACTCTATACCCATTAAACAGTAACTGCCCGTTTCCTTCTCCTTCCAAGCCTAGTAACCTCCATTCTACTTTCTATTTTATGAATGTGAAAATATGAATATGAAAATAGAAATACCTTTATGGGATCTCCATATAAGTGGAATCATACAATATTTGTCCTTTTGTAACTGGCTTATTTCACTTAGCATAGTGTCCTTAAGGTACATCCAAATTTAGCATGTTTGGAGGAGGAAATGCCAACCCATTCCAATATTCTTGCCTGGAGAATCCCACAGACAGAGGAGGCTGGCAGGTTACAATCCATGGGATCACAAGAATTGGACATGACTTAGCAACTAAACTACCATTACCAAATATAGCATGTTACAGGCTACAAAGAATTAAATAGCTTCATGGTATTTCTTTCTATGTAAACACCATGTTTGGTCCATTCATCTTCAGTGGACATTTGGACTGTTGCTACCTTCAGAGTCTTGTGAATAATACTGTTGTGAAATGGGTTTACAAGTATCTTTTGAAAACACTGCTTTCAGTTATTTTTGATACATACCCAGAAGTAAGACTGCTAGATCATATGAAGGTTCTATTTTTAATTTTTTGAGGAACCTCCATACTATTCTCAGTAGCATTTGCACAAGTTTACAATCCTGTCTACAGTTCAGAAAGGTTCCAACTTCTCCACATCCCTGCTGAAACTTGTTATTTTCTTTATACACACACACACACACACACACACACACACACACACACACTATCCTAATGGGTGTAAGGTAGTAGCTCATGGTGGTTTTGATTTGTATTTCTTTGATGGTTCATGGTGTTGGGTGTCTTTTCACATCCTTACAAGCTATTTGTATATCCTTTTTGGAGAAATGTCAAGTCTGCCTTCTCATTGGTTTTCAGCAATTTGATTATGATTTCTTCTGTGTGTTTCTTCAGTATACGTGTGTGTGCTTGTGCAAAACCCTGCTTGATATTGTCACATGTGTAACTGATACTCTGCTCCTTTTTTCCACAGGCACATTTCTTGCTTCATTTTGAAGAGATTATATTTTTATTGACTTTAAGTTTACTCATCATTTTTTCTTCAGTGTTGAACCTTCTGATACCAGTCAGTGGAAGTTGCATTTCTAACACTGTATTTGTTCATATATTTTTCATCTGTAGATATTCCATGGTTTTCTTTCCCACAATCTATTTTTCTCCTCATTATGCTCATGTTGCTTTTTTAAGTATCTAAATACCACATAGTAGCTTTTCAACCTCTTCTTTTAGTCTCCCTAGCCTTGATATTTTTTTTTTTTAATTTTCTGATTCTTATCCCTGGCAGTTCAATTCAGTTCAGTTCAGTTGCTCAGTCATGTCGATTCTTTGCGACCCCATGAATTGCAGCACGCCAGGCCTCCCTGTCCATCACCAACTCCCAGAGTTCACTCAGACTCACATCCATCAAGTCAGTGATGCCATCCAGCCATCTTATCCTCTGTCGTCCCCTTCTCCTCCTGCCCCCAATTCCTCCCGGCATCAAAGTCTGTTCCAGTGAGTCAACTCTTCGCATGAGGTGGCCAAAGTACGGGAGTTTCAGCTTTAGCATCATTCCTTCCAAAGAAATCCCAGGGCTGATCTCCTTCAGAATGGACTGGTTGGATCTCCTTGCAGTCCAAGGGACTCTTAAGAGTCTTCTCCAACACCACAGTTCAAAAGCATCAATTCTTCAGTGCTCAGCTTTCTTCACAGTCCAACTCTCACATCCATACATGACCACAGGAAATACCATAGCCTTGACTAGACAAACCTTTGGGTCACAATTACCTGCTTATTGGCAAGTCTACTAAGTTTTCACTGAATGTTAGGCTGAATGGATATTTTGTGTTCAAACATGTATATTTTGATGTCTTTCTTGAAGAGCATCGCTCTTTGTTCTGACAGGCAGTTAAATTGTTGATAAGCTGGACCATGTAGATCTACTTTTAAGGTTTTCTAGGGCAAGTCTACAGTTGTACTCCAGTCCTTGTAGCTAGTGCAGCTCTAATTTCAAAGTATCATATCTCTGGGGTCTTTACTGAAGACCTGGCTTATTTCCAAGGGCTCTTCATTTTGATGTCAGAGGTCATTTCCTCTTGTAGAAGCTGTGGGGATTAATTTATAATTCCCAATTGTTCTTTTGCCTGAGTTTGTGGAGTTTCACTATAATCACATCCAGCTTAAAACTCAAAAAAGACTCGAGGGAACTATATGCATATTTTTGAATCTCTTATTATGCATATCTTTCTCCTTTACGAAATTCTGTTCTTTAATTTCCAACATCTCAGTCTTTCTGAACTGTAATTTACATCTTCTCAATTCAGCGAGGCCAATTATTTCTTCTTGTGCTCATATTCCCTGTATCTGCGGTTGGGAAATTGCCTCTAGGTAGAAATTTGGAGCAATTGTAGGGCACACTTTGGTTGTTTTCCCTCTTTCAGTCATCACATTCTGTGCAGCTTACTGCTCAAAGTTTGAAAGCAATTGCTTCACGTATTTTGTCAGTTTCTAATTGTTTATAGCATGAAGCTATATCCAATATTTGTCATTCTGTCATAACTCATAAAAGAAATTAATAACTGATTTTACATTTTAAAATTAGAGAAATATTTCAACTATACAAAATATTATAGGAAGATATGTCCATTTAAACCAGATTAAAACCAATTTTGCTATAGTGATTCAGATCATTTAATATGAAAGGAAAAAATGCTATAAATGTACTTACAGCTTTCATGTACATCAAGTCTACTTATCTTTCTCCTGTATTAGAGGCAAACATTGATGTATGTTTCCCAATTATAGTTTTATACTTGTTATAAATCTGTCCATACATAGTATGTAACATGGTTTTTTTCATATTTCATCTCAATAGCAGCTTCTCTCTATTAAACATTAAAGAACCTTTTCTGCCCATGTACAGCACATTCTCCAGGCCAATGACATGAAAGGAATGCCCATATAGACTACTGCCTCCTCCCTATGGAGTCTTTGCCTCTTTGGTACCTTAGTCCCACAGATTTCCACATTAGCAGAGCCAAACTCCTATGTCTTCCTCTTCAGCTCATTGAGTGGTGTCTCCACTTAGGCATTACCAACTTCTGCTGCAATCATTGATGTTTTTCCTACCAAGAAAGGTGGGCTGATGTAAATCTCAAAACTTATATTCCCTTTTTCCTCAAGGATCACAGTTATACTGCCTTTTGGTCATACCAGAAACAACTGAAATGTTTTTTCATCCAGTGTGATACTTGCTTACAATAAGAGGGTAAGTCTGAAACCGAATCATGATTTGCATAATTATAGGAGAAGTTTCCAAAAAGATGCTTAAAAAGTATTTTTATTACAGTGGTATAACTGAGATAAGTGATTCTATTATGTAATAATATACCACATTTTTAGAACTTCTTTTAATCTAAAGTTTAACTGCTGAAAATAAAATTCATATACATCACTCTCTCATCCCAAGCTTCCTTTCTTTTGGTTAAATTAACCAGTTACTCTCAGAGCTTCTCTGTGCCACTTGAGATGACATTATTTCTCTGTCCACAAGCTATCTCCATGTCAAACATCCTTATCGTTAGTTTCATTGCTTAGCTTCTGTGTCTCTTGCTATACCTCTTTTGATAATATACAGAACTCCTGTCATATCACTTCCATCCTATCAATGGAGTCATCGATTACCTTTTTAACTTCCAAAGCCAATGAACACTGTTCAGTTCCTACTTTGCCTTATGATTTACTACTTGACACTCTTCTTGAAACATACTCTACCTTTAGCCTCTACTGATAACTTTTCTTCTTACCTTACTAACAACTCACTGTCCTTCGATGTTCTTTTTTGTCTACTCATTCCTTGAATATTGAGATTTGTGGATTCTCTCACTTCATTCCACATACTCTCCTTGAACAATCACTTCCACTCTAGTATTTGTAAGGGTGAAAATTAAGCTAATGTAATAAAGAGACCTGCAAAGTCCAGTCACTTAAAGAAAAAAGAAATCTTTTTCAATGTCATGTAATAGTCTAAGGTAAATACTTTGGTGGTGGGAAGCTTTGCTCCAGGGACCCAGGTTTCTTCCCAGTCATTGCCTCCCCATTTCATAGGGCACTGCTGTGGTTTCCATGGTCAGGGCTGGGTTGTTCCAGGCTTCAGTTGTTCACCCACTGGAAGGAATTAAAAATACAGAGATGACATTCTAGCTGCCCCAGTTTGGGGAACTGCCATCACCATATTCTTAACTACCATTTGCACATCTACCATTTTCCCATTAGGTGCATTTTTCCACACATCACCCAGGATGGTCTTTTAAAAACACACACCTACTCATGTCACTTAAAAGAAAACCAATGGTTAAAAAGATAAAATTCCAACTCCCTGACTTGTCTTATAAATATCTCTACATTCTCTCCTTGATGCTCAGCTACATCCAGAATTATTCTTTTTTTTTTTTGAACTGTGTAGTCTAATAGTAGGTGGCTTCCTTTGTGGCTCAGTTGGCAAAGAATCCGCCTGCAATGCAGGAGATCTGGGTTCGATTCCTGGGTTAGGAAGATCACCTGGAGAAGGAAATGGCAACCCACTCCACTATTCTTGCTTGGGAAATCCCATGGACAGAGGAGCGTGGTGGGCTACAGTCCATGGGGTCGTAAGAGTCGGGCACGACTTAGCGACTGACCCACCACCACCATCAGAGTCCAGTAGTATTTAACTAATCTCAATTTCTTGTTATATTGTACGTACTCTGTTTCCTTTATGTATGTCTTTCTCTTTGTCAAGTACATTTTGTCTTTTATTTGGCTATTTTCCATTTTTCATTTGCCAGGTTTCAGTTCAAATTTTACTTCCACTAATGAATGTGTAAGAGACTCTAATATATATAATCAGGGAAGTAATTAGAAAAGAATGTGCAAAATATAACGTGAAGTATTAATAAAACCCATAATTTGGGAATCTATTGTATAAGGATGCTTACTGGCCAAAATTTTTAGTACAAGTTATCTTGCAGATGGTTGGAACATTTGACCAAAAACTGTGAAACCTTAACTAAGATTCATTAAAATTAGGTATCATCCCATTACAAAGAGTTATATTTACATCCCTGAATTTGAAAATGTAAAAGAAGCACGTGGGTATTTATTTAGGCATTTTCCCCGGCTCAATTTTCATATTTTTTGGTGCCCTTAAATATTTTTTGAATAACAAGACATAGCTGGTGAGGTCTTCTATAATGTCAGTTCAATTAACAATTTGAAAAACAAAATCTACTGTGCCTATCCTATTGTTTGCACATGGAAATGGGTAGTTTGGCCTGGGTATCTTGGCACATATGCTATATTTATTTTTAATCTGATTCATCTCTAGTTCAACTTGAAAAATTGCCTCTGTCATCAACATTGCCAAAGATATTTCATCAAAGTCTGTACTTCACCAGATTTCCAAGAAAGGCCATGGAGAATTCTGATTTTTCTTAGGTGGTCCCAGTAATTTCAGGCTTTGAAGAGTTTTGGAACAATTTTTTTTCTTTTAGACCAATATCCTTTTTAAAATGTTTTCAATATAAAAATTCATCCCAATAAGCTCATCCGTCAGCTATTCTGGCACTCACTGTACAGCTTTATACCCAGAATTTCTTTATGTACTTCTTTTGTCTTGTATATGACTGATTCTGTGCATCTCTTATTTTACATAGGATTAATTCTACAATTTTCAATTTTTAAGCTAATTACTTCATGATTTAGAGGGAAAATACTTGCTTTACATTTTACAGAATAAATAAGACAATGCATAGCACATAGTAGCTACTCAGTAAACAACTGATAAATAAGAAGTTTATGGAAATTAATTAAGTGACCAACAGGGAAAAATCCTCCAAATACCTAAGGAAAAGATGTAAGGATGTAAAATAGTGCCATACTAATGTATGTTTTATTACTTCAAAGAAAGTAGTTTCCTAAATTAATCTCTACAGGTTCCTCTAAGTATATAAATGCTAATAAAATAGTTTACATCCTGGTGAACCAAAAAAATCAAAATATTAAATGCTATATGTTGCAATTGCTCTTATGAAATGAATTCCCCCTGTGTCCTTGCAATGGGATTACAACAGACAGTTATATGCTAACTGCTCTTTATTGCACCAAACAGTCCACTAGTTCAGCCAATAGTCCCATTTTTGGTAGGAAAGTAAGGAACAAATTTTTCTAAAAAAGAACATAGTGAAAGAGTCACAGTGTGGTAAATAAGTATATATTCTTTCAGGAGGATTTACAAAGGAGGAAGTAACAAAAGGATGGAGTCAGGCGATTCTCTGTGAAAATGGGGAAGCATCAGGCTAACCACAAAAGCAATGTGACTAGGGGAAGGGAAGCTGGAGGTAATGATGTGGAGCAGAGCCATGTGAAATTCCATGAGCCCCTCACCTCTTCTTCACAACATGGAGCATGTGTGTCTGTTTCACGTTATAGCAATGGAAGAGAACATAGCAGTTACTTTAATCCTATTCTATTTTCAGTGACTTTGTAATTAATTGAAGGTCATAAGTATTTAATGTTCTTTTTCTTTCCTACTTGGAAACTAACAAGAAGAGAATGTATTTCTTTCTTCACAATTCACACTGATATGCATTCTGGCCTGAACTACTGAGAGTCTCCAATAGAAAAACTGACACACCAGCAACTTTAGGAGCTATGAGGGTTTCATTCCTAATAGGAATCATATGGAAGACTGGCTGTCACAAATGTGAACACCAGCTTCATAGCTGATGTATCATTTTTGTGTGCAAATAAATATCTCAAGTATTTTCCAAAAGAATGAAGATGAAAAGGCAAGACAAGAATTACATAAGATCCAGATGAAGATGATGCAATTCCTATGTCATTCATATATTTTTCCCTTTTCATTCTGTTCATGGAATGGCAGTAAGATCAAGCTAGTCAATCCTGAAGTGAATCCTAAATATTCATTGGAAGGACTGATGCTGAAGCTGAAACTCCAATATTTTGGCCACTTGATGTGAAGAGCCGACTCATTGGAAAAGACCCTGATGCTGGGAAGGATTGAGGGCAGCCGGAGAAGGGGGTAGCAGAAGATGAGATGATGGGATGGCATCATCGACTCAATGGACATGAGTTTGAGCAAAATCCAGGAGATAGTGAAGGACAGGGATGCCTGGTGTGCTGCAGTCCATGGGGTTGAAAAGAGTCAGATACAACTGAGTGATTGAACAACAGTGATATCATTCATGAATTCATCTACCCAGAATTTTCCCAATATAATGGGCCTGTATAAAAAGGAGAGTGAAAAGTTCACAGGCCTGTTTTTGAACAAGCTTTTACTGAAATGTGGGCATTATTTAATCTTGGCCCAAGACATGAGCATCAAGGGTAACTGAAAGAGAAGATAAGGGCTCAAACCTATGCTGAATCTTCTCAAGAATTGATTGTTTTAGAATCTTCTAGATAATTCCATTATGTTTTAAAATATGAAATTACAAACAGTAGAAAATTTTTTGTTTTTAAAAATATTTATGATAATTAACTGGCTAGAATAGACATTTGTAGTATTTCCTATGCTTTAGTCCTTACTCTCCCAGGGACGGGGGAGCCTGGTGGGCTTCCGTCTATGGGGTCGCACAGAGTCGGACACGACTGAAGCAACTTAGCATAGCATAGTCCTTATTCTGCAATCCCAGTAGTTCTAAGATTTCTTTCCTGCTACACTCAAGTTACTAGGGAAAACCAGAGGACAAGTCTCAGAGAAACAGACAGGCTTTGCCAAAAATATCTTGCTCCCAGTCCTTAAACTTCTACCAAAATGGTGACCCAGTACATAGTGACTATAAACATTCCCAGCATGCTGGAATTTGATGGTGAAACTTAGAAAACTTTATGAGAATCTAATGGTTCTGTGCATGTTTTTTCCTTTTAAGTTAGAGAGTTTAGGAGAAAGAAACTACTGTTAGATTACAGTGAGGCTAATGAAAATTTGGGGAGAAACTATGTATATTTACTTTTCAATGCCTGGTGATTTTTTAGCTCAATGGTATTTTCCAGCAGAATCCCACTGTAAAAAATTTTATAAAACATTGCTTATAATTATGTTAAACATACCAAAATAAAATTTTAAAATGCCAGTAGCTATCCCAACAATAATGATAGAGAATTTTTAAATGTATGTATGTACACATATACACACATGCACCCTCAAAACTATACTCTTTAATAGGAGACTTACAGAAATAATCTCTAGGGGCTGCTGCTGCTGCTGCTGCTGCTAAGTCACTTCAGTCATGTCCGACTCTGTGCGACCCCATAGACGGCAGCCCACCAGCCTCCCCCGTCCCTGGGATTCTCCAGGCAAGAACACTGGAATGGGTTGCCATTTCCTTCTCCAATGCATGAAAGTGAAAAGTGAAAGTGAAGTTGCTCAGTCGTGTCCGACTCTTAGCGACCCCATGGACTGCAGCCCACCAGGCTCCCCCGTCCCTGGGATTCTCCAGGCAAGAATACTGGAGTGGGTTGCCATTGGCTTCTCCGCCTAGGGGCTAAGGACTATTAACTTTGTTTAAAACAAATCATATTGCTTAAAGTGGCTTTGTGCTTCACTTTGAGTGTTCTGAGGGACAAGCCAAGAAGTTGTTTTAGGAGAATTAATAATACTTCTTTAGAAGGGTTAGTCTTTGTTAGTTGTTCAGCCATATCTGATTCTTTGTGACCCCACGGACTATGCCAGGCTCTTTGTAGCCTTCTCTTACAGTCCTGGCTTTCAGAATTTAGTTACAACCAATATAACTAAGAAACACCGGCTCATTCTTAATTTTTTTAAGTCTTGAAAGCATGAGTCTTCAGGAGACAGATCTAGGACACCAAGGAAGTACTGGACCTGAAAGTTTCAACATTAAGCAGTAATCAAATTTCCTACTATTTTGTCTGGAAGCTTCATTAGGGAGACAGAATGGGAAAATATATATTTTATTCTATGTTGAAATAGTTATCCAGTCTATATAAATTGAAAATTTTGCAGTTACAGTTTTGCCACTGGATGATGCTCTTGCATTTTCAGTAAGGCAAAATCATGCTTGAATAAGTTTATTGTCACCATAAGTCTAGCCAGATAGTGACCAATACTAGCATTACAATTGCAAGTTTTGCAAACAGGGATTTTTTTGTTTTTTTTAAAAAAAGCAGCATTGGAAGAACTAGATGCCAGAAAGGTGAAGTGAAAAACACACAGTTCAGTTCAGTTCAGTCGCTCAGTCGTATCTGACTGTTTGCGACCCCATGGACTGCACCACACCAGGTCTGCCTGTCCATCACCAACTCCCAGAGTTTACTCAAACTCATGTCCATTGAGTTGGTGATGCCATTCAACCATCTATCCTCTGTCGTCACCTTCTCCTCCTGCCTTCAATCTTTCCCAGCATCACGGTCTTTTCAAATGAGTCAGTTCTTCACATCAGGTGGCCGAAGTATTGAAGTTTTAGCTTCAGCCATCAGTCCTTCCAATGAATACCCAGGACTGATTTCCTTTAGGATGGACTGGTTGGATCTCCTCGCAGTCCAAGGAACTCTCAAGAGTCTTCTCCAATACCACAGTTCAAAAACATCAATTCTTCTGCGCTCAGTTTTCTTTATAGTCCAACTTTCACAACCATACATGACTAATGGAAAAACCATAGTTTTGACTAGAAGGACATTTATTAGCAAAGTAATGTCTCTCCTTCCAAAGAGCAAGTGTCTTTTAGTTTCATGGCACAGTCACCATCTGCAGTGCTTTTGGAGCCCCCAAAAATAAAGTCTCTCACTATTTCCATTGCTTCCGCATCTATTTACCATGAAGTGATGGGACAAGATGCCATGATCTTAGTTTTCTAAATGTTGAGTTTTAAGCCAACTTTTCACTCTCCTCTTTCACTTTCATCAAGAGACTCTTTAGTTCCTCTTCACTTTCTGCTATAAAGGTGGTGTCATCTGCATAGCTGAGGTTATTGATATTTCTCCTGGCAAACTTGATTCCAGCTTGTGCTTCCTCCAGCCCAGCATTTCTCATGATGTACTCTGCAAATAAGTTAAATAAGCAGGGTGACAATATATAGCTTTGACATACTCCTTTCCCTATTTGGAACCAATCTGTTCCATGTCCAGTTCTAACTGTTGCTTCCTGACCTGCAAACAGATTTCTCAAGAGGCAGGTCAGGTGGTCTGGTATTCCCATCTCTTTCAGCATTTTCCACAGTTTGTTGTGATCTACACAGTCAAAGTCGTTGGCATAGTCAAAAAAGCAGAAGTAGATGTTTTTCTGGAACTCTCTTGCCTTTTCAATGATCCAATGGATGTTGGCAATTTGATCTCTAGTTCCTCTGCCTTTTGTAAATCCAGCTTGAACATCTGGAAGTTCACGGTTCACGTGCTGTTGAAGCCTAGCTTGGAGAATTTTGAGCATTACTTTGCTAGCATATGAGATGAGTACAATTGTGCAGTAGTTTGAAAAACACTGGACCATCTCTATTTTATTCTGATGTGTGCTGTGGTTAGGATGTTTTGATCTAATGAAATATTAGTGCATTTTGTTGCCACTGCTCCCCAAAATACTTTATGGTTCTTGGCTCTTAACATGAAAAATAGGCCATAAAGCCCACTCCTGGGCATATAGCATGAGAAAACCATCATTTGAAAAGATACATGCACCCCAGTGTTCACTGCAGCAGCATTGTAAATAGCCAAGGCATGGAAATAACCTAAATGTCCATCAACAGATGAATGGATAAAGATGTGATACATGTATATAATGGTATTTTACTCAGTCATAAAACAGAATGAAAAAATACCATTTTCAGCAAGATAGATGGACCTAGAGATTATCATACTAAGTAAACCACACAAAGACAAATATCTGTGGAATGAACAAATGAACTTATTTAGGAAACAAACAGATTCACAGACTTTGAAAACCACTTATGTTTACCAAAGGGAAACTGTAGGGAGTAGGGATAAGTTACGAGTTTGAGATTTACATATACACACTACTATATATAAAATAGATTATCAACAGGGCCCTACTGTATAGCACAAGGAAATTTACTCAATATTCTGTGATAACCTATATGGGAAAATAATCTGAAAAAGAATGGATATATGATTTATGTATAACTGAATTACTTTGCTGTGCACCCGAAACTAACACAACACTGTAAGTCAAATATATTCCAATAAAAAATAAAAATTAAATTAAAAAATAGGCCATGAAATACTCATTGCCTCAAGGAAATGTTGTTATAGCACAATTTGATAATTTAAAACTCATACTCTCTGCTTTTTAACTACAAAAGTCAATATCTGTAACAAAGACAGCAAAATGCTTTGCGGATGCATCCTCATGGTCAAAGGACCCCTTCTCCTCCTCACTCTAGGGAACTGTACTGAGTTGTCCAGTGGAGAAGAGGGAGAGATGGAGGGGCTACACAGTATCAAATATCCATATGCCTCCGAGAAGGAGTCACTGCGTATACCCTTGTGCTCAGCCCTTTTGGAGAGTAAAAATATAATAAACATACTCATTAGAAACTCACCAATTTCTTTCATTTCTCCCTTCATAAATACAAATGGGCAACTAAGAACCACAGTTATATGAGAAGAATGTAGCATAAAAGAGAGAAAATAACAAAAACAGCAAAAAGGGTCAAGAAGGGATGGAGTCGGGAGGGAGAGAGAGGGAGATTTATTTTTAGGAATTGACTCACAATTGTGGAGGCTTGCTCATCCAAGATCTTCAGCCTAGGACAGCAGGCTGAAGATCTAGGGAAGAGTTGATGTTACGGACTGAATTCAAAGACAGACTGAAGACAAAATTCCTTCTTCCTTAGGGGACCTCAGGCTTTTTTTCTTAAGGCTTCCAATGTTTTTTTCTTAAGGAATGAGACCCACTGACAGTATGGAGGGCAAGCTGCTTTACTCGAGTCTATGGTTTAAATGTTAATCTCATTTAAAAACAATACCCAACAGCAACACCTAGACTAGGGTTTGACCAAATAACTAGTTACTCAGCCCTAGCCAAGTTGACACATACAATTAATCATTATAAACATTAAAACTTTCAGCAGAAGGACTGGTGAATAAATTTAAGAAAATTTTCTGGAAGGTAAACAGAAGAGAAAAAAGATGGGATATATGAAGACAAAAGAAGGACATAAGTCCTCAGATTCCAAGGGATCACAAAATAGGTAGTATGGTTGATAAAAAATGAAAGAAGCCTGGTATCTAAAAACTACTGAAATTTCAGAACATCAAAACTGAGAGAAGATTCTAAAAATTTTCAGAGGGGAAGAATCACTTCCCAAGGAACATGAATTATACTGGCACTGGAGTTGTCTCTAGCAACCCCTGGATTTAATCTCCTCAAAATTTGAGGGAAAATGAGATACTTGACTTCAAATTCTATCCTCAGGCAAACTATCAATCAAATAAGAAGTCAGGAAGAAGGAATATTCAGACATGTAATGACTCTGAAAGTTTTTCTGCACATACTCCTGTTGAGATATTCTAAAATTTACTCTGCCAATTCAAGAGGATGAAAAGCATCAAAGGAAAAGACGACCCTTTACATATATCTGAAGCAAAGAAGCTGGATTTATTACTTGCTTAGCAAGTAAGAACTGTGGATGTGGAATGAAGTCTCTAAATACAGCAAAGAGCAGACTTAATGTAAAACCTGAGGAAGGTGGAGCTTAGGGACTGGCTCACGTCCATAGGCACGCTGAAGTGAAGCACCTGCTGACTGGCCGACAATGAGAGGCCTGAGGACTTAAATGAAGCTACCACTGATTGACTTGGATAGGTTTAAATCTGTTCTGAGGTATCCTGTTTACGACTTGAGTTTTGGGGCTAAAGAACAATCAGTACTGTCTTTTCTTCATCATGGAGAAGAGGATATTTTATTCTCAGAACAAAGAGGATGATGTGGAGTCCAGGAAAGGTAGATCCAAGCAAGAGAAATGAGAAGTTCTAGCTGACAGTGGCTTCATAGATCTAGAGAACCACTTACCTCAGTTGGATTAGGTGGCTGGTTATCTGCAGAAGTTAGGTATATAAATGCAAAGGAGAACTGAATAAAATATGAAGTATGTTTGAGAGTTTGGGGAGAAGCATGATATAGTATGGCGCTGCTGCTGCTAAGTCGCTTCAGTTGTGTCTGACTCCGTGCGACCCCATAGATGGTAGCCCACCAGGCTCCCCCATCCCTGGGATTCTCCAGGCAAGAACACTGGAGTGGGTTGCCTTCACTTCTCCAATGCATGAAAGTGAAAAGTGAAAGTGAAGTCGCTCAGTCGTGTCTGACTCTTAGCGACCCCATGGACTATAGCCCACCAGGCTCCTCTGTCCGTGGGATTTTCCAGGCAAGAGTACTGGAGTGGGGTGCCATTGCCTTCTCCGTTGATATAGTATCACACTTATAAGCACATACCTGCAGGCTGATGGACTGTGCTTGAGTCCCTTCTCTGCTTGTTACACACCTCCACTGTGTAACCTTGAGCATGCTACTTAGGCTGTCTCTGCCTTGGCTGCCTCGGCTGCCTCATCTGTATACTGACTATAGTAATTGTCTCTATCTTAGAGAGATAAGGATCACACAATGTGTATTGTTATCTATTGCTTTGTTACAAAGCATAGCAAAACTTTGTGGCTTAAAAAGTGCAGAGTATTTATTATCACTCATAGTTTCTGTGGGTCGAGAAAATGGGAGAGGCTTGGCTGGGAGACCTGACTCAAGGTTTCTGATGGTCTGGCAATCAAGAGTTGGGGGCTAACTATGGAAAACAATATGGAAGTCCCTCAAAAAACTATTAGAGCTACCTTATGATCCAGCAACCCACTCCTGGGCATATACTCAGATAAAACTATAATTTGAAAAGATCCACGCACGCCTATGTTCATAGCAACACTATTTACAACAACCAAGACATGGAAACAACCTAAAAGTCCACTGACAGATGAATGGACGTGAAGACATGGCACATACATATACCAACGGAATATTACTCAGCCAGAAAAAAGAAGGAAATAATCCCATCTGTACCAACACGGATGGGCCTAGAGATTATCACACTAAGCAAAGTAAGTCAGAAAGACAAATATCCTATGATGTCACTTACACGTGGAATCTAATGCATGACACAAATGAACTTATCTATGAAACAGAAACAGACTCACAGACTTGAGCTTGCCAAGGGGGAGGGGCTTCGGGGGAGTGGAGGAGTAGAAGTTTGGGACTAGCAGATGCAAACTAAGATATATAGAATTGATAAACAACAAGGCCCCTACTGTGTAGCACAGGGAACTATATTCAACATCCTATGATGAACCATAATGAAAAGGAATATAAAAAATATGTATAACTGAGTCATTTGTCTGTACAGCAGAACTTAAATCATTTTTCCATACAACAGCATTGTAAATCAACTAAAATTCAATAAAGTATAAAAAGGATTTTAGGGCTATATTGGCTGGCAAATTGATGCACAAGAGGCCTCTGTCCCTTTTTCTGTGGGCCTCTTCCAGTGATGCTGGTATATCCTATGATTCAGTGGCTAGATTCCCCCAAGACAAAATGATAGAGGGGAGGAGCTTCGCAGAAATTACCCCATTTATGACTTAGTCTCAGAATCATATAGCATCACTTTTGCCTCATTCTACTCAGTAGAATGAATCGCTTTGTCCAGTCCACATTTAAGGGAAGGAGGATACAAAGACAGGAGGACCACTGATTTTACACATTATTTTAAAATTATGACATAACTTTGTAGAACAATCTTTGGCATAAAATAAGTAATGTATGTGTGTCTGATATTGTTAACACCATAATAAAAACTTTTAGCCTGTTTATTAGTATATAGAAGTATGTTTGACTTCTGTATATTTATATTTTATCTAGTATTTTGAAAAACTTTCATCAGTTTTTCAGGGGAATTTTTTAACCTTCTATGAATTCAACCATAATACCTGCAAGTAAAGAATATTTTGTTTCTTGCTTCCAGATCCTTACGTATTCTATTTATTTCTTTGGTTTTGACATACTTGTTAGCACCTCCAGTACCATGCTGAAGGGCGTGGGACAACAGGTTCTCTTGGTTTGTCTCTGGTAGTCGAGGACACACTTGCAACCTGTGATGTTGGCAGGAGGCTTTTTGTAGATATTCTTTGTTAGTTAAGAATGTTTTCTTCTGGACCTACCTTGTTAAGAATTTATTTTTTTAATCATGAATGGATATTGATTTTTTTCTTTTTTCTAAGACTGCTGATTTTCCTCTCTTAGATTGTAATGTGGTAAATCATGTCTTCACTTTTACCTTTCTTCATTGAATCATCCCAGCGCTAAGTAGGGTCATATCCTGAGATTTCTGAGTGAAGTAGATCAGGATTCAGAGCAAAGGCAACCCTCAAAGTAGACCTTTGGTCATTTGAAAACTTTTTAAAATTTTATATTGGAGTATAGTTGATTCACAATGTTACTTTGGTTTCAGGTGTTTAGTGAAGTGATTCAGTTATACATATATCTATTTTTTTTCAGATTCTTTTCACATATAGGTTATCACAGAACACTGAGTAGAGTTTCCTGTGATATACAGTAGGTTCTTGTTGATTATCTATGTTAACTGTACCTCATTGTGTCTCTAGCAAATCTGTTTGTAGAGAGCAAGTCTTGATAAATCAGGATATGCATTTATTATAAGCATTATTTTCTAGTTACATTTTTTTCTATTATGCATTTAGTAAAAATAGTTTTTCAGTTTTGGCAGAAATAGCTCTTAATAACAACCCTTTCATGGTACACTTCCGATGAAATGCAATAGTTAGTTGGGTCTTTAGAAAATAACCAAAAAAGGAATTAAAATGGAAAAATTGCATTTTCTTTTTTAACTTGTTTGAAACAATATGGACACATACATACACACACATTCAAACAGGCAGTGACTAAACTTAAGTACTGAAACAGTTTGGCTTCCTAAATTAATCTTACAGTTGAGGTATTTCACAAATATTAGTTGTTTTTGCCTTAAATAGGAAGGTGTACCCATGGAAAGGAATGAGTTCTGCTTTCCCTCAGGGCTCCTGTGAACAAAACATAACATCCCAGAGCTACAGCCAGGCAGTACATTAGGCTGCATTCAGTAATGCAAAAATAAAGCCTTATTTCATGTTTCCTTCTAAAATAAATAAATATAAAAAAGAAACAGGCTTTTCTGTTTTTCCTTGGAATTGAGCCACATTGACCTTAAAGATTTTACCTTTTCCCCTATTTAACACTCCAGCAGGTAAGAATTTTGCTGATGACCAGCCTGCTGGAAAAGTAGGACAGCCTCCCCTGAAACTCCCTGTCTTTCTCGTGATGCCGTGCTGGACGTGGCTCGCTCTCAGTCCGGCAGTCAGTGTTCTCTGAGCATCAGAACTGCTATCACAAGTCAATGCAGGTGTCGTATTCCAGTAAATGTCAAACAAGTTGTGGATTTCACTCACTTCTCATCCTGTGTCTTACTTAGAAGAGTGAAGGTTGGTTTAAAGAAGAAGGTGTAAGGGAAAAGCTGGCAAAGTCTTTGTACATGTTGGCGAGTCATAAAGAAAGGCAAAGTTGGCGAAAGACAGAATAATAATTACTACCATGTTTGGAGTACCTAGCATGTGCCAAGCATTTATAAACATAATTTCATTTATCCTCTACCACTTTAGGGAGCAAGTATTGTTATCTCTGGATTACATATGAGAAGCTGATGCTCAGAGAAGTTAAATAAATTTCACTGCAGTCAGTGGTTGAACTAGGATATGAACCCAGTTCTCTCCAAGTCTAAACTCTGCACTGCAGCTTGCCTTAGTATTCCAAACAATGCATTTTCATTTACACCTATTAATACTTTTACTTTAATACATTGCCAGTGTTAAATTTCAGGAGTCAGCTATAATGATAAATGAACTAGAACAATTAGTTATTTATGCTTTGACTAATACTGCATCCAGAACTATGTTGACAAGATGCCCTGCTCTTTAAGGTGCTGTGGTAAGACAGTGTCTTGCCAACTCTCCTAAATTCAATAGGCTGTGGATTTTAATAAACATTCCCTTTAGGCAAATAAGCAATGCAATTTTTAATGGATCATTAAAAACAGCATTCTAGTGTAAAAGAGCTTTCAGATCTCATAAGTTTGATTGGTTGCCATTGGTTTATGATCATGAACAAATTACCAACCAATAATAAATGTACCAGTTCCAACAACTTTATTAAGCTCACATGATACCACCTGCATTAAAATTGCTGGAGAAATAACAGACCTCCTTTCAACCGATACTTGGACAACTGGTTGTTACTTTTCCAAATTTATGTTATTGAAAACTAATTCTTCTTTTATTTCTGCAAGCAATTCATTTTCTACGAATAGCTGTGAATATAAGCTTTCTGGAATTCAGAGACCTACACCTTTATAGATGTGAGATATCTAGAGAAATGTGACAGTGTAATTTTATGGATTTCCAATTTTTCTCTAAGGAAGTTATAGGAAAGGAGGAGAGACTGGTAGTATCTAGAAGGATTTCTCCATATTAGTGCATCAATAATGATGAGCATGGGGTTTTTGCTTCATTTAAGAGGTAGATTGACCTTCAGTTTGGAATAAATATATATCCAATCAAAGAAGAAAATTATCATTTTATTTAATAAAGCTTCCTAACTTTTATTTCATGTACTGATTAATTTACTGAGGTATTATTTATTGATTATTGATATTATTACTTGCCCAACAAAAATGATCAAAAACTGAATTTCTCAGGATAGAGTACAGGGAGTTTTTGCTTTTATAGAAAAGGGACAGAAAAGAGACATGCAAAATATATAAAACACATAGAAAGAATACATAAGAAGACATCTAAATTTTCTACTTAGTCTGGTTATAAGAATCTACCCTCTCCATTTTTGTCTGGATTCATCAATTGCCACAAAATAAATACTTAAAACCATTCAAACAATTTAAATATATATCAAGCAAAAACTGAGTGTCTCTTCTGATTTTTAACCCCACTCTGATGATTTTTACTAAGAGTATATCCATTCAGACTTTTCCAATGCCTATAAGCACATATTTATAAAGATGTTACAAAATGATATCATATATATTTCAAATATATATATTGATGAACAACGAAGGAACAATGAAAACCCTATAAATTAAAAAGGCAAGGTAAAAATGTGGTAAGGAGAAATACCAACATTCAGGTAACAGGACATCAGAGAGAAGTAAAAATGGAGCAGTACAAATATTTTCTAAAATAAGGAAGATGAACAAATTAAGATGAAAAGTTTTCATAGTTGCAAAGGAGGAGAAAGAAGGAAAAATGAACACACTTAGGCAAATATTAGTGAAATCTCAGAATGTGGAGAAGAGGAGGATTTAAAGGAAGAAGGGGAGAGGGAAAACAAAAAAAAAAAGAAAAAGAAAATATTCTGAAAGCCTTTAGAGCAAAGAGGAATCACCTACAAAGAAATAAGAATCAAAACGGATGCCAGACTTCTGCATATCACTGAAAGCAAGAAGACAGTAGAGCAATATTTAAATATATATAAATTGTTATTCAAATGTAAATGTCTAAAATAAATATTTTAGCATACAATGCCTCAAAAATCTGCTACAGAATGACTCACACTGAAAACTCTTTAGAAAGAAGTTCTCATACAGGAAGAGACAGAAACATTAAGGAGATATGATATAAGGTAGTCAGCAGTATTAAAAGAATTTATATTATTTTTTTAAATGTTGAAAGCAAAGAAAGAAACTAAAGAAGTATTTCCATAATAATTCAATTAATAGTCTAGATAAAATCAGCAAGATAATGGGCAGGTGGGGTGTAAACGATGATGAGAGCATGAGAAAATTCTTGTTATGGAGAACAATGAATCCTGGTTGAAGTCACAGTTAAAATAGCAAGAAATAAGGGTATAAAGCAAGAAATGTAGAAAAGGTAAAGAGAATTGAAATAAAAAAGGAGGAGAGTAAAGTCCAAAAATATCTGCAAGCACAGCAAATGTAAATAAGTAAACTCACCACTTAAGAGATTGTCAGATTGGATAAAGAAACACCCATCTATATAATATTTACAAAAACACAAAGCCATGAGGTGAACAAAAGTAAACATGTAAAAAAAAAAAAATATATATATATATATATATATATATCAGGCAAACATGCTTAATTACAGGAAAGGTGAGGTAGCTATATTATCATCAGTCACATAGATTTTAAGGCAGAAGGTAGCCAGTTTATCAGGGATAGCAAATGGCTATGAGCTGTATCTATTTCCCAGGTTAAATTTATACTTGTGAATTAATGAAGTATACAGATCTGCTAGCAGTTCAATTAGAATCATTTGTGGCAGAAAAAGGATAGGCCAGTTTTTTGTTTTTTAGTTGCTAAGTTATGTCCCACTCTTTTGTGACCCTATAGACTGTAGCCTGCCAGGCTCCTCTGTCCTAGGCAAGAATCCTGGAGTGGGTTGCCATTTCCTTCTCCAGGGGATCTTCCCGACCCAGGGATTGAACCCACATCTCCTGCATTGCAGGCAGATTCTTTACTGCTGCGCCACCTTGGAAGCTCGGTTAAATTTATATTGTGAATTAATTCATGAAGTATACACATCTGCTAGAGGTTCAGTTAGAATCATCTGTGGTAGAAAATGGATGGGCCAGACTTGTTCATCATCATGCTTGCCAATCTGCATTTGCTGGGTGATGGAATAATTATTTTCATTTTCTTTGTGTGGATGCCAGGGCTGGAATTTCTTTCTGTACTCAGGCAGCCATGGTAGCACACACAGTAGTAATATGTGCAGACAACACTGTTCAGACATTATAGGTTCCTCACCAACATCATACTGAATGACAAAGCTTTAACTGGTCTTGTGAAGGCCACAGGACTCTATACCTAGAAAGGAAAGTCAGAAGAAAGCCTTTAGAAATCCCAATTTTTCACTACCAATGGTGATCAACTGACTGTTATGGAGGCTTGCAGACATCCTCGTGAAGATCTTGAAAGTAAGAGACTCAGGCTACATTACCACAACTGAGAGGAATATTGTGTACAATCTCAAGAAACAGCTAAGATGTGGGGTATGGTGTGGGGAGAATGGTCATATCCAGGAGAATCATGAATGTGAGGGTCAGAGTCACTGTTTTTGCTGCGTGAGGAGATTTCTTTTTCTTTTCTAATCTGTCTGAGTTAGTTACTGCATTGGCTGAAGAGAATGTGGGCAGAGAGCATGTGAGAGCGTGAGAATCTCAGATTTAATGTTGATCATTGTAATTGATATATTTCAGCAAAAACTGGACTATTGCATTGAAAAAATATTATTGCTGGAAATAATTGTGTCATATATTCTAGAGCTAACAAACTTACGTGTATTTGTTATGTCTTTCCCTAGTTATACTGTCTTAGACACATGGAAAATGCTTAAAATATGTTTAATTTACTAATACATTATCTTTATCATAGTGAATAATCATTTTATACATTGGTAGACTATTTAAATGTATTATTAAATAGTTTCTTTCAAAATTAATTATTATTAAACTGCACTGATAAAAATATGAGAATAAAACCACAGGAAAGTTTTCAAACCACTCATGCTTCTACTCATGCTTTAGTGCTTAAAGTGTTTTAAATAATTAATTACAAAAGTATTTGGTTCTGACAAGTATCCTAGTATAAGCAATTAACAGAAACATTAGCATATGTGGATTTTAGAAATGTGCCAAATAGCAAAGCTGTTGAAACAAATCAGATGTTTTTTTTTTCTGTTTTAAATGACAAACATCCACAGTTAACACAATTAAAGAATAGTCTTTAATTGTAAGCTATAAGTAAGATGTAATCACAGAAAAATTGTCTGTATGGGTAGGTGTGCCTTTATTTTATGAGATTGTAATCCAGTCATGAAAATAATCTCTGGTTCATGTGCACAGTGCCTGAAGAAATCAGACCAGTAGATCTCAAGAAAATTCAATACATGCATGTCTCCTTGTTGCTTCTTTTCTTTTGTTTAAATTTCGTAGGTATTTGCATTTAAAGAAGCACTCTCGGAATTTGTTAAGGGCAAAAGCTTATATATTCTTAGTTCAGTGAAAGACAAGCACAAGAATGATATGAAGAAGGAAATGGATAAAAGGGAAATCAGAAAATAAGCTCAGAATTTTAATAACCTTATCCTCACATTTACATTTATGACTGTGCTATGCTGTCATGTTTAACTCTTTGTGACCCCATGGACCATAGCCCACCAGGTTCTTCTGTCTGTGGGATATTGGAGTGGGTTGCCATTTCCTTCTTCAGGGCATCTTCCCAACCCAGGGATCGAACTCACATCTTTTATGTCTCCTG
The DNA here is from genome assembly GCF_032452875.1 of Bos javanicus. Classification (NCBI taxonomy): domain Eukaryota; kingdom Metazoa; phylum Chordata; class Mammalia; order Artiodactyla; family Bovidae; genus Bos; species Bos javanicus. The sequence continues at coordinate 43,781,605 of NC_083868.1, forward strand.
TATTGGCATGCAGGTTCTTTACTACTAGCACCGCCTGGGAAGCCCTCTGACTGTCTAAGCCGCCGTTATCTCTTTCATGCTCTGCCACATCTTCTAACTGCTTCCTCACATCTATTAATTCCACCTTTACATAGTAACAGGGTGATATTTTAAAAAGATGAGTCAACTCATATTTCTCATTCATGTTAATCTATCAAGTGGCTTCTTCTTGTTCAGAGAATAAAAGCCCAACAAACACCACACTGTGACCTCCAAGACCTGACTCAGTCCTGTCCCTGCCCCACTGTTCCTGCTCACTAAAAGCCACACCCCCTCCATGCTCCAGCTGTTCAATCTCCTGTTCTGGTGCTGGACTAGCCAAGTATTCTTGCCTTAAGACTTCACAGCTGTTGCTCCCTCTGCTAAGACAATGCTATTGATAGATCTTTGCATGGCTGACTTCTAAGCTTTCAGGTCTCAGTTTAAATGTCACATTTATAGAACTTTCATGACTACATAAGACAATGCATCTTCTCTTCCATCTCTCTCTATTCCTTTACCCAACTTTGTTCTCCTCCTAGCAACAATCACTTTTCAAAATTACCTTGTTTGTGTATTTTCCACCTCCTGCAGTAGGTACTCAATAACATTGCTTGAAGGCATGGATTGTGAATATTTCTGAAGACTACTTGGCTGGCACAGTGTTCAAATTAGATCTCTTGAAGCAATATTTCCTTGTCTTCTGTAAAAAGGATTTGAAGGATGTGAATTCTTTTTGACTTGCTTGATTATGCCTATAATTCTATCTGCAAAGAGCAGTGTTAGAACCAAACAGTTGATCAATCAGAAACTAAAACACATACATCTTCATGGATTACACTTTGGGGGAATTCATAGGAGCCCTTTGTGGATGAATGACTAGAAATCACTTAAATTTATCTTTGCTGCTGCTGCTACCCCAGAGATGGCAGCCCACCAGGCTCTGCCGTCCCTGGGATTCTCCAGGCAAGAACACTGGAGTGGGTTGCCATTTCCTTCTCCAATGCATGAAAGTGAAAAGTGAAAGGGAAGTCGTTCAGTCATGTCCAACTCTTAGCAACCCGATGGACTGCAGCCCACCAGACTTCTCCATCCATGGGATTTTCCAGGCAAGAGTACTGGAGTGGGGTGCCAATGTATCTAAATATGGTTCATTGACTTTAAGTCAGATATTACTGTAATATTGTCATTGATTGTTTCTGAGAATGGAGGAAAATACAATTTATCCAACACTATTATGTTCTAGACACTACACTAGGCAGTAATTGGTACAGAGATAAAAAGAACCAAGCCCCACTACCTAAAACCATACACTTAAATAAATGACCACAGAACAGGACACATCATGAAAAGTATGATGAAAGTACAACAAATAATTTAATATAGGGGATTTGGAAAGACTTTATGGAGAAGATAAATTTTTATTAATTTCTTAAAGGATGATATGACCATAACAGAAGGGAGTTAGGGGGCATGAACTTGGCTATGGACAGAACCTGACTGAAAGTTTTACTTAAAAGATGGATGATGCCCTCTTATGCTGCTGGTAGGAATGTAAACTGGTATACCCACTACGGAGAAGAGTATTGAGAGTCCTCAGAAAACTAAAAATAGAAATAACATATGATCCAGCAATCCCACTCCTGAGCACATAGCTGGAGAAAACCATAATTTGAAAAGATACATGCATCCCAATGTTCATTGCAGCACTATTTAAAACAGCCAGGACATGGAAGCAACCTAAATACCCATCAACAGAAGAATGGATAAATAAGATGTGGTGTGTATATATATATGTGTGTGTGTGTGTGTATATATATATATATATATATGGAATATTACTCTGCCATGAAATGAATGAAATTGGGTCATTTGTAGAGATGTGGATGGATCTAGAGCATGTCATATAGAGTGAAATAACTAAGAGAAAAACAAATATATTAACTTATTTATGTGGAATCTGGAAAAATAATATAGATGACCTAATTTGCAAAACAGACATAGAGATATAGAGAACAAACGTATGAATATCAAGGAGGAAGGAGAGATGGATGGGATGAACTGGGAAAATTGGGTTTGATTTAAATACATTATTGATACTATGCATAAAACGGATAACTAATGAGAACCTACTATATAGCACAGGGAACTCTACTCAATGCTCTGTGTGACCAGAATGGGAAGGAAATCCAAAAAAGAGAAGATATATGTATACATATAGCTGATTCACCATGCTGTACAGTAGAAATATAATATTGTAAAGCAATTATAGTCCAAAAAATTAATTAAAAATAAAGTCAAGTATGCTTCTGAAAGACCATATGGTTTATCCCCAGAAGAGCAAGGCTTTGTAAAGACTGTCTTTTAAAGACTCATGCCCATTAACTGTCACTTCCCTAAGCCTCCTTTTCCCTGACTCCTAGAAGCCATTAATCTGCTTTCTGTCTTTATGAATTTGCCTGTTCTAGACACTCCATATAAAACGAACTATACAATAAGTGGACTTTTGTGTCTGGCTTATTTCACTTGGCATATTACATTCAAGGTTGATCCATGTTGTTGCAGCATATCATCATTTCATTCCTTTCTATGACTTAATAATATTCCATGGTGTCTATCCACTTTATTGTTTGGTCGATAAGCCATGTCCAACTCTTTTGCAACCCCATGGACCACAGCCCACCAAGCTCCTCTGTCCATGAAACTTCCCAGACAAGAATACTGGAGTGGGTTGCCATTTATCTGCTTACCAGTTGATTAATATTTCTGTTGCTTCCATTTTTGGCTATTATGAAAAATTCTTCTATGAACATTCATGTACAAGTTTTTGTTTGAACAATTGTTTTCAGTTCAATTGGATTTCACTCAAGTGGAACTGTTGGGTTATATGATAATTCTGTGTTTGTTTTAAGGAACTTCTCAACCACTTTCCATATCAGCTGGACCAGTATATATATATACCCACTAGCAAAGTATGAAGGTGCCAATTTCTCTTCATCCTCAACAATACTTATTTTCCATTTTATTACTATTAATATTATTGCCTTCCTAGTGGGTATGAAGTTGTCTCTCATTGTGATTTTGATTTGCATTTTCCCAATTACTAACCATGCTGAGCTTTTCATGTCTTGATTGGTCACTTATATAACTTCTTTAGAAAAATGTCTATTCAAGTCCCTTTGGATATTAGACATTATTAGATATATGATTTGCAAATATTTTCTCTCATTCAGCGGGTTGTCTTTTCACTTTATTGTGTCCTTTGATACACAAGCTTTTAATTTTGATGATGTATATTTTATCTATTTTTTCTTTTGAGGTCATATCTAAGAATCTGGTGCTCACTCTAAGGTCATTAAGGTTTATCCCAGTGTTTTCTTCTAAGAGTTTTACAGTTTTAGCTCTTACATTTAAGTCTTCATCCATTTTCAGTTGTGTTTTATATATGGTATGAGGTCAGAGTCTAGTATCATTCTTTCACATGTGGTTATTCAGTTGTTCCAGCACCATATGTTAAAGACTCCTCTTTTCCAATTGAATGGTCTTGGCACGTTTGTTGAAAATTAATTGACCATAGACATATGAGTTTACTTCTGGGCTCTCAACTCTATTCCACTGGTCGGTATGTCTGTCCTTGCCAATACCACATTATTTTGATTACTATAGCTCTGAAGCAAGTTTTGAAATGAAGTGAGAGTTGTCTACTTTTGTGCTTCTTTTTCAAGATAGTTTTGGCTATTTTGAGCCTCATGTAACTCAGTATGAATTTTAGAATTAGCTTGTCCACTTTAGCAAAAAGGGAATTTGAATTTTAATAGGATGGCATAGAATCTGTAGATCAATTTGGGAGCCTTGCCACCTTAACAACATTAAATCTTTTAGTCCATTAAACACAGAGTATCATTTCATTTATTTAGAATTTTTAAAATATCTTTTTTCTACCAATTGTCTTATTACCCAGCATTCTCTTGCAAGGTTTTCAGTTTGTCTATTATTTGCCCCATTATTTCTTGCCCCAGGTGGCAGCTGATAATTCATTGCCTTTAAAAGGTTTTGGCAGTGTCCCCTGAGTAGCCAACTCAGCTCATGGATTTTTATGAGTTAGGTAAAATAAAAGCAAATCCTTTGAGCTAGTCCTTCAGAGAGCCACCAGATATGTCAAGACAGACAGCCAAAATTCTTTGAGAATAAGTTCTGTTCTGCTTCCCCTGGTATCAGGACCCTGTGTGAAGAATGTAGCTTTACTGTCTCCAAGGCTGTCTCTGAGCTGGGGAGTGAGGAATGGGGACAGGGTAAGTTACAATGTCTCAAAGCTCTCTTACTGACACTCAGATAATTTTCTCTTGATAAAGCACTCACCTAGTTGCTGTAGTCTCTAGAATTCTGATAGTGCTGATGCTGACAGCCCTTGTCAGTTATTCACTTCTTTTGAGAAGGGATAAGCTCTGGAGGTCCCTACTACACCAGGATCCCTGGTATCATTCTGAGACTTAAGTTTTTACTAAGGTAACAAGTAACCCCCAAATTTCAGTAGAGCAGTACCACTAAGGTTTATGTCTTGCTCATGACTTGTGTCCCTGTGCACATGCTGTGGCTGTGCTCCACATCTACCTCTATCTCAATACTCAGCATGACAAAGAGCCAGAATCTGGAGCTGTGCCAAGAGCTATGGCTGAGGAAAAGGGAATGTGTCACATCATCCATTCACTACTAAAGCTTCCATCTGGAAGTGACCCACTGACATTTCACTGGCCAAAGTAATCTGGATGGCCATGCCAGGCCTAACTTCAACGAGGGTGGTAAAGTACACTCCTAGCAGGTGGATCAAAGGAGGAAGAACTGAGTATTTGTGAACAGCATTAAGCAAAGAAAATTTGAGGAGGTTCCTATTAAAGAACCTATTTAATTGACTATTAAAGTTATAGTCAATTATAGTCAAGAGTACTTATATTAAAGAGTTTTGAGCCTCACAGTTAAGTAAATAGTGAGGTAATTTACTATAGTATGGGAGGTGAAGACTACATGGGGGCCCTGAGAATATGTAAAACATTTGGAACAGGTGTTATATGTAGGTAATTTGATACAATGGGAATTTAAAAATGAAAGGAGTTGTTGAGCAGTGCTGAAGCCCAGTTGAAGTTAGCTATGTATTCATAGCTATGCATCTAATCATTGTGGGATAGTTTCCAGTAATACTTCAAAGCTCAAGACAAGCAAAATATATTGAGCAGTATAGGATGATCAATAATATAACACACCACTAAAATAGAAGCAAAGGCCATATTTGAATTTGGATAATTTGTGCTAAATTGAGATGCATTTTTTTTCCCCTCACTGGCTCATATAACATTTTGGACAGTTCAACCTCACTTATTCCACTTTGAATAAATCATAATGTAATGGGGTGAAATCCATGAGGAAAGACTTGCTTGTGGCTTGGCTGGATGACCTGCCCATGAAATACTGTTGACAAGACATAATTCTTGGCCTCCAGCAAGGATATCTAAAATATTTATTCTCTTAAAAATGCATACGTGACAGTTTCTATTGTTTCATCTTCAGAAGTTTACAAAATAAACTTTGGGAAATAAAAGGAATGATAAAAAGAAGTGATTATTTGTGGATTGAAGAGCAAAACATAAAAGATTTGAAAATTGGTGATTGAGTAATCTCTATCTGCATTGAGGGTGAGAAGAGACAATTAGATTTTATGAAACAAAACTAACTCCTTTGAAACAGTGGATCAGATGCTAGGATCAAGGTTGAATATGGACCCAAAAGGGGCCATTCTAATGACTGAAAGCTCTAATGACTAAAGGATGAGAGGTTGAGTGTTTAAAGTAGGGGAAGCATACTAGCTAGTTGATGGTAAAACTAAATCCAAACCCTATAGAACATAAACAGCTGCTCAACATTTCACCTTCAGTGCTACCCTTGATGTGACTTAATATGACAAGATTAAGTGAGGGAATGTACTTAAGTGTTCTATAATACCACCAGCCTTGTCCACCCATCTGCAAAGTTTAGCCATGTCACTTTCTCCTGGGTAAAACTATGAATGAGTGGAGGCAACTGAAAGAGTAACTGCCTTCATAAACATCTTTTATAGAGCCAGGTAAGAAGTTTATGACAATTCTAATGGCTGCTGCTGCTGCTGCTGCTAAGCCACTTCAGTCGTGTCCGACTCTGTGCGACCCCATAGACAGCAGCCCACCGGGCTCCCCTGTCCCTGGGATTCTCCAGGCAAGAATACTGGAGTGGATTGCCATTTCTTTCTCCAAAACTAATACAATTTGTAAAGTTTAAAAATAAAATAAAATAAAATTAAAAAAAGAAAGTGAAAAGTCAAACTGAAGTCGTTCAGTCGTGTCTGACTCTTAGCGACCTCATGGACTGCAGCCTACCAGGCTCCTCCATCCATGGGATTTTCCAGGCAAGAGTACTGGAATTCTAATGGAGAAGCTTGACAAAGCAGTTGATAGTCATTTGTCCTGAATTCTTTAAATTTCATCCCATAGATAGGCTGAGCTTATAAATTCAGTGAAACTTTCCTGAGTCCTGTTAAGGATAAGAACCACATTAGTCACACAGAGGGAGCACACAGCTAAATTACATGTAGTCACTATCCTTATGAACCTATAATATGGTAAAATTTAAAGGAATAGATGTAGGGGGAAAAGAGATCAGATGGAAGAATAGGAGGATGCAGAACTAACTCACCTGCACCCATGAACAGATCAAAAATACATCTATAGGTGGAACAATTCTCTGAAAACTAACTGAAGAATGGTGGTAAGATTCTGTACAACCAAGACTGTAAGAAAGATCCATATAGAATTGAGTAGAAAGAGAAGAGAAGCAATCAGGTTGAGACCTGATCTTGAATTTACCAAAAAAAAAAATATATATATATATACATATATATATATATACTACATCAAAGACATAATGAAGAAACCATGAGATGATAGGAGAGGTGCAGTCATGACATAATGAAAAACAATGTTGGGGAGGTGAGTAAAAATGCAGATTTTTTTTTTAAAGAATGTGTTTGAACTTAAGTGACTACCAGTTTAAAATAAGTAGATATCATTACTAGTCAACATATAGGAACCCCACCAGTTCAGTTCAGTTCAGTTCAGTCGCTCAGTCATGTCTGACTCTTTGCGACCCCATGAATCGCAGCACGCCAGGCCTCCCTGTCCATCATCAAATCCCGGAGTTCACCCAGACTCACGTCAATCGAGTCAGTGATGCCATCCAGCCATCTCATCCTCTGTCATCCCCTTCTCCTCCTGCCCCCAATCCCTCCCAGCATCAGAGTCTTTTCCAATGAGTCAACTCTTCGCATGAGGTGGCCAAAGTACCGGCGTTTCAGCTTTAGCATCATTCCTTCCAAAGAAATCCCAGGGCTGATCTCCTTCAGAATGGACTGGTTGGATCTCCTTGCAGTCCAAGGGACTCTCAAGAGTCTTCTCCAACACCACAGTTCAAAAGTATCAATTCTTCGGCTCTCAGCCTTCTTCACAGTCCAACTCTCACATCCATACATGACCACAGGAAAAACCATAGCCTTGACTAGACGGACCTTTGTTGGCAAAGTAATGTCTCTGCTTTTCAACATGCTATCTAGGTTGGTCATAACTTTCCTTCTAAGGAGTAAGCGTCTTTTAATTTCATGGCTGCCATCACCATCTGCAGTGATTTTGGAGCCCAGAAAAATAAAGTCTGACATTGTTTCCACTGTTTCCCCATCTATTTGCCGTGAAGTGATGGGACCAGATGCCATGATCTTTGTTTTCTGAATGTTAAGCTTTAAGCCAACTTTTTCACTCTCCACTTTCACTTTCATCAAGAGGCTTTTTTTTTTTTAATTGGAAAATATTTTATTTTATTTTTTTTGTTTTTAATTTTTTTTAAATTTTATTTTGTTTTTAAACTTTACACAATTGTATTATTGGTTCCTCTTCACTTTCTGCCATAAGGGTGGTGTCATCTGCACATCTGAGGCTATTGATATTTCTCCCGGCAATATTGATTCCAGCTTGTGTTTCTTCCAGTCCAGCATTTCTCATGATGTACTCTGCATATAAGTTAAATAAGCAGGGTGACAATATACAGCCTTGACGTACTCCTTTTCCTATTTGGAACCAGTCTGTTGTTCCATGTCCAGTTCTAACTGTTGCTTCCTGACCTGCATACAAATTTCTCAAGAGGCAGATCAGGTCGTCTGGTGTTCCCATCTCTTTCAGAATTTTCCATAGGTTATTGTGATGCACACAGTCAAAGGCTTTGGCATAGTCAATAAAACAGAAATAGATGTTTTTCTGGAACTCTCTTGCTTTTTCCATGATCCAGCAGATGTTGGCAATTTGATCTCTGGTTCCTCTGCCTTTTCTAAAACCAGCTTGAACATCAGGAAGTTCACAGTTCACATATTGCTGAAGCCTGGCTTGGAGAATTTTGAGCATGACTTTACTACGGTATGAGATGAGTGCAATTGTGCAGTAGTTTGAGCATTCTTTGGCATTGCCTTTCTTTGGGATTGGAATGAAAACTGACCTTTTCCAGTCCTGTGGCCACTGCTGAGTTTTCCAAATTTGCAGGCATATTGAGTGCAGCACTTCCACAGCATCATCTTTCAGGATTTGAAAGAGCTCAACTGGAATGCCATCACCTCCACTAGCTTTGTTCATAGTGATGCTTTCTAAGGCCCACTTGACTTCACATTCCAGGATGTCTGGCTCTAGGTCAGTGATCACACCATCGTGATTATCTGGGTTGTGAAGATCTTTTTTGTACAGTTCTCTGTGTATTCTTGCCATCTCTTCTTAATATCTTCTGCTTCTGTTAGGTCCATACCATTTCTGTCCTTTATCGAGCCCATCTTTGCATGAAATGTTCCCTTGGTATCTCTAATTTTCTTGAAGAGATCTCTAGTCTTTCCCATTCTATTGTTTTCCTCTATTTCTTTGCATTGATCGCTGAGGAAGGCTTTCTTATCTCTCCTTGCTATTCTTTGGAACTCTGCATTGAGATGCTTATATCTTTCCTTTTCTCCTTTGCTTTTTGCTTCTCTTCTTTTCACAGCTATTTGTAAGGCCTCCCCAGACAGCCATTTTGCTTTTTCTGCATTTCTTTTCCATGGGGATGGTCTTGATCCCTGTCTCCTGTACAATGTCACAAACCTCATTCCATAGTTCATCAGGCACTCTATCTATCATATCTAGGCCCTTAAATCTATTTCTCACTTCCACTGTATAACCCCATAGTAACCACAAATAAGAAACAAAAAACAGATTCACTAAAACTTGAGAGAATGCGACACAAGCGTAACACTAAAGGAAATTATCAAAGCATCAGGGAAGAAACTAAAACAGGAAAAGACTAGAAAATAGCTACAAAAATAACCAGGAAACAAATAACAAAATGACAATAAGTATGTATCTATCAATATGTTTCAATGTCAATAGAGGAAATACTTCAGTCTAAAGGCATAGGGTGACTGATTAGATTGAAAACAACCCATCTATATGCTGCTTACAAAAGACTTATTTCAGGCCTAAAGATACACACACACTGAAAGTGAGGGGATGAAAACTGTATGTTTCGTGCAAACGAAAGGACAAGAGAGGGGGTGGTAATACTCATATAAGACAAAATAGACCTTAAAACAATGGCTTTAACAAAAGATGAAGGGAATCATATAATGATAAATGGATCAGTATAAGAAGAGAATTATTTCATCCATTAACATATACACACCTTACAGAGCAAGACCTAAAAGTATAATGCAAACATTAATGGACATAAAGAAAGGAACTGACAGTAAGACAATAATAGTAGAGGACTTTCACACCCCATTGACATCAATGGATGATCATCCTGACAGAAAATCTACAAGGAAACAATGGTCTTCTATAATACATTAGACCAGTTGGACTTAATAGATATTTATAGAACATTAGAGACAAAATGTGTAGAATACACTTTCTTTTCAAGTGCTCATGAAATGTTCTTCAGGACAGATCATACACTAGAGCACAAAAAATTCTCAACAAATTTAAGAGGACAGAAATTATCTCAAGCATTTTTTCTGATTACAGCAGTATGAAGCTAGAAATAAATTACAGGAAGAAAAATGAGAAAAACAAAAATACATGGAAGTTAAGCAACGTACTACTAAAAAAAAATCAATGGGTGAATGAAGAAATTAACAAATGAGGAAATCAGAAAATACCTTGAGACAAATGAAAATGGAAACCAAAAACTCCAAAATTTATGGGATGCAGCAAAAGAAGCCTTGAGAGGGAAGTTTATAGTGATATAGGCCTACTTCAAGAAACAAATGCCAACAAACAAATTCCAAACTCAGCAGAAGAAAGGAAATAATAAAGATCAGAGAGGAAACAAAAAAATAGAGACATTAAAAAAACAATACAAAGATTGATAAAACTAAGCTATTTTTCTGAAAAGATAAATCATATGAAAATCCTATAAAAAGGAATATGCCAACAAATTGGACAATCTAGAATAACAGACAAATTTCTAGAAACATACAACCTCTGAAGGCTGAATCAGGAAGAAATAGACAATCTGAATATAACAACTAGTAGTGAAATTGAATTTGCAATAAAAATTTCCAGCAAACTGAAGTCCAGGACTAGACATATTCACAGGGAAATTCTACTAAAATTATAAAGAAGAGCTAATAACTATCATTCTCAAACTATTCCAAAAAAAACTATACAGGAGAGAAACTCCAAAATTCAGTCTACCAGGCTACTATTACTGAGAGTCTCAAACAAGAAAGATACTTCAAAAGACAAAAATTACAGGCCAATACATCTGATAAATATATATGTAAAACTCCTCTACAAAATATTAGCAAATCAAATCCAACAATATATAAAAGAATAATATATCATGATCAAGAGGGAGTTATTCCAGGGATGCAAAAACGGTTCAATATCTGATCAATCAATATGTTACATCACATTAACTAAAGGAAGGATAAAAATCACATGGTCATCTCAATAGACACAGAAAAAGCATTTGACAAAATTTAACATCCATTCATGATAAAAACTGTCATCAAAGTGTGTGTATAAGAAACATACCTCAAAGACATTTATGACAATTACACAGGCAACATAATATTCAGTAGTGAAAAACTGAAAAACTTTTCTCTAAATTCAAGAAAAAAACAAGGGCATCCACTCTTGCCATTTCTATTTAACATAGTATTCAAAGCTCTGGAGACAACAAGCAAATAACAGGAGCATCCAGATTAGAAATTAAGAAGTAAAACTGTCAGTATTTGCAGATGGCATTATACTGTATATAGAAAACCCAAAAGTTTCCACCAAAATTATTAGAGCTAATAAATTAATTCAAAAAAGTTGCAAGGTTAATACACAGAATGCTTTTCTATATACTGACAGTGAGTGCATTTCTCAGATGGAGAAAGCAAAAGAACAATCTTGCTAAAAATCACATCAAAAAAGAATAAAATACCTAGGACCAAATTTAATTAAGTGGAAGACATATATTCTGAAAACTATAAAACATTGAAAATGATACAAAGAAATGTAAAGTTATGCCATGTTTATTGACTGGAAGAAATAATATTGTTAAATTTGAGCTAAATTTGACTTTGATGGCTTGAGGCAAGTAGGAATCTTTATTGGTGCCTTTAATAGAAACAGAAGAATTAACAGAATGAAGGACCAGGAAGAAGGAAACATTATCTTGTCTCTAATCCCACTCTGGGTCTCCCTGAACTTCTCTTGTGAATTAAGGAAATTGGGATCAGGACATAACTGCTTATTAACCATATAGCTCTATGAGCTGATATTTTGGGGAAGGAGGATGAGTTCATTTTGAGATATCTTTGGTTTGAGATACTTGTGGAGTATCCATTAGATATGTCAAGCATTCCAATAAAACTCAGAATTTGGAATTAGAAAACATGGGAGTGCAGACCACTTAAAATATGTTCAAGACAATTCAGACCCTATTTTAGTGTGTGTGAAATAGTGTGGAAAACTATTCTTTTGGCAGAAATTGTGTACCTCTGAGTTGTATCCAAAAGTTATTTCTTTTGGAGAAAAATGATGCAAATGTGCTAAACTATGTTTGAGTTAGAAGCAGGTGAAAAAGTATCTTTTACTATTGTTAAAGGATCTAAAATTCCTTCTGGTGCATTGGCTTATAGTGAGAGTTTAAAAGTTGAAACTTCACAGGTGTCAAGTTATCACTGAGGAATTTATTACTTATTAATAAAATCACTGTTACCATTGAAAACAATCTTGCACAGAAAGTAAGGTCATTTTCTAAAACTGCCTCAAGTGGAACAATAGAAGCTCAATTTCTCTGAACTTTACTGAGGTGAATGGATCAGCAGATAGGGAGGGGTAACAGGAGGGGCATGAATAGGGAAACATGATAAAACTGAGAAAATATAGTCTTCATTTTTACACTCTTCTATGTTTATTAAAGAGGAAATAAGAAGCAACGACTTGAAACTGCTCAGTGTTTAGATTCTGGACATAAGGACAGAGAAGCCAAGAATTGAAAAATGAAAATAGTTTTCTTTTCACTATGGTGCACATTCTTCAGCTTCATTTAATAGCCTTTAGAGAATGGTGTAAGCATGAGAAACACATGTCTAGCACTTCTTCACTTTTTTGTAATTGCATTTAGAAGTATAATTTGTTTGTACACATGTGTCTTCAGGTCAGTGTGTGAATACATGGATTTAATTTGAAAGGTCCCATCTTTCACAGATGACATGTTGGAAAGACCAGCCTCCTCGTCAAACTTCTGTATATGCCAACAGTTCACATAACTTGGAGGGAACAGTCTATACAGATTGAGAGCTATGGAGAAATTCACAAGGTCTGTTTTGTTAATCTGATAATTTAGAATATCATTCAGATTTTACTTCTATCTCTTTGTAGTAGCTAGGCAGCCTCTAAAATGGCCCTAAATGACCCTCACCTCCTGGTATTCATGACTTTGTATAATCTCCTCTCCTTGAGGGCAGGTTGGCTACCATGTCTAACAAAAAGAATACTGCAAAAGTGATGAATGATTAGGTGACCATGAAAGACTGTGACTTCAGTCTCAGGCCCACACCTAGTCTTTCCAGTTTTCTCTCAAGGATGTCAGCTGCCATATTGTGAGCTGTCCAAAGGAGAAGCCTATGTGGCAATATCTGTAGCCAACAGCCAGCGAGAGCCTGATGCCTGCCAACACAGCCATGTGAGTGAGATTGGAAGTGGTTCCTTCCCCAGCGGAGCCCTGAAATGATGGCAGCCACTGCTGATGTCTTGACTGCAGCCTCATGAAAGGCATTGAGCCAGAAGGCACCCGGTGTAATCATGCCCGGACTCCTGGTCCAAATAAACTGGGATATCGTAAATGTGTATTATTTTAAACAACTGTTTTGGAATAATTTTTTACACAGAAATAAAAACTAAAACATTTTCTTATTACAGAATACTGGTGAATCAACCAACAGCAAGTTAGAGGTTTTTTAAAAGTCAAATATGCTTCTGGAAGACTATAACCATGAACCATGGTTTATCCCAGAAGGGCAAGGCTTTGTAAAGATTCTATATTAAATAGGTTTAGTGATACAGATCTTTATTCTTTTATAGAGTAGACATTACTCTTCTTGATGAGGTCCAGTATTCTTGCCTGGAAAATCCCATGGACAGAGGAGCCTGACAGGCTACAGTCCACGGGGTCACAAGAGTCGGACACGACTTAGAGACTAAACCACCACCAACACGTTCTATTTCCTGGAGAGACAGAATCCTTAGGAGTCTTGCAGGATCTTTGGGAATACGACATGGTATACCATTTATTCTATATTCCTTTCCTATTGTTTTACCTGAGTATACAAATATGACATTGTATGTTGCTGTTTTGTTGTCCAGTCACTAAGTCATGCCCAACTCTTTGCAACTTCATTGACTGCAGCATGCCTTCACTGTCTCTTGGAGTTTGCTCATATTCATGTCCACTGAGTCGGTGATGCTATGAATATTGTATACATTGTGTACAAATTGCTGATATCGTTATTAGTTGTATGCACTTGAACTCTTTGTTAATGTTAAGAAGCTGTTGTACTTCAAATCTAGTATACTATATACTAACCTATTACGTTCTAATCAGAATGCCTCCTCTGCTTAGATATTCATGGCCTAAGTCATTTGCTGGTAACATTGAATACTCAAAACTCTGTAAATTTCAATTTAGTTTTCTACTGAAATTATTTGTCATCTTATTAGGTTGGTGCAAAAGTAATTGCGGTTTTGCACTGTTGAACTTTGTTGCTATTAGAATACATTCTTAAGTAAATGTAGTTATGTTATACATCATTTTAATGCACATTTCTTGCTTTATATTTTTGCTATTGACTTATTTTACTTGCTGTGTATTTTATATTTATATTTGGACTAAGGAAATGATGTTATAAAAAAGCAAATTCAAGTGATTTTCTTATTCAAGTTTAAAATGGGTTGTAAAGGAGCAAAAACAATTTGCAACATCAACAATGCTTTTGGTCCAGGAACTGCTAATAAATGTACAGTCCCTCATAGCTCAGTTGGTAAAGAATCTGCCTTCAATTCAGGAGACCCGGGTTCGATTCCTGGGTTGGGAAGACCCCCTGGAGAAGGAAATGGTAACCCACTCCAGTATTCTTGCCTGGAGAATCCCCATGGACAGAGGAGCCTGGCAGGCAATAGTCCATGGGGTCGCAGTGAGTCGGACATGACTTAGCGACTAAACCACCACCATCACAGTGGTGGTTCAAGAAGTTTTGCAAAGAAGACAAGAGCCTTGAAGACAAGAGCCTTGAAGACAAGAGCACAGTGGGTGGCCATCAAAAGTTGACCAATTGGAGGATCATCAAAACTGATCCTTTTACAACTATAGGAGAAGTTGCTGAAGAACTCTGTGTCGACCATTCTACAGTCATTCAGTGTTTGAAGCAAATCGGAAAGGTGAAAAACCTCAATAAGGGAGTGTATCATGAGCTGATCAAAAATCAGAAAAATTGTCATTTTGAAGTGTCATCTCTTCTTACTATATGCAACAACAAATAATTTCTCTATCAGATTATGATGTATGATGAAAAGTGGATTTTATACAACAACCAGCAATGACCAACTCAGTGGTTGGACTGAGAAGAAGCTCCAAGTACTTCCCAAAGCCAAACTGCACACAAAAAAGGTCATGGTCATTATTTGGTGGTCTGCTGCCCATCTGACCCACTACAGCTTTCTGAGTCCTAGTGAAACCATTACATTTGATAAGTATGCTCAGTGAACTGATGAGGTGCACCAAAAAGTGCAATGCCGGCAGCAATGGTCAATAAAATGGACCCAATTCTTCTCTAAGACAATGCCCACCCACACGTCACACAACCAACAGTTCAAAAGTTGAGTGAATTGGACTACGAAGTTTTGCCTCATCTGCCATATTGACCTGACCTCTAGCCAACTGATTACCATTTCTTTCAAGCATCAAGACAACTTTTTGCAGGGAAAAATGCTTCCACAACCAGTTGGAGACAGGAAATGCTTTCCAAGCTATCATGGAATCATGAAGCATGGATTTTTATGCTACAGGAATAAACAAACATTTCTTATTGGCAAAAATGTGTTGATTGGAATTGTTCCTATTTTGATTAATAAAGACATGCCTGAGCTTGGCTATAATGATTTAAAATTCACAGTCTGAAACCACAACTACTTTTCAGAACCTAATATTTATACTTGAATCCTTGCCTTAAAGTAATTTTCTTCAAATTGAACACTTGGTTTCTTCTGTGAATCTTGTAATTATCACAATGATGGATCTAATAACTCATATCCATAAAGGTAAGTGACATTTAAGCTTTTAGATAGCAATCTTCAAAGGAGGTTATAAATATACTCATGTTCTTGATGACAGTGAAAGAGAAAAGTGAAAAGGCTGGCTTAAAGCTCAACATTCAAAAAACTAAGATCATGGCATCCAGTCCCATTACTTCATGGCAAATAAATGGGGAAAGAGTGGAAAAAGTGGCAGATTTAATTTTCTTGGGCTCCAAAATCACTGCAGATGGTAACTGCAGCCATGGAATTAAAAGATGCTTGCTCCTTGAAAGAAAAGCTATGACCAACTTAGACAGCATGTTAAAAGGCAGGGACATCTCTTTGCCAACAAAGGTCCATATAGTCAAAGCTATGGTGTTGCTAGAAATCAGGTAATATGTGAGAGTTGGACCAAAAAGAAGGCCGAATGCTTAAGAATTGATGATTTTGAATTGCCGTGCTGGAGAAGACTCTTGAGAGTCCCTTGGACTGCAAGGAGATCTAACCAGTCAATCCTAAAGGAAATCAGTCCTGATTATTAGCTGGACATTCTGATGCTAAAGCTGAAACTCCAATACTTTGGCCACTGGATTCAAACAGCTGACACATTAGAAAAGATCCTGTTGCTGGGAAAGATTGAGGGCAGGAGAAGTGGGCAACAGAGGTTGAGATGGTTGGATGACATCACTGACTCAATAAACATGAGTTTAATCAAACTTTGGGAGATAGTGAAAGACAGGGAAGCCTGGCATGCTGCAGTTCATGGGGTCACAAATAGTCAGACATGACTTAGCCACTGAACATCAATAACAACTCTGAACATTGAACCTGTGCTGATTATTGGGCCTCATTTCTTGGAGCATACTATGGATAAATATTTATAATAACTTCTAGAATTTTCTTATGAGTGTTACAACTCTATTGCATAGTGTTTTTGCATTAAAAGATGAATTTATTAAATATTTGTACAAAGTCCACAATTTTGAGAACACTGCTTTGGTCTATCAAAATTTTTCATATATTAGAAGTCTCAGAAAACAATAGTATCCTGGGATATTTGATGTCTGGCAGTCTGTAAATGGAACATGATAAATTCTTAAATGTAATGCAACATGCTGCTTTTCCTTGCTCTCCTTTGCCAGTTTGAATAAAGCAAACAGGGGATAAAATTGGTAGAAAAGAAACAGAGTAAATAAGAGCTTTTGCTGAATATGTACACACTTTCAATATTCTTTCAAGAACTAAGGTAATCTCTTATGAAGACTTTCCTGTTTTCTTCAGTCAAAAACTTTATGAAATCCTCAGCATTTTCTTGACATCTCTAAGCTAGTCCTTCTTGTACTGAATTATAATTTTAGGTGAATATATTATTATTACTTCCCCACTTTATTATACACCATCCCATCCCCCCTCACTGCCCACATAAAAAACTACACTCTTCAAGGCAAAAATTGTATCATTCTTGCTTTTATCTCAGCTCCTACCCCAACCATAATGCCTGGCATCGGGTGAGTACTCTAGACATCTTTTTTGAATAAAAAAAAGAATGAAGAGGGCTTTTCCTTCTTCCTTTTGAGTATCAGCATGTCAAGAGAACTTCAGATTTCACATACTTGATTCAACGTACCTACTAGGCAATCTATTTCTGGAAGATACACTGTGTGTCTAGGATGTCCATGGGTTGAGACAGGCAATGGAAAAGTTACACAAAGCCAGAAGATGAATGTCCTATTTTCCAGGGTCTTGCCATCTGGTTAGCAACCATGATATTCTAAATGAAAGCTAGGTTTTTATCTGTCACTTAGGTACCTAATAGGATATGGTACGACCAAGCAAATAAATACTTATGCTATCCATTAGTGAGAGAGGCTCCTGCTCTCCCTTTTAACCAAAAAACTGCAGTGATTTTCCATATGTGCTTCTTTTATTTTCTCTTGGTACAAAGTTCCAGTAAACATACAAAACCTCTTTGAAGGAAAAAAAAAAAAAGAAATGAAATTTATGTAGAAATTTATTTAATCCTAAGTGATCGGAGACAAAAAACTCTTTCACCTAACTCAAACCACATAAAGGACTTTCAAAAACATTTGAACATTCCTGGGCTCTGCTCCCTCCACATATCCTACTAGCCAGACAAGGAAGTGCTGCGTTCCCTGTGTGAATCTCTTCTGTTGGACAATTAGTTCCACGTCTTGGGATCTCATTTCCTAAGGTCCTGCCAGTGACCTTCTCTTAAAAACCATTAATTCTTGTGAGATTCTGGCCAGGTGAAGTTTGGTCTGGCTTCTGGACAAGGGTGATCCTGGGCAGTCCTGCAAAGCCTAGAGCATTATTACACATCGCCTTGGAGTTGGAACATTTTTGGCCCTCCAGTGACTGGCTCAGGAAGGTAAAATGACTGGATGAAGCATCGCTGTGTAAGTCATAACTCTATAATCACAGTTGTGTGTGTGTGTGTTTTAAAAAAAGTATTTGGCTTTGGGGTGGCAGGCACAGTGGTAAACCCTTTTGGAGAGTTTTGTGACCCTTTCCAGGGTTATTTATACTTGATGAAATGGTGAGTTCAGCTAAATGAATGGGTCCCCATTAATACACCCAAACTCCATCTAAAATCAAATGAAACTATAATACACATGTCTCTGCCCTCTTTCCCTGAACAGTTGGAGTTTTATATGGTTACCTTGAAATTCCTCTGGCCTTTCCCTTATAACAATCAACCAGACTAAGACTGGCACTTTGTTCCAGGGAAAAGGAAAGGTCAGAGAATGTGGAGCATTTTGACTATCAGCTAAGAATCTCTATTTTTCTTCACTTTACCTATTACCTTCCAATATGTCTACCTGTCTAACAAAGGAAAAAGACACATTTTGAAAGGTATACATTGGTGATGTACTAGCCTGTGGGCTTTGTTGTTTATTGGTGGAGTGGGAATTTAAAGGAAGAGAAAGAGGGACCAAAATTGGAAGCAATGATGATAAATGAAATAAAGGAATAGGAAGCACTGAGTTTACGAAGAATGTGTGCATAGTTTTTTTTTTTAATGTATTTATTGCAGAAGACTATTTCTTGATGACTCTGTATACATGGGAGAGGCACTATTTCACATGTGTGCTGTGCTGAGTCACTCAGTTATATTCAACTCTTTGTGACCTCGTTGCCTGTAGCTGGTCAGGCTCCTTTGTCCATGGAGATTCTCCAGGCAAGAATACTAGACTAGGTTGTCATGCCCTCCTCCAGGGAATCTTTCCAATGCAGCGATCGAACCCAGGTCTCCTGCATTGCAGGCGGATTCTTTACTGTCTGAGCCACCAGGGAAGCCCTTCACATTTGTAGATGCTCTATTTCATTTACTGAGTGGATTAGTTACTCTTCACTGAGAATACTTCAGAGAGGCACTGAAGGACTGGGCCCGGTTCTTGTTCTTCCCTGAGATTTAGATCCTTTTTGTGGTAGATTTCCAAATCCATCCCAGTCAACTCTGATCTTACTGTGGGAGTGGGCTTGTCTCCTGATTATTCTTTTTTTTTTTTTTATATATAGAAAGTTGCCTTTGAGTCTCGTTTCTTTCACTTAGCATAATGCACTTGAGATTCATTGTGCGGCAGTTTGAGCATTCTTTGGCATTGCCTTTCTTTGGGATTGGAATGAAAACTGACCTTTTCCAGTCCTGTGGCCACTGCTGAGTTTTCCAAATTTGCTGGCATATTGAGTGCAGCACTTTCACAGCATCATCTTTCAGGATTTGAAATAGCTCAACTGGAATTCCATCACCTCCACTAGCTTTGTTCGTAGTGATGCTTTCTAAGGCCCACTTGACTTCACATTCCAGGATGTCTGGCTCTAGGTGAGTGATCACACCATTGTGATTATCTGGGTCGTGAAGATATTTTTTGTACAGTTTTTCTATGTATTCTTGCCATCTTGTCTTAATATCTTCTTTTCTGTTAGGTCCATACCATTTCTGTCCTTTATTGTGCCCATCTTTGCATGAAATGTTCCCTTGGTATCTCTATTTTTCTTGAAGAGATCTCTAGTCTTTCTTTGAACAGGGCTGGTCCCGAGTGGTGCTCTGGGGCTGCCCTGGAATGAAGTTCATGCCTGCGATGGGCTCCAAGATTCTAGGGCCCTAGTGGTCCCAGCATCATGATGCACTCCTCACCATTTCTCTTTATTTCCAGTCTCAGTCCAGGCAGGGATTCTGGTGTAGCTCATTTATGTCTTGCTGAAGCTCTTGTCATGCTGAATTTCCAGTGAAGCACTTGCTTACTCTGTGAGAAACTATTGCTATCACTACTACTGCTGCTTGCTAATACCATCTATTCCATGCCAACTTTTAATAAATGTGAATAATCTTCACAACCAAGATCAATGTTCTCATCTCTTCGAACACACTGGAAAATGAGGCTCTATGGAAATAAGTAACTTTCAACGGTATCAACTAGCTGATAAGAAGTAGAATCAAAATGGAACCCTGGCTTTTCCATGCTAAAATTCGATGTGTATGTGTGTATGTATATATGTGTGTATGTGTGTGTGTGTGTATATATATATATATATATATATATATATATATATATATGGAGAAGGCAATGGCACCCCACTCCAGTACTCTTGCCTGGAAAATCCCATGGATGGAGGAGCATGGTAGGCTGCAGTCCATGGGGTTGCTAAGAGTCAGACATGACTGAGTGGCTTCACTTTCACTCTTCACTTTCATGCATTGGAGAAGGAAATGGCAACGCACTCCAGTGTTCTTGCCTTGAGAATTCCCAGGGACAGGGGATCCTGGTGGGCTGCTGTCTATGGGGTCACACAGAGTCAGACATGACTGAAGCGACTTAGCATATATATATTACTCTAAAGTCACAAATTATTTGGTAAATGAATTATTAACCACTGAGTTTGCTTCACACATTATTGACCAGAGATGTATTAATGCCATAGGCATTAGCATCTGCAACAATCCCCTGGTCAATAATGTGTTAATTATAAGCTCACAACTTAAAATTTTATCTTTTTATAACTAGAAATGTCTTAAATAAATATATATTTTATATATGAAAAAAGTGAGAGTGTAATCACTCAGTCATGTCCAACATTTTGCGACCGCATGGAATATAGCCCACCAGGCTCCTCTGTCCATGGAATTCTCCAGGCAAGAATACTGGAGTGGGTTGCATTCCCTCCTCCAGGGGATCTTCCCAACCCAGGTCTCCTGCGTTGCAGGCAGATTTTTTTTTTACTGTCTGAGCCATCAGGGAAGACCACACATTTTATACATGGAACATAACAACTCAACTCATCAAGTTTTTTTTGAGTGCCAAGGATGTGCTGTGTTGTTTTAACATTGGGATTGGAGCAATGAGCCAAACAAATTCAGTTTCTGATCTCATGGTGATATTTATTTTTGTCTCCTAGTGAGGGGAGACATGAAATAAACAATTTCTTTAAAAAGTCAATGCACAGGTGATGATAAAATCATTGAAAAAAATGAAGCAAACTAAGGGTGATAGATAATGAGAGGAGCGGTTAGGGGGCTGTGCTACTTTCAAACAGGGCAGAAAGTACTGCCTTTTGATAAGATAACAGTTGAAAAAAAGACTAGAAGGACGTGACAGAGTGAGCCATGTGGCTGTCTGGTAGAGGAGCATTCCAATATAGGGAGCCCCAGGTGCAGAGGTGTTAAGGTGGAATTGGCTTGATGTGTTTCAAAAGTTGCAGGGAAGCAAGTCTACCTAGAGCAGAGAGTGAGGGGCTCAGCAGCTGGGAGGAGAGAAGAGATGGAAAGAAGAGGTGATTGGAGATGAGTGGGAGAGATAGCAGAGAGCCAGATCATGCTGGACTTGGATGGTCACCCTCATGACAGAGGATTTAGATTTCATGCAGAGATTAGAAGCCACTAGTAAAGTCTGAACAGAGGAAAAAGTGATCAGACCTGGTTTTTAAAAAGCATAACTTGGGTACTCTGTGTTAAACTTAATATCAAAACAAGGATTGGGACAAGGGAACCTGTGTGAAAACTATGCATAGAACACAAGTGAGGCATGACAAAGTCTTAGGCAGAGTGGGAGGATTCAAAGGGCAGCATTGGCAGAATTTGTTGATGGACTGAAAGTGGGGAACGAGAGAAGTCAAGAATGACTCTAAGGTTTTTGCCTGACATAAGAGCAAGGATGGAGTAGTGTTTATTATTGAGATAAGAAGACATGGGAAGGGACAGATTTGGGGAAGTATGTTATGGAATATTATAAGTTCTATTTTAGACATGGTTAGTTTGAGATGTATATGAGCCACTTAATGGAGATCTTTCAAAGAGTCAGCTGGATAATAGGATCCAGAGCTCAGAGGAGAGATCAGGAAGGTAGATACAAATTTTGGAGACACTGATGTAAACCATGAGACTGATCTTTAGGTGACATTTGGGTGAAAATAGAGAGATAATGTTTAAAGACTGAGCCTGAAGCATTCAAACCCTAGTGACCAGCAAGATGGAGAAGACCCAGAAAAGGAGAGTAATTTCCAGTAAAAGAGCAGCCACTAAAGGAAAAAGAGGAAGAGTAAAATATGGTAGTTCTGAAGCTCAGGGAGTACATTAGGACTTAGGCAATAAACCATTTGTCAATAGAGGTCATGCATTAGGTCAAAGATGGTAGGGACTGACATAGTTCCGTTAGACTGAGCATCAGGGACATTACTAGATATGGTGTCTGGTAGTACTGCCATGGAATGAACAATCAATTTAAATAGAATTATATCCATTTCAGAAAATTACTCCCTTGACAGTTATACTCTAAAATTTATATTCCATCTAGTTAAATACAAATAGTTAGGAGTCATTTCATGGCAAATAAATGGGGAAAAAGTGAAAACAGTGGCAGATTTTATTTTGGGGGGCTCCAGAATCACTGCAGACCATAATTGCAGCCATGAAATTAAAAGACACTTGCTCCTTGGAAGAAAAGTTATGAAAAACTTAGACAGCATATTAAAAAGCAGAGACATCACTTTGCCAACAAAGGTCTCTATAGTCAAAGCTATGGTTTTTCAGTAGTCATGTACGAATGTGAGAGTTGGACCATAAAGAAGGCTGAGCACCAAAGAATTGATGCTTTTGAACTGTGGTGCTGGAGAAGACTTTTGATATTTCCTTGGGCTACAAGGAGATCCAACTAGTCAATTCTAAAGGAAATCAGTCCTGAATATTCATTGGAAGCACTGATACCGAAGCTGAACTCCAAAATTTTGGCCACCTGATGCAAAGAGCTGACTCACTGGAAAAGACCCTGATACTGAGAAAGATTGAGGGCAAGAGGAGAAGGGGTGACATAGACTGAGATGGTTAGATAGCATCACCAAATCAATGGATATGAATTTGAGAAAACTCAAGGAGGTATTAAAGGACAGGGAAATGTCACATGCTGTAATCCAGGGAGTCACAAAGAGTTGGACACAACTTAGCGACTGAACAACAATAGCAACAGGAGTACAAACGAAAATAGTTTTCCTATTTTATTTCTAGAACTTGTCCTCATTCTAATGAAGACTTTCTGGTGAAGTGGCTTTTGAAATATTGGACTCAGTCATGAGCCTTTAAAGTAGAAAGACTTCTTTTGTCTCCCAGGAATGAACATCTATCTCATATAGCTTGTGATACACATACCTGGAGACTCTTGATTTTCCAAATTGTAGCTATCACAACACTCATCTAAGAATCCTGGAAAATGTAATGACAATGCACACACAAAAACAGTTTGGCCCTTAAGTAGCTCCCAAACCTATGAATCATATTTCTTTCTTTCTTAATTTTTTTTCTCCATAAAATATTAGGTAATATTCCTTAATGATTATGTCTCTTAAAATTAGTTTTGAAACACAGAAATAGCAAAGAGTAAGTTTGAATCTTTAAGAGAAAACAGTATGGATTCAGGAAACAGTATGGCTAGAAACAGACAATTTCCCTTAAAAATAAAATGAAAGGTATGTTTTGGGTCATCATGTTACTTTTGAATAATCCCAGATTTCTTTCTTCTGATATATGAAACAAGACAAACAACAAAAAAAGAGGAGAGGGGAGGGAGAAAGAAAAAGACAATGTAGCAACAAACCAAGCAAACTTACAGGTATGGAAGAGTGCTAACATTTACAACTATTACACGAGGGTGGTGCAGTTGGTAAAGAATCCTCTTGCCAGTGAAGGGGACACAAGAGACACAGGTTTGATCCTTGAGTTGGAAAGATCCCCTGGAGTAGGAAATGGCAACCCACTCCAGTATTCTTGCCTGGAAAATCCCATCGACAGAGGAGCCCGGCTGGCTACAGTCCATGGGGTGGCAAAGAGTTGGATGTGACTGAGCACACAGGTTACATGCACATGTATACACACACCCTGATCTCTGCCCCTTTGTCAGACTTAAAACTCTTAGGAGACAAGATGAAATAGGTAAATCAAATTATTCCCAAGCTAGTTTCTTTTTTCTTTCTTATTTGAAAGAAGGAAATACATGATGAAATTGTTACTAAATTTTTAAATTCTCAAGGGTCCTTTTTGCCTATTTTCTATACAGGAACTTCAGAATCAGCCATGAATAGCACCACCACAATGGACTTCACCAGCATTCAATGCTTGCCCTTGCTTAATAGGGACCACCACAGAGCTAAGCAAAATGCTTATTATTTCTGTAAATTGAAAACAGGCATTTCAGAGCACCTAGTTCTGTAACGTTTCTTACAAAGCAACCAGGATGTTTTTGGTAGAAGCCCAGTCCAAATACTGGAGAGGCTCTGCTCATGTCTCATTCCAAGGGTATTTCAATAGTTCTGAAATACAGCAACAGTACACCCAACCCCAGATTAGGGCATAGTAAGGATATTTATTTCCAGGGTCAATCTTGGAGAAAGTGGGAAATTTATTTTTGCTAACTTTTATTCTCTTCTAACTTTAGGTCAAATTTCTTACTTTTTTCTTCTTGCCTGTTTTCCCAGCACCATACCTCAGCTTAACTTTTTAAACACACACAAACACACATCCCTAGATCTTCTTCTACACTCTTCTTTCCTTCCATCATACATTTGTTTATTCACTCATCAGTCATTTGACAAATATTTCTTCATGGCTTACCATGGGCCCAGCAAGGTACAAGCCACTGGGTATAAAGTGGAAAACAAGACATGTGTCTAACAGGAGGAGCCAAGGATAAAAGGCAAGAATAAATAAGAAAACTATTCAGTTCAGTTCAGTCGCTCAGTCGTGTCCAACTCTTTGCGACCCCATGAATCGCAGCACACCAGGCCTCCCTGTCCATCACCAACTCCTGGAGTTCACCCAAAACTCATGTCCATCGAGTCAGTGATGCCATCCATCCATCTCATCCTCTGTTGTCCCCTTCTCCTCCTGTCCTCAATCCCTCCCAGCATCAGGGTCTTTTCCAATGAGTCAACTCTTCGCATGAGGTGGCCAAAGTATTGGAGTTTCAGCTTTAGCATCAGTCCTTCCAATGAACACCCAGGACTGATCTCCTTTAGGATGGACTGGTTGGACCTCCTTGCAGTCCAAGAGACTCTCATGAGTCTTTGGGGGAGTCCTAATTGATGTTAAAGAATTAAGTAGCAGTATATTTTAGTAAGTGACTGGGTGGCTCCATTAAAATATACCTTCCTATACTAGAGTCAGGACTTTGCTCTTTGATTTCCAAAGCAGCAAATAATTTGAAAAATTAATCCATGTTTTTCCGTTTAAAGCTTCCTTTCTTTCTTCCCCCCTTAATGTAATTTCTAGAGAATCTAGAGATTTGAAATGCAGAGATAATGCCATCATTCATATATATGACTCATAGCAGACATTTCCAGTTCCAAAGCAATGGGGTGAGACATTTGGGAACAGACAAAGGTTTATCACCTGGGTTGTACCAGAGCTTGGCTCTACTTGGCTCTTCTTTCTTTCTTTTATAGATGTCTCAATCTAAATCTGTCTCCCAGGCTCTTGATGTTTCTGGGTTTTTCCACTGTGTCGCACAGGAAAGGAAAGGACTTCACACCACTCCCCAGTGAGTTGTTTCTCTCATCTTTTTGGACCTGTCTCCACTCAGTCCTATCTCCCCTTTCTAGCCCTGTCATTCTACCCCACCATGGATCAGACTGTCCTATTTTTACCCCTGTAAAGGTCATTTCATCCTGTACAAAGAGGTCTTTTTATTTTTTTTACTGAAGAGTGACAAGTTGTCTAACATTTCAAGGAATGAAGCCTAAATAAAGGCATTCTTTTTTGTGTCTTAAAAATTCCTTTTGGCTCCATGCAACTTTGGGTTGCCACCTTTCCAAAGAAAATGAAAGGCCTAGATCATTAGTTTACAAACTTTATGAGTCTCTGAAATTTCTATGGGCTGTTTTTCATGCCTTAGACTCCAAACCCTCATTGCAGGACTGGGGCAGTGCCGGCTGCTGGTGGAGCAGACACAAAACAAACATATCTCCAACGGTCATGTTATTTTTCTTTCAAAGAATCCTTAGGGGTATTGTTAGTCTGAAGAGAAAGATAGGAAGGAAGACTAGATCTATGCCCTTCAAATGTACAGGGCCCCAAACCAGAGACAATCCCAGGATGGTGGACAACAGAGGTGAGCTGACCAGCAAAATGACCTTTAGATGAAGTGGATAGCAAGCACAGATGGCAATGCACAGAGTAAGTCTACATGCCACCTGCCCCAGACGGCATCTCAGGGCACTGTGAAACCACTCCTCCAGACCCAGAGATCAGTTTTGCAAGTTCCTTTCCTGGTCCCCAGGAACACGCAACAAAGGAGTCTTCCTTTGGAGTATCTTTTCAACTGGACCAGGAGAAAATCTGTGCACCCGTGGCAGGCTCTGGGAATACTGCAAGCCACTAAAACTGATAGATAGCTCACAGGAATTCTGCAGTTTAAAGAAGTGTTTGAAAAGCCCTATTCTAGATTAGTGTTCTATGTAGTTTCAAAAATTTTGAAACTTGAAAAGGTCCTTTGAAATCTCTGCCAACTCCTTTCTTGCACAAATGTAGACAACCTAAATAGGTAGAGTGCCTGGCTTGTGCTTGGATAGCTACTTAAAAACAAGTAGGCAATTAGACGGGGAACATGAGAAGAATATGAAGTCAAATACATTAATAGATAGGAGTTTGGTTGTTATATATCTCTGTGAACTAAATTTAAAATCTATATAGACGGATATGTACATATCTATCACAAAGATGGGCTCGATAAAGGACAGAAATGGTATGGACATAACAGAAGCAGAAGATATTAAGAAGAGGTGGCAAGAATACACAGAAGAACTGTACAAAAAAGATCTTCACGACCAAGATAATCATGATGGTGTGATCACTCACCTAGAGACAGACATACTGGAATGTGAAGTCAAGTGGGCCTTAGAAAGCATCACTACAAACAAAGCTAGTAGAGGTGATGGAATTCCAGTTGAGCTATTCCAAATCCTGAAAGATGATGCTGTAAAAGTGCTGCACTCAATATGCCAGCAAATTTGGAAAACTCAGCAGTGGCCAGAGGACTGGAAAAGGTCAGTTTTCATTCCAATCCCAAAGAAAGGCAATGCCAAAGAATGCTCAAACTACCGCACAATTGCACTCATCTCATACGCTAGTAAAGTAATGCTCAAAATTCTCCAAGCCAGGCTTCAGCAATATGTGAACTGTGAACTTCCTGATGTTCAAGCTGGTTTTAGGAAAGGCAGAAGAACCAGAGATCAAATTACCAACATCTGCTGGATCATTGAAAAAGCAAGAGAGTTCCAGAAAAACATCTATTTCTGCTTGACTGACTATGCCAAAGCCTTTGACTGCGTGGATCACAATAAACTGTGGGAAATTCTGAAAGAGATGGGAATACCAGACCACCTGACCTACCTCTTGAGAAACCTATATGCAGGTCAGGAAGCAACAGTTAGAACTGGACATGGAACAACAGGACTGGTTCCAGATAGGAAAAGGAGTATGTCAAGGCTGTATATTGTCACCCTGCTTATTTAACTTATATGCAGAGTACATCATGAGAAACGCTGGGCTGGAAGAAGCACAAGCTGGAATCAAGATTGCTGGGAGAAACATCAATAACCTCAGATATGCAGATGACACCACCCTTATGGCAGAAAGTGAAGAGGAACTAAAGAGCCTCTTGATGAAAGTGAAAGAGGAGAGTGAAAAAGTTGGCTTAAAGCTCAACATTCAGAACACGAAGATCATGGCATCGGTCCCATCACTTCATGGGAAATAGATGGGGAAACAGTGGAAACAGTGTCAGACTTTATTTTGGGGGGCTCCAAAATCACTGCAGATGGTGATGGCAGCCATGAAATTAAAAGATGCTTACTCCTTGGAAGGAAAGTTATGACCAACCTAGATAGCATATTGAAAAGCAGAGATATTACTTTGCCAACAAAGGTCCATCTAGTCAAGGCTATGGTTTTTCCTGTGGTCATGTATGGATGTGAGAGTTGGACTGTGAAGAAAGCTGAGCGCCAAAGAATTGATGCTTTTGAACTGTGGTGTTGGAGAAGACTCTTGAGAGTCCCTTGGACTGCAAGGAGATCCAACCAGTCCATTCTAAAGGAGATCAGTCCTGGGTGTTCATTGGAAGGACTGATGCTAAAGCTGAAACTCCAATACTTTGGCCACCTCATGCGAAGCGTTGACTCACTGGAAAAGACTCTGATGCTGGGAGGCATTGAGGGCAGGAGAAGGGGACAACAGAGGATGAGATGGCTGGATGGCATCACTGACTCAATGGACATGAGTTTGAGTGAACTCCAGGATTGGTGATGGACAGGGAGGCCTGGCGTGCTGTGATTCATCAGGTTGCAAGGAGTCAGACATGACTGAGTGACTAAACTGAACTGAACTGATCCTATATATAGATAGATACACATGTAAGTATGTATAGTATAGATAGAGATATAAAAAAGAAATCTAGAAAACCATACAGACTAGTGTAAATTTTTTATGATGAACTAGTGGTTGGATGTCAGTCACTCATTCATCAAAGCACTTCATGAAATAATAACTTCTTGAGTATTGAAACAAATGTTATATGCTGCAACTTTTTGGGAGATAAAATCTTTCAAACTCTTAGTCTATATATTTTGGGATATACCTCAGGAGATTACATAATTCAAATTTAGGAGTTAAAACAAGTATAACATCACAACTGCTTAGATCAATAGTGTTAAAAATAGGACAACAGACCCAAAACAGAATTGGTTATTCTTAGCCCCATGTTACCAAACCAAGGCTTATTTACAGTTTTGGCTCTTCCAGAAATGAAATCTTTTTTTTTTTTAATCATAGCATATCTTTATTTAAACAAGTCCCTAAAATGACATATTTAGACTGTTTCCAAATTTCTTATTACAAATAAGTAATGTGAATACTAAAATCAAATTGATTACATTCTTTTTTTTTAGCATTGATTGATTTTATTTTTAAACTTTACATAATTGTATTAGTTTTGCCAAATATCAAAATGAATCCGCCACAGGTATACATGTGTTCCCCATTCTGAACCCTCCTCCCTCCTCCCTCCCCATACCATCCCTCTGGGTCGTCCCAGTGCACTAGCCCCAAGCATCCAGTATCGTGCATCGAACCTGGACTGGCAACTCGTTTCTTACATGATATTTTACATGTTTCAATGTCATTCTCCCAAATCTTCCCACCCTCTCCCTCTCCCACAGAGTCCATAAGACTGTTCTATACATCAGTGTCTCTTTTGCTGTCTCGTACACCGGGTTATTGTTACCATCTTTCTAAATTCCATATATATGCATTAGTATACTGTATTGATGTTTTTCCTTCTGGCTTACTTCACTCTGTATAATAGGCTCCAGTTTCATCCACCTCATTAGAACTGATTCAAATGTATTCTTTTTAATGGCTGAGTAATACTCCATTGTGTATATGTACCACTGCTTTCTTATCCATTCATGCTGATGGACATCTAGGTTGCTTCCATGTCCTGGCTATTATAAACAGTGCTGCGATGAACATTGGGGTACACGTGTCTCTTTCCCTTCTGGTTTCCTCAGTGTGTATGCTTAGCAGTGGGATTGCTGGATCATAAGGCAGTTCTATTTCCAGTTTTTTAAGGAATCTCCACACTGTTCTCCATAGTGGCTGTACTAGTTTGCATTCTCATCAACAGTGTAAGAGGGTTCCCTTTTCTCCACACCCTCTCCAGCATTTATTATTTATAGACTTTTGGATCGCAGCCATTCTGACTGGTGTGAAATGGTACCTCATAGTGGTTTTGATTTGCATTTCTCTGATAATGAGTGATGTTGAGCATCTTTTCATGTGTTTGTTAGCCATCTGTATGTCTTCTTTGGAGAAATGTCTATTTAGTTCTTTGGCCCATTTTTTGATTGGGTCATTTATTTTTCTGGAGTTGAGCTGTAGGAGTTGCTTGTATATTTTTGAGATTAGTTGTTTGTCAGTTGCTTCATTTGCTATTATTTTCTCCCATTCTGAAGGCTGTCTTTTCACCTTGCTAATAGTTTCCTTTGATGTGCAGAAGCTTTTAAGGTTAATTAGGTCCCATTTGTTTATTTTTGCTTTTATTTCCAATATTCTGGGAGGTGGGTCATAGAGGATCCTGCTGTGATGTATGTCGGAGAGTGTTTTGCCTATGTTCTCCTTTAGGAGTTTTATAGTTTCTGGTCTTACGTTGAGATCTTTAATCCATTTTGAGTTTATTTTTGTGTATGGCGTTAGAAAGTGTTCTAGTTTCATTCTTTTACAAGTGGTTGACCAGATTTCCCAGCACCACTTGTTAAAGAGATTGTCTTTAATCCATTGTATATTCTTGCCTCCTTTGTCAAAGATAAGGTGTCCATATGTGCGTGGATTTATCTCTGGGCTTTCTATTTTGTTCCATTGATCTATATTTCTGTCTTTGTGCCAGTACCATACTGTCTTGATGACTGTGGCTTTGTAGTAGAGCCTGAAGTCAGGTAGGTTGATTCCTCCAGTTCCATTTTTCTTTCTCAAGATCGCTTTGGCTATTCGAGGTTTTTTGTATTTCCATACAAATTGTGAAATTATTTGTTCTAGCTCTGTGAAGAATACTGTTGGTAGCTTGATAGGGATTGCATTGAATCTATAAATTGCTTTGGGTAGTATACTCATTTTCACTATATTGATTCTTCCAATCCATGAACATGGTATATTTCTCCATCTATTAGTGTCCTCTTTGATTTCTTTCACCAGTGTTTTATAGTTTTCTATATATAGGTCTTTAGTTTCTTTAGGTAGATATATTCCTCAGTATTTTATTCTTTCCGTTGCAATGGTGAATGGAATTGTTTCCTTAATTTCTCTTTCTGTTTTCTCATTATTAGTGTATAGGAATGCAAGGGATTTCTGTGTGTTGATTTTATATCCTGCAACTTTACTATAGTCATTGATTAGCTCTAGTAATTTTCTGGTGGAGTCTTTAGGGTTTTCTATGTAGAGGATCATGTCATCTGCAAATAGTGAGAGTTTTACTTCTTCTTTTCCAATTTGGATTCCTTTTATTTCTTTTTCTGCTCTGATTGCTGTGGCCAAAACTTCCAAAACTATGTTGAATAGTAATGGTGAAAGTGGGCACCCTTGTCTTGTTCCTGATTTTAGAGGAAATGCTTTCAATTTTTCACCATTGAGGATAATGTTTGCTGTGGGTTTGTCATATATAGCTTTTATTATGTTGAGGTATGTTCCTTCTATTCCTGCTTTCTCGAGAGTTTTTATCATAAATGGATGTTGAATTTTGTCAAAGGCTTTCTCTGCATCTATTGAGATAATCATATGGTTTTTATTTTTCAATTTGTTAATGTGGTGTATTACATTGATTGATTTGCGGATATTGAAGAATCCTTGCATCCCTGGGATAAAGCCCACTTGGTCATGGTGTATGATCTTTTTAATGTGTTGTTGGATTCTGATTGCTAGAATTTTGTTAAGGAGTTTTGCATCTATGTTCATCAGTGATATTGGCCTGTAGTTTTCTTTTTTTGTGGGATCTTTGTCAGGTTTTGGTATTAGGGTGATGGTGGCCTCATAGAATGAGTTTGGAAGTTTACCTTCCTCTGCAATTTTCTGGAAGAGTTTGAGCAGGATAGGTGTTAGCTCTTCTCTAAATTTTTGGTAGAATTCAGCTGTGAAGCCGTCTGGACCTGGGCTTTTGTTTGCTGGAAAATTTTTGATTACAGTTTCAATTTCCGTGCTTGTGATGGGTCTGTTAAGATTTTCGATTTCTTCCTGGTCAAGTTTTGGAAAGTTGTACTTTTCTAAGAATTTGTCCATTTCTTCCACGTTGTCCATTTTATTGGCATATAATTGTTGATAGTAGTCTCTTATGATCCTTTGTATTTCTGTGTTGTCTGTTGTGATCTCTCCATTTTCGTTTCTAATTTTGTTGATTTGATTTTTCTCCCTTTGTTTCTTGATGAGTCTGGCTAATGGTTTGTCAATTTTATTTATCCTTTCAAAGAACCAGCTTTTGGTTTTGTTGATTTTTGCTATGGTCTCTTTTGTTTCTTTTGCATTTATTTCTGCCCTAATTTTTAAGATTTCTTTCTTTCTACTAACCCTGGGGTTCTTCATTTCTTCCTTTTCTAGTTGCTTTAGGTGTAAAGTTAGGTTATTTATTTGACTTTTTTCTTGTTTCTTGAGGTGTGCCTGTATTGCTATGAACTTTCCCCTTAGGACTGCTTTTACCGTGTCCCACAGGTTTTGGGTTGTTGTGTTTTCATTTTCATTCGTTTCTATGCAAATTTTGATTTCTTTTTTGATTTCTTCTGTGATTTGTTGGTTATTCAGCAGCGTGTTGTTCAGCCTCCATATGTTGGAATTTTTAATAGTTTTTCTCCTGTAATTGAGATCTAATCTTACTGCATTGTGGTCAGAAAAGATGCTTGGAATGATTTCTATTTTTTTGAATTTACCAAGGCTAGCTTTATGGCCCAGGATGTGATCTATCCTGGAGAAGGTTCCATGTGCACTTGAGAGAAAGGTGAAATTCATTGTTTTGGGATGAAATGTCCTATAGATATCAATTAGGTCTAACTGGTCTATTGTATCGTTTAAAGTTTGTGTTTCCTTGTTAATTTTCTGTTTAGTTGATCTATCCACAGGTGTGAGTGGGGTATTAAAGTCTCCCACTATTATTGTGTTATTGTTAATTTCTCCTTTCATACTTGTTAGCATTTGTCTTACATACTGCGGTGCTCCCGTGTTGGGTGCATATATATTTATAATTGTTATATCTTCTTCTTGGATTGATCCTTTGATCATTATGTAGTGACCTTCTTTGTCTCTTTTCACAGCCTTTGTTTTAAAGTCTATTTTATCTGATATGAATATTGCTACTCCTGCTTTCTTTTGGTCCCTATTTGCATGGAAAATCTTTTTCTAGCCCTTCACTTTCAGTCTGTATGTGTCCCCTGTTTTGAGGTGGGTCTCTTGTAGACAACATATGTAGGGGTCTTGTTTTTGTATCCATTCAGCCAGTCTTTGTCTTTTGGTTGGGGCATTCAACCCATTTACGTTTAAGGTAATTACTGATAAGTATGATCCCATTGCCATTTACTTTATTGTTTTGGGTTCGAGTTTATACACCGTTTTTGTGTTTCCTGTCTAGAGAATATCCTTTAGTATTTGTTGGAGAGCTGGTTTGGTGGTACAGAATTCTCTCAGCTTTTGCTTGTCTGAAAAGCTTTTGATTTCTCCTTCATACTTGAATGAGATCCTTGCTGGGTACAATAATCTGGGCTGTAGGTTATTTTCTTTCATCACTTTAAGTACGTCTTGCCATTCCCTCCTGGCTTGAAGAGTTTCTATTGAAAGATCAGCTGTTATCCTTATGGGAATCCCCTTGTGTGTTATTTGTTGTTTTTCCCTTGCTGCTTTTAATATTTGTTCTTTGTGTTTGATCTTTGTTAATTTGATTAATATGTGTCTTGGGGTGTTTCTCCTTGGGTTTATCCTGTTTGGGACTCTCTGGGTTTCTTGGACTTGGGTGATTATTTCCTTCCCCATTTTAGGGAAGTTTTCAACTATTATCTCCTCAAGTATTTTCTCATGGTCTTTCTTTTTGTCTTCTTCTGGAACCCCTATGATTCGAATGTTGTAGCGTTTAATATTGTCCTGGAGGTCTCTGAGATTGTCCTCATTTCTTTTAATTGAAATCTTAAGCCAGTCAAGCAGGAATTGCCTGGTTAACAGGAGTTAGGTCATCTGACCAATAGATCCCTGCTGCTGCTGCTGCTGCTGCTGCTGCTAAGTCGTTTCAGTCGTGTCCGACTCTGCGCAACCCCAAGACAGCAGCCCACCAGGCTCTCCCGTCCCTGGGATTCTCCAGGCAAGAACACTGGAGTGGGTTGCCATTTCCTTCTCCAGTGCATGAAAGTGAAAAGTGAAAGTGAAGTCGCTCAGTCATGTCCGACTCTTCTCGACCCCATGGACTGCGCCTACCAGGCTCCTCTGTCCATGGGATTTTCCAGGCAAAAGTACTGGAGTGGGGTGCCATCACCTTCTCCGAATAGATCCCTGCCACCCCCTAAATGGAAGTGACCTTGCAGTAAACAACCTGCTTTTTTTTTTTTTTTGCCTAGTTTTAACTTCCTTGTTCCTATTCCTTTTGGGCTAAAAAAAAAAAAGTCTTCCATTTTGCACAGCTCCTCAGAATTCCTTTCTATCTTCTAGACTGAATGCTGATCAATTAGAATTGATTTTTGCACACATTAAATCAGCATGTTTAATACGCCTTAGTTTATCTTTGAACAGTTTTTTCCAGTTTGCTTAAACATCCTACCACATACCTCATTAAAAATAACCAGATTTGCTTATATAGACACACTATATTTATTTTTCATAAATTTATCTACATATTAATGAACTAATAGGCTTAAATTTAAATTATATTATTAGCAAGGTAAATTAAAAATAAAAAAGTGAAATATTTTACATTATTTTATTTACCAACAATATGAAAGTGTTTTGCTTTCACTTAATGGGTTTTTTTGTTTAAAGCAAATATTCTTTCTTATTTTAAAACCTTAATTGAATGTGTTATGCTTTCAGTTCAGTTCAGTTGCTCAGTGGTGTCCGACTCTTTGCAACCCCATGAATTGCAGCACGCCAGGCCTCCCTGTCCATCAACAACTCCCGGAGTTCACTCAGACTCACGTCCATTGAGTCAGTGATGCCATCCAGGCATCTCATCCTCTGCCATCCCCTTTTCCTCCTGCTCCCAATCCCTCCCAGCATCAGAGCCTTTTCCAGTGAGTCAACTCTTCGCATGAGGTGGCCAAAGTACTGGAGTTTCAGCTTTAGCATCATTCCTTCCAAAGAAATCCCAGGGCTGATCTCCTTCAGAATGGACTGGTTGGATCTCCTTGCAGTCCAAGGGACTCTCAAGAGTCTTCTCCAACACCACAGTTCAAAAGCATCAATTCTTCGGCGCTCAGCCTTTAGTGATTCAAAAATCTGATTTAGGTTTAGCTTGTTCTACATTTGGGGCCAATAGCTGCTTTATTTTTAAAAAGACTGCTAAAAATAACGCATAGGTCCAAAGGGAAAAAAACATTTCATTGGTTGTATTTAAACCTTAAGATTCATTTTTCAGTTTCATCCAACTAAATGGTCTCTGACAAATTTCAGTTAGTGAAGTCTTACATTCTTTAATGTCAATCCATTGTTCCTAAAAATAATAAGAACTTAGTTTATTTTTATATTTTTAGAACATTATTTCAAAATATACTAGAATCTTTCATTTGGAAAATGTTTTGACTGAAGTATTCTAATTTCAAGATCATTATTTGAGTAGATAACACTTTTGATAGGTATCAATTTTGCCAACAAGTAACATAATAATAGGAATATTATCCCTCAACCGAATTCTCTTTATATAAGAGTTGTTTTTTTTTTTTTTAAGTTATTTCTCACTTGTTGGTAAAATGTCACCTTTATCTTGAAGGGTCAGATTAATGGTACTTATTTTTAAGAAAATATTCACTAGGTAGCATATTACCAACAATAACTTGTTATCTTATCAAAGGTCAACTTTGAAATACAGGTTGCTTGCTAAAAGTGTTTAGCTTATCTTTGAATTCAACAATGTTTTTGCAGGTTGAGTGGGGACACTAGTCTGAAAACTCTGAATTAAATAGCCTTGTTAAGTATCAGCAAAATTGAATTTCCTTTTTTATCCTCAGCCAGTGAATTAGGCTGCACA
This sequence comes from Bos javanicus, assembly GCF_032452875.1. Classification (NCBI taxonomy): domain Eukaryota; kingdom Metazoa; phylum Chordata; class Mammalia; order Artiodactyla; family Bovidae; genus Bos; species Bos javanicus. The sequence continues at coordinate 43,817,750 of NC_083868.1, forward strand.
TTCCCTTAGGTGCATAAAGCCACTAAAGCTTCTACTAATGGGCTAATTATTTACTGATGCTGTCTCTTGGACTCAAATCCATTCTTCTATACTCTGCTAATTCTCCAGATTACTTTGCTACCTGGCTTCCCCTTAGGTCCTGCCAAAGAGACAAAACAGAGTCAAACTGGAATGTAGGAAGAGGATAGAACTTTGTTCTTTTTCTCTATTAACATTATCCTAGCAATAGCAATTCACCCAGGCAGCAGCAGTTGAGCCCAGGAGAGGTAATTCACTTGCTTCTAGTTCTTTTAGCACTCCCAGAGCCAGCCTCTGTATGCCCCTCTAAGGTCCCAGTAGGAGTCAGCTAAGATTCCTTTCCTAAAGATCTGAGCACAAAATCTTCAGGGGAGTCCTCTGAGTTTCTAGGATCTGGTAGTCCTAATACTCCCGTTCTCTAGTATTTGCTTCCTTAAGTTAATTCTGGGTTAAAAAAAAAAATTCTTTTCTTCTTTCACTCTTTTCATCTGAGTAACCAATTCTCTCAGAGAAGGCAATGGCACCCCCACTTCAGTACTCTTGCCTGGAAAATTCCATGGACGGAGGAGCCTGGTAGGCTGCGGTCCATGGGGTCTCTAAGAGCCGGATACGACTGAGCGACTTCCCTTTCACTTTTCACTTTCATGCATTGGAGGAGGAAATGGCAACCCACTTCAGTGTTCTTGCCTGGAGAATCCCAGGGATGGCGGAGCCTGGTGGGCTGCCGTCTATGGGGTCGCACAGAGTCAGACACGACTGAAGTGACTTAGCAGCAGCAGCAACAAATTCTCTATATTAAATTCCTTTTCTTGAAATAACTTTTTCTTGTTTTTTGATTATACCTTAAGTGACACAATTGATTTAGACCAGAAGAAACCTTAGAAGTCTCCATTTCATTAAAAACAGGGACAAAATGACTAGATATATTAAAAATCTAAATGCAAAAAGCAAAACTTAGCAGTTTTTAAGAAAATGTAGGGTTATACCATTATGATCTCAGTTAGAAAAGAATTTTTAAAGACAACATAAAATTTACAAGCCATAAATTTAAAAAGTGATATATTTGACTACATTCAAGAATAAAATGCCTGTGTCACAAAGGATACCATAAATAAAAGCCAACTATTAGTTTGGGAAAAGATAATTATAGTATATATAACTGCTAAAGCATTGACGTCCAGACTATTAAAAAAAATTCTAAACACCAACAAAAAACAAACAATCCAATGAAAAAATACATAAATAACTTAAACTATTAATTTTAAAGAAAGAAAGAAAGTGAAGTCGTCCAGTCGTGTCCGACTCTTTGCGACCTCGTGGACTGTAGCCCACCAGGCTCCTCCATCCATAGGATTCTCCAGGCAAGAATACTGGAGTGGGTTGCCATTTCCTTCTCCAGGGGATCTTCCCAACCCAGGGATCAAACCCAGGTCTCCTGCATTGCAGGCAGACACTTTAAACTCTGAGCCACCAGGGAAGGTGGCTTCTCTTTAATTTTAAAGAGAAGACTAAATGGCTAACAAATACACTGAAAGCTTCTCAACCTCATTTGTAAACATAGAAATGCAAATAAAAGCAACAGATACCACTGTGTCATAAAGGTAAAAATTGAAAATCTGAAAATGGCAAAACTCAAAAGTTCAAAATGGCAATCATGTTGGGAAAGATATGCTCCTATATACTGCTGCAGAGGCATGAACTGTTTCATGTTCTTTGGAGAACAATTTGGAAATATAATGTAATATAGGTGAAGATGTACATAGTCTATGGACATGACCCAACAATTCCACTTATACAGTAGCTCACCAAGGGACCTGAGCTAGGATGTTTGTTGCCACATTTTTAGTAATAGCAAAAATAGTATTTGTAAATATGCATACCTTGGAACCATTCAGGGATTTAAAATATTAAAGAAAATCTGTATTTCCCAACATTGAAAGAAAAAGATGCTTTTTCCTGAAAGCAATAAAAATATAATCAATATGGCTTATTAAAGAGAAATGCATTTGCTTATGTAAAAAGATTCATATTTTAAAAAAAAAACAGCCTGAAGACTGGCTAATACAGTTTCTGTTTTACCCCTGTTTCTGCTCTGCCATTATCCTTATATAGACATATCACCAAGCCAGCTTCCTCAAAGTAGCAAGATGGTTGCGCAGGTCACACTCAGGCGTGGTAGCATCCAGCACGAGATGAAGCCATTCACTTCTGTGCTTTCAAGAACAAGCAATCTTTCCTAGACACTTCCCAGCCATATTTTGCTTACTTCATTTCCTAGAATTATGTCACATTGCCCTGCATAGTCCATTCACTGGGAAGGATAAGATTACCATGATGGCTTATACTAATTGGAGTCTATTCTTGACATTGTGAAAGGTTCTCTTTTCCTAAGGAATGGAAGCCTCAACAAAACTGGGGCTTTGTTTGTCGAGGAATAGGGAGGGAATAGTTAATAGGCAGGCAATCACCAATTTTTAAAAATGTAAGATATAGAAGGAGATACATAGTTTTATGTCTTTGTGAATCTTTTTAATGTTCTAAATCATACTAGATATTGCATAAAGATATAAACGCCTATAGTGAACAGTCAAAAACAAAGGCAGATACTCTATATGATGGTTATTGGGCTGTCCCATAGTACAACTGGAGTTCTGTGGTTCAGTTTGGGCCCCTTAGCAGTGTGCCAGATTCTGTGACCTCGAGGTTTTCTGTAGGAAGAGAGGGAGGGGAGTGATACAGGAGGGGAGCATCATCCTTAGCTGCACATTTTCTTTCTATTATTAAAGAAACAAATTTGGCAATATGTTAACATTTAAATCTCGGAGGTAAAATAAAATCCATCATTTTAAATATCAAATAGTTTTGTTCCCAAAGCCCAGGGTTCTCTATGTTGTGTTCAAATTCCTGTGTGTTGATTATCTGTCTTTTTGGGCAAAAAAGGAAAACAGTATTTCAAAGTTCAAAATTGGTACATTTTAACCCGAAGCAAATATATTTACTTTGGCAAAACTGTGCAAGATTTATGAATGATGATTAAAATGATCAAAATGTTAGCATTTCATTGTTATAGTTCCAAAAGGCCATTCTCCAACATGAATTCCCAGACAAATGTGAATGTGGCTTTTGGCTTTTTTTTTTTTTGCTAGTTTGTTTTGGGTTACTCATTCATGTAAATCGCTGGGGAACAGGTAAGCCTCTGTTTCCTTCCTAAACTAACCCTTGCTTCTGTCCACACCCTGAAGGATTGTACGTGGGCAGGACCCCTGCCTAAGCCCTGTGAAATATATTCCAGTTGATCATAAGCATAGAACCTGGTTTTCCTTTCCTTTTTTCTCTGGTCATTTGCATTTGCATACATTTTGACTACTCATGAAATTGTCAGGGAGGTCACCTTGCCATGCCTTAGTTCCCCATTCTGCCCTCACTCCTACAGTATAAAGGGTTCTATGTCAATTAGTAAGAACAGGGGTTCACATAGCCTCTTGCCCATGAACATTTTTCTGGGGATTGGTAGGAACAGAACAAGAACAGAAGAAGAAGAAACAGACCTTATATTTTGGCCATTAAAGCCTCACAATGTTTGCAAAGTGGCACATGCTTTAATGAGGGCCTTCTGTCTGATTATTTTTTGTCATTGATATTCAGAAAGTCCAATCAAAAATATTTCCAAACAACTGCAACTAGACTGGTAATCTTCATTTTGCATTCCAGAGCAATGGCGCCCAAGTGCCCCTTAACCATTGGAAATGCTGGCTGGAGAGAGTTGACACAGATCCTGGAAGCCACAGCCTCCCTTAGGCTTCTCATTTCACTACTGGCTCATCAATGCATTGGCCAGAAGTAGACCCTGCATTGGATCCTGTGCTGGAAGTCCAGACTTGGTGTGATTTGAAGTGGGGTGGGGGAGCGGTTCCCACCCACTCTCACTGTATCCATTTTTATTTCCCAAAGAATAAGGAAGGGCTATTTCAACACACTTGATCTCAAACTATCAGCAGACAGACCTCATTATAAAAAGTGCTGGCACCATCTCTGATGTCTAAATATCAGATTAAACGAAAAGTCAGTTCTGACTCCTAACATGGCTCTTCCTCAATTGGTCTTACTATAAAATGAAGGGGTATTTTTTGTTATTTGTGCCCCATGCACTTACAATACTATTAAAACTATTTTTTCTGCTTGCTCATGAAGACTTATCCATCTTTTTCTGAAACTATTTATGAAGGTTATGTTATGAATTTGCATCATTAACCTTTAGACAGGACTACAGTTTAGTGGTTTTAAAGAGCAATTTAGTGGCGGGTGTAGCTTGAATGGTGCAGAGAGTAGTATTAAAGGTCGTTTTGGAGACAAGTATAATAGCGCTATTTTTCACTTAATTCAAAAGTATCTGAGCAGAGGAATTCTACTGTTGACTCACCTTAAATGAACCTCTTAGCCACAGTCTCAGTTTTCACTGTAGTCAGCATAACATTTTTATGCCTACCTGTCACACCAGCACTTTACAGAGTACCTATAGCAACACTTCCCTGATCACTTTGAATCTGCTCCATTACCAACTAGAATTTTCTTCACATTTCACAAAAAGAGACTATATGGATTTTAAATGTAATTTTCACTTATAGAAACACCCAGAGTGAGCATTCTTTAGCTTTTGTAGTTGAACCTTCCTCCTAGAAGCTCACAGCACTTAATATATAAAATTTCATTTGTGTCAATCCAACTGCTGTAAAATAAGTTGGGGTCAGGTTTTAATTATTTCCTCATGTTCCATGCAGATGATATGCTATTATTTTATAGTAAGTGAAGATTTTGAAGATACTGTCTCAAAGCAGGAGAAAGGAAATAACTGTTTCTCTTCCTGAAAACATGTATCCTCATCAAGCTTTGGCAGGCCTGCATCTGACCTTTTGTTCCTTCTATTATCTAAATACTTATTCGGCTTTAAGAAACCAGCCATGCATGTCTGGAATTATTACTAAATGTAACCTTCAGATTGCAATACCAGTTTATAACTAAGGAAAGAGTAAGCTTGGCCATGTTGAGGTTTAGAAAAATGTCATCTTAGTGAAGCATGGACCACTGTCTGCTTCATCCTCAGCCGGGTGCTTCTGCCTAGAACATCATGGCAGTCTTCAGCCTCACACTGACGTCTTGGCTGACTGTACCCTTTATCAACAAATATCCCAGGTCACACCCGTACAAGTAATAGCAGAAAAGAGAGGAAGGTCTCCCTATAGTCTTGTTCTTTTTGGATCTAATGCAGTGGTTTCCAACCTGAAGGCCCTAGATTTCTAGAAGTCCTTTAGTTGCAAAAATAAAAGCTCAGAGTTATTTATAATAAAATTTGAAGTCTCACATGAATTGCTTTCAAACTGTGGTGCTGGAGAAGACTCCTGAGAATTCCTTTGGACAGCAAGGGATCAAACCACTTTAGGATCAAATCCTAAAGGAAATCAACCCTGAATATTCATCGGAAGGACTGAAGCTGAATCTCCAATACTTTGGCCACCTGATTCGAAGAGCTGACTCATTGGAAAAGGTCTTGATGCTGGGCAAGACTGAGGGAAGGAGCAGAAGGGGGAGGCAGAGGATGAGATGGTTGGATGGCATCACTGACTCACTGGACATGAGTATGAACAAACTCTTGGAGATAGTGAAGGACAGGGAAACCTGGTGTGCTGCAGTCCATGCAGTTGCGAAGAGTTGGACACAACTAAGTAACTGAACAACAAAAATGACACATGAGTTGCATATTTTCACACCATTGTTGTGGCTTGCAAGAATCTCAGCATAGTAGAGTAACACTCTGATATTTCACTAACAGCTCCAGTTGGCTATTCTGGGGTCTTTTAAGGAAACAAATGAATTATTACTTAATACATGTGGTGAGTTTGATGGAACACAAATCTTTTTCAACTGGAATCTGTGGGGGAAATTATGGTGATGGGAACACCAGTCACTCCTATCTTTAGTTTGAGGTCATAGTCATTCAGTAGAAGAGCCCTTCACTTCACCAAATTTATAAGCTCTTCACCTTATTTAGCTCAATCCCCCAAATCTGGAGATCTAAGTGCTTCTGTGTGCTAAGTACTAAGAGCACAATTAAAGTTCATTAAAAGAAACAAAAGCAGGCTACCTACTCCTTAGAATCATACTTACTCAACAGATACATAGAGACCACCATGCCCAGGCTCTGTGCTGGGCCTTTGGAACAGAGTTCTACCCAAGACCGTTCTTGATCACATAGACATTGCAGTATTAGGGACAACAGATATGTATAAAATGATCACATAAAGAGAATTAAAATTACAGACATGGTAAATATTATCAAGGAGAAGCACATGGAAACCCTGACACAGGGATTTGACCTAGCCAGGGGTGTTGTGAAAAGCTTCCCCAAGGAAGATAACTTGAACTGAAACTAGTAGTTGAGTAGTTAACTAGTCAAGATGGGAGGAAGAATCATGCCAGCCAAAGAAATCATTTATGTAAATATTCTGTCTGGAAGATACAAAGTAAGTAAGTAGTAGGGATAAAAGGAAACCAGTTTGGTGGTGAGACTGTTGAAAACATGGGATAGTTAGTGGGAAGTAAGGCTGAAAGTTCAGTTCAGTCGCTCAGTCATGTCCAACTCTGTAACCCCAAGGATGGCAGCACGCCAGGCCTCCCTGTCCATCACCAACTCCTGGAGTTTACTCAAACTCATGTCTACCAAGTTGGTGATGTTATCCAATGATCTCATCCTCTGTCATCCCCTTCTCCTCCTGCCTTCAATCTTTCTCAACATCAGGGTCTTTTCAAAGATGTTAGTTCTTCGCATCAGGTGGCCAAAGTACTGGAGTTTCAGCTTCAGCATCAGTCCTTCCAATAAATATTTAGGACTGATTTCCTTTAGGATTGACTGTTTGGATCTCCTTGCAGTCCAAGGGACTCTCAAAAGTATTCTCAACACCACAGCTCAAAGGCATAATTCTTTGGCACTTAGCTTTCTTTATACTCCAACTTTCACATCCATACACGACTACTGGAAAAACCATAGCTTTGACTAGACAGACCTTTGATGGTAAAGTAATGTCTCTGCTTTTTAATATGCGGTCTAGGTTGGTCATAGCTTTTCTTCCAAGGAGCAAGTGTCTTTTAATTTCATGATGCAGTCACCATTTGCAGTCATTTTGGAGCCCAAAATAATAAAGCCTGCCACTGTTTCCATTGCTTCCACATCTATTTGCCATGAAGTGATGGGACCAGATGCCATGATCTTACTTTTCTGAATGTTGAGTTTTAAGTCAACTTTTTCACTCTCATCTTTCATTTTCATCAAAAGACTCTTTAGTTCTTAGCTTTCTGCCATAAGGATGCTGTCATCTGCATATCTGAGGTTATTGATATTTCTCCTGGCAATCTTGATTCCAGTTTGTACTTCATCCAGTCCATCATTTCTCACGATGTACTCTACATATAAGTTAAATAAGCAGGGTGACAATATACAGCCTTGACATACTCCTTTCCCGATTTGGAACCAGTCTGTTGTTCCATGTCCAGTTCTAACTGTTGCTTCCTGACCTGCATACAGATTTCTCAGGAGGCAGGTTAGGTGGTCTGGGATTCCCATCTCTTGAAGAATTTTCTACAGTTTGTTGTGATCCACACAGTCAAAAGCTTTGATGAAGTCAATAAAGCAAAAGTAGATGTTTTTCTGGAACTCTCTTGCTCTTTCAATGATCCAGTGGATGTTGGCAATTTGATCTCTGGTTCCTCTGCCTTTTCTAAATCCAGTTTGAACATCTGGAGGCTTACAGTTCACATACTGTTGAAGCCTGGCTTGGAGAATTTTGAGCATTACTTTGCTAGCATGTGAGATGAGTGCAACTGTGTCATAGTTAGAGCATTCTTTGGCATTGCTTTTCTTTGTGATTGGAATGAAAACTGACTTTTTCCAGTCCCGTGGCCACTGCTGCGTTTTCCAAATGTGCTGGCATATTGAGTGTAGCACTTACACAGCATTATCTTTCAGGATTTGAAATAGCTCAACTGGAATTCCATCACCTCCACTAGCTTTTCACAGTGATGCTTCATAAGGTCCACTTGACTTTGTATTCCAGGATGTCTGGCTCTACGTGAGTGATCACACCTTCGAGGTTATCTGGGTCATGAAGTTGGTTTTTTTTTTTTGTATAGTTCTTCTGTGTATTCTTGCCACCTGTTAATATCATCTGCTTCTGTTAGGTCCATACCATTTTTGTGTTTTGTTGTGCCCATCTTTGCATGAAATATTACCTTGGTATCTCTAATTTTTTTGAAAAGATCTCTAGTCTTTTCCATTCTATTGCTTCCCTCTATTTCTTTGCACTGATCACTGAGGAAGGCTTTCTTATCTCTCCTTGCTATCCTTAGGAACTCTGCATTCAAATGGGAATATCTTTCCTTTTCTCCTTTGCCTTTTGCCTTTCTTCTTTTCTCCGCTATTTGTAAGGCCTTCTCAAATGTTGTAAAATTCCACCATGAAGGACTTCTTAGCAATTTTGTTTTTCTTTAGCATGAGAATATGTAGAAACAGGGTGCGTAGTATGTGTTACATGATTGAAACTGTGTGCTGTTTCTTTTTTTTTTTTTTAAGAATCACTTTGGCTACGAGATGGAGAAAAGACTGCAGGTGGAGAAGAGAGATCAACTAGGAATCTATTGTTATAGTTCAGAGATCACAGTGGCTGGGACTCTTAGAGAGTTGGTCAAATAAATAGAAGAAATAAAAAGATTTAGTAATTTCCCTCAAACTCTTTAGTAGCCCCAGATGTCCTTGTCTTTATATGTGTCTCCATGTTTCCCAGGAGACTTTTCTTGGTTTCCCAATTTCCACCAGAGGATCCCCTCAGCCTCGTAGTTGGGTCCTACCTCCCCTAGGTATATCAGCCTTCCTCTGTGGTTTGCTATTCATCATTCCTGATATGGGCTGCTTGCTTTATTGTTAGGTTAACCCCGGGCTACTGCTTTCTAGACACAGACCACAAACTGTCACCCTGGGCATAATGAATACAGCTCTAATGTCAAAGATAGTATCTGCTTCCTTGCCAGGTGGGCCCTTAGACAGGGCAGCCCTTATAAAATATAAAGGCTCCACTATGGCCGCATGGCCACCAAGGTTATTTAATAATTTACTGTTTAATATCAAGGCTCTTTGATTTAGAGTTTGGAGAGCAGGAAGATCAAAGCCAGCTTCAGCAGAACAGTTGCCTAAGTTCTTACCTCTGACTTCTGGCAGGACCATTTTTGTGATGCTGGCTGAAGTTGTGCAATAGGGTGCAACTTTCATCTCCCACTTGTTTAAATATAATGTTCAATGAGTGCTTAGTATTTGTCTATGGCATGGATAAATCAATCAGTCAAAGATAAGTTTCTGGTCTGATTTGCTCATTCAGAGTTAAAAAGAAAATAAAGTTATAAAGAATAATTATAAAATTTAACTCAAATTTCAACAACAGAGGGAAAGGGAAGATATCTAGTTGAAAATAGAACCAAGACAGGACCAGAAAGAAATTGAAAAAAGAAAAAGGTTTTGGTGAGAAGGTAGCATGGGAAAAATGAATTGATTCTTATTCTGGCAGGAGAGAGAAGAAGCTGGAGGACACAGCTATAATCTGATGGACACAGTGTGACTCTGCACGTCCCAGCTGGTTTTCCTCCATCTCCTCAGGCTGCTGTGACTGCCCCAAGTTTCTTGAAGACTGGGCTTCTGGATTGAAAATCAGTCTAGACATTTTATTCTCAGACTTTCCAGAGGAAGCGGGGTTGGTCACACTACCAGCATGGCAAATTGAGAACCTATTAATACACGGTTTTCACCTCATGATAGACATTTAGGCAACATCCAAGACAATTCAAAGAAATAAGGAACTATTTCCACTTTGTAAGAAAGTAAATGCTTCCTTGAAATCTACTATGTAGGTTGCTTAAATGAAAAAAGAGAGAAAGAATGCTAATGCAAACTTTTAAATGAATTGACATGCTCAGTTGTTCAGTTGTGTCAGACTCTTTTGGTACCCATGGACTGTAGCCCACCAGGCTCCTCTGTCCATGGGATTATCCTGGCAAGAATACTGGAGTGGGTTGTCATTTCCTCCTCCAGGGAATCTTCTCAACTCAGGGATTGAACTCCTGCATCTCCTGCATTGCAGGCCAATTCTTTACCACTGAAGAAGCCCTGCAAATGCTAATATAAAAAACAGGGAATATCAGAATTTTCACCTTTGCTTTTTGTCATTTCTGAACATATTGAAATATTTTTATATTTAAGCCAAAAAAGTTTTGAATTCTAAAGAAAGACATGGTGATGTGGTGAAAAGAACAGAGGACTCAGAATGAAGATAAACAGGATGGAGTTTTAATTCTACCTATGTGACCTGGAGAAGGAAATGGCAACCCACTCCAGTGTTCTTGCCTGGAGAATCCCAGGGACGGGGGAGCCTGGTGGGCTGCCGTCTATGGGGTCGCACAGAGTTGGACACGACTGAAGCGACTTAGCAGCAGCATGTGACCTGGGACTAGCTACTTAATCTCTCTGGGTGCCTATTCCTTCAACATAAAAGTCACAATGTTGTTTGAATGACCTAGAAGAACACTCTACCTAGGATATTCACTGATTCCATTTAGGACTGAATGCACAGAGTTACCGATTTTATATACTAGATCTGGTAGTGAATATTTAGGATTTTTTAAATGGAGAAGCAAGATATTATCAATTAAACAAGGAAGCCAGAGAGAGGTGATTCTAATGCCATGGTGGCCTATGTAAGCAAACCATACCTAAGCATTTAAATGCTTAATGGTTACAAAAATCAAAACTTAAGGACAGCCAATCACAAACAGCAAACTAGGCTTTAAGCTATAACCAATCAGTCATCTTTTGTACATTGTGTATACAGTATAAGTCTTTCTCCAGCTCCTACCACTTCTGATTTGGTGCTTCCTGATTGGAACTGACTTCTGCTCAAATGAACCCTTGAAATTTTTAATATACTTCAGTTTGTCTTTTCAGTTCAGTTCAGTCACTCAGTTGTGTCTGACTCTTTGCGACCCCATGAATTGCAGCACGCCAGGCCTCCCTGTCCATCACCAACTCCTGGAATTCACTCAGACTCACATCCATCGACTCAGTGATGCCATCCAGCCATCTCATCCTCTGTCATCCCCTTCTCCTCCTGCCCCCAATCCCTCCCAGCATCAGAGTCTTTTCCAATGAGTCAACTCTTCACGTGAGGTGGCCAAAGTATTGGAGTTTCAGCTTTAACATTATTCCTTCCAAAGAAATCCCAAGGCAGATCTCCTTCAGAATGGACTGGTTGGATCTCCTTGCAGTCCAAGGGACTCTCAAGAGTCTTCTCCAACACCACAGTCCAAAAGCATCAATTCTTTGGCACTCAGCGTTCAAAAGCATCAATTCTTCGGCGCTCAGCTTTCTTCACAGTCCAACTCTCACATCCATACATGACCACTGAAAAAACCATAACCTTGACTAGATGGACCTTTGTTGGCAAAGTAATGTCTCTGCTTTTGAATATGCTATCTAGGTTGGTCATAACTTTCCTTCCAAGGAGTAAGCGTCTTTTAATTTCATGGCTGCAGTCACCATCTGCAGTGATTTTGGAGCCCCCCAAAATAAAGTCTGACAGTGTTTCCACTGTTTCCCTATCTGTTTCCCATGAAGTGATGGGACCAGATGCCATGATCTTAGTTTTAATGTTTGAGTTTTAAGCCAACTTTTTCACTCTCCTCTTTCACTTTCATCAAGAGGCTTTTGAGTTCCTCTTTGCTTTCTGCCATAAATTTAGTGTCATCTGCATATCTGAGGTTATTGATATTTCTCCCAGCAATCTTGATTCCAGCTTGTGCTTCTTCCAGCCCAGTATTTCTCATGATGTAGTCTGCATATAAGTTAAATAGGCAGGGTGACAATATACAGTCTTGATGTACTCCTTTTCCTATTTGGAACCAGTCTGTTGTTCCATGTCCAGTTCTAACTGTTGCTTCCTGACCTGCATACAAATTTCTCAATAAGCACATCAGGTGGTCTGGTATTCCCATCTCTTTGAGAATTTTCCACAGTTTATTGTGATCCACACAGTCAAAGGCTTTGGCATAGTCAATAAAGCAGAAATAATTTGTCTTTTAACAATGTTCAAAGCCCAGTGTGGATTTTTGTATAGTATTATAATCAGACATATAAATTATACTTCAAAGAAATTTTATATTTTTAGGTAGATAAACAATACAAGTTAAACTTTTGATATTCATTTCTTGGGGGAAATTAGTAAAAAAAAATAATTATTGACTTTCTTGCTTGAATAATGAAAGATTCAAGATAGAGAAAACATATACATTTTTTGCCAGACTTATCTATAAAATCAAATGGAGGCCCTTTGTGAAAGTCAAAGAATATGTACTTTTCTAGTTCAATTAAAGACCCTAAGTAGGATATTGGGGAGATAGAACTTCTTTTCTTAGTATATCCAGCAATAATGGGCACTTAGTTGATGGTGGTGAGCAAAACAGTTCCCTGCTGTCCCTGTGGCCACAGAGTTTAGAGTGCAATTATTTCTTTTCTCTGCACATCCACCACCTTACTTTTGGGTAGAACTCAAAACACAGAATGTAAACCACAGAGATATTCAGAAAGTTTCTGCACGCTTCTAAGTAAGCTCATGAAACAGCATGATAAAAATTCAAGTCCACCTGTACAATTCAGGGACTCCATTGTGCTGTCATCTCACAGGGGGAGTTTAGTGGAGATACATGAGTCCCCAGAGGGACCCCCATTAAAACACATGGCTCTTTTACAAGTAAACAGTCTGAATCATCTATATCATTTTAATGAAACTGTGAGGACCAATAATGCATAGCCTATCCCAATGCCATTTCTATGCAAAGAAAACTGGCCAGGAGGGCATTCCAAAGGAAGTACATTGCTGATGGTGCCATAATCCATGTCACTAGTATTTTATCTTACCTGAATTATTCTGTTACATAATTAAATACTTTTTTGCTTGATCTTCCTTCTTTCTCTACCATATAGTTAGCAGACTGAGCCAATAAAATTAAAGGATGCCCAGATAAATTTGAATTTTAGTAAACAACAAATATGTTTTTAGGATAAGTATGTCCCATGCAATATCTGGCTCATACTTACATTAAAATTCAAATTGAACTGGGCATCCTGTATTTTGTTTAGCAATGATACTACGACAAGTTGCCTCTCAACCATGGCTTGCATAAGAAACTTTCTACATATGTATTTTTTTTAATGTCGAAAAACATTGACTCTTCTTTGAAGGCTGCAGTAATCCCCCCTCTGAATATCCTTTGGCATGACAAATACCAAGTCTGTCAGAAAATATTTCATTAAATCCTTTCTTGAGGTAAGGGAATGGCCTAGGTGGCTCCTGGGAATCCCATTCAAGCTTATATTTTTGAGTCTCTAAATCACATGATGATCAAATAATAAGCTTACTGAAGCTTCATGAAGGCAGGAACCTTGTGAATCTCCCCAGTGCCTAGCGTCCCATCTAGCGGAGGTGCTGGCCAGAGTAGGCATTCAGTGAATATATATTAAATAAGAAAAATTTCCTTGAAATTTGTTATTCCAGAAATAAAATAAAGGAAAAATTAGAGCAGATGTCTGTTTTCAACTACAGACGCAGTAGTATAAGGCCCCACAATAATATTGCCATATCATTACAGTCATGCCTGAAGCTGCATTCTAAGGTAATATATGAGGATTAATACATGTAGATTTCTAAAATACGCCAAACCAGAGGGGTTTTTTTTGTTGTTGTTTGTTTGTTTGTTTTTGTTTTCTCCAGGTACCATGTAGGGGCTCCCAAAAGGAACTATTTTGACTCCTAAACTTAAATCCTTTTATGGTCTCTCTGGGCCACCTGAGTATTTTCTTAATCCACAATGTGAAGCTCCTTAGAGCACTTAGAGATTTAAATTGGGGTTTCGCAAAGTAGAATTTGTTTATGTATAAGGAAAGCCATTGTGACCTCAAAAAATACAAATGAAGCAATCAAGAAAGAGAATAAAACTAATTTATATTTAATTTGGCCTTCACTCAGCTATTGGGGAAATTTTGAAATTTTCCAGATTTGTCTTTTTAAAAGGATCCCCACAGGGAAAGACTCAGTGTTTCAATAATACTTCTGTTTTCCTCCTAACAGAAATTAAAAAAACAGGAGAGAAAATACAGAAATTCTCTTTCACATGGTAGTGCTTCTGAGGCAGAAGGCAGCTGGGCCCCTCCAGGGTAAGCAATTTGAGTTCATTCCCTGTGGACAGAAATTCCAGGACAATGGAGAGAAGAGGCCGGGCTCTGCCCAGATAGAAGATAAGAGACCACATATTTCTCATTCTCAAGTCAGGGAGACCTTCCTGACTAGAAAGCTCCTTGGAGGTCAAAAGAGGGGTGGTGTCAAGTCTACCCATAGTGCTTTTTACTGGAATCCATCTTGACTGTAAATAATTCAAAAGTTGTGTGTCTATCCACATGTGCTGTACTTTTTTTCCTCCTAAGCCCTGGGATTTCTTTGGAAGGAATGATGCTGAAGCTGAAACTCCAGTACTTTGGCCACCTCATGCTAAGAGTTGGCTCAGTGGAAAAGACTCTGATGCTGGGAGGGATTGGGGGTAGGAGGAGAAGGGGACGACAGAGAATGAGATGGCTGGATGGCATCACTGACTTGATGGACGTGAGTCTGAGTGAACTCCGGGAGTTGGTGATGGACAGGGAGGCCTGGTGTGCTGCGATTCATGGGGTCACAAAGAGTTGGACACGACTGAGCAACTGAACTGAACTGAACAAATGTTTTACTTGTTTCACTACTTTCAATGTTTATGGTGGTTTAGTCATTAAGTCGTGTCCAACACTTGTGACCCCATGGGCTGTAGCCTGCCAGGCTCCTCCATCCATGGGATTTCCCAGGCAAGAATACTGGAGTGGGTTGCCATATCCTTCTCCAGGGGATCTTCCTGACCCAGGGATAGAACTCTGGTCTCTTGCATTGCAGGCAGATTCTTTACTGACTGAGCTATCAGGGAAGCCAGTTCAATCTTTATGGGAATTCTTTTCTGAAAACCCAGAGGGCCAGGGCCTTGTCACTGACCTTTGGTCTAGTGGCTAGGATTCAGCTCTCACTGCTGCGTCCCAACCTCATTCTCTGGCTGGGAACCAAAACCCGCTTCAATCCACTGCATACCAAGGCTATGCAAGATCAATTCATGTTTCAAAAGGAAGACTATTTTTAAATTGTTACTCAAGAAAAAGTTCCTCTTATAGTTTGAAATCAGGTTTCAGACTTTTACCAGAAATTATTATCCATCCCTCTTTCTTCCTCTAATGTTTCTTTCGGTATATCTGAATAGCAAGCAGGATTTTTAAAAATTATATACCTGTGCATACATAGCTATATTTTAATGCAGTTTCAAAGTATCAAGGGCAAAGAGGAAATCTTAAAAGTGACCATGGAGAAAAGATATTAGACTGACTTTGTTTTTATCACTAGAAACAGGAGATCAGTAAAATGTGGAGCAATATCTTCAAAATGCAGAGGGATAATAACTCACTTCAGAACTAAGTGATCAACTTTATTTTTTTCAGTAGGGAGAACAAAACAAAGACATATTGAAATAAACAAGGACTTTCAAGTTTACCACAGACAAATCCTTAATTTAAAAAAAATGCTTAAGCAAAAGAGACACAGATGTATAGAACAGTCTTTTGGACTCTGTGGGAGAGGGAGAGGGTGGGATGATTTGGGAGAATGGCATTGAAACCTGTATAATATCATATATGAAACAAATCACCAGTCCAGGTTCAATGCATGATACTGGATGCTTGGGGCTGGTGCACTGGGATGACCCAGAGGGATGGTATGGGGAGGGAGGTGGGAGGGGGGTTCAGGATGGGGAACACGTGTACACCCGTGGCAGATTCATGTTGATGTATGGCAAAACCAATACAATATTGTAAAGTAATTAACCTCCAATTAAAATAAATAAATTTATATTAAAAAATAAATAAAATAAAATATTCTTTCCTTTAAAAAAATGCTTAAAAAGATTCTTCATCAAGGAGAAAAGTAAACTTACAGGAAAGGAAAGATGTAGTAAAGCCAAATGTTAACATGGATTCTACTAAATATATTGATAAATATAATTGCTTCAAAATATCTAATTATCTTTTGCTTCACTTTTAAGATAAAACAATGCTTTGCAAAAATAAAAATATAATGGGATTTTAATTGATACTCAAGGAGATTAAGGGTCTGTTATGAAGGAAGGTAAAATAGTCACATTTATTAGGAGAAGTGATATTTAAATATATATGCAGAAAGAATTAGGGTAACAACATTAAAAAGAAACTGTATGGTGTTCAAACAAGAAGAAAAAATTGCACAGTATAGTTAAAAAAAAAACAAACAAAAAAACACAGTCAAATACTAACCAATAGGAAACTGTTACAGAAATAATATCATACACAATAGAATTAAAGGCAAAAAGCATGGATGGAGAAAATACACAATAGAGGCAATAACTGTATAACAAATCATAACGTGCACAAGTTTCTAAATGCCTAATAATATGGTCTTAAAATACATAAAGCAAAAACTGGCCATACTAGTAGTGTCAGACCCACGTGAACAATGGAGACAGACTGCATTTAAATCTCCGCTCTACCGACTGCTAGCTTTGTGAACTTCTTTGTCCCTCGATCTCTTCTTCTGTAAAAATGATGTCCTCACCTTATACAGTTGGTTTAAGAATAAAATAAATTATTATATTTAGAGGACACATACAGTACCAAGTGCATATTAAGATCTACACATAACTTTTTACTGAGAGAATTTTAAGAATTGATTCCTCTAATAAAGTGAAAAATTGATATTCAGACAAAACATAATAATGCTAGAGGACTTGGATGAATATTGTTTTTCTAAAAGAGGATGTATATGGAACACTACCTCCAAAAGTAAAAAATATACACTTTTGAAATTACTGGAACATTATAAAATTAACCACATACTAGATCACATGTCGGAGAAGGCAATGGCACCCCACTCCAGTACTCTTGCCTGGAAAATCCCATGGATGGAGAAGTCTGGTGGGCTGCAGTCCATAGGGTCACTAAGAGTCGGACACGACTGAGCGACTTCCCTTTCACTTTTCACTTTCATGCACTGGAAAAGGAAATGGTGACCCACTCCACTGTTCTTGCCTGGAGAATCCGAGGGACGGCAGAGCCTGGTGGGCTGCCATCTCTAGGGTCGCACAGAGTCGGACACAACTGAGCGACTTAGCAGCAGCAGCAGCAGCAGCAGATCACATGTATGGAGTAGAAAATGGCAACCTACTCCAGTATTTTAGCCTGGGAAATTCCATAGACAGAGGAATTCCTGGCGGGCTACAGTTCATGGGGTTGCAGAGTTGGACACAACTGAGCACAAATGCCTAGATCACATGTAATATCAACTATTTTCAATAATTTATAAAACCGTATCTTCTTACCACAAAGAATTAAATATTTTTTAAAAATAAAATAAACTTATTTTTAGAAAGTTGATATGTTCTCAGATGTAAAGTATGAAAAAAGATCACAATAGAAATTAGAGAATATTTATAACTAAGTAAAAATAAAAGTGTTATATATCAAAACCTGCCAGAAGCTAGTACAGTAGTAATTCGAGGGAAATTTATACACATAAATGGCATCTGGTCCCATCACTTCATGGGAAATAGATGGGGAAACAGTGGAAACAGTGCCAGACTTTATTTTTTGGGCTCCAAAATCACTGCAGATGGTGACTGCAGCCATGAAATTAAAAGACGCTTACTCCTTGGAAGGAAAGTTATGACCAACCTAGATAGCATATTCAAAAGCAGAGACATTACTTTGCCAACAAAGGTCCATCTAGTCAAGGCTATGGTTTTTCCAGTGGTCATGTATGGATGTGAGAGTTGGACTGTGAAGAAGGCTGAGAGCCAAAGAATTGATGCTTTTGAACTGTGGTGTTGGAGAAGACTCTTGAGAGTCCCTTGGATTGCAAGGAGATCCAACCAGTCCATTCTGAAGGAGATCAGCCCTGGGATTTCTTTGGAAGGAATGATGCTAAGGCTGAAACTCCAGTACTTTGGCCACCTCATGCGAAAAGTTGACTCATTGGAAAAGACTCTGATGCTGGGAGGGATTGGGGGCAAGAGGACAAGGGGATGACAGAGGACGAGATGGCTGGATGGCATCACTGACTCGATGGACATGAGTTTGAGTGAACTCCGGGAGTTGGTGATGGACAGGGAGGCCTGGCGTGCTGCGATTCATGGGGTCACAAAGAGTCAGACACGACTGAGCGACTGAACTGAACTGAACTGAAATGTATTTACTTAATAAATAAAATCAACAAAACAAAAGCTATTTCTTTTAAAGAAAGTACACTGACTCCATCAGTAAAAGAGAGAACATCAAAAGGAATAATAGAAAAATGGAATGAAAATAGTAAATATTGAAATTACTATATTTTTATGGAGTGCTTTATAATATCATAAAACATTATAAATAAATTTATGCAAATAACTTGTAGACTTAAATGAAACTGACAACTTTCCAGACAAATATAAGTTAGTAAAATTGCCTGAGGAAGAAATGATAAACATTAAAAAAATTTAGTGAATTATACAATCTTATCTTGCCTAAAAAACACCAAAGCTTCTTGGAACTAACAATTTAAACTACAGAAAAATGTTTCAGAGAACAGTTAATGAGGGGAAACTACTCATCCAGTTTTATGAAGCGAATGTATCTTTACATCCAAAGCAGACATAAATAATGAAAGAAACAAAGTCCTATAGATAGATGCAAAAAATGCAATCAATTTCAAAAGTCATCAATGATGACTTTCAGCTAATTAGGAATAGAAGGAGAATCTTCGAACTTTTATCTATAGTTAATAGCACACTGAAATGTGAAATTTCAGATGTGTTCCAATTAAACTCAGGAACAACTCAAGGATGCCTATGAAACTGCTTCTAACACTGGAAATACAACACAAACAATAAGGTAAGTAAAGAAAATAAGGTATAAGGAGTACAAAAACTAGCAAAATTATCTTTGTTGAGACAATACTGTTTATAAAATTAAAGAAAATTTACAAACAATTGGTAAGTTTGCTAGACACAAGCTCAATATATAAGAATCAATAGAGTCCTTACATATGAATAATCATTAATGAGTAAAACAATGGCAGCTAGGTGGTTATTAATAACCAAAGAGAGTAAAGCACCTTTTAATAAATCTAGCAAAAGCTGTATAGCAAACTTTTGACAGAGAAAACTGTAAATATGAACAATCATTTAAAGCACTAATAGAAAATTAGGCTATGATAACAGATAAAAGACTAGTATCTAAAAGATATCAGCGCTCTCAAATTCACTTTATATTTTCATCCAACTGTGACTATAATCCCAGGAAGAATATATTTGCCTGTTTAATGGAACTTGCCAAGCTTATCCTGGAATTCAAATAAATGAATAAAAGTCCAAGATTAAGTAAGAAATTTAGAAGAAAATTAACTTTTAAAAGGAGAATATCAAGATATTTTGTTGCTGGGGTAATTAAAATAGCGTAGAACAGGAACTGAAATAAATAAACAGACAAAGGGTCAGAAAATAGAGCCCAGAAACTTATAAATATATTGATGTATGAGAGAGAAGAGATATTAAAATCAGTAAGAAAAGAGTGAATTTTTCATACATAGCTTTAGGACAACTGGGTATCTAAGTAAAATACAATTTCAAATATTTTAAAGCCCTAAATATTAAAAGTAAGACTTTAAAACTTTTAAAAGAAAATATAGAATATGTTTATTATCCTGAGGTTGGCAAGATGTATATGCATAAAAGGCAAAACTCATTAAGTAAAAACTATGATATATCTGCCAACATTACAATGAAAATTTTCTATTTAATAAAACACCACAAAGTTAAAGGAAGCCACAGAATGGGATTTTATATTTACATGGGGTTTCACCAATGAAGGCTTCATATTCAGAACATACAAATATTTACAAATAAATAAGAAAAATATAACAACCCAATATGAATTGGGCTTCCCTGGTGTTTCAGAGGTTAAAGTGTCTGCCTGCAATGCGGGAGACCTGGGTTCGATCCCTGGGTCGGGAAGATCCTCTGGAGAAGGAAATAGCAACCCACTCTAGTATTCCTGCCTGGAGAATCACACGGAGGGAGGAGCCTGGTAGGCTACAGTCCACGGGGTTGCAAACAGTCGGACATGACTGAGCTACTTCACTTTCACTTTCAATATGAATAAAGGCCAATATGTGTGAGGTATTCAAGAAAAGGAGTGTTCAAATGGCCAACAACGTAGAAATTAAAAGGTTCAACCCCACAAATGATTAGGAAAATGAAAGCTAAAACCAAATGCAAATTAAAACTATTCACCTTTCAAATTCAGCAAACCAATTTTAAAGTCTGGAGATACTCTAGACTTATAAAGGTTAAGAGGTCACAAAGATTCTCATACATTTATAGTGAACACAGAAATTGGTGTAGCTATTTTGGAAGGAAATTTACCATTCATAAAGTTTAATATGCCGTATTAGTTTTCTATTACTGTGTAACAAACAACTATCGACTTCATGGCTTAAAACAATGAAAATTTGTTAGCTTACAGTTCTGGAGGTCAGAAGTCTGTCCTGGGTTTCACTGGGCTAAAATCAAGATGTCTCTGCTGGGCTGCGTTCCTAGCTGGAGGCTCTAGGAGAGAACCCATTTTTGTTGCCTTTATCCAGTGACTCCGGACTTGTACTACTCAGCGCATGCCCCTCTTCACCATCTTGAAAACCAGCAACAGCTGGTAGAATTTTTTTCAGGTGGTAGCTTATGACTCTCAGTTCTGCCTCCTCTTCTGATTTCAAGGATTCCTGTAATTAGATTGGGCCCTCCTGAGTAAGCCAATTAAGTAAGCCTTGCCTTCTAAAGATACTTAATTACATTTGTGAAGACCCTTTGGCCATACAAAGTCTAACATATAAACAGGTTTCAAGGACATCTTTGGAGGAACCACATATATACATGTGCTCCCCCTAGCAATTTTACATCAGAGGCCTTAAAAAATTATTGCAAATGAACTCAAAGAGATATTTAGAAATACATTTATTGGGACATTGTGTATATTATGAAAGTTTTTTTTTAATTGTTTATTAATAGGAAAATAAATATCAGTGCATTTCCACAATGGAATTCTTCATAGGGTTAAGATAAATTGTAAAAACATAATAGTGAACAAAATAAAGATGCAGAATTACATTTGTTTGAGTATGTGTATGTATGGATGTGCATGGATAAGGAGAGATGATTGACATAGACAGATGATAGAGATTATAGCAATGAATTGGCATAATAAATTCAATGGTTTATTTGAATTCATTAAATTCAATAAATTCAAATGGTTATCTTTGGGAAGTTAGGGGAAGATATACAATACGTTTACCTTTGTTAGAGCTAGGTGGGTAGATGTGTTTTCCTTAAAATACTCTCCAGCTTTTTTATGCTTTCAGTGTTTCACAATAGAAATTTGAAGACACTTGTGTAAGGACACTAAATGGAAAAAAGGAATCCCATGGAAGATGCAAAAGCTAAGAAGAGGAACACACTGAGCTAAGCCTAGATTAGTTGGTATTACAAATAAACACTAAACTGAACATCAAGAGCCTGGAGTTTCATCTTAGCTCTGTGACTATTTACCTATGTAACTCTGAGCACATTACTAAACACTACCAGATATTAGCCTCCCCATATCACAAGTGAGGACACAAGAGAACACTCTAGGTTTGCTGTAAACATAAGATAGTCTATCTGATGGCTTTTAAGTACAGTCACAGATTGTTGACACTAAAATATGTCTGGTTTGACAAAGTACATCTTCTTAAAATTGAAATTCTTGAAGTTCATGTCTACAGAACTTATATGAATACATGTACATGCTCCTACACACACCAACACTGCATAATCCCTGCTTTTGGCTTAAAATCACTACTATCTGCCAGTCTTTTGAGGCTAAAAGATGGCTCCATAGCTGTTCAGGGAAACAGTTATTAAATCCAGTCTGGGATAAAATGTTGAGATGGAATTGAATTTGGAGCCCTCTTCTTTGTGACCTTCACAGAATCAAGCTCAGTTTTTCATTTGTATAATCTCTTTGGGGAACATGTTCAGTGGTAAGCTGTTAAACAGTACATCTCTAGAACACTATTCCCCAAAAGAGACCTATTAATGCCATAGAATTATGGTAACTTGCCTGTCCTAATTTAGGAACAGACAGTGTTAGACTATGGGGTAAATATTTCCTGGCAAAAACTATATAGTCATTCAGATCCCAGTGTTGCTGAGTGATCTCCTTGCCCACGCCAGAAGGGCCCCTGGACCGCAGAAAGAAGTCCCTTCACGGATGCTCTGCCACCTCACAAATGCTTCCTTTGTCCTATGTACAAAATCAATGCCGAGGATTTTATACCTTGCTTCATGTCTTTGGACACTATTTGGCATATCCTTCCAAGCGATGTCTTCTTCAATAAGAACAAGCCACTTACTTCTGATGACATGAATTCTTGAGTAGGACTCTGACTGGGACATACATTGCCTGAGGCAGGAGGCTGGGCTCACTGGCTGTCTTCTGAGCAGCCCAGCTTTCATGTCCTAGTTACTCAACTTTGAGCACAGCCAAAATTTATCTCAAGCCAAGTTCTTCTGGACAAAAAACACTGAAAATTCTTGCCTGCTTCAAGCCAGTAGAAGACTCCAGCCGGATATTGGACCTGTCAAGTAATTTTAATCACTAAAAGAAGAATAGGTTAGACTCTTGCTCTCATTCTCCATAGTGCTAAGGCCACATATAGGCCACCTCTAAATGAAATTTGTATATTTTAGTTTAAATTCTCTGTTGGTTTTATTGATCCTGTACATATGATATTTCACAATACAGTTTTCAATCATATATGTATTCCTGAAGACCCATGAAGTGACTGCTGCATGT
The DNA here is from genome assembly GCF_032452875.1 of Bos javanicus. Taxonomy (NCBI): domain Eukaryota; kingdom Metazoa; phylum Chordata; class Mammalia; order Artiodactyla; family Bovidae; genus Bos; species Bos javanicus. The sequence continues at coordinate 43,840,863 of NC_083868.1, forward strand.
TTAAAATAAAATTTTTATTTTATTAAAATTTTAATAAAAATTTTTATTAAAAACATTAAAAAATGTTTAAAATCAGAATTTTTTATTTTAAGAGAGAGTATTTTAGATGTTATACAACCCTCTTCACTTTCCTGTCACTGCACTGTAACTGTCTCCTAGTCATTTCCCCATATACTTTAAGAATTTGACCTCAGGCTCATGGCTTTCTTTTCCAACATGAAGGTTCTTGTGGACAACTTACCAAATCCCAGATATCTCTAAACGATAGCTTTCTCCATATGTTACATTCTAGAACATGCCACTTCACAAACTGTTCACTTGCAACCTCTAATCTTTTTACTTTACAAATACGTGGACATGATTCTACTCTTACGGCTTGTCAATTCACTGACCCTTCCATTTTTACTTCCTTATCATCTTTTATCTCCCTTTTCAGGTCAGATTGAATGCTCTAGAATTTCAGTGATGATCCTGATAAAACCATCATTTTTTTTGGCCTTTCTTTTCACAGAAAATTCTAATCCTATATAAACTCAATTATCTGCTTTGGAAGATTCAGTTCAGTTCAGTCGCTCAGTCATGTCTGACTCTTTGCGACCCCATGGACTGCAGCAGGCCAGGCCTCCATCACCAACTCCCAGAGCTTCCTCAGACCCATGCCCATTGAGTCAGTGATGCCATCCAACCATCTCATCCTCTGTCTTCCCCTACTTCTCCCACCTTCAATCTTTCCCAGCATCAGGGTCTTTTCAAGGGAGTCAGTTCTTTGCATCAGGTGGCCAAAGTATTGGAGTTTCAGCTTCAACATCAGTCCTTCCAATGAATATTAAGGACTGATGTTTTTTAGGATGAACTGGTTGGATCTCCTTGCAGTCCAAGGGACTCTCAAGAGTCTTCTCCAACACCACAGCTCAAAAGCATCAATTCTTCAGCACTCAGCTTTCTTTATAATCCAACTCTCACATCCATACTACTACTGGAAAAACCATAGCTTTGCCTAGATGGATCTTTGTTGGGAAAGTAATGTCTCTGCTTTTTAATATGCTGCCTAGGTTGATCATAACTTTTCTTCCAAAGATAGGTCTCACTATAAATTTGGAATCATAAACCTTATTTTTTCTCTGCTCAACTTGCCTTCTGACTTTCTTCAAAAATTACTTCAAACTTTATTTTCTATTCTCAAACTTCTACTTCAACCTCTCATATTGACTATTGATTTTTAGCTGATTATGTTACCATTTACTTCTTGGAGAGAGAGAGAAATCCACCTGAAAAGAATCAACTAACTTCGTGATCATCCAACCTACAAATCCACCTGAATGTGCTTGCATCTTTTCCTTCCAAGTGTACTTCTGAAGCATTTCTTCCATCTGAACTCTGAGATCCTATGCCTTACTGATTGCCCTAGAGCATTTACTTCCCCTGCTTTCCCATGAATTACCAATCTTCACACTTTACATAAGCTCTTTCCAAAGTCTTCCAACCATTCCAACCATTTTTTAGTAAGTTTAAAAAATCTGTTTCTTAATTTGAGTTTCCTGTTCTGTGAATATTATATTCATATATTGTACCAGCTTTCTATGGAATCTTTTCTTTATCCATTTGTAGTATTTTTTTGTAGATTCTATATGTAAATAGTCAGCTAAAACACTGCAATAAGTGTTATTTGCTTGTAGTTTTCCTTTTAGATTTGTTTATGAGGTTTTTTGTCTAATAGGAGTTTTAATTTTACTGAACTCAGATTTAGCAGGATTTTCTTTTACTGTTTATGCATTTTGCATCTTTTAAAAAACTGTTTTTTTAAAGATATATTTCAATATTCTAGAAATTTTAAAATGTTACTTTTTACATTGCATCTTTCATTTACATAGATTTTTCAAAGAGAATAGTATAAACTAAGAACCTTTCTTTTTTTTCTTATAGATAATTATCCAAGCAACATTTATCTCCTACCCAACTTCTACCTAATAATTTGAAAAAGAAACTTAGTCATTGACAAGATCTAAATATTTGTGTCTACTTTGGCACTCTATTTTTTGTCCTATTGATTGATTTTCCATTCAGGCATCAATATCACACTGCTTTTATTATTAAATTGCTATATCTCTTTAACATATATTGATATCTGATGGGGAGTGTTCCACCACTATATTCTTCTCTAAACTCTTTTGACTTTGTTGGCTCACTGCATTTTTATTTGAATTTTAGTTTTCAATTTGTCAAGTTACAGGAAATTTGATTTGATTTCTTTAATAAGAATTGCTTTATATTTATAGATTAATTTGGGGTGAACTGCACTTTTTTGGTATTATTGGTTCCCAGCCATAAACACGGTACATAGTTTTCATTTATTTTAGTCTTTTTATGTATTTTAAGAATAAATATTATACGTTTATCACCAAAGTGAGTAAAAATATAAATTATTCAAATCAAAACATAGAGGGAAAAAAGAGAGAAAAATGGAACAGAACATTTAAAATCTTTGGGAATAAAAATCAAGCAGTTTAACACCCATTAACATATCCTAGAAGGAAGAGAGAAAATAAATGGTATATAAGAAATATTATACAAGATTATTACTATGATTTTCCAAATTGACAAAAAAATAGTAACTTATATATCCTAGAATCTCAACAAACACAGGATAAAGTAAACCATACTTAAGGAAATCATAGTTAAAATTCTGAACAGCAAGGATTAAGTGAAATTCATAAAAGCAGTCAGAAAAAAACTCTGACATTTCACTTACACACAAAGAAACAAGATTGATGGCTTAACTTATTGTTGAAAAATATGTGCTCTGAAAGTGTAAAAAGAAAAAAAATCCTGCAAATTAGAATTCTATCTTCAATGAAAATATCTTTCATAAATGAAGGCAAATTAAAGAAACTTTTAGAGAGACAAAAGTTAAAAGCTGAAAAAAATTTCTCCAACAGATTTACACTATAGAATAAAATATTTAGGCTAAAGAAAGTGATACCATAAGGGAGTTCAAATTTACAAGAAACATCAAAAGGCAATGATGAAGAAACTAGTGGGAGTAAATATGAAATAATCTGATCTGATATAAAATTTATACTTATTTGCATTCTCAACTCTCAGATGGGCTTTTAAAAACTATGATTTTGTAGCTTAATCAGTTTGCTTCATTATTAGTTGAGAATGTTTTGGTTTTAAATATATATGAAAGAATTTCCTTTACTTAAAAAGAACAAATTTATTTTCAACCGGAATGTGCATTATATAAAGAAAAATTTATTTAGAGGGAAAGTTTCATTATACAATATAAACAATATATTACTGTTTCTTTTTATTTATCTGTTTTAAACCTTAGAAAATATTAATATTAGATTTAGCTTTCCTTCAACAGTTAGTCTTTGCTGACTCTAATTTGAAGTGACCATAGGTTCTAAAATACTTAAAATCTTTATAATTCTCTCCCAATCCCAATAACTCAAAGTTTTAATTTTTCATTGCTAATTTTGATGGTTATGTCAACTTCCTTGTTTTGTTAATATTAATGGGTTTTACTGGCAGTTTTATTTGGTCAAGTCTTATTCTTGCACAACCAATTTTATAATCAGATCAGATCAGTCGCTCAGTCGTGTCCGACTCTTTGCAACCCCATGAATCGCAGCACGCCAGGCCTCCCTGTCCATCACCAACTCCCAGAGTTCACTCAGACTCACGTCCATTGAGTCAGTGATGCCATCCAGGCATCTCATCCTCTGTCGTCCCCTTCTCCACCTGCCCCCAATCCCTCCCAGCATCAGAGTCTTTTCCAATGAGTCAACTCTTCGCATGAGATGGCCAAAATACTGGAGTTTCAGCTTTAGCATCATTCCTTCCAAAGAAATCCCAGGGCTGATCTCCTTCAGAATGGACTGGTTGGATCTCCTTGCAGGCCAAGGGACTCTCAAGAATCTTCTCCAACACCACAGTTCAAAAGCATCAATTCTTCGGCACTCAGCCTTCTTCACAGTCCAACTCTCGCATCCATACATGACCACAGGAAAAACCATAGCCTTGACTAGACGAACCTTTGTTGGCAAAGTAATGTCTCTGTTTTTGAATATGCTATCTAGGTTGGTCATAACATTCCTTCCAAGGAGTAAGCTTCTTTTAATTTCATAGCTGCAGTCACCATCTGCAGTGATTTTGGAGCCCCCCAAAATAAAGTCTGACACTGTTTCCACTGTTTCCCCATCTATTTCCCATGAAGTGATGGGACTGGATGCCATGATCTTTGTTTTCTGAATGTTGAGCTTTAAGCCAACTTTTTCACTCTCCACTTTCACTTTCATCAAGAGGCTTTTTAGTTCCTCTTCATTTTCTGCCATAAGGGTGGTGTCATCTACATATCTGAGGTTATTGATATTTCTCCCGGCAATCTTGATTCCAGCTTGTGCTTCTTCCAGTCCAACGTTTCTCATGATGTACTCTGCATATAAGTTAAATAAACAGGGTGACAATATACAGCCTTGACGAACTCCTTTTCGTATTTGGAACCAATCTGTTGTTCCATGTCCAGTTCTAACTGTTGCTTCCTGACCTGCATACAAATTTCTCAAGAGGCAGATCAGGTGGTCTGGTATTCCCATCTCTTTCAGAATTTTCCACAGTTTATTGTGAAATAAACATATATATATGTTTATATATATATATCCTTCATTTTATAATGAAGGAGTATAATTAATTTGGTTCTCCAAATGCATGGAAAAAAATATGGACCCCCTACAATGACATAAAAAGACAAAGGAATTCTAGAATCTTGTAAAAAAAAATGTTTTAAACAGTTTTAGGATGATTTCTACTTTTTGTTTTGCTTTTTGATATTATTGCATTGTTTTTAACCATGCAAACATTTTCCTCTCCTCTTCCTTAATACACACTTTTCTGTATGATTGATTCATGGTACTGACACAAGGAATTCTAAGTGTATTGAATCCAATAGGATGTGTAATATGTGGGATTTAATAAAGACATACACTGCTATTTCAATGGAATCACAGACTCTGCATTTGAATTCACAACAATCCTTACCAGGAAGAATTCTTCAACAACTAGCAGGTTTCCATCAATATATTTGGTAGAACTTCATCAAATCTTAATAAATCAAAATAATTCTTAGTATTGATTTTCTTTCTTTTCCCAAATCAGAAGACAAGAACTCAGCATCTAGATCACCTGAAAGAATGTTGGTTTCTTCAAGGGCTTCTGTTAATCAGTTACTTATATTCAGCACCTGACACTGGGAGTATATTTAGTGCTCTAGCCATTGGCTCAGAAGGTAAAGAATCTGCCTGCAATGTGGGAGGCCTAGGTTCGATCCCTGGTTCAGGAAGATCCCCTGGAGAAGGAAATGGCAACCCATTCTGGTATTCTTGCCTGTAGAATCCCATGAACAGAGAACCCTGGTGGGCTACAGTCCATGGGGTTGCAAAGAGCTGACATGACTGAGATTAACCCTTTCACACTTTCACTTTCTAGCCATTGTCATTATCTTCCTCAAACCCTGTCTGGCCTATAAACTCAATTCATCAATATAGCATCTTTTTTTTCTAAGTACGTCAGTGCTGTCCATTCTAGGGGAAAGAAGAGACCAGAACTAGGACTAAACCTAATTCCAACCCCAGTTTTGATCTCTGTCCCAATCTTGGCCTCAGCTTTGGATGGAATTTTAATGATCCCATTTTCACTGGGCAAATGGCCCCTTAAAACCCTATCAGAGATGCATTGAGCTTTAACCACCTACTCCTCTAGAGCAAATGGACCTTGGAAAGCTGTCAGTCCTTTATATGTCAGAGTCAATTTGAGCTGTTTCCTTTTCACCCAACACCTAATTGAGATGAGTCACATGAATAAACAAAGTAAATTCCTCTGTTGGAGAGAAAAAGAAGATATGACTAATAATTTCAGATCATACCTAAATTATGAGGCTAAATAAAGGTCTACAGTCTTGAGAAGCTTGTAAGAAGAGATGCAGCCAGTGGGAAATAGTGCAGGAGGATGCTGAACTGTTGCCAAAGATGAATTTAATCAATCCCTATTGAATGATTTTTCAACCTATCATTTAGAATAAAGAAAGCAAATTCTTTTCTGCACCTAAAGTTGGTTCTTTGTAAAAACAGACTGTGAGGAAAATACGCTTTCAGAAGAGGACTAGCAGAGGACATCTGATATTAAGTGAACGAGAGAATTTGGAGTCAGAAGAGAGTCGTAAATTTTTCAGATAAAATGTGAACTTGTACATCATTTTTTAGGAAAAAAAATTGAATATAACATTGGCATACAGGATATAATACCAAAATAAATCCATCAGACATATTTCGAATACCTATTATGTGCCTGGATAAACTCCATTAGATCTAAGTAGAGATAACTGCTTGGAGAAGGCAATGGCACCCCATTCCAGTACTCTTGCCTGGAAAATCCCATGGACCGAGGAGCCTGGTGGGCTGCAGTCCATGGGGTCTCTGAAGGTCGGACACGACTGAGCGATTTCACTTTCACTTTTCACTTTCATGCATTGGAGAAGGAAATGGCAACCTACTCCAGTGTTCTTGCCTGGAGAATCCCAGGGATGGGGGAGCCTGGTGGACTGCCATCTCTGGGGTCGCATAGAGTCGGACACGACTGAAGTGACTTAGCAGCAGAGATAACTGCTAAAAGAACATAGTGGTTTTTGGTGTTTGTATTTGAATGTCATATGAAAAATAGATTCTGTTGAATGGCTTTGTACATAAAATAGCCCAAGGTGACTTGGGATGCATGTCTTTTGAAAAATCATACTTTATACTATTTGAAATTTAAGCACACTTGACATATGTACATAAGTACTGTGTCATATGTCATATGTGTCGTATGTCAAGTACTTGTAAGTGTAGGGATCTTTCTTGAATTTATACCCAGAGTCTGAGTTGATGAGAAAAAAAAAAGCTTCTACCCCAGTTTGTTTTATCTTTTCCTAATAATTATTTTCCAAGAATGTCAGGTAAGTTTTCTTGCACCAGTCAATTTCACATCTGCTTGATAGAACATACATATCAATATTTTAACAGTTATAATACATATTGCAATCAATGATAAATAGAATTTAAAAATGGAAAGCATTCTTAACTCAATTTTTTTCTGTTCCTATTATCTCCAGGTCAAGGACATCTTAGTTTATTTTTTTTTTCACTTAACTTATTTTTTAGGAATGTTTGTATTAAAAATGTCTTCCCCACCCTGCCCTCCCTCAAGACTTTTGGTTTGGCTTGTACATGAAAAAATGAAAATAGATTGAAAGTTGTCCTCCTGTCCTTACAATGAGAAAAAAGTGAACAAATTTAAAATCAATGATTTTCTTGGACTCATTGGAGATCTTTGCCACAAAGAAAACCTCTACCCTAAAATCTGGAAAGACAAGTGAATACAGAAAATCACAACTAAGACCTACTTACTGGAACAGAAACCACTGAAACCATAAATTTCAGTGAACTTCATAAACATATATGAACAAAAACTTCATAAACATACGTGAACACATATATGATAATTTTGATAAACTGCTAGAGGCTGAGTGATGGCTGCAGTCTTGGGTAAGGGTGGAGGCACAATCTGTGTGTGGGGGTTGGGGGAGGCTTTACCTCCAGAAAGGCCATCAGGTTCTCTTGATGAAGAGCCAAGAAAAATATTCTAATAGCTTTGGCAAAAATAGGTGAAGAATGATCATTATGAAATATATCCAAAGGGTTTCAGTAACAAAGGTCTATGTTCAGGGGGAAAGATTTTATCAGAATTTTACTCGATCTGAAGTTATAGCACTGCTCCCACTCCAGCCCTCTCTAGCCTTGCAGTTTCACTTAGGGAGAGAGAAAGCAAAAAAAACATTATAAAGGTCAGAGTCACCACAATGAAGGATAAAGACATGCTGAAAATCTAAGATCTAATCATAAGATTAAAGAATATTAAGCTTCTCTGGTGGCTCAGTGGTGAAGCGTCCACCTGCCAATGTAGGATACATTAATTCGACCCCTGATCAGGGAAGATCCCACCTGCAGCAGAGCAACAAATCCCATGTGCCACAACTATTGAGCTTGCACTCTATAGTCTGGGAGCTACAGCTATTGAAGCTCACGTGCCATAGAGCCTGTACTCCACAGCAAGTGAAGCCTGTGTGCTGCAATGGGAGAACAGCGACCCACTCACTGAAAGACTGCACAGCCAACTATAAATAAATACAATTTTTTTCAAAAAAAAGAATACTTCAACTGCCACACACTATTATCCTACAAATAGAGCTCAGTGTACAACTGAGCAACTGAAATGAACTGATATACCTGGGAAACACAGATAAGAGAACCGCAAGACAAAGACTCTCTGAGGAAGAGTACTTAAACAAGCTCAAAGTCAACAGGGAGAGGATAAAAAAAGACAGAGGTATCTGAAGACTCTAGTGCATACACTTACAGCAAATATTGCACAGTGTTCAACAGCTCAGTTCAGTCGCTCAGTCATGTCCGACTCTTTGCGACACTGTGGACTGCAGCACGCCAGGCTTGCCTGTCCATCACCAACTCCTGGAGCATGTTCAAACTCATGTCCTTCAAGACAGTGATGCCGTCCAAGCATCTAGTCCTCTGTAATCCCCTTATCCTCCTGCCTTCAATCTTTCCCAACATCAGGGTCTTTTCCAATGAGTTGGCTCTTCATATCAGGTAGCCAAAGTATTGGAGTTTCAGCTTAAACATTAGTCCTTCCAATGAATATTCAGGACTGATTTCCTTTATGATTGACTGATTGGATCTCCATGCAGTCCAAGGGACTCTCAAGAGTCTTCTCCAACACCACAGTTCAAAAGCATTAATGCTTCAGTGCTCAGTTTTCTTTATAGTCCAATTCTCACATCCATACATGACTACTGGAAAACCATAGCTTTAACTAGACAGGCCTTTGTGGGCAAGGGAATATGTCTGCTTTTTAATACGTTGTCTAGGCTTGTCATAGCTTTTCTTCCAAGGAGCAAGCGTCTTTTAATTTCATAGCCATGGTCACCATCTGCAGTGATTTTGGAGCCCAAGAAAATAGTCTCTCACTGTTTCCATTGTTTCCCCATCAATTTGCCATGTAGTGATGGGACCAGATGCCATGATCTTAGTTTTCTGAATGTTGAGTTTTAAGCCAGTTTTTTCACTCTCATCTTTCACTTTCATCAAGAGGCTCTTTAGTTCCTCTTTTCTTTCTGCCATAACCTTATCTGCATATCTGAGGTTTTTGATATTTCTCCTGGCAATCTTGATTCCAGCTTGTATTTCATCCAGCTGGGCATTTCACATGATGTACTCTGCATGTAAGTTAAATAAGCAGGGTGACAATATACAACCTTGATGTACTACTTTCCCAATTTGGAACCAGTCTGTTGTTCCGTGTTCGGTTCTAACTGTTGCTTCCTGACCTGCATACAGATTTCTCAAGGGGCAAGTAAGGTGCTTTGGTATTCCCATCTCTTGAAGAATTTTCCACAGTTTGTTGTGATCTGCACAATCAAAGGCTTTGGTGTAGTCAATAAAGCAGAAGTAGATATTTTTCTGGAACTCTCCTGCTTTTTTGATGATCCAGTTAATGTTGGCAATTTGATCTCTGGTTCCTCTGCCTTTTCTGGAAGTTCTCGGTTCATGTACTATTGAAGACTTGCTTGGAGATACTTTAACATTACTTTGCTAACAATTGTGTATTGGTTTGAACATTCTTTGGCATTGCCTTTCTTTGGGATTGGAATGAAAACTGACCTTTCTCAATCCTGTGGCCACTGCTGAGTTTTCCAAATTTGCTGGCATATTGAATGTAGCACTTTTACAGCATCATCTTTTAGCATTTGAAATAGCTCAACTGGAATTCCATCACCTCCACTAGCTTTGTTCGTAGTGGTGCATCCTAAGGCCCACTTGACTGCATTCCAGGATGTCTGGCTCTAGGTGAGTGATCACAACATCGTGGTTATCTGGGTCATGAAGATCTGTTTTTTATAGTTATGTGTATTCTTGCCACCTCTTCTTAATATCTTCTGCTTCTGTTAGGTCCATATTGTTTCTGTTCTTGTTATGCCCATCTTTTCATGAAATGTTTTCTTGGTATCTCTAATTTTTGCAGTGTCCAACCCCTCACCTCATCAACATAAAAGTTCACACTAAAGTTTTTTTTTGCCTCAATTCCCATAATGTTCAGTTCCCCTTGTCCCCCTAAAATATTACAAGGCATGCTAAGAGGGAAGAAAGACCACAGTCTCCAGAGACAAAGCAAGCATTATATTTACTAATGGAAAAAGTGGACACAGGACAATAACAAGTAAGTAATGTAAGCAGAGAGATGGAAAATCTAAGAAAGTCTCAAAGAAGCCAAAAACACTAGCAAAACTGAAGAGTACCTTTGGGCTCATCAGTAGACTGAACAGAGTCTAGGAAATAATCAGTGAACTGAGATACAAGTCAATAGAAACTTCCCAAAAGTAAATGCAAAGGGGAAAGATAATGACAAAAATAGAACAGAATATCCAAGAAAAAAATAACTATCTTTTCGTATCATATTTAAACTGCAAAAAACAAAAGACAAAGGAAATCTTGAGAGAAGTTAGAGTAAATTTTACCTATAGAGGAAAAATAATACGGAGATAAGAATTACAGTGAGCTCTTCAGAAATCATGTTAGCAGACAGAAAATAGAATGAAATGTAAGTGCTAAAGAAAAAACCACCAACCTCGAATCCTATGTCCAGCGAAATTGTCTTTCCCAAGTAAAAGAGAAATAAGACTTTCTCAGACAAACAAAAACTATAGGAATTCACCATCATGATATCTACTCTGTAAGAAATGTTAAAAACAATTTTTCAGGGAGAAGGAAAATTATAATAGGTCAGAAACTCACATCTGTATATAGAAAGGAAGAGCATTCGGTTCAGTTCAGTCACTCAGTCGTGTCTGATTCTTTGTGACCCCATGAATCGCAGCACACCAGGCCTCCCTGTCCATCACCATCTCCTGGAGTTCACTCAAACTCACGTCCATTGAGTTGGTGATGCCATCCAGCCATCTCATCCTCTGTCATCCCCTTCTCCTCCTGCCCCCAGTCCCTCCCAGCATCAGAGTCTTTTCCAATGAGTCAACTCTTCTCATGAGGTGGCCAAAGTACTGGAGTTTCAGCTTTAGCATCAGTCCTTCCAAAGAAATCCCAGGGCTGATCTCCTTCAGAATGGACTGGTTGGATCTCCTTGCAGGCCAAGGGACTCTCAAGAGTCTTCTCCAACACCATAGTTCAAAAACATCAATTCTTTGGTGCTCAGCTTTCTTCACAGTCCAACTCTCGCATCCATACATGACCACAGGAAAAACCATAGCCTTGACTAGACAGACCTTTGTTGGCAAAGTAATGTCTCTGCTTTTCAATATGCTATGAAATAAAGTAAAACAAAATCTTCTACTTTTATTATTCTTAATGATCTAAAAGATAGCTGTTTAAAGTAACAATAGTCACAATGTATTGGGTAATTATAGAATTCAGGCAGGTAAAATAAATGACAGCAATGTCAAAAAGGATGAGAGGGAAGAATAGGACATACTTTGTTATAAGGCTCCTGCACTACAAGTGGAGCAATACAGTGTTATTTGTAGGTGGACTTAATTAAAAATATATGTTATAAACGCTAAACCCACTGCTAATAACTTCTTTAAATTAAGTATAATTGATATGCTACTACAGTTCTCCAAAGCTGATATCGTTCCAGTATCTGGGTCAAAGATATTTCTCAATAAGGCAATCATCTAAGAGTGCCACAGGTAGCTCCTTTTATAGTTCAAAACCCTTTTTAGAAAATTTCAGTTGGCAATATATTTTCCTCCATAGGTTACAAAGAATCTCATAATCACTAAAAATATATTTTAAATGGGAGATTTTAAAAATATATTTCTACCTACATCACTTTCATCTATGTTACATCAATGAAAATGTTTTCTTATGTTCTTTGTTAATATAAAATTGTTCTAAAACATTAGTAATAAACATTTCAGAAGATTTAGGTTATTTATATCTTGTGAAAAAAAAGTTTAAGTGTCGGTCACTCAATTATGTCCATCCTTTTGTTACACCATAGCCTGTAGCCTGCTAGGCTCCTCTGTCCATGGAATTCTCCAGGCAAGGATACTGGAATGGATTTCCATTCCCTTCTTCAGGGAATATTCCCAACTCAGGGATCAAACTGGGTTCTCCTGCATTGAAGGAAAATTCTTTACCATCTGAGCCACCAGGGAAGCCCAAATTAACTAAATTCAGTAAAAATTATTCAGTGACATTAAAAAATCCTACAGTGGGATATCACAAGAAGACAAAAGGTCAGTGAACTATTCATACAGAATAATCCCTGCTAAAATAGAATGGTTTTTAATAAAACCAGAAGTTTGTTTTTTTCAGTTATTGCTTCCATGGGTTTTCAGTGACATTCAATTAGTCAATTAATACATCTTTTTGAATTTTTAACTTTGTGACCACTTTTAAGCACTCAAGATTCAGTGAAATTTTGTATTACTATTCCTCCTTGCAGTGCAGGACAGACCTCATTAAATTATATTGGTATAGTTTCAGAGTGGGCTTGGATGTGCCTTTAGAATCTTTCAAACAGCTTCAGACATTCCTTCCATTTGATTAAAATTGCCATACAAGATGAGATTCATTCGTCATTTCTGGTTTAAATTAAAGATATGTAGTAATTATATTGTCACACATAAGAATGTTGGGTAGGGTCTGGGTAAATGCTGGAACATGTTCCAGTTCATTTCAAGGCATTTGAAAAACTATCTGGAAAAACAAAGAGACAATATAAACTGAAAATAAAAGGCTTAGGGATGAGTTGTAGAGGGAAAGGGAATTAAGGCCAGCAAGAATACTATAAAGGACAAACTCTACTGAAACTCATTGTTCTAAGAGAGAACATGGTAATTTATTGATCTTTCAAAAATATTAAAACAAGACTAGAAAATGGTGTGTCTTGGTATCAATAAAACCATATTTCTCCCACTGAAAATAAAACACACATTTTAATATTTTATTATTTATGTTATTAGAAATTATTATATTATTACATTCTGTTATAATAAATTATTATATTATTTATGTTGTTTTAGATTTCAAAAGAAATTTGGTTTCTAACATTTATAAAAGTAGACTTCAATAAATTGTCATTATTTATGCTTATGTGAATTTGTCATATGTAGAATATAATACTTTATTAGATAATTTAAGTCTTTCATATTGGCAGTATACTGCAAAGTTAAATCTTCACCCCAAATTTGGATTCTTAAATGTAATTTAAAATGTATTATGAGATACTAAAACATAATCTAGTATATAATTTAATTATAATATATAGCATATAATGGAGCATCTCAAAACTTCTAAGTATTTCCACTGAGGACAAATAGAGAAATTGGGTGAAATTTAAAATAGCATCTTAAAGCATCAAGGGAAAGGCTGAATCATTGAAGACAACATTTAAAGAATTCAATACATTATATTAATATCAGATTAGACAAAGTAAAAGGCAAAATTAGTAAATGAAAAGTAGATCAATAGAAAATGTACAGTTCAAAGTATAAGGTGGAAGAACAGTGAATAAATACAGAGAGAAAAGCAAAAAATGTATGTGGACATAATGAAAAAGTGTAGTGCTATTTATAATCAGAGTTCCAGAAGGAGAGAATGGGAAAGAGACAATCCTTGAAGGGGTAATGACTGAGGATTTTCTAAAATTGATGTAATCTCTTCATTCGTATATTTCAGAAGCTATACTTTTTAAGAGAGAAATAATCTAAAAGCCATCCAAATTTAAAGTGTACTAAATAAAATAGCTGAATAAAAAATTCAAAGAAAACATTTTGAAAACACTCAGAAAAGAGCATTTCATCTGAAGAGTGGCAATAATATGAATAGCAGATGACTTCTCAACAGAAACAAGAAGTCAGAAGCTAATGAAATGAGACCTGTTAAGTACTGAAGAAAATAACTATAACCTAAAATTCGATGTAAAAAATAACATTTAAAATAAAGGCAAATGTCAAGGGAAGAAGTAAAAATGAGAACTGAAGAGAGAATTACAAAAACAACCAGAAAACAATAAAATGGAAACAAGTACATACCAGTCGATAATTACTTTAAATAGCAATAGACTGCTCCATTCAAAAAAATGTATGGTGGATGCTATGATGAAAAAATAAAAGACCTTTCCATATGCTGCCTACAAAAGACTCATTTCAGAGTTAAATACACAGACTGAAAGTGAGAGGATGGAAAAAGATATGTTATACAGAGACAAGAAGAAAGTGGGTATAGCAATGCAAATATCAGACAAAGTAGAATTTGAAACATTTATAAAAAGAGAAGGGCATTACTTAGTGACAAAGGGATCAATACAAGAAGAGAATATTACACTCATTAATACTATGCACCCCATACAGAAGGACCTAAAGCAAACACTCACACATAAAGGAAGAAATTGACAAAAATACAATAATTGTAGGGAACTTAAACACCTCAATGATATCAATGAGAAGATCATCCAGTCAGAAAATCTGTAAGGCAATAGTAATCTTAAATGACATAACAGACCAATTAGACTGATTTGATAACTATAGAACATTACATCCCCAAAAAGCAGAATACACATCCTTTCAAGTGTTCATATAATGGTTTCCAGGAGAGACCTCATGCTAAGCCTCAAAATAAGTCTCAACAAATTTAGGAGGAGAGAAATTGATAATTTTTTCCTCACCATATCAGTATGAAACTAGAGATCAACTACAGAGAAAAAAGTAGAAAAGACTAAACAAGTGGATACATATTAGACTAAGCATGTGGATACATATAACATGCTACTGAAAAACCAATGGGTCAATGAAGAAAACAAAGAAGGAATCAGAAAATATCTTTCAATGAAAGTAAATGGAAATACAACACACACAAAAATTATGGGATGCAGCAAAAGTGGTTCTAAGAGAGAAGCTTACAGTGACGCAGGCTTTCTCAAGAAACAAGAATAATCTTGAACAAGCCAACCTACCACCTAAGTGAATTAGAGGAAGAAAAACAAAGCACAAAATCAGTAGAAGGTAGGAAATAATAAAGATTAGAGGAAAACTAAATAAAAAACAATAGAAAATATCAATAAATAAAGAACTGTTTCTTTGTAAAGATAAATTTGATAAACCTTTAGCCAGCAGCAATAAGAAAGAAAGGGAGAGGACCCAAATTTAAAAATAAATCAAATTGGAGAAATAACAACTGATACCACAGAGATACAAAAAAACAAACAAACAATTAAACTACAAAAAGTTATAACCCAAAAATTGGCCAACCTAGAATAAATGGACAACTTTCTAGAAACATACAACCTGCCAAGACTGAATCAAGAATAAACAGATAATTTGAACAGACTGATCACTAGTAGTGAAATTGAATCTGTTTAAACCTCCAAGCAAACAAAGTTGAGGACTGGACAGTGTCACAGGGAAATTTTACAAAATATAAAAACAGTTAGTAATTATCCTTTTCAAATTCTTCCAAAAATTGAAGAGGATGGGATATTTTCAAACTCATTCTATGAGGCTACCATTACTTTGTCACCAAAACAAAAATATTACAACAGATGAAAATCACAAGTCAGTATCTTTGATGAATATAAATGCAAACATCTTCAATAAAATATCAGCATGCTGAATCCAACAGTATATGCAAAAAATCAAACACCAAGGTCAACTTGAATTTATTCCAGGGAAAGAAGGATATTTCAAGAGGGATGGTGTATATATATATGTATATATATAAATGTAGCTGGTTCATGTTGTTGTACTGCAGAAGGCAATACAGTATTGTGAAACAATTATCCTCCAATTAAAAAAAAATTTTTAAAGAAAAAAAAGCAATCCAAGTGATAAATCACATTAACAAAAGGAGGGACAAACATCACATGATCATCTCAATAGATGCAGATAAAGCATTTGCCAAAATTCAACATGATTTTATGATTAAAAACTCTCCAGAAAGTGATATAGAAGGGACATTGCTAAGACAATAAATGCTATATATGACAAACTCACAGGTAACATACTCAATGGTGAAAAGCTGAAAGCATTTCCTCTAAGATCAGGAACAAGACAAGGATGCCCACTCTCACTACTTTTATTCAACACAGTATTAGGAGTCCTCACCATGGCAATCAGACAAGAGAAAGAAATAAAAGGGATACAAGTCAGAAAGTAAGAGGTAAATCTGTCACTGTTTGCAGATGACATGATTCCATACATAGAAAGTCCTAAAGACACCACCAAAATACTAGAACGCATCAATGAATTTGGTAAAGTTGTAGGATATAAAATTAATATACAAAAATATATAAATTTCTGTATTACATTTCTATACACTAACAATGAACTATTAGAAAGAGAAATTGAGGAAACAAAATCATTTACTTTAACATCAAAAAGTACCTAGGACTAAACCTACCTAAGGTGGTAAAGACTTGTACCTGGTAAACTATAAGAAACTAATAAAAGAAACTGAAGATTACATGAACAGATGGAAAGGTACACTGTGTTCATGTGTTGGTAGAATTAATATTGTTAAAATGATCATACGCCCCAAGGCAACCTACATATTCAACGCGATTGCTGTTCAGTCGCTCAGTTGCGTCTGACTATGCAACCCCATGGACTGTAGTACGCCAGACTTCCCTGTCCTTCACCATTTCCTGGAACTTTCTTAAGTTGAGTCCATTGAGTTGATGATGCCGTCCAGCCATCTCATCCTCTGTCATCCCCTTCTCCTTCCACCTTCAATCTTACCCAGCATCAAGGTCTTTTCCAGGCTCTTTGCATCAGTTGGCCAAAGTATTGGAGCTTCCACTTCAGCATCAGTCCTTCCAATGAATATGCAGGGTTGATTTCCTTTAAGATTTACTGGTTTTATCTCCTTGTTGTCCTAGGGACTCTCTAGAGTCTTCTCCAACACCACAGTTCAAAAGCATCAATTCTTCAGCCCTCAGCCTTTTTATTGTCCAACTCTCACATTCATACATGACTAGTGGAAAAACCATAGCTTTGACTAGATGGATCTTTGTTGTCAAAGTAACGCCTCTGCCTTTTCATATACTGTCTAGGTTTGTCATAGCTTTCCTTTCAAGGAGGAAACGTCTTTTAATTTCATGGCTGCAGTCACCATCTGCAGTGATTTTGGAGCCCAAGAAAATAACGTCTGTCACTGTTTCCACTGTTTCCCCATCTATTTGCCATGAAGTGATGAAGAAAGCTGAGCACCGAAGAACTGATGCTTTTGAATTGTGGTGTTGGAGAAGACTCTTGAGAGTCCCTTGAACTGCAAGACTATCCAACCAGTCCATCCTAAAGGAGATCAGTCCTGGGTGTTCTTTGGAAGGAATGATGCTAAAGCTGAAACTCCAGTACTTTGGCCACCTCATGCAAAGAGTTGACTCATTGGAAGACTCTGATGCTGGGAGGGATTGGGGGCAGGAGGAAAAGGGGACAACAGAGGATGAGATGGCTGGATGGAATTACCAACTTGATGCACATGAGTTTGGGTGAACTCCGGGAGTTGGTGATGGACAGGGAAGCCTGGCATGCTGCAATTCATGGGGTCGCAAAGAGTCTGACATGACTGAGCGACTGAACTGAACTGAACTGAACTGATGAAACTGGATGCCATGATCATCATTTTTTGAATGTTGAGTTTTAAGTCAGCTTTTTCACTCCTCTTTCACTGTCATCAAGAGGCTCTTCAGTTCCTCTTCACTTTCTGCAGTGTTTCTGCGTATCTGAGGTTATTGATATTGATATTTCTCCTGGCAATCTTGATTCCAGCTTGTGATTCATCCAGCCTGGCATTTTGCATGATGTTCTCTGAATGTAATTTAAATAAGCAGGGTGACAGTATACAGACTTGATGTGCTCCTTTCCCAATCCTTATCAAAATATCAAGGGTATTTTTCATGGAACTAGAACAGATAATCCTAAATTTATATAGAACAACAAAAGACCCTGAATTGCCAAAGCAAGCTTGAGAAAAAAAGAACAAAGCTGATCAAAAATCCTCCTAGACTTCAGACTATACTATAAAACCATAGTAATAAAAACAGCATGATGCTGGTGCCAAAGCAAAAAACAAAGAAACAAACAAAAAATACATAGTTAATGGAACAGAATAGAGAGCCCAAAAATAAGCCCAGACACCTATGGTCAATTAATCTACAACAAAGCAGGTGAATATGACTGAGAAAAGACAGTCTCCTGATTAAATAATGCTGGAAAAAATGGACAGTTACACATAAAAGAATGAGATTACCATATTTTAATGCTATATACAAAAATAAACTAAAAATGTATTAAACACCTTAATATATAACCCAAACCCATAAAACTCCTAAAAGAAAACTAAGATGAAACACTCTTTGACATAAATCATAGCAATATATTTTTGAAGCTGTCTTCTAAAGCAAAGCAAAAAGAAAAAGTAAAGAAATGATGCTTAATTAAACTTAAAATCTTTTGAACAGCAAAGAAAATCACCCACAAAATGAAAAGACAACCTATTGAATAGGTGAAAATATTTGGAAATGATTTGACCAATAAGGCTTAATATTCAAAAAATATATTTTGATATATATATATATATATATGGTATAAATATTTCATACTACTCAATATCAAAGAAACAAGCAATCGGACTGAAAAATAGCAGACGATCTAAATAGAATCTTTTCCAAAGAATCCATCTGATGGTCTATAGGCACATAAAAAGATACTCAAGGTTTAATCATTCTAGAAATGCACATGAAAGCCTCAGTGAGGTATCACTTCACAACTGTCAAATGGCCATTATCAAAAAGGACACAGAAACAAGCATTTGTAAAGATACAGAGAAAAGGAAATCCTCATATACTGTTGGTAGAAATACAAATTGGTGGAAAATAGTATGGAGATCTTTAAAAATAGAAACTAAAAATAGAACCACTTTATGACCCAGCAATTTCACTCCTGGCTTTATATCCAGAGCAAACAAAAGCACTAATTCAAAAAGATGCATGCAGCCCAACGTTCACAGCATCATCAATCTACAATAGCCAAGATATGGAAGCAATCTAATTGTCCATAAATAAATGAATGGATAAAGAAGAGGCGGTATACACACACAATTGAGTACTACTCTGCAGTCCATGGGGTCTCTGGGAGTCAGACACGACTGAGCGACTTCACTTTCACTTTTCACTTTCATGCATTGGAGAAGGAAATGGCAACCCACTCCAGAGTTCTTGCCTGGAGAGTCCCAGGAACAGGGGAGCCTGGTGGGCTGCCGTCTAGGGGGTCACACAGAGTCGGACACGACTGAAGTGACTTAGCATAGCATAGCATAGCATAGCAACCCTAGAAAAGAATAAAATATTGCCATTTGCAATGACATGGATGGACTTGAAGGTACTATGCTTAGTAAAGTAAGTCAGAGAAAGACAAATACTGTACAATAACACATACTTAAAATCTAAAAGGTAGATTAGTGAATATAACAACAACAACAACAAAAACAGACACAGATGTAGAAAACAAACAAATGGTTACTAGTGGGGAGAAAGTAGTGGGGAGGGATTAAGAGATACAAACTACTATGTATAAATATATATGTTAAGGATATATTGTGTGGCACAGAGAATATAGCTAATATTTTATAGTAATTATAAATGGAGAATAACCTTTAAAAATCGTGAATCTCTATGTTGCACAGCTGAAAATACTTAATATTGTACATTAATAGAAAAAAATTTTAAAGTATATATGGCTTTTTTCCCCAGGAATAATCTACGTAATATTGGTTTTGACTTAGAAAAGTTCAGGTTTGCTATGTACACAATTGTTAGTTATTCAAATTAATAAGAATTTACAAATTTCATTCCTTTAAATTAACAAGTTACCAATTGCATTTTAAAATAATTTAATTTATAAAATCATTTGCTTTCAGTAATGTACATATTTCAGAAATAAATCTAGTGCTATGAAGTGTTTTTATTCTGTAAATAACTGATTTCTAAGCAAGAACACTTAGATTCTATGCTCTATACTTTAAGACCACATATGTTCTCTATAATTATCTAGTTAATACTGTTATTGGGAATGTATTTTAAATATAATTTTGAGTTGCTACTTCATGCACAGTTAAAAGCACAAATAAACCTTGTATGTCTACTATTTAAATTTTAACCAAATTTTTATATCATCTGAAATCCATTAGTAGATCCAGACCTTGCATTAATAATAGTTTCATAAAGCTTACTAACATTTATGATAATCTTTCTAGTTTACAAAATTATTTTATTTGTTCCTCACAAACATAGGTAAATAGATCTGGTATTAATATTCTTATTTTATACATTAAAAAATCTGAGATTCAAAATTTCACACCTTTTCTCTGTACCACTCTATCACACCTAATATGATCACTTTAACCCTCCCCTTACATAAGCTCTTGATAGTGTGGTCATTGTTCACTACACTATATTTCCCCAAACTCTCTCCAGAAACACTGATGAATTTAATTATATACAAAAAGATATTTGCTTAATGATATGATTGTTAACACAATGAAGTGACAGGTGATTGAGACCAATGAGAGATCAATACCTAGGCTCTACAAGAAATACTTGGGAATCAATGAAAAAAATCAATTCCACAGGAAAAATGAAAAAGAATATGAACAGCATTTTTGAAAGAAAAGTACAGAAAGCTAGCCACCCTATAAAGAAATACTCCAATTCATTAGTAGTAGAATTTTAAGTCCTCTAAAATTACCACATAGGTCTCCAAGTGAAGATATATCTGGATAGTCCTTGCAAAGTTATTGGGGGTGGTAGAAAGCTGGAGGCACTTTATATGGCCTTCAATGGGAGAGTGGAAGCACACCATTGAGAACTATGCAGTAATTAAAATAATGGTTTAGATGTACATGGCAATAGAATTGAATCTTACATAAAATCCAAATAACAGCATTTACATAAATTAAGAATAATGCCTACAAAGCAATATTTCATAGATATTGAAATATTAATTTTTATAATAATGCCTACAATGCAATATTTCAAAGCAATATTTTGCTAGATCAACAACAACAAAAAAAAACAACAACATTAAACAGTTTGGATAAGTGCTTATAGGAGAGAGAAAGGCAGAAAACTATGCAGATAAAGAGAAATGATGGGAAAAAAATGAATGAAGGAAACACTCTCTTCCCTCCCCATCACTACTATCTGTCTACCTCTCTTCATCATCAGTAACCTAAATCTCCTTCACTTCAGGAACATTACAATCTTTTACTTTCCTCCTCTCCATTTTTGTCACCTTGGACACAATGCCTTTTAAAAATCCAAATTTCTTAATTCTACTCCCTTTTAAGAATTCTTCAAACTTCCTTTAGCTTTCTGTTGTTGTTCAGTCACTCAGTCACGCCTAACTCTGCAATCCCATGGACTGCAGCACAGCAGCCTTCCATGTCCTTCACTATCTCTCAGAGTTTACCCAAATTCATGTCCAATGAGTCAGTGATGCCAACCAACCATCTCATCCTCTGTCGTCCCCTTCTCCTCTTGCCCTCAGCCTTTCCCAGCATCAATGTGTTTTCTAATGAGTCGACTATTCACATCACGTGGCCAGAGTATTGGAGATTTATTTTCAGTCCTTCCAATGAGTATTCAGGGTTGATTTCCTTTAGCTATCTGGATAAAGAGCAAATCCTTAGCACAATCCTATCCCTCCTTGTGTTGAGCATTCTGTTCCATGTAGATGCTCTAATGTCTATGTCAATGCATCTGTCTAGAATGTTCTTTGGTTCTCTCTTTAGCTAACTAATTTGTATTCATCGTTCAGATCCATCTCTCAACATCTGGCTAGATCACTTCTCTTTGCTATGGTCTCAAATTTCAGTTGAGTCAATCAGTCATGTCTGACTCTGCAACCCCATGGACTGTAGCACACCAGGCCTCCATGTCCATCACCAACTCCCAGAGTTTACTCACACCCATGTCCATTGCATCGGTAATGCCATCTGATCTTCTGTTGTCCCTTTCTCCTCCTGCCTTCAATCTTTCCCAGCATCAGGGTCTTTTCCAATGAGTTAGTTCTTCGCATCAAGTGGCCAAAGTATGGAGTTTTAGCTTCAACATCAGTCCTACGAATGAACACCCAGGACTGATCTCCTTTAGGATGGACTGGTTGGATCTCCTCACAGTCCAAGGGACTCTCAAGAGTCCTCTCCAACACCACAGTTCAAAAGCATCAATTCTTCAGCGCTCAGCTTTCTTTATAGTCCAACTTTCACATCCATACAGGACTACTGGAAAAACCACAGCTTTGACTAGACGGACCTTTGTTGGTAAAGTAATGTCTCTGCTTTTTAATATGCTGTCTAGGTTGGTCATAGCTTTTCTTCCAAGGAGCAAGCATCTTTTAATTTCATGGATTCAGTCACCATCTGCAGTAATTTTGGAGCCCCCCAAAATAAAGTTTCTCACTGTTTCCATTGCTTCCCCCATCTATTTGCCATGAAGTGATGGGACCAGATGCCATGATCTTAGTTTTCTGAATGTTGAGTTTTTTTTTTTTTTTTTTTTTTTTATTTTTAAACTTTACATAATTGTATTAGTTTTGCCAAATATCAAAATGAATCTGCCACAGGTATACATGTGTTCCCCATCCTGAACCCTCCTCTCTCCTCCCTCCCCATACCATCCCTCTGGGTCGTCCCAGTGCACTAGCCCCAAGCATCCAGTATCGTGCATCGAACCTGGACTGGCAACTCGTTTCATACATGATATTTTACATGTTGAGTTTTAAGCCAACTTTTTCACTCTCCTCTTTCACTTTTCTCAAGAGGCTCTTTAGTTCTTTAGTTTTCTGCCATAAGGATGGTGTCATCTGCATATCTGAGGTTATTGATATTTCTCCTGGCAATCTTGATTCCAGCTTGTGTTTCATCCAGCTCATCATTTCTCATGATGGGCTGCATATAAGTTAAATAATCAGGGTGACAATATACAGCCTTGATGTACTCATTTCCAGATTTAGAACCAGTCTGTTGTTCCATGTCCGGTTGTAGCTGTTGTTTCTTGACCTGCATACAGATTTCTCAAGAGGCAGGTCAGGTGGTCTGGTATTCCCATCTCTTTAAGAATTTTCCACAGTTTGTTGTGATTCACACAGTCAAAGGCTTTACTGTAGTCAATGAAGCAGAAGTAGATGTCTTTCTGGAACTCTCTTGCTTTTTCAATGATCCCATAGATGTTGGCAATTTGATCTCTGGTTCCTCTGCCTTTTCTAAATCCAGCTTGAACATCTGGAAGGTCACAGTTCACATACTGTTGAAATGTGGCTTGGAAAATTTTGAGCATTACTTTGTTATTGCATGAGATGAGTGCAACTGTGTGGTAGTTTGAGCATTCTTTGGCATTGCCTTTTTTTTGGGATTGGAATGAAAACTGACCTTTTCCAGTCCTGTGGCCACTGCTGAGTTTTCCAAATTTGCTGGCATATTGAGTGAAGCACTTTCACAGCATCACCTTTTAGGATTTGAAATAGCTCAACTGGCATTCCATTACCTCCACTAGCTTTGTTCATAGTGATGCTTCTTAAGGCCCACCTGACTTCACATTCCAGGATGTCTGGCTCTAGGTGAGTGATCACACCATCATGATTATCTAGGTTGTGAAGATCTTTTTTGTACAGTTCTTCTGTGTATTCTTGCCACCTCTTCTTAATATCTTCTGCTTCTGTTAGGGCCATACAATTTCTGTCCTTTATCGAGCCCATCTTTGCATAAAACATAGTGTAATTATTATTTATATCACTTATTACACATGTAATTATCTCTGGTAATTATTTAAATAATTTCTATTTCTATCAACATTTTTAAACTCCTTAAAGTTAGGGCCCCTACTGGTTTTGCTCACCAATGTATTCTAAGGACCTGAGAGGGTGCCAGGCCCTCATAATCAGCCCAATAAATTATCTGTTAAACAAATGGTTAAATTTTAAAATTCCTGGTTTAAGTATAGATATCTGCTTTCATAATTTTAAAATGAGAGATATATAGAAGGAAGTTAGAATAACAGTAATCATAAACAGTCTATGAGTCAAAGAAATGATGTTCAAAAGAGAAAAGCATGAAATCAAGAAACACAGACAACACTTTACTTCTAGATTTAACTATTAAATGATTACTTTATTATAAATGTGTGAAAAAGATGAGCACCACATGCCTGTTTTTTGTTTCTCCATTCGGGATCTGTGTATAATTCTATAGCTGATGAATATAAGTTTTTTAAATGGCATTCCAAATGACACCCTGTAAACGATAATTTTTTTTTTCTGAGACAAAGCCAGGAGCTTTTACGCCACAGATGTCCATGTACCCAAAGATTCATTGTGCAGAAACTAATCCCAAAATATTCCCTTTTAAAATTTGCTAACTTATTCCCTCATGTAAACAAAAGCAAAGACAGTCCTACATGAAAGAGAATGAGTGTTGCTACATTTTGCAAGTACACCATACCTGTTTTTTAATTCTGTGGCATTCCAACTCACCTAAAGAAAACCTTAGAAAGAAAACTATAAATGTTATACCCCATGCATACACACTTAATAATGACTAGAACACATGGAAGTTGTAAAGTCAGGAGGAAAATCAATGTTTCTCATTGAAACTAGTCTAGTCATAGAGAGGAAGCCTCAAAAACAGGATCTTTGTTATTCAGAAGTCACTGCCAGTCAGCCTAGTTATACTTTTAGAGGAAGATAAAATCTGATCAGAGTTTATGTGTCAGGTGCTTTACAAATATTATGTCACTTAATCTTCCCCTTCAAGTCCTGTGAGGTAGTGTATATAAATATCAACATTTACAGCAGAAGAAACTGAGACACAGTTAAACAGTTAACCAGAGCAGACAGATAACAGTGGGGGCAGGGCTTGAATCCAAGTATAACTCCAAAGTCTTCATGTTTTCCCTTCAGGCCTGCTTTAAAGCATTCTTCCTCTGCATCTATTATTGAGTCTCTAGAGTTCTTCTCAAAATGTTTCTTCTCCCACCAATTTGACTCTGTAATCTTTGAACACTTTCACTGTGGTTACCATGACAGATATTACAGCCTTGTGGACCCACTGCTCATCTAACTGGAAGGGCACTTGAGGCTGATTTCTATTTCACCTCTTGTCCTCTTTCGCTTTTCCTCTTGCTGGTCACAGAATGTCTTGGACAGACATTTGCCACAAGCACTAAAATTTTACCATGTGAAGAGTTGAAAGAATAGCATAGTAAACAATACTCTGTCACTTCCAAATTTAAGAATCCTTTTCAGGTCAACTTGACTCTAACATTTTCTAAATGAAATTAGACCAACAAAATGTTCCTCTTATCCAGAGTTTACCTCATTAGGGACCACAATAAAGGGAAAATTCTCCAAGCTATTCAAAAACAGATCTCTTCTACTTGATTATTTCTCTACTAAATAAAACTGAAAAGATTTCCCTTCCAAATATCAAGCCCCGCATATTCATGGACTTTCTTTATCCAAGTAGTCTATCTCTCAACCATCCACATCACTCACAAATTATTTTATCCACACTTCACCTTTTAAATAAGGTGTTGGTTTCTAGCTATGTGAGGGGAAACCATGACTTCCTTCAAACAATATGAATTCAATGAAAGCTATGCTACACTGAAATGTATATGATCAGATAAGCGCATGACAAAGATGACTGTGGTTGATTAAAGTTGGATATTGCAAATACACTGATTATTTAGCGTTAGTCACACAGTCATGGCCGACTCTTTGACAACCCATGGACTGTAGTCTGCCAGGCTCCTCTGTCCATGGAATTCTTCAGGCAAAAATACTTGGGTGGGTAGCCATTCCCTTCTCCAGGGGATCTTCCTGACCCAGGGATCGAACCCAGGTCTCCTGCCTTGCAGAAAGATTTTTTATTATCTAAGCCACCAGGGAGGTCCCCCAAATAAGCCGGTAAATCCTGCAAATTTAGGTATGAACAAAGCTTTTCTCAACCACTCATTTGTTCTTTTCTTCTCACTGGTAAACCTTATAGATCTACTCTCAGAAGCTGACCTCCTTCTGAATATGTGATGATTCTACGATGGAAAATCTGCATCCCTGAGTGGTAGCTTGTATTTCATTCCCTAAATCTAAACTCAGAAATAGCATCCTTTCTTTTCCTAGTTTAGAGATGGTTCATGATAGCTCTAAGTTTAGACACAAAGGAATATCTAAATCTAGTTTTTCCTGCTTGAGCTACAAGTAAGCATCTATCTTTTGCTCCTTCTTCCAGATGTTCCTAATCCACTGTCCCCCTCCACATACACACAAACACACGCACACATACACACATCCAAATCTTTTGATGTATGACATATTGGAATGCTGGAGCGAGAAGTGTACTTTCTGGTCAGACAAGAAAATAGCACTAAACATGGAACTAGGGACAAAATTCTAATTTTAAAGAAAGAAGTTCAGTAGATTCCAAGGATTTCATTTTATACTATGGGACCTCTATTGTGCCAGGAGGAAAAAAAAAGCAGAAGATATACACAAAATGACTTTTATTATATTTTTGCCCTAATGAAAAATCTTGATAAAAGAAAATGTAAATTTAGAACAAAAGTGATATTTGGGCTTACTTTCTAATGCAACACATTCGTTCTACTTACTTTTACTTTTATCCAGTTTTATGAAAATATGATTGACAATGTATAAATTTAAGATATACAATGTGATGATTTGACATGTGTATATTGTGAAATGATTATCAAAATAAGGTTAGTTAAGGCTATGGTTTTTCCAGTGGTCATGTATGGATGTGAGAGTTGGACTGTGAAGAAGGCTGAGTGCCGAAGAATTGATGCTTTTGAACTGTGGTGTTGGAGAAGACTCTTGAGAGTCCCTTGGACTGCAAGGAGATCCAACCAGTCCATTCTGAAGGAGATTAGCCCTGGGATTTCTTTGGAAGGAATGATGCTAAAGCTGAAACTCCAGTACTTTGGCCACCTCATGTGAAGAGTTGACTCACTGGAAAAGACTCTGATGCTGGGAGGGATTGGGGGCAGGAGGAGAAGGGGATGACAGAGGATGAGATGGCTGGATGGCATCACTGACTCGATGGACGTGAGTCTGAGTGAACTCCGGGAGTTGGTGATGGACAGGGAGGCCTGGCGTGCTGCGATTCATGGGGTTGCAAAGAGTCGGACTCGACTGAGCGACTGATCTGATCTGATCTGAACACATTCAACTCTTCATGTGGTTATCATTGTGTTTATCATTGTGTTTATATGTTTGGCGAGAACACTTAAGATCTGCTGTCTCAGCAATTTTCAAGTATACAATATAATATTGTTAATATTGTTAATTATACAGTCACCCTGCTGTACATTAGCCCTCCTGAACTTACTCCTCTTATAAATGAAACAGTATACCCTTTGACCAAGATCTCCCCATTTCTCTCACCCCCTGGCAATCACATATAAGTGAGATCATACAGCATTTGTCTTTCTCTCTCTGACATTTTACTTAGCATAATGCTCTCAAGGTCCATTCACGTGATCACAAATGGCAGGATTTCCTTCTAAGTGAGAAAACTGTGGCCCAAAGAGATAATGTTACCTGTCCAAACTCTTACAGCTTTCTGGTAGCAGAACAAGAAATGGAACCCAAGTCTCAGTGCTATTATTTTTGTATTGTATTTGAGTCAGGATCAAAGAACACCAAAGAAAGAAAGTTTAACAGTGTATCAACATTCTTATTTATTTAACTATAATGTTACTGGATTATAACATTTTGGGCTATGTCCCTTGAGTTCATAATTCCTCTGTTTTGTACTTTAGAAATGTGTGTGTGTGGTGATACAGTGCTATTAATTCTTTTATTGATACACCATAGAGATGACTGTCAGGATTGTTTATTTTACAGACATGTAAATTCCTTTCTTTAAATGCTCTTGGCAACAGCAGGGAACACTTTCTTCTTTTCCCCGTTATAGCTGTGAAATTCCATTCAGTAAGACTGTCCCAGGCAGTTTCAAAAAGTACCATTACCTTTATTTAGCAATAAAAATGGTGATTTCTAGTGAGAAATTAAAGCAAACAGCAGGCAAGACTCACTGATACTATGATCCTGGTGCCAGAGACGGCAGAGAGAAGCAAATGAACTTGACCCCCAATTGTGTTTCAGCTGATTTCTAGAGTCAAATAGCATAAAGGGACTATGATTCTCATGCAGGTTCAGTATTATCCTATGGACAGTGGAGCAATGAAGAGAGGATGAGCCTGAAAATCTGGGGCTTAACAAATGTGTTCATAGAAAACCTGATGAGCTTTGGCTGGTTCAAAGCAGTGTCTGGTCTGAAACAAGTGTTTATTGCCTAGTGACCAGAGTTTCCTTTATTGAAGTTGTATGACTCACTTGAATGTTTTGCCATACCAAATTACTTAGCTAATTTCAATAAGGAACCCAGCTATGTTATTTCTTCCCCAGATTTCTCTAAATAAGTTTCTTTTCTTTCTCATATCCCAAATACAACTATTAAAAGGGAAATATCTTAATAATTTTGAGAAACTCGAGAGAACCTCTTCGAAGTATAAGATATGAGTAGAATATTGTACATGACTCACAGTTGAAAAATGTTTTAGCCAATGTTCAGGGCCTCTGAACACAGTTCCAGGGGTATCATGTATAATACAAATGGAGCATCCAGACTATTAACATCTGGTTCAAAGAAGAAATAATTCTGAGATGGGATAGTATCAAAGGTCAAGAAAGCATGGACTCTGTGAAAAGCCTTGACTCAGATGACAGAGACATGAAGAACAGAATGTTAATGAGAAAAAAAAAATGAGAGATATGAAAATTGATCTAGTTTGGGGAACTTGCCAGACATTGTTCAATCAATCAGGGAAGTCATATATCACACTCTTGCCTAAGATCACAAAAATGACCATTGAGGTACGGCACTGAGGAGGACCTCAGTTTCCTGTTCTTAGAGTCTCTGACTGACCTCTTGTGGGCTCTTTATGTCCATTTACTCAGTCACATCCAAATCTGCTCTTCACCCTGGACTCGGAGTTTTTTTGTTTTTTTAATGTAAACTAGATCACGTTACCCACCATGACTGAAACTTCACAGGATCATTCCTACCTGATTTTCCTTGTCTTCAAGGGAACATGATCTGATCTCTACTTGTCTATCCGTTTCCTGCTGATTTCTTGTATCTTGTTTCCTCCCTCCATGCCCTATTCCTTATGCTCAGTCCTTTGGCTATCTTCTTCTGCCTAGAAATACACACTTTAGAACGAGTGCTCTTGCTGTTCCTCTGTGTGGAATAATGTATCAGAGATATTTTATGCCTGGACCTTTCCTGGCATTCAGATCTCAGCTCATATATTACTTCTTTAGTGAGGCCTTTGATAAGCATCTAATTTAACTTGGTACACCACTCCTGACCCATAACTTTGTATTGCATTATGATATTTTATCTATATAACCTAGCATTTATTTTTTAGCAGCTAAGCCATGTATGAAGCATCACTACAAACAAAGCTAGTGGAGGTGATGGAATTCCACTTGAGTGATTTCAAATCCTAAAAGATGATGCTGTGAAAGTGCTGTACTCAATATGCCAGCAAATCTGGAAAACTCAGCAGTGGCCACAGGACTGGAAAAGGTCAGTTTTCTTTCCAATCCCAAAGAAAGGCAATGCCAAAGAATCTTCAAACTACTGCACAATGACACTCATCTCACATGCTAGGAAAGTAATGCTCAAAAATTCTCCAAGCCAGGCTTCAACAGTACATGAACTGTGAATTTCTAAATGTTTAAGCTGGATTTATAAAAGGCAGAGGAACCAGAGATAAAATTGCCAGCATCCACTGGATAATCAAAAAAGGAAGAGAGTTCCAGAAAAACATCTACTTTTGCTTTATTGACTATGCCAAAACCTTTAACTGTGTGGATCACAACAAACTGTGGAAAATTATGAAAGAGATGGGAATACAAGACCACCTGACCTGCCTCCTGAGAAATCTGTATGCAGATCAAAAAGTGACAGCTAGAACTGGGCATGGAACAACAGACTGGTTCCAAACTGGGAAAGGAGTACGTCAAGGCTGTACATTGTCACCCTGCTTATTTAACTTATATGCAGAGTTCATCATGAGAAATGCTGGGCTGGATGAAGCACAGCTGGAATCAAAATTGCCAGGAGAAATATCAATAACCTCAGATATGCAGGTGACACAACTCTTATGGCAGAAATTGAAGAGGAACTAAAGAGCCTCTTGATGAAAGTGAAAGAAGAGAGTGAAAAAGTTGGCTTAAAACTCAGCATTCAGAAAACGAAGATCATGGCATCTGGTCCCATCACTTCATGGCAAATAGATGGGGGAAGCAATGGAAACTTTATTTTGGGGAGCTCCAAAATGACTGCAGATGTTGACTGCAGCCATGAAATTAAAAGACGCTTGCTCCTTGGAAGAAAAGCTATGACTAACCTAGACAGCACATTAAAAAGCAGAGACATTACTTTACCAACAAAGGTCCATCTAGTCAAAGCTGTGGTTTTTCCAGTAGTCATGTATGGATGTAACAGTTGGACTATAAAGAAAGCTGAGCTCTGAAGAATTGATGCTTTTAAATTGTGGTGTTGGAGAAGACTCTTGCGAGTCCCTTGGAGTGCAAGGAGATCCAACCAGTCCATCCTAAAGGAAATCAGACCTGAATATTCATTGGAAGGACTGATGCGGAAGTTGAAACTCCAATACTTTGGCCACCTCATGCAAAGAACTGACTCACTGGAAAAGACCCTGATGCTTGGAAAGATTGAAGGCAGGAGAAGAAGGGGACGACAGAGGATGAGATGGTTGGATGGCATCACCAACGCGATAGACATGAGTTTGAGTAGGCTCCAGGAGCTTGTGATGGACAGGGAAGCCTGGTGTGCTGCAGTCCATGGGGTTGCAAAGAGTCGGACATGACTGAGCAAGGGAACTGAACTGAAGCCATGTCAGCTCTTTTGTAACACCATCAACTGTAGCCCACAAGTCTGTAGCCCATCTGTCCATTGGATTTCTCAGGCAAGAATACTGTAGTGCATTGTCATTTCCTTCTCCAGTAGATCTTCCCAATCCAGGGACTGAACCCACATCTCCTGCATTGGCAGGCGAATTCTTTACCACTGACCCACAAGAGAACCAAGCCTAGAATTAGCTGAGATTATTTTGATATATGTTTTTGTTTGTTTACCATGTCTCCTGCCTCCTTTTCCTGTCCTCTTCTCTGCCATATTCCC
The DNA here is from genome assembly GCF_032452875.1 of Bos javanicus. Taxonomy (NCBI): domain Eukaryota; kingdom Metazoa; phylum Chordata; class Mammalia; order Artiodactyla; family Bovidae; genus Bos; species Bos javanicus. The sequence continues at coordinate 43,872,281 of NC_083868.1, forward strand.
TCCATCAAGACCTTTGCCTGGTGCATAATAGGCACCTACTATATATTTAATGAGGAAATCAGTCTTACTTAACTAACTTAATATTGCTTTGACAATAATTTCAGCTCTCAGTCAGTCCAGGAGTAAGCAAGAGGAACTACTGCTTTGAACTTAATCTCCTGCAAAAAAGACAAACTGAGCCAATGGGAGAGATAAGAACTTTGGAGAATGTGAACAATGTTCTTGGAATTGATAATAAAGCTGTGGAAAGGAATGCCAGGAGACAGCCAGACATCTACCCAGGACTTCAGGAAGGCACATCTCAAAAAGTATAAGACAAATTAGGTATGACTGCATGGCCAGAGATTCTAAAAGAAAAGATTGCTTCAGAGAGATGGAAGAATAAAAATGACAGTCTGATAATACAGTCACTGATTATATTTTTTAAACAAAAAATGGAACCTTAGGTACTGTCTGGGATGAGATCATATTTTAAAAAGACATGTACAAAAGATGGAATAAACAGTGTAAAACCAAAAGGAAAACAAAAGTGCCATAAACCCATTAAAACTGTGAGTCAAAGTCCCAAATTGGCTGTGGAGTACAAAAAAATAGAATATAGAGTTTAAATGTCCTCTAAAAAATTACAATTTGCTCTTCTCAAATTGAGAACATGAAAAGTCAAATCCATTTGGGTGAGACAGAGTAACATTAGTAAAAGTCTAAACTCAATGTCTTGCTCTCAGATTTTGTATCAAGAGAAATTACTTTCAAGTTGAAAAAAGAAGAAGCATGAAGAAGTAAAATGAGGCACAAGATAGAATAAGAAAAATACATTACTGGGGTGATCTATGTAGCTGCTGCTGCTGCTAAGTCACTTCAGTCGTGTCCGACTCTGTGCAACCCCATAGACAGCAGCCCACTAGGCTCTTCTGTCCCTGGGATTCTCCAGGCAAGAACACTGGAGTGGGTTGCCATTTCCTTCTCCAATGCATGAAAGTAAAAAGTGAAGTTGCTCAGTCATGCCCAACTCTTAGCGACCCCATGGACTGCAACCTACCAGGCTCCTCCATCCATGGGATTTTCCAGGCAAGAGTACTGGAGTGGGGTACAATTGCCTTCTCCAGATCTATGTAGCTGGGAGTGTTAAAACAACTTGCAACCATGCAATCTTTAAGGAATCAGGTTGACTGGTACAGAGGGGAAAAAAACTTCATCATAAAGCTCCCAAAGGGTAAAATAAATTTCTACAACTGCATACCCACTAATTTGGATTGTTCGTGGTAAAATTCTAAAGCATGTTATTGGGGTCACAAAGGAGTGTATCTTAAGTATTTTCCATGAACCAGGAGCATAGCAGGATGTTAAAACCAACCAACCAACCAAAACAACTACCAATGAGGTCTCCTCACACAAATAAGCTTGGGAAATGTTGAGTTAATTCAAGTTAAACAATGACTTCTAATATTGCACTTTACAATGTACAATATGCACTGGGACTTCCCCCCAAAAAAGGGCGTATAGTATGTGTTATCCCAAATTTAACTGATCATAGAAGATTTTTCCTTTTTTTTCCTTTTAGCATCACATAGATGCTAGAATCTTGTTGAATATAATTTGGGAAACAGTGTTCCTGTGGCATGCTGCAATATTTTTATATTTGGGGTCTTTGTGTTCAATCAACACTTTTACTAATAATTTAAATGAAGACAAGAGGGTCTGCTTATCATATCTACAGCCAACACAAAGCTTGGAGATACAGTTAATATGATGGATGATGGAATCAAGTTTTAAAAATATTATGACAGGTTGAAATATTGGGCTGAGCCCAACAAGATATTATTAGGCTCCAAGATCATCTCACAGGATAAGAGACACCTGGCTTAGCAGCAATTTCTATGAACAAAATCTAGAGGGTTTACTTGACTGTAAATTTAGTATGAGCCCATAGTATGTTGCCCTTGCAAAGAAAAACAACACAGTCAAACTGTTACACTAGGATGTTTTCACAGATGAAAAAACATCTAGTCAGGGGCACTGCTAATTGCATTGTCTTCAGTGCCGGTCATACAACATTTGGAACATTTGGAAGTGAAGTTAAGTATTAGATGTGCTCAACTGAGGATCACAGAAAAGGGAAGATGTCTGGGTGCTGGGTTACAATAACAACACAAAACTAGAAGTGTTTGGTGTAACTATATGAATACTTGAATTAAACTCCATACAAGGAGAGGTTTTCTGATCCTTCTCATTTCAAGGAGAAACAAATTAAAATGCTGATTTATAAGATGGTGAGCTTGTTATTCTTGGATATCTTCAAGTCAGGTTGGGTGATTGTCTTTCCAGGACACTGTAGGTGGAATTTCTATACAAACTCCCACTTTCTGAGTCTAAATTGTTTCTAGAAGTCCATGATACTAGGCATTTAAATACTGTTTTTCTGGTCACTAGAATCTTATAAGATTTTCATATACAGCACTGAAAATGCTAGACCAGGAAATTACCTTAGAAACAATCTATGTAAGACTCTGCTTTTTGGAACCAAGAAACTAAGGCTCAGAATATTTCCACTCCTTAGTTTTCCAGATGTTTCCTGGGTTCAAAGCCCTGAAATATGTAACTGTAGAGAACACCAAGAGGAACAATAAGAACTTGATTATCATAAGTTTATAATCTCAGTAGCCAAAGCACAACACAGAGATACAAAACATATGTAATTGGGGCAATTCATTCTGATTGGCAGATCAGGAAATATGAAAATTGGGAAGGTATTCGAGCAGAGAAAAATCAGCAAACTCCACAGGAGAAAAGCATTTGGGGAAGTGACTTTTGTGGAGTTGGAAGTGGTCTCTTGTAGGACCAATGCAGGGTAAAGGACTGTAGAGTCCTTGAAAAGGGACTCATGTCCATTTGAATCAGAAGTACTGAGACCTGGATCCCAGACACCTTGAGTATGATCTCAAAGATAGACATAGATTCCAGGTGGACATATCTCTTTAGGCCCACAAACTCATTGCCTCATGGGGGAAGGCATAGACAAAGGAGGGCCAGAGAAATGTCTTCTAAACCTCAGGGCCAAGGACAGAAGCCCCTTTTGTCACAGTGTAGGAATTTTTATTTTATTTTGGAGCCATTCAAGATTTTTTTTCAGAGGAAAGTGGAGACCACTTGAAAAGGGCATACTGCTGAGCCTGGAATCTACATTTTCACATCCCTAGTCCAATATGTCCCCTGTTACCCCACACAGTGCCTATTAAGTTTTGTGTTCCACATTGACTGACCTCTAACTCAACTGTTATGGGCACCTATTATTCTTGGTACGGATCTAAAACAAAACATATAAATATTTCCAAAAGGAATCAACAGTGCCTATTCACATTAAAAACTGATTTTATTTAAGGGGATAAGAAAATATGAAGAATAAAGTATCAGGGGTCATTAAATCAGTCCAAAATAACATGACTATTTACTGAATACCCCACATGTGTGCATGTGTATGTGTGTGTGTATGTGTATAGTTTCTAAACCTTGTAACAACCCTACAATGTAGTTACGGTTAATCTCAATCAACAGATGAGGAACTGGAATTGATCATGTAGTGCCCACTAATAAGTTACTGAACCTGGGTAAAAACTCAAGTGTTTTCTGATCAAAATGCTCATGATATTCCCTCTATAGCACTCAATAGTCTAGTGGGGAAAGGGCAGCAATGTTGTTCAGATTGTCCTTTCCTGTGTGTTAAACTCTATTTTATAAGAATAATGTAAAAGTGAAAGTTGCTCAGTCAAGTCTGACTCTTTGCAGCCCCGTGGACTGTACAGAATATAAATTCCTCAAGGAAAATTAGTCTACTTTACACTTTCCCTATTCCTTACAACTGCAATTAGTACAGTAATAGCATATAACAAGCAATTTAATCCAGTTCAAAAACCACTGATTCATTTGGCAAATATTTATGAAAAGTCTACTGTGTGCCAGGCACTGTTCCTGGCTCCCAGGATATACCAAGGAACAAAATGTGCAAATTCCCAGCCCTCAGGCAAAGTTCAGTTTCTTGCTATCTTAAGACTGAAGTCCTTGTGTTCTTAGTTGATGTGAATGAAGATCGACCTTAGCTTCTGGATCATGTTCACCATGGCGGACACATGGCCCTCTCTATAATAGGGCAGTTGCTCATTCAAGGCCAACAAAAGGAGGTCTCTGCTCCTTCCAGCTTCTAATTTCAGCTCTGACCTCTAGATTCAAATTCATAGGACCCATGTAATTATGTCAGGCCCAGTCAGGTCTTCTCTGTTTTAACTCAATCAGTTGCTTAAATGTACTTAAGTAGATAGAATTAAATGTACTTAAATTGTTAAAATGTTTAGTAATTAAAATAAAATTTAAATCTATAGTTAATATTACTCATCTTAATTACATCTCAGCAATCTCTTTTGCTATATGACATAACATAATCATAGCAGTGAGATCTCTTCTTACTCATAGATCCCATCCACACTTAAAGGAAGGGATTAAACAAGGCTGACACACTGAGTTAATCTTAGGATTCTATCATAGGCAGTAAAGGAACTTGTGCCTTATAGTTTTCATTAATTAATTCATTCATCATTAATATACACTTACTGACCATGTGTTATATACATACTATACTATGGGCTACAGCTAAATAAATGAATAGACAGATGTCACTGCCTTCAAGGGTCTAAAAATAAAAAAAAAATTCAATAAATAAAAGTAATAGTGAAACAATACAATAACTGCAATAAAGAATTGTGTAAATGTGCAGATTTGGCACAGAAGAACTGATAAATCATCTAGAAGGCCAGATAGCATTGTGAAATTGATGCAATAGCTGTCATATTAAGTGGACTCAAACCCTTCTGAATATTTAGCATTGATTTTGACACTTTCAAGGAAGGAGTTACAATGGAGACATATTATCCCTTACTGATATTAGCCTTTTTCTATATAACAAAGGAATGCTGAATTTTTCCATCTACTTAAACATACATGACAAAGTATGGCTACACACTTTGTGGGCTAATCAATTTCTCAGTTAAGTCTATAAAATGAAATTGATGAGTCTATGGAGAGGGCTTTCTACATTCATGGATGGGTCAGAAAAGTCCCAGTTTCTATTAACAGTAGCAGAACTACTGGAGCTAAACTTTCTTCCATCTGCAGGTTGGAAATATAGGTTAGGTCATACCACTAGTAAATCTATAGCAAGATCCCGCAGGGCAATAAAAAACAGTGAACACATTCATTTCTTGGCTTATAGACAGGGGAATTACATGCATGCCTGGACTCCAGAGGAATGACTTTGTACAGTTCTGTTTGTAGTTACACATGGTCTGTATAAACAGATGAAGGGTACTTGGCTTCCTTTTGAACCAGGAAGGGTAGTAAGACTCTAGCAGCCAAAAGAAAAATACTGATTGTTGGCTACAAACAAATTTGATCAATGGTCTGGGAGCTTCAACTTGCCATTCTATTTCCTTAGCAAGCACTTCATCTTGTGCCAGCCACTGCTGTGCACCGTGTTTGATTTTGCAGACTGGCTATTCATCATCCCTTGGTTTTCTCACCAAGCACAAGGGTGCCAACAAGGCTGTTTGCTGCCTCAAGATAGCAGGTGGCAATGTTGGCAGTTAAATGGTCAGCAAGACATTAATCTCACTCTTATTGCTTTGTTCCAGAAAAACACAGAACTTAATGGAATCCCATTTCTCCACCTCCCAAGTTTTTTCACCTATCAGATTATTTGGAAAAACACAAAACCCAAGAAACTTAGCAACATAGAAGTTCCTTAGCTCAGGGACCCTAATCGATACATATTTCTAGAATAAACAAATGAAATCTTCACAAAGAGAGCCAGACTATCATGTCAGGGAAGAACTTTTTTTTTGTAAAATAAAATATGTGAATTGTCTTTAATATAAGACTTTGAGTGGCTGATTGTTTCATTGATGGTTCCATTCATGTGATCTGCAGTGTTTCTCAACCTCAGCACAACTGAGGCCATAGATCATTCCAGAGTAAAATGAAAATGATGAGAATAATGTTGATTACTGTCTAGATCCCTTCAGAATCCTTTTATTATTTCTTTGTGTGAATCCATATCCCAGCTCCCCTGTATTGTGCTCTCAAAGGCTTACCTCTGCACTTTGCTTCAGAGAACTGTTCTTGGGTGACTGGACCTGCTCTGCTCATAGGTGCAGAGAGCTAGGGATGCCTAGGAGATATTGGGTTTCAGGCTAGCTTATGGAGTCAACTCTGGGACGTAATTTCTGTTTTAGTCTACCATGGAGGCAAGCTGAGATTGGGTTGACTTCCCTCCTCCCGACTCCCGCATCAACTTCTCCCAGAAGATCTTCCTTAACAAATCACCTCCACAATCAGACAAGCATTTTTAAGAGATTCTTCTGGCTGTGACAAGGAGAAAAGAGGGTAGGCTGAGATCAAATGAAAATAACACCAGCCTCCTAAATATTGAGTATATCACAGTTCTCTGGAGTAGAAGCATCTCGGATGGGAATGCTGTCCAAACTTCATTCAAAGCAGGGACCTCTTGTAAGCATTCTTTAACAGATCAGCTTTAGCTTGAAGATCTAGAAGCTTATTCTCTTACAGCACAATCTTTTTTCATAGGATTGTAACAGTCATAAATTCTTCCTATCATGAGCCTAAATGGGTCTCCCATGAAGTCTGCACATTGTTCCCAGTTCTGCTCTTTAGAGTCTCACAGATTAAAACTAATCCTTTGAACACGTGGTTAATTGTATGTGTCAACTTGACTGAGCCCACAGGGTGCCCAGATATTTGATCAAACATTATTCTGGGTGTGTTTGTGAGGCTGTTTCTGAGTAGACTGAGTAAAGCAGATTATCCTCCCTAATATGGGAAGGCTTAATCCAATCAACTGAAGATGGGAATTGAACAAAAAGGCTGAGTAAGAGGGATCTCCTCCTGTGTGACTACTTGAGCTGGGACATTGGTCTTTTCCTGCCTTCACAAAAAATGAAAAACCAGCTCTTCTAGAATCTTGCACCTGCAGGCTCTCAGACTGGAACTATACCCCCCAACTCTTCAGAGTCTTCAGCTTGCTATATCCAGATCTGGGGACTACTCAGTCTTCATCATCACACAAGCTAACTTCCTATAATAAATCTTGTTGTAAATATTTACTCCATTGGTCTTGTTTCTCTAGGGAACCCTGACTAACACAATATAATATCCCTCAGGTAGGGGTTTCCCTGTGTAGTCTGATTTCAGAGCACCTGATATCATAAATGTACCCTATCCATTCCAGCCTATCAGAACTCACTGGTATTGAATACATTGTTTTGGATAGAGGGGTTGTACTGCCATAAAACTTTGGTTAAATGTAAGCTTACAGGAGAAATACATGAGAAAACAATACATGAATTCAAGAACAATTTTTACTTTCCTCCCAGAGCTTTGGGGCTTCTCTGGTGGCTCAGATGGTAAAGAAGCTGTCTGCAATGCAGGAGACCCAATTTCCATCCCTGGGTTGGGAAGATCGCCTGGAGAAGGGAATGGATAACCATTTCAGTATTCTTGCCTGGAGAATTCCACGGACAGAGGAACCTGGCAGTCTATAGTCCATGGGGTCCCAAAGAATCAGACACAATTGAACAACTAACACCAGAGCTTTGAGTAGGTGAGATACAGGAGAGTATGTTTTGACATGAGATGTAAAGTCTTGATAAAAGGATCAATGCAGGGGATTAGGCTCTGGGAAGTTACCATAAATCAGGCTTCTAGGAACTGGGGTGGCATGAGGTGTCTGAGATGTGGAAGGGTACAAGAAGGCAGACAAAAGACTGTTGGAGATCAATTTTTCCTCAGACTGGCTCAGCATAAAAAGAAATTCCCACTGATGATTTAAACTGATGTCTAGTTTACACATATTTCTAAAAGAAATTAATAAATTTAATATTTTTGTATACATTTTTTAGGCATGAACTATTTCCTTTGCTCACTTTTCATGTGGTGAATCCAGCTGTTAGGAACAGAATCAACAGAGTACTTCTTGGCTGTAAGACAGTTGCTAAGACAATATATTAATATCTGACTTGGTTGGCAACTTTGGGATAAAATTCTCTAAGTGTGTAAGGCAAGGAACTAAAACCTCATAGCCATAAATTATAATCATCCATGAAGTGGTCTAGGCTCTTAAGATCCTGGGGTAGAGAGATTTCGCATAAATTAAACACTCAGTGGATTTTTTTTGTGTATTAACAAGAATAGTTATTACCTGGGAAAAAATTAACATCTTCATGAGAACATTACTCTCATCTATTTTTAATCTTGGCCATTTCTCTTTATGTGTTACTTAACAATTAATGAGTTAATAAAAGAGATTTGAAAAATGATATCTGGCACTGAGTCTTTTGAAGATCTAGATATCTTAACAGGATTCATTTATTTAAATTACACTACTCTACACTTGATAGTAATTTTCCTTTGGCTATACACTAACAGCATTTCTAATGTCAATCAAATTTATTTATACACAGACACTCTCTGAAGAGAATGCATATCATTTCTAATTTATGGCTCCAAATTATTTTTAATACTCTTTAATTGCACCAAATTATTGATGTTTATTTCAATCTCACCCTAAATTTCATCACTTTTTAAAACAGAAAACACTGTCTGAAGCTCTAAAGAACTGGTTGAAGTCCAGAAATTAAAATATGGCTGGGTGCTTTTAAGCAAAGTCATAATATCTCTTTATGCCTGCTGTTTTTCCTTAGATGCTAATACAGGCCTTAAAGAACATGATTTCAAAATGACTGTAAATTAGAATATTCTACAATTCGAATGTGTTGTTTTCACACTAATGTGTATGCTCTTGATTTAGCAATATTTTTTTAAATTCAAGTAAATAAAAGAGTGCATTCAATCTCAAATACTTAAAAGAATGGCTTGGAAGAAGTTAAGCCATCTCTAGCATTATAACTTTATCCTAGCTTATTAAGTGATAGGAACTGTTAGAAGATATAGAGTAGGAAAGACATAGTCCCTTCAACATGCAATGTCTTACCTTTAAACTCATTGAGCTTCAACTTCCTGAGATCTTAGGAGACAGCAGAGCTTCCCTCCCAACTTTGTATTCCTTACTGGTACTGGGCTTGCATCCCAGTATAAGTGGGAGATTAGCTTTTTACTGAATTTTGAATTAAACTGTGTGGTTTTAACTGATAGTGAAGATGACTACCAGGTCACTGGCACATCCAAACTGTATGGAGGATTTGCAGCAGAAGTACCAAGAACTCTCCAGGGAATGCTCTTGGAAAACACATGGTGGTTTCCCTTCTTTTATAGACACCAAAGTCTATGGAGGTTGTATAGCCAGACTTGTATTTGAGATGTGAATATGTAAAAATATAGACAGAGTCAATATAGACTGAGAGATAAAGATATGTGAGCTTGGATTACTTACACTGAATCAGCCTCCATCATTTTTTTTGGATCCTCACATGGTGTCTATCAGTTTTATAAAGCTACAAATTTAATTATTTAACTTATACACATTTACTGTACAGGTACTACTCTGTAGATTCTACAAGTAGCCAAAACAAACAAATACAACCAAACCCAAACTCATCAAGACCATCTATTCCTCCACTCAATAATAATATGTTATATAGCATGAGTATAATATGAGAGTCAGAACTCAGCCATTTCCTCTGTTGGTTTCAGTCCCAGAGCATCACTCACATGTGTATCTCTGCTTACTAAATTAAGATTGTAGGGCAAAAATGCAATCCTTACTAGATTTAACATATATCCTTAGTAGATTTAGATGTATAATAAACACATAGTTTTAAAACACAGTTTCTTACACAGCCTAAATATAAGCCAACTGCATAACCTGGTGCTTGACTGGAATATCAATGACCTATCCCAGTGCTGAAGAGAAAATAAACTGCATTGGGCTACTGAAGAGATGTTATGTTGATCCTCCATATGCACCTTCCTAAGTCAGTTTAGTCACTCAGTCATGTCTGACTCTCTGCGACCCCATGGACTGTAGCACACCAGGCCTCCCTGACCATCACCAACTCCTGGAGTTTACTCAAACTCATGTCCATTGAGTTGGTGATGCCATCCAACCATCTCATCTTTTGTTGTCCCCTTCTCTTCCTGCCTTCAATCCTACCCAGCATCAGGGTCTTTTCCAATGAGTCAGTACTTCGAATCAGGTGGCCAAAGTATTGGAGTTTCAGCTTCAGCATCAGTCCTTCCAATGAATATTCAGGACTGATCTCCTTTAGGATAGACAGGTTGGATCTCCTTGCAGTCCAAGGGACTCTCAAGAGTCTTCTCCAACACCACAGTTCAAAAGTATCAATTGTTCGGTGCTCAGCTTTCTTTATAGTCCAACTCTCAAATCCGTACATGACTACTGGAAAAACTATAGCTTTGACTAGATGGACTTTTGTTGGTAAAATGATGTCTCTGCTTTTTAATATGCTGCCTAGGTTTGTCATAGCATTTCCTCCAAGGAGCAAGTGTCTTTTAATTTCATGGCTGCTGTCACCATCTGTAGTCATTTTGGAGCCCAAAAGAATAAATTCCCTCACTGTTTCCATTTCTTCCCATCTATTTGCCATGAAGTGATGGGACCAGATGCCATGATCTTAGTTTTCTGAATGTTGAGTTTTAAGCAAACTTTTTCACTCCCATCTTTCATTTTCATCAAGAGGCTCTTTAGTTCTTCTTCAGCTTTCTGCCATAAGGGTGGTGTCATCTGCATATCTGAGGTTATGGATATTTCTCCTGGCAATCTTGATTCTAGCTTGTGCTTCATCCAGCCCAGTGTTTCTCATGATGTACTCTGCATACAAGTCAAATAAGCAGGATGACAATGTACAGCCTTGACGTACTCCTTTCCCAATTTGGAACCAGTCTGCTGTTCCATGTCAAGTTCTAACTTTTGCTTCTTAACTTGCATACAGATTTCTCAGGAGGCAGGTCAGGTGGTCTGGTATTCCCATCACTTTAAGAATTTTCCACAGTTTGTTGTGATCCACACAGTCAAAGGCTTTGGCATAGTCAATAAGGCAGAAATAGATGTTTTTCTGGAACTCTCTTGCTTTTTCGATGATCCAACGGATGTTGGCAATTTGACCTCTGCTTCCTCTGCCTTTTCTAAATCTAGCCTGAACATCTGGAAGTTCATGGTTCATGTACTGTTGAAGCTTGGCTTGGAGAATTTTGAGCATTACTTTGCTAGCGTGTGAGATGAGTGCAATTGTGTGGTAGTTTGAACATTCTTTGGCATTGCCTTTCTTTGGGATTGGAATGAGAGACTTAGGATAATTTTGACTTTATAAACATTTCATCCTCCACACTCTCCCTGTGTTTGGGTACCAACACAGGTATACAATTTAAATCCATGGTATTCTGTCTATGGGATTTTTTTTTTAATTTTAATAACTAAAAATTTTTGAAAAAATAAGCAAAAGAGTCAATGATGCAATAATTCTATCAATATGAAGCATTATTTAATATTAATAAATATTTATAATCCTTGTGATCTTCCTATCTAAAAAGCATCATTATCATCAGCATCAGGCATGCATTTTTCAAGAGGAAAATAATAGAATAACAGCAAAACTTGGAGAAGGGAGAGAGTCTGCTTTGTGATATTTCAAGTTCTTTCATCTTGGTGAATGGTGTCATTCATGTTATCCTGACTGTAGCCAATTTTATGTTTTCACAAAAGTTTCTTATTATTTCAAAAAAATGTGTCCAACTTTTAAGGGATATGATCTTTTATACTTCATAGTTTACCCAGGCCCTTAACATTCTGTTGATGAAGGGGCAGTGGGTGGGGGTAGATCACCATCCTTTTTGTTTTAGAGATGACAGAACGGTTTTGATAAATATTTGTAAAATTTTTACGATGGTACATTTCTGTAGAAAACCTATCACAGCTAGGAAAATTAGTTGAACATCAAGCATACTGATATTATTGAATCATCTTTTTCTCCACCCAGATAAACACTTAATGGCTAGCATGGCTTTATATTTCTTCAATCTTTCTGGTGGAAGGCAGAATCTGGGTGTGGGAAAATTGTGGTAGGAAAAGTCTGAAGACTGGAACTTGGTTAGGAAATTTGTTGGGATATGTGAACAGATCAGATCTAAATTGAAAGTAGTATATCACACCCAGGCTTAGAATACAGCTTCTCTGAAATAGGAATACTGACTGTTGTTCTAGTGTGGCTCATCTGGGCTGTAGCTTCTCACAGTATGGGTGAAATATCACTGATTTGGGAAAGAATAAAGAATAATATTTATATATTTCTATCTATCTATATAGATAAATATAGATATTTGAATCACCTACCAACTGAACACTGTGAGTGATGAGTATTAGATGGAAGATGTTTTGCAACCACAAAGCATTATTATTGCATCTTATGAATGTCTGAACCAGGCATGAATTTTTAGTAAGAAATAAAATGAGGACTTTGCTTTTCCAAGATAGATAGAATATCACATGATTTATAATGAAGGAATAAAGTGGGATAAGCATGAAACATCAAGAGTTCCTACAATACATAAGCAAATACAATATTATAGAAAGCCCCAGGGTGCTGTATTTTCCTCCATAACAGGTTATTTCTGATATTTAGACTGGTAAATAAACTGACCAAATTGTGACCAAAATGTGACTTGCATGCTGGATCGGAAAATATGAAAAGGGTCTTAAGAACAAACAAAGGGAAGTCAGAAGTTGAACTTAGTTCATGTTTGAAGGAGGAATAGTATTTGAACTTGAACTTAGACAAAGAGAAAGAAGAAGAAGAAGGAAGAAGAACCAGCATTATCAAATCATAGAAGTGAGACGGCCCATGACTCATTTTGCAGTCAATAGCATACCTGTTTGGCCTGAATATGCAGATTATATTGAAGATAAGAGCAAATATTAGATTGGGGACAGAATGTAGAAGGCTGAGAATGCCAGACTAAGGAATCAATGTAAAATTAAAATTTAACACTATTAGGCACAGAGATTGCACAGAATGTTTTTTATGATTTTATAGTAGGAATTTCTTAACCATAAAAATGATGCATTTGGCTAAATCAAAATTTCAAACTTTTGCACCATGGTTAGAATTAAAATGGAAAAGGCAATGGCACCCCACTCCAGTACTTCTGTCTGGAAAATCCCATGGACAGAGAAGCCTGGTAGGCTGCAATCCATGGGGTCGCTAATGGTTGGACACGACTGAGCAACTTCACTTTCACTTTTCCCTTTCATGCATTGGAGAAGGAAATGGCAACCCACTCCAGTGTTCTTGCCTGGAGAATCCCAGGGACGGGGGAGCCTGGTGGGCTGCCATCTATGGGGTCACACAGAGTCGGACACGACTGAAGTGACTTAGCAGTAGCAGTAGAATTAAAAGATAAAAAATATACAGCAATTTCAAAAGACAATCGAAGCTTCTTACAAAACTAAATATATTCTTACCTAATGATTCAGCAATTGTCCTTGGTATTTACCCAAATGAATTGAAAAATTATGTTCACAGAAAAACCTACACACATATGTTTTATTCACTATTGCCAAATTAATGCTTTATTCATAGTTGCCAAAATTTGAAAGCAACCAAGATGTCCTTCAATAGATGAATGTTTAAATAAACTGTGATATATGTATATAATGGCAAATTATTCATTAATAAAAGAAATGAGCTAAAACCCACAGAAAGACATGCAGGAAACTTAACTGTATATTGCTAAGTGAAAAAGGCCAATTTGAAAAGCCTACATACGGTTTGATTCCAACTATATGACATTCTGGAAAAAGTAAAACTATGAAGACAGCACAAAGATTAGTGTTTGCCAGGAATTTGGGAGGATGTAGAGAAGGCTGAATCAGTGGAGCACACAAGTTTTCAGGGTAGTGACAGTATTGTGCATGAAGCTGTAAAGGTGAATGCATATCATTATACATTTTAAAAACCCATAGAATGTACAAGGCAAAGAGCAAACTCTAATGTAAACTATGGACTTCAGTTAATGAAAATATATCTATACTGGCTTATCAGCTATAATAAAGGTACCACATTAATGCTAGATATAAATGATAAGGGCACCTTTTGTGGGGGGGGAGAAGGGAGTATATGAAAACGCTTTATTTTTCATTTATTTTTCCTTAAACAAAACTGTTCTAAAAGTAAAATATGTTAAATTGAAAAAACAAACATAGGGACAATAGAATAAAGATGTTTGCAAGATATAAAGAAAGAAATCAGTAGCTGGAATAAATGAAGAGCCCCACAAATCAATAAGAAAAAGACACACAATTCAGTACAAAAATGGATGAATAAGCCTGGCAATATACAAAAACGAAATTTGAATGGTAAATAAATATGAGAAGATGCTCAAGCTCATTAGTCAATATACTAAAACAAAACATTTATTGAGTTTTCATTGAGCTCAGGTACTATTTTAGGTACTTGGGTTACATGAGTTTACCAAATACAGAGGCATGCACATGTGAAGGTAAAAGTATTGCAAGTAAGTCTTTTTTTTTGCATTCATCATATTGGCAAAAATTAAATGTCTGATTTTATCAACTCTTGGCAAAGATTTAGAAGAAGAGAGAATTTCATGCCTTAGGGGTAGGTATAAAAAGTAGTTCAAAAAGTGTGAAAAAAAAAAAACTGATAATGTCTTGTAGTATTAAATGCACATACTTTATTATTTCCAAAATTCCACTTCTAAGATTGTAACCTAAAAATATTCTTGCACATGCAAACAAGGAAACAAAAGCAATAATGTTTATTATAGCATTGTTGTAATATTTTAAGACTGGAAACAATCAGGGAGTCCACAAATATGAGTATATACAAAGAAAGGAATATTATGAAAAAGTAAAAGAAATCAAGCAGATATCAATGTATCAAAATGGCTTAATCTCAAACCATAAATTTGAGGGGAAAAATGCAGTTGGCAGAATATACAGCATGTAAAAATCATATTAATAATAATGTACACAAAATAGTACTACATATTGTCCTTGTACATATGTGTTTGTATACACATGTATGAGGGGCTTCCCTGGTAGCACAGATGGTAAAGAATTTGCCTGCAATGTAGGCAACTTCAACTCCTGAGTCAGGAAGATCCCCTGGAGAATGGAATGGCTACCCACTCCAGTATTCTTGCCTGGAGAATTCCATTTGGATTAAAGTATAACTGGCTGCATATGGAGAGGATGGAAGGGAATGGAAATGGATATGGAGAGCATAAGTAGCTTCACCTTCATCTTCATCTTTGTTTTATTTACTTTAAAAATTGATTAAATAAATATGGCAGAATGTTAATAAATGTCAGTTTCAGTTAATGAGCATAAATCTGTTATATTATTATGTTTCCTGTATTTTAAAAAAGAGTTCTGAATATAAGTAAAATTGTAAGAAATATTGATGAATTTATTACAACTCTAATTCAAGATAAGCAAATGTTTTCATACATCTGTCAGAATTTCTGACTCAAAATGGCATGCAGCCAATAAGCCCTAACATAGCACTTTCAACCCCTATGAAAATTAAGAATGCAGACACCAAAAAAAGGGGAAAAAATCTCACAGTAACACAGTCATAATCTGGGCAGAATTTCCTCTAATTTTCAGACCAAAGAAATTGAAGAGAAAATTATAATCTGTGGATGGTTTATGTAGTAGAACTGAAATAAAGCAAGTCTGTTCACCAAAACACAATTAAATAATCCCTTTAGTCCTCCCTGTCGTCTGTTCATTGATGCAGATTTGTTCGCAACCACTAGACTGAAATACAGTTTTTGTGTCCGATTCTTTGCCACCCCCATAGACTATATGTTCCATGAAATTCTCCAGGCCAGAATACAGGAGTGGGTAACCTATCCCTTCTCCAGTGATCTTCCTGATCCAGGAATCGAACCGGGGACTCCTGCATTGCAGGTGGATTCTTTACCAACTGAGCTATGAGGGAAGCCCTTTCCTTGTTTAAGGAGAGGTAAACAGAAGGATGATAACATGTGATTCATGGGAAAACAACACAAGTGAAAGGATAACTTTCCCAGGATTCTGAGCAGAAGAATAAACCTCTGAAAAAACATACCACCCGAAGCAGAACAAAATTTTTATTAAATTTCATGGTTTCCTCTTTAAAATATAAGAAGACATTTTCCTTTAAAAGATGCAGAAAGTCATAAGAGAAAAACATTTGTGATACCGTAACTAAACAAGATGATATTAAAAAAGACAGAGAAAAGGAAATGAAAGGAGAAAGAAAATTAAAATACATTATCAAAAGCAGGAAGGAATGAAATTCAAAAATGCAGAAGATAAATGAGCAATTGAGGGACAAACATAAAAAGCTCTCCTGCAATATATTCTGAACCCCAGTCTACTTCAGTTGGCCTCTGTATTGCTGGCTGGATTCTGTAGCCCTGGAGGAAAGTTCACGCTGCAGCATTCTCTCCTAACTTTCCCTTTGATTCCTCTCCTTTGACAAGTCCAGGTACTGTGTCTACTATCAAATAGTTTATCCCAGAGTTCAGCTGGAATCTCCTGTTACTTTTTGGTAATAATAAAATACAATATTTCCACTATTTTTATTTAGCACTTATAAAAATATCTAAACTATTTGCATGAGACATTTTTCCAAGAGAAACTTTCCTTACCCATCTCCATAAAACAGAGCTACACAGAATAAAACTTTGCCAAGTATCTTGAGTAAATATTTTTTGCATGGTCAAAAGTCATACTAAATGACATGAGTAATTTTGCTTAATTAAAAGAGACCAATAAACCACCTAGGAGCAAATATTAGTTGTTACCATACTCTGGACCTTCTAAATAGGATCTGTAAATGATCCCTTATTAATTGTTTAAAACTTTATATATATTATACAAATGTACATATTTAAATTATATTATACACAGTAGTTGTGTTATTTATAGTTACATTGTTTATATATACATATAATATATATATATACACATATGCTTATAGTGTCATAATCTTTAAAAAGTCAAGAAATAAACTGCACAAACTCCAAGGAAATATGCCTATATATTAACAGCAACTGTCCATTGTTGCTTAAGTTTTAGAATGATTTTATTATCTCTTTCATTTATTTTCCAAACATTCAAAAAACACAGAACTTAGAACTTCTCCTAGTCATGATGAAATATCAAAAATTGAGTTTAACTTCTTGCTGTAAATAACTGGGCAAAATATATGAAAAAAACTGCTTTCTTACTTGGGAAAACAGAAAATGCAGGATTGGTATGTCTAAGAGAATAAGAAATGTAGTTGAGCTTTACATTTATATGGCCTTTCTGCCTGGGGCCAGTTACTGAAACATAAATACAGGGTGCGAGAATGCAGTGAGAATTCAATTGGCCTCCCTGCATTGAGGAGGTGAAGATCAAAACTATGAAAGCTGAAGCAGCTGGAAATTTTGGGACAAAGTTTATGAAAGTAGGCAGTATGAAGAAAGGTCTGCATAGGGGTCCCAATGTGGGTTACTGAGTACTAGCCCTGACATGCATAGGAGTAGTTTTGCTTCTGGCATCAACAAATATGTTCTTATTAAGTTGCCTTTTCTGCAGATAATAACCGTATACTCTGGAGAAACTGCAAAAGAAATTACTTGAAAGAATTGGATTGTGCCAAACAGCAGGCATACTCTGGAACTTGCACAAAAAGAAATTTTTTATACAGCATTTAGCTTGAAAGCAAGCTATACTTGGCACCAAGTGAAGTGGCTAAAACTCAGTAGAAAACACACCATCTTTCAGGCCTGAATAGTCTGCTAGCAAGTGAGGTTGCATCCAGAAAAAGAGAACATAGAGAGAGAGTGACAAACTCCATGCCTACACTTTGCCAAAATCTTTGGGTGACCCATGAACCATGAATGCATGAAGTCTACTTTAAGTATCTTAGATAAGAAGAAAAGAACTGAGCTATCCAAAAGGCTTAATTTGCAGTCTGAGTCCCAACCAAGGTAACTGCCTACAAAAACAAAAAAAAATAAACCGTTCTTGAACTAATATAGTAGAATCCAGAGTTTTCACAACATATCAACAATTCCAAGGACAGACTCCAAAGTTACTCAACATATGGAATAACAGGAAACCATGACTTATTCTCAAGGGAAAAGAAGATCAAAAGAGATAGCCCCCAAGGTAGAATTATTAGATGGGTACTGTAAAGCAACTATAATAATAATGCTAAGAAAAAGAAAAAATACTATAATGGGTGAAAAAAGAAGTTTAGGAGAGAAATGGAAGTTATAAAAAAGAATCAAAAGAAAATTCTAGAAATAAATATATGAAATTTAGAAGTTCACTGTATTGGTTGATTTAACAGCAGAATGGAGATGAACAAGAAAAAACACAAGTTAACTTAAAATAAATTGAGTAATTGCTCTCTGAAGAACAGAGAGGGGAAGTGTGTGTGTGTGTGAGTGTCTGTGTCTGGGACCTGTTTGACAATGTTAAGAGCTAACTTCCACGTACTGTAGTCCCAGGAGGATCGGAGAGAAATAATGGAATAGAAGCAATATTGAAAAAAACAGTGCCCAAATGTTCTCAAATTTGGTAAAGATGTAAATTTATAGATTCAAAAAATCAGGAAAATGCAAATGGATAGATATAAAGAAATATTTATCCTAAGTATATCATAATCAAACTGCTGAAAACTGAAGATAAATGTAAAACCTTGAAATCAGTGAGTATAATGACAGATTATATGGGATGATGTAACAAATGATTTAAATGATCATTAGTTTCTAATCAGAAAAGTACAGGTGAGAAAACAGTGGACCAATATCTTTCAAAAGACTGAAAGAAATAAAAATCTATCTAGAATCCTACATTTAGCAGATGTATTATTTAAAGTATTTTTAGACACACACACACAAAAAATGTCATCATTAGCAGACCTGTATTATAAGAAACACTGAGGGAATTTCATCAGGAATGAGGGAAATAATATACATTTGAAAGTGAAAAACATAAAGAAAGAGTGTCAGAAATTTCAAATAACTAAATATTTTTCTAATTTATAAATTTTTATAGATACAATTAAAGAGAATGTAATGTATTGAACAAAGTGGTATAGCTACTAAGCCAATAGTGAAAATAAAGTGGCATAGTCCATTTCAAATATTCAGTCACTATGTAAAAAGTAAGAAAAGAGAAAAATAAATGTAAAACAAATTAAACAATTAGAAAACAAAAACAATATGGTAGAGGACAGAGAATGAGATTGTTGGATGGCATCACTGACTCAATGGACATGAATTTGAGCAAGCCCATGGGGTCGCAAAGAGTCAGACACAACTGAGCAACTGAACTGAACTGAACTGTTGTACACCTGAATTTAACACAACATTGTGAATCTACTAAAAGTTAAAAAATAAAAATAAATGGAGAAATTAAACTCAAAGTTAGTAGAAGAAAGAAAGAATAAAGATAAGCACAAATGTGCACCTGTGGCTGATTCATGTTGCTATATGGCAAAAACTACCACAATATTGTAATTAGCCTCCAATTAAAATAAATTAATTAATTTAAGGAAAATTAATGAAATGGAACTTTTTAAAACTGAGTTTCTGGGGGAAAAAATCAGTGAAATTCAAAATTTTTAGTTTCAAGAAAAAGAGAGAAGATACAAATTACCAATATTAGGACTGAAATACGGAGACGGCAATGGCACCCCACTCCAGTACTCTTGCCTGGAAAATCCCGTGGATGGAGGAGCCTGCAAGGCTGCAGTCCATAGGGTTGCTGAGGGTTGGACACGACTGAGCAACTTCACTTTCACTTTTCACTTTCATGCATTAGAGAAGGAAATGGCAACCCACTCCAGTGTTCTTGCCTGGAGAATCCCATGGACGGGGGAGCCTGTTGGGCTGCTGTCTATGGGGTCACACAGAGTCAGACACGACTGAAGCGACTTAGCAGCAGGACTAAAATAAAGTACATCAGTACAGATACTACAGATATTAGTATAGCAAAACAATATTACATATAATTCAATGCCAAAAAATTCAACCACTTGGATGAAATGGAAAATTTTCTTGGTAGATACATATTAACAAAGCTGAGATGAAAGAACCAAGTGAGAGAAATTAAATCTGTCATTTAAAATCTTCTCATGGAGAAAACTAGTAGGAAGAGTGTCATATTGGAAAATTCTGCAAATTATTTAAGGACAAAATACAACCAATCCCACACAAACTCTTGCTGAAGTAGAGGAGAAGGGAATGCTTATCAATTCATTAGCCAAAAAAAAAAAAAAAGATATTATAAGAAAATAAAAACTATGGAGCAATATCTTTTGTGAAAATAGATTCAAATTTTTAAACTGAATATAGTAATGTATAAAAGTTTAACATAGCAGGAACAAGTAGGGCTTAGTCCAGGAAAGCAATATTGATTTCACATATAGAAGTTCATCAGTATAACTTACCACATTAATAGATAGTAGAAAATTATTCAATCATTTCAATAGACATAGGAAAAACATTTGATAAATTCATTATCCATTCATTGGAAAAAAAATCAGCAAGTTAGAAATAAAAGAATAATACTCTTTTTTTTATAAGCTAAGACTACAAGTTCAAGTTCAGTCACTCAGTCATGTCCAACTCTTTGCGACCCCATGAATCGCAGCATGCCAGGCCTCCCTGTCCATCACCAACTCCCAGAGTTCACTCAGACTCACGTCCATTGAGTCAGTGATGCCATCCAGCCATCTCATCCTCTGTCGTCCCCTTCTCCTCTTGCCCCCAATCCCTCCCAGCATCAGAGTCTTTTCCAGTGAGTCAACTCTTCGCATGAGGTGGCCAAAGTACTGGAGTTTCAGCTTTAGCATCATTCCTTCCAAAGAAATCCCAGGGCTGATCTCCTTCAGAATGGACTGGTTGGATCTCCTTGCAGTCCAAGGGACTCTCAAGAGTCTTCTCCAACATCACAGTTCAAAAGCATCAATTCTTCAGCGCTCAGCCTTCTTCACAGTCCAACTCTCACATCCATACATGACCACAGGGAAAACCATAGCCTTGACTAGACGAACCTTTGTTGGCAAAGTAATGTCTCTGCTTTTGAATATGCTATCTAAAACTACAGACCCTTCTAAATGCATGGAATGCTATTTTCCAGGTCTAAGTTTCCCTTCCATCTGATAATGCTACTGACACATGAAATTGAAAATAGCAAAAGTAAAACATAATTTCCAAAAGTAAAAATATAAATATAAAAGTTAAAACATAATTATGTTTTTAAAAACATAAAGTAAAACATAAAACAGATTTATATATTATTTATAAATAGTAACTAAAAATGAACAAATACTAGATTTATAATTGTTGTTTGTATTCAGCAAGTTCCATCTGAAATTGCTTATTACCTCTCAACTTCTGGATTCTCTGACTGGTTCTATCCAGAAGTCAAGAATCATTGGGGCTTTGTTTTCCACCTCAAAAGGTTACTGCAGATACCAACTATTACTGAAATCAATGTTCCTAGGAATTAACCTCAAACCCTCTGCAATATGTTCCTGGAATGTCTGAATGCTGTCATGTTTGATATACATAGAACATGTTTGATGTACATAGAACATGTTTGATATACATATACCATAGAAAGTAGTTCTATCTTCCTTTTCCTATAAATAGGAGTTCACAAATTTTTTCTGTAAAAGTTCAGATGGTAAATATTTCAGGCTTTGCAAACCCAAGGTTTCTGTTGCAAATATTCAACCCTGCTGTTTTACTTTGAAAGCAGTTATACAATGCATGAGAAAGTGAGTGTGGCTGTGTTCCAATTAAACTTTATTGACAAAAACAAGCTGTGACCTGGATTTGGCCAGAGGGTCATAATTTACTGACCTTGTGCTCTAATATCTTTTCTTTTATTCAAAATATTGTGTAGAACACATTTCTCAATTAGGAGTGGAAGAACCAAACCACCTTGCTTAATATTTATAGCTTTTCTAGACAAATAAATAAGAAATTTAAATAAAAGTATTTGGGAGGCTACCAAGTAATGTTATCTGTATATCTGCCTTCTTTCTACTATTAAACTACTCAGGACTAGAGCCCCAAATCTCCCATTTCTATATACAAAAATATGAACAAAAATTGATCATCATGGTAATAATCAAGATGATACTAATTTTAATATCTTAAGAAGTATCCAGTTAGTGCTCATGATGAAAAAAACCTCAGAAAAGAGAAGAGTATCCACTTAAACCTTTGTTTGATCTGCTTCTGGAATGATAACACAGTGTGTAGCATAGTTAATGGAAGAATAGGTATCCATTCAGTGTTAATTCGGTTCCTGAGACTGAATGGATGCAATGAAAAATGAACAGACACAATAAAATCTAACATACATCATATGCATGGAACTCTGTTTGGTACAGATATATGTTTACAGCACTTACTTGGGCTACTTGGTTAGAACTGCAATAAAGAATTAATCCAAGAACAAATACCAGTATTAAGGCACATCACAAGTGCTTTTAATTTAGAGTTAGTTTTAAAATGTTAGCTGAATACTTCCACCACATTCCATTCTCCCTCATAATCCATTGACAAGCTCTCTTGATCTAGGGCCAGGGTATCTTCAGCAGTGAAATAAAGCTTGTTCCAATTACCAAAGTAATCATATGATTATAGTTCCCTAGACACTACATTTAGTGTACATAAGCTCACACAACTCTGCCCTATGGGACAGCACTGGCTCACAAATGCTTTGTTGGATATGCCTGAGAGATTTCTGGCTCAGTCTGGCTTAGTTTGAAGTCATGAGGATTGAACCCTACTCCTCCATTTCCATTCATCTATGCAGTGTGGGTCATCACCATCCCTTTTGATCATGTCTGTGTTGACATAGTAGGTGAGCCTTCAAAAAAACAGCTGGTGTTTCTCCCTCCCAAATAACACTGTCCTCAGCTAAATCAAATGACTTCCTAATATGGAAATTATAAGTATAAAGTATCAACACAGGCAAGCAGAAATCTGTATTTTTCAGTGCATCTACCTCTCAATCTAATTCTTCTTAGGTTAACATTTAATCTTGGGATATACATGTAAAATAAGTGGAGTTTAACACATACTTGTGTATTCCCTAGCTGTATTGTGTTGTATTCTGTAGCACAAATATGTCCGTTTAATAAGTGATTCAGCAATCTTAAAATGATAAATTAAAAGTTCTTTACAAGATTTTACATTTCATCTCCAAATTGTATTCTATTTTTACCATCTATTACAAGACTAATTTGAGAAATTAAGGCTAAACTTTCCATACTTCCTTGTTTTTTTTTTCTTTTAATCAACCAACATGGCTAGGGTAAAATTTATTTATACAGAGATTTAAAAAAATTACTTTTTTTCTCCACTAGTAAGGAAAAAGAAAGGCCCAAAGGGGAAAGGCCCATTTTAGTCTTCAACCTCATGCAATTCATTTTTTTTTCTTTAATGAAAAATATCTTCTTTTTTCTTTATAAAACCTAGTAAATCAAGGGAAACTTCTCTTGGTTTATTAAACAGAACATTTTCAGACTTGCCATGTTATGTTACAGTATCTTTTTCTTTGCCAGTGCACCTAAGTTTAGACATAGGGATGCTGTGCTGGAGGGAAAACGCTGTTTAAGGAGCCATTCTAATCCCAGATCCCATGTGAATTACTCCTTTCCATATTTAAAATTAGTATCTGGAGTAGTCAGGTTTCCATGAGCCATATGCCAACCACACTAATGGGTCAGGTAAAGGGAGATCCATGAAACTCAGACACTAGTCCTGATAACTATCAAACAATAGTCTGACAGAGTACTAGTGAGGCATGGGCTATTTATCTTTTAGTTTTTTATTCCCTTATATCTGAGAAATATATGCCATCATGGCTTTTCCAGACTACTCTGCTCCCACCATCCTAAAGGTGGCTTCTAGCTTCTTTTCTGCTTAGTGCATTTCCTAAAGGCAGCTGATGAGTTCTCACTTTAGCTGGAAGAGAACATTGATCAAAGGGATGAATAGAGAGTCCAGTGGAAACAATTCCTTACAACTTTACATCTTGTAAATACTCTCAGAGCAAGGAGACAGAAAATAAATACATCAAAAGCAAAGGAAAAAATGTGGCTGAACTAGTCAATATTGCTTCTGAGTGCCCACCATGGGCCCTAGACTATACACACAGGAATTGCAAATAGACAATTATTTTAAAGTATGTATGTGTGCATGTACATGTGTGTGTGTGTGTGTAAAATGGAAATTTAAAGTGTAGTCAGTCTTTTCTACTTGTTTATAATCTGTGGAGAGCAAAATTTACCTATATGAAATGGCAAAAGTATAATCAACTCTGATACTCATACTTAGTTTAACAGTGTTCAAAAAAGAGGCATAGATTGGGTTACATTGTTATAGAGAGTCATCTTTGATTTTCCTATCAGTGACATGCAAAAGCAATCTTTGTTGACAGCCTAAGCAATTACTAAGAAATAAGAATCTTACTTACTTATAGAGCTAAAGGCATTGCCCAAACTTTGGAGCTGGGTCACTTGGGCTCACGTTTTACTTTGTTAGATACGTGGCCTTGGGCAAGTTACTTGACCCTTCTTTGCTCAGTTTCCATATTTGTTTAGTGAAATATTTCCAGAATGTTCCCCATAGGATTACAGTGAGAGTAAATTAAATTCATATCATTTTTACTACAGGGTCTGCTGGTAAGAACCATAAAAGTATTCATTATTATTTCAAGTACAGTATTTGGTGGTAAGTATTATGAAGTATTTCTTATCATTTCTGGTTTCTACACCATATTGTTGAATTTCTCCAAGACATCAATATAATTTGGGAATAACAGACCAGCACAGTACCTTGAAATTGGAAATCCATGATTGCTGAATGAAGGAACCCAATGCAAGGAGGGTGATAGCTTGAGTCCAGGAGGCAGTGAAATATTTGATGTGATAACATTGATCTGATTCTTCCATTTCTTTGAGTAAGGAAATGATTATCTTAGGGAGTTCAGAAAGAGCTCATGCTTGGGCCAACAACTTAGGTGAAAATACTGCAACTGTGTTTCAGTGTCTGACTGCTTTCCTTTTTCTTTAAGTCAGAGTATAATTGCTTTAAAATGTGTTAGTCTCTGCTATACCATGAAGTGAATCAGCTGTATGTGTACATATATCCCCTTCCTCCTGGACCTCTCTACACACTTGATCTCACCCTTGGGTCATCTGAGAGCACTGAGCTGAGCTCCCTGTCCTCCACTAGCCAGGGGGGGAGAGGGGAGGGGCTGTCGGTATCACTGCCTCTTTCTCCTTGAAGGTGTCATGAGGATGAATTTGTTCAATATCCTTGAGATTTTCAGAGATAACTGTCAGTGCAGCATTATCAGCTGCTGCTGCTGCTGCTAAGTCACTTCAGTCGTGTCCGACTCTGTGCGACCCCATAGACAGAAGCCCACTAGGCTTCACCGTCCCTGGGATTCTCCAGGCAAGAACACCGGAGCGGGTTGCCATTTCCTTCTCCAATGCCTGAAAGTGAAAAGTGAAAGTGAAGTCACTCAGTCGTGTCCTACTCCTAGCGACCCCATGGACCGCAGCCTACCAGGCTCCTCCGTCCATGGGATTTTCCAGGCAAGAGTACTGGAGTGGGTTGCCATTGCCTTCTCCGGCAGCATTACTAGAAAGCAGGACAAATCAGACATGATAACCACATTTCCTTAAAACACTCAGCTATTCTTTTCAAGAGTATGTCAAGGCTGTGCATTGTCACCCTGCTTATTTAACTTATAGGCAGAGTACATCATATGAAATACTGGGCTGGATGACGCATAAGCTGAAATCAAGATTGTTGGGAGAAACATCAACAACCTCAGATATGCAGATGATACCACTTTAATGGCAGAAAGCGAAGAAGAACTAAAGAGCCTCTTGATGAAGGTGAAATAGGAGAGTGAAAAAGCTGGTTTAAAACTCAACATTTCAAAGATCATGGCATCCGGTCCCATCACTTCATGGCAAATAGATGGGGAAAAGTGGAAAGAATGACGGATTTCATTTTCTTGGGCTCCAAAATCACTGAATGGTCACTGCAGCCATGAAATTAAAAGACGATTGCTCTTGGAAGAAAAGCAATGACAGACCTAGACAGCATATTAAAAAGCAGAGACAACACTTTGCCAACAAAGGTCTGTCTAGTCAAAGCTATGGTTTTTCCATTAGTCATATATGGATGTGAGAGAGCATAAAGAAGGCTGAGCCAAAGAATGGATGCTTTCGAACTGTGGTGCTGGAAAAGACTCTTGTGAATCCCTGGGACAGCAAGATCAAACCAGTCAATCCTAAAGGAAATCAAGCCCGAATATTCATTAGAAGGGCTGATGTTGCAGGTGAAACTCTGATACTTTGACTACCTGATGAGAAGAGCTGACTCATTGGAAAAGACACTGATGCTAGGAAAGATTGAGGGAAGGAAGAGAAGCAGGTGACCGAGGATGAGATAGTTGGATGGCATCATCGACTCAATGGACATGAGTTTGAGCAAACTCAGGGAGATAGTGAAGGACAGGGAAGCTTGGTGTGGTGCAGTCCATGGGGTTGCAAGGAGTCGGACATGACTTAGGGATTGAACAACAACAATTAATTACATTTTTCTTCACAGGGAAATTTTATACTTCCTTTTCTCCTATAGAAAAGTCAAAGTTCACACCTTCATATTCAGCTGAAAGAAGGTTAACCAGTTAGTTAGACTTGGAATAGAAGATGATAACCTCATGCCATGTCATATTGTACATTTCTATGCTGCTTCACAAAATTTTTTTCAAGTCATTTTAACATAGATTATTTGCATGTCTCTTACAATATCTTCATAAAGTATAAAAAACAGTAGCCACTTTTTCTTTTGATGAGGAAACTGTGGCTTGAAGATATAAAATGTGTTATTCATCCACTTTTTCAGGCCCCAAATGGTATTAATTCCAGTTCACTTGACTCTCATTTTCTTTCTTTCTTTCTTTTTTTTTCTTTTTATTTTATTTTTAAACTTTACATAATTGTATTAGTTTTGCCAAATATCAAAATGAATCCATCACAGGTATACATGTGCTCCCCATCCTGAACCCTCCTCCCTCCTCCCTCCCCATACCATCCTTCTGGGTCATCCCAGTGCACTAGCCCCAAGCATCCAGTATCGTGCATTGAACCTGGACTGGCATCTCGTTTCATACATGATATTTTACATGTTTCAATGCCATTCTCCCAAATCTTCCCACCCTCTCCCTCTCCCACAGAGTCAATAAGACTGTTCCATACATCAGTGTCTCTTTTGCTGTCTCGTACACAGAGTTATTGTTATCATCTTTCTAAATTCCATATATATGCATTAGTATACTGTATTGGTGTTTTTCCTTCTGGCTTACTTCACTCTGTATAATAGGCTCCAGTTTCATCCACCTCATTAGAACTGATTCAAATGAATTCTTTTTAATGGCTGAGTAATTTTCTTTCTTTTTCTTTCTAACCTTCATGACTTGAATTCCCACAGTTGCTGATAAAACTGTAAAGAATAAGGTTTAAATTGCTTAGAGAAAATGTCTTAACCATTCAGTGATTTATATTTTATTCAGCTACTTTTGTAACAAAATGGAATAAAAAGAATTTACTCTTTCTCCTGCATTCTTTTGACCCTGCCCCACAAGGGAGAACCCCAGAGTTCCATCAATGAATACACAACTTGAAATTGCATTATCTGTCCCCCAAAATTCCTTTCATTACTTCTTGGATCCTAGTTAGTCCTACATAGCTAATAGACAACAGGAGTCTAGTCCCTGCCCCAACCCTACTCCCCACCATCTTCCAGCAAGGAAAACAAATTTCTATAATCAAGGTACAAAGAGGAGCAAGGATCCAGACTTTTTCTAAACTGGTAGGAAATGCTCCTACTCAAATACACTGGGTAATTAATTTTTTCATACATTCAACACAATATTTACTCAGAAGTTATGATGAGCTAAGTTCTAGAATAGGTGCTGGAAAAGTAGATTTTAAAGATAATAAAATAAAGATAAACCTGATTCAAAGAGCTTGTGTCCAATGGGAGATCTCAGTTGTAATGCCGTATTATAATACTATATGTTGGCTGCTCTGAGATGTCCAAGGAAGCCTTCCCAGGGAGTGACATAACATACAAAGAACACTAAACATTTGAGAAAGAGGAAACATCTGTTTCCACTGAAATGCAGCCAGGACCACTGTAAGCTGTCCAGGGACAAGGTGGAAAATGGGGTCTAGGAAGAGCTGGTGCTCCCCTTACCCCACCCAAAGAGGTTTCATAGACATGAAGTCAGCACTAGGACAACTCTGAAGCGAAAGTAGTATGCAACAGCCACCTGGAGGTAAATGAATGGGTGGGAAAGGGTCCTAGCCATCTTCTGCCTTGGTGTTTTGGGAAGGAGAGCCTGGGGCAAGTCCACACCAACTTGACTACTTCCTTCTGCCCCACAACTGGTTCCAGACTCATTTATGAGGTTAGGCAGAAATTAGTCACCCTGAGTGATAATAAACAGTATACAAATAAAACACATAAGAGATGAGGCTCTGGTCAAGGGCAGCAGAGAGAGGAAGCACAATATAAACAGAAAGGAAGAGGGACAGTGTGTCATCATTTTTCTCTGTTGTTTTTCTCTGAGCAGGAATTTCACGCCATTTATGAAGCAAGAATGAATTTTAGAAACTAAATATATGTAAACTTGATGTCCTTGTCACACTATTGATAGGATTTTGTCTTTTTTTGCTCCTTCCCTTTTTGTTTCTTTTTTTTTTTTACTGTTTATTTTTGAAGCATTCTGACATCCTCTCATCATGTTTAGCAGGCTGTTTTTCACCCAATTAAAAAATTAAATATCTCTTAATCTTATAGTGTAATTCAGTTCTGTTATACTCACTGACAATAAATAAATGAATAAACAAATGGCTTCAGGGGTATAAAACTATAATTATAAATAGGACACTGTGACCAGACTGTGATCTAGAGTAGATAGATGACAGGATGGAAGAGAGGAGGGAAAATGAATGGTAAGGGAATGAGTCTGTAAGTGCTAAAGGTTATGTAAAAGGGAAATTCTTAGTATATCTCAATCACAGAGTGGGAGGTGAGGGCTGCTCACAAGCCTTAGGGAGCAGCCAACTGAGGTCCTGTTCTAGGCTGAGCCCATATCCACACAGTGACAAAGGGAAGTTAGTATGAAGGAAGTCCAAATGGCATACCGTTCCAAGAAACAATCTTTAATAAGAATATCTGGGGAACAAGGTGAGAATTGGGGATGAAAGCACTCAGTCATGAATTTTTAATGTAGAGTAATCTTAAGGATAAAGGCAATTAGATATTTTTTAACATGACAAACTACAGTTACTGATCAGAGGCCTCTAGTGTAGGATGATTATGCTAAGATGGGGTTTAGAAGTTTAGGATAAGAGCCTGGACTGCAGGTAGTGAGCATGTCTATCTTTCCATTCTGATAACAACCCACAGGGGTTTTAAGGGGGCAAAGGGCTACCCACTCTGTTTGGTCAGACCTTCACCTTGATTGCTGTGCCTCTGCTGTTATTATTGTTAATATTTTGAATAACATCCCCAGAATTATCTCCACACCAAAAATGTGATCAAATAACAAGAAAAGAGCCCTGGTCAAGCAGTACTGTTTGCTCCTTGATAAATATTGCAAGGAGAAATCCTGCCATTGCAATATTCTCTTTCCAATCAGTGGGGTTAATCAGCAAGCAATCTTTGGGGAACAGCTTATACTAAAATGAATAACTACATGAAGATAATGTATTATAAAGTAATTATCAAGGAGATTTGCCTTGAGGAAACCAGGACTGTCCATTGGTAGATCAGAATCCACTGGGAAACGTGGCCCTTCATATCCACTCCATACGAGCATTCCTGTCCTTCACCTGGGGAGGAGATATGGGGAAACCCTGGTCTTCTAGAACATTTCCAAGTTCAATGATGCTTGCTTGTGTGCTAGGTTACATCAGTAGTGTCTGAATCTTTGTGACCCTATGGACTGTAGACTGCCAGGCTCCTCCATCCATGGCATTCTCCAGGCAAGAACACTGGAGTGGGTTGCCATTTAGAGACATAATCCAACCAAGAAAGAAAATCTCCATTGACTTCTGGACTCTTTCCAGCCTTTTCTGTTCTTACCAGCCCCCAGGCAACAGTGCAGTCAGCTTCCAGCCCCAGCTACTCTAGTACACAGACCTCTTGCCCTGCTAACTTTAGAACTCTGTGACTTTCATGACCTGTTATGTAAAATATAAGGAATAGCAGCCAGATAAATCACTAAGTATAGTATTAAACATACAAGGTGACAGTCATTCTGCTTGGGAGTTGAGCAGCATGAACAACCTAAAACCAGTAGATGTGCTCTGGAGGGCATTCTTCAGTCAGACAGAGACTGATGGCTCCAGGCAGCAGCTTACCAAAGTTTATATGAGTTTCAGGAATCCAGGTGGAAAAAATGAAATTATGGGAGGAAGTTAAGGACAGGAACATAGAAAAGCCTATGCTTCTATATTCAATAAAGGATTCATTTTCTTTTACAAGAGGGCAAGTTTCCTGTTTAGCTTTATGGGAACATGTTTTAGTATTTTCCTTATACTGAGACATATCACTAAACCACATATGGTATGATAGGCATCATTTCTGATTCAGGAGGAGAAACTATCATGGATAACAAGCTAGACATTCAGGTGTTCTTTGGATATATCTCACCTCATGGAACTTTTAAACACTTATTTATTCATGTATTTTTGGCTGCACTGGGTCCTTTGCTGTGTGGGCTTTTCTCTAGTTGCCGTGAGTGGGGGTTACTCTCTAGTTCCGGTGCTCAGGCTCCTCACTGTGGTGGCTTCGTTTGTTGCAGAGTACAGGCTCTAGGCACGTGGGCTTCAGTAGGTGCACTGCCTGGGCTCCAGACTACAAGCTCAGCAGTTGTGGCACCCAGGCTTAGCTGCCCCGTGGCATGTGATATTTCCCGGACCAGGGATCAAACCTTTATTCCCGCATTGACAGGCGGTCTTTACCACTGGACCACCAGGAAGTCCCCTCATGGAGTTTTGATTTGTTTTTTGTTTGCTTTTTATTTAGGAATAACTTTCAAAGCATCACCCTTCTCAGATACCTGATCCCAAATGCCAAAAAAAAAAAAAAAAAAAAAGCTCAGACAGTAGCAAGTTCTCATGGCTGGACAGGTGTTTGCTTTGCTGCACCTTAGGGCAGCCTGAACATGACAACATGGCTTCACTTTTCCTTCACATTCTTTCACCTACACACGTAAATAACTGGAAAAGAAAACACCATGCCCAGACGAAAAAACTGCCAACTATTTCCCCTCTGAGCATTTGCTTTTCTGGAAAGGGAAAACATATTATATACTACATGCATGGGGAATGAATTTCCATTGCTTGCCCCCAGACCATGAGATTTATGTGCTAATGTGAAAGGTGAATATTAACTATATATTTTGCAGGTGGAGGTGAATCAGTGAAGTTTTACCATACATAGGATTTTACCTTGGTAGTAACACTGAAGCCATGGGGTCAATTTCTCAAATTCTAGGCCAAAGCAAACTTCTAAATGCCATCACTTCCACAGAGATTTGGTTCCTTTTTTTCTCTAAATGTAGATGATTGACTGTAGAATGATTTGCTGCTTCAGTCCATGTTGATTTGTATAAAAACACTTAAGTCCAAAAATAGACCCAGGGGCAGGGAGAGAAGTTAGCAATGATTACTTATTGGACATTCACTCATATTCATGAATATTTGCTAGAAAATATTTATTAAGCATCTGTTACATGCCAGGGAAAATACTATGTGCCAAGAACACAGAAATAAAGTGGGCAGATAAAGACTGCCACCCCCCTCAAGCTCAAAGCTAAAAACAGGAACAGAAAATAAATCAGTAGACATTTAAATGTAGGCTATAATGTCATGTAATGTAAGTACTGAAAGGAATAATAAAGCAGAGGAAGAAGCTATTATTCTTTCAAATATTCTTGCAAATTTTCTTTAGATGCTGTTAGAGAAAGCCCCCTTTGGTCTAGGTGTGTGGAAGTAAACTGAACAGTCAAAGGATCAAATAAGGGTTAATAACATAGAGTATGATTTATATTTCATGTACAGTATGATTTATAGAAGATAGAAAAATATTTAAAAATATAAAAACTTAAGAAACATAGATGGGTAAAGGTGGTCAAAGGCACAAACTTCCAAATTATAGGATAGATAAGTCCTAGGGCTATAAAGTACAGTATGGTGATTATAATAATGAAAGTAACGCTCAGTCATGTCTGACTCTTTGCAACCCCATGGACTATAGACCGCCAGGCTCCTCTGTCTGTGTAATTCTCCAAGCAAGAATACTGGAGTGGGTAGACATTCCCTTCTCCAGGGGATCTTCCCAACCCACGGATTAAACCCTACTCTCCTGAATTGCAGGCAGATTCTTTACCATCCAAGCCACCAGGGAAGTCCAATAGTTAATAATAGCATAATGTATATTTGAAGAAAAATGTAACTATTTGAAGGTTAATAAACTTAATATGGTGATCATTTTGAAACACATATTATATCAAATCATTATGTCATACACTTAAAACTAATCACTGTTTTATACCAAAGAGATCTCAATAAAACTGGAAAGATATATAATATATATCTTATTCACAACAATTCTGTGAGGTGGATAGGTTATCTCAATAATTATCATCCTATCCTCCTTTTACAGGTGGTAAAGCTGTTAAGTAATAAGAAATTCACATAGTTTGTGAGAGACAGAGCCAGGATCATGGACAAGGACTTCCTGATCCTAAATACAGTGTGTGTTCAAAGTACAATGCTTATCATCTATAATTGAAGCTAGGTATTGAGCTTTGTGGAAGAGTTCTTTTTATTATAATTGGAAACCAAAATAGATCTGTCTATTAGAGTCTGCAATGCTTAAGGTCCCTGAGCAGAAGTCCATGATTGTCTCTTCTGCCCATGACTGTTTCCTCCTACGGCTGTTTTTAACCAGAATGAAGCCATAACCCAAGAGGCAAGAGTTTCCAAAGACCTGATTAAGCTGTCCAGTTCCCATGTGGTAAGAATTTGAACTAAGAGGTCAATGATTTGTAGATAACGATTCATATAGGTAAGCTGAACTCAAGTGAAAATAGCTATATGCACAAGGAGAAAGGAAGGAAATTCAGTGGGAGAGAGGAAATATAAGAAACAGGGAAGAAAAGAATGAAGTAGACTAACACAGAGAAACAGAGACAACTATATTTTCCCTACAGAAAGTCTAGGTTGTCTGTTTCCTAAATGACTGCTTCAGATCCTCAAAGCATACACCATTCATGGAAATTATAGCATTGGTAGCTAGACTGAAAAGACCAATGATTTTTATCCTAATTAATACCTCTAGGGATAAAATTCTTAACCTGTATGACTGTTGTTGACAAGGATGAGATAGGAGGTGAAGAACTGTCATCACCTGCTTACTAGTAGAAATAAAAAACATAGATCATCTAAAACTTTCTTCTTGGCTCTCTTTTTCAACTTTTCCACCTATTATAAAGAGCTATAGAATGTCAGAACTGGAAGAGAAATAACAGCTCATCAAATCCAAGTCGGTCAAGCTAATTTTATTTCATTTAGCTGCATAATATCCCTGGGAGGTTGGGAGAGGCAGAGAAGATGGAGGGAGAGCTGTGGCACCAGGAGGATTCACCGGGGCCCCAGGGCTTATGCACAGCAAGGAACTCCTGGCTTTGAGTCCTCTGTCTTTTTCAGCAACAATTACGTGACAGTTCATACTTTATTCTCTTAGAATTCCTCCCAGAGACTATATGCCAAGATCAGGAAGATCAACACTTAATGTTTTCCACTTCAGAATAGCCACAGGCCATTGGGGCCACACAACAGAAAAATCCTGAATGAATGCAAATGAAACAAAAAGTAGGAACTAGTAAAAGAAAGCTATGTAGGGTTTAGTAGTTTATACCCAGAATGTGTTCCAGAAACTTCCAAGCTTGCTTCCTGGTCCTATCCCTGTTTATTGGAATGAATCGACCAAGTCATTATTTTCCCAAGTCCAATTTTCATTTGCCAGACAGAAATAACAGCACTGATAACCAGGATGCTATGAAAAACACGAATGAAATAAAAAGAGCACCGAAGACAAGAAGAACTATAAAACCATGGATTTAGAGAGAGACAAAAAAGAAGCCTTGACAGGTAATCTAGCTTTGAAATATAGAATAAGGTGTACTATACTTCTCTCCTTTGGCAGTTGTTAGGGACTTGCATTCATATATCTGTATTTATATCTCCAGAAAACTTTGCCAAACAGTTGGAAAGAAGAGAGAATGGAGAATTCATGGATCTGCTTTTACTGCTCCCCTCCACTCTGAGGCTCTTTGCTGAATCCAAGAGGAGAGGTTGATTGGGAGAACAGAAGTAGCCATGAACTAGGGTAAAATTTATCTCTGGAAACTTTCCATTCATTCCCATCCTTCCCAGCATCCCCATCCCACTGTTCAGCTGTCCTCCCCACTGTCTTTTACCAGATTTTTTAAGTGGTTTTATGCTACCACTGCCTTAAATGATAAGAATGTCCTCCCCTAAGGAACAAGTTCCATTTGCCTCCAGGCTTACCAAAGAAACAGCTATCATATAAACTTTGTGTGATCCTCCACAAACATCTGTGGGGCTCTGTCATTTACTAGATACCAGCTTCAGCTTATACTCTTCTCATACCATGGACATTCTTAACCAGATGAAATACAGCTAGGTTCCGAAAGATGACAGTGCTAGAAATGTCAGCTACTCAGCAGGCCAATAAACCTAGGTACTTACAGCCCCCAGAGACAGAGGGCAGTGATCCATGTGGAACAAGGCTGATGCTTAAGTAGCTGAGCAGAGGCAGGATCTGACAGTGGCCTTGGTGTTCCTGTTCTCTGGCCCATGGCTGAGCCAGGGCTTTCATCAATGGACACATGAGCACAAGGGAAGCTAAAACCCAGGCAACCACCATGAAGTCAGAGAACAAGAGCGGCCAAAAAATATTGACCTGGCTTTGAAAAAGAGAGAATCTGTGGGGGTGTAGGAAAGCTTGTTCTCTCCATTCCCAAAAGACAAACAGTTCTTTTCATAAAAAGTAGAATGAAGTCTAAGTCACACATGTGACCTCAACTGAAGAACAGCTAAGTATTTACAGATTTTTCCACTGGTATTCAAAAAGATGCCCCATTTTTCTCCACCATCCAGTTCAAGTGGCATATCTTCAACTCTCACAGTACTTGCTATGAATAGACCAGACTGGCTTTGTTATCATCTGAAATTCTATAACAAGTATGTTTCAGCCTTGGCCGGCATTCTAAGGAGAACAGCAGGAACCTTATCACTGCAAAGTCCAAGGAAATCAGAACACGAACCCACGGTTGATATATTTTCTCTTGACATACACAATTTTGCTGAAACTGCTGACTTGAAATTTGAAATGCAAGGGTGTTTTATATGAAAATTCTACAAGGACTTATGCTTCAGAAAAGGTTTTTGGTATTACACCCCTATTGCTGTAATACCTTGTCACCAACTGGTTCTGAATTCACTCTGTTCTTACAACTAAGTACGCTTTCAAAAAGGTGCCAACTCTAATTCCAAACATGAACCCTTTTTTCTTTATCATTTAAACTTTTCCATTGTTCACTGATGCCCCAAATGAAAGGTGCTTCATTTAGCAGTGTCACAGCAGTATACCCATTCCTGTGTTTCTAACATTGGCCGAGATCTATCTATGTCTCAGTCCATGAGCAAACATATTATGGACCATATGTTTCCTAGGAAGATACGTGAGATGGAAATTGGCAGATTGAGATTGCACTTGAGAATGTCTAGTGAAATTACTTTGGATCCTTGATGTATGGGAAAGCGGTTTGGATGGCTGACCAGACCAGATACTGTGCATGCTCGTGCCAGGGGAGCCAGAACAACACACTGACCCATTCCAAACCATTGGGGGGAGGCTGCTTAACTAGGGAAGTCTCTAGTTCGAGGGTTGGGTGATTTAAATGCTCAGTGGGAAAAGTTATTGGTCAGTTGATAGGTCAGCCATGGTCTGAAGACTTTTTCTCTTAACATAACAATTTGTCTTCAAACTTTTTAAAACCTCCAGTAGACTCTCTGCTAGCCAAATATTTAGTGGTTTTGTGAAGCTTTTTTGTATTCCTGTCAAATGCAGTTCTTTAGAAATCCATTTAAAATGTTGTCTCTTTTCCATATGGCATTCTGAAAGGGAACAAGGAATTGCAAATTTAAGATTGTGACAAAAAAGAATGCTTTTTGTAACTATTTCCGTACTTGCTAAGTTTCTTAAATGAGTTTGATTTATATTGTGCCAAGAGTGAGTACCATGTTTATCATTAGGACCATGATTTTTTTTAAAGCCCTATAGACTTTTGGCAATTAGAATAACTGTACATATGATATGTTGCAGGGTTTTGGTGTTTAATTTTACTGTGATTTGAAGTTTGATTGACTGATTCCACAAATGAATTTTGAAGAAGGATAAATCATCCAAGTTTCCTCTCAACACTTTCAAAGCATCTTTAGTGAAGCTTTAAGGTCTAGGACCCCAAGCACTGTTTGCAAAGTTGTTTTTAGTCGATCTCATTGCCTTGTTCTGTATGCTGGGACACCACATTTTCTTAGATTTTAAAACTGTAGGGGCTGTAACTTTGACCATTCTCAATGTGACTCTGTAAGACGAGCCAAATAATTTACCCTTCTGAGAAGACTTAGGGTCCTTTCCAATCCACGGCTCTCTTCAGGGTGGTTCTCCATCCATAGACTGTTGTACTTTACATCTTATAATCCCCACCCTCCTCCCAACTCTGGCTATAGCCAAAGAATATGTACCCAACCCAAAGGTGGTCATCCATAGACTGGGTGAGGTCCAAAAAGGGGTTGAGCTGGAGAGCTCTACTCAACAAAACGTTGCAATGACTGACCCTGGATCCCATCACACCTGTCACTTGAAATCAGATTGAGGGATGTACAAAGTTGGAATCAGCTGTGGGAAAAGAATTTAGGAGAAAAATAAGATAGATGGCACAACTAAAGGGTAAAAGCTGAAGGTGGTAAGAAATAAGTAAAGAACAAGGCATAGGGGAAGCTGACCTTGAACAGGACAGAATACCGCTGGGGTTGTCAGGCATCACCACAGCTGTGGATTGTTAAAGATATTGCTGCATTTTAATTGGCTCCCCAGTGTTCTATCAGTTTGGCTGTGGAGTTGCTGAGACTGGTTTCTGTCCTTAAAGCACATCTCTGTTAACAGAGATAAAACAATTGGGCTTTTTCCAGTTTCTGACAAATGATACTTGACATATTGTGCCAAGAGGGAGTACCATGTTTATCATTCGGACTGTGATTTTTTAAAAGTCCTATAGACCTTGGCAACTAGAATAAGTGTACATAGGGTATGTTGCAGGTTTTTTGTTTTTATTTTTGCTATGTTTTGAAGTTTGACTGATTCCACAAATGAGTTTCTTTATTAAGTAAGTGATTATACAGAGTGAAGTGAGACAGAAACAAAAACACCAATACAGTATACTAACACATATATATGGAATTTAGAAAGATGGTAATGATAACCCTGTATGTGAGATAGCAAAAGAGACACAGATGTATAGAACAGTCTTTTGGACTCTGTGGGAGAGGGAGAGGGTGGGATGATTTGGGAGAATGGCATTGAAACATGTATAATATCATATAAGAAACGAATCGCCAGTCCAGGTTCGATGCATAATATAGGATGCTTGGGGCTGGTGCACTGGGATGACCCAGAGGGATGGTATGGGGAGGGAGGTGGGAGGAGGGTTCAGGATGGGGAACATGTGTACACCTGTGGTGGATTCATGTTGATGTATGGCAAATCCAATACCATATTGTAAAGTAATTAGCCTCCAATTAAAATAAATAAATTTATATATTTTTTTAAAAAGTAAGTGATTTATTTTCTATGAAGTGAAACACCTATTTTGTGGATAGATGTTTTGACAGGTTCTATGAGAACTACAAAGGTGAAAATCCACAATTACTATACTCAGTGGGCTCATTGGTTTAAAGAACTAGTATCATAGAGCATCGACAGAGGCAGAGAAGGGTTGAAAGTGGACACTCTGGACCAGACTATTGGCTTACAATTAGCAGCGTGCCCCTATACAAGTTACTGAGCCTCTTTGTGCCTAGATTTCCTCATCTATAAAATGGGCAACACTGTAAAACTGTAAGGGAAAGTGTTAGTCACTCAGTCGTGTCTGACCCTTTGCCACCCCATGGGCTGTAGCCTGCTAGGCTCTTCTGTCCATGAGGATTCTCCAGCCAAGAGTACTGGAGTGGGTAGCCATTCCCTTCTCTACGGGATCTTCCCAACACAGGGGTCAAACCCAGGTCTCCTGTATTGCAGGCAGGTTCTCTACCATCTGAACCACCAAGGAAGCCCTGTAAAACTTGTAAAACCTACCTCACAGTATACTTGTTAGGATTATGTGAGGTAAGATCTAAAAAGAGTCCAGAATAACTAAGGTTGTCCATGCCCTTCCCAGGTAGCTGAGGTCCTTGGGTGGGGTGGGGGGGGGGAAGGAAAGATTTGTGTTGATTAGAGCATCTCTCTATAAACTTATTCCTCATGGGAAGATGGCCCATTTGTCAAACCAGTCAATGCAGATTCCAAGGTAAGTGTCCATAGAACAATACCCACTCAGTGTTACTGATCCTTGGCACAGAACATCCCTTTTCTCATTGGGCATTGACTTGCCATGGAAGGAATTTGGTTCCCCAGTCTCCCTGCCCTTTCTTTGCTCCTACCTTTGTCAGACATCTGCTACACATGCGGCTCTTGTGTCTGCTTCACCTTTCCCTGCATGATCTTGTTCTCTCCCCCTCCTCCCTCGTACTTTCTTACAGGAAAGAACCAGGGGCAATTTTCTTTACAACATATGTAACCACACAAAACATACATTTCCCTCTTGGCTCTGGAGTGTTCTGAGTCGATCAAGACCATCTGTGCTTGCATATCCAATATCCCCCAGTCTACCCCACCCCCTAAATCTAATCCTTTCTGTGTAATTTAGCAGGATCTTTGTGCTACAAAGCCCTTAATAATTTTTAAACAAAATTACCTTAATACATAGCAATTGCTAAATGCAATACGGAAATATTTATTTTTCTTGCCAGCCATAGATTCCAGAGTCTGTAAGCTGCCTTGCATAACTTGCAGAACTCTGTGCGATGCAAACCATATAAGACACATTTCTTAAAAGCTACTCCTTTGGGGGGTCTAGCAGCACATCATATCCAATTCTACAAGAAGTGAACACTACAAATTATCAGCAAGTTAACTGCTCAGGGCAAGAACCCAAGCCAGCCTTATAATGTTTAATTTCCCCTTGACCCTTCTTTGGCTGACATCTGAGAGGCAATACTGAGTCTTTCCTGTGGCACCTGATCTCTAATTGTTGACTTTTGCTTATCATCACTGCAAAACACTCAGACAGAAATTCTACTGACAGACAGGAAACCAACTGGAAAGTCACAACATCAGAGCATCCTGGAATATGTAAGATGGTCACATAACTGTAGTCATGGAGAAGTACTGAAGATAAAAAAATTATTTTTGTAATCCTATACTTACAAAATCATCTAAGTGTTAATGTATTTTCCCATGGATTTGAAAATATATAGTCATTCTTTCTGGAATTTTTGAAACCCCATGAGTTTGCCATTTGCTCCACCGAACCTAAATTTTTTGAGTCCTGCTGAGTCATTCAGCAAAGCTGCCTGAACTCTTTGTTGTATGCAGTACACTTGGATTGACTCTGTGGTGACTATAACAACAGGTAAAATACACATTTTAGTCCCCAGGAAACTTAACATCTAGGAAAAAAAAAAAAACAATATAAACAGGTGGTAGGCAGATTAATAGCTTAAAGTTGTCTATTCCCTAATCTCTAGAACCTGTGAATATGTTACCCTACATGGGAAGATGGACTTTCCCATGATGGGACTTTTGGGACTTTTGTCCCAGATGTGACAAAAGTTGCAAATATTGTGATGGGGAAGATAATGTTGTATTATTTGGGTGGCTTCAACATAATCACATGATTCTTTAAAATCAAAGAGAAAGTGAAGTGAAAGTGTTAGTTGCCCAGTTGTGTCTGACTCTTTGCAGCCCCATGGATTCTAGGCTACCAGGCTCCTCTGTTCATGGAATTCTTCAGGGAAAGATACTGTAGTGGGTTGCTATTCCCTTCTCCAGGGGATCTTTCTGACCCAGGGATCAAACCCAGGTCTCCTGCATCGCAGGCAGATTCTTCACTGTCTGAGCCACCAGAGAGAAGAAGATATACATGATCAGAGAGATACAGTGTTGCTGGCTTTGGGGCCTTGAGCCAAGGAATGTGGACAGTCTCTAGAAGCTGGATGAGGCAGGGAAATGAATTCTCCCCTAGAACCTCCAGAAAGGAATAGAGTCCTTCTTACACCTTGATCTTAGCCAAGTGAGAACCATGGCAGGTTTATGACCTCCAGACTTGTAAGCTAAAAAAGTTTGAGTTAAGTCACCGGATTTGTAGTAATTTATTCTAGTAGCAATAGAAAACTAATACAATACATACTTTCAATACAAGTCAGAGAGTGTCAATTGCTATAGCAGAGGTACAAAGTGATCTTCTATGAAGGTCAGCATGATGAAATTGACTCTATTTTTCACTCTTGCTGTTCTTGACTCTAGATTTGTATTCCTTTTGGATTTGCAACAAATAATAGCAACATCAAAGTAGTATCACAATACTCTCTCCATCTTCCTGGGGGCTCTACAGCACAAAGGTAAGCTGCCCATGCACATGGTTTAAGTGAATTGCACAAGATGAGAAGCTGGCAAAGTGGCTAACCCTGAATCAAACAGTCCACACCCAAGAGGCATTTTCCAAAGCTGTGACTAATGTAGCTAAAAGTAAGTTTCTGGGATCACAAAGATACGTTCATGATAGCATCTTAGTGATGGCAAACAGTATCCTAAAACTGTTTTTATTTTAAAAATTATTTTTATAGCATTCCTGGAGTCTGATACCCACTTTTAGCAAGATTTAAAAAAAAAAATCTAGGACTAAATATTAACTCCTTTCCTGTAGTCTGCATGGTGAGTCAAGAATGAAGTTGGAATTGCTAAAATGTCCCTGACTAAATGGAAAAGATAAACAAAATGAGAAAGGTTAAAAAAAAAAAAAAGAATCTGAGTGAGAGTTAATAGAAATAATACCTTAAATTTTTTCACACCTATTTATACATGGTCACACTTAATACTTTTAATAATGTGAAGATCTTATTATCCTTGCTTTACCAAGGAGGAAACCAAAGTCTCAGAGGTTCAGTGACTTGTTACTAAGTAACAGTGCCCAGACTTAAACCAAGCAGTAATTAGAAAACTCTACCTCTTTTTCCCTAACACCATCCAAGGCCTGTAGGCCCCTGGAGGGCAGGGACTGTGGATGTCAACAGCACTTCATAGAATGCCTGTACTCAGCAATGACTGTGAAATGAAGGCAAATGCAGTCTTCCCTCTGTGCTCCATCACCGGGCAGCTCTCAACTAGAATACAAGACAGCACACGTTCTCAAAAATTCAAGTGATTCTAGAAAGAGGTTTTAAATCTTTGGGACAGATTCAAATCACCTGTGGAGCTTTTGAAAATTCAAATATCTTGGTACCTCATCTTGCTATTGCAGGGCATAAATAAGACCCTTTTCGGACCAGGTCTTACAATGAATTATCTAATCCCATTGAAACACAGGTTTCAGGACACCACAAAACAGAAACCAAATGGTTTGCTCTTTCTACTTTTTTCCTATTAAACAAGATGTTACATAATAAGCAAATGATACCCCCTAAACTCTCTAGTTTCCTGACATGAATCAGGACAGTCCTGAACTGGTTTTCCTAGTAATAAAGTATCTCCAAAGGAGTTCTTCATATAACTGGCAATCAAACTGTTGGTAGAGAGAAAATAACAGGCAATCAAACAACTGTTCCTGTGTCGAAAAGGTCTGTGTGCTTGCACATATAGCCAGAAATGGAAGATTTATGAGAATACTGTACCATAACCTTCTTACCTCTTTCCTTACTCTAAGGGCCTTGTTTTTTATTATTATCTAGTAGAAACCTGGAGAAGGCAATGGCACCCCACTCCAGTACTCTTGCCTGGAAAATCCCGTGGACGGAGGAGCCTGGTGGGCTGCAGTCCATGGGGTCGCTAGAGTTGGACACGTCTGAGCGACTTCACTTTCACTTTTCACTTTCACGCATTGGAGAAGGAAATGGCAACCCACTCCAGTGTTCTTGCCTGCAGAATCCCAGGGAAGGGGGAGCCTGGTGGGCTGCCGTCTATGGGGTCGCACAGGGTCGGACACGACTGAAGCTACTTAGCAGCAGTAGAAAACTAATACAATGAGCGTTCATATCTAAATAGAGCTGCAGTTTGAATGAGAACTCTGTAAATGTTACGCATTCTCCCTTACTATAACACGGAAACAGAAGTGGCACAGAAACCTGGGTGAGTTAAGAACAATGATCATAGATTATTAAATCCATATGTTTTATTAAAAGGCAAAATGGTTACCGCATGGTGTGCAGGATTCTCTAAGTCCATCTCAAGGGGGATGAGCCAGATGCCCAGATTTTTAAAAGAGGTCCAGAAGTTATTTGGGTGCACACTAGAATTGACGACCAGTATTCTGTAATCAAAATCCCCCTGTAAGCTGAACTGTGGCTAACCTTTTATTGCTCTATCATAGAATGGGTATGAGACTTGAATCTACAACCTTTCACTGGCTTAATTAAGCCATTCTTCTCAGTCCTCTTAAATGAAACAGAAGGGACTAAGTGAAATCTAGAAAGTATAATACTATGTAAACAAAACAAAAAACTTTTAAAATTATAGCTAAAAAGAACTGGAGTAAAGGGAAATTATTTTAAACAATCTGATGACAGAATTTTCTCAAAAGGAGAAAAACAAATGTTCAACTAGCCCTTTTGCAAGACAGTCCTAACAATGAGGTCAGTCAAACAAAGTGGCATTTTTCCTTGGAATTCATTGAGGTATTCAGGTCATAATCGGCTGCGGCATTTGGGAAAATTTAGGGGAAGAAACTTGGCTCTTGGAAAAGAGGGAAAAACTATCTCAATGCCCCAGAAGCTGTCTTTCAAACTCCAGATTTGCAGTGGGGCATTTAGAGTTAGAATTTCCAGTAAAGAAGAAAATATACTGAAGCCACAGCTTTCAAACAAGGGGGAAGATCAAGGAGATGGTTTAAAAAAAGAAAAGAAAATTCTGGAAGAAATAGTCATAGACAGTTGAATGGTCAAATAATCTAACTGAATCATAGGAAAGAATGATGCTGTATCTAAATGTTAGGTTGGGGATGAGTGTCTTGAGTTCATGAAGTGATTACCCATTTGTTGAACACAGGTGCACTGAACAGATGCCACTCTCATTAAAAAGTTTCATTTACCAAGTTTATCATGGTAATTCTTTGTCATATACCCTCCTGGGACTCTGCCTGGCCTGCTTTTTATATTATTTTCTTGAAAAGACTGAGGATGGTTTAGGGTGACGAATATCATAATCCACCACTTGATCATGTATTTCAGCAGTACCCACTGTGTGCCTGGCACTCTGCCAAGGAATGTAAGAACGACAAAGAAGTAAAGCATGATGTCTACTCACATGAGACAAAATCTAACTGTAGAAACAGAACTTCAGCACATGCCGATATTAAGTAACAATTGTTT
This sequence comes from Bos javanicus, assembly GCF_032452875.1. NCBI lineage: Eukaryota > Metazoa > Chordata > Mammalia > Artiodactyla > Bovidae > Bos > Bos javanicus. The sequence continues at coordinate 43,916,215 of NC_083868.1, forward strand.
ACCTGATGCCAGTTGGAAGTACAATGTGATATCTGGATAGAAGGAAGCAATGTGGGCTGGGGTATTTGGGAGAAGACCTCAGAGGGAGGTTGAGCTTGATCTATACCTTAACGAGCGAAATGGAGGCGGGAGGCATTAAGAAAGAGAGTGTGAAAAGAGCTAGAGGCAGTGAAAAGCTCAGAGGGTACAAGGAAATGATTATATCTGTCTGGGCATTGAGCTTGAAATATATATGTTTGAGATTTGGGGTGTGAGTCATGGAAAAAGACTGTGGTACAGCAGAATGAGCCCAGGTTTTGAGACTGAATTCTGATTTTGCCACTATAACCTAGTTCACTTTGGTATAGTCGTTCAGGCCGAATCTTTGCAACCCCATGGACTGCAGCAAGCCAGACCTCCGTGTCCATCACCAACTCCTGGAGCCCATTTGAACTCATGTCCATAGAGTCAGTGATGTCATCCAACCATCTCATCTTCTGTTGTCCTCTTCTCCTCCTGCCTTCAATCTTTCCCAGCATTAAGATCTTTTCTAATCAATCAGCCCTTTGCCTCAGGTGGCCAAATTATTGGTGCTTCAGCATCAGTCCTTCCAATGAATATTCAGGACTGATCTCCTTTAGGATGGACTGGTTGGATCTCTTTGCAGTCCAAGGTACTCTCAAGAGTCTTCACCAACACCACAATTCAAAAGCATCAATTATTTGGTGCTCAGCTTTCTTTATAGTACAACTCTCACATCCATACATGACTACTGAGAAAACCATAGCTTTGACTAGATTGACCTTTGTCAGCAAAGTAATATCTCTTCTTTTAAACATGCTGTCTAGGTTTGTCATACAGTTTCTTCCAAAGAGTGTCTTTTTAATTTCATGGCTGCAGTAACCATCTGTGGTGATTTTGGAGCCCAAGAAAATAAAGTCTGTCACTGTTTACATTGTTTCCCCATCAATTTGCTATGAAGTGATGGGACCAGATGGCATGATCTTCATTTTTTGAATTTTGCCAGCTTTTAAGCCAGCTTTTTCACTCTCCACTTTCACTTTCCTCAAGGGGCTCTTTAGTTCCTCTTCACTTTCTGCCACAAGGGTGGTGTCATCTGCACATCTGAAGTTACTGATTTTCTCCCAGCAATCTTCATTCCAGCTTGTGCTTCATACAGTCTGGCCTTTCACGTGATGTACTCTGCATGTAAGTTAAAAAGCAAAGGTGACAATATACAACCTTGATGGTGCTCCTTTCCCGGTTTTGAACCAGTCTGCTGTTCCACGTTTGGTTCTAATTGATGCTTCTTGACCTGTATACAGGTTTCTCAAGAGACAGGTAAGGTGGTCTGGTATTCCCATCTCTTTAAGAATTTTCCCCAGTTTGTTGTGATCCACACAGTCAAAGGCTTTAATATAGTCAATGAAGCAGGTGTTTTTCTGGAACTGTCTTGCTTTTTCAATGATCCAATGGGTGTTGGCAATTTGATCTCTGGTTCCTCTGCCTTTTCTAAATCCAGCTTGAATATCTGGAAGTTCTCAGTTCGTGTACTATTGAAATCTAGCTTGGAGAATTTTGATCATTACTTTGCTAGTGTGTGAGATGAGTGCAATTGTGTGGTAGTTTGAACATTCTTTGGCATTGCCTTTCTTTGGAATTGGAATGAAAACTGACCTTTTCCAGTCCTGTGGTCACTATAACCTAAACTTCCTTCTAATATGGGCTGGAAAAGCAGAAATTTTAGTTGCATTTATTTGAAAATGCCCCCTGACTTAGCTCTCCTTAAATATTCCTCCTTAGCCTCTGTGCTTCTCCAAACCACTTCTACCTCTGGCTTAGGACCATTTTCCATCTCCCTAATGAAAAAGACGGAGAACCAAAGAACTGATGCTTTTAAACTGTGGTGCTAGAGAAAACTCTTGAGAGTACCTTGGACAGCAAGGAGGTCAAAGCAGTCAATCCTAAAGAAAATCAACCGTGAATATTCACTCAAAGAACTGATGCTGAAGCTGAAGCTCCACTACTTTAGCCAGCTGATGGGAAGAGCCAACTCATTGGAAAGGACCCTGATGCTGTGAAATATTGAGAGCAAGCAGAGAACGTGGTAACAGAGGATGAGATGGTTGGATGGCATCACCAACTCAATGGACATGAGTTTGAACAAACTCTGGGAGATAATGGAGGACAGGGGAGCCTGGTGTGCTGCAGTCCATGGGGTCACAAAGAGTTGGACACAACTGAGTGACTGAACAACAACAACAACAAATGCAGGTCATTAACCAGAACTGTAGGACACACTCCACTGGAGACAATGTTGCTACTTGTCACCTGGAAACAGTCACCCTGAGTGAGATGCAATACCACCCTGACCCTTTCTTTTTTCCACAGTGCCTGCAGACAAGGCTTACAAACACAACAGGCTTAAAGCAGTAGTCCTCAGACTGGGCAGAACATTAGAATTACCTGGGGAACTTCCAAGATACTGATGTTCAGACCACTGAATCTGAATCTCTGCAAGGTGGTACCCAAACATTAGCATCTTTTAAAGCTTCCAAGTGATTCCAACATGCATCCATGGGTGAGAACTACAACTGTAAAGCAGTCACCTGGGAGATTCTGCTGGACAAGATTGTCACACTTCAGGTTCCACAAAGTGATCTGGAGGGAGAGAGACTTGCTACTAGACCTTCTGCGGTCCAACTCAGGTGGGGCATGGACCCTTTGAGCAACTTCTCTTTAAGCTCTGTCCATCAGCATGAGTTTCAGACAGACCTGTTCCCTACTTTGATTGGCCAATGAGCAACTGTTAAGCCACATTAACATGGCTCCCCCAGATAAATTATTCTCAGAGATTGTACAGCTTAAACCCATGAAAGGAGTAGGAATATATTCACAAATGACTCAAAAACTTCTCACAAGTGACTCAACATTTTACACAATTATGAGAAGATGTGTTTGTTTATTTCTTTCCTTCCTTATATCTCTCTTGACCCATGCTGTTTTCAGTTTGTGGCCCCTTTTGGCCCACTAAAAAGTAAGGGAAAAACTCATTGTTGTGCTATATCCATTTAATGGTACTTTTTTAGCCATCCAGAGAGCATCTACGTCTGAGAATTATACCTCAAAAGAATTATGTGCTCAAACATTTTTGCTTTTTTTGTTTCTTTGTGAGGGTTGAGAAAACGTGGTTAAATTCTTCTAGATAATACCTTAATAAGCTTTGGATGAGTCTCTTAGTCTTTCTGAGCCTCAGCCTTCTCATATAGAAAGAGATAATATTAGCAACAAATCACAGGATTGTGATTTTTTTAAAAATTTAATTGGAGGATAATTGCTTTGCAATGTTGTGTTGGTTTCTGCCATCCATCAGCATGAATCAGCCATAGGTATACATATGTTCCCTCCTTCTTGAACTTTCCTCCCACCTGATCCCACCCGTCTAGGTTGTCACAGAGCACCAGGTTGAGCTCCCTGCATCAACAACAAATCCGAGCTGGTTATTTATTTTATATATGGTAATGTATATGTTTCATGGCTACTTCCCCACCCTCTCCTTCCCTCACTGTGTCCACAAGTCTGTTCTCTCTGCCTGCATCTCTATTGCTACCAAACAAATAGTATACCTCGCTTTTGAAATGCTATTCTTTTATAGTATTTTGTCCCCATTAGTTCATGAAAGATATGAACCATCTCATTTCTTACTTTAATTTTTAAATTCCCATTTATCATAATTTCCCACTTCTGTTACTCTTGCCCTTCGATAGGCTCCCATCTTAAAGTGTTTTGGGTTAATTCTACTTGCCTTCTTAGAATAGCTATTTTGATGTGTGTGTGTGTGTGTGTGTGTGTGCATGCATGCGCATGTGACCTGGGAGTGGGGGTGGGGATTGCATGGTATGGTGAATATCTTATGCTTCCAATTTTACCCACTCAATATGAACTTTAAAAAATCTACTCATGTGTCCTTTAACTATTTCTTCTTTTGTTGCATATATTCCACGATGTGCTCTAAACCACAACCTCAGCAGACCCCCAGTCTAGCTGCAATACCTCAATGCCACAAACAACACCATTGCTCTCCAGACTTTCTGGGGTTTATATCTAGATGTGAAATTTCTGGGCCATATAGTGAAGCTATATTTTTTAAAACTGAGTTCTGCTCACTAGAATGGTCTACAGGCAATCTGCTGGTAGGGAAGGTTCCTAGTATAATCCCACATGGCCTCCAGCACTTGGTACAGCCTGAAGAACATGTTATTTTAAAATAACATTCATTTCTATTAACATTAAGACCTAAAATAGCGAGATGGTCTAAAGAAGGACATTTGATAAATAAAATCTTATTCTTCAAACAGCCTGGTTTGATCCCTTCACTATGAGAGATTGAAAGTATACAGAGTTATCTCCACTAAAGGAAGGCACATTGCATGCCCTCCATTTGGAAGGAGAGTCAGAACTTCAATTTAATAGGAAGACTTGAAACTTTCTTCTCAAGAAAGTTGTAGCCACTGTGAACTGCAAAAATATTTTTCACTTGAGAAAGATGAGTACTAGTGCCTTGGGCCCCAGGTCACTCTGCCAAGGATAAAATGAGGACACCACAGTTTCACCTCAGGACTCGGACCTGACAAGACTGCTAAGCTATGGTGGCAAAGAAGACACAGTCTGTGACCTCATGGAACTTACAAGACAGTGGCAAAGATAGAAGGCAAAAAATAATGACAAAAGATACTTGTGAGTCTGAGATTTAAGCACTCTCACTGAAGTAGACTTTTGAATTATCTTGACTGTCAGAGCCTAGTTCCCTGGGATATGTAGTCATGGCTCTTATCACCCAATTTAGAAATCTTTCCCAACTCCCCTGTCTGCAAGAAAGATGAAGTCCCTTGCTTGTGTAAGCTACTTTCCAACTCACAGTATATCCAGGTTCTCTCTCTCTTTATTTAAGCAAGTCTCTTAACTTGAATTTGTCTGGCATGTTCAGATCCATCTTTTTGGCCAAAAATTATTCAAAGATTAATGGTCCCGAGAGAAATAAGGTTCCCCACACTAGATTTTGAAGGAGCTGTTCAATCTTTCTTAATTCAGCAGTGAGAATGATGAGCTGGAACAAGAATACCCCTGACAGAAACTGTCCTCATCGGCTATTTTTCTTGTATCCCGAAAGGATTTGATGGGCTCTTGAACTTTCCCCTTGAGCTAAGTAGTTGGAAAGTACTTTGACTCCTGGCAACTTACCCAGTAGGCTGATAAATGTGACTTAGCTACCTTAGTTCTGGTTTGTGGGAAACAATAGAATTTTCTATGGTTATTTTGTATACTATTACAAAACAGAAAGCTTTTCTTTCATATGTGTGGGCTCTGTAGGCAGGAAGGATTGTGAAGGAAAAATTAAACGGTAACAGCAAATCCGGTTGACTCCTGGGATTTCAAGTATGACAAGCAGTGCCTTTCTCTCCCCATTATTGATTTCATGGTGTTTAGAAGTAACTGCTAGGTTTTCTTTTAAGTGTATTAGAAAATATTAGTGTTAAACTTATTGTTGATATGACATATGGAATACATTTTAGCAAAAGGGCTGCTAACTCCCTACATGATACGTGGGTTTTTAATCTGTGTTAAACGAAAAAAATATGGTGTTTTTTATTTTACTTTTTAGAGTTGAAAGTCTATTACTAAGGGTATATTGAGATTAAGGAACTCTAGCACTCTCTTTTTTTACAGTCATCTTAATGGCTAATATAATCATACCAATTATGAAGTTGAGAGGATCCAGTAATGATACCATTTGTTGGAAACTTTCTTCATTTTAGGCACTGCATCATTTCTTCATTTGTTTATGCAATTAACAAATATTTATTAGTACATATGACAGGCACTCTGATAAACACTGAGACTATAATGGAAAGACTGAGACAGTCCCTAATCAGCGGGAAAGACAGAATTCAAACAGAAAAGAAGCAGATAATCACAAGAAAAGGTTCTGAATATTGTAATAAAGAAAGACAGCACTATAAGAGAACAAAAGGAGGATGAGACTGAGGGATATGAAGACAGGAAAACTATGTTTAAGGTGAGGCCTGAAGGAGGAATGGGAGTTATATTTGGGAGAAAAGAGAGAAGAGGAGTAATTTGTAGGCAATGGGAACAATCTTAGGCAAGATTACAGCTGAGTGAAAGATTATAGCATATTCCAGGTACTGACATGAGTCCAGGTGTCCTTGAGCTGGAATGTGCAATGAGAGGAAGTGGAGGCAGTGGCCATATTATAATAATCTTTTAAAAGCATGATTGGGGCTTTAGAATTTATTCCAAGACACATAGGTAGTATTATCCTCATATAAGAGATAAGAAAATTAGCTTTGAGAGGTTAACTATATTTCCAATTATGAGCAAGTAAGAAGAGGTGGCAAGAATACACAGAAGAACTATACAAAAAAGATCCTCATAACCCAGATAACCACGATGGTGTGATCACTCACCTAGAGCCAGACATCCTGGAACACGAAGTCAAGTGGGCCTTAAGAAGCATCACTACAAACAAAGCTAGTGGAGGTGATGGAATTCCAGTTGAGCTATTTCAAATCCTGAAAGATGATGCTGTGAAAGTGCTACATTCAATATGTCAGCAAATATGGAAAACTCAGCAGTGGCCACAGGACTGGAAAAGGTCAGTTTTCATTCCAATCCCCAAAAAAGGTAATACCAAAGAATGTTCAAACTACCGCACAATTGCACTCATCTCACACGCTAGCAAAGTAATGCTCAAAATTCTCCAAGCCAGGCTTCAGCAATATGTGAACTCTGAACTTCCAGATGTTCAAGCTGGGTTTAGAAAAGTCAGAGGAACCAGAGATCAAACTGCCAACATCTGTTGGATCATTGAAAAAGTGAGAGAGTTCCAGAAAAACGTCTATTTCTGCTTTATTGACTATGCCAAAGCCTTTGACTGTGTGGATCACAATAAACTGTGGAAAATTCCTAAGGACATGGGAATACCAGACCACCTGACCTGCCTCTTGAGAAATCTGTATGCAAGTCAAGAAGTAACAGAACCAGATATGGAACAACAGACTGGTTCCAAACTGGGAAAGGAGTACACCAAGGCTGTATATTGTCACCCTGCTTATTTAACTTCTATGCAGAGTATATCATGAGAAATGCCAGGCTGGATGAAGCACAAGCTGGAATCAAGATTGCTGGGAGAAACATCAATAATCTCAGATATGCAGATGACACCACCCTTATGGCAGAAAGCTAAGAATAAAAGAGCCTCTTGATGAAAGTGAAAGAGGAGAGTGAAATAGTTGGCTTAAAGCTCAACATTTAGAAAACTAAGATTATGGCATCTGGTCCCATCATTTCATGGCAAATAGATGGGGAAGCAATGGAAACAGTGAGAGACTTTATTTTGGGGGGCTCTAAAAGCACTGCAGATGGTGACTGTGCCATGAATTAAAAGACGCTTGCTCCTTGGAAGAAAATCTATGACAAACCTAGACAGCATATTAAAAAGAAGAGACATTACTTTGCCAACAAAGGTCTGTCTAGTCAAAGCTATGGTTTTTCCAGTAGTCATGTATGGATGTGAGAGTTGGACTATAAAGAAAGCTGAGCGCTGAAGAATTGATGCTTTTGAACTGTGGTGTTGGAAAAGACTCTTGAGAGTCCCTTGGTCAGAAAGGTGATCCAACCAGTCCATCCTAAAGGAAAACAGTCCTGAATATTCATTGGAAGAACAGATGCTGAAGCTGAAACTCCAATACTTTGGCCACCTGATGTGAAGAACTGACTCATAGGAAAAGACCCTGATGCTGGGAAAGATTGAAGGAAGGAGAAGGGGACAACAGAGGATGAGATGGTTGGCTGGCATCACCACCTCAATGGACATGAGTTTGAGTAACTCCGGGAGTTGGTGATGGATAGTGAAGCCTGGCATGCTCCAGTCCATGGGGTCACAAAGAGTCAGACATGACTGAGCAACTGAACTGAACCGAACTGAACTGAATTGGTCAAGTCAGGTTTGTAAATAAGCACTACCAAACTCCAAAAATCTATGAGTTTTACCTGTTCACTTATGGTCTCTCTTCTAATCTACATGAAACAGCTGCTGGGTATTATTATCCTAAGAATTATATGTAGAGAAACTCTGAGTGTAAATTACATGAAGACAGAAATCGAGTATCTGTTTACCACTGCCAATACTTAAAATGGTGCCAAGCCCATTCATTCAATGCTCCGTGAATGAATGAATGAATAAAAGAAAATTGATGCAAGCTGAAGATTTAAAAGGTACACTACGAGGTTATGTAGTGTTTTTCTCTGCTCCTCTCTAGCAGGTAAAACTGTGAACCCTGGAAATGGTATAAGGTACAAAGAAAACAGAACTCTAAAAGATGGGGAGAAAATGGGTTATTTTGGGAGCCCAGGACTTGGGGAATGACACAATGACAGGCTGTCTTGCATCTGCCATCTAACAGAGGCCCAGTGTTTCCTGATCCCCAACTTAGCAAAAGAAGGCAGCTGAAGTAGGCCTATCTCTTCCTAGGACTGAACAGGAGTCCCTCTGATAACATCAAGTGAGCCAGACACCTCAGGTAGGGTGGATGGATTGGGAGCCACACCAAAAATTAGGAGCCTGGGGAAGCATTCTTCTTCCCTGCAGAGCCTGATACTCCTGTTTTGCAGTAGACATGAAGTAGAACTGGAGGAAGAGACTCAGCCTGGTCTGAGAAGCTCACTCTTCCAGGGCCCCAGAGTCTCATATCCTTGCTCAGAGATATCAGAGCAACCAAGAGGTATCAGTCCTCATCCATGGAAGAAAAACTCAAGAGATTCATCTTGGGACATCACTGCTTCACCTTTTGTCAACACTGGGAGGAGCAATACACGCCCTAGTATCACCAGGTCAACCAAGTAGACCAAAATAAGACCACATAGACTCTAAATGGAAAGGACAGTGGCAGAGGATGAGATGGTTAGATAGCATCACAGACTCAATGGACACGAATCTGAGAAGCTCCAGGAGATAGTGAAGGACTAGGAAGCTTAGCCTGCTATAATCCATGGGGTTGTAAAGAGTTGGACATGACTTAGCAACTAAACAACAATAAGACTCTAAATATGAAACTACCATTGGAGTCACAGTCCACAAAGGGCACCAAACCTGACGCAATAAATCTAAACAGGGTTCAGTTCAGTTCAGTTCAGTCACTCAGTCATCTCCGACTCTCCGCAACCCCATGAATCGCAGCATGCCAGGCCTCCCTATCCATCACCATTGCCCGGAGTTCACTCAAACTCATGTCCGCGTCAGTGATGCCATCCAGCCATCTCATCCTCTGTCGTCCCCTTCTCCTCCTGTCCCCAATCCCTCCCAGCATCAAAGTATTTTCCAATGAGTCAACTCTTTGCATGAGGTGGCCAAAGTATTGGAGTTTCAGCTTCAACATCAGTCCCACCAATGAATATCCAGGACTGATCTCCTTCAGAATGGACTGGTTGGATCTCCTTGCAGTCCAAGGGACTCCCAAGAGTCTTCTCCAACACCACAGTTCAAAAGCATCAATTCTTCAGCACTCAGCTTTCTTCACAGTCCAACTCTCACATCCATACATGACTGCTGGAAAAACCACAGCCTTGACTAGACATACCTTTGTTGGCAAAGTAATGTCTCAGCTATGCTATCTGGGTTGGTCATAACTTTCCTTCCAAGGAGTAAGCATCTTTTAATTTCATGGCTGCAATCACCATCTGCAGTGATTTTGGAGCCCAGAAAAATAAAGTCTGACACTGTTTCCACTGTTTCCCCATCTATTTCCCATGAAGTGATGGGACCAGATGCCATGATCTTAGTTTTCTGAATGTTGAGCTTTAAGCCAACGTTTTCACTCTCCTCTTTCACTTTCATCAAGAGGCTCTTTAGTTCTTCTTCATTTCTGCCATAAGGATGGTGTCATCTGCATATCTGAGGTTATTGATATTTCTCCTGGCAATCTTGATTCCAGCCTGTGCTTCTTCCAGCCCAGCATTTCTCATGATGTACTCTGCATAGAAATTAAATAAGCAGGGTGACAATATACAGCCTTGACGTACTCCTTTTCCTATTTGGAACCAGTCTGTTGTTCCATGTCCAGTTCTAACTGTTGCTTCCTGACCTGCATACAGGTTTCTCAGGAGGCAGGTCAGGTGGTCTGGTATTCCCATCTTTCAGAATTTTCCACAGTTTATTGTGATCCACACAGTCAATGGCTTTGGCATAGTCAATAAAGCAGAAATAGATGTACTATTTGCAAAAATAAGATATTTAAATGAAATCCGGTGTTCTCTAATTTAATAGACAAATGACATCAAGAATGTAATAGAAAATCATCCGCCATACAAAGAACAAAGAAAATTGCAACTTGAGGGAGAGAAGACAATCAATTGAAACCAAAAAAAAAAAAAAAAAGATGGATCTAATGTTGGGTGTTCTTTGGAGGGAATGATGCTGAGGCTGAAACTCCAGTACTTTGGCCACCTCATGTGAAGAGTTGACTCATTGGAAAAGACTTTGATGCTGGGAGGGATTGGGGGCAGGAGGAGAAGGGGACGACAGAGGATGAGATGGCTGGATGGCATCACCGACTCAATGGACGTGAATTTGAGTGAACTCCGGGAGATGGTGATGGACAGGAAGGCCTGGTATGCTGCGATTCATGGGGTTGCAAAGAGTTGGACACGACTGAGCGACTGAACTGAAGTGAACTGAATGTTCAAATTATCTGAAAACGTTTTTAAAGAAATTTCATAAAAACACTCTATTAACAATCTATTACAAATTCTCTTAAAAATCAATTTTAAAATAGTAAATTTTAGTAAAGAAAAAGAAGTAATAAAACATAAACAAGATGTAAATCATGGAGCTGAAAACTGCCAATAACAAAAATAGAAACTCACTGAATGGGCTCAGTATTTGAGTGGAGATGACAGAAGATAGAATCAATGAACCTGAGAGCAAAACATTAGACTAGTTATTCACCTAATCTGAACAACAGAGAGAAAATAGACCAGAAGAAACTAACAGTCTCAGGGATCTGGGAGACAACAGGAAAATGAACATTCACATCATTGGTATTCCAAAAGAAGAGGAAAAAGACAGTGGGACTGAATTTGAGTAAAAAATTCCTGAGTTTTTTCCAAATTTGATGAAAGATATAGGCCTATAGTTCCAAGAAGCTAAGCAAACCCCCTGAAAATATAAACTATGAAATGCACAACAAGAAATATCATAAACTCTTGAAAACTAATGATAAAAAAAAAATGTTGGAAGCAACCAGACAGAAACTACACATTATAGGGGAATCTCAGTTCAAATAACAGTGAGTTTCTCATTGAAATCATGGGGCCATTAGGGTGTGACACAATTTTTTTCAAGTGCTAAGAGGAAAAAAAGGATGAGTTGTGAGTTCTATATCTTTATAAATAATTATTCAGGAATTAAGGGGAAGTAGAGGAACCAGAGATCAAATTGCCAACATCCTCTGGATCATTGTAAAAGCAAGAGAGTTCCAGAAAAACATCTATTTCTGCTTTATTGATTATGCCAAAGCCTTTGACTACGTGTGGATCACAATAAACTGTGGAAAATTCTGAAAGATGGGAATACCAGACCACCTGACCTGCTTCTTGAGAAACCTGTATGCAGGTCAGGAAGCAACAGTTAGAACTGGACATGGAACAACAGACTGGTTCCAAATAGGAAAAGGAGTACGTCAAGGCTGTATATTGTCACCCTGCTTATTTAATTTCTATGCAGAGTACATCATGAGAAACGCTGGGCTGGAAGAAGCACAGGCTGGAATCAAGATTGCCAGGAGAAATATCAATAACCTCAGATATGCAGATGACACCATCCTTATGGCAGAAATGAAGAAGAACTAAAGAGCCTCTTGATGAAAGTGAAAAAGGAGATTGAAAAATTTGGCTTAAAGCTTAACATTCAGAAAACTAAGATCACGGCATCTGGTCCCATCACTTCATGGGAAATAGATGGGGAAACAGTGGAAACAGTGTCAGACTTTATTTTTCTGGGCTCCAAAATCACTGCAGATGGTGATTGCAGCCATGAAATTAAAAGATGCTTACTCTTTGGAAGGAACGTTATGACCAACCTAGACAGCATATACAAAAGCAGAGACATTACTTTGCCAACAAAGGTCCATCTAGTCAAGGCTATGGTTTTTCCAGCAGTCATGTATGGATGTGAGAGTTGGACTGTGAAGAAAGCTGAGTGCCGAAGAATTGATGCTTTTGAACTGTGGTGTTGGAGAAGACTCTTGAGAGTCCCTTGGACTGCAGGGAGATCCAACCAGTCCATCCTAAGGGAGTGATCTCCCTGGGTATTCATTGGTGGGACTGATGTTGAAGCTGAAACTCCAATACTTTGGCCACCTGATGGGAAGAGCTGACTCATTTGAAAAGACCCTGATGCTGGGAAAGATTTCGGGCAGGAGGAGAAGGGGACAACAGAGGATGAGATGGTTGGATGGCATCACCGACTCAATGGACATGGGTTTGGGTGGACTCCAGGAGTTGGTGATGGACAGGGAGGTCTGGCATGCTGCGGTTCATGGGATCACAAAGAGTCAGACACGACTGAGTGGCTGAACTGAACTGAACTGAAACATTCTCAAAGGAGAGAAAAGTAAAATAATTTGTTACCAAGAAACCTTACTGTTAAAGATTAGCTGACAGAAGTTCTACAAATGGAAAATAAATGATCAATAGAAAGGAAGAAAAGAGAAAAAAAATGAGAAAAATATGTAGGAAACTTGTTTTTTTCAGTCAGCATAATTCCTTTATTCATCATCTAAGTTGTTGTTTACATCAACTGTTCCTTCCTTTTTTATTGTTGAGTAGTGTTTCATGGTGTGTTTCATGGTGTGTATATAAAATAGTTTGTTTAATCATTTGCCTGTGATATGAACACAGATTAGTGTTTACCAGGAGTCAGGATTGAAGAGAGGAGTTAGTACAAGAAGGAGGATGGTATGGTTGTAAAAAACCAAGAGGGGGAAAAAGAGGAGGAATTCTTGTGGTGCTGGAATTCTTTAGTATCTTGACTGAGGTATTAGATACATGAACCAACAAGTGATTTAATTATATAGAACTTAATACACAGAAATGCATATACATACACTAATGAGAAGGAGAAAACCTGAGAAAGCTGAATAAAAATGGTGTATTATATCAATGTCAATGTTGAAATATTATACTAGAGTTTTGAAAATGCAAAATTGGGGAAAACTTGGCAAAGTATGCACTGGATAGTCTTTCATACTTGCACATAAATCTCTAATTATATCAATTAAAATCTCAATTAAATGAAAAGGTAAAGTACTGTAGTAGCCAGCCTCCAAGGTGGCTCCAATTGAGGACCCTTGGTATTCACCCCTTGTGGAGGTCATCCCGTAGAAAACACTGTAGTGTCCACCTTACCTTTCTCTGGATCACACGATTTGTGGAGGCCACCCACAGAGCATCAGATTTTCCATCTACTATAATGGAAAACAAAAGAGAGAGAGAGAACTATAGATTTTCTAATAAGAAAAGCAGTACAATTATAGAGATTCTTATCCTTCCCCAAGATAGCCCTCATTATCAGATCTCATAAGGATTTAAAATTTGCACACCCTCTCTTTTCATGTTTTCTGGCTGAAGCAATAACTTGAGAAAGCGTCCTCACCAAAAACATGAGCTAGCTCTCAAGATAGAACAAGTGTTTATAGAATACAAGGGTGAGCAATGAATCTGGTGTTAGTCATGGTGAAATCTGAATAAATGGTTTTAATGTAATTGAAGATTATAATATAGGGTTGTTGTATAGTCACTAAGTTGTGTGCAACTCTTCTGCGACCACATGGACTGCAGCCCACCAGGCTCCTCTGTCCATGGAATTTCCCAGGCAAGAATACTGGAGTGGGTTGCCATTTCCTTCTCCAGGGGATCTTCCCCACTCAGGAACCAAACCCAGGTCTCCTGCATTGACAGACAGATTCTTTACCACTGAGCCACCTAGGAAGCCCATATATAACATAGGGTAGTATGCAAAAATTTCTGCCATAAAACAGATACTCTGTGAGAGGGAAAACAGTAGTAAGGCAGAAAAACACTACTTCAGCAAACTCAGGAGCTGGAAGATAGGTGAAGAATTTACTTTTAATGCCTAGTCAGCCCAGATATTTGATTTCAGTGAGGATAACAGGCAGGATTGGCCAAATTAATACAGTGGATGGAGATCATAACATTACTTAATTTTGATACACTCTGCAAAGATGACTATTGCAAATAAGCTATTAAAGATTAGAAAAAAAAAATCACCAGTAAACCACTAGTCATACTTCCCAATTCAGAGTGAGAAAAGAAACATTTGAAAAGGAAAACGAGAAGGTATTTGCTTTAGATTTCACAGCAAGACAGAAATAAGTCTCTATAATAGGCCCATCTGGCTCTGAAACTCATGAATTTTTACTATTTGGCCTCTGTCTGTGATCCCAACAGATCTGTACTGAAGACATTCCAAGCTAACAAGCATCTATCTTACATTTTCAACATTTCCAAGACCAGAGAGCAAAGCAAAACAAACAACTTACCCTTGAAACGTCAATTGGCATTGCAATGTATGAGTGTGCAACAACAAGAATAAAGGAAAAAGAAATGATAATTATATTTCATGGCAATAGTCACTGACAAAAAGAAGAATGCATTAGATATGAGAAAAGGACATCTGACTCATTCAGTGACCACCCAGGAGACCAAGAAGGAAGGGACTCCCCGAATTTGTGATGTCCAGGAATTTCCAGACCTTGGGCCCTTTGATACTTGCTGATATTTGAAACATAGTTTTCACACTGTCCTTAGTTATGTTGCTAACAAAATAATATGGCAGTTCTAAACAAATTATCCATTTCTCAAAACACAAAATTCAAAGCATATTTCTAGCAGTGGCTGTTAAGGAACTCGGCCAGAAAGGAACCTAGAAATCTGAAAGCACATTGAGCGAGTAAATCAGATTTCAAACAAAAAATGTTAAAGGAAAATTATCTTCTTAAATTAAAACTTCCTTTTTGGAAAAATTGTATCCCTCTTTCAGAGGAATAGCACCTCTCTTAGGCTATTTCTACGTGATCTGTGAGAGAAGGAGCCTTTTCTCCCGGTACACTATTGGTCCTTTCTCCTAATCATGCCAAGTGCTGTGAATGAAGCTTCATGAAATGAAATCCGAACCAGGAACACTTGAATCAAGAAGCACAGTTGCTTGATGTAACAACTGAAACTATAGGTACTTGAGACCCAGTGTGTATGGCTTTCACCTAGAAGTTTCTGAGAGAAAAGTCTCATGCTGAGATTTGGACCTTTCCATTTCAAAGCTGTCAGGACATTTTTTTTTTTTTTAATGATAAGTTTTGAGCACAAATACCAAAAAAATTGAAAAAGCTAGAGGCAATGGATAACAGGAAAAGATGAAAGACCCAATTCAAATGGTTGGGCCAAGTAATGACTAAGGAGAAATAATAACCATTTGCAAATATTTGAAAGAATTATGGAACAAGGGGAGAGGAATTTCTTTGAGTTATCCAAAAGGGTATAACTAACAGAAACAGGATTAAATTGAGCAAAGAAAAATGTAGGCAGAGCATAAGGGAGAAAATGACCATGTAATAAGATCTGTCAGTCTGTGGAAGAGTCATCCCCAGGAAGTGGTGAAAACCCCATCACTTGAATCATTGTCAGCTAAGTGGAAAAATTACTCTCTTAAAGAGGACTACCCAACCCTGGAAGAAGAGGGACTTGATGAGCAATGTGTCTTTTCCATCTTTAGTTTCTATAGTTTTGGAAAAGAAAGAGAGGAGGAAAACTGAAAGAGAAACCTGGTAGAATATCTTGGAGAAAAAAATTTTAATCTGGAAACCACAGAACAGTCATGGTGAGCAAAAGAACAAATGAGAGAGAAAACCCACTAAAACACGCCAGTTTCAATAAATAGGAAAAATTTAAAGCAAGGCTGAAGAGGGAATGACTTCAAAGAAAGGTTGGGTATTTATTTAATGACTTTTGTTTTCTATGCACAATAAAATACCAGATTCATCTCAACATTCCTCTTAAGCAATTGAAGGACTGTCATGATTATCCCTGAGTTAGACTAACAGTTGTGTTAGATCTCTAAGTGAAGTGAAGTGAAGTTGCTCAGTCGTGCCTGACTCTTTGCGACCCCATGGACAGTAGCCTGCACCAAGCTCCTCCGTCCATGGGATTTTCTAGGCAAGAGTACTGGAGTGGGTGATACTTCAGAACAATCCAGGTGATCCAATTAATCATCTATGGTGGCTGAGGCCCCAAAATACTAGTTAGGCACAGAGTTAGGCTGATTATAATTAAATAATAATTAAATCAATAAATACCATATATTGACCATCGACTATAGGTAAAGTTCAATGTCAGATAATGTCAGGAATACAAAGAAGCGTAAACATGGTCACTTTTCCCTTTGAGTGCTGAGCCCACTGGAAAGACAGACAGATTGGGAAACTTCACATGTCTTTGGGTCACTAAGCACCAAGGCTCTTGCTTGGACAGGTTTCTTCTTCTTACTCCTGCTCAAAATCTCAGGGACTCAGTCTGCTTTTCCCTTCTCCTAGTAGCTTTTTCTACCCACTCTATCCCCTCTCCACAAACCTAGCTTCCCCATTTCTCACTGGCATGAAGAAAAGGAGTCAATTTCTTTTAAGTTTTCAGAGTTAATCAGCACTAGGGTATAAACAAGAGCCCATCAGATCAGATCAGTCGCTCAGTCATGTCCGACTCTTTGCCACCCCATGAATCTCAGCACACCAGGCCTCCCTGTCCATCACCAACTCCCGGAGTTCACTCAGACTCACGTCCATCGAGTCAGTGATGCCATCCAGCCACCTCATCCTCTGTCGTCCCTTTCTCCTCCTGCCCCCAATCCCTCCCCGCATCAGAGTCTTTTCCAATGAGTAAACTCTTCGCATGAGGTGGCCAAAGTACTGGAGTTTCAGCTTTAGCATCATTCCTTCCAAAGAAATCCCAGGGCTGATCTCCTTCAGAATGGACTGGTTGGGTCTCCTTGCTGTCCAAGGGACTCTCAAGAGTCTTCTCCAGCACCACAGTTCAAAAGCATCAATTCTTCAGTGCTCAACCTTCTTCACAGTCCAACTGTCACATCCATACATGACTACTGGAAAAACCATAGCCTTGACTAGATGGACCTTTGTTGGCAAAGTAATGTCTCTGCTTTTGAATATGCTATCTAGGTTGGTCATAACTTTCCTTCCAAGGAGTAAGTGTCTTTTAATTTCATGGCTGCAGTCACCATCTGCAGTGATTTTGGAGCCCAGAAAAATAAAGTCTGACACTGTTTCCACTGTTTCCCCATCTATTTCCCATGAAGTGATGGGACCAGATGCCATGATCTTAGTTTTCTGAATGTTGAGCTTTAAGCCAACTTTTTCACTCTCCACTTTTGCTTTCTTCAAGAGGCTTTTTAGTTCCTCTTCAGCCCATAATAACAACCAATATTTCTTGTGCACTTATTCTATGCCAGGAATAGTGCTGAGTTCTTAAAATACACTATTTATTTTAACTCTTGTCAAAATCCTATGAGTTGAGTAATTGACCATATTACATAGGTTATTAAATTAAGCAATAGAGCCATGATATGAGCACATTTTGCAAAGGACTGAACTGTGTGCCTCCAAATCCATGTGTTGAAACCTTAATCCCCACTGTGACTCTACCCGGAGACAGGGCCTTTAGGGAGATGTTATTGCTGCTTAGTTGCTCAGTTGTGTCATACTCTTTGCAACCCACTGGACTGTAGCCCACCAGGCTCCTCTGTCCATGGGATTTTTCAGGCAAGAATACTGGAGTGGGTTACCATTTCCTTCTGAAGGGGTTCTTCCTGACCCAGGGATCCAAACCAGGTCTCCTACATTGCAAGCATTTTCTTTTCCCGCTAGGCCACCACGGAGTTAAGGTTGAATGAGTTCATACGTTTGGGGCCTAATCTGAGTATTTGTGTCTTTATGAAAAAAGAAAAAGACACTAGAGATCTCTCTCTCTACAGGCAGAGAGGAAAAGCCATGTGAGGACACAAATGAGGAGGAGACCATCTACAAGCCAGAAGACAGGCCTTACCAGAAACCAACTCTGATGGTATCTTGACTTGCACTTTCAGCCTCCAGAATTGAAAAAGTAAATTTCTGTGTTTAAGCCACCCAGCCTGCAGTATTTTGTTATGGCAGCCTGAGCTGACTAACAGACACTTTCTTACTCCACAGTCTTTTCTTTAAACTACTCCTCTATTCCATTTATTCACTAAGTCTCTGCAGACATTTCATTCTTTAAGAGAGTGAAAGTCAAAGCATAAGAATATTAATTTAAGGATTAATTCCCACTGAAATATAATTTTCTGTTTAATAATCACATTAATCCTTATCCTATTCTAAGAAACTGTCTTACCAGTTTATGGATGATTATCCAATTTTGTAAGTATAAGAAAAAGGTGCTGAAGAATCACAAGTAATACTATTGACAAATAACGGCCTGAAAGATTTAGTCCAGTTTAATTAGATGAAAATAAAGACAAGAAGGATGCCAGAATAAATACTCTAAAAGAAAATGGTTTTGAATAACAAATTGTAAAAGATCTATGTGGAAAATTAATGAAGCTTCCATTTTTCTTTGCAAAAATGACACTTCATATCTGTAAATATCAAATGTAGAATGACAGATATCATAACATTACATCAAATGGTTCTGTTTGATTTCCCCACAGAAATAAAGGAGAACTTGATTTACATTTTATTTCTTCTTAATATTAGCATAGGTTGAAGTGTATGTAATTAATAAGCTAATTATATTACTTGGTTTAATAAATATACTTCATAATTTTTAGTTTTATTTTTCAGTATAGGTGGTTCAAACAGTAAAGCGTCTGCCTATAATGCAGGAGACCCAGGTTTGATCCCTGGGTTGGGAAGATCCCCTGGGGAAGGAAATGGCACCCCACTCCACTACTCTTGCCTGGAAAATCTCATAGATGGAGGAATCTGGTAGGCTACAGTCCATGGGGTCACAAAGAGTCAGACACGGCTGAGTGACTTCACTTTCTTTTTCCTTCTTTCAATATAAACTTCAACAAATCTTTCATTCATTGTTAAATGTGGAATTTTGGTCCCTATTGAAGCAAATTCACTTCAAGTAGCCTGTTAACACGGAGAAGGCAATGGCACCCCACTCCAGTACTCTTGCCTGGAAAATCCCATGGATTCAGGAGCCTGGTAGGCTGCAGTCCATGGGGTCGCTAAGAGTCAGACACGACTGAAGGACTTCACTTTCACTTTTCATTTTCATGCGTTGGAGAAGGAAATGGCAACCCACTTCAGTGTTCTTGCCTGGAGAATCCCAGGGACGGGGGAGCCTGGTGGGCTGCCGTCTATGGGGTCGCACAGAGTGCGACTGAAGCGCACTGTGACGCGACTGAAGTGACTTAGCAGCAGCAGCAGCAGCAGCAGTACCAGCAGCAGCAGCCTGTTAACAGAACTAGGTTATAAACTGTATAAAACTCAACTAACACAAGTTATTTCATTTATAGTTCTCCATTTAGGCTCAGTGGTAAAATGTCCACCTGCAATGCAGGAGACTTGCAAGAGATGCAGGTTTGATTCATGGCTCGGGAAGATCCCCTGGAGAAGGAAATGACAACCCACTCCAGTATTCTTGCCTGGGAAATCCCAAGGACAGAAGAGCCTGGTGGGCTATAGTCCATGGGGTCGCAAAGAGTTGGACACAACTGAGGACATACACACACACACAAATTTACTTCTTAGATAATAAATGAAAGTTTCTTTAGTATGTTGTTTCTACTTTAAATTCTAAGCAGCAGAGTTAACAGTCAATCTCCATCTCTCCTCTTCTGGTTTCAGTTACTACCATAGTAATAATAACCAACAAAAAGATAATGTTTTGCATTGAAGTCCTAAATTCAATTAGCAACTCTACAACTTTTTATATTTGTTGACTCCTTTGATGAAGACATGCTCTATGTTCTCCAAAGGGACAGTTATTCAGGATTAAGATGAGTCTAACAGCTAGAGTGTAAACCACCTTAAGAACAAAATAGAATGTTTTTGGGAAGTAGTCAGTCATCATTATAAGAAAGAATTCACTATGTGTACATTTATGGAACAAATATATATTTATGATGACAAATAGGGGACTGAAAATTAATGTCCTAAGAAAGTTCTGCTTTGGCAAGTTTTCTAATTCAATTTAGTATCATGAGTTCTTGAAATATCACCTAAGATTCTTCAAGCCTATCTTTGCCGACAAGGTATCGTCTTTCAACCAGCAGTCTGAAGCAAGATGTCTAATAGCCTGAAATATCCTTTCCATTTTTGAAAGCTTCAAATGTCTCCACACTACAGAATTTATGACTATCCATGATATATTCCATCATTTCCCCTGTATTTTTTCCTGGCATTATGTTGAAAGGGTGATTTAAACATTAAGATTTATGTGTCATTTAGAGTAAAGGCAGTCAGTTTGTCATCAGAGAGATGTGATCTGGCTGCCATCTGACTAAAGTAGTGAGTTTCCTTTTTAGTGACAAGGCAAAAAGAAAAAAGTGAAGAGGACCATAGACAGCATTATTGAATCAACTCTGAACAACAGATATGCGGAGTCACTTAGGAACAGAAAAGCCTTGGTTTTGGTGTCAGACAGACCTCAGTTCTGGTCCTGAGTCTCTTTACCACTGCATAAACTTTGACTGAGTCCGTAACTACTCTGAGCTTCAGCTTCCTCATCAGTAAAATGGAAAGAATAATAGTGCTGTTGTAAGATTTAATGTGGTAATACACATATAGCAGTAAGTAAGCACAGAAGCTGACATATGGCAGACAAGTCCATAAAATTGTATGTTTCATTATCAAAATATTTTATAAGAAATAAGTAAAAGTCACTTTTTAAACTTTCTAACCACTAAACAACTCTTTCTCAAAATGTGGCATAAGGAAAATTTACATCAACATCAGAGTGTGAGGTGCTTATTAATAATGTGCATTCTGCCTCCCACACAGATCTCCTTAATTTTCTTAATTCATTTATCTACTGAATGAATTAACAAGTATTTCTACACCCATAATACATGCCTGTCACTGTCTGCCATTGGGAGAACAATGATATGACAGATAATTTCCCTGCCATTATAGAACTTACATTCTAGTGGGGAAGACACAAATAAATAAATAAGCAACAAGTGTTATAAACTAAATAGATTGATAATATAGGGCATAATCTGGGAAGGTCACCTTAGATAGGGTGGTCTGTCAAAACCTGTTCAGAGGAGGTGGCATCTGAACTGAGACTTGAAGGAGGAAATTGAGACCACCATGGAAAAAGATAGGGGAAAAGCATTATAGGCAGAAAGAATAAAAAAATTCAATGGCCTACAAGTCTGAAGTCTTGGCATGTTGATAAAGGAGACAGATGTAATTGGAATCTAGTGAGAGAGAAGAATGGTAGGAAACGATATTGGGGATGTTAGAGAAGAAAGAAATTATTCCCCATTATGCCATTCATATCCATTTTCTTCCTACTGCAAATTCTTCCCATCTGGGAATATCTTTTCCAGAATTAAAGCTGGTCTCTTTTTCTATACAAGAAACTATACAAGAGTTGGGACTTCCCTGTTGACTCAGTGGTAAAGAATTTGCCTGCAATGCAAAAGGCATGAGTTTGATCCCTGGCTTGGGAAGATCCCTTGGAGAAGAAAATAGCAACCCACTCCAGTACTCTTGCCTGGGAAATCCCATAGACAGAGGGACCTGACAGATGACAACCCAAGGGGTCACAAAAGTGACCCCATGTCCATGTTGTTAAGTCTTAGTGACTTAACAACATTCAAGGGTTGGTTAATGGGTAAACTACAGGCCCCATCATATTGCTATCTTGAGACGGAAACTGATGCTCAGCATCTCTCTCCACCAATCATTCTAGATTCCCTTCAGCCTCAATGAGTACATCTGCTAGACAAGGTAACTTATTTGGTAGATGACCCACACTATTATTCATGAGGAATCCAAGTCCCTGGTCACCATGACTTTCTCAGGCCATGACTAATGGACTTTACTATTACCATCAAAACTAAGCAGAGTTGCAGGGCTTTGCCAAAAGATGTCACATTAGATCATCTGGTTGCCATGTATATGATCCCCTGTTCCCATTGTATAACAGCCACTCTACTTTCCCCTAGTATTCAGGGTCAATTATGCTTTTCTGTTGATCTCCTTGTATGGGGAACCTATAGTAATTGGAAGACAGCAGTACTTTAAAATTACATGGAACTTTTACTATATTTCCTAATGGAAGCATTACCCCTTCTAGTCTCTAGCCTCAGAGCATAAAGCTTTTGGATTGGAGAGTATACATTTACCCCATTTGGGTCACTGGAAGTGATGATACGTGTGGTTATTCTGATTTCCTTAACTTGGTTCATGAACCAATTTATTCAACCTATTGGGGACCTAATACTATACAAAATCATTGATCTAGAGCAGGAACGCACACTTTTTGCAAAAATCTAAGCAGTAAATATTTTAGGCATTGCAGACCATAAAGTTTTTGTCACAACTACTCAACTCTGCCTCTATAGTGTGAAAGCAACCATTGGCAAATGTAAATGAAAGAGAATGATTGTTATCTAATAAAACTTTATTAACAACAAAGATGGGCTTTCCTTGTAGCTCAGATGGTAAGGAGTCTACCTGCAATGCAGGAGACCTGGGTTCAATCCCTGGGTCATGAAGATCCCCTGGAGAAGGGAATGGCAACCCACTCCAGTATTGCCTAGAGAATTTCATGGACAGAGGAGCCTGGCAGGCTATAGTTCATGAGGTTGCAAATAGTCAGACACAACTGAGCACCTAAGTACAACAACAAAGATGGCAGATCAGATATGGCACTTGGCCCCTTACTTGGAGTATATGGTGCATCCTGGAGGGTGACATGCCATTGCATCACCCTATCAGGCTGGCAGCTTCTGGGCAGTGGGCTGCCATGTGACAAGAGCCACTACCATACCCCCTTTGTTGTAGGTGGGATTTGGGGTTTGATTTGATGTTTTATGGAACCTAATTATCTGGTCATAAGATTAAACATACTGTAGCCCTCAAATAGTGATGCTGACCAAGCCTATGTCAGTAGGAATGACAAAATGAATGTTTTTTCCAGGGTAAAAGGGACCCAATATAATCAGTTTACTATGAATTGCCTCGGAGACCTTTTCAAATGATGGGGGATCAGTATTAGTTTCTCTTGCTGGCAGATTAGATATTTAGAAAGGGCAGTAGCTAAATAACTTTTGATAAGGGGGAACAGATCGTTTGGACGCTTACAGAGTCATCTTGCCAAACTGACTATTTATAAACCCATTGTCCCAGCACTGAATTAGGGGATGACAGATGCTATCTGATATCAGCTGGCCCATAAATCGATCATGGTATTTTTCCTCATTATACAAAACTTCTAGTTACATAAGGTCTGATGGACCTTATGGTCCACATATTAGAGCTGTTTATATTATGGCCTGAACTTGCTAGAGACCTCTTACCTTCTTTGAGCTTCACTAAAAGCAGGTAGAATATATGTCATTTGGTAAATGGATCCAAGAAATATTCCCAAGTATAAAATGATTTGCCACTCAGTACCTAAAGAGATCTACAAGGCATTATGCTAGCTTCCTAGTGGTGAGAAGTATGAGCTGTAAAATTTTTCTTAGTGTGGAGATGATACACAGACATGTTCCTGAAGACTGTTAAATTCACTGTTGTGTTAGTCTATGAATCTTCTGAGTATATATCCCCTACCCTCTGGAGCATATATGTCTTATCAAGGAGCTCGTAAATCTTACCAAGGCCTCCAACATGTTCATCATATCTTGCTCATTTGTGCCAATTAACATGAGTCATCACTATGGGAGACCAAGTGATGTACTGCAGAGTATCCAAATGGTTGGGGTCTCCAGGAACTACATTGTAAGAAAGGACTGGAGAGTTAACACAGCCTGAATCAAGGCTGTACTGTTCTGTATTTCTTATTTCATGTTGATAGAGGTAGAAAATAACACATTTGCCATATTAACAGCAAGTGCTGACAGTAAATAATAATTAATTAAATATGAACTCTGAAAGTCAAAGGGTCTTCTTGTTAGCACAAAAAGAGACTCTCAATTTCTGCATTTTTGAAGGGAAGAAAAATACTTTATAGATGGTGTTCACTCAGTCATGTCAAACTCTTTGTGACCCCATGGACTGCAGCATTTCAGGCTTACCTGTCCTTCACTATCTCCCAGAGTTTGCTCAAACTCATGTCCATTGAGTCGATGATGCCCTTCAACCATCTCATCCTCTGTCACCTCCTTTTCCTCCCACCTTCAATCTTTCCCAGCATCAGGGTCTTTTCCAAAATATTGCATCTTCAGCTCCAGCATCAGTCCTAACAGCCTAATAAGAGTATTAGAGCTCCAGAGAAAGTTGAGTTCTCAACTGTGGCAAATCTGATACAACATTGGAACCCTACTGGGAAAGCAAGGAATCTTGAATCTAGGGATAGAGCCAGTTGGGTCAGTTATCAAAGACCTAGAATTCCTATATCCTCCTGATCTTGCTGAGCTCACAGAAGTGGCCCACACATCCCTGTTAAAGGCTGGTGCTTCTCTTTCTGCTTTGCAAAACAATATGCATTCCTCTCAGGATCTGTCTTCACTTCCTCTCCTGACCACCAGACCAATATCTAGGGTCAATTTACAAAGTTACTCAACCAGGGAAGACTCAGTTCAGTTCAGTTCAGTTGCTCAGTCATGTCCAACTCTTTGCAACACCATGAATTGCAGCACGCCAGGCCTCCTTGTCCATCACCAACTCCTGGAGTTTACTCAAACTCATGTCCATCGAGTTGGTGATGCCATCCAGCCATCTCATCCTCTGTCGTCCCCTTCTCCTCCTGCCCCCAATCCCTCCCAGCATCAGAGTCTTTTCCAATGAGTCAACTCTTCGCATGAGGTGGCCAAAGTATTGGAGCTTCAGCTTCAAAATCAGTCCTTCCAATGAACACCCAGGACTGATCTCCTTCAGAATGGACTGGTTGGATCTCCTTGCAATCCAAGGGACTCTCAAGAGGCTTCTCCAACACCACAGTTCAAAAGCATCAATTCTTCGGCACTCAGCTTTCCCCACAGTCCAACTCTCACATCCATACATGACTACTGGAAAAACCATAGCCTTGACTAGACGGACCTTTGCTGGCAAAGTAATGTCTCTGCTTTTCAATATGCTATCTAGGTTGGTCATAACTTTCCTTCCAAGGAGTAAGTGTCTTTTAATTTTATGGCTGCCATCACCATCTGCAGTGATTTTGGAGCCCAGAAAAGTAAAGTCTGGCACTGTTTCCACTGTTTCCCCATCTATTTGCCATGAAGTGATGGGACTGGATGCCATGATCTTCGTTTTCTGAATGTTGAGCTTTAAGCCAACTTTTTCACTCTCCTCTTTCACTTTCATCAAGAGGCTCTTTAGTTCTTCTTCAGTTTCTGCCATAAGGGTGATGTCATCTGCGTATCTGAGGTTATTGATTTTAGAAAAGGCAGAGGAACCAGAGATCAAAGTGCCAACATCCACTGGATCATCAAAAAAGCAAGAGAGTTCCAGAGAAACATCTATTTCTGCTTTATTGACTATGCCAAAGCCTTTCACTGTGTGGACTACAATAAACTGTGGAAAATTCTTCAAGAGATGGGCATACCAGACCACCTGACCTGCCTCTTGAGAAACCTATATGCAGGTCGGGAAGCAACAGTTAGAACTGGACATGGAACAACAGACTGGTTCCAAATAGGAAAAGGAGTATGTCAAGGCTGTATATTGTCACCCTGCTTACTTAACTTATATGTAGAGTACATCACGAGAAATGCTGGGCTGGAAGAAGCACAAGCTGGAATCAGGATTGCTGGGAGAAATATCAATAACCTCATATATGCAGATGACACCACACTTATGGCAGGAAGTCTAGGTTTGCTCAAAAAGAAAAAGAAGAATATATCAAAGGATCAATAAGACCTCATTAACATATATTACCAGGTGTCAAGAGGTTCTAGATCAGGGGGGCAGAACTCAAAGCTGGATAAGTGAGAGTTTTATTTGCCATTCTTCTGGGGTATTGGCTTTAACTCCCTGGCAAGACTTTAGGGAAACTGTGTTAAGATACTGCTAGGATGATCCTGGGAAGCTTGGGGGAAAAAAAGCCTGTTCTAAACAAAGTGATAATTCTAGAACCATGAGCCTTCACACAATAACTTTTTAGGCCAGGGGTTTCTGTTAACCCTTTGTAACCAAGACATCAGCCAGTCAACTAAAATGTTTTGTTACACTCCTGTGTGCCTCCAGACAACAAAAACTATAAGATATTCAATTCAGTTCAGTTCAGTCGCTCAGTCATGTCCGACTCTTTGCAACCCCATAGACTGCAGCACGCCAGGCTTCCCTGTCCATTACCAACTGCCAGAACTTACTCAAACTCATGTCTGTAGAGTCAGTGATGCCATCCAACCATCTCATCCTCTGTTGTCCCCTTCTCTTCCCGCCTTCAATCTTTCCCAGCATCAGGGTTTTTTCCTATAGTCAGTTCTTTGCATCAGGTGGCCAAAGTATTGGAATTTCAGCTTCAGCATCAGTCCTTCCAATGAATATTCAGGACTGATTTCCTTTAGGATGGACTGGTTGGATCTCCTTGCAGTCCAAGGGATTCTCAAGAGTCTTCTCCAACACCACAGTTCAAAAGCATTAATTCTTCATCATTCAGCTTTCTTCACAATCCAACTCTCACATCCATACATGACCACTGGAAAAACCATAGCCTTGACTAGACAGACCTTGGTTGGCAAAGTAATGTCTCTGCTTTTTAATATGCTAAGTTGGTCATAGCTTTTCTTTCAGGGAACAAGCGTCTTTTAATTTCATGATTGCAGTCACCATCTGAAGTGATTTTTAAATTCTCCAGGGGATCTTCTCAACCCATGGATCAAACCCAGGTCTCCCACATTGCAGGTGGATTCTTTACCAGTTGTGCCACAAGGGAAGCCCAAGAATACTGGAGTGGGTAGCCTATCCCTTCTCCAGCAGATCTTCCCAACCCAGGAATCAAACCGGGGCCTCCTGCATTGCAGGCGGATTCTTTACCAACTGAGCTATCAGGGAAGCCCTTTATAAGATATTGGACTGCTGCAATATCATCGACTTCTAAAAGTAAAGTATGGGATTTCATTCATCAACATTTAATGTGCTGGATGTGACTTACCTGATTTTTCACTATGTACTATTTAGTTAATAAGAATTTATTGATGCGCCAACTGCCTAGAACTAAAGAATTAACAAAGTTCAGAAATGAATTCCTTGTTCTAATTTCAACATCTGAATTCATTTTGGCTTAGATCCCAACCCGTGAAGTCTTCAAAGATAACCAGTGAGTTCCTGACACCTAGAAGCACCACATTCTGCCCTTCCTCATTTGATACTGGTAGGATAGTTCTACCTATGAAGGAGAAGAAAGCAATCATGCACTGCTGTTAATCAGTAAACCATGAGCACTAGTCAAGAACTGAGCAGAGAACTAAACTTTATAGAGTCAGCAGTATTTAAATACTTCTCAGAATGCTAAATTTGAAGATTTAATCCAAACACTATCTAAATAAACCAATAAATACAAAACACACATAAAGAAATAAGTGTAAGTATGTGAGTTCATATTGTTTATAAATAATGAACAGCTCAGGGAGACTGGTTTTATATACAGTGCATTCTTCTCTTGGTGCTTGCTGTGTGTTTAGGAAAATGAAAATGTATTACAGCTGGAAAGTCAGTGAACTGCTTCATGCCAACACTCCAGACTTCTCTTCTGGATCCCATAGTCAAGGAAGCACTTGAGACTATGCAGAAGCTTCAACCTTTCCTGGACAAAGCAATCCAGGATACAACCACTTGGCTTCCTTCTGTGTGGAGGAGGCACTGAAAAATTTTCAAACTCTAGAATCATGTTCCTCATCATTTACGCAAGCCATACCACAACTTGTTAAGATCTTATGAGGGTAATACCATAATTCCCACTTCAGAGATGAAGAATCTGAGACACAAAGATGTTAAATGTCTTGTCCCAAGTCACAAAGCTAGTGAGAATAGAGACATCATTCAATCCTTCACGGTTTTCATGGAGAATTTGTGTCTTTATGACTTGGCAATGCTAACTTCTGCTCACATTATTTACTAACAATATTAATAAAAGCTGGAGTATATGAGAAGAATCAGGAGTGAAAAATATACAAATCATACAAATGAAGCTTATTACCCCCATTTGACCTGTTCCTTTGCCCAGACTGGCATCTGCATTTGATTTGAAAATCTTCACAGGAATCATGAGCCTCAAAGGACCACAAATGTTTTAGACACTTAAAAGAAACTTAATGGATAATTTTGCTGGTGATGTTCTAGAAAATACTGTTACCAAGACCATTCCTTTCAAAACTCTGAATTACCTAGGTGGCATATTTGCTTTGCTACCTAATTAAATGCACTGCTTATGCAATTCTATCAGATGTGATTCTTGGGTTCTTTTACTCATTTTTTCTTGGCTTTATTCTTCTAAATGGAAGTGTGAACTAAATTATATTATCATATCTCATCTTTTTTTTCTGGTCTTAAATACAATATGAACTTAATGTATGAAATCTAATGAATAGCAAAAGTTGTACAGTTGAAAGTTTGTAATACCTGACAAAGACACACGCAATATTTTCATAAACTTTTCTCTTCCTCATTTTCCTCCCTCTTTTTCCTCCCACCGCTTCATTTATCTTGTCTGCGCCTACACTACTAGGGCGCATTAGGTAAGCATACCTTTTCATTCTGCTTTATATCACCTATTTGCCTATTTCTTCAAAAGCCAAGAAGTTATTTGAGTAACTGATTGAATAATACCATATTTGATGGTTACAGGTTAAAGAGCATTTTGACATTTTTTTAATTTGAAAAATAAAGCTGTAACAGACTTTTCTATTAATTTCCTTTGTTAAATTACCATCACCAATTTCCCAAATATCTGCAGTGGGCTCTTCAATGACCTCCTGCAACTTCTCCTAATTCCCTCCAATCTAGTCTCGATGCTACAGTAAATAACCACTGGCAGAACTGAATGATTGTTCTTGGAATAAGCACCAGATTTTATTATGACAGCAAATCCCTGGATGTTTTGGCTTCTGCCTCCATCACCAGTCTCGTCTTAAAGTAATGCCCATTCTACTCTCTGCCCTTCCACCTCAGGATCTTTGTTCCAGTGGTTTCCTCTTCCTAGAGTTCACACTCTTCATCTATTTAACTCTTAATCATTCCTTAAGTTTCAAGTCAATCATCACTCTTTAAGGGAAACCTCCCCTAACTGTGCAGAATTCAGATTCCTGTTATATACTATTATGGAGTATATCACTGTGCTCTTTATAAAATTAAATATTACCTTTTATAAAAATCCTAAGTTATTTGGTAGACATGAAATACTATACCACTGTCATTTTAATTATGTTAATTTAAAGAAAGATATTTTTCAAATTCATATTGGTCATTTGTAGTTTTCCTATGAATCTTCTATATAATCTTGTTCACATTCTATTACCATGTTAATGTGTCTTTTATTGATTCATGAGTGTTCTTAATATTTTAAGAGAATTAATCATATGCTTAATCATTTGCAAATATTTCCTGCCCAGGTCAAGATATACTCTTAAAGTGTATGTATAGCAATTTTAGTGTTTGTAAATAATAAAACAGTGTAATAAATTTTATCAATAATTTCTTCATGCTTTCCTAATACTCCTATTTTTGAAAAGAAAGGATATTTCTTATCATAATATCAGTACTATAATACTATAATAGTTTCAGGTATACAGCACAGTGATTCAGTACTTTTATAAAGTACTGAATTAAAAGTCATTATAAAATAATGATTATAATTCCCTGTGCTATACAATACACCCTTGTTGCTTATCAATTCTATACATAGTATGTTTGTATCTTTTAATCACATAACCTTATTTTCTGCCCACTATTAATAGAAACAGTTTGTTTTCCATATCTGTGAGTCTATTTCTGTTTTGCAATACACATTCATTTATACTATATTTAAGATTCCACATGTGAGCAATAGCACACAGTTTTTGTCTTTCTCTGTCTGACTTGAAATAAGTGAAATACTAAGCATAATATTCTCTAGGTCCATCCATGTTGCTACAAAAGGCAGAATTTCATTATTTTGTTATGGCTAAGTAGTATTCCAGTGTATGAATCTATAGGGCTTCCCAAGTGGTGCTAGTGGTAAAGAACCTTCCAGCCAGTGCAGGAGACATAGAGATGCAGGTTCAATTTATCCATTGGTCTGTCAATGAATATTTTGGTTAATATCTTGGCTAATATACATAAGTGTTTTTATGAACAATGTGGTATGTGTATCTTTTCAAATTAGTATTTTCATTTTTTCCAGATATATACCCAGGAGAGGAATTGCCTGATCATATGATAGTCCCATTTTTAGGTTTTTGAGGAACCTCCATAATATTTTCCACAGTTACTGTACCAATTTACATTCCCACCAACAGTATACTAGTGTTCCATTTTTTATACCACAATAGTATAAAATTAGAACAATTACAGAGAGAAAAAATAGAAAAGAACAAATACATGATGACTAAACAACATGCTATTATAAAACCAATGAGTCAATGAAAACATCAAAGAGGAAATCAGAAAATGCTTCAAGACAAATGAAAATAGAAGCAATTCTCCAAAATCCATGGGATCCAGTACAGTAGTCCTAAGAGGGAGGTTTAGAGCAATATAGGCCTTCCTCAAGAGATATGAAAATATCAAGCAATCTAATATACCACCTAAAGGAAATAGAAAAAGAAGAACAAAGCCCAAAGTCAGCAGGAGGAATGAAATAATGAAGATCAGAAAGGAAATAGAGATCAAAGAAAGCAATATAAAAGATCAATGAAATCAAGAGCTGTAATTATTTTTAAAGATACAAAAAATTGGCAAACTTTTAATCAGGCTCACCAAGAAGAAAAGAGACCCAGGCAAACAAAATAAGAAATGAAAGAGGAGAAATAACAACTGATATCACAGAGATACAAAATATCACAAAATAATGCTATGAACAATTATATGCCAATGAATTGGAAAACTTAGAAGAAATGGATACATTTGTAGAAAAATGAAACCTTTGGGAATGGAATCAAGAATAAATGAACAATTTGAACACATTGATCACTGGTAGTGAAATTGTATTTAAAAAAATAAACTCTGAACAAATAAAAACCCATGACTGGACAGCATCACAAGGGTATTTTACTAAACATATAAAAAACTAACAGCTATTTTTTTCAGACTATGCCCATAAACTGAAGAAGAGAGAACATTCCCAAATTCATTCTTCAATTCCACCATTACCTTAATACAAAAACTACACAAAGACACAACAACAACAACAAAAGATCAAATTACAGGTCAATATCTCCAATGAATACAGATGCAAAAGTCCTCAACAAGGTACCAGCAAACTGAATCCGACAATACATAAAAACAATCATACACCATCACCAAACTGGATTTATTACAGGGATGCAAGGATGGTTTGACATTTGTAAATCAATCAATGGGATACACTACAGTGATTAAGAGAAGGATAAAAGTCACATAATAATTTCAACAGATACAGAAAAAGCATTTGACAAAATTCAGCATCCATTCATGATAAAACCTCATTAAGGTGGGTATAGAGGAAACATATCTCAACATAAGAAAGGATATTTACAACACACCAATGGCTAACATCATACTCACAAGTGAAGAGCTGAAAACCTTTCCTCTAAATTCAGGTACAAGACAAAATTGCCAACTCTCACCACTTCTCTTTAGCATAGTTTGGGATGTCCTAGCCACAGCAACTAGACAAGAAAAATATAGTTATCCAAACTTGAAGGGAAGAAGCAAAACTGTCACTATTTGGAGATGACATGATACTAACTGTAGAAAAACTTAAGTCTCCACCTCAAAACTGTTAGAGCTAATAAATGAAGTCAACAAAGTTGCAGGATACAAGATTAATATACAGAAATCTATTGCTTTTCTATAATATAATATTAAAATATCAGAAAGAGAAAGCAAAAAGTAATAATTGCAGCTAAAAGAATACCTGGGAATAAACTTAATCAAGGAGGTAAAATATCTATACTATGAAAACTACCAAACATTGGTGAAGGAAATTGAAGATCGTGCAAAGAAATATTTAGATATACTGTGCTCTGGGATTGTAAGAATTAATATTGTTAAACTATCATACTATTCAAAGGAATCTACAGATTTAATGCAATGCCTATCAAACTACCAATGACACTTTTCACAGGACGAGAAAAAATAACCCTAAAATTCATATGGAATTACAAAAGACCCCAAATTGCCAAAGCAATCTTGAGGGAAAAGAAAAAAGCTGGAGGTATCATACTCTCTGACTTCAAACTATACTACCAAGCCCCAGGAAATGCAACAGCATGGCACTGGCACAAAAACAGACACATAGATCAATGGGACAGAACAGAAAGACCGGAAATAAACCCCACACACTCCTGGTCAGGTAATCTATGACAAAGGAGACAAGAATATACAATGCGACAAACAGTCTCTTCAATAAGTGGTGCTGGGAAAACTGGGCAGCTGCATGTAAAAGAATAAGATTAGAACATTTTCTCACACCACATACAAAAATAAGTCAAAATGGACTAAAGGCTTAAAAATAAGACCAGAAACCATAACATAGAAGAAAATACAAGTATAACATACTTAGACATAAATTGTAGTGATATTTTTTGGATTTGTCTTCTAAAGAAAAGGAAACAAAAGCAAAAACAAACAAATGGAATCTAACTAAACTTAAGAGCTTTGCAACAAAACAAAAAGACAGTTACTGAATGGGAGAAAATATTTGCAAGTGATAGGACTGTGTGTGTGTGCATGTGTGTTAGTCACGTAGTAATGTCTGACTCTTTGTGACCCTATGGATTGTAGCCTGTCATGTTCCTATGTCCATGGAATTCTCCAGGCAAGAATACTAGAGTGGGTAGCTATTCCCTTCTCTAGGGGATCTTCCCAACCCAGGGATTGAACCAAGATCTGCTACATTGCAGGCATATTCTTTACCACCGGAGCCACCAGGGAAGTCCAAGTGATATGATTGATAAGAGGTAAACATAAAAAAATATAAACAACTCATATAACTGAATATCAAAAAACAACCTGACTGAAAAATGGGTAGAAGACCTGAATAGACATTTTCCAAAAAAGATACACAGGTGGTCATGAGACGGATGAAAAGATGATCAACATTGCTAATTATTAGAGATATGCAAATCAAAACCATAATGAGATATTGTCTCACATCTATCAGAATGGATAGCATGAAAAAGTTTACAAATAATAAATATTGGTGAGGATGTGGAGCAAAGGGAACCCTGTTGGTAGGAATGTAAACTGGTGCAATCACTGTGAAAAATGTTATGAAGTTTTTCCTCAAAAACTAAAAATGGAACTATTATATGATCTAGCAATATATCTGGAAGGAAGGAGATATATATCTGGCTATATATCTGGAAGGAAGGAAAATTCTAATTTGAAAAGATGCATGCATTGCAATGTTCATAGCAGCACTGTACATCAGTTAAAATATGGAAGCAACCCAAGTATCCATCAATAGACAAATGAATAAAGAATAAGTGGTATGTATGTACAATAAAATATTACTCATCCATAAAAAATGAAATTTTGTTATTTGCAACAACAGGGATGAACCTGGAGGGTATTATGGTTAGTGAAGTAAGTCAGACAAAGAGAAATACCGCATGTTATCATTTGTATTATGATATCTAAAAGTAAAATAAATGAGCATAACAGTGAAAACAGACTTACAGACATAAAGAACTAGTAGTAACCAGCGGGGAGCAGAAAGAGGGAAGGGGCCGAGTAAGAATAGGAGATTAAGAGGTCTAACTATTATGTACAAAATAAATAAGCTAGAATGATATAATATATGGAACAGGATATATATATCCAATATTTTATAATAACTTTAAGTGGCGTATAATCTATAAAAATATTTACTATGCTGTACAACTGAAACTAATATTTTATAAATCAACTATATTTCAATTAAGAAAAAACTCTAGAGAGTATTCAAATTTTCCACATTTGCAATGCTTTTTTTTTCAATTTGTTTAAACCATAATCCAAATTAGGTCTATATGTCACAATTTAAATTCCTTTAGATCTATAAATTTTCCAATATTTCCTTTCAATTTGTTTATTGAAGAGAGTAGAGGTTTTTTCCGTATAGTTTTTGCAGTTTGGAGTCTGCTAATTGCAGTCCCATGGTGTCATTTAACATGTTCCTCTGCTCCATGTTATGTTTCTCTATTTAGATGTTGAGATATAAGCAGATTCAAGCTTAATTTTTTGGAAAATACCTCAGAGGTATTGCAAGGTAAAGTTGTTTTTTTTTTTTTTTTTTCTCTCTCTCTCTTTTAATGATGTTACAGGTCACTGGTGGTCTTTATTTAGATTGCTCATTTGCTAGAGGTTGCAAAATAGTGATATAATCTTTATTTCCTCTGGAATCCAGAATAATTGCAGAAAACTTATTAATTCTATTTGATCTCTTCATAGGCCCTCTTCCGCCTATGGCTAAAAGAGAACAATTGTGATAGAATTAGAAGATAGTCTTCACCCCCAGAGCCAGTTAAACCAGTAGTGACAAAATTAACTTTTCCTCTTCAGTCTGATGACAGCAAAGTTGCCTCTGTGATGGGAGGAAGGGCAGCAGGAGACCATGGAAAGAAACATTTTCTCACCAAAATATATGTGAAGTGTTTCACACTTAACACACTCTCAGAGAATCTATAAATTAAAGATTGTTGTTTATTTGTACTTAAGATTTTGTTTTGTTGAAAGCTCTCTTTGTCCCTTAGGCACAGGACTGAAAACCTAAAATTGACTTTCTTGGTGTATATTATGGGCTTTCCTGGTGGCTCAGATTGTAGAAAATCGGCCTGCAATGCAGGAGGCCAGGGCTCGATCCCTGGGTTGGAAAGATTCCCTAGGGAAGGAAATGACAACCCACTCCAGTATTCTAGACTGGAGAATTCCACAGACAGAAGAGCCTGGCAGGCTACAGTCTAGGGGGTCGTAAAGAGTCAGACATGACTGAGTGACTAATACTTGACTTACCTTGGTGTATATTACAATAAGTTTTTTTTTTAATTACTGTTTATGATACCAGCAATTTCTCTGCCAGCTATGAAAAAGGGCATTAACTTTTAAGAGACTGTTGAGACCAACAGCAGAGAATGAAAATGAAATACCCTCAAAGCAGTAGATGCAAAACACTAGTTCATCTGGCCCACTTTGTCTGGCTGCCCATTGCCCAAGTACCAATGTATATTCTTCACACAGATGATGTATATTTTTATAATTTTCCCACATAAGTTGTCAGCATAAACTCAAGGCAGCATATGTATAAATGTGTGTATATATATATATTCTTAAGTGTTTCATTACTTTGAAATAAACAACGAAGTATGAAATGTGATGTTTTGCTTTCTCTGGTTTCTGCTGAAAACTTCAAAGAAGCTGAGCTGATATGTGAACTGCCATGATTCAAGGGGTGCAGAATGTCAGTATTTTCAATCAGACTTATTCAAAAGCTGGTTGAGCTTTTGAATATTTGGGGCATTGATTCAGAAAAGAGTGTAAGGGTGCATACTTCAGAGTAGACTAAACATGCTTGTCACTAATTCACATTTGTGCATTTTTGTTTCTCCAATTTGAAATAGGTGACCAAAACAATCCAAAGAGATAGAATAGGACATTAATTCAAACATGACAAATTCAGTTATTTTAATTCTAGGCATTTTGATTAGCAGTGAAAGGATTTCAGACTACAAAAAATAAGTCCTATGTGATCCAGACATCTAAGTCATTAACATTTGTGATATGTATACCCAAGTATTTCATTTCATAAATTTATGATATGAAGAATGATTTAAGATGGTACTCTATAGGATATAAAGGATTTTTATATACATTTTCTTAGTGAAAACTCACAAAATCCCTCAAACTTTCTGTGTCCAAAGCCCATTCTCTTTGTTTCATTTGATCCCCACCTCGGTTTTCTTTTTTATTTATTTTAATGAAGTATTTTAAATATATGATCTCCATTGGATAATGAGGAAAATGTCATCTTTGACACAAATAGAGATATTAGACTGAGATTTTTTTCCTCATTTAAAGCTATACTTTTCATTTGAGGCCCTCTACTTTAAAGATTTAATTAATTAAAAGATGATTCCCTTACTCTAAGTCTCACTTATCACAGCTACATGATTGACATTCTTACCCGGACATCCAAATGGCATATCAATTGCAATTCTGCCTAACATAGGCCTGAACTGCTGCTGCATGACAATTATTCTTTCCTGAATCTTCTTCACCTCAGTAAACATCATCACTATACCCAATTATTCAGGTGAAAAATCTAGTCATCCTTAATTCTTCTATCCCTTAACTCCATTATCACTGCTGCTGCTGCTGCTAAGTCGCTTTAGTCGTGTCCGACTCTGTGCGACCCCATAGATGGCAGCCCACCAGGCTCCCCCGCCCCTGGGATTCTCCAGGCAAGAACACTGGAGTGGGTTGCCATTTCCTTCTCCAATGCATGAAAGTGAAAAGTGCAAGTGAAGTCGCTCAGTCGTGTCCGACTCTTCGAGACCCCATGGACTGCAGCCTACCAGGCTCCTCCATCCATGGGAGTTTCCAGGCAAGAGTACTGGAGTGGGGTGCCATCGCCTTCTCTGCCATTATCACAGTACCATCCAATTCACCAACAAATGCTTTTGGATCCACCTGAAACATATATTCCACATCTGTTTACTTCTCTTTCTTTATACTATATTCACCCTGGTCTAAGTCATTGTTATTTCCAGCTTTGATGACTGCAAAAGTCTCCCAGCTGGTTGTTTCTCTGCTACTTGTGCACCTCTATAATCTACACAAAAGTCATAGTAACATTTTTAAATGTGAAACAGATTTTTTTTCAAACTTCTACATCAAATTTTTTGGTAGCCTCCTACTGAATTTTGAATAAAATCTAAATGGCCAATTAGGTACCACAGGATATGACCCTGCCCTTTTCTATGACTTCTCCTTCTTTAATTCCTCACTGCCTATGCTTTTGCCACCTTATACTTCTAGAATAAGCCAAAATCTTTCCCTCCTTAGGGGCTTTGCCTCCAGGTCTCTGCATATCTGGCCCCTTCTAGTCACTCAGTCTCAGTTCAGATGTTCACATTCTCAGTTCACATTCTCACTGACATTCACTCGTAAGTAGCCCTTTCCCACCACTGTAACCCATCACTTTCCATTACAACATTTCAGTTTCCATTTATTTCATAGCATATATGTGTGCTCAGTCACTTCAGTCATGTCTGACCTGGCAGGCTGTAGCCTGCCAGGCACCTCTGTCCACAGAATTCTTCAGGCAAGAATGCTGAAGAGGGTAGCCATTCCCTTCTCCAGGGGATCTTCCCGATCCAAGAATGGAAACTGCATCTTTTATGTCTCCTGCATTGGCAGGTGGGTTCTTAACCACTAGTGCCACCTGGGAAGCCCTTATTTCATAGCATCAATCACTAATTTCATTTATTTGGTTATTTGATTATTTCTACCTCCCTACCCCAATGCCATGCTTACTCCTTGGAAGGAAAAGTATTACCAACCTAGACAGCGTTTTAAAAAGCAGAGACATCACTTTGCCAACAAAGGTCCGTCTAGTCAAGGCTATGGTTT
Organism: Bos javanicus; assembly: GCF_032452875.1. NCBI lineage: Eukaryota > Metazoa > Chordata > Mammalia > Artiodactyla > Bovidae > Bos > Bos javanicus. Next base: position 43,954,245 of record NC_083868.1, read on the forward strand.
TTCCAGTAGTCATGTATGGATATGAGAGTTGGACTATAAAGAAAGCTGAGCACCGAGAATTGATGATTTTGAACTGTGGTGTTGGAGAAGACTCTTGTGTTGGAGAGTCCCTTGGACTGCAAGGAGATCCAACCAGTCCATCGTAAAGGAGATCAGTCCTGGGTGTTCATTGGAAGGACTGATGTTGAAGCTGAAACTCCAATACTTTGGCCACCTCATGTGAAGAGCTGACTCATTGGGAAAGACCCTGATGCTGGGAAAGATTGAGGGCAGGAGGAGAAGGGGACAACAGAGGATGAGATGGTTGAATGGCATCGCTGACTCAATGGACATGAGTTTGGGTAGACTCCGGGGGTTAGTGATGGACAGGGAGGACTGGCGTGCTGCAGTCCATGGGGTCGCAAAGAGTCAGAAATGACTGATCAACTGAACTGACCCCAATGCCAGTTTAAGACTAAATATTAAAAAACTAAAATCATGGCATCCAGCCCCATTACTGCATGGCAAATAGAAGGGGGAAAGGTGGAAGTAGTGACAGATTTCCTTTTCTTGGGCTCCAAAATCATTGTGGACAGTGACTGCAGCCATGAAATCAGAAGACAATTGCTTCTTGGCAGGAAAGCGATGACAAACCTAGACACTGTGTTGAAAAGCAGAGACATTACTCTGCTGACAAAGGTCCATATTGTCAAGGCTATGGTCTTCCCACTGGTCATGTACAATTGTGAAGGCTGGACCATAAAGAAGGCAGAACACCAAAGAATTGATGCCTTTGAACTGTGGTGCTGGAGAAGACTCCTGAAAGTCCCTTGGACAGCATGGAGATCAAACCAGTCAATCTTAAGGGAGATCAACCCTGAATATTCACTGGAAGGACTGATGCTGAAGCTGAAGCTCCAGTATTTTGGTCATCTGATGTGAACAGACGACTCCCTGGAAAAGTCCCTGATGCTGGGAAAAATTGAGGGCAGAAAAAGAGGGTGTCAGAGGATGAGATGGATGGACGGCATCACTGATGTAATGAACACGAACTTGGGCAAACTCTGGGAGATGGTGAGGGACAGGGAGGCCTGGCATGCTGCAGTCCATGGAGTCACAAAGAGTCAGATATGACTGTGTGATTGAACAATAAAAACCCCGATGCCATCCTATGAATGGGGATCTAGTCTGTCTAGTTCATCCCTCTATGCCTTGAGTTGTGCCTGCATACACTCAGTTCTCCATGAAGATTTGTTAAATGAGCAAAAGAACAAAGTCCCTCCTGTTTGCTTAAATCAATAGAATTCTGGCTATATAGAATTCCCATTTTGTTTTAGGCTTGAAAATGGGAAAATGTGAGGGGAAATGTACATTTTTCTGCAAGGAATGCTAGAAACCCAGGCTCATATAATAGAAAACTTATTATCATAAAGGAAAAAAAAATAAAGGATAAATTATAAGAAATATTTAGAGATATTTGTGGACAGTAATATACCCATTTCATGGGTGTTGAATCTATATACATCCAGAAGCCCACACCACAGCCTGGCTGGTATGCTACTGCCTTCTATAGAATGCTGAGAAAACTGGGCTTGTGGTCTAATATAACAGGAAGGGCGGTTTGAGAGGCAGCAGGATTACTGCCAATATGACAGGGCCTCTCACCCTCAGCTCCCAGAGCGGAGAGACCAAGAACCACAAAACCACCAAGGCCAGTGCTCTGACTTCTGGAGAATATACAGGCCCCAGGGTAAGTAATGAGCTAGGCCTGGCAGACTGTATGTTATTCCGAGATGAGATGAAGAGAAACAGAGCAGAGATGGATGAGCGCCCGTGGGAAAAGGCGAGTATCAGCTCTCACACACACCATTGTGCCCTGCGTGACTGGGTTAAACAGAAATCTGGCAGGCAGCGAGAAAAGGAACTGAAGGAAGCAAAAAAGAGCAGACAATGCACTGCTCTCTCATTCTCTAACTTTCTGGTGAGGAAATAAAATGTTGCTACCAAGTACCACGTGATGGCATTAATTATCTCATTCTTCCATCATCAAGAGAGAATCGATTCATATTATCATTAATGTGAGGTCACTTTAGAAAAGGTAGTACATTGTAGTGATTAGTAATTGAAATTCTGGATCCCATGCAAACTTGGGCTCAAATTATGGTTTTATCTCATAGAACCATAACACTTTTTTTATAGTGAGGATGCTTTATTAACACTACATGAGATTGTATAAGGAAAAAATAGATGGTTCATGTGAAAAGATTAATTCAGCACCTGAAACAGAGAGCTCTCAATAAATAACAAAATATAAACAAGATATGAAATTACTATTTTACCATCTAATCTTCTTTTATCTTCCAATGGACAAAGCAAGTGGTCTAAATAAACACACATATTCTCCACAAAAAGAATCTATGGGATATTTTGAATGTGAAAGAAGTTAAGGAGCTAAAAAAGGTAAGTGTTCTATATTTAAAATATGTGTAGGTCTAGAAACCCCCCCAAAAGTCAACTATGAGCTGCAGGCTTTTAATTATTAAGAGCAATAGCCAGGTGTCAAATAAAGAACAAATAATATAATTTTAGAATTAAAATATAAACTTTTATATTGATGCAATATACTATTATTTTCCACTTGTTTGGCAAAGAATAAAAAGTTGAAGGATGACATTTAATAATAATAGTGTATAAAGAAATATGTATAAAGAAATATGTACCCTTGTACACTTCTGTTGGAAGCATAAGTAAATATAAACTCTCTGGAGGACAATTTTCCAACATGTGCCAAACACTTTAAAAATGCTTCATCTTTGATCCAGAACTTATTCTAAGAAAACAACAAAGGAGTTCCACAAAGATACATGCATAAGTATCTCATTTTAGATTTTTTAACAGTCCTTCCTGCTCACAGAAATCTTGCCTGTCCATTGTTGAGATTTTGCTAAATAAATTATGGTAAATATTTTGTAGCCACTGAAAATGATAATATAGATATACATTGACATTACAAAGCTCATGATACATTGCCATTAATTGTAAAAGTTAATATTTTCCTGCACTTAGAAATATGATATCAGTTCTTTGATGTATATATATCATTAAGTATATAAAGTATATCATTAAGTATATATCATTAAGTATAAAAAAGAAAGTGAGAAAGTGGCAAAATTGGCAGAGTAGGAAGACCCTGAGCTCACTTCTCCCATGATTGTTGTTGTTTAGTTGCTAAGTTGTGTCTGACTCTTTGAGGCCCCATGGATTGTAGCCCTCCAGGCTCCTCTACCCATGGGATTTCCCAGGCAAGAATGCTGGATTGTTTTGTCATTTTCATCTCCAGCGGATCTTCCGACCCAGGGGTCAAACTTAGGTCTCCTGCTTGGCCAGCAGAATCTTTACCACTGAGTCACCTGGGAAGTCCACCCCCTCTCATAAGCACACTACAATTACAAATATTTATAGAGCAGTTGTCAATGAAAACAACCCAAAGACTAGCAGAAGAGATCTTCTATAACTGAAGATATAAATAAGGAATCACAATAAAATAGGGAGGAGGAGCAGAGACAAGGTAGAGTCAAGATCTGTACCCCCAGGTAGGCAACCCACAAATGGGAGAATAATCACAATTAAAGAGGTTTTTCCCCAAAAGAATGAGGCCTCTGAGCCCCACATCAGGATCCCCAATCTGAAGGTCCTGCACCAAAAAGTGAGGTCCCCAAACATTTGGATTTGAAGGCCAATGGGGTATACTTCCAGGAGAGTCAGAGGTCTGTAGAAACCAGTCTCTGCTCTTAAAGGACTCACACAAACTCTCACACACTCCAAGATCCAGGGCAGAAGCAGCATTTTGAAAGAAGTGTGGGGCAGACACACTTGCTGATCTTGGAGAGCCTCCCCTAGAAGCAGCTGGAAACTGGAACCCATCCAGGGAAAAAAGATGCTGGCAGCAGCCATATAGGGGCAGCAGCTATTTAGCTCCTAAATGGTGCTGGCAAGTGCCATTTTGGAACACTCCTTCTGTCATATAGGCACTAGGACCAGCTCCTCCCACTAGCCAGTCAGTATCTTGGGGACACCCCAGGTCAAGCAATTTTGGTTGGGGTCATAGTCACACCCACCTGCAGGGTGCCTACCGTAAGACCTCTGGCAGCCCCCAGTCATCCCAGGACTCGATAGTACCCACCAGAGCGTCCAGGGCCCAGCTCCACACATCAGTGGGCCAGCACTATCTCTGGGGCACGCATCACCCTGCAGCTAGCCATGTCAGAAGCCAGCCTCACCAGCCAGCCAGTTGACACCAGACCTGGGACCCTCCTAGGTCACAACCTCACCAATCAGTAGGCTGACACTAACTCTGGGACTCCATGTGCCCCATTACCAGCACCATGGGACCCTGCTTTGCCCACCAGAAAGCCTATACTAGCCCCAAGACCACCCAGGGTTCTGCAGCCAGCCAACTCAGGACATGATCCTGTCTGCTAGTGGGTCAGCATCAGGATTCCTCTGGTCATGCAGCCAGCCATGCCAGGACCTAGTTCCACCAACCAACTGGAACAAGGTCAGTCATGCGTATCAGAATGCCCATGGTAGTCAGTCCACCTCAACAGAAGGACAAATGCAGCCCAAATAGAGGGCACCTCTAGGACACATAGCTGTGGTGACCAGAGGGAAGTGTACTGTTGGGCCCCATAGAATGTCTTCTGCATAGGGCTATGTCTCCAAGTTCAGGAAATATACATAGAAATGAAAGTGAATTGGTCAAAATGAGGCAACAGAGGAATATGTCCCAAATGAAGGAACAAGATAAAAACTCAGAACAAAAAGTAAGTAAAGTGGAGATAAGCAATCTACCTGATAAAGAATTCAAGGTAATAATCATAAAAATGCTCAAAGAACTCAGAGGAAGAATGGAAAAACATAGTAAGAAGTTTCACAAAGAGTTAGAAAAATATAAAAAATAACCAAAGAGAGCTGAAGAATACAATAACTGAAACAATATACTAGAAGGAATCAACAGTATAACCCTAACCCTAACTAATTAATTTAAAAAATAAACTGCAAACTAGAAGACAGAGTGATTACCTAAGGTAAATGTAAAAAGGAAAAAAGAATTTTTTAAAAATGAGGTGCATGTAAGAGACTTCTGGGACAATGTCAAGTGTACCAACATTCATATTAAGAGGTTCCCAAAGACCTACCTTATAGCACAGGAAACTCTGCTCAGTATATATAACAACCTAAATGGGAAGTGAATTTGAAAAAAAAATAGATACATGTATATGAATAACTAAATTACTTTGCTGTACATCTGAAAGTAACACAACATTGTTAAGCAACTATACTCTAGTATGAAATAAAATGTTTTTTTCAAAAGTCATCCCAAAAGGAGACAAAAGAAATAAAATTTCAGAGAATATACTTGAAGACAAAATAACTGAAAATTTCCCTAACATGAGAAAGGAAATAGATATTCAGGTCAAGGAAGTAGAGTCAGGATCAACAGGATCAACCCAAGAACCTGACACCAAGACACATTCTAATTAAAATGGTAAAAATTAAAGACAGAAGATACCAGAAACAGCAAGGAAAAAGCAATAAATTATGTACAAGGAAACTCCTTCCCATAAGACTCAGCTGAAATTTTAGCAGAAAATATGCAGGCAAGAAAGGAGTGACACAATATACATAAAGTGATGATAGGGAAAAACCTACAAGCAAGAATATTCTGTCTGGCAAAGATATCATTAAGGTTTGAAGGATTAAAAGTTTTACAGATAGAGTTAGAAGTTTTACAGAAAAGCAAGAGCTATCTCCAAGAGGTGGTGCAGTGGTCAAACATCAGCCTGTAAAGCAGGCAACTTGCGAGTTCGATCCCTGGGTCAGGAAGATCCCCTGGAGAAGGAAACGGCAACCCACTCCAGTAGTCTTGCCTGGAAAATTCCATGGACAGAGGAGCCTGGTGGGCTACAGTCCATGGCGTCGTGATGAGTCAGGCATGACTGAGCGCGAGCACACAAGAGTTAAAAGACATTCATCAACACAAAACAGCTGCACTAAAAATGTTAAAGGGACTTCTCTAAGAGGAAAGGAAAAGGCCACAAAATGAAAAATCTCATTGGTAAAGGCAAATATATAGTAAAAATAGTAGATCAACCACTTATATAGCTAGTAGGGAGATTAAGAGACCAAAGTAGTAAAATCATCTAAATCCACAATAAGTAGTTAAGGGATTACACAAAACAAAATGATGTAAAATATGATGTCAAAAACAGTGAATGTGGGTGGGTGAATTAAAAATGCAGAGTCATTAAATGCATCTGATCTTAAGAGATCAGCAACTTAAAATAATCACATATACATAAATTATTATATATACACTTCATGGAAATCACAAACCCCAAATTTATAATAGATGCACACACAAAAAGAGAAAGGGATAAAATGTGACACTAAAAGTGAAAGTTGCTCAGTCGTGTCTGACTCTTTGTGACCCCATGACATATACAGTCCATGGAATTCTCCAGGCCAGAATACTGGAGTGTGTAGGCTTTCCCTTCTCCAGGGGATCTTCCCAACCCAGGGATCAAACCCAGGTCTCCCACATTGCAGGAGGATTCTTTACCAGCTGAGCCACAAGGGAAGCCCAAGAATACTAGAGTGGGTAGCCTAGCCCTTCTCCAGCAGATCTTCCCAACCGAGGAATCAGACCAGGGTCTCCTGCATTGCAGGCTGATTCTTTACCAGCTGAGCTACCGAGGAAGCCTGTGACACTAAAGATAGTCTTCAAATCACAGGGGAAGAGCACAAAAGAAGAAAGGAACAAAAAAGAACTGCAAAAATAACACCTAATCAATTAACAACATGGCAGCAAATACACAGCTACGATAATTACTTCAAATGTGAACAGACTTAATGTTCCAATTGAAAAATATAGAATGGCTGAATGGATGTAAAAACAAGATCCATACATGCTGCCTACGAGAGACTCACTTCAGCTTTAAAAACACACACAGACTGAAAGTGAGGGGATGGAAAAGGTATTTCATGCAAATGGAAACATAAAGAAAGCCAGGTACTTACATGAGACACAATAAAAATACTGTAAAAAGAGATAAAGATATTACATAATAATAATTATGTAATCAATCCAGGAAGATATAACAATTATTAAGAAAAATATGTCCCCAACATAGGAGTACCTAAATACAAAAAGCAAATATTAACAACCAGGAAAGATAAATAGCCAGTACTACAATAGTAGCATGGGAATTTAACATCCCACTTACATCATTCAGACAGAAAATTAATAACGAAACACTGGCCTAAAATGATACATGTAGTTCAAATGGCGTTAAGAGATACATATAGAATATTCCACCTGAAAGCAGCAGAATACATACTCTTTTCAGGTGCACATGGAGCGTTCTCCAGGACAGATCATATACTAGGCCATGAAACAAGTCTCAGTAAATTTAAGAAGATTGAAATCATAACTAAACATCTTTTCTAAGGCAAACGCTATGAGGCTGGAAATCAACTACAAGAAAAAAATTTTCAAAACACAAAAGTATGTGTTGGCTAAACAATATGCAACTAAACAACCAGTAGGGCACTGAAGAAATCAGAAAGGAAATAAATACCTGGAGTCAGATGAAAACAAAAGCAAAATCAATGGTACTCAGCAAAAGCAGTTCTAAGAGGGAACTTTACAGTGATAAAGACTATCTCAGGAAACAAGAAAAATCTGAAATAAACAAACTAACATTACAACTAAAGGAACTAGATAAACAAGACATACAAAACCAGAATTCAGTATAGGGAAAGAAATAACAAAGATCAGAACAGATAAATGAAATAGATATCAAAGCTAACAAAAGATCAATGAAACTAAGAACTGTTTATTTGAAAAAAATTCATAAACCTTTAGTAGACAGACTCATCAAGAAAAAAAAAAGACAATCCAAATAAATAAAATCAGAAGTAAAAAAGTATAAGATAAACTGACAAAAAATTGCAGAGGAAGCACACTTCCAAACTCATTCTACAAGTATCATCCTGATAATAAAATCAAAGATATACTTTTAAAAAAGAAAATTACAGGTTAATATCACTGATGAGCATAGATGCAAAAATCTGGGACAAAATATCAACAAACTGAATTTGAGAATATATTAAAAGGATCATATAGGATATATCATGATCAAGTGGGATTTATCCTAGGGATGGAAGGATGGCTCCATATCCACAAATCAGTCACTGTGATACACTGCATTGCTGTTGTTGTTCAGTTGCTCAGTTCTGTCTGACCTTTTGCAACCCCATGGATTGCACATGCCAGGCTTCCCTGTCCTTCACCATCTCCTGAAGCTTTCTCAAACTCATGTCCATTGAGTCAGTGATGTCATCCAACCATCTCATACTCTTTTGTCTCCTTTTCCTCCTGCCTTCAATCTTTCTGGCATCAGGGTCTTTTCCAATGAATTGACTCTTCACATCAGGTGGCCAAAGTATTGGAGTTTCAGCTTCAACATCAGTCCTTCCAATGAATATTCAACGTTTATTTCCTTTAGGATCGACTGATTTGATCTGCTTGCAGTCCAAGGGACTCTCAAGAGTCTTCTTCAGCACCACAGTTCAAAAGCATCAATTCTTTGGTGCTCAGCATTCTTTATGGTCCAACTCTCACATCCATACATGACTAGTGGAAAAACCATAGCTTTGATTATACAGACCTTTGTTGGCAAAGTAATATCTCTGATTTTTAATATACTGTCTAGGTTGGTCATAGCTTTTCTTCCAAGGAGCAAGTGTCTTTTAATTTCATGGCTGCAGTCACCATCTGCAGTGATTTTGGAGCCCCCAAAAATAAAGTCTGACACTATTTCTACTGTTTCCCGATCTATTTCCCATGAAGTGATGGGACCAGATGCCATGATCTTAGTTTTCTGAATGTTGAGCTTTAAACCAACTTTTTCACTCTCCTCTTTCACTTTCATCAAGATGGTTTTTAGTTTCTCTTTGCTTTCTTCCATAAGGGTGGTGTCATCTGCATATCTGAAGTTATTGATATTTCTCCCAGAAATCTTGATTTCAGCTTGTGCTTCATCCAGCCCAGTATTTAGCATGATGTGATGTACTCTGCATATAAGTTAAATAAGCAGGGTGACAACACACAGCCTTGATGTACTCCTTTCCCCATTTTGAACCACATTAACACCACAGTAACAGGTTGAAAAAATAAAAATGACATGATCATCTTAATAAATGAAAAAAAAATCTTCTGACAAAATTCAGCATCCATTTATAACCTAATTTCTCCACAAAGTGGGTACAGAGGAAACAGACCTCAACATAATAAAGGCCATTATATGACAAGTCCACAGCTAACATCATATTCAATGGCAAAAACCTAAAGGCATTTCTTTTAAGATCAGGAACAAGACAATGATAACCACTCTTGTCACTTTTATTCAACATAGTATTGGAAGTCTTAGTCATACCAATGAGGCAAGAGAGAGAAATAAAGGAATCTAAATTGGAAAGACAGAAGAAAGGCTGTACTGTTTGCAGATGACATAATACCACACATAAAATATTCTCAAGACACCCCCCCAAACTTGCTAGAATTCATGAATGAATTTGGTAAAATAGCAGGATAGAAAATTAATATATGTAAATCTGTTGCATTTCCATATACTATAATTGAACTATCAGAAAGAGAAATAAGGAAAACAATTCTATCTGCGTCAACATCAAAAAGAATACAGATGCATACTACTCTATATAAAACAGATAAACAACAAGGTACTACTATACAGCACAGGGAACTGTATTCAATATCTTATAATTACCTATAATATAAAGTAATCTGAAAAAGAATATATATATCAGAATGTATATTGATATATGATATATATGAAATATTTTATATCAGAAATTAACACAATATTATAAACCAACTATACTTCCATAAAAAATAAAAATTAAAATAAATTATCATCCAAAAAATATTAATGGCTTTTGGATGTCTTTTTACACTACTATCAATCTTTGTTTGCTTCACCTAAACTATATCCAGTTTCTTTTGTCTCATCAGCACTATAATGGTACACTACCAATTTTTTTCTTATCCACTATTACTGACCAAATATTGGCTTGACCAGAGAACACATTAGAGAATAGCACTGACTGGGAATGGTTCTCCTTGTCTTGTTTTCAGTGTTCTTGCGAAGGAAAGTCACCTAGTCTTCTGGGACCATTTTTTCCCTTGTAAGTGATAAAATGAGACAGCAATATACTGGAAGCATACAAGTAAAACCATAATGGTAGTTAGAGTATTTCGAAAATCTATCATTTTAGCTACATGATTTAATTTAAAACCAAAGGAGTAAGAAACAATAGGATGACTAGCCAGATGAACAGTTTTAAGGCTTGATATTGAAAATCCATTTCTCCTTTTTTAAAAGCAGCCAGAACTTTGTAAAGCGCTGTATTGTTTCCCACTATAATTCATGTCATCACTAACACCTAAAGCATAAAAGGTGCCTGCCTCTTGCTTGCCTTGGGTGTTAGTGAGGTTGTGGCAGCCACTGAAAGAGAACTCAAGTTTTGGCAATAAAAGTCACTTTTTACTTGAGTTTTCTCCTCTTTCCTTCCAAGTCAATGTGTACTTAGTTAATGATTTTGATGCCATTTTGGACCAAATAGAATAAATGTAGAGCCAAATGTACAGCTTATTTCATGGTATGTTTAGAATCAGCCCTACACTGCCAAAGTGAGGGAAAAAGTTGGATAAATCTGAATAGTACAGACAGCTCCTCTGGAAAATTTGCCTTGTCTGTCTGGGATTACCTGAATTATCAGTAAGCATTCATTTGTATACAAAAAATGTTTTCCTTTTGGACAAAGTTTTTGTTTTGCAGGAAACAAATGGAATCTGTTTTCACTACCAACCATCCAGTTGGAATATGTTGACCAAAATGACACAGTAGAGAATATGATGGAGAGAATATTAGAGAATATTGTGGAAAATATTCAGAAAAAATTCTCACAGTAGAGAATATTGCAGAAAAATCTTCACTACCCAAGAATATATAAGTTCTCTATCTGTGTAGGGGATACCTGCATTTCTATACACTAAAAATGAACTAACTAGGCAAAAAATAAGTTAAAACAATTACCTTTACAATAGCACCACAAAGAATAATATATTTAGGATTAACTTTAACCAAGAACGTGAAAGATGTATACACTGAAAATTATAAAATATTTATAGGGCTTCCCTGGTGGTCCAGTGGCTAAGAATTCACCTGCCAGTGCAAGGGAGGTGGGTCTATCTCTGCTCTGAAAAGATCCCTCATGCCATGTGACAACTAAGCCTGTGCACCACGACTACTGAGCCAGTGCTGTACAGCCTGTCAGTCACAACCAATGAGTTGAGCCACAACTACTGAAGCCTGTGGGTCTAGAGCCCATACGCTGCAACAAGAGCAGCCGCCACAGTGAGAAGCCAATGCATCGCAACTAGAGAGTAGTCCCCATTCTCCACAACTAGAGAGAGCTGGCTCTCAGCGACAAAGACTCGGCACAGCCAGAAATAAATAAAAAATAACAATCTGTAAAAAATTATAAAAGAAATTGAAAAGGACACAAGTAAATCGAAAAAGACATAAATAAATAGAGAAATATTCCATGTTCATGGATTGGAAGAAGTAAAGCTATTAAAGTATTCATAGTACTCAAAGTCATTTACAGATTTAACATAATGCCTATCAAAATTCTAATGGCATTCTTCATAGAAATAGGGGGAAAAATTAATCCTGAAATCCATATGGAACTGCAAATGGGCCTAAATAGCTAAATTCTTAAACATGAGCTTTGAACAAGAAGATCAATGCTAAAAACATCACAGTTCCTGATTTCAAAATATATTACCAAAAAAAGTGATGAGAAATTAGACCACTGAGAATATATTACAAAGCTCTAGTAATCTAAACAGTATGGTACCAGCATAAAAACAGATATATATGTTAGTGGAAGAGAAAAGACAGAAAATCCATATATTTATGGTCAGCTGATCTTCAATAATGGCGCAAAGAATAACACTCATTAATAAATACTGTTGGAAAAACTGCATATCTACAATCAAAGGAGTAAAATTGGACCCATGTCTCCTACCATATAAATAATGAATTCAAGATGGATTCAAGGCTTAAATTTAAGACCTGATATCATAAGACTCTAGAAGTAAACATAGGAAAACCCCTTGACATTGGCCTGTGCAATGAATTTTTTTTTTTTAAGATATGCTCCCCTAAGCACAAGCAACAAAAGCAAAAATAGACAAGTGGGATTACATCTAACCTAAAGCTTCTGCATGGCAAGGCAAACAATCAACAGAGTAAAAAGGCAACCTAAAAAATGAGAAAAATATTTGCAAATCATACATCTGATACAGAATTAATATTCAAAATATATAAGAACTCCTACAATTCCATAGCAAAATATAAAAGATAACCTGATTAAAATATAAGCAAAAGACCTGAATAGACATTTCTCAAAAGAAGACACAAATGGCCATCGAGTGTACAAAAAGATGATCAGTATCACTAACCATTAAGGAAATTCAAATAGAAACCACAGCATTATATCACTTCACACCTCTCAAGGTGGCAATTATTTAAAAAACAACAAAGCAAGCAAACAAAAATGAGAGTAGGTGAAGATGCAGAGAAAACTGGAACTTTGGTACAGATACGAGGGAATATAATTTGGTACAGCCATCATGGAGCAGTATGAAGGTTCTTCAAAAAATTAAAAATAGACTATTACATAGCAATTCTACTCTGAATATATATATAAAAGAAATGAAAGCAATATCTTCACTCCCATGTTCACTGCAGCATTATTCACAATAGCCAAGATACAAAAAAACCTAAGCAATTGTCAGTGGATGAATGAGAAAATAAAATGTGCTGTATTTATGATGGAGCAGGATGTGGCATGGTGCCCCCTCAAAAGAGCCTGAGCAGGGCTTTGGAATGTTTGGTGTTCTCTCCCAAGTGTGCTGCAGGCCCAGGTGTATGTATATAAGAGAATATTCAGTCAGTTCCGTTCAGTCACTCAGTTGCGTCCGACTCTTTGCAACCTGGTGAACTGCAGCACACCAGGCCTCCCTGTCCATCATCAACTCCCAGAGTTTACTCAAACTCATGTCCATTGAGTTTGTGATGCCATTCAACCATCTCTTCCTGTGTCATCCCCTTCTCCTGCCTTCAATCTTTCCCAGCATCAGGGTCTTTTCCTATGACTCAGTTCTTTGCATCAGGTGGCCAAAGTACTGGAGCTTTAGCTTCAGCATCAGCCCTTCCAATGAATATTCAGGACTGTTTTCCTTTAGGATGGACTGGTTGGATCTCCTTGCAGTCCAAAGGACTCTCAAGAGTCTTCTCCAACACCACAGTTCAAAAACATTAATTCTTCAGTGCTCAGCTTTCCTTGTAGTTCAACTCTCACATCCATCCATGACTACTGGAAAAGCCATAGCTTTGACTAGATGGACCTTTGTTGGCAAAGTAATGTCTCTGCTTTTTAATATGCTATTTTGGTTGGTCTTAACTTTCCTTCCAAGGAACAAGTATTTTTTAATTTCATGGGTGCAGTCACCATCTGCAGTGATTTTGGAGCCCCAAAATATAAAGTCAGCCACTGTTTCCACTGTTTCCCCATCTATTTGCCATGAAGTGATGGGACCAGATGCCATGATCTTAGTTTTCTGAATGTTGAGCTTTATGCCAACTTTTTCACTCTCCTCTTTCACTTTCATCAAGAGATTCTTTAGTTCATCTTCACTTTCTGCCATAGGGGTGGTGTAATCTGTATATCTGAGGTTATTGATATTTCTCCTGGCAATCTTGATTCCAGCCTGTGCTTCATCCAGCCCAGAGTTTCTCCTGATGTACTCTGCATATAAGTTAAATAAACAGGGTGACAATATACAGCCTTGATGTACTCCTTTCCCAATTTGGAACCAGTCTGTTGTTCCATGTCCAGTTCTAACTGTTGCTTCCTGACCTGCATACAGATTTCTCAAGAGGAGGGTCAGGTGGTCTGGTATTGCCATCTCTTTCAGAATTTTCCAGCATGCAGCAGCTGCATGGCACTTGAGCAAGTGGTGGCTGCGCCTTGCTGGGATGGCTGTGAGGAGATATTCCACGTCTAAGATCAGAGAAATCCCAGTAAGATGGTAGGAGGGGCAAATTCACATTTAGAATCAAACCCCATTCCTGCCAGAGATGCTCAGATGACTCAAACAAACCTTGTGTACACCAGGACCCTGGGACCCGACAGAGACCGGGACAGAACTGTGTTTGAGCATCTACTGTGGAGGTACGGGTCAGCAGTGGACTACCACAGGGACAGGGGCTCTGGGTGCAGCAGACTCGGATATGGTATAAGCCCTCTTGGAGGAGATTGCTATTAACCCCACCATAGAGCCACCAGAACTTACTCAGGACTGGGAAATAAAGTCTTGGAGGGCACAAACAGAACCTTGTGTGCACCAGGACCCAGGAGAAAGGAGTAATGACCCCACAAGAGACTGACCCAGACTTGCCAGGGAGTGTCCAGGAGTCTCCAGTGGAGGTGTGGGTTGGCGGGGGCCTGCTGCAGGGTTGGGGCTACTGAATGTAGCAGTACATGCAGGGGATCTTTTGAAGGAGTTCACCATTATCTTCATTACCTCCACTATAGTTTGGTCCCACTAAATAGCAGGGAGGGAACACAGGTCCACCCATCAACAGAAAAATTGGATTAAAGATGTACTGATCATGGCCCAGTCCATCAGAACAAGACCCAGGTTCCCCTGGAAAAGAAATGGCAACCCACTCCAGCATTCTTGCCTGGAGAATCCCATGGATGGAGGAGCCTGATAGGCAACAGTCCACAGGGTCGTAAAGAGTTGGACATGACTGAGCGACTTCACTTTCCTTTCCTTTTCCTTTCAGTCTCTCCCATCAGAAAGCTTCCATAAGCCTCTTATCCTTCTCTATCAGAGGGCAGACAGACTGAAAACCACAATCACAGAAAACTAGCCATTCTGATCACATGGACCACAGCTTTGTCTAACTCAGTGAAACTGAGCCATGCTGTGTAGGGCCACCCAAGATGGATGGGTCATGGTGGAGAGTTCTGACAAAATGTGGTCCACTGGAGAAGGGAATGGCAAACCACTTCAGTATTCCTGCCTTGAGAACCCCACAAACAGTATGAAAAGGCAAAAAGATAGGACACTGAAAGATGAACTCCCCAGGTTGGTAGGTACCCAATATGCTGTTGGAGATCAGTGGAGAAATAACTCCAGAAAGAATGAAGAGACAGAGCCAAAGCAAAAACAACACCCAGTTGTCGATGTGACTGGTGATGGAAGCAAGGTCTGATGTTGTAAAGAGCAATATTGCACAGGAACCTGGGATGTTAGTTCCATGAATCAAGGCAAATTGGAAGTGGTCAAACAGGAGATGGCAAGAGTGAACGTCCACATTTTAGGAATCAGCGAACTAAAATGGACTGGAATGGGTGAATTTAACTCAGATGACCATCATATCTATTACTGTGGGCAGGAATCCCTTAGAAAAAATGGAGTAGCCATCATAGTACTTGGATGCAATCTCAAAAATGACAGAATGATCTCTGTTCATTTCCAAGGCAAACAATTCAATATCATGGTAATCCAAGTCTATGCCCCGACCAGTAATGCTGAAGAAGCTGAAGTTGAACGGTTCTTATGAAGACCTACAAGACCTTCTAGAACTAACACCCCCAAAAGGATGTCCTTTTCATTATAGGGGACTGGAATGCAAAAGTAGGAAGTCAAAAACACCTGGAGTAACAGGCAAATTTGGCCTTGGAATAGAAAATTAAGCAGGGCAAAGAGAATGCACTGGTAATAGCAAATGCCCTTTTCCCATAACACAAGAGAAGACTCTACATACGGACATCACCAGATGGTCAATACCAAAATCAGATTGATTATATTCTCTTCAGCCAAAGATGGAGAAGCTCATACTGTCAGCAAAACAAGACTGGGAGCTGACTGTGGCTCAGACCATAAACTTTTTATTGCCAAATTCAGACTTAAATTGAAGAAAGTAGGGAAAATCACCAGACCATTCAGGTATGACCTAAATCAAATCCCTAACAATTATACAGTGGAAGTGAGAAATAGATTTAAGGGACTAGATCTGATAGACAGAGTGCCTGATGAACTATGGACGGAGGTTCATGACATTGTACAGGAGATGGGGATCAAGACCATCCCCAAGAGAAAGAAATGCAAAAATGCAAAATGGCTGTCTGAGGAGGCCTTACAAATGGCTGTGAAATGGAAGCAAAAAGCAAAGGAGAAAAGGAAAGATATACCTATTTGAATGCAGAGTTCCAAAGAATAGCAAGGAGAGATAAGAAAGCCTTCCTCAGTGAACAGTGCAAATAAATAGAGGAAAACAATAGAATGGGAAAGACTAGAGATCCCTTCAAGAAAATTAGAAAAATACAAGGGAAGATTTCATGCAAAGATGGGCTCAATAAAGGACAGAAATGGTATGGACCTTACAGAAGCAGATGATACTAAGAAGACGTGGCAAGAATACACAGAAGAACTATACAAAAAAGATCTTCACGACCCAGATAATCATGATGCTGTGATCACTCACCTAGAGACAGGCATACAGGAATGTGAAGTCAAGTGGGCCTTAGGAAGCATCACTATGAACAAAGCTAGTGGAGGTGATGGAATTCCAGTTGAGCTATTTCAAATCCTAAAAGTTGATGCTGTGAAAGTGCTGTACTCAATATGCCAGTAAATTTGGAAGACTCAGCAGTGGCCACAGGACTCAAAAATGTCAGTTTTCATTCTAATCCCAAATAAAGGCAATGCCAAAGAATGTTCAAACTAATGCACAATTGCACCCATCTCACACGCTAGTAAAGTAACATTCAAAATTCTCCAAGCCAGGCTCCAACAGTACATGAACTAACAATAGAATATTAGTCAGCCTTAAAAGAAAAGGTAATCCCACTATTTGCATAAACACAGATGAAATGGGTGGATATTACATTAAATAAGATAGCCCAAACATAGAAAGACAAGTACTGTAGGCTCTCATATGTGAAAAAAAGAATTCATACTCTATGATGGTTGCCAAGGGTTGAGGAAATGGGGGAGTTATGAAGATGTTGATCAAAGGGTACAAAGTTTCAGTATGAAATTTGATTGAGTTCTGGCAGCAACTGTAGTGTGGTAACTATAGCTAATAATACGCTATTGCTTACTTGAAATGTGTGAACAGAGTAGAATTTAAGTGTTCTCATCATATACACGAAATTGCTAAATGTTGAGTTTACGGGTATGTTAGTAGAATTCTTGGATTTCACATCAAAAGTACAATTCATAAAAGGAAAACTAAGAAACTGGACTTCGTTAATTTTTGTGTGTGTGTGTGAAGGATCTTGTGAGGAGGGTGAAAAGACAAACTACAGACTAAGAGAAAAGATTTGCAAATCACATGTATGACAAAGGCTTAATATCTATGATTATAAAGAACCTCAAAACTCAGAAGTTCAACAAAAAAAATACATAAACTAGTTAGAGTATAGGCAAAGGAGGTAAAGACATATTTAATGAAAATGTATAGATGGCAAATAAGCACATGAGAAAAAGTCATCATCAGTCATATAGAAATTAAAATTAAAGCCACAGTGAGATATCACTATACACCATTAGAATAGCTAGAATAAAAGAACAGTGACCACACCAGATGCAGCCAAAAATACAGAGAAATTGGATGACTTATTATTGCTAGTAGGAATATAAAATGGTACAGCCATTATGACAAACAACTTGGCACTTTCTTCTAAAATTAAAAACACATTTACTGTACAACCCAGCTGCTGTACTCTTGGGTATTTATTTCAGGGAAATGAACACTTATGTTCACACAAAATCTCTACTTGAATTTTTACAGCAGATTTATTTGTATTAACCAAAAATTGTAAACAGCATAGATGTCTTACAATAGGTAAATGGTTAAACAAACCATGGTGCAATCATACCATGGATTACACAGAGGGGGAAAAAAAAGGAACACAGAATTGATGTACACAACAAACTCAATGAATCTCCAGAGAAATACGCTAAGTGCAAAAAACCTGCCCCCAAAGGGCTATTATGATTCCATTCATAGAACATTCTTAAAATAATAGAACTACAGAAATTAAAAACAAATTCTTTGTCAGGGATTAAGGAAGGGATGAGGAAGAGAGAAAAAATGGGTGTGGCTATAAAAGGGCAACATGAGGAATCTGTGTTATGTTGTATATATTCTATATCTGGATCATATCAATTTTCACATCCTGGTTGTAATATCACACTATAGTTTTGCCAGGTGTTACATTGAGGAAAAAATAAAAGGTA
Source organism: Bos javanicus (assembly GCF_032452875.1). Taxonomy (NCBI): domain Eukaryota; kingdom Metazoa; phylum Chordata; class Mammalia; order Artiodactyla; family Bovidae; genus Bos; species Bos javanicus. The sequence goes on from NC_083868.1 coordinate 43,972,696, forward strand.
AGAAGGAAGGAATAGTGAGGAAATAATAATTTTATAACCATATATGAATCTATAATTATCACAAAATTAAAAGTTTAGAAAACATCATTAATGATTTTAAAGGAAGGAGCACAGAATCGGATTCAGAGGACCTAGGATTTTGTTCAGTAACACTACTCAGGAGTCATGACCTTGAGTAAGTCACAACTTTCCATAGTTTTCTAATTTGTACAATGTGTAGGTTAGACACATTGCCCTCTGAAATCAAGTTACAGTTATACAAGTCTCTGACAGGTTTTTATTTCTTAGAAAAGAGTATCTGCATAAAATATACCCATTTCTACACAACTAAAATAGAGTTCTAGCTCACTAATGGGGAAGGCAAGGGCACCCCACTCCAGTACTCTTGCCTGGAAAATCCCGTGGATGGAGGAGCCTGGTAGGCTGCAGTCCACGGGGTCACTAAGAGTCGGACATGACTGAGCAACTTCACTTTCATTTTTCACTCTCATGCGTTGGAGAAGGAAATGGCAACCCACTCCAGTGTTCTTGCCTTGAGAATCCCAGGAACAGAGAAGCCTGGTGGGCTGCCATCTATGGGGTCACACAGAGTTGGACACGACTGAAGTGACTTAGCAGCAGCAGCAGCAGCAGCAGCTCACTAATAGGCAAATTTCTAAAGCATTCTCAGCCCAGCCCAAGATAGCATTTCCCCATGACGTTAGAGATGAAAAACTAGTTTAAGATTAAATTAGAAACTCTATCTTCTCAGCCTATCCAAAGTCCAAATAAATATTTGCATTATAGATTTTTTTTTTCTTCAGAAAGTGAAGCTTTTCCCAGACACTGTTTCACGAGGAGGGGAGATAACCCACACATATGTGGCAGGTCCTTTAATTCATCCTAACTTCAGCAGTGTTGGGTTTGGCTTAGTTATTAGGACTAAAACATTTACAGGCATTTAGGACACACTTCTCCTGGTCTTCTATCACCAGTTGATTGACTCCAAGACGTTTGTGTGTAAACCTGCCATTCTTGCTAGAAGCTAGTCTGTAATATGTTATATATCCACACAATGTTCTTTTTTAAAAAAGTTATTTCCTCTATTAAAATCCACAAGGTCTTCAAGGAACTTTAAAGAAACAAAATTATTTAAAAGCCACGTGACTTAAATTCACAAAGGTTTTTCTTAAATACTTGGAATGCTCTTATTCTGAGTTCACCTTGCATTGGTACTGATACATACACAAATTAATAGTGATACAATTCTGTGTGTACAATGTGCACAAAACTATGGAATAGATGACGGTTTGGTAGTGGCTACTTGTGATTCTAACTAATTAACTATGGATATCATTCTATATGCTTAAATATAAAACCAGGGTCCCTAAGCTGTAAAGAAAAATAAACTTAACAGGGTTTGGGGACTCTGAAGATCTTTGTAGGTATCATGCTTGAGTTTTCCTTGGGAGTTCAAAGAAAATGCAGAGTTAGAGATGGTTTATGTACTTTTTGGAATTTATTAATACACAAGTTTTTATTAGAACCCTATTATGTGCCAAGTGCTATCTAAGTGATGGAGGATGTTTTATAGACAAATAGATAAGTATCGTTAAGTGCTATGATAGAGGTAAGCACTAAGTACTAGTAGAGGACACAGGAAATTTTCTAACCCACATTTGAATTACTCTTTTTAATGGGCTTCCCTGATGGCTGAGATGGTAAAGTATCTGCCTGCAATGTGGGAGATCCAGGTTCTATCCCTGGGTTGGGAAAATCCCCTGGAGAAGGGAATGGACAGAAGAGGACTTCTACTCCAGTGGACTACTTCCTCCAGTATTCTTGCCTGGAGAATTCCATGGATAAAAGACCCTGGCAGGCTACAGTCCATGGGGTCACTAAGAATCAGACACAACTAACACCTTCAGCTTCTACTTATTGCTTTTTAAATTCAGAACCCTATGTGAACAGTGCCATGCATTGCCCCACACTGGGAATATCACATGGGCCCAAAGAGTTTCAATTGTTGGCTTATGGTATACTCAGAAATTTGTAAATAGCTAAAAATTTAAATCCAGAGTGCCTGCTGCCAAGCAGCCCATTCACTTGTCAAGGTTGCTTGTGATAGAATAGAGGTGAGCGTGGTCACATCACAAAATGACTGATATGTATCACAGGCTCAGCAGAAATCTGGTTCCACAGGCCTTTCTGTGGAATGTTCTCCTACATAACTGTGCTTCTCTTTCTAGTGGCTCTGACTTTTGAGTTTTTCCTTCCTTCTCCAGTAAACCAGGCCATGTGCTATACAGAATTTATCCTAAACCCTGTCACATGACAATGAGAACCCAACTTTACTCTCTCCCAAAACAGACTTTCTGGGTGATGTTGCAAAGGAAGTAATAAGAAAGTATGCTAAAATTTTCTCTCAGACTTACACAACACAAGAGACCAAGCTTGTTGGAGGGAAATTGAGTATACTCGTGGACAGAGTGACCTTAGGTTCCCCATATAAACCCAACTTTCTCCATTCCAGACTGCTGGACTGTGTTAGCGTCTGGTTTGTCTGATTTGATTACGAGCCCCTTGGGCAAGAACTTTGTCTAAGTCTATGTTCTCTACAGCACCTAGCCCATTGTTGGCACCACGCACTGCCAAAGAACACTCAATCTCCGTTAACAAATAATGAGATTGACTTCCCAACTCAACATGATGAGGTTTCTGTCATTTCTATGCCAGTGTTCTTTCTGATTTGTATTGCATATTTATGTCTGGAGAGCAAGCTTCGTGTGTTACTGAATCACCTCTGGACTGATCTTCTTTTCAGGAAATGTAGGCATGAAGTTGAGTATTTTTCAACCGCGAGTTTTGGGAACACAGACTGCTGAAATATTCTAGGCTACACGAAGGGGAAATGTTTCTGAGTCACTTTTTTTTCAGCAGTCATGGGGATCTCTGTGAGCCAAGGATGCAGACTGGTTAGCAGATGTGACCATAAAACCAGCAGGTCCCTTCAATGCAAATATTTCACTTTATTTTCTCTGTTCCCAAGGAAAATAGTCAGCTTTCTGGTCTACTGATGTCTTTTTAATCTTACCTTTTTAAATGTACTACTTATTTTCTCTAGTGCTGGATTAATTATTAAGTTTCTCTTCATGTTATATGAGTCTCCATATTGATTTTTATAGGCAGGAATCAGATATCACACATGGGATTTCACAACATAAACATAACAAAGGAATTTTCAGGGCAATTTCATCTTAACTCGACTAAAAGTGAAAATATTTTCCTAAAGAGAAGATATTTTCAGTATTATGTTTTGTTTTTTGTTTTTTTGTTTTTTTGTCATTTAGCATGCCTTGTAAATTTTTTTGTTGGAAGTTAGATATGATGTAGTGGGTAACAAGAACTAGGGTAAATAGGCCTTTAGTGTGGGGTTTTATGTTTAATCTATCTAGAAGTTGAGCTGTGTTCAATGTTTAAAGTAGGTGTACATACTAGAGGCTTCAAATACGTCTATTGCCTTATTTTTGTCTCCTCTGTTGTCTTTGAACTTCCTAAGAATTCCTCAGAGACAGTCTATGGCTTCTAGCCCTTTCAGTTGTAACCCTCTGTCATTTACTGGAGCCCTACTGGAGTGTGTGGTGGGGGGAGGGAGAGTATTCAATAATCTTAAAATGAAATCTCAGTCTTTTAATTGGCCTGTGTCACTGAGCTGTGAAATTTATCAATATTTCTTAGCTTTACTCTCCATCTTAGATGAAACAAGATGGCTAGAGAGTGTCAGAGTTGGGTACATGCCCTTCCCTGGATGGAATAAGGCTCTGGTAAAGTTGTATACCCTGAAGAATGGGCTTTTGTCATGGTGTATGTTCTGGGTGAGTTTTTAAATTGTGACTTTTTTTGCCTTCCCCTGAAAGAGGCACAGGGAATCTTTCTTGACTCTTTACCAAGAGGATTTGAAGGGGTTCCTGAATGCAAACTATAAAAGTATGAGGGCTCCTTTAAGACTGTATCCTCTAGGAGTTTCTCATTCTCTTGCAAGTCCATGATCAGCATCCAACAATTCATTAAAATTATTGTTTAAGTCTTACTGTAAGTTTTGTAATGTTCCAATTACTTTTGCTGCAGGTAGGCAGATCTTGGTTGTGACTTTCTTAGAGCTTTGGTTTGTTTGGTTTGAAGGTAGAGATTGACCTGAGAACTCAGTGCACTGCTGTGACCAACAAAGGGTACTGTTTCTTTCTTTTTTTTTTTTTTTTGTAGATTCATCTTTTTTCTTGTGAAGATGGGAGGAACAGCTTCTAAGCTCTTTGAATGTTGAAGATGAATGATTATATGATTTTTCATAGGTAAAAGTTAATGTGATAAGGGAGTTGAAGTACTCCTACAAATAAGAGGCTAAATATTATTTTAAATTATCTTCAGAAACTATTTCTAATAATGATGTGAATAGGACAATTGAAATGGATAACAGAGTTGAGCAGAGTTTCCACTGGCCAAATTTGGAATATTTGATATTTTATAACAAATAATGAGTGAAATAAATTATAATACATTGAATAAAAATGAGCTCACTCATAATGATACCCCAATGTAATAACTTCAAGTATTTGGGACAGGGAGACTGAAAAGCTCTTATTTAGAGAAAAATGATAGTAAATGTAGAAAAGACAATAAAATTGGTAAAACACCATTTTGCTGAGACAAAAGTAATGATTGATTCAAGCAATATGTTTTAATGGATACCAAAACCATTGAAGAATCGCTGCAAAACAAATATTTATACACTCTCACAATATTACTCCACAGAGTATTTACTAATCACAAAAGACAAAAGTACCTACACAATGAAGAAATCTGACAGATACCACCTTAACCAAGGTATCAAACTTAATTTTCCAATTAGGATATATTTATTTCATCCATTTCCTGATACGATACTCTGTGAAAGATATAACATCACATCTGTTGTCCTGCCAAAAATGTTCTTTACCTGAATCTAATCATGCAAAAGTACTCATTTTAGTAATAGTGTGCAAAACAATGATCCAATCTCTTTAAAAATGTTAATATAGTGAAAGAAAAAAAAGCTAGGAATTGTTTTAGATTAGAGGACAATAAGGAGATATCATAACTAAATATAATGCATGACTGTTTCTAAGCAACTGGAAAGAGTATGAATAACTATGAAAGATTTTATTGGGGCAACTTTAGAAATATGAATATGGGTTATACCTAGATAAAAGCATTGTATTAATGTCAAATTTTCTTATGATAATTATAATGAGGTTTGTGGAAGAATGGTCCTGTTTTAGGAGAGATGTGTTGACGAATTGGGCTGAAAGTTATGATGTCTAACTCTCAAATGGCTGAATATTAACAATTAATGAGTCTGATTGAAGGGTCCTTTTTTGCAGCTTTTCCATAATCTTGATGTCTTTCAAAAGAAAACAATAGAAAAGTAAATGAAAGGAATGACAGTAGTAACAATAGTTATAAAATAAATGCTTTATCCTTGTGGGTGTTAAGACATAACAGAGAAAAGTTAAGTTTACCTTAGATAATAAATACACTGAACATTCTTTTAGCATGCTATGTGTAAATTAATTTTTTTGCAAATAAGACCCAAGTTATAGTAAAATAATCGGTCAAACATATAGGAACATAAAGATTACAGTATTCGGTCCAAAAATTCTTGGGTGAAAAACTTGTGAAAGAAATTTACAAGGGCTATGGCAAACAGTTGTAGGAAATTAAAAGCAAAATTTCAGATGCAATAAACTCATATATATTCTATTTATGTAAACATAAAAAGCCAATAAAAAAGTTAACATCAAATATAAATAATTGCTATAAAATGCCCTCCTACCTTAATTAAAAGCTTTGCAAAAACCTATTTTTCTTTCAAATCCTGTCATTTCAGTATACTGGTTACTTTGACAACTTGTGAAATGATGAAAATGTACACTTAGTTTTGGCCCTGAACATTTCCCTAAATAGGGCACATTCAAAGACACCTTCTCTTCTGCAAATGATGGTAAAGTAATTAAAATCCAACAGAAAGATCAGAACAAGTATTGCCAACTACTAGAAACTTTGTAAAGTGTGTTTGAGTAATTGTTTTACCCTCCTTTGCTGGAGGAGTGTGCCAAGACCCTAGGGATAGGTTAGGCATTGTGCTCATAGACAGGGTAGGAGAGTAAATAAGAGGGGAGAAGGATTGACTCTCCTATCTATTTGAGGTAAAGCACTGGATGATCTAGGAAGAGAAAAGTCCTTCTGTGTTGAGCCATGCTTTAGAGGTAATTTCTTTCCAATTAGTGTCATTTATAAACTTCCTTTGCCCTGAGGAATTTCAAGACTTGATTAAAAAACCAAAACAAAACAAACAAACAAAAAAATCACCTTACTTAATAAGCAGCAAATGTCACAACCAGGACTGCAGTGTAGATATCCATATAGAGTAAAATAATTAACATATCTGACAATGATGTTTGGCCACCTGCCCTCCCAAACTCTGAAAACAAGTAGTCTGTTTTTAAAGGGCTACATCACAGTTAGAGAAAGATACAATGAATTTCAAGGGTAACAGAAAACAAAGCAGATAATGAAAAGCTGCTGTCCTTCCTTCCAAACTTTGCCCTTTTTTACATACTCTTTGATGCTGGGAACTAGGAAGGGATTGAGAAGCTGGAGAAATGGAGAAACTAGACCAGGATTCATTCCCTTGATTCTTTGAGACTTACTTATACTCTCATTTTCTTCTTTTGGAGTAAAAGTCAAATATTTGCATCTCAAAATCAGATGAGGGAAAATAGAAGTGAAGGACCTGAGCTGGCTGCAGGAAGTCCTAAAATCCTAGCAATTTGTCTTCAGTTCCTGCCCCCACTAGAGAGAGCTGCTGCTCTGGCCTGAGCAGAGCCTGAAGACCAAATAGCATCCAGTTCTCCAGACGTTTCTCTGATAGAAGTTCCTGTGTCTCAAGGTACCAGAATAAACCAAGTCTTCGGAGTCTGGAGTCTGACTGCTTGAGGGTTAAACCCCAGTTTTATTGTTGGTGGGTTTTTGAGGTTTTTTTCACTTGCCTTAAATCATTTAACAAATCAGAGTTTCAGTACAGTAGCCGGGCAGAGAGGAGGAGAGAGGGGGATGGTGGGAGGTTGGGGGAGAGGTACTATTTACTGTTTTTAACTTGGTGTGAGGATCAAATAAGATGAAAATTAAGGGTTCGTTACCATGACTAACAGGTTCAGGGAATGAGGTTTGTCCATGCTCCTCAGCCACGAAGGAAGGGAGGGATTGGTGTCTTCTTGTAACTCTACGCAGAGCCAGATTGTGGATAGAGGCTGGGACATCAGTCTATTATAGCTTCCTTTAACGTTAACCTAGACATGTTGCTAACACCAAGACTAGACAAAGTTCTAAAGGACATAATACTTGTCTTGATATTCTTGTCTTGCTCTTTCCAAAATTTGCTTTCACATTCAGAAACCTTTTTCTACACCTTTTTTCTGGCATGGGGGTTTCACCTAGCATGCCTCATACAACCCCTTCTACATCTTCACTCCTTTGGCAAACCTGCCTTCTACTTTCCCCAGTATCTCTGTGAAGATATCACCTACTTCTGTTGTAGCCACGTGTTCCGGGAAACAAACTCACTCAGAAGGACAATGCAGATAGTGTGGAGTGGAGTTTATTACACCGGCGGGCCCAAGGCAGAATCTCCTCTTAGCCAAGGACCCCAACCAGTTTTTGTGAAAACCTTATATACCCTAAGTGTACGTACCCAAACCCAACTCCCCAAATTCCCTGAAACTAGTCTGAACAAAGGAAAAGAAAGATACAATCAAAGTTAACCTGTGATTCATATGCCTTAAGCCTAGGTAGTTAACAGTGAACAATTATCAATAGGCCTGTAGTCATACCCCAATAAGCATAATAGAATGTATGATTCTGTTGCAGGAAGGGGGGACCCCTACCAGGGCCCAAAACGGGCCTCTTGTCTAACACTCAGAAATTAATTGTCTGAGGAGACACATGTACTGACAAAGCAAGAGATTTTATTGGGAAAGGGCACCCTGGTGGAGAGCAGTAGGGTAAGGGAACCCAGGAGAACTGCTCTGCTGCGTGGCTCACAGTCTCAGATTTTATGGTGATGGGATTAGTTTCTGGGTGGTCTTTGGCCAATCTTTCTAATTCAGAGTCTTTCCTGGTGGCGCACGCATCGCTCAGCCAAGATGGATGCTAGCGAGAGGGATTCTGGGAAGTGGACGGACACCCGGTGTCTCCTTTCGACCTTTCCTGATCCCTTCCGGTTGGTGGTGGCTTATTAGTTCCGTATTCCTTACCAGGATCTCCAGTCATAAAACAACTCATGCAAATGGTTACTATGGTGCCTGGCCAGGGTGGGCGGTTTCAATCAGTGTGCTTCCCCTAACAATTCTATTCAGTTACACAGATAATTAGGGTATTCTTTTAGGCCAAGGAGAGTCTAGGTATGAGCCCTGGGGCTCTTCCTTCCGGGGGCCTGGTTTTCCAGTTGGTATGTCGTTTCCATAGACACTGGGCATATAGCTCAAAGTCCACAGTCTGGCCCAAGATGGAGTCCTGCTTTCAAGACAGAGCCTATTCTGTCTCTTTCCTCCTTCAGTTCTACAAGTCATTCAGCACACTAAGTTCTGTTCTCTTTCCTTCCCCTACTGACAAGATCTTTCAGTATCAATGTGGCACAGACATGATGTTTACAAAGTGAACAGTTATTTTGCCATCTTTGAATTTTATTGTTTCAATAATTTTCAAAAATAAGTACAATTTGATAAATTTTTCATTATTTGAAATAATATGTCAAAGAATTTAAATATTGGCATATCTTTCATAGATAAAACTGAAATTCTATCTTAAACAAAGAAAATGCAGTAATCCTAGATTAAAAGTAGGAAGAAAAGATGAGCCTTGACCCAATGTGACTTCCAAATTAATCATTTCCCTACCACAAATTCATTCTCCCTAATTATAAATTGTGATACATGACAGTTAACACATATTCTCTGAAATCCTGATTTTTCTTTAAGTTCTTTGCATAAGCGGACTATCAGTCCTTGTCAAGAAACATGGTTGCTTTATAGCTTTCTGAAACTATGCTTCAGTCATACATATCTGGGCACACAGTTTGGAAAACTCAAATTAAATTTCTCAGTATTTAGTTTATTATAGAGTCCGTACTAACTGCCTTAGGGAAATGGACTTTTCAATACCTTATCGTGGTTGTCACATTCTTAAGCTATGAGTTTCTTTTCACTAAAATTCATTAGTTTTCTGCAAGTTCAGGTTTTAAACTTTGTGATATCATAGCTTTTTTTTTTTTTTTTTTTTTGTAGAGCTCCTTGGTCACAGGGGGCAATCTTAAGTGGAGTTAGAAGACTCATTATTGCCTTTTTCTCATCAAGTTTAAATTTATATCCATTTACTACCCTTTTCTGATATACTTACTCTGTCAATTCCAAGAGATAAGTCAGCTCGTGAAAATATCCTCCCTTTACCCCACACCAATATATCCATGTCCTTCGACCCCCAAAATTTATTCAACCTTACATCTGATACTTTATTTTGTTACCTGTAATTGAACATAACCACTTGGGTACCAAAGTTTAAAACGAACACGCAAAATGTCTCCCACACCTCTTACTACTTCCAACAATGAAAAAAAAAAAGCATACTAATCTCCTCTCTAATTTCTGAATAAAGGAAAAACTCATACCTCAAGTTTAGTTGTTTTAATGATTTACTAAGGCTCTTGCAAAGGTTGTTTGCTGTTCAGGTGTCTTTGAAGGCGCAATAAAACATCTATCATCGAGACAGAATATAGACTCTTTCCATAAGTTCTTATAAGTTTGTGATTTTCAGCATTCACCTTGAATTTCCTTTTAAGATTGTGTATTAATGCAAAGAAGGAAAAAAATGAAGCCTATGTTTTTCATTCCCTGCCTATACACACAATCAAAGTTTTCAAAGCAAGATGTCATGCTAGAAATAAAATAAACATAGGAAACTTTCCTCTTGGCAATACTTTTCAGAGGCAAAGACTAAATGAATAGTAGCAAAGGTGGAAAGAGCATGCCAAATATTTTTACATTCATTTGAAAGTCTAAATAAAAAGATGATTGCATGATGTGCTTTGCCACACTGAGATTCTGGGAGAAATCTGCATGGAGAACATTCCTGGGGCTGGCACCCCTGGAGAGGGCCTCCTTAAATTCTTCACAGCTGGACTCCAGGGGCAGGCAGCTGGTCTGTGTGCCAAGGACATGGAGGGAGGAGGGAACTACCAAACTGATTTCTGAGGAAGCTGGCTCAGAACCCAAATATGAACATTACAGCCAAGACCCTGATTATTTGTCACTTTTTCCCTATAATTTTGAATCAGTAATCATATTCCTCTGAAGCCAGATGTTCATAAAATGATTGCCAGCCACATTTTACTCAATCTTTAGTCATTGATTTGCTTAAATTTTCTAAGCTAAGGATATTTCAGTCAAAGTTATACTGTTGCTACACAGAAATTCAATGACACTAAGAGCAAGCATTGATCAATTTCCAAACCTTAGTCCTTTAGGAGGTAAATGACTACCCTCTTTCTTTAACTCTTCTTTTAGCTTGTAAATCAGGACCTGTTGTTTTTAGATGAGCCTTTTCTTTCTAATGAATATTTGCAGCACCTACAGATAAGCATTTGCCTCCTCTGTCTTCAACTCTCTTTAATTATTATTCTATATGAATGCCTTCATGCTTATTATATGTCTCCAATGGCTTTATTACTTCCTAAATTCCTTAAGAACAGTGAGCTGTAAGTGCCTAGGAAAATGCTAAACTTTTTGAATATAATTTACCCCTGGATGTTTAACAGCTGCCTCTAAGAAAAACAAATCACTTTTTATGCTCATTGAATTATTAAAGACTGTAATTATTCTAATGAAAACTGATATCTCTAATTATTGGGAAAATTAGTATTTTCCATAAAATAAAGTTTATTAGTGATCACAGCTTAATTTTGGAGAAGAAAATGGCAATCCACTCCAGTATTCTTGCCTGGAAAATCCCATGGATAGAGGAGCCTGGTGGGCTACAGTCCCTGGGGTCTCAAGAGTCCGACATGACTTAGCGACTTAGACCACAAAGACGACGACCACCACCACCACACCTTAATTTCAGTATAGAAGTTAGTCAGCTTTATCAGATGGTGTTTTTATCAGTTAGTCAGCTTATCAGATGGTGTTTTCTCACCATCTGATATTTTCATGTCTACTGTCATTTTTGTATTTTAGCATATATATTTTAATATTTCCTCATCTGTGTTGACTACTTGACTGAAATAAATTTCTATAAAGCAATCCATGCATCACCTACCTGCTACATGGAAATACTATTTACAATGATAAAGTTCCTGGGTACCACTATAATATAAACTCTAACCAATGTTTAAAGATGGAAGAAAAGCATAAACACCTTCCACACTCTGCCATGCTCTGTCAAGTTAAAGGAATTCCCATATGGTTAAAGGAAAGCAGGAACTGAGCTTCACTAACTTGCATGCTTTCCAACAACACTGAGTATTCTACTGTCTACTAGTCACAGGGGCTAACATTCTGACACCTTCCCAGCAGAATTCAACTACAAACTCAAAAAACAAAAAAAACCTAGCTAAGTAGGTCAGACTGCTGAGAACCCTGGCACTGAGTTTATTTCTGACTGGCCAAGGATTCAGTACCATGGAAGAATGACAACGACATAATAAATCTACCTTGTCTTTTATAAAGAAGTGATTTAATGAGAAATTTGGAGTATGTCTCTGATAGTATCAAACAGTTATTTTAAATTGAGTCCTGGAACACTATTCTGTCTCACACACACACAAATATAATCGAGAATGTGCCCATTCTTGATATGGACAAAAAATGTTCAGAATTTCGTTAAAGCAGTGTCCACAATTTTTTTGACTATAAAAACAAAACTTAACATGCTAAACCTTATCTATACAAAGACAGTATTGAAAGAATGGATTTGATTTTTTTAAAAATCCACATCCATATATTCCACCACTATCTCAAACTTAATTCACTGTATTCCTGCCCATATCGGTTGTTATACTGCTACACTCAAAATTTCATAAATGTCACCTCTTTCCATATAGTCGAGTCCTGTGAATTTCACCTGAAGCTACTAATTTGATTCCTTACTTCCTTTCCACTCATATCCTCATTCCTCCCCTAACATACTGATGGTCCCTTGTCTAATCTCCTTACTGCCAACACATTTGTCATCCTGCCACCAGAGTTTTGGTGGCAAAGCACAAACCTAATTTAGCTTTTCCTTTGTTCAAAAGCCTTTAATAGCTTCCCTATACATGGAATAGATTTTTAAATTTTTTAACATGAAATTAAGGGCTGGCTTATGATTAATTTATCTCCCTGCTATTTTAAATGATATCAAATATTATAATGTGATTAAGAATACAGCTTTTCAATTTTAAAAACCTTGGTTTTAAATTCTGCCTTCAACATTTTTCTAAGTGATATTAAAAACGGTTCTTACCCTTTCTCAGTCTCATACAAAATAAGAAGAATATTCATTGTGAGAATTAAATTAGATAACATATATGAAAGTACACAATGAATACTCAATATGTGATAGTCATCATTGCTTTTTATTTTTCAACTTTATTAATATACACACCTTCATCACATGTATCTGAGGTGGCAAACAGATTGCTTTACCCAGGACAAATTAGTGAAGAGGTGGTGGTTCCTTGAGCCCTACGTTAAGAAGGATTCTGTGGCAACTCAGACTCAGTAGGAAAGAATATTGAAATAGGTTAGCCCTAGGCACAGGAAAGAGGGTCAGTTGCATTGATGCTACATGTTACATTCTAGCCAATTTCGAATGGGTGTTGTCCCTGTATCTCCTATCTTATTGGATAGTTCCCTGTTTTTCTCCTTTTACCTGTCAAAATATTACTCATCATCTAAGACTCCCCCCACTCAAATTGCATAAACTTTGTCCTTCCTGTGTACTGCCAGTTGCACTTTGCATCCCTGTTGGAGCTCTTATTGCTGCCTGCATTGAATTATAACACTGATACCTCTCAGTTTTCTGTGCCCTGAAGGACTATTGCTCATTCACCTTTGTTTGCCCTGCAGCACCTGGGGTGGTGCTTGCAACAGGCCGATAGCAGCAACAATCAAAACTGATGCAGCCTTAACCATGTGCCTTGCCTTGCTGTTAGCATTTTTTACATATATTAACTAGGCCATTCCTCATAATAACTCTGTGTAGTCTCATCATCCCTACGCTGGAAGAGGACAATGAGGCATAGAAGGTGAAAAAACTTGCCTAAGTTCACAAAAGTAGTAAGTCACAGTCTGTCTTCTTAACCATTGTGCTATACACCTTCTTAAAGTACACACTATGTTTACCGAATTGAATTATGGAACAATTTTTGTCCTGCACAGTTGGAAACACATTTTGATGTAATTCACTTTATTGAAATGTTCAGTTTGTAGACAGAGTGCATGGCTGGTCACATGTTAAATATCCACTCTACAGAAAGGCTGTCCTGTATATACAAAGAGGTTTTGAGTGTGAACTTCGTATTAGGGGCTCTGTAGGGAAATTCTATATCACTTATATTATGTGTACATATCAGTTTATGTTGTTTATAGAATTACTGGTGTTTTATTTCATGTTGACTTTTTTCCTTAAAATAAAACAAATTTTTAAAACTCTAAAAAATTTCTCACGCACGAATTTTAATGTTGAAGATTTCCACAGTGAGATCATTGGAACTGGGCCAGAGAAACAATCATATTGAGAAGAGAAATAGTGTTTACATGTGCCAAATAAAGCCAGATGAAACCAGGGATGTTTTAATCCCTCTGTCAAGCGTGCATACCCACACATGGGAACCTGAGGGGAGGAAGGCTGTCGTATTTAACTTGGGCTTTGCAACAACTTTCCCTTTCCTAATATGGATATTTTCTTCTACTTATCATGGGCCAAGTCTCAACAGGAGATCATGCCTTCACACATTTCCCCCTAAATGGAATAACCAAAGAAGTAGGTCTAGGCGGAACATTTGCCACTTTTCCTCTGGTTTCCTTGAGTCAGCTATGATGATGTCCTGAGCTGCATAAAAACAGAGTCAGGGTTATTTCTGAATAAAAGAGAGATGTGCGACCACGGACTCGCCTTGGGAGGGAAGTCAGCCAGAGATCTCTTTGTTTTAGCCAGTGAGCCTTTTTAGCCTAGACTGCCTGTATGAGACTTCAAGAAATTCCCAGACAAAGCAAATTGGAGGGTGTGCGGATGGACATAGTTTAACATTACAACCATACTGTATCTTTATGACAATTGCACTTCCTCATGATATATGTGCATCCTGTAACTCAACTTATCCTTTTTACTTAGTAAATGTCAATGTCAATAAGACTTTTTTAAGTCTTATATTTGAAGGGCACCTGTAGTCTTAAAGGTCCAACCAAAATAATCACGAACCCTCAGAAAGTAACTGAATACAGACAAGTTTAGATGAATTCATATCCATGTAGATTGACTCATATATATTTTTCCTACATGAGATAAAAACCAGTTGCTCTTTAAGGGCTCCATGTGCAATGATCCTTGGAGCAGCACTGCCTTGCTAGAGTGAGCCTCAGCTCTCTCCTCCAGCCACACATTCCTGTCCTTGACCTATTACAGAAGTGTTGGACGTCTCTGTCTTCTATAGAGCACTGACTCACTAGGAAACAACTGCATAAGCTAAAATGAATTTGGCCTGATTTGGGAAGTGCTAGCATGGTTTTTTCCACCTTAAAAATATTTTATAACTAGACTTCTCAGTTACTGTCTGCTCCCAGGCACTATCTTTCATCTAACTTTCTTTCCATCGCAGCATGTTCTCAAAAAGCTCTTGAAAAACCCTGTGATTTCTTTTTTTAATAGAAACTTTGAAGAGTTTTTACAATTGGAGTGCTCTCTGCCTTAATGAGTAGTAGGGCTCCATGTTTCCAGCTGTTATCTCATTTGTTCACATGCCATTTCCTGCTAGAAAAAGAGCAAGTGTGTAAGAGAGGTGGAAGTGAAGTAGTGTCTCAGCATTTATGTTTATGATTATAGACCCTACATATTATGTGGAATTGGTCTAGAACTTCTGGCAGCTGTTCCAGACATGGATTAGCTAGATATAAGCTTGCTTGTTTTGAAGCCCCCCTCTTGTGAATGTTTACTTGGGGACTTTTTTTAATGATTAAAAGTATTAATTAAAATTATTAAATGACTGAATGAAATTATTTTAACATGTTAATAACTTCACCAGAGACTTATTTCCAAGTAAAAATTATACTCCCTCTGAAAATTGCCAACATTTCTGAAGAATATATGTTTGCTAATTTGAAGCAAGATTTTGATTTGGGTGATAACTGGGAGAGATATCCTATTTACCTGTATCTGAGAGCCAGAATGTATTTAACTAACTAGTATAGTCAAGAAGCAGTTTCACTAAAAGAGCTCCATTTTCTTTTCTTAAGATGTTTTAGGCTAACAGATATTCGAATTTCTATCTGGTGGGCAATAATAACTATATTTTCAGATTTATTTTTTATAAGTGTAAAGGAATTCATGGAGAGGGGGCAGAATCAATAATTATAAGATGTACATACTATTTTCCATTCTTATCATGCTCTGTTTTAATCTCCATCATTTAGCACTGTGCCAAGTAGGTATTAAGAACTTAGTGAAAATAAAATAAATAGTAAGCTTTCATCAAATAAATGGATGAATTTATATATTTACATTTAAGTACAATCTTTGTAATTATTTGAACCATATCTATTCCTAATATGTGTGGCCATCATTTCAATCACAATTGATTCATTCAGTTGGCAAAATAGCTGAAGTGATATTTATAAATATTGTGTTACTGCTGCTAAGTTGCTTCAGTTGTGCCCGACTCTGTGCAACCCCAGAGACGGCAGCCTACCAGGCTCCCCCGTCCCTGGGATTCTCCAGGCAAGAATACTGGAGTGGGTTGCCATTTCCTTCTCCAATGTCTGAAAGTGAAAAGTGAAAGTGAAGTGGCTCAGTCGTCTCTGACTCTTTGCAACCCCATGGGCTGCAGCCTACCAGGCTCTGCCGTCCATGGGATTTTCCAGGCAAGAGTACTGGAGTGGGGTGCCATTGTCTTCTCCAAAATACTGTGTATATTGGTTTATATGACTTGCCTAGATTTGATTATTTTAGGAAATTTTGTGGTAGAAGATGGTAATGGTTCTCTTTAGTGCTTTTCTCAAATTATTCCCAGTAAGCACTTAGTAAGCTTACACTTCTCTTGGAGAGAGAGAGGGGGGTCACAAAAGAGACATCACTTTGCCGACGAAGATCTATCTAGTCAAAGCTATGGTTTTTCCAGTAGTCATGTACAGATTTGAGAGTTGGACCATAAAGAAGGCTGAATGCCAAAGAATTGATGCTTTAGAATTATGGTGCTAGAGAAGACTCTTAAGAGTCCCATGGACAGCAAGGAGATTAAACCAGTGAATCCTAAAGGAAATCAACCCTGAATATTCATTGGGAGGACTGATGCTGAAGCTCTAATACTTTGGCCACCTGATGCAAAGAGCCAACTCACTGGAAAAGACCCTGATGCTGGGAAAGATCAGGGGGCAGGAGGAAAAGTGTGTGACAGATGATGAGATGGTTGGATGGTATCAGTGACTCAATGGGCATGTTTGAGCAAACTGGGAGATAGTGAAGGACAAGGAAGCTTAGCATACCACAGTCCGTGGGGTTGCAAAGAGTTGGACACAACTTAGCGGCTAAACAACAGGGTCATTTAACTTGTTTGGCCAAGGTAGTATGAGCAGAAGTGTCATATGTTAATTCCCGATTGAGGATATAAGGGTTAGTATCTGACTTGCTTTGCTCTTTTCCTTGCTGTAATGATTAGCTATGTTCCAGATAATGTCTGCTTCATCAGCCTCTGTCCAAGAGAGAAGAGGACAAGGCAGATCATAGCCCTAGGTCAACCTGCTACAGATATGGAGGGTGTTCTTTATTGTAGCATAAGCTAACCCAATCTGATTGATACTTTTATGAAAATCAAAGGAAGAGTGCCCCTGGAACAAAGGAGCTATTCATAGTGCTAAATGTTGCATAGTAATTAACTACTGTAAAGGCTAAAGAATGTCCATTGTATTTGGTTACAGGAAAGTCATTTTCAAGTTTTTGTTTCAATAAGAATAGTCTCTACAGTGATAAGTATGAAACCAGACTGCAATAGGATCAGGAATTAAGAATTGAGGAAATGGAAAGAATGATTATAGAAAACTCAAGAAGTTTTTCTGTGAAAGTGAGAGGAAATGTGAGTTAGTAATTGGAAGGAAATGTGAAATTAAGAAAGGTGGATTTCCTTCAAGATAGAGACTTAAATGTTGGTAAAATATAGGTTATAAAAAGTGAAAGGAGGAAATGATAAAAAGAAGTAGGGTCCTGAGGAAGCAGAAAAGAATGAAATCCAGGCAGGGGCTGTAGTACCAAACAGACAATATTGAAACTGCCTGCAGTGCAGGAGACCTGGGTTTGATCCCTGGGTCAGGAAGATCTCCTGGAGAAGGGAATGGCAATCCACTCCAGTATTCAAGGGAGAATCCATGGACAAGGAAGCCTGGCGGGCTACAGTCCTTGGGGCTGCAGAGTCAGACGTGACTGAGCAAATTTCTTTCGCCATAGTCATAAAGGAGGAACAAAGGTTTGGTGGCACAAACTTCAAAGAGGTGAAAATCTGATGATTTAGGAAGTCCACAGTGACACCATCTACTGAGGAAAAGTGAGGACATGGCAAATCCAAAGGTTTGAGGGGAAGAGAAGTTTGTAAAGAACAGAGCATGTTTGTGATATGACCATATTTCACATTTGTGAAACATGGAGGTTCTATTACTAAGACTCAGTATGTTACATTTTTAATACAAAGAATAATGAAGAGTATGATGTTAGGTCAAAAATCAAGACTCATGTTTAGATTTTCAGGACAATTTAAACACACAGTTATTGTCTTGTTGTCAGTAAAGTGAGCTGGCAACATTAAGCTATCCTGAAGTGAAGTGAAGTGAAGTGAAGTCGCTCAATCGTGTCCAACTCTTTGCAACCCCATGGACTGTAGCCTACCAGGCTTCTCCATCTATGGGATTTTCCAGGCAAGAATACTGGAGTGGGTTGCCATTTCCTTCTCCAGGGGATCTTCCCAACCAAGGGATCAAACCCCGGTCTCCCGCATTGCTGCTGTTGCTGCTGCTAAGTTGCTTCAGGCGTGTCCGACTCTGTGCGACCCCATTTCAGGCAGACACTTTACCATCTGAGCCACCAGGGAACTCTTATATTATTGCCCTCAAATATTTTTATCTTCAGAAGTTACAAGGTAATGCTTTACATTTCTAGTTTCAAGAAGATGTAGTGGACATCTTTCTATTTTCTTCTTCTGCTGAAAGTCATAATAAAAAATGAGAGTAAAGAAACAAAAATATAAACCTCATGTTTAATCAAATTCAAAGATATCTACAATCCTAAGTCATGATTATTTAAGGAAAGAAAAGATAGAGGAATTATGAAACTCTTAGCAGAGACAGGAAAAGTCAAATTTAAGTACCTGTGTGTGGTAGAGAAGGTAGAGATAACTACAAAAGTCTTAAGCAATTCATCTCAGAGGATTTCAGGAAAGGCCCAATAATTAGGAGCATCAGTTCAGTTCAATTAGGAGTATGGGGAACTGCAAAGTGAAAGTTAGGTAGGAACCTGATAATAAATAGAGGTCTTAAAGATTGTATATGGAGTGTTTAGGCCCCAGGTGTCCACTCTAACCTGCAGTAGCACGTGACTGCATCTCTTCTACAACTTCAGGATCCAGGAAGAATTTATCACAGAGAAATTGAGTCGGTAAGTTTCCAGAGGCTGAAAAGCACAAAAGAGGGTGAGTCCTGGACTAATGACGAGGAAATTAAGTGTAAGTCTGCAGAGTACCTACTGAGACTTCAGCCTCTTTGTCAAATCTGCCTCCTGAGCATCAGCAGTAGGGCTCACAGCCCACAACAGTGTCTAGAGAAGCCAGAAATTTGATACACAGACATAGAAATTCATAGCACTTGCAACAGAAATATCAGTTTTCATCCAGTTGTTTAAAGGAAGCTCATCAGCTGGCATGTGGCACCCATGGTCGCAGTGCTCCAATCAGCTTCTTAGCACTTTACTCGGGCAGAGGACAAAGATCAATATACTTTCAACAAGAGCCTCCAACATAGAAGAGAAAGGCCAAAGCAGACCAAAAAAATCTAACAAAAGGAACTCAGAAGAAATAGAGATAATACTGAGTGAAAATATTTAAATAAATTTGTACTTAATACTTTCAGATAGTTAAGATAATGTTGTAACCTTGAAAGAAAGACATATATTTTAAAAAAGAGGAAAAGTGAAATGAGAACACTCTCAGAAATTAATGTCAAACAGTCAAAACATTCTTTTAAAAAAAGAAAATATATAGAAAAGAAGGTAAAAGGATCAACAAGAAAATAGGACTAAAACGCAATGAAGAGGAATGTTTGAATTAAAAAATGAAAGAGGATCAGGATTCAGCAAATAGTAATTGAGAGAAAGAGAAAATGATGAACAGTAAACTATTTAAAAAGAAGAAAGTACCCAAAATTGAAGGATATAAAACTACAGATTAAAGAATTTAAGTATGCTCAAAACAATGAACATGGAAAGAACTACACACACACACAGAAAAGAAAAAAAAATCTGGAAAAATGCTAGTATGTATAGTTCTTTATTACAGTCTAGCTAGTGGAAATGTCAGTTACTCAAATATACACCAGACAAAATTCCATTGTTCCCAGGGAAGCTTCTTACTGATTATGATTCTCTTATCTACCCTAATGGCTCAATGTTTCTAGTTCTCAATGAATAATAAGGAGTTGGCTGTTTAAAACCTTCCCAGACAATACTGACCTCCCTGTCCAATGTGCTGAATCTCACTCAGAATGAACTCAAATCTACATCTGGCATCCATAACTCACTCTAACACAAATTTGTTGTTAAATTTTAAAACATCCTAACTCTGTGGTCAGATATTCAACTTAGGAAAGTTCTTAAAGTCCCCAAACTCATTGAATTTTGTCTTCTGAAATCAGTTCCTTTCTCATTTCTTGAGAACTATTTGAATCTTCTTCAGATGGACTGTATATTCACATTATGGATGTGCAGCAACTCTTTTGGCATCTTACTCAAAACAGGCAGTGAAAAGAATATACTATACATTTTTGCTTACTTGGAAAAATAGGACTTTCATTGACATCTCCAATAACAGAGACCCATTATCATTTATAGGATATATTGTCCTTGGTATTTCTAAAATTATGTTACTCATAATGAATTTTCAACATGAAAAATTTTATATATCAAACTTTGTCTGTTTCAAATCTAACTACTTTCATTTATTTTCTATTAATATCAGATAATCCTAAAATCCCTAACTCACCCAAGAACATGGGAGAAAAGATACTATTCATCGAATATTCTAGGATATTTAAAAGAAATTTAGTAAAATTTCTTAGTTCAAGTCACCCTTTATTGAATTGTCCCACTCTGAGTTTTAATACCTAAAGATGGAGGAACCCTATACAGTTAACAAAAACAAGACCTGGAGCTGACTGTGCCTCAGATCATTAATTCCATATTGAAAAATTAAGACTTAAATTGAAAAAAGTAGACAAAACCACTAGTCCACTCAGGTATGACCTAAATCAAATCCTTTACGATTATACAGTGGAAGTGACAAATAGATTCAAGGGATCTGTTAGACAGAGTTCCTGAAGAATGATGAATAGAGGTTCGTAACATTGTACAGGAGGCAGTGACCAAAATTATCCCAAAGAAAAAGAAAAGCAAGAAGGTAAAGTGGTTGTCTGAGGAAGCTTTACAAATAGCTGAGGAAAAAAAAAAAGAAGCAAAAAGCAAAGAGAGAAAGGGAAAGATATACTCAACTAAACTCAGAGTTCCAGAGAATAGCAAGAGGGCTAAGAAGGCCTCCTTCAATGAACAATGCAAAGAAATAGAGGAAAACAATAGAATGGGAAAGACTAGAGATCTCTTCAAGAATATTGGAGATACCAAGGGAAATTTCATGCAAGGATAAGCACAATAAAGGACAGAAACAGCAAGGAAGGCTTAACAGAGGCAAAAGACATTGAGAAGAAGTGTCAAGAATACACAAAAGAACTATACAAAAAAGATCTTAATGACCCAGATAACCACAATGGTGTGATCACTCACATAAAGCCAGACCTCCTGGAATGTGAAGTCAAGTGGGCCTTAGGCAGCTTTACTATGAACAAAGCTAGTGGAGGTGATGGAATTCTAGCTGAGCTATTTCAAATCCTAAAAGATGATGCTGTGAAAGCATTGTACTCAATAGGCCAGCAAATTTGGAAAACTCAGCAGTGGCCACAGGACTGGAAAAGGTAAGTTTTCATTCCAATCACAAATAAGGGCAGTGCCAAAGAATGTTCAAAGTACTTGACAGTTACACTCATTTTGCAGGTTAGTAAGGTTGTACTCAAAATCCTTCAAGCTCGGCTTCAGGAGTACGTCAACTGAAAACTTCCAGATATACAAGCTGGGTTTAGAAAAGGCAGAGGAACCAGAGATCAAATTGCCAACATCCATTGGATCATATAGAAAGCAAGGAAATTCAAAAAGGAAAAAAAAAAATCTCTTTCTGCTTCATTGACTATGCTAAAGCCTTTGACTGTGTGGATCACAACAAGCTGTGGAAAATTCTGAAAGAGATGGAATACCGGATCACCTGACCTGCCTCCTGAGAAACCTGTATGCAGGTCAAGAAGCAACAGTTAGAACCTTACATGGAACAACAGACTATTCAGAATTGGGAACGGAGTATGCCAAGGCTGCATATTGTCACTCTGCTTATTTAACTTCTATGCAGAGTACATCATGTGAAATGCCAGGCTGGATGAATCATAAGCAGGAATCAAGATTGCTGGGAGAAATATCAATAATCTCAGACATGCAGATGATACCACCTTAATGGCAGAAAGCAAAGGGGAACTAAAGAGCCTCTTGATGAAGGTAAAATAGAAGAGTGAAAAAGCTGGCTTAACATTTAAAAACCTAAGATCATGGAATCTGGTCCCATCACTTCATGGCAAATACATGGGGTGGGGGGAGGGGAATGGAAACAGTGACAGACTCTACTTTCTCGGGCTCCAAAATCACTGCAGATGGTGACTGCAGTCATGAAATTAAAAGACACTTGCATCTTGGAAGAAAAGCTATGACAAATCCAGAGTATATTTAAAAGTAGAGATATCACTTTGCCAGCAAAGGTCCATACAGTCAAGGCTATGGCTTTTCTACTAGTCATGTACATATGTGAGAGTTGGATCATAAAGAAGGCTGAATGCTGAAGAATTGATGCTCTAGAACTGCGGTGTTGGAAGAGATTCTTAAGAGTTCCTTGAGCTGCAAGGAGATCAAACCAGTCAACCCTAAAGGACATCAACCCTGAATACTCACTGTAGGGACTGATACTGAAGTTGAAGCTTCCAATACTTTGGCCACCTGATGCAAAGAGCCAACTCTGGAAAAGACTCTGATGCTGGGAAAGATTGAGGGTAGGAGGAGAAGATGGCAACAGAGGATGAGAGGTTGAATAACATCATCAACTCATTGGACATGAGTTTGAGCGAACTCCAGAAGATGGTGAAGGATAGGGAAGACTGGCGTGCTGCTGTCCATGGGTTTGCAAAGAGTCAGACACGACTTAATGACTGAACACGTACACCATCTGTTACATCTTAAGGAAATTGCCTGCCATAAAATCCAGCATGGAATCCTGCCTCTGAGGCTTCATCTGCTATATAGTTGATGGTTAAGATGGTTGATGGTTAAGATGGTTGATGGTTAAGATGGTTAAGATGGTTATCAGGTCAAATTCTGTGGTTTATGTATATCACCTCCTGATTTTCAGTGAGTAGAAATGAAATAACTTAGACTTTTCTTTGACAATTTTTAATTTAAATACAAGTTCTCAAAATTCTCAAGTTTCTAAACGTCTGTCCCCTTTCTAAAAAGAAACTACTAACATTAAAAGCATAAGTTTTGAAAACAAAGATGCAGAGTATCTACCATGTGATAGAATTTTAATATATTCTTGTATAATGAATGACTAAAAGAAAATGCTGACAGTGAATAAGTAAAATTACACTAAGGCATTATCTATATGTTGGCAGCTCCACAGAATGTGGAAGTGATGTATCTTTAACTTAATTTTCTTTTCTATCTTGTAAAGATTTTTAATTGAAGTACAGTTGATTTATAATGTTACAACTATTTACAATCTCTGGTGTACAGCAAAGTGATTTAGTTATTCTCACTTAATATTCAATATTTTTAAATGGAGTTAAATGTTTGGAGGAGGAGATTATTAACAAATGTGACTCAAATTGCCACAGCTTCATCAGTTGCTGGGCATATATGATATTTCATTTATATAAATGCCCAGCCCTATATACTACTTGCTGCTGCTGCTGCTAAGTCACTTCAGTCATGTCTGACTCTGTGTGACCCCATAGACGGCAGCTCACCAGGCTCCCCCATCCCTGGGATTCTCCAGGCAAGAACACTGGAGTGGGTTGCCATTTCCTTCTCCAATGCATGAAAGTGAAAAGTGCAAGTGAAGTCGCTCAGTTGTGTCCGACTCTTAGCGACCCCATGGGCTGCAGCCTACCAGGCTCCTCCGTCCATAGGATTTTCCAGGCAAGAGTACTGGAGTGGGGTGCCATTGCCTTCTCCATATACTACTTAGCAGACCCCATATTTTGGAAGAATGACTTCAATCTCATCCCCATATAGGCTTCCTGAAATTTCTGACTGTTTCCATTTTTTCCCACTGTGGGGTCCTCACCCAGCAGCCTCAGTGTTGCCTCTGTAAGTTTCCTCTCCATCACAATGATGCATAGCAAGTTGCTCCCGAGACTGTACTAAACCCCAAGTTTACCAAAGCTGTCCTGTGGTCTAAGACAAAGTAATCAGGTTAGAAACAGGTTGGGGGGAATGTTGTGAAGAATAAACTATTTCTCTTAAGAATACATTGCATTTTTTTAAATCTCTATAGCTTTAAAAGAAATGGGCTTATCTAAGCCTTACATAGTTTTAGCCTGAAACTTTATTTCAGGGTTCAAGAATACTAGATCAGGACTGAGGATCAGTTAAACACAAAGCTTACCTTTCCCTTTTGCCTTACTTTTATATCCACCTGCCAACTAAGTTGACACTTACTGTCTTCCTCTACAAGGATTAAATCACAAGCTGCTGCAACTTCTGACCTTCAACACATCCTGAAAGAAGTTCAGGATGGAGATTAGGAGTGAGGCAATCTGTGCCTTGTGAAAAATTGGTGAAACAGGTCTTCAAATAGGTGTTTTCAGGGTATTTCATAAGCCCAATTCTTGTATCTCCTCATATTTAGAAAAGCACTAAAATCTTTCATAGTGATGTCTGCTCCTCATGACTAGCAGTAACCTTTGGGAGACTAGAAGCAGCTTCTGCATAAATGTATGCCTGATCGCATGCACTCCTCCTTCACCAGAATCACATATATACTGATTTTCCCCCTACCTGTTCAGAGCAGTTTCTTAGAGCTCTCTGAGGTGCTGTCTCCCATGTTCCAGTCCTCATTTTACCCCAAAGAAAACAACTCACAACTCACACATTGTGCATTTTTTTCAGCTGATACATCTTTGCTCCTTCTTAGACATTCCTGTACACACAAACTTTCTAGGTCAGCCCCATTTACAGAAGTCCCTGTGCATATCATACTCAAGCAAATTTTCTTAGCAGTTGACAGCTCAACTATTTTTACAAATGGTATTCAGTTTGGACTCAGTTAAGACACTTTATTTAACATATACAAAAGGAGACAATGTGTAGAATCTATATGTGGTATTATGGGCTGAACTGTGTCACTGCAAAATGTACATGTTGAAGTTCTAACCCCTAGTCCCTCAGAATATGTCTATATTTGGGGAAAAGGTCTTTAAACAGGTAATTAGTTAAAAGAGGTCATTAGGATGGGCTGTAATCCAATATGACTCATATATTTATAAGAGGAGTAAATTAGAACACAAAAATGTTCAGAAGAAAACTGTGTGAAGACATTAAGATGGCCATGTATAATACAAGGAGCAAGGCCTCATAAGAAACGAAAAATTCTGTCAACACCTTGATCTCAGGCTAGCCTCCACAACAGTGAGAAAATAAATTTTGGTTGTTTAAGTCATCCAGTTAATGGCGCTTTGTCATGGCAGCCCTATGCAAACTAACCCATGCAGTATAAACTTTAAAGCAGAACAAAGAAAGAGATAATAAAATGTTTGACACCTGGTAGACATATCAGGTTGAGTGTATGCTTAGTCATGTCTGACTCTTTGTGACCCAATGGACTGTAACTTACCAGGCTCCTCTGTCAATGGGATTTCCTAGGCAAGAATACAGGAGTGGGTTGCCATTTCCTCATCTAGGGGATCTTCCTAACTCAGGGATTGAATCTGCATCTCCTGCATCTCCTGAATCGGTAGGTGGATTCTTTAACACTGAGCCACCTGGGAAGCCTCCAGTAGCTATAAGTCATGCAAAAAGAAGGTAAGGAGGAAAGAAATAGGCTAGTATAAATGGCTTTTATCTAAGAAATATTGTTCAGTACCTGAAGATCTCAATTTGAAGATCTCAGTTATAGTTAGACAAAACTCACAGAACTGGAAAAGATATGAGACTTTTTTCAATTTGCTTTTTTTTTTCAATTAATGAAATGGAGGCTCAGAAAGGTGAAGCTAAAAGTTTTTTCAGTGTAAAAAGAAGCTAAGCTCCTAACTCTAGAAATGGGACATGGTTGAAAACTCAGAAAGAGATGCCATACCATTTCTAGAAGCATGACAGTTAGAAAGGCAGAAATATCTAAAAACATGTTGGCATCATATGAGGAAAATAACCTCATAAGACAATGGTTGGTAGTCCCATTTCTTTGAACACCACAATTTTGAAAACCAACCAAAACCTTCAGGTTCTTCCTCCAACTAGCCCTTCTGTCAACTCACTTTCCATTCATTCCAAATTAAAAAAAAAAAAAGTTTTTTTTTTTTTTTTTAACAAATGATATCTATCTGGAAAAAGAAGAGTGACATGGGATGACTTTGGGTTGCCAAGCCTGAGGGAACCCAGTGATCCTTTCTGATCAGTACCCATCCTTGTTGGCAGAGATTACTAAGGGTGAATTGGCAGGAGCTGTCTTTAGGAAGTGCTAGAGCAAGAGTGGATGAAGATTCGCCTCCAAACTTCTATACAGAGGGACATATAGGAAAGAAAAATCATTATTTTTCAACACCTAAAAAGCTTTTCAGGGACTCTCTTTCAAATTTAAATATATAAATCACTAAAGGACTTCTCAGGTGGCACAGTGGATTAAAAACAAAAAAAATCCATCTGCCATTGCAGGAGATGTAAGAAACTTGGGTTCAGTTCCTGGGTCAGGAAGATCCCCTGAAGCAGGAAATGGCAACCCACCGCAATATTCTTGCTTAGGAAATCCCATGGACAGAGGAGCCTGGCGGCTACTGTCCATCGGGTTGCAATGAGTTGAACACAAATGAGCACACACACACTAATCAAGTCATTTTGTGTCTACTTTGCCATTGCCTCAATTCTAGCTGGTTTGGGGTTTGATTCAAAAAAGAGGTAGTCAAATTTGGGTTCAGAGAACAAAAACTTCTTTGTTTTCCAGAAATGTTACGATGAAGTAATACACTACATTTATAGAAACTTCCCCCCCCTCCAAAAAAAAAGAAACTTCCCCATGGAGGGTAGGGGAAAATGGCAGGTTTTCCTCTAAGAAATAATTGCTTTTGGAATGATAAGAGGGGAAGTTACTCTTGCATAAGCATGTCTATCCTGACTGGCTATAATTTTTGGTTTTAGTTTGCTCTTTTAGGTCAGATGGTATAAATCATCATATTCAGACGGTTTAACTGTGTTCAGCTATAGTTGGATTTTCTGGCATACTAAATCTAACTTAAGTGTTAAAATAAACTAGAGCCAAGCTTTACATTCAAACAAAATCATAAAACTCTATCATATTTGAAAATAAGGAGATTGCTTACCAGCTTGAAAAGATTGAGTATTGACTTCATCGTCTATTGTTTCCTGTAGCATAGCATTTATATTAATGCCAAATTCCAAAAAAAGAAATTAAATGAGTCTAATATGAACATATGGATATGTAATAGTATATAAATTTACTGAATATGGTCACAAGCAGCTGTCATTCCCTGAAGTTACAAACATACTGCCTACATTATTGTACCCATGTCAGGAAATGATAAATACAGAGCCAGTTCTCATGACTGACTTTGGATCTTTTCTCTCTTTTGGTGTATACTGAGTCTAATCAAAGTCTGCTTCTGATCTCATTTTTCCCTGAATTGCATCTCTGATTAAGAAAACACATCTTCCTTTCAAATCCAGATTTCAGTTCTTAATTTTGTCCTTTTCCTTTCCCCTCCCTGCTTTCAGACTTTGAATTAGTTTTGTTTCCAATTATTTATTCAAAAATGTAATGAGGATCTGCTCTGCACACTAACACATGCATATGATTACAGACACACGTGTGTATATGTGATATGCAAGAACATGAAAAAATCTTAAATTTATGAGAACTAGCTTATAAATTTCCAAGCTGCCATCAAGTCTTTTGCATAATAAACAAGACTCTTCATGATTTGGCATCTTTCTACTAATCTATTCTTTTCTCTTCCACTCCAGAAACTCTGCGTTGATTGTAGCACCTCTCCTCTGCTCGTCTTTGAAGATGATCTACAACTTAACAGAAACAAATCCAAGTTCCATTTATCCATGGATTATTCCTTTATTGGCTTTCAGTCTGAGTGCAATAGCTATGTCCTCTGAGAAGCCTTCTGTAAGCAAACCCAAGGGACTCATACATTCTCTCATGTTTTAATTCTTTGTATCTCTCATCCAGACTGTAACCTCCATTGAAGGGAATGACCATAAACAGAATCTTATTACATCTTTGTTTCCTCAACCACTAAGGTAATTCCTAACATGCAATATGCAGTCAATAAGTATCTGATTAATCAACTACCAAAGGAATAAACTTCTCATGCAAAGTAATTATTGTTCAACTCAGAACACTGAGAGATTATATCGTTTGGTGAAATTCTTTCAGTATACATTAGTTACTACCCAAGCAGGTTCCTAACAGAGACCACGCTCTCTATTGCCTCTTCCGTAAACTGTTGCTCTTGAGAGAAAAAGACATAGTTAAGACTTGGTGCAAATTTATTGCCTGAAAATGACAGTCTATAGAATGGATAGACATGGTCACAATATGAGTACTGCAATCAAGGTATAATTTACACTAAATTGAGGCTAATGAGCTTGTCTAGAGACAGACACTCAGTAAGTCTTTATCTCTATGGTAAATGGATTATATAGCCCAAAACACTGACATAAAATTGGATGTTTGGACCCCAACTAAGGTAGGTGCCTTGGAAATACTAAGGACAATTCCTTAGTGTCTTGAGTAGCAACCTAAAATAATGTAAGTGTATTATCTCACTAGTTTCTCTGTTCTATGTCTCATGTCAAAATCAAGGTATTGGCCAACTGAGTTGGCCAAGCTTATCAGAAGACAAGCTTATTCTGGTTGTAGGCAGAATTCAGCTTCTTGCAGATTAAGACTGAGGTCCTTGCTTCTTTGCTAGCTGTCAGCCAAATACTGCACTTAGCTTTTAGAAGCTCCTCTGTGGGTCTGGTCAGTGGCTCCTGCATTTTAAAATCAGCAAAAGCACACTGAATCCTTCTCACATTTGTGTTCTTTTTTGATTCCTCCTCTCTTTTGACCACGGGGCTTTTTTGATTGCCACCTCTCTTTTTTGACTTGTGTGCTCATGTCTCTTCTGCTTCCAACTAGAGGAAGTTCTATAAGGACCCATCTCAATAGATTGTGAAGACTTGGATAATCCAGGATAATCTCTTCATTTCATGGTATGGAACTGCCAACTCATCTGACAAGCCCCATTTGCCACGTAATACAAGAAACCTGTTTACAGGTTCTACAGACTAGGATACCAGCATATGGGGAAATTTTCTGTCAACCACAGTGCCAATTCACACTTATAGCTTTAAAATATTTATTGTCCATTTACTTACAGGAGCAAATAAAACAAACAATTTTATATTAAAAGTGCACATTTGGATTTATTTATTATTTTTTTTTCTCCTCTGCCCAAAACAGGCTGGGGGGAACAAACAAAATATTTCCTGTGTTTTTGATCTTTTTGTTTTTCTTCTGCAATTCTATCTAGTGAGAGAAATAGAAGAAAACAACTGAACAAATAAGGGGCACAGTTTCAGTGCCCCCCTCCTGCCCCACCAAAAGAAAAAAGAAAGAATGATGGAAGAGCCCTTGTCACTGGATAACACTGACTTTGCTATTTAGATTTATTACTAAAGCAAAAAGAACATCAAAAAAGCTGTTCACACACGCAAATTGAACCACATCATTTTGTAGTAGTAAGGAATCTTCAAAGTTTTATATTCAATGTTCCTTATTTCATAAATGGGAACTCTAACACCAGACAGCAAAACCATTTGTTCCAGAGTGGAATTTATGACAAACTCAATAGCAAAATCTAAATCTCTTGGCTCTCAGTGTAATATTTATCATTCATGGTGATAATATTTATTTAAATTAAAATATAATAATTTTACTTGAATATATTTGACACATTACATTGTGTAAATTTAAGGTATAAAATGTGTTACTTTTACACTTTTATATATTGTGATATGTAATATGGTTGCCATTGTAACAATTTTTCCTCCATTACACATTGTTGTCCAAAACCATTATATTACACATTAGATACTGATAGCTTATTTACTACTGACTGCAAGTTTGTACCCTTAAACAACATCAGTTTTATCCCCCACCTCTTGCCATTTTGATGTGTTTTTTTTTTTTAAATGAGGTTGACTTACAACTGAAAAATAAAAAGATAAGCAACAAATTTTTAAAGAGCAAGGGAAGCAGAGACTAAGATGGGAGTAGGAGGATGTGAGCTCACTTCCCCCCCATGAATACATCAAAAAATACATTAACAGGTGGATCAATTCTCACTGGAAACAAACTAGAGAACTACAGAAAGATTCTTGTACAGTCAAGGCTGTAAGAAAAATCCATACAAAATCAGGGAGGAAGGGAAGAGAAGAGATCAGCTCCTCCTCTGTGACCCCTGGAGAAGTCAAAGAAAATAGTGGTGGGGAGATTGCACAGGCAGAGATCCTCCCTAGGGAGTGAGCAGTTGGAGCCACATATTGGGAAGCCTAGCTCTAGGATCCAACACTGGAAAGATGAGTTCTCCTTAGCTGGCTAGAAAACCAGTGGAACGAACAGGAGGGCTGTAAGAAACCTAGATTCCACTTCTAAAGAGCACACAACATTTGCTTATTCCCAAAACAGGGCAGAGAAAGCAGATTAAGATTATACAAGACTGTGGTCAGTTTCCTGTGACTGCCCCCATGCATGCCCCAGCCTAAACTGAGCAGCGACTCAGAACTGTTTTGCTTAGTGACTTGGTTCCACACTAACAAACCCAAAGTTAGTAGAAGGAAAGAGAACATAATATAGAGCAGAAATAAATGAAATAGAGTCTAAAAAACATTGAAAAGATCAGTGAAATTAAGAGCCAGTTCTTTGAAAAGATCAACAAAACTAATAAACATTTTAGACAGTCATCAATGCAACACAAATCAATAATACCAGAAATGAAATAGAAGTTATAACAAATAAGACAGAAATTCAAAGGATAAGATATTAGCACAAAAAATAATACGCTGATAAAATGATTGAGAAGAAATGAACAAAACCATAGAAATATAGAACCTTCCAAGACTAAACCAGGAAAAAATGGGAAATATGATCAGACCAATTGCAAGTAAAAAAGTTGAATTGGTAGAAAAAAATTAAAAATCCAACAAATAAATGTCCAGGACCAGATAGCTTCATCAATTCAGTAGTTCATTCGTGTCTGACTATTTGCAACTCCATGGACTGTAGCATGCCAGGCTTCCCTGTCCATCACCAACTCTCTGAGCTTCCTCAAACTCATGTCCATCAAGTCGGTGATGCCATCTAACCATCCTGTCTTCTGTCACCCCCTTCTTCTCCTACTTTCAATCTTCCCCAACATCAGGATCTTTTCAAATGAGTCAGCTCTTCGCATCAGGTGGCCAAAGTAATGGAGCTTCAGCTTAAACATCAGTCCTTCCCATGAATATTCAGGACTGATTTCCTTTAGGATTTCTGGTTTAATCTCTTTGCAGTACAAGGGACTCTCAGGAGTCGTCTCCAGCACCACAGTTCAAAAGCATCAATTCTTCGATGCTCAGCATTCTTTATAGTCCAATTCTCACATCCGTACATGACTAGTGGAAAAACCATAGCCTTGACTAGACGGACCTTTGTTGGCAAAGTAATGTCTGCTTTTTAAAATGCTGTCTAGGTTTGTCATAGCTTTTCTTCCAAGGAGTAAGTGTCTTTTAATTTCATGGCTGCAGTCACCATTTTGCAGTGATTTTGTAGCCCAGGAAAATAACGTCTGTCACTGTTTCCATTGTTTCCCCATCTATTTGCCATGCAGTGATGGGACCAGATGACATGATCTAGTCTTTTGAATATTGAGTTTTAAGCCAGGTTTTTCACTCTCCTCTTTCACTTTCATCAAGAGGCTGTTTAGTTCCTCTTCAATTTCTGTCATAAAGGCCGTGTCATCTGCATATCTGAGGTTACTGACATTCTCCAGGCAATCTTGATTCCAGCTTGCGCTTCATGCAGTCCAGCATTTTGCATGATATACTCTGCATAGAAGTTAAATAAGCAGGGTGACAATATACAGTCTTCATGTACTCCTTTCCCAATTTGGAACCAGTCTGTTGTTCCATGTCCAGTTCTAAATTGCTTCTTGACTTTCATATAGATTTCTTAGGAGGCAGGTAAGGTGGTCTGGTATTCCCATCTCTTTAAGAATTTTCCACAGTTTGTTATGATCCATACAGTCAAAGGCTTTAACATAGTCAATGAAGCAGACGTTTTTCTGGAATTTTCTTGCTTTTTCTATGATCCAGCAGATGTTGGCAATTTGATCTATGGTTCCTCTGCCTTTTCTAAATCCAGATTGAACATTTAGAAGTTCACGGTTTCTGTACTGTTGAAGTCTGGCTTAGAAAATGTTGAGCATTACTTTACTAGTGTGTGAGATGAGTGCAATTGTGCAGTAGTTTAAGCGTTCTTTGGCATTGCCTTATTTGGGGATTGGAATGAAATTTTATCTTTTCCAGTCCTGTGGCCACTGCTGAGTTTTCCAAATTTGCTGGCATACTGAGTGCAGCACTTTCACAGCATCATCTTCTAGGATTCAAAATACCTCAGCTGGAATTCCATCACCTTCACAAGCTTTGTTCATAATGATTCTTCCTAAGGCCCACTTGACTTCATACTCCAGGATGTCTGGCTCTAGGTGAGTGATCACACTATTGTTGTTATCTGGGTTATGAAGATCTTTTTTATATAGTTCTTTTGTTTATTCTTGCCATCTCTTCTTAATATCTTCTGCATCTGTTAGGTCCATACCATTTCTGTCCTTTATTGTGCCCATCTTTGTATGAAATGTTCCCTTGGTATCTCTAATGTTCTTGAAGAGATCTCTAGTCTTCCCCATTCATTGTTTTCCTCTATTTCTTTGCACTGATCACTGAGGAAGGCTTTCTTATCTCTCCTTGCTATTCTTTGGAACTCTGCATTCAAATGGGTATATTTTTCCTTTTCTCCTTTGCCTTTTGCTTTTGTAAGACCTCCTCAGACAACCATTTTGCCTTTTTGTATACTTTTTCTTGGGGATGGATTTGATCACTGCCTCCTGTACTATGTTATGAATTTCTGTCCATAGTTCTTCAGACACTCTATAAGATCTAATCCCTTGAATCTATTTACCACTTTTACTTATAATCATAAAGGATTTGATTTAGGTCACACCTGAATGGTTATGGAACATGGAGCAATGGACTGGTAAAAAGGACATGGAATTGCAGACCTGTTGAAAATGGTCGTGCCTGCAAAGACAGAAATATAGATCAATGGAACAAAATAGAAAGCCCAGAGATAAATCCATGCACATATGGACACCTTATCTTTGACAAAGGAGGCAAGAATATACAATGGATTAAAGACAATCTCTTTAACAAGTGGTGCTGGGAAATCTGGTCAACCACTTGTAAAAGAATGAAACTAGAACACTTTCTAACACCATACACAAAAATAAACTCAAAATGGATTAAAGATCTCAACATAAGACCAGAAACTATAAAACTCCTAGAGGAGAACATAGGCAAAACACTCTCCGACATACATCACAGCAGGATCCTCTATGACCCACCTCCCAGAATATTGGAAATAAAAGCAAAAATAAACAAATGGGACCTAATTAACCTTAAAAGCTTCTGCATATCAAAGGAAACTATTAGCAAGGTGAAAAGACAGCCTTCAGAATGGGAGAAAATAATAGCAAATGAAGCAACTGACAAACAACTAATCTCAAAAATATACAAGCAACTCCTCCAGCTCAACTCCAGAAAAATAAATGATCCAATCAAAAAATGGGCCAAAGATCTAAATAGACATTTCTCCAAAGAAGACATACAGATGGCTAACAAACACATGAAAAGATGCTCAACATCACTCATTATCAGAGAAATGCAAATCAAAACCACTATGAGGTACCATTTCACACCAGTCAGAATGGCTGTGATCCAAAAGTCTACAAATAATAAATGCTGGAGAGGATGTGGAGAAAAGGGAACCCTCTTACACTGTTGGTGGGAATGCAAACTAGTACAGCCACTATGGAGAACAGTGTGGAGATTCCTTAAAAAACTGGAAATAGAACTGCCTTATGATCCAGCAATCCCAGTGCTGGGCATACACACTGAGGAAACCAGAAGGGAAAGAGACACATGTACCCCAATGTTCATCGCAGCACTGTTTATAATAGCCAGGACATGGAAGCAACCTAGATGTCCATCAGCAGATGAATGGATAAGAAAGCTGTGGTACATATACACAATGGAGTATTACTCAGCCATTAAAAAGAATACATTTGAATCAATTCTAATGAGGTGGATGAAACTGGAGCCTATTATACAGAGTGAAGTAAGCCAGAAGGAAAAACACCAATACAGTATACTAACGCATATATATGGAATTTAGAAAGATGGTAACAATAACCCTGTGTACGAGACAGCAAAAGAGACACTGATGTATAGAACAGTCTTATGGACTCTGTGGGAGAAGGAGAGGGTGGGAAGATTTGGGAGAATGGCATGGAAACATGTAAAATATCATGTATGAAATGAGATGCCAGTCCAGGTTCGATGCACGATACTGGATGCTTGGGGCTGGTGCACTGGGACGACCCAGAGGGATGGTATGGGGAGAGAGGAGGGAGGAGGGTTCAGGATGGGGAACACATGTATACCTGTGGCGGATTCATTTTGATATTTGGCAAAACTAATACAATTATGTAAAGTTTAAAAATAAAATAAAATTAAATAAAAAAGAAAAAGAAAAAGAAAATGGTCATGCCTGAATGGTCTAGTGGTTTTCCTTACTTTCTTCAATTAAATATCAATTTGGCAATAAACTTCATAGGTGAATTCTACCAAACATTCGGATAAAAGTTAACACCTATCCTTCTCAAATTTTCCCAAAAAATTGTAGAAAAAAGAATGTTTCTGCTCCTTCTAAAAGGCCAGCCTTAGTCTGATACCAAAACCAGACCAAAAAAAAAAAAAAAAAAAATTGTAGGCCAATATCACTAATATACACAGAGCAAAAATACTCAAGAAAATGTTAGCAAACCAAATGCAACAATACATTAAAAAGATCATGAACCATGATCAAGTGGTATTTATCCCGAGGATGCAAGGATGATTCAATATCTGCAAGTGAACCAACATGACACACCACATTAACAAACTGAGGAATAAAAATCATAAGGTCATCTTAATAGAGATAGAAAATTTTTTTTAAAAATTCACCATCCATTTATGACAAAAACTCTCCACAAAGTGGATATAGAGGGAACATGCTACATCATAACACAAACTATACATATTAAGCTCACAGCAAACATCATACTCAACAGTAAAAAGCTGAAAGTACTTTCTCCAAGATTAGGAACAAGAAAAGGATCCTCACTCTCACCACTTTTATTCAACATAGTGCTAGAGGTCTTAGCTTCAGAAATCTGACAAGCCATGAAAGGAATCTAAATTGGAATGGAAGAATTAGAACTGTCATTGTTTGCAGATGACTTGATACTATACTAAGACAATCCTAAAGATGCCACCAAAAAGTTATAGAACTGATAAAGGAATTTGGTAAATTTACAGGATACAAAACTAATAATAATATACAAAAATCTACTATATTCCTGTATGCTGACAATGAAATATCAGAGGGAGAAATTAAGGAAACTATCCCATTTACAATCACAAATGGGATGCTTTCTTACAAAAAGAATAAAATACCTATGAATCAATATAAGGAGATAAAGGACCTGTACTTGGAAAACTATAAGGATATTGATGAAAGGAATTGAAGAATTTCCAAACAGATGGAAATATGTATCATTTTCATGGATTGGAAGAATTAATATTGTTAAAATGACCACACTACCCAAGACAATCTGTAGATTCAATGTAATCGCTATCAAAATGTCTATGGCTTTTTCCACAGATCTAGAACAAATAACTTTAAAATTTCTCTGGAAACACAAAAGATCCCAAATAGCCAAAACAATCTTCAGAAAGAACATAGTTGGAGCTAACATACTTCTTAACTTCAGATTATACTATAAAGTTTCAGTAATCAAAACAGAATGGTTTGGCACAAAAAGAGACATGAAGATCAATGTAACAGAATAAAGAGCTAAAAAATATACCTATGGACTTATGGTCAATTAACCTACAATAAATGTACAATGAAGAAAATACAGTCCCTTCAATAAGTGGAGCTAGGAAAACGGACAGCTACATGTAAAGAATGAAATTTTAACCTTTCCTCACACTATATATGAAAATAAATTCAAAATGAATTAAAGACTAAATATAAGACTGGAAACCCTAAAACTTTTAGAAGATAGCATAAGCATAACACTCTTTCACATAAATCACAGCAATATTTTTTGGAACTCTCGCCTAAGGCAAAAGAAACAAAAGCAAAAATAAACAAATGGGAGTTAATTAAACTTAAAAGCTTTTGCACCACAAAGGAAGTCATTAAGAAAATGAAAAGACAACTTTCTGAATAGGAGAAAATATTTATGAAAAGTATAAATGATAAGTTAATATCTAAAATATATAAACAATTCATACAACTCAATATTAAAAATAAACAGCCTGATTATAAATGGGCAGAAGACCTGAATAGACATTTTTTCAAAGAGGATATACACACGGTCAATAGGCACATGAAAAATGCTTAACATCATCAATCATTAGAGAAATGCAAATCAAAACCACCATAAGATAATGTCTCACACCTGTCAGAATAACTATCATCAAAAACATAAATAAGAAATGTTGGCAAGGATGTGGAGAAAAGGGAACCCTAGTATACTGTTGGTGGGAATGTAAATTCATACAGCCACTATGGAAAACTGCATGGCAATTCTTCAAAAAACTAAAAATTGAACTACTATATGACCAGAAATTGCACTACTGGTATATATTCAAAGAAAACAAAAACTCTAATTCATGTACCCCTATCTTTTTAGTAGCATTATGTATAATACACAAGATATGGAAAAAAAACACACAAGGAAGATGTTATGTGTGTACACACACACACACACACAAACACAAACCCACACACCCACATACATATAATGAACTACTAAGTCAACCATATAAAAACCAGAAATTTTGCCAGTTGCAACAACATTAATGAATCTGGAGGGTATTTATGCTTAGGGAAATAAGTCAGAGAAAGATAAATACTGCAAGATATCGCTAATATATGGACTATAAAAATAAAGCAAATGAATGAATATAACAAAACAGAAATATATTCACAGATATATACAACAAAGTAGTGGTTACCAGTGGGGAAAGGAATGGGGGTGGGGACAAGATATATGCAGGAGATTAAGAGGTAAAGATTACTATGTATCAAATTAATAAGTAACAGGGATATATTGTGAAGCATAGGGAAATGTGGCCATTATTTTATAACTTTAAATGGAATATAATCTATAAAAAATACTGAATCACTATGTTGTATACCTGAAACTAATATAATATTATAAATCAGGTATACTTTCATTTTTTACCTTTTTAAATTAGAAAAATTATTAAAAACAAAAAAACACAAGCAAGAACATGAACATATATTTTTCCAAAGAGCTATAAATTCACAACTGGCACAAAAAATGGTATCCATCATTATCTGTCATTAAGAAAATGCAAATCAAAACCACAATGAGAGACCATTTCACACCCATTGGGGGACTTTAATCAAGAAAACATAACATAACAAGTACTGGCAAGAATGTGGAGAACTGGAACCCTCATAAATTGCTGATGGTAATACATAATGGTACAGCTGCTATGAAAAACAGTTTGGCTGTTCATCAGAAAATTAAACATAGAATTACCATATGATCCAGTAATTCCACTTCCAGATATATTTTATTTCAAAAGAAATGAAAACATATGTCCATACAATAACTAGGGCCCACATTTCATAGCAGTGTAATTAGCTGAAAAGTAGAAATAACCCAAATGTCCATCAGTGGGCAAATGACTAAAATTCTGGTATATTTGTATATTCAAATAATGGAATTTTATTCAGCTATAAAAAGAAACAAAATACTAATGTATGCTACAAGTTGAGTCAACCTCAAAAACATTGAAGTAAAAAAAAAAAGTCAGATACAAAGGCCACGTATTATGTGACTTCATTTATATGAAACATACAGAATAGGAAAATCTATCAAGATATAAGGCATATTAAAGAGATAAGTGAGATATGGAAAGAGGGGAATAGAGAGTAATTACAGTATATTAAAAGTTTTTATGGTATGAGGTAAAAGTTTTGAAACTAAAAAGAGCTGGTGTTTATACAACATTATGAATATACTAACTACTACTGAGCTGTACCTTAATTTCCACTGAATAGTACACTTTAAATGGTTAAATGGATATTATACATTGTAAAATGTATATTACATACATTTCACCTAAAAAAAAAACTTCTGCACAGTAACATCAATATGGTAACTTTTAAAAAAAATTAGTGAAAGAAAAATTCCCATGGAACAAGTAATACCTATAATACAAACTACCATATTGAGTAAGAGGGGAAACTGCCAATTATGTGATGCTAGGCAAATCCCATGGACAGAGGAGCCTGGTAGGCTGCAGTCCATGGGGTCGTTAAGAGTCAGACACGACTAAGCGACTTCACTTTCACTTTTCACTTTCATGCATTGGAGAAGGAAATAACAACCCACTCCAGTGTTCTTGCCTAGAGAATCCCAGGACGGGAGAGCCTGGTGGGCTGCCGTCTATGGGGTCGCACAGAGTTGGACACAACTGAAGTGACTTAGCAGCAGCAGCAGCAGGAAAAGCTTAATAGCAAACCTCAAATGGACAATACAAGATAAGAAACTGTTTGAACAATCACATTTAAAATATATATTAATAGGGAAAATATTAGTAGATTGAGTATATCAGCTAATTAAAATTTGCCTCATAACTATAAGAATTCTTCAAAAGGCTCATTTATCAACCTGACATAACTCAGGAAAGAAACAGTGATCATGAAGAAGAGTCAATAAATATTACCCAAAGCAAAGCACAAAATTTAAAGAAATGAATTTTAAAAGAAAAAAGAAAAGGAAAGAACACCCCAGAGCTGTGGTACAAATTTAAAACTATAAATAAGTATAATTGAAATGCCAGAGTCCTACTACATAATACAGAGAATTATATCCAATATCCTGCAATAAATCATAATGGAAAAGAATATGAAAAAGAATATATGTAAATGTATAATTGTGTCACTTTTCTGTACAGCAGAAATTAAATATAACATTGTAAATCCACTATACCTCAGTAAAAAAAAAAAATTTTAGAAAGAAATCAGAAAGAGAAGATGAAAAAAAAAACAGAAAAATAAATATTTAAAGAGATTATGCTTAGAATTTTCCAAAATTATTGATAAACATCAAACTTCAATTACAAGAAGCTCAAAAACACCAAATAGGCTTTTAAAAAAGAAATTGACACTGAATGATTTTGGCTGAAAATCAATCACAGAGAAAACCTTGAAGGAAGTCAGAGAAAAAGAAACACAGAAGAATTTAAGCCGAAATTACAGGAGACTTCTCATTAAATCTATGAAAGTTAGAAGCAATGGAGTGAAATCTTTAGAATGAAAAAGACAAAAGCTATCTACAATTTTATACAGAGTGTATGCCAAAGCCTTTGACTGTGTGGATCACAATAAACTGTGGAAAATTCTGAAAGAGATGGGAATACCAGACCACCTGATCTGCCTCTTGAGAAATTTGTATGCAGGTCAGGAAGCAACAGTTAGAACTGGACATGGAACAGACTGGTTCCAAATAGGAAAAGGAGTTCGTCAAGGCTGTATATTGTCACCCTGTTTACTTAACTTATATGCAGAGTACATCATGAGAAACGCTGGACTGGAAGAAACACAAGCTGGAATCAAGATTGCTGGGAGAAATATCAATCACCTCAGATATGCAGATGATACCACCCTGGGGCAGAAAGTGAAGAGGAACTAAAAAGCCTCTTGATGAAAGTGAAAGGGGAGAGTGAAAAAGTTGGCTTAAAGCTCAACATTCAGAAAACGAAGATCATGGCATCCGGTCCCATCACTTCATGGGAAATAGATGGTGAAACAGTGGAAACAGTGACAGACTTTATTTTGGGGGGCTCCAAAATCACTGCAGATGATGATTGCAGCCATGAAATTAAAAGACGCTTACTCCTTGGAAGGAAAGTTATGACCAACCTAGATAGCATATTCAAAAGCAGAGACATTACTTTGCCAACAAAGGTCCATCTAGTCAAGGCTATGGTTTTTCCTGTGGTCATGTATGGATGTGAGAGTTGGACTGTGAAGAAGGCTGAGCACCGAAGAATTGATGCTTTTGAATTGTGGTGTTGGAGAAGACTCTTGAGAGTCCCTTGGACTACAAGGAGATCCAACCAGTCCATTCTGAAGGAGATCAGCCCTGGGATTTCTTTGGAAGGAATGATGCTAAAGCTGAAACTCCAGTACTTTGGCCACCTCATGAGAAGAGTTGACTCATTGGGAAAGACTCTAATGCTGGGAGGGATTGGGGGCGGGAGGAGAAGGGGACGACAGAGGATGAGATGGCTGGATGGCATCACTGACTCAATGGACGTGAGTCTGAGTGAACTCCAGGAGTTGGTGATGGACAGGGAGGCCTGGTGTGCTGCGATTCATGGGGTCGCAAAGAGTCGGACACGACTGAGCAACTGACCTGTAAATATTATCAGAATTACAACTTCTCATCAAAGGACACAGTTAAGAGGATGAAACAGCTAATGGGAGAAAATATTGCATATCACATATTTGATAAAGGACTTTGTTGCTGTTATTCAGTACCTAAGCCATGTCCAACTCTTTGAAACCCCATGGACTGCAGCACGCCAGGCTTCCCTGTCCATCACTATCTCCTGGAGTTTGCTCAAATTCATGTCCACTGAGTCAGGAATGCCATCCAACCATCTCATCCTCTGTCACCTCCTTTTCCTCCTGCCCTCAATCTTTCCTAGCATTAAGGTCTTTTCCAGTGAGTCACATTTTTGCATCAGGTGGCCAAAGTATTGAAGCTTCAGCTTCAACATCAGTCTTTCCAATGAATATTAAGGATTGATTTCCTTTAGGATTTACTGGTTTGATCTCTTTGCTGTTCAGGGGACTCTCAAGAGTCTTCTCCAGCACCAGAGTTGAAAAGAATTAATTCTTCAGCATTCAGCCTTCTTTGCAGTCCAACTCTTACATCCATACATGACTACTGGAAAAACCATAGCTTTGACTAGACAGATCTTTGTCAGCAAAGTGATGTCTTTGCTTTTTAATATGCTGTCTAGGTTTGTCATAGCTTTTCTCCCAAGGAGCAAACATCTTTTAATTTCATGGCTGCAGTAACCATCTGCAATTATTTTGGAGACCAAGATAATAAAATATCCTACTGTTTCCACTTTTCCCCATCTGTTTACAGTGAAGTGATGGGACCAGATGCCATGATTTTAGGTTTTGAATGTTTTAAGCCAGTTTTTTCACTCTCTTCTTTCATCCTCATCAATGTATGCAAAGGATTCTCAAAACTCAGTATTAAGAAAAGAAACAATCCAATAAGAATGGACAAAACAGACATAACCAAGGATCCAAATTTACAGCAAATAAGCACATAAAAGGATGCCCATAGTCATTTTGGAAATGCCAACTACAGCGAGATACCATTAAACATTTCTTACAACAGCTAAAATAATTTTTTCAATCTGATGATATAAAGTGATGACAATGACCTAAAGCACTTGGGAATCTTATATCATGGTGGCAGGAATGAAAAATAGTTCAAGATGAAAAATGGTTCAGGAGTTTATTATAAAGTTAAAATGTACAACTACCATATGATGAAGTAATCTCTTTATGTTCACTCTAAAAAAAGTGTACGCAAATAATGTTATTTATAATCACCAACAATTTAAAATAAACTAATAGTTCATCAAGTATGGAATGGGTTAAAAAAAACGGTGATATAGTCACAGAATAGACTTCAATACAGCACTAAAAAATATCAAATTACTGATACACATAATGTGTACAATTGTAGCAGAATTCTACAAGTCTTAAGAAACACATACAGCAAGAACTGTTGATATATAGAATAACTGTCACCTCCCAAAAGCCTTTTTAACCACTTTGTAGTAAATTCACCCTCATGTTCAACCCCTAGAACACACACCTGTTTTCTATCTCTATAGTTTTGTCGTTGCAAGAATGTCACATAATGAAAGCAAAGAGCTTTTAGCCTTTTGATTTCTTTCACTTAGCTGTATTTGAAATTCATTCACCTTTTAGCAACATTATAAATATTTCCTGACTTTCTTTTCATATATTTTTGAAACTCTCTTCTTTTGGTTTCCATGATACACATTGCCAGTTTTCTTTTGACCTCTTAGTACTTTTTAAAAATCTTCTCTGCAAGATCCTTTTGCAATATTGAACTT
Organism: Bos javanicus; assembly: GCF_032452875.1. NCBI lineage: Eukaryota > Metazoa > Chordata > Mammalia > Artiodactyla > Bovidae > Bos > Bos javanicus. Next base: position 44,015,218 of record NC_083868.1, read on the forward strand.
TTACAATTAAACTTTAAGACTGAAAATCAGTTCTAAGCACATTTTTTTCTATAGCTAACTTCTTTCATTGGGGTGAGAATATTTAGTCCCATGATTTTGTATGTTACTTATATGCTTATAGGTCACAAGTTTATGTCTCTATACCGTAAGTCGATATGTTTCCATCTAATAAATCAAGATCCTATTAGCTCCTCACCAGAGCATTGACTGGCAGAGCAAAACTGCCCTGATTGGGAGTTTAACCTTCCCTTCTTTGGGGTTCTTTCAATTAAACCCTTAGCTAGGTTCTGTTTTCTCTACTCCTCTCAAAAGCAGTTGGACTTTCTTTGGATAGACTCTAAGGAAGCCCTCTATAATTCTCCTTTTTTGGTTATCTGCATTCAGAGCATCAGTTGAGCATAGTAATAGCCACCCAATTCTTATGTTATTTTAGCTTCCATTTCCCACGGTTCTCAAATGTCTGTTATGTGGAACCAGCTGATGGCTTCCCCTACACTGCTATGCCATCCCAGTGTACCACCGGCAAAACTTTCAACAACTAGATGGCTATGCCAGAGCCCTCTGTGTTCTACCTAGCACCAGTGATGGGATCCTTATTGTCAGATTCTAAGACAGTCTTAGCATGCAGGGTACTTACCAGATTCTTTTGGAAGCAGTATTTGTAGAAAGCAAGCATGAAAAAAGGGAGAAGTAGGGCCAACAAAAGTGTTGCCTAAGCCCATGAGGAGCTGTGGAACTAGATATATCTTAAACTTTGTCCCCTTTTGGAACAAGATGGCCAGCCTTTTATTAGTCACTGCTGTGCATACTCCCACACCCCCAGAAGCTGTGTGTAATGTGATTTTCTGTATGAATATCTAAAGGAATTGATAGGTGAAGGCTGTCTTCTGTCAGCACTTTCACAGCCGGGGCAACAAGTTCTTCATTAAAGGGGGATCTGGCTGGTCAGTCTCAGTATATACCACAATGTTCCAAACCAAACTCTTGAAATTCAACCAACACCCTCCTCCCCCAGATATGACCCTTCTCCAGTCTTTCCCTTTCCAGGAATCCGTCCAGTAGTTCTAAAATTAGATACCTAGGAGTACTTCCTAATGTCTTCTTTATTGCCAGTCACCCACAATAACTCAGTCTTGTCAGACTCTGTGACCCCTGGACTGTACAGACCATGGAATTCTCCAGGCCAGAATACTGGAGTGGGTAGCCTTTCCCTTCTCCAGGGGATCTTCCTAACACAGGGATCGAACCCAGGTCTCCCTCATTGCAGGTGGATTTTTTACCAGCTGAGCCACAAGGGAAGCCCATAGATTAGCATTAAGCACAAACATTTTAACCTCCAAATTATGTCTTACACTCTCCCCATTTCTCTTTTAACCATTGCCACCACCCCAGCCTAAGCCACAATCATCTCACCTGGAGAATCCTTAGCCTCCTTGCTAGTTTTTCTGTTTCCTCTCTTGCCTTTTTTCAACCTAATCTCTGCATACAAGTCAGTCTAAATTCTGTGAAGCATACATTGGATCATCTCACAACCCTGGCTTCAAACCTTTAAGGACTTTCACTGACTGGTTCAAAATTGGAAAAGGAGTACATCAAGGCTGTATATTGTTACCCTGTTTATGTAACTTTTATGCAGGGCACATCATCCAAAATGCCAGACTAGATGAACCGCAAGCTGGAATCAAGACTGCCAGGAGAAATATCAACAACTTCAGATGTGCAGATGACACCACCTCATGGCAGAAAGTGAAGAGAACTAAAGAGCCTCCTGATGACGGTGAAAGAGGAGTTGAAAAGTTTGCTTAAAACTCAACAGTCAAAAAACTAAGATCATGGCATCTGGTCCCATTACTTCATGGCAAATAGAAGGGGAAAACTAGAAGCAGTGACAGATTTTATTTTTCTGGGCTCCAAAATCATTACAGACAGTGACTGCAGCCATGAAATTAAAAGAAGCTTATTCCTTGGAAGAAAAGTTATGATCAACCTAGACAGCATATTAAAAAGCAGAGACGTTACTTTGCCAACAGAGGTCCATCTAGTCAAAGCTATGGTTTTTCCAGTAGTCATGTATGGATGTGAGAGTTGGACCATAAAGAAGGCTGAGCATCAGAGAATTGATGCATTTGAACTGTGGTGCTGGAGAAGACTCTGGAGAGTGCTTTGATATGCAAGGAGATCAAACCAGTCAATCCTAAAGGAAATCAGTCCTGAATATTCATTGGCAGGGCTGATGCTGAACCTGAGACTCCAATATTTCACTCTTTGAAGATGGGAAGAGCCAACTCACTGGAAAAGACCCTGATTCTGGGAAAGACTGAAGGTAAAAGGAGAAGGAAACAACAGAGGATGCGATGGTTAGATAGTATCACTGACTCAATTGACATGAATTTGAGCCAACTCCAGGAGATAGTGAAGGACAGGATAGCCTGATTTTCTGCAGTCCATGGGGTCACAAAGAATTGGACATGACAGCAGCTGAACAATAACAACATATAGAAATTAGAATTGAATACAAATGCTTTCACATCTACCACTAGGCTTTTAGTATTGATACCCTTTCTAATCTCCTCACAGGTCTCCCTTTCCATTACTCACCATGCTTCAGTCATACAGAATTCTTTCAGTTTTCAGAAGCTACTGATTATCTGCCATAGATAAAACATTTTCCATTTTCCTTCTAACCTCTGGTTATTTCGCCTGGTGAGTTCTTTGTCATCCTTCAGGTAACCTTCTTGCTACCTTCTCAAATAGCACTTTAATGACTTGCAGCGACAATTATAATATACATTTGTGGATGTTTAGCATCTCTTTTATATTAGTGGAAATTTTAAAAATGTAGATTTCCATATTTAAAAGTTCTGCCTCTTCAAGGCAATTATCACAATTCAACCTCCCAGCTATAATGGCAGCTGGAGTACATATCTGTGACCCAGAATCTGTCTGTCATTTGCACCAGAGTTAGTCTTACACTGAGAAGGGACCAACATGTGGAACTGGGATCTCTCTAACTCTCCTTTCAAAAAGAGGTGATGGAGGTGACAGGTCTTTGGGGCAGTAATTGTAATTATCCTGACAACCCATCTTGATATTGATCCTGAATCCTTAATTTTCCCAAAGACTCTGTAAGCCACTTTCATGTGTCAGTAAATTCCTTTCTTTTTAGAACCAACCACAGGGGACTGATTTCATTGCAACCTAACATTTGTCATTTGTCATCTCCAACTAAGGCAATCTGCTCTATTATTCTCTATCTCAAAACTCATTTTGTTTCCTTCATTTCATTAGCAATCTTGTAGTCAAGTTTGTGTGTTGTCTATCTTCTCTACTAGATTATAAACTCCCTGAGGGCAGAGTCTCTGTAGTTTTTAATTCAGAACCACATATGAAGTTCCTCTGTTGGTTCATTCAACAGACGGAGCCCTTCCTATTGACACAAACACCAAAGAATATAACATTAATAAGATATGAAAGAGCTTACATCATAGTTGGAAAGACAGACATAGAAATCGATCATTAAAAATCTAATGTGGCCAATATACTGGTTAAAATTGTCAAGGATTTTTATAGGTTTACCAAAGAGGAGCATTTAATACAATCTGTGGGAGGAGGGTGGAAGTCAGATTAAGAAAGACAAAGAAGCAGGAAAGAGGAGGAGGAGGAGGAGGAGTTTCAGGAAGAATTCTTGAAAGATGCTATGCCAAAGCTTCAAGGTGTGAGGAAGAGTCTGTAAGGTGAAAGGATAGGAGATGGAGGATGGTGGTGAAAAAAAGGATTCTAGGCAAAAGCGGAAGGTCCCAGAGTGAGGAGCCACATGGTAGCGAAAGGGGGACCTTTCTCAAGAGGGAGGCAGGAACGAGGGTGCACGGTTGGAAGAGACCGGAAAGGAAAGCACAGCTACATCAGGGGTGGACTCAAGCTCCACTGGAAATTTCTAAAATTATGCCTAAATTTAGAAAAGGATCACAAAAGAATGTGAAAAAAGATAAAAGATTAGTTTGAGTGATTTTTTAATTTATTTCCACATTCCTTGTTCCACTATTTTTTCAATTAAGTTTATAAAAATTCCTTTGCAACTATCTTCAACATATACTTGTCATGTTTCTATTGTGTATTTGTCAGCACTGCTATATTATTTATATGATATTAATTATAATATGTACATTTGACTTTTGTATGTATATTGTTTCCTCATATAGGCTACATTTCAGAAGTAAACACTACATGTTTATCTCTTCAGATCCCCATGATTTTAAACACCTCTGTGAGTTGTATCAGCATTTAATAAATGCTTATGGAAAGAATGGGTTTCCCTGGTAGTTCAGTGGTAAAGAATCCTCCTGTCAATGCAGGAGACATGGGTTCAATCCCTGGATCACAAAGATCCCCCTGGAGAAGGAAATGGCAACCCACTCCAGTATTTTTGCCTGGGAAATCCATTGAACAGAGGAACCCAGTGGGCTACAGTCCATGGGGTCTCAAAGAGTTGGATAGGACTGAGCAATTGAGCACAAGCATGACAAGTATGGAAGGAATATGCAAACCATACTTAGGAAACCTAAATGTAAAAGGAACCCTTTCCTTTTCTATGAATGTTAATGTGTAATATTCACAGAAGTTCAAAATATTTCACTGCAATCTGGTCTACTTTGTAGCCTTTGCCTACAAAACATATTTTTAAATATAAACTATCTAGGTGGTAGTGATGTCCATCAACACAAACACATCTAGCTTTTACAAATGATGAAACAGAACTCAAAGATTGAGATTATCAAATTGATTCACAATCCTACCAGGATTCACATAAATTTTCCCTCCAGCACCCAAACAAACCACTTTTCTAAGAAACCTTCTCGTCCCTTAATTCTCAATGAAAACATCCTTTAGGCCTGAACTACAGGGTCCTTGCTTCATATTCCAGAAGGAAGGAGGTTTTCAAAAGATTCTTAGCAGTGGCATGCAAAAACAGAGTGAAATGGGAACAGTAAAATAAAAAATATCATTGGCTGATTAAGAAAAGAAATAATGTCTTACCATCCCCTATTCATTCTTCACCCTATATAGTATCTGGATCAAAAATGCTCAAATACAGACTAGCGAACAAGTTTTTATAAACATATCACCGACAATGCCAAGTGTAGACTGAATCTTCAGAGACTGCATCTTTATAACTCTTCACTATCTTTGTTTCTCAGGCCCACGTGGGCCTGTTCTGCTTTCAGTGGGTTAATTACCAAGGAAGCATTTTTCCTCTGTGGTCTAGACATAGAAATATCCAGATATTGTTTCCCTTGAAAGGCAGCCATCCTGCTGAATTTACTTGATCACCAATTCTCATGTTTTTTTAAGGCCAAATGGGGCTAAACACAATTTTTGAAGATTTTTCCCTCTCCTTTTTTTTTCACCGATTAACAGCTTGTTTGTTTTCGATTGAGGATGCTTCCAGGCAAACAGAGGGAAAGAGAAGAAAATTCTTTAATTTTTAAGGTAGGGAAACTAGAGAATGATGGCTTTGCTATAGCCAAAAAGAAACAATCTTTGGAACTAACATATAAGCATGAAAAAAAAAAGGTTATTCAATATTATATAATTTTAGTTGCATGAGTACAAAATAGGGATTTTGAGAATAATATAATTTTCTTAACTGAACCCGAAGGTACGTGTCTGTTATAATCACAGGTAGGTAGAGAATAAGAGAAAAACAGAAAACTCAGTCTTTGAAACAAACCTTAATCCTAACATTATTATCACTATGACCTTGGATAAGTCACTTTTTTGAGCTTTTGTTTCTACAGATATAAACTAAAAGATTTGGGTGGTTTTATATTTATGATCTTTCCATCTCTGTAAGATTTTTTGACCTCTTGTGATTCTCAGCTTATAAAATTCTACCTGGAAATAGCACTGCCTCCTGTCTTATGTGCCCTGCCCGCAATCCCCTGCCTCACCTCTATTTGGAGACATGATCTGCTTTCTTCTGTGGGAGTTATATAATAAATGTGAAGTGAAGACAGCTGAGCCTGCTCTGAAACCTTGATAAATAGTCCCAGTGTCCTGATTGTGCCTTCCCGGTTGGAAGCCAAAGAACTCCATACAGACAAAGGAAGGATTAACTGGTACTCGAGCTGAGTGCACACTGGCACAGGTGCTGGGCACACGTTGGCCATGTGAAGTTACCCTGAGACATCTCCTTTTTGGGAGGCTCTGGACTGCCCCTCTGCCATTATAGTCTCAAATTCCCAAGTCCCAGAGGCCCCCTGTGCAGCCACAACAAGTCATGGTGCCAGAAATAGTGGTGAGTAGCAGGAATCCAACCCTGACACTATCAGGACTTGGTCCAACTCCTCACAACTCGGGCAACTCACTTGGCCACCAGCACCGTTTTCTCCCTACTTTGCTAAAATAGCCAAGTCTGTGATTGCTGATGCCCAGTAGTAATATTTCCATTCTAGGCCAGGAGCTGTGAAAACTATGTTTAAAAAATGCAAAAGCGTCAATATGATTAATGTTCTTAAAAACTGAGTATTTCTTTTTAGTGTGAAAACATCATTAAAGTGACTGGAGGCACTGATAACTTTTGGATGTTCTCTGACTAAAGGGATATAACACCCCTATCCCCAGCTAACATGAAGCCAAACTCTGTTCAGATACCAGAGAGCCATGTGAGAATAACAAAGGCTGAATTGACAAATGACAAGAACATCACCCCTCACAGGCCAAACCCTGCACTGGAGAGGTGTACTGAACCCTCCTCAGAGTCACCCAGACGGGGCTGTTCGTTTCTTTCTGAAACACGTGTTCCAACAGTATTAGACACACTCTGGAAACAGCTACACATTGCTGAATGATGAGTTCTGAGGTGAAGACTTGTCAGTAGTATGGTAATGTGGATAAAAGACAAATATTTTATTTGGTGGTAGAACTGTCTGGCCCTTAAAAAGACACTACAAAATTTGTGACTGCATATGAAGTTAATAGTCAAGGTTTTGTGTCTAAACCACTGTCACAGAAGACAAACAACCCTCTTTGGGTTTTTTTTTTTTTTCTTGCTGCATGTTAAATGCCACATTAAAGCATACTAAACTAGCAGTTTCAGCCTCAGGGACATATTTTTCATGCAAGACTCCTCACACCAGATTGCATTCTTCAAACATCTGGGGGGTATGTTTTCAAGTCCTATCTCCCCAACATTAAAAAAAAAAAATTCCATATCTAAGCATATTTTAATTCTATCTCATTGAAGAAATCCATTGAGCAAACACCATTTATGTGGTTGGAGGGACTGACTGATCCCTTTTGGGCCTCTGTGACTAAAGGGATGTGCCACCTGTGTCTCCAGCTGACATGAGACCAAACTGCTCAGATACCAGCAAGCCACGTGGGAATAACAAAAGCCGAGTTAACAATGACAGTAATGCCACCTCTCACAGGTCACATTCTGCACTAGAGAGGTGTACCACGCCTTCCATGGAGTTACACAGATTGGGCCTCTCATTTCTTTCTGAAACATGTGTCCCGACAGTATTAGACACACTCTGGAAGCAACTACATATTTCTGAAGGGAAAGACTTCATGGGTGAAGACTTGCCAGTAGCATGGTGTTATGCTGTGCTCTGTTTTGTGATGATACCACGATGTATTAGCCCATTCTACTCTTGCAGGCACTCAGAGTTTTCAGTTCTTTACTACTATGAACTACTGCTGAATTCATGGCTTCTGATGAAGCTGTGTACACATTTCTGTTGGTTATGTATGTGTGTGGGATATAACATATTGTCAAGCTGTTTTCCAGCATGTGTGTACGAATTTGGACCTCCAGCAGCAGCGTCTCACAGCAATAATATCTGCTGCTTCACATCCTGCCCAGCACTCAGTATTCTCCATCCTTCTGCCTTAAACATTCTAATAGATGTGTAGTATTGTTATATAGTGGCCTCTAGCTTGCACTAAAGGAAATCAGTCCTGAATATTCATTGGAAGGATTGATGCTAAAGCTGAAACTCCAATACTTTGGCCACCTGATGCAAAGAGCTGACTCATAGGAAAAGACCCTGATGCTGGGAAAGATTGAGGGCAGGGGGAGGAGGGGACAACAGAGGATGAGATGGTTGGATAGCATCACCAACTCAATGGACATGGGTTTGAGTAGACTCTGGGAGTTGGTGATGAACAAGGAAGCCTGGAGTGCTGCAGTCCATGGGGTTGCAGAGAGTCAGACATGACTGAGCAAATGAACTGAACTGAACTGAACTGACAAATAATAATAAGCTTATTGGCTCTTTGAATATCTTCTAAGATTCTGTTCAAGCTCTGTTTATTTTTCTATTAGTTTATCTGCCTTTTTCTTATTGATTTGTCAGAGTGCTTCTTTATTCTGAATACAAGTACTTTGAGTCTCTTAAAGAGGCTCTTAATTTTGATATAAACTGAATTACTACTTTTGTTTTAGAAATAGTTCTTTTTGTGTCCTATTTAAAAGTCTTTGCCTGCTTTGAGATCATCAAGATCATCACCTGACTTTTCCTCTAAAAGTGTTATTATTTTCCTTTTATGTTTAGATATATAATCTATCTTAATTTGATTATTTTTATATGGATATACAATTGACCCACAACATCCTTTATTGAAAAGACTATTCATTCCTTGTAGCACTTTTTCCATATTTATAAAATCATAAGTTACTATACATGTGAATCTAATTCTGGACTCTCTATTCTATTTCAGTCATCAATTTGTCTATCCTATCACCAAAGCCATACTATCTTACCTACTATAATTTCATAACAAATTTTGATATCTGGCAAGTTCTTCAGCTAAGTTCTTCTCAAAAAATGCTTTTGATATCCTTGGCTCTTACATTTCCAAATTTTATTTAACAAAAACATGTTGATATTTTTGATTAAGATTATACTAAATTAGTAGGCTCGTTTGGGCAGAATTAATATCTTAGCAATATTGAGTCTTCCATCTGTGAACATAGATTTGTTTAGATTCTCTTCATCTGTTTAGGTTCTGTGTAATTTCTCTCAATAATGTTTTGTAGTATGATTGTAGAAGTGTGCACATTTTTCATTACATTAGTTGCTACGTATATGGTTTATTTTATTATGAATGACAATGTTTTAAGTTTCCATATTCTTCTGGTATATAAAATATTTATAAAATTATGCATGTAACCTTGTATTGGTGATTGCAGCCATGAAAATAAAAGATGCTTACTCCTTGGAAGGAAAGTTATGACCAACCTAGATAGCATATTCAAAAGCAGAGACATTACTTTGCCAACAAAGGTTCGTCTAGTCAAGGCTATGGTTTTTCCTGTGGTCATTTATGGATGTGAGAGTTGGACTGTGAAGAAAGCTGAGCACTGAAGAATTGATGCTTTTGAACTGTGGTTTTGGAGAAGACTCTTGAGAGTCCCTTGGACTGCAAGGAGATCCAACCAGTCCATTCTGAAGGAGATCAGCCCTGGGATTTCTTTGGAAGGAATGATGCTAAAGCTGAAACTCCAGGACTTTGGCCACCTCATGCGAAGAGTTGACTCATTGGGAAAGACTGTGATGCTGGGAGGGATTGAGGGCAAGAGGAGAAGGGGATGACAGAGGATGAGATGGCTGGATAGCATCACTGACTCGATGGACGTGAGTTTGAGTGAACTCTGGGAGTTGGTGATGGACAGGGAGGCCTGGCGTGCTGCAATTCAAGGGGTCCTAAAGAGTCGGACATGACTGAGTGACTGAACTGAACTGAACTGAACCTTGTATTTAGGGGCATTGCTAAATCTACTTGTAAATTCTTGTTATTCTGTAGTGTGTTGCTGTGATGAATTACATTTAGTGATTAACTAATGTTAAACCACACTGGCATATCTGAAATAAACTCTCCTTGGTAACAAGTCAGATCAGATCAGATCAGTCACTCAGTCATGTCTGACTCTTTGCAACCCCATGAATCGCAGCACGCCAGGCCTCCCTGTCCATCACCAACTCCCGGAGTTCACTCAGACTCACGTCCATCGAGTCAGTGATGCTATCCAGCCATCTCATCCTCTGTCATCCCCTTCTCCTCTTGCCCCCAATCCCTCCCAGCATCAGAGTCTTTCCCAATGAGTCAACTCTTCTCATGAGGTGGCCAAAGTACTGGAGTTTCAGCTTTAGCATCATTCCTTCCAAAGAAATCCCAGGGCTGATCTCCTTCAGAATGGATTGGTTGGATCTCCTTGCAGTCCAAGGGACTCTCAAGAGTCTTCTCCAACACCACAGTTCAAAAGCATCAATTCCTCGGGTGCTCAGCCTTCTTCACAGTCCAACCCTCACATCCATAAATGACCACAGGAAAAACCATAGCCTTGACTAGACGAACCTTTGTTGGCAAAGTAATGTTTCTGCTTTTGAATATGCTATCTAGGTTGGTCATAACTTTCCTTCCAAGGAGTAAGCGTCTTTTAATTTCATGGCTGCAGTCACCATCTGCAGCGATTTTGGAGCCCAGAAAAATAAAGTCTAGCACTGCTTCCACTGTTTCCCCATCTATTTCCCATGAAGTGATGGGACCAGATGCTATGATCTTCGTTTTCTGAATGTTGAGCTTTAAGCCAACTTTTTCACTCTCCACTTTCACTTTCATCAAGAATTTTTTGAGTTCCTCTTCACTTTCTGCCATAAGGGTGGTATCATCTGCATATCTGAGGTTATTGATATTTCTCCCAGCAATCTTGATTCCAGCTTGTGTTTCTTCCACTCCAGCATTTCTTATGATGTATTCTGCATATAAGTTAAAGATGGCCTCGACAAAGGACAGAAATGGTATGGACCTAACAGAAGCAGAAGATATTAAGAAGAGATGGCAAGAATACACAGAAGAACTGTACAAAAAAGATTTTCAGGACCCAGATAATCACGATGGTGTGATCATTCACCTAGAGGCAGACATCATGGAATGTGAAGTCAAGTGGACTTTAGAAAGCATCACTATGAACAAAGTTAGTGGAGGTGATGGAATTCCAGTTGGGCTATTTCAAATCCTGAAAGATGATGCTGTGAAAGTGCTGTACTCAATATGTCAGCAAATTTGGAAAACTCAGCAGTGGCCACAGGACTGGAAAAGGTCAGTTTTCATTCCAATCCCAAAGAAAGGCAATGCCAAAGAATGCTTAAACTACCACACAATTGCACTCATCTCACATGCTAGTAAAGTAATGCTCAAAATTCTCCAAGCCAAGCTTCAGCAATACATGAACCATGAACTTCCAGATGTTCAAGTTGGTTTTAGAAAAGGCAGAGGAACCAGAGATCAAATTGCCAACATCCGCTGGATCATGGGAAAAGCAAGAGAGTTCCAGAAAAACATGTATTTCTGCTTTATTGACTATTACAAAGCCTTTGACTGTGTGGATCACAATAAACTGGAAAATTCTGAAAGACATGGGAATACCAGACTACCTGATCTGCCTCTTGAGAAATTTGTATGCAGGTCAGGAAGCAACAGTTAGAACTGGATATGGAACAACAGAATGGTAGCAAGTCAGTATTCCTTTTATTTACTAGACTGACTTTGTTAATATTTTCTTTTCTTTCTGTTCTTTCATTTATTTTTAATTGAAGGATAACTAAAATACTTTGTTGGTTTCTGCCATATATTAACATGGAGCAGCCATAAGTATACTTATGTCCCCTCCCTTTTGAAACTCCTTCCCTATCTCCCATCCTATTCCACCATTCTAGGTAGTTACAGAGCCCAGTTTGAGTTCCCTGAGTTACATAGCAGATTCCCAATGGCTATCTATTTTACATATGTTAGTGTATATTTTCCCATGCTAGTCTCTCCATTTGCCCCACCCTCTCCTTCCTACCCCCCGCTACCTCATGTCCATATGTCTGTTGTTAGCTATGTCTGCATCTCCACTGGGAGAAGGCAATGGCACCCCACTCCAGTACTCCTGCCTGGAAACTCCCATGGACAGAGGAGCCTGGTGGGCTGCAGTCCATGGAGTCGCTAGGAGTAGGACACGACTGAGCGACTTCACTTTCACTTTTCACTTTCATGCATTGGAGAAGGAAATGGCAACCCACTCCAGTGTTCTTGCCTGGAGAATCCCAGGGCCGGGGGAGCCTGGTGGGCTTCCGTCTCTGGGGTTGCACAAAGTCAGACAAGACTGAAGCAACTTAGCAGATCCTGCAAATAAATTCATCAGTACCATCTTTTTAGATTCCATATATATGTTTTAATATATTTGTTTTTCTGACTTACTTCACTCACTATAACAGGCTCTAAGTTCATCTACCTCATTAGCACTGACTCAAATGCATTCCTTTTTATGGCTAAGTAATATTCTGTTGGGGTTCCCTAGTGGCTCAGATGGTATAGAATCTGCCTGTAATGAAGGAGACCTGGGTTTGATCCCTGGGTTGGGAAGATCCCCTGGAGAAGGAAATGGCTACCTATTCCAGTATTCTTGCCTGGAGCATCCCATAGACAAAGGAGCCTGGTGGGCTACACTCTACCAGGTCACAAGGAGTCAGATACTACTGAGCAACTAACAAGGAACAATATCGCATTGTGTTTATGTACCACAGCTTCTTCATCCATTCATCTGTCGATGGACATCTACATTGTTTCCATGTCCTAGCTATTGTAAGTAGTGTTACAATGAACACTGGGGTAGAGTGTCTTTTTCAATTATGGTTTTTTCAGGGTATATGCCCAATAGTGGGACTGTTGGGTCATATGGTAATTTTATTTCTAGTTTTTAAAGGAATCGTCATACTGTCTTCCATAGTGACTGTATCAACTTACATTCCCATCAACTGTGCAAGAGGGTTCCTCTTTCTCCACACCCTCTACAGCATTTATTATTTGTATATTTTTGATGGTGGCCATTCTGATGGTGTGAGGTAATATCTTATTGTAGTTTTGATTTGCATTTCTCTAATAATGAGTGATGTTGAGCATCTTTTCATATGTCTATTAGCCATCTGTATGTCTTTATTGGAGAAATGTCTCTTTGGGTCTTTTGCCCACATTTTCATTGGGTTGTTTGTTTTTCTGTTACTGAGTTGTATAAGCTGCTTGTATATTTTGGAAATTAATCCTTTGTCAGTTGTTTCATTTGCCATTATTTTCTCCCATTTTGAAGGTTGTCTTTTCACCTTGTTTATAGTTTCCTTTGCTGTGAAAAAGCTTTTAAGTTTAATTAGGTTCTACTTGTTTATTTTTGCTTTTATTTCCATTACTGTAGGAGGTGTATCAGAGGATCTTCTTGTGATTTGTATCATAGAGTGTAGACTTTGTTACTATTTTAATTTTGCATCAATGTTAATGAAAAAATTGGTTTATTATTTTTATTATTATGTCTTTTCTCAACTAAAGATCTCTTAAATGTGCCTCTTGAAAAGCATTACAAGCTGTTCCCTATTTGTGTATTCTCTGGAAGAATCTGTACAATATTGTTATGTCTTTCTCAAATGTTTGGAAGAATTCACCAGTGAAACTATCTACGCCTAAGAATTAGATTCTGGAAACATTCTAATTATGTTTTAAAATACATATCTGATTTTTAATATTTTCTATTTCATCTTATGAAAAATTTAAAAAGAGAATTTTGAATTATTAATACATCTCATCCAAATTATCAAATTTATCAGAGAAAGTGCTTATAATGTCATCTCATTTGATGTACTACGATCTGTACATTTTCATTTCTGAAAATTTGTGCCTTCTTTTTTTCTACATCAATCTTGTGATAATTTTATCAATTTTATGAATTTAATCAAAATACCAACTCTGTTGATATTTATTATTATTTTATTTATGCTCTTTCGGAGAAAGCAATGGCACCCACTCTAGTACTCTTGCCTGGAAAATCCCATGGACAGAGGAGCCTGGTAGGTTGCAGTCCATGGGGTCGCTAAGAGCCGGGCACGACTGAGCAAATTCACTTTCACTTTTCACTTTTCACTTTCATGCATTGGAGAAGGAAATGGCAACCCACTCCAGTGTTCTTGCCTGGAGAATCCCAGGGACAGAGGGGCCTGGTGGGCTGCTGTCTATGGGGTCGCACAGAGTCAGACACAACTGAAGTGACTTAGCAGTTATGCTCTTTATTATTTCTGTCCTTATAGTCTTCTTAGTTTATATTTGCTTTTTGTTATCTTGCTTCTTCTGTTGTAAGTTTAAATAAATTTATATTTAGTCTTTTTTCTTTTCCAAAATGCGATTGACCCTCAAACAATGAAAGGATTAGGGAAGATGATGACCAAAACCATTCCAAAGAAAAAGAAATGCAAGAAGGTAAAATATTTATCTGAGGAGACCTTACAAATATCTGAGAAAAGAAGGGAAGTGAAAGGCAAAGGAGCAGGTGAAAGACATACCCAACTGAATGCAGAGTTCCAAAGAATAGCAAGGAGAAATAAGAAAGCCTTCCTAAGAGAACAATGCAAAGACATAGAGGAAAACAATGCATGGGAAAGACTAGAGATCTCTTAAAGAAAATTAGAGATACCAAGGGAATATTTCCTGAAAAGTTCGGCAATAAAGGCTAGAAATGGCAAGGACCTAACAGAGCAGAAAAAGTTAAAAAGAAGTGGTAAGAATACACAGAAGAGCCATATAAAAAAAGGTTTTAATGACCCAGATTACCACAGTGGTGTAGTCACTCACTTAGAGCCAGATATCCTAGAGTGTGAAGTCAAGTGGGCCATAGGAAGCATTTCTATGAACAAAGCTAGTGGGGGTGATAGAATTCCAGCTGAGCTATTTCAGATCCTAAAAGATGATGCTATTAAAGTGCTGCACTCAATATATCAGCAAATTTGGAAAACTCAGCAATGGCTACAGAACTGGAAAAGGTCAGTTTTCATTCCAATTCCAAAGATAGGCAATGCCAAAGAATGCTCAAACTACCATACAATTGCACTTATTTCGCATGCTAGCTAGGTAATCCTCAAAATCCTTCAAGCCAGGTTTCAAAATAGTATGTGAACTGAGAACTTCCAGATGTTCAAACTGGACTTAGAAAAGGCAGAGGAACCAGAGATCAAATTGCCAACATTCATTAGATCATAGGAAAAAACAGAGAATTCCACAAAAACGTCTACTTCTGCTTCATTGAATATGCTGAATACACTAAAGCCTTTGACTGTGTGGATCACAATAAACTGTAGAAAATACTTAAAAAAGAAGGGAATACCAGATCACCTCACCTGCCTCCTGAGAAACCTGTATGTAGTTCAAGAGCAACAGTTAGAACCTTACATGGAACAAACGACAGGAACAAAATTGGGAAAGGAGTACATCAAGGCTGTATATTGTCACCCTGCTTATTTAATTTATATGCAGAGTATATCATACAAAATGCCGGGCTGGATGACTCACAAGCTAGAATCAAGATTGTTGGGAGAAATATCAACAATCTCAGATATGCAGATGATACCACCGTAATGCCAGAAAGTAAAGACAAACTGAAGAGCCTCTTGATGAAGGTGAAAGAGGAGAGTGAAAAAGCTGGCTTAAAATTCAACATTCAAGTAACTAAGATCATGACATCCAGTCCCATCACTCCATGGCAAATAGACAGGACAACAATGGAAACAGTGTTGGATTTTACTTTCTTGGATTTTAAAATCACTGTAGACAATAACCGCAGCCATGAAATTAAAAGATGCTTGCTCATTGGAAGAAAAGCTATGACAAACGTAAATAGTGTATCAAACAGTAGAGACATCCCTTTGCTGACAAAGGTCCATATAGGACAATTTGACAAAGGTCAAAGCTATGGTTTTTCTGTGACTGTGGTTTCAGTCTGTCTACCCTCTGATACCATCTCTCAGCACCTCTCTTAAACCACAATCACAGAAAACTAGCCAATCTGAGCACATGGAGCAGAGCCTTGTCGAACTCAATGAAACTAAGCCATGCCGTGTGGGGCCACCCAAGATGGACGGGTCATGGTAGAGAGGTCTGACAGAATGTGGTCCACTGGAGAAGGGAATGGCAAACCACTTCAGTATTCTTGCCTTGAGAACCCCATGAACAGTATGAAAATGCAAAAAGATGGGATACTGAAAGATGAATTCCGCAGGTCAGTAGGTGCCCAATATACTACTGGAGATCAGTGAAGAAATAACTCCAGAAAGAATGAAGGGATGGAGCCAAAGCAAAAACAACACCCTGTCGTGGATGTGACTGGTGATAGAAGCAAGGTCTGATGCTGTAAAGACCAATATTGCATAGGAACCTGAAGTGTTAGGTCCATGAATCAAGGCAAATTGGAAGTGGTCAAACAGGAGAGGGCAAGGGTGAACATCAACATTCTAGGAATCAGCGAACGAAAATGGACTAAATGGGTGAATTTAACTCAGATGACCATTATATCTATTACTGTGGGCACGAATCCCTTAGGAGAAAGGGAGTAGCCATCATAGTCAACAAAAGAGTCCAAAATGCAGTACTTGGATGCAATCTCAAAAACGACAGAATGATCTCTGTTCGTTTCTAAGGTAAACCATTCAATATCACAGTAATCCAAGTCTATGCCCCAACCAGTAATGCTGAAGCTGAATTGGAACAGTTCTATGAAGACCTAGAAGATCTTCTAGAACTAACACCCAAAAAAGATGTCCATTTCATTATAGGAGACTGGAATCCAAAAGTAGGAAGTCAAGGATCACCTGGAGTAACAGGCAAATTTGGCCTTGGAGTACAGAATGAAGCAGGGCAAAGGCTAATAGAGTTCTGCCAAGAGAACACACTGGTCATAGCAAACACCCTCTTCCAAAAACACAAGAGGAGACTCTACACATGGACATCACTAGATGGTCGACACTGAAATCAGATTGATTATATTCTTTGCAGCTGAAGATGGAGAAGCTCTATACAGTCAGAAAAAACAAGACTGGGAGGTGACTGTGGCTCAGATCATGAACTCCTTATTGCCAAATTCAGACTGAAATTGAAGAAAGTGGGGAAAACCACTAGACCATTCAGGTATGACCTAAATCAAATCCCTTATGACTATACAGTGGAAGTTAGAAATAGATTTAAGGGACTAGATCTGATGGACAGAATGCCTGATGAACTATGGGTGGAGATTTGTGACACTGTACAGGAGACAGGAATTAAAACCATCCCCAAGAAAAAGAAATGCAAACAAGCAAAATGGCTGTCTGAGGAGGCCTTACAAATAACTGTGAAAAGAAGGGAAGAGAAAAGCAAAGGGGAAATGAAAAGATACACCCATTTGAATGCAGAATTCCAAAGAATAGCAAGGAGAGATAAGAAAGTCTTCCTCCATGATCAATGCAAAGAAATAGAGGAAAACAACAGAATGGGAAAGACTAGAGATCTCAAGAAAATTAGAGATACCAAGGGATTATTTCATACAAAGATGGGCTCAATATGGACAGAAATGGTAGGACCTAACAGAAGCAGCAATTTGAAAGGCCTCCCCAGACAGCCATTTTGCTTTTTTGCATTTCTTAGGGAACATTTCATGCAAAGATGGGCTTGAAAAAGGACAGAAATGGTATGGACCTAACAGAAGCAGAAGATATTAAGAAGAGGTGGCAAGAATACACAGAAGAACTGTATAAAAAAGATCTTCATGACCCAGATAATCATGATGCTGTGATCATTCACCTAGAGCCAGACATCCTGGAATGTGAAGTCAAGTGGGCCTTAGAAAGCATCACTACAAACAAAGCTAGTGGAGGTGATGGAATTCCAGTTGGGCTATTTCAAATCCTGAAAGATGATGCTGTGAAAGTACTGCACTCAATATGCCAGCAAATTTGGAAAACTCAGCAGTGGCCACAGGACTGGAAAAGTCAGTTTTCATTCTAATCCCAAAGAAAGGCAATGCCAAAGAATGCTTAAACTACCGCACAATTGCACTCATCTCAAATGCTAGTAAAGTAATGCTCAAAATTCTCCAAGCTAGGCTTCAGCACTATGTGAACCGTGAACTTCCAGATGTTAAAGCTGGATTTAGAAAAGGCAGAGGAACCAGAGATCAAATTGCCAACATCCGCTGGATCATGGGAAAAGCAAGAGAGTTCCAGAAAAACATCTATTTCTGCTTTATTGACTATTACAAAGCCTTTGACTGTGTGGATCACAATAAACTGTGGAAAATTCTGAAAGAGATGGGCATACCAGTTCACCTGACCTGCCTCTTGAGAAATCTGTATGCAGGTAAGGAAGCAACAGTTAGAACTGGACATGGAACAACAGACTGGTTCCAAATAGGAAAAGGAGTTCGTCAAGGCTGTATATTGTCACCCTGTTTATTTAACTTATATGCAGAGTACATCATGAGAAACCCTGGGCTGGAAGAAGCACAGGCTGGAATCAAAATTGCCGGGAGAAATATCAATAACCTCAGGTATGCAGATGACACCATCTTTATGGAAGAAAGTGAAGAACTAAAGAGCCTCGTGATGAAATTGAAAAAGGAGAGTGGAAAAAGTTGGCTTAAAACTCAACATTCAGAAAACGAAGATCATGGCATATGGTCTCATCACTTCATGGGAAATAGATGGGGAAACAGTGGAAACAGTGTCAGACTTTATTTTTCTGGGCTCCAAAATCACTGAAGATGGTGATTGCAGCCATGAAATTAAAAGACGCTTACTCCTTGGATGGAAAGTTATAACCAGTCTAGACAGCATATTAAAAAGCTGAGACGTTACTTTGCCAACAGAGGTATGTCTAGTCAAGGCTATGGTTTTTCCAGTGGTCATGTATGGATGTGAGAGTTAGATTATAAAGAAAGCTGAGCACCCAGGAATTAATGCTTTTGAACTGTGGTGTTGGAGAAGACTCTTGAGAGTCCCTTGGACTGCGAGGAGATCCAACCAGTCCATCCTAAAGACGATCTGTCCTGGGTGTTCATTGGAAGGACTGATGTTGAAGCTGAAACTGCAATACTTTGGGCACCTGATGGGAAGAGCTGACTCATTTGAAAAGACCCTCTTGCTGGGAAAGATTGACAGCGGGAGTGGAAGGGGATGACAGAGGTTGAAATGGTTGGATGACATCACTGACTCAATGGACATGGGTTTGGGTGGACTCCGGGAGTTGGTAATGGATAGGGAGGCCTTGCGTGATGCCTTCATGGGATTGCAAAGAGTCGGCCATAACTGAGTGCTTGAACTGACTGAACTGATGGTTTTTCTACTAGTCAGGTGTGGATGTGAGAGTTGGAACATAATGAAGGCTGCGTGCCGAAGAATTGATGCTTATGAACTGAGGTGCTGGAGAAGACTCTTGAGATTCCCTTTGACAGCAAGGAGATCAAACCAGTCAATCTTAAAGGAAATCACCCCTGAATACTCATTGGAAGGACTGATGTTTAAGCTGAGGCTCCAATACTTTGGCCACCTGATGTGAAGAGTCGACTCATTGGAAAATACCTTGATGCTAAGAAAGATTGAGGGCAGGAGAAGAGGGCAACAGAGGATGAGATAGTTGAATGGCATCACAAACTCAATGGACATGAGTCTGAGCAAGTTCCAGGAGGGGATGGTGGACATGGAAGCCTGGCGTGCTGCAGTCCACAGGGTTGCAAAGAGTCTAACCCGACTTAGTGACTGAACAACAACAAAGTGGTGTCAACATATATAGTCTAAAATCCGTGTATGACTTTACAGTAATTTTTCTATATCTGTCATTCTGCATCCAGATTCAGCCAGTCATGGATCATGTAGTACCAATATATGTATTTATTGAATAAAATCCACCTATAAGTGAATTCATACAGTTTAAATCTGTTTAAATACAGTTTAAATCTTCAAGGGTCAACTATGTAGAAATATATTCTCACCAGAGTGGATCTAAACTAGAAATTAGGAACCATTCTGAACTGCTTTATACTGCAAATATTTCAAAATTTTATTGCTGCAGTTTCTCTTGTCTTATATATAATATCAATAATCATTTTTATTTGCTCACATATTTTACTCCTCTGGAGTTCATAATTTCCTCCTATATTTCCATGCTTTATCTAGAATTATATTTCTACCTGAAAAATGTCCATTTAGTTTTTCAAAAGAGGACTTGCTAGTAACAAAAAAATTCATTACTTTTTATTTGACTAAAACTATATTTTTCATTTTTAAAGTATAACTTCTGGTACAAAATTAAAAGATTGAATTTATTTTCTTTCAATATCCTAAAGATGTCATTTTATTGTCTCCTAGCTTCTATAATTTCTATTGAGAAGCTGCTGCTGCTGCTGCTAAGTCACTTCAGTCATGTCTTACTCTGTGCTACCCCATAGATGGCAGCCCACCAGGCTCTCCTGTCCCTGGGATTCTCCAGGCAAGAACACTGGAGTGGGTTGCCATTTCCTTCTGCAGTGCATAAAAATGAAAAGTGAAAGTGAAGTCGCTGAGTCGTGTCCAACTCCTAGCGACCCCATGGACTGCAGCCTACCAGGCTCCTCCGTCCATGGGATTTTCCAGGCAAGAGTACTGGAGTTGGTTGCCATTGCCTTCTCCATTGAGAAGTTAGATACCAGTAATTTTTTAAGGCATTGATTTTAATTTTTTTCTTTTTTGTACTTCATTTTCAGAAGATTTCATCATTTACTTAGGTATGGTTTTGTTTATCTTCAACTTGAGATTCCCAGACTTTTCTAAATCTCTCAATTGACATATTTCATTAGTTTTAGGAAACGTAAATAATGATTTCCCCCATTTTCCCTTTTTCCTTCCATGAATTCTATTATATGTATATGAGAATTTAGATCATCCTATATATTTTCATTCACCTTTTTTTTTTTAATGTTTTCTATACATTTAATTCTGTATATTTTTAGTGAGTCATCTTTCAATTTACATGTCCTATATATTTCTCTCCCTAATCTACTCTTAGGAACACCTACTGAGTTCTGAACTTTAGAGTTATATTTTTCTATTTTAGATTATTTATGTATTATTTTTTTTACAGAGTATAATTTGTTGAAGAAAATCTCCATACTTTCATCTATTCTTCCCATCTTCTCTAATTTATTTAATACATCAATCGTAGTTATTTCAAAGATCTTCATGATAACTCTGATAGCTAGATTATCTATTTATCTATTTCATCAAAAAGATGAAAAAAGATTTCATCTTTTTCTTCTTTATCATCAGTCATATTTTCATGTCTTTTTGCATGTGTAGCAATATTTTATTGTATGTCAGACACTGACTATGAAAGAAATGAAGAGAATCTGAATAATGCTATCTTTAACCAGAAAGGGTCTCCTCTCTTCTCTGTCATGCAGCTCAGGTAAGAGGCTGATCATTTTATCCAATCAGTAATTTACATGAATCAGAGCTGGATTGCAGAATAAGAATCAATCTACATTTGTTCCAACACACTTCCTTGGGAATGGCCATCTGAAGCTTTCTGGTAGAGAGCCAAACTGTTCTCTTTATCCTTGATCATGAAATACTTTGGATTTCCAGCTTTGCCATTCATAAGTTTCCAGCCCAGCTCTTCAGCCTCTACTCTGCTGCTGCTGCTGCTAAGTTGCTTGAGTTGTGTCCTACTCTGTGCGACCCCATAGACGGCAGCTCACCAGGCTTCCCCATCCCTGGGATTCTGCAGGCAAGAACACTGGAGTGGGTTGCCAAGATGTCTCCACTCTAGACATCTTAATAATCTAGCAAATGTCTTAATTGAGAAACTTAGTGAAGTGATTAAGGTAGGCCCACTCTCCCTGGAGTGGGTCAGATTTCACTTTGCCTTTTTGAAGATTTTGGATTTCCTTCATTATCTGCAATGCTGCTACAGATCTCTAGAATTAGCCAGTGTCACATTGGGGTAAATTAGCCAAGCATTTGAAGAAGTCCCTAAAGTTTCCAATTTGTCTCTCTAGCCTCCTACAACTGCCAAAACAACAATTTGCTGGTTTATTTTTTGCTTAGAAGTGGGTTCATGCCTAAATTAAACCCAGTTGTCAACCATGTCACAAATCAGTTAAATTCCCCAAAAGGAAAAATCCCCAGGATCCAGCAAATGTCCCTAAGGGTGGGGTGGCTGGGGGATTCAGCTCACTCACCTCAGAGTTTTTATCTTCTTTCCCCATGGCTAGATGTCAGAGCTGGGGTGAGGGGTGAGGGAGGAGTGGGGGGTAGGGGTGGGGGTGGAGGGGAGGGTAGTGAGGAGGGTTGGATAATGAGTGAACTGATTAACCGAGTATTTTTCCCTATCTACTATGGTAAACCAGGTTCTAAAACCTTAGAATTCCAAATGCTGAGTACTAACCATTCTTCATTTAAGGTGTGGCCAGAAGAAACCAAGGTTTAACAGGAACAGGGTAAGTTACAGTAAACAAAGAGCTTATAGTGATAAGAATAAATTATGTTAATCCTTTCTTCTTCATCCTTCAGCATTATTATCTGGTTCCTGCCTCAGTTCAGTTCAGTTCAGTTGCTCAGTCGTGTCTGACTCTTTGCGACCCCAAGAATTGCAGCATGCCAGGCCTCCCTGTCCATCACCAACTCCCGGAGTTCACTCAGACTCACGTCCATCGAGTCAGTGATGCCATCCAGCCATCTCATCCTCTGTCGTTAGGGTTCCTGCCTGCACTCAACTAAAACTTCACTCTCAACTGTTTTCTTTCTAATGACCATTTTCAAGCCTTGCTTTTATTTAGCCTTCTATAGAAAGAACCTCATGTAGTGTCCCACAGACATCAGAATTCAAGGACAATCACTAGCTGTTTCATTTAGAAGGTGCTACCTATTTTATTGGTCTTATCCATCTTCGGTGAAACATGGAGTACATATTAAGATTATGGTTTCATCCTCAAATAAAATGCTCTATTACTATAGCTTATATTAAATTGAAATATATCATAAACATATTCTAGCCTATAAAGCCTACATCAAAAAAAAAAAAAAAAAGAGAGAGAACATGTATTAATGGAAGTGTTTGGATTTTTTTTTTTAAGCATATAACTACAACGACTGAAATGTTTCCAGGTTGCTAATGCATTCTGGATCATGGTTATTAGTTTATGCTTGTTTTTTTCCAAAGGTATTTATCATCATAACTTGAGACAAATTGAACTCAATAAAACTTTAGACCATAGAGCTTTTGGCTCTTTTGACTATCAAAAATTATCTTGTTAAGATTGTTAGCAATACTGAGATGGCATAAGAAAGGAAAAGAAATTGCATGCCAACTGCATTCATTGTGAAAGCTTTCAGCACTGGGTTACACAATGGAAAAATCTCAAGGACATTCCCTCTGTCTGTGTGTTTGTCGTGATTACATGGAAATCAAGCACAACTCCAAGACATGAAGTGGACTCGAGTGCTTTGGAGTTAAAATACTGGGGATGTGGGAAAGATTCCCTGATGGGAGCTGGTATTTTCATGAAATGACTTTAAGATCAGGAAAGAAGATTTGCTGCTTGAGTTGAAGTAGGGAGCTACCAATAAATGCTAACCAATAAAAGGTTTAACATGGTAATTCACAAATTCATAAATTGAGAGTAAACAATATTATTTCTAAGTGTAGGTAATGTGGCTATTCCATAAGTAAAACTGTTAGCCTTTTTTTTTTTTTTTTTTTCAATCACCCTATTTAAAGTCCACTTAGGATGGACCACAAACTCTTGGCAATGGCCTATAAAGACCACCAAGGTCAGGTTCCTATCCATTTTTGTAATTTGACCTCTCCCCAAACATCCTGCATTTCAGCTACTTTAAATTGCTTGACATTAAAGGTGTAATGCTAATTCTCACTTAGTACTAATTGTTTCTTCTACCCAGAATTTCTTTCCCTGCCTTTCCTTCTTATGGTGAGAAATGTCATCCTCAGCATGAATTCTTTTCTAAACTCCTGACCACAGTTGGACACTTTCTTTCTTCTTGTTCTTACAGCATTCTATTCATACATGTATTATAGCCTCCACCGCATTACTCTCTTTAGCTTTTGCATCCTTCTAGGGAAGGAATGGGGGAGCCTGGGGGACTGCCGTCTATGGGGTCGCACAGAGTTGGACATGACTGAAGCGACTTAGCAGCAGCAGCACAGCAGGGAATGAAAATATTGTAAAAACACTGACTTCCTTAATACCAGTGTTGGTTTAGTCACTCAGTCATGTCCAATTCTTGCAACCCCATGGACTGTAACCCACCAGGCTCCTCTGCCCATGAGATTTCCCAGGCAAGAATACTGGAGTGGGTTGCCATTTCCTTCTCCAGGGAAATCTTCCCAACCAAGGAATCAAACCTGGGTCTCCTGCATCGCAGGTGGATTCTTTACCAACTGAGCTACAAGGGAAGCTTTAATACCAGTACTTTATCTGAAACATAAAACAGCAGTTAATAAATGTAGAGGGACTAAAGAGACACAGAAGGTAAGAAGGAAGGAAGCAGAGAAAGACTTTACACTTTTTTAATATGACCCCCAAAATATCTAGAATCTAAATTTTCAGTTAGTAAGCCCATAATACTATTTTAAAAGATTAAGGGTCTTTAAATATTCAAAATACAGTGATATAATCAAGAAGACAATTTGTGCATAATGGGCAGGCTTATACATAACCAATGTAAAGATATAGCAACTGACATTTTGGTCTCCCTAATTTTATCTTGCCTTCCTCCAATGAGGCTTAGTTTTCTATTCTGTTCATTTCCTGATCAGGATTTGTTTACCTGCTGTGTTGCTTTGTTACTCATCTCATTTCTTAGAGTCTTTTTCTCTGTTCAATGATGGCAGCTGGCATGGGTTTTGGACGCCTGGTGAGAAATAATTCTGTAAAGCATTATAAATTATTTATCTTTATTACTATTAAATACTGTAGATTTAGAATTAGAGTTGATGACATATTAAAATGATATGGGTTAATGCCATGCCAAATATAACTTCTATTTTCTGAGACACATGCCCAGGGATAAAATAACTTATTCTTTCTATGACAGTTATATAGTACTTATGAGTCATAAAGTACTTTATCTGCAATATCCATTTGATTCCTTATCTTTCAGGGCAGGAAAACTCAGACTTCTAGAGGATAAATAGTGGACACATAATTACTTATCCAGTAAATTGCCAAGTTAGGGCTTAAAACTGGTTTGACTTTGTCTTCTTTTTTATTAAACCACAGTTATCTTCTTGTACAGGTTTTCCTGGTAGCTCAGCTGGTAAAGAATTCACCTGCAATGCAGGAGACCCCAATTTGATTCCTCGGTAGGAAAGATCCCCTGGAGAAGGGATAGGCTACCTATTCCAGTATTCATGGGCTTCCCTGGTGGCTCAGATGGTGAAGACTCTACCTGCAATGCAGGAGACCTGAGTTCAACCCCTGGGTCAGGAAGATCCTCTGCAGGAGGGCATGGAAACCTGCCGGGAGCTGGCATATTGCATATTGAGTGCAGCACTTTCCACAGCATCATTTTTCAGGATCTGGAATAGCTCAACTAGAATTCTATCACTGCCAGGAGCCAGAGTGAGGCACTCCGCCCGTGGCAAAGGTCATGAGGAAGGAGGCTCAGCATACGCAAAGGCGGGATCGAGCCTCAGGAGTCCCCCTGGAAATTCTCGAGCATCTACCCCCAAAACCAGAGTCTGCCTACTTTCTGCTTTGTGCTTTCACCTACACCTCTGACTTTACAGGGGGCTGTCCCCCACTACCTCTCTCTGAAAAAGAGTTAGCTTACAGCTCCAGTTAATAATTCCTGGGTGTGACAGTGTTTCAACCTACAAACTCCTTTGGAAATCCTCTAGCCTGCCTGAATAAGTTTTTCCGGCCACATGTGATTGTTCAGAGCCTCCCAACTGTGAGAGGCAGGAGATGTTCTAAACTGTCTAAACACAGATTCTTTTGAGTAGTTAAAAGATTGATTAGAAATTGTATTGGTGAAGAGTTTTTCACTTTTGGGGCCAATGTTTGCTGCTAAGTCTCCATACCCCTTACCTACTGTGTCCTTGGCAGTGTATTGATTGATATAATGGGTGTATAGAAATGTAAGTAGTAGCCTCAATGTTTGTAACCTTGGACCCTTGAGTTAATTCTTTTCTTGATTGAGCCCACCTCACCTTTGCCCTATAGGAATGCAGCTTTGTCCAATGATTTTTTGGAGGCTGGCGCCTGACTTTAGAATAATCACCTTTAGAGAAAAATAAGTTTCTTAAAATGTTAACAGGCCTCTGGGCCAGAAGATGATGCAAATCACCTAAACTTTTGCATATGATAAGTTTGCAGGAAGAAAGCCTGGCTTACTGCATGACTCTACCCCTTCCCCCATTATCCTCTATGCACAACTTAAGGTATAAAAACTACTTTGGAAAATAAAGTGCGGGCCTTGTTCACCGAAACTTGGTCTCCCCATGTCGCTCTCTCTCTCACTCTGGCTGAGTCTCCATCTGGAGCGTGGAACCCACCATGCTTACTAATTATGCCTGGGCTTCTAAGATCCGACCGGGGAGGCCTCAGCATCTCCTCTCCTTTGGGAGAATGGAAGGACTCCTGCGGCCTATGTAAGTGGTGCAAACTTCTTGTCTTGAAGTTTTATTGGTCTCCCACGTAAACCAAGCTACTCAGCCTCTTTTCTCCACTGAATTTCCTCACTGAGCTATCCTCATTCTGTTACTCTTTATATCTTTGATAAATATTTAAATAAATAGGTCGCCTATGCCATCTCTCCTTCGAATACTCTGGATCAGCCGGGGCTGGACCCCGGCAGAAACCCACTCTAGTATTCTTGCCTGGAAAAGAGTCAGACATGACTGAGCAACTAAGTGCAACACAGCACAGCACACATCTTCTTGTACATACTTATTCCCTGGCCCCTCTCAATATGCCTACCCCTGAAAGAGTGATACTCTGAGTGCCAACTCATCATCTGCCCCTTTAAAGTTGGCTACATCTAAGCTTGTTTTCTGCCTATGAAGAAGCCAAGATACCTGAAGTTCAGGTTGAAGTCTAGGTGTCTCTGTAAGACACAAGGACTTGAATGAACTCCTTATTAAATACACTTCAGCATTTGCTGGATTTAGGTAGATTAGCATGAATTGAAGCTTAACTTGGTAGTCATTAGCTTTCACAAGACTTTTATCCATCAGAGGGCAGACAGAATGATATCGCAATCACAGAAAACTAACCAAACTGATCACATGGATCACAGCCTTGTCTAATTCAATGAAACTATGAGCCATGCTGTGTAGGGTCACCCAAAATGGAACGGTCATGGTGCAGAGGTCTGACAAAACATGGTCCACTGGAGAAGGGAATGAGGCAACTCATTTCAGTATTCGTGCCTTGAGAACCCCATGAACAGTACAAAAAGGCAGAATCATAGGACACTGAAAGATGAACTCCCCAGGTTGGTAGGTACACAATATGTTACTGGAGAAGAGTGAAGAAATAACTCCAGAAAGAATGAAGAGAGAGAGCCAAAGAAAAACAGTGCCCAGTTGTAGACATGACTGGTACTGGCAGTAAAGTCTGATGCTTTAAAGAACAATATTGCATAGGAACCTGGATGTTAGGTCCGTGAATCAAGGTAAATTGGGCAGTCAAATAGGAGATGGCAAGACTGAACATCGACATTTTAGGAACCAGTGAACTATAATGGACCAGAATGGGGGAATTTAATTCATATGACCATTATATCTACTAGTGTGGGCAAGATCCCATAGAAGAAATAGAGTAGCCCTCATAGTCAACAAAGGAGTCTGAAATGCTGTACTTGAGTGCAATCTCAAAAATGACAGAATGATCTCCATTCGTTTCCAAGTCAAACCATTCAATATCACAGTAATCCAAGTCTATGCCCCAACCACTAATGCTGATGAAGCTGAACAGTTCTACGAGGACATACAAGACCTTCTAAAACTAACACCAAAAAAAGATGTTCTTTTCATCATAGGGGACTGGGATGCAAAAGTAGGAAGTCAAGAGATACCTGGAGTAACAGGGAAGTTTGGCTGTGGAGTAAAAATGAAGCAAGGCAGAGACTAACAGAGTTTTGCCAAGAGAACACACTGGTCATAGCAAACACCCTCTTCCAACAACTCAAGAGATGACTCTACACATGGACATCATCAGATGGTCAATACCGAAATCAGTTTGATTATAGTCTTTGCAGCTAAAGATGGAGAAGCTCTATAGAGTCAGCATAAACAAGACCAGGAGCTGACTGTGGCTCAGATCATGAGCTCCTTACTGCAAAATTCAGACTTAAACTGAAGAAAGTAGGGAAAACTATTAGACCATTCAGGTTTGACTTAAATCAAACCCCTTATGATTATACAGTAGAAGTGACAAATAGATTCAAAGGATTACATCTGATAGACAGAGTGCCTGAAGAAGTATGGAAGGAGGTTCATAACATTGTACAGGAGGCCATGATAAAAAACCATCCCCAAGAAAAAGAAATGCAAAAGGCAAAACTGTTGTCTGAGAAGACCTTACAAATAGCTGAGAAAAGAAGAGAAGCTAAAGGCAAAGGAGAAAAGAAAAGATATAGCCATCTGAATGCAGAGTTCCAAAGAAGAGCAAAGAGAGATAAGAAAGCCTTCCTAATGCAAAGAAATAGAGGAAAACAATAGAATGAGAAAGACAAGTTCCCGTCAAGAAAATTAGAGATATCAAGGGAACATTTCATGCAAGGATGGGCACAATAAAGGACAAGAAAAGTATGGACCTAACAGAAGCAGAAGATATTAAGAAGAACTGGCAAGAATACACAGAAGAACTGTACAAAAAAGATCTTAATGACCCAGATAACAACAAAGGTGTGATCACTCACACAGAGCCAGACATCCTAGGGTCCGAAGTCAAGTGGACTGTAGGAAGCATCACTATGGTCAAAGTTAGTGGAGGTGATTTAATTCCAGCTGAGCTACTTCAAATCCTAAAAGACAATGCTGTGAAAGTGCTGCATTCAATATGCCAACAAATTTGGAAAACTCAGCAGTGGCCACAGGGCTGGAAAAGGTCACTTTTCATTCCATTCTGAAAGAAAGGCAATGCCAAAGAATGTTCAAACTATCCCACAATAACGATTATCTCACATGCTGGCAAAGTAGCGCTCAAAATTCTCCAATTAGGCCTCAATAGCACATGAAGCAAAACTTTCAGATGTTTAAGTTGGATTTAGAAAAGGCAGTGGAACCAGAGATCAAATTGCCCACATCCACTGGGTTATACAAAAAGCAAGAGAATTCCAGAAAAACATCTACTTCTGCTTCATTGGCTATGCTAAAGTCTTCGTGTGTATCACAACAAACTGTGGGAATTTC
Source organism: Bos javanicus (assembly GCF_032452875.1). NCBI lineage: Eukaryota > Metazoa > Chordata > Mammalia > Artiodactyla > Bovidae > Bos > Bos javanicus. Next base: position 44,044,465 of record NC_083868.1, read on the forward strand.
TTCAAGAGATGGGAATACCAGACCACTTTACATACCTCCTGAGAAATCTGTATGCAGATCAAGGAACAACAGTTAGAACCTGACATGGAACAATGGACTGGTTCCAAATTGGGAAAGGAGAACGTCAAGGTTGTATCTTGTCACCCTGCTTATTTAACTTATATGCAGAGTTTATCATGAGAAATACCCAACTGCATGAAGCACAAGCTGGAATCAAGATTGCCAGGAGAAATATCAATAATCTCAGATATGTAGATGACACCACCTTTATGACAGAAAGCGAACAAGAACTAAACAGCCCCTTGATGAAAGTGAAAGAGGAGAGTGAAAATGCTGGGTTAAAATTAATCATTCAAAAAACTAAGATTGTGGCATCTGGTCCCATCATCTCATGGCAAATAGAGGGGGAAACAATGGAAACAGTTACAGATTTTATTTTCTTGGATTCCAAAATCATTGTGGATGGTGGCTGCAGCCATGAAATTAAAAGATGCTTTCTCCTTGGAAGAAAAGCTATGACAAACCTAGACAGCATATTAAAAAGCAGAGACATTCATTGTGAACAAAGACCCATATAGTCAAGCTATTGTTTTTCTGGTAGTCATGTATGGATGTGAGAATGCTGAGCACCAAAGAACAGATGCTTTTGAACTGTGTTGTTGGAGAAGACTCTTCAGAGTCCCTTGCAAAGCAAAGATATCCAACCAGTCCATTCTAAAGGCGATCTGTCCTGGGTGTTCATTGGAAGGACTGATGCTAAAGCTGAAACTCCAGCACTTTGGCCACCTGAAGCTAAGAACTGACTCATTGGAAAAGGCCCTGATGCTAGGAAAGAGTGAAGGCAAGAAAAGAAGGGGATGACAGAGGATGAGATGGTTGGATGACATCACCAACTTGATGGACATGAGTTTGAGCAAGACCCGGAAGTTGGTGATGGATGGGGAAGCCTGGAGTGCTACAGTCCATGGCGTTGCAAAGAGTCAGACGTGACTGAGCAACTGAACTGAATAGTATTAATCAAATATTTTTAGTTCCCCTTTTGGGAAATTTTTGTAGAGTTAAACCCTACACTTGAAACTAGATATGGCCATGACAGGAAACTTCACCAGGAGCGAAATTTGAGCAGAAATGATGTGTTACTTCCAAGTAGAAGCTTTACGAATCAGAGTATGACCTGTGCCCCACCTTGATTTTAGAGGGTTTTTGGGGGGTTTTTTTGGAATTGACAACCTGATAGTGTTGACATGAAGCCTCCCCTACCCATTTAAGACAAGAAACAGATCTTTCTTTGCCCTCAGTTCAGTCGCTCAATCATGTCCGACTCTTTGAGACCCCATGAACCACAGCACACCAGGCTTCCCTGTCAGTTGCTCAGTCGTGTCTGACTCTTTGCGACCCCATGAATCACAGCACACCAGGCCTTTCGGTCCATCACCAACTCACGGAGTCTACTCAGACTCATGTCCATCGAGCCAGTGATCCCATCCAACCATCTCATCCTCTGCCGTCCCCTTCTTCTCCTGCCCACAATCCCTCCCAGTATCAGGGTCTTTCCTAATGAGGAGTTTCAGCTTTAGCATCAGCCCTTCCAATGAGCACCCAGGATTGATCTCCTTTAGGATGGACTGGTTGGATCTCCTTGCAGTCCAAGGGACTCTCAAGAGTCTTCTCCAACACCACAGTTCAAAAGCATCAATTCTTTGGCACTCAGCTTTCTTCACAGTCCAACTCTCACATCCATACATGACTACTGGAAAAACCATAGTCTTGACTAGACGGACCTTTGTTGGCAAAGTAATGTCTCTGCTTTTGAATATGCTATCTAGGTTGGTCATAACTTTCCTTCCAAGGAGTAAGCGTCTTTTAATTTCATGGCTGCAGTCACCATCTGCAGTGATTTTGGAGCCCAAAAAAATAAAGTCTGACACTGTTTCCACTGTTTCCCCATCTACTTCCCATGAAGTGATGGGACCAGATGCCATGATCTTCATTTTCTGAATGTTGACCTTTAAGCCAACTTTTTCACTCTCCTCTTTCACTTTCATCAAGAGACTCTTTAGTTCCTCTTCACTTCCTGCCATAAGGGTGGTGTCATCTGCATATCTGAGGTTATTGATATTTCTCCCGGCAATCTTCATTCCAGCTTGTGTTTCTTCCAGTCCAATGTTTCTCATGATGTACTCTGCATATAAGTTAAATAAGCAGGGTGACACTATACAACCTTGACGTACTCCTTTTCCTATTTGGAACCAGTCTGTTGTTCCATGTCCAGGTCTTCCTGACCTGCATACAGGTTTCTCAAGAGGCAGGTCAGGTGGTCTGGTATTCCCATCTCTTTCAGAATTTTCCACAGTTTCTTGTGATCCACAGAGTCAAAGGCTTTGGCATTGACATTCTAGGAATCAACGAACTAAAATGGACTGGAATGGGTGAATTTAACTCAGATGACCATTGTATCTACTACTGTGGGCAGGAATCCCTTAGAAGAAATGGAGTAGCCATCATGGTCAACAAAAGAGTCTGAAATGCATAGTTGGATGCAGTCTCAAAAATGACAGAAAGATCTCTGTTCGTTTCCAAGGCAAACCATTCAATATCGCAGTAATCCAAGCCTATGCTCCAACCAGTAACTCTGAAGAAGCTGAACGGTTCTATGAAGACCTACAAGATCTTTTAGAACTAACACCCAAAAAAGATGTCCTTTTCATTAAAGGGGATTGGAATGCAAAAGTAGGAAGTCAAGAAACACCTGGAGTAACAGGCAAGTTTGGCCTTAGAATACAGACTGAAGCAGGGCAAAGACTAATAGAGTTTTGCAAAGAGAATGCACTGGTCATAGCAAACACCCTCTTCCAACAGCACAAGAGAAGACTCTATACATGGACATCACCAGATAGTCAACACTGAAATCAGACTGATTATATTCTTTGCAGCCAAAGATGGAGAAGCTCTATACAGTCAGCAAAAACAAGACCGGGAGCTGACTGTGGCTCAGACCATGAACTCCTTATTGCCAAATTCAGACTTAAACTGAAGAAAGTAGGGGAAACCACTAGACCATCCAGGTGTCACCTAAATCAAATCTCTTATGATTATACAGTGGAATTGAGAAATAGATTTAAGGGACTAGATCTGATAGACAGTGTCTGATGAGTCACCCACTCCCACACAAAAACCAACCTGTTGATACAATGGACATGTAATGTGAGCAAATGTTTAAAACTTCTAAAATGTTAAGAGTTCTGACCAAGCATAACTTAGATAACTTAGCTTATCTTAACTGGTATACTTACTATAATGTGTTATTCCAATTCAGTAGTAATGTCGAATGTAACATGTCAATGGAGTCTTTTTGAAACTATGAAATGTGGGTGTGGACTGTTCTTAATTAAGACTATTAAACAGTCAAAGGCTCCTTGTCAGCTTATTGCTAATAAGCTTTTCAACAAGTATTGCAGTCTGTGACACTGAAAAATAAACTAGTGGAAGAAATAATTCCAAGGATAGTTATATGCATAAGGATACATATGCGGAGGGATAGGAATGATTGCATTTATGAGAACCTTAATCTTCCTCTTCCCCCCACCCATCTCAGCTGCCTCCAGAGATCACAGTTTCAAGACCAAGTCTCCCTATTGAGAAAAGCTAGATAATTCTTCCTTTAGAGACTTCAGATAAGTACTAATCTTGGCAAACTCTTCAAGGGTAAACAGAGGTAGAGACATACTCTATTATTGCACTGCTACTCTCCTCCAGCCTAAGGGAGTGGGTGCTTCATTTCACAGATTCCAGGGTACCTTTGAGCTTTCTTAGTCTCAAGTGGCATTCCCAGGCAAAAGATGCCTGTGGTGAATAATTTGAGAATTCATTCACAGACTAAGCAATTTCCAGTTCTGTACATGATGATCACTCAGATCCAAGTCAAATCTTGTCTACACATGTGCTGGCAAGGTTTCCTATCAAAGCACAAAGACTGTCTGAGCTAATGGTAGAGTTTGGCCCAAATCTGTTTTAACTTAAGTTCTGTGTTAATTTTTCATCTGAAATTTACCCTAAAGAATTAGGGTTGGATTTCCGGAGATGAGATTTGAGTAAATGAGAACTGTATGCAGAGGTGTGCATTTACTTTTCCCTCTACATAAACAAGAATTAATCCAGTGGGTATGTACACAGTAGGTGTGCTTATCACCACCATCAACATTGGGTTATCACACCTCATATAAATTGTAATTTGTTATACTCAAGTTCAGAATGGTCTGTATCCTTTGATTTCCACTTAACTTTTTTTTCTCCAGATCAGAAATGCAGAGCTAAGAATTTGTTCAAGAAAAAAAAATGTAATTTAGTTAGTAATGGGAAAAAAATAAATCTTTAAAACCTATTAAATGGAGTAAGTTCAAACAAAACAAACCTGACAAATTTTCCCATCTCTTCGATGAATATGAATACAAAATGAAACATGATTTCAGTTAGTTTGCCCTATTCAGTTCAGTTCAGTCGCTCAGTCGTGCCCGACTCTTTGTGACTCCATGGACTGCAGCATGCCAGGTCTCCCTGTCCATCACCAACTCCTAGAATGTATTCAAACTCATGTCCATTGAGTCAGTGATGCCATCCAACTGTCTCATCCTCTGTCATGCCCTTCTCCTGCCACTGCTCCAAGTTTGGTCTATGCTGCTGCTGCTAAGTCGCTTCAGTCGTGTCCAACTCTGTGCAACCCCATAGACGGCAGCCCACCAGGCTCCCCTGTCCCTGGGACTCTCCAGGCAAGAACACTGGAGTGGGTTGCCATTTCCTTCTCCAATGCATGAAAGTGATAGTCGCTCAGTCGTGTCTGACTCTTCACGACCCCATGGACTGCAGCCTACCAGGCTCCTCTGTTTATGGGATTTTCCAGGCAAGAGTACTGGAGTGGGGTGCCATTGCCTTCTCCGAGTTTGGTCTATATGTCTAGCTGATTTAATGACCATCAATACATTTTAACAGCCAATGGCTTAGGTATGCTGGCGTACTCTAACTCTTTTTCTTATCATTACCCTTTTGTACAGATAAAGACAGAAAAAAGTAATTAAAGGCCAAAATTTTCCTAGAAAGGTCTATGTTTTGGTTATATATTTTAAAAGCTCCATTTTTAGACTTGGGCAGTTTAAAAATGCTAACATCTTTTAATCAGTCTACATATTTACTACATTTTACATATTTTTAAAATATGGCAATAGGTTTTTAAATGAATTCTATAGATTACATTAAAATATAATTATATCTGATTATATAAAAATCTAAGTAACATCCACCTTTGAGACAGTGATTCACATTCTAAAAGCCTCAGGGGTGGCAAGTAAGTGATAAAAAGGCAGAATGAAGACATAATGATAAGAAAATCATAGGAATAATTTAAACTACCTTTCAGGCATACTATCCCTTCCTAAGTCACTTGAGATATACAATTTTCATACTCTGAGAGGGAGAAAAAAAGAAAACCACATTCATCATCTTTTCCAGGAAACAGCTCTGCAGATTCTCTTTGCTTGTGGCTACATTGCTTCTACAACAGCTGGGCGTGTGGGTGGCATGGATCAGATCTGCCAGTTTCCAGACTGAACCTAGGCCTCCTGAAGTGTTACAGGACTTCCCGGCTCTGTGGGGGGTCTGTGGCTCCCGTCTAGGCATTGGGATGGAGACAGGATGCAGTGCATGCAGAACAGGGGAAACACCTGAGAACACATGCCTGGCGTCTGTGGAGACCACCAGTATGTAGACCATTTATGCGACAAGGCTAATTCCAAAGGGAAGAGGAGCAGCCATTTCCCCCTTCAGCTCCAACAGCTGCAACCCTCCACACAGCTGCTGCTCTGGGTTCAGGATAGAAGAAAAACAACACAGAAGTGGGACATTCTGCAGTGGTTTGGCTGCTTCGAAGTAGGCAGAGTATAAGGAGAGCCATCAAGGGAAGAGCAGGCATCTTCTCCGCGCATGCCCTCTACTGCTCGGAGTAGGCTGCTAAGCTGTGCTGCTGCTCCACCCCATACCACAAAGGTTGACTTCTTGCTTAGCCAAAAAGTCCTCTGCAGTCTGGGATACTCTCCAGGGCAACTGTCCCTCCTGTGCTGACAATGCAGTCCACACTTGCAGAGTCTCTGCTTCCCTCCGCTGCACAGTCTGAGGAAGTAGACCCTGTGGTCAGCAAGGCAGTGGAAGAGAGAGCAGGAGAATTCCACCCAGTCATGGGGACTCCAAGTGATACCTGGCACTCCTGCTCTTGTTTCACTGACCACCTCCGGTCACCTCTAGGCAATGCCTGACCTCAAAGGGTGTGTATTCAGAAGTGGATATTGATGAACCTTAGAGCCATGTGCCCTTAACCTCTGAAGCCCTAAAATTAAGCTCTAGTTATATATGTAGCCTCCATTTTCCCAGAGAATGCATGCACCCATTCTGAGGTCTAGTTGTCTTTGTTCTCACATCTGGATTCCAATATCCCTTCCAGAAGAGACAGGAAAGAAATGCATGGAGTGTGTCTATCCTGTGGAGTCTGAAAACAGAGTGATGGCTCCCTAAAAGTCTGCAAAGTCAAAGGTAACCAAAAAAATGTATCACAGGTTAAGATTTCCCCTGGTGGCTCAGGCGGTAAAGTATCCGCCTGCAATGCAGGAGACCCATGTTCAATCCCTGGGTTGAGAAGATTCTCCTGGAGAAGAGAATGGTAACCCACTCTAGTATTCTTGGTTGGAGAATCCCATGGACAGAGGAGCCTGTAGACCCATAAGATCGTGAAGAGTTGGGTACAGCTGAGCAACTAAGCATGCATGCATGCATTGCCTCTCCACCCCATTAATGTAATGCTTGGAAGGAAAAATTGACTTGTGTCTCCCTGGGCTTTGCCTTTCTGCCTCTTGTTTTATGATCTTCTTTGGTTCTAGTTCCTAGTTGTTGATGCTAGTGAAAGGGAAGAAGAGGCGGAGAAAGATTAAGAGAGAAGGAAGGAGGGAAGAGGAAGAGAGAAAGCAGAAAGTACTTGTGAAATTATAAAGTTCCTCCAAAACCATCAACTCACATGAGCTTCAAAACAACCTGTAGACGAATATATATATTTATCCCCAAGTTATCAGTGAGGAAACTAAAACTCAGAAGGATTCACAAAGTAAAATTTAGAGCAGAAGCAGACATAAAGCTTAATTTGATGCAGTTTCAGGACCTTTAGAAACCAAAAGACAAGACTATGTTTTAACACATGCCTGGCCTTTTCTGAATGTCAGATGTCACTTGCTTTTTATCCCAATGCTCATTTTAATTTTTGAGAGCATCTAGATTAATTTTAAAAGGATTTCTTTAAGGTCCCTGGTCTCCTCATGTGCCTCTAATCCATCAAAACTAAACCTGGTAACTTTGATTGACCTCATGTTGGATTATTAGAGAAGGCATGGGTCCCCAAACCTTCTCTTCTAGCCCTTCCCTGCCAACTCATGCCTTATGGGCACCCAACTTGCCCTGCCTCAGCTGCCTATGAACAGGGCTCCAGTTCACCCCAGCTCTCTCCATGTGCTTGGTTTTGCACACTGAACAACACCTTGGTGATACAGGTAGGCAGAGCAGGAAGGAGTGAAAGCATTCCCTTGAGATCTGTGTGCTCGTGGGCACAACACTGAATGTTCCCTTCAGCCCAGAAACTAAAAGCCAGTCTTTTAAAACAGAAAGTAAAGGCTCTTATTTTCCAAGCTACTTAGAAGAAGAATGCAAGTGCCAGCAGCCCAGGCTGCCAGTAGGGCCACTGGAAGCTATGGGGACTTGCAGAACAAGGCTGCAATGTCATAATCTCCTGGAGAAAGGGCCAAGGCAGGCCAAAGAGTCTGTGAGAGGAAGCAGGAATGTGTCTTCCAACAGCATGTTTGAGAACAAGCAGTTTCTTCCCCAAAGCCATCTGTAAGACTCTCAAACTGTGTCTGAGGAAGAAAAGGGCAAGACAGAGAGAGAGAAAAGTGAATTACTGGAAAAAGCAGGTAACTCTTTGTGAGTTGTGAGGGCAGCAAAAACACTGTCTACTAATTTGTTAGTCTTGGAAGCTGCATATTTGTGAATCTGACTACAGTCAGGGTTTATAAGGACCTCCTCCTGAAAAATATGGCAAGGGTTTAACCTTAAATGTGGACTGTGGAGGGCTCTGGTGTGATTTAAGCCAGAGGAAACTGAGTTCCTCAGTACACAAGGTCCATCAGGTGATGTCCTGACTATTTTGGTTCTTGCTTACAGATTGTCTTTAGTTCATGGAAGAAGTTGGGGGAATATGTCTCAAATTTGAATGGAATCTCTCAGGAAGAAGGTCTAACTAAGACTTTTGTCTCTCTTGACTGCAGCCTGAGTAGTATTCTGAAGTACAGGTGGTAGATGAAAATCCCCTCATTGAGAAAGGAGAGGTTTCTGCCAAGCACTCCTCCCAGGCTATGGAGGGTAGCTTCCTCTCAGCCACTTAGCATTCTGCAAGAAATATCACCTCTCATCTTCACACCCATGGGAGCTGTCTTGTTTAGGAATGTCTTTGGTTGCGAGTAACAGAAAATCTATTTATAGCAGTTCCAACAAAAGCAGATGTATCTCTCTCACCTAACAAGATCTTGGATCTAGGTGGGAGCTGGCATTGATTCAGAAGCTCAGTACCATCAGGACTGCCATCTCTGGGATTCTCTTACCTTTTCCCTCTTTCATGGTCACAAGCTGACTGATAGAAGAATGGGTAAAGAAGTTGTGATGTATCTCTGTATATATAATAGAATATTATTTAGCCTTAAAAAGGAAGGAAATTCTGTCATTAGCAACAGTTAGGTGAAACTGGAAGATGTGATGCCAAGTGAAATAAACCAGACACAGAAAAGAAAATACCACATGATCTTGCTTATGTGTGAAATCTACATAAAAGCAGGTACTATAACTTGGCTACAAAAGGCAGGAAAATAGGGGTGAGTGAGGAGACCTTTGTCAAAGGGTATATGGCTGAAGTTATGTAGGATGAACAAGTCTACAGATATAATGTCCAGCATGGTAACTATATTAGTAACATTGTACCATATACTGGAAATTTGCTAAGAATGTAGATCTCAGGTGTTCTGACAGCAAAAAATCAACCTAACTGCAATAGTCACTTTAGTATGCCTATGTATATCAAAACATCATGATGTACATCTTAAATACATATAATTTTATTTGTTTAAGATGGTTGCTGCATCACTGGGCATTATGCTATAGTCAAAGCAGGAAAACGGGGACAGAGCAGTGTCCTTTGTGATAACCTCCATTTGTCCAGACAACAGCGCCACTAGAGTTTCCATCGCACCTCTGTGTGTGTCCCATTCATCACATCTCCATCACGCAGCTTTGCATGGCATGAAGGGAACCTAGGGAGGTGACAGTTTAGCTGGATACTCTGCCAACCCAAACAAAATTAGGCTTCTGTCAACTACAAAAGGAATAAGTTTCTAGGGGAACAACTGATACTACCTGCCATACCCTGTGCATCGCACTGATCAAACTGCTTTGAAATGTTCTGTTTCTATCTGTGTCTCCCCTCCCACCAGAATTAACAGCACTTGGCAGACAGAGTGGTCCAGTCATTCTTGTATTCCCAGCACATGGCACATTGACTGGCACAAAACAGACTTAACAAACATAACTTAAGCTAAAAAAAAAAATACTGGCTGAACAAAACTCCAAAAATAGAGAGGTAAAAGAATTTCATTTAGATTCATTTTTGCGTGCACTTCTCTCTTTAAAGATAACAGGAAATATTGATGTAAGAGAAACATCAGTTACCCAAAAGATAAGACAGTCCAAGAAATGCATATATAATGCTACTCAGATGTGCACAGTTTCTAACACAAATACAATGGGGTGGGTAATAATAATGAGTCTCCAAGATGGAAAATTTCATGCTCTATATAGGAAGGAGATCAAACCAGTCAATCCTAAAGGGAATCAATCCTGAATATTCATTGGAAGAACTGATGGTGAAGTTGAAGCTCCAATACTCGGGCCACCTGATGTGAAGAGCTGACTCACTGGAGAAGACCCTGATGCTGGGAAAGATTGAGGGCAAGAGGAGAAGAGGGTGATAGAGGATGAGATGGTTGGACAACATCACCAAATCAATGGTCATGAGTTTGAGCAAACTCAGGGAGATAGTAAAGGACAGGGAAATCTTGCATGCTGCAGTCCATGGGGTCACAAAGAGTAGGACACAACTTAGCAACTGAATAACAACAGTAATATTAATATCTTTACAAGGTAAATATCACTTGCCTCATTTTAGAGATGCTAGGAAAGTGGCACAATGTCTAAGAGCTGCAGGTGGTAAAACCAGAGTATGAACCTGAGTATATCTATCTTCCTCCACTGTCCGTCTTGCATGAGGGATGTCTGTCACTCTAACTTTTCTCAAGGGAAGCACCAGGGCTGGCAGATCATCTAAATACAGGGCTTCCTGTCTCCAAAGACACCATTCCATCTTGCCTCTCTGCCTCCCTCAGAGAGAGCAATGCTGTGCTGTTGAAGGTCCGGTGGTATTGCTGAGCACGAGGAAAGGCTTATTTTTTCCCCAGAATCCATGATAAACTTAGAAAAAAGAGGAATACAGAATAGAGTAGGCCCCTCTGAAGCCAACTCCATGCAGCATGTAAACCTAGACCTACATCCAGGAACAGAAACTTCTATCAACTCTTCTTTCAGGCAGCAGCAGTCTGCTGCCATTAGGCTGACCAGGAGGAAGAGCAGAGGCATGTGTGTGTGCCTTTGGACTACCAGACGAGACATGTTATGAATTTATATCAACTCAGATGTGGAAGTGTAAACAAGAATGAAATGGATACATTTTGACTTATGATTTCAAGTTGACCACAACGATCTGCAAGTGACTACAATCCCCTGGCCACCACCTCTCTAACAGATTAATGAAGCTTTGTGCCAAGAGCTTGGAGTCAGGTATGCCTCTGTAGGGAAATGTGATATTTCAGGCCTGACTCACCTAAAAGCTTTGGACACAGTCTGTGCGTGTGTCTGAAGCGTATCAGTTGCATTGCTTATGGAAAATACAATTCAGATGAGGTTCTTCATCAAGAAATCAGAACCTAATTCAGTAAAGTCTACTCATGCAATTCAAGAACAGTTTTCTGTGGGGATTTCTGGATGCTCAGGGGCTGGGAGACAAGCCCAGCCCACAAGTCCAACTGGTGTTCGTGGCATGTGCACTCTCCTAAAACATTCATTTCTGAGACTGTGTACAAAATAAGAGTGAAGTTGGAGGTGGTGAAAAAACCTCAGATAAATCACTGTGACCAGAACTGTTTTTAAGGATCTGTAGTTCAGCAGTCAGATACACACTGAGGTTGTATAATCCTTTGGATGGAATAAGGGAGTTCTCCAGTATACTGCAAAAAAGTATTCTGAGCCCTTCAGGCACAGAGACTGTACATTTTGGCTGGAGTATTGACCTGGGATTTAAAGCCAGAATTACAAGCTCAAAATGAGAGAAAAGATGAACTAGGGTTGTCAGACATAGAGTCATCTTATTCTTCATATTTTCACCAATATAATAATTACACTTTTTTTTTTTGATTGGTATCAAATGGATTACTCAGGAACCTCACATTTTGGTTTACTGAGGATAAGTAAAACAATTGAGTACTCACATAAGACTACACAGTTTGCAATCAGATAAACACTAGGAAAGAAAGAAGAACCTATAGTGTGGGGATGGGAGTCAGTCATGTGCTAAACATCACTTGTAGTCTCAATGGACCCTTTGCCCAAGTCCATGTGGCCAGGCACTCCTGGGCTCGTCCCTGGGACCTCTTAGGCAATGGCATCTTGCCATGGTTCCCCGGCTTGTTGTGTCTGGAAATCTCTCCTGGTCAACTCTAAACCGGAGGTACATTCTGAAGTGGGTCATCTGGGGAAAGAGGTGGTTACCCTCAAATGCACTTATCAGAATCTCCACAGTCTGGAGCTCTTGGTTACGGCCAGGGATGAACAGGCTGGCAGGCTGGGAGTAGGAGGCCCTACCTTGAACTCTGTCACTGGTTGCAAGTAAACCATTATTATATAGAAGAAAAATGACTGGCTTGGGCTTTCAGCATCTACTCCTGGAAGTGCTACTAAAGATCCCATTTATTATGCAAAAACGCATGGCAGGTTATGGGAATAGAGGACCGAGACTGGCCCAGTAGTGCCTACATTACTGGAGAACTCCCAGCCCACCCTCTATCCCAGTGCAACCCAATGAAACCACTACAAACGCAATGATAAAAGGTGTTGTGGAGCTGCAGAAACCACAGAGAATCTACAGCAAGAACAATGTTCTTAATTTCTTTTGAACTTTTAAACAGAAAAGTATTTGCTATTGCAATCAGTGAGGGCATGGAGTAGAAAAAATGGACAAAAATTTATATCAATACATTTTACAGAGAAATAGTCTAGTTGTAGTAAGCTTGTATTTCCTTGTTCATTTATTTTAAAATTAAGAACTTTCAAACATGAAGGGAGACAGATGAGAAGAGCAACTGATGATCATAATGAAGTACTATATACTGTCACATACTTTCATATGCTGAGAATAAATTAAGGAATGAAGATATATTAAGTATTATGACAGAAAGTATTAAGTTGGTCAAAACATTCATTTGTGTTTTTCCATACGATCTTAGGGAAAAATCCAAACAAACTTTCTGGCCAACCCAATACAATCTACAACCTTCACATGATATGCTCTACACCTAACCTTGGGTGCAGTACCCATCTGGTCCTGCAGCCCTGCCTCTGAGAACACCAGCCCCATACCATTAGCAGCAAGGCAGGGCATCAGAAGAACCAAAGAGTTTGGAATAGAAATAGAAACTTCCTGTGCAACTGAAAGCTGAGAAATCGAAGCCGTGCAATGTGTGATAGGCACTTTGCAGGTCAGATTTCTTCTCTTCCCTAACTCATAAATACAGCCATTACATATTGGAGTAATAATAATCCACATGTCTATAGCTCCTACAGCATACAAAGAACTTTCAAATATGTGATCTCATTGAAACAGCAAGTGACTCCATTCTCTGTAAGAGTTTCTAGAATGAGAAAACGTATTATGTGAAACAAAAGATGGCTTGTTCTCACCTAAGGCTCTTCTTTATTAATGGTAGGTCAGTAAAAGCATGCCTGGGATTCCAGAGACAGAGTCTGGGGAAGCTGGACTGGGAAAAGTGAGCAGTCAAGCAAAGGTGAGGTTTGAGACAGTCAGGCTCCAGCCTGACCCCTAATGGGAGCTCAGGAATAGAAATTACACTTCAGAGTTTGTCCCCACCAGAAACACAAGGGCTGGGCTTTCCTATTCCTGCAGATACACTCACTGACAGACGGTTCACAGGGATTTAGGGGTGGGGAACATCAGTCCCAGACACTGCCACTGTCTGCACGTAGAAGGCTCCAGAAGGGAGTTGCAAGTGAGGAGTGTTAGAAGAAACCCAACACACAGAAGAGAGAAGCTCACAGACATGAACAGAAAACAGGATTCCAGGGAATCTGGGTTAAGTAATGACACCATACTCTCTGGGTTTAGCTCTGTGGACAACAGGCTTTGAAAAATAATATGAAGGCTAAACATTCAAAATTCCATGCCAAAACTATTGGAATGTATACAAAAAGTATCTCACAGTGTAAGAGTGAAAGGCAGTAGGAGGAGAAGAACCAGAACCCCAAGGAAGCCTTACTCTATGCATGCGTTGAAAGGTGGCTTACAATAGAAAACTATTGAGCAAATCCCAGGGTCCTAATAAGGTCAGCACTAAATTCTGACTATTACTGACCAGCCATGAGACTTTGGACAAGTCATTTCACATTGTTGATTTGTAAACATCTTTTTAACTGGAGGGATAGGAGGAGAAGGTTACAGTGATAGTTTATGTTTATTCATATGTCTATACTGTGCCAGGTTCTAAAATTCACCTGCATGATCTCACAATGCATCAGGTGTCACTTTCTGTATTTCATAGGTCACACAGCTAGTGAAAGTTCAAAACAGAATATGTCTGCATCTAAGAGTGTTAAATTCTTCCATTATTACTTTTCAGAGAGTGTCTGGAGTTCTATTGTTTAACCCAAAGTACGTATAGAAAGAAGGACATAGAGTATACCAAGATACAGATGGGGTACTGTCCCAACTCTGCATAACTCCTGGGGGTACTGATCATTGCCTGCATCCCCTATCCAGAATTTTACATAATTGAGATGTTCCACAAAGCCCCAGTGAAGAAAGCAAAGACGACTCCTTCCATTCAATGCTTCACAATGTGTTTAACTAATATCTTGGCATCTTTGTTGTATGGATTAGCTTCGAAGAACATAACTGAAATGTCAGGGACAAATGACTTCACTAAAAGCTAGTTCAGTTCAGTTCAGTTGCTCAGTCGTGTCCGACTCTTTGCGACCCCATGAATCGCAGCACGCCAGGCCTCCCTGTCCATCACCAACTCCCGGAGTTCACTCAGACTCATGTCCATCGAGTCAGTGATGCCATCCAGCCACCTCATCCTCTGTCGTCCCCTTCTTCTCCTGCCCCCAATCCCTCCCAGCATCACAGTCTTTTCCAATGAGTTAACTCTTCGCAGGAGGTGGCCAAAGTACTGGAGTTTCAGCTTTAGCATCATTCCTTCCAAAGAAATCCCAGGGCTGATCTCCTTCAGAATGGACTGGTTGGATCTCCTTGCAGTCCAAGGGACTCTCAGGAGTCTTCTCCAACACCGCAGTTCAAAAGCATCAACTCTTTGGCACTCAGCCTTCTTCACAGTCCAGCTCTCACATCCATACATGACCACAGGAAAAACCATAGCCTTGACTAGACGGACCTTTGTTGGCAAAGTAATGTCTGCTTTTCAATATGCTATCTAGGTTGGTCATAACTTTTCTTCCAAGGAGTAAGCGTCTTTTAATTTCATGGCTACAGTCACCATCTGCAGTGATTTTGGAGCCCCCCAAAATAAAGTCTGACACTGTTTCCACTGTTTCCCCATCTAACTTTTTGCTTAAAAAAAAAAAAAAAAAGCCTTTTTGTTGCATGTTACTCAGAAGTTGCTGACTAAGTAATTCTTACCATTGTTTTCCCTAAGTTCATGTGTCACTTCTTGTCCATAACAAAAGACTTTAGACCAACCTGAACATACATATCACCTTAAAAGCTTGTGCTATTTATGATGTTGGGGGGAGGTGCTTTGTTACCTCACACACACACATATACACACACCATACAGGCAAAGGATCTGTTTTAAGCACTACCCATGACATTGGCCTAGATTAAGAGCCTGAAGAATGGCATGAAATTGGAGTTCTACAGAAGTGAATATCAGATAGAATTAATTTTATCAAAGGAGCTCAAAATATCTTGACACGAAGACCCACTTTCACATTACTGGTACATGCTTCCATTATAGAAATTATTAAGTTGTCATTATCTGTTTACAAGGGCTTCTCTTGTGGCTCAGCTGGTAAAATATCTGACTGCAATATGGGAGACCTGGGTTTGATCCCTGGGTTGGGAAGACCCTCTGGAGAAGGGAAAGGCTACCCACTCCAGTATTCTGGCCTGCAGAATTCCATGGACTCTAGTCCATGCAATCAGAGTTAATACCACTGAATGACTTTTACTTTCTTTCATCTGTTTACATAAGAAATTGATGGTCCCTTTTGAAAGTAAAACTCCTTGAGGGCAAAAAAGCCAAGACTCAGGTCTCTGTGTGTCCCTGCGTCCTCTCCCCAGGCCTAGAACATGACAGTCACTCACTATTACAGAATGAATGGGTGTAGGACTGAGCAGCATGGAGCATGCTCACCCACCTCCTTGAGTAGTAGACTAGTCAAGTCACACAGCTGCCTGAGGACCCACCAAGGCTAACCTATCCTGTGAAACTGCTACTGCTAAGTCACGGCAGTCAGATGGGTGCCTTATCAGAGATCTTAAAATTAGGACTTCCCTAGTGGTCCAGTGGTTAAGAATCCGCCTGCTAATGCAGGGGACATGGGTTCAATCCCTAGTCTGGGAAGATCCCAAGTGCCATGGAGCAACTAAGCCTTTGCACCCCAGCTATGCCTGTGCACCACAACTACTGAAGCTGGCATGCTCTAGAGCCCACGCTCCACAATGAGAGAAGCCACCACAATGAGAAGCTCATGAACCACAAATGAAGAGTAGCCCCTGCTCACTGCAACTGGAGAAAGCCTGCATGCAACAATAAAGACCTAGTTCAGTTCAGTTCAGTCGCTCAGTTGTGTCTGACTCTTCGCGACCCCATGAATCGCAGCACGCCAGGCCTCCCTGTCCATCACCAACTCCCGGAGTTCACTCAGACTCACGTCCATTGAGTCAGTGATGCCATCCAGCCATCTCATCCTCTGTCGTCCCCTTCTCCTCATGCCCCCAATCCCTCCCAGCATCAGAGTCTTTTCCAATGAGTTAACTCTTCGTATGAGGTGGCCAAAGTACTGGAGTTTCAGCTTTAGCATCATTCCTTCCAAAGAAATCCCAGGGCTGATCTCCTTCAGAATGGACTGGTTGGATCTCCTTGCAGTCCAAGGGACTCTCAAGAGTCTTCTCCAACACCACAGTTCAAAAGCATCAACTCTTCAGTGCTCAGCTTTCTTCACAGTCCAACTCACATCCATACATGACCACAGGAAAAACCATAGCCTTGACTAGATGGACCTTTGTTGGCAAAGTAATGTCTCTGCTTTTGAATATGCTATCTAGGTTGGTCATAACTTTCCTTCCAAGGAGTAAGCTTCTTTTAATTTCATGGCTGCAATCACCATCTGCAGTGATTTTGGAGCCCCCAAAAATAAAGTCTGACACTGTTTCCACTGTTTCCCCATCTATTTCCCATGAAGTATAGCCCTGCAAAATTAATTTAAAAAATTTTTTTTAAGAAATCTTAAACTTAAATGTCAAGGTATGTATATTATACTGGGTAGGGCCAGAAGTGTGTATTTTTGGATCCCAGGCTATCCTTATTTGCCGGGGACCAGCCCCGGCTGATCCAGGGTATTCGAAGGAGAGATGGCGTAGGCGAAGATCAGGAGACAATTGCTTAATTAAACGTTAATTAAGGATATAAAGAGTAATAGAATGACGATAGCTCAGTAAAATTCAGTGAAGAAAAGAGGCTGAAATAAGGATAGCTCAGTGAGGAAATTCAGTGGAGAAAAGAGGCTGAATAATTCAGCCAGAAGGTAAGAGAAAGAACGACATGGTGAGACCAAGTTTCAGTGAACAAGGCCCGCACTTTATTTTCCAAAGTAGTTTTTATACCTTAAGTTATGCATAGAGGATAATGGGGGAAGGGGTAGAGTCATGCAGTAAGCCAGGCTTTCTTCCTGCAAACTTATCATATGCAAAAGTTTAGGTGATTTGCATCATCTTCTGGCCCGGAGGCCTTTTTCTCTAAAGGTGATTATTCTCAAGTCAGGCGCCAGCCTCCAAAAAGCATTAGATAAAGTTGCATTCCTACAGAGCAAAGGTGTGGTGGGCTATAACAAGAAAAAGAATTAACTCAAGGATCCCAGGTTACAAACATTAAAGCTACTACTTACACCAACTATATTAATCAATACACTGCCAGGGACACAGCAGGTAAGGGATATGGAGACTTAGCAGCAAACATTGGCCCAACAAGTGAGAATCCCTTCACCAATACAATTTCTAATCAATCTTTTAACTGCTCAAAGGAATCTGTATTTAGACAGTTTAGAACATCTCATGCCTCTCACAGTTTGGAGGCTCTGAGCAATCACATGTGGCCGGAAAAACCTATTCAGGCAGGCTAGAGGACTTCCAAGGGAGTTTGTAGGTTGAAACACTGTCACACCCAGGAATTATTAACTGGAGCTGTAAGCTAACTCTTTTTCAGAGAGGTAGTGGGGGACAGCCCCCCGTAAAGTCAGAAGTGTAGGTGAAAGCACAAAGCAGAAAGTAGGCAGACTCTGGTTTGGGGAGTAGATTGCTCGAGAATTTCCAGGGAGACACCTGAGGCTTGATCCCGCCTTTGCGTATGCCAAGCCTCCTTCCTCATGACCTTTGCCAGAGGCGGAGTTCGCTCCCCGCACTTATTCAAATTCAAACATAAAATAGATGTTTATTTATCCTACATGATTTTCAGATTCCATGTACTCTCCTATTAATTCTCCCAAATCCACCACTTGCCTCAAGATGTACTCTCAGAGTTATATTTATTATCATGAGGTTTAGATTAAAATGCAAATCCCTATGGCATAGGTAACACTTTAATTATAGTTATCAATAATTTATACTTTAGTATGGAATAGATAACATTTTAATTACGGTTATCAATAATTTCTACTTTAGTGTTAATAAAAGCTCCCACAGTAGAATTTTATTAAAAGACTGGGGAAGTTAAGGGATCAATAAATAAAATGAAAATAGAATTTCTTTGAAGACATACTGGCACCTCTTCACTGACCTGCCTTGGCCTGGTCTTGACTACAGCCAGGCAGTCTTCCCCTGCATTCACCTGTTGTCAGCAGGACCAAAGCTCTCTCAGATGCAGGAGCTCAGACATACTGTGACAGTTCTTCAGTGAACCCTGAAGATACAGAGCCTGCTGTCATCTCCTCCTCAGTTTGGGGAATCACCCAAATATCATTAGATTCAGAATAACTTAGCAAACCAAAATCTTAGCGAGCACAGACCACAGACACATGGCCCAGTCACAAGTCCTCAGTTGTGAGTCATGGAAGGAATAAGTCATAACCTATAGCACGTTATGTAGTGATCTGGAGCCTGAGAACCATGCGAGTGGGGTTTGCCACCAAACAATTAGTTGTGCATCTATAAGGTTTTTGTTTGGTTTCCATAAGGATTAAAAAAGGGGGGGGTGTGAGAAATATTAAGATATTGCATAATCAAATAAAACTCAGAAATTCTGCATTAAAACTTTTTTTTTTTTTTTTTAATTTTAGGACTCCTCGGGGACTGTAACTATTTTAAGTTGCACTGTGAGGAGGAGAAATAGAGTTCCATGTTTCCCAAACATATATGATGTTAAACCCTATTTTCAAATACCATTTCTCAGAACTAGTATTCTACTGGACAGAATTTAGGAATTGTCAAACTGCAAGATTCCCAAAGCCCTTCCAAGCAATAATATTCTGAAATTTCACTCTACGACTCTCTTGTTTCTTTCCTCTTATCCTAGTAAGGACTTCCACTGAACATTCTATGTATCCAAACTCTGCAGTCTCCAAAATACCAACTTTCTGCATTGGTAGTAATTATAGCAGTAGAACAATAGCTAACAACTATAATGTAATTGTTTGCTATTATAACATAAGGACAGTACTTGGGAGAAATGGAGCATATCCTTCTGTCATCACGCCTTCTTTCAGGCAACACTGAAAGTACGGGTAGAAAACAGTTCCCACTAGAAAATCTCTGAATGTTCTGCCCTTCAAGGTTGTTTTAAGCAACTCCTACAGCTCAACTCCAGAAAAATAAATGACCCAATCAAAAAATGGGCCAAAGATCTAAATAGACATTTCTCCAAAGAAGACATACAGATGGCTAACAAACACATGAAAAGATGCTCAACATCACTCATTATCAGAGAAATGCAAATCAAAACCACTATGAGGTACCATTTCACACCAGTCAGAATGGTTGCAATCCAAAAGTCTACAAATAATAAATGCTGGAGAGGGTGTGGAGAAAAGGGAACCCTCTTACACTGTTGGTGGGAATGCAAACTAGTACAGCCACTATGGAGAACAGTGTGGAGATTCCTTAAAAAACTGGAAATAGAACTACCTTATGATCCAGCAATCCCACTGCTGGGCATACACACTGAGGAAACCAGAAGGGAAAGAGACACGTGTACCCCAATGTTCATCGCAGCATTGTTTATAATAGCCAGGACATGGAAGCAACCTAGATGTCCATCAGCAGATGAATGGATAAGAAAGCTGTGGTACATATACACAATGGAGTATTACTCAGCCATTAAAAAGAATACATTTGAATCAGTTCTAATGAGGTGGATGAAACTGGAGCCTATTATACAGAGTGAAGTAAGCCAGAAGGAAAAACACCAATACGGTATACTAACGCATATATATGGAATTTAGAAAGATGGTAACAATAAACCTGTATACGAGACAGCAAAAGAGACACTGATGTATAGAACAGGCTTATGGACTCTGTGGGAGAGGGAGAGGGTGGGAAGATTTGGGAGAATGGCATTGAAACATGTGAAATGTCATGTATGAAACGAGATGCCAGCCCAGGTTCAATGCACGATGCTGGATGCTTGGGGCTGGTGCACTGGGACGACCCAGAGGGATGGTATGGGGAGGGAGGAGGGAGGAGGGTTCAGGATGGGGAACACATGAGAAATAAAGGAATAAAAAATTAAAAAAAAAATGCTTAATGACATACTTAGAAAAGAAATTCTGGAATTCCAACACCATTTTTGTGTAAGAAAATAACAAAATCCTTTGTTTTATGTTAGCGGTGTTGTAACTAATTAAGGGGGAAATCAGCTGCCGGTTTACATGAAAAGACAGGCCTGATTCCGCTGACATATTTGCATCCACAAGAAGCAAGCTGATGGTCTGCTGCCTGTGGTGTGGTGTTCAGCTCAGCCTCTGCCCACTGGGACTCATTAGCCAAGGGTTACAAATATGTAACCAGTGCTTTTTCCAGATCTTCTACCGCAAAGTAAGTACCAGGGTGTCTGTCGCCTGCCTCGAAGGCCTGGATCTGAGCCACTCAGGATGCTCCCAGCTGCTCAGCCTGGAGCCAGGATTTTCATTAGATGGGTTCCCTTGCATGCAAGCACATGCTACCATTGTATAAATGTTGCTCTTTTCTTCATTAAGAGGTGGAAAAGGAGACAAACATACAAATAAATAGCTACTTTTTAATTTTCATTTTTTAACTTTCTTAATGTTTAATAAACAACTTCTTGCTCTACTCTCACTTTCCCTAAAGTTGAGTCAACATATAGTCCAAGTGGCTTTGGGAATTGAGTGAATATTGCAAAGGCTTGTTCTCTTAATGGGAGTTTGTCCCATTCTGTGATTTGAAAGTCTTATTTATAAGCAACATTAACCAGAAGAGCCCCCAAGTAAACACAGAAAGCCACATGCAGGATCCAAGGGTAGGGTCTAAGTCTCACTGGGCTGGAATAAGTCTACCTACAGGCAGCTCTGAGCCAGCTGGGCGACGGAGCCTCTCACCAGGCAAGATGCCCTCCTCAGTCTCCTAGCTATGCCCTTAGAAGTGCTCCTTGGGGTCAGAGAGCAATAGCACATTGACCGTCTCTAGATAGTTGCTATTAACGTTGACGGGGATTTTTGCAGAAACCAATGCCTCTGGTCAGTGAATTTTATTTTGGCCGACAAAAATTAATTCTGTTATTTCACTAATACTTTGTAGCTTATTACATTTAATAGTTAACCTGACACATCTGTAAAGTCTTCTAATTTTCATGAAACATTGTCTTCAATCCACTTTTCTGTAGAAAGAAAGGAACATATATTTTGCAGGACCACAAGTTTTAGTGTCACTTTCCATGTCATAATCAATCACTAAGGTTTTTTTGTATTTTTGTTGGTCTGCTGCTGCTAAGTCGCTTCAGTTGTTGGTCTAATCAGAACTATATTCTGAAGAATTATCATCTTCTGGGACACTAGATTGTCACTCAGACAATCAGAGAAAGTCTCTGTATAAAATTCACCAAAATATTCTTCTTCACTCAGAACTTCACGATGCATCATTTTTTTAAAATGTTATGTTTGTAATATACATAAGGTTGAAACAAAAAGCTAGAGGAGCAGAATATGAATGATAACAACAATCACAAGCTGTATAATGAACCCTTGATCTATTTGAAACTCTAACAATTTTGCATAGTGATATTAACATTATCCCTCTCTAACAATGTGTTGATATATCTCCGGTCAATAACATTTGGGTAACAAAAGATGTATTAATAGGTTTGCAGTCAATAATGGATTACAATCTCCAGGTGTTCCTTATCTCTCATTTATCTATCAGATTAAACCAGCTCCTTAAAAGAGCTCAGAAAAGGAGGCCATGTCTTGGGGACACGATTGTGGTGAGTGAGATGGGGCCTTTACACAATCTGTGTGACAGAGAATGGCAGGATCTATTCACAAGGGCTTCTCACTGGACATTTACATCCCCCAGAGTTCCAACCAACAGATTAGAACAGAGAGATATTAGAGAGCGTGTCAAAGAAGAATTCCAAAAGGGAGCTCAGAAGAGTAAGTGATAAAAAAAAAAAAAAAAAAAGAGTAAGTGATCAGCCAGCATCACAAATTGCTGGGAAGAGCATCCCAGAGAAATACGAATGCTCTCTGACAAACTCAGCCCAGGCCCCCCATGCACAGTCTAATGAAAAGTTTTCTAGTCAAACAGGACACTTTCCACAGTCTCAAAATAGGAAGAGAAAGAAAGAAAACAGTAAAAACTATAAGTCACAATCACTTTATTTAGCTCCCCTGTATACTCTGGAGACATATCCATGTTTTTTCTCAGCAACCAGAAGTCCCACACACCAGAGCTGTGGTCAGTTCAGTTCAAGAAGAAATTTATGCCCAGGGACAGTGACTTAGCTTGTCCCCCAAAACAGAAAGGAAGAACAGTATGAACAGATTTAATCTGCATTTGGCTGTTAAGCATGCTAAGTCACTTAAGTTGTGTCCGACTCTTTGTGACCCTATGGACTGTAGCCTGCCAGAATCCTCTGTTCATGGAATTCGGGTCACCATACCCTCCTCCAGGATATCTTCCTGACCCAGGGATGAAACTCCCATCTCTTAAGTCTCCTGCATTCCAGGCAGGTTCTTTACCACTAGGGCCACCTGGGAAGCCCTGGCTGGTAAGAGAGAGGTGAAAATTCAGTTCAGTTCAGTTTAGCTCAGTTGCTCAGTTGTGTCCAACTCTTTGCAATTCCATGAACCACAGCACACCACGCCTTCCTGTCCATCACCAACTCCTGGAGTCCACCCAAACCCATGTCCACTGAGTAGGTGATGCCATCCAACCATCTCATCCCCTGTCGTCCCCTTCCCCTCCTGCCCTCAATCTTTCCCAGCATCAGGGTCTTTTCAAATGAGTCAGCTCTTCACATCAGGTACCCAAAGTACTGCATTTAAGCTCCAACATCAATCCTTCCAATGAACACCCAGGACTGATCTCCTTTAGGATGGACTGATTGGATCTCCTTGAAGTCCAAGGGACTCTCAAGAGTCTTCTCCAACACCACAGTTCAAAAGCATCAATTCTTTGGCACTCAGCTTTCTTTATAGTCCAACTCTCACATCTGAACATGACCACTGGAAAAACCATAGCCTTCACTAGACAGACTTTGTTGACAAGTAATGTCTCAGCTTTTTAATATGCTGTCTAGGTTGGTCATAACTTTCCTTCCAAGGAGTAAGCGTCTTTTAATTTCATGGCTGCAATCACCATCTGCAGCGATTTAGGAGCCCAAAAAAATAAAGTCTGACACTGTTTCCACTGTTTCCCCATCTATTTCCCATGAACTGATGGGATCGGATGTTATGATCTTCGTTTTCTGAATGTTGAGCTTTAAGCCAACTTTTTCACTATCCTCTTTCACTTTCATCAAGACTCTTTAGTTCTTCTTCACTTTCTGTCATAAGGGTGGTGTCATCTGCATATCTGAGGTTATTGATATTTCTCCCAGCAATCTTGATTCCAGCTTGTGCTTCCTCGAGCCCAGCATTTCTCATGATGTACTCTGCAAATAAGTTAAATAAGCAGGGTGACAATATACAGCCTTGATGTACTCCTTTTCCTATTTGGAACCAGTCTGTTGTTCCATGTCCAGTTCTACCTGTTGATTCCTGACCTGCATACAGATTTCTCAAGAGGCAGATCAGGTGGTCTGGTATTCCCATCTCTTTCAGAATTTTCCACAGTTTGTGGTGATCCACACAGTCAAAGGCTTTGGCAGAGTCAATAAAGCAGAAATAGATGTTTTTCTGGAACTCTCTTGCTTTTTCCATGATCCAGTGGATGTTGGCAATTTGATCTCTGGTTCCTCTGCCTTTTCTAAAACCAGCTTGAATATCTGGAAGTTTACGGTTCACGTATTGCTGAAAGCCTGGCTTGGAGAATTTTGAGCGTTACTTTACTAGCCTCTGAGATGAGTGCAATTGTGCGGTAGTTTGAGCATTCTTTGGCATTGCCTTTCTTTGGGATTGGAATAAAATCTGACCTTTTCCATTCCTGTGGCCACTGCTGAGTTTTCCTAACTTGCAGGCATATTGAGTGCAGCACTTTCACAGCATCATCTTTCAGGATTTGCAATAGCTCAACTGGAGTTCCATCACCTCCACTAGCTTTGTTTGTAGTGATGCTTCCTAAGGCCCACTTGACTTCACATTCCAGGATGTCTGGCTCTAGGTGAGTGATCACACCATCGTGATTATCTGGGTCGTGAAGATCTTTTTTGTACAGTTCTTCTGTGTATTCTTGCCACCTCTTCTTAATATCTTCTGCTTCTGTTAGGTCCATACCATTTCTGTCCTTATCGAGCCCATCTTTGCATGAAATATTCCCTTGGTATCTTTAATTTTCTTGAAGAGATCTCTAGTCTTTCCCATTCTATTGTTTTCTTCTATTTCTTTGTATTGATCACTAAGGAAGACTTTCTTATCTCTTCTTGCTATTCTTTGGAACTCTGCATTCAAATGGGTATATCTTTCCGGTTCCCCTTTGCTTTTTGCTTCTCTTCTTTTCACAGGTATTTGTAAGGCCTCCTCAGACAGCCATTTTGCTTTTTTGCATCTTTTTCTTGGGGATGGTCTTGATTCCTGTTTCCTATACTATATCACAAATCTCCATCCATAGTTCATCAGGCATTCTGTCTATCAGATCTAGTCCCTTAAATCTATTTCTCACTTCAACTGTATAGTCATAAGGGATTTGATTTAGGTCGTACCTGAATGGTCTAGTGGTTTTCCATACTTTCTTCAATTTCAGTCTGAATTTGGCAATAAGGAGTTCATGATCTGAGCCACAGTCAGCTCCCAGTCTTGTTTTTTCTGACTGTATAGAGCTTCTCCATCTTTGGCTGCAAAGAATATAATAAATTTGATTTCAGTGTCAACCATCTGGAGATGTGTAGAGTCTTCTCTTGTGTTGTTGGAAAAGGGTGTTTACTATAACCGGTGCATTCTCTTTGCAGAACTCTATTAGCCTTTGCCTTGCTTCATTCTGTACTCAAAGGCCAAATTTGCCTGTTTCTTCAGGTGTTTCTTGACTTCCTACTTTTGCATTCTAGTCCCTATAATGAAAAGGACATCTTTTTTGGGTGTTAGTTCTAGAAGATCTTCTAGGTCTTCATAGAACTGTTCCACTTCAGCTTCTTCAGCATTACTGGTTGGGGCATAGACTTGTAGGATTACCGTGATATTTAATGGTTTGCCTTGGAAATGAACAGAGATCATTCTGTCATTTTTGAGACTGCATCCAAGCACTGAATTTTGGACTTTTTTGTTGACTATGATGGCTACTCCGTTTCTTCTAAGGGATTCTTGCCCACAGTAGTATATATAATGGTCATCTGAGTTAAATTCACCCTCCAGTCTATCTTAGTTCACTGATTCCTAGAATGTCAATGTTCACTCTTGTCATCTCCTGTTTGGCCACTTCCAATTTGCCTTGATTCATGGACCTAACATTCCAGGTTCCTATGCAATATTGCTCTTTACAGCATTGGACCTTGCTTCTATCGCCAGTCCCATCCACAACTGGGTTTTGTTTTTGCCAACACCCAGGTGAAAATTAAAAGCAACATTTCATGTTTGGGAGACATCATTGCAAATAAATTAATTGAAAGGTAAATACACTGAAGACCCAGAAGCTTCTCCTCGTAAACTTATGGAGAAGAAAAGAAACAAACACAACTGAGCCCAATGGCCTTGTTTTCCTCCAGCTAAGACTACCTTCTCAAATATCACCCACTTGTACTCAGTAGTGAGAACTCCAAACCTTGGTGGTTCTGTAGTTTTGCCACAAACTTTATTTTTGAGAAGCCAAGACCAGCAGAAAACCTGACTGCATGTTTTCTTTCTTTCTTTTTTTTTTTTTTTTTGGAGAGAGAGCCTTGAACTCCCCTCATCGAAATTTTCTGAGGACAAATAAGGTAAAGTAGACTTGAAAATAGGTATTTAAAAGAATCAGAACTTCCAGGATATTCAGCCTGAACTACAGTTACATTTCAACAAATAAATACATAAGATAGATAGTTTAACTACTGGGGTCTCCAACAAAAACCTTAAGGGAACCCAAATGTATGACCTTAGGGGACAACATAAGGGCTACTTAAATAAGCCTCATTTTAATTAACTGTAGCATAGCTGATCACTGATGCACCCTCATAACTGCATATTTATACTCCTGTCTGCTAGTAGAATAGGTGGCTGGGCTTTTGTTTTGCTTTATCCAAGTGGAATGCATTTCTCTAGGAGCACAGCATATCTCAGACCTGGGTCTGGATGGAGCCCAAGGAATGTGAGATCAGAGAGTGCCTGAAGTTACCAGATAATGGCCAACAGGCAATAAAGCTTTTGATTCTGTAAAATAAAGAATTGGACTAGATGAACTCTTAGGAGACTTCCAGTTTTAACATTCTGTGATTCTATGATTCCACCCCACATTCCATATTCATTGACAAACAAGGAAAATCTGATCTGGACTGGTGGTTTCTGAGACCTCATGATTCCATAAAGGACCAGGAAAATGTGGTCATTCCAGACATATTTAATTTGTGCATATTTCATCATTGCTGAGCCCTTCCCAAACATTAAACTGGGAGTAAGGTTCAGGGGCATTTGAAAAACATCACAGAAAGGTCCTGGCTATTTGGCTTATATTATATTAACCTAAGGGAGAAATAGTAAAGATTCTGCACCATTCTTAACAGGTGACTAAAATCCTGGAGGCAACAATGAGATCTATACTGGAAGACTCTGAAAGAGGAGTCCTTGAGGGAAGAGCTTGGAAAGAGCTCAGAATGTTCAGTCTAGAAGTTTTGTCAGACTACAATTCATGGTATTTTTGGCCAAGGCTCACCATATGTTAGGAAAATTAAAGTGACTTTGTTTTTCAAAAATGAAATGTATTCTTCAGCACCAGAAATAGACATAGAGAACAGACTTCTGGACATGGTGGTGGCGGGGGAAGTAGGAAGGAGAAGATGAGATGTATGGAGAGAGTAATATGGAAACTTACATTACCATATGTAAATAGATAGCCAATAGTACTTGCTGTATGATTCAGGGAAATCAAACAGGGCTAGGTAACAACCTAGAGAGGTGGAATGGGGACAGAGAAGGGAAGGAGGTCTAAGAGGGAGCTGCTATATGTATACCTATGGCTGATTCATGTTGATATTTGGCAGAAAATAACAAAGTTTTGTAAGGCAATTATCCTTCAATTTTTAAAAAAAGAAATGAACCTTAAAAAATGAAATGTATTCCAATAACAAAAGCAAAGAAATTATACATCTGCTTTTTTAAATTAAGGTTTAATTTACATACAGAAATTTCACCCTTTGTAGTTAAAATGCTTTAAATTGACAAACACACATGATCATGCATAACCACCACCATAACCAAGTTAAAGAACAGTTCCATCACCCAAAAGAATTATCCCTTGCCTCTTTGTTGTCAATCCCTCTCTCATTGTCCAGCCATTGGCAACAACCTATCTATTATTCTCTTATGGATTTTGCCTTGGAAAGAGTGTCATATACATGAAATTACATAGAAGTCAACCTTATGAGCTTGGCTTATCTCACTAGCACAATAAATGTAAGCTTTATCCATGTCATACATGTATCCATAGTATATTCTTTTTTGTTGCTGTGTAGTATTCCACCGCATGGTTAGACCACAGTTGGGAACCATTTGGGTTGTTTTCAGTTATCAACAATTACAAATAAAGTCACTATAAACATTTCCATACAAGTTTTTGTGTAATGTAGGGTTTAACTCCTCAAGAACAAGTACTTAGAGAATGAGATTGCTAGGTCAATACACTGAGTGTATGTTTAACTTTATAAGAAATTCCCACACTGTTTTCCATAGTGGCTGAACCACTTGGCATTCCCACCAGCTTTGTTCTAGAATTCAAGTTCCTCTACAATTTTGCCCACACTTGGTAAGATCAGTGTTTTTCTTTAAGAATTTCTAATAAATGGGCAGTGATGTCTCATGTGGTTTTAATTCGAATTGCCCTACTGGTGTGCTGCGATTCACGGGATCGCAAAGAGTCAGACATGACTGAGCAACTGAACTGAACTGAACTAACTGACTGAATGACTAATGATGTTGAACATAATTTCATATGCTTATTTGCCATCCATATATTTCTTTGGTGAAGTAACTGTTCAGATTTTTTCCCCAGTTTTAACTGGGTTATTTCCTTATTGTTGCTTTCCATTATTATTTTATATTCTAGATGTAAGTCCTTTATCAGATATGTATGTGACTTGAAACTATTTTCCCCTAGCTTGTCTTTTCATTATTTTAACAGTAGATTTTGAAGAGTGATAGGGCTAATTTTGAAGGCCACAATTTATGGCTGAGAGATAAAACAGAAATAGTAAAAGCTCATAACTCTTATTTGACCCTCATCTTCTCTGCTGAGAATGCTCCCTAGAATGAATATTAATGCTACAAACACTAGCAGAAGAGGGCTGAAACATCCAATGTTTTAATAAATTTTAACAGAATATCTTGTTCTTTAAACAAGAACCCATGATTCTGTTAGAGGGAATGCAAATATGAGGTGTGCCAGTGAGAAAATGGGAAGACTAGCAGAGGAGCCAGAGGACTGCAGACCCACCAAATGTCTTAGTCCCAAAACAGAGGAGGAGATGGAAATAGCACCTAGCAAAGGACACTGAACACAAAACAATGCTGATGAGACTCCAGCATAGGGAGATATGGTGAGCACATGGACAATTCACCGTTTCTACTTGGAGTTGGCATGAGTTCATTAGTAGGTTACATGAAATCAACCTACTTTTTCTACTCTCAGGTCAAAAACACATAATAGGTACAGAACATATGATGTCTATATTTTACAAAGTATTCTTTAAATAGCTTAGTTGATAATGTGGGAAAATGGGGATGAGATGGTCCTTCATTAGTTACATTTGCAGTTTTTGAAGAAATCCATGCAATGGGTCAATGGAAAGCTAGAGAGAGTTTGCCTTGGTTCTCTCACCCCAAATAATTTTATCAATGATTCATACAAAAATATGGGGTAGGCATTCTAAATTTGTAGAAAGCTGGAAATGATTATAAATCCATGAGTGATTATGATTTAGGAACCAATAAAGACTAAAAACATCTTTACAAGTCAGGCTGAATATAAGTTTTAAAGGAGATAAATTTAAAGTCCTGAACTGAAGTCCAAAAACCAGTTTGTTTTGGGTATTGAAGGATACAGGGCTTCGTGCAAAGAGGTAAGAACATGACTTATGGTTTAAATCAACAGTATGCCTCATATGAGTAAACAAGGAAGTATGATGTCCAAAATTCCTAACATGCAAGCTTGAGAGATACTGATGGAAGTTTATCATTTTAGAATGAGGACAGCTGATGGTTCTATTGGGGCCCACCTGGAGTTTGTGTCCAGTCTAAGGCACTACCCACCTCCCCTCTCCTCTAGCAACACTGCAAACTGGATAATGTTCTAAGAGCAGTAGTTATTCATTCATATGATGTAAGCAATGACCAAGAAAATGGGAAATGCTGGACATATGAGGGAAGAAATAAAGACTTTGTGAGCTTATAGTTGCCGACATAAAATAGTGAAAGTTTGCAAGTAACTGAGGAAATAGAATTGCTCAAAATAACCCCAAAGGGGTTATAACCCCAGAACTAAGACCAAGGGGAGAAAAGTCCAAGTACGAGAAAATTTCTGAATTGCTGCTCAAATATGGAGAGTTTGTTTTGAAAGTTAGTGATTCTTTTTTTAAATTTTTATTATTTTTTTATTTTTTTAATTAATTTATTTTATTTTTTATTTTTTTTTCACTCTTAGCAAATTTTTATTAAATTCTTATCTATACAATTTGATAGCTCATTTAGCACAAAACATTCACTTTACAGATTAAAAATAAAAATAAAAGTAGAATTGGAAGTCCAGGGCTTAAAGTGACTTGTTTAAGATCAGATACTACAGCTTTTATCTTTACTTCACAGAGTCTAGATAAAAACACCTCACAGTGTACAAAGTTCAGTTTAAGACTGTTTTCTGAAAATGTCAGGTTAAACAGTGGAAGAGAATGGCAATACCTTTTATTTGTCTCTTTCCTTTTTTGCTTGGTTATTTCTTTTAAGGCATATGGAAAATTACTCATAAAATGGTGTTTGAAATCAATAAGGTAATTCTTTCAAAGCCATGACTCCTAGTAAAATAAGCACAGATTAGAAAATCTATAAGAAACAATAACTTAAAATAGCAAATAAGACTTTAAGCAGAAACAACAACTTGTCAATATTCACTCACAAATTTTAATTGGAGGCTAATTACTTTACAATATTGTATTGGTTTTGCCATAGATCAACATGAATCCACCATGGGTGCACATTTGTTCCCCATCCTGAACCCCCTCCCACTTCCCTCTCCATACCATCCCTCTGGGTCATCCCAGTGCACCAGCCCTGAGCATCCTGTATCATGCATCGAACCTGGACTGGTGATTCATTTCACATATGATATTATACATGTTTCAATGCCATTCTCCCAAATCATCTCACCCTCACCCTCTCCCACAGAGTCCAAAAGACTGT
Organism: Bos javanicus; assembly: GCF_032452875.1. Taxonomy (NCBI): domain Eukaryota; kingdom Metazoa; phylum Chordata; class Mammalia; order Artiodactyla; family Bovidae; genus Bos; species Bos javanicus. The sequence continues at coordinate 44,075,353 of NC_083868.1, forward strand.
TCTAGACATCCGTGTCTCTTTTGCTGTCTCACATACAGGGTTATCATTACCATCTTTCTAAATTCCATATATATGCATTAGTATACTGTATTGGTGTTTTTCTTTCTGGCTTACTTCACTCTGCATAATAGGCTCCAGTTTCATCCACCTCATTAGAACTGATTCAAATGTATTCTTTTTAATGGCTGAGTAATACTCTATTGTGTATATGTACCACAGCTTTCTTATCTATTCGTCTGCTGATGGACATCTAGGTTGCTTCCATGTCCTGGCTAATATAAACAGTGCTGCGATGAACATTGGGGTACACGTGTAAGGAATCCAAATTGGAAAAGAAGAAGTACAACTCTCACTGTTTGCAGATGACATGATCCTCTACATAGAAAACCCTAAAGTCTCCACCAGAAAATTACTAGAACTAATCAATAAATATAGTAAAGTTGCAGGATATAAAATCAACACACAGTAATCCCTTGTATTCCTGTACACTAATAATGAGAAAATAGAAAGAGAAATTAAGGAAACAATTCCATTCACCATTGCAATGAAAAGAATAAAATACTTAGGAATATATCTACCTAAAGAAACAAAAGACCTATATATAGAAAACTATAAAACACTGGTGAAAGAAATCAAAGAGGACACTAATAGATGGAGAAATATACCATGTTCATGGATCGGAAGAATCAATATAGTGAAAATGAGTATACTACCCAAAGCAATCTATAGATTCAGTGCAATCCCTATCAAGCTACCAATGGTATTTTTCACAGAGCTAGAACAAATAATTTCACAATTTGTATGGAAATACAAAAAACCTCGAATAGCCAAAGCAAACTTGAGAAAGAAGAATGAAACTCGAGGAATCAACCTGCCTGACTTCAGGCTCTACTACAAAGCCAAAGTCATCAAAACAGTATGGTACTGGCACAAAGACAGAAATATAGATCAATGGAACAAAATAGAAAGCCCAGAGATAAATCCATGCACCTATGGACACCTAATCTTTGACAAAGGAGGCAAGAATACACAATGGATTAAAGACAATCTCTTTGACAAGTGGTGCTGGGAAATCTGGTCAACCACTTGCAAAAGAATGAAACTAGAACACTTTCTAACATGATACACAAAAATAAACTCAAAATGGATTAAATATCTAAACATAAGACCAGAAACTATAAAACTCCTTGAGGAGAACATAGGCAAAACACTCTCTGACATACATCACAGCAGGATCTTCTATGACCCACCTCCTAGAATATTGGAAATAAAAGCAAAAAATAAAAAAATGGGACATAATTAAAGTTAAAAGCTTCTGCACAACAAATGAAACTATAAGCAAGGTGAAAAGACAGCCTTCAGAATGGGAGAAAATAATAGCAAATGAAGCAACTGACAAACAACTAATCTCAAAAATATACAAGCAACTCCTGCAGCTCAATTCCAGAAAAATAAATGACCCAATCAAAAAATGGGCCAAAGAACTAAACAGACATTTCTCCAAAAAAGACATACAGATGGCTAACAAACACATGAAAAGATGCTCAACATCACTCATTATCAGAGAAATGCAAATCAAAACCACAATGAGACACCATTTCATGCCAGTCAGAATGACTGCTATCCAAAAGTCTACAAGCAATAAATGCTGGAGAGGGTGTGGAGAAAAGGGAACCCTCTTACACTGTTGGTGGAAATGCAAACTAGTACAGCCACTATGGAGAACAGTGTGGAGATTCCTTAAAAAACTGGAAATAGAACTGCCATATGACCCAGCAATCCCACTGCTGGGCATACACACCGAGGAAACCAGATTCTTTTTTTTTTTTTAAGGAGGCATTCAAGAATAAACCAGATTATCTCCAGGAGCAGAGGTATATAAAGGAGATCACAAAATACAATAAGTAGATACATAAAATAACTATGAAGGTCTTATCTGACTTTATGAGTATGTGTGTCAGTGATCATATGATCCTTGTTTGAATGCTCACTTTTTTGAAACTTGGGGAAAAGGGGAAAATTAACAAATATGTGGCAGGAACCGGGACTCAGAGCTACAAAAGAATATTTGGAATCAATTTGGAAATGCTTCCAAGAAGTTACATTTGGACTTTTGGTTGCTTTTGAATTTTGTGTCAAACTGAAAATTAGATTTTAAGATTTTATGAGTTGCAGAGATATTAAATTTTTTACATGATTTCTTCTACTTGACATTCCTAAGAAATCATAAGGAACTGAAAGAACAGTAATAAACAAATACAATGTTAAATAGGGCAAGAATTTTTTCATTAGATATAGTGGGAGCCATCTAGAGTTTTGGCAAAATTTTAAAAAAGAGAAAATAAACATGTGGAAGGGGGGAAAGTGTACTTCATAGCTGGGCTCAATATTGATCAATATAGTAATAATTCTCTAGAAATAATCTGCGAGGAATTAAGATGAACATGAATTGTCATAAATGGTGTAATGGGCTGCATACAACAAAAGATTATACGCTGAAATAAAAAAGAAAAAAAAATAGGGATACAATGATCAACAGAAACATTCATGGCAGGGAAACTGAAAACCACCAAAATCCTGTCAACACAGTTAATCATGTGCCTTTTCTAAAAAAGTGTCAGTACTACATTCTTCCAGGAAATCATCCCAGAATCACCCTGCTCTGAGTCCATAGAGTTCAACTGGTTAAATGGCTAAAAGCAAACAATCAATTCAGAAGCTGAAAAGTTCACCTGTTCTGGGGGTGGAAAATGACAGTGACAGACCCAAAGAAAAAATAATAATGAACTGAATTAAAATTTTCTAAACTTTTCCTTTGCTTCTTGGCAACACATTCAACACCATTTAGCATAACAACATGCTGTGGGATGTATAACACACATATACATATTATAGATGTGTATATTTACATATACAAAGACATTTTCCTCTTAATCCTATTTCTTTTACTTTCATTACTCAAATATACATTGGGAATAAAAATGTAGAATTTTCACATACATATGTAGAGCTCAAGCAGGGAGAAAATCTCATTCATGAGTTTTAAAAGTATAAGTAATACCATGACTAGGATCGTGTAGTCATATGAACTCTGTCTTTACAGTTCAACTAAATATTCTAGTATTCCTTTGGGGGAATATGTTTTTGGTTGTAATTAAAGTTAGTCTGACACCCAGGAAAAGAAGGTGGTTGTGACAGTGGTATTTCTTAGAGAGAGAGATATATATATATATGTAGATCCCTACCACCCAAGTGTCTTCGTATTAGAAACGTTATCATTCTTTTTGGTTAAATATAGTATTCCTCCTATAAATTTCTTCAACCACCAGAGTTCCCAGAAAATAAGTAAACCATTCAGTTCGAAAAGCTAAATGCCAATGAGTTTGTCTATGTTTTTCCTTCCCAGCAAGAGAACAGAAGAGGAATGGAGGAATCTTAAATAGACACAACAGTGGTCAAGACGAAGAGGTGAAGGGGCCAGGAAAGGAAGGGTACAAGAAAGTGAAGTCAAAGGTCATGTTTCACAAACTCCACTTTTCTTTCCACCTTTGCTTCTGTAAACTCTGGCTTTCATAATGATCACTCCCAAAGCATAATAGCTTACCAGGTGGCTCAGTGGTAAAACAAACAAACAAACAAACAAAAACCCACCTGCCAATGCAGGAGACATAGGTTTGATCTCTGGGTCAGGAAGATCTCCTGGAGAAAGAAATGGCAACCCACTCCTGTATTCTTGCCTGGGAAATCCCACAGACAGAAAAGCCTGGTAGACTACAGCCCATGGGGTTACAAAAGAGTGGGATATGACTTAGCAACTAAACAATAACAACAACAACAAACACATAATAATTAGCAAAATACAACTTGGTAGAGCTGATTTTATGCTAGCAGTGATCAAAGTAAATTTTGTCAAAACCTTTAAAAAATGACTTGATCTCCTCCTTTCAGGTCATCCTCAGAAGAATACTAAAAAAACCTCACTGCTATTGATCAATTCATTTATTTTTAAAGAAAATTCTGTAAACTGCCTTTCCATAAACACACCTGCTATATTATAGAGATGACCCCATGTGGCTTTGTGTAAGAGTGTCTCATAAATACCACCTCCTCCAGGAAGTCTTCTCTAAGTCCACAACAATACTCCCCCATAATCACACCTCCATGCTCTTCTAGGGCTTTGTCAGCTCTCTCTTAACACTTCTTTCATTCAAATGACTTTTTCAAATTCATCATCCCAGCTAGATAGCAAACTCTTTTGCATACCCAGCATCTAGGCTAATACTTGGCACAAACACATTTGATAACACTTTGACGTATGAATGATCAAACACCAAAAGATAAGTGTATGTTCCTTGACTATTACTTTAGACTATGAGCTCCTTGACAAAAACATTTAATTATAGGACAAGGCTGCCTGGTGGTGATGCTTTCCTCCAAGTGTCTCCTTTTGGATTACCCAAAATTATTTTTCCTTCATAAACTTAGAAAATTTTCAATCTGTTACCTAAACTTTCATAAATAGTAGGTTGGTGATCCTGTACCACCAGGAAGATAGATTAGATGACTTATTGGAATTTTCCAGCTTCACAGCACAATTTCAGGAGCATTAATAAGTAAATATTATACTAACTGGCAATTCAGACAGCAGTTATAATTTTAGTCCTCTTTGTCATCACTGCCTTCATTTCATTCTTATGAAAATATCAATGTGTTTTGGGAGGTCTTAGGGAAATGAACCAAACCTATTTAGCTAGAACAACTCAATCCTCCTTTCTTTTAAGTCCATATCCTTTTCATCTGTGGACCAATGTAGAAACCGTTTCCCTCCTGCAAAGGAGCCTGCCTTTGCCAAGCCAAACAGCAGGCACAAAGGCAAATGGAGCGGGTGCCCTGGCTCAGCCTCTAGGCCCTACCTTTGAGGACTGGCAACAGGCGTCTTCTCCCTTCTTCCAACACCTTCCACATGATGCTCACTGACCTCCAGTGGCAGTTCCAAGTTCTTTCACAAGTACTCATGGAGGCCAGTTGGATTTCTCTTGAACAGTTTAAATTGCTCCACCTACCTAGTCAAGAAGAAATTCAGAAGTTACGAAAGTTCTGGAATCAATGGCTTCTTTTTTATACAGTCGCCGACTAAAATAGCAAAAACGTTAAGCAGAAGCGAATTTCAACATTCACTTTCAGATACTGTTGGGTATTTTAAGCATTAATACTTGTAGTAGGACTGAAATGCATGTGCAATAATCCAGATATACACTACACCTGTTGCTATAATGTCTAACTCATCTCATCTTTCTCTAGAACCCTGATTAAAGTATAAGAGGAAAAAAAAAAAAACGTATTTTCCAAATTAAAATCATTTCCTTTAGGTTAATTCAGTCAACTGTAAGTTCCTCACTTTTTTTAGTGAGAACCAACCCCCAACCCCACTCCACCTTCCAAAGGTGGCATCTAGGTGCAGGGGAGGCTGACATATCTACGTGTCCTTCATTGCTCTTTTCTTCCTTCTGTAGTGTATTGTGCTTGATCTGGTCTTCTTCCTAGGAACCCATCTATGGCATCTGTTGAGATGAAAGCACTCCCTGGCATGACACCACTTTAACTTCTGCTGAGTCCTTGTCCTGATTTAATGCTTAGGTGTCTCCTCCCAAAGACATACAGAAATATTTAACTCCCCTAAAGGCCACACCTAGTCTATAGGTTAGGATGGAGCATGCTCCAGTTGGAGCATCATGGTGCCAACCATGTAAGTACTGCCTGTCAAGGCAGATAGGCTAGATTTGATGTGTTCCTAACCTATAGACTAGGTGTGGCCTTTAGGGGAGTTAAATATTTCTGTATGTCTTTGGGAGGAGTACCTTCAGTATTCTCAGAGAAGGCAATGGCACCCCACTCCACTACTCTTGCTTGGAAAATCCCATGGACAGAGGAGCCTGTTAGGCTGTAATCCATGGGGTGGCTAAGAGTCGGACACAACTGAGCGACTTCACTTTCACTTTCATGCATTGGAGAAGGAAATGGCAACCCAGTCCAGTGTTCTTGCCTGGAGAATCTCAGGGACGGGGGAGCCTGGTGGGCTGCTGTCTATGGGGTCGCACAGAGTCAGACACGACTGAAGTGACTTAGCATAGCATCAGTATTCTTTGTCTGGGAAGCAAGAAGCAAGCCCTCTACACAGGGAGTTTCCCAAAACTATCTCAGTGTTTCTGCTTCTCACTTCCATTTCTTGGGATTTTCTCCAAGAGAGGAAAACGAGGACAATAACATCTGACTTCTTGTTTCTCTTCCTCCTACCTTCCTGTCTCTGTGGGGAGGCCAAACAAAAGAAAACACAAAAACAAAAAACCTAAGTACCCTGATGGGAACTTTCCTTGCAACAGATTCCAACATTTCTATACAATGACTTCTAATAAAACCCTATTGAAGTAAGTGTTCCAGGTTTGGGTTTTGATATCAATATTTCTAGTGAGGGAGAGTTAGAAATTTAATAAATCCTCTTCCTTCTCAAGAAAACAAGATTTCAAAACCATTGTATTACTGTGGACTCAAAAAGTCATTTTTGAGGCTCGTTCCCAGGGCAAAAAACAGGAACACAACAACAATAACAATAAAACTTTATAGCTAATCTTAAGGCCAGGAAGCCTTCAGGAAAATGTGATTTTAAAAAGAATGAAAAATACAACTGTTATATATTTTCCAAATATTGATTCACTTTCAGATTTTTTTGATAATATGAGAAATAACAAGTATTATACTAAATCACACTGTCTCTACAATATGGTTTATTCTAGACAGTTGATAAAGGGAAATGAGACAAAGAATGGCATGACAAACTACAAGTAAATATAAATAATTTCCCTATAAGCATTTGGATGTGATGTTTCAAAGTAAAACTTTGCAGTTTATAAAACAAACTCAACCGACATATGTAGAGCCTTCTATATGCAATACACTGGAGACCAAGTAATGAATAAAGATCACTATCGTACTCATTTTCATTTTCCTGCTTGTTTTATGATGATACTATTCCCCTGTCCCTTTTTACTCTTTCTATTTGGTTTATCTTTTTAATTGGGGTATAGCTGCTTTACAATGTTTTGTTGTTTTCTGCTGTATGTACAACAAAGTGATGAGCTATATGTATACATATAGCCCCACCCTTCCCCCATCTGTCTATCTCATACACATATACCCATACAAACATTTATCTATATCCTATATTAACAGCAAGGCAATGATAATAGACAATACTTTGCTGTTTTCTAATTCTTATGACAAAACATTGTGACAAGAAGAGGAAGTATTTGCAATCTCATATATATTATAGCTAATAAAATTGAGATTTAATAAGGTTAGATAACCTGCCCAAAGTCACTCATAAGTTATAAATTAAGACTTAAATCTAAGTCCTTTGACACTGAGTTGGCAACTTCTTCCATGCACCACTTTACATCTTCTTGTTGCCAGAATTTCTCCAAGTAATGGTCTTAATTTACCCCCAGTGGGCCAGGGAACATGTGGTTCGGAACTCTGGGTATGTAAGCCTAAAGGGACAAAAGCTAGATCACTTATTCTAGTATATTCTATGTATACTGCTGCTGCTGCTGCTGCTAAGTTGCTTCAGTCGTGTCCGACTCTGTGCGATCCCATAGATGGCAGCCCACCAGGCTCCTCTGTCCATGGGATTCTCTAGGCAAGAGTACTGGAGTAGGTTGCCATTTCCTTCTCCATCTATATATACTGCTACCTACCAAATTTGACTCTTGTTCCCTGGTATTCCATTTTATACTAATAAAACTGTAGTTTAGTTGGGCACCTTCCTCCCCCTCCCCTTTTTCCACAGCAGCATAAGAAAGTGAAGGCCATCATTCGTGGACCATGTGGACCAGGACAAGCCTAAGGATGGTGGACCAACAGGATAGAAGAGTCCTGGAGCCTGATTCTGTGTAATCACCCCGCCTGTCTGAACTACTTAACCCTCAGCTAGTAATAAACTAAGAAATAAATTTTAATCTTAAATTTAAGCCACTTGTATTGTTGATCTCTCTTAGACCAGCAGAACTTGTACTTTATTTATTTGTTTCTAGAACTTGTACTTTAACATGTTTATCTTCCCAAATCACTCGTTAGCATATGTTCATATTTGGAAACCACAGACAGTTTTCCATTGCCGACAGAGTGATATCTGAGCCTGATAGTCAAGGGCTTTCCCAACCAGGTCCCCACCCACCTTACCCTAATTATTTCTACCACTTCATTTTCCTCCAGCCAGATCGATGCACAGTTTCTTGCACATGCCTCCCTTAACCCTCCTCCCCAAAGATTCTCTCCAATGAACCCTAATTTCTAAAACCCTCTCTATTCTTTCAGTGCCCAGCATACAGCCCACCTTTGATTCCACAGGACTGCACTGTATTCCCAGAAATTGTGTGATAAATATTCTTTTGATGAAAAAAGAGAAGGCAGAAGAGGCACTTAGAGGAAAGAGAAAGAAAAGGAGGAGATAAGAAAGAATAAGAGAACGTGAAAAGAATGTAGAATGGGTGATCATTATGTGTTGTTAGTGCCCTTAATGGTAGGTGATGGGTTCAAAAAAGACACTGTAAAGCTTTGAAAGTATGAAAGGAAGCCCTGTGGCCATAAGCATGTCTTGTATATTTCATGAACTTTCTCTTTGTTTATTATTTATTCCTTGGGAAAGCAATTAGGCAAATAAGAAACATTAAGAATTTGGTTTCCACTCATTTACTGAGCTATTTTCTCCTAATGTAGAGTAATTTGAATGAACCACAAATTAATTTTCTCTTCATGATGCCAAAATGTCTTAGAGCATTTTAGGATACTCAGAGTGGCTATTTGAAACTGTATTTATTTTTCAGGGCAATCTTATTGAAAGTGAAAATCCAAGCATGTTGGTATATTAAAAAGAAATGCCATTCCGTTTTCACTTAGGACTTTGTTGTTTTCCCCAAGCTGTGTTTTATGTCTTTCCCTAAGTATATTAAATTAGCTCCCTTTTCAGTAAAACTTTATCTGGAATTTTGAAAAAGGTAAGGTAGGGAGAATTAGCAAGAGTCCTGTGAAAAAGTGTCAGTTCATTTAAAGGAAGATCATATAAGATGGTGGTTAACCAAATGTCACCAACCTCAACAACACTGTAAATAAGACTGAACCACTGGAATTTTTCTTCTGAATTCAGGTTTCCATGTCTTTATCCCAACCTGTATTTCTTAATAGCCCAATATTCTTGATAAGTGTACCCTAATGGTAATTACTATACTGAGCAATGTGTCCTCTAGTATTCCACAGGAGCAAAAAGTACTGAAAGTCGTGCAGTGGTGTCCAATTCTTTGCAACCCCATGGACTATAGAGTCTATGGAATTCTCTAGGCCAGAATACTGGAGTGGGTAGCCTTTCCCTTCTCCAGGGGATCTTCCCAACCCAGGGATTGAACCCAGGTCTCCCACATTGTGAGTGGATTTTTTACCAGCTGAGCCACAAGGGAAGCCCAAGAATACTGGAGTGGGTAGCCTATCCTTCTCCAGGGGATCTTCACAACCCAGGAATTGAATCAAGGTCTCTTGCATTGCAGGTGGATTCTTTACTAACTGAGTTATCTGGGAAGTACTGCCTGTCCTTAAACACAAAGAACAGGATTTCCTCTGTTAAACACTGGATCCAAAGCACCCACTTGTGCATCTTCTTGGTACCAGACATATCTTGAGGTTCAATTTAGCCTGAAGATATTAAGAGCCAGCTTGTGAGAGGGGCAGGGTGAGCTTCTTGCTTTCAGTGGCTAGAAAAAGGGCAAGCCCTTTGGAAAACACAACCTACATAACAAAGTCTGTCTCAATACTATTAACCTGGGTTATTTGCATTCCACCCAAATACAGTATCATCAAAAGCAGATTCAAGTCTGCTTTGGATTTATGTTTTCCAGGCCCCCTACATTGTTCCATGACTTAGTAAGATAAAATCAGAGGTACAAATAATGGACACTGTCTTCATTACAAGATTAAAACTTGACTCATGATTTAATACCAACAACTCCTGAAATGATTCACAAGGTACTTTTAGAATAACAATCTTATACTTGTATCACATGTTATACTTCACATTCATTATTTCATGGTGTGCTATTTCTGTGTGATTATCTTGTCAAATTTTGGAAAATGTGTCTTTCATGTTGCCAATATTTGTATTTAATACACATTTAATTCGACAAGCACTAACTGAACATCTACTATTTTCCATGCTCATGTCACACTCTAAACATATTTACTAAAACTAGCAAAAACCAAAATTAGGTTTTTTCATCACAACCTTAGACAAATGGGTCCATTATATCACAAGTCTCATGTCTGTCACCTTAATAAACTATACTTCCCTATATAGCACTTTCAGTAAAAGAAAGGAGGTTAAGAATATAGCTAAATCTAGCAAGCTTTGGATGACTAAGATTTTCTTTGGATTTGGCTTTATAAACCAGGGTAAGCTTGGAAGTATTTTCTCCTTGAAGTAGTTGCCCATTTTCAATCACCAAATATGTTATAGACGAGCTCTGATGTCATGTTCCATGTAGATTTGCAAAAGGGAATAAACAGCACTGTTTTCTTTCACTTGAAGAGTATTCTTCCCTCGTACTTTGGATCTGCATTAATGTGGGGACGGTTCCCACAGCCAGAAGCTATCCTTATGTGCCCTCAGCTTTTATAACTACTTGCTGCCCACTCTTCTTGTTCCACAGTCACGCCTTAAGGTCTTTTAGCCAACTTATGTCTCCCAGTTGACTCTTTCCCTGGAATACACCCTAGTCTCATCTTTTTCTCCTAGATAATCTGCTCTTCTCCATAGACAGTATGTCCAAACAACTCCAATTTGTATTCCATGACTTTTCCAACAACCCACACACCCTTTTAAATGGATGTTTTACTCATACAATCATGATGCTTTTGTTTCCATTGGATTCTCTGTATTGGAGACTTTAGAGTGCAGTGCCCTGGTTTTTAAATCATAGGCTTAAGAGCTAAGATTTATTGGATGCTTGTATTGTGCTAGGAGTCGTGATAGAACTCTTTAGGCTCCCTGACAATTTGAGGAGGTCCCTGTTAATCTCATAATATGGATGAGGAAATATCCTCAGTCAGTTAAATGACTTGCTCTAATGGCTTGCTCATGCTGGAGCAAATGTAGCCTTTACCTACATTTCAGCCTCGTTCATGGTGCAGTCAGGAGCCCAATGTCTGTACCTGGTAATTCAAGAGGGAGTTAATCATGGGGTATTTGTCACAAAGTTGTGAGAAGAGCCCAAAAGAGTAAACATGGGAGGAGAGGCAACCAGGACTTTCTAACTACAAGAGGCTGCTGTCATCCCCAGAATTGGTTGGACCAAGGAGGGAATGATGTAACCAGAGCTCAGGAACTGAAGACATGGTAGAAGCTAGAAGCCAGTTGGCTCAGACACTAGAATTTAGGGTCATGGAATAACAAGCTGTCTGGCAGGAGCTGGAGCTTCACAAGGGACAGTCACTACTAAAGACTTCCCTGGATCCGAGAGGTGAACATAAATGCCCTGGATTATTCCTTCCTTTATCCCCAATGTCTCCTACCGTACCTCCCAGTTCTACTAACGGGGAGATGCTGACTGGTGAAGAAGTCTTGGAAATAACAAGAATAACTTCTCCGCAGCACAAAGGGAGCAGAGGCAAGACAGGAAATGGATTTGATAATAAACAGGCAACAGTCTAGCCGACTCCACAGTCCATGCTGACTTCACTAGGACATGACTACTGTCTTCCTTTATTTGCATCCAGTATTGAGAGTTGGACCATAAAGAAGGTTAAGCGCCAAAGAATTGATGCTGTCAAGTTCTGGCACTGGAGAAGACTCTTGAGAGTCCTTGGACTGCAAGGAGATCAAACAAGTTAATTCTAAAGGAAACCAACCTTGAATATTCATTGGAAAGACAGTTGCTGAAGCTGAAGGCCAACTGATGCAAAGAGTCAATTCATAGGAAAAGACCCTTATGGTGAGAAAGATAGGAGAAAGGAAAGGGTTGACATTCAAAGGATAAGTTGGTTGGATAGCATCACTGATTCAATGGGCATGAATTTGAGCAAACTCTGGGAGATAGTGGAGAACAGAGGAGCCTGGTATGCTGTAGTTTATGGAATCTCAAAGAGTTAAACACAACTTAGCGACTGAAAACACCAATTGATCACCTTGGTGCAGCCTGTGGCTGTAATGCATAAGTTATCCACGTGTCAATTGAATGATGTCTTTTCTTTGTCCTAAGCATTGCCAATCACCTCACACAGTGACTAGAACATAATGGGTACTTGGTGATTATTGGTCTTTCATTCTCTCTCAAATGTTGACTAAGCCTATCAAATTATCCATGAGAGTGTAAAAATAAACCTAAGACACTCACCTCAAGTAACTGCATATCAAGAAGAGACATGGTTCTTTCCCATGATTCAAGGAAGATAGGAGAACCGCATAACTTTTCTATTTTGGCCTTTAGGTGACATTATGTCATGAACTTCATTGCTAAGTGTTCCATGGCTCAGATGATCAGTTCACCACACAAGCCAAAAAGCTGTCTAGGTAGCCTGGGAGGCCTTAGGAGAGCTGACTGTCTCTCGCTTGTCTTTTTGAAAATGCCAATGCCACTTCAACACTGTTGAAAAGTCTTGCTCAGCCTCTTCATTACACCAGTGATATTATTTTTGGAATTCATTGCTTCTCAAGTGTCCTCTATTTGATCTATTTCACATTCACAAGGAATATGAAATCCAAAACCAGCACAGACTAAACTATACTCATTACTTGATCTTAAAAGTAATTCCCTAACATATGGAAGAGAGAACATTTGAGGAAAATGTCAATGGGTCTGGAGCATCAGAGTGACAAAACTCCCATCACTGGATGCTCACCCAAACATATTTAATCCCCTTCATTATAAAAATTACATGAGAAATTTCATAAGAACCATCTTACTAGCAGAATTCTAGGTATTTCCTGTTCCCAAGGGCAGAGAAATACTGCAAAATCAACATTTTTTAATGACATTTCAGTACTGTCTCTCCTGGCTGAAAACAGAAAAAGCAAGTAACACATAAAAACACAAAGAAAAAAAAAGTTAATTAAACATTTTGAGCCCTCCAATAGTCGCTTTTTATGTTAAGCATTTAATCCAATTTGAATAACCCAAACAAGTGCGCCCATCCTAGGTGACAACAACATGAACAAATTCAAATAAATATATCTACTTCTTCTAAGTTTAATTCTTCCTTGATTACTAAAATGAGAGATAATTATTATTTCAAGGTGACTTTTGAGTACAACTTGATTGAACTGTTTGGCTACTTGTATATTTTAGAATAAAATTGTATCCGCTACTAGTCATTTGGAATAGTCTTAGATAAGCTCATTTGAACTGATGGCAAATTCTAATGTTTATTAAAGTCTGTGAAATAAATTCCTGTTGAATATGATATTTTTGTCTGAAAGCTGAGTATCAAGCCAGCATAAACTTCAACTCTTCTGGCAGGAAAGTAAAGAATTTCCCTCAATTTCAGACCACCCCTCTTCCAAACCCCACCCCATAACACACACGTACTTTCCTCCATTGCATTACCCAGAAGATTTACTATAGGAAGAGTGGACTGACTTGGTCTCTGCTCTCAGATCAATTCTTCTCCTCGCCCCTAGGCTGCTCTGAAACAAGGAGGTGCTGCCCCCTGCAGGCTGCATTCCCAGAGTTCTCAGCTGCCTTTCTGGCTTCAGCCAAGAAGGAACAGGTAGAGAAATTGGAAAGCAGGAGAAAAGGAAAAGCCCGGGCATTCCTACTCCAGTTTACATCACCTGCACAGCTTCATGGAAGGAAATGCCAGATGCAGTTCAAAGTTCCACTGCATGACCCCAACCTCTGAGATCCCATAAAAATTGTATGCAACTATTTAAATGTACCAAATCAATATGTTGGACACCTTAAAGTTACATAGATTATATGTTAACAATATCTCAATTTTTTCAAAAATACCCTTGTCTCTAGTGTTATGGCTTCCTTTGTTGCTAGTCTCCAGGTTGCCACTCTATGTCTTATTTGTTTCTCCAAACTTCCATCATATACATATTCTGTGCTGTGCTTAGTCTCTCAGTTGTGTCTGACTCTTTGCAATCCCATGGATGGCAGCCCGCCAGGCTCCTCTGTCCATGGGACTCTCCAGGTAAGAATACTGGAGTGGGTTGCCATGCCCTCATCCAAGGAATCTTCCCAGCCCAGGGATCAAACTCAGGTCTCCCACGTTGCAGGCAGATTCACCAAGGAAGCCAAAGAATACTGGAGTATGTAGCCTATCCCTTCTTCAGGGGGACTTCCCATCCCAGGAATCAAACCAGGGTCTCCTGCATTGCAGTCAGATTGTTTACCAGCTGAGCAACCAGGGCAGCCCACATATATATGTATATATATATACACACACATACATATATATGTATGTATGTATGTATATGAAGCCCCTATACATACACATATATATGTATATGAAGCCCCTATGTATATGTGTATATATATGTATATATACATATATGAATGCATGTATATGTATATTTGTGTGTTCATGTACACACACACACACACACACACATATATATATCAGATCACTCAGCCGTGTCCGACTCTTTGCGACCCCATGAATTGCAGCATGCCAGGCCTCCCTGTCTATCACCAACTCCCAGAGTTCACTCAGACTCATGTCCATCGAGTCAGTGATGCCATCCAGCCATCTCATCCTCTGTTGTCCCCTTTTCCTCCTGCCCCCAATCACTCCCAGCATCAGAGTCTTTTCGAATGAGTCAACTTTTCACATGAGGTGGCCAAAGTACTGGAGTTTCAGCTTTGACATCATTCCTTCCAAAGTAATCCCTGGGCTGATCTCCTTTAGAATGGACTGGTTGGATCTCTTTGCAGTCCAAGGGACTCTCAAGAGTCTTCTCCAACACCACAGTTCAAAAGCATCAATTCTTTGGCACTCAGCCTTCTTCACAGTCCAACTCTCACATCCATATATGACCACAGGAAAAACCATAGCCTTGACTAGACGAACCTTTGTTGGCAAAGTAATGTCTCTGCTTTTGAATACGTGATCTAGGTTGGTCATAACTTTCCTTCCAAGGAGTAAGCGTCTTATAATTTCATGGCTGCAGTCACCATCTGCAGTGATTTTGGAGCCCAGAAAAATAAAGTCTGACACTGTTTCCACTGTTTTCCCATCTATTTCCCATGAAGTGATGGGACCGGATGCCATGATCTTCGTTTTCTGAATGTTGAGCTTTAAGCTAACTTTTTCACTCTCCACTTTTACCTTCATCAAGAGGCTTTTTAGTTCCTCTTCACTTTCTGCCATAAGGGTGGTGTCATCTGCATATCTGAGGTTATTGATATTTCTCCTGGCAATCTTGATTCCAGCTTGTGCTTCATCCAGTCCAGCATTTCTCATGATGTACTCTGCATATAAGTTAAATAAGCAGGGTGACAATATACAGCCTTGACGTACTCCTTTTCCTATTTGGAACCAGTCTGTTGTTCCATGTCCAGTTCTAACTTTTGCTTCCTGACCTGCATACAGATTTCTCAAGAGGCAGATCAGGTGGTCTGGTATTCCCATCTCTTTCAGAATTTTCCACAGTTTATTGTGATCCACACAGTCAAAGGCTTTGGCATAGTCATTAAAGCAGAAATAGATGTTTTTCTGGAACTCTCTTGCTTTTTCCATGATCCAGTGGATGTTGGCAATTTGATCTCTGGTTCCTCTGCCTTTTCTAAAACCAGCTTGAACATCAGGAAGTTCACGGTTCACGTATTGCTGAAGCCTGGCTTGGAGAATTTTGAGCATTACTTTACTAGCATGTGAGATGAGTGCAATTGTGGGTAGTTTGAGCATTCTTTGGCATTGCCTTTCTTTGGGATTGGAATGAAAACTGACCTTTTCCAGCACTGTGGCCACTGCTGAGTTTTCCAAATTTGCTGGCATATTGAGTGCAGCACTTTCACAGCATCATCTTTCAGGATTTGGAATAGCTCAAGTGGAATTCAGAGGCTTCATAGAAACCAAAACCCTAAGAGGAAGTAAGGAGAGAAGAGAGGAGAGGAGGAGACAGAAAAGAGAGGAAAGGAGGAGAGAGGAAGGGAAGGGGAGAGAGAGGGGAGAACGAGGAAGAGAAAGGAGAGGAGGGAAAGGAGAGATCTCTCCCCACGTGCCTCCACAGGCGTCAGTGTTGTTCTCTAGAGTTACTCTCTAGGCCACCTTCTTTTTTCATCCCTTACTCCAAAATGGAAGCAAGTTTGCCCAATACTGGCCATGATGCTCCCCACTTCCACTACAGATTCTCTATGCATTGTCCTGTCATCAGAATGATCCAGGTGCCCCAGAATACAGCAAAGACAGGTGGAATCCATGGCTGGCTGATCCACCTGGGGTTCTGTGTCTGAAGCTATCCCCTCTGACCCTCCTCATGGAGAAGATCTTGGAGTGGCTAAGAGGGGGAAGTTCAATTGCTTAAAACCACAGCATGACATCCTGGGAAGTACATCTGCAGGCCTGAGCAGCCTTATTTCTGGCAGTGCTGACACTCCAACAGGCCTGTCAAGGGAGCTGCCTCCAGAAGCCCCCATGCTTTCTATCTGCAAGGCACAAAATAATCCCTCCCCGGCTCTGCACTTTCCCCTTGAGCTCCAAGGAAGCTCTGCCAGCAAGGAATCTCCAAAGCTTGAACAGCCAGATCTTCAGGACTCACTCCTCCAAGGATAGGAATTGCAAACAGTTCCCTGAATCAAAGGGGAGTGGGTCTTGTCATCAATGCTGCTTCCCTGTTGCTTTCCTCAACTCGACCCCATCTTCCTCCCACTTCAAAATGAATCCAAAATGACAAGGGATATCAAGAAATGTAACAAGATCCTCAGCAGCAGTGAGTAATTGAGGAGAAGAGGGAGGCTGTGGAAAGTTATATAAGACCTAGCATGGGACTTCCATGTCTTTCTGGAAACCGAGAGAGATGAACGTGTACCTACATGTGGTAAGTGCTAACAGGGCTCTACATACGGAGGGCTGTGGACCCACATGGAATGGAGAAGCCAGGCCAGCTGAGGAGGCAGGAAGGCCAGGCCTCTATCCTCACCTCTGCTCCAGCAGACTTGTAGTAAACTCTGAGGGTTCAGAGAAGATCAGCACATCTCATATTCACTTAAAAATCACATTTACTTTAGCCACAGGGATTAGAGGAATTCAATGACTCTCGTTTTTCTCAGTTTTCTTCTGGGGTTTTGTTGTCATTGTTTTTATGTGTGTTCATTTTTCATAAAAACTCAAGTTCTGGGGAGAAATTCTAAGTATTCTTTCTGGGAACAAATGCTCTTACTGCCAAAATTTCTTGTTGTGAGAAGTACTATAAAGTAGAAAGAGTATCTGGGAAAAGAGAAGCTAATTCTGGATTCATGGGCTCAACAATTATTTTTAGATTGATATTTTACAAGGCTTTCATGAAATGTTCTGATTTCCTTTTTCCTGGTAGGCTTTTCCACTTTTTAAAAATGAAGACATCAATATTTATAACTTTCTCCCGGCTGTCTTAATTAAATACAGTGAACACCCAGGCCTTGGTAAAGCCAACTGGCCCTAGTTTTTGACTAGTTGGTTAATTGTGAGATTTAGCACTCACAGACTAGTAGCTGTACTTTGATTCAATGAATTCTTTTTTGTTATTACTATTCCCATTGATGCTGCAAAATTCCATTGAAGGCATAATCTTTAACAAACACATAGCTAGAATGCTTTATTCCTTAGCTGCATGTACATTTAGCTTATGAGAAAGAATGATATTCATAGTAATGTGAAGAACTTCCGGAGGGGTCTCCATGAGCTGAGATTTCCATATTAGTCCTTTTTTTGGGGGGAAAAACAAGTCTAGGTTGCATACTTGAAATGTTTTCAATCGGCAGCTTCACATGCCAAGCTAAATCCGCTTTCTACTTCCCTGGTCAAATCTCTGAGATTTGTTGAAGGACAGTGGACTTTTTCAACTGCGCAGCCCCTTGATGGAGTCAGATGTTCCTATCCTAAGCCCTAAGTCAGTTACTTGTACAAAACTGGCTGCCTAAAACTTGGACAGCTTTCATTCAGGTGGTTTATGTGGGCTCAACTTCCATCATGCAACTTGGATTGGGGTGTTTGAAAAATAGCAGGGTCTACTCTGGGGCCATGAGTAAGCCCCTTTTTCCTGTGAAGACCCATACTATGAAAAGTGTTTTGAAAATTAAAGACCATAAATAAGCAATAAATGTATTGCTGTTATAAATAGCAATTTAACAGCAATTGCTGTTATTTTATAGCTGTTATTATCATTAATCATAGTATTATGTTTCAAGTGGGAAAATAAACAGTTTTATCAGATAATGGCACAACTGAGAAACAAAATATGTAGGTGGGAACTTAAAGCAGACAATCTTGATGCTCAGGCTTCACCCAAGAACCAGCAGAAATTTTATGGCCGTGTTTTGGGAAGTCTCTAGCCCTCCCTGGAAATGCAAGGCCACATTGTTGAAATGACACATTTAAAAGAGGTTTGTAATTAAAGTACATATAAGAAAGACAATCAACTAGGACCTGCTCTACAGCCCAGGGAACTATACTCAATACCTTGTAATAATCTATAATGGAAGAGAATGTAAAAAAAAGCACATATGTTTATTTATGTATATATGTATAACTGAATTACTTTGCTGTACGCTAGAAACTATGCAAAATTATAAATCAATTGTATTTCAGTTAAAAATTTTTAAAGGCTCTGCAGGTGAAGAAGGTAAGACTATCATGTAACTGTATACCTTCAGCCTCCAATCTGATCAAGTGCAACAGCAGCTTTTCATCAAATAACAGGAAAAAGAATCTCCCGTGTTACTGATGGAGGGAGTGAAGGCTGGCCAGGTTGTGGAGAAAGTGTGGCAGGAAGCACAGGACAGCATCCATATTCCAGCTAGGTTAAAAAGCAGGGGTCAGACTGCACAAGATCAACAATATTTTGGAAGGACTCATCTTGGTATTTACATTTTTTTTTCATTTGTTCTGGCTGATTTTTTAAGCCACCTTCCTACTTTATCCTTAGTTATTTGCTTCTTGATCTTAATGAGTATGTCTGTAAATTATCTACAGTGATACACATAGTTGTGAGCTGTATGTTAGGCAAGGATTATAAAGAGGAAAAAAGTGAGAACCTTTCTGACAACTGTGCACGTCTTCAAATAGCTTTCCCAGGCACATGGCTCCGAACTCAGTTTAAACTCAATAAATGCTCCTGGAACCTCCACTGAAATTAAGACCCACTCTGCCCTCCTCTCATCATTACAGTTTTTGTTTTTTTCTTTTTGAAAGGGGATTATAATATTTTCCCGGAGAAGGCAATGGCACCCCACTCCAGTACTCTTGCCTGGAAAATCCCATGGACTGAGGAGCCTGGTAGGCTGCAGTCCAAGGGGTCTCGAAGAATCGGACACAACGGAACGACTTCACTTTCACTTTTAACTTTCATGCATTGCAGAAGGAAATGGCAACCCATTCCAGTGTTCTTGCCTGGAGAATCCCAGGGATGGGGGAGCCTGGTGGGCTGCCGTCTATGGAGTCGCACAGAGTCGGACATGACTGAAGCGACTTAGCAGTATAATATTTTCCAGCTTTGATGAAAGCTTCCCATTATTACAGACCAGTGTTTCTGGTGTAGATTAACAAGTGCTAAAATTATCCTTTAGCTCTCAGCACAGGTTCAGGTTTGAACTCTGTACAACAGCTTATAATTTGGCAATAGAAATGACATCACTGAAAGAAATGATCACGGACCACAAACAAAACATTAAATTATGTTCCTGAGGCAGTTTCTGAATTTTCAAATTTTAATGAGTCTTTAATTTGATTAAGATTATTAAACCTGCAGAGGCTTCATTACTAACATGTAACCAAAAATTCATTGTCAAACCTACAGTTTCCTCCAGATGAATCTAAATCATGAAGTTTCAAATGTGTCTGGGCTTTCTGCCATATGAAATAGGGCAGTAACTTGGTTAGTCTCTGTCATATGTTGGGGAAGGGAGGGAAATCGAGATAGAGATGAAAAAGCCATCTAAATGTCAAATTTGAAAATACATTGGCCAGAGTGAAAAGCATTCAGACAGAATAGATTTAGCTATGTGGTAAAGCTCATTTCAATATGTCAAAGACCTATAGAAAAGTTCAGGGCTAAAAACTATGGATAGATGTTCAGAGCCAAGAAGTGCCTGTTCGTGTAGATAGACTTTGAGCCATAAAAACCATACATTAATTACATTTAGATAACTTGAGGTTAACTGGAAAAAGAACTTGCTCGATCTGGAGTAAAAATCAACAAGTTATTTGAAAAAGAAAAACAATGAACAAAACTGCTCCCACTGAGTCAATAGCCTTAACCATTTTCCCTAAACTTTAAGAAAATCCTTAGACAGCAGTATCACCAAACAAATACCTATTTCCCTTTTTACATAAATAGTTAAGCAAATTCCAATTGACATAGGACTCAGATCTGTCTCCTAGTAGGTAAGCCCAGGGATAACCGTACTATTGAATAAACAGCTTAGAAATGGGTTAATGAAGTGTGGCCCCTGGTCCACCAGCATCAGCACTGCCTGGGAACTGATTAGAAATACGAATTCTAGGGCCTCACTCTGAATCGACTGAATCAGAAGCTTTGAGACAGGCCCAGAACTTGTGTTACACTGTCCTACAGACATACACTTAGAGATTGCAAAGGAAGGGTGCTTCTACCTCCATTCTCTTCTCTGAAACTGGTTGAAAAGAACAATAAGGAACAAAAAGAAGGAAATTCCATTTTAAATGATAATACCAAACCAAAAACTATGAGGAATACAGTGAGATTTGGATTCAACTGAGCATAATAGATGCATACCTTAACAGACCTCAGGCAGGGCATGGAATTCCACAAAGGAAGTAGACACAGCCTTAAGGCGCCTGACCCATGATTTCTTATTTGAAACAGTAAGCTGTGGAGAGTGACAAGAAACGCAAGACCACAAGAGGAATAAGATATAGAATAAAGGATGTGGAATAAAACCACATCCGTGTTTGCAACTAGTAGGGTGGTAATATAGCAAAGAGGGATGATGGGTGACGGTTGGATGCTGTTAAACACTGGTCAAGTATAATTAATGAACACAAACTCCCAAAACGTTGCTTCATTGCACAACACGCATACTGAATGGGGATATCCCTGAGGGAAGTAAGCAGAATTCTAATCCCTGGAAGAAATTTTAGAAAGAGGACTGAGACAACATAAACATAATGAAACTAAATGCTTCCCCCAGCTTACTTATCCAGCTTACTCCCCCAGCTCCTTCTCAGACTGGCGTTCAAGACACAGCTAGTCCTGAAAGAATGGCACCGTTTAAAGACGAGAAAAAAAATAACAGAAAGGAACTGGCATAAAACCAATACATATATAACAAGAAAAAAAAAAAAGTTTAAGTAAAAGAGATACACAAAAATCACATGTAACAATTATAGAAAAAAATAGATGACTTCTTCAAATACTTTTCCATGACATTAAAAAATTAAAGAAAATAGTCTTTAAAAAAAATAAAGTACTTAGAATAAAAGAGAAAGGCTTAAAGAAGATAAGCCAATAGAAGGATATTATAAATGAGCTGGCAGATTCAGCAAGGAAACAGTGACTTATCCAGATATAAAGACCACTTTAGAAGCAGAAATTTTCATAATAGATACCACCAAAAATATAGACCGACTTAGGGAGGTCAGTCTTAAGAAAATTAAGTAAAATGATTAAGAATAAAGAATTAAAATTCATTAGAAAAAATAATTTTAAAGAAATTAAAATAGATATGTAAGACAACTAAGATCCCACAAGTACATAAAATAATGTTCTCTATGAAGAAAAGAAACCAAATTAGAAAAAAATTAAAGTTGTATTAGAGGAAAAACATTCTCAGGTTGTGTTTATAAAGAATTACATTTTAATTTAGAGTAAAGAGTGCTAAATTAGCCTAAGAAAGGATTTCAGGATAGGAAATATATAGTCTATAATGAAGATCTACAATTCTGAACCTTTAAGCACCAGATAATACTATTATCAAAATGCATAAGGCAAAAACTGAAAAAAAAAATTAAAAAGACATAAATTAATAGCAATTTAAAGACATAAAAATAATCCTTGACAGGTGATAAAAAATAAGTACCAATATAGAAAAAAAACACTAAAATTAATAATGTGGATTTATATATATATATATACATGCATAGATATCAACAAGGTCTTCCCATATGGTGCAATTGGTAAAGAATCTGCCTGTCTTCCTCTGTCCATGGAATTTTCCAGGCAGGAATAGTGGAGTGGGTAGCCATTCCCTTCTTCAGGGGATTTTCTGGACCCTGGGATTGAACCCAGGTCTCCTGCATTGCAGGCAGATTCTTTGCATCTAAGCCACCAGGGAAGCCTCTGAGATCCTATAAATGTATATATTCAATACCTTTGTATGAGCACTGAGAAAGTTATGGAACAATAATATCCAACAAGAATATGAATTTGGAACAACTGGGAATAAAGACAATAAAAATAAATATTTAAGTACAAAAATAAAAAAGAATCTGCCTGTCAGGCAGGAGACACAAGAGTCCCAGGTTGGACAGAGAAGCTTGGCAGGCTACAGGCCATGGGGTCACAAAGAGTCAGACACAACTGAGTAAGCACACACGCATGCAAATATTAATAAAATTGAAGGAAGTAATTTTTAAGGAAACATGAAAAAGCTATTAAAGTTGGCAGTGTAATAGTCCCCAAAGAAAATCTCAGAAGTTCCCCAGTGTGAAATAGCATAAGCAATGTATAATAACCACATACATAATATTAGAAGTTTAAAATAAAAATTAATCTAAATTGAATAGCTTAAATGTATACAATGCTATATGTCAATTATATCTCAATTAATAATAAAATTAAGGCTGACACAAGCAGAAATGAAATATTTTCACACTTAGGCAAGAAACTGATATAGACAGATCAGGAGACTGAGACTTTGAGGATTCTTGTTCCAATACCCAAGGCAAGGCCACCAGGTTAAAGCCTTTAGGAAATAAGGTTACAAATAATAACATTTATATATGAAATTAATTGCTATCTTATGTACAAATAATAACTCCTTTGAAATATGAGTTAGGAAGTAGAAAATCTCATTTTCAATAGTAATTTTGTCAGGGTCTAGCTGGCAAAATATTGTCTTATCACATAATCAAATATAGAGAATAGAACAAATTGTGAAGGTATTAGAATAGATGAAAGAGCAAACAATGTTGCCTAAAAATCAGTAATAGCACAAAGCAGCTAAGGTCCCCAGGCTGGAAGGACAAAGGGAGGGAATGATGTTCTGAGAGTCCCAGACCAGGGTCCCACAAGGACACTGAAACTCTAACAGGACTGCCGAGTGGAAGCTAGGACTAAGGATATAGCTGGACCCACAGAAGATAATCAAGAAGCCACCAGGAGCAGACGGGTGGAGCAGGTTCTTCCCTGCTCTTTCCCTTCATTATCTTTCCTATGCCTCCCATTGGCCAAACTTAAATGGAAGCCAACTGGCAAAGTTTACATGGAGTCCTACCCTGTGAATGCAAATCCAGGGGAAGGGGAAGAAATGAATCTGAAAGCAAATAGACAAAAGACAAAGCAGAGTAACCAAAATATTTTTTTAATTAAGAAAAAGGGAAAATTAGCTCCATTTCCCACACTGCACTTAAAGGCCTTTAATAGGAAATATGTTATAGGATGAGACTTCCCTGGTGGCTCAAATGGTAAAGAGTCTGCCTACAGTGTGGGAGACCTGGGTTCTGGAGAAGGATATGGCAACCCACTCTAGTATTCTTGCATGGAGAGTTCCATGGACAGAGGAGCCCGGTGGGCTACAGTCCATGGGGTCACAAAGAGTTAAATACAACTGAGTGACTAACACATGTTATAGGCAATGCATGAGTTTATTTATTTTTAAATATGAAAAAGGCATATTACATAAATCATTGTATAAATGATATATAATAAAAAATGAGTTTCTTGGTTGCTTCATACCTGCAGAGGCCATTTAAGTTATTTTGCATATACTTGTAAAAATTTTTCATATATATATATAAATATATTTAAATGCCCACAAGCATAATATACATATTATTCTTCCTCTGGTTTCATTTTACACTGTAGATTGGAAAGCCTGTCATAATTCATTTTTTAAAGTCTCCGTTTGATGAAGAAATAAGCTGTTTCCAGGTTTTTGTTGTTATGGACAATATATTATAAAGGTGAAGGAATGCTGATAAAACTTCTTGGCTATTGTCTTTACATGTCTGGTATCTGAATTAATTCAGGAAGCATATGTTGGGCCAGGAGCAATATGGCTAAAAACAGAACCTCAATGGGATACAAGATTTAAAATTGTCACTGGAACACAGAGCTCATTTCATATATATCTCAAAGTCAATGTGCTTGTGAGTTATACCCATATGTATGGGTGTTTAGAGGGACATGCAGATGTAACCAGTATACACATCTTTACCCCCAAGGCAACAGCACATACCAATGTTCTTATGCTTCCAAAACTAAATAAAACCTGATCCTCTGTTTGGCCAGGCCAGTGCGCTTGCCTCTGAAATTTTTCAGGTTTTGGAAAGTTTGGTTGGATGAACTTGGACAAAGCCTTAATTTTTGTGGCCCTCAGTTTACTCATTATTAAAATGAGGGTATCTACTTGACTCCCCCAAAATGAAAAACTCTACTCTTCTATTATAGCTCTTGCTGTTATATTTTCAAGAGCAAAGAACAACAACAACAAATAAAACTCCTTTTTAAAAAAAAATAAGTTTCAGAGTTAAAGGGAAGAGATTTTGGGAACACATTCCTTAATATTTCAGGTTTTTTACATTGGTCTCTTTCTGTAATCCCTTTATTCTTCCTTTGATCCTTGTGAAGCACTGTAGGTTCTTTAAATGTCCTCCCAGAAAAGAAACTAAAAGAATAAAATATTGGAAAACAGGGCATGAGGCTGAATCTGATGGATAATACCAAAAATTTGATTTTTGGTTTTTGTAACTTTTCAAATTTTATATTGGAGTGTAGTTGATTAACAATATTTTATTAGTTTCAGGTGTACAGCAAAGTGATTCAGTTATACATGTATCTGTTCTTTTTCAAATTCTTTTCCCAATTAGGTTGTTAGAGAATACTGAGCAGAGTTCCCTGGGCTATAAATAGGTCCTTGCTGGTTATCTACTTTAAACATAGCAGTGTGTACATGTCAATCCCAAACTCTCTAGCTATCCCTCCCCTCCACCCCTTCTTCCTGGTAACCATAAGTTCATTTTCTGTGAGTCTGTTTCTTTTTGTAAATAAGTTCATTTGTATAATTACTTTTTAGATTCTGCATATAAGCAATATCATAAAATATTTCTTTTTTTTGACACATCACACTGAGTAAAATGGAGGTTTTCATATCATAAATTTGGACTGCTATTGCTTTTATTGTCTTCAAAAAGAATAAATTATAATGTGACCTTAAAATAAAAGTTCTATATGTAGTCAATAGCATTCGCATGACAGGCCATGTGAATAAGACAGTAGAAATTGCCAAATTTCAGAAAAGATCATAGAATTTTCAAAACTAAGAGTTTATTGAGGATACATAGATCCCAAGAGACTATCAGGAAAATTATGAACATTTGGCTTTTTAAAGATTTCAGACAGCTCTGAGGGAAGTTGTTTAATTCCCACTGACATGTAATCCAATTAATAATAAACCAAAAATTTAATCAAATAGGAAATTAAGATAAAATTCTGATATTTTTCAACACATCTCAAAGCTATTTTATCAGTTCTAATGGTAAAACTGCCTACATTACCAGCATGGCTGATGAAAAACAATGTTGTCATGCTATTAAACACCACTGCCAAAGGACAAAGGTAATCCTGAAGAATCTCTAGACTAGGAATGTGAAAAATGCAGACTCAACTTTGAGACACTGAAGAAAAGTGGTAATGTAGATTTGCTTTTAACAATAAAGTATTGTTGATTTAAAATTTGTGTCTACGTTACATACAGTGCTTTTCCTAGACACAGCACATTAAATAAGTATCTGCATTAAGGAAATATGATAGTTTAAATATGTTCCAATGATGTACTACTGAGTTAGAAAAGCTAGAAAACTACTGTAAGGATATAGAGAGGGCAATCCCAAAGAAGCAATTCATTAAATTAGCCCATTAGAGTCAGGAAAGTTTCCATATAATGTGATAAATTTTAAATAAATTTTGAAGAATAAGACATAAATGCCCAGTCACAAAGGAGGGAAAGGGCTTTTCAGGAGGAGAATGGTGGGTACAAAGGCACTGAGGCATGTTTGGTGGAAAAAAGGAAAATTTAGTGTTATTTCTGGAATGTAATATACATGGATAGTAAGAGCAAACCAGGCAGGAATGTAGGGGTGGGACCATAACGTACTGTAAAATTTGAGGTATGCTCAAACACCATGGTGTCTTTAATAACAAGAAAGCACGCTGAACTATAGAGCCATATGTTTTATCACAGCACATTAATGACCACATGCTAGAGAAGAAATTGGAAAAAAACCATCAGCTATGGCAATGACTCAAACATTCTCTATTCCAGTCTTCAGAATACCAGTATGCAAGATGATGCCAGAAGTATACTTTCTTTATATTAGAATAAGCTGAACCTCAGCTTTTCTGGCATCTAAAAAGCATTAGACTGTATGAAAATGAATGCCCAGTGGGGTAAAATGGTTTTGCTAAATCCATGTCTTGGAGAGTTCTACATCTTTACAATGGTTAATGGATGTGCACCCATGAAATATGTAGATAACACAGTCCTAGAGAATCCTAGGACTCTCAAAGTTTCAAGGTCCTTCAGTTTCTGAAACCACAAAGCAGCTTTGATTTCTTTTAGAATCTGTATAGTGTCTCTAAATATATTTCTCCCTTTCCCTACCCTACTGTTATATCCATTCTTATACATACGTATCCTGGTTTTGGCCCAATTCTGTGCTCGTACTATCTTCAACATGCTTTTTATCCAACCTGTTCATTTGAATTTTACCCATTTCTTCTCCCACAGTTCAAGCATTACTGAGCATGTATAAAAAGTAAGAAAGGTGTCAAATGGTATATGGGGTGAAAGGACTAATGCCGAAGCTGAAGTTGAAGCTCCAACAGTTTGGCCACCTGATGCAAAGAGCTGACTCATTGGAAAAGACCCTGATGCTGGGAAAGACTGAAGGCAGGAGGAGGAGGAGATGACAGAGGATCAGATGGTTGGATGGCATTACCAGCTCAATGGACATGAGTTTAAGCAAACTCTAGGAGATGGTGAAGGACAGGGAAGCCTGGCATGCTGCAGTCCATGGGATTGCAAAGAGTTGAACGTGACTGAGAGACAGAACAAAAGCCAATGTATATTGAACACCTAGAACATACCAATCACTAGGTAGAGTAGTTCAGTTCAGTTGCTCAGTCATTATCAGATAATTAATTTAGAGTCTAGACTCAGAGGTCTGTCATTTTGTCTGTTTTCTTCCTCTCCTAGCTCTACACTATGCTTTCACTGGATTTATTAATATCCTTATGTTTTCTTATTTCCTTTACAATTTTTTTTTCTTCAAACACTCCTTATCTCTCATGGAAACTCAGCATTCTCCCTGGTAATATCAAAGCCTTAAAAATACATATAAATAAGGAATAAAAACAGCATCATTACCATCATTATGAAAAGTTCTTCTGACTTGGTTTTTTTTACCTAACAAAAGGAGACATTTTTCAGGATCATTTCTCTAGTCCTTCTCAGACACTGGGTAAAAAATAATAAGAATTTTTGGTACAACAAAGAAAGAAAAGGCATCAAATCAAGAAGGAAGAAGTAAAATTGTCACTATTGGCAAATGCTATGATTTAATATATTAAAAAAGCACCCCAAAGATTCAACTGAAAAACTGTTGAAACTATTCAGTATAGTTTCAGGACACAAAATCAACATTCAGGAATCAACTGCTCTTCTGTACACTAAGAGTGAGACATGTGAAAAATAAAACTAGCCATTCACAGTAGCATCAAAAACAATAAAATACCTAAAAGTAAATTTAACCAAGGAAATGAGTGAAAACTACAGAATTTTGCTAGGAGAAATTGAAGAAGACACAAACAAAGGAAAAGACATCCTATGTTTATGAACCAGGAGAATTAATACTGTTAAAATGGCCGTAATATCCAAAGCCATCTATAGATTGAATGCAACATCATCAAGATACAGTGACACTGTTCACAGAAACAGGAAAAACAATCCTAAAATGTGTATGAAACCACAAAAGACTCCAAGTAACCAAAGAAATTCTGAGGGAAAAGAACAAAACCAGAGGTGTTACACCTCCTGATTTCAAACTGCCCTACCAAGCTATAGTAATAGAGACAGCACAGTATTGGCATAAAAATAGACCCATAAACTAATACAATTGTACAGAGAGCCCAGAATTAAACTCTCACAGCTGAGCCACCAGGAAAGCCCCTCGCACATTTGCAGCCAACTAATATTCAACAAGGTAGCCAAGAACACACAATGGGGAAACGTTGGTCTCTCCAGCTAATAGTGTTGGGAAACTGGATAGACTCAGAAGGATGCCTTACCCCATTCACAAAAATTAATTCAAAATGGTTCAAAGACTTAAACCTGACACTATAAAAATGGGCATTTTCTTTTAATATGACACCAAAAACATAAACAACAAAAGCAAAATCAACAAATGGGACCATGAAACGTAAAAGCTTCTCAATGGCACCCCACTCCAGTACTCTTGCCTGGAAAATCCCATGGATGGAGGAGCCTGGTGGCTGCCATCTATGGGGTCACACAGAGTCAGACACGACTGAAGTGACTTAGCATAGCATAGCAAAAGAAGCAAAGTGAAGGCAACCTACAAAATGGGAGAAAATTTTTCAAACCATATACATATCAGATAAAAGGTTAGTATCCAAAATGCATAAGAACCTTATAAAATTCAATAACAAAAACAGAGTTAAAATGGGCAAAGGAAATAGACATTTTTTCCAAAGACAAAATCCAAATAGGCAGCAGGTACATGAAAAGATGCTCAACATCACTAATTATTATGTATTGTATTGTTCAGTTGCTCAGTTGTGTCTGACTGTTTATGACTCCATGGACTGCAGACAGCAGGCTTCCCTGTCCTTCACCATCTCCCTGAGCTTGCTCAAATGCATGTCCATTGAGTTGGTATTGCCATCCAACCATCTCATCTTCTGTTGTCCCCTTCTCTTCATGCCTTCAATCTTTCCCAGCATCGGCATCTTTTCCAGTGAGTTGGTTCTTTACATCAGGTGGTCAAAGTATTGGAGAATCATTAGGGAAATGCAAAACTACAGTGAGAGATCACCTCACTCCAGTTAGAATGACTAACATCAAGAAGACAAGAGAAAAATCATAAAGGGGGAACACCTGTACACTGTTGGTGGAAATGTAAATTGGTTCAAGTACTGTGGAGAACAGTATGGAGATTTCTGAAAAAGTGAAAAATAGATATACCATATGATTCAGCCATTCCACTTCTGGGTATATACTCAAAGGAAATGAAAACAGTATTGTTAAGAAATATATGTCTTCCCACATCTATTGCAGCATTGTTCACAATAGTGTAGATATAGAAACAGTCTGAAAGCTCATCAATGATGAATGGATAAAAAAGATGCAAGATATATATATTTATATATATATATATATATATATATATATAATTCAGCCATGAGAAAGAAGAACATCCTGCCACTTAAAACAACAGGATGGACCTTAAAAATATTTTGCCAAACGAGATAAGTTAGTAGAGGAAGATAAATACTGTATGATTTCACCTGTGGTATCTAAAAAAGCCAGCCTCATAGGAACTTAGAATAAAATGGTGGTTATCAAAGGATGGTGGTGTGGGGAGATAGGACAAATGGTGTTTAAGGTTACAAAATTACAATGAGTAGTAAATAAGCCCTAGAAAAGTATAGTGAATATAAACAATATTGTATTATAAGCAAACCTAGAGACTAGAATTAAATTATTCCAATCATTAAAATGAAAGTTTAATTATATAACATGCTAGAGGTGGTAATTATCACTACAATGGCAATCATATTACTGTACATAAATGCATCAAATTAATATGCTGTATACCTTAAATTTTGGAGAATTAAATGGCAACCCACTTCAGTATTCTTGCCTGGAGAACCCCTGGACAGAGGAGACTGGCAGGTTGCAATCCCTGGGGTCGCAAAAGCATCAGACACAACTTAGTGACTAAGTGAGACGTGAAGACACTCAAATCATGATATAAATATTACACACCCAAGGCCAAGACAGTCATTAGCTCGTCGTTCAGGCTCCAAGTATTTTCCCTGCTAGGTAAACCAACAAGCCACGGAGATTCATTCAAATTATGAATCAGACCCCCAAATATTAAAACTAACATCAAAGATCAGCTGGTTAGGGTCAAGGGCTTATTGAATATCAACTCCTGCATATTGGATGATGAAATTGGGCTATCTCAGACTTCAGAAATGTGGTGAGTTAGGTCTTTAGAACACCAGTGTTTGTCAGACAGAATCTGTTTCAAGGATTTGATTGCAAAATTTTGTCAAAAACCAGAATGTAGTCCCTAGAGAATTATTAAATTCTGTTTATTCTAGAGTCACAGGAAAGCACATTTCAACAAAAAAATATTAGTGTTAATAAAAATCAGATAACAAATGGTTCTTTGGAGACTCTGGCGTGAACCATAAGAATTCACAGTATTTCTGCAACACATCAGCTGTTGAGACGTCCTGCCTTATTTTGGTCACTGTCATTATGATTCCTCCACTTTTCTGTATTCTTAAAGGCTGAAAGATAGCTATGAAAATTGTTCCAGCGAAAAACCCCAAACCAGTGAAATATAGAAATTGACTTGCAATTTAGGTCAAATTTGAAGGCTGTTGGGCAACAAAAAAGATAAAGCTGATAAAAGCAAGCATTGGAATGGAAGCAAAAATGAAAAGAAAGACATTTCCACACTCTCCACAGTCTCAAGAAATGAAAGCAGCTGAAATGAGAACAATTCTCCTTGCTTACCCTTCAGAGACAAAGCGGCAGGAAATTGTGAGATTCCTCCCAGAGCCCCACTTGCGAGGAAGCCCATTTAGCAAATGGTATGAGTTGTGGGATCTGTTGTTATTGGTTTTCTTCCCTGGGAACACAGCACACTGGGGATTCAGCTGTACCACAAAACAGTCTTCTAAACCCTCAGACTTGTCAAGCGCAGACTGAGAGCTACTCCTTATGGGTTTGCAAAGGGCCATAACTCTCCCTCTTGGCTCACTCATTCTTGGCACTATTGAATTGCTAGGAGGAAGCTTTTGAACCTATCAGTCAAGGTGTTCAGTGTTATGGGCCACCATTAACTCAGCTCCTAACATCTGTTCTGTGTTTTTGGTGCATGGGGAAACTGAAATCCTCAGAACAAAAGTGACAGGCAGGAACTAAGCCAGGAAGAATCTTCAGGGAGAGAAGCACCCAATATACTGCCTCCATCTTGCTATTTACCAAAATGAGGGCATTCTTTTCATTTTTGACGAAAGTCCCTCTAAACACCAAAAGGGAAAAAAAGAGACTCCAAATAACATACTATAAAAGAAGGATGAAGAAAACAATTTCCAAATGTATATATCTTAGGGGAGGTGGATTTTTTTATTGTGTGTAATATCTAGTATTTGTTGAGTGCCTGCTGTGTGCCAAGCACTACTCTAAGTAATTTACATATATTCATTTATGTAATTCCCATAAGAAGCCTCAATAAATCAAATGGTAGATATCAGTATCATCTCTATTTTAAAGGTGAGAGAACTGGTGTGTCACATATCTGAGGTCCCAGAACTAAAAATAGCAGAGCTGTGACCTGACTCCACCTAGGCAAGTTCCAGCACTCAGATTCTTAGCCATTCGATCACAGCACTGTTCTTGCTTACTAAAGCCTAGAAAGCCAAACAAAGAAATAAACATCAAATTCATATGTTTAAAAACCTCCTGACATTTGCATACTGGTAATCATTCTCACAGGAGTCTGTAATATCCAGTTTCTCTTTTGGACTCCGTAGGTGGGCACACAGATCAGCTAAAAGGTACAGGATGCAACTTTAGGCTCCTTCTCTTTCACAGACGTGGCATCACTGTGCCACAGTAGCAGCAAGAATGCTCACTGTGCTTTCTAGACTTGTGTGAAAGTGAGAAGGAAGGAGCTACTATGCCGCTGAAACAACCAATCTCCTGTTGATAATAGCTGTTGGAGCTTGGAATTGTGCTCACTGCTATATGAAGTTTCTTCAGAAAAACAAAACCAACAGGAGATGTGTGTGCATATAAATATATACATGTACATATAGTTCATATACATATATCCTATTGAAATACGTATATACATTTGTGTGGAAATTAATTATGAGAAATCAACTCATGCAATGATGAAGGCTGTAAAGTCACGCAATCTGCCTTGTGCAAGCTGGAGGAAAGTTGGTGACGTAGTTCTAGTACAAATCCAAAAGCCCCCAAACCAGGGCCAGTGGTGTACATCCCACTTCAAGTGAGGACAGGAAAAGACTGATATCCCCATCCAGTCAGGCAGGCAAAAAGCAAAAGCGGTCAACTCCTTCTTCCTCCATTTGTTGTTCTACTCAGATCCTCACCAGATTGGAGGATGCCCACCACACTGGGGAAGGCAAGCTGCTTTATTGACTCCACCAATTCAAACACTATTCTCACCCAGAAACACCCTCACAGACACTCAGAAGCAGTGTTTATTCAAAGCACCCCGTGGGACTGCCGAGGTGGTACATAAAGTTAACCATCACAACTGTTGTATCTCCAGTGTCAATACCATGCTTGACCTAGAGCAGACATTCAGTTACTATCTGATAAGTGAGTCAATTCAGTCATGTGTGTTTATGTTTCATGCAGATGTCATATATGATTATCCACGACCGTATCATGCACATGTATCTTTATTTTATTATGAAGAGGATTTTCAGTTACTGTAAGTTCATAGAAAACATAAACATTAAACTTGGTAAAACGTCGAAATGGGAGCAGAGAAGAATGTAAACAGTACATTTTTAAGGGAAGAAGGAATGTCTGCTTCAATCTAACTGAAATGTCTGACATATATTGTAGACTTAAGGGAAAATGGTAAAATATAACATACATGCTATCCCTTTAAGCATTTCTAATATATTAGGGGCCCAAAATAAATTAGAGGCTCTCATTATAGTTTATATCTGCCAGTTATTTATTAGAAAGATTTACTTTGGTAGATACCATTTTTATGATACCATCTTTACTGCCAAAACAGTTTTGAAAAATATAGTCAATTAAATAGGATAATGATTCCCATTGAAGACTGCACCAAAATAGTAAAAAATATATCAGTTGTATTTCATCCAGAACAAAAACAGATTAAATTTACCTCATCCCTGGATGTGGTATTTGGCCCAAACTGCATTTTTGCAGCAGGGTGGAGTTTTGAGATCAAAAACACCAGAAATATTATGCATTTAATGAAAGCCAATCTTCTGGCAACTAGGCTAAGCACTGTTCTGTCCTATTTCTGAGGAATTTTGGTCATATCCCAGATATCAGAATATTCTTTATTCTTACAGTACCATAGCCTCAAGAAAGATGAACACTATACCTGCAATAATGCTACATTTAAATGCCAATCATGTTTCTTCATTTGCTGAAATTAAAGTACACATGAATAAACCAAAAGGAAACAATATACATTGAAACCTTTCACATTGAAAATGAACAGCATAGATGTCTTTCCAGAAAAAAGAAAGGGGATAATCATTGCCTGTCATGACTAGCAAATCATTAATGTTTTTAGAGCTAAAAGGAAACTTGGGAAAAAATTTAGTCCCATCTTCTAGTTTCACAAGCAAGGAAACTGGGAATCTAAAAAGTATAATGATTGATCCATAGTCTCACAGCTACTGAAGGACAAAGCCAAGTCCAAGACCCAGGTCTCCCATGCATTCTCCATGTTCCATTGCTCTATGCTGTCTGGCTACAGTGCTGCCTTGTTCCACCCTCAGGAGAATTTGTTCTGTGGCTTGGCATACTCAGCCCCCTCGTTAGGGTTCTGGGGCTGCAGTGAAGAAGCAATGCAGTGCCTAGAAACCTGACTCCAAGTTCCCTGGAGTTTCTTTATAGCTGGTACCAGCATTATCACCTGGACCCTGATGAGTGTGTGGAAGTTTGGTTTTCTTACAGTTGCATCATTTGCTTGTGACACCCTGTGTCAAACACAAATCATGACCATTTTTGTACTGTTATATAATACAAAGGGTTTTCTAACACACTTACCTGAAAGTCATCTTTCACTTAAAATCATTTCAACTTTGGGGATTATTTTTTTTTTCTGAGTAGCAAGATTCATTATATTTGTTCAGGAAACCTCTCTTAACACACTCCCCTTTGTATACTTTTTCCACATCCTTTTTTTGTTTGTTTTAAATAGTATCTCATGTGAAATGAATCGCCAGTCCAGGTTTGATGCATGAGACAGGGGGCTTGGGGCCGGTGCACTGGGATGACCCTGAGGGATGGGATGGGAGGGAAATGGGATAGGGGTTCAGGATGGGGAACACATGTATGCCCGTGGCTGATTCATGTCAATGTATGGCAAAAACCACTACAATACTGTAAAGTAATTAGCCTCCAATTAAAATAAATAAATTTATATTAAAATGTGCAAAAACTAAATAAATAAATAGTATCTCATCTAATTTTCGCGGATCTTGTTAAGTCTATGACAGAGCACTGCGTATGAGAGGCAAAGTCAGAACTTTGGTGTAACAAGGGAGCCGTAAAGGTGTTTACTGATTGCCATGATGCACCTCATCTTGTGATCAAACTGAACAACCAACCCCCAGACCAGGAGGGTTGATCCTCATGGTGTGAGACTACTAAAATAAGTGTTGTCTCCACTAATTTCCTGTCCCTCTAGCCTTCAGATGCCTGGTTCCCTTAAGCACCAGCCTGATACTAGGCCCCTCTCTGTCCATGTAGAAAATACATTGTCCTATCTAGAAAATAAATTCCTTGTAGAATAAATGTGTCCATTTATTTGATCTCCTTCATTCTACAATAATTTGAAGATTAATAGTTAAATAATTTACAATAATATATGTGATTATAAAGAGCAAAGGACCCCAAGAGTTACAAGTGAATCCCAACACTGTTGTATAATTGTTCATTTCCCTAGAGCTGATGGATGCAACATTAAGAGATGCAGGACGCTGGGTATCTGAGGTAATATTCACTCTGATTGTTTCAACCCTTGGTTTTGTTTGAGGTCCAAGCATCCAGTTATGGGAATTGAGGGACTTAAATTAGGATACCAGCCTGGCTTCTGTGTGCTTTTATGCAAGTCCCTTCATGATCACATGCACTTGATACCCACAAAGAGAACATAACATCTGCTTTCTCTCAAAAATAACATGTAAGCTTTGGAGAACAATGGGGAAAAAAATCTCTGGAACATGGAGCTATCAAGATTACAATCGTAAATTTCTAGTTCTACCTATTGAATTTTAATAGAAATTAAAATTTCATAAAACAAAAATTATTGGCAGAGAAACTGGAGTGACATTTATAAGTCCTTTATGTAATGTTTTACAGTTTTGCACATTATAATTCAGTAATAAGAGGGGGAAAAAAAGAAACATCACATCTTTTCTCATAATATTCAGAGTAGCATATTTTCTTAATAGAATTCTTAGGAGAAATTACTGGTTTCTATTTTTATGAAATAACCTTAGCCATAACCCAGTCTATAAGGTAATATTTAATTATATGATTATTTCCACATGATTAAAATTATTGACAATAGTGACAAATAATTCTTGAGAAAATTCTAGCAGAAAACTTTGAAACTTCATTCTCTTTTTTTATATACTTTTTAGTTATGGCTCTCATAATTCAAAATCCAGACTAATTGCTGTGATTCTGGTTAATTCTGTACTTTTCTTCAGTCAAGATCCCACACAATAATAATTGCCAAATCTTTTAACCTGGCAATATATTTTCAAATCCTAAACTGTTTGCAAGTGTGAAAAGTGAGCACTTACTTAATGTACAGAAATATCTCAAAAGAAATTGCAGCTAATTCAAGCCAACTCAAAAGTAAAAGCCCTAGAGTATCTACACCTGATGTGGTTTGAGGTTGAATCACACTGATTGGAGTGAAGGAGGGGAGTTGGTCTTTATAAATATACAGAATCTCTCTTATTAAATACCATTATTACCATTTATCTAATGTACCAGATCTTGTAAGAAGCCCTGTACATGGAATTTCCTAGCCAAATTTTCATAACTCCTCTACAGATGAAGGTCTAAAGAAGTTCTAAGAGATAAGTCACACAGTACAATAGAGCCAACAGCTAAACAGATGCTTTCTGAATCCAAGATCAAGACTTTAATCTCTCAAAGTAAGTAGGTAGATTGTTGTTGTTATTCAGTCATGTCAAGCTCTTTGCAACCCAATGTACTGCAGCATACCAGGCTCCTCTGTCCTTTACTATCTCCCAGAGTTTGTTCAAATTCATGTCCATTGAATCACTTCCTGGTAAATAGATGGGGAAACAATGGAAACATTGACAGACTATTTTGGGGGGGCTCCAAAATAACTACAGAAGGTGACTGCAGCCATGAAATTAAAAGACACTTACTCCTTGGAATAAAAGTTATGATCAATCAATACAGCATATTAAAAAGGAGAGATATTACTTTGCCAACAAAGGTCCATCTAGTCAAGGCTATGGTTTTTCCAGTGGTCATGTATGGATGTGAGAGTTGGACTATAAAGAAAGCTGAGCTCCAAAGAATTGATGCTTTTGAACTGTGGTTTTGGAGAAGACTCTTGAGAGTCCCTTGGACTGCAGGGAGATCCGACCAGTCCATCCTAAAGGAAACCAGTCCTGAATATTCATTGGAAGGACTGAAGTTGCAGCTGAAACTGCAATACTTTGGCCACCTTATGCAAAGAGCTGACTCATTTGAAAAGACCCTGATGCTGGGAAGGATTGACTGGGGGAGGAGAAGGGAACAACAGAGGATGAGATGGTTGGATTGCATCACCAACTCAATGGACATGAGTGTGAGTAAACTCCGGGAGTTGGTAATGGGCAGGGAGGCCTGGCATGCTGCAGTATGGGTTGCAAAGAGTCAGACATGACTGAGCAACTGAAGTGAACTGAATCTGTGATACTATCTAACCATCTCATCCTCTGCCGCCCCCTCCTCTTTTTGCCGTCAACTATTCCCAGCATCTAGAGAAGGCAATGGCACCCCACTCCAGTACTCTTGCCTGGAAAATCCCATGGACGGAGGAGCCTGGTAGGGTGTAGTCCATGGCGTCGCTGAGGGTCAGACACGACTGAGTGACTTCACCTTCACTTTTCACTTTCATGCATTGCAGAAGGAAATGGCAACCCACTCCAGTGTTCTTGCCTGGAGAATCCCAGGGATGGGGGAGCCTGGTGGGCTGCCGTCTATGGGATCACACAGAGTTGGACACAACTGAAGTGACTTAGCAGCAGCAGCAGCAGCATTCCCAGCATCAGGGTCTTTCCCAATGAGTCAGCTGTTCACATCACGTGGCCAAAGCATTGGAGCTTCAGCATCATCCTTCCAATGAATATTCTAGGTTGATTTCCTTTAGGATTTAATCTTCCTTCAGTCCAAGGGAATCTCAAGAGTCTTCTCCAGCACCACAATTTGAAAGCATCATTTCTTCAGTGCTCAGCCCTCTTTATGGTCTAATTCTCACATCCATACATGATTACTAGAAAAATCATAACTCTGGCAGTATGGAGTTTTGTTGGCAAAATGATGTCTCTGCTTTTTTAATGTGCTGTCTAGGTTTGTCAGAGCTTTCCTTCCAAGGAAGAAGTATCTTTTAGTTTCATGTCTTCAGTCACCATCTGCAGTGATTTAGGAGCAATGCCCCGCACCCCCCACACACACACAAAATTAAGTCTGCCACTGTTTCCACTGTTTCTCCATCTGTTTGCCATGAAGTGGTAGGGCCAGATGCCATGATCTTAGTGTTCTGAATGTTGAGCTTTAAGCCAACTTTTTCACTCTCCTCTTTCACTTTCATCAAGAGGCTTTTTAGTTCCTCTTCACTTTCTGCCATAAGGGTGGTGTCATCTGCATATCTGAGGTTGTTGACATTTCTCCTGGCAGTTTTCGTTCCAGTTTGTGCTTCATCCAGCCCAGCATTTCTCATGATGTACTCTGCATATAAGTTAAATAAGCAGGATGACAAAATATAGCCTTGACATACTCCTTTTCCTATTTGGAACCAATCTGTTATTCCATGTCCAGTTCTAACTATTGCTTCCTGACCTGCATATAAGTTTCTCAAGAGGCAGGTCAGGTGGGCTGGTATTCCCATCTCTTTCAGAATTTTCCACAGTTTATTGTGATCCACACAGTCAAAGGCTTTGGCATAGTTATAAAGCAGAAATAGATGTTTTTCTGGAACTCTCTTGCTTTTTCCATGATCCAGTGGATGTTGGCAATTTGATCTCTGGTTCCTCTGCCTTTTCTAAAACAACCTTGAACATCTGGAAGTTCACGGTTCATGTATTGCTGAAGCCTGGCTTGGAGAATTTTGAGCATTACTTTACTAGTGTGTGAGATAAGTGCAATTGTGTGATAGTTTGAGCATTCTTTGGCATTGCCTTTCTTTGGGATTAGAATAAAATCTGACCTTTTCCAGCCCTGTGGCCACTGCTGAGTTTTCCAAATTTGCTGGCGTATTGAGTGCAGCACTTTCACAGCATTATCTTTTAGGACTTGAAATAGCTCAACTGGAATTCTACCTTCACTAGCTTTGTTCATAGTGATGCTTCCTAAGGCCCACTTGACTTCACATTTCAGGATGTCTGGCTCTAGATGGGTTATCATACCATTGTGGTTATCTGGGTGTGAAGATCTTTTTTGTATATTTCTTCTGTGAATTCTTGCCACCTCTACTTAATATCTTCTGCTTCTGTTAGGTCCATACCATTTCTGTCCTTTATTGTGACCACCTTTGCATAAAATGTTCCCTTGGTATCTCTAATTTTCTTAAAGAGATCTCTAGTCTTTCCCATTCTATTGTTTTCCTCTATTTCTTTGCATTGATCACTGAGTAAGGCTTTCTTATCTCTCCTTGCTATTCTTTGGAACTCTGCATTCAGATGGGTATATATTTCCTTTTCTGCTTTGCTTTTCACTTCTCTTCTTTTCACAGCTATTTGTAAGGCCTCCTCAGACAGCCATTTTGCTTTTTTGCATGTCTTTTTCTCGGGGATGGTCTTGATCCCTGTCTTCTGTACAGTGTTACGAACTTCCATCCATAGCTCATCAGGCACTCTATCAGATCTAGTCCCTTAAATCTATTTCTCACTTCCACTGTATAATCATAAGGGATTTGATTTAGGTCATACCTGAATGGTCTAGTGGTTTTCCCCACTTTCTTCAATTTCAGTCTGAATTTAGCAATAAGGAGTTTATGATCTGAGCCACAGTCAGCTCCCGGTCTTGTTTTTGCTGACTGTATAGAGCTTCTCCATCTTTGGCTGCAAAGAATATAATCAATCTGATTTCAGTGTTGACCATCTGGTGTTGTCCATGTGTAGAGTCTTCTCTTGTGTTGTTGGAAGATGGTGTTTGCTATGACCAGTGCGTTCTCTTGGCAAAACTCTACTAGCCTTTGCCCTGCTTCATTCTGTACTCCAAGGCCAAATTTGCCTGTTACTCCAGGTGTTTCTTGACTTTCTACTTTTGCATTCCAGTCCCCTATAATGTAAGGACATGTTTCTTGGGTGCTGGTTCTAAATGGTCTTGTAGGTCTTCATAGAACCATTCAACCTATCTTCTTCAGCATTACTGGTTGGGGCATAGACTTGGATTACTGTGATATTGAATGGCTTGCCTTGGAGATGAGCAGAGATCATTCTGTTGCCTTTGAGATTGTATCCAAGTACTACATTTCGGACTCTTTTGTTGACTATGATGGCTACTCCATTACTTCTAAGGGATTCTTGCCCACAGTAGTAGATATAATGGCCATCTGAATTAAATTCACCCATTCCAGTCCACTTTAATTCGCTGATTCCTAAAATGTGGATGTTCACTCTTGCCATCTCCTGTTTAACCACTTCCAATTTGTCACACTGCTCATTTAACTTATATGCAGAATACATCATGAGAAACACTGGGCTGGAAGAAGCACAAGCTGGAATCAAGATTGCCAGGAGAAATATCAATAACCTCAGATATGCAGATGACACCACCCTTATGGCAGAAAGTGAAGAGGAACTAAAAAGCCTCTTGATGAAAGTGAAAGAGGAGAGTGAAAAAGTTGGCTTAAAACTCAACATTCAGAAAACGAAGATCATGGCATCCGGTCCCATCACTTCATGGGAAATAGATGGGGAAACAGTGGAAACAGTGTCAGACTTTATTTTTGGGGGCTCCAAAATCACTGCAGATGGTGACTGCAGCCATGAAATTAAAAGACGCTTACTCCTTGGAAGGAAAGTTATGACCAACCTAGATAGTATATTGAAAAGCAGAGACATTACTTTGCCAACAAAGGTCTGTCTAGTCAAGACTATGGTTTTTCCAGTAGTTATGTATGGATGTGAGAGTCGGACTGTGAAGAAAGCTGAGCGCTGAAGAATTAATGCTTTTGAACTGTGGTGTTGGAGAAGACTCTTGAGAGTCCCTTGGACTGCAAGGAGATCCAACCAGTCCATTCTAAGAGATCAGTCCTGGGTGTTCTTTGAAAGGACTGATGCTAAAGCTAAAACTTCACATGAGGTGGTACTTTGGCCACCTCATGCGAAGAGTTGACTCATTGGAAAGGACTCTGATGCTGGGAGGAATTGGGGGCAGGAGGAGAAAGGGACAACAAAGGATGAGATGGCTGGATGGCATCACCGACTCGATGCACATGAGTTTGAGTGAACTCTGGGAGTTGGTGATGGACAGGGCAGCCTGGCATGCTGCGATTCATGGGGTCGCAAAGAGTCGGACACGACTGAGCGACTGAACTGAACTGAACTGAATTTTCCTTGATTCATGGACCTAACATTCCAGGTTCCTATGCAATATTGCTCTTTACAGCATTGGACCTTGCATCCATCATCAATCACATCCACAACTGGGTGTTGTTTTTGCTTTGGCTCCATCTCTTCATTATTTCTGGAGTTATTTCTCCACTGATTTCCAGTAGCATATTAGGCACCTACCGACCTGGGGAGTTCATCTTTCAGTTCTGTTCCTGGATAAACTTTAATTACCAGGAGCTGACATGAGACATTAGAAAACTGAAATGTTAATTTCATACAGGAAATTTCAGAAGAAGTACAAATGACTCTGAACAGGAGAAAATGTGTTAAATTTCTCTCTGCTAATTAGAAAAATGCATATTTAAACAGCAATGTATTATCTGTTTTTTCATCCATCACTTTTGCGCTCAGGCATTACAAACAGTCACAAAATCAGGTGAAGACGTTGCTATTTATTGTGACTGATGTCAGGTAAGATTTTTAGAGAAAATTGACACTTTCCACTTAGAAGGACATTTAACATTTTGCATAGAAAGAAAAAATATAAATATGTATGAAAGATATTATTTTTTAAATGTTTACCCATTTGCCCTGTATTTTCTCTCATACTTTTTCCCTTTCTGGGTAATCTTAATCTTTCCCTATAAGAATATAGTCAGATTATCCTTAAATAATTTAAAATATTCAGACTAAGAATTAGATCATGAGGATGCAGTCAGCTGAAATTGTGCCTATTTCACACTAACTGTATTCTTCTCTAATCATTGTATTTTCACTTAACTCATGGGAGATTTGGGAAAGGTGTCAGCTTCCCCTTGTCCTGTTAATCTGGGATATTGCTATCATGTTCCCTCACTGTGACAACACACAAAATCCCACAGCTTCCCCGCCACATGTGTTCTAAGTTGAAGGAAAACCCTGAATCTCAGTTCCTTGTCTACTGAAACATACACTTATCCACAGCAGGATTCATTTCTCTGCCAAACTCATTTTGCCACTGTGACAAAGCTGGGGGAATCTTTAGACTTCTGACCTACGTGGTATCCATTCCAAACCCAGGACCATCCATGTGCTTCAGGGAAAGAGCCCTGTCAGTCTGCTCTTGTGCTCCAGCCCTGCCTCGAACCTGGCTTCTCTTCCACCTGCCATGCTCTGGGGCTTGCAAGGCCCATTCCTTGCTGCCTGACCTCATTTCCTCTCGCTTAACCTCTTTCCTGCTTGCTCCTCCCTGCCTTTGGCCCTCCATGCCCTTGACCACCCTATCTGCAGGGTCTAAAAGATTCTCCTTCTCCAAGAGCTTTCCTGGCCACACTGCCCTTGAGAGCCTGCATACTCTGGTATTCCAGACTGGGAGTTCAGTGACCAGTAAGTTAAACAAACATGAAAACAATGTGGGAAATTGGCTGCAGGCTGCCAAGTGCTGATTTCGCCAAGCAGGCCGTCAAAAACAAGAAATGCCATCTATTATCACCATCATTTTATTAAAGAAAGGCATTTTAACACTAAAAATGGGAAAAGGTCACCGTCTCAGAAAAATAAAAACGTTTCTCAAAGAACAGTAAGTAAGCAAGCTTGAGGGGAAGGCCAGAAGGAGCAGGCTTGTTAGAAAACAGCCCTTCCTGTTTGTCTGGTACAGAGAACCTTCTTAGAAGCCAGAGCAGCCCACCCGTCACAGCTTCCCTCACATCACAAGGTTATTGGAGTGAGTCCCCCATGCTGCCTAAGCTGAGGAGACATGCTTGCCACCCTTCTGTCTTAGAGGATGCCTTCCATGAGAGCTGGCCATAGGCCACACTGGGCATGTCCTGCAAAATGAAGCTTGCCCACACCTGGAGTTTGTTGCTCCTCATCCAAAGGTACCACACAGATTCTTCTTTATGTTCCATAGCCTGGGGTACTATAAGCTCCCCTTGAAAAGAGTCTGGTTGAGTTCTTGTCATGCAGAAAGGCTATGGAGGTGTGGGGAAAAGCCTGAGCAGGAGAACGTGGGTGAAACTAGAAAGTGGTATACACACTTTGTATCATGGGCAGGAATCTGTCCATGGAAAGGTTTTTAGGTCAATCACCGGTATGTGCTCCAGTGTAATGCTCTAAAATCCCAAAACTAGATATTATGTGAACATAATTCTTGAAATGTAAGTCATTTCTTATACTTATTAAATTCATTTTAACATTCACCTTGATTGCTCATGACAAATTCATTGTAAAATCAAAGCCTGAGTGGTTAAATGAACTTAAAAGAAAAAAAAAAAACTA
The DNA here is from genome assembly GCF_032452875.1 of Bos javanicus. Classification (NCBI taxonomy): domain Eukaryota; kingdom Metazoa; phylum Chordata; class Mammalia; order Artiodactyla; family Bovidae; genus Bos; species Bos javanicus. The sequence goes on from NC_083868.1 coordinate 44,118,920, forward strand.
TTTTGATCTAAATTGCTATCCGTAGAAGTATCCTAATTCTGTCAGTCCTAAGAGTGCCCAATCCCATAGTTTTTACCAGAAAGTGGTAAAGGAAGTACAAGGAATGGATTTAGCTCCACAGCCAAAGCTTTGGTTATGAGAACTGGTCAATTTTAATCCATACAAGACCATCCAGAAAAGGCAGATTGCATAGCTGCCCAGATCCCTGTGTACCAATGACATATTGATGATCAGTTTCTACAGTAATATGGTTTATTTGATCTGGTAACATTTGGTAGCTGACATATTGCCTTTCAGGCTTCCCTTGTAGCTCAGTGATAAAGAACCCACCTGCAAGTACAGGAGACATAGGTTCGATCCCTGGGTCAAGAAGATCCCCTGAAGAAAGAAATGGCAACCCACTCAAATCCCGTGGACAGAGAAGCTTGGCGGGCTACAGTCCGTGGGGTCACAAAAGAGTTGGGTCACAAAAGAGCTGGACACAACTTAGCAGCTAAACAACAATATTGCCTTTCACCTAGATTTATTGCTAAATAACACACCAGCTAGAGGGAAATGTAACAAGAAAGTTGGGAATGTGAAATGTGGTGAGGTCAGGACACACACACCCACATGTCCACAATTCACATGATGTTGCAGTTTCTTCTGTCACAGTGACCATGATTGCCATTTCTATCACCACCACTAGTTAGAATAAAAATTCTCAAAATTTGGTGCACCATTCAGCTATAGAGCTAAGTAGGATTATTCTAAGCTTTCGGCCCAAGTTTTCTAAAACCTAGCTGATTAAAAGGCATTAATATTTATATATTGCCAACACTGATTATACTTGTTGCTGGTAAAAGTTTATGTGCTAACCAAGACCTAACAAGAGAGATGCATAAAAGCACAGCAAACATATCATTTGTATATAAGGGGTACCAGTCAGTGACGGAAGTATCTGCTTCTGCCTTGGCAAAGGAAGTTAACTCATGGACTTCAAGGCATCTGCTAGATCTAATATTTTATGACTTTTGATTAGCAGAAAACCTTTTAGAAGGCATCTACTAAATAACATGATGTTCAAAAACTTTCAAAGGCTGATTACAAATTCTCAGTATTCCATATTCTGTTTAATCTTTTTTCTTTTTATCATGCATCCATTTCTCATTAATACTGCTGTTCAAAAAGGAAAGAAAGAGAAGTTCCACTAAGTCACATTTGATGAAATAGAAAGCTGAGGTTCTAAGATTATCCACAGAATTTTCAACATACTTAAATTCTCTGAAAATACCTCTTTCTTCAGTGGCATCTGAAGAGTTAGCTATAGTTAAAATTTGATTAAGTTGAAAGATTCCTTGCGCATCCATTTGGGAAGGAAAATGCTGGCAGAGAATACAATAAACCTCTCTTGTTAGGGACTCTAACACAGCTAGAAATCTGGATACTAGCGCTGTTTGTGATAAGAATGAAAGCAACCAATACTTTTTTTTTTTTTTTGGGAAAAGCAAAACCAGGAACCAGAAGCAATGACTTGCAAGTTTGTAGCAATCTTATCTCCTTCAGTTCAGAAAGAGTTCAGCATTTGTTTGCCAACTAAGTGTTACTTTTCACAAATGTAAAATTGCATCAACAATTTTCTTGGCATTCTTGGCATTTCTTGGCATTCTTTTACCTATGGCATTTACCATAGGTAAAAGGGCCTCTGAAATTAACTTTTCAGGTTTTCAAATGGATACATTGACTTTTAGAAAAATAAAGCATTGGATGAGTGGCTAGCTCATTTAAACTCCATCCCCAATCATTACTCCTGATTCCCTAAGTAAGGAAACAGAAAAAAAAAAAACAGTACAGTATGTTCAGAACAGAACTGAAAGTTATTTGGAATAGGGGTTAAATACATACACATTTATTTAAAGCATTGTTTACCACTACCATTCCTATCATTATTAATGTTATACATAAGAGTTAAATAGTTTACAAAGTGCTCTCATGTATTTTTTTTCCTCATTCTTACATGACCTCTCCAATCCTTGTAGGTAAAATAACAAGTGTTCAGATATATTAATTTAGCATCTATTAACATATTAATCATTATGATTACCTCCACTATCAGTAAAGTGAGCACTTACTATTGGCCAAGATCCACATTAAATGTTTTATGTGGATCATCTCACTTAACCCTCACAAAAACTCTTTGCAATTGGTATTATTATCATCTCAATTTTACAGATGATAAAACATGGTTGATTGGGGCCTGGAATCTGGGGCTTCTGAGTCCAAGTCCAGTGTTCTTTCCACATTGTTTTAATAATAGAGTTTAAAAAGAACAAAGAGAATGCTAAAGTTTCCAGTTCATTTCGTATCAGTTACTTTCAGACAAAAATAAAGTAAGAAAGGGACCATGAAAAGAAAGTTAAATTTGCAGCCTCTTCCCAAAATAAATACTTACAAAAATGCAGCAGGCAAAAATATTTGCCAAACTCTTGAGCCTTCGTAAATTTCAATATGTTGCAATCCCACTATACTAGCAGCTAAATGCAAAATTCTACTTTTAAACCTGCTACTGACCAAAAAACAAACAAAAAAGTTTTTTAAAAAGAAAATAAAGAAGACTGTTGAAAGGCCTGACAGTGTGGGGTGGCCTACGTGACTGATAAAGCTCTTCAGTTTCCAAACCACCCTAGTTGCAGCTTGGTTGGTCACTGGCTACATCAGAGTTGATTTCTACTCAGCAAGCACTTAATGAGTGCCTACTGCATGTTAGATGTTGAGGGATACAGTGAAGAGGACATTTATTGTTCCTACCTTTTAGGAGATTATGAACTGAAGGCAAAGGCAGATAAAAGAGATTAATTCTAGTGTAGTCAGTTCCACAACAGAGGATTTATCCTGGTCTTGGGAATCATCAGAAGCTTCCCTGAAAAAAATAATAACATTTAGATGAATCTCAATGGAATGTCAAAGATCATCTGATGAAGAAGTGGCATGAGGACTCAGGGAAGAGAGAACCTAGGCACCAGAAATGGAGTCACTCAGAAACTTGGAAGTATCTGCATGAGATGAAGGTTTCCAGAATCTACTCTAGGGTGAAGTTTCAGAGGAGGGGTTATATAGGACTGAAAAGTGTTAGTCACTCAGTCATATCCTACTCTTTGCTACCCCATGAACTGAACTGTAGCCCACAAGGCTTCTCTAGCCATGTATTTCTCCAGGCAAGAATACTGGAATGGGTTGCCGTTCCCTTCTCCAGGGGATCTTCCCAACCCAAGGATCAAACCTCGGTATCCTGCATTTCAAGCAGATTCTTTACCATCTGAGCCACCAGGGAGGTTACGTATATATATAAGTATATTTATGAATATATATAGTCCATCTTCGGAGAAGACGATGGCACCCCACTCCAGTACTCTTGCCTGGAAAATCCCATGGATGGAGGAGCCTGGTAGGCTGCAGTCCATGGGGTCGCGAAGAGTTGGACACGACTGAGCGACTTCACTTTCGCTTTTCACTTTCATACATTGGAGAAGGAAATGGCAACCCACTCCAGAGTTCTTGCCTGGAGAATCCCAGGGACGGGGCGGGGGGGCGGGGGGAGGTGGCTGGTGGGCAGCCGTCTATGGGGTCGCACAGAGTCGGACATGAAGCGACTTAACAACAACAACAATAGTCCATCTTTAAAATATTTCCCTTACTTGTTTAAGAATCCCCACACCATCATGAAACTAACCTGTAACTCCCTTACTCTGGAAGGAGGACAAAGGAAACACACTGATAGTTTCCCAGCTAATTACAATAGTGGTTTTATTGAAGTCAGTAAAAAAATAAGGTATTCACTTAAATGGATGTGAGAAGATAAAGGAAATAGAAAGATGACTTGGGTAGGTATGTAAATATAGGAGGAATACCCTAAATGAAATAGAATCAAAGTAATGAAAATTAAAAATTTCAATTAGATGAGTTTTCAGTTACCTTCACCTGGCCTGAAAATTCCACAGCTTCTTATTCATTATTCCCAATTTATACCACACTCAATAGTGCAAGAGAAGACTACAGAGTGCAACAGATTTACTGTCCTATGTTCTGCTTAGGTTTGTTAAGCTTGTGAACAAAAAGTGAATTTACACTTGAATTCTTGATTCTTTTCCTTTACTTCATGAGTTAGCTCCCTGATTTAACACTCACATGAGTCTTAGGTTGGGATTGCTAAGGACACCAACTCACAGGATAAGAAAGCACCTCAAAGAGTACTAGGAAAGGAGGAAAATGACAGTTTTCCAGAGGTAATTCATGTTCTAAATATTCTCTATATGTCTATCCAGATACAAACATTAATCTTCACTTTTCTCTGCGCTGAAGAGGCTGACCTGCATCAAGGCATTCCCTTGGGTTTTCAACTGACTGTGGTCGATAGGAAGTATGAATAGATGATCAGAGGAGGGAAGACCAGTGAGACGGAGGTGTTTCTCCATCCCTGGTTGGTTTCCATTAACCTTGCCCACAACCTCAAAAATAGCTCCTTCATTCATTGCTTTTTGATGGTCTAAGTGCAACATGCCATCTCTTTCTTCTCCACTACCCCAATGGAAAAACTCAGTCTAGTTACACAGAATGTGATGCAGGCTCATGGCAAGCATGATTGACAAGGAAAAGGTATATTCATGAGATAATATGTTAGAACAAGAAACCTAATTGAAAACATCTTTGGAATTATGTCCATCAAATCTTCCCTCATATCAAGCAGAGAAATAACACTGCATTGGGAGAAGATGACAGAAGAGACAATCATTTTAGACAGTGTTTTTCAGGATAACCAACAAGGGACAGAATATCTGGAGGAACTATTTGGAAGGAGTTGATGAGAAGTACACTGGACTTTTCTGTAGCATCCGAAACTAGTAAAGCCTTTCAAATACTTACCTATGCAAATTCCCAGTGCCCGTTTTCTGCTTCATCCAGGCTAAGGTAAGCCCAGCCAGGATGACATCAGTGGCCTCATTCTAACCCTTCTTTCCAAAAATAAATAATTTATAAGGACACCTAGCAATTTGGCAACAGTTTTATTAAATTACAGACTTCAGGCTGCTAATAATACAGAGAAAAAGAACTTCTTGTCTCTTGCTACCACTGTGGTGAAGTTCTACTGGCTTTCTCTGAGCTACATTCATTAGGAGTATACAGACTAAGGTAAATGTCAGATACTAACCAATAAGTAAATCTCTCTGAGAGGTTTAAACCAATCATCAAATGTTTATCTGTGCTTCTTCGGTGAAAAAATATATATCACACTACTTGAGGTAAAGCTGCTCATTTTCATTTCTGCCATCTTCCTGTGTTGCTCCTGCAGTAACAATGACAGCTGAATTATTTTTTTCTCAGCCCAGGAGTAATGTGTTAGGCTTCCTTTTTAATGACAACAATCTTTTTGTTGCCAAATGCTTCACGTCTTAAATAATGACTTGAATCTTGGCTGCAATTATAAGATAAGATTTTTCTCATAACCTTTTCACAATGGATTTTCATCAGCTCCTTTATAAAGGAAATTAAAATTTGCATTTAACTTTAAGCTCATGTATCCGAAACTGGACCCACCATTGGCACATTCAGACATGGTATTTTAAAAAGAATAAAATTTGCTTTATAGGGTTTTGTTTAATATTTCATCTCTAAAAAGAAAAGAGAAGGAAAATCTGATCAAAGTTCATGAAGAATCAACAGAGGCTGAATGGCAAAGGGACTGAAAAGTGAAGTTAATATGTTTCGGTAAACACAGGAGGCTAGCTTCTAAATATGCCCCAAAGAAAATCTGTTTACCTTCCAAATTTTCTCAGTAACATTTGAGATGCAGACAAGATGGCTATAAACAGGTCTGGTGTAAAACAGTATACAAATCACCAGACAACCAAGGCCACGACAGCAACGGATTCCACACAGTGAGCGACACCCTCGTCTCTCAGCATAGACAACGTAACAATAGATATGGCCTGACAAAAGCAAGATGTCCCCAGGAACTAGAAAGAAACTCCTTTCAGGCAAAGTAGTCAGATCATTTTTTCCAGAACCCAAGCTGAGACTTTGCATAACCTGAGAGTAAACATCCCCGACGCCAGAACTTGAGAAATACCAAACTCCAAACTTGTGGAGAAGTGTCTATCCCTGATTCTGGATTCCAGCTCCCTGGCTTGTCTTCCTTCCTTTAGATGAGTAAGTGCTGCCAAGTTTGACGGTAGGGGAGATTTGCCCACATGACAGTCTCCGATAGGAGAAAACATTCAAAATGAGACAATGGTTAATTCAAAAGCAACATCTGTGGGAAATATGATTGCAAACTAGGAAAGCAAGTTGTCTATCAGGAGACGAGTGATTCATAAATGTTTCTGGCAGGGTCTTACACAGATGGAGTCGTGCACACATGCTATTTTTTTTCCCCACTAGGAATTTTGCCTAACAGAGTAAGTGATTGCAGACCTGAGTGAGTATGCATTGTGATCGAGAGCAAATGTAATGAATTTTCTGATCAAAGCTCCATTGAATCTCTTCCCTTGTGATATTCCCCACTCTGGCTCCTTCCCTTCAGTAGGCAACTTGGGGAGGTTCTTGACTGAAATGTTTGTGCAGATGCAAGTGCTGTGACTTCCCTCCTGGCAGGGATCTCAACCCTGACAGAATACAGGGGAAAGTAAAAGCCATGTCTACTTCCCAGCAGCTCTTAAAAAAAAAAAAAAAAAAAAAAAAGCCCTCAATCTTGTTTGGGCCAAATGAGGCGTGGGAGTTGGTCTCTAGAGTGAAGACACCACGCGCACAGAACTTGAGAATGTTAGAACTGGGATCTTCAGGCTCCCAGTCCAGACTTTTCATTATGCAGAGTCTGAGTGGCAAGGAGGTCAAAATGGCGTGCCAACTGTCTCATAACTAGTCAATGACAGAACCAGGGTTATTAACCCAGCTCTCTCGATTCCAAGTTTAGTGGGTTTTCTCCCCCTGTTACCACATAATTTTTTCACTCACTAATTCATTCATACATCAAATATTTTTTTCAACGTCCACCATACTGCAAAGAATATTCTGAGTGCTGGGAAAAAAACAGGGAACAAGAAAACAAAAGCTTTACCTTAAACAGTTTACATTCTAGGAGGAGAAAACAAAATTCAGATAAGGAAATAAATACAGAGTATGTTAGGTAGTGGTAAATGCTCCAAAGAAAATAAACAAAGGTCAAAAAACAGAGTGATAAAGGGCAACTATTTAAGAGAGGGTGATAAGGGCAACTCTCTGGGGTGACATTTGATCAGAGTCTGCATAAAGTGAGGTTGCAAACCACACAAATAGCTGAGGGAAGAACTTTCCAGGCAGAGAACAGTGAGTACAAAATCCAGGGAGCTGGAATGAATTTAGTGTGCTTTGGCAGAGGTTGGGGGGATGCATGAACTAAGTGAAGGGGAACAACGGAGATGAGGTCCAAGGGGCCACTAGAGGGCTGATCTTAGATTTTTTTTTTAACAGATTATTTTGGCTGTTAGGTGATGAATAGACTAAAGAGAGGGTAGAGAGAAAGAGAGCAGAGAAGCCAATAAGGAGGCATCTCCTTAAGACAGAACTTAAATTTCTTGAGAAGGGGCTTTTATTTGGCTTGTTCATTGTTACAAAATAAGTACCAAGAATAGTGATGGACACATGTTGGAGTGTTAGAGGTATTTGCTAAATGAATGGATGCCTGAAAGGTAAGACCAAGAAGAAAGTTGACAGTGGGTTGGACTAAGATAATAGCAATAGAGACAGTGAAAAATGAATGGATTTGGGTGATGTTTCAAAAGTAGAAGTGACAAGAAAAGTTTCAAGATTGGATAAGTATATTTAGTAAGAAAGAACTCAAGAATGACTTCTAAGTTTTTGTCTGAAACCCTCTAGGTAGACAGTGGTAACTTCCCAGGGAGAAACAGATTTAGTGAAGAAAATTTTAAAATTCTCTCTTCACCATGTTACATTTGAACTGTATACTGGTCTTTCAAAGGGAAATAATGAGTAAGCAGTTGAATAGAGTGTTTAGAGCTCATGGAAGAGATTAAGGTTAGAGATAGAAGTAGATAGCACATAACACTATTGAACACCATATGGTCACCCAAAGGATAAGTGTAGATGGGGAACTGAAGAGGTCCAAGGAGCCCTCGGGTATTCCAGTGTTTCAGAGTAGGTAGTGGAAGAAGAATCAGCAAAGGATTTTTTTTTTCCCAACAGGAAGTAATACAGGCAAAGAAGTCTGAAAAAGGATAACCAGAAACTGAGGTGTCCTAGAAACTAAGAGATAAAAATGTTTCCAAAGGAAGAAGTGATGAAATGTTTCAGTCAAGGTGAGGACTGAGAACTGCCTACAGGATTTGGCCACATTGAGGTCACTGGTGATACTAAGAAGAGCAGTTTCACTGGCATGATGGAGACAAACCTTCACTGGAGTTCAAAGGAGAGGGGAAAAGGGAAGACAAAAATAGACAAATTGTCTAGGAAATTTGCTACAAAAAGAGTAAAGAAATGAAGAATGAATTGAAAGGGGATGAGGGGATTGAAAGAGGGATTTGGGGGTTTGTGTTTTTTGATGTGGTTTCTGATGTTTCCTATCAGCTTGCATACTGATAGGAAGATCCAGTAGGAAGGGAGGGATTTATGTAGGAGAGAAATGGGGTACTTGTAAGAGAAAAGTCTGAGTTAGACAAGAAAATGAGACCAATGCACAAGTGGAGGATGTACGTAGCTTTAGATGAGAGTTGGCACAGTTACTGTGGAAGGGAGGGAAGGCAGAAAACACTAGGGCAGATACGACTTGGTGGTAGGAAAGAGAAGTCCTGCCCTGATTGCTTCTGTATTCCCGGTGACATAACAAGAAAGGCGGTCAACTGAGAACACGGAGTAGGAAGGAGTGTCCGCTTCTTTTTTTTTTTTTTTAAGAAAATGCAGAAATAAGGAAACAGCTGTAGAAGATTGATTCCCAGCAGGACGCTCTGTGCAGCCCCGGCATAGAGTAGAATAGCTTTGAAGGAATCAAACTCAGTCACAGAGTTGCCAGACAATGAGGGACACTTCAGGAGCCAGGGGTGGGCAGCTAAGGAGAAAGGGGTAGCTCCAAATAAGAAAAAGGTCCAGAAAGAGGAAGCAGGAGTATCTGAGACAGTGATCTACCTCAAAAATTTGGAAGAGAACATCAATATAGAATAGATCAATGTTGCTCTTTGTGGAGATGCAAATATTAAAAAGTAACAAGTATATTTTTGTGAATTTAGGAGGAAAACATGTGTCACCTAAAGGCTTTAGTTCTTTCACTTGAATCATGAAGTAATATAAGGTCACACTACAAACCAGCAACCATGGATCTGTGAGTATTACACTACTTAATTATGTAGTAATACATCTTACATAGGCAAAAAGATGAATAACTTGTTAAGTTGAAGCAATTACCTAATAATAATAATAGCAGCAGTAATAATGACAGAATTATAGGTTCTCTGAGTGCTTCAGTGGGTAGGAACCAGAAAGATTCATTTAATCTGAAGAATTCTATTTATTCTCAATGTAGCTATATTTTTAGCTACCTGCTTCTTTTCTTAATGGAAGGTTTTGATTAATTCCCCTTACTGTATTATAAATGTCCCTCTTAAGTACAGTTTTAGATAGCAGAGCAATTCAAATCTTTGAGTAGCTTGAAGGTTTCCTTTTTCCTTCAACACTTTAAAAGCACTTGAGTTCCAATGTAAGGTCCAAAAAAAGCAATATAAATAGCTTGGCAATTTTTGACCTCCCTTGGGTAAAGGAACCACCACATTGTCATTTTCAAACTGGCTTCTCACACTGTTTTGTGAGGGAGGGGATTAAAACACAAACCACACTCACACACACAGACACAGGCACACACAGCCATAGTTCCTTTGAGGCTGCTTTTACAAAAGTTAAGGTAGGGGCTTAAAAACAAACATTTATTTCTCAGACTTCTGGAGACTGAGAAGTCTCGGAGCAGGGTGGCAGTAGGGCCAGGGACTAGTACAGACTGCTGGCTTCTGGTAGGGTCCCCACGTGGTGGAAGGGGCAAGGGAGTTCTTTGGGGTCTCTTTTATAATCCCACTCATGAAGGCTCCATCCTCATGACCTCGTCACTAATCCTAATTACTTCCCAAGACCCTACCTCACTAGTATCACCGTTTTGGAGGGTAGGGTTTCAACACATGAATTGGAAGGGCAGGAGACACACAGACATTCAGTCTGTAACACACAAACACACACGTTTTGCAGCTTTTTCCAAATTCACAGGGATTTAAGACAAGTCTTTGCCTATCCTTTAGATTTTATTGCAAGGAAGTGTCCTCACAATTATTTTTTTAATTCTAAATTCAGAATGAATGTAAAATAAAACACATATTGTGCTAATTCAGTTCTTAATAGAATGTTTTCAAAGTGGTTCAATACATTCTACCTAGCTAAAACTCTTTTCTGACTTTCAAAATAAAAAGTTTCCTTCATCCCCCCTCTGCTTTATTTCTTTTACCCTTTTTGCTGATCCACACTTCCATTGGCTTTCTGGAGGAATTTCATTACACACACAAGATGGCAGCTTCCTGAACCCATTTGGATTTCTTTGGGTGAAACAGAAGCCCTATTCTCCAATACAACAAAGATAACATCTAAGTAACTACTCTTTTGAATGAGCTGAATTCAGCAGGAAAAACAGACAAAAGGAATATTGTTCTATAAATTAACTCTTCCTTGATCAATGCCCTGCGTCAGAGCTACTGTAACCAAGTTAGTCACACAATATGGATGCTGATCAGGAATCTGAGGAAACCGGGACCCAGGTGACATAAAGGCTTGGAGTCCAACTGAGATGCAAAAATGGGCCAGGACAGGGACAATTAGCCACTAAAAGTCATGCAACAAAGATAAAAGCTCAGTCTTTGGAGTCAAGCTTATGTTCAAGTCCTAGGTACACAGTTTGATGGGTGTTTAATCTTTAAAACGCTATTCAATTTCTCTGACCTTAACAATGAAATGGGGATAAAAATGGCCATACCTCAGAAAGAATCAAAAGAGAGAATAGACCTAAGGCAATTAGCATATAAAAACATGTGTTATGCTTTTGCTGGCCTAGTTTATAAGAAGGATATGGATCTCAGTTAATATTCAAAACAATTTTATGAGGTAAGCTCTGTTATTACCATTTCTATTTTATAGACAAATAAATTGAAGCACAGAGAGTTTGAGTAACTTGCTCAAAGATGCACAGCTAATCAAAGCCAGAGACAAAAATCTAAACCCAAGCAGTCTAGCTCTGGAGTCTGTCCTCCTAACCACTACAAAAATCTACCTTGCATGGTTCTCTATTTTGAAAGGTGTTTTGAAATGGGAATTAAATCTGTAACAGGAATTAGCCAGCGGGTGGAAAAGAAGAGGATATAGCAACAGTGATGCCAGGAAGAAGTCAACATAAGGATCCAGACAGGCAGTACTTGCTGTTATGGGTGATGTGTCCATACAAAGATAGACACCAGAAAGAAGGTCAGGAGGCAGGAAAGACTGGAAGAATCTCTGGGGACATCTACCTCTGTCTGGTGTCCAGTGCTCATAGAGTGAAGCTTCAAAGCAGGGTATAGCCAGGCGGCTAAGGCTTCAGCTACTGGATGCGTGGGATGGGATGGCCCCATATTGCCTTGAATCCTAAGTCTGGTTGGTGAGGAAAGTGACTTGATACATAGAAGACAGCTATAGACCTTAAAGAAAGAGAAATCAAAGTAAGGACTGGTATCATCCATTCCAGGACACCATCCATAGCATTTGTTGAAACTACCCTCTATCAATAGCAGAAGATTTTATACTTTCTTTCCACTGATTAACACCTTATGATGGTTTCAGATATAAGATATTCATCTGGCTATGCTTGGCTGAGTTTGCTTATTAGAAGCATGACTTGTAGCTCCAATTAAGACACAAAAGATTATGCTTCTTTGGAGTTTCCTTTTCTAGACCTCTGAGGGCCTGCTCTTTTTGCACAACATTCACTCCTCTTCTTAAACCAGACAGTAGTTTGAGGTTGTGGAGTAGTAACTAGACTTGTTTTACCATGGTTCTGACTTCTCAAAAGGTTGTTTTCTGCAATGGGTTACTGGATAAATGACAAAAAAAAAAAAAAAAAAAAACCTCCCAGAATCAGGTAGTATCTGATTTCCATCATATATTCAAATAAGTATTACGATTTTCTCTTGATTACCTACAAAGGAGTTAAAAAAATAGTAGCCAAACTGGGCATCTTTACCCAGGTCAGATTTGTATCTTTATATTGTTCCTATTCACTTCTTTCTTCTCTCTTCCCCTCCCCTCCTGGTCTCTTCTCTCCTCAGGTGTCTCTAAATGGGACACACCAAGACCACCAGCCTATTACCACATACTTCATCCTGTTCCTTGTAGGGCAAAGGAGCTATGGGCAGTCAGCACCAACACTAGGGACAGCTCCTTTCCCTGGGGCTTCCCAGCCGTGTTCCCAGTTGTGAAGTCAGTAGAGATTCACAGGAAACATCCAGTCCTAGCCTTCACAAATCAAAGACTCTTCACTGACATTTGTTAATCTAATAAATCTCAGATGCTGAGTACACTTAGAATCATAGAAGAGTGAGAAGGAATAAACAACTCCACATCAGCATTTCAGAACTCATCCTGATCCAAGCTGACCTTCCTAGGCTGGACTCCTGGAATACCTCACTGCCTTTAGGTCCTCAGCAAGTTCTGTAGAAACTTCCTGAAACTTCCAAGAGGACAGACTGTCCTAGCACTATTTGGACAGACCTTGGAAGCTTGAGCTAGCAATTCTAGCTTATTTGAGTATGTTTCAGGACATATCCCCATGTTCTTTGAGATATTTAGACTCTCTCCTGGATTACCATCTCAGGTTTAAAAGTCCTTTGTGGGCATCCAGAGGACTGAGTTGGAATGCGGTTCAGAATCAAGGAATGTTACATTTTGCAGAGTCCATATGTGGTGGGAAAACTTAGGGAGACAGTTAAGACTCTAGAGGTACTGGAAAGGGCTTCAAAAGATATTCTCATTTGGGAACACTGGTTTCTCCAGGTATAACACAGAACATTAGGTTGTTGTAGAACAGCCACTATATTCTTCCAAATACCTGTCCTTCCTCACTGAGAAATTTAGTACACATAAAAACAGATTCATAAGTGTATATTTCAACTTTGCTGCCAGAATAATAAAACACTTGAAGATTATTGGCAGATTCTCGTGTTTGGGTCTAGCACATCTTTGTATGCATTTTTAAGGAGAAGTAAGCAAGAGAACAGCTGGTAGGACTTCCTAGGCTAAAAACACTTTCAATAACAAATGACTTTTTCAGATCCAATGTGTTCAGCTGAGACTAAGCCAGACAGTGCTAAGTGGGCAAATTGATGCTTACTCTCAAGTATAATAGTGGATTCAGTTAAGAATCATTTAGAAGAATTCAGGATTCAGTTAAGAATCTTTTAGTGGGATTCAGAAGAAGAGAATCTATCAGAGCAAGACTGTAAAGTGAGTTTATAGTTACAGTTTAAGGACTGGACTCAGTGATATGAGTCCAGCTAAAAGAAGGAGCCTTATTTGGCCATCTCTAGATGAGATGAGGAGGCACATTTTATCAGTTTCAGGGATTCCAAGGAATCTCTGGATCTGGATTTAGGAATTGCTGCTACTGGTGGATCAAGGCATTTTTCAGGGACAGTACATAAAGTTCCTTGGGGGGTGGAGGGTATACCTTAGCTATTTACTGGATCTTAGAATATGCCAGCAGAGAAGGCAATGGCACCCCACTCCAGCACTCTTGCCTGGAAAATCCCATGGATTGAGGAGCCTGGTAGGCTGCAGTCCATGGGGTCGCTAAGAGTCAGACACGACTGAGCAACTTCACTTTCACTTTTCACTTTCATGCATTGGAGAAGGAAATGGCAACCCGCTCCAGTGTTCTTGCCTGGAGAATCCCAGGGATGGGGGAGCCTGATGGGCTGCCGTCTATGGGGTCGCACAGATTCGGACACGACTGAAGCGACTTAGCAGTAGCAGCAGCAGTAGAATATGCCAGAATACAGTAAATGCCCAGAAATGTTTGTTGATGATTGACATGACAATCCAGAATGCAATTCAAAGGCCCCATAAGCTTGACAGATATGTTCAAAGGAGGCTTAAAGCTTCAGGAAATCCAGGTAAATAAGACCTGTGTCTTGGTGTTTTCTGAGCATCAAGATAATTCTGGTCGTTTGTTAAAATGCATGTTCTAGAGCCTCTACCCCAATATTCTGATTCAATACATCTCTTTGAATTGCACGTTAGAACTTTTTTTTTATCATGCACCATGTGAGGTGACACTGTAGTCTATGGTTTGAGAACCACTGCACTAAAACCTCCAAAGGTATAACTGAGCTGGTCTCCAGTCTTAGAGTGAGGAGCATGATTAGATTGGTCTCCATGGGAAAGGAGAACAGGGCATGGCTTAGCTTTCTTTAGGCCATCTCTAGAATAACCTCTTTTCCTGAAAACACCCAAAGCCTGTCTGAACACAACTAAAAACCTTAGAAAGCCTGGGTTCAAGGGAGGGCTTCAAGTACCGGTAGGGAATGTGAATTTTTATGAACCTATCCATCTCGGGCAGTCATCTGAAAGGTGAGTATACCAGTGCCTTTTCCAGCTTAAGTTGAAGGAACAGATTTTCCTAGAATTCCAAGACATCCATAATACTAAAATTACCCTGGTTTCATATCTTTACACTGTCTAGATGATGAGAGCTTGTTCTGGGCTCCAAGATACCAAATCAAACTGAGATGTAGATGCTTTCCAAATGTTCAAGAGGTGCCTTTGTGGTTGTAGGACATATCCTATCCCACCACTAAACTCACTTCTTTCTCTGATGGGAGAGCAGAGGTGAACCATGTTCTAGAAAAATGCCAGGAGCAGCTTGTCAGCAACATCGATCTTAGGAGATAGAGAAGGATCTTTCCAGGCATTTTTACTGAAATATCATATTTGTGGCTGAATAAGATATGGCACGTTCACATGTGAGTTCCTTTGGTAAGAAGTCATGAACTTATTACAAGGCAGGGACTGTACAGCACAGTGATTGTGATGCTAGATTTTTACTCATGAAACTCCCAGATAATTCCAGGAAAAAAAAAGTTTTCCTATAAGAACTGTATTAATCATTTTAACATTTTTCATTTACCCAATGGTAACTTCTACACATGTCAGAATTACCTGTGGTAATAATGTCTTTGAATCCTCTTAGAGCTCACCTGGGTTCCAAATGCAACTTTCCGTAACTTCAGGCCTGATGAGGAAGGAAGAGCACTAGTACACGTATGATCCACAGAAACTGATTGGCTACAGGCCAAGTCTTGGCCAAATCAGCTGAACACATATACTTCAGAATTATTAGTGTGTAAAGGTAAAGTGATCCTCTGCCAGAATCGGCCTCTCTGAATTTCCTATAAACTCCAGAAAGAGTGTACACATGGATTTGGAGCTCAAGAAGAAAGCCAGAACTTCCACCTAATTCCTTGTTTAATTCACAGGACAAAAATTAGCTTCTAAAATCTGACAGAGCCTAGAATAAAAGAAATAGGTATTATACGAAGAAAAAAAAATGAAATCTGACAAAGCCAAGAATTTCACTAAAAAACCACAAGTAAATTTGGAAGGTCTGTCAGTCAACTATTACTGCAATAATGTGGTGGTGGTGGTTTAGTTGCTAAGTCATGTCCGACTCTTGCGACACCATGGACTGTAGCCTGTCAGGTTCCTCTGTCCATGGGGATTCTCCAGGCAAGAATACTGGAATGGGTTGCCATTTCCTTCTCCAGGGGATCTTCCTGACCCAGGAATCAAACCCAGGTCTCCTGCACTGCAGGCAGGTTCTTTACTGACTGAGCTACAAGGGAAGCCCCTACTGCAATAATGCTGCTTAACAAAGATCTACAGAACATCAGTGGCAATAATAAGCACTTATTTAGTTCATTCAGTGCAGGTTGACTGGATTAGCTAATCCAGACTGAACTTGGCTGGACGGTTTATTCCACATGCCTCTCAACCCTCTCCTGAGACTAGCATTAGTCTGGGAATGTTCTTCTCATGAATATAGCAGAAATACAAGAGAGCTAATGGATACATACAAAGTCTCTTAAGACCTAAGCTCAGAACTGGCACAGTAAATTTGTACCTGATAATATTGGCCAAAACAAGTCTCATGGCCAATTCCAAAGTCAAGGGGTGGGAAAGTAAACTGAACATTAGTAAACTAATGGGAGAAACTGAACAGCCATATGGCAAATCAGATGAATGCATGAAAGGTAATGTGATCTGCCACAAAGGTGATCAACAAGCATATCAGATGAAAAGCAGACCATGAATGACTTCTGCACAGATGTGAAGGTGACCAACTGACCTATCATCCTAGATCAGACTTCTTCTGCAAAATGCATTCCCCTCACATGATACCTGACCTTTGTTATTAATACTATTGACTCCAGAGTAAGAATAATGAATATTGAATCATATCTCCTCTGGTCATTATGTACCTCCTGAAATAGCTCTACAAGAATGAAACCAGTGTTCATTCTTCCCCTTAAACATTACTGTATAAATTCTTTCAACATATCATTGCTGCTGCTGCTGCTGCTAAGTCACTTCAGTTGTGTCTGACTCTGTGTGACCCCATAGACGGCAGCCCATCAGGCTTCCCCATCCCTGGGATTCTCTAGGCAAGAACATTGGAGTGGGTTGCCATTTCCTTCTCCAATGCATGAAAGTGAAAAGTGAAAAAAGTGAAGTCGCTTAGTCATGTCCAACTCTTAGTGACCCCATGGACTGCAGCCCACCAGGCTCCTCCATCCATGGGATTTTCCAGGCAAGAGTACTGGAGAGGGGTGCCATTGCCTTCTCTGTAACATATCATTAATACTTGTTAATCATTAGCATATCACTAATACTTTGAATAACAAGTCAGTATTATCTGGACATAGAGTGTGGCTCACTACTTATTTTACAATAATTTTGTGAAGAAGGAATAAACAACCTCTCTGTCTTTGCCAGGCTTTAATGATCGGCCATCTGGGTGTGGATAGAAAAAACTTCAAAATCTCTCTTCAGAGACTTCCAAATGAATTAAATTCTCAGTAGGTTTGGCAGTAACTGTAAAAATAATTGTGTTATGACTACCAAATGAGAAAGCTAAGTCTATCAGTTGGCTACTCAGGATTAGTATAAAATTAAAAGCAACTCAACTGGGTCTTGACAATTAACCATATCCTTGAATTCTGAATAGAGTATGAATCCATTCAAATTGCCTTTCTGTAGATTTCATAGAATCACAGAGGATTTAAGACATCACTTTCCATTTCTTTGATTTTTGGATCATACCTTAGAGACTGTTCTGTGTCTTAACAAACTTTCTTCTTTTTCTCTTTTATGTGTCTTGCCAGGGAATTTTATCTCAGAATACTTCACCAAGTGCAATTCAGCAGCTGTTCTCAGTTAATATATTAAGTCAGTACATACAATGCAAATGAAAACCTGCTTTGGGTGTTTGCTTTTAAAGTCAGAAAGCACATGCATAGCTCTGAGACTTGCATTTTCTCTACTGGATTCTCCAAATCAGGATGTTCCAAGGAGATCAAATAGATCATTGCACTTGAAAGGCTGCGTATAATTTTCAAAGATAAAAACATCATTAAAGAAAAAAACAATGGATATTGTGTTAGTTACTTGGATTATCAATGACTAGAAAAATAGATCTGCCTGTATAACCATAGTCTCACAAAGACATCTAGCAACATTAAATAAAATTTCCCTCTCTAGATAATCCCTTTTATTTTTCTAAATAAGGCATGCCATCTAGCTTCCAAGAGTAGTATTTCAAAACACTCTTTTTCTAATATGGCAACTACAAGTGTAAGTTGACCATACATGAGGAAATCATATGAGAGTTCTTTAGACATCTTGGTACTTGCTGAAGTAAAGTTAGATGACCCAAAACTCCCACAGATAGGAACATTTGTGAACATGCAAACTGAAGTCACAGTTATAAGCTTGTTACTTCATGTAACTGCTGCCTAGACCACTAGCTTTTGAACTTTTTTGGCACCCAGTAAAACATAATTTTACATCACAATACAATACACACATTCACATCCTCAAACATACACACGATAACTGAAGTAACAGGTTTAGAAAATCTGTACTTACTCTCATTACATAGGGTACACTCCAATGATTTGTTCCTCTTATGTTTTAATGTGTTTTTGATTGCTAATAGTCATGTGCTCTAAGTGATTTTATAGCCTGCTAATAGGTTGTGATCCCTATCTGAATTTTGGAAAGCTTGAACCTTGTCAATGTGTTCGTGCTAAGTCGCTTCAGTCGTGTCTGACGCTGTGTGACCCTATGGACTGTAGTCTGCCTGTCTCCCCTGTCCATGGGATTCTCCAGGCAAGAATGTTGGAGTGGGTTTCCATGCCCTCCTCCAAGGGGTCTTCCCACCCAGGGATCAAATCCATGTCTCTTATGTCTCCTGCATTGGCAGGCAGGCTCTTTACCACTAACACCAACTTTAGTGGATATCAAAGTCCAGGTTCCCTGGAAATCAGACCCCAAGACAAAGCGTTAGTGCTTTGAGAATTTTTGTCTCAGGAAAGCAAGAGTGAGAGGAAAAAACAGTGAGTCAGTGAAAAAGGAGGAACACGTATAAAGTGGAACATTCCTGATATGGCCACCGCTTCATAAGAAAACACAGCTGGTTGCTCAGTAACAGAAGAGAAACATCTCCTACATGGAAGAGCCCTTTGTAGAGGGTGAAGGAGGAAGGTAAGCTATTGACTGTAAGCTCTTTCCCATATGTAGTCTCTCACTGGTCAAAATTCATCCCATTTCAAGATCCATTTCAACTCCCTTACATTTCTAGATTATATTGTCCAGTTCATCTGGGCAAAAGCAGTGTTAAAATCATATATTAAGGCAGCTGGAAGGGGTACCCGCCCATGGTCCAAAGGCCAGTGACCATATCTCATCTCGAAGGGAACCTGAAAAGCTGAGATGAAGGGATGGCCATGGCAACCAGTCTTTAACCCTGGAGATGACACAAGTTGTCACTGTTGTTTAGCCAGAAAGTAGGACCAAGTCCCAGGAGTCATGTAGAACTGAGCACACCTGGGATGCCCCCAAATCAGGGTCACTATGTTGTGGAAAACAGATCTTGGAGTTGGGAAAGGCCCAGGTTCCTACATACCCATCTCCACTTTCAGCATATAGTATCTATGTAAGTTGCTTTACCTTTTTGATGAAGTATAATAACATGCTTATAAAGACACTTACTCCTTGGAAGGAAAGTTATGATCAACCTAGATAGCATATTCAAAAGCAGAAACATTACTTTGCCAACAAAGGTCCGTCTAGTCAAGGCTATGGTTTTTCCAGTAGTCATGTATGGATGTGAGAGTTGGACTATAAAGAAAGCTGAGCACCAAAGAATTGACGCTTTTGAACTGTGGTATTGGAGAAGACTCTTGAGAGTCCCTTGGACTGCAAGAAGATCCAACCAGTCCATCCTAAAGGAGATCAGTCCTGGGTGTACATTGGAAGGACTGATGTTAAAGCTGAAACTGCAATACTTTGGCCACCTGTTGCAAAGAGCTGCCTCATTTGAAAAAAACCCTGATGTTGGGAAAGACTGAGGGAAGGAGGAGAAGGGGATGACAGAGGATGAGATGGTTGGATGGTATCACCTACTCAATGGACATGAGTTTGGGTGGGCTCCAGGAGTTGGTGTTGGACAGAGAGGCCTGGCGTGCTGCGGTTCATGGGGTCACAAAGAGTCGGACATGACTTAGTGACTGAACTGAACTGAATTTCCTCTAAATTGGACTAACATGGGTCAGAATGGATGAATTTAATTCAGATGACCATTATATCTACTACTGTGGGCAAGAATCCCACAGAAGAAATGAAGTAGCCCTCATAGTCAACAAGAGAGTTCTAAATGTAGTCCTTGGATGCAATCTCAAAAATGACAGAATGATCTCTATTCGTTTCCAAGGCAAACCATTCAATATGACAGTAATCCAAGTCTATGCCCCAACCACTAATGCTGAAGAAGCTGAAGTTGAGTAGTTCTATGAATACCTACAAGACCTTCTAGAACTAACACCAAAAAAAGATGTCCTTTTCATCCTAGGGTACTGGAATACAAAAGTAGAAAGTTCAAGAGATACCTGGAGTAACAGGCAAGTTTGGCCTTGGAGTACATAATGAAGCAGGGCAAAGGCTAACAGAGTTTTGCCAAGAGAATGCACTGGTCGTAGTAAACACCCTCTTCAAACAACACAAGAGATGACTCTACACATGTACATCACCACATGGTCAATACCGAAATCAGATTGATTGTGTTCTTTGCAGCCAAAGATGGAGAAATTCTATACAGTCAGCAAAAACAAGACTGGGAGCTGACTGTGGCTGAGATCATGAACTCCTTATTGCCAAATTCAGACTGAAATTAAAGAAAGTAGGGGAAACTAACTAAGCCGTTCAGGTATGACCTAAATCAGATGCCTTACCATTATACAGTGGAAGTGACAAATAGATTCAAGGGATTAGATCTGATAGACAGAGTACCTGTAAAACTATGAACAGAGGTTTCATAACATTGTATAGGAGGTAGTGATCAAAACCATCCCCAAGAAAAAGAAATGCAAAAAGTCAAAATGGTTGTCTGAGCAGGCCTTACAAATGGCTGAGAAAAGAAGAGAAGCAAAAGGCAAAGGAGAAAAGGAAAGATATACCCATTTGAATGCAGAGTTCCAAAGAATAGCAAGGAGAGATAAGAAAGCCTTCCTAAGTGAACAATAATTTCCTCTAAAAATGTCACCTTTCTCATTTTTATTAGACTTATTCCTAGATATTATTATATTTTGGATGATACTATGAATGGTATCTTTAAACTTTATTTTTGTTGATTAGTGCAGCTGAACATATACAGCAAACCTGCTAAGTTTTCATTAATGCTAATATTTTATCTGTAGTTTTAAAAATTCTCTATCCAAAGAATCATATGTGCTCTTTATACTTTTCTACTTACTGTTAAAAGTACTTACTTTTTAATCCTAATACATTTCACTTTTTTTCCAACTATACTTTTTTCGGTTCGGTTCAGTTCAGTCACTCAGTCGTGTCTGACTCTTTGTGACCCCATGGACTGCAGCACACCAGGCCTCCCTGTTCATTGCCAACTCCCGGAGTTTACTCAAACTGATGTCCATTGAGTCGGTGATGCCATCCAACCATCTCATCCTCTGTCATCCCCTTCTCCTCCTGCCTTCAATCTTTCCCAGCATCAGGGTCTTTTCAAATGAGTCAGTGTTTCACATCAAGTGGCCAAAGTATTGGAGTTTCAGCTTCAACATCAGTCCTTCCAACTAATATTCAGGACTGATTTCCTTTAGAGTCTTCAATATAACATTGACTAGAATTGTAAAAATGGGCACTCTTGTCTTATTCCTAATATTGAAGAGAAAACATTGTTTCATCTTTAAATTTGGTATCTTCTATCGACTGAGCGACTTCCCTTTCACTTTTCACATTCAAGCACTGGAGAAGGAAATGGCAAACCACTCCAGTGTTCTTGCCTGGAGAATCCCAGGGACGGCGGAGCCTGCTGGGCTGCTGTCTGTGGGGTCGCACAGGGTCGGACACAACTGAAGTGACTTACAAGCAGCAGTAGCAGCAGTAGGCTTTTTTAGTTGTTCTTTATCAAGTTAACAAACTCTCTTTTACTTCCAGTGTGCTAAAATTTTTTCATCAACAGATATTGAGTTCTATCAAACAATTTTTTTGGTATCTATTGACAATAATATTTTTTTCTTGATCTGTTTGTTCACGTGGAAAATAAGGTTGATTTTTCTGTGCTCAGTCACTCAGTTGTGTCTGACTCTTTGTGACCCCATGAACTGTAGACCACCAGAATGCTGGAGAGGTTTGCCATTTCCTTACTGGTTTTAAAAAACTGTGCTTTCTGAGATAAACACAACTTGGATATGACGTATTTCTTTTTAGACTTTGCTGGATTGGCTCTGCTAGTATTTGTCCAAGACTACCTGGGTCTCCCACATTGCAGGCAGACGCTTTACCGTCTGAGCTACCAAGGAAGCCCCATTTTACATGTGCTCCTGAATGAGATTCACTCACAATTTTCCTTTCTTGTTTTGTCCATATCAGGGTTTTGGTAGCAAGGTTATACAGGCTTCATAAAATGAGTTGAGAAATATTCCCTCTTTTACTCTGCTTTGGAATAGTTTCCATAAAATTGAAAGCATGTGTTCCTTCTATGTTTGGTTGAACTCTGGTAAAACCATGTAAGGCCTAGAGTTTTCTCTGTGGAAAGATCTTTGACATCTTTTTGACAAGTTTTCTTAAAGGTTAGATGACGTAGCATGCGTTCTATTTCTTCTTGAATCAGTTTTGCTTAAGCTATATTTTGCTAGGAATTTGTTCACTTCAAACAAATTTCCAAATTAACTGGCATGAAGATGTTCATACCATCCTTTACTTCCTTAATGCTTACAGCTTTATCCCCCTTTTCATTCCTCATATTGTTTACTTGCGACAGCTCATTTTTCTTGATTAATCTTGCCAAAGATTTGTCAATTTTATTAGTCCTTACAAACAACCAAATTTTGTTTTTGTTCATTCTTTTTACTCAATGCTCATTTTCTGTTATTTAATTTTAGCCCAAGTTTTTATTATTTCCCTCCTTCCATATTCTTAAGGTTTACTTTGTTGTTCTTTCCCTATCCTCTGAAGTTGAATGTATCACTCATTGATTTTCCATCTTTGTTTCTGTTTTGATACAATCATTAAAATCTAAAATTTCTAAATGCTGCTGTATTTGCGTAAGTTTTGATAGTAGTGTTTTAGAATTGTTCCATTCTAAATATTTTCTACTTTTACTCTATTTTCTTTGATTCATAATTTTCTTAGGAATATATTTCTTCATTTTTCAATATGTGGAGTTTTGTTGATTACCTTTTGATTATTGATTTCTAGCTAAACTGGACTGTGCTCAAAGAACAATCCAGGACTTTAAAAGTTATTGAGACTGCTGTATGGTCAATTTTTCAAATATCCTTTGTGTTCTTACATAGAATGCATATTCTGTTGCAGAGACATGTTACTATACATGCCCGTTAGGGCATGATTATTGATCATTATCTAATTCTTCACTTTCCTTACTGATTTCTTTTTGTCCCATTACTCAGTTTCTGAGAGGTATCTTAAAACTTCCTTTTATAATTGTGGACTCATTTCTCTTAGTTTTGTCAACTTTTATTTGTTTTGAGATATTCACACACACAAATGTTAAATTATATTTTCCTGGTGAATTAAATATTCTATCACTCAGAAGAGATTATCTAATTATACTTTTTGCTTTAAAGCATAATTTGTCTGATATTAAAATAGTTACAGCATTTTTCTTTTGACCACACTTGCCTGATACATTTTTCAATCCTCCCTTTGTATTGTCATTCAGTTTAACAATCTTTATATTTCAGCTAAAGCATTTATTCCATTTACATCTTTTGTAATTATTGACATTTATACTTACATCTACTATCTTAATTGGCATTTTCTATTTATTCTGCCTTTTCTGTACTCTTTTTCTTCTCATTTCTTGACTTTTTAAAATTCTTTTTTTCACTTTCATTTTCCTTTTCAAGTTTTGAAGTTATATACTCTATTTTTATAGTTATAGTGGTCTTCCTATAAACTATAGCATGTATACCATAAAAACCAGCATCTTTCCCTCCCTCTCAAACAAAATAATTTCTTTTTGTTTTATTTTGCTGAAGGTATATTTTAATAAAGTTGTAAAAAAAATTATTCACACCAAAAGTTGTGTGTCAGGCTGGTTTTCACCTGCTACAAAGAGCACAATTTCAACTTTAGTTACTTTCTTCCCAACGTAAGTTCTATTGATTTCCAATATTTTAGTTTTGCCATTTCAGTATTTTAACCTACTCCTCATTCCCATTTTTATTTAAATTTGCCATTATCTTTGATAACCATTTCTTATTGAAGCTCAGATTTTTTTCGTCTAGGATCACTTTCATCCTTTCTGAAATACACTGTTTAGAAATATGTCCTTTACATATTAGTTTATGATAATATTTTGGAAGTAAACTCAGTTCAGGCTTGCATGAAAATGTCATTTTTCCTTTGATTTTATAGGATATTTTCACTAAGTTAAGAATTCCTAATTAGCAGCTATTTTTGCTTAGTGTGCTAAAGATATCACTATACTGGCTTCTTGCTTCCGTTACTGCTGTAAGAAACCAGCTGTCAACTATTCCTTTGTAGGTGGCCAGTTTATTCCTTCTGACTGCTTTAAAGATTTTTTTTTTTTTTCATCTTTCATGTTCTCTAGTTTCAGGCTGATGTGTTTTGGTTAGGATTTCTTTTTTAATATCTGCCTTGGATTCTTTGGGGTTTATGCATCTGAAGATTTATGTCTTTCAATAATTCTGGAAAATTCTCAGCCATCATCTCTTTGGATACTGCTTCTCATTCTCTTTATTATTTCTTTATGAAACTAAAATACTTTTATGTGTGATATCTCACTCTCTCCTTTGTGTCTCTTAATCTTTTTCATATGTTCCCTATATGTGTCTCTCCAAGTAAAGGGGTAGTATCTACAGTTCATCTTTATGATGAGAGCACAGTGCTCTTGTCTCAGCTTTGGGGAGGAGGCTCCTTTATTAGATTCCACACCTGAGTTTTGTTTCCTGTCTCATAACTCAATGAGGAAATTGAAGCTGAAGGTTACTAGGTTCAATGACTGTCCTCAGAATGAAAGCGAAATTTAGAGCTAGCTTAGCTCTCTGGGTCTCTGTCTTCACTTACCAAGATTTTAGCATGATAATTCCTTCCTTTGTTGCTTATTCACAGATGCTTTTAAGTACCCTTACATAGCATTTTTAGTAGTTTTCAATGGAAGGGTTGGACTGTGTACCTGGCCCACCATATTATCAGAAATAGAAGGTGATATTGTTCATGTAATTATCAGGCATAGACTAGGCACTCAATAAATAGTAGCTATTATTAATTATTGTTACAGTTTATTCTCCTAGCCTAACCATTTAGGCTGTTATGTCTGTTATCTTATTTCCCTCATGGAAGCATCATGCATTAAAAAAAGAAAAGAAAAAAAAAAAAGTAGATGTTTTTAAATCAGTAAGGAACTAATTGTTCATTGATTTTTTCTATTAATAGAATGCCAAGGCTAAGTCCTGAATTCTAGTAATTTGAACCAGAAAAGTAAAAAGCCATGGCCATACATGTGTTTCAGGGCTCTCTAATCATAAGACAGGAAAAGAGAACAAGCTCTATTTATTTAGGTTTGAAAACAATATCTTTGATCATGCAAAATACAATGAAGAATTGGAAAAAAAAAAGCAGATCAAATTATGCATCAAAATCTTTTCCAGAAAAAGAAAATGAAACGGGCATTTTTCCACATAAATCACAAGCATCAACTGGTTAATATAAAATAAAATGTTTTTCATTGCTGTGTGGCTGCCTCTGATCAAATCTCCAGCGTTTAGTGAATGTTACTGCCTTTGTCTGCAGGAATAGGAGAGAGGTTTGACATTACAATTTTTCAGAACTTCTAAACCAGACAGGGTCACTGTAAGGATACATGAAAGTCGTCATAATCCTAAATCACAAAAAGTAAATATGAACATGCCTAAATGCCAATATCTCCTTACTTATTATCTCTTGCCAAGTTTGTACTGACAGAACTAGTTAGAGGGAAAGTGACATTTTCCCACACTTATCTCATTGGTAAAATATCAACCACAGAACTAGCTTTTGAACTGTCAGAATAATGGCAACATTTAACACTTCTCAAAGGAAGAAGTTGAAGAGAGACTCAAGCTGTTACTTAATACCGTTGTCCCCTTTCAGATATGAAGCAGTGGTTCCAACGTGGCTAGTGGTAAAGAATCGGCCCGCCAGTGAAGGAGACATAAGAGACTCAGGTTTGATCCCTGAGTTAGGAAGATCCCCTGGAGGAGGAAATGGCAACCTACTCCAGTATTCTCGCCTGGGTCATCCCCTACATAGAGGAGCCTGACAGGAGTCGCAAAGAGTTGGACACAACTGAAGCAACTTAACACACAAATATGTTATATGGATCAAAGTTACTAAACCCTAAATTCTCCTAGTTCTGACATGTGAAATGGTCATTAGCTAACCAATGAAGACTATCAAAATTTAAGAGTACTTGGATATTTCCTCACAAGTATAGGATTCATAAGGGAAGCGAATCTTGGAGTCATTTAAGGTGAATGCTCATCCCCAACCTAGAGATAAGTAGTAAGAGGAAGGGAAGTAAGCCAGTCAGGAGACAGTTTAGAGTCAGTGCAAAGTGTACAGGACCATTTGGAGAGTTCTAGCACTAGTCCCAGGAGAGAAGCTGATAACTGAGACCAGTGGGGATCAAAGGAGTGAGGAGGCAGGCTTTAGACACCTGCCTGGCATATGGTGGGACTTCACCCCCGAGTATCAAAAATACACACACACACACTCACACATATATATACACCTCAGAGTATTAAACATAAATATATACATACATACATATGTATATAACCCAGAGTATTAAATATATATATATATACACACATACATACACATAAGGAAAAAAAGCACTAGTTAAGAATGATTGCATTAAATTTTGGAGAAACAAATATAAAATAACTGCTGAGTTTGCTGATTTTTGAATCTACTCCAAGCCTTACTCCTCGAGCATCTGCTGATGGTTGGGGTATCTGAACGACGAACCAGAAAGATTCATAATTAATCTTAGTTCTAGAACCAAAATAGGGGCTCTATATTTTAAAGTAATGAAGAAAAAAACCCCTAGACCTTTAAAGGATTTTTAAATCTTCACTTATAATATAAATTGAAGGTCAAACCAAGAATCAGAAAGTATTCCCTAAAGCATAACTTCCAGCCTGCACTTAAATCTCTAGTCTTTGCAACCTAGCACTGTGCATTGTTGAGCCAAGTGTATTTTAAAGCTATTCAGTTGAGTAGGACAAATAGGAATTGGTACCAATTGTCTGCCAGGAAGGTTTCATGAGGCAGAGAGATGAATAAGACACGGTCCAGTCATTGGAGCAAACATTCTTTATACAGAGGCCATAAAGTCTCCAGAGGAACATTGTATAGTTTTTTATTTTTAGTTATTTATGTAGTGTTTGTGTGCATGTGACTCTAGACATTTGGACACAAGGCAAGAACTCCATAAGTGTCATTGAATGAAAAAGTACCATTAATCTGATTCATGTATTAGCTTCTTAAATAATGACAAATTTAGTGGCTTATAAAAACACCCACTTACTATCTCACAGTTCTGTGGGTCAGAAATTGGGCACTACATGTCTCAAGGAATTTCTACTCAGGGATCACAAAACAGAAATCATGGTGTTAGCTGGGCTGGGATCTTATCTGGAAGCCTGGGGAAGATCCCCACTTCATAGTCAAATTCAGTTTCCATTTTTCTTGGCATGTGGCCCCTTCATCAGTCACTCAGTAGTGTTGGACTCTATGCAACCCCATGGACTCTAGCTCACTAGGCTCCTCTGTCCATGGGATTCTGCAGGCAAGAATACTGGAGTGAGTTGCCATTCCCTTCTCCAGGGTATCTTCTCAACCCAGGAATCAAACCCAAGTCTCCCACATTTCAGGCAGATTCTTTACCATCTGAGTCACCAGGGAAGCCCTTCAATCCAACAACATACCTCTAATCTATGTTTTCCCCTTCTGCTACTAGCTGGAGAAAGATCTCTACTTTTTCAGGGGTTACATAATTTGATTAGGTCTGACAACATAATTGAAGATGATCTTATTTTAAGGTCAACTGATGAGTAGCCTTAATATTATACATGTGCAAAACCCATCGTGCCATGTAATATCACATACTAACAGCAGTACCATCAGAGGACCAAGATTCTGCCTAGCACAGTTCATTTGATTGCATGAATCTGTCCCAAGTAGTTTAAGCCAAAAGGAAAGTTATTGGCTAACTGGGAAGTTAGAAGTGATGTGATCTTCATCATAATAAACCATGCCTGAAGATATTGGACCTCTGACTCCATCTCTCAGCTGTATACCCTCTCAAGTGTGGCTTCATTCTCTCCCACTGCAGATTGATCTTCTTCAGTTCTAATTTTGTATGTCCTCAGATTACTGACCTGCAGAAAAGGGAACTTCTCTATTTCAATGTCCAAGTGGAGCCCCTCTTTTTGGATTTTGGTTGTGAGCAGAGTGTTCCAATAATGGGAGAATGATTGGTGCTCATTCATTCAAATACCATAATAATTCATCTTTGACACTGAGACCCACTATGTCCTCTAGAGCAGTCTGGGTTTTGATCTTTTCTGAGTCTTACCTCCTTACCTTCCCTAGTAGATGTTGTGGTCGCCTAACCATTCCCTCTTTACCAGCCAGTATATTCATTACCCAGCTGCTGTGTGTACTGCATCTAGCAGCTTATATGGATATCTGCATCTTTCTCCAGAACATCACCTACGGCTGACTGGGACACCTCACTCAGAGAGGTCTGGGAGGTTTCAGTCTCCCCTACCCCAAGGCAACAAACAACTGATTGCACTGATTGTACGAGTTAAGGGAGGTATGAAATTTCATCCTCTTTGCCTTAAAATACACAGCTCCAAAGAGGAGACATCTGAGACCACATCCTCACTTAGTTCCTTGCTCCTACCTGTACTGGTTCCCTCCTTCCTTACAAGTTTTCCTGAAGAGCAAACCCTCAGTGAAACATGGGCTCCTCAATCTCTGTCTTGGACTCTGCTTTTAGGGAAGTAGATATTAAGATACTTCCTGTTAACTCTGCTGATTGCCTAATGTCCCACCCAAAGTCCAGTTTTTCCTCCCCTCAGAATTCATTCCTTTTGCTTAAAATCCAGGAACTCCAACTACTATTCTGAGAACAGATGAAGAGAGGAAAGGGGAGAGTTTCACAATGACAACCCCACTAAAGCCACAAGTGCTAAATGGCTTCAGTCATGTCCAGCTCTGTACGACCCCATGGACTGTAGCCCGCCAGGCTCCTCTGTCCATGGGATTCTGCAGACAAGAATACTAGAGTGAGTTGCCATTTTCTCTTCAAGGGGATCTTCTCAACCTGGAATTTGGATTCATATCTCATTTCTCCTCCATTGGCAGATCAGCTCTTTAACACTAGCCCCCCCTGGGAAGCCACATGGAGTAGAGAAAATGGTTGTGAAGGGAAAAGTGGCTACTTTTGAGTGTCTTAAATCCTTGACTAGTTTGTATGATCCAGGAGAGCAAGAACTCTGCTCTAGTCACCTTTATATCTTCCATAGCACATAGTGCAAGGCCTTGCACAACACAGATGTTTAACAAACATGAGGGGTGATTCCACAAAAGTAGTCCCTACCCCCCACCCCCACCCCCCACAAGTGCTTACTATTTAAAAGACAAAGTGGAAACAGACAGATTGAAAATGAATAGAAGTGTTTTGCTTATATGGATTACATTAATTACAACTAATATTTACATAGTAAGTTACAGTTTACAAAGTATGTCTGCATATATCATTTCATTTCCTTATTAAAACGATCATGCAAAATAAGTTAGCAACAGCCCCATTTTACAGATGAGCCTCTGAGAGGTAGACTCTTACCCAAAACAGTAATGGCTAGTACTCACTGAACAAGAATATTTGATCTAAGTTCTCTATTTCTTCTTCTAAACACAACCTCCTTGAAAAGGTGGGTCCCCTCCCTACTTGGTCTCTTATTTATCTGGAAAATGTTTTTGGAGCCTGAGATTAAAGAGAGAGACTGGTAATGAGGAAGTGTGTTGTGCTCTGGCAATCTGTCTTTTCTTTCAAAAAGGAGACCAATAGCACGATGAAGTAAAGACAGCAGGGGATGAAGCACGCCAGGGGTGTATAAAGAAGTAAGGAAGACCTCATTGCATTCAGGGCTCTCAGGGTTAGATTATATTGTTACGCTTCACTTCTCTAATTCCTGGCATCTATTGTTTCAGCTGCTGAGCACTTTTGAGTTTCTTCCCCAAGAAAAAAAAAGCAAGGCCAATCCAATTTCTCTTCAGTTACATAGTTTCACTCACATCCTTTAAAATATAATTAATCAGGGTGGTGTGTGGTCATACCCCATCTAACCTGGGGTCAAAACTTTCCCTGTAATCATTAGGAAAACTTCTGCCTCTCAGGGAGAAAAAGAAAGCTCCCTTTGCTTCTCAATGCCAGAAAGCAGAATGCAAACAGGTCATTTGACTTAAATCCATAGATATCACATAGAACCCATGTCTGGTCTTTGAAGTCCAAGAACACACAGAATTTCATCTAAGTAGCTCTTGAAAAATCCTCTGTGAATCTGTTTGAAATTGTCTACTGGCTGGAGTTTTCACATTCACACCAGTGGTGTCTGATTTTCCATTCTTTTCTTTAATTACGTTTTTCTACCTGGGGCTGTTGATTTCAAATTATTTTATTCTAGAGCTGTTAAGACTCATACAAGCTGGTAAAACAGGAAACCCCTCTCCTCCCTGGGCACCAGGCTTCCCCCACCCACCCACCACCCACCATGGGATCAACAGCAATGACTATGATCTTGCCTGGCAATGCCCACAGCTAGATGATTCTTCCAAGTGAAATTCAAGTTCACATTGAAGACAAAATTATCTGCCTCAATACATTTGTCCTTTGACCAAGAATTTGAAAACACTTCCAAGATCAAAAGATGAAATCTCCCTTCATAGACAATGTTTTGTTGGCCAATATTACTACAGCCAAAATAGTCCCAGCCACACATTTGCCTACATTCTGATTTAAAGGTCAGAGAGAGTAAGGGATACACCCTAAGTCAGCCAGGGCTTCAGTCGTTAGGGGTTTCTTGTCCTTAATTCTCTCCATAAGGCTCAGCATGGTTGTTTACAAACACAGTTTTCTTCAAAAGAGCTTGTATGTTTTTCTTAAATCAAACCAACTATCTCGGTGCCAGATTCCAAATATAGGACTACTTCACCACTTTTTTTTTCCATCTTCCCTAAAGGGGGCTTCCCTTGTAGCTCAGGCAGTAAAGAATCTGCCTGCATTGCAGGCGACTTGGGTTCAATTCTTGAGTCGGGAAGATCCCCTTGAGAAGGAAATGGCAACCGACTCCAGTATTCTTGCCTGGAGAATCTCCGTGGACAGAGGAGCCTGGCAGGCTACAGTCCAAGGGGTCGCAAGAGTCAGATATGACTTAGCGACTAAACTACCACCGCCATTTAAAAGCTTGTTTAGAAAAATACCAATACAGTATACTAACGCATATATATGGAATTTAGAAAGATGTAACAATAACCCTGTGTACGAGACAGCAAAAGAGACACCGTTGTATAGATCAGTCTTATGGACTCTGTGGGAGAGGGAGAGGGCGGGAAGATTTGGGATAATGGTATTGAAACATGTATAATATCATGTATGAAACGAGTTGCCAGTCCAGGTTCAATGCACGATATTGGATGCTTGGGGCTTGTGCACTGGGACGGCCCAGAGGGATGGTATGGGGAGGGAGGAGGGAGGAGGGTTCAGGATGGGAAACACGTGTATACCTGTGGCGGATTCATTTCGATATTTGGCAAAACTAATACAATATTGTAAAGTTTAAAAATAAAATTTAAAAAAAAAGCTTGTTTTTTAATTACAATGACATAAAGTGCTCATATTTCACAGAGGAAAGGTATAAGGTTGAAGAAAGAGGGACTAAAATAAATTGGCAGTCCCCACAAACAAGTGGAGACATATTCAAAATAGGGTAATTCAGAGCAAGGCTGTATTCCAGAGGCAAGGTTAACAAATGTGTGGGTTTAGGAGAGCCACAAAGGCGAGTGTGATAACTTGAAAGCAGCTGGGACAGTCTCACCAGTGAGACTGAGGATAAAAGGGAGGAAGTATTATCAGAATCCAGAGGGAAGACTTCGCTGGTGGTCCAGTGGTTGGGAATTCACCTGCCGGTGGAGGGGACATGGTTCCATCCTTACTCCAGGAAGATCCCACGTGCCAAGGGGCAACTAAACCCATGAGCCATAACTACTGAAGCCTACACACCTAGAGCTCACGCTCTGCGATAAAAGAAGCCACGGAAATGAGAAGCGCCTGCACTGCAACTAGAGAAAGACCATGCAGTAATGAAGACCCAGCCCAGCCAAAAATAAGTTAGTTAATTACAAAAATAATCCAGAAGGAGAGAGTTGGGTGGAGTCTGTCTTGTGAAGAATGGTGACTTTGGGTAGGAGGACAGAGGTGGGTCTCACAAAGAAGGGGCCAAGGGAAGACATCCTTGAGTTTGCATTCAACCATCTCACACAGCTTCCTTCAAGGGCTGTCCTTTGGCCAAAAGTAAAAGGTAGTCTGAGGGCATGGAGAACCCTCTTGATTGAGTTCATATGCATCAGCCTCTTAGGATCAATAATTTTGCTGGGTTGTGATGCTTAGAAATTGTAACAAGAATGACCATATATAGTATCTCTGGTATGTACCAGACACTTGTACTTTATTTCTTCTAATCCCTTTACTACCCTCTGGGGTGCATATTTTATGGACTTCCCTGGTAGCTCAGCTGGTAAAGAATCTCTATCTCACATATGTGAAAACTGACTTGGAGAGACTTGCTCAATGTGGTCACACAGCTAATAAGTGTCTCATCCTGATTTTGAACTCCATTCTGTTCCTTCTAGGATGTCCCACTACATATAAAGTGCCCATCATTGTGCTTGGTAAACAGTGAGCTCAGACAAGCAATACTATTAATGATGGTAAGGAAAGAGCTGCTTCTTATTATGCAAAACTATGTTTTATGCTAAGCCTTTTACATACATAATCTCAGTTAATCTTCACAGCCACCAATGGATCTTATCCAAGAAGGAAAATTTCTCTTGTCACTGAAAAGATACATAAGTTTTGACCAAGGACTGTGTAGTGACTGTGAGAATCTGCCTCTCTGATTTCCCTGCATAGGGAGTGTAATTGACTAAGAGCCCCAGGGGCCACACTCTGAAATGTCAACCCTGCCTTTGCTCTGAGATCACACTTTCCACCAGCTACTCTCAGAGACTGAATACAAGAAGGACACTAAGTCACACCCTTTCCTGGAAGATGTGGAATTCCTCTGATAAGCAGCTTTGGCTTCAGGACTTCCCAGTGGCCTCACCAAACTTTTCTTAGAACTGCAATTCAGTCTAAGATGTTTCTACCCACCTCCCTCCCTTTCTCCATTCCTTCTCTCTCTCTCTCTCTCTCTCTCTCACTCTTTCTCTTTTATTTGGGGTTAGACCTGCATTATACTCTGATGCCTCTCTCAACCTCCTCATTTTTGCTCATAGGCATTTCCCCCAAAATTTTCTTGTAAGTTTAATCCTGCCTTGGTGTCTACTTTTTGGCAGACCTGGTTCTTGGCAGACTACGGCAGTCTTACTCAAATTTTAGTCTTAAATATAGTATTTTATGGATGATTATTGAGTATCTGTTGAGTATCCCTTATTGAATTGCTAGAAAAGACAAGAGAAATCAATCAAGCACCTATCCACAAGTAGCTTACACTCTAGTAACATATTTAATATGTAAAAAGATAGCTGTCAGCTGATACAACAGAAGAAGAGATCACACCGGATAGTCAGATTCTATCCTTTTGTGTTTCATGCTATTATCAGTGGGAATTCCATGCATGTTCCCTGGCAATGTGTTTCTTTGAAAATTTGGTTCTAAATCCAATATCAAGCTGTGGTTTTTTTTTTTGAATCCTAAGTGGAAATGGCTTGGCAGAAAGAAAAAAAAATGAACTAGCTGTCCAACTGTTTAAAATATGTATTTTCCAAGTCTTCCATTCTTTCCACTGTTTTTTTTCAAAACCCCCACAAAATATGTTTGCACTCAGAAAGTCCTTCTCTCCTCTGAGGCAGATAAAAATTAGCAAAAAGTTATCGGTCTAAGCTTTCTTTTTATCCATATAACAGGCTACTATGTGCATCCCTCCACCCAGAGAACACAAATGCTTTCCCTGAAATTGTCCTACTAGGAGAAGGCAATGGCACCCCACTCCAGTACTCTTGCCTGGAAAATCCCATGGATGGAGGAGCCTGGTAGGCTGCAGTCCATGAGGTCGCTAAGAGTCGGACACGACTGAGCGACTTCACTTTCAGTTTTCACTTTCATACAATGGAGAAGGAAATGGTAACCCACTCCAGTGTTCTCTCACCTGGAGAGTCACAGGGACAGTGGAGCCTGGTGGACTGCCATCTCTGGGGCCGCACAGAGTTGGACACGACTGACGCGGCTTAGCAGCAGCAGTACTCTTTACTTTCCTCTTAATGAATTTGGGGGGTGTACGTAATACACACAAAGAGACATGCATGCTCACACACATACAGGAAGATAATTCTGGTTATCTTTGTTGTTGGGTATAAAATATATCTTGCACAAGTCAAAGAATTAAGAACTGAAAGACAATTCCAATTCTCTATTATTTTCTCACTTGAAAGAATTCATAGGCTTTTTGTTTGTTTTTAATCATTTTAATTGATTTATTTGGCTGTGCTGGGTCTCAGTTGCAGTATATGGAATCTGGTTCCCCAAGCAGGGATCCAACCCAGGCCCCCTGCATTGGGAGCTTAGAGTCTTAGCCACTGGACGACCAAGGAAGTTTGGGCTTTGTGTTTTTTAAGAAAAGCCTCAAGTCCTAAGAATAGCCACCACCTTTTGAATATGCATGGAACCTGTAACAACTAATCAGTCACTTTGGAGATAGGATGAAATGTTTAGAGACAGATCATTTTAGTAACTTTCAAAGTTAGTGATTCAAGTGATTTCTCACCTTTGACATGTTTTTGAAAAAACAAACACAAATCTTGTCAAACTATTGACTGAAGTAAAAGGAGAGTGTCCAAATCTTGACACTGCCTTCACAACTGCCAGATACCCCTGTTCATACTGAAAACAGCCTACAAAATGTAAACAGGAAGTTAATGGAAAAAGTCTCTGCTTTTCTAATGGTCTCTAAATGATGTGGCCAGATGTCTTCAGTTATTAACCTTGGGACATGCAGCTAATTCTGAGAATCCCAGCATGATTATTGACAAGAACTCGATGAAATATGAGTCCCAAGGTGTTACTTCCTCAACTGTGATCACAAGAGATATCTCACCCAGCTTGACCAGAGAGAAGAGCAGACCTCTCCCTCAGCTGCCTGGCATTCAGGACACCTCTTCAGTTGAAGGGGCAGAATCTTCTCTGTCTTCCATTTCAGACACCCCAAATACTTACCTTTATTTGAAAATAATTCTTGACAGAACCAAAACAGTAAGGGAGGTTTTAAGACTCAGTGAAATGAGGAAGATGGCCATATCTGGTCAATTTCATAAACTTTACTAGAGCTCAGGAAAAGTCAGTTCTTTTTACAGAAACTTGTCTCCCTTCTCTGTGGTCCGTAAAATTTCACAGCCTTAACACATAATTTAGTCTGAATCTGTTTTAAATGTGCTATACTTATCTTCCTTTAATGTAGCTCCTTGAGGGTTAGAATCAGCCTGTATCTTCCCTCCCTTAGTCTGCCCCTCCCAGCAAAGTACACAGTGGTTTGAACTTGGGAGTCTAATAATTAGGTAATAAAAATTGAATGCCCAAGAAAAATAAATCGATTACTTTTGCCTTCATGTATATTTTAACTATGTATTCTATTGATTCATGAGTAATTAAGAGAAGGATTTCAAAAAGTCATAAAAACCTTTTCTGTAAATACATATATATATATACACACATAAATATTTGTAAACAGAACAATATTTATCTTTACCTTTCTGTGACCAAAGCTATCTATTTGACTACAGAGTTGTTAACTAGTTACTTTTGTCATTTAGAGTTATTTTTTCTTTTTCTTTCCTGTCTCACTTTCCTTCATTTTAAGTCTTCCTAGAAAATGTCCCTTTCAGATTGGGTCAGAAGGCTGTGACTTTCCTACTTTCCATAAGAAACCCCTCAGAGGAAAACCCTAATTAACCAGAAGGGCAGAGATAAGGTTCCTCTGAGGAACAGTTGAGCTTTGGGAGTTATTTTCCAAGGATATATGGCATGGCATTTTGAGGTGGTTAAGTCAGAACTGTGGTCATTGGAGGGAATCAAGTGTACAGTAGGAAGGTTAAAGCATTCAAAAGCTGGAGCAGAAATGATCAAAATTTAAGGAGCCATCTGGAAAGCAATTCTGACTCCACAAGCAGCATTTGAAAGCCTACCCATTTTGTTTCATGCCCAGAATTTTTGGAGAGGAGACAATAAGAGAAGAGGCAAGACAGAAAGAGAGGAAGTTCTTAAAGAAAGCTTACCATGCCAATGGCTTCTCTCTTCTTTAGATGTTCCCTTAACTAAGCAACAGCCCATAATTGTATTAAAGATAAGCATAACAGAGGCCATTTTCACCTGAGAAAAGCTGCATCGTATAGCTGAAAGCTGCTGTGTGATTTTCCTAGCATATTTGGTATTATGAATAACGTGGATTATGGAAAGATTTTTCCAATCCCTCAAACAAAAGCAGAAGTGGCCACATCAGTAGGTACCACTGAAGAGAATTTTGAGCATCTTCGGTATTTAAGTAAGATGGCCCAGGATATATCAGTCTGTTATTAAGCACAGATTAAAAAAGTAGTTTTCACAATTTGAAGATGCATTTCCCTTCGTATTTTCCTTGCATCCTCTAGAGGTGGAGCACTTAGAATTCCAAGAACTGCAATTCAGCTCTAGTACCACTTACTATCTTGTAACTTTGGGCAAATTTCTTA
This sequence comes from Bos javanicus, assembly GCF_032452875.1. NCBI lineage: Eukaryota > Metazoa > Chordata > Mammalia > Artiodactyla > Bovidae > Bos > Bos javanicus. Next base: position 44,155,835 of record NC_083868.1, read on the forward strand.
ATCTCTCTAAGCCTGAACTCTGCTCACTACCCACAACCTATCTACAAAATTGGAGTATTTTTATCTGCCCTCATTAGACAAAAAGGGCTTTGTGAAGCTCAAAAGGAGAAATGGATGTGAAAGCATTTTGTCAGTTATAAAGAAATTCACAAGAAATTATATTAAATGGATTAGCTGTTGTTGGGGTTCCTTTGATGATCTTTGCTTGGGTTCCACCAACCATTCAACAACTGATTGGTTCTGACATGATCACTATCCATCCAGTCCTTGGGCAGAACTTCCGTTGCCTAAGTCCAGCACCAAATATGAATGGATACTAAAATTTGTGTTCTCCTTGTTTCTGACAGAGCTCCTGGTAATTAGAATCCTAGAGTTGCTTTCAAAAATAAGCACTGGGAAAAAAAAATCATATTTATATCAGTGTAGGTCCTTAAACTGTTGGGAATTAATTGTCTGTTTCATGTATTCTATTATTTTTGGAGAGGCCAAATTAAATTATGTAAGTTTGTGTATTTCATAAGAATGTACATAAATATTCATGTTCTTTGCTCAGGTTCTAGAAAACTCTTATGAAAAGTGTTCCTTTGCCCCTTGGATTTCAGCAAAGATGTTTTATTCTGCCTATTAAATCATTTTGAATTATCTTCCATGCCAGCAGCATACATTACATATCCTGCCAGTCAACAGCTAGACTGTAAAGGCATTCATCCAGATTTTCATTTTTACATAAATGGTTTTAAAGCACGTTCTCTATATTACATCCTAATCTCATTCTGGCCCAGCAAAATATACATGATTCAATATAATGCAAATAATATGATGATGAGAAAAAGTTACCAAGGAGTCAAACGGTGTTATAAAGACTTACTATAAAATCCATATGCTCACTTTGAACAAGTTCCAAATAAGCACTAGAAACTGACAGTTTAATGCTGTACTGAAAAGGTCAGATCAAGAAGCAGGAAGGCTCAGGAAACTGAAGCACATGCAAAAGAAACAGCCAAAAGAGTATGAGAACTCCTGTAAAGAATTCAGCATAAAATGAGGTCCACATTTCTAGCCCCAAACTTAATATACTTCTGTTCATATCAGAGACAAAATATCCTATCCATATTAGACACATTGGAAATGCAATAACGTGGGTATCATATGTTTGCACTAATCCAAATCAATGAAAAATTTAGCCACAAAATCCCTTCCTTAGAATTAATAAATGTAGAGTACCACTGGCTTATATACACTGAAAAAAAGTGTGAAAGTGTTAGTCACTCAGTCATGTCTGACTCTATGTGACCCCTGGACTGTAGCCCACCAGGCTCCCCTGTCCATGGAATTTTCCAGGCTAGAATATTCGAGTAGGTAGCCATTCCCTTCTCCAGGGATCTTCCCCACCCTGGGACCAAACCCTGGTCTCTTGCACTGCGGGCAGATTCTTTACTGTCTGAGCCACCAGGGAAGCCCCATATGTATATATACCCAGGTGGCACTAGTGCTAAAGAATCTGCCTGCCAATGCAGGAGACTTGAGAGACTTGGGTTTGATCCCTGGGCCAGGAAAATCCCCTGGAGGTGGGCATGGCAACCCACTCCAGTATTCTTGCCTGGAGATGCCATTGACAGAGAAACCTGGCAAGCTACAGTCCATGCGGTTGCAAGGAGTCAATATACACTGTTGTATACAAAATAGACAACTAGTGGAAAGCAGCTGTATAGCACAGGAGGCTCAGCTCAATGCTCTGGGATGACCTGGAGGGGTGGGATGCAGGGATGGGAGGGAATACATGTATACATAAAACTAACTCATACTGTTGTACAGCAGCAACCAACACAACATTGTAAAGCCATTATCCTCCAATCAAAAATGTTTTTAAAAGAATTCATGGACAACTAGATTTTAAATTTCCCCACATACCAAGATTTATACATCTATCCGCCATTTAATTCACTTGCCTGATGAGAATTTATGGGCATGATACTTGATTTTCCATATATAGTTTGCTGCTGGCTGTTTTAGGATAATGTTTCAGGCATGATTATTGGCTAGTATATTCCCATGGGTGCTTTTTCAGGATGAACCTCTTAAATAATTTTTTCTTATGTAAGTATAGCTTCAAATGTGCATCTTATAAAAGGGACCATGAAGGATCTGCTATGGCCTTTTAATTATTGTAAATCTATGGTCTACTACAACACCATCCCTATGTTTTATTCCACATTCCCATATTCCAGATGGAGAAGCTGAGGCAGAAAGAGGAAACTCAGATTCAGAACGTTCAGTGATTGAGTCCAGAGACAGAACTCATGTTTCCAAATTCCAAATTTACAAGAGTTTTCTGGAGTTGCCTTAGAAGACCCTCCAGGCATGACCAGAACTCTGACAAACAACAAACTGCTTTTAAAAACAGGACAATGACTGCTGGGATTCCTTCTAATTGGCATGAGTGAAATCAAAAGCCAATAGAACCAATAAACTTGGCTCAGGCTACATGATGATTCTGACATCAAAATGCAAAAACTCCAAAATGCAAGCATGCAACTGTTTAGCAGTGGGGGTGGTGGGGGAGAAGGAGAAGAAGTTTCAACATGTCTTTCAATCCAACAAAAATCAAAATAAACATTAATGGAGTCATGAGATGGTTCCAAACTGGCCTGGACAAAGCAAATCACAAAGCTGCAATATAAAACAATTGAGGAGAAGCCTTCTTCCTTGAATGAGGTACTGGATGCCAGGGTTACATGTCCTTCCTTGCTCTAGTTTTCCCACCAAGGTAGTCAACTGACTCCATCTGAAATGGACTTGCTGTCTTGTGCACTGGGTCCCATGGGAAGTAGCAGCCAACCCTCAGATCAGATCAGATCAGTCACTCAGTCGTGTCCGGCTCTTTGTGACCCCATGAATCACAGCACGCCAGGCCTCCCTGTCCATCACCAACTCCCGGAGTTCACTCAGACTCACGTCCATCGAGTAAGTGATGCCATCCAGCCATCTCATCCTCTGTCGTCCCCTTCTCTTCTTGCCCCCGGTCCCTCCCAGCATCAGAGTCTTTTCCAATGAGTCAACTCTTCGCATGAGGTGGCCAAAGTACTGGAGTTTCAGCTATAGCATCATTCCTTCCAAAGAAATCCCAGGGCTGATCTCCTTCAGAATGGACTGGTTGGATCTCCTTGCAGTCCAAGGGACTCTCAAGAGTCTTCTCCAACACCACAGTTCAAAAGCATCAATTCTTTGGTGCTCAGCCTTCTTCACAGTCCAACTCTCACATCCATACATGACCAGAGGAAAAACCATAGCCTTGACTAGACGAACCTTTGTTGGCAAAGTAATGTCTCTGCTTTTGAATATGCTGTCTAGGTAGGTTAACTTTCCTTCCAAGGAGTAAGCGTCTTTTAATTTCATGGCTGCAGTCACCATCTGCAGTGATTTTGCAGCCCAGAAAAATAAAGTCTGACATTGTTTCTACTGTTTTCCCATCTATTTCCCATGAAGTGATGGGACCGGATGCCATGATCTTCATTTTCTGAATGTTGAGCTTTAAGCCAACTTTTTCACTCTCCACTTTCACTTTCATCAAGAGGCTTTTTAGTTCCTCTTCACTTTCTACCAAAAGGGTGGTGTCATCTGCATATCTAAGGTTATTGATATTTCTCCCAGCAATCTTGATTCCAGCTTGTGTTTCTTCCAGTCCAGCGTTTCTCATGATGTACTCTGCATATAAGTTAAATAAACAGGGTGACAATATACAGCCTTGACATATTCCTTTTCCTATTTGGAACCAGTCTGTTGTTCCATGTCCAGTTCTAACTGTTGCTTCCTGACCTGCATACAAATTTCTCAAGAGGCAGATCAGGTGGTCTGGTATTCCCATCTCTTTCAGAATTTTCCACAGTTTATTGTGATCCACACAGTCAAAGGCTTTGGCATAGTCAGTAAAGCAGAAATAGATGTTTTTCTGGAACTCTCTTGCTTTTTCCATGATCCAGCGGATGTTGGCAATTTGATCTCTGGTTCCTCTGCCTTTTCTAAAACCAGCTTGAACATCAGGAAGTTCACGGTTCACGTATTGCTGAAGCCTGGCTTCTCAACCTCCATTTAAATAAGAACAAGAGTCAACAAAGTATTCAATCAGATATTTTCTGTATTGAGAAAAATACCAAGAAAAGCAAAAAGAACTAACAAAATAAGGGAAAATGAGCTTTCCCAGCACTCCCCTATGCTGGGACAAGAAGTTGGCACAAGGACAAAAGGAGACTGAATTCTGAGGGCTCTTTGGTTTGTGGCTACTGCTACATACCATTATGTTTTAATTCAAAAATTATTATTTCCTACAGCAACTTTGCCTAATCAGGAATTGACTTTTAATTCTAAAATTGAAAGACTATTTCTGCCTCAAAACTGTCCTAATATGTTAAGAATTAGAAAAAAACATAAATAACAATGTCAAAGCAATCAATTGTCAGCCTCTAAAAATAATAGCAATAGAAATAAAAATTCTAACTTGCTGGCTCAAACACACTGTTCCCTTCCCTCAACAATGTTTGTTACAGTACAGGTGTAATTTTATGTCTACTTTGCAATGTATTTCATGATAAATTCTTCCTCAGTTGAGGGGTCATTTTGAAAATGTTTTTGAATGGTAAAGTGCATTTTGAATAGTTCAAGAATTCAGAGCAAACTAAAGTATGTAAAACCAAATTTTATATAGCTCCTAGATTTCTAAATTGAAAACTGTTCAAAGAAATTATCTGTTCACATATATACTAGTATTCCCTCTATTACAAATTCAGGATTTTTAAAAAGAAAATGATCCATAAGGATCATAGAATCATAAACTTGATAAGCTAAAGGTTTTGGAGACCACCTATTACTTATAAAATTCCCCAACAGAAAAGGAAACTGGGTTAATAAGCCAAATGCTAACCTTCAACATGACGGACTCAAATAGAAAATAAACCTATCAGCAATTTGCTTATGACCTTTTAAAACATGTTGCAGAATCTTGCTCTTCCATTGAAGTTTCATTTCCCACTAACTACAAAAAAGAAATCAGATTTGACATCTTATAACTTGCACATTTAATGTAAGAAGCCATGTGTACACTCAGAGATTTTTTGCTAATTCTGATTCTCATATATTTTTATTACTATTTTCTCATCCCTAAAGATCTTTTTCAAAGTTGTATATGGGAAATGTCGAGGGTGATAAGAACATCATGAGCACAAAGGAAATCCAAGTAGATGCCTCTATGTGCCCATTGGAAGAAAGCAAGGACTAGTGTTTGTGGCTGCATGTAAAGAATTTTCACTGTTGAAATCACTGTGATATTTGAAGGGGAAAAAGTCTCTAAATACCTAAGTAGTTTTAGTGAATGTATCATAAATTACACCAACTGGTTGTGCCCTCTTCCTATAGAGATAATGTATTAAATAAGTAAGCATGAACATACATTAGAATGTGCCAGCTTATGGAGTTCCTTTCACCCAAAGAAGAGACTCCATTTGGTAACTGCTCTGCACCAAATAAATCCAGATATGAAAAGCATATCTTTCAGTAAAGTTGAAGGGCAGATACAAAACAGCATGGAAGCTTATCTGTCAAGGAACTGCAGAATCCTAAAGCTCAAGGCCATCTTATTCAAAATCCTCTCTTCAAAGGTGAGAAGCCTAGAGAAGTGAAGTGCCTTGCTCAATAGCACAGACAGTAAAATGTGGTTTATAACCAGAACTCTGAAGGTCAATCTACTGGAGTTCTCTACTGATTCTTTTATTCTGTGAGAGGACATAGGTGAGGTGATTGTTCTTCCTGAAATCAGAATGTGAATCCCAGATGCTTACTTGAATTTTCTGTTTCGCCTGTGATTCTTGGTTGATATTCAGCTATCATGTTGAGTTGATACATGTTTATAAAATAAACCTAAACTCAAACCCTCTAGACTATTTCTATTTAAAGTGTTTATTTTGTTCTCTCAAACTCCATAACACTGCTCCTAAAACTGACATAAAATTCCCATACACTACTCTTCTATATAGAATAGATAATCAACAAACACCTACTATATAACACATAGAACTATATTCAACATCTTGTAATAAACTTTAATGGAAAAGAACCTGAAAAGAATGGATATATACATAGACACATGCATTATATATATATATAAAACTGAAGCCCTTTGCTATACACCTGAAACACTGTAAATCAACTATACTCCAATAAAAAAATTAAGAATTAAAAATTTTAAATTACAGTCTCGCTTATCACTTAAAGAATATCTTAAATCCACCTCCTCCATGATTTCCTGCAGTCTTCAGCCAGAAAGGGACCCTTCTAAGTCCTCACTCAGTTCAGTTCAGTTCAGTCTCCAGTCATGTATGACTCTTTGAGACCCCATGAATTGCAGCATGCCAGGCCTCCCTGTCCATCACCAACTCCCGGCGTTCACTCAAACTAATTTACAGCTCTTATTTAGCGTTTGTTGCATACTTCCTTGTATTGCTGTTATTCGTAAGTTCAGTTCATCTGCTTCACTGTGTCTAAAACACTCAAGAGTTCAAGTCAGGACAGTGACTCTCCCTCAGTTATGCTTCTAAAGCACATCTGTCTTCTGGGTAAGCCCCTTAATCCTTTCGAAGTCATTATCTGATTTGCATTATAGTGAATTACTTATGGATCTGGATCCTGCAACAAATTAGGAAGTCCTGATTGTCCACAATTTTGTCCTTTGTTATTTTTAAAAGCTCTCATTGCACTTATTTTTGTACCCTAGAGCTCAGATGGTTAAGAGTCTGCCTGCAAGGCAGGAAACCCAGGTTCAATCCCTACATCAGGAAGATTCCCTGGAGGAGGGCATGGCAACCCATTCCAGTATTCTTGCCTGGAGAATCCCATGGACAGAGAAGCATGGTGAGCTACAGTCCATGGGGTCATATAGAGTGAGACACGACTGAGCAACTAATACACACACACACACACACACACACACACACATATACACTTAGGGAAATTAAGTGCTAAAATAACATCATGCCTGGCATTTAGCAGGTGCTCAAAAAATATAGCTCCACAATACTGGGGAAATCTTTCTAATGTGCTATTATAACACTAATCCACTCTTTTAAAAGCTGTGTAGTATTCCATAGCATGAATAAACCCACTTTATCCAACCATATCTCTATTGAGGGTTCTTCATTTCCAGTTTTCAGCTACTATTAAAGAAAAAAAAAGCTGCAATAAACAGCCTTCCATACCAAGTTCTGCTATATTATATATATATATAGCATATATAAAGCATATAATATACATAGCATATATATATGGCATATAATATATATTATAGATTGGTAAATGCATCCTTAAAAAAACACCTGGCTACACAAAATTGTGCAATAAAAATCACAGGGCTGGGACTTTACTGGTGATGCAGTGAATAAGAATCTGCCTGCCAGTGCAGGGGACACGGTTAAATTCCTGGTATGGGAAGATTCCACATGCCTCGGAACAACTAAGCCTGTGTGCCACAACTACTGAAGCCCCTCCGCTTAGAGCCTGTGTTCCACAAGAAAAACCACCTCAAGGAGAAGCCCATCACAGCAAAGAAGAATAGTCCCCACTCGCTGCAACTAGAGAAAAGCCTGAATATACAGCAATGAAGACCTGCTGCTGCTGCTGCTAAGTCGCTTCAGTTGTGTCTGACTCTGTGTGACCCGAGACGGCAGCCCACCAGGCTCCCCCATCCCTGGGATTCTCCAGGCAAGAACACTGGAGTGTGTTGCCATTTCCTTTTCTGTGAAAGTGAAAAGTGAAAGTGAAGTCACTCAGTCTGTCCGACTCTTTGCAACCCCATGGACTGCAGCCCACCAGGCTCTTCTGTCCATGGGATTTTCCAGACAAGAGTACTGGAGTGGGTGCCATTGCCTTCTCCGAATGAAGACCTAGAACAGCCAAAAATAAGTAAATAAAAATCCTTTTTTTTTAACAAAACCATAGCACTTCTGGCAAGTATGGGGTTAGGGAGGTACAGAAACCTCATCCCAGAAAGCAACATATTGAAAAACTAGAACCCTAAAAAATGATAGTGCCATTTCACATATGATAAATGGTTAAGAAATGCATAAATACTATAAAATACTATAAATATTAGTGCCAAAATACTATAAATACTAGTGCCATTTCACATATGATAAATGGTTAAGAAATGCATAAATACTATAAAAAATATGTCATTCAACCTTGAAAAAGACATGAAAACTGCTTTAGGAAATTGGCATCAGAAAGGTTGTTACAAGTTGTGAAGCAGTGGGAGGAGGGTTATTTGGAATCAGATGGAAAGTTGTAACACCAGATGTGGAGGGTGTGGCTGCTAACACACACAGTGAGCTAAGGTAGCTAGAGATGTATGAGGTGTGTTTTGTGTTTTCCCAGGCAGCTGGGTTCAGCTGGGTGCAGTTTCCTGCCATCTCTTGGTGGGGTTTTTTTGCAAAGGAAATTGTGCATAAGCCAAAGCAAAATTCACGTTATGCTCAAGTGTTCCCTAATATATCAATTGCATTGGAACAAATTCACATTTTCAAAGTAAAGTGTTCTAGCAGAAGTGACTGCATAGGTACCTTTAGATGCCAGTGCTTTCATTCCTATGGGTTTGATTTCCAAGATAGAGACTGATGGGTTGAAGGGTGTGTGCCCTGTTGGTCTCTAGATATTGCCAGATTGCATCCTAATCAGTTTTAACAATTTTAAGATATTTGCTATTTTGTATCCTGAGAGAAAACAATTCAGTTCCACACTCTACAGCCCTTTATTCCTCAATTTGAGATAACAACCCTCTGAATTCCGAGCAGAGACCCAGGATCCTGCTTTGTACTAGTCAAAGCAACCAAATGGTTAAAGGACCAGGCATTTCCTGGGAAAATCAAGGAAGAAAACAACTCCTATTTATGTGCCCTTCACCTCTGGCTATGCTGCTAATGGACAGAAAAAAAGATTCTCCAGGTACTTAAAAAAATTTTTTAATCTCTTTTGAAAAAGGTAAAACTATATAAAAGAGAGAAAGAAAATAACATTCACTAACGACTCTTCCAAGTGGATAAAACCATTTTTATTATATTGATGGTTTATGTCCATGTGTTATGACATCATGTAATATTTGGTTTATCTTGACTACTCATGTCATCATTATCATTAAGGTTCTGCTTATTAACACTTCATGTCTGCATGATACTCCATTTTATAATGTACCATAATTTACCTAGACATTTTTCTATTATTAAAAATTAGATTGTTTTTAAATATACTCTCTTAGATCTCTTCCATTGGTATTTTTGTATGTATATAAAATACATATATGATTCTTTTATATATATATATATATAATATAGTTATATGCAGTTACATCTTTAGAATAATTTCCAAGGAGAATTTCTCAAACATAAAGAATTATGGCTAATGAAATATTTTGCAAAATTCCTTTTCAAAAAATTTACACCAGTTTAGAGATCTACAAACCTACCCTTAAACCTTATTTGAATATTATGTAAACCTATCTTGATTTGATGTTTGAAACATTACATAATTTATTACACAATTTGCATTTCTACTACTGGTATGAATAAAATATTTTATCTCATTAAGCACTCACTTTCCTCTTCTGAAAATTTCAAGTTTTATATCATGCCTTTTATTGATATGCACAACTTAAACCTATTAATTGTATTAATACTCTGTCTATAGTATTTACTGCAAATATTTTGACAGTATATTGTTCATCTTTTTATTTTCATGAGGTTTTATATTAGAGAATTTAACTAAAGTTTAAAAATTTTATCAACTATTGTATACTAATGCATATATATGGAATCTAGAAGTGACTTAGCAGCAGCAGCCGAAAGATGGAACTAACGAACCTATTTACATTGCAGCAGTGGAGACACAGACATTGAGAACAGACTTACGGATATGGCTGGGGAGGCGGGGAGGAGAGGGTGAAATGTATGGAGAGGATAACATTAAAACTTACATTACCATATGTAAAATAGATAGCCAGTGGGAATTTGCTGTATGAGTCGGGGAAATCAAACTAGGGCTAGGTGACAACCTAGAGGGGTGGGATGGGGACGGAGGTGGGAGGGATGTTCAAGTGGAAGGGCACATGGGTAAATCTATGGCTGATTCACACTGATATTTGGTAGATACAAATGCAATGCTGTAAAGCAATTATCCTTCAATTAAAAATGAATAAATGTTTGAAAATTTATCTAGTGAGATTTGTCCAAGTCTCCGTTTGGTCCCTTCACCTTGCTTACAGTTTTAGGATTTCTTTTTAATCTTTCAATTTATATACAGTAAAACTCACTTCTGGCGTACAGTTCTATGGGTGCTGAGAAATAAATGGAGCCCATATGCAGAGTACATCATGAGAAACGCTGGGCTGGATGAAGCACAAGCTGGAATCAAGATTGCCGGGAGAAACATCAATAACCTCAGATATGCAGATGACACCAGACTTATGGCAGAAAGTGAAGAGGAACTAAAGACACTCTTGATGAAAGTGAAAAAAGAGAGTGAAAAACTTGGCTTAAAGCTCAACATTCAGAAAACTAAGATCATGGCATCTGATCCCATCACTTCATGGCAAATAGATGGGGAAACAATGGAAACAGTGACAGATTTTATCTTCTTGGGCTCCAAAATCACTGTAGATGGTGACTGCAGCCATGAAATTAAAAGATGCTTGCTCCTTGGAAGAAATGCTGTGACCAAACTAGACAGCATATTAAAAAGCAGAGACATTACTTTACCAACAAAGGTTCATCTAGTCAAAGCTATGGTTTCTCCAGTAGTCATGTATGGATGTGAGAAAGTCATGTATGGCCCTCAGAAAGAAAACTGAGGGTCAAAGAATTGATGCTTTTGAACTGGGGTGTTGGAGAAGACTCTTGAGAGTCCCTTAGACTGCAAGAAGATCCAACCAGTCCATCCTAAAGGAGATCAGTCCTGAATATTCATTGGAAGGTCTGATGCTGAAGCTGAGGCTCCAGTACTTTGGCCACCTGATGCAAAGAACTGACTCATTTGAAATGACCCTGATTCTGGGAAAGATTGAAGGCAAGAGGAGAAGGGAATGACAGAGGATGAGATGGTTGGATGTCATCACCAACTCAATGGACTTGAGTTTAAGTAAACTCTAGGAGTTGGTGATGGACAGGGAGGCCTGGCGTGCTGCAGTCCATGGTGTTGCAAAGAGTCAGACAAGACTGAATGACTGAACTGAACTGAACTGATACCATCACAGTCATGACAGAAGAGTTTCATCACAGCAAAAGTTCTTCCTGCTCTCCCTTATTGTGAACTCCTACTCCTAAGCCCTAGTTCCCAGCAACCACTGCTCTGTTTTCCATCCATGTAGTGTTTCCTTTCCCAGCTGTCATATGATGAAATCACACAACCTGTAACATTTGGGGTTTGGCTAATTTTACTTAGCAAAGCAAATTTGAGATCCATCCTTGTTATTGTGAATCATAGTTCATTCTTTTCATTGCTGAGTAGGAGTTCATGGCATGAATGTACTAGGTTTTTTTTAATCCCCTAACTATAAAAAGGACATCTCACTTGATTTCAATTTGGGGCAAATATTAAGCTACTATAAACATTTCCATACAGAAAACAAGGAGATCAAACAAGTCAATCCTAAAGGAAATCAACCCTGAATATTGATTGGAAGGACTGGTACTGACGCTGAAGTTCCAATATTTTGGCCACCTGTTGCAGAGAGTCAAATCACTGGAAAAGACCTTGATTCTGGGAAAGATTGTGGGCAGGAAGAGAAGGAGACAACAGAGAACGAGATGGTTGGTTGGCATCAATGACTCAATGGACATGAGTTTGCACAAACTCCTGGAGATAGTGAAGGACACGGAAGCCTGGCGTACTGCAGTCCATGGGACCATAAAGAGTCAGACACGACTGAGCAACTGAACAATAGCAACAAAATACCTGTAGTAAACTCTGAACCATGTAATAAGTCTATTGTATTTACATGTTTAACTTTATAAGAAAATGCAAAACTGTTTTCCAAGTAACAATAAATTTTTGCATATATTGATATATCAGCAGTGCCTAAGAGTTCCAGTTGTGCAATTCTAGTGAGTATCTAGTACTGTTACTTTTTCTTTAGCCATTCCAATTGATATGAAGTAGTATCTTACTACAGTTTTAATCTGTATCTCCCTATCTGAAGTTGGCTTCCCAGGTGGCATTAGTGGTAAAGAACCCACCTGCCAATGCAAGAAATGTAAGAGACACAAGTTTGATCCCTTGATCGGGAAGATCCCATGGAGGAAGGCATGACAACCCACTCCAGTATTCTTGCCTGGAGAATCCTATGGACAGAGGAGCCTAGCAGGCTGAAGTCCATGGGATCCAAAGACTTGGACACAATTAAAGTGACTTACCACACATTCATGTGAAGTTGAGCATCTTTTCTTGTGTTTATTTACCATCTGCATAATCTTCTTTAGACAAGTCTGCATAACCTTCTTTGGGCAAGAGTGTGTTCAGAGAGTTGTTGCTATGGTTACCCTCAGTGAACCTCAGGCTTCAAATATTCTAGAAAAACCTTGTGTTCAGGGTGAAAATAGTTTCTTCAGATGGGTTTTCTCCACATCTAATCCACCCTCAGTCTTAGGTCTTCCCTTTTGATTAACCTTAGAGAAGGTATCCACACTCCTGCAACTTCCCCAGGAATTTTCCATACGTATTTGTTACCTTATACTTTTTGGCCCAGGTGTGCGTGTGTGTGTAAAGGGATAGAAAGAGGTAGAAGCCTCTGTTCTAATAAAGATGCAGTGTTTGAGCAGCACAAAGTCCCCGGATCTGGAGTGTGTGTTATTCTCAATGACTCTGCCCCTCCCTCAAGGATAGAGGATATTTTTCTATTCACTCCCCCCAGATCAAAAGCTTTTTACCAGTGCCCTAACAAGGGCTTCCCTGGTGGCTCAGTCGGTAAAGAATCCACCTGCAGTGCAGAAGACCTGGGTTTGATCCCTGGGGTGGGAAGATCCCCTGGAGGAGGGCATGGCAACCCTCTCCAGTATTCTTGCCTGGAGAATCCCCATGGAAAAGAAGCCTGGCAGGCTGCAGTCCATGGGGTTGCAAAGAGTCAGACACGACAGAGTGACTAAGCCCACATTATGGGCAACAATGTTAGTTGCCCCTCCCTTCTGCCACCCACACACATAAATTAAGACTTTTGTTCCATGGAGTACATAAGAAGGAAGTGTCCTGGTGGGGTTCTGGACACTCAGCAGCCACAGGAGCGCTATCAGTCTTAGAGAGTGGGAGCCCGTGCTGTTGGGCTCATGCATAACTTCCATCACGGCCACCATGGATCCCTGTGCCAGCACTGGAGGACCAGTGGAAAGCCCTGGCTGACAACAACTGGCCAAGGCATTGTATCTATTTGTGTTTAGCACTTATTCCATGGTTTATGGTCCTTGATAAGAGCGAACATTTGATTTAAAAGACCGTCACACTTTTTTCCCCACCCCATAGATCTATCCACGTGCCTCTTCCCCAGATTTCCCTCCAGGATTAACAGTCTCCTGTCACCACACCTCCCCAATCCGAGTTCAACCACCAAACCATTAACAGCTCAGGAGTCCATGTATATTCTTAACTCAGGCTGTTTCTCTTTCCGTGTAAAGTGGGTGACTAAAGCTCTGCTCAGTGAATTTTCACTCACTTCTGTTTTTCAAGGTTATCCCAAGTAGGGCCGCAGGGCAGCAGTAATCCTTCTGTAGCTTGCCCTGACATATCAAACCTACACTTATATGAAACAAATTCTTTTTTTTCTCTGTCCATTGGCTGATTTTAAGGAACCCTCATGAGGTTCTGGTGCAGAGTCTTAGACAGCACATGAATATAAACCACCTGGAAGTGACCCTCCCTTTTTCTAATGGATTACTGATAGCTGTCTGACCCGATAGCTTGACGAGTCTGGCAATACTCTGCTCACAACGAGCAGCTTTGGCCGCACAATCACCCTGTGTCTCAAGGTAAAGCATCCCACTTCCACTCACCCCTAATAGCAAGCCAAGGGCTGTTTTCCAAAGTCTATAGCTCATTGATGCAGATGTATTACAATATCTACTGCATTATAATAATTGTAGATGATATGGCCCTGTTTCAAGACCTTAGAGGTCTTCCCTACTGAAGCTCTTCATACCTGCCACATGACATCTTTTCTCACCACATAGTTTTATTACCTGGAGAGCTCACCCAACTGGCAGGCTGCTATACCATAGCCTAAGCTTTCATGCAGGTCTTCTCTGCTCTGGGCCTCACCTAAAGCTGGCAGTCTTTTGTGTGAGCTGGGAAATGGGTCAGAGCAGTAAGTACCCAAGTATGTAATATGCTGCCTCCAGAACCAATGAGGCCATCCAGGTATTAGGCTTCACACCTAATAGTAGGAGTTTCCTTCATTTGACAAAGTCCTAGTAACCTTATCAATGTGCTGGGTCACTGAATCTTCGGAGCTCATTTCCCACTGTACCTTACCAAGGCCTCCAACATTCTTGTGTGTCTGGAACAATTAACATGGTATCATCGGTAGATCAATGTGATGTTTTATGGAACATCCAGGTGGTCTAGATCTTGTTGGTTTGTATCATGACAGAAGGTGGGAGAGGTACAATAACAGGGCCCTGAGGTCAGGTCACAAATGTATGCTGCGTTTTATCTCATGTGAATGAGACCTGCTTTCAATCCTCCAAAATAGGTATATGAAATAATGCACCATTTAGATCAGTGGTTGTATGCTTTGTATCTGAGGTGTTTTGTTAGTCTATTCTAGCAGACATAGAAGCTATAAGTGGAATTACCCCTTGATGGAACCTATTGTCACCCTCTAGGATACAGTTCTCTCTTGTAGTGGCCAGAGAGGTGAATTAAGTAAAGAGGTGATAAGAAATTCCTGCATTCTTCAAATCTCTAAATGTAGCTTTCATACCTGTCACCATCCCTCTACCTAAGATATGTATGGTTTTGGCTCATGGTTCTTTCCTCTCAGTCTTCTGATCCTGCCTCCTCCATCTGCTGTCAGAGTCCTGACATTTCTGCTTCACCTCATGTGGGCCAGCATTTCTCCAAGAACCATCTTAGCAGCATCTCCTAGGTTCTTGATGGGATGGGGTGTTAAATCCTGTAGCCTGGGAGAGTACTCTCCTGGAGACAGACTTTTCCCTTATGTAAACCTAATGGTCTAGCTCCATGCCTTGATCCAGCATCGTAAGGATTCACGTGCGTGCACACACACACACACACACCCTACTAGTTCCTGCCAATACACATTAGCCTAGCCAAAGTGCTCCTTAGGTTTAAGCCTCTTTACTCCCTTAGCAGGTCCAGCACTCTTGATTGTTCTTTATTGTGAACTAGTCTTAGACTTGGGCTAGTGTCCAGAAATGAAGGTAAAGATAGCACTGAAGGGAGGCTGCATTGTCTCTCAAAGCCTGTGTGTCATCTTCAAGCAGCAAGAGGGACTAATAGTGTGTATCTAATAGTGTGGAGTGGGCCACATCTGTGGGCCTGCAGTCTTAGGAAATCTGGGGACTCAAGGTTTTTGAAGACAAACAGAGGTCCCCATTTCAAGTCTCAGAGTCCAGCTACTTTCTAACTAGGGTGCTAATTTCATGATACTTGACTTGCTGGGGTTGAAAATTCAACCTTCCCTGAAGCTTCACTATCCTCATAATCAAGCCCTGGGCCTGATCCTCAGCTCTTTTCCTTCTGGTTGTAAGAGATAAAATTTTTTTCATACTCCGTCAAAAGACCCTGGAACTTCTGTGGTGGTTAAGACTTTGTGCTCCCAATGCAGGGGCCCCAAGTTCAATCCCTAGTCAGGGAACTAGACTCTATATGCTGCAACTATGAGTTGGAATGCCACAACTAAAGATCCTGCACGTGGCAAGGAAGACCCAGGGCAGCCAAATTAAAAAAAAAAAAAAAAATCTGGCTTGCATACTTCACCTTAAATGAGTTATTAACCCTTGGCCCTTGTCTTTCTACAATGTACTGCTTACACATAGCAAAAGCCATCTGATTGAATTGGTCTGACAATCACTACTTTACAAATGCCTGAGATGTTGCCCCTGGCAGGGCATTTCCTTCCACTGAATCCTACCCTGCTGCACCACTTGTGAAAGTTCTAACTGCATGCTCCAGGAGTTGACTGCCCCTCCCTCCACCAGGGATGGGGCTCTCACTACCCTGCAGACAGCAGGCAATCCAGCTCCAAAATTCTGCTGTACAGTCTGGATCCTCAGACCACTCCTGGAACCAACTAACATTTAAGTTGGGTTCCTCATAAAACAGAATCTAAGGCTGAACAACATGTGTTAAGGAGTAAGGAAGGAGGATTGGGCAAAGGGAGAAGCGGAACTTGTACAGGGCAGTTCTAACAGGGGTCTCAGGTAATCCTTCAGGAAGCCCTGGATCTAGGATGGCCCTTCACAGTTTTCTAGAATTAAGGCAAGGAAACCAAGTCTTTAAGGTATACCCATATGTGTTAGTCACTCAATCATGTCTGACTTTTTGCCATCCCATGGACTATAGCCCAACAGTCTCCTCTGTCCATGAGTTTCTCCAGGCAAGAATACTGGAATGGGTAGCCATTCCCTTCTCGAGGGGATCTTCCTGACGTAGGGATCAAACCCAGGTATCCTGCATTGCAGGCAAAATTCTTAAAGGTCTGAGCCACCAGGGAAGCCCACACTCATATAGGTCAATTATTCAGTTGGTGAGCTGTCTCTAGGGACAGGGTATAATGTGAGCAAAGAAGCTATCTTTATTCTAGAGCAATTTCCAAAGAGCTCCCCAGCTGTGAGAGGTCTTTAGCCATCAATGCTCGCAGACCTGCAGGGAGAATCTGGGTGACACTCTGGAACACCCACTACACACTTCCACAACAACCACAAATTTGTAGTTGAAAAAGATGTTCATGAAGGTCAGAATATTGATCAGGTAGCAGAAAAATGATGTTACACACGGGAAAGTCAATAAGCTCAAGCAAAAGGAGAGTCTGAATATTAAAATTATCAGAAAAGATGTTCATACAAATCAGCATAATCAACAGGTAGGAGATTTAGCTGTATTGTAAATGCAGAAATTAACATTAGATAGCTACTAATAAGTTGAGGTTTCCCAGGTAGCTCAATGGTAAAGAATCTGCCTGCAGTGCAGGAGACCCAGGTTTGATCCCTGGGTCTGGAAGACCCCTGAAAAAGGAAATGGCAACCCACTCCAGTATTCTTGCCTGGAGAATCCCATGGGCAGAGGAGGCTGGTGGGTTACAGTCCATGGGTTGCAAAGAGTCAGATAAGACTGGCCAGTTAGTAAAAAAAAAATAGGATCAACTCTGGCTAGGAGACAAACTCTCCTAAGCACCAGACATATTCTGAAGCTGCACAACCTCCCCAGCCCTGAATCAGTGTCCATCTTAAAGTTGCTGTGCTGCATCTGTACAAATGTTCACCTGTCTTTCTTCCACACCACTACTAGCTGTGTTTAGCCCAACAGGCAGGAACAGCAGTGATGGGGTAGGGTCTTGGTTTCCAAAATGGATGTAGTTTTGTGCCGTACCAATACTACTCAGCCAGCTCTCTGCTTCAAGTGGGATGATAAGGGAGTGGAGGATAGGGATTGCTTTCCAGTTGCTCACATAAGGAGCTTGGAAGCCATATCCCATTCTACAAGCAAGTGAAAAACTGAAAAGATCAACATCCACAACTCATCTTGTATCCATAACAAGAGGGCACAGAGCAAACCACTGCTGCCAAGATTAGAGAGACAGGAAAGTATAAGGTATAACCTTTGAGAACCAAGCACAGGGCAGGAAGCCAGGAACTGTAAATGATGAATTGATGACAGTTCAGCACAGACAAGCCTGAGACTTAAAAACACCATGAGGACCCAGTGACAGGGGATTTAGCTCCAGAAGCCCGATCAGATTTCATCAGAAAACATCAAAGAAATATCCTCTCCTGCTTCTAGCAGAGGAAGGGAGAAAAGGAACATTTTGAAATATCCCAGAATGCTCTGTTCTTCTTAACAAGCCTGCCCACAGAGGAAACTGCTTAACCAAAGCCTCACCTGCAGGGCATTATCAACACCTGTGACTAGTTTCAGTTTAGTTCAGTTCAGTCACTCAGTTGTGTCGGACTCTTTGTGATCCCATGGACAGCATCACGCCAGGCTTCCCTGTCCATTACCAAATCCTGAAGCTTGCTCAAACTCATGTCCATTGAGTTGGTGATGCCATCCAACCATCTCATCCTCTGTTGCCCTCTTCTCCTCCCGCCTTCAATCTTTCCCAGAATCCGGGTCTTTTCCAATGAGTCAGTTCTTCGCATTAGGTGGCCAAAGTATTGGAGTTTCAGCTACAGCATCAGACCTTCCAATGAATATTCAGGACTGATTTCCTTTAGGATGGACTGGTTGGATCTCCTTGCAGTCCAAGGGACTCTCAAGAGTCTTCTCCAATATCACAGTTCAAAAGCATCAGTTCTTTAGCACTCAGCTTTCTTTATAGTCCAACTCTCACATCCGTACATGACCACTGGAAAAACCATAGCTTTGATCACATGGACATTTGTTGGCAAAGTAATGTCTCTGCTTTTTAATGTGCTGTCTAGGTTGGTCATGGCTTTTCTTCCAAGCAGCAAGCATCTTTTAATTTCATGGCTGCAGTCACCATCTACAGTGATTTTGGAGCCCAAGAAAATAAAATCTGTCACTGTGTCCATTGTTTTCCCATCTATTTGCCATGAAGTGATGGGACCGGATGCCACAATCTTCATTTTCTGAATCTCAAGTTTTAAGCCAACTTTTTCACTTTCCTCTTTCACTTCCATCAAGAGGCTCTTTAGTTCTTCTTCACTTTCTGCCATAAGAGTGATGTTATCTGTGTATCTTAGGTTATTGGCATTTCTCCCGGCAATCTTGATTCCAGCTTGTGCCTCATCCAGCCCAGCATTTTGCATAATGTACTTTGCATACAAGTTAGATAAGCAGGATGACAATATACAGCCTTGATATACTCCTTTCCCTATCTGACTTGGGGGAAGGGAAATACCCAACTCAAGCCCACTCTAGCCATCCTGTCTCACCTAAGAGAGGAGGAAAAAAACAAGAAGCTCTTGTGAAGTTCACTTTTGGTGAGGCATAAGCTCACCAAGGGGCTTCCCTGGTGGCTCAGTGGGTAAAGAATCTGCCTGCAATGCAGGAGACACAGGAGATGGATCCTTAGGTCAGGGAGATCCCCTAGAGGAGGGCATGGCAACCCATTCCAGTACCCATGTCTAGAGAATCCTATAGACAAAGCCTGATGGGCGATGGCCTATGGGGTCGCAAAGAGTCAAACACCAGACACGACTGAAGCAACTGAGCACACATGCAGGCTCACCAAGACTGAGGCCTCATGACTGGACTAAAGAGTGCTTCCCCTCCTCCACACCTCACCACCACATCTCTACAGGCTTATTTACAGCAGTTTCTTTTGCCTGTTAAGGTCATGTTCCGCTACCAGGAAACAATAACAATGCACGTTCTTGTTGCTGTTGTTTAGTCACTAAGTCATGCCTGACTGTTTGCAACCCCATGGACTATGGCCCACCAGGCTCTTCTATCCATGGGATTTTCCCAGCAAGAATACTGGAGTGAGTTGCCATTTCCTTCTCCAGGGCATCTTCCCAACCCAGGGATCAAACCTGTGCCTCCCATACCAATAGCAAAAAAAAAAAACACACTTTGAAGAAAGAGAGCAAGCATCAGAACAAGACATGGCAGGGCTGTTGTAATGATCAGATCAGGAATTTTAAACTATGATTAATATGCTAAGGGTTCTAGTGAATAAAGTAGATAACATGCAAGAAAAGGTGAGCAATGTGAGTAGTATAATGAAAATTCTAAGAAAGGACCAAAAAGAAATGCTAGAGATAAAAAGCACTGTAACAGAAATAAAGAATGCCTTTGATGGATTTATTAGTGGACTGGACTCAGTTAAGGAAAGAATCTCTGAGCTTGAGGAATGTCTCAAAAGAAACCCACAAAACTGAAAGCAAAGAGAACAAAGACTTAAAGAACAGAATATCCAAGGACCGTAAGTTAATTACAAAGAACGTAACATATGTGTAATGGGCATACTGGAAGGAGAAGAAAGAGAGAAAGGAGCAGAATTGTTTGAAACAATAATGATGAGAATTCCCCCCAAATTAATGTCAGATATCAAACCACAGTTCCAGAAAGTTCAGAGAACACCAAGCAGTATAAATACTAAAGAAAAGAGGTTGAAATTTATTGAGTCCTTCTCCCTCCCTCCTGTTATTTTTTAATTGCAGTATAATTGATTTACAATGTTGTGTTAGTTTCAGGTGTATGGAAAAGTGAATCAATTATCTATCTATCTATATCTATCTATCTATCCATCATCTGAGGACTACCAATCAGCATAGATTATTGTAGAAAGTGTTGTCAAATCCAAGTTCATGTGCCCAATGCACAGTTGAGCCCATACAAACTGAAATGTCAGAGTTTGGAGCAGAGAAATGTTTATGGCAAGGGCCAAGCAAGAATTAGTGGCTCATGCTCAAAAAGACCCAAACAGGGAAGAATGTTTAAAGGCAAAATTTAGAGTGAGGGCTGCAGGGTGTGTGACTTCTGATAGGTTAAGTGTTAGTTGCTCAGTCATGCCCAACTCTTTGGCACCCCATGGACTGCAGCCTACCAGGCTCCTGTGTTCATGAGATTTTCCAGGCAAGGATACTGGAGTGGGCTGCCATTTCCTTCTCCAGGGGATCTTCCTGACCCAGGGATTGAACCCCGGTCTCCTGCATTGCACACAGATTCCTTACCAACTGAGCAACAAGGGAAGACTTATTGGTGGTCAGGTAACAGGGCAGTGTTCCAGGAATCTTGTGTTCAGCCTCAAATTACCATCCTCTACCTGGGTGGGGGTTTTAGTTTCTGTAGAAGAACTCAAAGATGTATTGTTATGCTTATTCCTTGAGGAGGAATTAGGTTTGACTGCTTTTCCTTTGTTTCTGCATGTCTTCATTTCCCTGATTAGCAACTGTTTGAATTTGCCTTTTGGAACTTAGGGAAGGTGTAGGAGAACAAAGCCTTTATCCTACAAACAAGGAACTGGGGACACAGAAAGGTTTTTGTACCCGGGAGGGACCCATAGACACTGCTTGGTTTCAGAAGCATGTTTTTCGAAATCTGTGGTCTAGGTGATTCTGATCAGTTATCTAGACCAGTCTTCTTCATCCAATTTGGTGTGTAAACTACTTTAGTTAGACATACTCATGACTCACCAGCCCCACTTCTCCTGTTTTTCATGGCAAAGAAAATTCTTAACCTCATTAATGGTAGGAACAACACCATTTTAAATGTGCTGTGCTGTCATTAGTCGTTCAGTCGTGTCTGACTCTTTGCAACCCCATGGACTGCAGATGGCCAGGCTCCTCGGTCCATGGGTGTTCTCCAGGCAAGAATACTGGAATGGGTTGCCATGCCCTCCTCCAAGGGATCTTCCCAACCCAGGGACTGAACCCAGGTCTGCCCCTTTGCAGGTGGGTTCTTTACTGTCTAAGCCCCAGGAAAGCAACACCATTTTAAATAAAAAGGGTTGAATGAAGTAGTTTCTGAACTTTATTAAAGTTACAGATAAAGTATCTTGCTTTACAAAGTATAGGCATTATTATTTTATAAATATTCTACCACCCCACCCAAGGCCAACTTTCAACTCATGAGACCTGGCAATATTGAGACAAGAGGGAAACGGGGCAGGGCATAACCATTAAAAGAACGACACAGCCATTGGGAATAGTATACAACAAAAACTGGTTAGAACCTGCGAGGCCCCAAATGGCAAAAGACTCAGCTTTCTGTATCCTGAGCCTCATTATATGCGTGTTGTAATGTATCAGCATGCTAAATGACACATCCACAGGAACCATGACAGTGCTGACACTGACCAAAAACATGCCTGGAAATCTCCACTGTGACTCTGACTCTGATGATCACAGAAAACTATGGAAAATTTTTAAATAGATGGGAATACCAGACCACCTTACCTGTCTCCTGAGAAACCTATATGCAGGTCAAGGAGCAACAATTAGAACCTTACATGGAACATCTGACTGGTTCAAAATCAGGAAAGGAGTATGTCAAGGCTGTACATTGTCACCTTGCTTATTTAACTTATAAATTCAGAGTACATCATGCGAAATGCCAGACTGGATGAAGTACAAACTGGAATAAAGTTTGCCGGGAGAAATATCAACAACCTCAGATATGCAGATGACACCACTCTAATGACAAAAAGTGAAGAGGAGCTAATAAACCTCTTGATGTGGGTGAAAGGGGAGAGTGAAAAGCTAGTTTGGAACTCAATATTCAAAAAATTAAGATCATGGCAAATAGAAAGGGAAAAAGTAGAAGTAGTGACAGATTTTCTTTTCTTGGTCTTCAAAATCACTACAGGTGGTGACTGCAGTCATGAAATTCAAAGATGCTTGCTCCTTGAAAGGAAAGCTATAACAAACCAGACAGAGTATTAAAAAGCAAAGAGATCACTTTGTCAACAGAAGTCCAAAGAGTCAAAGCTATGATTTTTCCAGTAGTCATGTTATGGATGTGAAGATTGGACCATAAAGAAGGCTGAGCGCCAAAGAATTGATGCTTTTAAATTGTGGTGCTGGAGAAGACTCTTGAGAGTCCTATGGACTGCAAGGAGATCAAACCAGTCAATCCTAAAGGAAATCATCCCTGAATATTCATTGGAAAGACTGGTGCTGAAATTGAAGCTCCAATACTTTGGCCAGCTGATGCAAAGAGTTAATTCATTGGAAAAGACCCTGATGCTGGGAAAGAGATTGAAAGCAACAGGAGAAGAGGTGGCAGAGGATGAGATGGTTAGATAGCATCACTGAATAAATGGACATGGATTTGAACAAACTCTGGGAAACAGTGAAGGGCAGAGGAGCCACGTATGCTGAAGTCCATTGGGTTGCAAAGAGTCAGACAGGACTTAGCAACTGAACAATAAGAAAACTAATCACTCTATATTTCTGGGCCAGCTCTTATCTTCTGAAATGTCATACATTCTGCCTATGGAGTAGGTATGTTTTTTGTTGTTTTTTTTTTTTAATTGGCCATACCACGTGACATGTGGAATCTTAGTTCCCTGACCTGGGATCAAACTTATACCATCTGCATTAGAAGCTCAGAATCGTAACCACTGGACCACTAGGGAAAGGTCTCAAGTGTGTATCTCTCTAAAAAAATTTGCTTTCATTTTACTGTGGTTCACTCTTAAATTCTTTCCTGAGCAAAGCCAAGGATGCTCATTTGGCAGCCCATCCCAGAGACTCACCAGAGACCAGGGCTATGACCATCCTCTCAAGCCCCATTCTTCCACAGCAGTATGGCCTAGCATGGTCTTTGGATTTAAATAAACCTAAGTTAAAGCCCCAGCTCTGCTAGCCTGTACCTTTGTTTTTATGGGAAAATTATTTAACTTGTCTATGCTTCATTTGCCTCTTTCATAAACTAGTTTTAGTAATGATATATATTTCTCTGAGTAGAAATAAAGATCATTTTGAAATAACATAAGGAAACAGTGTTGGATCTGACACAAAGAAAGTACTTAATTAATGATACCTACACTGACTGAGTGACTGACACATACACATTCATACTAATTAGTATTATATTTAGTGCACTAATTATTATTATTCATATTAATATTAGTCACTGTGTAAGCAATTTCCTTTCTCAGTATTCTTGTGTTGTCAGAACATAGCTTAATAGAAGCAAGAGTTGATTTTTGGTGTGTTTTAAATTGTGGCCCTCCAGAGGAACAGCAACTCAACCCTGCCTGTTTAATGTGGTTTGTTCTGAACCATATGCGTGTGGGCTTTTAATAAATACTATTTGATGATGACGATGAGTTCCTGGAGACAGAGCTGTGTTCGGCAGAGTCACTACATTATGCTTGGCCTAACTTTCTGCTACTCAACTCCAGGAATGCTCTTGTGAGCAGTACAGAAACTTCTGAAATTTCCATTTGAGGTGAAGTACCACTGCCAAAAAGCCTCATGAAGGGAGTCATTAACCCTCACCCTTTTTTCTTGTGGCTCCTTCCAAACTGACCCTCAGAAGGGCCTTCTCTGTAGGCTGCCTAGTTCTCAATTGTCCCCTATGTTCCTAGCAGAGCTATCTTCTGTGAGCTCAGTGGGCCAACTCCCAAAGCCCAAACTATGGAGTGCAGTTTGCTACAATCCCAGAAAGAAGAAAAACAAAACCAACTACTCACAATCTGTAGCCCCTAACTGATATGAAATGAGCTAACAGCTCTAGTGTCTGAAAGAGGGTTTAAACTTTTTGAGATGTTTGCATTAAAAACAGGTAATGTGTTAAAATATCAAGCCTGAAAACTGAGGTCAAACTCAGACTTTTTTCTCCATAACTTATATTAAAGTGACTGGGAGGCAGGAAGGGATTTTCTTCCAATAGGGATCAGGCCATGTGAAGGAGCATAAGCTCATTTTCATAGGTAACTCGCTACCTAATCTGTGAGGGCCTTTCGACTTAGTTTTGTCTTGGTAAATTCTCCTCACTGCTATAAAACTGTATTTATCATTTGAATTTGAATTAAAGTCTCTTTCATTTCCAATGCACCCCCTTATTTTTAGAAGAAAAAGAATTTCTTTTAGGGTGAGATGTTCACTTGCTTGCCTAGGAAGCTTCTACCCTTCTGCCCAAGCATTATGGTTGGAAAGGGTCTAGTGACCCCTGGTACAACCTTCCCAAGAAGGATGCTTCAGACAGAGTGCTGTAAGTGAACAATGCTTCCTTTCAGACAACCTGGGTTCTCTAAACACAGAGATAGCTGTGATGCTTTGCCAGATCTAGAGAGAGCCCATGTTGAACACTGATGACCTAGACTGGCAGCAACGTTATGAGCTTTGCAGACAGTCTGTCTATGCGGCCTTGGACCTGATTTTCAAGGCTCATTGAGTCCATTGCCTGAAATAGCAGGAAAGAGTGAAAAGAGATTTGAGAGAGCAGAAGGTCATCAAGTCACATGTAGGGGCATAGGGGACACAGGGAGGGGCCTCAGACAACTGGGCCTCTCCTTGGAAAACAACAACAAGCCTGTGAGTTCAATATCACAAAAGCCACAGAAAGGAGAAATCTTGCCTGGCTCACCTAAGTTTATGTGTTTGCTGTTACACTCCAAGCCAGTCTTTGATCCATTTAATTCAATGGTATGGCCACTGGATCAATCATTTCATCAAGTTTTTAAATTCATCCACAGAGACTTTGCAACATTATTCCAATTTTTTCTTCTTCTTTTTTTTTTTCCTTTTTCATCGTGGACAAGTCTGTTGTTACTGGCAATGTGCGCAGGAACTAGTCCTGGTGACCTCTCTGTGAACCTACCAAAAAGTCAAAATTTGCAACTTCTTGTGCAGTGTAAAGCTGAGCTTTGACCTCAAGGACTTTGTTGTGGTGGCTTTCCCCAGGAAATCAAAGAGACTGGTCATTTCCCAAGTCCCCAGAAGCAACTCTGCTGTGATAATCTCTCAGGGGCCTCTGAGTAAGAATCTTCCAACTTAAGGGTTCAAGTACAAGTTCTCATTGGTACACAGGGACTATAATCTAAATCTCAAGTCTTTCAAGAGGTGAAATGAAGACAAAAGGAAGAGTAACAAAAAGAAAACTTTTTCTGAGAAAAAAAGAGGTAAAGATAATATAAAATGTCATAGGAGAGGGTCTGCTTGAGCTGCATGACCATGCCCCTCTTTGGGGAATGTCTTCCCCGAAGACATTTTTGGAGAATGTCTCATTTCTTTTGTCAGGTCCCTTCCATTGTTCTTGCTCTGGCTCTTCTCATAGAGAGAACAAATACTTTCTCTGCCAATTACAACTGAATCCCTTACACCTCTGCTGGGAACAATCTTAGGCTGGACTTTATTTCAATTTACTTGGATGCCCTTCCTGTTGACCTTATTTCCATCGTGTCTCATTTATCAGCTCTCCCTAAGAAATTAGGTACTGCTTAATCTACACCTCACTGAGACGCTGACATAACTTTTGTCACCTGCGATTCCACTTGTCAAAAGCAGCTGTGTGTGCGATTAGATGTCCAGAGGCCAGCCAATCATCTTTATGATACACTTCAGCTCAACTTGTAGATTTATTCACCCATATTCTTCTTCTCTTGTTTACCCAACCCATAGGACCACTTTTCTCTCTTACTAACACATGCCTTTGTGAGGCCAGAATCAGTCAGTATTTACCTTTATTTGCCAAAATTTTGTTAGATAAAAATATATATATCATGAACAGAGCAAAAAGGACACTGCAGCTTTAGTCTAAAAGTGTCATGTTTCATAATAAAAGCTATATATGACAAACCCACTGCAAACATTATCCTCAATGGTGAAAAATTGAAAGCATTTCCTCTAAAGTCAGGAACAAGACAAGGGTGCCCACTTTCACCATTACTATTCAACATAGTTTTGGAAGTTTTGGCCACAGCAATCAGAGCAGAAAAAGAAATAAAAGGAATCCAAATTGGAAAAGAAGAAGTAAAACTCTCACTATTTGCAGACGACATGATCCTCTACATAGAAAACCCTAAAGAGTCCACCAGAAAATTACTAGAAATAATCAATGACTACAGTAAAGTTGCAGGATATAAAATCAACACACAGAAATCCCTTGCATTCCTATACACTAATAATGAGAAAACAGAAAGAGAAATTAAGGAAACAATTCCATTCACCATTGCAACAGAAAGAATAAAATACTTAGGAATATATCTACCTAAAGAAACTAAAGACCTATATATAGAAAACTATAAAACACTGGTGAAAGAAATCAAAGAGGACACTAATAGATGGAGAAATATACCATGTTCATGGATTGGAAGAATCAATATAGTGAAAATGAGTATACTACCCAAAGCAATTTATAGATTCAACGCAATCCCTATCAAGCTACCAACAGTATTCTTCACAGAGCTAGAACAAATAATTTCACAATTTGTATGGAAATACAAAAAACCTCGAATAGCCAAAGCGATCTTGAGAAAGAAGAATGGAACTGGAGGAATCAACCTACCTGACTTCAGGCTCTACTACAAAGCCACAGTTATCAAGACAGTATGGTACTGGCACAAAGACAGAAATATTGATCAATGGAATAAAATAGAAAGCCCAGAGATAAACCCACGCACATATGGACACCTTATCTTCGACAAAGGAGGCAAGAATATACAATGGATTAAAGACAATCTCTTTAACAAGTGGTGCTGGGAAATCTGGTCAACCACTTGTAAAAGAATGAAACTGGACCACTTTCTAACACCATACACAAAAATAAACTCAAAATGGATTAAAGATCTAAACGTAAGACCAGAAACTATAAAACTCCTAGAGGAGAACATAGGCAAAACACTCTCCGACATACATCACAGCAGGATCCTCTATGACCCACCTCCCAGAATATTGGGAATAAAAGCAAAAATAAACAAATGGGACCTAATTAAACTTAAAAGCTTCTGCACATCAAAGGAAACTATTAGCAAGGTGAAAAGGCAGCCTTCAGAATGGGAGAAAATAATAGCAAATGAAGCAACCGACAAACAACTAATCTCAAAAATATACAAGCAACTCCTACAGCTCAACTCCAGAAAAATAAACGACCCAATCAAAAAATGGGCCAAAGAACTAAATAGGCATTTCTCCAAAAAAGACATACAGATGGCTAACAAACACATGAAAAGATGCTCAGCATCACTCATTATCAGAGAAATGCAAATCAAAACCACTATGAGGTACCATTTCACACCAGTCAGAATGGCTGTGATCCAAAAGTCTACAAATAATAAATGCTGGAGAGGGTGTGGAGAAAAGGGAACCCTCTTACACTGTTGGTGGGAATGCAAACTAGTACAGCCACTATGGAGAACAGTGTGGAGATTCCTTAAAAAACTGGAAATAGAACTGCCTTATGATCCAGCAACCCCACTGCTGGGCATACACACTGAGGAAACCAGAAGGGAAAGAGACACGTGTACCCCAATGTTCATCGCAGCACTGTTTATAATAGCCAAGACATGGAAGCAACCTAGATGTCCATCAGTAGATGAATGGATAAGAAAGCTGTGGTACATATACACAATGGAGTATTACTCAGCCATTAAAAAGAATACTTTTGAATCAGTTCTAATGAGGTGGATGAAACTGGAGCCTATTATAGAGAGTGAAGTAAGCCAGAAGGAAAAACATAAATACAGTATTCTAACGCATATATATGGAATTTAGAAAGATGGTAACAATAACCCGGTGTACGAGACAACAAAAGAGACACTGATGTATAGAACAGTCTTATGGACTCTGTGGGAGAGGGAGAGGGTGGGAAGATTTGGGAGAATGGCAATGAAACATGTAAAATATCATGTAGGAAACGAGTTGCCAGTCCAGGTTCGATGCATGATGCTGGATGCTTGGGGCTGGTGCACTGGGACGGCCCGGAGGGATGGTGTGGGGAGGGAGGAGGGAGGAGGGTTCGGGATGGGGAACACATGTATACCTGTGGCAGATTCATTTTGATATGAGGCAAAACTAATACAATTATGTAAAGTTTAAAATAAAATAAAATTGGAAGATTTAAAAAAAAAAATAAATAAATAAAAGTGTCATGTTTCATACAAAGAAATGGCGATCAGGACAGGTAAAATAATTTTTTCAAGTCATCCTACAATATTGTGGAAAGACTAGAACCCTAAAACAGTTCTAATCACAAATGCTGAGCTATCACATGTTCATGGGGCTTCCAACAGAGTTGCAGTGACAACTTAAATTCTATAACATCATAATCCCAAAACATTTCCATTTAAACTTACATGGTCCTCTCTATTTAAAAAATTCTATCCTGTGTGGAAATGCTTATTGATGCCTTATCTTCCTAATGTTTTCCACAAAGGCAAACTCTAACGAGAAAGCTAATGAATTCTTCTATTTTTTTCATTGTTCAAATTCTCACTGTTCTTTTAGGTCCCAGGAAATATTCCCTATCACCAGTCCCCAAAGAGTCATAAAGTAACACGTAAGTCTGTGAATTCACTCAGTGAATACAGAGCTGCATTGGTCAGGAAGTCTGTGAGGTGGAAGCCTCAGAACTATATACAATAATTAAAAGAGGGTAACTCATATTCAGATCAATAACAATTCTGGTAAACTAGACAAGGAAAGCATACAATTTTATTCAAATATTTAATCCAAGTGAAGGTCAGTTTTCATTTAAATCCCAAAGAAAGGCAAAGTCAAAGAATGATCAGACTACCACATGATTGCACTCATCTCACACACTAGCAAAGTAATGCACAAAATTGTCTAAGCTAGGCTTCAACAGTACATGTACCAAGAACTTCCAGATGTTCAAGCTGGATTTAGAAAAGGCAGAGGAACCAGAGATCAAATTGCCAACATCCACTGGACCATAGAAAAAGCAAGAGAATTCCAGGAAAATATCTACTTCTGCTTGACTGACTACACTAAAGCTTTTGACTGTGTGGATCACAACAAACTGTGGAAAATTCTTCAAGAGATGGGAATACCAGACTACCTGACTTGCCTCCTGAGAAATCTGTATGCAGGTCAAGAAGCAACAGTTAGAACTGGACATGGAACAATGGACTGATTCCAATTTGGGAAAGGAGTACATCAAGGCTGTATATTGTCACCTTACTTATTCAACTTATGTATGCATAGTACGTCATGCGAAATGCCAGACTGGATGAAGCACAAACTGGAAGCAAGATTGCCAGGAGAAATATCAATAACCTCAGATATGCAGATGACACCACACTTATGGCAGAAAGCAAAGAAGAACTAAAGAGCCTCTTGATGAAAGTCAAAGAGGAGAGTGAGAAAGCTGGCTTAAAACTCAACACTCAAAAACAAAGATTATGGAATCTGTTCCCATCAGTTCAGTTCAGTTCAGTCGCTCAGTCGTGTCTGACTCTTTGCAACCCCATGAACCACAGCACGCCAGGCCTCCCTGTCCATCAACAACTCCCAGAGTCCACCCAAACCCATGTTCAAGTCGGTGATGCCATCCAACTGTCTCATCCTCTGTCATCCCCTTCTCCTCCTGCTCCCAATCCCTCCCAGCATCAGAGTCTTTTCAAATGAGTCAGCTCTTCGCATCAGGTGGACAAAGTATTGGAGTTTCAGCTTCAACATCAGTCCTTCCAGTGAACACCCAGGACTGATCTTTGGGATGGACTGGTTGGATCTCCTTGCAGTCCAAGGGACTCTCAAGAGTCTTCAACACCACAGTTCAAAAGCATCAATTCTTCGGCACTCAGCTTTCTTCACAGTCCAACTCTCACATCTATACATGACCACTGGAAAAACCATAGCCTTGACTAGACAGACCTTTGTTGGCAAAGTAACATCTCTGCATTTTAATATGCTATCTAGGTTGGTCGTAACTTCCCTTCCAAGGAGTAAGCATCTTTTAATTTCATGGCTGCAATCACCATCTGCAGTGATTTTGGAGCCCAGAAAAATAAATTCAGCCACTGTTTCCACTGTTTTCCCATCTATTTGCCATGAAATGATGGGACCAGATGCCATGATCTTCGTTTTCTGAATGTTGAGCTTTAAGCCAATTTTTTTCACTCTCCTCTTTCACTTTCGTCAAGAGGCTCTTTAGTTCTTCTTCACTTTCTGCCATAAGGGTGGTGTCATCTGCATATCTGAGGTTATTGATATTTCTCCCAGCAAACTTGATTCCAGCTTGTGTTTCTTCCAGTCCAGTGTTTCTCATGATGTACTCTGCATATAAGTTAAATAAGCAGGGTGATCCCATCACTTCATGGCAAATAGATGGGGAAACAATGTAAACAGTGATAGATTTTATCTTCTTGGGCTCCAAAATTACTGGAGATGGTGACTGCAGCCATGAAATTAAAAGATGCCTTGCTCCTTGGAAGAAATGCTGTGACCAACCTAGACAGCATATTAAAAAGTAGAGACATTACTTTACCGACAAATGTCCATCTAGTTAAAGCTATGGTTTTTCCAGTAGTCATGTATGGATGTGAGAATTGGACCAGAAAGAAAACTGAGGGCCAAACAACTGATGCTTTTGAACTGTGGTGTTGGAAAAAACTCTTAAGAGTGCCTCAAACTGCAAGGAGATCCAACCAGTCCATCCTAAAGGAAATCACCCCTGAATATTCATTGGAAGTCCTGATGCTGAAGCTGAAGCTCCAATACTTTGGCCATCTGATGCAAAGGGCTGACTCAGTGGAAAAGGTCCTGATGCTGGGAAAGGTTGAAGGCAGGAGGAGAAGGGGACGACAGGATGAGATGGTTGTATGGCAATACCGACTCCACGGACATGAGTTTGAGCAAGCTCTGGGAGTTGGTGATGTACAGGGAAGCCTGGCGTGCTGCAGTTCATGGGGTCACAAAGAGTCAGAAACAACTGAGTGACTCAACTGAACTGAATCCATTCAATACTAAATACATGTGCCTTA
This sequence comes from Bos javanicus, assembly GCF_032452875.1. Classification (NCBI taxonomy): domain Eukaryota; kingdom Metazoa; phylum Chordata; class Mammalia; order Artiodactyla; family Bovidae; genus Bos; species Bos javanicus. Next base: position 44,187,447 of record NC_083868.1, read on the forward strand.
AGTCTGATCCAGGGTCCCCTGAAAGCCGCATAGTCCTGTGTGTGTGCATACATGTGTGTGTGTTTCATCCATACAACTTTCACTTAGTGAGAATTTGTGAAACTACAGTGTGCAGAATCTCTTCAAGAAGCAAGAGAAATGAGAGCACAGTAGCATATTAGAAGCCACCTTGCTCAGTCCTCAAACACACATCCAAGTGTCTCATCCGCCTTAGACTAGATACATCCAAGGTTTTGAGAAGGAAATGCATGAACAGCAACTTCTACTTCGAATTTCTTCTTTCAATACTTATTCTATGCTGAAGTTCATTCTTGCTTCCAGTGTGTGTGGCCCACTTTTTCAGACCTATTGAGTTAGATCCTTAACAACCCCTTTGCTTGTATTTCTAATAATGTATCGTCTAATGATGTCTGGACCCTTGAGTCTTTATCATCTATCATTTTCCTGGCCTGGGTTCCCCTGTTTCTCACTGACTTAAACCCAAGACACCCTCTTACTTTCTTTGCATTTGACATAGGGTGCTTTTGATATGGTAATTGCTAGCACCTTTCTGACTTTCCAATATTTTTTGTTTCTAATGTTGGAGAAAGATTAATATGAACAAACAGAAGACATGTAAGTGAGGTCATAAAGAATATCAGGCTGTGGATAAAACCTCCTGGGGCACAAGCATGATCAAAAGTCATTCATTAAGATGTAGTTCATTTCAGTTCAGTTCAGTCACTCAGTCATGTCCGACTCTCTGTGACCCCATGAATTGCAGCACGCCAGGCCTCCCTGTCCATCACTAACTCTCAGAGTTCACTAAAACTCACGTCCATCAAGTCAGTGATGCCATCCAGCCATCTCATCCTCTGTCATCCCCTTCTCCTCCTGCCCCCAATCCCTCCCAGCATCAGAGTCTTTTCCAATGAGTCAACTCTTCACATGAGATGGCCAAAGTATTGGAGCTTCAGCTTCAGCATCATTCCTTCCAAAGAACACCCAGGACTGATCTCCTTTAGAATGGACTGGTTTGATCTCCTTATAGTCCAAGGGACTCTCAAGAGTCTTCTCCAACACCACGGTTCAAAAGCATCAATTCTTCAGCACTCAGCTTTCTTCACAGTCCAACTCTCACATCCATACATGACCACTGGAAAAACCATAGCCTTGACTAGACAGACCTTTGTTGGCAAAGTAATGTCTCTGCTTTTGAATACGTGATCTAGGTTGGTCATATCTTTCCTTCCAAGGAGTAAGCGTCTTTTAATTTCATGGCTGCAATCACCATTTGCAGTGATTTTGGAGCCCCAAAAAGAAAGTCTGACACTGTTTCTACTGTTTCCCCATCTATTGCCCATGAAGTGATGGGACCAGATGCCACGATCTTAGTTTTCTGAATGTTGAGTTTTAAGCCAACTTCTTCACTCTCCTCTTTCACTTTCATCAAGAGGCTTTTTAGTTCCTCTTCACTTTCTGCCATAAGGGTGGTGTCACCTGCATATCTGAGGTGATTGATATTTCTCCCAGCAATCTTGATTCCAGCTTGTGCTTTTTCCAGCCCAGCGTTTCTCATGATGTATTCTGCATAGAAGTTAAATAAGCAGGGTGACAATATACAGCCTTGACATACTCCTTTTCCTATTTGGAACCAGTCTGTTGTTCCATGTCCAGTTCTAACTGTTGCTTCCTGACCTGCATACAAATTTCTCAAGAGGCAGGTCAGGTGAACTGGTATGCCCATCTCTTTCAGAATTTTCCACAGTTTGTGGTGATCCACACAGTCAAAGGCTTTTGCATAGTCAATAAAGCAGAAATAGATGTTTTTCTGGAACTCTCTTGCTTTTTTTGATGATCCAGCAGATGTTGACAATTTGATCTCTGGTTCCTCTGCCTTTTCTAAAACCAGCTTGAACATCTGTAAGTTCAAGATGTAGAACAGATAGTAAATTAGCATAAACACTGAACTCTTACTTTCAAATGATCCAAACATTTTTTAACATGTTCAGATTTTTATTAGAAAAGGTAACAAGCTTATATAAGGAATTAGTCTAAAAATTCTCTCCCTAGATATATATCCTCACTCAGTACATATTCAGAATGAGCTCTTACATTCTATATATTCAATTCCAAAATCTCACACCAATGATCCTGGAGCAACAATAGTCTTTTATTTATTGACTTAAGATCAAGATGGCCCCACTGCATTGTGTAGACATTAAGTAGTAGTAGACACTGATGAATGTTGAAATAATTTTCAATATCAAAAGTTTGGACCCTTAATTTTTCAGAAAAACTAATTAAATGGACAATATTAACTTCTAATATTTCAATTAACTGAGATTTTAAAATATTTATTTAAAACACTTAATATACAACATGAATTCAGCATTAAAATTTTAAATATTTTAAGATATTGAATACAATGGAAAGTTAGTATAACCTAATTTGTTAAATTACTTTTGTAGCTGAGAACTGAATGCCAGTTCCCTAAAATATGCCTGCACTGGAATGATGTCACTAATCTTGCATCTACCAGTAACCATACTTAATCAAGTAATTTAAGGTCTTTAAGACTCAATTTTCTCATGTGTAAAATAGGACCGGTAGGTATTCAACTAAATGGCACTTAAAGTCCCTTCCAAATATAAATTTATTTGACTGTGTGAATTCTGTAACACTGTTTGTGTCATATCATAAGTATCACCCAAATATTAATCCTCTCCTCCGGCAATAAAAGGAAAAAAAAAAAAACATAAGCACAAAATAAAATCTCATAGTGTCTCCAGCGTGCTAAATACAAGTCTGTGATTCTCATTGACTCCAAAAGGAGTTCTGCAGATGTGGAAGGAAGAACATAAATACTGTTCAAGCCTCTGTGAAGTGAAACTGAATGACTGTGAAGCAGACAGCTGCACCAAGAATGACTTCACTTGAGCTGGGCTTTCGTAGCTGGTACTCAAACCAGCTGTGCACAGTCTCAGCTTCAATTTTATTTGCAACAAGAAAGTGTTAGGAGATGCAAAGGAAATACTTCATTTACTTTCAGGAGATGATACATTGAGAGAAACCACTATTATCTTGCAATCATTAGTGACTACAGTGAATTTCTTAAATAGAAATATTTTCTAGGTTTTTATGTTTTATTTTACTGTAAACCAATATCCAATCGAGCATCTACCAGGTAGACTCTGCAGAGATAGAAAGATAAAAAAATAACATTTGCTTTCAACTCCATAGGGGGGATAAGACATATGCAAATAGATACATACACCACATGACATAAATGATAGGTACACACACGCTGCAGATAAAGTATGATCATGGTAATTAAATATTCTAAGAAAACAATAATGAACTGGATAAGCTTGTGAAAATTCAGAGAGACATATAATTATAACCCTAATGATCCTGTTTTACCTCATTAATAGCTTCTGACATGTGTTCTAGCAGAAATTAGTAAATCTGTTCAAATCATTTCATACATGTCCCTCTAGTAAGTGAAATGTTTCTTGGAAACACTAGACTAAAAGCAAAATGAATGGCTCTACCCCAACACACTATTCCTTGGAATTTCTGACAGTCTTGTTTAAAACTTGAAGCGTTACAATTTCTGATTTTGTTTCTTAATCTAAATAATTTTTAACAAAATCTTTAAAATCTTTAGTAGAAATAGCATTATTAGAAAATAAAGAATAAACCTTAAGTTCTATATACCAAGAGTTTAACTTCCTTATAAGACTGGCCACATGTATATAACTCTTCAGGGCTTCCCTGGTAGCTCAGCTGGTAAAGAATCTATCTGCAATACAGAAGACCCCGGTTCGAATCCTCAGTTGGGAAGACTCCTCTGCTGGAGAAAGGATAGGTTACCCACTCCAGTGTTGTTGGCCTTCCCTGGTAGCTCAGCTGGCAAAGAATCTGCTTGCAATGCAGGAGACCTGGGTTTGATCCCTGGGTTGAGAAGATCCCCTGGAGAAGGGAACAGCTACCCACTCCAGTATTCTGGCCTGGAGAATTCCATGGACAGAGGAGCCTGGCAGGCTACAGTTCATGGAGTTGAAAAGAGACAGACACAATTGAGTGATTTTCACTTTCACATACAACTCTTCTCTCCAAAAATGTGCTAAAATGTCAGACGAAGCATTACCTCAGCCAATATGGCAGTTCCTTCTGTTCCTGCTGTTGTACTGGAATTGGGATAACAGAATGCATAATGTGGCCTCTGTAGCTTTAAATTAAGTTGATACGCCCAGGTGGAAGAATTTCCCTTCCACCGGGAGCCAGGATCTCCAGACCCACAGAGTGAAGGATTGCATAGTGACTGTGAGCTGGATTATCCATACATCCCAGAAGTCCCAGATGCTTATAGATTACCTGTTAGGGGCAAAGTAACATATAAAGGTCATTGGTTTAAGACAAATACTAGATCTGAAAGGACGGTGTCCACCATCTGCAGGTGTCAACAGGTTGCTGAATTGTGTTAACATTAAGAGGTCATTCCAGTGCTCTCTCAGGCCATTAGCATCTAGAGAAGGCAGCAGATGTAAACGAGTAGCAAAATAGCATCCCCTGAACCTGGGGGATGCAAGCACCAACCTATTAAAGGGAATCTGGCAGGGCATCTATAGCATCTGCCACAGGAAGGCCACCAAGAATTGAAAATTGAACTGATTCATGGTTTAGAAACTCCAAAAGGCTGAGAACACCAAGGAAACAGGTAAGACAGAGTACAAACAGAAAAATCATCACAAAGTTTAAATTCCCAAAAAGGTAAGAAAGAAATGGTATTAATTCAACCAGAAAGGAAGCATTAAAAAAGTGACAATCCAAAAATAATAAAGAACTCTGAGAAAATAGAAATGTGACAGACAAAATTTTAAATTCAGTAGAAGGATTAGATGATAAATCGAAGATACCTCTCAAAAATAAAATGAAAAATATTAAACGGACTGAAAGTTGCTAAAAGTAAATCTTAAATGTTCTCATCACAAGAAAAAACTTTGTGACTATGTATGGTGACAGATTGTGGTGATCACCACTAATTGTGGTGATCATTTTGCACAAATATTGAATCATTGTGCTGTATACCTGAAACTAAGACGATGTTGCATGTCATTATACCTCAGTAAAAAAGCATAAAATGATTGAAGAATGAAAAATAGAATAGATAGAATAAGTTCAGAATATTCTCAAACCTGATGAACGAGAGTTCCAGAAACAAAGAACAGAAGAAATTAGAGGGAAGGTTATCACTGATATAATCAAGAAAATTTTCTAAGCAGTACATGCCTCCACAGATTAAGAAAATCCACTAAATGCTCACACAATGAGAAGACCTATAGAGCACGTATCATCACAAATATCCACAAGCATCCAGGATAAAGAGTGCAGAAATTTCCAGAGAGGAAAGAGGGGCAGGGGTGCAGTACATGCAAAAGGATTAGAATTGTATTGAAATTCTCAAGCAGAACATCAGATGTTAAAAGACACTGAGAAAATGCCTTCAAAGTCCTGAGGGAAGATTATTTTCAATCCAGAATTTTATATCTGGCTGAAATGTCAATCAAGGATGAGGAAAAATAAGTTTTGCCCTTCTCAAAGCCTACTTTGGAAAGCTGCTTGCAGCACTTAGACATTGAACACAGAGAAACTAATACGGAGGTAAAACCCAGCATAACAGCTATGCAGAAGGCTTGAAGAATAACCAGCCTGGAATGGAACAGAAGTACAGAGACCTCAAGGAGAAAAGTCCCAAAAGATTTTTTAAAAATGCTGTATGTTAATCAAAATGTTTCAACATTTGGGAAAATATACTGATGGGTATATGACCAGTCTGATAGAACAAACAAGAAATAGAAACAATAGGTACAAAAAACTGTGTAGCATGAAATAAAAATAATTAACTCAAATAACAGTAGAAAGATGCACAAGAAAGTAAATGCACCCACAATACATTGTACAAGAACAGTGGAAACATTTGCATTATTTTTGTTATTGCTATTCTGGTGTTTTTATTGGTATGACCACTGTCTGCTGATTTAATTAAAAATACAGGCATGTCAAAGATCTAATCTTCCTTTATTATAAGAGAAAATCAATAGATAAAGGCTAAAATAGATAACTGTATATAAGGATAATTATTTAGGAATATGGAAGCAATTATCAGAAGTATATTCTTTAAAGAGTTGAAAGTGATTGTCTCAGAGGGTGGTGATAATTGAGGGATAGGTTAGAGAATTGATGATGATCTTTATAAGCCTCACTATAAATATTGTATTATCTAACCATGTGTATGCATTACCTTGATAAAATTGCAAATATTATGCCAAGAAAATGAGATAATCTGGAATGACAAAAATTATGTTTTACATTTCTAACTTCCATGTATAGGTAAGACAGATAATTCTCAACACATTAAAAAGGAACATTTGAACAAAGTGTTTAGCAAGTAGAAAGATCAAAGGTAATCAAATGAGAACCTGAAAACCTATGATTCCCCCCCTCATTGATTATCTTCATTCATTTTTAGCATTATTTTTATAAGCTTAGTTTCAAGTATTATTAAGTACTGTTCTATGTATTTAAAAAGTACTTAGGACTATATTCATAACTTTACAAATCAAAATGTACAGAACATTTATAAAGCATATATCTGATAAACAACTTGTATACAGAATATGAAAAGACCTCTGATCCAATTTAAAAAACAAGCCAATATTTAAAAACAGGCAAAAGATTTGATCAGCTATTTCACCAAGGAGATATATGGATGGCACACAAGCATATAAAAAATGTTTGCCATAACTAAACATTAGGGAAGTGAAAAATAACCACAATGAGATATCACTACACAAGTATTAAAATGGCTAAAAGTAGAAAGATTATCCATACTTCAGTTCAGTTCAGTCACTCAGTCGTGTCCGACTCTTTGTAACCCCATGGACCACGCCAGGCCTCCGTGTCCATCACCAATTCCCGGAGCCTACCCAAACCCATGTCCACTGAGTCAGTGATGCCATCCAACCATCTCATCCTCTGTCGTCCCTTTCTCCTCTCGCCTTCAGTCTTTCCCAGCATCAGGGTCTTTTCAAATGAGTCAGCTCTTCGCATCAGGTTGCCAAAGTATTGGAGTTTCAGCTTGTTTAACATCAGTCCCTCCAATGAACACTCAAGGCTGATCTCCTTTAGGATGGACTGCTTGGATCTCCTTGCAGTCCAAGGGACTCCTAAGAGTCTTCTCCAACACCACAGTTCAAAAGCATCAACTCTTTGGTACTCAGCTTTCTTTATAGTCCAACTCTCACATCCATACATGACCACTGGAAAAACCATAGCCTTGACTAGATGGACCTTTGCTGACAAAGTAATGTCTCTGTTTTTTAATATGCTGTCTAGGTGGTCATAACTTTCCTTTCAAGGAGTAAGCGTCTTTTAATTTCATGGTTTCAGTCACCATTTGCAATTATTTTGGAGCTCCAAAAAATAAAGTCAGCCACTGTTTCCACTGCTTCACATCTATTTCCCATGAAGTGATGGGACCAGATGCCATGATCTTAGTTTTCTGAATGTTGAGCTTTAACCCAACTTTCTTTCACTTTCATCAAGAAGCTCTTTAATTCTTCTTAACTTTCTGCCATAAGGGTAGTGTCATCTGCATATCTGAGGTTACTGATATTTCTCCTGGCAATCTTGATTCTAGCTTGTGCTTCATCCAGATCAGCACTTCTCATGATGTACTCTGCAGAGAAGTTAAATAAGCAGGGTGACAATATACAGCCTTGACGTACTCCTTTTCCTATTTGGAACCAGTCTACTGTTCCATGTCCAGTTCTAACTGTTGCTTCCTGACCTGCATACTGGTTTCTTAAGAGGCAGGTCAAGTGGTCTGGTATTCCCATCTCTTTCAGAATTTTCCATAGTTTATTGTGATGCACACAGTCAAAGGCTTTAGTAGAGTCAATAAAGCAGAAGTATGTTCTAGATGTTTTTCTGAACTCTCTTGCTTTTTCAATGATCCAGTAGATGTTGGCAATTTGATCTCTGGTTCCTCTGCCTTTTCTAAAACCAGCTTGAACATCTGGAAGTCCACAGTTCACATATTGTTGAAGCCTGGCTTGGAGAATTTTGAGCATTACTTTACTAGCGTGTGAGATGGGTGCAATTGTGCGGTAGTTTGAGCATTCTTTGGCACTGCTTTCTTTGGGATTGGAATGAAAACTGACCTTTTCCAGTCCTGTGGCCACTGCTGAGTTTTCCAAATTTGCTGGCATACTGAGTGCAGCACTTTCACAGCATCATCTTTTAGGATTTGAAATAGCTCAACTGGAATTCCATCACGTCCAGTAGCTTTGTTCGTAGTGATGATTCCTAAGGCCCACTTGTCTTCACCTTCCAGGATGTCTGGCCCTAGGTGAGTGATCATACCATCGTGATTATCTGGGTCATGAAGATCTTTTTTGTACAGTTCTTCTGTGTATTCTTGCCACCTCTTCATATCTTCTGCTTCTTAGATCCATACCATTTCTGTCCTTTATCAAGACCATCTTTGCATGAAATCTTCCCTTGGTATCTCTGATTTTCTTGAAGAGATCTCGTCTTTCCCTGTCTATTGTTTTCTTCTATTTCTTTGCACTGTTCACTGAGGAAGGCTTTCTTATCTCTCCTTGCTATCTTCAGAGCTCTGCATTTAAATGGGTATATCTTTCCTTTTTTCCTTTGCTTTTCACTTCTCTTCTTTTCACAGCTATTTGTAAGGCCTCCTCAGACAGCCATTTTACTTTTTTGCATTTCTTTTTCTTGGGGATGGTCTTGATCCCTGTCTCCTGTGTAATATCACTAACCTCCATCCATAGTTCATCAGGCACTCTGTCTATCAGATCTAGCCCCTTAAATCTGTTTGTCACTTCCACTGTATTATCATAAGGGATTTGATTTAGGTCATACCTGAATGGTCTAGTGGTTTTCCCTACTTTCTTAGGCTTGGTAAAGATAATGAAAAACTACCAGAATCATAAACTGCTGTTGATGAGAATGTGAAACGGTACAATCAATTTAGAAAACAGGTTGGAAGTTTCTTAAAAGTTAAAAAACAAATTCCTTTTTTTTTTTTTTCTATTTAAATATTATATCATACAATGTATCCATTCTACTCCTAGGTATTTACCCAAGAGGAAAGAAAGCATAAGGACCCATACAGAGATTTGTACATCTAGTTCAAGTCTCACTGAACTATGTACACTCTGAACAGCATACATTATTCATAGTATCTTTAATTGTAATAGCCCCAAATTAGGAGCAATCCAAATCATCAACAGGGAATAAATCAACTTTTGTATATGCATATAATGAAGTACTATTTGACAATAATAACCAGTGAGTTTAAAAAGAAATGAACTATTGACACATGCAACAGCATGTCAACATAGACGAATCTCAAAAGAATTATGCCAAGTGAAAAAAATCCATACAAAAAGAGCATACATTACATGATTCTTGTTTCAAAGACGGTCATTAATGTTCCTTACATTTTTTATATCAAAATGTTAAATAAATATGATAAAAGATGTTAATAATCCCTTTTATATAGAGCCCTCTTTCATCAGCAGCTGTTTCTCTGTTACTCACAGTTAACCATTAGTCCTCGGGTGGTAACAGTCCTGATAGCTTTCCTTTCCAATACTAGTGTATTGATATTCCAAAATCATCATTACTCATTGACCAACACTAACGACAGCCAACTCTCAGTTTTGATAGTGGATTTCCCAGAAACCTGGCTTTGTCCTTGCACTTTCCTGCTCCTTGCATGTGGGTCACTTCACTATTCGTTAGCACCTGCAATCAAGGGTGTTCAGTCATAGAGCAGGTAAAACTCAAACCCATCCAATATTCTGCTGAGAATCATAAAATCTTAAAATTGAAAGTAATCTCCAATGTTATCTTTTCCAATTCCCACCCAGTGTTGGAATCTTCTCTGGCCTATCCCTGACAGATATTCACCCAAGCCAGATCTTCTCTGAACATTTTGAATAATAACAGACCCAATGTCCAGTTACCCCAGTAACAAATTTTGTAGTCCCTGGTTTAACTCTTTTTCTGTGTTAACAATGCAAGGGGTAATTGGAAACAATATTTAACTTTGGTTTGGGAGTAGTAACATGTTTTTTATTTATTACACACATACACACACAAAATATTTCTCAAGCAAAAAGAATTCTTTCAAAGTGTTATAATTACCTCAGCCCCAATATTCCCTATGAGTCAGGGAGAAAGGGTAACAGAGAGTCAGGCTGGGAGGGAAGAAAATGTTAAAGAATGAATTCATTCATTCTATGGACTGAATTGTGTCTCCTCCTGCCTCCGCCATTAATGTATTGAAGTTCCAACCCCCCAAGGGGACTGCAGCCAGCCAGGCTTCTCTGTCCATGGGATTCTCCAGGCAAGAATACTGGAGTGAGTCACTGTGCCCTCATCCAGGGGATCTTCCCAGTTCAGGGATTGAACCCACATCTCTTATGTCTCCTGCATTGGCAGTGGGTTCTTTACTACTAGCGCCACCTGGGAAACCCTTTGGGGAGGTAACTAAGGTCAAATGAGATCTTAAGAGAGGGTTCCTAATCCAATAAGATTAGTGGCCTTACAAGAAGACAAAGAAAAAAGAGATGTCTCTCTCTATCATGTAAGGATACAGCAAGAAGACAGCCAACTGCAAACGAGAAAGAGAGCCCCTACCAGAACCTGACTGGGTTGGCACCCTGATCTCAGACTTCCAGCCCCAAGAAATACAAGAAAATAAGTTTCTATTGTTAAAGCCACCCATTCTATGATATGTTGTGCAATGGCCCTACCTGACTAATACAGTTAGTCTAAGGAAGACTTTTTTGAAGTGTATCAAGGAATTTAGGAGCTCAAAATACTTTTTTGCACATCTCCAGTCAATTTAAAATATATTACAGGTTCATTTTCGTCCAGACCACTTAATTAGTTTTAACTTCTTGATTTTTTTTTCCCAAAGAGAAAATGAAGATGTGAAAGAGAAGGAAATCTGTTGGTGGGGGGAGACTGAATGCCTGGATTCTAGATGCAGACTTGCCAAGATCATTTGACATAAGCCGCGCTTGTTTCCTCTTCTGTGATATGAAGGGTTGAAATTTTAGAAAATCCCCAAACTTCCCTCCATCTATTTAGACTCCCTAAATCTTTAAATCTAAAAGTGCCTTGTAATATTGTAGGGAAAGGAACAGATCTGTAGTCAGGTTGACTAAATCTCTAAAGAATTTTGAAACTATGTAAGAGGAGCATTACAGACCTCTTGTTAACAAAGAGCATTACAGACCTCTTCACCAGGAAGCTGAATTTTTCCTATTAAGGATTTAAATATCCTTACTGGGGGCTCAAGTATAAAAGGAAAAATTATAGCTGAGGCATCCAACATGTAGTCTGTGCATCCCCCTTCTTTCTAAAATGATTCATTCATCCAACATACCCTGGGGACTGAGATGCAAAGTCTTGTATCACCCCAGAGTACCAGGCAGTGGTGAGCACTCTTAGTTTTTCTAATGAACTCAATAAACATTAATTACTATAGGTCTGCAAATTGTGATAGGCAATATAACCTCTCCATTTAATACAATAAAACACATAAACTGAAAGGGAACGAAGTCCTATATTCAGGGAATTTTAACATAGAAAGACACTTCAGAGACTCTCTTCCCTGAAGCCTCTTCATATGGCCTTGGGGACAGTCAGCTGTCCCCTTGCTGGAGTTTTCACAATATTTGACTCTCTTCCCTGTGACTGCATCTTGTTATAGTATAATGTTCATTTAAATGTCTAGATGTTAAGGGGTATCATGCAGAGAAACCAAGCCATATTCATCTATTTCCTGGGACCTTGTACCACATTTGATATACAGTTGGTGCTCAAAGCTGTGTTTTATAGTTTGAGATGAACTAACCTGGTTGAACAGGATGAGGAGGCTGAGACTGTAGCTACTTGTCCTAGGTCTCTCAGACAGGGGTGGCAAAGCAGGGCTAGGTCCCAGATCTCAGGCTCATAGTTCAGTGTTCTTGCCTTCAATGGCTTGCAGCTAAAGAATAGGTACCTCACTTAAACACCACCTCTGTGTTAAACTGAGAGTAATCAGAAAGTCTAACAGTGTAAATAATGCTGGGAAAGATTGAGGGCAGGAGGAAAGTGGGCAACAGTGAATGAGATGGTTGCATGGCATCACCAGCTCAAAGGACATGAGTTTGAGCAAGCTCTGGGAGATAGTGAAAGACAGGAAGCCTGACATGCTGCAGTTCATGGGGTCAAAAGGAGTCAGACACAACTTAGTAACTGAACAACAAAGCAGTATTAAGGAAAAGACAAAATTTAAAACAAAAAGAGATAGTATTAAAAAAAAAAGAAACTGCTTTCAATAGATATTTCACCAAAGGAGATACACAAAAGGTTAACAAGCACATGAAAAGTTGTTCTACATTACTAGTCATTGTAGAAATGCAAATCAAAACCATACTGATGTACCACTTCATACTCACTAGGATGGCTATAATCACAATGACAGAAAATAAGGTTATAATAAAAAAAAAAAAGACAGGCAATAACAAATGTTGACTAGGATTTGGAGAAACTGGAACCTTCATCCATTGTTAGTGGGAATATAAAATGGGCTTCCCTGGTGACTCAGATAGTAAAAAATCTGCCTACAAGTGGGAGACCTGGATTCAATCCCTCGATTGGGAAGATCCCCTTGAGAAACCCCATGGACAGAGGAGCCTGGTGGGCGGCAGTCCATGGGGTTGCAAAAAGTCAGACGTAACTGAGCAACCAAGCAGCCAAAATAAGACTACCACTTTGGAAAACAGTCTGGCAGCCCCTCAAATAGCTTATATAGAGTTACCATGTGACCCAGAAACTCTACTTAAAGATATACTCAAGAGAAAAGAAAACATGTGATCATACCAAACTTGTACATCAATGTTCATAGCAGCATTATTCATAATATCTGAATAGTTAAAATAACCCAAATGTCCATCAACTGATGACTGGTAAACAAAAACTGGTACATCCATGCAACAGAATATGATTTGGTGATAAACAGGTGGTATGACGTACAGATACATGCTAAAACATGATGTACCTTAAAAACACTATGTCAGGGAAAAGATCCATACACAAAAGGCCACATATGTATGGTTCTATTTGTATGAAGTGTCCAGAAGAAGCAAGTCAATAGAGACAGAAAGTTAATTTGTGGTCATCAGGGGCCTGGATAAAGATAAAATGGGTAGTGACTGCTAAGAGTATGTGTTTTCTTTTAGGGATAATGAAATGTTATAGAACTAAATAGTGGTTTTGATTGTACAATTTTGTGAATACAATAACAATCACTGAATTGTACACTTTAAAACCATGGATTTTATGGTATGTGAATTAAACCACAATGAAAAAATATGAAAAGAAAAAAAAAAGAAAGCAAACTACATAAAATGGCAAACTTACGCAAAGTAATCTTTATAAAACAGTGCTTAATGGTGCTATATATAACTTAATACAAAGCAAAATGAAATAGTACTGCCCACTGAGTCTTATGAAGGAAACTGAAGGAAACCAGTGTTTATTTAGAGCCTACCTAGGCCAGATACCACCATTAAGTGTACTTCCTATTTTCTTATTAATCTTTTGAGGAAAATATTACTCACTATACAGAAGAGGAAACCAAGTCTCAGAGAATTAAAATAATTTCCCCAAGATTACACAGGAGTATAGACCAGACCTGGGAATCCTTTTCAGGAGTGTGTAATTCCAAAGCAAGTATTTTTTACACTGTAGCACAAAATTCCTTAAAATTTTATTTTCAAATTTCATAAAATTCATATTTGCAAGTTCCTTTAGAAGTTGTGAAGTAAACTAGAAAAGAGTTATCTTCAAAAGCCTGTGCAAATAAGCCCAACGCATTCCCTGATTTGTCCCACCTGACGTCCTGACCAGGGCTTCCAGGTGGCTCAGTGGTGAAGAACCTGCCTGCCAATGCAGGAGACACAAGAGACACAGATTCAGTCCCTGGGTCAGGAAGAGCCCCTGGAAGAGGATATGGAAACCCATTCCAGTATTCTTGCCTGGAGAATCCCATGGACAGAGGACCCTGGTGGACTAAGATCCATAGGGTCACAGAGACTTGGGCACAACTGAAGCGACTGAGCACACACATCCTGACCACCTTCTGCATGACTGCCAAACCTGGGACAGCAGTTCATCCCAGAGCCCTTCCTACAGCCAGTGGGCCCGGTACCCCTATGGGACGTCTAGTTCATCACTACAGTTCCCAAACACCCAACTGTACTTTGCATTCAGTGGAGTCAAGGCGTGATTGTGGTGACTGAGTAAACAAACATTTTTCTTCCCCTTATTAAAATTCTTATAATTGTTGGAGGTTAAGCTGAGGACACAGTGAAATAACCACTTTGCCATTACATGACCAGGGGCACCCAAAAAAACTCTTTTGCAGGAGAGTGCAGCTGTGGACAGACTTGATAGATGTGAAGTTATTCCCCAATCCATCTGCAGAGGGTCACAGACTGATGGCAATGGGCATCTTCCACATAGATGATAGGTTTAATTCTATAATTCTTGTGGGATGAAGCCATGTAGCTAGGTTGAAAGTCAAAGGGGTAGATGTCACTTCTGGACCAGGTGTAAGTGCTGACCTCATGTGCAAACTCCTTTTTGCTGCATCATGGCCAACAACTGCTGAGATAATAGTTGTTCCATAAGGCACATAGGAACTGTGGGGCCCAACTTGCAGTAGACCCACCTGGGTATTTTATGTCACTAAAATTTTGAAGTTTTTGTTGTTTTCCCAGCATGATCTAGCCTCTCCTGACTGATCCAAGTCTCTAAAGTCAAGATTATATTCAAAAATAGAAGTACAATTTAACATGGAATAGGCTTGACCATGACAAACTGGAGGAGAGAATCAGAAAGATAGTTTGGGGTCGGGTAATTCAAAGCTTTGAAACCTACTCTAGCATAGAAGGTCTACTGAAGGGGATAAGTACTACATGAGGGAAAAATGGTTACGTGAAGCCCAGAGAAACTATTGGCAGAAAGGAATCTAAAAGCTGAGAAATGCACAGTCAATAGGAGATACCAAGGAATGGATGATGTCCCCACTTTGAGATGCAAAAAGGGCTGAAGTAGATAACTGAGGTCAATATAGAGGGGCCAGTAGACAGGAGATACCAAAAGTCAACCCAAGAAGTCTAGAAGCCCGCTGTCATGGGAGCTGTATTAATTTTCAATGCCACTATATTAAGTTATCTCAAAATTAGTGGCTTAAAACAACACAGATTTATTATCCTGCAGACCTTATATGACAAGTCTGACCTGGACCCCCCTGTCTAAAACCAAGGCATCAGCAGGTCCTTTCTGAGGAAGGGATGATCCATTTCCTTGTCTTTCCTAGCTTCTAGAGGCAACTTGCATTACTTGGCACATGGCCCCCTCCATCTTCAAAGTCAACAAGGTGGCCACCTTCTGACACTTTTCTGGTAACATCTCTTTCTCTGAACAAATGAGGAAAAGTGTTCTGCTTTTAGAGACCTATCATTATTCTGGACTCAAGCAGATAATCCAAAATGATCTCCCCATCCCAGCTTTCTTAACTGCATCACATCTGTAAACTACATTTTGCCACATAAAGTAACATGTTCACAGGATCTGGGGATTGGGATGTGGCCACATTTGAAAGCCCACAATTCTGCCTACCATAGTACCCACCTATTAAGAATATGGAAGAGTCAAAGTATCAAGAAACAAGAGTGTGGGACTGTCAGGAGAATAACCTCATTTTAATACACTCTGCACTATAGCAGCCCAATCCTGTGTTCAGTGGCTCTTGCTCTGAGACCCCTAAAGGGCAGGCTCAGTGGTCTAAATAAAAAATGATAGATCTGTACTTTGCTTGAGGCAGAGAATGGTATAGACAGTAGTGCCCATGATAACCTGAGATTAACCCTTTCCATGTACAAGGTAGAGGCTTGAGTGAACAGGTGAATGAATGGAGGTAAATGAAATATTGACCAAATAAACAGAACTTGACCAAAGTCCGGATACAAAAGGTGATTAAAGAGAGAGAAGAATGAAAAAAGCTGACAATCAAGGAAGCAGCTAGAAGTTCAAGATCGGACAGTGAAGAAAGCATGGAGGAGGATTGCATGGGATATCTTCCCCACTGTGCTCTGAAATTTCATTGTTTTTCAGAATTTCTGTTACAGAGCTGTAGGGTTAAACATACTGGCAAACAGAAAGCGAGAGATGTTTGAGAAAATATATTAATTATATGTTTAGAAAAAGACTATTGGGCAGATGTTTTTCAGGGAACCAAAAACTAGACATAATATTTGTGGGAAAGAATTGGGAGAACTTCTAATTAGGAGCATAGGATCATTTTTAAAGGAGATTTTATCTTCAAATAAATCTGAAGAGATAGAACCATGTTTTAATTATGAAATGATGGCTTTGAGCATGGGTACCCTAGATCTCCCCAGCAGAGGTTTGCTGCATCTGGGTCCACTGACTTAGTAAGATGTGGTGGAAATTGAAAACTATACTATATAACAACCCCTGTGGGCAACACCCGATTAAATTTCTTTCTGGCTTTTGCACAATGGTGGCAATGGCTATAATCCAGAACATAAACAAAAAGTCATATGGAAGCAACAAACACATTAACAAAAAAACTTTTTTATTATTCACCAGTCCAAAGAACTTTTTGTCTAAGACTTTGTCTGTGACTTATTTATATTAATGAGTAACTCTACCCATGAACATAAAGCACAGATGACTACAAAGAGGCAGCATTTACGTAGTCTAATGATTCCCATGTATGGATGATAGATATGCATGCCAAGTTTGGCATTCCATTTCAGAAACTGATTTAATAGGATGGTGACAAGTGAAGTGTGTACATGGGCAGTCCCATGATAACCCAGACATTTCTATTCTCATCTCCGGAAAATCAAGTCATTCATTCTCCATTACCAACGTGTTTCAGAGCAACATGTAAATAAGGGGCAAACTGCCACACACTGAATTTGCTAAAATCAGTCCCATGGTATAAATAGAAACCAGAGCTATAACCACTACTAATGCATTATGCTAGTTGATGAGAATGACACAAATCTTAAACCTCCTGTTTCTTGAAGCTTACTCTAGGGGCTTGACAAATATCAATAAACAAGGACCAGAAAGAATCAATTTGGCTTGCCACTTGAATTATGAGTTCTTCCAGATATCCACAAAGATTATCCTACTAATGTAAATTATCTCCGGTTAAACTTCAAATGGATGCTGGTTTTCCCTGCCATGCAATACATTCCTGTTTACAATACATCTGTGTACTAGAGTGCTGCTTATCTAGGAAAACTATCTACACAGGAAATGAAACAAGACTGGAAATTCCCATTGGGTCTTCCTACTTTTTAATCAGTATTTAAAGGGGTTTGCATAACTGGGCATTTTATAAACATCAGTCATGAAGAACTGATCTCACACTGTGGAATCATTAACAAGTATATGCCAGTATACAATGCATCTAACATACAACCATAAGAGTGTATGTCTGGAGTTTACCACCAATCATCTAGCCTTAAGGAGGGTGGCTAGAGTCACACACTCAACACACTTTTGGTTTTCTTCTGTTTCTGTTTCCAACATTATGTCACTTTTAATCCATCTAAAACCTGGCACCATGAGACTTCATCTTTGATGGCCTCACAGACTCTTAGCACAACACCTGATTTCCATCCTGGCTTTCCCCATCAGACTTGGTATTCTTACCTGGTACCCTTGTCATATTCATTCATCAATCCATATTTTCCCATAAGTATTTATTGAACCTGACTCTGTGTTTCTTGGTAGGTAGTGAAAATACACTGGAGAGCAAGACACCAATGTTAGACCCCAGCTTTCCCTAACAGATCAAGCTTTAGCCTAGTTCCTCCAGCTATACCCCCTCAGTCTTGAAAGGTTCAAGAGGGCCACTTGGCCCACTACCCTGATACAGATCACGACACAGGCATCATAGCCAAGCTGACCCTGCTCCATTAGCAGAGACACAGAGAAGATCTGTAGAATGTCAGGCCCCTGCCCTAGTTGGCCCTTCAGCATTCTGCACTGCACTGTCTCTTCGTGGTGTCAATGAAGATTCTACAAAGATCTGTAGCCACTCAGCCTGCAACTGCTCAAAGCTCAATGCCTAAACTTTGGTAGAAGAACTGTACTGCTCTTACTGCTACTGCTAAGTCACTTCAGTCGTGTCTGACTCTGTGTGACCCCATAGACGGCAGCCCACCAGGCTCCCCTGTCCCTGGGATTCTCCAGGCAAGAACACTGGAGTGGGTTGCCATTTCCTTCTCCAATGCATGAAAGTGAAAAGTGAAAGTGAAGTCACTCAGTCGTGTCTGACCCTCAGCGATTCCATGGACTGTAACCTACCAGGCTCCTCTGTCCATGGGATTTTCCAGGCAGGATTACTGGAGTGGGGTGCCATTGCCTTCTCCGATTGCTCTTAGGTAATTTTTATTTATTTATTTAATTTCTGCTCTTAATGACTTTGCATAAATCTGTGTCCTTCTGGTAATGAGGAAAGGAGTCTCTTTGGTACCACTCACTCCCTTTATACAATACTTTTTTGCTTCCAAGGAAGATGGATCTATATGGGGGAAGTGGATTAGCTATAGAAAGGAATGTCTTTTCAGTATCTGGAAGTTCACTCCCATTACTCACAAGCCCTGTTCTCTCTCTCTCCAAATGTCCTTTCAAAAGAAAATAAGAAATAAAAACTCTGGTTACTAAAGCCAATCTATAGACTTAGATAATTGCTGTTTAACTTCTGCTTACCTACAACATGCTGTTTACACTCACCTAGTGAAAGTAGTTTCACGTTAGTGTCAAGTGAAGAAAATTATAAACAGTTACGGAAATTTAGTGCAGACTACACACATCAAAAGTATATGAAGTTCCAAGTAGAAATTGGGGACAGAAGGAAGTTTCTAAAGCATCCCAATGAGTGGTCTGTGTTCAGAATTTCTAAGAAATCTGTACAAAATTTTTGCTATAAATGAAATGCTGTGGTCAGATTTCGACCTTTTCCTTCAATTTTCTCCCAATTGCATTAAGGTCCAATATTGAATCAATCTGTTTTATACAGGCAAATGCATTCGGCACCCTAACACTGAATCAAACCATCTAAGTGCATCACCCTCCACAGTATCTGAAATTATGTGGATGTCACTTCATGCAGTAGAAGAGTTTCTTCTGGGCAGAGTGCTGAAGGGAAAGAATTGTTTGTAAAAAATCAAATAAAATAACAGAAAAAGTCTACTGTTTATAATATCAAGAATTCTCTAGCCATAGATGTGTGTTCTCTTTACCTCTATACAATTCAAAAATTCTCTGACACACTACTGGGATAATGTCTCTCCTTTCTCATCTACTAGGGTGATAAAATTATACTTGCCTAGCTCCACTAACTCCAGCGTTCTTGCCTGGAGAATCCCAGGGACGGGGGAGCCTGGTGGGCTGCCGTCTATGGGGTCGCACAGAGTCGGACACGACTGAAGCAACTTAGCAGCAGCAGCAGCAGGCTATGCTCAATGTACCAAGTCGCTTCCGTCGTGTCTGACTCTTTGCGACCTCATGGACTGTAGCCCTCCAGGCTCCTCTGTCCAAGGGATTCTCCAGGCAAGAATACTGGAATGGATTGCCATGCCCTCCTCCAGAGGATATTCCCAACCCAGGGATTGAACCTGCGTCTCAGTCTCCTGCATTCTCAGGCAGGTTCCTTACCTTTAGCGCCACCTGGGAAGATTGCCCTAAACACAGCTAATAAAAATGAAATGAGATAATACATGTGGAAATGCTCTGAAAAGCATCAAGTGCTATTTGTACTTAAGAGGAAATAATGTTGGTATCAGTGTTGGTCCTAGTGGTGGAGGTGTGACAAGTTCTCTGGCAGGGTTTCCAAATTTAGGGACCACAGAGCATTAGTTCTATGGGAAGTCCCTTGGAGAGAGGGATTAGTACGAGGTTGGTCCTATAAGTCAAATAATCTTAGGAAACGCTATGTATAGTATGTTTACCTTTTAGAATATGAAAAAACACATTAGCCACGGAAGGCTTGGAATAGCCATGCAATAAAGAAATCTATCTAATTTTAATAATCCAGGATTGCTGAAACATAATAGATTGGACATATTTTTTCATATACCTAACACCTACTAATATTCCAAGGCGCCAGAGTCCCACAGAACATTATTATTATTCAAAGGGAACAGAAAATTAGATTCTCATCTGGACCAAATGCTCATGGTATCCAGTCATCACAGAGGGTCTGAAAATAAGAAGTAACGAGTAACAGGCCAACTCCTTCCCCTTGTGAGACCCTATGCGAACAGCGTGAAAGGTGAGATTTTTAATTTATGAGTAAAGGCAGATACTGACTTCTTCAAAAATTAAGACCTAGGATGCAACCTAAAAAGAGGGCCCCAAATACTTCCAATCACTACAGATGCTGTTAATAGTTATGTCACAAAGAGAAATAGTCAGATGCAAATATATTCATGGATTTTATAGATGTTTCATCTTCATAGTCTCAAAAGGGACATAAATCAACAAGTGTTTATTGAGGCAGTCAGCCCTAGGCTGGTACTTCCTGCATTCAAGAGACGTTTTGACTTCTCGGTTTGAGAAACTTACAATCTAGAAAGCAGAAGTGAAGACAAGATTCCACAAATTAAAACAGAAAGCAATATCCATTTGTGACGATAAACACATAACTTATCTTTAGAAATGTCTAGTAGGAACCCTTCTGGTCTAGTCATAGAGAAAGTGGGGAATGGGGGAAGACATCTGATCCTGAACAGGGTTCCTCCATGCCACATGGCCAGATGCAATCTGCTGCTGCTGCTGCTAAGTCGCTTCAGTCGTTTCCGACTCTGTGCGACCCCATAGATGGCAGTCCACCAGGCTCCCCGTCCCTGGGATTCTCTAGGCAAGAATACTGGAGCACAGAAAGTCAAACCCAGCACAGAAAGTCAAATCAAAATGAAGGGTCCAGAAAGGGTACAAAAGACATACAACAAGATGGAATTTAATGAAAAAGTAGGAAAATGAAGATATTGGAACATTGAAGAAATGAGGACAGTGAAAAATAGGATGAAACCAAGATAGTATGAAACAGACACCTTTTCCAAAAATCCAAAGGACCAAATCTATAAACAACAAGTTACAAGAGTTTCATGGGATCAGGTCACTTTTTGCACAGATATTTGAGTCTTGCTTCTTAACAGGCCGTTTTTCTTCCCATTCCCTTACATAGGCATCTAAAGCCCACTTAACCACATGTTAATAACTTTGGTGTCTTTAATGTTATCTTGTGAATAGACTTGCCTATTTTCTTATGCATAGAGTGAAACTCCAGGATTGTGAATTTCCTTCTAGGAAAAATGATGCTAAAGCTGAAACTCCAGTACTTTGGCCGCCTCATGCGAAGAGTTGACTCATTGGAAAAGACTCTGATGCTGGGAGGGATTGGGGGCAGGAGGAGAAGGGAATGACAGAGAATGAGATGGCTGGATGGCATCACTGACTCGATGGATGTGAGTCTCAGTGAACTCTGGGAGTTGGTGATGGACAGGGAGGCCTGGCATGATGCGATTCATGGGGTTGCAAAGAGTTGGACATGACTGAGCAACTGATCTGATCTGATCTGAACAGAGATGAAGAGGATCTGGTATTGGCACACTGAATATGCTCACAAAATAATACAGTGACCCTAAGCACAAATTATAAGGGGCAACCATTATATGTCCACATTTAGGAAAAAAAATCGTGAATAATATAGAAGCCAAGGTTGACAGGTGCCTCCTTAGCACAGTATGCAGCACTTCAGTCTCATAATCTGAAGGTCCTGAGTTCAAAGCTCAGAAGGAACAACACAAAGCTTTTGTGTTTCCCTGATAATCTGCCTACAATGCAGGAGACCCTGGTTCAATCCCTGGTTTGGGAAGATCCCTTGGAGAAGGGAATGGCTAGCTACTCCAGTATTCTTGACTGGAGAATCCCATGGGCAGAGGAGCCCAGTGGGCTACAGTCCATGGGGTTGCAGAGTCAGACATGACTGAGGGACTAACACTGTCAAAGTAGAATTCTACATTCTCCCCCTTGTTGTCATGGAGGCTCTTGAAGGCTATCTTAGAAAGGATTTCCTTTAAAGGAAACAGATGGAACCAGATGCCTTGAGATAGCATCCATCACAGAGCATCCAAAGATACGTAGCATCAATTTTTTTAAATTAATTAATTTATTTATTTTTGGCTGCACTGGGTCTGGTTGCTGAACAGGGGCTTTCTCTAGTTGTGGTGAGCAGGGGCTCCTCTCCTGGTGCAATGCACAGCTTCTCATTGCAGCGGCTTCTCTCGTTGTGGAGCACAGGGTATAGACCACAGGCTCAGTAATGTAGCACAAGGGCCATGGGTTTAGTCACCCCTTGGCATGTGAAATCTTCCCAGATCAGGGATAGAACCCATGTCTCCTGCATTGGCAGGCAGATTCTTAATCACTGTACTACCAAGGAAGTCCAAAAGCATCGATTTTAAGTGTACTCAGTAATGAAAGTGCTAGTTGCTCAGTCATGGCCAACCCTTTGTGACCCCATAGACTACAGACTGTCAGGCTCCTCTGTCCACGGAATTCTCCAGGCAAGAGTAGTGAAGTGGGTAGCCATTCCCTTCTCCAAGGGATCTTCCCAACCCAGGGATCAAACCTGGGTCTCCCACAAGGCAGGCAGATTCTTTACCATCTGAGTCAGCAGGGAAGCCTGCTCAGTCAAAACTCTCAGCATGTGAATGTATACACCAGAAGAGTGTATTCAAGCCCTTTTTACATCAAAGCAATATTGAAACATATCTACTCAAACAACCCTCACACCTTGACTGAATTACCAGGCAGCAAGACACAGCGGTCAGGCCAACATGCAGACTGTCCCTCCTGATCCCATACCCCAAACACAAAGCATATCGTACGTTCCTCCCAAGTGGCGCCAAGAAGGACCAAACTTTGCTTTTCTATGTGTTTCTCCATGCCACCCCGATGTACACCTGGCATTCAGAGTAACACACCCAAAGCTCCCTCTCATGAGCAAGGATGGTCGTGGAGCTCCTAAAGTGCCCAGTACTTAGCTCACCCATGGAATTTACCGTATGGAATAGAAACTGCCTATTTATCTCTGCTCCCCAACAAGACTGTTTAAATTCCTCAAAAATGGTAATGAAGCTATATTGGTCTTTTGAACACAGTTTCTATGACCCTGACAGAAACATACTAGCAGCTCTAAAAAAAAATTTTTTTTTAGTCGAATCAGGTAAAAGGGCTAGGAACAGAGAAAGGTAGGAAAGGATTTATTTTCAAAAAATGTTCCACAGTCATAAATAGTTACTGACCACCTATTCCATGATAGGCCCTGTGTCAGGGGGAAGAGTTAGGGCTCCAAGGATGGAGCAATGAATTTGAGGATAAAATAAGTGAGCATATGTGTAAAGAGTAGAAAATGTCATAAGTACCAATTTCCCTGGGAGGTTCAAAAAACGATCAGGAAACATTTCCTAAAGAAGGTGGTTTTGAAGTATTAAAGGATTTGAGCAATATTCACCTGGCAACAGGCACTCCATTGACAATAACATAGATGAAGAGCTACAGGCACAGATATTATCATGAGCAAATTGTTTCTCCTGACTGAAGCACATTTACAGGGTACGTAAATGAAATGAAGACTGGGCTTGAATTTGGGGGGGATCTTTAATGCCAGAATATGAACTTGGATGTTTTTTCAATTGAAATATAGTTGATTTACAGCCTTCCTAGATGGCTCAGTGGCAAAGAATCTGCCTGCCAATGCAGGAGATGCAGGTTTGATCCCTGGGTCAGGAAGATCTGGAGAAAGAGGTGGCAATCCACTCCAGAATTCTTGCCTGGGAAATCCCATGGACAGAAGAACCTGACAGGCTACAGTCCGTGGGGTGGCAGAGTCAGACACGACTTAACGACTAAATAACAGGTGATTTACAATGTTATGAACTTTCAGGTGTACAACACAGTGATTCATGATTTTTAAAAGTTATACTTCACTTATAGTTATTATAAAGCATTAGTTACATTCCCTGTGCTGTATAACATATGGTTTTCTTTACAAACAGAGTGGTATCGCTGAAGGCGTCTAAATGAAGACATGACATAATCATTGTTGTGTTTAGGGTGATTGCTATAGGGGCAACAGGCCAGGTAATTTGGGATAGGTAAGGTCTGATCACCTGTTAGACCTCTTGTCTCAGATAAACATTTTTGCCTGTCAAACTGGAGTTTTTCATGAAAATCTTAGGTTGTATAAGATATAACTCTAAGCAGGAAGTATGGGATTTATTAAAATTGAACATGAGGTAAATATTAATAAAAGCATAAGAGTAAATCACAATTAGAAAGCATGGAGGATAGACGATAAGGCAGGATCATGAATTATTCAGCAGGGGAAGTCTAGGACCAAGACATTCCCATATTTTAGATAGGATTTAAGATGGCATATGGTAAGGGTGAATATATTTCTCTAGTACTCTGGAAAGCTTTTACTTTTCCACTCTTAAGTAAGGAAAAAAAACTCTCCCTGGACAATATTTTTCCCTCTCCATTGCACAGCCCCCATGAGAGAATCCCTACAATGAAATTTTCAACAAACAGAAAAAGGATGGAATGGCTTTAGGTGCCATTGGTTATGGAGTGGATAAATGATGAAAAAAGGTTCAGTGACCCTAGTAAAAGTCTAACAGTTTGGGAAACTAAAAAGAGTCACAATCATTTAGTCTATATTGAAAAAGGCAACAGATTTTTGCTAATTAAAGAAATAAAGAGGTGGAGCACTTGGGAAAGGGAAGAATTCATAGTGGGAGAAGAATAGATAGCTTCACAGGAAATCAAATCAATTTATTCAGACATCAAACAAATTCAGCACAATAAACAGAATTTTCAGAAACTGGGGCTCTGTATGGTGTGGTTACATTTCCACCAATTAAAAGGAGAATTACTACTTGATTCAGAAGAAAAAATTAAAAGGCCTCAAGGTTTAGAGGTTGATGGCTAAATCTGGGAGTGCTCATTTGCTCAGTGGGTCTGACTCTGTGACCCCTCTATAGCCCTCTAGGCTTCTCTGCCCATGGAATTTTCCCCGCAAGAATACTGCAGTGGGTTGCCATTTCCTCTTCCAAGGGATAGTCCCAACCCAGGGATTGAACCCGAGTCTTCAGCAGCTGCTGCATTGGCAGGCAGATTCTTTACTACTGAGCCACCTAGGAAGCCCATACCTGGGAGACTTCTTCCCAATCCTGAGACTTTGAGAGACAATGATTACAGTTAAGAGCTAATTAAACCCCACCTTTGGGGATTCTGGATCTAGAATACAATGTTTAATGTTGGGGTGTGATCCTTTTATAGCAAACACTGGACTAATGCATTATAAGCTTTACTCTTATGACTCAAGTTGAGCATGTGTATCATGGATCATCAGGTTGACTTCATGGGGATGTTGAATAAAAGGAGCATCTACTAACTAGTACAGAGCAGGCATCTGAAAAGTGGAAAGAGCTGGTTAAGCCTCCTTATTTTACATACAGACATTGAATCCAAAAAGGATAAAACATCTGCCGCAAGTTTGTATGGGTAGTTAGTGGCCCAGCTGGGACTAAACCCCATATTTCCTGACCCTCAATCCAGTGCTCTTTATAAAGCCAGCGGGAGCTGTGAGGCAGTCATCTGTGGATCACCCAAGTCAGTCAGCTCTCTACCATCTGGGCCAACAGGAAAACAGTGACTCACAGAATCCAACGTTCCTCTGGAATGTAGGAGAGGTGTGCTTTTCTTCTGTGCTGTGAACCTTTTCAATTTTTGTAAATAAAACCCTACTTTAAATGTCCTAGGAGAGCTGGCAATTGTAAGTGCCTTGCGGTCCAAGATCATATTTGGTGATACTTAACAGAAGCTTAGGCTGACTGACTGATGGGTCAGCTGATAGACAAAAAGCAAATTTCTGTACATTGAACTTCAGATCATTGTGATTTTTGTTCAGACCCAAAGCCATGATCATTTGCATTTTGAAGCAATTGAGGAGTGGAAGGAAAAACTGAAGGTTGAAATTTGCTGAAGATAACACATAGGAAATAATTCAAAGTATTTTAACAAACATAAATGTGACAGCATAAGTTTTTTATACCAGGGTCCACTGTTTCCTCATCCAGAAACCTTCAAAATTTAAGGATCTCTACATGAGACCTATTATCTCTGGACTGATACTTTTTTTCTTAAAAAAAAAAAAAATATATATATATATATTATTGAAGTATAGTTGACTTACAATATTTCAGGTGCAAAATAAGGTGATTCAGTATATACATATAACATACATTATTTTTCAGATTATCTTCCATTATAGATTATAAAATACTGACTATAGTTACCTGTGCTATACAGTAAACCTTTGTTGTTTGTTGCATACCTATTTTTTTGAACTAGAAATCTAGCATTCTATTCATACTAAGTCAAACATGTGGAATCAAAATGTCATAAAGTTTTTAGTTAGGCAAATGTTCCTAAGTTTTCTAAAATATATATATTATACATACTATTTATAAACATGTAAACAAAAACTTTTCTACCATGTTTGATAAAGGCTTGAGTAAGAACATCAAAGAAAAAGAAAAGAGATGGAGAAATTGGAAAAGCTAAACTAAATGAAACGGGAGCACTGACTATGAAGTAGAAAAAGTGAAATAAACTAGATAAAAGTAAAAGATCATCTTTTTGATAACATTAAAGCTACAGCAGGTAAACTAAAGACCAGCGCCTTTGATACACAGAACAGGCACCAACCCTCACATTAACCTCATCTATCATCCTGGCCACACTCTGGGAAAATTCTGCCTTCCCATCTCCTAAGAATCACCCAGGACACTGTAGGGACACTCTAGGGTAGAACTACAGTCATTTTTGCCACCTCACGCAGACCTCCAAGTCTGCAGGACACAGTCAGTTTTCTCTAAGTATGCTCATGGCCCTGGAGAGACTGGCAAGTATTTATATGCAAAGCTACTATAAACAGCCTATAAAAAGAAAAGCGAATTCTTAATAATATGCTATTTCCAGCATGCCATGCTATGGCTCAAAAGTCTCCAATGACTTCTCATTGCCTAGAGTTACAGTTCAAACTACTGAGGTGACATTGAAGGCCGTCCACAGGCTGACTCCATCTCTCCTTTCCTGTTTCTTAGCTTCATTGTTCTGCTACACAAACCCTTCCCTTAAGTCATGCCGGCCATTTACCATTCTCCACATATTCCTGTGACTCCCCCAGTTGTGTACATCTCCCCCCTTGTCCTAGAATTCATCACTCACCTGTTCCAATTCTACTTTCCACAGTCAACCCAGATGCCAACACCTCCCTGAAACCACTTTGCTACCCAACTAACAGGAATTTCATGGTGTTTTTTTCCTTCCATGAGAGTAGATCTACATTCTTACTATTTCCCTCTGCTTTGAATACCCCACACTGTCTGTATCCATTCTTAATAGGTATTTATTAATTGATTAATTCTAAATTTAAAAAAAAGTTTCCATTTTCAAAGCGCTTTAAAATAAGGTAATAATCTGTAGCTGTTATTACATTCACACAATGGAAACTTCAGAGCCATCTAGTATGTTGTCATTGGATTCCTTTCTTTCCACAAAAGACCAAACTAGGTCATTTCAAACCTCAGTCACCTTCAAGAGATTCTAGAAGGGCACTCGAAGAGTCAGCAAAGAGATCACATTCCTGGATTCCTGATTTGTTGTTCAGATCTGCTAAAGTTAGATTCAGGCAAGTGTGAACTGGAGAAATCAACTAACCGTTAGCACCATCCAAACAAAATGAAAGGAGCTCTTTTGTTACATAGCTGGATATTCAAGTTTGAAAGGAGGGAGTGATGGAGGAAAAAGGGAAAGAAACTACAGCTGTCAATTGCCTTCCCTTTGAATGTGCTTTTCTTGCCTTTTCTGTTTCTATTTTTCACAACTATGTGATGGATCTGGAATGTCTGAAGGCACTAAATCAGAATTGAAAAGGTGATTTGCTATAATCTGATAAGGATATCTACTAATACGCGTATCACCCAGAGGTGCCTCTAACTGGGTCCTAATTAGCTTTCCCAGAAAACATTTCTTCACTAAACTATAAAGTTCCAGAAGTGGTAGCTTTCCTGTGAAATCACATTTGATTTTAAGGGTCAACCCCAGAAGACTCAATGCAGTTTTATTTCTAGGTCCAGTAACAAAGCTGTTCATTTCATAGACTTCCTTCAGTGGATTTAGGCGTATTCTCAGAGCACAAACATACTATTTGTGAAGGGGGTCTAGAGATGAAAAATTATAACTATTAAGACAAATAATCAATGTCATGAAACATCATGAGTAACATCTGAGTAACTGTTCTAACATCAAGTTTGTGTTTATAATAAAGAACTTAAATGTTTCACCTCATATATCATTAATTCTCCTCATATCCCAGGCACAGGGGGTTGTTGACTCCCAGATGTATCCGAATGAGAAAAGATTAGTTATGAAGAAAGCAACTGAGGCTTTGAAGTCTAGAGGCAGACAGATGGGATTATGAAAATGTGAAAGTTATGTTCAATGTAACCTTAACACATATGGCAACTGGTATTACTATTATCCAAATACCACTGTTGGATATTTTCTTAATGAATTTCTTTAAAATCCTTTTTTATATCTGTGGACCTTTTACAACCAATGATTCTTAAAGGGAGGAGGAGATTTTTTGTGCTCCTCCTCCCACAATTTGGGTAAGTGTAGGCACATTTTCAATTATCATAACTCAAGGAGGGTGCTACTGGCATCTGGTGGGTAGAGGCCAGAGATACTGCTCAACATCCTATAATAGCCGGAAAAAGTTCTCACCAGAATTATCTGGACCAAGATGTCAACAGTACCCAGTTCAACATATTCTGCTCTTGGTCATCATTTTTCCTTCTCTTGGAGTCTGATAACTTCTCCTCACTCCACACACAAAGACATCAGGACTAACTGGAGGCCAGCTCAGGCATTCTATATGGTGGCCCCTGGTGGCTCAGACGGCAAAGTGTCTGCCTGCAAAGCAGGAGACCTGGGTTCGATTCCTGGGTCGGGAAGATCCCCTGGAGAAAGAAATGGCAATCCACTCCAGCACTCTTGCCTGGAAAATCCCATGAACGGAGGAGCCTGATAGGCTACAGTCCATGAGGTCACAAAGAGTCGGGCACGACTGAGTGACTTCACTCATGTGGAGGGTGCACATGCTCTGGCAGCTCACCAAATATGGCTCCCCTTCTCGTTAGCTTGAGCTAGTTGCTTAACCCTTTGAAATTCCTTTCTTTAAAAAAAAAAGGAAAGAAAGAAACTACACAATATGAATCATATCTAACTCCATAAGGTTGTGGTGAAATGAATCAAGTTTCATATATGTATATATTACTATACATTTATATAGTTATATATCAATAGTGTCAGTAAAAGTTATTGCCCTTGTTCTTTTCAGGCCCATCCATCCATCTCCCTGCCCCTTTCTTTCCCCTTGTCTGTACCCCTCATCCTCAAGGCTCAGGTTCTCTCTTTTCAAATGCTTTAATTCCTGTGGTGGCAAAAATCAAACTTGGGCTAGGAAGTGAGTCACGGCTCAGCAGCTAAAGGAGTTTGTTTTTCTTTCTCTGAATGTATTTCTTAAGAATTTCGGCCTGATCCTTCAGCCTCTTGTTGGTTGAATCCTCTTAATGTTTAAGACACACAGAGAGCTATGGCACCAAGACGTTTTCCAATTGCTAGGAATGAGAGTTTTTAAAATACCGAAAATAACCAGAGGGCAGAGAGCCCTGCAATCCTGTTACATAAGCAGATGTTGGAGGACCGAGGCTGGTTTTGAGGTTCCTTTCTCCACAAGCCAATCTCTGCTGATCCTCTCCAACCTTTGCTGGATTTACCTTAATGCTGCAGAAGTCTCCAGAGGGGCCTCTGGACGCTGCGCACTACCGGCAGCACCGGGAGAACTTGCTGGTCACAAAGCACAGTGGGGAGTGATGAGTGAAGGGCCGGCTTTCACCCGCGGGGGGTGGGAGACAGGACGCAGGAGGGCGGCCGCATCGCAGCCGGCTGTGGACAGCCCTTCTCCGCGCCCACCCAGAGCTCGGGATGTGCTACTCCGACGGCCAGCTTCCCCTCCTTTCCCTTGCCTGTGAAATTTCAAATATTCCTGAACCGTTATTTAGGTTTTCGAATTCACAGAAAATACCTATTGTTATCTCCGTCACTCACAACTCGCTCCCCAACACCACTACCATCTAAAATGTCATACAAAATGGCAAATAATCAAATTCCCCTTTCCCTCCGTATCTTGCTTGTTTAACTGTCTCAGTCTCCTATTCATTTTCTCCCCCAATCTCTTCCCTGTTTGTGGACTACATCCCTTTATAAGTTTTCTCTCTTGTCTCTCTCTTTTTCTCTTCTTCTCCCTCCTCTCCCGTTTCCACTGCTTCCTCCTCTCCTTAACCCTCCTCCCTCCACGCCCCTCCTCCCGCTCTCCGGCTCCTGGCTCTGCCCTCGCCGCCCCTCCCCAGAGAAGAGTGTCCAGCTTCCCGGGGCTGCCCGCCCGCTGCTGCTTCTCTGCCCACCTACCATGAGGAGCGGCTCCTCCCACCTGCCCATAAAAGCCAAGTGCATGTTACCAGCAGCGGATCAGAGCACTTTCCCGGTCCTCTCCTGTGGGAGCCCCCGAGCCTCTCTCCTGGATCTTACGTGCTCAAGGTAAGATAACCCTTCTGCAGGCATCTGACCTACTGGGGGTTGCTTCGGGGGAATCAGTTTCCCCCGGTCAACGTGCTTACTGTTTGGTTAGAGCTGATTCTTATGAATGCCAGATCGGCTGCTCCTTTAAACCAGCAACTGGTTTGAAAACAAACTTCTGTTTGAACGGTAAAATAAAAGTTCGTTTGGGGCAGAAACAGCAGCATAAATATTGCAAAAACCTTTTCGCCTTTTAAATCACTTTTGCCCCCGGTTGCTGGCTGTTGCCGAGGTTAAAGTGTATCCGTTTGGGGTGCTTTCCTGACCGCTTTTCATTGTAAATATTTCACGTAACAGTGGGGGCAAGGATAACTTTGTCCCATTGTCAAAAATGTACTTTAAAAGAACACAATTAGTTTCCTAAAAATAGCACAAAGGTCTGCTAACAATTTTGCCATGTTTTCCAAACCCCCAAGACAGCTTCTGTGAGTCCTTTAAAAAATATCTTTCCAGGTTTAAGTGCTTGGAAAAAATGATGCCAACGGGTACCATTTGCCCAGAGACCATAATCAGGTGGCTGGTAAGATAGGAAAGAACAAATCCAAATTGACAAGCTACAGCACAACGTGAGAGCACAAAGTTGTCTTTTCAAGACGTCCTAAAATGAGAATTGTGCTGATATACAAAAGTGTATAAAAGAACTTCATGAATTTCTATACACACACCTAAACATAAAGCATTTCAATGTGTTCCACAGTCAGAGAAAAATACAGGCCAGATTATCCAATACTTCTGTTTACACCCGAGGGTTGTAAAGAACGATCAGCTTGAAGGCTTTGGAAGTTTGATCCCTGCTTGTCACCTTCTTTTCCCTTATCTAGTAAAAATTGATCTGATTGGCAGATAGATAGTCTTTAAGCTACCCTCATTTTTAAAGATTTCGGACTTTACATCCTGATCTCTGAGGTCTGAGAATGTGTGTCCTGCACCTGTGAAGGAAAAACGTCCGCCGCAGCTACTTCTGGAAAACCAGACACTTAGTCCATGAAGTTTGCAGTCAGAATCTGCGGGCTGTGTGGGATGAAACTCTCTCATGTGGGAGAAAAACCCTCTTCAAATATTTCCTCTGGGGAATTGCACAAGCCAGCTGAGAGACGGCAAACCAAAGCTGGCAGTCAGGAAACCAAACCACTGTTTCAGCCCTCAAGGTTCTTAAAGTAAGAGAGGAAGAGTTTTCCTCTTTTTTTTTTTTTTTTTTTGGTTTGTTTATATTGTTTCACTTGAAAAAGGAAAAGTCTCCAAAGCTGTAAAAAATTCTTCACTATTAAAGAACATAGAATCATTAGAAGTTTAACTGAGGGTCTTCCAAACCTTTCCTCCTTATCGCTTGCATATCAAAAGAAATAATAAAGATATTTAAAATTTCTGTTTGGCATGGAGAGGATTCAATGCTATTATTCAAATGAAAAAGTTATATGTAAAACTTTCTGTCATGTGAAATTTTGCTTCATTAGAAAAAATTATTACTAGGAGTGCGGTTTCCTTTAAGAAAATGATATAAAATTACTATTGGCCATGATAATATGTGACCTGAGCATATTAAAATACCTTTTATCTCAAGCCACAGTGCAGACTGCTTGCTTCATATTTGCTGTAAGTGGGTAATCAACCATGACAAGAGCACAGGTATGGGACCGGGCCAAACCAAGTGTGTGGTATGTCCAAGCTAATTCCTCTTTTATGTTAGTGCCGGATTCACGCCCATCATCACAAGGGTGAAAAGACACTGCTTCATTCACCAGATCCCCTTGAGGAAAGTTATCTTTTCTGGGAGGAAAAAAAAAAGTGCTGCCAGTGTAAAAGAGCTCCCTGTTATTCCTAAATGTGGGGATGAAAAGTGTTCCCCCAGGGTTTGCTTCTGCTTTTCCTGGCAGTTAATCCACTCTACCAGCTATGAACCATTTCATAGTAACTGCTTTCCCCATGTGCCATCACATTCAACACCCTAAATAACTATATGAGATCATCCTAGACTGCTCATGACCTCACTTTCCCAGGGGTCTTTACCAGACACTAAAAATGATACTTTCTCCATAGTTTCCTCCTTAAGTTTATAGAAAAATCAGTAGTGGGGATTCATGGAGTCCCCACCAGTGACTCCCCCCTTGCACAGAACATACAGGCATGAGTCTTGTCTATGCCATTGTATAGCTGCCCCTGGATTGGGTTGCTTCATGGCCATACCTACCCCATACCACTCCAGCAAAATTTGAATGACTCCTTTAATGTTTCTTATAAAAGAAAAGTGACTGCATGTTTCACTAGAGACACACGGGAAGGGTGCTCGGTTGATCTGGAGGGCCTGTTACATCTAGGGAAACACACATTTTAGATCTTCTGCTATTCCCAAAATTATAAAACAATATTCTTCCCATGATCAGAAGGTATATCCTACCTTAATTCCATTTGTGAAACAAAAGATGAAATGAACAGAGAATTGAGAGGGAAGCTGGGCAGAACTGCTCCTAGAAAGTGCCTAGAAGAGAAAGATCAGAATCTCTGTAACAAATGCAACTTCTTTTTGTTCTTTTTTATGTGGAATATGAGGAACAAAATCCATATCTGCTGTTGTTGTTTTTTTAATCAATGAGTGTTTCTAATAATTTAAGATTCATCTCTACTACACCCTTCTGTAACAGAAAGAACAGCCCTTCTAGAGACCAAAATGATTTCAGGTCTGTCCCACATTAAAACTCATAGATATTTGCCAGTTATAATTTTATAATATAAGCTACATTCTGAATATAAAAATCCTCAGAACACATTTTTAACTAATGGGTAGTTCATGTCAACAAAGCCACCTCTAACTCTCTCAAAGGGTCCAATGTTCAGTAACTATTTGAAAGTTAGAAGTTAGAGGCAGCTGTCTACTCCTCCCTATCCATGGTCTTCAACTGTGATATGGCAACCTGCAGCGTGATTGAGATGCAGCGGTATTTGCCAATCTCTGGTCCTCCAAGTAACCCTCTGGAAATTAGGTCTTTCTTCAGGCCTTGGCTTCCTTCTCTTCCACCAAGCCCCCGTGAACATCCATATGCATAACTCAAGGAAAGTATAGATCTCGAGACTAGAGTGCCGTCTTCTGAGAGTTTCATTGTTCTAGCTACTGAGTGAAATGAAAATAAAGATACAGAGAGAAGAATGAGTGTCCTGTGGAATTTAGAGAATCACTTTAGCATTGTGTAAAAAAGAACCCCTTACTACCCAAAGCATCTAAAAATTTAAATTAAGAAATAAAAAGGCCAGCTTACAGGTTGTTTCAAAATGTTAAGGATATAATGAAAAAGATCTTCCAATGACCTGACAGTCATTAACATCAGTTTATACCCCCAAGTACTAATTTAGAGCTCTGCTAAACTTCCCCTTTGCAGAGACCCAAGGAGTAAAGACTGGGAAAGAATAGTAACCACATTTCAGCACCAACAGAGAAGCCACTAATTAGACATTTCACTATTGACTTGGGAACTACATTTGCTGTTTGAGGAAGGAGGTTCTTATAGTCTATCTTCAAGCAAATAGATTTGCAACAAGAGGGCTAAAGGGAGTCACACACGGTCGGAATGTCTATAATCTGGGGGCCCTGTGAAAGCAAATTCACAAAGCTGTTGAAATTGCAAGGAATCAAACTGAAGTGACTGAAACAAAAATGTTCCCAAAAACTGATCATAGAGTAATCTGCTAAAATAATAATAAATTCCCACTTCTTAGTGTAACATAACAGCAAAAGCTATTATGGACACCTATAACTGATTATGTAAAATATCAAAACATATTGATGGTCTACCTTCAATCTCCTCTGTTAATTTTGGGCTCACTTCTACTGTCCTTCCTGGAAAATGAAAGCTGTCCTCTCCTTCAGTTCAGGATTTACAGATGCAGTCATGTCTCTCTGTGCTACCTCCTTTTTTTTTTTTTTCAGTGAAAGAAATCTCTATTCAATCCTTATAGATCTTATAGTTTCTGGAGTACCACCCATAACTGTGGCATTTCTCATTATCAAAAGGCTCATACTTCTCTTAAACAGGTGATGTAGATTTTCACTCCAACAAATAATAAACCTTTACATTTTTCTAAATCTTAATTCATATACCTAGAAGATAGGTAACTTAAACTTGCTACATGCCTCCAAACTGAAATGAAGTGTCTAAGCAGTTTTATTTATCTAGGCTGTAGTCTAACTTTTTGGGGTTTAAACTTTTATTTAGGGAATCACACAGTACAAAGGCTGAAAGAATCCTTGGAGCTAATTTTAACAAAGTTAATTTTACAGATGAGAAAAGTCAGAGAGGCTGATGTTTCCTAAGGTCACCCAGACATGAGTAGGAGAAGCAGGACTCGAGTTCATATAACCAAACTCTCTGTTCAGGGCTCTATTTTGAATAATTATCATGTGTCTTCCCCATACAGTGTGTATCTAAGATGTCTCTGACTATGACGAGAATTCTGTTGAAACATAAAATATAGAGTTCTTAAAAACCGTAACTAGTAGAGGTTTGGGGCTTCAGCTGTACCTCTCCTACAGAACGTTCAGAAACACTGGTACAATCCCTTATGAAGAGTGAAGTCGCTGGTTGTCACCATCACTGGCACCTTGTGTGTCTTTATCTTCATTCCAGGGTCTTATATGTAATAGCTGCTTGGTAAACCTGTGTTGAGAGAGTGAGTGACTGATAAAAAAAAAAAAGGCTAAGTATAAAATATCCATATTTCTTAACTCCTTCCATAAAAATCCTTACAAGCCTATAGGTACTTATAGAGACTCAGATCCAAGTATATGAAATTTAAGATTCCCTGGTGCTTTAAGTAATGTAGGAGAGTTCATTTAGCCTTATCAATGGCTGAGCCATTTCCCTGCCTACAGAGATTTCATTAATCCTTACATTTGCCTGAGTTCTAGGAATAATGCTATTTTTTGCAACAGGCTTAAGATTGAGTTCCAATTTTTCCATGACAGAACAAATGTATTATTATTTATGTGATGATTTACAGCATAACCTTCCTCTTCTGGCATCACATTGACAGTGTGTTATCAATATACCTGGAATCTCCTCAGGTCTTTAATGAAAGAAATGACAAAATATGCATAATGGACCATTAAGGAACATACTGGTTAAGGAGTGTAGGCATGAGAAGTGTTATAACACCAGAGAGGGATTATCAAGAGGTCAAGAGTATAGACAAGATAGTGCAGCTAAGAGGATCCATTCCTCTAAAACAGAAGAGGGAGAAACTCCGGAGAAGAGATTTTTTTAACATGATTGTCATAGCTAAGACCCACTCAAATGTTTGGGAAGTAAAACCTTATTTGGGTCAGACTTCTTTCTGTATAGTACAATATTAGGAATGGCTCACATGGGGAAAAGCTTTATAAATTTTACATCTATGAAAACTCTTCTTAACCCTTAACTGGACTTCCACTGAGAAAAGAACCTCACTTGACCTCATTTTAAACTTGATCCTGACCCAGAGTACTAACTCCATGGATATAATGTCATCAAAATGCTCTCTGCTAAGATAAAAATACAACTTTTTGTAATACACAAAGTTACCCCAATGTGGAAAGTGATAAAGGTATAAAAGAATATTCTTGTCTTTTCTAGAAAGAACTTACTGAGAAAGAGAAAGATGTTACCTCAGATGCTTCTTCACTTTCCTCTAAAGCATGCCTGACAATTGTTTGCAAAACTTTGAAATAGTCATTGTGTTTCTGAAATTGGTTTATTGTATGTTAAAATTTACATGGTCCGTGACTAAGCTTCATTGTGAAAACATACTTTTAAGTAAGTCTTTCTTGAAGACTGTCTTTCTTAAGCTCTCTTGAAGTGTTTACAT
The DNA here is from genome assembly GCF_032452875.1 of Bos javanicus. NCBI lineage: Eukaryota > Metazoa > Chordata > Mammalia > Artiodactyla > Bovidae > Bos > Bos javanicus. The sequence goes on from NC_083868.1 coordinate 44,224,233, forward strand.
CTCAGGATATTTAAGCATTGGCATCATTTGATGTGCTGAGATTAAAGACAATTAGTCACTTCATGCACTACTTTTCCAACTAACTGAATAGGCCTGGGTGTGGATGTCAGCTGTTGGCTTCTCCAGGAAATAAAATGTATCAGCCTGTTGGGGAGCTTTTCTAGTCCTCTCTGCTAGCTAGATAAAACAGCTGTTTTGCTGAAATTCTAGGCCACCATTAAGGTTTCATCTATTAGGGAACTATGGCCGATTTAGAAAGACATTTGGCCACCCAGCAGTGGCGTGGCTAAGCCACAGCTGCCCTCAGTTCAACAGCAGGACAGCAGACCTTCCGAGCTGGTTGAAGAGTGTTGTCCTGGGGCAGCTGGGAGATATTTTGTGAGCTCTTATCCCATTTAGTATGTTTCCTCTATCATACCGTGTGCACGCTAAAGATAAATCTAAACTTGGTTCATAAATTCTAAGTGATGACTGTACATTATTATATTTCTTTGAAGATCTGTACTTAACAATTTTCCCATCCAGAGGTCATAGTGTTCATCTGTGCTATAAAGCCAAACAAGTAGCCTCTTGTTAAAGGGCACGTACAAGACAAGCCTGAGGAATACAGGAAGGCAGACGCTAGGTGGAGCTAAGAATTTGAGGCTTAGGTGACCAAGACTGTTGAGGTAGAAAGAATGAAGGAAGATAAAGGATTTGCAGCAAAAATAGGCTATTGGATCCACAGTCCCTAACTTCAAGTCCAGTTCCCTTCTAGCTCCCAGCTGACTCTAGTCCCCTGCTGTCCCCATGACTGGGGAGGGAGGTTATTGACCAGTAGAGGGAGCTGGGGGGTTGAGTGTCTAAGAACAGAAAACTGATTTGTTCCCAGAGGGAGCCTTCAGATTTTCATCTTTCTGATAAAAGACAGAACAAGGTGTCCTCTACAACCAGTGGCTAAAATGTAGCACAGGAGTATACCACATTGCTGATTTTCCTTTAAAAAAAAAATCCCAATTTAAGCCTCTACAAATAAATCACCTGCATTTCAGCAATGCCAGAAATGTCCAGGCATGTAGGAGTTTATTTGAAAGAAAACCATGGCAATCTTAGAAAATGTTCTTGCCGAGGCCACCACCAGCCAAGACTTAAATGTTCAGGACTAAACGCTCAATTCAGCAATAAATAAACCACATCAGCTGGGGGTCCGCAGGAGACAAGCACAGAGTCAAGGGCCGAGAAAACCTCCTGGGTTCCAAAGGGAAGCCCTAGCGTCCTGCCAGGATCAACCCTTGGTCCCCAGGAGAGGGGAAGGGAAATGCAAGAAAGAGGGAGGCAGAAATGGGCCAAAAAGGCTTTATCCAATCAAGACAGCCCAGAACTTGCATTCCAGGATCCTCATTTCTCTGGGCAGCAGTCAGTCTTGCCTAGACCGAAGTGAATACCTTTCTGTTGAACATTTCCATTGCGCAGTGGTGTGGGGATGGCTTGTTAAGACTTGAGACAATTGCAAAATTCAGAACCCTCTAGAGGATAGAGATCAATTAGGACCATTAAAAAAAAAATCCCTGGCATACGAGGAAAGAGCAGCTTGCTTTGTAAAACTTATGACATTCATAGGAAAACAGAGCAATCCTCTCTCTCAGACTATTAGTGATCTCAGTAGAGATGAAGCTGTGAAGTTGGTACGCATGTGGCCTGAGAATCCTCTGTTCTACGAATCTTTAGTGTTTTAGTCCCCAGAACACCTTGACTGTTTCTGGGGCCTTGATCATCTTTATGCCTTAATTTATTTATCTTGAATAGAAGAACAATTCTCAAAGAACCCCTCTCTTTAGAGGCAATTAAGGTCTTGCCAAAAATTTTACAGAATGGTGCTACTTAAGCATACATAGTTAATGGATTGGACTCAGGACACCTGGAGATGGCTCTTGGCATTTACAAAGAACCAAGTTAAAATGGAATACAGTGCCAAATAAGCACCTAACTTTCCAAGATGTACTAAGAGCATTTTTATTTCTTATAGTACAGAGGACAATATTACATGTCTCAAGGGGCCAGATAAGGCCTAGGGTAAGTAGAAAAAGGGAAAGAAACAATAATTAAACTATGACTTCAAGAGTCTCAAGAGGCCTATACGTTCACCTATTCATTATCTTGACACCAGTCAAAAGATAATTCCTCATACAGAAAAAAAAGTTTTTGTGATTTTTAAAGTTGTTTTACTGGAGAATATTTTTAATAGTGACTCTTATAGTATAAAATTTCTAAATGCCACTTCTTCAGCATTTTCCAAAGTGTGTTTCAAAACCAGTAATATGTGGGATACTAACATGTTTATACAGAAAAAGGTTCTATGGTCAAACAAACTTTAGAAATACTTAATCAAATAACATGAGCAATTTTACTTATTATTTTACAATTGATACAAGTAATTTTACCAATTACTTATTATTTTACAATTTTACTTACAAGATTTAATAAAGACCTTAATATGCTCTGTATATTTTCATTCTTCAAAAAAGTTACAGTAAATAGTGTGCACCCAACATATTCGATAACAAATCTTCTCAACCTGAGGGCATCTCTCTGGTCTGGTATTTTATGGGATAGTTTAGGAATCACAAGCCTCAACTGTTCTCAGTTTAAATTATTCCAAGACTTACTGGGACATGATATTTTCAGTGTTACTAGTTAATATGTAATATACATTGATTGTCAGTATAGATTATGTGCTATGTCAAACCATAAAGTAAGAAATAATCCCAGTGTGATTTCCAAACCCAATTGAAAAGGGACGAAAAGAAGCAAATGAACATGTCTTGGTCCCATGACTAAGTTCTTTATGATAAGAACAGCATAAATGTTAAAATAATTTACCAATAGTTAAGTTAAACAGTAAATGAGAGAGAAAAAGAGGGGAGGGAGTGATGGAAAGAAAGCAAGAAAGGAAAGAGGGGAAGCAGGGAGAATATTGGATAGACTGAAATGATCTCTTCCTTCCCTCATCTTTCTCAGTGTCAGGATATTGTATTACAAATAGAGAAACGGCCAACAATGAGTAATAAGTCAGTAAATGGGCAGCCTGGATAATTTTATGAATTAGCTCAACAGCCCCTGAGCTGTTCAACATAAACACCACTAATTAATCAAGATCATTAACCAAACATTTTTCTTGAGAATTTACTTTATCACCATCAATAGGGAGCTAATTCCTGGAATAGGAACACACTGATATTCTAGTATATCTTGCTACATCAGGGCTTATTGGTTTACCTATGACACTCAGACCTCCTACCCATATCAAATTGATTAATTCTCTTAGGGTTCTACTCTGGAACATCTCTTTCCCCTTTACAAAGATCACGCTTGGAAGCCAGTATCCCAAAAGCATTGCAGTGTAGCATCCTCTCCTTTAAGAAAATAAGTTCACAGTCATCCAAGGGAAAAACTCAAACTCATCATTTCTAGTTACAATTATAGACACTATCTAGTAAGTGTCTCACAGAAGCAGACACCGTACTGCTCTCATTACCTCTATTCCTTACACCAGCAGTACAAAGGTGGTATTATCATTCCCAATTCAAAGATGAGAAAAACAGAGCGCCTATTTGATCAAGCAACTTGCCCAGGGTCACCCAACTAGAAGTGGCAGAGCCAGGATTCCCATCCCAGTCATGCTCCAAAGGCCGTAGGTTTCCTGCTCCTCCACGGCGCCTCTCCTGAGGTCTCATCATATCACAAAAGGAAGAAAAAATATCGACTCCCTGTGTCACTACCTCTGACTCATAAAGAAAGTCAGAGAATTCCAATGGCTCTCTTCCTAGACACTGCCTACTGGCTCTGTTTTTTGTTTAATACTGTGATTTTAATTTCTTTTTCTTTTTTGTATTTTTTTCCTAAAAGCATGCTGCCATTTCAGAGCCAAAGAAGTAAGGTCTGTGTAACTAGAAAAATAAACAAAAAAAAGCTATCATTTCTCCCTGGGGTAATTTATAAGGTCTAAGGTTTCTCCATAAATTCTCCCCAAGTGATCCCAAGTTGCTTGGCATGAGTCTGGGAAAAAGAGTGACAAGCAAGCATGTCATTCCTCAGGCAGGAGAAATTCCCATGAGTATATGAGGAACAGCCTAGAACAAAGGTACTCTGGCGTGTGAAACACACTTGAATCCAGCTCCCTGGATCATTCTTTGACTCTTGCTGTATTCCATACCCAGGTGAAGAGAGTAAAGACAGTTTAACTGAGGCCCCAAGCCACGTGAGTCACCTAGACAAAAGTCTATTGTCTTTACACCTGCCGCTTAAGCTATTTGAGGGTGTACAGGTATCCTCCACTTTCCAAAAGTTCACTTTATGCCACTTCACTTCTATGAAAGACCTATATTACTACCTGTTTCTGCTAATCTAAAGAAATCCAAAGAAGATTTTCACCTTTGGCGGGGGGGGGGGGGGGTGAAAATGCAACAGTGTTGGCTTGGCCAAAAAGTTCATTCACATTATTCCGTAAGATGGTATTGAAAATCCAAACAAACTTTTTGGCCAACCTAATAGCATTCAGCACTGCCAAGCTCCTTCCCCAGGAATTGCAGTCAGCATCAAGCTGCCATAGCTCTGAACTGTGTCTGTAGGCATCTGTGCTTATTCTGGATTTATTTTCTGCACAAGACGTGTCCTAAGGTACCTGCTTCTTCACTTTACCCCATTTTCCCTTATGAAAGATTTCATATGAATGTTCTGATTTCAGATAGCAGGGGAAGCTTGTATGAGGAAAATAGTTACACTCTGAGCCCTTCCTTTGTGCTGTACCAAAGACAAAAGAGGAAAGAAGGTCTAGGTCTTTCCACATGGTCACATTCTGCTTAACTTTATAGTTTTGTGCTTGATCTTCCCTCTCTGCCTGGAGCATTCCTCATTTGATCTACTGGCTTAATTTGTACTCCTCCTCTGAGATTCAGATCAGCAAACTTCCCCTCTGAAAAGACCTGCCTGCACCTGCCCTGTCTTGACTACGTGTGCACCTCCCCACGCCCACTAGTGTTCTGTACACAGCCCTGTCACAGCCACATCTTTGTATAAGACAGTGATCCCCTTGTAGGATTCATGTGCTGTTTATCGCTGCACCTTCGATGCTTAGCACACAAGAGAAACTTAATAAATGTGAGAAGAAAAAAAGGGATGAGGGGACAAAATGCAATGATGGTACATGAGAGGCTCTAAATATGCTTTTCCCTCTCCCTGTAGTTGTTCCAAGAAGCGCACACACAAACACAAACGTGCGCACACACACACACACACACAGCATTACTAGGCTCAACTCTGTAGCTGTTTGTAAGGCTCAGGACGAACTCCCAGTAGGAGATTAATATCAAATATGAGGCTTCTGAATACCTAACTACATAAGGAAAGATTATTTGCTGGGTGGTGCCACTGCCCCAGGACTATCAGTAACCTGCTCAAAACTATTTATTAGCATTAGAAAACAGATCAAACATCTTAGCTTGCCAGCCAGTCCCTCCATCTCTCTTACCCCAATCCAGCTTTCCATTTTCATCCCTCTCCAGTCTGTACCAGGAATTTGACCTAAGTCAGATGGACTGTTCTTCCCCCAAATATTCTTTCCCCTTTTTTCTACTGACTATGCCCCACTGTCCTTTACGCTTGTCAAAATAACCATAAATTCAGGGCCCTACTAAGATCTTCCTAAGTACTGCAGCCTGCATTGATTCTTCCTTATTCTCATCTGGTTGGTAGTTATTGTAAATATCAATTATGTGATGCCTGTACCCTGTATTGAAGAAACTGGGGCTGTCTATTAGAACTTGCTGCAATTATAGAAATGTGTCATAACTGAACCGTCCAAAATGGTAGCCACCAGCTCTATACGGCAACTGAGTACTTAACATGTGGCTAGTGCAACTGAGGTACTGACTTTTATATTTTTGTAGTCTCTTTAAATTAAAAATGACATAGCCACATGTAGCTAGTGGCTACTGTATTGGGCAACACAGAATATTTAACTTTTTGTGTGCTATGTCTTGTATCCTTGATGAACATATAAACTATTGGGGAAAAAAATTGAATTCAGTTCTTTTTTGTATCCTCAGCTCATGCCATGATTGCAGTAGTATTCAACAAATGTTGTGGTCAGTGCATTGTTAGACTACTGGGTCTGCCTCTGATAGTTATACTCTCTTGAAGAAGTCCTCTCCCATATGTACATAATATTAATAAAAGAATACAGATTGTCTTTGCTTAATGGTTTAAACTCACTCAGAATGGCACTGTATCACTATATGGATCCTCTATCACTATAAAACCAAAATAAGATGAAGAATGATTTGAACTGAGTCTCTGAAAGAAAAATTTCCATTATGCATAACTCTCTCTTCTCTTTTCCCTTTTGGGGGAAAATATGTTTTAAATGTTTTTTAAACACATTTCAGACCTGCTGAAACAGAATTTCTTCAATTTTCAAAATGACCTTTTCTACAGAGAAAGACTGTCCCTGAGAATCTGAAACAAGTTCAGCCAATCAGATTTTTATTACCCACTGAGGCCCCATCACTTTCTAAAGGAAGGTAGTTCTCAATGATAGACTTTCCCATAGCATTCTTGTCTCTATTTCTAGTGCCCAATCTGAGGCTCTTTGAAGAAGGCTAAACCTCTACTAGCAGGTCAGGGAAGGTCACAGGTCTTTGGAATTTAACAGTGATGTGCCCCTGGCATTTGCTGGCTTACCAACAGCCCTTCAGGAATCATCATGCCAACAGGCCAACCACACAACAAAATCCTGTGCCTGCAAAGCCAAGAGCAAAGTGATCAAACAGTCTGGTTGCAGATTAGATTCTGACTTATTAATAAGCTTTCAGAAAATAAACCAGAATGTGCCTCTAACAGCAACAGTTTACAGGAGATGTTTAATGATTTCAGAGGTCAGCCATACTGCATGCCTTCCTTCTGACTCAGTGAAGAGCAGGACAGGGCAGAAGAGATGTGGACAAAGCCAGGGCAATCAGCTGTATCTTTTCCATTCACAGCTAAGTTTATTTGGAGTGACTGGAAAAACCTTCAATGAAAACTTTTTTAAAATAATAAAATAAAAGAATTTACCCTGAGATCATCAGCCAGACAACATCGAGAAATAATTAGGGGTTGGTATTTTCCTCTGCCTTGTAAAATATTTTCAAATTGTAGGATAAGCAAGCCCTAGAGGATCATAAAGATAGCAATAACATTTCTATTGTATTTTTTTAATATTTAGTCATCAAAGATATCACCATGTGTTTAAATCACATTTGAAAACATATAAATAAAATTTTCATCTGCAGACAGGAGCCAGTGGCTAAAGAAAGAATCCATTGACTCCTTTAAAACAGAGCAAGAACACCAGAGAGGTTTGAGATCTTGGTTTTATAAAATAGAATTCATTATTACCACATGAGCAAGAGAATATTAGTAAGTATCTTAATTTGAGGCCTTTTAAACATGAACATATTGATGATGATAAAAATAACCTTTGCAAAGAAATCTGCAGTTTATGACATATATTCTATAATACATTCCTTTATTTGCATTAGAGATTTTTATCTATATTTCACACATGAGTCTGTGGAGACTTAGAAAGATTAAGCAACTTTCACAACATCATTTAGACAGTAAGTGATGGAGCTTGAATATGAACCTAGATCATCCCATTCCTGAAGTCCTCTTCTTTCTACTCACCTAGGCTTAGAGTATCACACCCAGGTATGGTCCTGGCATGATAAATGAGAAACTGCAGCAAAGGAAAGCTGAATGGTCTTTAAGATTACTTCATAAACCAGATTCAGTGATTAAGAATGTGCTTTTCAAGAAGATAGAACTCAAACTCCCAACAATGATAGCAGTTAATGTGTAATGAAGGTTTACTTTGTGCCGTGTAGAATGCCAAAAGCTTCTCTTTTTTTTTTCTTATATATTAGTGCATGTTATCCTGATCAATTTCCTATGAGACAGGATATGTAAGAGAGGTGAAGTAATTTCCTTCCTCACGTGGCTAGAAGTAAAGTAACCAGATATGAAACCAGTAAATCATATTCCTGAGCTCTCCTCATTAACTGCTACATCATTGACATTTTAACCCCAAAGAATTAATCACAACACCCTATTAATAATCTGTGGACAAACAGATTGGCAATGGTCACAGGACCAGCAATATAGAAGTGCCACTAATAATCAGCAAGAATAGTTTTATAGATTGTTTTCTGTACAGTTGATGATTTTAAAGGACACACAATTAATTTTAAACCTGCCCATAAGTTGTAAAGGGTATTTAAAAATCCCCTTTGAATTAATGCCAAAATGCATGTCATTAATGGAAGAAAAAATAACAAAACACCTTAAACCATCGACAAGAAGCCACGGTCACAAATAAAAGCACTGAATTTGGCAGAAGTCACAGGGTCATGTACTACCTCTACTACCCAGAAGCACAGACACCCTGGGCAAGACCGTGGGTCTCACCCAGTGTTCAGTTTCTTGGCTTTAGAATTAGTCTGCCTCTCCAGGTTGTTATGATGTTTAATAAGATAACATATGAGAAAGTAACTGGCACTCAGAAGGCACTTAGTAAAAATTATTTGATAATAATGACTCCCAACTATTGAAAGTGAAAGTGAAGTCGCTCAGTCATGTCTCAGTCTTTGCGAGCCCGTGGACTGTAGCCCACCAGGCTCCTCAGTCCATGGGATTTTCCAGGCAAGAATACTGGAGTGGGTTGCCATTTCCTTCTCCAGGGGATCTTCCAGACCCAGGAATCGAACCCGAGTCTCCCGCATTGTAGTCAGACGCTTTACCATCTGAGCTACCAGGGACTTAAATATTGCTTTATACATAATGCAAATAAGGGCAAACTAAGGATCTCTTTCCTTTGCAGTTCATTTGATGAACTCTAGACTCCTACTCCAGGGTGCTTCAGTGAGCTTGTCATGGTGGCAGTGTGGGATATTTTTCGGCTCATCTATCTTTCTGGTCTTTGGAGGATTTGGGATTTGGAGAGTAAGGAGGTTGTTTATGTTCTGCTGCTGTTGTTATTTGTTTGTTTGCTTGTACTAAATGGCACTACGTCAGTGTTCCCAGTAGTTCCCCAATGGAGGAAATTTCTGTGATTGCATAATCCCTCTCCAGTCCAAAGCTACCTCCCTCCATTACCAGGGCAATGTAGGTAACATATAGGCAACTGTGGTATCATTAGAAAAACGATGGCTGTCCCAAGTGTTTCATCTAAGGTCTTAGCTCATCCCATGGGCTTCTGGAGCTTTATGCTTCTATGCTCTGTACACGCCCATTTAGGGTGCTGGCATTCCAAATACATCCTGGTCCCTTCATTTTGATGCAGTAATATGCCTTCTTTTTTATTGGAGTATAGTTGACTTACAATTTGGTGTTAGTGTCTGGTGTATGGCAAGTGATTCATATATGTATTCTACATAGAGAGACTATATATATGAATGATGAATTCGGGTGAATACTATCCAAACCACTAGAAAAAACTAAATTATTCTGAGTTTCAGAATTAAAATGTATTTAAGGTAACTTTTCATTTACCTTCTTAGGTCATGCACATTCTCCCTACAAAATTCAATGTCAAAGAGTCCTATCTTATATGAATTCCATTTTCCTATTTTAAAAGAGTCTTATCTTATATGAATTCTATTTTCCTATTTTAAAGGAAAATAGGGCTTATTTTAAAAGCCCTAGCCTTTTTATCTCTATGGCTTAATTATCAAGAAAACTTTCAATCCAGACTCCCTCAATAACTGGCTCTGAGAAGCCAAATGTTAGAATAAGGAAAATAATAAGCTACAGTGGAAGGTACTTTCGTTTATGAGACAAAGGAAAGAGGGCCATAAGAATCTTGAAAGACTGTCATTCCAGTTCAATTACCCTACTTTTGTTTGTTTAGGTCTTTGATCTCAACCTCATTTATTCATTCATTCAACAATTCAACATGTAGCTTTTGGGGGCCTACTACATGCAAGCCGTAGATGCCAAGATGCCATCAAGGACTGTTTGACCAGCACTTAGGATTAGCAGCTGAAAGGCAAGAAACCAGTAAAAAGCCATTTGAAGCATAAATGCACAGGGCATATGAGAACTCCTTTTTACTCAAAGGGGAGGCCAATTTTTGTGCCTTTTTCATGCTGGTCAGGGTGTTCTGAGCCTTCCCTGGGACCAGTATTCTCCCACAACACACCCCTCCTCACTCAAGAAAAGGCTTTCACTCAATAGCTGTCAAGGATTCAAGCCCTAACCTACTCTCCAGGTGCCAAAAACCTAATAAGTCAGCACCTTAATAGATATACTTCAGACATTCAGCACACATATATAAAAATGTACAACACAGTAACCTCTGTTTTATCTGGTATTCTTTCATCTAAAATTGTTATGAAGTCTTTTAATTCTGTTGCCAACAAGATAAAATGAGTGAGTGTCCTAGGGATGACCCCACGTCACTGAGAATCCTAAGGGCCTGGAACAGAATTGGGTACTTTGCTTTCCAATAAATGCTGGGTGGATGAATATTATCTGAATCACTAGAAAAAAAATAAATTATTCCAAGTTGAATTTCAGAATTAAAATACACTTAAGGTAATTTTTCATTTATCTAGCATTCTGAAAACTTCAACCCTACATAACACAACTGAGGATAAAAAGTAAGTCAAAAGTACTCAGAGATGAAAGCAGTGGTTGTTAAGGTTTGTGGTATGGTGGTGGTATAGTTGATAAGTCGTGTCCAACTCTTTGTGACCCCATGGACTGTAGCCTGCCAGGCTTCACTGTCCATGGGATTTCCCAGGCAAGAATACTGGAGTGGGTTGCCATTTCCTCCTCCAGGGGATGTTTTCTCAACCCAGGGATCAAACCCAGATCTCTTGCATTGCAAACAGTCTCCTGCATTGCAGGTGGATTCTTTCCGACTGAGCGACGAAGGGAAGCCCATTACGGTTTGTCAGTCAGTCAGTCAGTCAGTCAGTTCAGTCGCTCAGTCATGTCCGACTCTGTGCGACCCAATGAACCGCAGCACGCCAGGCCTCCTGTCCATCACCAACTCCCAGAGTCCACCCAAACCCATGTCCATTGAAACGGTGATGCCATCCAACCATCTCATCCTCTGTAGTCCCCTTCTCATGCCCTCAATCTTTCCCAGTATCAGGGTCTTTTCCGATGAGTCAGCTCGTCACATCAGGTGGCCAAAGTATTGGAGTTTCAGCTTCAACATCAGTCCTTCCAATGAACACCCAGGACTGATCTCCTTTAGGATGGACTAGTTGGATCTCCTTGCAGTGCAAGGCACTCTCAAGAGTCTTCTCCAACACCACAGTTCAAAGCATCAATTCTTCAGCATTCAGCTTTCTTTATAGTCCAACTCTTACATCCATACATGACCACTGGAAAAACCATAGCCTTGACTAGACAGACCTTTGTTGGCAAAGTAATGTCTCTGCTTTTTAATATCCTGTCTAGGTTGGTCATAACTTTCCTTCCAAGGAGTAAGCATCTTTTAATTTCATGGTTGCAATCACCCTCTGCAGTGATTCTGGAGCCCAGAAAAATAAAGTCTGACACTGTTTCCACTGTTTCCCCATCTATCTGCCATGAAGTGATGGGACCGGATGCCATGATCTTAGTTTTCTGAATGTTGAGCTTTAAGGCAACTTTTTCACTCTCCTCTTTCACTTTCATCAAGAGGCTCTTTAGTTCGTCTTCACTTTCTGCCATAAGGGTGGTGTCATCTGCAGACTGAAACTATAGTCACAGACAACTAGCCAATCTGATCACAGCCTAGTCTAACTCAATGAAACTAAGCCATGCCATATGGGGCCACCCAAGATGGATTGGTCATGGTGGAGAGGCCTGACAGATTGTGGTCCACTGGAGAAGGGAATGGCAAACCACTTCAGTATTCTTGCCTTGAGAACCCCATGAACAGTATGAAAAGGGAAAAAGATAGGACACTGAAAGATGAACTCCCCAAGTCAATAGGTGCCCAATATGCTACTAGAGATCAGTGGAGAAATAACTACGGAAAGAATGAAGGGATGGAGCCAAAGCAAAAACAACACCCAGTTGTGAATGGGACTGGTGATAGAAGCAAGATTCAATGCTGTAAAGAGCAATATTGCATAGGAACCTAAAATGTTAGGTCCATGATCAAGGCAAATTGGAAGTGGCCAAACAGGAGATGACAAGAGTGAACATCGACATTCTAGGAATCAGTGAACTAAGATGGACTAGAATGGGTGAATTTAACTCAGATGACCATTATATCTACTACTGCAGGCAGGAATCCCTTAGAAGAAATGGAATAGCCATCATAGTCAACAAAAGAGTCCAAAATGCAGTACTTGGATGCAATCTCAAAAACGACAGAATGACCTCTGTTCATTTCCAAGGCAAACCATTCAATATCACAGTAATTCAAATCTATACCCCAACCAGTAATGCTGAAGAAGCTGAAGTTGAACAGTTCTATGAAGACCTACAAGACCTTTTAGAACTAACACCCAAAAAAGATGTCCTGTTCATTATAGGGGACTGGAATGCAAAAGTAGGAAGTCAAGAAACACCTGGAGTAACAGGCAAATTTGGCCTTGGAGTACAGAATGAAGCAGGGCAAAGGCTAATAGAGTTCTGCCAAGAGAACACACTGGTCATAGTAAACACCCTCTTCCAACAACACAAGAGGAGACTCTACACATGGACATCACCAGATGGTCGCCACCAAAATCAGATTAAGGTTTGTATTCATAAGCAATTAGGATTTCTCACTTCAAGCCTATTTACCTCTACTTTGCAAATAATGCTAACAAACTTGGTTCTCTGATCCCTAAGTACAGGCTTACCCGGCAGCTCAGTGGTAAAAAAAATCCACCTACCAATGCAGGAGACATAAATTTGATCCTGGGTTGGGAAGATTCTCTGGAGAAGGAAATGGCAACCCACTCCAATATTCTTGCCTGGGAAATCCCGTGGACAGAGGAGCCTGGCAGGCTATAGTCCATGGGATCACAAAAGAGTCAGACATGACTTAGCCACTAAACCACAAGAACATAGCGAACTTGAAGTACCTAAATTTGAATAGGGGAAGGGATTGCAACAAGTGCACTGACAGCAGGGAGGAATAGAATCATGGAAGCCTAGCAGTACAGAAGGAAAAGAGCTATAAAATGATCAGAATTTCTAAGGTATATGGCATTCGTGGAGGAGATAAATAGTTGCATAGACTTAGGAAGTTTCTGGGGGAACCACTGAATCACAGCTGAATAAAAATATTGACATATTTAGTAGTATCATTTAAGAATAAAGGACATTCTGTATTTCAAATATATCATATAAAAACAAGCCCATGTTGGTCCTGGTGGGTGTAAAATTATCAGCTATTAGGAAATTTTTAATTTATCCAAAATGTCTCATTCCCTGAAGACTCAGGAAAGTTGAGGTCATTCTACTATATATGAGTGTGTATGCATGCATATGCGCACATATGTATATAAATTATATGAAGTAGAATTTTTGTTGCACTAGAAAACCTCATCCCCCTAACATGCAGTATAATGGATTATTAACTTTTTGGTTGTTGGCTTCCTATAAAAGCATGATCAAAGTGGTTACCTGGAATCCAAAACCTTGAGTTCATGCTTTCTTTTCATCTAATACAACTGAGATCAGAGAAATTACCTCACTGCTCAGTGACTCAATTTATCTATTGGTATAACGAGAAAAACAAAAGCTCAGCTCTCAAGGGTCTGGTGGACTGCTCCCATTTCAAAACTTGGAAATGTTTAATATAAATCCCAATAATAGCCTGGTTTGGGTTATTATTTTTAAGCAAACACCCTTCAAAAAAAAAAAAAAAAAAAAAAGAGGCAAAGGTAGTCAGTCTTTCTTTCCCCAGTTTCTTTCCTTACAGTTTTTCCTTTCCAAAGAACACAACAGAGAAACAAAGAGCCAAGCACTCTGACTCACAATTTTTTCTAATAGTGCTGTGGTCAATTTGCTCCCGCATAAAAAAGTAGTCATGAAGCTTTGAACTCTGGGTCTTGGAAGGCCAAGCATGGAAAAACATCTTTAGCAGAAAGAAGGGCACGTTCCCAATCTGTCCGAATCTGTCCAGTGTGATGCGTCTGTGAAAAGCCCACTTGGGCACACAGCTCCCCTCATTGGAGTCCTTTTCTGATGTTAGAGCTTTCTGACAAAAGAAGGGGCTGAACTTTGCCTTTCAATGAAATCTTGAGTCTAGTTTCTTTTTCAGATCTTACTCATTTCATCCTTAGGATGGTTGCTTAGTTTGAACTTGCTTTTAGGACAAATGCGGAAAATGCTAAAACTTTGTGCCTAGAAAAGCTGGCTCCATCCTTCTTTCAGGGGGAAAAAAAAGTCCTATGTGGTTCAGAAAGCTGAAGGTTCACAGAGAGCCTTCACTTAGAGATTTCTGATATTGAAATTGGTTATTACATCCCAGCAATGAGCAGATATCACGCTTTTTGTTTTCTTCAAGGCTGCTTTCTTAAAGTCTGTCACAGTCTAACATACAACTTTGTAGTGTATGAAGGGCTTTCATGCATGTTCATTCATTTGTGAGACCTGTATGCCTCTGATTTCCCAGTATTTTATAGTTGTGTTTTATTTCTGGTTTTAACTATTTTTTTATTGTTAATTTATTTGGCAGCCTTGGGTCTTAGTTGCGGCACTCCGGATCCCCATTGTGTCATATGAGATTTTTCGTTAGGACACACTGGCTCAAAAGTTGCAGTGCGTGGGCTTAGTTGCTCCATGGCATGGGGAATCTTAGATCCCTGACCAAGGATTGAACCCATGTCCCCTGCATTGCAAGACAGATTTTTAACCACTGGACCACCAGGAAAGTCCCTGTTTTAATTCTTAAAGACACTCACAATCTGAAAAAGATACATATCCATTTTGGTACATGTTTAAATGGCTATTGTCATTCTTTGGCTGAGAAGATTAAGAAGTTGGCTGTTCCTCCGTATTGCCCAGTTGAAAATTTTATCTCAGTACTAAAATCTCATTATCTAAAGTGCTCTACGGACATCTCAAAAGTGTCTTCATTCATCTCCCTGGGAGGAAGTTTCTACAGAAACACTGTCCACTCACTGTTACCAAACACACACCTAACCTGCAGGCCATTCTGTCCCCTGTGCCTTCTCTCTGTTACAGACATTCTTCTTCCTAAATTTCTCCATATTCTCTGGCACTCCTCATCCCAGCCCTCCTGCCTTCTGGGGATTTCACTCTGAACTATTTGCACCATCTGCCCATTACAGCTGTGGTGATCTCTCTCAACCCAGATTGCATCATGACTCACATCTGTTTAAAACCTTTCGGGGATATTTCATGGCCCTCAGATTAATAGAATCCAAACACCATCAGAGGATTTACAAGGTTCTTTTTTAATCTGGGCCTGCCGATCTTTCTAGCTCCATTTCTTTCCATACCACTTGCTGTCACCAAGCCCCGCCCCCCTTTAGATATAGCCAACAGTTTTCTCTGAGCATGCCATAGCTCTTGTTTTTTAGGGCTTTCATTCACACTATTCTGTCTTTTTGTCTGGAACACCCTGCCTTCTCATCATCTCCCATCCCCCTCGAAGCCATCCTTGAACCCCAGAACTGGATTAGGTGGCCCTGCTGTATGCTCACATGTTGCCCCAACATCCCTCTGTGGCATTTAACACTATCACTGTAACTATTTAATTAACAGATTATCTCTCCTCCTGGCCCCATTATAAACCCCATTATGGTCCAAATTGAGTTTGCCTTACTAAGCAGTGTGTTCCACTCCTGAGCCTGAAACCAAGCACAGATATTTAATATTTGTTGAATGAAAGAACGAATGAAAGACACATAAATGATAATCAGAGAAGTACCAATATCAAAGATAAAGCAGTAGATTCAAGATTTAACCAGGGTTCTAGAAAAAGTGAGTGGTCAAAAGTCTGGTCAAAGAAGTCAGAAATCAAAGTCTTGAACAATCAGCAGTGCAAGGTGGCGGAGGAAGAAGAGGTCTAGACAGGCCCTTATCCATAACAGCAAACAGAATCTGGTAGTCACAACACCAGCCAGTCCCTCTCATGCTCATCCTGAGCAAAGTTCCCCAAAGTTTCAGACTGTGATATGAGGACTACCTACATCATGATTCTACATCCCCAGCCAGCCCTACTGACTCAGAATCTTTTCTAGGCTGGGGCCAGAAATCTGCATTTTCAACCAGCACCCCAAGGGATACTTATGTACATTAAGGTCCTGGGCCAGAAGTACAGATAATCACAATAGCTGGTTGAGTAGGGAGAACAAGAGTGGGAAGCAAATACCCTTCCTTGGTGGTGTCTAGCTCGATACTGTGAGCTCCAGTTGCTGTCCATGTGGCCCATGACTCATTGATAAGGATCCCTTTTGCTCTGGTTCATTCATAATGAGCTAACACACAGCTGGTCCATGTGTGACCCTTAAAAGTTCCAACAAGGGTCATGTGTAGGGGGGAGGGGGCATGCTTTCAAAGCACTGTGGTTATAACCCCCACCTAACTTCTCACTGTGGCCTCCCTTCTCTTATCTGGGGCATGGCCCAGTATACTCATCTCCACCTTCTATCTGGACAGCAACCATTTAACCAATGCTCAATAAAACATATTGCCTTGTCCATGACCTGGACAAAGGGCTAATAACAATAATAACTATGAAGAGTCCATTGTAAGCTATCACTCCTCTGAGGAAAACAAAAATGTCCCCTTTAACCCCACTAAGCCTGTGGTTTTAAAACTCTGTCCAATTTTGCATTATTGTCAAAGAAAAATAATTAGATATGGATGACTGAAAAAAAAAAAATCTAGAAAGTTCTGAGTAAAAGAAGTTCACCTCAAACCAGCATTTCCTTATTTGATCTTGTCCTCCAAGCAATCTCATTATTTTCCTTTGGGTTTTACATATAGTTTTGTCCTTTATGGTCATGCCTATAATCTGTCATGCTGACAACAAGTCCAAGGTAAACACCGATTTTTGTTACTATTCTATTATTTATAGCTTATTCTTCACCTTTCTCCCAAGGCTCTGTTCTATCACTGCCATTTGACGTCAGTACACAGCACCTTCAGTTCAGTTCAGTTCAGTCACTCAGTCGTCTCCGACTCTTTGCGACCCCATGAATCGCAGCACGCCAGGCCTCCCTGTCCATCACCTTAAGCCCCCAGTAAACCAGAACGTATGTGATGTGGGCAGGAAAAACAATACATCTTAACTTTCTTGAAGTCATCTGAATCAAATGTTTTAAGTATAATTGAAAACATATTTTTACAAGCAAAGAGAGCCAATAAACTAGAAAAGCAGTATGGAAACATCAGGCTCCACTTCTCTGGTTTTTAATATTCTTCCGTAGAGGACCTTAGGAAGAGGGAGGGGCTTGTATCCCTATATGGAGTCACACACGGGGACAAGTGCTCATCTACAAGCATGGTCCATCTCTCACACATGCTGTATGTATGAAGTTCTAGCAGCAAAAGAAGAGGAAATATATCAGAGCCCCATGGCTTTGTACAACCTCCCTTATATTAATATGGGGCCTTCATAAGCCTTTACACAGGTGGTAAGATTAAGGGGGAGAACCTCATTGCCTTTGTGTCCCTCTGGCCCCCAGATCTAAAACCATGATTATTTTCCTATAATTTTTTAAAAATATAACTACAAAGGAAATATCCTCCTGGGCCAGGTCCCTTTCTCAGTTGCAGTGACACAACTCCCGCTAACTCTGTCGGATAGTATCGTCCTCCTTCTTAGTGTCAAGCATCCCGCTGGGTCTTTCCAGCCCCTGAAACTGGATGTCTACGCCCATGCAGTGGGCCTGGCACTAGGAAGGATTCTGGGCTATGAGACTGAATCCTTGGCACACACTGAATCATTCTGGCACACCAGCTTCTCCTATAATTCCTCTAGCTATGAATTGGAGCAGATGTATTTACTCAATTTATAAAATGGCACTATTCATTAAAGTAAATCACTTGATGTAAAAGAACTAATTATAGAGCTTTTAGTAAAAAAAAAAAAAAAAAGTAAAAGATTTTTACCCTAGAGCTGGGGGCAGAACCAATTTCTGAATCATAGGTTTTTACTGTGTGTATGTATTAAAGTTCCAGGGGACGTGATTTGATTTGACCCAAATTTGCTTAATAGCTAACCATGATGTAACAGGCTTTTACTGTTTGAAGAACAGAATAGCTGTGTATAAAGATATCCTTTTCATTGTCTATGTTTATGTCCATTTGTAAAAATAGACCTCTTATGCAGTGCTGACAAGATAACAGAGATAGGGAGATGATCATACACTATTGGTAAGAGTCTAAATTGATACAACTTTTCAAAGTTGAACCAGTAATTCCATCCCAAGAATCAATATCTGGAGAACTCCTACAACTCAACAACAAAAAGTAAACAATCTAATTTTAAAATAGGCAAAGGAGTGAATAGACATTTCTCTAAAGAAGATACAAATAGCCAACAAATGCATGACAAAGCTGCTCAACATAACTAATCATTCAGTTCAGTTCAGTCGCTCAGTCGTGTCCGACTCTTTGCGACCCCATGAATCGCAGCACGCCAGGCCTCCCTGTCCATCACCAACTCCCAGAGTTCACTGAGACTCACCTCCATCGAGTCAGTGATGCCATCCAGCCATCTCATCCTCTGTCGTCCCCTTCTCCTCCTGCCCCCAATCCCTCCCAGCATCAGAGTCTTTTCCAATGACTCAACTCTTTGCATGAGGTGGCCAAAGGACTGGAGTTTCAGCTTTAGCATCATTCCTTCCAAAGAAATCCCAGGGCTGATCTCCTTCAGAATGGACTGGTTGGATCTCCTTGCAGTCCAAGGGACTCTCAAGAGTCTTCTCCAACACCACAGTTCAAAAGCATCATTAAGGAAATGCAAATCAAAGCCACAGTGAGATACCATCTCATAACCATTAAGATGGCAAATTATTTTTAAAAAACAGAAAATAAGAAATATTGGTGAGGATGCAGAGAAATTGAAACCCTGTGAACCATTTGTGAGAATGCAAAAATGGTGTAGCTACTACAGAAAACAGTATGACAGTACCTCAAAAAATTAAAAATACAATTCCCATATCATCCAGAAAATTCTATCCCTGAGTATTACTCAAAATAATTGAAAGTACAGCCTCAAATATATATTTTATATCCATGTTTGCTGCATAGCAGCACTATTCACAATAGCCAAAAGGTGAAAACAGCCCGAGTCCACTGATTGAAAGATGAACAGATAAACAAAATGTGATATACATATATAATAGAATATTATTCAGTCTTAAAAAGGGAGGAAATTCTGACACATGCTACCACACAGGTGAAATTTGATGATATTATGCTAAGAGAAACAAGCTAGTCACAAAAAGACAAATATTGTATGATTCCATTTATATACCTAAGTAGATACATAAGTAGTCAAATTCATACAGGCAGAAAATAGAATGGTGGTTGCCAGGGGCTGAGGGGAGGAGGGAATGGCGAGATATTATTTAATGAATAGAGTTAATTTAATGAATAGATATAGAATGAAATGAGTTCTGTTAATTGTACAAAAATATGAAAGTACTTAACAATACTGACCTATATACTTAGAGTGGTTAAGATAGTAAATTTTATGCATATTTTACAATTTTTTTAAAAAGAATAATGGTGTTAATTATAGTAATCATGAAAAACAGAAAACATGCAAATCCTCCAAATGGGAAATAGCCATTGAATAGAATTTCACATACTATTGGATAATGTTGTGTATATAAACTTATTAACTCATAAGGATGTCCAGGATCTATGTCTTGAGTCAAGGAGCAATTTTCAGAACAACATGCTTCATTGACTGTATTAGTTTGCTAGAGTTGCCATAACAAAATACTACAGACTAGATGACTTAGGACAATGGAAATGTGTTGTCTCATAGTTCTGAAGGCCAGAAGGCTAAAATCAGGATGTCAAAATTTAATTACTTCAGAGAGCTGTGAGCAAGAGTATATGTTTCATGTTTCTGTATTAGCTTCTGATGGTTTACTGGCAGGCTTCCCAAGTGGAATGGTGAGTTATCATTTAATGGATATAGAATGAGAGTTTTACAAGCCACTTCCCAGGTGGCTCAGTGTAAAGGATCTGCCTGCCAATGCAAGAGATTAAGGTTCAGTCCCTGAGTCAGGAATATCCCCTGGAGCAGAAAATAGCAATCTACTTCAGTATTTTTGCCTGGAAAATTCCATGGACAGAGGAGCCTGGCAGACCCCAATCCATGGGGTCACAAAGAGTCAGACACGACTGAGCACATATGCACACACAAAGGTGTTCATCAAGGTAGATAATTAGGTGGCCTTGGAAAGAATTGGGAACGACAACAATTAGGTGATCCAAAGTTGTTGGAATACTTTTCAGCTGTCAAAATGCAAAACAGTAATATTTCATATTTTCCCCCTAAAAAGGGCTTATGAGTCAATAGCAGAGGAGAAATAGAACTGCACTTGGAGTCCAGAGCCAGAAGGAGCTCCACTTCTGGCACTAGTTGGCTATGTGACCTTAGGTTCTTAACCACATTGGCATTTGCATTTTCATCTTTCAATGTTTCTGTAAATTCCAGATATGCAGTCCCTTGGTCTATGTTTATTCCTATCTGGCTCATACACTTACATTGTACGTCACAACAAAATTTGACTGAGCCTAAAAATAGCCAACTGTCTCTTCTCCTAGATAAAGATCTGAACGCAGAGGCCATTGATCTCAGCCATGTGCTTGAAAGACAGCATGTAGACGATCTGTTATATAATCAGGCAGCCTGATTCTTCCACTCTGCCTCTGCAGAATGTCTGTGCCACCCTTTGCTACTGCTATTGGAGAGACAGCTTTCAGTGCACACCCATATAACAGAGTTGAACCCCACAAACCTAGGTCAGTCCTTCAGAGATTTCTTCATTCCTCCATTCAATCAGGAAGTAATGATTAAGTACCCCCTATGAGTCAGGACTACACCAGGTCCTAGGGATTCATTGATCAGCAAAATAAACAAGTCCCCTATGTGGCTGAACAAGGTCAAGAAAACACCTAATTACAAGACAATATAGAATGTGTTTTGGCAAAAGAATTGCTGAGTGCTCAGGGAAGCCTGGCTCTCTGAGTTAAGGAACCCTAACTCAGATTCAAAAGGTTTTCCAAAAGTCTTCTTTTCATGGAATTGCATCAGCTCAGCTTTGAAATCATGAGTTCGGTAATTTTGCCCACTACCCACTAGCTTTCCAAGAATTTCGTCTTTCAGTTGTGTCCATGGTTGCTGGGGAAGGGCGGGGCTCAGGCAGGGAGTAACCACCCCGTGCGCTTCAGTTGCTCAATGAAGAGAAACAACGGCATATGGAACCCGGAAGCATTCTTCCAGCTTTTTGGATGGTGCCATGTGTCGGAAACGACTGGAGCGACTTAGCAGCAGCAGCAGCATGTTTTCACTGGACATAGGAGAATCCACTTTGTCAAGGCTATGTGTAAAAAGGAGTCAGATACTAGCTCATACGGCCTGAGCATAATGAGACATATTTATTCCTTATTCATCAGTCAATATCAATCATAGCCCACCCCTGACTCTTACCAACCAGTACATCAAACACAAAGCGTCCCTTCGAAAGGCTTTGGCGTGCATGTTGTTATTTCTTTAGGCACCGCACATGCCAAGGTGATAGGGCTCTGGTTTCTCCAAATATCCTGAGAATTCTTGTTTCCTGTCCCCATTTTCTCTGTGTTGACCTACAGAGCTCAAGCAAATGTACAGTTGTGTTTTGTAAAAAAGTTTGAAAGTAATTCTGATCAAAATGGTAGTGATGGTGGTGGTGTTTCGTTTTGTCTTTTCACTGCAATAAGCTCTATGAATGTTCTAAATCCCAGTGTAAGCTTATGTGCGGCACTTTGACATTGTATCTTCCAGCAATACTTGCTGTCATTTTTTCCCTATAATTGACTTCTAAAATCATGGGAAATCTATGCTAGAGGAAGCAAGCTTGATTTTAAAAAGGGCTGGAGACGAGATATTGTTTTTCCCACAGAAAGGGCTATATACCTGTATCCCTTATTGAAGCCAGATTTTTTTGGAATTTTTAAAAAATATAAATTTTTTTTATTTCTTTGTATATCTAAGAAGAAAAAAATTGGTTAAGTTTTTTCCTAACCCTGCCTCAATTCTATAAATTCTTTACCACAATTTTCTGTGTAGAACGGACATTTCATCACAATTCATTGATTTGGAAGCTACAAAAATAAACAGGCCTATCTCTAATTACCAAATGTTCACTCCATATAGCAGCAACCTCAGACCTGAGTCTATCCATGGGATCTATGAAGACTTCTTGTCCCTGAGTTTTCTCTCTGCCCCAACTGGGAAAAAGTATGGTGGGCTGTGTGGTTTTGCTTCACATTCATAGTTTAATCAGCTTTCCTGGATCCTCAGTTAGGTTCTTCCCTCTTCCCTGGTGGCTCAGATGATAAATAATCGGCCTGCAATGTGGGAGACCCAGGTTTGATCCCTGGATCAGGAAGATCTCCCAGAGAAGAAAATGGCAACCCACTCCAGTATTCTTGCCTGCAGAATCCTATGGACAGAGGAGCCTGGTGGGCTACAGTCCATGGCGGTGCAAAAAGTCGGACATGACTGAGCCACTAACACTTTCACTTTCTCTGTAATATATGCATTCAGGGAACAAAAATTCAGATCAGTATGGAAAGTTACAGAAAGGGGAGATTAACTTTGTTGGTTTCAACTTCCAATTGAAATTTGTTTTACATCCTTGTATAAATCAGTTTCCCTTTCTTTACTTTCCTTACTCTCTCAGCAATAAGAGACATCTACTTTTCTCAAACAAATGCTATGGCAATTTAATAGAAGAATAGATATAAAACAGAACTTGAGTTTGTGGAAGAAATCTGTCTTTCTGCTAAAGTTCTGTAATTAACCACACATCCTTTGGCAGGTTTTAACCTCTAATCTTCATTTTCCTCATCTGTCAATTTAAGGCCAGGCTAATGCATTGTCCATTTATTGTCTATTCTGTACCAGTTTCTATGGAGAGCATTTATCATGTTACTATTTTATGTTGGTATTATTGTTCAGTTGCTAAATCATTTCCAACTCTTTGCAACCCCATGAACTGCAGCAGGGCCGGTTTCTGTGTCCTGGAGGAGTTTGGACTTTTCTGTCCTATCTCCCAGAGTTTTCTCAAATTCATGTCCATTGAGTCAGTGATGCTATCTCATCATCTCATTCTCTGCCACTCTCATCTCCTTTTGCCTTCAATCTTTCCCAGCATTGAGGTCTTTTCCAATGAGTTGGATCTTCACATCAGATGGCCAGAGTGTAGGAGCTTCAACTTCAGCATAAGTCCTTCCAATGAATGTTCAGGACTGCCTTCCTTTAGGATTGACTGGTTTGATCTCTTTGCAGTTCAAGAGACTCTCAAGAGTCTTCTCCAGCACCTCAATTCAAAAAAGCATCAATCCTTTGATGCTAAGCCTTCATTATGGTCCAACTCTCACATCCATACATGACTACTGGAAAAACCATAACTTTGACTATATGGACCTTATTGGCAAAGTGATGTCTCTGCTTTTTAGTACACAGTATAGGTTTGTCATAGCTTTTCTTCAAAGGAGCAAGCGTCTTTTAATTTCATGGCTGCAGTCACCATCTGCAGTGATTTTGGAGACCATGAAAAGAAAATCTGTCACTGCCTACATTTTTTCCTCTTTTATTTGCCATGAAGTGATGGGATCAGATTCCACAATCTCAGTTTTTTGAATGTTGAGTTTTAAGCCAGCTTTTTCACTCTACTCTTTCACCTTCATCAAGAGGCTCTTTAGTTCCTCTTCACTTTCTGCCATGAAAGTGGTATCATCTGCATATCTGAGGTCATTAATATTTCTCTTGGCAATTTTGATTCCAGCATTTTGCATGATGTACCCTGCATATAAGTTAAATAAACACGGTGACGACATACAGCCTTGTCATACTCCTTTCCCAATTTTGAAGAGGCTTGTTCTTCTATGTCCAGTTCTAACTGTTGTTTTTTGACCCACATACAAGTTTCTCAGGGGATAGGTAAGACGGTCTGGTATTCTCAACTCTAAGAATTTTCCACAGTTTGCTATGATAGACAAAGTCAAAGGCTTTAGTGTAGTCAATGAAGCAGAGGTAGATTTTTTTTTTAATTCTCTGACTTTTTCTATGATCCATCAGATGTTTGGTGATTTGATCTATGGTTCCTCTGACTTTTCTAAACCCACCTCATACATCTGGGAGTTCTCAGTTCATGTACTGCTAATGCCTAGCTTGAAGGATTTTGAGCATTACCTTTCAAGCATGTGAAATGAGCCCAATTGTACAGTGGCTGGAACATTCTTTGGCATTTCCCTTTTAGGCATTAGAATGAAAACTGACCTTTTCCAGTCCTGTGGCCACTGCTGAGTTTTCCAAATTTGCTGCCACATTGAGTGCAGCACTTTAAAAGCATCATCTTTTAGGATTTTAAATAGCTCAGCTGGAATTCCATCACCTCTACTAGCTTTGTTCATAGTAATACTTCCTAAGGCCCACTTAACTTCACACTCCAGGATGTCTAGCTCTAGATGAGTGACGATGCCATCGTGGTTATCTGGATCATTAAGACATTTTTTGTATTGTTCTTCTGTGTATTCTTGCCACCTCTCCTTAATTTCTTCTGCTTCTGTTAGGTCTAATGATGGGCACAATAAAGGACAGAAATGATAAGAACCTAACAGAAGTAGAAGGGATTTTATTTTGAATTCACAGTAACTCTATTTGAAAGGAATTATAATCTGCATTTTTTAGATGAAGAAATAGATTCAGAAGGTTAAGTAACTTTCAAAACATGTATCTTGGTCACTCAAATATAGAACCTGAATCTAAACCTTTATTTCTTCCCATTCCAAAGTCCTAATTTTAATTGCTGAAATATGCTATCACCTAAATGAGCTCTGAGCACCCTAAACTAGTCCTTCAGATTCTATATCCTGATCCATGGAACTACTTATTTCATTGCAAGAAGTATTAGCAGTAAGTTATTATTGTTGATTTTATATAGAATAAAAAATAGTCATATTCAATATTTTTAACTACTTTTATATTGTGAATGGTAGAGAAAAAAGAACTATCAGGTAGCTTCATCTTCTTTGACTTTTTCTTCCAAAAGCGTTCGACCCAAACAAATGCTTTTTTCCCCTTTGTTAAAAGATTCTCTCAAATAGAGACGATATAGCCTCCCTTAGAAGACCATCTATCGCTTACTTGCTTACTATTGAAAGAAAGATTTTTTCCTCTGTCTGGTGTGGCTCCCTTCAATTCTAATTTATAGTCAGTACATCAGGGTGAATTTGATCACTGTTTCTTATCCCTTTCTCCTGGTGAGAAATAATAGGACAGAATATGCTTAAGGGAAGATACAAAAATGTTGTACTGAGACACGACAAGGAATGTTAATTCCTTCTTGCAATCAGTGTTTGGCGGGGTGTCTGTAGAGAGTAAACGCAGAAGGAATGAAATGTCTATAGACGGACAGATGAAAAGTGCTAGTCTTACATAAAAGGAAACTTCATTTTCTGCTTTTCTTTTAAATAACAAAATGTCAATATCATCTGTGACTAGGCTTTCTGGACTTGGAGAAATAACACATAAGGAAGAGGGTGGAGAGGAAGGAAAGGTAGCTCCAACTGATAGTTGACTGATTTCATCAAGAATTATCTAATGTGTTTAATAAGAATTATCTTCTACATATGTGCTGGCCCAGAAAATGAAAAATGTCTTGTCTATCAGTCTTTGAAGAATTGAATCATGATTTTCTTATCAGTGAAACAAAGAAACACTTGAGAAGATAATAGAGCAAATTTAAAAAAAAATAGAAATGAATGAGAATTTGTAGATGTCTTTTTTTTTTTTCACTTTGGCAAAGCTATTATAAATAGCATTTTTTAGACTGTCTGACTAAAACAAAACAAATGTTTCCTGTCAGCATGGAAAAAAAAATTCCTGTCTAAAATTGTGTTATCTGGTTTTTAGCCCACTTAATTAAGAAAGCTGCTAAATGTCATGCTACATGTCATCAAATGCCCTTTTTAAAACTGATTTCAATTTTTCATGAGTTCATCCAGTTTTTGTGTTCTCACTGTTTAATCCTTTAGGATTTTTTTAAAGTAGACTCTTCATTTCTAAAAGTCAAAGATACACTATTCTTGCTATAACTGCTTTTTGCACGTCAGAGTTAAAAATATACCAGAATACAGAAATTCACTAAGATCATATACCAAACTATAATATGGTCTCACACATTTCACTGATAGTTGCTTTTAAAGAAAAAAGCTGGATATGGAAACTACTTGAGCTGAATTGAGCTATAGTAAGTCTGACCATCTAATTTTTCACATTAAAAAAAACCTGAGACTCAGAACTTGAACAAAATGAAGATCACAAAGTTAGTAGTGGAAATCAGGGATAAGCTGGCTTCAGTGACACAGTGTTCTATACGTATTTAACTAACTGCTATGTGCCAGGCATAGTATCGGGTTTTGATTATACAAAAGTGAAAAAGACAGGGCTGAAGAATATTATAATCCAATGGGAGAGTAAAGTAAATAAATTGGTAGGTACACTTTTGTGTAACAGACAGGTTACAGTAGCTTAAAACAATGTACATTTATTATTGCACAGCTTCAGAGGATCAGAGACTGAGCAAAATTTAGCTGGATCCTCTGCTTCAGGGTCTCTTATAAAGTTTCAGTCAAGTACCAGCCAGAGCTGAGGTCTTATTTGAAAGCTCAACTGGAAAAGGATTTGTTTTTCAAGCCCATGTGGTGTTGGCAGGATTTAGTTCCTCGTGGCCTGTCAGACTGAGTTCTTCATTGTGTCTAGCTGGCTTTTGTCTAAAGGCAATCCTCAATACCTTGCCACATGGACCTCCCCAACATGCCTGCTTCTTTTATCAAGGTGTGTAAGTCAAAAGGGCAACAGCTAGAATCTGCTAACAGGATGAAGGCAGGCATAATTGGGGGCCATTTTAAAGTTTATTCACCAGTTGTTTTGTTTTTTTTTTTAATTGGAGGATAATTGCTTTACAATGTTCTGTTGGTTTCTGCCATACATCAACATGAATCAATCATAGGTATACATATGCCCCCGCCCTCTTGAACCTCCCTCCAACCCTTCACCACATCTTACCCCTCTGGGTTGTCATAGAGCACCAGCTTGAGCTCCCTGCATCATACAACAAATTCCCACTGGCTATCTATTTTACATATGGTAATGTATATATGTTTCAATGCTACTCTCGAAATTTGTCTCACTCTCTCCTTCCCCGACTGTGTCCACAAGTCTGTTTTCTGTGTCTGTGTCTCTGTTGCTGGCCCACAAATAGGAGCCGTGCCATTTTCCTAGATTCCACATATATGTGTTAATATATGATTTTTTTTTCTTTTTTGACTTACTTTTTTTCACTTACTTCATTCATTTTAACAGGCTCTAGGTTCATCCACCTCACTAGAAGTGACTCAAACTTGTTGCTTTTTATGGAGTAATATTAATGGAGTAATATTCCATTGTAAATATGTACCACAACTTCTTTATCAATTCATCTGTCAACGGACATCTAGGTTGCTTCCATGTCCTGGCTATTGTAAATAGTGCTGCAGTGAACACTGGGTTACATGTGTCTTTTAGAATTGTAGTTTTCTAGGATATCTGCCCAGTAGTGGGATTGCTGGGTCATATGGTAGCTATATTCTTAGTTTTTAAAGAAATTTCCATATTGTTCTCCATATGGCTGTATCAATTTACATTCCCACCAACAGTGTAAGGGGTTCCCTTTTCTCCACATCTTCTTCAGCATGTTTTGTTTGTAGGTTTTTTGATGATGGCCATTCTTACCAGTGTGAGGTGATACTTCACTGTAGTTTTGATATACATTTCTCTAATAATAAGCTATGTTGAGCACTTTTTCATGTGTTTATTAGCCATCTGTATGTCTTCTTTGGAGAAAAGTCTGTTTAGGTCCTCTGCCCATTTTTTGATTGGGTCATTTTTCTGATATTGAGCTACATGAGCTGCTTATATATTTTGGAGATTAATCCTTTGTCAGCTGCTTCATTTGCAATTATTTTCTCCCATTCTGAGGGTCGTCTTTTCGTCTTTCACCACAGTTTTAGAGTAAAACATGATAAATCTTGTGAACGAGAAAGGCACAGGGGCTGTGGGAGCACAGGAGATAGGCTCTGAACCAGACTAAGGAGGCGGGGCTATCATTTGTTGAATTTTAAAGGATGAGGGGGTCATCAGATCAATGAAGAAGGAAAGACAGTCATTCCAGGCAGAAGTCAGGTCTGTAAATGCATAAGGGAATTAAAAACTACAACATTTTAAAAGTCTTTAAAGGTAAGTAGGAATGGCACAATATCAAATAATTGGAAAAGATAATGTTTGGTTAGGATCAGCAAATTTTAATGTTGAAGACTCCAGATGGAGAAACTAAGGCTCAGAGACATTATGCCCAGCACATGGTAGATATTCAATAAATATTGAACAAAATGAAATGTCTTTGTAGCACTAGAACTGAGATTCCACTCTCATACCCCAAATAGTAACCATATACATCAACCTCCATATCTTTAAGAAAATTAGGAAAGAAAATTACGAGTGTTGGGAGACAGAAGAAAAGCATATTCTATAGTAAAAAGAAATCTAGAGATAACCAGAAGCTACTGGAAAAGAAACAGATAATTAGATTTCAATTCTAATTTCTATTCATAGAAGTGAAAATGAAAGAGAAAATTCCTTTGGTATGATACCAGTCAGTTCTTTGGGGAAACAAAAAGAGAAGAAATAAAGAAAAAAACTTTAGACATATAAGGTAATAATGAAATTTTTGCAATTAGTCCTTTCACTACATTCCAGAGGAAAAAAGTTTCCCAGAGCCTTTTTCTTGAACTTACCAAATTCCTGTACAATTTTTGACTCAAAAACAATACATCACCTCTAGGATCCAAATAAAGAAAGATGGCTTATATTTTCACATATTTATATCAGGCTTAGCACTTTTGGGGGGGAGGCCTTGGTCTGAAATACACACGTTTTATATTTCAGCTGAAGAATTTATTTCAAATGAGGTTAAAAAAAAACAAAGTACTACCACTCAGACATTAGCTGTAATTACCTAAAAAACAATATTTTAAAGTCATAACCATTATAGGAAGCTTTTGAACCAAAGAGGAATTTGAGTAATAATAATCATATCTCTTATTGCATGTCACTTATGATTGCCTGAAATGCACTGAATGGAATTTTACATTTACAATTCTTCTACTCATAAAGTCAGCCTGAAAGTGAAAGTGTTAGTCACTCAGTTGTGTCTAACTCCTTGTGACCCCATGGACTACACCCCGCCAGGCTCCCTGTCCATGGAATTCTCCAGGGAAGAATACTGGAGTGGGTTGCCATTCCCTTCTCCAGGGGATCTTCCTGATCCAGGGATCAAACCTGGGTCTCCCACACTACAGGCAGATTCTTAACCATCTGAGCCACTATGGAAAGTCAGCCTAATGTTAGTCAAACTTAGTCATCCTGTGGCCAATGGGTACTTGGATGGGGCTTGGAACCAGCTTTTAGAGAGAAAGAAGGGGACTGTGAAATCTGTTAGAGAAGACTCCCTATTTTTGCTGCCTCTGAAGATGCTGGGTTGGTTGCCTTCTTTCCTTCTCAGTGTGACACATCCAGTGTGTGTGTGGATGTATTTGTGTGTGTGTGTGTGTGTGTGTGTGTGTGTGTGTGAGAATCTGTGTGACTCATACGGAGAGAGTGTATAAAATGTATAATTTATTCTATACAAATCTGCAACCAAAATCTTTGAGAACAAAAGTTTAAAGAATATGGAGCATGTATATTTAAAATAGATAACCAACAGGGACCTACTGAATAGCACAGGGAACTCTGCTCAATATTCTGTAATAACCTAAAAGGGAAAAGAATTTGAAAAGAATAGATACATGTATATATATGCCTGAATCACTTTGCTGTACATCTGAAACTAACACAATATCATTAATCAGCTCTGCTGCTGCTGCTGCTAAGTCACTTCAGTCATGTCCAACTCTGCGCGACCCCATAGACGGCAGCCCACCAGGCTCCCCCGTCCCTGGGATTCTCCAGGCAAGAACACTGGAGTGGGCTGCCATTTCCTTCTCCAGTTCAGGAAAGTGAAAAGTGAAAGTCAAGTCACTCAGTCGTGTCTGACTTCTAGCGACCCCATGGACTGCAGCCTACCAGGCTCCTCCGTCCATGGGATTCTCCAGGCAAGAGTACTGGAGTGGGGTGCCATTGCCTTCTCCTAATCAGCTCTACTTCAATAGAAATAAAAAAACTAAAAAAACAAGTGAAACAGAATATAGAACATGAACAAAGGGGAAGGAAGATGATTTAAAAGGAATAGGAATGAAATTATTTTTAAATATGAAAAAGTAAAGATAATAACTTAGATGTATGTGATACCAGAACCTTCTTGGAGCATATTGTAGAAGAGACAATTCTTCATATTCTTTACAGTTCAGAAATATTTTTTAATTTCTTTGATGAGGGATGCTTTAAAGCAGAAAATTTTAAATTCTTGGTGATGTATACCAGGGTTTTTTTTTTTTTAATATTTATTTATTTAGCTGCCAGGTCTTAGTTGTGGCACATAGGATCTTTAGTCTTCATTACAGCATGTGGGATCTTTAGTTGCAGGGTGTGGGATCCAGTTTCCTGACCAGGGATCAGACCCAGGCCCCCTGCATTGGGAGCTTAGCCACTGGATCACCAGGCAAGTATTCATATACCAAGTTTTAAGAGGAGTAAGTATTCAATTATCTAAATCATCTCTCCCAAATCTGCTACAAAAGAAAAAAGCAGGACTTTGGGAACTTTGGTTATTCAAGTGATTGTCTTCTATAGAACACACTAGCTGAATTAAATGGAGCTATCCACTTTAGACGGAGAAGGCAATGGCACCCCATTCCAGTCCCCTTGCCTGGAAAATCCTATGGACAGAGGAGCCTGGTAGGCTGCAGTCCATGGGGTCGCTAAGAGTCAGACGCGACTGAGCGACTTCACTTTCATGCATTGGAGAAGGAAATGGCAACCCACTCCAGTGTTCTTGCCTGGAGAATCCCAGGGACGGGGGAGCCTGGTGGGCTCCCGTCTATGAGGTCACACAGAGTTGGACACGACTGAAGTGACTTAGCAGCAGCATCCACTTTAGAAAAGTGTTAGTCAATCATGTCAGACTCTTTGAGCCCCCATGGACTATAGCCTGCCTGGCTCCTCTGTCCATGGGATTCTCAGGCAAGAATACTGGAGTGGGTTGCCATGCCCTTCTCCAGGAGATCTTCCCAACCCAGGGATCGAACCCAGGTCTTCTGCATGGCAGGTGGGTTCTTTGTCATCTGAGCCATCCACTTTAGAGCCCAAGAGCTTTTAAAGAGAAAAGACACAAGTTATCTGGAACTGTTGAAACCTGAAGACCTCCATAGAGGCCGTCAGAAAACTAATTTGTAGGGAATCCCCACATCTCAGAGCAGGAAAAATTAAACTTTCACACTTCCAAAAAAGCAATTGGAAAAAGAGGTAGAAAACCTATTCTCTATTTCAATATCTAAGTTTCTTTTTTTTTTTTTTAATTGATATATAGTTGATTTGCAATGTGTTAGTTTCAGGTATACAGCAAAGTGACTCAGCTATACACATATATAGATTCTTGTTCGTGTTCTTTTCCATTATGGTTTATCACAAGATATTGAATGTGGTTCCCTGTGCTATTTGGTAGGACCTTGCTTTTTTGTATGTTTTATATATAGTAATTTGTTTCTGCTAACCCCAAATTCCTAATTTAACCCCCGACCCCCTTTCTCCTTCAGTAATCATAATTTTTTTCTGTGTCTGTGCATCTGTTTCTATTTTGTAAATAAGTTCATTTGTGTCATATTTTAGATTCCACATTTAAGTGATATCATTTAGTATTTGTCTTTCTCTTTCTGCCTTACTTCACTGAGTATGATAATCTCTAGTTGCATCCGTGTTGCTGCAAATGGTCATATATATATATGACCACATCTTCTTTATCCATTCATCTGTCAGTAGACATTTAGGTTGCTTCCACACCTTGGCTATTATAAATAGTGCTGTGAACATAGGGATGCATGTATCTTTTTGAATTAGAGTTTTTTCTGATTATATGCCCAGGGGTAGGATTGCTGAATCATACAATAACTTTATATTTAGTTTTTTAAGGAACCTCCATATTGCCCTCCATAGTGGCTGCACCAATTTACATTCCACCAACAGCATAGGAAGGTTCTCTTTTCCCTCTCTTTTCTCTCCAGCATTTGTTATTTATATACTTTTAAATGTTGGCCATTCTGACCAGTGTGAAGCGGTACCTCATTGTAGTTTTGATTTACATTTCTCTAATAATTAGCTTTACTATCTATATTTCTTATATGTAGATGACATTGCTGCTTTTTTGTACAAAAGTAACTATTTGATTTATGGGGAAGATTTTTGTACTTCTATTTTGAAACTACTCTTTCTTATCTTCCATGTTTTCTTAACTGCTCTTATATTTTCTGTCTTTTTTTCTCTCTGGCCTTCATTCTGAGTGCCTTCCCTGTGTCTTCAGTTTATCTAGGTTTTGTTTAAGTCATCTCTTGGGTTAGACTCTAAGGTTGTATTTCTACACTACTTGGGTTATTTAAACTCAGGTCCCACAAAGAGCCTGGATTTGGACTTCCGTTTTCCACCATGGCCAGGGAAATTATCTGTTTCTAAGCCATATCCCCATGCTATATCCCAAGCCTGTCCCTGGACTTCTACCTCCCCGTATGAATTGGACAGGATACTCGCAGATATATTTCCCCATTGTACAAAGTGCTTTAGACATTAGTTCTTAACGCGTATATCCAGGCTAATACCCTTGGCCTGCATGGCATCAACCATCACTCATTGCAATGACGTAAGTTCCCTCTATTTCCTACTACTTATAAAACTTATCTTTCTGTCTTTTGAACTCAGCTTTATAGCTCATAATTTTTAATTTCTATTTTAGCTGGCTTTACCACATATTTTGAGTTAGAATATATGTTTCCTACATCTGCTTAGTCAGCCAACCATCCCAGAAATGAATTTTGATGCTGAAAAAAATTAATTTGGGGATTCTGTAACTAGATATCTTATAAAAGTGCGCTTTGCATGTAAGAAATAGATTCACTGCTTTGAATTATCAAACTTTCACTTCTGTTGACTCTTCCATTTTTGGTGAACTTTTTTTTAACATTTAAGAAATCCTTTGTAGTGAAAAATGATACAAGGATGTTAAGTCTGTATCTGACTCTTTGCGACCCCATGGATTATAGCCCACAGAATTTTCCAGGCAAGAGTACTGGAGTGGGTTGCCATTTCCTTCTCCAGGGGATCTTCCTGACCCAGGGATCAAACCGGGGTCTCCTGCATTGCAGGTAGACACTTTACCTCTGAGCCACCAGGGAAGCCCTATAAGAATCACTACATGTGCTTAATTAATGGGCAGCACATAGTTTAGTATGACTTACTTTGGTACAAAAAAAATAATGAGGGAGAAGCGTTTGGTTGCCCTCCTTGATTAAGAGTAAATTTCCTTGCATTTTCTAGTGAAAAACAGGCTGAGTAAAATTTCAGATTCTGATATTAGAGACACCCTTCTTCCCTTCAAAATCTATTATGAGACTACCACCACCCATCAATTTGCCTAAATTATTTTACATTTCTTTATAATAGTTTTAAAATATTTTTTTGCCTTTGGTGTAAATAACTTGAGTTTATTATTCATTGAATTAAGCAGTGTCCCTATTGTTAGTCCTTAACATTTATATGAAAGTAAATTTTAAACAACAGTATTTGAGGAGAAAAAAAATGTTTTTGTTTTTCATTGTTATTTTATTTTCCTGCCTTTGTTTCACTCATTGTGATTCTGAAACAACTGTTGACTTTGGGCTATTTCTTTTAAAAAATCTATCTTATATTCAAGTTTAAAGAAGTAGCAGAGTATAGATGTTGAGATTCCCAGTTCTAGAGTCAGACTGACTGAGTCTGAATCCAGACTCCACCAGTTATTACTAAGTGCCCAACTGTGGGTAAGCTTCTTAACTTCTGTGTACCTCACCTTCCACATCTGGACAACAGGGATGACAAGGGTGAGAATGATAGTGCCTACTACACAGGGTGTTATAAAGATTAAATGAATTAATACAGAGAGAAAATTTAAACCTGTCCTCAATGGACATTATTATTATTATAGTTCAAATTTCCATAAGGCTTTTGGCACAGGCATCTCTAAGAGAGTGTTTCTAACTATAACCTAGCCTAATGATTTCATAGTTTTATGGAAATGTCTCAAGGTACAATATCTTGAAGCATATTTTTTTAAAAAAGAAAAAAAAAAACAGGGCTTTCCAGGTGGTGCTAGGCGTAAAGAATCCACCTGTCAGTGCAGGAGATGCAAGAGATGTGGGTTTGATCCTTGGGTTGGGAAGATCCCCTGGATTAGGAAACGGCAATCCACTTTAGTATTCTTGCCTGGAAAATTCCAAGGACAGAGGAGTCTGGCAAGCTATAGTCCATGGAGACATAAAGAGTCTGACATGACTGAGTAACTGAACACACACATACACATAGAAAAAAAATCAATCCTATGCTATCTCTTTTCATGATCTTACTTTTTTTTCATGAATGGATATCTTAAAGGGAATGAATCCAAATAAGCCTTCCTTTTTGAAATCAAAAACGTTTGTTGAGGCTGGTGACAGGAAGTCCTTTGGGAATGGAGGGAGTTGAGGAAAAAGAGGAACATCTTAGTTCTGTGGTCAGAGGGGGCCCCACGCTCCCCTGCTGGTCCTGTGAGCCAAGATAAACAAGCTTGGCAAGGAATGCCTTGCTCACTCCACCCTGTCAACTTGAAGGTGAAGGTTTTCAACTGTGGTATTGCTACTCCACCCAAATTCTGTTCCATTTTTAATATAGCTTTGTGATGAAGTGAATTGTATCCATTTTTTAAAAAGTCTTGAAGGTGTGGCTGACAAGGAAAGCAATATCCTGCCACAGGTTCAGACTTGAAAGGCCCCCCAGCCCTAGCTCATGGCCCACCCTCTCTAGTCTGGTTTGTATAGCTCAGGCTCTGCATTTTGTTCAGTAAAAGCAACAACATCTACGTACCTTACCACCTGGGGATATGCCATAAAATGTCCCTAGTTGTGTGTGCCCTGGCAAACACCCAGGTAGACAACTGAGCTCACACTGACCAGTCACAGGAAGAACATTAGTGCACCTTGCTTTCCTCAACAATGTGTTGCTGTAACTCTGCATGAAAATCAAGTGTTTGCAAGTTAAATCACTTCTTGAGTGCACTGGGAATTTGCCGCTTAATAAATGCTACAGAGGGTTATTGACTGAATAATAAAATCCCTTTTTAAAATAATAATGACCCTTTAGTTTATCTGTTTTCACTTTTAGAATTGTGGAATATGATTAAAGCAAGTTTAGCATTAGTTTTCTACTAATGCGTCATTTGGTCGTGTCTGACTCTTTGCAACCCTATGGACCGTAGCCCACCAGACTCCTTCGTTCTTGGGATTCTCTAGGCAAAAATACTGGAGTGGATAGCCTTTCCCTTCTCCAGGAAATCTTTCCAACCCAGGGATCAAACCCCAGTCTCCTGCTTTGCAGGCAGATTCTTTACTGTCTGAGTCACCAGGGAAGTCTACCATAGGTGTCACTTAATCTTTGAGAGCTCAGTTTTCTTTAGGGGAATATTAGAGCACCAGACTCAATGACCTTTCCAATCCCTCCCAGCTTGAAATTCACTTTCTTACCAAGGCAGTCTAGGCATAATTGGAGAAATGTCTTTTTGCTTGGTTTTTCTTTCTGATTTTATCACTCCATTCATAGTCTACGGAAGAGTATGCTTCCACCAACAGCTTGTAGAACAGTTCCATTTGACATTTCACAATGGCATAGAGAGCTACAGCCATAGTCAACTGAAATTTTGAAGATCCTCAAAAATCTCTTCCCATTGCTACCTTCCTTGCTTTATTTTTGGTCCAGAGAAAAATCATTTTCAAAGATCAGAACTGCTTCTTTCAACTTCACAGATCAAGACCTTCTTTCTGGATGGTTCCCTGGAGCATAAGGCACTACATACAATATTTAATTATTTGCTACGAGTACCAATGATGCACAAAAGGACGATCATGTTAACTTCATATCCTAGAAAAAGAGTACTACAGGTTAATTAGGTTACTCTCCCAAGTCACCCAGTCAGTAACTAATGAAGATAAACACACTTATTTCTGTGACAGAATTACTAGCCTGTACTGCTTAAAATGGAAATATCTGACAACAGAAGCATTTTAGTTAAAAACTTTCCTTATCATCCCCACTGAACATCACACTCTTCATTCAGGGAAACTATGCATTCACCAACACATCCTTGGAATAATTTCAAGAACAAAAGGTAATTGAAGGGTGATATTTATGAGCAGTTGGCAGTATGCCTCAGTTTATAGATGCAACAAGTCCCTAAAAACAAGTATAACTATTATTAATAGCATTTTGACTCCCCTGTGGCTGAAGAAGTACTTTCATATTAATGTAAACATTTGATGTCACAGGGATAGGAAAGAGTCTTTGATTTACATCCGTATTATTTCATCTAATTGCATAAACGTATGTGATAATAGGAAATGGCTTGGCAAACTTCAAGGAGTGAGCATTGTATTTGGCATTATTATTGGCTGTAGAAATAGTATTGTAAACTATTAGCTGACATTTAAAAGATTATTAGAAGATACTATGAAACACTTTATGCCAGTAAATATGACTATTTATGTGAAATTATTACCAGACTGATACCAAAAAGAATAGAAAACCTAAACTGTCTGATATTATGAAAGAAATTGAACCAATTTTTATAAGACTTTCCACAAAGAAAACTCTACTTACCAAATAGTTTCACCAGTGAATTACTTCAGAAAGAATAAATAACACTAGCACCAATACTTCCAGAGAATAGAAAAAAGGGATAAGAGACACTTTTCTATTGTTTATCAGCCCAGCAGAACCTTACAAGGACTTTACAAGAAACAAAAATAGTAGACATATAGATGCAAAAATCATAAACAACAGTAGCATGTCCAAATGGGCTCTTTTCAGGAATGCAAGGATGGTTTATGGTTCAAAAATTAATCAATGTAATTCAACACATTTACAGGAAAAAAAAGAAATCATGTAACATGCAATAGTTTCAAAAAATTTTTCATACAATTCAACACCTGTTGATGATAAAAGTATCTAGCAAACCAAGGGGACTTTTTTAATCTGACAGTGTATTTACAAAAATCTTACAACAAACATTATCTTTACTTGTGAATTTTGGAACAAGGCAAGGATGCCCACTATGATCATTTTTGTTTGAATTATACTTAAGGTCCCAGTCAATGCAATAAGACAAAACAAACAAACAAACAAAAGGCATAAGAATAGGAAAGGGGAAATATAATTTTCAGTATTCATTATTAAAATTAATAAATGTATATACAAGCCCATTGGATACAAGTTTCAATATCTAAAAAATTATTCATTTCTATACAAACATAATACAAATAGAAAATGAAATT
Organism: Bos javanicus; assembly: GCF_032452875.1. NCBI lineage: Eukaryota > Metazoa > Chordata > Mammalia > Artiodactyla > Bovidae > Bos > Bos javanicus. The sequence continues at coordinate 44,262,024 of NC_083868.1, forward strand.
TTTAAAAGACATCATTTACAATAGCATTTAAAGCATTAGCTTGTTAGTTATGTGCAAAGAAATTTAGAGAACAGACATCAAGAAATTACTGTTTTAAGAGATAATCTGATGGGACAAGTGCTGAAAAAAAAAAGATCCAAAATCCATGTAAATATAACTGAATTTTGATAGTAATTTTCTAAAACCAATCTCCAAATCTTTCTTCCTCTTTCTCTCTTTTGTTAGCTGCTACATTTCTTAAAAGCAGGCTATCATAAAATTTGAATATTCACCAGTGATTCACTGATAACATCAGAAAATAGAAATGGACTTTAGGACCATTTCCATCAAAGCCACTGGTTTTAAGTTGGTTTTATGTCTTAGATAGAAGGAGAGTCCCAAAAGGAAATAACACATGATGGTCTAGGTCTTCCTGGCTCTCTTAAAAACATGCAATCACGTAGCTTCTTCACGCAGAACATCTTAAAGGGTATCACATGGAAATACACAATGTGTCCAGAGAAGCAACTTTGAATAGAAAACTTCTGGATACCATCTCCAGCAAGGTCTGAAGAACTCAGTATTTTGTGGCCTTTTGATGAGTTTGCTAGACATCAGGGTGACCTGCAAATGTTCCTTTCTGCTTTTTCATAGAGTTCCACACTCAGAACAACTCCAGCTATCTATGGGAAAGCTCCTCAAGATAAAAAGCTAAGATTTGGTCACTTACACACAGACCACAAATGAATTACCCAGGGTGGGCTGACAGAGGGATTTGAACTTAAGGACATGGGACAATCTACACAGGTTGCCAGTGGTTTCTGAGTGTTGTGAGTGAGTGAGTGAGTGAGTGAAGTCGCTCAGTTGTGTCCAACTCTTTGCGACCCCACCAGGCTCCTCCATCCATGGGATTCTCCAGGCAGAAATACTGGAGTGGGTTGCCATTTCCTTCTCCAGGGCATCTTCCCGACCCAGGGATCAAACCCAGGTCTCCCACATTGCAGGCAGACGCTGCAATGAGTGTTGTGAGAAAAGTAAAAAACCTTACTGGCATAATTTACATTGGACGATATGAACACATTCCAGGCAATCTACTTCACAGACATGATCTCATTGGTCTCCCCAACATCCTTACAAGGAAATGAGGGGGATGAGAGGGACTCCACCCTTTAGGCCAAAAGCCCTATCTTTCACTCCCATCTGCGGGTATGCGTGGGTGGAACACATTTATACAGGGAACAAATTACCATGTTCTTTGCTTCCTCTCAACATGTGGGTGAACAAGTTTGCCTTTCTCTGCTTGAGGGCCATACAATTCCCCAAGCAACTTGTCTGAAATGTTGGGGACTGAGTCACCAGCCAGCGATATTCTCAGACAACTGCTGGTTTGTTTCTCAACCACTGTTTAGCCATTCTGACTTGGACTTGATACACCATGTAATGTAAGTGCCTGGGATGAAATCTTCCTCATTGGCCTACAGCAGACTTTTAAGAAAGGGGAGACAATGGTGAATATGGAAAAGGAGTCACTTCACATTTCTGTAATACAAGGATATGTCACCAGCACTATGCTGATGTGGAAGATAAAGATTTAAGACTAGGTAGTTAGCACATTGAGTATCCAGACGTTCTCTCAGATAGTAAACTGGATAGCCATTATTCTGGGTATTATTAATTTTTGCAACTAGATTGCCTCTCAAGACTTTTTTCACTCCTCCCTTTGTGTACTTAAAAGAAATGTGGCAGAATTATTCAAATTCTCCATGAAAACAGTACCTAATAATTATAATTTTGAGGACAGCTCATTGGGAAAGAGAATGTTTTAAGAACAAAAAGCCATCGGACAGCATTTTCACATTAAGAAATATAAGATAATTTATTCAAAACCAACACCTTAGGACACATATCTGAGTGTTCTAGACTTAAAGATATGTTTATATTTTTCTTTCTCCCACTGCAAATACAAGTGCTGCAAATACTGAGGGATGAAAGCACAGGAGATCATTCTCCATATAAATGTTGACACTCAAATTCACTGTAACCACAAATGGATATCTCTTATTGGTATAGAACTCGGCAGCTTCTAGCAGTCATCTGAGATGAGCACCATATGTGACATAATAATGCATTATTTCACTAAAGCTTTCAGAGCTTAAGAAAATAGCCTGAGGAATAAGACTGCTCCTTTCTGAGCCAAGGTTGCAATCTTCTAAGTCCAAGACGTGCTTAAAAAACACTCATTAGGTAATTGTAAAAGTCAAGGGAGATCAGTTTAAGAATATGAAATAATATTACAACCAACTGCCCTTTTCTGTGTTCAATCCAGACAGAAGCTGGACACATATGAATTGATATTTGTATAATAACAAAGAAGGAGAATGAGGAAACAATCTTCCCACCTATATTCTCTTTGTAAGATTTTACTACTATCTGCTCTTTATATCCTAGAAAATGAGAAAATTATGTTTGTTCAGAACATTATGGACAGTCTTCCCCTGTCTTTCTATGACATAGTGTCAGGTCATTATTAGTTAATTTCATTTCGTATATCAATAGTAGCCTATCAGTTTACTGAAATCAACATAAAAGGCAGTTCTTGATATCAAATAAAGAGCCTTGAAGTCAGAATACTTCACTCCCATTAATTTGGCGTATGGTCATGAGACATGAGATAAATTATCTCCACAGGTCTTTCCAGAATTATTCTATTCTTTTTGCAAATCAGTTTATATTTGTAGAAAAGGTTCAATCTGTTTCTGGCATGGCAATGGCCAAGTCAGAATCTCAACTGGAGATAGTAAGAAAAATAGGCCAACACATTACACATTTTCAAGATGAATTATTGTGGATAAAAGATATATAAATATGGATTGGGGTGTATTTTTAATATCCAGGAAAATTTTCATCCCTGAGTTACTTCATTAGCAACTGTTTCATCATCTATCCTTGGCTGAGATTTTCCTGTAAATCTAGGTCAGAAATTATAGACTCTATTTTCAAAGAAAAATCTCTTGTATTTTCCATCTGCAAAATTTTTACACCAATGGCCTAATTTCTTAAGGGTCCAAAGGGAACAGAAAGATTAGAGCAAGAAAAAATTATGTAGACACAGTTTCTGACTGGGGAGTGTATTTAGTCTAGAAACAAGACCTCTGAAGTGTGGCTGATTTAATAAAAGTCATCAAGAATACGAAAGACCAGCTGCTCTGAATTTCCTCAGAGACTAGAACCTGAGAAAACCGCCTTCCATTACAGCAGAAAGTGGCACTTTGGCTTAGACCCAAAGAAGAATTTCTTGGTTAGGTCTCTGAAACAAATCACTAAGTAAGACTGTCACTTCCTCTCAAGGATATCTTGACCCTGGGATAAATAATGTCCCATGTGTATGAAGGGCTTCTACATTCAGGCTCCACACTAAGCATGCTACATTCATTATGTCTTCATGTCAGTACAACAAATCTATAATACTGTTGTCCTCATTTTATCAATGGGAAGACTATGTTTTGTTAAGGAGCTCACACGCAGAGTTGCTGGGATGTGAACTCAAAGATTTAAACTCCAGAGCCAACTTTTTCCATCTTTAGGATTGATGCAATGGCAATGCAACAAGAAAGAGTAGCTATTAGATTTGATGTTCAGGTGTAGGAAGACCCTTTCTACAGAGAAATATAATCTGACATTCTCCGTCAACTATGAAATCATTGGAAAAGGCATCAGTGACTTAGAAGTGTGTAAACACAGAATTTATAAGAACTTAAGAGTTTTGTGATTTCAGGTATGTCACTTACCCTCTCTGATGCTGTTTCCTCTCTCACTTATTCAAGACTATTCATTAAGCACCTACATAGATCAGAATTCAATGGTGAAGAAAATCTAGAAAATGAGAGCAATACTAACTACACCTTGCATCGCTGTGGTTACCATTCAAAGAGTTCCTTTCCCACTCTCCCTTCTTCACAAGGGTCTAAGGTGACAGAGGAAGAACTTTTGACATTATGTTTGAGAAATATGCTAAGTGCAGAAAGGGAGACTAGAGAATTGGTATCTTCTGAAAGAAAGATGAGCTTTCCAGAAAAAGCCCAAAGAGAAGAAGCACCAGTTTTGTTTTGTTTTGTTTTGTTTTAATTATTTGCTTTCTCCTTTGTACTTTCCTACCTCTATTATGGTGCTTATCATATTCTAATAATCTTCTCACATGTCTTTCTTCCCAGTGAGATTCTGGATTCTAGAATTGTTCCATATTTACCAAATTCATACCAAGACCTGAGCCTAGCAGACTATAGGCACTCATAAAATATCTGTTGAATGAATGAATAAAGCTTCTTAATTGGAAAAAGAACAAAATCACAGGAGAAAAAATATAAATTGAATCTTATTTCCTTTACTAAGATTGATAGACCATTCATTGAAGATGGAAATTCTTTTTTCCATCTAAAATACAATACAGAAGCGTCTTTCAGTTCAGTTCAGTTCAGTCGCTCAGTCGTGTCCAATTATTTGCGACCCCATGAATCGTAGCACGCCAGGCCTCCCTGTCCATCACCAACTCCCAGAGTTCACTCAAACTTACGTCCATCAAGTCAGTGATGCCATCCAGCCATCTCATCCTCTATCGTCCCCTTCTCCTCTTGCCCCCAATCCCTCCCAGCATCAGAGTCTTTTCCAATGAGTCAACTCTTCGCATGAGGTGGCCAAAGTACTAGAGTTTCAGCTTTAGCATCATTCCTTCCAAAGAACACCCAGGGCTGATCTCCTTCAGAATGGACTGGTTGGATCTCCTTGCAGTCCAAGGGATTCTCAAGAGTCTTCTCCAACACCACAGTTCAAAAGCTTCAATTCTTCGGTGCTCAGCTTTCTTCACAGTCCAACTCTCACATCCATACATGACCACTGGAAAAACCATAGCCTTGAAGTGTCTTTCACAATTGTTCAAAACTTCCAGAACTCCATCCACAGCAGCTCTTAAGGGGCAGGACAAATTCTGGTTAGTGAGAGGGAGTGGGTGGGCCTTCTGGAAATCAGGTGGATAAAACCACATGATTTCTTTCATCCTGGGCTTCAGTGACTCAGTGATCCCAAATGAACCCTGGGGAACCCTTCCAATCATATGATTCTTTCCAGTTACCCTGACTGTGCCTTTAACAAGCGCCTATAAAAAGATTCCAAATATTTAACCCAATATTGTCATGTGGCAAACATCTGTTTTTACATCAGTAGATTCTTGCAGCCAAGCACAAGTGCTGGGAATGTCAACTAGGAGAGTCTGTGACTTTACCTCCATATGATCAGAAGAGTAGGATGAAAAATCAAACACTTTCTGAAACCAGGTTTGGGGGCTGAGATCTGAAGGGAGCAAATTTTTTATGTGGATTAACTAAGTTGAGCTGGACTGTTCAGAGCAGTCAGACAGGTTCAGGCCCTAGGAACCTACCACACTGTCAGAATGTCCTGCATTCACTCAGGCTTTCAGCATCAGGTGACATGAGCCAAACATGCCATGGGGACCACACTTAGGATGTGAGTTTACCAGAAGTACAGTCACATTTATCACTGTGCATGGAACACTTTCTGGGTGAATCTGATTGTACTAGACATTTTATATACATTCCCTATAATCCTAAAATTAAAAATAAAACATGCATGCATGCACATACATAATCCTAAAAGTATTCCTAAAAAAAAAAAAAAAGGCAGAGGTCATTATTCCCATTTTATATCTGTAGAAAAGGGGCTTCAGAGAGGTTATAGAAACTCCCCAGTATTGTCCAGCTACTACGTCAGAGTCAGGATTTAGAGTCAAATGCCTTTCTCTGCTTGCCTTTCTGAAGGAGCAGAGTGGCACATTGTTGACCATTTATAAGCATCTGAGCCCCAAAGCTCTGAAAAGATAGAAAGTAGACACAAAGAATTATTGAATGAGTATTTGACATTTGGTTTAAATCAGTTGTACATTTTTTCCTACTGAAACGGAGAGTGTCGGATCTCAACCACCCATTTTCCATTGCTCTGTGAATTGTCAGTATTATTATAATGATAGAATCATTTCCTAAGGTAGAGTATTTTCTTTAAAATGTCTGAATTTGGCACCTTGCAGAATAATTTTCTGAACGGGAATTGTGCTTCCATTACCTAATTGCAAAAGGTTGCCAAAATTTTAAAAGGTTCTGGGAAGGGGAGGCAGTGCAAAAATTCAAGTGGCCCTCAAGGTCTCACTCTTAAAAGAAATGGAAATTTTTTGGACTGAATTGTCATCCTATTTGTTGGTGTAACTACAACAGTAAAGGGAGAATACAGGCAATACTTTTCTCCCCAGCTTCTCCAATAATACCTACAACTGAATTATGCTATTTATAAAGAAAGTATTTCTGAGTATTTTGCAAATTTTAACATCTTTGAAAAAAATGTTAATTTACTACTCTAATGTCTCACTCTAAGGAATAAATAAATTTATTCTTAATGTAATAAAAACTCTAAATAAAAATATGTCAATCAACTACACTGAAAGTTCAATCAGTAAGAAGATGAATGCAAAAAATACAAAGTACAATATAAAAAGCTGATGGAAAGGCATGAGTGATAACACCATTCTACTGCCATCAAAAGCGGTAAGAAGAAAGAATAAGAATTTTTTATACCCATGGTGTGTCCAGAATATAAATATCTTTCAAATGTCACACATTTCAGTTTTTCATTTTGGAATTGTATTTTATATTCATAAGTATGAAATAATATTAATTTAGTCATGTTCTACTGAATAAGAAATTAGTATATTATTTCCATCTTTACTAATTTTTCTTTCTCAGTTCCTCTTGAACTTAAAAATCTGCCAAATAAAAGTGTGTCAATTCGAAGAAAAGAAATGAGAGTGACCCTTCTCTGCACTGTCTATACCATACCCTATGTCACTAAACATTTTTCTCCCCTTTTCTCTATGTTGTAGAATTTTAAAGTCTTAAAAAATTCTCCTAATGGGTTTCCACATAGAGTAAAAAATTTTATTTTCAACCCAAACATGTATAATTTATCTCTGGATACTAAAATCCTATGGCCAGGTCATGTTGATTTTGGCTTATTTAAGTCCATAATATGGTAATAAATAGAATAAGTTCTTAATAAGAGTGATAATTCATCCACCGTGGCAATTTTCCATGATTAACAAAAATACAGATGTAATAAGCCCATGTGATGGTGACCATGTGATATACCCGTGTGAGGTACTTAGCTGGGGACTTGGCAACCTTTTCAATCATACTAATGTTTTTATTTTTGTCATTTTTGTTTTCAGTATTACAGAAAATAATACTGCTTCTAATTCTAAAAATATTGCTTCTACTAAATATTTTAATGCTATCTCCATTCTTTATCAAATGCTGGAAGAGAAATATCCCAAAGGTAGTTACTTTTGAAAATTTCACAACCATGTGCAGCCTAAAATTTCTCAGATGAGGCAAAATAAATTTAAACAATAGGCTGCATCCTCAAAACAATAGTCATGGGTTATATTTTTGATTGAAGACCTGCACTCAACTTTTAATAGAATTTACCACAGTATTAAAAAATATTAGTGGATGCTTTATTCAATTTAGTACTAACCTTTTTATAGTGTGTGAAAATTTTAAAAAGAGAACAATGAAGTAGCTAATCATTCATTTCAATCCATGCTAGTTTATTCTATAGATTTCAAATGGACCTAGAGATGAACATATTATGTGAAGTCAGACAGAGTAAGACAAAAGTCAAATGATATCACTTACATGTAGAATCTTTTTTTAAAAAATGATGCACATTAACTTATGTACAAGATAGAAATAGGCTCATGGACATAGAAAACAAACTTACAGTTATCAAAAAGGAAAAGGGAGAGAGAGGAATAAATTGGGAGCTTGGAATTAACATGTACACATTATTATATATAAAACAGATAACCAGCAAAGATCTACTATGTAGTACAAGGAACTATACTCAGTATCTTGCAATAACCTATAAAGGAAAAGAATATGAATAAGAATATATATATATGTGTGTGTATATAACTGAATCACTTTACAGTACATCTAAAACTAACACAACTTTATAAATCAACTATACTTCAATTAAAAAAAAAATAGATTTTAGATAAAATAAATCCATAAAAGGTCTTTGAAGTAGGAACCAGGGGACCCTGGGGAGAGGGCTATATTACAGCCAGGAGACGGAGAAATACTTTCCCTCTGCCGACTAATGAGAACAGTGAAGTTTCAAGAAGAGGTCTCCCAAAGCCCAGAGGCAGAAAAATTAAGTTTTCAAGGCAGGAGAGAGACTTCCCTGGTGGTCCAGAGGCTAAGAATCCAAGTGTTCAATGCAGGGGCCTTGCGTTAGACCCCTGCTCAGGGAACTATATCCCCCATGCCACAACTAAGACCTGGTGCAGCCAAAGAAAGAAAGAAATACGTCTTTTAAAAGCAGAACACTGGGGGCCAGCTGACTGGGCCGCATATAGGGCGCTTCTACTATACAGGCACTCAGCGTGATCCCCACGGTGACCTCAGCTAAGCTCTATAACTGCCCATCTTGGAAAGTCCAGATGCCATGGAACCACCCAGCAGCAGGTGGAGAGCCACATTAGAGAAAGAAAATGTGAGTCCCAGCACCCCTACTGCCTTTGTTACACTAGACAAATCACTGCAACTTTCAGTTCCCATTTCTTAATCGGAAAAACAGATTGAGGATAACAATTAAGGACTATAAGGCAATGGAGGTAAAAAGCACTTTGTGAGCTATTGGGCAGCACTCAAACGTCAGCTTTCCTTATCTATTCGTATGTCTTTGTGTGGATGTGTTTTTGTTGTTGTTTAGTCGCTAAGTCGTGTCTGACTCTTTGTGATGCCACGACCCCATAGCCCACCAGACTCCTCTGTCCAGGCAAGAATACTGGAGTTGGGGGCCATTTCCTTCTCAAGGGGATCTTCCCGACCCAGGGATCAAATGCACATCTCCTTCATTGGAAGGCTGATTCTTCACCCCTGAGTCACCTGGGAAGCCCCTGTGGATGTGTGTACTATTTATTAAATGATTCTAAATTTTTCACACTTCACAGATGGAGAGGGTAGATGAGAGTGCTGCCCTTGGCGTGATGAGGTTGGTTGTGGCGAGCTGTGCCTAGGCAGGAGGCTGCAGTTGTACACACAGCACACCAATGAGTACACACACTGTGTTGACAGCTGCAAAACTCCAGGCTGCACCCTGGATATCACCCGACTGCTTACCACCGTACTGGATACAGGCCAGGGAAAAACACAAGAGCATTGTTACTCAGGGTTCAAACTGGAAAGCAATATTTAGAGAGGCTGCAGTGAGAAACATCATAGTCATCTTATGATAACAACTAATGATGACTTACGATAACAACTAATATGGTTGTTGTAAAAATTAATAAAACCATTCAAGTGAGAGCATAACAAATGTTTATAATTTTGGAGAGTTCATGAAGAATTGTACAGCTACTCTGACAATACTTCATAAATTGTCTGTGAAAGAAGGCAGCATAAAGTTGCTTAAGATTTTATCAGATCAGATCAGATCAGTCACTCAGTTGTGTCCAACTCTTTGTGACCCCATGAATTGCAGCACGCCAGGCCTCCCTGTCCATCACCAACTCCCAGAGTTCACTCAGACTCACGTCCATCGAGTCAGTGATGCCATCCAGCCATCTCATCCTCTGTCGTCCCCTTCTCCTCTTGCCCCCAATCCCTCCCAGCATCAGAGTCTTTTCCAATGAGTCAACTCTTCACATGAGGTGGCCAAACTACTGAGTTTCAGCTTTAGCATCATTCCTTCCACAGAAATCCCAGGGCTGATCTCCTTTAGAATGGACTGGTTGGATCTCCTTGCAGTCCAAGGGACTCTCAAGAGTCTTCTCCAACACCACAGTTCAAAAGCATCAATTCTTCGGCACTCAGCCTTCTTCACAGTCCAACTCTCACATCCATACATGACCATAGGAAAAACCATAGCCTTGACTAGATGGACCTTTGTTGGCAAAGTAATGTCTCTGCTTTTGAATATGCTATCTAGGTTGGTCATAACTTTCCTTCCAAGGAGTAAGCGTCTTTTAATTTCATGGCTGCAGTCACTATCTGCAGTGATTTTGGAGCCCAGAAAAATAAAGTCTGACACTGTTTCCACTGTTTCCCCATCTATTTCCCATGAAGTGATAGGACCGGATGCCATGATCTTCGTTTTCTGAATGTTGAGCTTTAAGCCAACTTTTTCACTCTCCACCTTCACCAAGAGGCTTTTGAGTTCCTCTTCACTTTCTGCCATAAGGGTGGTGTCATCTGCATATATGAGGTTATTGATATTTCTCCCAGCAATCTTGATTCCAGCTTGTGCTTCTTCCAGTCCAGCGTTTCTCATGATGTACTCTGCATATAAGTTAAATAAACAGGGTGACAATATACAGCCTTGACGTACTCCTTTTCCTATTTGGAACCAGTCTGTTGTTCCATGTCCAGTTCTAACTGTTGCTTCCTGACCTGCATACAGATTTCTCAAGAGGCAGATCAGATGGTCTGGTATTCCCATCTCTTCCAGAATTTTCCACAGTTTATTGTGATCCACACAGTCAAAGGCTTTGGCATAGTCAATAAAGCAGAAATAGATGTTTTTCTGGAACTCTCTTGCTTTTTCCATGATCCAGCGGATGTTGGCAATTTGATCTCTGGTTCCTCTGCCTTTTCTAAAACCAGCTTGAACATCAGGAAGTTCACAGTTCACATATTGCTGAAGCCTGGCTTGGAGACTTTTGAGCGTTACTTTACTAGCATGTGAGATGAGTGCAATTGTGCGGTAGTTTGAGCATTCTTTGGCATTGCCTTTCTTTGGGATTGGACTGAAAACTGACCTTTTCCAGTCCTGTGGCCACTGCTGAGTTTTCCAAATTTGCTGGCATATTGAGTGCAGCACTTTCACAGCATCATCTTTCAGGATTTGGAATAGCTCAACTGGAATTCCAGCACTTACACTAGCTTTGTTCATAGTGATGCTTTCTAAGGCCCACTTGACTTCACATTCCAGGATGTCTGGCTCTAGGTCAGTGATCACACCATCGTGATTATCTGGGTCATGAAGATCTTTTTTGTACAGTTCTTCTGTGTATTCTTGCCATCTCTTCTTAATATCTTCTGCTTCTGTTAGGTCCATACCATTTCTGTCCTTTATCGAGCTCATCTTTGCATGAAATGTTCCTTTGGTATCTCTGACTTTCTTGAAGAGATCTCTAGTCTTTCCCATTCTGTTGTTTTCCTCTATTTCTTTGCATTGATCGCTGAAGAAGGCTTTCTTATCTCTTCTTGCTATTATTTGGAACTCCGCATTCAGATGCTTATATCTTTCCTTTTCTCCTTTGCTTTTCACTTCTCTTCTTTTCACAGCTATTTGTAAGGCCTCCCCAGACAGCCATTTTGCTTTTTTGCATTTCTTTTCCATGGGGATGGTCTTGATCCCTGTCTCCTGTACAATGTCACGAACCTCATCCCATAGCTCATCAGGCACTCTATCTATCAGATCTAGGCCCTTAAATCTATTTCTCACTTCCACTGTATAATCATAAGGGATTTGATTTAGGTCATACCTGAATGGTCTAGTGGTTTTCCCTAATTTCTTCAATTTAAGTCTGAATTTGGCAATAAGGAGTTCATGGTCTGACCCACAGTCGGGTGTTAAACCACCAACCCTTCTTCCTCAGTAAGATCATCCATCCTCATGCAAAACCCCAAGTGCCTCCCCTACTCTTAGAGAAAAAGTGTTCCAAATAGCTATAGTATTAACTAGAATTTTTGTTCTAATGCAGTAAAATCTGAAATCTATTTCTACTATCTGTGGAAATACATATAGTGGAAATAATATGTGGAAATATCCATTCTCAAAGCATACCAAATGATAGTGTATTAGGTTTTTATTCCTGCTGTGACAAATCACCACAAATTTAATAGCATAAAACAGCACAAGTTCAGTATCCTACAGCTCTGGCAGTCAGAAGTCCAAAAGTCTACAGGTCTAAAATCAAAGTCTTAGCAGGGATATAATCCATCCGAAACTAGAGGGGAAAATCTATTTCCTTGCCTTTTTTAATCTTTCAGAGACAGCCTGCATTCCTTGGTATACGGCCCCTTCCTCAATTTTCAATCATATCACTGCCACCTTTGCCTTCATCATCACATCTCCTTTTCTGACCCTGACCCTGACCCTGACCCTCTTGCTTCCCTTTTTATAGATTAAAAACCCTTATGATTAGATCACACCCACTCAGACAATCCAAGATAATCTCCTCATCTCAAGGTCCTTAACTTAATCATATCTGGAGAATCCTTTTTGTTATGTAAAATAATACATTCACAGGTTCAGGGCTTAACATTTAGATATTTTGGGGATCTAGTACGCAGCATACCACAGACAGTTACTGCATTATCATTCTTTTTTCAGTGAGGGAAAAATGCATTGGGATCATAAAAAATGTGTTCATATATGCCCAATGAGCCTTTGTATTTATTTGAGCTGTGTAATCATATCCAATTCTCCCTACCTATGTCATTCTAACACAAGGTTTCTCACCCTTGGTCCTATTAACATTTGGGGCCAGATATTTCTCTGTTGTGGGGAGCTGAGAAACAGCTGTGGGAATTGTGCATTGTGGGAATCTGAGAAACATTTATGGCCTCTACCCACTAGATGCTCATAGCACTGCCCCCACAGTTGTGACAACAAAGAATAATGTGTCCACACATAGACAAATGTCCCATGGGTAGAAACAATTTACCCTCAGTGGAGAACCACTCATGTAATAGAAAGCAGCCACATTATTGTCATTGCCTCTTTGAAGGCAATAAGTTCATAGAAGGCAAAAGATTTGGATATGTAGACTGATGGCTAATCTTAAGGGGGCAAATGTGAGTCATACATCTTAGCATTGCAGACTAAATTTACTGCCAAATGTATTTGTCCAAAAGACACAAAACTCAGAGTTGTCTTATTCATTGGTAGTAACTCATGCATGTGATGAGTCCCGTGTGGGTTATGAGGCTTTCAGGGCTTTGGATATCAGGCAGAGAGGAGTGCCTCAGAATGCAGTGTCTTACAAGAGCTGTGAGCTCTTCAGCAGTGGGACCCATGTCTTACCATCTTTCATTTCATTATGAATAGCATAATCTCAGCCTACGTCTTTCAAACTTTCTATTGTACTATGATGGTTCTCAAACACAGGGGTAATGGTGCCTCTGAAGTGATACAGGCCAGGCCCCAGAATTCACTTCTTGGCTAATCCTCCCCACATTTATCCCCAAGCTTTTGCTGTTGTTCTGTTCCCCAATCATGTCTAACTCTTTGCGACTCCGTGGACAACAGCACACCAGGCTTCCCTGTCCTTCACCATCTCCCTGAGCTTGCTCAAACTCTTATCAGTTGAGTCAGTGATGATATCCAACCATCTCATCCTATGTCTTCCCCTTCTCCTCCTGCCTTCAATCTTTCCCAGCATCAGATTCTTTTCTAATGAGTCAGCTCTTTGCATCAGGTGGCCAAAGTATTGAAGCTTCAGCATCAGTCCTTCTAATGAATATTCAGGATTGATTTCCTTTAGGATGGACTGGTTTGATCTCCTTGCAGTCCAAGGGACTCTGGAATCTTCTCCAACACCACAGTTCAAAAGCATCAGTTCTTCGATGCGCAGCCTTCTTTATGGTCCAATTCTCACATCTATACATGACTACTGGAAAAACCATACTTTTGACTAGATGGACCTTTGTCGGCAAAATGATGTCTCTGCTTTTTAATACTCTGTCTAGGTTTATTATAGCTTTTCTTCCAAGGAGCAAGCATCTTTTAATTTCATGGCTACAGTCACCATCTGCAGTGATTTTGGAGCCCAAGAAAATAAAGCCTGTGACTGTTTCCATTGTTTCCCCATCTATTTGCCATGAAGTGATGGGACCAGATGCCATGATCTTCAATTTTTGAATGTTGAGTTTTAAGCCAGCTTTTTCACTCTCCTCTTTCACCTTCATCAAGAGGCTCTTTAGTTCCTCTTTACCACTGGAGCCATCAGGGAAGCCCTCCTAAGTTTTAGTCACTTGTACAAATCCTTCATAGGGGCTTCCCTGGTGGCTCAGATGGTAAAGAACCTGCCTGCAGTATGGGAGACCTGGGTTCAATCCCTGGGTCAGGAAAATTCCCTGGAGAAGGGAGTGGCAACCCACTCCAATATTCTTGTCTGGAGAATTCCATGGACAGAGGAGCCTGGCAGGCATATAGTCCATGGGGTCACAAAGAATTGGGACATGACGGAACAACTAACACACACACACATAACTCCTTCATGATTTCTTTTTGTCATTAATTACACAGTATTTATCTTTAAATCAACTTATGATTTTCAAGAATCAATGTTTTAACAATAATATAAGTGAAATCATGTTTCGTAATGCTACTGAATTTTTTCTAAAATGCACGGAATTAAATATGTAACTATAAAGAGTTTCACATTTATCCACATGCTATCTAAAAGTATCTCACTACTGGATACATACACAAGAGTTTAAGAAATATTGTCCTGGAGGCAACCAACATCAGGAAAAGCCTGACATTTGCTTCTAGATCTAAAGAGGTTTCTCCCATCTACTCAAGTTCCTCACAGACGAAGGACCATCAAAGTACAGAAAACCAATTGCTTTCGCAATCGGAGGGAAAACCTCAGGCTAGCATTTTACACACTTTCCTAAACATCTTCCTTTTCATTTTCCTTTAAAAACAGATCATAGTTAAGATAATGCCCTTAAAAACAGCAATATCAGGTAGTTCACACTGATGTGTTTAATGCATCACATCAGTCAGATAACTACCAAAAAAGTAAACCCAAACACTGGAGAAAGTAATCCAGGCCAGGATTTCCAACAGTGTATTTCACATAAAACACTAATTCTATAGGATCTCAGTAGAAATTATATGGGGGGGGGGGGAAGGGAAGGGAGGAAGTTGGCACAGATCTAGTTAAATAATTTGAGAAAATATTGTTTGTTAAACAAAATTAATTTTTTATTGTAAGACTTGTCAAAAGCTTTCATTTTCTACTGTGCTTTGTAAAACTTAAGAGAAACAGACATTAAGCATGCAACCTTAAATTTATTTAATGAAAAATATCCTCTTTTTCCCTAAGAGCATTCCCTGGAGTGAGTATTCAGAGGAACATATTTTGGGAAATGCTGATAAATCTAGATTAGAGAAAACAGTATTTTTCTGAGATGAAGAACAAACTCTAGGATAATGGATATTTTTAAATGTACACGACCTTATATTTTAACAACTACCTAGAAGAGCAGACAGTCTTCTCTGGATTAACTTTGTTCATCTCTGTTTTGCACCCCCAGGGACTCAAAAACATTGCTGAATGCAAGTGACAAATAAATATAAAAGACAATGTGGAAATTATTTTACTGGCTATCAGTTCAGTTCAGTTCAGTTGCTCAGTCGTGTCCGACTCTTTGCAACCCCATGAATTGCAGCACGCCAGGCCTCCCTGTCCATCACCAACTCCCAGAGTTCACTCAAAATCATGTCCATCAAGTCGGTGATGCCATCCAGACATCTCATCTTCTGTCATCCACTTCTCCTCCTGCCCCCAATCCCTCCCAGCATCAGAGTCTTTTCCAATGAGTCAACTCTTCGCATGAGGTGGCCAAAGTACTGGAGGTTCAGCTTTAGCATCAGTTCTTCCAATGAACACCCAGGACTGGTCTCCTTTAGGATGGACTGGTCTCCTTTAGGATGGACTGGTTGGATCTCCTTGCAGTCCAAGGAACTCTCAAGAGTCTTCTCCAACACCACAGTTCAAAAGCATCAATTCTTAGGCGCTCAGCTTTCTTCACAGTCTAACTCTCACATCCATATACGACCATTGGAAAAACCATAGCCTTGACTAGACGAATCTTTGTTGGCAAAGTAATGTCTCTGCCTTTGAGTATGCTATCTAGGTTGGTCATAACTTTCCTTCCAAGGAGTAAGCATCTTTTAATTTCATGGCTGCAGTCACCATCTGCAGTGATTTTGGAGCCCAAAAGAATAAAGTCTGACACTGTTTCCACTGTTTCCCCATCTATTTCCCATGAAGTGATTGGACCAGATGCCATGATCTTCGTTTTCTGAATGTTGAGCTTTAAGCCAATTTTTTCACTCTCCTCTTTCACTTTCATCAAGAGGCTTTTGAGTTCCTCTTCACCTTCTGCCATAAGGGTGGTGTCATCTGCATATCTGAGGTTATTGATATTTCTCCCAGCAATCTTGATTCCAGCTTGTGCTTCTTCCAGTCCAGCGTTTCTCATGATGTACTCTGCATATACGCTAAATAAGCAGGGTGACAATATACAGCCTTGACGTACTCCTTTTCTTATTTGGAACCAGTCTGTTGTTCCATGTCCAGTTCTAACTGTTGCTTCCTGACCTGCATACAAATTTCTCAAGAGGCAGGTCAGGTGGTCTGGTATTCCCATCTCTTTCAGAATTTTCCACAGTTTATTGTGATCCACACAGTCAAAGGCTTTGGCATAGTCAATAAAGCAGAAATAGATGTTTTTCTGGAACTCTCTTGCTTTTTCCATGATCCAGGGGATGTTGGCAATTTGATCTCTGGTTCCTCTGCCTTTTCTAAAACCAGCTTGAACATCGGGAAGTTCACAGCTCACATATTGCTGAAGCCTGGCTTGGAGAATTTTGAGCGTTACTTTACTAGCGTGTGAGATGAGTGCAATTGTGCGGTAGTTTGAGCATTCTTTGGCACTGCCTTTCTTTGGGATTGGAATGAAAATTGACCTTTTCCAGTCCTGGGGCCACTGTTGAGTCTTCCAAATTTGCTGGCATATTGAGTGCAGCACTTTCACAGCATCATCTTGCAGGATTTGAAATAGCTCAACTGGAATTCCATCACGTCCACTATCTTTGTTCGTAGTGATGCTCTCTAAGGCCCATTTGGCTTCACATTCCAGGATGTCTGGCTCTAGGTCAGTGATCACACCATCGTGATTATCTGGGTCATGAAGATCTTTTTTGTACAGTTCTTCTGTGTATTCTTGCCATCTCTTCTTAATATCTTCTGCTTCTTTTAGGTCCATACCATTTCTGTCCTTTATCAAGCCCATCTTTGCATGAAATGTTCCCTTGGTATCTCTAATTTTCTTCAGGAGATCTCTAGTCTTTCCCATTCTGTTGTTTTCTTCTATTTCTTTGCATTGATCGCTGAGGAAGGCTTTCTTATCTCTCCTTGCTATTCTTTGGAACTCTGCATTCAGATGCTTATATCTTTCCTTTTCTCCTTTGTTTTTCACTTCTCTTCTTTTCACAGCTATTTGTAAGGCCTCCTCAGACAGCCATTTTGCTTTTTTGCATTTCTTTTCCATGGGGATGGTCTTGATCCCTGTCTCCTGTACAATGTCACCAACCTCCCTTGCTTTGAGAAGTAATTAACATCTTTTTTATCTTAATTGATAAAGCTGCACAGAATGTGTGCCCTGATAATCTAAAAGCAGTCATTGCTGAAGTTAGTATCACCTGAAGAGTACAAATGGACAGTGGTCACAGTTCATGGAATCAGCAAACAGGATTTTTTTCCTTAATGGACTCTTACTTCATCTACATGAGCAGTACATAAACATGCAATGCTATGCTATGCTAAGTCACTTCAGTTGTGTCCGACTCTGTGCGACCCCATAGACGGCAGCCCACCAGGCTCCCCCATTCCTGGGATTCTCCAGGCAAGAACACTGGAGTGGGTTGCCATTTCCTTCTCCAGTGCATGAAAGTGAAAAGTGAAAGTGAAGTCGCTCAGTCGTGTCCGACTCTTAGCGACCCCATGGACTGCAGCCTACCAGGCTCCTCCGTCCATGGGATTTTCCAGGCAAGAGTACTGGAGTGGGGTGCCATTGCCTTCTCCGATAAACATGCAAAGGTCATTCTAAATGGACACTAAGGCTAAGAATTGAAAAGTGGTTAATTTTTCAAATTTGATTTTTCTAGCAACTACTACAGATGGTTGGACATGAAATTGTGAATGTAATGAGATAGTGTGGCCAAAATATTAAACCCAGAATAACTCGTAAGAAATGTAAAGCCCCAAATGTTATCAAACAGAGTTTTAGCTTTGGAAGAAATATGAGAGATGTAGAAAGTGGTATTGTCATCAAACTAATAAAATGATACCAGGGATTCTTCTATGGGTTGCACTACTCAATTGTCAGGTGAGCTTGGGTAAATCATTCTACCTGTTCATGACCCACTTTCTTCTTTAGAATGAGACAGTTGGGAAAAATAATCATGTAACACCTTGTAGAGATCAGCAGTATCATCATTACATGGGATATTGCTAGAAATGTCGAAACTCAGGCCTACCCCAGACTTACTGAGTCAGAATTTGCATTTTAACAAGATTCCTAGATAAACTAATACACTGGTTTTGTAACTCCATTCTTAGTACCTAAGTGAAGTGAAGTGAAATTTGCTCAGTTGTGTCTGACTCTTTGCAACCCCATGGACTATACAGTCCATGGAATTCTCCAGGCCAGAATACTGAAGTGAGTAGCCTTTCCCTTCTCCAGAGAATCTTCCCAACCCAGGGTTCGAACCCAGGTCTCCCATATTGCAGGCAGATTCTTTACCAGCTGAACCACAAAGGAAGCCCCTCTTAGTACCCAAGACCATACCAATCCTAACCATCCTCATCCCACCCAACCATCCTCAAGGCAGAATTTGCAATAAGGATTATTATTATTTTATTTTTCTTAAGTGCCAGGATTCCAAGCCCTCTCTTTTGACAGGGAAGGAAACTGAGGCCCCCGCAGGTAAAGCCGATTTCCTGAAACCATACAGCTAATTAGCAGCAGAACACAGATTTTGTTATTAGTTTTTCCAGTGCAGTTGATTATACAGTTTCATGAGAATGTTACCAAAATGGTGTGATTAAATTGCCAAGTGTTAATGTTATAACAAACGAACAGCAATGCTTTTCTTCTCTTGGAAAAAGCTTTTCTTAGTTTAAAAATGACTATCTTTTAGTGAAATTATGTTATTTCTGGAGGTACAGCGAGAAGAATCAAGTTACAAGTGTCTCATTCCTCTTCCAGGTGGTAGGAAGACCTTTAGACTCAGGCCAGATGCTTACTTTCCTGCTTCCTCCCCCTCTCACTACTGAGACACCCACCTCTCCCCAAGCCAATGTGCAGCATGCACACACACACACAGCCAACACCAATAATTCAATTATGAATAACAGCAGAAACCACGGAAGTCCATGATCCAGGAAGCTTGCAAGTCCTATTAATAATCCCTCTTAGCAATCAGCCTTGTGCCTTGTCTGTGTGTCTGTGTTAGTCGCTCAGTTGTGTCCGACTCTTTGCAACTCCACAGGGGTAGCCTGCCAGACTCGTCCATCCATGGGATTTTCCAGGCAAGAATACTGGAGTGTATTGTCATTTCCTTCTCGGGGGATCTTCCTGACCCAGGGATCAAACTGGGGTCTCCTGCATTGCACGCAGAGTCTACTGTTTGAGCCACCGGGAAAGCCCCGTGCCTTATCTAAAGGCACAGGTCTTTTCAAGCTTTTACAGCTTTGAAATTTGAAATTTTGAATAAATTTTGAAAACCAAATTTATCTAAAGCAAACATAGAGAAATGGGTAGAGAGAATAAATAATATATAATGGCATTAAACAAATCCCATTGGTTCATTATTGAGTATAGTGAGCATTCGTATGTTCCCCAGCAATCTTTCTTTCCATTTTGTTTCCACTTCTCTTTTCACTAGTCCCACTGAATGGTGACCTAGAAACAAGAGAGATTAACTGTCCAAAGTCAAGAATAATAGCAAAACCACTTGAAAGAACAATCAAGCATACTATATTTGGCCATAGTCATACTGTCAAATTCTTTCTTCAGTTTGCCTCCAGACTACTCCAGGTTTTACCTGGAATTAAAGTCACAGGCGTTATATTTAAAATGGGGGAAATATAACTGCATGGTACCATTTTTATCCTTTGGAAATGATCTTTTCTTTGTCTTCTCCCTCATAGCATTATCACCTGAGAACTGTCAATCCAAAGGCAGCAAACCAAAAGTTAATTTCACTATTTCTTTTATGTTTAATAAACCTGCAGTATCTTCCTCACTCTTTAGTTTCCTGTTTCTGTAAATCTTTATAAATTGTTCTTATTTTCTTTTTCTCATATAAAATTATAAGTTGTTTTTTTTTTTTTTTATAGACCAGCAGCATTCAGTGTGGTAACATTAGGTAATTTACTAAGTTTAGCCAAATAATACAAATATCTAGCTTGTGAATGGGAAGCAAAATATAGTTCAAAATACATAATGCCTCTTCTCAAGAAATTTTTGACTTATGGCAGAAGTAAAAATTGCTGTGGATCCTTATAAAAGACAGATGTTCAGGGATATAATTAAGCATGCCAACCAAATAATCTTTTTTTTTTTTAGTAATGATTATTAAGGATACATGTCATCAAGCACAATCTATCCAAAATAATTACAAATTTTCATATCAAGATTCTATTACAGTCTTTTCAATAGAGAGTCATATAAATAAATATAAATTTTCTTGCAGCCACATTTTAAAGAATAGGTAAAATTAAGTTTAGTACTATATTTTATTTAACCCAATGTGTCCAAAATAGTATCATTTCAACATATAATCAAAATAAAAATTTACCAAAAAGCTATTTTACATTAATTGTACTAGTCTCCATGTTAAAAGATTAGGAAGAGAAAATGATTAGAATGGTTAATAAGCAAAACAGTTGAAAACTTATTGGAAAAGTATTCTCAGTAATAAACTAGCATAAGCCCTAAGATAATTGAATTGTAATAGCCTCTTACCTTTTGTATCAATAAATCTCAAAATAAAACTGAAGGTTTCTCTCATCACTACTTATAAGTGATATTTATAGTTAGCAAAAGTGAAGTCGCTCAGTCGTGTCTGACTCCTTGCAACCCCATGGACTGTAGCCTACCAGGCTCCTCCGTCCATGGGATTTTCCAGGCAAGAATACTGGAATGGGGTGCCATTTCCTTCTCCAGGAGATCTTCCTGACCCAGGGATTGAACCCGGGTCTCCTGCATTGTAGGCAGACGCTTTACTGTCTGAGCCACCAGGGAAGTCAAGGGAATTCACCACCAGGGAAGTTAGCAAAGTTTCTCCATAAAAAAATTTTAAATAAAGATAATTTAAAATCCTAAGACCAGCTGGCTGTCCCCTCTTTCCCTCCCTTTCCCCCTTGTATTTGCTTCCATCAAAGCACCACAGTTTGTACTCATTTCACTTATGTGTTGCCTTTCTTCCCTTTCACAGAATATAAGCTCTGTTAGAGCACGAACCACACGTCATATTATGTTCAGTGTAATTTCCAAGAGTACCTGTCCTCCAGCCTGGCAATGAGAATCACTCAATATTTGTTAAAAGAATTATAAAACAAATTGAGAGACATCAGCTAGGTTAGCATAAAAGTAAGGGTCTTTTGCATTAATAACACATACTAGAATTCTAAATACTAAGTTTATTCTAATATCTGAATTGAACAAAGCCAAGAGAGTAAACATATCAAAAGTTTCAACTTTTGTAGCACAAATTCCTAGGTATTTAAGAATAACTTCTTCCTTCAGATGTCAAGATTCACAAGATTTATGGGACTTCCCTGGTGGCACAGTGGTTAAGACTTTGTGCTTCCACTTCAGGGGACACGGGTTCAATCCCTGGCTGGGGAACTAAGATCCTGAAAGCTACGTGCTGAGGCCAAAAGATAAAAACTAAATTTAAAAAATAATAATTTTCACAAAAAAAAAATTAACAAGATTTAAGGCTTGTCTGGGTCCCACCTCAGGGCTAAGAAGGGTCTGTGCTAGGTAGGGGCACCTACCACGAAGCCTAGCCCAAGAAGAGAGATTCTGAGAGTTGGGGTATTTTCCGTCAGAGCAGCCAACAGCAGTTCAGTCAGGAAGGGACCTTTGAGATAGGTTCAAAGAGGGAAACTATAGGTAGAATCCACAGAAAGGCCAAGTGAATATCTGGAAGTCCTTCTGAGGGGGCAAACAAGCGTCACAGTACCCTGAGGAGCCCGTTTGCATATGGCCAGCAGCTCACAGACTAGACCTGGAGGGCTGTGCTGCACAGACCCTGAGCAGCCTTTGGTCAGGCCCACCCAGGGTCACAGGGTTACCTCACCGTCATAACAGAAACGAAAACCAGCCACACTCACACCCGATTATGGTCGCAAGACCTAAAGGGGGTAATCAAGGTAGAAATAGGGGTATTTATTTTGAAATTCATGTGACAGATTTATGTATAACTCCTTCAGATCTATTTGTCATATTTTCACCATACTCTTCTCAATCTCACATTATTTTAGTGTTTTGGTTTTTTTTTTTGAAACAATTACTAAGTAGTAATTTAATCAGTTTGCTATACTCTCTGCCTGAAATAGACAAAAATTTAAAACCACACACAAAAAAACCTGAGTGGCTCTTTGAGGTATGAAATGCTTCTTGTTTACCACAAGTGATGTTAAAGGAGTAGCTAAGATGAAGAAATCTTTGGGATGATTAGATCTGCTAATAAACTTTATAGGTTTATGACTCAGAATTAAATTAGTCAGATTAGAAAGTTAAAAGGAAAACAAGCAAACTGTTTTAAATGCTGGCATTCCCTAAAGAGATTGGGGAAGCTGAGATGAAAGGATGTTTTAGGGAGTTAACTGAAAAGGCTTTGGCACGAGAGAGGTGGTTTGAGAATCTTTCAGCACCTAGAGCTTGAAAAACACACAATTCTAACAATGAGGGTTATAAATTCTCACTGACAACAGAGAGTCAAAGGAGATGTGAGGTACTCGAGTTAGCACAGATGCTTACCTCGGGGAGGCCAGTTTTTTTGAGAAGATTTGTGGATACACATTGATGCCACTTGCCTTTACTTCCTAACACATGACCCTCTTTTTTTTTTTTTTTTATGACCCTCTTTAGACCCAACTGTATGTCTCCCCCATACTGATAGGACTACTGCTACCTGGCCAGCTTGGAATGCAAATACTTTCCTAAGGGAAATACCAGAATTGATGACATAAAAGAATCTATGCATTCAACAGATTGGGCATCTGGGCATCATCATTTTGTTTACTTGGAAGCCCAATGTCTACAGACATGTCAGTCGTCTTCCACTTAGAAAGTTCTAGTAGCTTCCCATGTATAGGCTATCCCAACCTTCTCCCCATAACTTCATGATTTTTGCATCCAGTTCCTAAGTTCAGAAGGAACTCATTTGCAAGAAGAAAGGCAAAACAAGAGGACTATTCAGATAATACTATATGTCTCTTTTCCTCTGTGAGGACCAGTGGATGAGCTCACTGGAGGGCATCTGAAACCCTGGCTGAGGGAACTGGGAAACAGCACTCACTTTTAGTTTAGTCTGTTGAGCAAAATGTTTAATATCAGCCTTGAATTCATTTGGTTTCCATTTACCTTTGACAAGACACATATATAGTGAAAGATTCTATGCTTGTGTTTTCCTTGCTGCTTGCAAATTTCACCCCATTTAAAACAAAAAAGGAGAAAAATAATGGTGCTGACCAGAGCCAAACATAATATGGGTGGACTCAGTAAACCTTCCCTTAGAAAGTCTCACACACAGACTTCATGGGTGAGATTTCTCCTTAAGAAAAAGAGAAGCATATCTTTGGCAGTATTTTGCTGTCAGTAGGATATAACACATACCCCAAAGGATCTTCATTCTCCTTAACTTTTGGGAATCCCACCTGCTCCAGTACATAAAAGGAAATTGGACACACTGAGGAAGCAGAAGTGACACGAATTATCTTCTCAATTTTTTCCTCTTTAAATAGAAGTTCAGTGATTATTCTTGAATTGCCAGATCCTTTTCCAGTCTATGTCTGAATCCCGTGCGCCATTAACCAATAATATCTACAAAAACTTATGCCCACCCTCTGTCCCTCCCTTTAAAAAAAAAATCTCAACTATGGACTTCCAGTTAATTATGGAGCTTTAGAAATTATTAATTTCAGATCTGAAAAACTTGAGCAGTCATATCGCATGCATGTGTGACTGAGGTCTTTTGCAGTGAAGTTCTAACATTTCTTAATTAGAGACAGGGCTAACACTCAATCCCATGCTCTTCTCACTACACTAGTTTTACATGAAAGAATGAAAGCATTAATTGGAAAGTACTTTGGTATTACTGGGTTCCATTATTTTCTTCTGTCCACTCATGAGGGGATCTAAGCCACTAACTATGCATGGAAGTCCCCCACAATGTCATTTCAAGGGTGATGGAGAGACCTTCTCTGTCTGCTTCCCCAGTCCTACACATACCAACAGTCTCCACTATGAGGTATTCTGAGTGTTAGCTGAGGCACCACTCTATCCACAGTGTCCTAGCTTAAAATTCAAGCATCCTGAGAGGCATAATACTTTTTTCTTGGTGAGTCTAGCTAAGGTTTTTCAACCTTGTTTATCTTTTCAAAGAACCAGCTCTTAGTTTCATTGATCTTTTCTATTGTGTTTTTAGTCTCTATTTATTTCTGCTCTAATGGGAATTCTCTGGAAGCTCAGTTGGTAAAGAATCTGCCTGAAGTTCAGGAGACCCAGGTTTGACCCCTGGGTTGAGAAGATCCCCTGAAGAAGCAAATAGCAACACACTCCATATTCTTGCCTGAAAAATCCCATGGGCAGAGGAGCCTGGCAGGCTACAGTCCATGGGGTCACAAGAGTCGGACACGACTTGGTTACTAAACCACAATTTCTCTGAACTCCTTCCTCATACTAAGTTTGAGCCTTATTTGTTTTTCTTTTTCTAGTTCCTTGAAGCATAGCATTAGGTCATCTATTTAATATTATTTTTGTTTCTTGAAACAGGCATTTATTGCTCTGAACTTTCCTTTTAGAACTACTTTCTGCATCCTATAACTTTTGGTATGTTACATTTCCACTTTTGTCTCAAGGTATTTTTTTATTTCCCATTTGAATTCTTCTTTGACCCATTGGTTGTTCAGTAGCATGTTGGTTAATCTCCATATACTCACAAATTTTCCAATTTTTGTCATGTAATTAATTTATACTTTCAATGTAGCCAATATTTTATAACTATACATGGAATATAACCTTTAAAAATTGTGTAACAAAAATGAATCAATTAAAGGATATATTTTTAATAAATAAATTTTTCTGGTTTCATAGCATTGTTACTGGAAAATTGCTTGACATGATTTTAATCCTCTTAAATTTATTTAGACTTGTTTTGTGGCCTAACATATGATGTATCTTGGAAAATGTTAACATGCCTTTAAATAAATGTATTCTGATGCTTTTGGATATAGTGTTTTATAAATATCTGTTAAGCCTATCTTTTTTAACATGTTGTTTAAAGTCAGTATTTCCTGATTGATTTTCTGTCTGCATGATCTATCCATTGATATAAGTGGGGTATTAATGACTACAATTATTATATTGATAGCTATTTCTCCAGTTAAGTCCATTAATATTAGCTTTATATATTTAGGTGTTCCTTGTTAGGTGTGTAAATTTTTACAAGTGTTTTATCTTCTTGTTGGATTGACCCTTTATCATTATGTAACATTGTTTTTGTCTCTTATTACTATCTTTGTTTGAAAGTGTTTCTGTGATATAAGTATAGCGACTCCAGCCTTTTGGTCTCCATTTGCATATAATATCTTTTTCTATCCCTTACCTTTCAGTCTGTATGTGTCTTTACACCTAAAGTGAGTCTCTTGTAGGAGCATATAGATGAGTAACTTTTTTATCCATTCAGCTGCTCTATGTCTTTTGATTAGAAAATTTAGTTCATTTACATGTAAAATAACTTTTCATCAGTACATGCTTATTGCCATTTTACATTGTTATCTAGCTGTTTTTGTGGTTACTCTGTTTCTTTCTTTTCTTGCTCTCTTCCTTTGTGGTTTGATGACTTTCTCTTTAGTTGTATGGTTATAATTCTTTCTCTTTATTCTTTGTGTATTTACTATAGGTTTTTGCTTTGTGGTTACCATGAATCTTACATATAACAAGTTATATTCTGTTACATATTATATTTCATATAATTGTATAGCAACATATTTTAAGTTAGTAATAACTTAAGCTTCTTGCCATTCTAAAGCTCAACATTTTTACTCTTTCCCATGTTTCATGTTTTTGATGTCACATTTTACTATTTTTTTTATCTTGTATATTTTTTAACTAATTTCAGACATACTTCAAAGATATTATGGTCAGTTCCAGACAACCACAATAAAGCAAATACTGCAATAAAGTGAGTCATATGAATTTTCTGGTTTCCCAGGGCATATGTTATATTTACACTATACTGTAGTCTATAAAGTGTGTAATAGCATTATGTCTTTTAAATGTACATACCTTACTTTTAAAATGTCTTATTGCTTAAAATCCTGGCCATCATCTAAGACTTTAGCACGTTGTAATCTTTTTGCAATAGTAACATCAAAGATCACCATAACAAATATTATTTTTAAAATAAGTTTGAAATACTACATGAATCACCAAGATAAAACAAAGAGACATTAAGTGAGCAAATGCTGTTGGAAAACTAGTGCCAAAGATTTGTTCAGTGCAGGGCCATAAACTTTTAACTTGTTTAAAAAAGAAATGCAGTATCTGAGAAGCACAATAAAACAAGTATGCCTGTATTATAATCATAGACATTTTTATTATGATTAGCTTTTATAAGTAACTAATCCAGCACCTTTACTATTTATTTTTCCAAAGAGATTTATTCTTTCATATATGTTCTCATTACTAATTGTCATCATTTATTTTCAGATTGAAAAAGTCCCTTTAATAGGTTTTGTAAGGCCAGTTTAGTGGTGGTAAACTCCTCTATTTTTTGCTTATCTGTAAAACTCCATCTCTTTTTCAATTCTGAAGGATGACTTTTCTGGGTAGAGTACTCTTGATTTTAAGGGGTTTTTTTAAAGCACTTTGAATGCATCATGCCATTACCTGCTTGCCTGCAAATTTTGTGCTGATAAATCTGTTGATAACCTTACGGGGCCTCCCTTGTACATAAAGAGTTTTCCTCTTGCTGCGTTAATATTCTTTCCTTGTCTCTAACTTTTGACATTATAATTACAATGTGTCTTATTATAAGTCTCTTTATTCAGAACTTTCTTGGCATCCTGGATCCAGATGTCTATTTCCTTCTCCAAATTAAGGAAGAAAATTATTCAGGGAAGAAAAAAATTCAGCCATTAATTTTTCAAGTAAGATTTCTTCTCCCTTCTGTTTGATGTTGTCTCATAAGCCCCTTAAACTATCTTCATCTTTTTTCATTCTTTTATCTTTCTGCTCTTCTGTGTGCACTTCACTGCCTTGTGTTCAAGTAGACTGATCCTTTCTTCTGTTTCATTTGTTGAACCTCTATAGTGTATTTTTTAAATTCAATTATCATGTTCTTCAATTCTGTGACTTCTATTTGGTACTTTTTTATATTTTCCATTTCTCTCTTGAAATTCTCACTGTGTTCATCCATTCTTTTCCCCAGTTTGGTAAGAATCTTTATAACCATTACTTTTAACTCTCTATCAGGTAAAGTACTTATCTCTGCTTCATTAAGGTTTTTTATGAGGGTTTATCTTGTTCTTTCATTTGGAACATATTCCTCTGTTTGATTCTCTGTGTTGGTTTCTATATAGTAAATAAAACAACCACCTTTCCCAGTCTTGAAAGAGTAGCCTTGTGTTGAAGATGAGTTTTTTTAATTCAGCTCTGTCCCAGCTCCTGGTCATCTCTCAAACATCTGTGCTTGTTAAGCAGCCTAATATATTTTTAATACCTCCCACTGGTTGAAGACATGCCAAGACCTTTCAGAGTCTCAAAGGGAAAGATCTCAACATCTAGATCAGGCTGACAGGAAGTCAGACCCTCAGGCAGCTGCTTTTAAAAATATGCAAATATATGTAGTTCTGAGGGGAAACAAGCATAAGCCCTACTGGCCACCAGAGTCAGGTGATCTGTCAGTGTCCCCTGAGCTACAATCACAAAAATCACACTCCAGATGAGTGTGTAAGCTCCTTTCCTGAGATACTGGTGAGCTGGAGCAAGGTAGAAGGAGAAGGCCAAGATGGCATTCACAGCCTACCTTCCTTGAGAGCAGCTCTATAGGTCACTAAATATGTGCCAGACCTAAAACCTGTCCCTCAGGTTGAAGCTCCAGGACAGGAAAGGTGGCATCATTCACAGAAAGACTGAAAAATATGCCTTAGTCTGCTATCTGAGCTGTGCCCTAGGGGATTGTAAGCTGCCAAGAACCATCCCTCTGATCACCATAGTCCCATGGAACACCAGAATACAAGCTTCTTCATCCACCAGAACCAGGCAATCAAAGGCTGTCCCTTGGGTGTCATCTGCAAAAACCAGGCACCAGACACAGGCAAATCTCCCCTCCAAGAGACACTGGCACTCTGGAGTACAATGGAGAGTGAGAGTGAATATAGCACCCACCCTCCAAGATCTCTGGAAAGAATTACAGTCAGCCCCTAGGTATATGTTTTATTAGAAGGCTGCCCCTCTGGACACAGTCATGATTAGCTAACTTACCTTATTCATAGAAAGACTGAACTCTTAGGTCTGTTATCTCTTGGTAACCTGGTGTGTGGTAGCTATTTAAGAACTCTTTCTACATTGGTTACAGTCCTGTGGGATGCACTGGCCACCAGAGCCAGGTGATGTAAAGGTGCTCCCTGGCAGCAGTCATAAAACTCAGGGTTCCAGACAGGGGTAGGAGCTCCTTGCTGGGTGACACCGATTATTAGAGTCCCAGATGACCAGGAACACACGTTCCCCTGGCCTCCAGGGCCAAGCAACCCAGAGATATCCCCTGAGCAGCAATCACAAAATTTGAGGCACCAGACATATGTTAAGGCTCTCTCCTGGGAGATTCTGGTGCCTCAAGCATGGCAAAAGGAGAATCCCCCAGGCTCTGTCCACAGAAAGTGTTGCAGCAGGCTCATAGAAATGTGAAGTGTAAATGCAGTAGATGAGACTCCTTCACTTTAAGTCTGGGCATGATCAGCTACTTCTGAGCTGGGTCTAAGGCAGGTGATTCTGAGTGCACTGGCCCTTTAAGAGCTGCCATCCATTTCACTGCCATCCTGTAAGTTTTGGGATGCAAGCCCTATTGGCTTTTAAAATTAGATATTTGGTGTGATCCTCTCTCAAGTGGGTGTCTTAAAAGTTGGGGTGCCTGATGACAGGTCTGAACCCTTTGCTCCTCAGGGAGAAGCTCCAGGTTTTGAATTTCCTCCCAGTTATGGGTCAGTGTATCAGGGGTAGGGTTTATGGAAAGATATATCTCAACCTCTCCTACCTGCCATTTAAAAATATTTATTTATTTTTATTTGACTGCACCAGGTCTTATTTGCGGCATGTTGAATCTTCAATCTTGGTTGCAGTGTGTGGGATCGTTAGTTGTGGCATGTGAACTCTTAGTTGCAGAATGTGTGACCTAGTTCCCCAGCCAGGGATCAAACCTGGGCCCCCTGCATTGGGAGTGTGGTGTCTTAGCCACAGTACCACCAGGAAAGTCCCCTCTCCTGCCTTGATGTGGTTTTCTTCTCACTTGCCCAGTGTGCAGTTGTCACTCAGGCAGTCTTTAGATTTTCAAGAGGAAATTGGCCCTTTTGTAGCTGTAGACTCAGTGTGTCTGTGGGAGGAGGTGAGTTCAGGATTTTCCTATATCTTCATGTTGAACCAGAACATGGAGTTGCTTTTTTATAGACATGGTCAAGGAAGGTCCGAGTGTAAAAGTCACATTCAAGCAGAGACCTAAAGTAAACAAGGCAGTGAGCTGTGAATATTTCTAGGGAAGAGTGTTCCAAGCAGAAGGAACAGTGGGAACAAATGCCCTATACAGGAAGTATGATTGATGTGTTTGAAGAATAGCAAGAAAGCCAGTGGGACTGGAGTTTAGTAAGCAAGAGAAAGAATGGTAGAAGCTGAAGCCAAAGCGTTCCATGTAGAGTCTTGTAAGCCATCATCAGGACCTTGGCTATCACACCAATGGAGGTGGAGATTCTATGGAAGTGTTGAGTAGAAGAGTAATAGGATCTGACTCATGTTTTTAAAAAAAAAAACATTCTGGCTGCTCTGTTTAGATTAGACTTTAGAGGCAAAAGCAGATGCTTGTATTAATTCGGTTATGCATCATGAGTTATGAGATTTTTATAGTTTTCCATTTTGCACGTGACAAAGCTGGGAGAAGTCACACAGATGGCAAATGGCAGTACCAGGATAAGAACCCAGGCAAGCTGGCTCCAGAGGTCATGCTTTTAACCTCTACACTCTCACTTCTCAAGAAAGATGTCAAAGGCTGAGGCAAGAAAAACTGATGCAAATATCATTGGCTGGGGACCACTAGGCCCAGTTCTAATTGGGGAAGGAAACATCATTTTGCTTCATTCTATTTCCATTATTTCATGGACTGAATTGCACTTTGTAGACAAATGAGTCAGAAATATCTGG
The DNA here is from genome assembly GCF_032452875.1 of Bos javanicus. Lineage (NCBI taxonomy): Eukaryota > Metazoa > Chordata > Mammalia > Artiodactyla > Bovidae > Bos > Bos javanicus. The sequence goes on from NC_083868.1 coordinate 44,292,581, forward strand.
CTATGTCAGTTGTTAAAAAACAGTATATTACAAGTCAGAAATACAAGAGTTATAGCAGAACCTATTAATAACTTTGCAGCAGGTGCCTGAACTGTCAGTTGCAGTACTGGAAAGGGGCTTTGCACATTTATTTTCCCACGTAATGTGAAGTCAAGAATATGAAAAGGACTAAGATTCCCTTTTGTGATTACTGTATTGATATTACTTATCAGTGATTCTCAACCTTCATTCCCATATGACTTGGGTTTCTCTAATTATTTAAAACTTGTAAAGAAATCCTTCACAAAATTTTTATTATAATCATGTCAACTCACCTTAAGTACCTGATTACCAAACCTTCAAAGAGAAAGTTATCGCCATGATATCTCTTCAACACTATTTTTGAACACAAAGAAACATAACTAGAAACTTAACGTCTTCTATAATGTGCCAGAATTTTACAACTTTCACAATTAGAACGTGTGATATTAGTAAAAATCCATCTTTTCACAAAATTATGTAAAATGTTTACAAATAATTATGGAAGAATATAGTGACATATATACAAGTAATTATGCAATAAAAATTATACTTCACGCATGGTGTTTTTCTCTCATTCATTTTTTAAAGAGATTTTCAAGTAAACTAAATGAATCCCACCAAGAAGCCAAAACCCACTGAACCCACTCTTTAGCTCAAAGAGAATCTGTTCAGTGCCTTAACATTTTGAAAGAAAGTGTGAAAGTGAAAGTCACTCAGTCATGCCCAACTCTTTGCAACCCCATGGACTATACAGTCCATGGAATTCTCCAGGCCAGAATACTGGAGTGGGTAGCCTTTCCCTTCTCCAGGGGATCTTCCCAACCCTGGGATTGAACCCAGGTCTCCCACATTGCGAGTGGATTCTTTACCAGCTGAGCCACAAAGGAAGCTCAAGAATACTGGAGTGGGTAGCCTATCCCTTCTCCAGCAGATCTTCCTGACCCAGGGCCTCCAAACCAGGGCCTCCTGCATTGCAGGTAGATTCTTTACCAACTGAGCTATCAGGAAGCCCTAACTTTGAAGGGAAAGGTAAAGAAGTAACCAGATACAGGGTATTTCTACACTCAAAGAATTTACAACCTTGTCAGAGGACAAGGCTTATATATCTCAAAGGCTTATATGCGTGCATGCTAAGTCACTTTAATCATGTCCAACTCTTTGTGACCCTGTGGACTAGGGCCTACCAGGCTCCTTTATCCACGGGATTCTTCAGGCAAGAATACTGGAGTGGGTTGCCATGCCCTGCTCCAGGGGATCTTCCCGACCCAGGGATGGAACCTGCATCTCTTACATCTCCCGCATTGGCAGGCAGGTTCTTTACCACTAGCGCTGCCTGGGAAACCCAAATCTTATACCAAAAAGGAGAAAAAAATGCAGATAATAGTTAATGACAGTGTTGAACACACAGGGCACTGACAGCAGTCTCGGGCTCAGCTCCCAGGCAGCCCTGGCCTGCCTCAACTCTCACTCCTCCTGCCAGTCAGTTTTCTTCTGTTCTCCCTCTGAGCCCTCCAGACTGTGAACAACCTGGGTCATTTTACCATATATCATTATACTTCTGCACTCCCCATTTGAATCTTGTAAAGTCCATACACACACTTTTAGCAGTGTGAAGGGGCTTTCTCTTCTCACCCAGTTAGAAGGCCCCTTACACCTACAGAGCAGAAGTTTTGATTGATCAGAGAGAAGAAAGGCTGATGGAGGCAGTTCTGAACATGGATCCCATTAATAGGGTGAATAGTCCAAGGCAAGGTACCCAAGAGGCAGCTTTGGACAGTAACAAGGTACTAGAGGTCTGCGAGTTTGGGAAAGAGGATTTCAAATGTGGAAGAGTTGCCCGGCAAGGCACGTAGGAGGGGAACTATCTTTCAGACTTGACAGGCAGGACTCAATAGAGGACAACTTTATCTACATGCTATTCTGCTTCTCCCACACAAGACAAGTTAATGGTAGTGTTATTTGATTCCAAAACCAGGTTTCCCATTAGAATCCCGAGGTAGTTCTGATGTACTGACTCACTGCGAGAGCTTATTTATTCATTTAACAAATTTATGGAGCCTCTGTTATGAATTAAGTAGGCCTCTGAGGACCAACCTGGAGCCCAGCCTCCATCGTTTCCATAGGCATTCTGTGTTTGGAGTTCCCAACTACTGATTTACGCCTTTGGGAACTCTTCCCAGTAGTAAATAGAGGGTTTCTTGTATCCTTTCTGTATTCCAATTTACATGCTGCCTTTTCCTTAATTTAAGGACAGTATGAAGGTTCAGAAGAAAGGGCTGCACACCGCTTGATTTTATTTATTTCTCTCCCTTTCTTTGTACTTGAATTATTTGCATTCTGGGAAAAGCTCAAGGGATGGCATTTTTATAAAAGTCCTGAGAGAGATATCCATCACAGCAGTGGTTGAGAAAACTGTAATACAAGGCAGGTCACTTGATTTACATAACAGTCTGCAAATAAAGAACATGGTTTATGTTTCAAAAATTGGAAGAGGTAAAAACCTCACTTTTTTTTCAAGAAACAGGGAAACTTTGTTTGGATTCGGGGGATGAATAAACTCCTATCCGCAGATATGACCCTTTCAGGGGCATAATAAACAAAAGGTGAATAAGATGAACATTTATTTATTCAATTCACCCAAATTTAACATCTTCCCAGCACATAATGTGGTGATAAATAATAATACCTGTTTTAAAATGTCAATATATTTTTGTCAGCACACATTATATTTTTTATCTCTTTCTGTACTATGTTTCCATAAATGTCTTAGCCATGTTAGGAGAAAGTCCAAATTGTATGGGGCTTAATCATAACTTCAGTGAACTGAGTGACAGGTACATAAATTAGTGTCAGGTCAGGAAAAATATGCACACAACTTCAGAAAAGCAAAGGACAATGCAGCCTTATCTTTCCAACAACCCCATGCCACCCACCTCAAACATCACACAGGCTTGTGTTTGCACTTGCCCTCCTCACTGGAAAATAGCCACAGTGTGAACTCTTGACAGTCAGAAAGGATCTTAATCTCCAGTTCAGGGCTTCCATTTTCCTAACATGATCTTATAATATTTGAAAGAACAGAGGAAATTTTCCCAATGAAAAAGTTTTGTTTTCAGAATAGGTTTTTTTTCATTCTTTCTTTTTTCCTTTACCTGGAACCCAGTTAAGCAGTTGGAAGTTAAGAGTCATTTTCTAAAACACAAGGTGCTCAACCATATCTGATATGGTCATTTTCCCAAGAAAAAGTGGAGGAAAACTGCTGGACTCCTGGATGAAATTCCCTGTTAGAATTCCAGAGTTAGAACTCCAAAACTCTAAACACATTTTCAGACTGGTGGTTTTGTGTTCTTACCAAATGACCATTATATTTGTCCATGATAAACAGTTGTAACTCCTTGACTGGTTGGGACTGCTAAATCTGGAATTTTTCAGCTGCCTTTTCATTAGAACACAGATTCTCTCTCACCTTAATGTGCATATTTTCATGTCACTTCTAAATAATTAATTCAGATCCAACTTTCATATATCTGCAATGGTAGCTTCGGTAGCTCCTTAAGAAAGGAATATAGATTTTGCTGTCCATGAGTGATATTGGGTTCTCTTGGGATCACTGCAAAAAGGATATTCTTATATAAAGTATCAAAAAAAGAGAGCTAAATTTAAGTAAGAGAGCTGCCCGGATCTGTACAAGTCTTGCTGAATGACCAAGGCCTTGGATTGATTTATATAATATATGCTTTTTAAATGTTTAGCATTTCTTTTTCCAGAAGGATTCAGGTCAGCTTATAGTGACACAGATGATGCAAGATGAATCAAAGAGAAACCAAGGATGAAAACATGATATGGAATATGGAGAAAGGCTGTACCAAACACGCATGATGACACTCTGTATAGTTGCTATAGGCAAGCCACAGATAGGGCCCAGATCTTTCTATCAGACCTCGGGAAAAAGAAACAGGATCAGTCACAAACACACACACACACACACAAAATTAACCTGCTGCTCACACCATTGCTGACACTGCCAGGTAGAGTTGTGCAGACCTTGGGAGAAGGATTACAATTCAGCAATCCAGGGGGAATAACCAGGCTCTGAAGCTCCAAGATGACACCAGGACTTAGTTCAATTTTACATCTAACTGGAGAGCACATTTCACTTTATATTAGTGATAACACCAAAAAGCTTCAAAACTTCAGCAAGTGAGACATTATCCTCCTTTCTTCTGCCTATAACAACCCATCATTCTTCTGGGAAGGCAAGTGCATAGCTACCTCCCTGAAGAGCCTAGTAAATGTGTTTAGGAAGAAGTTACTGGGCTGTCCCTTGCTTCTGTATCATTTTGGTCTTGATGCCTTAGGCAGAGGCATAGGAAGTCAAGAGACCATGTGATTCTGCCCAGGCCCTGCCTAACTTGAGGCATTATTCCTAGAGAGAAAATTGGGGGAAAATGCCATCGAATAAGAAAAATATAAAATAAATTAAACATATAATTAAATTAAAAGCCTGTAAACATGTTAACATGTTTAATAAAATGTGTGCTCAGTTGCTCAGTCATGTCCAACTCTTTGCAACTCCATGAACAAGGTCCCTCTGTCCACAGGACTTTCCAGGCAAGAATACTGGCAAGAATACTGCCATTTCCTAATCCAGGGGATCTTCCTGACCCAGGGATGATGGAACCCAGGTCTCCTGCATTGCAGGTTGATGCTCTACCATCTGAGCTACCAGGGAAGCCCTTAATAAAATAATAGTTAACATTTATCAAGCTTCCTATGTGTTGATACTGCACCAAGAGCTTCACATTTCATTCATTTAATCTGCTCACCCACCCTATGAGGTAAATATCTTGCATGTTTTGCAGACCTAGAAACTGAGGCACAGAGAGGCTAGGTGATTTCCCCAAACCACATAGCTAATAAGCGGTGCCCTCAGGATTTGAACCCTAAAGGTGTCACTTCAGAGCTAACCTCCCATCTATGAACTCCAACATCCACCTCACCTCATCCTTCACCACTTGGAACTTCTATTCTCCTTGGGTTATCCTGATGCCCTTTTCCATTAAAAAAAAAAAAAAAAGTTAAAGGAAAACCCCAGAGTGTTACTTATGCTTCTGGTTCATCATCCCCAATCTCTTTCTCAAAGACAAGGCTGCTGGCTTCGTGTGGTGAGCAGGCATCTGAGGAAGCGCTGAGCAAGTTCCCTCCCAGAACTGGAAACTACACAAGATGCCAGAGGCCTTCAGACAGACAGTCTGTGGTCAGGGACTTAAATCCGGGGGAGTGGCTGTCCCTAATTCCTCATTTCTCCTTCACCGCTGCGTCTCCATTCCTCCGTCTCGCATCCAAAGCTCAGACGTTCACTCCTCTCACTTGGCCCATTGACTCGCCTTGCCAGAAAATCACCAGCTTGAATTATTCTGATGATAAAACCTTCCGCCTGAAGCTAGAGCCTACTTCCTCCGCCCATCTTTGATCTCTGCAGAATTTTTCTTTTTTGGAAAAACCATACTGGCAAGCACACCAAACTCCTTCCACATACTTGAGATTTTACAGTGGCTTTTTTGGAACGCCGCTGTATTTTACATGTCAGTCGATCTCTACTGGAGAGAACGCCACAAAGACCTGTTGACACCTCACGGCAGAATTTCACAAAATGTTCTAGGAAGAGATAATTTTCTAATTATACCACCAAATTCTGCTTAGGAAGGCATTTTCCAACCACTCGTTTGCAGTGGTGAGAATAGCCTGAGGGTGAAATTGGACCCGGGATGCATACTTTACTTTCTTTTCTCTCTCTCTTTTTATTCCTTTTTGGTATTAGGAAGTATTGCCTAGAAAACTGGGTCTTGCCTTCTACATGCTTACCTGAGAAAGCAACCCTAAAGAAATGCTATCCCCCACCCCCAGCCTCCACCCCTCCACCCCGCCATCAATACCCGGAAATGACGGAATGAGGACTCTTTTCATGCACCCAGGAGGTTTAGGGCGCCCAGAGGAACGTGCCCGCCATTCTGTGTCCCTTTTGTCCCATCTCTAACACGTCTTCCTGCTCCTGTCTGCCTGGACAGCTCTTTCTCCAACTACTAACTACAGAGGTCATTCCCTTTTCATCCTTTAGACCGTGTTTGAGTTTCAGTCCTCAGGCCAGTTTTTCCTGACTCACTAGACAAGGTTTCTCTCTCAAAGGCTGACCACCTTGGATCAGAATGATCAGAGCCCAGAAAACTGTGCTGTTAACAAAGTCCCAGGCGATTCTTATGCACCTGAAAGTTGGAGAACCTCTGTTCTATACTGAGTTAATTCTGTGCTCTATCTTCTCAAGACCCCTGTCTACTCCCTCATCCTAGTGCTAATTGACTTAACGTTTATCCTCCACATCCCATTATCAGCTCCATCAGGGCAGAGACATAGTTGAGTTTTAAGGCCTCGGCACCTTCTGGCTTCTGGTAGGCATTCATTAAATATTTATTGACTTGAAGCAAATCAGAACTTTTTTTTTAAGAAATATTGAATAGGAAATATTCAATTTCTCAAATTATCCATTTCCACTTTTAGCAGAAAGTGATTAAAACACTTTGTGCCAAAAGATTAAACAGAAAGCAATTAAGTTTATACAAACAATCTAATCAAAAACCAGAAACCACATAACATTCACCTGCCTTTCCATATTGAATCTGACCTCACATTTATTTATTTGACCTGTGTACTTTCCATGAATGTACTGAATAGAACAGAGGCATTGTCAGTGATTAACACTTAATTATTGGCCAGAAGGGGCTTCCCCCGATGACTCAGTGGTAAAGAATCCACCTGTTAAGCAGAGGAGGCAGGTTTGATCCCTGAGCTGGGAAGATCCCCTGGAGAAGGAAATGGCAACCCACTCCAGTATTCTTGTCTGGGAAATCCCATGGACAGAGGAGCCTGGTGGGCTATAGTACATGGGGCCACAAAGAGTCAGACACAATTGAGCAACTGAACAGCAGAACAATGGCCCAGAAGATGAGTGTTTTGTTGCAATTTTTTGGAAGATTTTCAAAAACAAAGCTTAAAGCACAAAGAGTTTTTATATCAAAGATCAATTCAGAGAGATGGTGATACATAGGAAAATCCCTTTTAATAATACACCCAATTCCCTTCTCATGTATGAGGAGAGCCTGGCTATTTAACTCACTTAAAAGGTTATCCAAAAAGAAAATTCTGGGTTAAACGTTAAACTAAAAAAAAAAAAAAAAAAGATGACTTCGGAATCCCAGAGCAAAGCACTGTTATCTATGAAACTGGGATATTTCCCAGGCCTCAACTGGGCTACTGCCCAAATATTCTCTCTCCTTACCCCGCCCAAATAAAAGTGGCCTCCATGAGAGAGGAACAGGTTATGACAGAGGGAAAGCCACAGGACATTAAAATAAAACAGCTCTGTGATCTCCATGTGTTCTCCAAGCACCAAGAGCAGAATCTAATACAGAAAAGTAACAGCATGGTAACGCTTTTAAGGAATTCAGTTATGATCAAATAAAAGGGACATTGTTAAACTAAGTTTTCAGTACCCCATAAACAAAATTCCAAAGAGCAATGAATAAACTAAAGCTGAGGAAATGCAAGCATAAAATAAGAGGTTTTCACCAACCTTTCAAGAGTTTAATCTGCTTGGTCAGCTCTCTGAAGAGGAATGGTCTGTTGACTTTCAAGAACAAGACTTCCACCAGGCAGAGATATGATAACATCTGTACCAGACACAGATGTTACTACTATTATTATTATTTCTATTTTATAGGTGAGATGATAGAGATGTTAAGTAATTAGTTCACAGTCACACAAATGGCAAATAATAAAATTAATGTCAGGGCTGTGCATTCAGGGCATGTGCCTCCTGCACTGTCAAAAATCTGGAAGCTTCTAATGTTATAAATTTTTTAATGAACTGGGTGAAAATGTGAGATAGAAAAACATACTATATTTCCTTATGTAATTTCTGGCCCCACTCCAGGGCCTTACCTATAGAAGATAAAATTCACCATTTTGGAACTCTACCTGGGTACCAAAAGGCAAATCTGTCCTCAAACCAGAAATGATGAAGGGGAGGGTCCTGAGAAAGTTTGGCTGCCCTGGGCAATTTATTATGAAAATTACAAGACTTTTTTTTGGACTTATTTTTTTCTAATTGCAAATCTTTACAGTGATCAGGCATTGCTTTTTCACTTCATTATCTCCTGTATGAAATCACTTCCTTTTCTGGTTTAGGAGCAAGGAGGCAATTTGAAAGCCTTTCGACTTTGGGAAACAGCAACAACAACAACACAAAGAGAAAGCAAAGAAAAAAATGTGACAGTTATTCAGTAGTTACATAAAAATGGAATTGAGTTATGGTCTGAAAAGGCAGAGAAAGTGAGTCACTTTAATAGAAACAAGTGTAATAGTCACCATATGATTAATTGTTTTGTTTTCTGCCCTCTAAAAACCTTCTCTCTTCTCTTCTCAAAACCCTTTCTCCCTTTTCTTTCTTTTTTCAAAACTCCTGGGACTTTTTTGCACATCTGCAAAACCAATATCAGTTCCAGGTTCTTATTCTGGTGTTGAACCAATCTGGCGTCCAGTCTCAGAAAAGGAAGCCAGTTCTCACCAGACAAACAAATGGAGGTGACCTAATACCTGGGGGAGGTGGGGGTGGTACCCCTGACTTATAAATGACAAAGAATGCCAAGCCTGTCTGGTCCTAGACCACCGACAAACTGAACCACATCAGAACTTACAGGCAATTGATGAGACCATGGGAAAACAGGTGACTTTTACTTTTGATCAGAGGGAAAGAACGTGGGATAGAATTTAATAATAAGCTAAGTAGTATGGTTCCTTTCTAACAATGTTTTTTAGGAAAAAAATCAGCAAAGTAGGGATAATATTTTCTACCCATCTACCTTCTTAATGATGGTTTATTTCTCCAAACTGAGGATGGTTTAAAACACACACACACACACACACACATTTTGATGCTATCAATAAATAGAAGGAACTTTTCTTTCCACTAATAAAATATACTTGAGGCTGTCAGGCTTTTGTCAACCTCTATTAAATTCAGGTAAACATGAAAGTGAACAAAACAGAAAATCTATACTCTTTGGAAAAAGACAAAGTTATACTTTGGAATGAGAAATTTTGAAAGGTTACGAGAAATATTGCTAAGCCAAAGTCAGATCTTATTATCCCCACCTTGAACAGTGAAGAAAAACTGAGTTATTTGTGATTATTCAAGTGGTACTTTCTTGGAGGAAAAAGATCCCAAACAATTCCTGGAAACTCTACTTCTCTGAGAAGATGGCATTTTTGTGAATTGAGGGCAAAGGCATGAGTAACATATGGAGTACATTTCCCCTTATAACACTGATCTGTTTAAAGTTGAGGGGAAAACCACTTGGCAAGGTGTACTGGCCAAGCCAATGGCAAAAGTCATTTCAGTTTATCCTGAATCCACTCCATGGTCCACCTCCCAGCCTGCTGGACATTGGGCCCATGATTTCTAAGCCTTGAATTGAAAAGCAGCTGAAGATGCGTGGAGAACCCTGCTCTCCTTGGGACTCTTTTTTTGCCCCATGTCTGCAGAGATGACATAAGGGAAAAGATCTAAAGATTTTCCAGAAACAAGGTAGATTTCAAAGAGCATCAGAGTGACTGTTTTTTGAAGGCTTGCCTAGCCTAAGGAAGACCTCACAGAACTAGGAATCAGACACGGGATCTTTCCAAAGGTGGAGTGATTCTCCAGCCTGATTGGCCCAGGTCCTTCCTGATTTGGGCCCTGAAGGTCTAGCATCTCTGGAAACCCCTCTTTCCATGCAAATTGGGACAGTAGGAGACTGGTCACCCCAGTAGGAGATTTTGGATACCTTTGTGGCTCAAATTTTGAGAAAGAAAAATCTTAGTGATACTGAGAACAATTTGTTCAGTGTGAGCAAGGGAGAAAATAGAAATAAAAACTCTTGATAATAGCAGCTGACATTCACAGAGCCCTTGTTTTGTGCCATGCCTCTGCTGTGTGCTTTTGCAAACCTGATTCCAGTTAATCCCAATTACAGCCTTGAAAGTTATTTCTTCTTGTCCCCATCTTACATAAACTAAGAAACAGAGACATTCAAGTAACTTGCCCAAGTTTACACACACACAGTAAGGAAAGAGCCTGAATGAATAGCACAAAGTACATTGAGCTTAACCAAGAGTTATCCCTTCCACTTTCCACCATTCAGAATCTTCTCATGCCCCATAAGCAGCCTCTTTAAGCTTTAAGATGGAATTAGGCTTCCCAGGTGGTGCTAGTGGTAAAGAACCCGCCTGCTCAGGCAGGATACATGAGACACATGGGTTCAATCCCTGGGTTGGGAAGATCCCTGAAGAAGGACATGGCCACCCACTCCAGTATTCCTGTCTGGAGAATCCCACTGGACAGAGGAGCCTGGCAGGCTACAGTCCATAGAGTCACAAAGAGTCGGACACGAATAAAGTGACTTAGCATGCACGCACCCAGAACAGGACATATCACTTCTTTGTTTGCTATCCTAAGAACTTGCTAGATACCAGGTGCTCCTTCAAGAAAGGAACTAAGGAAGAGAGAAAACGGTACAGCTAACGCTTGTTAAATGGCAACTGGTTTAGCACCTCCTAAAACAGAATCCACGGGCTTCTATGGAATAAAGCTATAAACTCTACAGCAAAGTTACTTGCATCCTGCATGAGTTAAGACCTTCAATGCCTTCTCTCTAAAGCATTCTTTCAGTCATTGATCCTAGGCACTGGGCAACTTCTTTGGAGTTAAGCACCTTGCCAGACAGCTGCCCAGGAGCCCTGTTTAATCCCTCTCTCAAAGAGCAGGGGTGTTGTTTGAATAAAGTTGCCACTGTAATTGCTTGGCTTACCACTTAAGAGTATTATAGGCTCTGGGAATGGATTTCTGGGTGGGGGGAAATACAATTAGAAGAAATGTTAACAGTATTCTGTTGAAATATGGAGTGTATAGTTGCACAGGAGGAGACAACTTGCCCCAGACTGGTCACTAGAGGATTGATCTTATGGAGAGAAGCTGTTTTACTTAAGCTGATTTCCTGTATAAAAACAGGAGGCTGAGAGCTTCTGGCTCTGATGAGAGGGGAGGGAAAAAAGGCAGTCTGGATGTACCTCCAGTTTAACACTTAAAATCAGGCAAATGGAAAACACATCCAACTGGGAGTCTAACCATTGATACAAGTGGATGACAAATTCAGATTTCCACATTTTAACTGAGAGCCCCTGACATCGTTCTCCCTGGACACATCTGAAAACACATGTATTTACTGCTAGTGGGCCAGAGACCACCACCACACAGTTGCAGCTAAAATGCAAGTAGCTCTGCTTTTTTTGTATCCAGACCATCTGTTTTCAACTTAGTGCTCTACTGGACTTCCTAAAACCTGACCCACCTCAAAGTAAGATGACATTCTTTTTCCCCCAAGGGCACCCTTCACCATGAAAGTAAAGCATACGCATTAGGACCAGCTGGCTGGAAGGAAGCAGTTTCTAAAGTCAGTCCCATAAACTTTCCAGATTCTCAAGGAAACAAATGACTCATTGGAGCTCTTGATGTAGGTGTCCAGTGCTTCCCAAAACTTCAGCAGACAAGATGAGGAAGTGGAATCTATCTGAGGAACTGACCTTTGTTCTGGGGCTACTGCAGCTTAAACACATGTCTGCAACCTACTGGCCACCTGTAAGCAACTCCCTTTTGTTCAATGGCAACAATCCCAAGGATCTGTTTCCATCCATCTATCCATCATTCATCTCTCTATCCATCCATCTATCCATTCATTCATTCAACAAATATTTGAGCCTGATTTTAGGCTCAGGAGTATAGCAAAGATCAAGACAAAGTTCAAGAGTGACAGAGAGAACGTTTAGGAGATAGTTACATAAACAAATAAGAAATGATGGTGGCTTGGACTAGTAGTGGAGACAGTAAGAGGTAAACATAGCAATGAAACATTTTAAAGAGAGAGCTGAGAGGTCTTATGATGATTTAGATTCAGGAGATGAGGAAAAGAAGAGAATCAAGGATGACTCTGAAGTGTTGGGCTTACACAATGGGGTAGGTGGTTGAGCCATTTCCTGATACTCATTCTGTAAGAATAATCCTAAACCAGGTAGGTAGAATGAGTCCTGTTAACTGGTCTTTTATTTTATTCCTTGCTTTCTTGAGATACAAGATGCTATTTATGCTTTCAGCCCTTGGAATTTGTAATGACAGCTTTTTTTTTTAATTGGGGGATAATTGCTTTACAATGTTTTGTTGGTTTCTTCCTTACAATGATGCGAATCAGCCATAATTATATATACATATCCCCTCCTTGAGCTTCCCTCCTCCCTCCCATCCTGCCCCTCTAGAAGGACAGCAAATCTTTTCTGCATGTATCTCAAAATAAGAAAAAATGTGTTGGAGTCAGAGATACATGAACTGTCAGCAAAGAGAAAATAATTCTCCTCAGTATCTGAGGAAATGAACAAATAAATGAAGGCTTACATTTTGATTTTGCAGTCCTCCTTTGCTCCTTAAAATGAGCAACCTGATTAAGTCATTAAATGGGAATGTTAAAAGTAGGATTAGGGTCAGGACCTAAAATGTTTGCTCTCTTAAACAATCTGCAAAGATTAGTGGACTCCTGGAGATTGCCTCTCTGAACAGCCTATTGCATTTCCATATTCCATGGAGTCTAGGAAACAGCATCTAAAGGTCTTACACACTCATTCTGGGGCACTTTTTAGATTGCCTTTATTAAAGTAAGAACACTTTATACTAGTAGAATCCTGTTCATCTAAAGGTGGAAGAATTTGCAATCAGCAAACTGTTTATTGACTAGGTGATAACCTTTTGGAATCTAAATTAAACCTGGTGTGTGACATCAGTTTACCATCCCCTGGCCTACACAGGTTAGTAATTATCGGGCCAGAAGTAGACTGCTATGTGGGTGCTCAGTCACTCAATCCTGTCCAACTCTTTGTGACCCCATGGACTAGAGCCCACCAGGCTTCTCTGTCCATGAGATTCTCCAGGCAATAATACTGGAGATGGTTAGCCTGGTATAGAGTAGGGTAATAATTCTCTCAGTAAACATATTCACTGCAACTGACTGGTCCTTGAACATATGTAAAAGACTGCCCTGAGCACTCTAATTCTCATGTTGATTGGGAAGCACCCTGTTTATCTGAATTCCTTCAGCCTGTGAAAGTTTATCCATCAGACCAGCCTCTTGAAAAAGCACCCAGGGAGTTGCACTGGAAAAAACTACTTCTAAGAGAAACATTCTGTCCAAATGATTAGAACCAAAATGCAAATTCATTAACTCTATGAACATAACACATAGATTCTGCTAATAAGAATGACAGTTTTTATGCACGCTCTAAAATGTACCACAAGAAGGAAGCTTATTAAATAATAAGAATTTCAGTCAGCACACCTTGTCAACAATGCTGGAAAAAATAGAAACCCAGATGAAAAAATGTAGTAAGTAGGTGGTCTTCCTGTCATACCAGCTGACTCACCCCACCCCCCTCAGAAGCCCTCTCAAGGGCACAAGCCACAGTTGCAGTCAACCCTCAGCATTTCTTTGCATGACGTTTGAACTTAGGAAGAAAAGTATTTTGCTAACCCCTTGGTGCTGAATGTTTGACCTTAAAGCTTACTGTTTGCTCCCTTTTGCCTCAGTCCTCATGACTACAAATGCTATTATTAGTCATAAGATTGTTCAGTCCCTTTTAAATTCCAGCCACGGTATTTGACTCTCTGGCCTAAACATAATAGGGAATACAAAAGTCCTAATTGTTTCTAAGGGGCCTAACTCTTTCATCTTTCCTATGTGCTCCAAATTTTCCTGGCTGTATTCGGAACCAGCACCTATGTGAAGTTTTAGCAGTGTTTGCCCCTAAATCCTTCACTGAACAAGGAGACATTCCTAGTTAAAAAAAAAAAAAAAAAAGCATAGGTTTGTGTGTGGACAGCCCTGGAACTAAATCTCAGCATTGCTACTGGTGAGTTAGGTGACTTTGGGAAAGTCATTAAAACTCTGTGTTTTGCACAATAAATGGAAGATACATGGAGGGCTATTATATAAATGATACATATATCATATAAAATTCCTGGCACAAAATCAGCATTCAATAAATAATGTATATTATTATCATCAACATCACTCCATTTGTGTAAAGGTAGGAAGTGACTGAACACTATTTTCCATTTCAGCCTAACCCTGGAAAGGCTTAAAATCTTTAATCTTATGATTGAATTGTTTATGACCACACAAAGGTATGACACATCCAACATACCTCCTAGAACAATCCACTTAAGAGAAACTCAGGCTGTTTTGAGTTTAATCTGAAAAGCCATCCTCGTTTATCTATCATAAAAGATCGCATGGGTGCAAAAATGCAAAAAGAGTCACAAAGTCACGAGTCTTTGAGTTCAAAGTGTCATTAGAAATGAAATGGTTCAGTTTATTCTTTACAGATGTGGAAACTGAGGCCCAGCTAAGACAAGTGGTGTTTATAAAGTCATGCAACCTACTTTTCCGTCTCGTCCACAATATCACCCCTCACTGTCTGGCAGCATCAGTCTCCCTTTCTTCTGAACTCCTACAGTTTCCAAAGCTAGCTCACAAGAGAGAGCACAGTTACTACTGGTGTTCTCCTCATTGTTTCTTGTGTACATATTATCTTTTCAATTAGACTTATGGCCCCTTGAAGACAAGTACCATGACTTAGACTTATCTAACTGCAGTGGAGCAGAACACTGTGATGGATGGACTCAGATTCATTAACACTCAGTTGATTGGGCAGGGGGCAGAGAGAACAAGCTTTTACTTGTTTCTTTACCCATTCTTGATTAACTTCTGAGAATCCACAAAAGCTAATACAAAAACTTGAAACTGGAAAGTTTGATTGAGGTTTTGAACTAATTAGAACTAATTAGGGAGGGCAGGAAAGGACAGCAGATATGCCTCTCCTAATCCCATCCTACAATCCTTTCTTTGAAATATGGAGAAAATCCACTTGAGACTTCCCAGGTGACTGATAGCTGTTTTTAAATGAGATTTCCACTTCTGCAGCATCAATTTCTGGCAATAAGTCTGCTCCTTAGACTTGAAACTTTTCTCATGGGGTAAGA
Source organism: Bos javanicus (assembly GCF_032452875.1). Taxonomy (NCBI): domain Eukaryota; kingdom Metazoa; phylum Chordata; class Mammalia; order Artiodactyla; family Bovidae; genus Bos; species Bos javanicus. The sequence goes on from NC_083868.1 coordinate 44,307,774, forward strand.
AAAGTTTTATTGAATCCATGTGATGAAAGATGAATAATATGAACCTCTATGAGCCAAAATTATTTAAAAAATCAATTGCATACTTAGTTGTACCAGAATGCCACAGCTTCATTATATAGACATGAAGTGACACTTGGCACATCTTAGAAAAATATTTCTTATCCTCGCTTATTTTCTTTTAGCTTGCATTTATTGAGTGCATCTTGATGGTAATACTTACAGACCATTAAATAAACATAATAAAAAGTTAAAAGCCCAGATTCAAGAGTCAAACAATCTGGCTTTGAATTCTAGGTTCACAACTGTAACTGTGTGGGCAAATCACTTAACATTACTGCCTCACTTTCCTCATCTATTAAGTAGGGAAAAGTAGGGGAAAAGAATAGTATTAACTCAGATTTGTTATAAGGATTAAAACAAGACAATACACGAAAAAAACACTTTAAATGTATGACACATGGTAAGCACTCAGTAAATATTAGTTATTTATCATTACTATTATAATCATTATTAAATACTTATATGTCAGACACTGTGCTAAGCAGTTTATATATTTTAGTAGATATAATTTTTGTAAAAATGTGTGAGCGTGTTCATTAATATGTTTCAAGCACCAGTAGGAGCTCCTAGCCCACACAGGCACTGAGTACATAACTGATGAATGAATAACTGATTGCATTTACTCCTCACCAAAACTTCACAATGTGGCAGGAACCCAGAATACAACAGTGAGCAAGACGATATCCTAACCTGCAGGAGGAAGCAGGGCCTTGCAGGGAAGGGAGGCAAGTCCTTGTCCAGGACTTGGACTTCTGATCCAGGTTGATTGCTCCAGTAAGATAGTACAGGGCATATGGGTGAAGGTATGAGGACCTTGATGCTGAGAAAGATTGAGGGCAGGAGGAGAAGAAGGCAACAGAGGATGAGATGGTTGGATGGCACTACCAACTCAACAGACAGGAGTCTGAGCAAACTCTGGGAGATAGTGAAGGACAGGGAAGCCTGGCGTGCTGTAGTCCATGGGGTCACAAAGAGACATTACTTAGCAACTGAACAACAGCATGAGGAACATCTAGTCCAAACTCAAGGAAACCACAATGCCTTCTGGAAAAAAATGACATTCCGATTGATACATGCAGGATCTGTTAACATGCGACAGAGCATGGTCATTTCCTTTGACCAGTGTCACTCAACATGATGAAATGAGGGAGAGAGAGGAGCCACAGAGGTCGGTGGGGCTCTGAGTGCAGTGGGGACTCCATCCTAATAGCCGTGCAGCCATTTAAATGGCTTTAGAATGATGACTGTGGCTTCCTCCATCTCACTGGTTCTCAGAGTTCTACCATTTGCTTTGAGAAACATTAACTTTGACATTTATTTGCCTATTTGCAAGTCCACGTTGCTACAACAATAATCACCTATGGTTTTCAGATCCAGGCCTGTTTTTGACCATCTTTTGACAGTGGTTTCTAAGCCCAAAGCTATCTTGAACCCTTTGAACCCAAAGCCTGTGGGTAGAAGTTCTTATCATGAGTAGATCGAATAGGATCTATCATTTTTGCCACAGAATTTCTCATCTGATTACCTCCACAATACCATACTATGATTCAACGGTTAATCTCCCTCTTAAGCTTATAGCAAAAGAGGCAGGTTAACTTTTTGTACATGGCTGACTCAACCTCATTAATGAGTGTACCTTCTATTATCTTCTAATATTAAATGACAGAGAATTTTCAAGGAAGAAGATAAGTAGCAAGATGTGGAGCAAAAAAAAAGTTTTGTAATCCTAGTTACCTTCCATTTAACATGTTCTTAATTCCAGTTTTGATTGTGCATGTATATACTACATTACTCTGGAATTCCTAGATGGTCTCCCAGCTAACCTGAATGTTTCTTTTTAGAATTCAAGGTGATAACACTGAATAAGAATCACATAATAATAATAATGACACATAGATTTTCAGCTGGAGACCTCATGGGAATTTTATATTCACCAAAAAGCAGCCTTTTATATAAATGTGTCAGGTCAGTTGGCATAATTACCTGAGAAAACCTAAATTCAAACAATCTTTTCCATCACAAACCAGGTGTGAATTGGTTTATCTTTGCAGAATAAACTCCTTAGTGGTTAAGGTATTAGGAAAAATTTGAGAAAAAAAATAGGCTATGTATTTAAAAACTGGAACCTAGTACTAGTCTGTGTGTGTGTGCTAAGTCACTTCAGTCATGTTCGACTCTGTGCAACGCTATGGACTGTAACCTGCTAGGCTCCTCTGTCCATGGGATTCTCCAGGCAAGAATACTGGTGTGGGTTGCCATGCCCTCCTCCAGGGGATCCTCCCAACCCAGGGATTGAACCCAAGTCTTACATCTCCTGAATTGGCAGGCAGGTTCTTTACCACTATCACCACCTGGACTATAAGAAAAGGCAGTCTTTGTTTTTGAAGTTAAAACCAGAAAGGAAGGCAAATTATTTAAGTCAAGACCTTAGAAGAATGATAAGGAATTTTGGAGAATGAAAACAAGTGGGAGGAAAGACTCCATCATAACTCCTTTAGCCCCACTTAGTTCTGTACTGTTCTGTTTGTGATTTTGGTGTGGTGAGAGGATGAGGGAGGGAAGACCGGCAAACAAGGGGCAGGAGAGGAAGACTGGGAAACTGGACAAAAAGAAAGGGCTGAAAAGATGAAAGGCGTGGCAGGGAACATTCTCAGACCACTTAGAATTAGGGAGTAGCACTGCAGATAGGTGCTCAGGCAGGCCATGCCCCTTGCTCACCATCAACTCTAACACCAAGCCAGGAGGAACGCCTACTGGGTGAAAAGTGCAAATATCACTCAGAGACATGCTATGTGAGTTATGTGGTGCAAGATGGGACAAAGGCATGAAAAGAACTGTTAAAAATGTCAGCTGATTGCTGAGCAGTCCAGCCAGCCCGCCAGTGAGACCAGAGCACATGCTCTGTGTTCAGTTGGTACGAAAGCTGTGGTCGCAGCCTAGGTAGAGAGGGCTGAAGGCAGAAGAGAGGGGCCTGGTGATCCCCACAGGAAGGCAAAAGATAGACGTAAAATCCAAGTAGGTTTTGTTGTTTGAGACAGAAAATAAATTGCTGACAACCTGGCAAAAGAAGAAGAATGGCTCAAGTTTATACAAATATCCATTCTTTTTTGATAACTGGAATATGATTAAATACAGACTTCCCTTACTTAATTAGTCATGAGGTTTGTTGAAGAACAGTTTTCAAGTCAAGCAAGCAAAAACCAGGCTAATGCAGGAAAATGCAAAAGAGCAAATGAAAGTATCCATCTTTCTTATAAAATCCCTGAGACTATTTTAGCAGACGCTGGGTTTCTTAAGTCAGGGAGTGCTGTAGCTAACTCTGATATGGCTTTTGATGCTTAATTCAAAGTTCAGCAGAAGTTTAAAAGGAAATGAAGTGAAAATTGATCACTCAATATATAATCACTTGGAGAAAGAGATCCACCCCAAAAACATTTTTGCCATGGACTTTTTTCAATGCCCTACTTTTGAAAATTCTTTCAATAATGTAAATTTTTTTAAAATTCCATGCTTGGAAAATACAGAACAAAGTTCCATATAGTTCCACTATATACAAATCTCCTGTAAATGCATTATCATACTTAGGTAATTTTAAAAATAAAAATAAATAAATAAAATATTTCATGCTACTTAAGTGTTTGAAATCAAAGAATGTCTTTTAAAGAGAATCCTATGTGTCATGATATTCTCAATATACTTGTTTTAGTATGTGGTTTTAAAAGAACCCAGGCCATGAAGGATAGAAAGCATATCCATGTGGATAGAGAAGATGGGGAATTACAGACTCCTTTTCAGGGGATACCAACTTAAAGAAAAAACTCATATATGATATCAGTGGCCTTGCAAAAATATTTAAGCTATAATAAACTGGAAAATGACTTAGCATATACAAAAACTCATACCCTTTGACATTAATGTATCATAGAAGCAGAAATAGGTATCCAAGAAGATCTCATATTAAACTATGTAAGTTATACCTCAATAAAAAAATGTTAAACAGAGTTTAGAGGTTCTTGCTGTAGAAATCAGTCATTGGATGACACATTAACATACATAGGATTACTGCTATTGTAAGAATAGTGTTAGTTAAGGGAAAATAGCTGCTCTTTGGGGCCAAAGGATACTCAGAACTTACCCATGGGATTGTTGAACAGTAAAAGGACAAAAAACTTTAAAAATATTTTGTCCATTGTTTCACTTTATAGTTGTGAAAAACAAGATACCCCTCCTCAACCCATTGCGATATCTACAGGTAAATTCTTGCCCAAGGGATTAAGAGCTAGGAAGTGGCCATTAATAGGTTGAGACTATCATCTCACCCATTCCAAAAAATATATATATAAATTCCAATGTTCTTTTATACTTTTATGACCCAATAAATAAGACCTGATTGGAACTAGATAAATGGGACAGGAAAAAAAATATAAATAGATGACATTTGAAATAGACAGAAAATCCAGGAAAGAAAGAAGCCTGAAGTGTGTGTTTAACCACTGTATTCAGAAGAATGACTTTGCAGATAGTTCCCTCTTTTTAATGAGGAAAGAATAGGAAATGAATTTAAATTACAACCAAAGGAATTTAAGTTAGATTGAAAGATCTTATTGACAGTGAAGATTTTATAAACCCTGTAAAAGGTTCCTGGGAAGGATCCCCTATCTGGATATATTTTAGGGAAGAGATATACCTATTAGTCCAGGGTGGTTGAGGTAGAGACCTACCTGGAATTTGCTTTCAGCTGAAATCTGTAAATCCAGATTAATTCCTGACAACATTTGAGATGTCAGAGACAGCAAGTGCTAGACAATGACAAAAAGTTTTGTCCCTTATTAAAAAAAAAAATTCACCCAAAGTAATCATTTCCTTGAAAAATCAATTGGCATATGCTAGCTGATTAAAAGTGGAATGTACAATTATAATAGATACTGGTTTTTATTTTCTTTTTAGCCTGGTTTCCAGTGGAAAGAAGGCTTATGAAATCTCTCTGGCAGGCTACTCCTTGCTTAATACTTTTTACTTTCCTTCTAACCAAATCTCTTAGAAGAACCTAGACCTAAGTAGAAATACACATGCCTTCAGAGCAAGTACCTGGGAAGGAAAAAAAATTCTCCCCCCACTGCAAAGGAACACTTGTTTCCCTCCTAACTGAAAGAAGCAGGGTGATCTCACCTTTATCATCATCCACATGCTCCTTACCCTCATACAGACTTCAGCAAGTTCTCTGCAACTTGTGGAACTTCCCCTCACTTCCATAGCACAAACAAGAGCACTTGCACTCATAGTTCATACCAAAATTCTCTAATTTGTTGTACTTCTTTGTTTATACAGCTGAGCATCTGTGTGCCCCATTGTGTTCACACATCTATTGTCTGGTTTTTATTGTGAGCTCCTGGAGGAGACACATGGAGTCTGTTTAATTTGCTTTGCAAAACACTGCACATGCACACTGTGCCTGACAGTGACAATTTCTGGCATGCCTGGATCCTCGATCAATCAACAAACTCCATGGATTGATCAAAGCAGGAGGGAGATGACTAAGACTCGGTTCTTAGACTCTATGTCATCCCATAATCTTCCGATATGCAGCACACCAAAGTCCTAAGGACAGTCAGGGGCCATCAGGAACTGAGCAGTAAGGACAAGCGTCCAATCAACAACTGGAAAATCTAATAAACCAGGGTGTGAAACATAGAGAAAGTAAGACCTTATTCATTTGAGAGCTTTCCCAACACCATGACCCTCCTTCCTCTTGTGTATAAACACAGTCTTGCTGATGCTGTCAGCTCAGAGCATCATCTGTCAGATTTAAGACCCTCCACAGAAGACTGTCAAGTCCAGTCTCTTGGCTTTCTTATTTCTTTATGTTTACAACCCAGATATTTTCACCAGAATCAGTATTTTTCCCTTCCCACCAATCCCTGCACAATCCCCCTTCAACCTTACTTTATGCCAGCCTTCCTCATTAACCCAAGAAGACAGAGACAAGTTGATCCATGTTTCGTGGTTGGGTTAAATATTTCCAATGCCTGTTCATCCTTAAGAGTCTTCAAAGCTACATCAAAGGACAAAATGACTGATAAAAGCCCATCCCTCAGGAAAAGCACAAGGACTGACATTTCATTTAATTCAATCAATATTTTCTAGGTACCAATTTTGAGCCACTTGTTTTCTGGGGAGAGAAAGGGGAGTAAAACATAAACTCTATCTTCAAAATATGTGTGTGTGTAATGAGTTAATTTGAGATGTTAAATTATCTTAAATATAAGAGATTGCTTTCTTGTAGAATCATAGTATGGATTAAATAATATAAGATATATATATATATATATAAATTATACTGAGCACAGAGCCTGCCATATAAGACATCCTCAATAACTAATAGGTATTACTATTGCTGCTGAGTTATAGCTTAATTTAGAGCAATTCTTCTGAGAAGGTTATCTCTGGAAATCCAACTTGACCTTGGATTATGGGCAATATGTTTGATTGTTATGGGAGTAAGAGGAACCATCACATCCAAATGCAGAAACAAAAAACTATAATCAAGAACACTGAAGTCAGTATTTTCCCATTAAAATAGAGCTCAGCCACATTCTGACGTCCTGAGAGTTGGGTTGCCATCTTTGTCTGGAGTATTTCAGAACTTCGTCCACACCGCAAATATGCAGAGCACATTTTTTCTCCTTCCTGCTTCTTTCTATCATGGTCTGCACCAAAGTTACTCCACAGGCAATTGACTATTAAGGGACACTTGAAGTTTTCCACATTTATTTCAAAGGTACATAAAATGCTTATTTGGGGGGCATCATTTTAATTTGTTAGCTGTTATTGAATCAGTATTATCAATTAGTCTTCGATAAGAATAAATCCACTTTTAACCGGAGGTGAAACTAAATCAAATTTTACTCACCCAAGGCATTTTTTTTTTCACTTGCCTCAAATCACTTCACAGGTCATCTTAGATGATGTATGATGTTTAATTAATCAATTACTCAATTATTTAATTATATGGATGAATATATTAATGAATCATAATGCAAATGACCAGATGATTGAATGCAAAGTTTCAAAATATTGTCACCCTTAACAAACGAATTCACTTACTTTGCACTTTTTGGTTCAATTTAAGCATTGCTATATAATGCAAAATATCTGAATAACTGAAAAGAGACTCCATGCTAGATTTTCCTTGAATATTGACCTTACAAAGACACAGCTTTAGTCTTTTTCCTGAACTCAGTTGTTTAGAAGACCTCTGAACATACCTTGAATCGCCATTATATTACTAATATTTTATCCTGTCTGAAAGTTTATCTAACAGTTTCATTTGAAGGGGCTATAATTTCTCAGCAAGGATGAAGAACTTCTAGGAAAGGGTGATATGTTTTTATCAATTGCAAGTGTCAAGAGGATATACCTACAATGAAAATTTCATTGACTACTTCTTGTCAACGTCATTGACTACTTCTCTTCTTAAATTGCATTATGAGAACCTAATTTTAGATTGCAACCAGTGAACCTTCTGCTCTCCACTTGTCTAGAGTCACTATTTCTCAAATTTATTTGCATATATAAGTGTTAATTTCTCACTTCATCCTTCATTATTCCAAACTAGTAGGAATTTCAGATATACTTTGGATCTTTAGATCTTTTCAATGCTCTTTTCTACCAGGTCATTTATACTTGGCTTCTTTGAAGTATACTGTGTGTTTGTAAACTGTGTGACTATAATGTGCGTCTTATAAAAAAAGGGAAAATGAGTGTCTCTCTAACTGCAAGGTACTTAAAAGAAGGCCAGTTATCTACAATCCAGACCCTCAGTGGTGGCTTAGTACAACCTTAGGAGATTTATTTTCCTCTCTCTTATCAGGATTTAGTCATTAATTCAGAGTTAATCCTGTCTCGGTAGATATGAAATTTAACAATCCTTGTTTTATCTGAGACATATAACCTTAAATTTTTATAAAAAGTTAGCTGAAGGATGAAGGCATTCCTTCAGATGGGTGGAGAAAGGGAAATGGCCCGCCCACCGCTTCCTCCAGCTCTCCAAACATTATTAATGAAACCAAATCAGATGTACCACTCTGTGGGACTGTGAAAATAGCTTTCAGGAACCTCAAGGCACCTTATCCAATTGTTGTTCTAAAGCCCTGGCATTTCTAAACCACTCAAATACACAGTTCCTATGCAAATCTTGTGCCCAATTTAATAACACTATAAAATCAATGAACATTTTCCATGCTCCAGACAACTGCCATGAATCAGCACAGTAAAATAAAATGTCCCTTGAAAAACTTGGAACTAAACCCTGGGATAATGTCAGTGGGATAAGAATAGGCAGTTCTTCTGTTTTGCTGATTCCTGACTAATCAATCTTCTTTAATATTGTGTGAGAGAACAGGCGGTCTCTTCTCATGACCTTCACTCACGTGTTGCACACTTCTCAGGATTAAATGAGTCTGTGCAACCACTGCTAGCAAGGAGACTGGCCCAAAGGACATGTTAGTAAATGTGCATTTCCCATCCCTTCAAGAATCATAAGAATGTGGCCTGCCTGCTTTGTGAGGAAACTATAAACTGGTAGGGATAGGCTATGTTGAAACACATATCAAAACTTGTGCTTGAGTGTCCGAATGTTATATCACTTCTGAAATGGTGTGGCCTATTTATAAATAGCAATTCAGATTTTTCTCATGAATTTTATAGAAACAGATCTCATTTCTGTAGAATCTTGTAATCATAGTTGGCCACTGAGACCCAGCCACTGAGGTTCCTGCAATTCCAGAAAGAATAACACCAAGAGAGACAGCTTTAACTCTCATCCACTCAAGGGGACATGTAAGACATCTCATTCCAGAGGTTTGTATTAAACCAGCCTCAAAAGATGAAACTCTGTTTTCAACACTTTAAGTGCTGAAAGGGAAGTTTTTCAAGACGTGTTCCTTACCCAGTGAATAAATCATATGTTCAGCAGCAAAAAAAAAAAAAAAAAAAAATTGGTGGGAGGTACACATTCTTCAAGTCAAAGCAAGGAGCCTGTTGAGTGGTGCTCTAGTTTTGAAAATATCTAATTTGACAGGGGAGCTCTCATCACAGTCCTGAAATGATTTTATGATGTTGTGATCTTGTGCTGGCTGTTTCTTTTTTTTAAATTGAAGCAATGTACTTTAATCAGAACCATCAAAGCTTTGGAAAATGCCCATATAACATACAATGTCTAGGTTTTTTTTAATGGTTTCAAATGCGGTATCTTCTGCACTGCTAAGTTTTGTATTTCAAATGTACAAAAAGTATTTGCAAGGCATCCAGCAAATATTTATGAATCACCTACCGTGTGCCCATCCTAGTTCCAATCACAAGGGATGTTGTTGTTTGTTGTTTAGGCACTAAGCCACATCTGCCTCTTTTGTGACCCCATGGACCATAGCCCAGCCAGGCTCCTCTGTCTCTGGGATTTCCCAGGCAAAAATACTGGAGTAGGTTGTCATTTCCTTCTCCAGGAGATCTTCTTGACCCAGAGATCCAACCCACATCTCCGGTATTGGCAGGCAGGTTCTTTACCACTGAGCCGTGAGGGAAGGCAAGGGATGTTACTAAGAATGAAACGAGTTCTCTGCTCTCAAAGAGAGTGGAGAGAGAGGAAGTGTTGCTGTTGAGGCAGACTATGAATGGATAATATGTACGATGAAGTAGGGAGTGTACAAGGGTTACTGTGTGATGAAAGGGAATTAGAGATACATGAAAATGAGTGGCTGACTTTAGATTAGATGGTCAAGAAAAACCTCTCTGCAGAAGTGACCTGTAAGTTGAGATTTAAATGAACAGCCCAGCATACAGGGTTCTGCAGGAAGAGCATTCCAAACATGGGAGCAGTAGAGGCCTGAAGACGGGGACCAGCACGATATTTCCCACAAGAAGAAGGCCAGTGTGGCTGGAGAATAAAGGGCAAAGGGGAAAGAGGTGTAGGGGAATGGGGAGGTCGGCTGAGAGAATTATATGGGGCCTTTCAGCGAGAAAAGCAGTTTAGATCTGATCTAAGTGCTGTGGGGTTTCCGTGGTAGCTCAGCTGGTAAAGAATCCGCCTGCAATGCAAGAGACTCTCGTTGGATCCCTGGGTCAGAAAGATCCCTTGCAGAAGGGATAGGCTATATACTCCCATTTTCTTGGGCTTCCCCGGTTGGATCCCTGGGTCAGAAAGATCTCCTGGAGAAGGGAACAGCTACCCACTCCAGTATTCTTGCCTGGAGAATCCCATGGAAAGAGGTGTCTGGCAGGCTAAGTACTGAGGGGAGCTATTAGGTGCAAGAGTAGGGGTGTTAAGCGGTTGAATGGCGGATCAGACTTTTTCAAAATTCACCGCATCTGCTCTGTTTGTCGGCAGAGCAAAAGTAGATACATTTTTCATGCAATTGGAACTATGGAAGAGTTTCCTTACGCATAAGCGTAAGGAAATTAGGAGGGAAAGTGAGGGCAGTTGAGGCTGGCCACGCTGTGGCAGGAGGGGCCGTGAGGGCAGTAAGTCCAGAGCCAGGGTCTGAGGAGGAGAAGCCGGTGGTCCTTATACAGGCTGACAGGAAGGTGTCAGCCTCCCGCATCCCCGAGCGCCCAGAACTGCTATGTGGCCGCCTGGTCCTTCAAGTGCAGGAGCCAGATTAAAGGCGGGAAATGGAAAGACAACGTGACCGTCTCAATCGGGTAGAACAAGCCACAGGAGGCTGTTCGAAGTGTAGTGAGAAGCCTGGGTACCAATCTGCGGCTGAAGCCATGCTCCCGGGCATCCTGGAGACGCGGCCCAGCATCTTTGACCTGGGTCTGAGGGCTATGCCCCGGGCCCTAACCTGCTGACATTGCCTGGATGCTACAGATGGAGAAAAGCCTTCTACTCGGGTCAGGAGCCCCTGAAGAACGCCTGCAGGCCTGGGCCCTCTGATTGTCAGACGGTGCGCCGTCTCGGGGCCCAGCTAGCCTGAGACCAGGGAGAGGCTCCTGGCCTTGAAGCAGCTCAGCCAGCCCCATGCCGCGTTCCGGGGTCGCGCCTCTGCGCCGCCGAAGGCTAAAATCACGGCAACCGATGCCGTTTCGCTTCATAAACAACAAATTTCTTATCTCCGGAAAGTTCAAAGGTCTCTCCCCCCTTACCTTGGTTTGGATCTTCACCCCAATGCTTCCTCCCTTGTCAGTGACATCACCCAGGAGACCGAGGAGACCCCTTGGAGTTTTTGTTCTGCCAGCCCTGATGTTGCAGAGCAGAACACAAAGCTCCTGTGTCTCTTTGTCCCAGGCCGGCAGCTTTGCAGACGTGATGGGTAGCCCAAAGGCCTTTCACGGAATGATGTAGAGCCAAGACCCGAACCCGGGTTTGTTGAAGGAGGAAGGCCCTTCTGTCCTTATCTCTGAATTTACTCTCAAGGAGGAAGGTATCACAGGAAACAGCGCTCAGTTCTGCAAACTCAGTCTCACCCTCCTGGAATTACTTCAATAGCTGCCGTCCACACCGCAGGTGTTGCTGCCCCTTAATTAGAAAGCTTCAACAAGTCTTGCTGGAGGTTAAAGCTTGGACTTAAAGAGAAGAGCTGCCTTATATGTTTTCCATACTTCAGACTTGGGAATCCCTGGTGGCTCAGACGTGAAGAATCTGCCTGCAGTGCAGCAGCCGGTGGTTGGATCCCTAGGTCTGGAAGATCCCCTGGAGAAGGAAATAGCAACCCACTCTGATATTCTTGCCTGGGAAATCCCATGCACAGAGGAGCCTAGTGAGCTACGTTCATGGGGTCACAAGAGTCAGACACGACTTAGCGACTAAACCACCAGCCAAATTCAGACTCAACAGAAGGCCAGTTTTGAGCTGAAACAGGTTGCAAGTAATTGTATCTATTGGCATGTCCCAGTTTAAAGGGTGAGACAGAGGTTTCTGGTTTTTCCTTGCCCTTGGGCAAAAACAGGTCCTAAATGAATGACCAACTTCACTGCATTAAACTCTGAACATATTTCTTATTTTCCAGAAAATCTGTACTATGTACACTCCACTTTACCCAAACCAATGTTTAATTTTTTTTTATTTTTGCCAGTTTGATAACCAAAATTTTAATTCCATTGTGTAATTATCATTTCCTTTACTTACTAGGTTGAACATTTTTTACATTTTTTTTAGCCTTTTTGTTTTTTTGTGTGTGAATTGTGTTCATTTAATTGCTCATTTTTTTAACACAATGTTACAGTTCTTTCCCCTGATAACTCATAAGTGCTCTTTCTATACAAAGGATATTGACTGTCAATTTTCTCAAACAACTTCACAGGGTGTCTTTTACATTCAATTTCTTAAATTTTTACTGTAAAAATAGCACACACACATGCGGGTATGCTCCAGTTTTCTATTGCTGCATAACAAGCCACATGAAAATGTAGTGGCTTTGAAATAACCAACATTTTATTGTATCTCACAATTTTATGGGTCTCAGCTGGGAGCTTTTTCTCTCTTTTGGCTTATTTACCTGATAGATTGGCTGACTTGGAGGGCCTCACATGGCTTTACTCACACATTTAGTGCCATGGCAGGGATAGAAGGAAGTCTGAGCTCTGCTGGAATTGTCCTTGGAGCACCTAAACCTGGCTGCTCCTAAGGGCAGTCAGATTTCTTAATTGGGGGCTCAGAATTCCAAGAAAATATTCTAGAAACAAAGTAGCAACTGGTCTTTCATGACCCAGTCTCAGAAGTTACATAGTGTCAGTTCCACTGTGCTCCATTGGTCAAAGCAGGCACAAACCCTTCCAGATTTAACTGGGAGGGAACACAGAGGTGGGTTAAACAATCTGTGACTGTTTCAAACTTGCATAAGGATTAAATATTTTAAAGATTAAAACAAATTCCACTTCACCTTTTATTTGCTTATAATGTTTTTAAAGAGCCACTGATTTTTAAGTACTTATATTAATTTCTTTCTTCTTTGTGATTTCTTCCATTGCTTTGTAATTCATTTTTAAAAATTATTTTCATACTGTGTGTCTACAATATTAAGGACATTATCAGTAACTATATTCAGAGAAATGACTGTATGGCCTTTAGATGCTTGAAGTACTATGTATTTTGGCTGCACTCATTTAATATAGTTTTTAATCCTTTCCATCCTTAAAATTCATCTAAAATTTTAGGTTAACCATACATTTAATTATTCAGTTGCTGTAGAGAGTGAGGGATCAGATCAGATCAGTCACTCAGTCGTGTCCGACTCTTTGCGACCCCATGAATCACAGCACGCCAGGCCTCCCTGTCCATCACCATCTCCCGGAGTTAACTCAAACTCACATCCATCAAGTCAGTGATGCCATCCAGCCATCTCATCCTCTGTCTTCCCCTTCTTCTCCTGCCCCCAATCCCTCCCAGCATCAGAGTCTTTTCCAATGACTCAACTCTTCGCATGAGGTGGCCAAGGTACTGGAGTTTCAGCTTTAGCATCATTCCTTCCAAAGAAATCTCAGGGCTCATCTCCTTCAGAATGGACTGGTTGGGTCTCCTTGCAGTCCAAGGGACTCTCAAGAGTCTTCTCCAGCACCACAGTTCAAAAGCATCGATTCTTCGGCTCTCAGCCTTCTTCACAGTCCAACTCTCACATCCATACATGACCACAGGAAAAACCATTGACTAGACGGACCTTTGTTGGCAAAGTAATGTCTCTGCTTTTCAATATGCTATCTAGGTTGGTCATAACTTTCCTTCCAAGGAGTAAGCGTCTTTTAATTTCATGGCTGCAGTCACCATCTGTAGTGATTTTGGAGCCCAGAAAAATAAAGTCAGCCACTGTTTCCACTGTTTCCCCATCTATTTCCCATGAAGTGATGGGACCGGATGCCATGATCTTCGTTTTCTGAATGTTGAGCTTTAAGCCAACTTTTTCACTCTCCACTTTCACTTTCATCAAGAGGCTTTTGAGTTCCTCTTCACTTTCTGCCATAAGGGTGGTGTCATCTGCATATCTGAGGTTATTGATATTTCTCCCGGCAATCTTGATTCCAGCTTATGTTTCTTCCAGTCCAGCGTTTCTCATGATGTACTCTGCATACAAGTTAAATAAACAGGGTGACAATATACAGCCTTGACGTATTCCTTTTCCTATTTGGAACCAGTCTGTTGTTCCATGTCCAGTTCTAACTGTTGCTTCCTGACCTGCATACAAATTTCTCAGGAGGCAGATCAGGTGGTCTGGTATTCCCATCTCTTCCAGAATTTTCCACAGTTTATTGTGATCCACACAGTCAAAGGCTTTGGCATAGTCAATAAAGCAGAAATACATGTTTTTCTGGAACTCTCTTGCTTTTTCCATGATCCAGGGGATGTTGGCAATTTGATCTCTGGTTCCTCTGCCTTTTCTAAAACCAGCTTGAACATGAGGAAGCTCACGGTTCACATATTGCTGAAGCCTGACTTGGAGAATTTTGAGCATTACTTTACTAGCGTGTGAGATGAGTGCAATTGTGTGGTAGTTTGAGCATTCTTTGGCATTGCCTTTCTTTGGGATTGGACTGAAAACTGACCTTTTCCAGTCCTGTGGCCACTGCTGAGTTTTCCAAATTTGCTGGCATATTGAGTGCAGCGCTTTCACAGCATCATCTTTCAGGATTTGGAATAGCTCAACTGGAATTCCATCACCTCCATTCGCTTTGTTCATAGTGATGCTTTCTAAGGCCCACTTGACTTCACATTCCAGGATGTCTGGCTCTAGGTCAGTGATCACACCATCGTGATTTATCTGGGTCGTGAAGATCTTTTTTGTACAGTTCTTCTGTGTATTCTTGCCATCTCTTCTTAATATGTTCTGCTTCTGTTAGGTCTATACCATTTCTGTCCTTTATCGAGCTCATCTTTGCATGAAATGTTCCTTTGGTATTTCTGACTTCCTTGAAGAGATCCCTAGTCTTTCCCATTCTGTTGTTTTCCTCTATTTCTTTGCATTGATCGCTGAAGAAGGCTTTCTTATCTCTTCTTGCTATTCTTTGGAACTCTGCATTCAGATGTTTATATCTTTCCTTTTCTCCTTTGCTTTTCGCTTCTCTTCTTTTCACAGCTATTTGTAAGGCCTCCCCAGACAGCCATTTTGCTTTTTTGCATTTCTTTTCTATGGGAATGGTCTTGATCCCTGTCTCCTGTACAATGTCACGAACCTCATCCCATAGTTCATCAGGCATTCTATCTATCAGATCTAGGCCCTTAAATCTATTTCTCACTTCCACTGTATAATCATAAGGGATTTGATTTAGGTCATACCTGAATGGTCTAGTGGTTTTCCCTACTTTCTTCAATTTCAGTCTGAATTTGGCAATAAGGAGTTCATGGTCTGAGCCACAGTCAGCTCCTGGTCTTGTTTTTGCTGACTGTATAGAGCTTCTCCATCTTTGGCTGCAAAGAATATAATCAATCTGATTTCAGTGTTGACCGTCTGGTGATGTCCAAGTGTAGAGTCTTCTCTTGTGTTGTTGGAAGAGGGTGTTTGTTATGACCAGTGCATTTTCTTGGCAAAACTCTATCAGTCTTTGCCCTGCTTCATTCCGTATTCCAAGGCCAAATTTGCCTGTTACTCCAGGTGTTTCCAGTCCCCTATAATGAAAAGGACATCTTTTTTGGGTGTTAGCTCTAAAAGGTCTTGTAGGTCTTCATAGAACCGTTTAACTTCAGCTTCTTCAGTGTTACTGGTTGGGGCATAGACTTGGATTACTGTGATATTGAATGGTTTGCCTTGGAAACGAACAGAGATCATTCTGTCGTTTTTGAGATTGCATCCAAGTACTGCATTTCAGACTCTTTTGTTGACCATAATGGCCACTCCGTTTCTTCTGAGGGATTCCTGCCCCCAGTAGTAGATATAATGGTCATCTGAGTTACATTCACCCATTCCAGTCCATTTCAGTTCGCTGATTCCTAGAATGTCGACATTCACTCTTGCCATCTCTTGTTTGACCACTTCCAATTTGCCTTGATTCATGGACCTGACATTCCAGGTTCCTATGCAATATTGCTCTTTACAGCATCAGACCTTGCTTCTGTGAGGGAAGTGTGGCTAAATAGTTCTTGTTTAGTTCTTTGCACTTTTCAGGTTCATTCTTTTAAAATGAACTGAAACACAATGAGCTACATTTGGTCTGTGTAGCTAGTAGTTCCCATCAGGTGTTGCAACGGTGCTCAAATATTGAAAAAATGTATTCATTTCATAAATGTGATTGTAGCACTCTTTCTTACAGTGTTCTAAGTGGCAAAGCAAAAAAAAAAAAAAAATGTGTCCTCCCATAACAGCATTTAATTAGCAATTATTTTAAAGGACATTCTTCTAGCTAACAGAAAGGAAAGAACTCTGTTAACATATATTGTAAAGACTTAATAAATGCTAAATGATGGTGGTCATCTCATGCTCTAAAATTTTAGATTGAGATCTGTTCAGTTATTTTCTGTTTCCAATGGTACATTTCAAAACCTGGTTTTGCCATCTCAGTATGGAACTGTGAAAGCTGTGTGGAAAGAAGTAAATTGAATAAGATGTATGACACACATAATCACGATCTTCAGTGTTTCTATTTATCCTGTGTGTCTTTCTCCTATTTTCTTTTCACCACATTCAGGAAAAGAAAAAGGAATTTTGGAAGAAGAAAACATTGGGAAAAATGTTATTGTCTAATGCAGTTAATCACAGGGTGGAGTTTCATATCTTTTTTTTTTTCTAACATTTTATCTCCCGCACTAAGCATTGGGCCTTTTGCATAGTAGCGCTCAATGGATATTTAGAGAAGAATGATTTGGGGAGAGGCACAAATGTATTTACCAGCCTGTTCCTGTGATCTAGTTTGAATCTGGAGAGTTTCTTTTTCACGGAGGCAGCTATATTTATGGAGTATTTTTTCTATATCTGTCTCCACTGCCTGTCAGGCATACCACACAAACAGTAGATTGGGAAAGTCAAGCCCTTGAGTCCATTTACAGCCTGAACTCTATTATGGGAGATCACTTGAGATGCCACAGTTTCTATACACAAAGTATTCTCAAATCATCTATGGTTAACCCAAATTTTAACTTTATGTCAGAATATCCCCAAGTTGAGCTGAAATTCAGAATGCTGCTGGGTCCACTCTTCTGGCACAAGCTCAGGTATCAGAGCCTGGGCCTTGTGTTTGGGGAACATAGGCCTTCAGCAGCTAGAACCATTCAAGTCCTTTCTCATTTTGTGTTGAATACAAAATACATGTAACCTCCAGAATTATACTCTTCAATACAGTAGCCATTACCCACAAGTGAATATTTAAATCTGAATTAATTTAAATTAAAACTAAAAATTCACTTCCCTGATTGCATTAGCCACATTTCAAGTGCTTAATAGCCATTTCTGGCTAGTGGCTGTCATATTGAACATTGCAAAATGTGAACATTTCCTTTATCACAGAAAGTTTTACTGAATAGCACTGCTCTCGAATATATCACTTATGTCATATTGCAGAAATTCTAAATTAGAAACCCAATTCTGCATTTATTTCCTAATCAACAAATCCTGGCTTTCAAATCTTTTTAAGTGTCTAAAGTTTCCCTGCTTAAATCTTTTTCTGAACAACAAATATAAAGAATATTTCCTAAAAAAGTCTCTGTGAAATGTACCAAAACAAAATAGAGACTAATATGTGAAACACAGAGTTAAATTTCTGAAATTCTGATTAAATGGGGAGAAGTTTCCATACAACTTGTAAAAAGTCTAAATTACAGATGGTTTATAAAGTATACTCTAATTAAAAATCTCAAACAAAAACCTGAAAGTGCTGCTGAATTAAAGTTCTACCAGACCTGATTTGACAAAAAATAGAGAATAATTTCTAATTCAAATACTATTGTATGCAAATTAGATGGAAATATCTTGATGGCAGAGATTCCTTTTCTTAAATTAACCTAACATTGCTCCCTGAGGTATTACTTCCATAAATTTCCTCCCACTGTAGCAATTGCCCTCACCCTTTCTAAATTACCTGCAGTCTGTATTAACAGAAATTAAATTAATGGGAACCTAGCACATAATATAACCATAAAAAGCAATAAACATATACAAGAAATGTTTATTTGGATAAAAATTATATATGTGGTAGTAAGTGTTTAAAAATAAATAAGCACTATTTGCATACATAGAATTGCACAAAATTATTCTCTCTCTGAATCAGCATACAAATATCTCTAATATCAACTAAATATGCACTTAAATTCTGGTCCATAACAGCATCTTTTATTGAAGTGTGTATTTATACGTTGCTATAATGTAATTTCTCCTATGATCCCAGAACAGTGCACTTTGATAATAATCCAGATTCTTGTTGTCTTTCCAACTGAGTAAAAGTATTCTCTTTTTTTTCTACCCCAGAAGCTGTTCTGGAAGTGGAGCAGCATCTGAAGAGACGGAGACCAGCCCACACGTGCCACAGGGAGGCACAAGCGAGGACAGCGGTGCTCGATTCCGCAGGCGGGCCAAGTCTAAATGTAAGTGTGAGAAGCCACGGGGGCACGGCGGCCTGGTGGCTGGTGGCCCACA
Organism: Bos javanicus; assembly: GCF_032452875.1. Classification (NCBI taxonomy): domain Eukaryota; kingdom Metazoa; phylum Chordata; class Mammalia; order Artiodactyla; family Bovidae; genus Bos; species Bos javanicus. The sequence goes on from NC_083868.1 coordinate 44,326,379, forward strand.
GGCACTGTGGGTCCATCTGCAGAAGTCACTGTCTGTTCAGGGAGCACGGGGGCTGTTGGGGTGTCCAGCCTGCCTGCTTGTCCTATTTCCCACCCTCATCTCCACCGCAAAAGCCTTGAAACCATCGCTACCAATGCCAGGTTTTAAAATCCCTGAGAGTAAAATACATGTGCAGAGTGTGATTTGAGCTGATTTTTAAGCCCAGGCATGCTGAATAGAGTCTTAAAATAATCATTTCCATAGGACCTGACTAGGTATCCAAGTGTTCACCAGATGCTAGCAGCTAGATTTTGCAGAAGAAAATTGCTAACTTAAGCTTCTTTTCATGATTCAGCAGAGGGTTTTAAGTAATAAAAGACCTGGAGATTTGTAAAATAAATAATTCTAGCGCAAATGGGAAAATTAAAATAATCTTATCATCTCCCAGTCATGTCTGTATGTGCTTTTCTACCATTATCAAATTTCTCTTAATTGTGCCAATTTTTTTTTTTCTGGCTGATACTTTATAGTTTAAAGTTATGAGTTGTAATGAAGAAATGATTCCTTTCAGATGACTGAAGTGACATGTACTAAATTTTCCTAAAGACAGTCTAGGATGTATGAAACAGTGCATGGTGTAACAAATATAGTTTTATTCATATGTAATATTGAACATATCAACAGTGAAAAATAATAACAGCATGATAGAATCTCTTTTATTCCTTAATAGATCTCTCAGTAGAAGCAATTAAAATATAAAGTAAATCATTAACTTTTGAACTTTGACAGAAAAAAATTCTATCCATTTCTGACAAGTAGACATTATCTCATAGTATCCACAGCCATCTCATGCTTATTACCCTTGCCTGGTCTTAAGTGTGACTTTTGGACACACAACTCAATGTTTCCTATTATTTAATAGTACAATGGCTTTTTATAGTCTATTTAATTTTATTTAGTAATTTAAAGAATGAAGAGTTAAGATTCCTCAGATTTTTGTGTTGTTGCTGAAGGTGCACTTGAACAAAAAGAAAAACACAGCATCTAGCCCTATACTTAATGCCACATGACCACATCCTCTCTAGAATGAATCTATTCAGAGTTCCTGGAGAAATGCAAATACATTATTCATTTTCCTAATGTATCACATTTTTTACTGCAGGTACCCCTAATTATTTTGGCTGCATTCCATCAAGGCCAGATGTTAATTGAATGAAATATTTATAATGTAAAACCATTGAATAAAAAATATATGCTCACTTAAGCAACAGGTTGTAGAACTCAAGCCAATCACATATTTTTGAGAAGCTGAAGAAGGAGGCATGACGTGGGTTACATTCATAATGTCAGGGTAAGGTTCTGAACTCAACCCAGAGAAACTTGATAATTGTTGGAACCAACCAAAGCTCAGCTACTTCTGGATTTGTTGTAACAAAATCTTGCTGCCAAAGGCATTGATGGGTTCACACAGTGAAAAATCACAATAATAATGTTCAAGTAAATCAAAAAAATACAGAAGGTGGTTATTATAGGGAAGAGGAAAGGAAAGTTATAAAGTTATGATGGAAATATCAAAAATACATTTTTTTGAACTTTTAAAAAATTTAACTTTGTTTCTAAACTAGGGTGCAAAAGCAAGAAAATATAGTTTGTTCAATAAATGGTTTCACTCAGTGATCAACAGCAATCATTCAACAAGTGAAAATAAAAATTATATTTATTCAGTGTAGCCATCAGTTCAGGCAGAACGGAAGCTTATAATAGTTTTCTAGTAAAAAAAAAATAATAATAACCAGACAAAAGTCATTTTTAAGAAAGAATTTTGACTGAAAAGGAAATAAAGAACTTTTTGAGTGCATTCTTCTCAGCAAAAATGAACTTGGCTTATGCTTAAGTATATTTAGTCATTTCACATAGTATAAAGCTAAATATTTTATGTGGTTTTTAAGTTCTAGGAAGAAATTCATGGAAACAAATGTAGAAAATGACCCTAAAATTTTAAATATGAAAACTATAATAGACTTACAATTAGGGAAATAGATCATAATAACTAATCCGCTACGTGTCCTCCAAAAGTAAAGAACATAACTTTTTAAATTATTTTTTGGAAAATCTGGAATTTTATTTCTGATCATCTTTATATCTTCTGAAAATATAGATTCCTGAATCATATATCATAGAAAGTTTGTTAGGCTCCATATTTTTCCTCAAGTTTGAAGACTGTATTTCTGAGTGACGATTATCATAGAAACAAAGTCCATTTGTTCCCTAAAAATACTCGATGTGTCTTACGCACAGTAAGCACCAAATAATATGGTGAAGTGAACTAAATTATTTCTACTTTCTGTTCAGAGATTAATGTGTCTCTTGGACTCACACTAGAGAGGTGGTGTCTCACACATGTGGATTAATGAGTTACATCTGTAACCAAAAATATCCATGGAAAACCTGATAAATTGATCCATATCTGTTTTATTAATCAAGCCCAGTACAGAAGGGTTTTCTTGTGGTTATACTATATTTTGGAGATAAATAGAGTGGGGAAACCACAGGTCAATTTAGAAGTTGTTTGAAACACTGAAGAACGTATGGTTCTATTACATGACAGTAATAAAGTCAGTCCTTGATGGCTGTAGTGCTGATATATAAGTATTATAAATATTCTGAATGTATAATTTTACTGAAGAACATATGACAGTGTCCAAGAAGACCCTAACCATCTAATATGTAATTTATTTCTTGTTGCCACTCTCTTCCTTCCTAATTTTTTTTAAATAAAGTTAGCATGTCTTGAACAGCCTTTAGTTGAAGCAGATGGCTAGAAATCAGAAGTCCCAGATTCTATCCTTGATTCTCCTACCAACTGGGAATGTGGCCCTGGGCAAGTCATGAGAGTAAATCTACAATAAAAGAGAGCTATAATGCCTTACATATGCCTGGTGCTTTATGATCTTACACAGCATTTTTGAATACAATATATTATTTAAATCTTCCTCACAGCATCCTAAGAGGAGTCTGGCAGTTATTAACAATCCCTGTTATAGAGAGTAGAAATCTGAGACCCAGAGACACTAAATCACTTCTCATCTCAATATCAAATGTCAGGGCCAGAAACAGACATATATGATGATTCCACGCTGGTCTTTGTCTCCTTTCCCATGCACCACACTACCTTGCTGCAGTACCTCCAAAGCTGAACTGTCCAGTATGGAGCCATGAGCCATAGGTGGTGATACAATACTTGAAGTGTGGCTAGTTCCAACCGAGACATACACTGGGTATAAAATACAGTATTTCTAAGACCTTGAACAAAAAAATCAGAGTGTAAACTATCTCATTAATATTTTTACATTGATTCCACATCAAAATAATATTTTTATATCTTCATTTCAATAAACTGTGTGATTAAAATTAATCTCACCTGTCCCCTTAACTTCTTGAATGTGGCTGTTAGAAAATGTCGAGTCACATACATGGCTCACAGTGCTTCTGTTGGTCAGAGCTGGACTGAGGATTTCCTTGTTCAGAGCCCACAGGGTGGACTTCACGGTCCTGGACTTCTTTATACACCTGCCGTGATGTGGCTGAGACTAATTTCCAAAAATTCTGTCAAACACAGAGCGGTATAGATTTGGAGTAATGATTTAGTCATTCTCACCCATCTTCCACAGGCAGGGAAAAAGTCAGACCTTATTAGTCGATGCCTCAAATTGCTCATTTATTAAAAGGCCTCATTTTATACTTGCCGAATGTTTGGAAAGCTTAGAGTAAACATACCTTGGAAAGAAGTATAAACTATATTTATGGCTCTGAAGCACAGCTTATTTTTAAATGGGTTCCCATTAACATTATGAGTGAATGAGACACTGGGCGATTAGGTGATACAAGTAATGCAAAATAATAATGATATATAAATTTATTATAAAATGTAGTATATTTTATTCCTCCTATCAACTCTTTAAGATATTTTATATATAATCCCTAAAGAAGTAGCTTATTTCTGTTTTGAAAAATCTAAATGAAAGTCCTCAGGGAAAATGGTAAATTAAAATTTCCTATTTAGCAGAAAAATACATATAGTAAAAATAAACCAAAATAGCTCAAATTATTGAAAACTAACATCTATTTGGTATTTATTATGTAGCCTTGGGCACTATATTAAGAGTTAAACCAAGATTATCTCCTTTAGAGATATGAAAATTAGCAACAACGAGAAGAAACAGAGTTCTTAAGTATTACTGCCTCTTACTTCCATGCTGTTTGAAGTCACAATATGAGCTATAGAGACAATATTAGAATATAAGGTAATGTTGAGTAATAAGATCAAAAATCAGCATTCAAAGAGGGCACAAGGGAGTAGAACATGTTTCTGAAAAATAGTTGTTATTGTTTGGTCACTAAGTTGTGTCCAACTCTTGGAGACCCCATGGACTGTAGCCCCTGAGGCTCCTCTGTCCATGGGGTTTCCCAGGCAAGAATACTGGAGTGGGTTGCCATGCCCTTCTCCAGGGGATCTTCCCGACCCAGGGATCGAACCACATTTCCTGCTTTGCACCAGGGAAGCCTTTTGAAACATACATACTTATAAACAAGATTATATGAAGGAGGAATTACTCTTCACTTTATTTAATGGTACTTAATGGTACAATAGAAATCTTTACAACAATGTTCTCCAAGGTGTTAAAATTTACCTATTATTTACAAAGCAAAGGTCCCATTTAAACAAAATATAACTATATGAGTTTCAGAGATTTGTTTTCCTCTATGTGTTATAACCACTTGAAGGATTCAACCTTAAATATTTTCTGGAAAAATAAGAAATGAATATAAATAAACTAAAAGGGGGTCTAAATCAAAATGGCACTGAAAATCACAAAACAGTGAAAACTAAAGGTTTTAAGTTTTTATACAATAAAAATAAAATGCTACCTTTGAAGGCTGACAATAAAAATTGTCTATGTAAGCTAATAACATAGAATATTTTTTAAGATTTCAAATTGTTACCAATTTCTTAATGTTCATGCTTACCTGAAGTGAAATAAAAACAGTAACACTAGCCAAGTCTGGGTAGCAGAATTTTAGATATTTCTGTCCTTATTTATACTTTTTTATAATAATTCTTGAATAAACATGTACTGCTTTTATAATAGGTGAAAAGAAAAGTTGTAATCAACTCCAAAAATGACTGCAAATAAGAAAAACAAAATTATCTTGGTGAGAGGCTGGTGTAAAATGCAAATTTTGTTCTCAACCATAAAATTGTAAAATAATTATATATTTTATAGGTTCTTCTTTTGAGGCATTGTTGCCCCTCCTTTGATTCAAAATAAAACATCCTGTGAACTATTTTTCAGTTTCTCTAGATAGTGAAGGTAAAAGCTAGGTTGGATTTTCTAGATTTTCTTAAGAAAGCAGTTTCCCCTCAGCCGTGTACATGAGTATAAAGATCAAGGTTGTAATATGTGCACTTAAAGCTCAAAGTTGTTATTACAGCAACCAGAAAACCAGAGCATCATGTAAAGCGCACCTCTTCTATAAAACAAACTGGCTATCAGTCATTTCTAATGGTGTCTACCAGCTGGCCTTAGTCTTAGACCTTGAGATGTGTAGAACGTCATATGAGAATATGTTATACAATCATATCTCTGAGCAGGATAGTGATCATAGTGATCCTAAAAATAGTGAAATACAGAGCTGTTTTAGGCTTCCATTTCAAGTATTCATAGAGAAATAGTTGGTCAGCTAACTTCTTTTATAACAACAACACTAAAATTTAACTGCAAAGAAAACTCAGAAATGAGTTCCTTCTGCCATTTAATCATTAAATTGTAAATCCACAGACCATTAGTGCTGAAAGAGGCCTTCTAGATTATCTCATCTACTACCAACATTCTACAGATGAGAAAACTAAGGAGCATAAGAATTGTTATCTCAGGAAAAAATGAAATCACTGAAAAATATCCCAAAGTATCTAGGAATTTCTGGAAGCTTACCTAAGAAAGGGGAGAAGAAAATGGCAACCCACTCCAGTGTTCTTGCCTGGAGAATCCCAAGGACAGAGGAGCCTGGTGGGCTGCCGTCTATGGGGTCGCACAGAGTCGGACTCAACTGAAGCGACTTAGCAGCAGCAGCAGCACCTAAGAAAGGCTAGGTATTTCAAATGCTACTGGAACTTGATAGTTTAGTTGTGGGTATTCCTGTGCAAGAAAGAAAATATACTAATGTTGACTAATATTCATATCATATGTTAAAAGCACATTTCCAGTGAATCCCTATAAAGTAAAAACCAGAAGCATAACAAAGCCAATGATTTCAGACCAGATCCCTCACTCCTTACTCAGCTTCCTCTCTTCTGTGAGTTAAATAATTGAAAGAAACTTTCTTTGCCACTTTTCAGATACAAATTGTTTGTTACCATGAGAAATTGGCTACTCCCACAATTACTGGTAGACCAAAAAATAATGGAACATTCATTCCTAGAGTTTAAAAAGAGTGTCAAAATCCTCCTGATTTTATGCATTTACGAAAGCATGCTTATAATAAAATTGTATGTATTAAAAACATATTCCTCGTCCCCCTCCTAAAAAAAATACATACTAGACATTATGGAGATTCTCCTGGAACAAGTAAATATTAAGGCTCTTTTTTCTAAATTTGTCTAAGAAACTGAGATAGTAACACTTGATTGTAAGGAAAATACAACAGTGCATGCAATCCTACTGTCATCCATAAAATGGGAATAGGAGTAGATTCTCACAGAGCTGTTTAAGGATTAGGTCAATAATAGATGTAAAATGCTTAGTACAGTGTGTGGAACATAGTTAACATTCGCTCAGTGTCAGATAGTAGTCACCGTACAGATGTTACTTACAACACACTAGCTCCTCCACACACACCTTTCCCCTCAAGCAAACCAAACTCCTGAGATCCCCTCTTGTTTTCATGGCCCCATGTCCTCACGTATGCTGCCGCCTCTTTCCACATGTCCTTTCCCTACTTCCCCTGGGGGAAGCTTCAGCTCTGAAACTTCCTGCTCTTACTTGTCTCCCCTCCTCCCTGTGCCTGACTTAGTTGCTTTCACTCATTTCCCAAGGTGCCCTGTAATATGCCTCTTCTAGCGATTGAATCGTGACTTTTTTTTAAACTTGATTTCTCACCTCTAACACACACACGTACGCACTAAACTGGAAATGCGTCACACTCAATGCATTGCACACACATTTTTGTATCCCTATGCTGCTGCTGCTAAGTCGCTTCAGTCGTGCCCAACTCTGTGTGACCCCATAGACGGCAGCCCACCAGGCTCCCCTGTCCCTGGGATTCTCCAGGCAAGAACACTGGAGTGGGTTGCCATTTCCTTCTCCAAGGCATGAAAGTGAAAAGTCAAAGTGAAGTCGCTCAGTTATGTCCGACCCTTAGCGACCCCATGGACTGCAGCCTACCAGGCTCCTCCGTCCATGGGATTTTCCAGGCAATAGTACTGGAGTGGGGTGCCATTGCCTTCTCCATGTATCCCTATAGAAACATCTATTTAAATGAATGAACTAACACCTGTGTAAATATACAAGTGGCTTTTTTTTCTTCATAAGTAATTATGAGGCTAGAATGTGTATCTTGTGACCTCAGTTTTGAAGGGGAAAGAGGGTGAAGCATGTCATGGGAAAAGTTGGGGGACACAACTCCATAGCCCTGGCCCTGCCCCAAGACTAACCCCGTGGTCTTCAGCGAGTCATTTAACTCTCTGGGCTCACTCTCCTTAGTAGAATGAATGAATTGGGCAAAATGGTCTCTGAGGACCCACTCAGTGCCAACTTTTAAGTGATGCTAAATATTGGTTCATCTCAGTGGTTCTCGAACTTTAGCAGAGATCAGAATCATCAGGTGGGCTTATGAAAATACTGATTCCTGGTCAGCGGGTCTGAGAGGGAGCCCCAGAATTTGCATATCTAGCAAGTTCCCAGGTGACGCTGAGGCTGCTATGTGTGTGGTGGGGGGTGTCCCACACTTTGAAGACCAGTGATTAATCTTCTTAGCACAGGATATCCTGACACTGTCCGCCACCTGGCAGAGAGCAAGTTCACGGTAGGGTGAAAGCAAGGAAACCCAGGCTTCTGGGAAGCTGCCATCAGGAAGGTTGGGTGCCTGTGGGTGCGTTCCAAGAGTGGCCACGGAAGGCAGACTTTGCTGACCGTAACAATTCTGTTAAAGGGCCAACTTGTGGGGAAGGGGCAGCCGGAGATGACAATGCTGCCCTGCACAGAAAACAAATTCCAGGGTTTGATCCATCTGTTAAAACCGACTTCTTCTCAAGTCATAGTGGATCACAGTCGCCATCTAGTGATAACTTTGAGTTACTGCATCTAGAGACTACAGAATTAAGTGATGCTTTCACTGGGAAACTATTTTTACAAAAGTGTTTAAGATGAGAACTTCTGAGAACAAACTCTAATGTACGCTGGTCTTGTCTTCATTTGTACCTAGGCACTATAGAAATAAACAGGTACATATCACTATGTGCTAGGCACTGTTCTAACACTACATCTGTGGTTCAGTTATTCACAGCAACCCAGTAACAATTATTATGCCCACTTTATAGACAGGAACTATAGCTACAGATATGCAAAGAAATTAAGCTTGCCTGAGGCTGCCCAACCAGTGGAGTGGTAGAGCTGGGATTGAACCTAAACAGTTGCTGGAGAGATACTGCTCTAGCCAGTCTCTCTTATATCAACCATTTAAATACACAGGTAATGGAAACAATTGATACCCGTACAGTAGCCCCACCTTTATCATGGTTTTGTTTTCTGCGGTTTGTTACAGTCAACAACCATCTGAAAACATCAAATGGAAAATTCCAGAAATAAACAATTCATAATAAGCTTTACATCGCATGCCATTCTGAGTAGCATGATGAAATCTTGTGCCTTCTTGCCCCAACCCACCCAAGATAGTATTAATATCATCCCTTTAACCCATTAGTTAGTCATTTAGGAGCCGGTTCAGTTATCAGATCAACCATGGTGGTATCTCAGTGCTGTGTTCAAGTCACACTTATTTTACCTAATAATGACCTCAAAGCCCCAGAGCAGTTATACTGGTAATTAGGATATGCCTAAGCCTTGCAGGCCACAGTCCATGGGGTCACAAAGAGTCAGACACAACTGAGCAACTAAGCACAGCACAAGAGGAGCTATAAAGTGTTTCTTCTAAATGGTAAAGGGGAAGTTCTTGACTTCATAAGGAAAAAAGAAAAACATGCTGAGGCTGCTAAGATCTACAGTAAAAACAAAGTTTCTATCTATGAAATTGTGAAGAAGAAAAAAGAAAACCATGCAAGTTTTGCAGTCACATTATAAACTATAAAAATTATGGCTCCAGTGTGTGATAAGTACTTAATTAAAATGGAAAAGACATTAACTTTGTACAATAAGATATTTTGAGAGAGAGACCACATTTACATAACTTTCATTATACCATATTGTTATAATTGTTCTATTTTGTTATTACTGTTAATCTCTTACTGTGATTAATTTATAAATTAAATTTTATCATAGGTATGTAGGTATAGGAAAAAACATAGTACATAGGGCTTGGTACTATCCAAGGTTTCAAGCATCCAGTGGGGTCTTGTACTGTATCCCCCACAGATAAGGGGGTACTGCTATGAACAGTTACCAGCTCCCAGATATGGGTTTGAAATTTTTATAAAATATATATTGAAGCATTTAATTTTTTCAATTCTTCCAAATGAAATCAGCTTATGTGGAATAACTAAAGAAATGTTTCTACCTACAAAAGATACCACAATGCAAAAAAAAAAAAAAAAAATGAGAACCAACTTGGAATCAACTTCAAACTTGCTCTGCAACTTTGGTCAGGATGCTTAACCTCTCTGGGCCCTGCTTCCTTCATCTATGAAGTAGAAAAAGTGAAAATGTAATTTACACAGCTGGAAATTCTTTAAAGCTAGATTACATTTTTGAGACACTACTCAACTTATCCAGTGACTGTGGTCATGAGAACAAATAGGGAGACAATGGGTAGTAACCAAACTGGTTTTTCTCAAATTGTCCTGCACACAGGAAAGGCAAGAGGACAGCAAGTTTGATCTCCTGGTCTATTATGCAGAAGTGCTAGAGGTAATAATGACACTCGCAGTGAATGCACAGAAGTAAAGAGCTCAGTGGTGGAGGTCTGTGTTTCATTTTTCTTCCTGGGCGCTGCCCTCAGCCTGTATACCTGAACGCTACTCCGCTGTGTGTCCCTGCCTTCCAAGAGTCCTCATGAAAGCACTTTTGCAGAAAAGTTGAATCTTTGCTGGTGGATTGAGGTCTAACTCCCCTCACTCCTGACTTCTTTTATCAGAGATTTCCTGGATTTAAAAGCCTGGTCGCTGCTAATCCTTTTAACTCCCTAAGACTTCTCAGTTACCAAAGCATGTCTAACCTCAATAACTACAAGATCGTTATCAAACCAAAATATTGACACTAGTGGTACAGAGATACAAATGCTGGCCATTGCTTGGTGCTCAGTTATGACTGGATAGAGAAATGAATACTTCCAGCACCTGATACAGGATCTTTTGGACAGAACATGTGAATGTAATTATGTATTACAATGTACATACTTTCCCTTCAAAGAGCTCGGGTTCTATAAGGTTACTTCTAAAATAAAGATACTCAAAATAAGGTAAGGTAATGGTGCCTAAGTAATAAGGACTCAGGATAAGTCTTTATGGAGAGATCCTAAAACTTGCTGATATCAAAAATGTTTCCTCAGTATCTAAAACAGTCAAACTCACAGAAACAGGAATAGAATGGTAATTGCCAGGGACTGAGGGGAGCTGGTGTTGGAGAAGACTCTTGAGAGTCCCTTGGACTGCAAGGAGATCCAACCAGTCCATTCTGAAGGAAATCAGCCCTGGGATTTCTTTGGAAGGAATGATGGTAAAGCTGAAACTCCAGTACTTTGGCCACCTCATGCAAAGAGTTGACTCATTGGAAAAGACTCTGATGCTGGGAGGGATTGTGGGCAGGAGGAGAAGGGGACGAAAGAGGATGAGATGGCTGGATGGCATCACTGACTTGATGGATGTGAGTTTGAGTTAACTCCGGGAGATGGTGATGGACAGGGAGGCCTGGCGTGCTGTGATTCATGGGGTCGCAAAGAGTCGGACACGACTGAGCGACTGAAATGAACTGAACTGAACTGAGGGGAGCAGAACTGGAGAGTTGCTGTTCAGTGGGTATAAAAGATCAGTTATGTGAGATGAATAAGTTCTAGACATCCTCTGGAGAACACTGTATTGATGGTTAATGATGTTACGTGTGTGTGCATAGCCACTCAGTCGTGTCCGACTCTTTTCGACACCATGGACTGTGCCTGTCAGGCTCCTCTGTCCGTGGAATTTTCCAGGCAAGAATACTGGAGTGGGTTGTCATTTCCTACTCCATAATGATGCTGTACTATATCTTTAAGAACTTAAGAGGTTAGATCTTGTGTCATCTGTTCTTACCATGAAAGAAAGAAAGGGGGGAGGAAAGAAGAAAGGAACGAAAGATTGTTGCTGTCCATGTAAGGCAGACTTTAAAAACTAATAACTTTGAGATACTGGTTTTTTAGGGAAATAGGACTTAGTTTTCAACATTATTCTTTGTGATCCATGCAATGTCATATAACCATAGCTTTCTTCAAAACTTATATTTAAAAACTATGCATTTATCAAAATAAGTATTACATTTTAAAAGAACTACAGAGGCTCTCATAATTTCTGATGCAAAATAAATAAACAAACAAAAGGAAAATCTCTTAAACTTTGAGCTTGTGGTAATTTCATTTTCCAAAATAGAGAAGCCTAGGGTAAAATTAATTTTCCGAAACTTATAAACCTCTACTTGTGTTAGTTAATTCAACTTCAGAATTAATTTTTTTAAGTGAAAGGAATTTTTAATTCCAGAGGTTCTGGGATATGTCAGCACCTTGTCAAGGTTGAGCCACGTTTAGCAACAGTGACATTCCACTGCCACGTGGACTCCACTCTGAGATAGAATCCTAAACCAGGCAATCAGCCTGATCCAGTGCGATGTTTCTACATGTTCTTTTATAAAATAGTTTCAAAGACCCATGACTAGAGAATTACAAAATCATGCCTTCCGTTTAGGACATGTTTATAAATATGCATAATGGAAGCTTAGCTCTCCACTCTTTCAAGAAGTACAAGGTAAAAGTCCATGGTTCAGTTCAAAGGAATGTTAAATATCAGCCTGAGATTTATACTCTTGGGAAAGAATGTTACAGTGAAAAAAGGGAAGAATTGTGCTTGGTTTGTGAGCCAATGGCTCTTTTGTGAGAACCAGAGTCTTGAACTTTGAGGCAGCCGTGTCGTACCGAGCGTGGCCACAAAGGTCTGGGGACAGTGCCATGACATCACCCATATATGATTGCTGCTGCTGCTGCTAAGTCGCTTCAGTGGTGTCCAACTCTGTGCCACCCCATAGATGGCAGCCCACCAGGCTCCCCCGTCCCTGGGATTCTCCAGGCAAGAACACTGGAGTGGGTTGCCATTTCCTTCTCCAATGCGTGAAAGTGAAAAGTGAAACTGAAGTCACTCAGCCGTGTCCGACTCGTAGCGACCCCATGGACTGCAGCCTACCAGAGAGAGGAAATGCTTTGAGGGTGTAGCCAAAATTGCCATAAATCTGCACAAAGTCAAAACTAAGTAAACAGTATTTTTCAAATAGATACTGGAATTATTTGATGTACATGCAAAGTAAACAGAAGGAACCCCAAATTCCAAGGAAATATGGTTTCTTTGTCAGGTCCCCTCTTTTTCAGAGAATGCCTCCTTTACCACATTTTAGCTTGTCTGATGGATACTATTATAATTAGCTATAAATTTTTTATAGATAAAGACATGAAATTCTAGCAACATATAAAGCAAGGACCTTACTATCTTCTCTATTGTTGTGTCCCCAGAAATTAGAATGGTACTTTGCGTACAGCTAGTACTAAGCAAATTTTTGTTGAATGAATGAACAAAAACTGGAATAAATTGCTAAGTCAAAGGAAAATACAGAAAGTAAAAAGGAATCTTCTCTTCCTAATTGTTTTCATGTTAAAAGCCATATTGTCAGCTGAAACCTAATAAAAATTACAAGAGAAAATTTTATTTCTGGGGAGCAGCTCTTATCTAATGTACTTTTTTCTCAGCTGCCAGCCTGGGGTTCTCATTGCCCCATATATTTACAACATACGTTGGCATAGACTGAGCGTAACAGATCTTTATCTTGAGTTTCACTGGTTTTTATGTAGTCTACATACTTCACCCCATCTTTATCATCTTTGACAAGTGAATATCATCAAACTGAAAAGTTAAACAAAAAATTGAATAATTGACAGGCTGGCAACCACAAATGTTCATTTCTTTTGACCACCTACTCAATTCTAAGATTCTAATTTGTCTTAAATTTACATCAGTTCACTCTTCTTTAAATTTTTTTTTTTTTTTACATCAGTCTATTTACCCTAACCAGTTCTGACCTCAAGCTCAAGGGGAGCCTTTTTTCAATTGCCATCATTCTATCTGGCCAAAGGTATTGCATAGCAATGGATTGAAGCTAGTAGAGAGAGAAAAATAGGAAACAAAAAAGGAAGTATCCTTTTAGGAAAGTTAATGAGAAAACAGAAGCCTCACACATCTAAGGTATGGACCTGCCTGGAATCTGGTCTGGATTTTAGAGGCCGTTATCACTCAGCCTCAACTGGATCCACATGAATCTATTCTTTTATCCAATGTTGTATCCAATGTTTTTTTGAGATCCTTGACTCAAAGACCTTTTAGAAATGTGTATAAGTCATTCTAAAGTGAGACAATGAATTAGATACATTCTAGTAGAAAGTCAAGGGGAGAGAAAGTAAATCTTTCCCATCCCCCATTTGTTGACATTACATTGTAAAAATAGATTTGGGGAGGAGCCTAGGGGAGGAATTTCAGTTAAGCTAATCTACTTACATGGAGAAGGCAATGGCACCCCACTCCAGCACTCTTGCCTGGAAAATCCCATGGACGGAGGAGCCTGGTAGGCTATAGTCCATGGGGTCTCGAAGAGTCAGACACGACTGAGCGACTTCACTTTCACTTTTCACTTTCATGCATTGGAGAAGGAAATGGCAACCCACTCCAGTGTTTCTGCTTGGAGAATCCCAGGGATGGAGGAGCCTGGCGGGCTGCCGTCTCTGGGGTCGCACAGAGTCCGACACAACTGAAGCAACTTAGCAGTAGCAGCAGCAATCTACTTACAAGTAGAATTTCTTTCAGGCTACAGGAGGCTTTGCCAAACATTGGTTGGCACATTCTTTCTAAAAGGTTAAAGCCTTTTTCCCCCCCTCTTTGGCAGGTTTTAAATGATATTTAAGAGTGTCAGGCAAACCTTCCAAACCCTGACCAAAAGCAGGTTAATCCAAAACACACAGCATCCTCAGCCAGCTCAAGATCAACAAAACAAAATTAGGCCTAGGGATTAGAGAATGTTAATTGTGAAACATAATCCCATGATACTTATGGCTCCAGAGACTGAACACAGCTACTCTTGAGCACAGTGCAGTACTACTTCCACTGGGGCCATTGCTTATATTTGATGCTCTCTGTTCAGTTCAGTCACTCAGTCATGTCTGACTCTTTGCAACCCCATGAACTGCAGCACGAAAGGTCTCCCTGTCTATCACCAACTGCCAGAGTCCACCCAAACCCATGTCCGTTGAGTCGGTGATGCCATCCAACCATCTCATCCTCTGTCCTCAATCTTTCCCAGCATCAGGGTCTTTTCAAATGAGTCAGCTCTTCACATCAAGTGGCCAAAGTATTGCAGTTTCAGCTTCAGGATCAGTCCTTCCAGTGAATACCCAGGACTGATCTCCTTTAGGATGGACTAGTTGGATCTCCTTGCAGTCCAAGAGACTCTCAAGAGTCTTCTCCAACACCACAGTTCAAAAGCTTCAATTCCTTGGTGCAGCCTCCTTTATAGTCCAACTCTCACATCCATACATGACTACTGGAAAAACCATAGCCTTGACTAGACAGATCTTTGTTGGCAAAGTAATGTCTCTGCTTTTTAAGATGCTGTCTAGGTTGGTCATAACTTTCCTTCCAAGGAGTAAGTTTTTTAATTTCATGGCTGCAGTCACCATCTGCAGTGATTTTGGAGCCCCAAAATATAAAGTCAGCCACTGTTTCCACTGTTTCCCCATCTATTTCCCAAGAAGTGATGCAACCAGATGCCATGATCTTAGTTTTCTGAATGTTGAGCTTTAAGCCAACTTTTTCACTCTCCTCTTTCACTTTCATCAAGAGGCTCTTTAGTTCTTAATTTTCTGCCATAAGGGTGGTATCCTCTGCATATCTGAGGTTATTGATATTTCTCCCAGCAATCTTGATTCCAGCTTCTCCTTCTTCCAGCCCAGCGTTTCTCATGATGTACTCTGCATACAAGTTAAATAAGCAGGGTGACAATATACAGCCTTGACGTACTCCTTTTCCTATTTGGAACAAGTCTGTTGTTCCATGTCCAGTTCTAACTGTTGCTTCCTGACCTGCATACAGGTTTTTCAAGTGGCAGGTCAGGTGGTCTGGTATTCACATCTCTTGAAGAATTTTCCACAGTTTATTGTGATCCACACAGTCAAAGGCTTTGGCATAGTCAATAAAGCAGAAATAGATGTTTTTCTGAAACTCTCTTGCTTTTTCCATGATCCAGGGGATGTTGGCAATTTGATCTCTGGTTCCTCTGCCTTTTCTAAAACCAGCTTGAACATCTGGAAGTTCACGGTTCACATATTGTTGAAGGCTGCTTGGAGAATTTTGAGCTTTATTTTACTAGCATGTGAGTGTACCATATTGAAAAGAACCAATTACTTACAATCTGTGCAATAGGATTGTGGTTCTCAGACTTGTGTGGGCTTACCCATCAACTAGAGTAAGCTTGTAGAAAATTCAGTGCTTTGGTCCTCTCCCTGAGCCTGTCTAGTTAGACCCCTCCATGGGGGAGGAGATCAGGAATAAGGGAGACCAATGAGAAAGATGCAATGCTTGTGCCAGCATTCATTGAGAATCACTGCATTGGACTGTGGAGCTAGTTTGATAAACTCAGAATTCTCTCCAGCTCTAGTTCCCTGCACCCAACATTGGCTGGAACCTGCTAGATACTTGATGACTATTGAATGAATTAAAGACAGTGAGCATTTATGGATACCAGGCACTGTTGTAAGCACTCTGCACTTATTAAGTCATTTAATACTCACAATAGAAGTCTATCATTAGCCTTGACACTTTCTGGGCACTCTGCTCATACTCTGTCCAAAGTGTCACGTGACAGGTTCCTTTGTTGCATTCAGTTGCCACCTCCTCAGGAAGACTTTCCCTGACTGCCTTCTAAAGTAGCATCAGTCTTACACCCACCCCATCACAAGATCTCGTTCCTGTTTTTTACAGCATTTGCCTCTGTCTAAAATACCTGGTTTGGTTTTGGGGTTTGTTTTTTTTTTTTTCTTTTTTTAGTGACTTCCTTCACTAAAATATTGGGTTGGCAAAAAAGTTTGTTCAGGTTTTTCTGTACCATCTTACAGAAAAATCCAAATGAACTTTTTAGCCAAAACAATGTATGCTCCACAAGAACAGAAATCTTGCAGGTTTTATTTGTCACTGTATCTTTAATGCATGACTCACAGTAGATATCAAGGAAACATTTAAATGAATACATGTTAAAAAATGCATAGTAAATGCAAAGTAAAGGAGTTGTGTTTGCTATGTAATTTCTTTATTCTTTCAGAGATTTCAAAATTATTATGGTAATGTAAAAAGCAAAAAAAAAGAGAAAAGAAAAGAAAAGAAAAACCTCTAACCCGAAAATCTGATCTACTTTGTCCCAAGTCAGAGATTGGACATGAGAAAAAGGGAGAACCAGTAAGGGTTTAAATGAAAAGTCTGGAAGATTTTTTAAACCTAGAGTGTCAATATTTTGTTTGAAATGAATTCTTAGGACATCAGACACACCCGTGTTCAAATGTAAGTAATACACACATCCCAAGATTAAATATACATAATTTTTAGATTAACCAATGTTTTTATTGGCCACACAATGACTCTTCTTTACTAGTTTAAAAAGTTGTATCTACATGACACTTGAAGAGCTAGTTAAATCAATGAAACTGAAGTCAGTTGTTTCAATAGTAAGAAGAAGGGTAGACCAGGTCACTCGAAATGGTGAGTATGTCAGAACCATTGACCATTTTACCCTGTGCCAACAAAATTAAAATTAGGAGCTGGCTGTAGACTTTAGAGAGAGAGAGAAAAACTCATTTAAAAAGGAGTTCTCAAATAGTGTGGCTCAAAACCATGGCCTTTGAAAAAGGCCACTCGCTAGTGACGTCAGATCACTGCTAAACAAACCTCAGCAAGACTCTGATCACAGATGATCAAGTCAACCTCCTCCTCTTCATTTATGGTAACGGGTCTCAGGCAAATAAGAGCTAGGGCTGAGGCATTGCTGCTGAATGAAGCCTTTTATTCTGAGTCATTTCTTTACCACTTCCACCGAAATGCCAAACAGTGAATGTTGTCAGGCATGTTGTTGAATAGAATATACTCAAAATCAAAAAGAAAGATTAAAAAAGTTTTCCTTGTTTTATTTTGAGAGTATCTTTTCACTGTGATCATGGCAGCAGTTAGCCAGGCCTAGGCTGGCTTCGACTGACGTGACTTAGCATGCATGCATGCATTGGAGAAGGAAATGGCAACCCACTCCAGTGTTCTTGCCTGGAGAATCCCAGGGACAGAGGAGCCCAGTGGCCTGCTGTCTATGGGGTCGCACAGAGTCGGACACGACTGAAGTGACTTAGCAGCAGCAGCAGCAGGCTGGCTTCATTAGTCATCTCAGAGAATGTGGATAAATCATGGGAAAGTCATCCATCTTTGAAAAACTGCTGTTCCCCTATCACATTCACTTCAGTCAGTCGAACTTGAAAGTACCGTAGTAGATGAGGGAAGGGCCAGAGGAGAGCGTACAACCAATAGTGAGGTCCATTTTCACTACAGGAAGGCAAAGATCCTTCACAAATACCTTCACC
The DNA here is from genome assembly GCF_032452875.1 of Bos javanicus. NCBI lineage: Eukaryota > Metazoa > Chordata > Mammalia > Artiodactyla > Bovidae > Bos > Bos javanicus. The sequence continues at coordinate 44,344,478 of NC_083868.1, forward strand.
TATGAAGAATTTTGCTGCCACCCAACCCACCCCAGCTTCCTAGGTGACTCAGTGGTAAAGAATCCACCTGCCAATGCAGGAGATGCAGGTTCGATCCTTGGATTGGGAAGATACCCTGGAGAAGGAAATGGCAACCCATTCCAGTATTCTTGCCAGGGAGAACAGAAGAGCCTGGTGGGCTAGAGGCCCCTGGGACTCAAAGAGTTGGACATGACTGAGAATGCACACATCCACCTCACCCCCACCCCCATTGAGAAAGAATCAGAATATTTAAAACAAGAGAGGAACTTGTTTTCATTGAAAAGTTTTTCAACTTTCATTGAAAAGTTTTACAATCAATCAAGAGCAAAGATAATTTCCGTGTTCATTACCCAGTCTTCAAAACAGTCTGGGTTAACTCAAAGCCAGGTTTAGCATGTTTTGTTTCCATTTTGTGAGCAAAACATGATTTGGATTACAAATTTCTCTGAGGTTCATGCATAGAGCTGAAAGACTCTGTCATTTCCTTATCAGAAGCAACAGGAGAAATTCCAAATATGAAGAATCGCCGAGATTTATTGCCTCAATTCCTGGTCTGACACTTGGCTCAGAACAAAGAGTACACAGCCAAAAAGAAGTCCTTTCCTAAGGTATGAAAGGAACTGGCTGCTTGTAAAGTCCAGACTTGGGAGTGACACACACGGGGGTTTGGGCTTGTACACGGCCAGCTAAACCTAGTCTGTTTGAAGTCAGATCAGTTGATTTCTTGAACATTTCAAATAAGCAAAATTCTGCAGGAAATGGGAGCCAGATGCATTTTGTAACTCAGGAGTTCCTTGGAAGACGGGTAGAAAATAACCACACAACATCCTCTAGTTTCATTCTGGCTCTTCTCCTGGACCTGCTGTCCTGAACCATACCTCTGACATGTATGCAGAGAAAATGGAATAAACTGCAGGAAGGGTACAGGTAGAAGTGTTTTTACATCATAATTTGAATTTCTTTAAATCGTAATTTAAAATTTATTTACATAATCAGATCAGATCAGATCAGTCGCTCAGTCGTGTCCGACTCTTTGCGACCCCATGAATCGCAGCACACCAAGCCTCCCTGTCCATCACCAACTCCCGGAGTTCACTGAGACTCATGTTCATCTAGTCAGTGATGCCATCCAGCCATCTCATCCTCTGTTGTCCCCTTCTCCTCCTGCCCCCAATCTCTCCCAGCATCAGAGTCTTTTCCAATGAGTCAACTCTTCGCATGAGGTGGCCAAGGTACTGGAGTTTCAGCTTTAGCATCGTTGTATTTAAATACAAAAAGAAATAGTATATGTCTGATAAAAATGTAAATCAGTTTTAAAATACTACATTATTTGGAAGAGGCTCCAAAACATTTTAGGAAGCATCTGTTGTAAACTAGGCACTCTGTTGGCAATTTTCCCAATGATCCTCTGAGGCGGGTTGTCATTATTCTGGTGATAGCCCCAAGAAACAGAGGCTTCTTGAGACTTGGTGATTTGCCAGAAGCCATAATGATTATAAATGAAGAAACAGAGACTGACCCATCAAAGGAGTCCCCAGCTGGTCCTCGGGATTGAGATCCAAACAGAAAGCATCTGAGATCTATGCTTCTTCTACACTGACTTTTGCTAGTCCTCACATGTGACTCAGGAATAACTGTTGAAGATGGGACAGGAGTGGTTGGCAGCTGTGCGCATGCCAGAAACGCCACCAGGCCAAGTAGGCACAGGCAACGTCCCCCCAGAAACTTAGTGGGGAGAAGCAAGAGGCACTCTCCTTTCTCTAAAAAGCTTTGGCTTCAGACATTTAGAGAAAGCATAAGAAACGTGAAAAAAAGCAGACTCACTCGGCCACGCCCAGCCACTAGCTTGCTAACACCTTGTTCTTTGTTCTTGTTGACTTTCACAGAAAATGAAATATTTCTTGCCTCTTGACTTCACATATGCTGCCCAGAAGCCCCCAGGTTTCCTGGAATTTTTATTAAGAATGCCAGATATTCCAGCAATAAATCTCAGACACCAAACTTTGACTGGCAAAGGGCAGATACATACCCGGTTGGGTGCAATCAATGTCTGGGGATTTTCCCTCTGCTTTCTTCTGCTTTTTCTTCCAATGAAACTGTCCCATTATTGGTTTTGATTTATTAATGATGATCATATTTTCCTTTCCAGAAACCTTATTTGCAAGATTAAAAAAAAATAATAAAAATGGTAGTGGGTAGCCATCCCTGGTATTTTGTTAGCTCTCTTCAGCTTTTGCTTTTGAACAATCTGCTCTATTTCTTGAGCCTTCCTGTGCCAGCAAAGAAAATCATGGACGTTTTATCATGGAATGTGTATGTGTGCGCTTGCAGAAGGTGGCTTTCATTGGGGATTTTTTTTCTGCTTTTCCAAGTTTTCTGATTCACTTTTCAAGAAAATTTCTAAAGTAAAGCTTCTCACTTCTGATCCTGACTTTTCGTTCAATTTTTTAAAGTCAGTGTTATTGGAGTATAGTTGCTTTACAATGTTGTGTTAGCTTCTACTGCACAGCAAAATGAATCTTCCATACATAGGCATATATCCCCTCCCTTTTGGATTTCCTTCCCATGTAGGTCACCAGAGTGCATTAAGTAGAGTTCACTGTGCTATACAGCATGTTCCCCTCATTGTCTATTTTACGCGTGGTATCAATAGTGTATACGTGTCTATCCCAGTCTCCCAATTCCTCCCTATTCTTCCCCCTTGGTATCCATACATCTGTTTTCTATGTCTGTGTCTCTATTTCTGCTTTGCAAATTAGGTCATCTGTACCATTTTTCTAGATTCTGCATGTATGCATTAATATACAATATTTGTTTTTCTCTTTCTGGTTTACTTCACTCTGTATGAAACTGTCTAGATCCATCCAGATCTCTACAAGTGACCCAATTTTGTTCCTTTTTATGTTTGACTAATATTCCACTGTATACATGTGCCACATCTTTATCTGTTCCTCTGTTGATGGATATTTAGGTTGCTTCCATGTCTTGGCTATTGTAAATAGTGCTAGCACAGATTTTTTTTGTGTGTATCCATGTTAATTAGGCCCACTCCTAACATGTGTTATTATAAATGGAGGTGCTCACATACTACATTTAAGTATTTAAAAGTTATGGATCAGACTGACAAAATGTCAAAAGCTCCATGTTCTATCCTCTTTCTTGGCAAGTATACATTCATGGCAGCCTGAAAGTCCATGTTCAGATTTGGCGTTCTCAGACTCGTGGGGTGCTGCGCAAGGACACAGAGGCACGGAGAGGTCAGCCCACCCCTGGCTCATTTGTTCTCACCTCCAGCTTGGCCGCAGACCACAAGAGATTTCACAGCCAGGCACATGAACACCCCACCTGCACAGTCAACTCCATCCACAGTCCCCAACAAGCAGCTTCTCCCTGGCCCCTCATTGGACCCAGAGGGACAATCCACCTCAGGAGCCTGGGCCCTGAGAAAAACCCTTCAGAGTCACCAGAAGGAGCTCAGGATCATCTGGGTAGAGAACTCTAGGGTCTTGTGCAGAAGGGAGTGGGCTCTGGGCAGCACAATCTCTGGGTTCCTTACCCCCACGACAGATGGAGGCGGCACAGCTTCAGGGAGGTCAAGGCAGAGCTCTCTTGCCTTATGGAAGTACTGCTTGGACTTAATGTCCCTTTTGTTGTAATGGCTAAGTGAGGGTTAACCTTATACTGGACGCTTTTTAATCCATAGCTTCCAAGTCACAGTGAAAGGCATCTCAGAAGGATATTTAGAACTAGAGGCTCCAGATCCATGGTTTCTCATAAGGCAAGGCTTCTACACCTCAATATCACTGATTATGCAGTTTGCTCTTTGAATTGCAAGCCCAGCCATCTGATTACCTGTTCTAGTTTTTGTGGTCCAAAGCCAGTGAAGAAATAGAATCTGTTAAATATTCAAAAGGAGACGTCATTAACAATGGATCATAATCTAATGTAGAAATAAGTTTAATTAGGAGGAAGGAGAATAAGCACATATGTCATTGTCATAAATTTCCTTAGAGGATGAAGCAAGCAAGAGCCAGAGAAATGTACTCTGGGAGACGGCAGGGAGGAGAGACAGGATTCCTTGGGTTTACATTCGTTTCAAGTGAGGTACACTTTGATTCTCCTGCCTGCCTAATGCCCTGAATTCACTCCTGCCTCTGTCAGTAATGATAGCAACAAAACAGCTTACGTAACACTTACTCTGTGCCAGACATTATTCTAAACACTGTATCTACATTTACCCATTTAATCTGCACAAAAGCCTTATGAGGTAGCTATTATTATTATCTTCATTTTATATAGGAGGAAAGTGAGGCATAAAAAGATTTGGGGTGGTGGGGGGGGGAGAGAATTAAGCCTTACCCACGGTCACACAGGTAATCAGAGTCAGAGTGGGGATTTGGACACTGTCTGTGCATCACTAGAGTCTGCGCACTAGCAACACATTCTACTGCTTATTGGGATGTCCCACCACCCAGGGACTGTACAACTCAGCCACTTCTCACCCTCTGCTTCCCCATTCTGCTTTCTGTGGGAAGAGAAAAGTGTCCCATGGCCATCACCATGAAGTGCAATATGGAACCAAGGACTTGGTTTTAAGCCCACTACAATTTGTGTATTGAGCCTACCTGGTGGCTCAGTGGTAAAGACTTTGCCTACCAAAGCAGAAGACACAGGTTCCATCCCTGGGTTGGGAAGATCCCCTAGAGAAGGAAATGGCAACCCATTCCAATATTCTTGCCTGGGCAATCTCATGGACAGAGAAGCCTGGTGGGCTAAAGTCCATGGAGTTGCAGAAGAGTCGGACACGACTTAGCCACTAAACAGCAACAATGGTTTTTTAATGATACTAAAACTGTTATAGTCACTTTTAAAACACATTGTTGACCAGTGCATCACTTAAAAAAAGAAACGTCAAGGAAACCATAACAGTCACCAAATTCTCAACAACTAATGGAAATTTTTCTTAGAACTTTGAGTATTAAAATTTACTTATTCTAATCTTTAAGGTTCACAAAAGATCAGGGGCTGGGTCTCATTTTTCGTTATTTTCAGTTCTTACTAGATAGAGTACCTTATATACAAGAGGTGTTCAGAAGTTTTTAAATGAATTAAGTTTTGCTATATTCTTCAATAATCCTCAGTTTAAATGTCTGTTCAATGAATATAAAAAACAGAATAATATTTGCATTAAAAACTCTAAATGCAACTGTTGTGGGTGGACATTAATATGGAAAGTTTATGTATGCTCCAGAGTCTATTCTATATTCAAAATTCATATTCAAAGAACTGCTGTAGCAGTTAAGTGCCTAGACCCTGGAGGCAGCCTCCTCAAGTTAAAATTCTGATCTAGCTACTTGCTGACTTTGAGACTTTTGGCATGTTTTTTAAACCCTTTCTGCCCAGTTTTCTATAGGTAAATAGGAATGATTATGATAATAGCTCCCATTCTCAGGGGAGATTTTCTGAGAATTAAATAAATTAATCAACACAAAGTAGTTAAAGGAATTAATTAATATAAAATATTTTCAGTGTGTGTTAATCACTCAGTCATGTCCAACTCTTTGCAACCCCATAGTCTATAGCCCATCAGCCTCCTCTGTCCATGGAATTCTCCGGGCAAGAATACTAGAGTGGGTTGGCAATCTCTTCTCCGGGGTATCTTCCTGACCCAGGGATCGAGCCCAGGTCTCCTGCATTGCAGGCAGCTTCTTTACCCTCTGAGCCACAAGGGAAGCCCCAGATAGTAAGTTCTCCATGAATGTTAGCTGCCATGCCAAACCATTCCATAATTTAAAAACAAGTACAGTTTCATCCAGCACATAAAATAATTATATTTTTAGGAATTGATAGTTAGCCATATTTTTTCTTAATGGTTAAGGGAACAGTTATTGATAATAACAGTTAACAAAGCACAACCAGGAATAACAGAATATAATACCTGCTGCATTAGCCACTGAGCATAGGCAATATATTAAGTTCTGTCATGAAAATATGGTTCTCAGAGGCAAGGTCTTGGCCATCACAGAATCAGCTGACTCACTCTCCTTGTCTCTCGTCGGAGCAGGCTTCACCCTTCTAAGAATTTAGGGAGCAGACACATCAGTCTTAGCTGTAGTCTGCCATAATTACTTAGAGTCCCGCAGGAAACACCAAGGAAATAAGCGGCGCAGTTCCCAGACCAACATTGCATCCATTCAGCAAAGTGTACCTAGTGGGACAGATAGTTCAGTGGGAATCCGCAAGCACTTGTTTTTTTCTGTTGTTTATTCAATGAAGCCAGAGGAAATTACAGCAGGACTACATATCCAAAATGTTCCAAAGCACACACACCAGTTTTAATATTTTTTGGAGCCCAAATTCCTTTCTGCAAGATCTTAACCTTTGCTGTATGAACCCTTCCCAGACTCCTCCCCAGGCCATTCTTCACAGTGACGCTTGGAACACTCATGGTACTACTTCTAGTTACTGTTTACCTCATTGGCACATAAGTCTCTCATTGTAATATCACTAGCATAAGGCAGGAGTTCCTCCTGGCAAGGTAACCAGAGTACTGTTCAGTTGGTCCTTTCACTCCTTTTGGTTGTGTTCGTGTTTTTGGCTTCCAGGCTAAGAATGTTAACATTTCACAGTTTTCTCCTGTTCTGTAAATTTCTCCACATAGTCTCCTTGGCTTATTACAGTTTTTCCTTAATTTTACTTTAATTCTTCCAGATATCCTCTATATCCTCAATCCAACACAACAGACTTCTCTTCTGATGCCTACTCAAAAGTATCAAAATTACATTTTTGTTTCAGGAAAGTGTTTCAAACATCATTCAAGGCAAGCAATTATAAATATCAGATGCTTGCTCAACAAACCCAGGATAGCTTATATCTTTTAAGGATGGTTTTGTTTACGGATATGCCTAAGATACTAGAATCAGCTAGTTAAAGATATGTTAATATCCTATTGTATCCTGGAACTATGGTAATAGAAAAAATGCAAAGCTATATAAATCCTTATCATAATAGCTACCCTCTCTTGAGTTTCTGCTACTTACCAGGTCCCTATTAGGCACTTGTTATCTAATATGATCCCCCAAAGAATTATTTCCATTTTCCAGGCTAAAGAGTAGAGGTTCCTAAAGTTATACAGATGGTAAGTGGCAGAGCCAGGATCCAAATCCAGGCGGTGCAGACTCTCCAGCCCACAGCCTTCTGCCTTGAAGGCCCCTCTCAGTACACGGCCCCCAGCAACTGCAGCACACTTGACAAGAAAGAACTGAAATTCAAACAGTTCCACCAATCCACGAATTCAAAGCTGGGATGAAACTTATCACTAGAATTAACTAGGAAATGAAAACTAAACTTTTATATTCCTGGTTCATTATATAATCTTTCAATGATACTTCACTTGCCCCTAGGGTTTTCCTTGAGAAAAAAGATAATAAATCTTGAGGCAAAATATGGGGCTACTAAAATTAATATTCGCCATAATAATTGGATTTGACTTTAGGAAACCAGTGCTACTAACAGTTAAAGATGATGTCTTCCTGGGGAGGGAGACTTATGATATCACATTGCACATGTGCATAAAGCATTAATTTCTTTAACTCCTTCAAATATGTATTAAGCTCAACGATAAGTGTAGTACCCCTGCAACTTCAAAGAAATGGTGCCTCCTCTGAGCCTAAAATGAGACATGGTCCATCTTTTCCCTGTGGGTTTTTATCCCACAGCTCTGAACTGACACCATTTACAATGCAACCCCATTCCCTTTGGAAATTTCTTTCTCTAGCGATTTGAGATCTTACCTATTTTGCACAGTTTATTAATCCTGGAGCTCCTCAGACAGAAGGTTTTCATTTAATATTTAACTTTGGCATGGAGACATTTTTAAGTTTCTCCAGCCCAAAACTTGGAAAAAAGCTAAGTAAAAGTAGCCAGGAGAACTCTACAACAATATTTTTTAAACCTTCATATGTCCAGATTTAAAAATAAATACATTTATCTTTTCTTCAGAAACAGCAATAACTCTGAGCTGACATGATTTTTAATAATGTTCTTGCTAACAGCTGGTGTACCCAACATGTTTTGGGGGAGGAAAAAAAAAGGGAAAACAAAAAAAAAAGGAAAAGGGAAGAAAAAGAAGAGAAGAAACCTCACATACCTCCCATTTACCCGTGATGACCTGGCTCAGTACTTGAGAGGATTAGGAGCACTTCTTTCATAAAGTTACATTTCATTAGGATGAACGTTTTGCTCAAACCCAAATACATTGCAGACCATCATCACTGTTAAGTTGATTATCAAAAAGCAGATCAACGTATAATGCATCCTGCTACTGGGTCTGGGAATCACAGTGTGCAAAGCATAGAAATGCAATTACTACAAAAGACAAAGCAGAAGTCTCAAAACAAAGGAGCTACAAGTAGGATAATATTAATGATGATAATAAGATACGTATCTCAGAATCAGCGTGAGGAACCGACATTAGAATAATTTCAAATTCCAGGATCTATGAAAGGAAAGATGCCCCCATTCTCCTTTTAATTGTGATATAAGGAGATTGTCATCATTTGTCAAATACAATGCAAGCTCATCTACACATAACTAATACTTGATTGAAATTGGCACATAACCAGTCTCATCTTAAATAAGATGAACTATTACATATTTCAGGTAGTTGAAATTTTTCCTTTTCTCAAACGGAAAAAGTTGGTGGTGGCATTAGGTTAATTAATAGCAGAGTTGCAAGAGCAAAATAGAAATTCGTTTTAGTCAGAAAGGTCCTACACCCTGGGTATGAGAAGCCCCACAAACCCAAACTCTAGACAACTGATCAGCTCCAAAAGAGGCTCTTTCTTTTTACCCCAGTTGTCCCCACCATCAAGCACCAAACCATCTGGTCTGATTCTACACGCAGTAAAATGACCACATGAGACTCACAGCTTGTCACCAGCTGATGGCTGATTGAGACCTTCAAGTGGCTTGGACAGTTGCACACCAAGGGCTGACATTTATGAATCACTAATTCCAGGCACTGTGTATGGGAAAACTTCATTTAGTCTTTACAACACCCAAGGGTAATATGCAACACCAGTTAGCACTCTTTTTATAAGTAAAGAGTGTGAGGTACAGGAAAGTAAGTAACTTCCCCAGGGTTTCCCAGACTGTGAATAGCAGAAGAGTAATTAACCCTAAGCATCTGGTTTAGATCCCTTACATGTAACCACCCTGTCGTGCTTGTCTCACACTTACCACCCTCCATTAAGACTGCCAGTCAGACTTCCTAGTAAATTCCCTTCCAAATACTCATTACAAAATGTCAGGGGGACGCAGCTTGGCACAGTCCTCAGACCACTGCCCAGAGTCTCTCAGCCCACCCAGTTCTGCTCCCTGAGCTGTCTCCCTCCCAGAAATTCCCCAGCCCACCTTCACACCTGTACCTTCTCATGCGATAATGACTTCCATTAGAGAATAGGTAATAGTCCACCTTCTCAAAATTATTAGGACAAATATGGGAATGATTTGCTAGGATAACTCTATCTGAGACCACCTGTGTTTCAGAAGAAAGAAAGAAAAGAAAGAGAAGTCACTCAGTCGTGTCTGACTCTTAAACCAAATGGATCATATAGGAGGGGACTTCTTTGCTGTTTGGTTGTTGGCGTTTTTTTTTTTTTCCTTTTGGTGCCTATGGTACAAAGAGCACACTCTTTGGAGTCAGAAAGAAGATGCAATCCTGGTTCTGCCCCTATCACCTATGTAAAGTTGGGTGAGTCACTTAATATTCTGAATCTGTGGCTCCTCACCTATTTTAAAAATTAAAAGCAATAACTCTTCACAGTAGTATTGTCACAACTAAGTAACATAAGGTATGTGTAGCACCTAACATACTGCCTTGAACTTGGTAGGCATTCAATAAATGTCAGTCCTTCTCCTGTCCTCCCAGCACAACGCAGGACCATAGGGCTAGTCCCTGACCTAGGCTGCCATCACTTCACCAGGGAAGCTGGAACAACCAGGCTCCTCTGTTAAGGCAGCCATCCTGCTATCTGCCTCTCTGGCAGCCTGCACTCCACTCATACACTCACTGGAGAAGGAGAAGGAGTCAGCAAAGACTTTGGAAAGCTGGTGAGACTGCAGCTTCTCTAGAGACCAGCATTCATGATGTTGGATTATATGTCAACATGGCATAGCCTGGTTTTTAAAGCAGTTCATCAAAATTGCCTACAAACTTATCCATTCACTCAACAACATGAATGAGCTATCTGCTATGTGCCAAGTGCTGTACTAAGCCCTGGAGAAAGCAGAAACGAAAGCAGCCAAGGTACTGCCATGTGCTATCTGGTAGCACAGGTGACAACAAAAGAAAGAACAGCGAAATGCTTCCCCCTAAAAGTGCACACACACTCACTCACACACACACACACACACAAGACAGAAATAAACCCGGAAAACAAAAATTACCACCCATGGTATCACCCATGCAATTAGTCATTCTCCAGATTTTTATTGAGCATGAACTACATGCCAACAGCAGAGTGAGTGACACAGACCAGGTTTTTTCTTTCACAAAGTTTATAGACATAGCAAGAAGAATAGACCATATAATAAATGAGCAAGATAATTTCAGCTACTGAGAAATGTTATGAATGAAGCAGTGATAGAGAATGACCATATCTGAACCTTCCTTCGCCAGAGGAGTCAGGGAAAGCTCTTCTGGGGAATGGCATTTAGCTGAGACTTGCATGACATGAAAAGGAGACATGTGCGGAGCTGCTCAGGCAAAAACAACAGATGGTACAAAGTCCCTGGCAGGGGCAAATGGGTAAGCTAAATGAACAGAGGAACTCCGCGTGTCTGGCTGTTAATCAACAGGTAGAGGTAGAATGAGCGACAGGCAGGAACCAGATGAGATCAAGATCTGAAAACAGTGAAGCGAGTTTGGATTTTATGCAAAGAATAGTAGAAAGACATTGGAGGGATTTCAGCCGAAGAGTACTGTGCTCTGACTTACATTTGTTTCAGTGATAATATTTACAGAATCACACTCTAATAAGGTTGTTGTTATTGTTGTTTAGTTGCCAAGTTATGTCCCACTCTTTTGCAACTCCATGGACTATAGCCCACCAGGCTCCTCTGTCCATGAGATTTTCACAGGCAAGCATATTGGAGTGGGTTGCCATTTCCTTCTCCAGGGGATCTTCCTGACCCAGGGATCAAACCTTTGTCTTCTGCATTGGCAGGCAGATTCTTTACCACTAAGCTACCTGGGAAGCCTAATAAGGTTAAAGGGACTGAAAAAAAAAAAAACAATTGTTTTATCACATTATACATACAATGATCATCAGTTTTTAAATAATTATATTGTACGCTATTATAACTAGAAATATAGTTTCAGCATCACTAGATTAAATGCGATGATTCAGTAATCTGGGAACATTCAGTAGCTCAGGGGTCGGTGATAACCATCGTGACCCAAATGGTAAAACAAAAAAAAAGTATCCTTTAATAAGTTCTAAACAAACAGATGCCAGGCAAAGTAAACACTATTTGAAATAAATACTCCTCCAGGTTTGTGTGCATTCTACAAAACAGCAGGTGTGAGCTATAACCTTTCTAGCTCATCAAGCTGATTTGTGATTAATATTAATCCTGCCCAGCTGAAAGTAAGCCAGGGCCTCTTCTGTGGTTTCCATTCATGAATCCCAACATACTAACTGTGAGGGTACTCATGGACCCAAAGTGTGGCGTCAGGCTGGTGCTCAAAGAATCTTAGCTTGCTCGCTCTCTGGGGATGAAGTGCCCCCTCTGCTGTGATCCCAGCGGCATCGAGAGGCCACCTTCCCCCCCAAGATCCTCCTGGTGATCCTTGCACTCCTGGACTTCCTCATCACTAACTCCTCCTTGAGGTGATGGGAACTCTATCAAAAGACAAACATCCTATCCTAGAGAAGTAACCCATGACACCATTGTCAGTCATAAATACCCTCCAACATTGTTTTCTTAAATTACCTGGCTAGCAGAGTCTATATGCAGTTTTTTAAGTCAGGAGAGAAGTTTGGGAAGTCAAAAATATGGTTTTAAAAGGAGTAAATTGAACTCTGTGATCACCTCTGGGAGAAAAGAATCTGAAAAAGAATAGCTATATGTATGTATGCTTAGTTGCTCAGTCATGTCTGACTCCTTGTGACCCCATGGGCTCTATGTAGCCCACCAGGCTCCTCTGTCCATGAGGATTCTCTAGGCAAGAATACTGGAGTCGGTTGCCTTGCCCTGCTCCAGGGGATCTTCCCAACCCAGGGATGGAACCCAGGGCCTTGTTCATTGCAGGCAGATTCTTTAGCATCTGAACTACCAGGGAAGCCCAGATATATGTATATGTATAACTAAATCACTTGGCTGTACACCTGCAACCAACACAGCATTTAAATCAATTATACTCCAATATAAAATAAAAAATTCTATAGAAGCAGATTGGTAAATAAACCATGGTACAAGCAGACAATGGAATATTATTCAGCAGTAAAAAGAAATGTGCTATCATCCTTATTTAAAAAGCCAAGATACAAAAGATGTTGTATCCAGAGTTGGTGGGATTGTATTAAATGAGATAATTTATGGAAAGTACTTAGCACAGTGTTTGGCACTTGGTAAACATTTATTCAAGGCTTTTTACTCTGAATATTATTAATAATAGAGTTAGCAGTGCCTAAAACATTCTCAGCCATTATAAAATGTGTTCAATGAATTAATAACGAGACTTCAATTAACTGCTGGTATTGCCAGTGTCGGGGCAAAGGATAATGTCTGGTTTCCATTTCACAGTGACGATTCCAGATGTTAAGGTCAGTGGTAGCCAGGAGTGAGTCAAACCCTCTTAACAGGATTCTGCTGAACTTTAATATAATGTTTCTGCCCTGATTATTGTCTATACCTATGTTTCATGAATCTCAACAGGATACAAAGTAAATTAAAATTCAGTCTATTACAATTTCTAGTTGCAAAAGATTTTTACTGTGAGGATCTTTATTTTAAAATATCTTTATAGTAAGAGCTCTTTCAAGGAAAATCTCTTATAAATTATAACACATAATTACATTTTTTGTGTTCAATCCAGAAGTTCCTTTAACAGGTGCTGGAAATACCCACTTCTCTATCCAATCAGAACTTAGAACTAAGCAAACAGCCAACTTTTGTGTCTCTATAGACTGTGCACTCATTAATAACTACAAGTGGATGGACAGAAAAGGGATAGATTGGAAGTTGAATACATGGGTGGGTAGATGATAAACATATATCAAAAGGAATTTTCTTCACGTATTTGTGAAAATGCTTTGTCATTTGATTTTGGTAATAGCTAGAACAAGTAGCATTCGGCAGAGAGAATCTGATTCTCCTAAAAAAAAAAGAAAAAAGAAACTCAGAATATTATTATATGCTAAATAATATGTAGTTTTAGAAATTCTTTGCCTGCTCAGACTTCTCATGGATAACTCATTATTTTTTTAATATGCTTCTGTATAAGGCCAGACGTTCATAGAGATAATTCAAAAGTTATGTTAGCTATGCAGTGTCTTCCATTTGCATTCTTCGCAAGTCTTGTTGAGACTGATATTAAAATAAGCTTGTTTTTAGTGGATACACATCAAGGACTAGAGTGTAGAAGAAGCCCAATCACACACTGGAAGGTGGAGAGAAGCCAGCATGGGATTGTAAAACTGCTGGCAGTTATCCTCCGAGTTGGTCAGCCCAGCACACATGAACAGGAGTTGAATGTTTCCTTGTGACTAATTTCACAGAGATGGAAACTGAGCCAGGGAAGGAGTCTGAGCCGTCGCCTGCTCAGCTAGCCAACCGCTCTAGACTGTGAGTCATTCCAGGACAGGGACCTCATTCTCCACGTACTGTTGTGTCTACAGCACCTGGCACTTGCTAAGCACCGAACAATGTTGAATGGATGAATCAATGAATTAGGTAATTAACGGGTGAAAGCATCGCTCTGCATTCTTTATATCATAGAATTCCGTCCCCAACTGAGCCCTGGGGGAGGATGTGGAAGTTGTTGTGCAAAGAAAGACAAATGACCAAGGAGTGTTTTAGGGAAAATTTACAAACAGAGGAGCAGTAACAGGTGTGAGGGTCTCCCCTTGTCCTTGGCACGTTCCAGGCAAGGGTCATACATAAAATTCCAGCAGGCCTGAAAGTCAGATTTCCAGAGAAGAAACTGCTCTTGGCCTGTGAGGCATTTAAACTGTGTGACTAGGGACGCACCAGCCCTTCCCCTGGTGTGATCAGAGACTGAGATCAAATAGCTCAATGATGTGGCAGAACTTTGGCTCCAGCCCCCTCCTGGATACGCAGCAATCATGGCTGAGGGGAGCACTGACACATCTCTTCTCGGGCAGACAGGTCCTAGCCTTGCACCTCCAGCTAAACAGTACAGTGAGATGCTGGCAGGATTTGCCCCATCTGTGTGCATGTCTGAGAAACAAGTCCCTCTCCTGCAATCCACCCGCAATGCAGGAGACCTGGGTTCGATACCTGGGTTGGGAAGATCCCCTGGAGGAGGGCATGGCAACCCACTCCAGGGGTTTGGGGGAAAGGAGGGCTGGGGTCTGAGTCTTGCAAATGACCAAGGTTGTTCATCTCAAGCATGCCGTGCCTGGGCTATAGTCAGTTTCCTTGGAACTTTACTGGAGAGAATCTTTCTTGAACACATGAGCTCTGCCTCTCAGTGGTGATGTGGTAGACACGATTTCGTGGGCCATCAGGACCAGCCCTTCTCTCCAGGAGCTGCTAGAGATTCTTCATGGGAAGACTAAGCTTCACGCTTCTATCTCATGCCTCTGACTTCCTCAAAATACCTATTACCTTGTACCTCCATCTTACTATCTACCCATTCCCAGCTAGGGCAACCCCCAGAGCTCCTAAACTGTCCAGGCCCCATTCTTCTAAACTGCCTGAGTCCCAGTGCCTTGGGCCCTGTTTGTTCTGTGTTATAGATCAATCATCTGTCATAAAAAATCTCTGGAATGTATCAGTTTTCCCAGGTTCAGGAACTTTAACAGAAATTTCAGGTACTCTGCAGACTTATGGAGGAGGCATTTTGGTCCCAAGTGGGGATGGGTGCCTTTTAAAGCCACCCTAGTCATTCCATATGGCATTTCGTCCTTACTTATATGAACTCTGCCCTTGAATCTAGTGAAGAGAGAAGATGATTTGGTTCCTGTGCCCCACTGTAGCCTTTGAACATATTAGCTTTTATTCAGTCTTAGGTTCAAAAGACTGGACTTCCTTGATGGCTCAACTAGTAAAGAATTCACCTGCAATGCAGGAGATGTGGGTTTGATCCATGGATTGGGAAGATCCCCCGGAGGAGAGCATGGCAACCCACTCCAGCATTCTTGCCTGGAGAATCCTCATGGACAAAGGAGCCTGACGGGATCCAGTCCGTGAACTCGCAGAGTCAGACACAACTGAGGGACTAAGCACACAGAAGCAGGTTCAAACTGGGCTGATTAAATTGTAACCACCAAGTGGGAATCAAAAACCTGGAAAAGAAAAAACAATTAGGGATAGAGTTGGGAAAGGACAAGGAAAAGGGGAGAGAAAAGTATAAGAGAAAAGGGGTAAATAGGAAGTAGGATCAAGACAGGAAGCAAGATCAGTTTCTTTGCATTTTTTTCAGACTTTGTCTTTGTCTTGGGTTGCCATTGAGGTGTGGCAAAGAACCTGCCTGCCAATGCAAGAGATATAAGAGACTCAAATTCGATCCCTGGGTCAGGGAAGATCCCCTGGAGAAGGAAATGGCAACCCATTCCAATATTCTTGCCCAGAGAATCTCATGGACAGAGAAGCCTGGCTGGGCTACAGTCCATGGGGTCACACAAAGTTGCACTCGACTGAAGCGACTTAGCATGCATGTCATTGAGGTGCAAGTGATATCTTAGTTGTGCTTGAATCTTTCATGGTCCCTAGCATGGGGGTTCAAAAAATGTTTGTGGAATGGGATAAATAAGAAAATTAAAGTGGTGTGTGGTAATGACCTCAGTGAAATGGGTCAAGGGTCATGGTGACACCGCCCCAATCCTCATTGCATGTCATCTGGTCAACATCACTTATTAAACAAACCAAAGAAGGAAAAAATGAAAATAGTTTATTTTGGTGGTAATTTCTATGGCAGTAACTGAAGCCCTCTCTCTCCTGAGCTTTTTTTCCCCCTCAATATCCAGATTCTATTAATCTTACAGCAGAGAAGCTAGAAGCCTACCAAAGCTGAGTGGCTTACCCAAGGCCACACAGAGACAAGTGTCGAGCTCAGGACAAACACCACTATTTTCCAGCTCCCAGGGCTGGAACTGTGAGAAGGGGAAACTGAAGCCATAGGATGTTCTGTTCCAGAGCAGACACAGATTAAGTATAAGATTCAGATGAATTAATACAATTTAAAACAAAACATGGAGAAAGTAAAAATAAATTATAGACTACACAAAACTGAAATGGGATCGTGACACCTGATCCTTAATCTGTTTGCTATTAGGGTGGAGAACAAGATAGTGCTTTGCTTACTGGAATTTAGTCACACTTTCTATTTATTATTTATAAATTTGAATATTTAAAAGGGATACAAGGGAAGTTCACACAGGCCAGGCTGGGCCTCTTTATAATGCAAATACTTTTCCAATGGGGGGAAAAATTATTGAAAGATGGTGAGTTTGTTGTTTGACAGTATCTTCCAGACATTTTTTATTGTTAGCAAAACTCCGTTGGAGTGTAACTTAAGAGTTTCAGCAATGGTAATGTTAAAGCAAAGGGAAGGAAAACTTCAATAAGAACCAAGCTGCCCCAACTCCCACTTTATTTTCGAGCAGAACCATCAAAGAGCAGCTAACAGAAATATTCTTAAGTGGCATTCATTCACCCCTGAAAGGACTCTCCAAGAGTTTTATTGCTACATAAGAGAGCACCATAAACCAGCAGGAGGAGAAAGCAAAGAAAATAAGTCTGGCGAGTCATCCTGTGTAAGAAAGTGAGAGGGTGCTTAGTAATGTGTCTTGGCCGGTTTCCACGGCAATTCAGGGCAAGGATGTGGCCCGTGATACGGGCCATCCCAGAGAAAAGAACCGTGGGACTTTGTGAAGTGTTATTGAAGCGTTCACATGAGTATGGAGTCATCACATGTCCATCCCTCCTCCTCCTCCTCACCTTCCATCCAATTTCATGTTAATACTTGACTCCACAGCCTGTTGCCTGACACTTTGCAGCATCTGGCATAATAAGGACAGAACAGAAAAGGACTGAACTGGGTAGAGCCAAGGACAGTGAGTCTTTAGACTTGAAAGGAACATTAAGGATCATTTAATGTGACACTCTTGGTTTTCCAAACAAGGAAGTGGAGGCTCAAAGTTTACTTTTATAGAGAGCGAGAACTTCAGAGATTTTTCACTTGAGCTCCAGAGTCCTAAGTTGAATGTTAAGACAGAGGATTCACAAAACTGCTTCCATGATTCTGTCATTCAACTCAGGCCAAGTCTAAGACCTTCTATAGAGCAGCCATAGAGACTCTAACAAGCATCCTATGATGAATGACAATAATCACCAACCTCGAGACTAGGTTACCTTCAGCCAACCCTTCCCCATCTTTACAGAGTTTGTTATTGTTAAATCAAAAAGAGCACTCAATTAACTTTTAAGGCAGAAAGGCTATTATGTAGGATTTTTCCTTCTTGTGATTTGGCAGCAGACACTAGAACACAAAATCAGGAGTGAGAATAAAAACAGAAGACAGAATTATGTTGATCCAGTATTCAGAAACCGTAGTTCTCTCAGCCTTCACATCACCTAAGACCTTATTTGAACATTTAGAAAAGGCAGGAGAGGAAGGAATGAAAATATGGTACCATTCATATACTTGTTCAACAAGCTTCATAAAGCCTACTTTGTCCACAGTTATGAACTAGGTGCAGAGAATTCCCAAAGGCAAACGTCTGACGCCAGGGTTTCAGACACTTAAGAGTGCTCTTATATGGAACTTCCTGCCCCCATAACCAGCTCCTAGAATTTACCACCATGTTCAAAATAAAATACATTGCAAATTTCATTTGGAGGGAAATTAATATTTTCTATTGAAATAAGTGTTCATGGCTAAAAAATGCTTAGAGATTTATTTGGTATTTTGAATTTGAGGTTACTACTTTGCACTAACCATAAAAGAAGCATAAATTGAATTGAGTCTGTCTTTTTTCAGATATAAAAGTGAAAGTGTTAGTTGCTCAGTTGTGTTCAACTCTTTGCAACCCCATGCACTATAGCCCTCAGGCTCCTCTGTCCATGGGATTCTCCAGGCAAGAATACTTACCTGGTTGCCTGGAGTGGGTTGCCATTCCCTTCCCCAGGGGATCTTCCCTACCCAGGAAATGATGCCAAGTCTCCTGCTTTATAGGCAGATTCTTTACCATCTGAGCTACCAGAGAAGCCAAAACCCAACATAATCTTGAATTCAGCAAGGATCTATGGTGGGAATGATATGCATCTTTCAGACAAAAGTCTTAAAATATTTGTTGTTGTTGATTAGTTGCTAAATTGTGTCCAACTCTTTGTGACCCTATGGATTACAGCACTCCAGGCTTCTCTGTCCTTCACTATCTCCCAGATTTCGCTCTAACTCATGTCCATTGAGTTTGTTATGCTATTGAACCATCTCATCCTCTGCCATCCCCTTCTCCTCTTGCCCTCAATCTTTCCCAGCATCAGGGTCTTTTCCACTGAGTTGGCTCTTTCTAATAGGTGGCCAAAGTATTGGAGCTTCAGCATCAGCCCTTCTAATGAATATTCAGGATGGATTTCCTTTAGGATGGACTAGTTTGATCTCCTTGCTGTCCAAGGAACTCTCAAGAGTCTTCTCCAATACCACAGTTCAAAAGCATCAGTTCTTCAGCACTAAGCATTCTTCCCTGGTGGCTCAATTGGTAAAGAATCTGCCTGCAATGCAGGAGAATCAGGTTCGATCCCTGGGTCAGGAAGATCCCCTGGAGAAGGGAATGGCAACCCATTCTTGTCTGGAGAATTCCAAGGGCAGAGGAGCCTGGCAGGCTAAGTCCCTGGGGTTGCAAAGAGTTGGATACCACAACTGATCAACTAGCATACTCACACACAGCCTTCTTTATGGTCCAGCTCTCACATCTGTACATGACTACTGGAAAAACCATAGCTTTGACTATACAGACGTTTGCTGGCAAAGTGATGTATCTGCTCTTTTAATACACTGTCCAGGTTTCTCATAGCTTTCCTTCCGAGGAGCTGCTGCTAACTCGCTTCAGTCGTGTCCGACTCTGTGCGACCCCAGAGACGGCAGCCCACCAGGCTCACCCATCCCTGGGATTCTCCAGGCAAGAACACTGGAGTGGGTTGCCATTTCCTTCTCCAATGCGTGAAAGTGAGTGAAAGTGAAGTCGTTCAGTCGTGTCCGACTCTTAGCGACACCATGGGCTGAAGCCTTCCAGGCTCCTCAGTCCATGGGATTTTCCAGGCAAGAGTACTGGAGTGGGTTGCCATTGCCTTCTCCTCTGAGGAGCAAGCATCATTTAATTTCATGGCTACAGTCACTGTCTGCAGTGATCTTGGAGCCCAAGAATATAAAGTCTGTCACTGCTTCTACCTTTTCCCCTTCTATTTGACATGAAGTGATGGGACCAAATGCCATGATCTTTGTATTTTGAATGTTGAGTTTTAAGCCAGCTTTTCACTCTCTTCTTTCACCCTCATCAAAGGTTTTTTAGTTCCTCTTCACTTCCGTGGTTGTTCAGCTGGTAAAGAATCTGCTTGCAATGTGGGAGACCTGGGTTCAATCCCTGGGTTGGGAAGATCCCCTGAAGAAGGGAAAGGCTACCCACTCCAGTATTCTGGCCTGGAGAATTCCATGGACTGCATAATCCATGGGGTGGCAAAGAGCCAGACAGGACTGAGCAACTTTCACTTTCACTTTCTGCCACTAGAATGGTATCATCTACGTATCTGAGGCTGTTGATATTTCTTCTGGCAATCTTGATTTCAGTTTGTGATTCATCCAGCCCGGCATTTCACATGATGTACTCTGCACATAAGCTAAATAAGCAGAGCAACAATATATAGCCTTGACGTTCTCCTTTCCCAATTTGGAACCAGGCCGTTGTTCCACATTGGTTCTAACTGTTGCTTCTTGACCTATATATGTGTTTCTCAGGAGCCAGGTAAAGTGGTCTGATATTCCCGTCTCTTTAAGAATTTAGTTCTGGTTCCTGGTTCCAAATTGGGAAAGGAGTACGTCAAGGCTATATATTGTTGCTCTGCTTATTTAGCTTATGTGCAGAGTACATCATGTGAAATGCCGGGCTGGATGAATCACAAACTGAAATCAAGATTGCCAGAAGAAATATCAACAGCCTCAGATACGTAGATGATACCATTCTAGTGGCAGAAAGTGAAAGTGAAAGTTGCTCAGTCCTGTCTGGCTGATAAAAGGGTAAACACTAAATAAATGTGAATTCAAATATTATTATTATTCCTAAACTCCCTGAAAATAGTATGAAAAGATTAAGCTTCTAAAGAAAGTGATTGTAAGGTGATTATTTTTCTGACCTGAAAATAATTCTATTATTACTTGTGAATCTTACTTCCTTCAATAGTAAGATATATCCTAAATCCTATAGCTGCTCCCACAAGGCCAACTTTCTACTACCACTGCCTAGAGAAATGTCTTTGCTTCTCTGAATTTCATAGCCAAAGCCCTTCTTAGTCAATAGGCTGCAGAGTGGCCAGTACTGTGTGGGATACGAAGCAGGAAGAGACCCAGAATTTGAACTAGTGCTCACGTGACCAGCAGGTGGGGGCCCAGGCTGCACTGAGCGGCAGCAATTCTGACACTACTTGTTATCCACACAGTAGGCTCTTTTGTTACCTGACCTGTCTTGGTATCTCAGGCAATGGGACAGTTGGGCAGCCTAGTTTTTATAATAGGTCAGGAGCAAAGTAAAGACAAAAGTCTTTTCAAACTGTTCAGAAACAGGACTGCAATAAAGTTAAGTGTGTGGAACTATATGCTCAGAATCCTCTCCCCTGCTTCTCCTCCTTCCCCCTTCCACTCCTCCTCTAAATAGTAGCTAACACCTACCTATATAATGCTAGCCACATCTGAGCACAGTTCTCAGCATTTTACTTGTATTAACTCTCTTCCCATCCTCAATAGCCTCGTGAGACAATGCTATTATCATCCCCAATTTATCATGAGGAAATGGAGGCACTGAGAGGTTAATCACAGAGCTAGATCGAATTAGAAGGCACGTGATTAGGATTTAAGTCAAGCAGGTCAGCTCAGGGCTGCTGCTCTCAACCATTCTCCACTACAGCTGCCCTTTAACTGTTGTAGCTGCCAACATCTGTTTCTGGATTATAGCCTCTACTTCCCTCTTTACTCTGCTAAACAATGCCCATTTATTCCTCAAACCTTAGTTCTAACACTGTCCCTCAAAGACCTTGTGTCTGACCAACCCTGCCACCCATACATCACAATCAGGTTGAAGTCTTTTTTTTTTTTTTTTTTTGTCTCTATTGAAGCACTTACACCAGATTAAGATCTAACTTTCAACAGTTGACTAGAAACTTCTTGAGAGTAGGTCCTTGTATTTCAGTTATTTTTATACATCGCCAGCCACTAACGTGTGGGTTCAATCTCTTCAGTCATGTCCAACTCTGTATGACCCTGTGGACTACAGCCTGCAAGACTCCTCTGTCCATGGGATTCTCTAGGCAAGAATACTGGAGTGGATTGCCTTGCCCATCTCCAGGAGATCTTCCTGACCCAGGGATTGAACCCATGTCTCTTTTATCTACCTGCATTGGCAGGCAGGTTCTTTACCACTAGTGCCACCTGGAAAGTCCCGGCCACTAGCACGGTAGTGCCTAAAAGTTCAATGTACAAAGTGTTGGGTTTAATATTAATAATTAAACTAATCAACAGTCACAGTAGAGAGAAACAATGCCAGGAGTTAGAAACTGTAGCAAATAAAGGCAAGGGAATCCCCTATACAATATTTTCTAACGAGAGATATGTTAGAAACCATCTGACACCAAAGGCATGCAGCAGCCTAAAGTTTGGATTCTGTCTGCAGAGAGCTATTTCTTTTTTCTACCAGACATTATTTTTTTTTAAATCAACCCAAAATTTCAAGATGAAGGGGTTTTACAAAATGTCCCAATTTGTGGCTTTGTCTTGAAAAACTGGAAAACCTACCCAAACCAGGCACACAAGTGAGTAGTTCAACTTCTGCCCTGTTAGACAGGGCAATGCTCCCCAGTTCACCGCAAACTTTGGCTAGCCAACTCCACTCGCTCCCCCATCTCCCTGCTTCCTCCAGGTATTTGGACTCCCTCCCCTTCTAATTCATTCCCCTCATCTTACAGTTTAGGAAGAGGCGGGCCTGAAAAGTACAGGAATATATCCATGACAGAGAAGTGGCTACATATACCCCACGTCTCTCATCTCCAGTTTCCGATTCCCACCAAGTCCTAAAAAATGGCATTTGTGAAGCATGGTTATCAGAGCAATCCCTCATTTTTTCGTGAATTCTTTGTGCCCTGTAGCGGAGGTTTGCTCAAAAAAATAAACAAAAAAAAACAGAAAACCGAAAGTCTCTTCCACACTCCCAACCTCCTCCACTTTGGCATTTCCAAGAACCGGCATTTGTTACATAATTCCTTGTCCTTTCCTTTCCCCACTTCCATTTTCTCTGAAAAATGTTTGGTGGATTAACTGTGAAAACCTTATGATTTTCCTCCCAGACAGCACATCCATCTCTTTCTCCCTCAAAATAAATTCCACCCCAAAAGAAGTAGAACTTCCAATACCAAGATAGCTGTGGTTTTGTTGCCTCAGCACTTTGCCTGTGTTCAAAGGACAGGATGCTACCACACAGGCTAATTATCTAGATGAAGCCACGGTTGAAAAGTGGTGGATTTAGAGACTGCCCTCTCTGTGGCTGACAATTTATCACAGCTTGGCGTTTTAGGCTTAGCCCCAGGTTGAAAGCGAAATTTTTTTCATATTTAAATTCATTTTTGGGAACAGTCCTATGGAATGATCTCTGCTACTCTTAAACCATGCAACAGAGAAAGAACAAATTCACATTTTTACTGCCCGAGAAATTGTCGAGGTTTTCTTTGTTTTTTTTTTTTTTTTACTTCTTATATAATTCAGAAATTTCCAGGGGTACACGTTGCAACTTTAATAGGATTGCTGTTCTGACTGGAGATTAGCCAAGTGAATATGTGTGGGCATGAGGGAGGAGCAATTTTTAAAGAAATTTATTAATTATTTTTATTTCCAAGTGCTGTTGATTTGATTTAATGTTTCACCCATGTGTGATAGAAACTCTAGAGCTTAACTTTTAACATCAAGTCATTCAAGGTTATGTGACTCAAAGTAATTTTAGCTAAATAAGACTTCAACAACTGAATCCCCTAAATCACTAGTTCAAAAGTGGGGGAAAAAATGTTAATTGGCTGCTTCACGTCCTCTATCTCTTGCTTTTCTATCCACGAAGACACCTGTGTACCCATATAGTAATTCCATTAGTAAGTATTTTAGTATTATGAAAGATAGGAGAGGCTAGGATTTGTTGCTCAGTTGAGGGAATTTTTGTTTATTTCACAATTTCCTATAAAAATACCAAAATGAACAGTCTACTTCCATAATGGCTGGTTAATAAAAAGAAAACGCTAGCATGGGAAATTGCTTGCTTCAGCTTCTGGATATGCTGATAGAGTAAATGCTAAGTGCCAGCCAGAATGGGGCAGAGACAGGAGACCTTTCTGTACTTGTCAGTCCTTCCTTGCCAACATCCTAGGAAAGCACTGGGAGCAACATCCGCGTGGCAAAGCACTCCCGGCCCCCTGCTTCCAGGGAGTGCCCATGCTGGCTGGGAGCTGACCCTGCTGCGCTTTATATTTCAACTTTCTCAGTTTTCAAAACTTCGACCAGAACTACCTCATTTGAGTGTCACCTAATCTCTCAACTTTTCTTGAGTAAGATGCTGAGCAATGGTGAAGCATCTAGAAGAATATGCAGAACTACAGAAAAGTAGACAAGGCAGGAGCTTCTAATATGGCAGCCTTCCTCAGGAAAAGGTGGAGTCTAAAGACAAGCCAGCTCTTCCTCCCAATCACTCCCTCCCACATCTAGAGGTGACTCCAGGACTCACACCTAGAGGCTACCCTAGGACCTACATCTAGAGGCTACCCTAGGACCCCAACTTCTACAAGTTCAAGACACAGAAAAAGGTCATTCAGGAAACAAGATATATGCCTTTGTCTTTTTACCAAACTTGGTTTAAACTTTCTAATCTCTGTAGCCTTAGATATTTTGGGAATGAGTATAATTTTTTTCATTTTACTTTATTCAACTCATTCATGTTATTTATAAAGAACAACTTCTACCACAACTACCAAATTTTAACTATGCATGTGACAAGGACATTGCTGAATTTTGTTTGGTTAAAATTCATTTGTAATCCCATTGGTCTATACAAGAGTTCAGGATGAAATGAAGGTGTCTGCAGTGAACAAATGTTCCATGAAATTTACATTGTTTTCCTTATAATTTTACTGAGATATAACTGACACACAGTACTGTATAAGTTTAAGGTATAGAGCACAATGATTTGATTTACATACATCATGAAATGATTCCTGCAGAGGCTGAGTGAACATTCATCATCTCATAAAGATATAAAAGAAAAAAAAAATTTTCCTTGTGATCAGAGCTCTTAGGATTTACTTCTCTAATGACTTTCACACATAACATACAGCAGTGTTAATTGCATTTATCATGTGAACTTATTTAGCTCATAACTGGAACTTTGTACTTCCATGTACATGATATTTATATTTTACAAAATACATTATTATAGTTATTTGCTCATGATAAATATTTTCACAATGTCCAGTTCAATGGATTACGTCAGAAAAGACTTCCTCACACTTGTCTCTCCATTGCAACGGCCTGAAATCACATTATTTTACATCGTGTCATTTACACAAACCATAGTAGTGCAGAGAAGGCAGAAAGATGCTTGTGTGAATGGTAGAGGTCTTTCCAGCCCTTCTTGGGTCACACCAGGAAGGAATTTGCCTTGCTACACATTCCCAGCTCATGGGATGGGGAAAGCTTTATTCCTGGGAAGCTCTCCTCTTTGTCTACTAAAGACCTGCCTCTAAATTTTGGATCTTCCATTTTTCTACGTTATACTTATTCACTGCCTACTTCTCCTTCCTGGGATACATACTTTGTATTCATTTGTCATTCCTATGACAGGAGGCATACATCAATCCTTGCTGAGGGACTCTAGGGGACATTTTGAGCCTATTATATTATAAAAAGGTTTTTTTCATTTATAGCCACTTTTTTAAAGATTTCTCATTAAGCTTCCATTTTTAGTAAATCTTTGAATATGGTATTAAAAAGTTATAAACCACTGTCTTCTCTGTAAATGTTATTTCTTATTTAGGTTCTTTCTTTGGTTTCTTGTCAGGTATAGCTTATTTCATCAGAGGGATACTTGCAGGGGGCTCTTCAAACTCTTCCTGCTCCATCTTCACCTGTAAGAAGATGAGGAGAGTAAAATACTGAAAAGTAACCAGATGTGTGAGATGACATGCAAAAGGCTTAAGCATGCACCTTCATGAGAGCATTTGTCCATGAAGTGTGGACTTGTTATTCAGGTTCACAGCTACCCTAGCATTTTAGGGCTAGAGGGAAACTTGAGACCATCTAGCTAGTGTCCCGATTCTGCAAATGAGGAAATGGCTGCCCACTTAGGGTAGTGACTTGCTCAGGTCAGAACCAGCATTTAGGTACTATCAATGATGATGTCTTCTCATTATGGGAAGAAAAGCTAAACAAAACAAGACAGGATTCTGCTTTAGCACTTCCCTTTTAGGGGTTCTCTCAAGTGTTTTAGAAACTCTTTGGCAGCTGACGTGATCCCAGTTAGAGAAACAAAAGGAGTTAATTGCAGACTTCAAGTATGTGAGCTATTATTTTAAGAAAAATTTTCTCCAGATGTTTCCCACCTCCTTTGAGAATACAAAAGAGGAAATGAGTTTAAAGTTCAGCAAGTAAGATTCAGATTAGATGTTAGGAAATGCAGGTCTGTGAAGCCTGCAGTTGGTTATTTGCGAAGGTTGTGAAATCTCTTCTGGAGGACTTGTGGAATGTGGTGGTTGGCCATCGTTTCAGAGGGGTTATGTGGGTGGCCCATTTCTAGGGCAAAGGACACAACCTAATTGACATCTCAAGTTCTAAGTCCAGAGAGGTCACGCTCTGCCTATGGCTAGTAGGTGGGGTTGTTGGCTCCGCTTAATTATAGTAGATTCAGGATTCATCAGTGAGGCACATATTCAAGTTCAGTTTTATATATGCATCAGTCCGTATAATTGGGCAGATTGACTAAAACTAATGAATGCTTATTGGATTTTCTGCCCACTGCCTCTACTGGATTGATCAACTAATATGTGATGGTTTAGTTTCTCTGGGTTCCATCTCAGCCTACTCACCTTGCTGTTATTAATACCTCCCAAGCTTGTGTCCCTAGTCCAGAAAGCAAAAAGGGATCTAGTCCAGGATCTTAAACTATATAATAGGGAAACTCTTTATTTCAATGAAAAAGGCAGCCTTGGAATTTGGAGGACAAGATGGAGAGAAGTGGAAATATAGTTAGATCTGTACCTGGTTATTTAATATATTGATGAATCTCCTAACAATAATCAAATAAGAAATACTTTTTAAAAATTTTATTGAAATATAGTTGATTTACAATGTTGTGTTAGTTTTAGGTGTGTAGCAAAATGATTCAGTTTATTTATATTTATATGTATATAATTTATATATTTATATATAATTTACATGTATATATATATAATATATATATTATATTATTTTTGAGGTTCCTTTCCTTTATAGGTTATTAAAGATACTTAGTATAGCTCCCTGTACTATACAGGAGTTCCTTGTTGGTTATCTACTTTATATATAGTTGTGTATATATTTTAATTCCAAACTCCTAATTTATCCCCTCCCCTTGTTCCCCTTTGGTAAACATAAATTTGTTTTCTGTCTGAGTCTATTTCTGTTTTGTAAAAAAGCTTATTTGTATCACTTTTTAGTTTTCACACATAAGTGATATCATATGATATTTGTCTCTTTTCAAGTAAGAATTTAAACTTTCTAACTTGGAATGTAACAGTCTTGAATTTCAGTAAAATAATCAACTATTAATATATGAATACAGGATGGGGAGATACCATATGAAAGAGGTTAGCATTAAAAAAAGCCTAGTAAATGGATGAAAGATTAGTGAAATGTATCTGAAGTATGTTCATGGGACTGGCATAAAGTAAGTGCTTAAAAACGTAGCTAATATTATTATAACGTGGATGTTTATTTTCTTTCTTCCCCCAACCATTCTTCAGTTCTGGTTTTCTCAAATATAGTCACTGATTTTGCCCAGTGCTAATATGGAGCAGTTCTGAACTGTTTGCCTCAGTTCAGTTCAGTTCAGTCACTCAGTCGTGTCTGACTCTTTGCAACCTCATGAATCGCAGCACGCCAGGCCTCCCCATCCATCACCAACTCCCGGAGTTCACACAAACTCATGTGCATCGAGTTGGTGATGCCATCCAGCCATCTCATCCTCTGTCGTCCCCTTCTCCTCCTGCCCCCAATCCCTCCCAGCATCAAGTTCTTTTCCAATGAGTCAACTCTCCACGTGAGGAGGCCAAAGTATTGGAGTTTCAGCCTCAGCATCAGTCCTTCCAATGAACACCCAGGACTGATCTCCTTTAGGATGGACTGGTTGGATCTCCTTGCAGTCCAAGGGACTCTCAAGAGTCTTCTCCAACACCACAGTTCAAAAGCATCAATTCTTCGGCACTCAGCTTTCTTCACAGTCCAACTCTCACATCCATACATGACTACTGGAAAAACCATAGCTATGACTAGACAGAACTTTGTTGGCAAAGTAATGTCTCTGCTTTTGAATATGCTATCTAGATTGGTCACAACTTTCCTTCCAAGAAGTAAGTGTCTTAATTTCATGGCTGCAATCACCATCTGCAGTGATTTTGGAGCCCCCAAAAAATAAAGTCTGACTCTGTTTCCACTGTTTCCCTATCTTTTTCCCATGAAGTGACAGAACCAGATGCCTACCCTCAAAAATCCATTCCCCCCAAAGAATTAGGTTTTTTGAAGGTATCATCAGAAGAATAAGAATTTCAAAAAGGGACTCACAGACTTAGAGAATGCACTTATGGTTGCTGGGGGAAAGGATGAAGAAAGGAATAGTTAGGGAGTTTGGGATGAGTGTGTACATACTGCTATATTTAAAATGGATAACCAACAAGGACCAATTGCATGGATCTCTGCTCAGTGTTATGTGGCAGCCTGGATGGGAGGTGAATTCAGGGGGAGAATGTATATGTATGGCCAAGTTCCTTCACTATTCACCTAAAACTATCACAACATTGTTTGTCGATCAGTTCAGTTCCGTTCAGTCGCTCAGTCGTGTCCGACTCTTCGCAACCCCATGAATTGCAGCACGCCAGGCCTCCCTGTCCATCACCAATTCCCGGAGTTCACTGAGACTCACGTCCATCGAGTCAGTGATGCCATCCGGCCATCTCATCCTCTGTCGTCCCCTTCTCCTCCTGCCCCCAATCCCTCCCAGCATCAGAGTCTTTTCCAATGAGTCAGCTCTTCTGTTAATACATAATACAATGTAATACATAATACAATGTAATACATAATAAGTTGTTAATACAGCTATCATTTCAGTTCAGTTCAGTTACGCAGTCCGACTCTTTGCAACCCTGTGGACTGCAGCATGCCAGGCTTCCCTGTCCATCACCAACTCCCAAAGTTTACTCAAACTCATGTCCATCAAGTCAGTGATGCCATCCAACCATCTCATCCTCTGTCGTCCCCTTCTCCCACCCTCAATCTTTCCCAGCATCAAGGTCTTTTCTGATGAGTCAGTTCTTCGCATCAGGTGGCCAAAGTACTGAAGTTTCAGCTTCAGCATCAGTCCTTCCAATGAGTAGTCAGGACTGATTTCTTTAGGATTGACTGGTTTGAGAACCCCATGAACAGTATGAAAAGGTAAAATACAGCTATACCCCAATACAAAATTAAAGTTTTTTTTAAAAAGACAGAAGAGTCTCTTCATCTCTGAGGACATGAAGGAGGGATTTTATAATAGGTATCCTATTATAAACAAGAAGAGCTCAGTTGAAATGATGTTTTCCTGTCTTGACTCTTCCTCCCCTGGAGATCCTCTTTCCTCTCTTTGTCATGCAGCAATCACAACCGCCTCCAGACTTCCAAACCAGGCAACTCTCTGTACCTCTGTTAGTATTGTTTCTATCTTTCTTTAAAACCCAGGTGCCAGCCCATCCAAGTGCAGAAGGCTCAATTTCTACAGTAACATCTCAACATCTGTACCACCCTCTCTTTTGTTTTCCTCCATATCACCCAACACACCATACATTTGTGTTTTTGTGTAATTTGTATCCCCATCAAAGCATAATCCTCAAAATGTTAAAAACACAATTTTAATTTGTACATGAATATGTCAAAATTTTAAATAAGGACAGTCAATTTGAAATAAAATATTAAAACTCTACATTTTTCATTGTAATGAGCAGATAAAAAATATGCTGAGATAATGTTAAATTTGACAAAATTAGCATTAGAATACTGGTTAATATTAGAATGTTAACCAAAACTGGTTAATATTCTGCTGCTGCTAAGTCGCTTCAGTCACGTCCGACTCTGTGGGACCCCATAGACGGCAGCCCACCAGGCTCCACCGTCCCTGGGATCTCCAGGCAAGAACACTGGAGTGGGTTGCCATTTCCTTCTCCAATGCATGAAAGTGAAAAGTGAAAGTGAAGTAGCTCAGTTGTGTCCAACTCTTAGCGACCCCGTGAACTGCAGCCCACCAGGCTCCTCCATCCATGGGATTTTCCAGGCAAGAGTACTGGAGTGGGGTGCCATTGCCTTCTCCAATATGCCCTTTAATATTCTAAAGGGCAACAAAACCATAACCTGAGTTGGTTTATTCAACATAGAATTGTTAATGTCCTGTAATACTAATAAATTGTGCAATAAGTTACATATCCCTACTTTGATGACCCTAAGGTGGGTTTATTGGCATGGCAATAAAAGATCATGTGACCATCTATCTTTTGCTTTAGCCAATTTGGGGATACATTTTTTTTCAGCCTTCTCTACCCCTCACTAAAAGTAAGCTACCTGTGCAAGCCAGTTATGAATCAAAAAAGGTAGGTCTCCCCTACAAGCTGTTCAGATAATAAAAATTGCAAAAAAAAAAAAAAAAGCTGCACAAGAAGGTGGTCAGTTGCCTCAGGAATATTTCCATCACAATTAACATTCAAGTAGGAAACATGCAAGCCTTCTGTCAACAACTGTTATAGGAAGGATTCCAAACTGGGAGTGAGGCTGAATTTGATATTTTCTAAAGCCTCTTTCCGGAGAAGGCAATGGCACCCCACTCCAGTACTTTTGCCTAAAAAATCCCATGGCCGGAGGAGCCTGGTAGGCTGCAGTCCATGGGGTCGCTAGAGTCGGACACGACTGAGCGACTTCACTTTCACTTTTCACTTTCATGCATTGGAGAAGGAAATGGCAACCCACTCCAGTGTTCTTGCCTGGAGAATCCCAGGGGCGGGGGAGCCTGGTGGGCTGCCGTCTATGGGGTCGCACAGAGTTGGACACGACTGAAGCGACTTAGCAGCAGCAGCAGCAAAGCCCCTATCAACACTGCAAGTTTTGATTGTAAGGATTCATCGATAAATATTGAGGAAGTCAAAGAATATCACACATTTTCCCTGTTCTCAGGAAACGCAATCATATTGAGGTCTAGTGGAAAAAAATAGAGAAAAGCATAACGTTGGTTAGGACTGCATTTAACTTTGTTAAACTTTCAATAGTGCTAGCAGAATAATGATGTCTGAGGAGGTAGGTAGGGAAGACTTTACAGAAGAGGCAGGCATTGAGCCGACAGAGGAATTATACGTGTTATGGGCTGAGCTGTGTCCCCCTGAAAAGAGGGGAATATACTAAAGTCTTAATTTTCCATACTTCAGAACATGACTGCATTTGGAGATAGGGTCTTTAAGAGGAAATTAAGTTAAAATGAGGCCAAACGGGTGGGCCCTAATCTCATGACTGGTGTTCTTATACAAAGAGGAGATTAAGACACAGACACATTAGAGGAAAGAGCAGGTGAAGACACAGGGAGTAGACAGTCATCTACAAGCCCAAGGAGAGATGCCTCAGAAGAAACTCACCCTGCCAATACCTTTATCTTGGACTTCTAGCCTCCAGAATTGTGAGGAAATACATTTCTGTTGTCTCAGTCACTCAGTCTGGGGTCCTTTGTTATTGTAGCCCCAGCAAACCAATACAGTTGGGCTGAAATCTGGAGAGGGATTTAAAAAGAATAAGGATTGGGGACTTCCCTGGTGGTCCAGTGGCTAGGACTTCATGCTCCCAGTGCAGGGAGCTCGGGTTCGATCCCTGCTCAGGGAACTAGATCCCACATGCCGCAACTAAAACAGTTCGTGAGCTGCAACTAAAGACTCCACATGCCACAATGAAGAACAGAGATCCCAAGTGCTAAGCAAAAAACTAAGCCCTGGCACAGCAAAAAAAAAAAAAAAAATAGAATAAGAATCCTCTAGAGAGAACAGGATACCCTAAATAAAGAGGTCAAAATGATGACTGACATAGACAAGAAATAGTTTTGAAACAGGGTTTACATTAATGAATGTTGTATAAGACTACCTTGTAACTAATATAGCTATCTCTGGTAACTAATAGGACTCTTTTTTTTTTCCAGTATTGTGTTTAAAGAGAGATAAATAAAACTTTCAATCCTCACACCTCTATCCAAAACTTACTTCCTCAGACATGTCTTCCCCTATCACCCTTCCAAAACAGCATCTGCCTCCCCAAGGCAATCTCACACCCTTTCCCGTTGTTTTCTTCACAGCATTTAAATCTGAGGTTGTTGTGTTGCTGTTTAGTTGCTTAGTCATGTCTGACTCTTTGCGACCCCACGGCCTATAGCCCTGTCTGTGGTATTTTCCGGGCAAGAATACTGGAGTACGTTGCCATTTCCTCTTCCAAGGGATCTTCCTGACCCAGGGATCGAACCCACATCTCCTGAAATGTAGGCTAATTCTTTACCACTGAGCCACCAGGGAAGCCCCAAAATCTTGAGATTACAAAACTTATTTTTAACTTGTTAATTACATGTCTCCCCAGGCTAGACTGTGCATTCATGAGATCAGGGACTTACCTCTATAATTCACTTCTCTTTCTTCAATCTCCAAGCAGTTTGTAATGATTAGTAGCTGTCTCATAAATATCCATATGTAGTGAATGAATTGCCCCGAGAAGTGTAATCAACCATGAGAGAATTTTCTAAACAATCCTGCTGAATATTGGAGGCGTAGGGTGCTGCTTGACTTTCCCCTTCTTAGGTGTGAATCTGAAGGCTTGAGGAACTACAAACCCTGTGTGACAGGGTGAGTAGAGGGCATAGAGGAACACCAACTGGGAGCAGAATGAGAGAAGGCTAGTCCGCACCACAGAGGACACGGACATGCATACATACACATACAGACATGCTGGGAAAGGGAAAGTTGTCCATGGGAAAGGGAGAGTTGGATTTAGCAAAAGGATTGATGAGATGGTTGGATGGCATCACCAACTCTATGGACATGAGTTTGAGCAAGCTCCAGGAGTTGGTGATGGACAGGGAAGCCTGGCATGCTGCAGCCCGTTGGATCGCAAAGAGTCAGGCACGACTGAGCGACTGAACTGAACTTGAAGTTCAGTTAAATACTTAAACATTCTTTCGGACAGCAAGCCATAATCTCATGAGGATCAACGTCCTAAGAAAATGCTGAAGAGTGTCTAAAATAATACAGATCACGCTATTCTGTTATTTACATTGCAAGTTTCACATGAGGAAACTGAAACTCTCTGCAGCAGCCCAGCCCAAATATAGGGAAGCATTTAGGGCTGTTCAGAATGTTAGGACTGGCAACTCCCACCCCAGAATGAATAACTGTCTTGGTTCAGCTGTTCTGTTTTCCCATTTTTAACAAGTACATTTTAATGGCCATTATTGTTTTCTTCATGTTAGGTTTATCATTATTGCAGTTAACCTCACATTTACTTTGGCTAGCATCTTTCTTTGAAAGTCTTTGACGTTTCAGTTGGTTTTGATTTGTCTCTTTGGTCACACTCCATTAATAATAACTTAAATGTGAATAGTGCTTTTCGCCCTACAAAGAATTCATATTATCATGTATGCCCTTCAACATTGCTGTGGGAGAGGCGGAGATCATAATTTCTGTTTTATAGACAGAGAAAGTGAGACGCAGTGAAGATAAGGGACTTGCAGAAAGTCATGAACATGGAGAATGGCAAAGCTACACCTCAACTCATGGTCTTTGGGCTTCTTCTACAATGTATAACATGACACCCATCACTAAGTCTGCCTGGCTGGCAAAAATCCAGTGTCCACACACAGCATGTATGTTCATGCTCACGTGCACACACACCACATATCAGTTTCCAAATAGAAATCCAAGAAAACATCAAATAGAACTCACAGGATTCTTGTGTTCTACATCCTTGTGGGGGCGGGGAAGAGGCAAGAAAACCCACTACCACCGTTTCTTCCCAGCAGGAATTCTGAGGCTCCCTCTTCCTACCAGGTGCTTGTACAGCGTTACACAAGTCTGATGTTCTTTTGAGTGATCTGGGGAGAACCTCCACAACACTCTGACCACCAAAAATATCCTCAGGGACAAGAGGGAAATGAGGAAGGATAAGTCAAGTGCTAAATTCTAACCAGGGCCCCTATGTAAATATTCGCACTAAAACTGAACGAAGTTTATTTAAATAAAGATCCAGAGAAATGGCAGATGGCAGACCAAAAGGGGTGGTTTTCAGCAGAAACAGGCCAAGTCTGTGAGAGGAAATAATCATAGTCGAGCAGAATTCCAGTGGGCCTTTGATATTCATCTGGCTTTCTTCTAGGAATTCGCCCCTTTCCAATTCTCCAGTGTTTCATTAGGCTGTCCTGGTTTGAAGATTATTAAGTAAATCCAACACATCCACTGAGTTGAAGGAAAGGTAAAGGACCAGGCATGCTAACTTATTACAAAGAACATGTTTAGGGTTTACTAATGAAACTCATTAACGACCAAAGGTAGAATTAAGTCCCAAGTTACACATCACCAGATATTACCATGTTATTTCTAGTATGGATTACCATTGTCAACTCTCTAATGACTATCCGAGACACTGAATGTTAGAATCAGATGGGGCTTAGAAAACAATTGAGTCTCATTTTTAACAAAAGAAGAAGCTGAACGTATCTGTTCAGATACACAAAACTATGATGAATTTATGGTCTTCTGCATGAAAAATGTAAGGAATAGTGGTGTGTAGAATAAGTGTAGTTTGTCTTAAATGGGTGCATATTAAATGTGCATCTTCACAGATTATCTCTGGGAAAATACAAAGGAAAATGTTACTTCAAAAGGAAGGGATTTTAGACACTAAAGAACAAAAGTGAGAGGAAATTTTACTTTTTCCTGATATCCTTTGCTACTCATTAATAGGTTACACATCTGTCACTCCTACTAAAACAGTATAAGTTTCTTGATGGCAGGACTTATTGACCATATTATAGTTATCTTTGTCATCCATGGACAGGTATCTCACTGTGTCTGCTAAGTACTCAATAAGCCATGGTTGAGTACTTAGAACAGATGTTCTTTTTTCATCTAAAATAAATTTGACTATTGCCAAGTATAAATCAATATTAATTTTGTGACTCTTTCTAAATGGTTTATAACAATTAATCATTCTTATAAGGACATAAAATAACAGCTTTCTGTCTTCTCCCATTTATAGTACACTTGAAACAAATAGTTCTTAAAGACTATTCTGATTTATGAAATGGAGAAAGTTTTATAAATCTTTTTGCTGACAGATATTTCTTCATTTTTTTCCCCCCTGAAGGGGGAGAAATGATTAGTATATTTTAAAAAATTGTAATGCAATGAATTTAATGGTAAAGGTTCTTATTAAATATTTTGTTAGGTGCTTTTTATTAATCAGTTCTATAGTCTGTTCACACTCTCAGCATTAGACTTGAATAAGATGTTGCATTGTCAACGCACATTTTCTGAGAAGTGGAAAACTAAGATCCAGGATTAAGTAAGGCAGAAGCAAAGAAAACAAACTTTCAGGAGAATGGAAATTAAAATTTGTAGACACAAGTTTACTCAAAGTTTTCCAGAAGACATTTACATTAAACATTGTGAGAAACTTGCCACTTCTCCTCCAGCCCCCCACCCCTCCTCTCCGTGCCTGTCTGTCTGTCTCTCTCTGCAGCATTACCACGACACTCTGTTTTAAGTCCTTTAATGAGATATGAGAACAAAGCTTTGTGTGTGGTTTTAGGTCTGGGAGTAATTGAGCTGACTTTGATGTGCATCACACTTGCCCTCTAGTGGGAATTCGTGAAAACTGCAGTTCCCTGGGCTGTTTCATCTTCAGCCCCGGGTGTCTCCAAACAGATGTTTTCTCAAGCTCTTTTTAATAAACAGATAAGCCGCATTTATATTTATTCTATTAATTACTAATTTTCAAAGGGTGCTATTAAAAGGCTTAAAAATAGTTTATCCTTGTGAGTAGTTAAACATCTTTCATTTATGCAACAAATTTGCTTTGAAAACTCCTTTCTTTCATAATAGTACAAAGCTAAACTTCAGTGATCTCCAGGTCAAATTAACTGAATTCTAAACAAATGACTTCACAGTACACAATTAGAAGAAAGAAATGGTATCCTTGTGTGTATGTAATTATAATGGTGTTTTTTTTTTTTAATGACATTTGGGGGCTGTCACATGAAGTACTTTCTTTCCAATTCAGAAGATGTCTTTGGTTTTTATCATCCTTGTTTGCTCTTTAACCTTTACACATGCTTATAACCCCACCAAGTTCAACCAAGGCTGAGATTTCTTCAAGCTTTTTGCTCTGCCATCCTTAATACACAGTTTTCACTCTATAGCCCAAGACATGTCCACTCCCCTTTACAGCCTTTTTGGAAGCTGGTGCCCATTACAACTACACCCAACAGGCCAGAATTTTGTCACGTGGCCACATCTAAATGAAACATCTATGGTCTAGGCTTGCTTCGCTCCAGCTTAGAGTCAGAGGTGCCAGTACTATGGAAAAAGGCTGAGGTCATGTTCGGAGACAACTAGCAGGCTCCCCATAGCCTGTTTTTGTTTAGTCACTAAGTTGTGCCTGACTCTTTTGCAACCCTATGGACTGTAGCCCACCAGGCTCCTCTGTCCATGGAATTTTCCAGGCAAGAATACTAGAATGGGTTGTCATTCCCTTCTCCAGGGCATCTTCCCGGACCAGGGATCAAACTCACGTGTCCTACATTGGGAAGCGGATTACCACTGAGCCACCAGGGAAGTCCCCACCCATAGACTACAATCTCACCAATTGCCTTCATTTGGTAGATCCTACTCTTTCCTGGATTTTGTTCGTTTTCTATCAAAAGGTGACATTTTCCTTTTCATTTGTCCTCCACTCATGAGTTTCTGCTGATAAAGACTACGTACGCTTCCTTTTCTTTCTCAAGTTAACTCCGGTCACCTGGCCGGCTGGTTTTCACCGTCTTGGTGCGTGTCTTCCTCCACAGGTGATGGCTGGACCGCCTTCCCCTCTGCAGCTGCTGGGGGTCCTGCTCACCCTTTCCGTGGGCTCCATCCGGCTCATCCAAGCTGGTGCCTACTATGGAATCAAGCCGCTGCCACCTCAAATTCCCGCTCAGATCCCACCGCAAATTCCGCAATACCAGCCCCTGGGCCAGCAAGTACCTCATATGCCTTTGGGCAAAGATGGCCTGAACGTGGGCAAGGAGCTGCCCCACATGCAGTATGGCAAAGAGTATCCACACCTACCCCAATATAGGAAGGAAGTTCAGCCAGCACCGAGGATGGGCAAGGAAGCAGCGCCCAAGAAAGGCAAAGGTAACACACCTCGGTACTGCTATAAAATAGCCGCCTCCCCAAATCCCAAGTAATGAGGTGGGGGTGGCGAGAACTAAATTTGGGGTGTTTTTATTTTAGCCTCTATGTCTGACTTTCATTAAATGCCTACTGGGTTCTAAACTCTATCCTTGAAAAAGTTCAACTCTTAAAGACAGACAAAGTTACCATTTTATGTTGTGCTTTATTTCAACAGCATCAAATGGCACAAGATGGATTTAATAACAAATAGTTCATTCTCTTATTCATTATTTCTTTATTCAAACATACAACTAATGAGCATCTCTTCCCGTGTCAGGCTCTCAGCTAAATGCTGAGGGATAAAGCACTGAAAAAAAAAAAATATATATATATATATGTATATATATGACGTCAGTCTTCAGAACTAGCAGAGAAATGTGGTAAGAATCTGCGGTGTTAAAAAAGAAAATCATATGTAACCAGATGCCAGATAAATGTGCTTTTAAGACAGCTCTAACGAAGGTGCTACACATGTCAATCAATAAATCAACAGAAGGAGCCTGAAGAGCACAGACAGAGTCTAGAGATGATACCTGAAAATCTCTCCATTACTTTCTAGGCATATTCATTAGTTATTCAACACCTGCTAAATACCTATCACTGTGAGAGACATTTTCTTTTTCTTTTTTGGCTGCACCACACAGCTTATGGGATCTTAGTCCCCCGACTAGGGATTGAACCCCGGGCCCTCGGCAGTGAAAGTGCTGAGTTTTAACCACTGGACCACAAGAGAATTCCCAAGAGACATTTTCTTATACACTCAGTTCATTTATAACAAACCTAGGAAACCTCACACTTGCAGGAAAGGAATTGCAATCTGAGTAGCAATTCCCTTTGAGGAACAGACACCATTCCCAACGGTCCCTGCAAAA
Source organism: Bos javanicus (assembly GCF_032452875.1). Taxonomy (NCBI): domain Eukaryota; kingdom Metazoa; phylum Chordata; class Mammalia; order Artiodactyla; family Bovidae; genus Bos; species Bos javanicus. The sequence continues at coordinate 44,382,580 of NC_083868.1, forward strand.
GCAGGAGCTCTACTTCCGGGGAACTGTGGGGTTTGGACCCCGTAGGTCTGGGTGCCCAGAGGCCAGAAATGAGAGAAACCTAGTCATTCAACCTCTCTGAAACCACTTTTCTTCATTTGTAAAGTAGGATTATTGAGAGAGTTGATGACATAAGGTAAGTACTAAATAAATGCTAAAGCTGCCTAAGAACTCTGAGGTGCTACAGCTGGTCATTCGACAAAGCTTAAGTAAGGACCGAGCGTACCCCAGGCACGGGCTGGACACTGGGGATTCCTGATGAATATGACATGACCCTGCCCCAGATGCTCCTTGATACAGGAGCTACACAACCCCTGCTTAGAAATGGCACACCTTAGTCACATATAGTAATGTCTATTGGGGGGCTTCCCTGGTGGCTCAGAGGATAAAGCATCTGCACTGCACAAAAGAAGTACTTCCTTCTTTTAGGAGCTATATTTCTTCTCTTTAGAAGCTGATATTCCACTTGGGGGATTACTCAGTCATTTGTTTTCCTTCCTTTCTTGAATGGCCTGCCTGGATTTTGAAACTTCCTGTACTTATTCAGATGGGTACCAGATTGCAACTGAGGAATTTAGAAAAAATATGAGTTCTGTGGTTCTATTCTGTTCCCTGACAGTAGGTCAGTGAAAAATACAACATCAGGATTAAGATGCAACTAATGGTTAAAAATAAGACTTTGGGACAATGAAGTTTCCTTTCTTGATGTTATTCCTTACTCCCAGTAGCATGGGAGATCCAGAGTTTTGTTTCTCTGCAAGGCATAACTTAGTCAGTATAACAGCATATGCTTTGTATTTTGATAAAAATTTGAGAAAGCATAATGCCTTTCACATCTATTATCCAATCTTGAAGTGCAGATGTATTACACTTGCCATACAGATAACCAAGCAAAGATGCTGATGGCTTAAGTAACCCAGTGAAGATCTCATTTCAAGGCCAGAAAGAGCTTCTTGCTCCTAATCCCAGTTACGTCCTTATCTGTACTGCTTATCATCCTAAAATACCTAATTCATTTCTCTTGTTTTGAAACCAAATTTGCAAGTGAGAAATAGCTTATTAAATTAAAGAAATATCTGAGGCTTAGGAAATCCTATAGCATATTAAAGAAATTAAATAAATCAATTTGACTCCACAGGACAGATGTTTAAGACGTCATTAAACCACATAAAAAATAAAATGCTTCTATTCTTCCCTGTGTCCACATCACAACGACCATCATCCTACATCATACTATACTTCAGCACAAGAGAAACATTATTTTACTATATATTATTATATTTAAAACTCAAGGACATAGAAAAATACAAGTAGGGATAAAACAGAAAAAATAAAAATGGCTCCAACATTTTTTAAAGTACACATACACACAACATTTATATGTATATATAGAACACATGAGATGGAAATACACATAAATGTCAAGCAATTATCTCTGAGTAGTGGAGCTTATACACAACTCAATTTTTCTTTATCCTTCTTTGAACTCTTTATAGTGATCACACCATAATATTTCCAAGTTTGTACTGGGAAAAATATTTCTTCATTACTTGTTAGCTTTTTTACTTAACTTAACTAACGCTGATAAAAGCAGCCGCAGACATCAGTTCTCAAAACAGTATCTCAAACATGACAAAGAAATTAACAGCTTAATTGTCCATTAAATACAGATCATACAGTCCTGGAATACACACACATTACTCCTCATCTTTTCTCTTGATAATTAATGAGCCAAAGTGTCAGAACTAAATAATGATTGAAATGAAGTGAAAGATGATCAATGTTAATCTCTCTCTCTCTCCCCCCTCCCTTCTTTGTGCCCTCCTCCCTCTTTCTTTCTCCCTTCTCCCGGTAGAAATACCATTAGCCAGTCTGCGAGGGGAGCAAGGTCCCCGTGGAGAGCCTGGCCCAAGAGGACCACCTGGGCCCCCTGGTTTACCAGGTCAGGGGATTCCTGGAGTCAAAGGAAAACCAGGACCACAGGGGTATCCAGGAATTGGAAAGCCAGGTATGCCCGGAATGCCAGGAAAGCCAGGAGCCATGGGAATGCCTGGGGCCAAAGGTGAAATCGGACCCAAAGGGGAGATAGGACCCATGGGGATCCCCGGGCCACAAGGGCCTCCAGGGCCTCACGGACTTCCTGGCATTGGGAAGCCAGGTGGGCCAGGGTTACCAGGGCAACCAGGTGCCAAAGGTGAGAGAGGACCCAAAGGACCACCAGGCCCTCCAGGCCTTCAGGGTCCTAAAGGAGAGAAGGGCTTTGGGATGCCAGGTCTGCCAGGCCTGAAGGGTCCTCCAGGGATGCATGGGCCTCCTGGCCCTGTAGGACTTCCAGGAGTAGGTAAGCCAGGAGTGACAGGCTTCCCTGGGCCCCAGGGCCCCCTGGGAAAGCCAGGTCCTCCAGGAGAACCTGGGCCCCAAGGCCCTATCGGGGTCCCAGGGGTTCAAGGACCTCCTGGGATACCTGGAATTGGCAAACCGGGCCAGGATGGGATCCCTGGGCAGCCAGGATTTCCAGGTGGTAAAGGGGAGCAAGGCCTGCCAGGGCTACCAGGACCCCCAGGCCTTCCAGGGGTCGGGAAACCAGGTTTCCCTGGACCCAAAGGTGACAGGGGTGTTGGGGGTCTTCCTGGGCCTCTGGGACCAAGAGGGGAGAAAGGACCAGTAGGCGCTCCTGGACTGGGGGGTCCCCCAGGAGAGCCAGGCCTGCCTGGAATCCCAGGTCCTATGGGCCCTCCAGGTGCTATCGGTTTTCCTGGACCCAAAGGAGAAGGTGGGGTTGTGGGGCCACAGGGGCCACCAGGACCAAAGGGTGAGCCAGGGCTCCAAGGCTTCCCAGGAAAGCCAGGCTTCCTTGGTGAAGTGGGGCCCCCCGGCATGAGGGGCTTGCCAGGTCCCATAGGGCCCAAGGGGGAGGCTGGGCTCAAAGGCTTGCCAGGACTACCGGGTGCCCCAGGGCTGCTTGGACCAAAGGGAGAGCCAGGAATCCCAGGGGAGCAGGGTTTACAGGGCCCCCCAGGCATCCCAGGGATTGCCGGCCCGAGTGGCCCCATTGGACCACCTGGAATTCCTGGCCCCAAAGGAGAACCCGGTCTCCCAGGGCCCCCGGGGTTCCCTGGAGTAGGGAAGCCTGGAGTAGCAGGACTTCATGGCCCCCCGGGGAAGCCTGGTGCCCTCGGTCCCCAAGGCCAGCCTGGCCTTCCGGGACCCCCAGGCCCTCCGGGGCCCCCAGGACCCCCAGCTGTGATGCCCCCGACACCACCACCCCATGGAGAGTACCTGCCAGATATGGGGCTGGGAATCGAGGGAGCGAAACCCCCGCACGCCTACGGTGCTAAGAAAGGCAAGAATGGAGGAGGGCCGGCCTACGAGATGCCCGCGTTCACCGCTGAGCTGACGGCGCCTTTCCCGCCCGTGGGGGCCCCGGTGAAGTTCGACAAACTGCTCTATAACGGCAGACAGAACTACAACCCGCAGACGGGCATCTTCACCTGCGAGGTCCCTGGGGTCTACTACTTTGTATACCACGTTCACTGCAAGGGGGGCAACGTGTGGGTTGCTCTGTTTAAGAACAACGAGCCCGTGATGTACACGTACGACGAGTACAAGAAGGGCTTCCTGGACCAGGCGTCCGGCAGCGCGGTGCTGCTGCTCCGGCCCGGAGACCGGGTGTTCCTGCAGATGCCCTCTGAACAGGCCGCGGGACTGTACGCCGGGCAGTACGTCCACTCCTCTTTTTCAGGATATTTATTGTATCCCATGTAAAAAAAGAAAACAAGAGAGAGATTTAATAGAAGAAAAGAAAATGATGCACCCCAAAAAATCCAAATGAGAAACATAATTGCTTCAAAACATTTATATAGTTGGAAAGTTATATTTAAGTGAAAATTTGAACTGTCATGTACAAATAAAAACTAAATGCATGCTTAGTGCTCTGCACGGCAGCCTGTGATTGAAAATGATGGGATAGATTTATGTATCAAGTACTGACACTCCTGTTGTACCCACTGGAATTGTATTAGCTGCTTATGTTATGTGCTTCCATGATAACCTGCTTATTCAGATCGAAGTATTTCAGTATGAAAGAGCATCATAGATAATGAAAGTCACTCACTCATATTGTTTACTTTAAAATATTTATAAATATGGCTTAAAGAAATGTCAGTGATAACAATTACATACCTTATTTACTTGCATAATTTCCTCCGTATTTGTGCAGATATTTTGCCCTGGGATGTGGGGGTGTCCTGCAGTGCTCTTCCCCAGTGAGACGGGGACAAAGAACCAGGGTAGGGTTTAGTCCACAGGATATTTCACCCCTATTGGAGGCTGTGTCTTTTACAAGAGTTCTACTTAGAATTGCACATCTAGTGTCCCTAGAAGAACAACTGTAGTGTACTTACTCGTGCCTTCTCTGTGCCGAGCACTGGATGAGACACGTTTGCGGGGCTTTAAGACAGTGTCCCACAGGAAGCCAACAAACCAGCTGGGAGACATGAGCGGAAAGTAACTCATTTGTTCCTCAAGGATTTGTTTTGCTTGTATTTTTCTTTCCTGTAATTTTCTTTCTTTCTTCTTGTCTCCATGTAATTTACACTATGAATCAACTAATATAAACACCTAGAAGTCATAAGAAAAAAAAATAACCCTCTCCCCGCCGAACTTTCCAGTCTTGTGGAATGTTCATTATCAACAGCAGTTCTTAATTGTGTTTACATGCATATAATAATCTCCTTCCTCTGCCTACACACACAAATAACTACAATGAGGTTTCATCCATGAAGGGGATATCAGTACTTTTTAGTACCTATTGAATTTCAATGAAATTTCCCTGTGTAGTATACATACAAATCAGTGTGTCATCTGAGGTTCCAGAGTGAATTTCCTAAATCTAAGCTATCCTTTACTTGGGGAAAGAAAGGGGGCTTTCAGAATTATATAGGAAGATAAAGTTTTCTGGAAAAATAATTTCTGAAGTCTTAACAAATGGATGTTACTTCCTGCTGTAAGTACTAAAAATGCAGGAAGCAACTTGTGGAAGAGCCATCTGGAATGTTAAAGGACAATGACAGCCCATGCTTTTTATGTCACCCCACAAGTACAAGAATCAATACAATTTTAAAGATAAAAATATTTTCCAGGTTCTCACTTAGTTACATACTAATTGCTTTGCACATTAAAATCTGGTCTCCAAACACAGACAAAGCATTTCAAGTTGGCTGGGAGTATGCTGCCGACACTATAAGCCACTGGGGGGAATAATGTGGGGCTATGGTGGTAAAGTCTTGTATCTTCTCCTCAAAATTCAGAGTGAGGAAACAAGGTGATAGGTACAGATGGGAAAATACACAAATAAATACGGTATAAACACACATGGAATTGTGTCTACGTGAAATCAGAATCATTTGAACCATCAAGAATGTTCTCCTCAGCCTAGTAGCTGTCTTTTCCCTCTTTTCCTTATATGGTATACAAGCACCATTTGTTCTCAATTCGTTAGAATGAGAAGTGAGTTCATTATCACGTGGCTTCTTACTCATGGCTAAATGTATGACAAACTTTTCCCATCAAAAACATATCCCACTCAACCTTCATTTTCAAAGCAGATAGATAGCACGGATGTGGCCAAACATCTTCTGGGTTGGTTTTGAGGATGCTGGTTGTGGACCAATGGCTATGAGGGCCATTTGGGTTCACTGGGTTCCATCTGCTGAATAGCTGCATGGAAATGGCTCAGAAGCAAGTCAGCTCAGCTCATTTATAAAACTATATTTATCTGTGCATGTATGGGCTTTTGATTTCCACAAAGAGAGAAAGTACCTCTTTAGTCAAAACCAAATTTCACTTTTCAAATATCTTCCAACTTATTTATTGGTTGTTACTCAATTGCCTGTGTGTGTGTGTGTGTGTGTGTGTGTGTGTATTATCAGGCATATGCTTCTAACTTTTAGATAGGAGAGGAGCAAAATCTATGCCAGATACTGTGTGTTCTATTATACAATGGTGCTAATCTCAGAGCTAAATGAATTACTCCATTTAATTTAAAAAAGAGTTTTAAGTAATTATCTATGTATCTGTGTTTCCCTCTGGAGTGTTACACATTATGTTAACACACTGAGTGTAAAAGCAGATGAAACAAGTACATGTGCTAAAGTATAGGGACAGGGCTACAATTCCTAGTAATTCAAAATTAACTAGAACTTTTCCATGTGAAATGGACCAAACTGACAATATTGTTATTTCAATACAGAGTTTTAATGCAGGGTGACATCCCACAGGGGAGAAGAATGTCTGCAGTGGGTGACTGTTCTCAAATATTTTACAGATAACCATGAATGGTGAACAGACTGGTAACTTTTTTTGAGTTTCCGTGATAGATTTGAGACATGTCAATAACAAATCATTTTTGTATTTAAAATTTTGTACTGATTGGAAAAAAAAGAGTCTTATTAAATACCTTTAAAAGTATGTTTCTTATCTTGTTCATATCACTCAGCTGACACTGTCTGAACTTCATAACTGTTTATCCCCTAACGTGTCAATTAGCTACTGAAACAGAGACCTAACATAATCCTAGCTTGAAAGTGAAAGTGTTAGTCGCTCAGTCGTCTCCGACTTTTTGTGACCCCATAGATGATAGCCTGCCAGGCTCCTCTGTCCATGGAATTCTCCAGGTAAGAATACTGGAGAGGATTGCCATTCCCTCCTCCAGGGGGTCTTTCTGACCCAGGGATTGAACCTGGGTTTCCTGCATTGCAGGCAGATTATTTATTGTCTGAGCCACTAGGAAGCCCCAATCCTGGTTTAATGGGGACAATTCTTTCTCTCTGACAGAGCAGCTGCAAGTATAAGCAGGCTGGGGTTGCTGTGGCAGCCCCAGTCAGGGCCCCAAGGCCCCTTCTGTTGCATTGCTCTTCCACCCGAGGGTGTGGCCCTCATCTCCAGGGGCCAGGAGAGCAAACCACTGCAGCCCTGCTCCAGTCTGTGGGAAGGAGGACAAGTCAGGAAGGGGAGAGCATGCTTCCTTCCTAAAGAACTCAACTGAGGGGTTGCTGAAATCACCCACCCACATCCCATGCTCTGAATTTAGTCACATTGCCACAACAAGCTGCAAGGGAGTGTGGGAAATGGAGTATTTATTTAGGGCAACCACATGCCCAACTAAAAATCACAGGTTCTATTAATACAGAAGAAAATATAACATATATTGGGGGACAATTAGCTGCTGCATCTGTCACATCCATCCTAAAAGGAAAAACTGCCACAAATTTCTTGTCTCCCCATGCACCCACCCCCCCCACACACACACACAAAAGTAATCTGTAAGTACTAAATTCTGTCACCGTTTGCCACACCAGAGCCACAAATTTTGAAGGGAGATAGTGGTGGGTGGAGCTTCAGATGGGAAGCAGACCTGTTTCAAGAACCTAAGGGTTTTAATAAGCATCACTGATAAGGAATGAATTCTTTCGTGATGACTTATCAGGCTCTGAATGATCATAACTTATTACATAACTTATTATAAAGGAATCATTCAATAAGCAACTATGGAGCACCAGTCTGTGGCTGGTTAACTTACTTGTTTAAACCCTTCAATCTGAAAGCTCAGGACAACAGTTTCCATTTCCACTTGGCCCAACTAGCTCTATCTCATCCCATGACTAAAGGCTCTTCCATAACATGGACCAGTTATCTCCTGTGCACACAGTGCTAGTCACAAAAGTCAATGGAAGGATAGATACAGGAGACAGAGGCAGGAAGGAATAAATGGCTGGAATTCAGAATGCTGGACAAGCAGGGCAAATCCATTATTACTATGTGTCTACTGTATCCCTTTACGTTAAAACACAACACAGAGTAGCCCCTACTTTGCACCTGGTATTACCAGGCAATGTGAGGGGCACATGAGGAACAGAAAACATGACCATTCTTTTAAAAAGTACCATCTGTTCAGAGGGTATCATGGTTTGTTAAACAAGCGGATTTCCAGGTGATCTGCAAATAAGGCTGGTATACAGCTCACTGGATGCATACGTGCCAGTGAAGTTCAGAAAAAGGAAGGCCATTCCTTGCTTCTCTGTTCCTGGGAATGCTTCTCTGGCCTGTCTGCTTCTCTGATTTACCCCTAGTGAGGGATAAATCCTCTTCAGCTCTCGGGACACACACAAGCACCACCTCTCCTTCCGACCTTGCCTATACAATCTTCTGTCGCTTCACTTTTCCTGCTCGGTCACTGAACTGTCTGACTCCCCTACTAAGAGAGTGTCAGCTTCTTGAGAGCAGGCACCTCATGGTTTCATCTTTGCATCCACAGCTCATCATAGAGTACTGGTCCAGCACCAGCCTGGAGGAATAAAAAATCTCTCAGGGCTGCTGTGGGAGGTAGTACTAAACTTGATGTGAGGTGTGACTGAATCCAGCTCCAAGACTATACAGAGATTATATGTTCCAAGATTATTTAGAAGCCTAATGTGAGAAGAAATCTAATCTCAGGTAGGTTTTTTTTTGTTTTTTTTTTTTTTTTTTTTGTTTTTGAGAAGATGACTTGTAAAGAAATCATCTTTAATTTGATAGAATTTGGATGAATGGAGAATAGGGCATCCCAAGAATAGCCTCTCTTCCTCTAATAGAAGAGGAAATTGGTAGTGTGTTTGTGTGTGTGTGTGTGTGTGTGTGAGAGAGACAGAGAGAGAGAGAGTCAGAAAGGGCAGGGGTGGGGTAGGGGAAAGAGCAGAGATAAGGGAAATGGCCTGACTAGACCAGAAGAATTACTCAAAAACTAATAAAGGAAATATTTAATAACCAAAGTAAAAACCACATGATGCAGGGCTTTACATATAGGGAAGATACATTTATATTTTATCTAATATTCAATAAGACATTGTAGGTCCTCAAGCAGAAAAAATGGTATGAACATAAGCATTTTAGAAAAGTTACTTTGATAATTCTATGGAGAAGCTATGATACAGGTAACAAAACCACTGAATAGATCAGAACAGCTTTAATCCAGGAATGGGATGATGGGTTGATGGTTGAGGGAGCCTAACACTCCAGTCCTCTTGCCTGGAAAATCCCATGGACAGAGGAGCCTGGTAGGCTGCGGTCCATGGGGTCGTTAAGAGTCCGACACGACTGAGCGACTTCACTTTCACTTTTCCCTTTCATGCACTGGAGAAGGAAATGGCAACCCACTCCAGTGTTCTTGCCTGGAGAATCCTAGGGACGGGGGAGCCTGGTGGGCTGCTACCTATGGGGTCGCACAGAACCAGACATGACTGAAACAACTTAGCAGCAGCAGCAGCAACCAAATCTCAAGAATGAGGGTGAATGTCAGGTCAGTGTCAGGGTTTAAGGACTGCATAACCATGGAGATATCTCAAGGGCTAGGAAATAGAATGAAGAAGAATTGGAAACTGAAGAGACAGTTGATAGACTGAGCTGAACCTGGGGACAATCCCTGAATGGCCTTATGAGGGAGATGGAAGTTTGACTCCAAGATGGTTTCTTCTCACTGATACACTTGGAAAACAGAGATGGTGCCCCTGATAGAAACAGGCAGTCTCGCAGGGGAGCCTGCTCCAGGCAGGGAAAGAATAGATGCTCGGTTTATACACGGACTTGTGGGATGTGTCTGTGCTCCAAACATATATTTGCTGAGAAGATAAAGGGTGGAGCCATGAGCCTGGAGAGAGACCTGGTGGCCTAGGGTAATAAAAGGGAGAGAAAAGACTCACTTAAAATCAGTGGCACCATTTGCAGACAAAAATGATTAAACTGCTTTAAAATCTCCCTTACTCGTTGCAGGAATGTATTTGACAAATCCTTTCATCATATACACAGCAAAGGGAAATGTCATCCCAACCCATATGGAATTACAATGAATTCCAAATACATACGGCCACCAAAGAGTGCAAATCAATCATGTTTTACTATATTTCAGAAAAGTTTTTCTTTTTAATGGTCCTTGTGACTCTAAAAGTAAATATCATGCTCATTCCATATTACGAAAAAGAAAAATATCTATGGAATACCCTTAGAGTTATCCTTCTTCTGGCAAAGAGTTACACAGGATTTCTGATGCTTTCATTTTCAAAACCAATAATTGTATCAGGATCAATTTTATTCTTAAGTAAGCTATTCTTTATGATGTCAAATACCTGTTAATGACTTTTATCATTAGAAGATTATTTTTTGCTAATTCCTAGAGATAAGTGCACTGGAATTTGAATTTTAAAAGTGGGGCACATTATCCCATTTTAACAAATTACTCAGAAGTTTCTTGTGTATATTACTGAAACACAGAACCATCTAATTGAATTTTCCTTCAAGGCATCCAGAACCTTTTCAGAGGTTTTTTTCCTTTGCTATCTTAATGCAAGTAAAAATGGACTGTTAGATTCAAAGGCACTTCTAAATTAAAGTTTATGATCTTGTGGAGACCTACAATTCACATGCTTTGTTAAAAACCACCAAGATCTAAAAATTAATTCTGTAATGAGCATGGCCAAGTCAGTTCTCATCTGACAAGTGAGTGGCTGGCAGCAACGTTCTCATCTGCTCTTCATTTGTGGGTGACAAACACATTGGGGAAAGTTGATGGAATGCTTACCAGGCTCCAACTGCCTGCTAGTAAGAGCTGCCTTTCCTCACCAAGGACAATGCTGTCTTTGTCATTTGTTCTGCCAAAATCAGAGTCACCAATACAGAATGTGTTAGGAGAAGTTTCCGGGGCCAGGGTCAGAGAACCAATCTCAGCTCCACCAGCTGTGATATCTTGAGTCAATTACTTTAAGGTCTCTAAACTTCAGCTTTTACACTTACAAAACAGTAGGTGGTAACAGTAACTATCTTCATCACTTGGGAGGCTAAATGAAGTTGTGGCCGGTAATACAGTGTGTTACGGAGGGGTAACGACTGCCACTCTTTACTGAGCAATAACCAGGAATCAAAATGCTTTAAGTGTCTTTATGTATTAACTTAGTTACTCCTTATAATGACTCTATTATTAGCTCCATATTATAGGGGAAGAAACCGAGGCAAGATAACTTGTCCAAGATCTAATAAAAGGCAATGCCAAAATTTTAACCCATGCATCTGGCTCCACAGTCCACGCTGTGAGCTGTTGCACCAAATTGCCTAAAGGCAGGACAGAAAAGTTCTCAGCTGCCTAAGAAGCAAACCCTGCCAGTGAGGGCTTAGTATATTCGCTTGCCCCCAGAGAAAGACTGATGACCTCAGTTATTTCTTAGTTATTGTCCTTACCAGAGACAACAGAGACAGCCAGCTACCCAAAGACTATATATTGACAGATGTCATGGTGACATCCTTCTCCCCTAAGAGATATGAGGGCAGCTGGCTTTAAAAACTAAAGGGTAAAGGGATTTTCTCACACCTATTAGGATGGCTACTATGAAAGAATACAAAACAATACCAAAAATAACAAGTGTTGGTGAGAATATGGAGAAATTGCAAGTCCTGTGCACTGCTGATGGGAAAGTGACGTTAGGCAGCAGCTGTGGAAAACAGTATGGAGGACCCTCGAAAAATGAAAAACCGAATTACTGTGTGACCCAACATTTTCAGTTCTGAGTAGATACCCCACAGATCTGAAAGCAGGGATGCAAAGAGTTATTTGGCGCACTCCAATTCATAGCAACATTATTCACCATATCTAAAAGGAAAAAGCAACCTAAATGTTCTTTGAGGGATCAATGGACAAACAGAAAGTGGTATATGCATACAATGGAATATTATTCAGGCTTTACAAAAGAAGGAAATTCTGAGACTTGTTACCTCATGGATGATCCTGGGGGGCATTATGCTAACAGAAATGAGCGAATAACAAAAGGACAAAAACAGTATGATTCCATTTATATGAGACACATAGAGAAGTCAAATCCAGAGGCAGAGCAGAAGGGTGATTTTGTGCTGGGGAGAGAAAGGGATGAAGGAGTATTGCTTAGTGGGTGTAGAGTTTGGTTTGCAAGATGAAAGGAGTTCTGGACATGGATGGTGGTGATGGTTACACTACAATGTGTATATATCAAATGCCACTGAACTGTATACACAAAAGTAGTTAACATGGTAAATTTTATGTGACGTGCATTTCACAATTAATAATCTTAAAAAAAAAAACCTAGAGGGAAAACATCTTTTAATAGGACTAACCCATGATGTAGGAGGTCACTGAAAATGACCTCCAGCAGCCTCCTTTACCAATAAGTTCACCACAGCGTTCACTAAAGGGTAAGGAGTCTTAGCAGTAGCACAGTGGCAGTCCAGAAACCAAAAGCAGAAGCCCCAGCCTCTCCCAGGGAAGTTCTGCAGACCACCACGGGGCTGGCACCTACTCTATTTGCTCCACTTCAGTGGATGTGACCTTCTAGAGAGCTTAAGACCTGGCCGCTAGAGGCGGACAGTCCACTTTCACCCAATGACTCCAAAGGGCAAACTAGAATTGAGTTTCTTCTTTAAGCCTAAACATGTAGTCTCCATGTCAATTTTCTGGTTCCAAAGGTGAAGTTAAAGATCATATGTTTCTTCTAAATGAGGGGATCTCTAGGGCTCATACATATTCAAGATATGCACTCTTTTTAACCATAAGTTTTACTTTAAGCCACTTGACTTTACCAGGTCCTGTGGGGAAAAAGATGGAAAATTCATTGCAATTCTAACTAGGTACCCTGCAGGCCATAAGAGATCGGAAGCAAGCATGGTTTCTGCAACTTACAGGTTTCCTAAGGAACAAGGTGTCCCTCTTGTGGCCAGAGGAGAAACAACAGTTTCACAGGCAGGTTTTTTTTCTTACATGAGAAAAGTAGGTCTGTAATTCACTTCTGAGGACAAGAGTGGGGATGGTTTGTTTCTGCTCCATGCTGTCTGGGGCTACAGCTGGAGGGAAATCAACAACTGGGGCCTGTAATCATCTGAAAGCATCTTCATAAACAGGTCTGCCTGTTGATGCTGGCAGTCAGCAGGGACCTCTGCTGAGCTGTGGGCCACAATAACATATGTCCTTTTCATGTGGTTTCTCTGTGTGGTTTTCTCACTGTACTACACCTGGATTCCAAGCACATATTCCAAGGGAGCCACGTGGAAATGAGTGGGATTTTTAAGATTCAGCCTCAGAAGTCACAGAATATCTTTCCTACCATATTCTATCAGTTGTTTTGCTGTTGTTTAGTCACTAAATCATATCTGACTTTTTTGTGACCCCGTGGACTGTAGTCCACCAGGGTCCTCTGTCCATGGAATTCTCCAAGCAAGAATACTGGAGTGGGTTGCCATTCCCTTTTCCAGGAGATCTTCCCAACCCAGGGATCGAACCCATATCTCCTGCATTGGCAGGTGGATTCTTTACCACTGAGCCACCTGAGAAGCCCAGTGCAGGTGACAGATGCTTGTCCAGTTTCAGAGAGGGAACCAGACTCCACTACTCAATGGAAAGTGCGTCAAAGTCACATCGTAAGAAGAGTATGTGGGATGGGAAGCACTGGTGGCCATCTTTGTTAAATATAACCAGCAGTATGTCTTCCTAGATATTTAGTGTCTCATCCATAGTGGATACTCACAAGTGGACCTGGACATGGGACACAAAGATGCACACACTTTTGCCCACTGGTTCCCTGCACATGTCTCTTCCCAGATCTCCTTGCTATTGAACTTCAAAACATTATATCTTCTAGGCCCCTGGTCCACTGAACCACACAATTCACTGTTCCTCAGGGCTCTATTTACCCTGAGCTCATGTTATCTCTCTCCCCATTCAAAGGAGATAACTCAATGTACACCTTGAAGTTCTGCCTACTAGAAGGATTCTCCTCACTACTGTCCTTCAGGAGCCCTCCCTAGTGGGACTGCAGTGCAATAGCAGTCCATTTTCAGCTCTAATAACATATCAGGCCTAAATGAGTTGTGAATATTTCCACCATTATCATCAACTGGTCACACCTCATGAAGCAATAGGCGTGAGTAAGAAATACAAGACACAGAGATCTTTGTTACCTGTTCATGTAAATTACAACCTCTGGACTGCTTAGATATGATCCCATGTATAGCATTTTTGTTTTTCACTGGGTGTTAGCTGTATGCACCCAACCTTACAAAACCTAGGTCCAGAAGAGCAGCTCTGCTAATATATTCATTTGATGCCCCACAATCAAATGCTTAGTTTTGGCTAGAACTCTGTATCATGTCAGTAGCTGCTTTCTGAATAGTTGGCTGACAAGGCATCACTTCAGATCAGTTCAGTGGCTCAGTCCTGTCCAACTCTTTATGACCCCCTGGACCGCAGCACGCCAGGCTTCCCTTTCCATCACCAACTCCCAGAGCTTACTCAAACTCATGTTCATTAAGTCAGTGATGCCATCCAACCATCTCATCCTCTGTCGTCCCCTTCTCCTCCTGCCTTCAATCTTTCCCAGCATCAGGGTCTTTTCCAAAGAGTCAGTTCTTCGAATCAGGTGACTAAAGTATTGGAGTTTCAGCTTCAGCATCAGTCTTTCCAATGAATATTCAGGACTGATTTCCTTTAGGATTGATTGGTTTGATCCCTTTGCAGTCCAAGGGACTCGCAGGAATTTTCAACACTACAGTTCAAAAGCATCAATTCTTCGGCACTCAGCTTTCTTTATAGTCCAACTCTCACATCCAAACATGACTACTGGAAAAACTGAAGGCATGGCCGTACTCTAAAACCCTAGGAGTTGTGCTGTGGTTCTCCTTTCAGGTCCTGCCAGTCTCTACACGGCATCATTAACTATCATCCAGCACCATGGAATCTGCTACACCATTATGAGCTAAAGAGAAAAGCAGCATGTTCACAGCCTGGACGCACTGCTGAGTTTTCTCTTCTTTTGCCCCTACTCAAAACTGGCAGCCTTTTGACTTCACTGATAAGTGAGTTAGAGCAGTATTTTCCAGTATGGCGTAGGTTAGGTGTAAAATCTAAACAAATGCACCAAATGCTGTTTTCTATTTCTTGCATAGGTAGAAGGTGGTCGATAAAAGATGCAGTAAGTTTTCCTAAATCAAATCCCGTACACAATGGAAGTGACAAATAGATTCAAGGGATTAGATCTGATAGACAGAGTGCCTGATGAATGATGGATGGAAGTTTGTGACATTGTACAGGAGGCAGTGATCAGGATCATCTCCAAGAAAAAAAAAATGCAAAAAGGCAAAATGGTTGTCCAAGGAGGCCTTACAAATAGCTGAGGGAAAAAAAAAGACATGAAAGGCAAAGGAGGAAAGGAAAGATATAACTATTTGAATGCAGAGTTCCAAAGAATAGCAGGGAGAGATAAGAAAGCCTTCCTTAGTGGTCAGTGCAAAGAAATAGAGGAAAACAATAGATTGGGAAAGACCAGAGAGCTCTTCAAGAAAATTAGAGATACCAAGGGAACACTTCATGCAAAGATGGGCACAATAAAGGACAGAAATGGTATGGACCTAACAGAAGCAGAAAATACTAAGAAGAGGTGGCAAGAATACAGAGGAGAACTATACAAAAAAGGTCTTCATGACCCAGATAACCACAGTGGTGTGATCACTCACCTAGAGCCAGACATCTTGGAATCTGTAGTCAAGTGGTCCTTAGGAAGCATCACTATGAATAAAGCTAGTGGAGGTGATGGAATTCCAGTTGAGTTATTTCAAGTCCTAAAAGATGATGCTGTGAAAGTGCTGCACTCAATATGTCAGCAAGTTTGGAAAACTCAGCAGTGGCTACAGGACTGGAAAAGATCAGTTTTCATTCCAATCCCAAAGAAAGGCAATGCCAAAGAATGTTCAAACTACTGCACAGTTGCACTCATCTCACATGCTAGCAAAGTAATGCTCAAAATTCTCCAAGCCAGGCTCCAACAGTACGTGAACTGTGAACTTCCAGATATTCAAGCTGGTTTTTAGAAAAGGCAGAGGAACCAGAGATCAAATCGCCAACACCCATTGGATCATGGAAAAAGCAAAAGAGTTCCAGAAAAACATCTACTTCTGCTTTATTGACTATGCCAAAGCCTTTGACTGTGTAGATCACAACAAACTGTGGAAAATTCTTCAAGAGATGGGAATACTAGACCACCTGACCTGCCTCCTGAGAAATTTGTATGCAGGTCAAGAAAGACAGTTAGAACGTAACATGGAAAAATAGACTGGTTCCAAATAGGGAAAGGAGTACATCAAGGTTGTATATTATCAACCTGCTTATTTAACTTATATGCAGAGTACGTCATGAGAAATGCCAGGCTGAATGAAGCACAAGCTGGAATGAAGATTGCCCGGAGAAATATCAATAACCCAGATGTGAAGAATACCCACAACCCAGATGTGACAACCCTTATGGCAGAAAGTGAAGAACTAAAAAGCCTCTTGATGGAAGTGAAAGAGGAGAGTGAAAAAGTTGGCTTAAAAGTCAACATTCAGAAAACTAAGATCATGGCATCCAGTCCCATCACTTCATGACAAATAGATGGGTTAACAATGGAAACAAGGAGAGACTTTATTTTCTTGGGTCCAAAATCACTACAGATGGTGACTGCAGCCATGAAATTAAAAGACGCTTGCTCCTTGGAAGAAAAGCTATGTCCAACCTAGACAGCATATTAAAACGCAGAGACTTTACTTTGCCAACAAAATTCTGTCTAGCTATGGTTTTTCCAGTAGTCATGTATGGATGTGAGAGTTGAACCATAAAGAAAGCTGAGAGCCAAAGAATTGATGCTTTTGAACTGTGGTATTGGAGAAGACTCTTGAGAGTCCCTTGGACAGCAAGGAGATCCAACCAGTCCATCCTAAAGGAAATCAGTCCTGAATATTTGTTGGACAGACTGATGCTGAAGCTGAAACTCCAATACTTTGGCCACCTGATTCGAAGAACTGACTCTTTGGAAAAGACCCTGATGCTGCATGGGAAAGACTGAAGGCAGGAGGAGAAGGGGATGTCAGAGGATGAAAGAGTTGGATGGCATCACCAACTCTAAGGACATGAGTTTGAGTAAGCTCTGGGAGTCGGGGATGGACAGGGAAGCCCGCCCTGCTGCAGTCCATGAGGTTGCAAAGAGTCGGACATGACTGAGTGACTGGACTGATTCGGATTCATCCTCATCAGATTGAGAGTCCCAGTCCTTTCTGAGAATGCATTTCCATCATTAGCTTAGACCTTTACTCTTACATGCAGTACTTTCCCTCTCAAGTTGGTGAAATCTAGAAGGCGGGATCATATCCTATTCATCTTTAAACCAGCATTCAAAACATAGTGCCAGGCACACCGCGTGTATGTAATGCATGTTGTATGACTTTCACCTCAGTGTCTGTCCTGAAAAGTATTGTCCACACTTACTTTCCAGCTGGCCCCAGCACAAGGTGCCAAGCGGCCATCTCTGTCACTTCAGGACATGAGACCAGCATTGTAGGTCTCTTACCTAAACTTGGGCAGCAATTGGCTCCTTTTTTCTTCCCTTGGTTCACAAAACCGAGAGGGGTCCGCGCAACCCAAGGGGATGTGGGGAAGTCGACTCTGAAACCCTGATTTCTCGGGTCTGTCCGTGGGCAATCCCTTCTGGGCCAGTGAACATTTTCTTCCCTCATATCGTATATATTTAAAAAAAAAAGAAAGCAAGCAGTACCTTCATCTACCACAAAGGTCCAAAATTCATGGTCATGACGTGCACGGTTTTTTTTTTTTTAATTTATTTTATTTTATTTTTAAACTTTAAATTATTGTATTGGTTTTGCCAAATATCAACATGAATCCGCCACAGGTATACACGTGTTCCCCATCCTGAACCCTCCTCCCTCCTCCCTCCCCGTATCATCCCTCTGGGTCGTCCCAGTGCACCAGCCCCAAGCATCCAGTATCCTGCATCGAACCTGGACTGGCGACTCGTTTCATATATGATATTATACATGTTTCAATGCCATTCTCCCAAATCATCCCACCCTCTCCCTCTCCCACAGAGTCCAAAAGACTGTTCTATACATCAGTGTCTCTTTTGCTGTCTCGTATACAGGGTTATTGTTACAATCTTTCTAAACTCCATATATATGCGTTAGTATACTGTATTCGGAGAAGGCAATGGCACCCCACTCCAGTACTCTTGCCTGGAAAATCCCATGGACGGAGGAGCCTGGTAGGCTGCAGTCCATGGGGTCGCTAAGAGTCCGATACGACTGAGCGACTTCACTTTCACTTTTCACTTTCATGCATTGGAGAAGGAAATGGCAACCCACTCCAGTATTCTTGCCTGGAAAATCCCAGGGATGGGGGAGTCTGGTGGGCTGCCGTCTATGGGGTTGCACAGAGTCGGACACGACTGAAGCGACTTAGCAGCAGCAGTAGCAGCAGCATACTGTATTGGTGTGCACGTTTTTTAAAAAAGCAAACAGTGCAAAACACTGACGCCCAAAATGTAACATACAGACGAAAACACATCCACGTGCTACCGTCTTCTCCCGCGATCCAAAGCCTTTGAAAATGAATGGAGAAAAACTGTCTTAGCATTCTATCTCCCACTTTCGACAATATCTATTCGGCAAAAACAAAGCCTAAACAAAAAGTTTTAAAATAAGCATTTAAAAAGTCAATACACTTTTATTTTTGTTACGTGTCTTCTCTTCTTTTGGCTTTTGTAGGGGTTTATTTTAGGTCTTCAAACTGATCCTGCTCGTCCACACGGGTGTAGAAACTGCGACGAATTGGACACGGCTGCCGGAGAGGCGGGGCCGATGTTATGATGTCATCGCCACGGGGCGGAGGCGACAGTGTCTGAGACGAGGCTCCGCGTGCTGCAACGCCCGCTACCCGGCTCTGAGGCAGCGCGAATCCCGGCTAGCGCCTGCTCTTCCCTGTTGGTCCGCCCCAGCCAAGTCCTGCGTGGAGATGGCAGACGACCTTGGAGACGAGTGGTGGGAGAACCAGCCGGCAGGAGCAGCCAGCAGCCCAGGTACCCACTCTGCCCGCGCTCCTACGGGGCCTCCCGCACCCCCAGCCCTTCCGTGAGCCTCAGCCCGGGCCCGCGCAGCCGCTGGGGGTGGCGGCGGTCTGTCCCGCGGTGGTGCGCGCCTCTGTGGGAGCGCGCGAGCGCTACGGAGCAAGTGGGGCAAGAGATATACTAACACGTGAAACAGACAAGTGTGACAGTAACTCAGATCTGCCCTCTAGCCAGGGGGAATCCCTTCCCAAGCTGTTTTCTGTTTTTCCTTATTTCTTAACGGATAAGACAGTTTATGCGGAGACTGGGAGTTTGAGCGTAACGGTTAAGGGTTAACTCCTGGATTAGATTCAGACTGCTTCTGTTCAGGTCGCTCCTACAGCCCTTTAATACTGTTTCGCCTCCTTTTCCTCATCCCTAAAATAAGGGTAATGATGCCAGTTTCGTAAGATTGTCGTGAAGATTAAATGAAGATAACACAAATAATGCCTTTAGCGCCTGGTACATAACATATGCGCAGTAAATAAAAGCTTTAGTTTTTCTTGCTAGCATCATCATCATGTAATTTGGACTTTTAGAACCTGAGACTTGGAGAGTCGCTTGGACTCACGCATTTGACAGCTGAGGAACATGAGACCTAAAGCTATCAAATAACATGACAAGTTCACAAAGCTGGTTGGTGTCAGAAACAAGACTAGAATTCAGTTAACACACTTCGGACGTGTTTATTATGTTGTATGTACCCACTGCCAGTGCAGTGAACATTTTATCCTTGAGTAGATAGCATTAAATAAAGCATTAAATAACTCCTAACCACAGGCTGGCCTTGAATTTTTCAAGTCCCTGGCTTAATATACAATTTTTTTTTTAATCATTCTTCAAGGTCTGCCTCTCTTCTTTACTAGATTCTAAGATTTTTTGAAGAAAAAGCCAAAGCCTAATTCATGTCTGTAGAGTCCACAGGGCCTTGCACATGATTGACAGTTGATACATATTTGCTACAAACACTAATGTTGAAATATCAGTTGAGAAATAGCCATTAAAAACAACAATTCTATTTACTACAGCATTGTTTCCAGAAGGACAGGCTTTAGGTACAACCTGAGCAGATGGCATTTTTACAAAGGTTGACAATATAATACTTCCTTAATTAAACTTCTTGACTCTCTTTGTGGCTTTGTTTTTAGCAGATGTATGTGCTTGAAGGCACAAATACCTTTTTTTGCGGGTTGTGGTATTTCACGTTTAATAACCCCTGCCACTCATAACTGAGGTGTTAAAAACTATATTTCATGGCATGATTGAAGAATAAAGGCTAATTAAGAAGTAAAAATTTTTTGAGTGCAAAGGGGGTCTTAATTCTTGGTTCTAGTCCTTTCTCTTGCCCATTGCCAGCTATATGTCTCTGAAGTTAGTCACCCTTTGAAAAGAAGGAAATTAACATGTATTGAGTATCTACTGTATGCCAGATGTTTTCATAAATATGAATTCATTTAATCTTCATAACATGCTTAAAAAGTAAGCATTTTAATTTAATATTCATAACATGCCTAAAAGGTAAGTGTTACCTTCATGTTTAAATGACAGACAAGGGAGAGATCTGGCAAGAGGTTAGTCAAGAGCACCTGACTTTCAAGATCACACTTTTCCCACATTACTGTGTGGCTTCTCTGGTCCTCAGTGTCACAATCTGTAAAGTGAGGGATCCTTAAAGATCGCCTTTTAAAGGGTTTTACCAACAAAGAGTTTTAAACTTTGAACCTGGATAGAACTGTGAAGTGCTACAGCCTCTCTCATCTAAGTTGCCAGGATTCCCATCAAGGTATGTTGGAGTCTCCAGGATCACCTTACTTTTTAGGTTCTTTCTAAGTGTAAGTATGAGCTTTGAAAATTGCCAACATTAAATTTATCAGAGGCCTTTGCTTTGTTACCTGCTTTGAAGATAGATAAGTGTATGTGCTTCCTTGAGATCTGCTTGGTTGATTAGTTACTGGTGATTTTTCTAACTAATCTGAATAATGTTTATGATTCAGAAGAAATCACAGTTGCACCAATTCAGGTTTCCTAGTCCTACCAGTGTTAATAGAGAAACATCAGTCTAAAATGTGTGAATTATATTTTGTTTTGAAAGTCAAAAGAGAACTAGCGCCTTAAGTCACTGAAAGAAAAGGTTGTAAAATGCCTTTATTCCTGTATGTGTTACACTGTGTGTATGCTCAGTCGTGTCCAGCTCTTTGGGACTTCATGGACTGTAGCCCACCAGGTTCCTCTTTCCATGGAATTTTCCAGCCAAGAATACTGGAGCAGGTTGTCCTTTCTTACTCCGGGGAATCTCCCCAACCCAGAAATCAAACGCGAGCCTCCTGCATTGGCAGGCGGGTTCTTTTTAAAACTGGTGTGTTATGCTACTTGGAGAAGGCAATGGCACCCCACTCCAGTGCTCTTGCCTGGAAAATCCCATGGCCGGAGGAGCCTGGTGGGTTGCAGTCCAGGGGGTCGAGAACAGTCGGACATGACTGAGAGACTTCCCTTTCACTTTTCACTTTCATGCACTGGAAAAGGAAATGGCAACCCACTCCAGTGTTCTTGCCTGGAGAATCCCAGGGACGGAGGAGCCTGGTGGGCTGCCATCTATGGGGTCACACAGAGTCAGACACATCTGAAGCGAATTAGCAGCAGCAGCAGTTTGGCTTTTCATAAGCTGTTGTTTTTCTAGAGTCATTCCTTTTTTTTTTTTTGCACTTAACTTTATCGTGCTTCACAGATACTACATTTTTTTAAACAATTGAAGGTTTGCGTTGACCCTGTGTTGGTTAGCCTTTTTTGGCAATAAATTATTTTTTACTTAAGGTATGTACTCTTTTTATATGTAATGCTATTGCACACTTAATAGAGTACAGAATAGTGAAATGTAACTTTTATACACACTGGGAAACCAAAAAATTCATGTGACTTTCTGTATTGTGATACTCACTTTATTGTGGTGGTCTGGAACTCAACTGAAATATCTCCAAGGTATGCCTGTGCTAGAATCCTGAATCGTACTGGAGCCCAACATGGGACCTGGCACTCAGTAGATGTTTAGTAGATATTAGCTGAATGAGTGAATGCATGCTACAGGACTTTTGGTGATAATGTACACAAGTAGACATACAATTTCTCATCCAGTCTGGACACTTTTGAGAGTGGAAAGCCATGCTCTTAGAGTTTTGCTGGGACTGTCTACTTGAGATGTCTGGTTACCCTGTTGGCATCATCATTGGTGGGGATTGGAGTCATGGCCTAGGACAAGGCAACTGAGAGTTGCCTCTGCTGAGGTGTGTGCTGCCCAGTCTGCCTCAGGCAACAGAACCTAGGAATCCTCTAGTGATTTCTACTATTTCATTTCACTTCATTTCACTTATTTCCTTATTCTCTGTTTTATTCCTTGCCTACCTTAAGAAATTATTGACTTGCATGCTATAGTCCCTGGGGTTGCAAAGAGTGGGACACGACTTAGTGCCTAAACAACTATATGTAATACTGCATAACACATAATTACTGCAATACATACAGTAAACAGTACATGCCGCAGAATCATGATTCCAAAGCATTAGTGCTAAAGTGACCAGGTGCAGTTCACCAAACTGGGCAC
The DNA here is from genome assembly GCF_032452875.1 of Bos javanicus. Classification (NCBI taxonomy): domain Eukaryota; kingdom Metazoa; phylum Chordata; class Mammalia; order Artiodactyla; family Bovidae; genus Bos; species Bos javanicus. The sequence continues at coordinate 44,405,161 of NC_083868.1, forward strand.
TTTCTCAGTGTGAAGCTGAATGTTACCCACATTACGGTTTTTGTGACTTATGGAGCAGAGAATTCTTGCTGTTGGAAGCAGTCAGTCATTCACTAACTGAAGAGAACACTGATTGTTTTCCCTTTTTATTCCAATAATATGCTCACTAAATTATAAAGTCAAGAGTCCAGTAGACAGCTGGGTTTATGAGTCTGCAGCTCCAGGGTTGCATCTGGAGACATGAATTTAGGAATGACTGGCACATATATAACTTACTTTTAAAGAGAATATTTTTAGCAAACTGCAGGACTCTTCGCTTCCACTTCTTTTGAGGAGGGTTTTTCATATTCTTCCCTGGCTTATTCTAAACCTTTGATGCCATCTCTTACTCATCATCTAACTGGAAAACTGAAGTGTGAAGACATTTCTGTGTACACTGCAGGGAGACAGCAGGTAACAATACTGATTTGCACTTGCTGAGTGGTGACTCTTTGCCAGATACTGTTTTGATTGCATTCCATGTACTGGCTCATTTAATCTTCACAGATTATTCTATAACCATGATATAGTTACTATTATCTTCTTTTTTTTTAAGGAGGAAATTGAGGCACTAAGTGGTTCAGTGATTTGCCCAATGTCATTCAGTTGGTAAGTGGAGAGGCACAGATTCATAGACAGGCAGTCAGGAAGCCAGTCTGTGCACTTAAATTTCTCAGTTATTTAATTATCAATGATAACAATTTCACCTCTAAAATAATAGTTTATAAATCTTTTGTTTATATATGCCATTGTTGTCAAACTGTCTGTTAACTCTTAGTCTCCCAAAGTGTACTGTTCTAAAGAACACTGACTACTCAGATGCAAATAAGCCGGTTGCACCATTGGACTTTTCAGAACAGTCTCTTCCCAGACACTCATACTTGGCTCTAGAACACAAGGCTCATATACCTGGCTGTCTTCTTGAAGTCTTTACTTATTTGATGAAATGTTAAATGGAAATGAGGTCCAGCTACTGAATTTTTCCCCAAATCTGCTTTTTCTCCAGACTTCCCTATCTCAGTAAATTCAATCACCAATTAACCAGTTTTGCAGAGGCCTAGGAATATTCTGATTTATTCATTTACTTTTTCCACCTGTTACATCTGGTCTATCCAGTCTTGTCTCTCTCTCCAAAACACATCCTGAATTTATTTTTCCTTTTATTATTATTTTTTGCGTGTTTGTTTACATCATCTGAGTATGTGCTGTCATCCTCGCTTGCCTAAACCTCTGCAGTAAGCTAACAGGGCTCCCAGCTTCCGTCTTGTCCCTCTGTTCTTCACTCAGCAGCTGTAGTGATCAATCACATCACATGCCTGCTTAAACCTGTCAGTGGCTCCCCCGCTGGATTGCTTACCATGGTTGCTATCTGCTGGAACCTACTTACTCTCCTCTAGGTTATGCTGTACCAGCCACACCAGCCTTCATACTGTGCCGCAGCTGACCAAGCTCATTCTGTCTTATCCATTTGCAGTAGCTTCCTTTCTGGGCTGTCCTGAATTTTGAATGGTTGGCCTTTTCTTGACATTAAGACCTAGGTTCAGACATACTAAATAGGAAGCCCTTCCTGTTCAGTCAGTCTAGAGTAGCTATCCACTTACATTATCATGTTATAGTAATCCTCATCAGAGCTATGGTCACCAACTATTATTTTCCTTATTAAACTATTGCAGTCTCCCCACACTAGTACATAAGTACATGTGAACAGAGATTAGTTTATCTTGTTCTTTGCTGTATCCTCAGGGCTACTTAGAAGACACTCATTAAGAATTTGTTCATTAAGAAATTAACTGTTAGTATTTCCCAGCCACATCTTGGAGACTTTAACGTAGGATTTCGACATCTAAAGAAACTTGGTCCACTGGAAGGGTTGTCAACATCCTGCTCAGGCTTTTGTTAAACTTGGCAGGTGTTGCTTTTCTCTTTCTGAAAATGTGTTAGAAGTCCATGTTTTACAACTGTGTCTACTACCGTTTCATTCTAACCACATTTGGGTTTAGTTTTTAACTTATGTTTTGAAATTCTGTATTTGAAAGGACAGAAGACTTTTGCTTTGTAAATGAGCTGGTAATTCCCACTAGTGATGGCTTTTGTCACCTAAAATCTTTGTGATTGTTCATTTTGTTTGAAATTGCTGAAGTAAGCATTATAAATATTTTTGTTGTAATACTACTTTATCCTTTAAAAAATCACATTGCTTTATGCTAAGTTCCTTCTGGAAATGGTGAAGCTGGGGCACACCTTGGATTTTTTAAGCCTAAATAGCTTACATTTTTGTGTTTTTTTGCTTTTCTAACACCAAAGTTAGGCCTTATAGCATTAATTTTACCTATAGGCATACATGCATGGTAGATGTTGTAAAGCATTGTCTCTGCATGTAAAATTCAGACTGGGAATATTTGCAGTTGATGTTGATAACATACATCAGAGGATCAATTTCAGAGCTTTGTTGTTTTCAAAATCATTTATTGAGCTGTCATGCTTGGCCCTCTTTTCAAAATTGCAATGGAGTTAGAGGAAAAAACATAATCTGTTTACCTTATGAAATTTACACATTGATATGGTTCAAACAAAATGCAAGTAATATTATTTTAAGACAGATGTTTAAGGGCAGAAAACAGGGGTAGGATAAATTTTAAAAAGAAAGAGGAGAGAGCATACAACATTTTTGTTCTGTACTTGAAGATTGTAACAAATGGACCAAGTTTTACTTTACTGTACACAATTTCTATGATTCTTGTAAATGATTGAACAAGCCGGGTGTGTATGTATGCATGCATGCTCAGTCATGTCTGACTCTTTGAGACCTCATGGACTGTAGCTCGCCAGGCTTTTCTGTCCATGGAATTTTCCAGGCAAGGATACCAGAGTAGGTTGCCATTCCCTTCTCCAGGGGATCTTCCCGACCCAAGATCGAACCCATGCCTCTTGCGTCTCCTGAATTGGCAGGCAAATTCTTTACCACTGCTCCACCTGGGAATCCCTAAAGAAGTGGTTCTTGACAACAATTATGAATGTTTAAAGGTGCAGATTTACACATCTTTCTCTAAATTACATGTATAGTAGTTCCGCTGTCTTAGAAAATACCAGGAATTTAGAAGGCCTAGAAATAGTTTGTTTCCCCACTCAGATTTAGCAGTAGCACATTTCATTATTTTGTGACATGAATCCTTTGACCTATTCTTATCTGATGTTCTTTAGTTGAACACTTTAGTGCATATGTGGAAGTATACATTTTACAAAAGACATCACAAGCAAACTTGAAATATAGTTTTTTCATTTTCATCAGCTTTTATGGAATTTTTAATCACATTCTTAAATTGCTAGCATTGCTTTTACCAATTAGTTGATTAAGCTCTTCTTAAGTTGTTGAGTTCCTTGTTAGTCTAGATCACACTAGAACAGTGGTAAGGAAACTTTTTTTGTAAAAGGCCAGATAGTAAATAGTTTAAGCTGTGTTGGCCAGTCAGTGTCACAGCTACTCAACTCTGCTATTGTAGCATAAAAATGATCATATAATAAATATGTAAACAAATGAACATGGCTGTGTTCCAATAGAATGTTATCTATAGACAGTGAAATCTGAATTTCATGTAATTTTCACATCTCACAAAATATTCTTGATGTTTTTTCCTATTTAAAAATATCAAAACTATTTTTAACTTGCAGAACATACAGAAAGACAGTGGGCTGAATTTGGCCTGTGGGCTGCAGATCCCTGCCTCAGACTCAGTGTTAGACCCCCAGTGTTAGGACACATATCATTTGAAACACGTCCCAAGAGAATTCCACATCACATCAGATACTCCATTACTTAGCCCTTAATTACCAGTCATGTATTAGATCAGTCATTTTCCTCTTAAAATCAGACAATTGATTCTAAAAAGTTACAAGGAGATCAGTTCAGAAATCACTGAAGTTAAATAAATGAAGAGCCGAGAAAAGACTCCAGCATACAAATATCAGGTTGTTAAACTTTTCTTTTTTCACAATTTGAATGTATCTTTGTTTACTTGTATATTTATCTGTTTTAAAATTTAACCTAATAAAAGCACTCTAAAATTATTAGGATAGCTTCTTTTATTTTTATTTTTACAAGGAGCATATTTCTGCAGAAACAGGATTATGCTCAGGAGACAGAATTCTTTATATTTTGGTTGTGTTACAGGTCAAACACCATTTTGTTGAACTTACCCTGGTTGTAAGTTGTTCATGCATTTTTATTATATTACATATTGCTTTAAAATAAGAAGTATAGTTTTTGGCTGGTAATCCTTTTGTTAGAATAGATTTTGTTATTTTAAAGACCTGTCTAAATAGTATTCAGTTCAGTTCAGTCACTCAGTCGTGTCCAAGTCTTTTCAACCCCATGGACTGCAGCACGTCAGGCTTCCCTGTCCATCACCAACTTCCAGAGCTTGCTCAAACTCATGTCCATCGAGTCAGTAATGCCATCCAATCATCTCGTCCTCTGTTGGCCCCTTCTCCTTCTGCCTTCAGTCTTCTGCAGTATCAGGATCTTTTTCAGCGAATCAGTTCTTTGCATCAGGTGGTCAAAGTATTGGAGCTTTAGTTTCGGCATCAGTCCTTCCAGTGAATATTCAGGACTGATTCCCTTTAGGATTGACTGGTTGATCTACTTGAAGTCCAAGGGACTCTCAAGAGTCTTTTCCAACACCACAGCTCGAAAGCATCAATTCTTTGGCGCTCAGCCTTTGTTATGGTCAAACTCACATCAATACGTGACTACTGGAAAAGCCATAACTGACTATACAGACCTCTGTTGGCAAAGTACTGTCTCTGCTTTTTAATTTGCTGCCTAGGTTTGTTATAGCTTTTCTTCTAGGGAGCAAGTATCTTTTAATTACATGGCTGCAGTAACTGTCCGCAGTGATTTTGGAGCCCAAGAAAATAAAATCCATTTAAAGATGGATTTCTGCTGCTCACTTGCTCATCTTCAAGGTAAAATATTCCCAGGGTGTTGTGTTTTTCTGTGAGTACTGTTGGTGCTTGTTTTGCCTGTTTTGTTTCATGCTTCTTTCCAGTCTGTTTGGGTTCCACCCTACGAGGTTCAGTGTTTCCTCTTTATATTAGCATAATTATCAGTGTTGAATGTTATGCAGCATAACTGCTTTTCCTGACCCTGTCATGTACCATTGCCATCTCTTAGTACATTTCCTCACTTAATTCTTGACTGAATGGCTTTTCTGTCCCTCATTCACTCATTCTCTGTTTGCCGAATATTACCTGCTAATATCAGGCACGGTCATAAGCACCCTCCACTTTTTCCCACTTCACCATCTACCTATTACTGCCCTGTACTTCCTTCTGAACTGTCTCGTATTATTGTTATGTCAGAGGGTTATTATCTTTTGTAGTCCTTCCTTCCATTGTTCTCTTACTGCTTTCCTTTAGCTTAGACTTTTCCACTTGGTGTTTTTAATCCAATTAACCCCCCTACCTTCCCCTTTTGCCACTTGCCTGCTGACTGCTGCACGTCATCCCTCTTTTTGACTTGCATAGCTCAGTGCTGCCCAGGCTTTCAGCCCCTTCTCCTCTTCCCTGAAATTGAAGTGGGCCCCAGGGGCATTTGTATAGTGACATCAGTGCACTGGAGCGGGCTTGGCTGGATGAATGTGGAAATGGCAGTTCCTTTGCTCCTGCTCTGCTGACTGCATCCCAGGACAGTGAGCTAAAGCACTGTCCTTAACCAGGAGTATTTCTTCCAGGATTATGCCTCCAGTTCTTGGTGCCATAGTACAGAAAACCTTGCGTCATGCTCTTCTAGAATTTATTTTCTGGCCGAAGCTTTGTGAGATGTAACTGTGTCCCGTGTCAAAAATACATTTGTCTTAAAACATCATTGTGTTACTCTGCCCACACTAAATTACAGACACACCTTTCTGTAGATTTAGTGAGTTTTTAGTGTGAAGAAAATAACTAGTTTACTGCCAGGAACCTGAGCAGTGCCTTGTAGAGGATTGGTTGAATTCAGTATTTTGTAGTTGGACGTAGTCATGGATGATCAGAACTTAAGGAACCAGGGGAATTATTTAGCTTTTCTGTTTTTGCATTCTGGAAACTCAGGGCCTAGGCTAATGAATGCCAAGCTCTGTGCCAAATGAGTGAAAAATTTGAATTGGAACTTGAGTCTCCTTATCATAAGCTTTTGTTGAATCAAGTGCTTTTTCTATAGTGTTGGTTCAGATATAATTTAAAAAATGTCATATGAGATGATAAAAATTTTTTTTAAACATCCAAGACAGTGATTCATATCTCCCTAAAAGATCTCAGTATTAGTGACCTTTGACTCTCAGGTGTCCTGATTACTATAGAAAGTAAAGATATCTAAAATGGTTTGCTTTTCAAGCCTAGCAGTGAGATTCCATGACCTGGTATATACAGGAGGGGCAACTTACTAGGAAAAGAAGGACAGAAGACTGTGCCTGCAGGCAAGTGTACACACTACCCCAGCAATTACCAGGTAGGCCACAAAAAGGACGTGTTTGGCTGTTACTCATTTTTGTTGTTCCTTTCCTTCTTGTAACTAAGAAGAACCATTTTTTTTTTTTTTCCCCCCTCCTGGTCAAAAGAAGTCATAATTTCAGACCTTAAAGTATGATTTTAATCAACCTGCCATTTTTAATCTGACTTTCTTGAAGCAGAGTAGGAATTCTTGCTACCACATATTCTTAGCAAAGTTCTGTGGAATGAAGAATTACTTTCAGGTTCGCCAGAAAATTTTCAAAGTATTCCAACAAATCCAGTCCTGTTTTGGGCTAATGTCCAGCTTTGGGTTGCATTACAAGTAGGATGGCAAGTTGGGAGGATTTGGGGTGTGTGTCTGGGCCTATGATTTTATGAGTATGTGTATGCATATACATACATAGGTGAAAGAATGTAGTTGTGCTGCTCCTTCAGGATGGTATTCACCAGGCCCAGCAGCCTGTGAATGAACCATCTGTCTGTCTGCTCTCACCTTTTCCTGGAGAGGTTGCCCTTCATCTTTGTTCTTCCATGCTAATAACTCCAGGTTCCCAGATATTTCTGTCCGTGAATGTATCCAGGCACTGCATTGGCACGACTTACCTTTTTCCTCCCAAGTGGAGGAAAGTATTAGAGGTGACAGTCCTTATGATGTGTAGCTTCCCACAGCCAGTCTTATCCATAGGCCCTGGGGGAGCTTTAGGGGAAGGCTTAGTGATGCCTGTAGATTTTGGTTTAGGGATCCGTGTTGGAATTCTCTGCTTGCGTACCTCCTTGATCTTGAATTAAACAGAAAAACAGAAGGTAGTTAATAGTACAGTTGGTAGAGAAGCAGACATTGTTGAGGACATAGAGTCAGATTGGAGATTTTGGCTTTTTTGAAAACACTAGGTTCTAGGGACATATCAGATTAAGGATTGTCATGTTGAAGAAAAAAATTCAGTTAAACAATTCACCAACATGAGTTAAGTGTGTGCTTTGTTCAAGATTCTCAAGTGTAGGTAATGTTAGATACAGAGATAAATAGCTTATGTTTCTTGCTTTTTAGCAATCATGGTATAGTGGGAGATAAACAAGAGATGTGTCCCAAATTCATCTCAAAGTTTAATGAGATTGCCAGAGAAAGGTGAATTTCAAATGAGGGGTCTAAGAGAGCTTCATCAAGAAAGTAACATTTATCTTGGGCCTCCAAAGACTAGGGGCTTCCCTGGTGGCTCAGAGGGTAAAATGTCTGCCTCCAATGCTGGAGACCTGGGTTTGATCCCTGGGTCGGGCAGATTCCCTGGAGAAGGAAATGGCAACCCACTCCAGTACTCTTGCCTGGAAAATTACATGGACAGAGGAGCCTGGTAGGCTACAGTCCATGGGGTCGCAAAAGTCGGACATGACTGAGCAACTTCACTCACTCCAAAGACTAGTAGGATTGTTAACAGCAGAATGGGAGAGCATTCCAAAGTAAAGGAATACTTTGACAATGTTCCTAAGGTAGGAAATTGGATACAGTTGAGAAATGGAATGACTTTAAATGAGGTTGTGTTTGGGAAACAGAATGGGAATGTAGACTAGGGCTAGATAGGGGAAATTGTACCTGATTCTATAGACTGTGTGTGTGTGTGGGGGGGGGGGGTGGGTGGTGGTAGGGGAATAATAAGGACTTAGGCTGAGGGAAGACATATTGTGGAGGTACAATTGAACTAATATTTGTCCACAGCATATGAAGGGTGAGAGAGGAGTCACAGGTTGAATGATCTTGACTGGGAAAGTAGGTTGTGGAGTGTGAAAGAGTAAAGGCTTGATATAGTTATATTTGCTTGGAAATATACTCTTATTTATTTAGGAAAAATATTCTTGATTAAGAATACGTGTTGGTAAAGAGACGGGAAAAAGGTCTCAGGTAACTGCAGTTCTCCCATTATAACCCACAGGGATGACGATGATGAAGACAACTTCCCCCGTTTTGTTGCATTGTTCTTTCCTTGCTGTGACCTCAAAAATAGAAATCTTTTAAAAATGCATTGTCGTTTTCATCATATATTCCAAATAGTGTTTTTACAGAAACCCTTTTTGTGTTGTTTTTTATTCTGTAGAAATCTGTTTACACATTTTTATTATACTGATAAAAGTACAGTAAAGTCCCATGGTCTCTTTATGTAAACATTCACTTGTTTTAAGTGCCCCCTAACTATTAATAGCAACCACATTTGGGTTTTCAAATAAATACTACACAGACTTGGCTAGAAAATATGAATCCTTCAATAAAGTATAAACTATATGAGGAATATGCTTTCTTTTGGTACAGCCTTCTCTATGCCTAGGCACTAGGAGAGTTGTTAGGCTTTAGTGTTCTGACATTTTTTTTAATACTTAGTCCTAAGCATGGCAACCCACTCCAGTATTCTTGCCTGCAGAATCCCCATGGACAGAGGAGCCTGGTGGGCGAGACTAAGCACAGCACAGCAAGCATAGCAAATGAAGTATTGACACTCCGATATCATTCTCCTGCCAGGAAATAATCACAGATGCAGGCAAGGCTCTTTGTTTTAGCATTATTTATAACAGTGAAAAGTGGACATAGTTTAAAGCTGTAATAATCAGTATAGAGTAAATGAATTACACTGTAATCACATGAAAATATTATGCTGTCTTTAAATAATGATGCTTTTGATGATATAGAAAACTGTTTACTGGAAATGTTAAAAGCAGGATTTAAAACCGTATACACGCTTTAACTGTGTGTATTTGAAGAGAAAATACTAGGAGAAAATACACCAGTGGGGAGATCAAACCAGCCAATCCTAAAGGAAATCAACCCTACATATTCATTGGGAGGACTGATGGCTGAAGCTGAAGCTCCAGTACTTTGGCCACCTGATGAGAAGAGCCAGCTCATTGGAAAAGACACTGATGCTGGGAAAGATTGAGGGCAATAGGAGAAGGGGACGACACAGGATGAGATGGTTGGATGGCATCACAGACTCAATGGACATTAGTCTGAGCAAACTCCAGGAGATAGGGAAGGACAGGAAAGCCTGGCATGCTTCAGTCCCTAGGGTCGCAAAGAGTGAGGCACAACTTAGTGACTGAACAACAACAAATCAGTGGTTAACTCTGGTTAGTGGAGTTATAGTGTTTTTTGTTTTTCTTATATCTTCTCTACACACTACATTTTCTGTAATTAAGTATATAATTCAAAAAAAACACACTAAGTTATATTACAGGATAAAAAAGGAAAGAAATATTTAAGAGATCAGGACATTTCTGTGAACATCAACATATTGTGCAAACCATGAGTAAGTCAGCTGACCTTAAAACCACAGCATTAATAATAGCCTTTACAAAATAGGTTTCAGTGATGTCCTTTAACTTTGTCAAGATTTAGATCAGTTGTCCTGTTCAGTGTACAAAAATCTGTGTTGGGATTCTACTTAAATTGTGGATTCTTCGGCCTTACCTCTGGAAACTGTAATTCATTTAAATGTCTATGAACGCACCCAGGAATCTGCATTTTAAATAAACTCTCAAGGTGATTTATCTGATGCAGGGTGGTCAGCCTGACATACTTTGATAAACACTGCCATAGTTGAATCTCATTTAGATATAAGCTTTAAGGTTTCTTTCATCCTAGAACTCTTGTCTGCTTGGGTGTGGGAGGTTTAGTACTGCAGAAGGCCAGTGTTTCATGGCCCAGTGGTCCTAGATGCTCATCAGAACCACCTGAGGGCTTTTAAAGCACTGCAGATGCCCAGATCCCATCTCAAAATCTCCCGACTCAGATTGTCTAGGAATGTGGAATGAGCACCACAGGTTAGTCAGAACTGAAATCTGTCCAATAAACTAATTGATATTGAAGACAGTATTGATGGGTCCTGTTTCTGGTGAGCTGTACTGATACATGTTTGTAAAGACAGCATGGCTTGGAATGGTCATTGGTAGGGTCAGCTGCCTGAAAGTTAGTGGGTTCCCATTGTTTCTACACCATTGATGCTGCAAGTTGATTTTGGTTTTCTTGATAACTCTTGATCTCACTTCATAGTTTTTACCTTTAGATGGCAGCAGAGGCTAGTTATATTATTAGCACAACTCTAAATTTCATTTCCAAATCTTAAAAAAAAAACAAAAAACTATTTTTTTTTTGTTTGTATGAATTTTATACTTGGACATGTTTCAGTAAATGAGGTAGAGAGCGTTAAAATGTGTCATCTCTTGGATCATTTTTATAGAACACTATGTCAAATAGCTCCAAGAAAGCTTTATCCAAATTTGGAGAGCATATTGTAGGAGGAATCGATGCATATGGCTCTTTTAAGACCACACAGTGAATAAGAATTGGAGGTTCCTGGGTTTCATCAGAAAGCAGATGTCTTGGAGGAGATTAAGCAAGTTGGAAAGCTCATTCATAGAAGAAAAGTCTGTGGTTTTTTTTTTTTTTTAATGTTTAACTCAGTTTAACATGGAGATTGGGGTTTGGAATGGATTACAAGTTTAAAAGATGCTGAGTTCAGAGAGGCAGAGGCCTCACTTATATTTAGGTAACAGTAGAAAGAAAAGGAGAATTTATTAAGTTCTTAAAATGTTAGCTTGTTTAGCCTGTGAGTTCTTAAAAGAAATGGAGCTATCTATATGATTGTGATTACAGCAAGTCATGAGATGGCAGTGAGCCTTAATGACCAAAAGAAGTACTGAAAGGTGAAAATGTTTTATTCAAAATCTCAATTCTTCAATCCAATTTCTACTTGATCCTTGTGCTCCTTCACACTATCTTGGAGGGCAAACACTAGAACAAAAGTAGTTTCCTTGTATGAGGAAACTATCAGATCCTAGTTATATAGCTGGAGTCAGAATGTTTCCTTTCTTCTAAATGAAATTAACTGTGTAAGTACTTTGAACTTTTTGGAGATGTATTGGCAACATATTGTATAAGAAAGCTGTGTTCCATCAGGAGTGTTCTTGACTCCAGGGACTGCAGGGCCCTCATTACACCTTTAACTCTAGAGGTTGAAAGGCTCAGGACTTCCAGAGACCATGAGTGGTTTTCATCTGTGGTCACTGGGGTAGGCAAGGGAGGGGCAGGTTCAGGGCTGCCTGACTTGCTTAGGGACCCAGCTATGGAATGCTTGGTCAAGGCCCTGGTCTTATCAGAATGACAGTGTTTTGTATTTTTGTTTTTATCTCTGTTTATGGGAAAGTACATAAGTAATGATGATGGATATGGTGATGAAAAGAAGGAAATACTAAATTGAGAAAAAATGTCTTTGGAATATTATTGCCTTCTTTTGTCTTTTGTATTGTTTGGTAAATCACTGATAATTTTTTTTTTTAAAGGAAACAACAGATAATGAATCTGGCAGATAGCCCAGAATTTCATATGCTGCTTTGGCTTCTTTCTCTTGATTTTTCTCAGAACTTCCTCATTATACAATAAAACTTTGTCACTAAAATTTTAGTTTTATATGGCAAACGGTCCTTCTAAAGGAAACTCTGTAGTTTCATTAGCTCATTCCCACTAATGTCTTGTGAGAGAACGTTTGGTTTTAAATAGAACTGCTGTGCTGTGATTTATATTTAAGAGTTGTCCAGTTTCTGAGGTGAAGGCTAGAGGAAATTGATGCCTTCGTTTTATAATGTAACATGGTTTGTGGTTGTACCTAGTCACCTCCCAGTCTTTCTGTGGTAATTACACCATGGGCAGTCTAAGAATAAGCATCGAAATACAGTTTTCAAAAATCCTTCCTAACCTAGTTACTTCCATTTTTGTGTCCAGACACATAGCATCCCATTTAGAAATAGGATGTTCAAATATACTAACCTTGAACTGTTTTATCCCCTTTCTTTTTATTCATCTGTCAGGTTTTTCACCTCAGCTTTTTTTCTTTTTCTTCTATTTTGGTACCCACTCCCCTCTTTCTCATTCCCTTACATACACCCACATAACTTTTAAAAATCATCCTCCGGCTTATATTTTACAACAGCCTTGGGTTAGTGACTAGAGCACTGGGTGTGGCGCCAGGTAGACCTGGGTGGGTCTCGATTCTGGTTCTGGCACCACTGTCTGTGTGTGCTTGATCAAGCCAGTCAGCCTGTGGCCGACCGTAGTTTCCTCATCTTGTAACCCTTAGGATTAGACTGCCGACTTACAAGTTCCTTAGGGGGTAGAGATACTGTGTAGGAAAGTCCCTAGCGTATCCAAAGTGCTAGTTGTTACTAATGTCAACATTATTATCTTTGCTTTTTTCTTTTCTTTTTTACTTGTCTTTTTCTTTGTATCTGTTCTTAAGGTACTCATTTCTTGATCATAACGATAATTTATCTTCTTTGGTTATTTTATGTTTCTTGTTTTTCTGCTTTATCTCTTGCTCTCCCATCTCTCCAATTAATTCTTGGAAACATATTGCTAAGCATAGTTCCAGCTGTTGACCAGGCAGTGCCAGTTACTGGGCTGTGTTTCTAACCACCTCTGGCCCAGAAAACCTTCAGATATCCTTTTCTGTCCTCATCCTGCTTAGTCTATTCATTGTCTTTCTTTTTTAGAGTTTATTTGAAAACATATTCTGTCTTGTCTTTTTCTGTCTTTTAATTGTTCAAAAATTGAAGCAGTTATACCTTCTATAATGCCCTTTGACCCTGACATTCAGTGATTCTATGAAAACAACAAATGCAATTCAACTGTGGCCCCCAGGTGTGTTGTTAGACCTGTGCACTTTTGCTGAGCTCCTATTACCAGCAGTATTTAAGTCCTGGATACTGTAATACAGTGGTTCTTAACTTTTATAAACCCAAGAATGAGCCAGGCAACTTGTTAAGACGCAGATTCCTTGCATTGGACTTCACAGGTTTGGGTATGTGGAAATCTGTGGAGGCCTTGGTAATTCTGATAAATGCGATCAGTGACTGCATTTTGAGAAACATTAATATGAGAGTTTCAAGCCATAAATGACAGCTTATTCTTATTCAAGAGATTATAGGATTATAGTGTAAGAGGGGTGACAAAAGACTATAATGAGGCAAAATTAAGTGCTATAATAAAAGTATAAACAGAAATGTTTTGGAAACTCAGAGGAAAATTGAGAAAAATAATTTTCTGGAGGAATTGACACTTAAGGTAGGAGTAAGATTTCAGTAAAGGAACGAAGAGAGAAGAGCGTTATTGTCCGAGGAACTGCATGAGCAAAGGCATAGCGCTAGAAGGCCTGTGGTGTGTGAGGAGATGGTCAGTACAGCGTCCTGGTGAGGGCACACATTATGTCCAGAGTTTCAAAGGGAGAGGAGGTGACAGGTGGAGGCCTGATGGAAAGTTTGGATTTGGGCCACTCAGTAATGTAAGTGCTAAATAAGTGCGGTTTTGAGGCGAGGGACTGGAGAATTGCCATGGTCAGGACAGTGCTGTAGAAAGATCACCAGCAACACAAGTGAAGGTTGTATTAGAGGTATGGGGTTAAATCCAATAGTTTAACTATTTTACAGTAGCATCTGTTCTGAAGTCTGGTTGTGGGGAGTACTAGCACACATAAAAGAGAGAGGGCAGAGGGAGAAATACCAGGGCAGAGTGGTCGGCTGGATCTAGAGGATGAGCAGAGATATGGAGAATAGGACTCAGATGTTGACCCTGGGTGACAGGGAAGGTGGTGGACCACCACCAGAAGTGAGACAAAGCAATCCAGAGAGCAGTCTGAGAGTGACAGAGCCCAGGGGTCTAGGCACATGCCCAGTTTGAAGTGCAGTCCCATCTTCCATGTGCAGCTGTTTGGTAGGCATTGAAAACTTGGAGATGCTGCTTTGAGAATCATCATAGAAAAACTGCTGATACCATTCAAGTGGCTGAGGCAGCCCAGGGAGAAAATGTGATTCCCCCTCACCTGCCACTTTTTCCTTCTCCCAGCGTGGGTACTTCTGTATACTTTTCCCAAAGCCTGAGAGGTGAGTTTTATGCCCACATTCCCACTACAAGGCTGCCTGTCTTATTAACTGATAAGAGTGTGACTAGTTCTGAGAGTAGCCCTCTAAGGAGACATTTCTTTCCGGTACTTGAACAATGCACAGTGATTGAGCCGTTTTCCAGGCATTGATTGGCTCTCAGAGGGGAGGGAAACCCTGCCCCTCTCCTGTGGTCACCAGGCTGGCCCCTGGGCCATTATGTTTGGGCTGAGGAGACAGATTACTTAAGCTTGCAGTCTCTGAGGGGGTCTGCCACTCCTTAGCACAGGGGTGTTCAGTAACTACAGGATGGTCCCCCTTAGCACATTTCCTTCCTTATTGGCAGTCTGAGAACGCCTGGAATAGAGCCATAGTTGATAGGTCGGCCTAAGAAAATAGTATTAATTGTCCATTGTTCTCCCTAGTCCTCTCATTACGCTTCTTAGAAGCTAAAATCAGCAACTCCAGCAGCATTTACATTTTCTAAAATTTTTGCAATATATATGCATTATTATAATCAGAATAAACTTTTATATAAAAAATTGTGCTGCTTGTGTCTGTCACTGTGAGAGAGATTGTCCTTCTCAGAGTGATCCCAGCTACCCTGAAGGGACCCGTCAGGTGTTTAAATGTTTCTCATGTAATGGACTCTTTAGGGATCTATTGCAGTTTTAACTCCTCTTTCTATAAAATGATATTTCTCTGAGGCCTCAAAACTGACTGGTATCAGTGAATTTAAGCAAGAACTCCATTAAAAGATAGAGAACAGAAAAGGAATAGCTCTTTTTTTAAAAAAGAGAAGGGGAAAAAACAGCCAACTGACTAAATGGTAAAGGCTGGTAAATTGTTCTTGAGGAATTGCTTTGAGTGGCTGCATTGAAGCAGGTCTTTATATGTACTTAATTGTAATGAGGGGCTTCCCTGGTAGCTCAGGCTTCCCCGGTGGCTCAGATGGTAAAGCATCTGCCTGCAAAGCAGGAGATCCGGGTTCGATCCCTGAGTCAGGAAGGTCCCCTGGATAAGGAAATGGCAACCTGCTCCAGTACTCTTGCCTGAAAAAGCCCAGGGACAGAGGAGCCTGGCAGGATACAGTCCATGGGGTTGCAAAAAGAGTCAGACACAACTTAGCAACTAAACAGCAATTGTTGTGAGAGATAATTGGAGATCAATATGAAGATTTTTCTCTAAAATGACAATTTTATTTGTGATAACTCCCTAAGTTTACAGTTATTTAATTCTGAATTGGAAGCAGAATTTAGAGACTGACAAGGTTGAACCCTGGGCTTCCCATGTGGCTCAATGGGTAAAGAATCTGCCTACAATGCTGGAGATGCGGGTTTGATTCCTGAGTCAGGAAGATCCTCTGGAGGAGGGCATGGCTGCCCACTCCAGTATTCTTGCCTGGAAAATCCCATGGACAGAGAAGCCTGGCAGGCTACAGTCCATGAGGCCTCAAAGAGTCGGACATGACTGAAGCGACTGAGCATGCATGCATGCAAGGTTGAACCCTAACATTTCTCCCCGAGCTCAAAAAATACACAGTTCTTTTTTTGTAAAGTGATTTTGGGACCTTAAATCTTTTCTTATAAGTCATGATGCTGCTTGAGAAATGGAAACCCTAAATTAGGGTATGCCATCCCAGGAAGATTTTCTAGGGTTCTGCAAAGGCAGAAGTCTCACCACCTCTGGGCTAAGCTGGTGGTGCTTGTCTTTTTGATGACTAGACCTTGATCCCTAGATTGCCTTCTCTGGAGATTTTGGGTCAGGACTGTCAGGACTGTCAACGTGGCCACCTGCTTACAAACTTTGATGTGTGTGGTTGTGATGTTGCTTCTGTGGATCATTGTCACTCATTTCTGATGCTTTTCACTCCAGCCACCTCTGAGGAGATCAGGTACCTCTGGTCTTCACAGACTGATAGCCTGTCCAAACTCATTCTTCACTCCTGGAGTTTGTGCTTTTGCCTGCAGACTCCTGTTTTAGGATAGAGTGGGGTTGGACTGCAGCTTTAGTGCTCCCTGACAACTTGTACCTCTCCTTGGTCTTGCTTTCTCGCATCTTTTATCTGCAGCATCATCCCCAGTCAGTCTTTCCCAAGCCTGCCCATTGGTGTGGGGCTTGGCCTTTCACCTTCATTAGCTCTTAACAGTGGTCTGTAGATGGGAGGAGTTGAAAGAAGAGGCAGATTGCTGCTCTTGTCTATGGTGATCTTGGAAGCTTTCAGAAGAGGTCAAGCTCGAGCCAGACCTTTCACTGTAGATCACTAGATTAGAGCAGAGAATTCTCTCCAGGTAGAGCAGTGGGGTGGAGAAGGCAATGGCACCCCACTCCAGTACTCCTGCCTGGAAAATCCCATGGACAGAGGAGCCTGGTAGGCTGCAGTCCATGGGGTCGCTGTGGGTCGGACACAACTGAGCGACTTCACTTTGACTTTTCACTTTTATGCATTGGAGAAGGAAATGGCAACCCACTCCAGTGATCTTGCCTAGAGAATCCCAGGGACGGGGGAGCCTGGTAGGCTGCCATCTATGGGGTCGCACAGAGTCGGACACGACTGAAGCAACTTAGCAGCAGCAGCAGAGCAGTGGGGAAGAAGCAGGGAAAAGCCCCGTGTGTGTATGTAGGGGTGTTCCGAGTGTTCTGGCTGAAGCGGCAGACTGTGAGGCAGAGAATAGGCAGCTAATGTTAGGTGCCCGGTCTGTGTTCTGAGCTGGATTAGATACGATTTATTATGCTTCCCCTTTGCGCTGAGATAGCTTCATCTCTAAAATTGTGATGATATCCACTTTACAGGGTTATTACGAAATAAAATAACAGTGTATAAAGCATTAGTTTTCTCTATCTCACTACCCAGAGAACGTCTTTGAGGACAGAGTGCCCTAGCATGGTAGTCAAGGACCTTCAGGTTCTGACAATACTGTGCCTTTTGCATCTTGTTATTCAGTCGCTCCATCGTGTCTGACTCTTTGTGACCACTCCCCAGCCGTGTCAATGTCAGCCACACTGCATCACTCACTGTTCCTCGAATGCTGGTTTTCTGCTCTCCTGCCTGCCCCCGCACCTCTGCTCTGAGAACCTTCTGGAATCTCTGTCCCAGTTTTCCTTCTCTCTCAGACAGCTACCTCTCCTCCAGTCAGATCCTATCTGTGTCTGAAACCTGACCCCTGAACCCTGTCCAGGGTAATCTATTCCTGCTCCAAAGGCCTATAGAACTTGCTATCTATAGAATTCCTTTTCTGTATTGTGCTCTTAATTACCTTTTAAGGTAGTTCTCAACTCTTGCCTTAGATTCTAAATCTTATCACCTGCATAGCTGTCTTGCACAGCAATGAGTAAATATTGGGTGTTTCATAAATGTTTGTGGGTTCATTCTTGTAAGTGATTTGTTGAGGAATGAATGGTGCTTGTATCCTCATAGAAGACATAGAATCACTTGTAATGATTCTGTATTATAAGCTAATACAAATGGGATTGAAACGCCTCACAGAAGACTTTAGAAAGTTCTAAACAGTAAAGGGTTATTTCTTAAGTTCTTAGGAATCCTGCTGAAACCCACCTTTCCCCCATTTTGCCCACCAAAGCAAAGTTGGTTGGTTGTCTAGACTTCTATTTCTTCCAAAGGCATGTGAAGAATGGAAAGCTCATCTGAAAATACTGGTTTGTAGTATGGTATCTTTGAAAGAGACAAAGGTAAAAGGTATTAATACAAACAAAAACGTTCAAATATGCATGTGCTCTAGGCCTGTCTATCAAATTAGTAGAAACAAGCCTTATGCAATGAAACTCCTCAGCGCAGATTTTTAAAGTTGCTTTGAGGCTTATTTTAGTCTGGTTCCAGATTCTCATCTCTGTATATCAGATATAGGAAGCTCTTGAAGCTCAGTGAATCTTTCTCCTTAGCACCCACCCCGTTCAGTTTGTCACTATCGGTGGATTGATCCGTTGTGTCCACTGTGGTTCTTTGAAGAGGAGACACTAATGCTGAGATGCTGTGATGTCACTGAGACAGGGGTGCTATGTCAGTAATCTTACTCCACCCTTCCAGAGGCCTAAAGAATGGCAGAGAGTGAGACAGCCTTTGTAGATCTGTAGGGCCTATTGTTGATTATTCAGAGATGACTAGCCTTTGAAAAAGAAACAAAACTGATAGGCAAAAAAAAAGGGTGTGTTTTAGATAACCTCACAAAAATATCATACAGAACCACTTGGCTATGTGGGAAAAGGAACTCACTAAAATACAACTTTCAGGCTTTCAAAAAATTATCTCACATAACTCGATAAATTTTATTTCTCTTGACCAGTAATTTTGTGACAAAAATAAATTTGAAAATGAGGCCACAAGAGGATTATCTGTCAGATTTCTGACTGCAGTGCTAAAGGTTAGCCCAGATTATATTTTTATGGCACTGTTCTAAGTGTTGTAAAACCTGGTGTCCTGATAGAATATTGACAGAGTTGTATGTGTTGCCATATGAACAGCGTTAATGTATTATCAGATTATAGGGTACTTAGAAGTGTGTTGGCTGGTTAACTTGCTCGACTCCCTAAGGATTCTTTACCCTACAGCCTTGCCTTTGGGGGTTACCTGCTCTGACTGCACAGTAGAAGGATCCACCAGTTACAAAGGAAAGGACTTGGAGCTTAATCTAAATGAAAATGAGTTTTAAGGTTTGGGGATTTTATTGAACCACTTATCTTCCTTATTCTTTCTTGGCTTTGCTTCACTGTGGCCTAAGGTGAATGGAGTCCTTTGTTTTGGCTCATCCAAACTGCTCTCTTTAATGTATGTTCTGGACCATTCCCAAGAAATGCTGTAGGGTTATGTTGAGGCCCAGGGACCTGAAGGTGAAACAGAGCTTGTAGTTGTCAGACAGCCTGCTACTGCTCAAAGATTCAGACATGTATGCTTTGCTACTGTTGTAAAACTGGGAACCTTCCCACCTTATAAAATGGCAGTTTTTATTGAGCTTTTCTTTTGAATAAAAAGAAAACCTGGAGAATAAGCCATGTTTGTCATGCCAGCCACTAGAGGGTGGAATAGTCACACTTCCTGAAACAGGTGTAATTCATTCTGATAGAGCAAGACTAGAGTCAGAACGTATTTGCTAGTGTTTATCAATATATCAGTAGATATGTCTGAGTGGCTTTAGTCATGTCCAACTCTTTGCAGCGCTATGGACTGTAGCCCACCAGGCTCCTCTATCCATGGGATTCTCTAGGCAAGAATACTGGAGTGGGTTGCTTTGCTCTCCTCCAGGGGATCTTCCTGACCCAAGGATTGGACCTGTGTCTCTTATGTCTCCTGCACTGGCAGGTGGGTCCTTTACCATCAGTGCTGCATGGGAAGCCCAAGTCCTTCTTTAGGTACATAGTAATCAGCAGAGGAACTTGTTAAAAAAATGCAGCTTCCTGGGCCCTATCCTCAGAGACTGGGATTTGATAACTCTGGGTGGGACATCAGGGGATTTTCATAATGTGTTTTGAATTTTACTTTGAGAAATGTAGATCCTATTGTTTTGGGCATGCATTATTGCCTAATTATTTTTTCTCTTAGGATTGCAAAGCAAAATGATTATCTGGAGGAAAAGACAATATCAGAAGCCAAAATGTAGGGAAACTAGAGTGTTATTAAAGCTCTCTCTCTGCCTTTGTCTAACAAGTTTCAAAGGAGACTCACTTGGTAAAGATTAAGTATCAAACAGCTGTGAAAAATGTTTTTGTGTGGAGTTATATTTTAGTCAATAAAGATCACAGAATCTTTATACTACAAGTCTAAAAATTTTAAATTAAATACCCCTTTTATGGTCATCTCACAGTGCAACCTAGTTTATCCTTTGCCTAATGTCTTGGCATTCTGAAATGTAGTTGTAGAAATTCTCTAAGTACTAACAGAATTTATATAATCCTGTCATCATCTTGAACACATAGAGAGACTTTGCTTTGTATGTAAAGATCCAGTTGTTGTAATGTATAATGTCCTTCTTGTAAGGATAACTCAGAGCAGTGGCCTCCTTGGGAAAGCTTTGGAAATGGTCTTAAAAGGCAAGAAGAATGTCATTAAAATAAATTGACAAAATAAAATAAAATGTCATAAAATAGAATCATTCAAAACCGTGATAGAATGCTGCAGCTCAAAAAGTTAAAAGGATCAGGGACTGAGTAAAATGAATCTTGGTTCTGAAGCTAGGACCTCAGATGAAATGAAAGGAAGATATTTTTTCAGATGTTTATAGAAACAATCATGTCTCCTATGAGCCTCTCAAGGGCCTTCTTTTCTTCAAGAACACAACCCTCCACTTCCACATATCTCATATGAAGATTTTCCAGTGACATTTCCTCTCTCCTTCCTAGTTTTCAGGATTCGTCTGTGATTTTATGTGCAATAAAAAGAAAGTCCTGGAACCCCACATACACATATGCACACATAAGCACACAGAGTTATGAAGAATTATTTTTGAAATTAAAGGCCAAAAATGTAGTCTGTGTCATTCTTTGTATGATTTTATGGAAAAGAAACTTTTTTTTAAGAGATGATGCTCTCTTTACCATAAACTTTGATTAGTAGCACTTTTAGTAATCTATATATGTTATTAATACGACAGTGTTTGTAAATTTTGATGTGGATATGAATTGTTACACCAAAGTAGTCCTAGTAGAGGAACCTCTAAAAGAAGTTCAGTTCCTTGAAAGTCCAGTAGATTTCCAATAATGTTAATTACTTGGGAAGCCTATTTGTAGTTAATATCTGGAGCAGGATGATGAAATGAGAATTTGTGTATTATAATCGTAGAGCACAGGACTTGGGGTATTAACTTTATTATATAAAATTGCTTGGCTCACATAAGATAAGAAATTGAATCCTTACAAAACAGTTCAACTAATGAATAGTCCAGAGCCTCTCAAACTCTTAGTTACAAGTGTGCCCAAAATGGATCTTTTCCTCAGTACTTGGGGCAGCCGGGAGGAACCTGGGCGTGACAGGAGTCCCTCAGCTCATCACCTCTGCCTCTTTATCCATCCAGTGTGTTTTCTGTTTATGTCATTATGTGACAAAGTTGGGAAATGCTGGGAAGACTTTGTATTTTAATTCTTTCTAGTTTCTGTTTATTATTAGTTGATTATAAACTATTTCTGTTTTTTATTAGTTGATCACTATTCACCAAAACTTTATGTGTACTCTCTTGATTATTATCTTAAAAGATATCCCATGTAGCAACATTATCAGTGTCTACTTTAAAAGATATAAAATAACAGTTGTAGTTTCTTCTAAAGTTCTAATCCAAGGTAACTTAAAAACAGTTTTGGAAAACATTTAGACCATCATGTATTCTGTAATACAGTTGGGTCACTGCCGATTCCCATGATAAATGTGTTTAAACAGAAGCTTTCTCATTCATCACTAACCTCAGCTTTCATCCAAATTTATTTAATGATGATGCAAGCCCACAGCGTTGGTGTTGCAGTTCATCACCATGGAAGTGTTTCTGTCAACAAATCCTTGCTTTGCTATCATGAAATTGATTTTGCAGGAAAAGGAGGATAATTGTGAAAGATGGCTTTTACTTCTAAAGATCCTCACAGTTTTCCTGGGTGTCTAAATGAATTGTGTTTAAATCAATAACTGGCAATAAAATTGACCACACTAAATTAACAGTTATGAGGTTGGAAAAGGGAAAATGGCAGTGAGCTACTTTGTCTGAAATCATGTTTTTGGAATGTGGCTTGGGGACCAGATTTGTAATATGAAATGTTCCTCTGAAAGCTGTTGTTCTCTGCTACAGAGGTACAGATTATGCTGACAGTCCCAGTATCAGAATTCCTAGGATGCTTTTTCTTTCTTTAAGGATTACTGAGTTTTTCTCACCTACCTTGAAAATCATATAACAATAATCACAGAAGAAAATTCCTCAACTAACATACAGTATTTTAAAAAATATGCCTTTTCTATAACTTATGTTTGTTTTTTATTTGCTTGTTGGGAGGTTAAAAAAAAAAACAACAACCTACAGTCAAGTTTAAGCTTCTGACTGCAGACCACTAACAAGTAAGGTTGGAAGCAGCTACCTTAAGTAGTTCAAACTATTCTGGGAGCCAAATAGGAGAAAAGAACAATAATGACATTTTTGGTTTGAAGCAGAGTGTTCAAGAGCATATGTTTTAGTGGCTAATTCTAGGCTGATTTCTAGCATATGTTTTAGTGGCTGTTTAGATGTAGACAAACATGTTAAGGGGATTTTTAATGTATGGTAGAAACACAGTCAACTCTTGATTGTCAAGGTAACTTGTATTTCCAAAGGTGCTTTTTCTGGCTTCCTAACACACTTCTTTCTTTCACCTGACATGCCTCAGCTCATACATGCTCACAAAAGCAAATTAATATTATTTTATTCAGCGATTATGAGTAAACATTTTATTAAGTTTCTAAATTCCTAATATGTGCTAAATACTGTGCTGGGCACCAGGGATATTAGGAAACATCTCAAGCGTGAAGTCAAGTTTGCTCCTGTGAGATCTTGTAGTTCACCTTGAAATCAAAGAGCCATAAAATTTTATTTATTTCAGCTACTTCCTTCTCCTCTAATACCTGATCAGAAGTTGACTATAAATGGGAAATAGATCCTGTTTGTTTTTAATGAAGAATTAATAGACATTATGAACAGGAAATAAAATTCTATTATACATGCAAAAAAAAAAAAAAAAAAACAAACACAGAATGACCAAAAGAAAATTCAGCAAGCAATGGTAAAAATAACAAATTATTTACTGCTTTATAATGTTAAAGTATTTCACCAAGACAAGTTGCAGTCAAATTAATGTGAGTTATGGAAAATGAAATACATAAAGATGTATTTAAACAAGTGCAGACTAAATATTTTCCATACAGGGTATGTAAATGAAAAGATATACAGTAAGTGCACACTTGATACGACTATGCAGGCAATAGTTAGTTTCAGATACTCTTGGATAGTTCATGCATAAACCTTCCCAAAGTACAAGTTCAGTCAGTCTTTGGGGGGATGTGGAGGGATAATTAAAAAGGACTGAGTTCCTTGCAATATCAGTATAAACCGGATAAGGAAGGGTCGTCAGTTATATATATTACTTACTGTAATTTGTGACTGTCGAGGAAGAGGTGTGGCTGTTGGTGTGATAGTAATACTGCTGGTGACTTTATTGGTTGTTTTGTTTAGTGCCCCATTAGTTAAGCCTTGAGTTCTGTTATCCTGCAGTGGTGTTGAAGGGCTGGCAGGTCTCACGGGGCTGGCTACAGCTTGCATGTAAGGACTTCCTAAGTGAATGTGGATTTTATTATCCTCAGTAGTTATCACACTTGAACTGTTACTATTTGAACGCTGAAACTGCCATGATGACTGCCGGTCAGGGGAGACTCTGAAAATTGCGTGCTTGGCACTGATTTCTATCGGCTCGGGAGAGCGTCCCTGCTCAGGGGAGCTAGCTGAACCAGTAACAGCCAAAACCTGAATAGGTGACATTGTCCTTTCTGGAGTTATGGAACCACAGGACTCTGGGGTCTGTGCCCTGGCAAAGGTTGCCATGGTAATTGGGGACATGCCTTGCTCTAAATTCATCAGGCCTTCAGCAGAGGTTTTTGATTTCACTGGTGTTATGGACGCATTTTGGAGGATGGTGATCCTTTGCTTTGGGGTGCCACAGTTTGGTATCACTGCAGTGCTTGTGTAAGAGTGAGGACTCTCTGTGGTCGGACTTGTGATTTCAAGAGTGGCTGTGTTTTGGACATGGTCTGGAGTAACCTTTATATGAAGTGGTTGCCCAGGTGTGTGGCTTAGGACTAAATCTCCGGGTTGCATGAAGTTGCCATTGGGTTTAGTCTGTATTTTGCCATTCTGAGGATGGCTCTCCTTGGATTTCATCCAAGGAATCCAGAGCTTCCTGTTAACAGGACAGGGAGTGGATGAGTTGCATTTGAAGGAAAGCACAGACTCCTCATCATTAGGGTCCTCATCCTGGTCCTCACTCTCCTCATATAACTGACCATTGATGACAGCTCGTTCCAGAGGAATGAGACTCTTATAATCAGGTGGCTCATTGTCTACTGCTTCTGTTTGAACTTCTTTAGAAAATACTTGAGGGTCAGAGATTCTTCTTCCATTGAGATTGGGCCGGAGGCTCTTACTGAAGTGACGATACCGCTCTAACTCTTTAGTGAGGTTTTCAATCTCTCTTCCTAAATCTCTGTTCCTGTTCTCTTGTTGATTGAGTTTCTTTTGCAGAACTGAATGATCTCCCTGGAGGTGACATATCAGGTCCTCAGTTGCCATGTATTCATGAATTTTCTCTTTCAGTGCATCCACTTCTCTTGAGAGGTGACCTGACTTAGCTTCTTCTTCTTGAAGCCTTTTGAAAAGCCATTGTTCATGGCTGGACTCTGTCTTTTCTGCTAACTTGTACTTGGCAAGTTCCATTTTAACATGCTCCAGCTCTTCAGATAAAAACTGAGCTTTGTCGCGTTCATTAGCATACCTTCGTTCCAGAGTCTCGTACTCATCTTCAGTTTTCATGAGGTCATCCTCAATGGCTTTCATATCCTTTAACTTCAGTTTCAGTCTCTCCACTTCTTGCGAAAGCTCTTTAATCTTATTGTTCTCTTGGTGTAATGCTGTTGTGGATTTACCAGAATCCTGATTTAATTTGTTTTTTAGGAAATCTTTCTCAATTGCTTCCAGGGATTGAAGCCTATTTTTCAACACATTAACCTTGGACAGGAGATCATTTCCTTTCTCTTCCTCCGCTTTCAGTTTGTTTTTTAGATCATCTCTTTCTTTGGTTACACTGTACATTTTTTCTTCCACATCAGTTTTGGACTTCAGTGCCCTTTTAGTTTCCTCAATTAACTTCTCAGTAACTGTTGTCACTTTATTTTGCTCCACTTGGAGCTGAGAAGCAGCAGCTTGTAACTTATCTTCAGTTTGCTTTAATTTTTCACTCATTGTTTTCCGTTCATCTACCAGCATCACAGTCAATGTTTTCAATTTAGTTAAATCCTCTTTTAAGGTGAATTCTGTCTTTTCCAGACGACTTTCAATGGCTTCTAGCTCTTTGATCCTTATCTTTAAACTCTCTAGTTCCTGAGACAGTTGCTTTGTGGTCATCCTTTCTTTTTCTAAATTGCATTTCAGCGAGTAGCATTCTTGTTTGCTTTTGCTGAAAGCATCTTCTAATTTTTCCAGAGCCATAATCTTTTTATTGAGTTTTTC
The DNA here is from genome assembly GCF_032452875.1 of Bos javanicus. Taxonomy (NCBI): domain Eukaryota; kingdom Metazoa; phylum Chordata; class Mammalia; order Artiodactyla; family Bovidae; genus Bos; species Bos javanicus. The sequence continues at coordinate 44,430,813 of NC_083868.1, forward strand.
AACCTCAAGTTTAAAGTCTTTACTCTGTGATGTTTCCTTTTCTAGCCTCTTATTGAGATCTCTGCACTGCTCCTCCATTTTTATGAGCTCTTCATCCTTCCCTTCCATTTCTAGCACACGTTTCCTGAGCTCCTCCACCTCAGTCATGATACTAGAGTTTCCATATTCTCCCTTGTTAATTTTTTCTTTTATATCTTGCAGCTCTTCTTCTGCTTTCCGTAAAGACCTGTTTGTCTCTTCTAACTCATCAATTTGCCGGCTGAGTGCTGCCAGCTTTTGTCGAAGCTGGCGATTTTGGCTGTCCTCATTGGTGAGCTTCGCCATAATTGTTTCTTGGTTCTGGTGGAATTTTGTGGTCTGCGTTTGCAGTTCGTTCTCTAGTCTGGTTGCCTTCTGTTCTTCCTCCTGAGCTCTGGCTTCAGCAAGGGCTAGTTTAGCATGTGTTTCCTTTGCACTTGTGGTTAGGTCCTGGATTTTCTGTCTTTGAAGGGCAAGTTGTGCCGTCAGCCTTTGTTGTTCGTCCACCACCATCAAAGCAAAAGACTTCAGTTTGGTCAGCTCCTCTTTCAGGGCGGTGACCCTCTTCTCTTTTTCCTGCTCCTTCTTCTCCCGGGACTCAGTTTCTTGGTCAATCAGCCTTTTTAATCTGAAAAATACAAGAGTGCGTTCTATTTTGTAACTGGTACTTTCGTAACTTACAGGCTGTGAGTAAACATGTATGTAATTTAGACAGTATCAACTCATACAGTAATGGAAAGGAGTTCCTGAATTTGATGGAGGTGGGGAATCTTGCTCTTTTTTTCCACTTCCTGCTTTCTTCCCACTCCTCATTGATTGTTAACAGTTTTCGCTCACCAGGAGCCTTAGTGAAAGAGTAAGGACAAGAATGTTTGGTTTAAATTGCTTGTGTAACATATAATCAATAGACATTTGTAAAAACAAGCACAAGCTTAAGACTCACTTGGACCAAGCTTCAAGACTGGCCCTACTCTTACCAACTAATTAACCTGGGCAGTTATTTAACATCCCCTGGGCTTCAGTTTCCTCTGTGAAAACTGGAGGTGATAACTTACTTTATTATCCAGGGGCCATTTGTGAAAACTAAATGAGATTATTCATCTAAGATTCTCACAGTGCTGACCCATAAGCATTTGAGAAGTTTGTTGCTGTTGATCTGTTTTATTAATGTGGTTATTATTGTATTTATCAAATGGTTTGCTTGAAACATTACAATATGTGATTACTAATGTTTGATCAGCTTCCTTATTCTTAGTTAAGATTAAATTTATTCACATTGCTTATAAGTTAGGCACTTTACTAATGGACCTATTTGCCAGCTTAAACTTGGTTTACACTAGCCTGACATTGTGTCAGGAATCCATGCACATCTATCTTTATTCCTACAGTGGATGGTAGTTGAATGAGAGGAACTGACAAGTACCTGAAGGGGTTTAGAGTTTTCATAACATATGGGAAGAGCATGGGATTTGATACAAAAGAGCTTGATGAGTGTCAGATATTAGAAATGATGGAGGAAAAACTCTTATCAGGAACCATTTTGAATCATGAGTCCTTTGAATGATGACTTTGATAACATGTTATTTTTTTCTTTATGTTTTAAATTTGTCAATAAAACATGGAAGACATATTGTATGCAGTATAAACTCTCTCTTCCACACACTTTTTCCCTCAGTATTGAGGTCACAGTTTTAAATTTGTGGCACTCCTAATTACACTGGGAATGGGCTGATTATAGAGGATGTAATTACAGCTTTGCAGTATTGTTATACAGAAGCTAAAATAGGATGGAATCCCTGAAGAATTTAACTGAGGGACTTGTCATAGGTGAAAAGTTGTAAATATTTGTTTTCTTGATCAAGCATAGAGAGTTTTAGTGTATCTTATCTACTAGGAATGAGTTAATTATCCAATGCAAGTCTTTAATCCTTCCCACAGAACTTTCTTTTTAAAACATTGTACAGGGAAATTAACTTGGGGTATTCTTGGAAATAGAGTCCTTTTTGAGATTCGAATCTGCTCTTCTGTAATTACACTATGCAAGAGGCAATGTGTTTAAAATAATTGTATGATGTAAGAACTTTCAAACTTTTTTATGGGGAGGATCCACTTTTAGTTTTTCCTGTTTTGAGAACCTGACAGGCTGGCCCAAGGGCTGTGGCCTGTGCACTTCTGCGGAAGCTGGGGTGGGTTGGTTGATGATCTAATCCACACTTGGCAGGAGGCTTGCCCAGGGTTTCTGGCCCTGCCCCATTCCCATTTGATACACATGGGAACCTGAGAAGAGAAACATGGTGGCTCCCTCCTGAAAGGCAGTGGGGCTTCACAACTCAGTGGCAGAGTCCATGGTAAACTGTGCTGGTGGTGAAGTTGTTACAGAAACTGGCAAAGTGCTTCTTCCTCCCACATGAGCATTAGGATGGTATTTAACAATACTGCAGTGAAATATTTTCCCCTCTCTACATTACAGTTCTTAGAATTGTATTAGAGAATAGTTTCACAAAAGCTTTTCAGGATTTCTTTTCAGCTTATTAAACAATGCCATGTGCTATTTCATTTTCATGAGAAGAAGGTATGTTTTCTTAGGATACGAGGAAGGGAAGATTGTTTGGAGTATGATGAAAAGAGCATTAAAATTGAATGGTCATCAGTGGATCCTGGCATTGCCAAAACTGGCAAAAAAGAGTTTAAAGACATTTCAGTTGTTTCCACTGTGTTCAGTGTTTTCTTGAAGCAAGCATGATGCATCTTTTCAGCATGGTGCAAGTTCATTTATCTTTTTCTGTAGTTTCTGAAAATCGGCTGGTATCCCCATCTGTTTCCAAGCTCCTTTTTACATGGGTAGACACATAAAAGTGACAATTTGAATACATATGCCTCAGCGTTTCCTTACTACTTGTTTCTTAAGAACCTGCTATTTCCCTGGACTAGTCCCATGAGCACACCTTAGGTAGTCTGGTAAAGCCTTTCAGGGAAGAAGATAGGAATTTATATGCAGAAAGAGTTACAGCCCCAACCATCAACCAGTAGAATCCATGATAGGAGGGAGGCCCTGATGGATCAATCCCAGGGCCGGTTGGGTGCTTGTTACACATGGTGCTATTACACACTGCAGGGATGTGTATATATGTGAGAGAGACAGACAGACAGAAAGAGACGGAGACACCAGTTATGCTACTGAATTGGAATCAGCTTTTCTGGTATGGTGTCGGAGAAGGCAATGGCACCCCACTCCAGTACTCTTGCCTGGAAAATCCCATGGATGGAGGAGCCTGGTGGGCTGCAGTCCATGGGGTCGATAGAGTTGGACACGACTGAGTGACTTCACTTTCACTTCTCACTTTCATGCATTGGAGAAGGAAATGGCAACCCACTCCAGTGTTCTTGCCTGGAGAATCCCAGGGATGGGGGAGCCTGGTGGCTACCGTCTATGGGGTCGCACAGAGTCGGACACGACTGAAGTGACTTAGCAGTAGCAGTTTCTGGTATGGTGAATGGGTTTATCCTAAATCATTCACTGTTTCTTGCCAGAAACATTTTGAAGGATAAAGTTTGAGGTTTATAGTATTGAAGAAACTTGTTTCTTTGGAAAGTTAGCTAGTCTTACAAGATTTCAAGCTGCAAGCCCGACCTGTTGTGTGTACACTACTACAGACTGTGTAGTGTGAACACTACTACAGTGTAGTGTGACTAATTGTCACACTGCTAATTACTACTTCAGGGATGTATATATGTATGTGTGTGTGTGTGTGTGTATGTGTATATACACACATATTTGACTATGTGTATTTTTTTCAAATATATATTTGAATGCTTTCAGCAAATATTTGCTGAGTATTGACTGCATGTTAGTCATTTCAGGTTCACAATCACTTATCTAAAACTTTTGAAGCCAAATGTTTCCAAAGTTCTAGAGTTTTCCAATTTTAGAAAGGCAGTAAGGAGCATCTACCACATATTATATAACAGCTCCAGTAAGGTCTGTGGCACCATCTCCTAAGCAAACCTTGGAATACTTCCATAGTGAGCTACGTGAATAGGTGCACTAAGTGCAGTGATTAAGATAATAAATAGCCTCACATCTGTTCAGATTTCACGGACAAATTAGTTCATGTAAGGAGAAGTTTTGCTGTCACAATTTAGCAATTGAGGGTCCCCTGAGGCAGCTTCCTTCCTTGGGATTTAAACCAAACAGTAATAGTTTTGTATCCTTTATCTTTCTTTGCATGTTAAGGGGTTTTAGGTATTGAAGCTGACTAATTTTATATGTAACAAGGTTATCATTGACTCTGGTTTTACTAGTAACAGCAGGTAAGGAAATCTGAGAGCTTTTAATCAGGATACTCATAATCTTGAAAACAGCACAGATCTTGAGATATCTAGATATGAAATTCTTCCGTCAGAACTGTGAGGTCAAATTATTGCTCCTTCTCCCATGAATAGTTCCAATTACTATGTCTTAGTGCCTTTTCCAATCGATAGGTTTGTATAATCTATGCTAGGGGTTCTTCATTTTCGGCACTACTGACATTTTGGGCCAACTGATTCTTTATGGTAAGGGGCCCTGTAATATGTTTTAGCAGCGTCCTTGGTCTCGCCTCAGTAGACGCCTGCCCGGAGCATCTCACCAGCTTTGACAACCAAGAATATCTCCAGACACTGCCCAATGTCTTCTGGGGAGCAGAACCACCCCCCATTGAAAACCACTGTGATCTACACCTGTGTATGAGTTGTGTGTTTATAGACATGTGTATCTATCAGTCTGTCGTTACAAGTTAGGCTCTTTATGGTCCTTACTCAGCTTTCCCACTCGAATTACATATACGCCTGGTGGTGGTATCTTCCCTGCTCATAGCCTGTTCTTTACCAGTGCTTCTCACAGTTTAACGTTCAATTGAATCACCTGGGAATCTTGTTAAATGGTGAATTCCAATTGTGAAGGCAAAGAGCGGACCTCAACATTTGCATTGTAACAAGTTCCCAGGTGATGTCAGGACTAAGACTTTACTATTTATGTGTCAGATGTTGTCTAGTAATGGTATTCTGGCTGAATATTAACTTACCCAATTGTTCATTATTAATAATATCCCCAACTGTGGGTGGGTATAGCCTGTATTCCTGACCTACAGGGCCATCCATTTTTCTCACAGAGAACATCCAGCAGGACTAATGACTAATCTAAAATCTGTTGTTATTATTGGAAAAAATGACTTAAAATCTTAAAATGCATTTTTCTCACAGAGAACATCCAGCAGGACTAATGACTAATCTAAAATCTGTTGTTATTATTGGAAAAAATGACTTAAAATCTTAAAATGCATATCAGAAGTGTTTGAGTTAGTAACTAAATTTTCTCCTTTAAGAAGGCAGTAAATAACTGTAGTTTCAACCCAAAGACTAAAATATATGAGACTGTATAATGGCTACCTTTTAGGGCCAGTGACGTGCTGCCAAGCACTGAGCTATTAACTATAGCTGTTAGTTCTGATTCTCATGGTAAGCTTATAGGGTTTGAGATTACTCTCCACTTTACAGAGAAAATGAAAATGGAGAGTCAGAAAGATCAGGAAGGGGCAGAACCTGTTCTCTTTCCCCAACCACACTGCCTCTCTAACAGGAACACCAACTATTTCATGGACCTGGTCCACAAATGGTGTCTTTCTCAAGGCACATTCTGTGTATCAGAGAAACTTAGCAGCCTAAATAAAAATTCTCATTTATCATCGTGCTTACATTCTTTTTAATTCATATCTCATAGAGCACTGGTTTTCAACTATTTGTTCTTATAGCTCCTAAAATAATTTTCTATTATGTACAGTTAATTTGTTCATGTAAAGAATAATTATCTTGTTTAGTCGCTAAGTTCTGTATGACTCTTTTGCAACCCCATGGACTGTAGTCTGCCAGGCTCCTCTATCCATGGCATTTCCCAAGCTAAAATACTGGAGTGAGTTGCCATTTCCTTCTCCAGGGGACCTTCCCAACCCAAGGATCAAACCTGTGTCTCCCTGCATTGGCAGGTGGGTTCTTTACCACTGAGAGCCGCCAGGGAAGCCGAATTATAGCACTTTCTTTTAGCAAATGCTATCTTTTTTACTTACTGAAGTATAATTGAAAGATAATATTTAAAGCATGCAATGTAGTGATATACATATGAATTATGGAAGGATTCCCGCCAGTAGTTCCATCACCTCATATATTCACCTTCTGTGTGTGTGTGTGTGTAAAAACACTTAGGTTCTACTCTCTTAGCAAATTTCAGCTATAAAATATGGTATTATTAACTGTAGTCACATGTTATACATTGTAACCTCAGGCCTTATTCATCTTATAACTGTAGTTTTACCAACTCCTTCCTATTTCCCCCCATTCCCTTAGTCCCTGGCAGCCACCATTCTACTCTCTGAGTTCAACTTGTTTTTAGATTCCACATTTAAGCAATTCCATGTGCCATCTGTCTTTCTCTGCCTGGCTTATTTCACTTAGCATAATGCCCTTTAGGTTCATCCATGTTGTCACAAATGTCAGGATTTCCTTCTTTTTTAAAGGCTGAATAATATTCCACCATATATATGTCTGTGTACACATATATAAATGTATATCTGTACTGTAGATATATGTTATATAGTGTATCATATATGTAACATGTGTCCACTAATGTTATAGATTTATACATTTATATACATTTTATAAAATGTACTTTACACATATACATTTATATATGTAAAGTATTTGCATATTTACATATGTAAAATACATTTGTATTTAAACACAAATACGTGCCACATTTTCCTTGTCCACTCATTCGTTCTCAGACACTTAGGCTGTTTCCATACCTTGGCTAGAATGAATAATGCTGCAGTTATAGATATCTCTTCAAGATAGAGATTTCTTTTTGTTCAGGTATATACCAAAGGATCACATGGTAATTTTGTTTTTAATTTCTTGAGACATCTTCATACTGTTTTCTAAAGTGACTGTGCCAGTTTACATTCTCACCTACAGTGTACAGGAAATGTTCCCTTTTCTCCACATCCTCACAGATGTGAGATGGATATCAGACATCCTCACAGATGTGAGATGATATCTCATCATGGTGTTTCTGCATGTCCTTAATGATTAGTGACGTTGAGTACCTTTTCATACACCTGCTTATTTGTGTATCTTTTTTAGAAAAATGTCTATTTGGGTTCATTGCCCATTTTTTAATTGGGTTATTTGGATTTTCTGCTATTGTATGAGTTTGTATATTTCGGATATTAACCCCTTATCAGATATATGTAGTTTGCAAATATCTTCTCTTATTCCATAAGTTACCTTTTCATTATGTTCAGTTTCCTCTGCAGTGCAGAAGCTTTTCAGTCTGATGTAAATCCCATCTGCTTATTTTTGCTGTTATTACCTTTGCTTTTGGTATCAAGTTTAAAAACTCATTGCCAAGACCATTGTCAGAGAGCTTATCCCCTGTATTTTTTTCTAGGAATGTTAGTTTCGGGTTTTAGGTTCAAATCTTTAATCCATTTTGAGTTTATTTTTGTGTGTAATGTAAGATAGGAGTCCAATTTCATCCTTTTGCATGCGCATGTCCTGTTTTTCCAGCCCCAGTTATTGAAGAGACTATCCTTTTCCCCTTGTATATTCTTGGCTCCTTTGTTGAAGATTAATTGACCATATATGGATGGGTTTATGTCTGGGCTCTCTTTTGTGCTTCACTGGTCTCTTATGTCTTTTTTTATGCTAATACCAACTGTTGTCATTATTATAGCCTTCTGGTATACTTTGAAATCAGGACATGTGATGCCTCCAGCTTTGTTCTTTCTCAAGACTGCTTTGGCTATTCAACATCTTTTTGGTTCCATATACATTTTAGGATTGATTTTTCTATTTCTGTGAAAAAATACATTGTAATTTTGATAGGAATTACATTGAATCTTCACAATTTGGGTAGTATGGACATTTTAACAATATTCTTCCAATCTATGAACATAGAACATCAGTCCATTTTTCTGTGTCTTCTTCATTTTATTTCATCAATGTCTTACAGTTTTTAATATACAGATCTTTTACCTTCCTGGTTATTAAACTTACTCCTGAGTAGTTTATTCATTTTGGTGCTATTTTAAATGGGGTTTTCTTAACTTCTCTTTTGATAATTTGTTCTAAAATAATTTTTTAAACTAAGTACCACTTCACTGGAATCTGGAATTTTGTATTCAGGGTTTAAATAACTGCAGAAGATACATATTAACATCTGCCATATAATCTAAAAGTCATCATTGGCAAACCAGTCAGCCAAAACAGACGTTCAGGGAAAGTCTGTCTTTTTTTTTTCAACTTAAGCCAGTGCATAAATACACATCCTTCTGGCAGCCACTTCACTTCTAAAAGAGATGAGGCCCAGATGAAATAACAGGTACCATTTGCATATTTCCATCCAGTGGTTTAGTTCTGAAGCTGCTGATGCTCTGCTTTCATGGGACTATATAAGAAGTAAGTGTTCCTAGAGTTGTCCCTACATCTGTACCACTGAGGGGTTTCCAACCCAGGAATATGCATTTGGTGAGATTCTGTTAAGTATGACTTTTTAGAAAAAGAAGCTTTTAGAGCACAAGCATTTTTTTTTTTTTTCTCCCTAGCAGATCAGTCTTGGAAAGCATGTGTGAGAACTGCAGGTTTAGACACTGATTCCCTTCATGTTCTCCATGCTTGTGCTCTGAAAAATTCTTGCATGCACGCTCAAGAGTATATGTACTCCAGTTTGAAGAATCTTGTCTTGGAGTACTCATATTCATGTTGAAGGACTGACACAAGAAGATTATAGGAACAGTCACTGAATCTTGTCCAATAAAAACAGGTTGTAGAAGCTGGTTTTACGGACACAAATTCGAGGTAGCTAAATCCAAACTGGTTTACAGCAGTGGCTTATGGCACCTCTTCTTTAGAGTTTCTATTATGGCTCAGAACTGTTATAATTTACTGCGGTTTATCACTATTATGTGCAACGCTAGCTCCTTGTTTTTTCAAAAATAATCACATCTGTCATCTTGAATGTTCTTTGGTACTAACCATAATGCTGGCTCCTTATTATAAATTATACATTCAGAGCATCTTTGCAGTTTTTATTTACATACACACATGTCAGCACACATGTATGACTGTATTTTATCTCCTCTATGTAAGACTGTTAGTAATTGCATCATATAAGACATAGGAAACAGATGGTGTGTCTAAATGCTATAATGCCAGTCATAGCCATAATGATTTATATATAATTCTCACCACCTTTTATTTTTATTTATGTATATTACAATCAACACTACTAAAATATAAGCTTCTTAAGCACAGGACATATGTCTGATTGACTCATTTGTGTCTTCTATGCTGTCTACTACAAAGTCCTTACATGTAGAAGGTACCAAATGAATGTTTTTTTAAATGAATGAATGAACATTTTCCTGTGGAAAACACTGTACTATTATCCTGACTAATTTTATTCATTTTTAAAAGAAGGTGCTCTGATGCTTACCATGAGCATGGTTTTAGGTATTTAAGAAAATTAGGTATTACTGGTTAAGTACAGTGGCCTCTGGAAAGAATTAAGACTGTTGAAATATCTTCTCTTCCTTCTTCAGAACCATGTACTAGAACTGTATGTGCTTGCTTGTTTGAGAAGGGAGATGGTTGCTAGCGTCCACATCCTAGCCCCTCACTCTCCTCTGATAATTTCATCTCTGCAAACAAAGGAGTGGTCCTTTTTATTTTTTCCTCAGAGCTAGAGCTCTCCTGGACAAATATGTTTGTTTACTACACAAACAACATTACATCAACAAACAGATGAAACTGAAAAGGAAATATTCATCTCTGATCTGACCATCCTAACACACCAATTCTGGTTCTGCTTTTCCAGATTCTTTCCTAATTTTTCAGACAACTGGCCCATATAAATAAGATTAGCATGATTATTGACCAATAAAACCAGTTTCACAAGCCGTTCGTGGCATTGTGTTGTTTCTGGTAGCTGCAGAAATCAACCTATAAGTAGTGAACAACTTCAGAGTCAGCTTAGCTTCTCATTTGTCATCTTTTAGGAGACAAATATACTGTGTAGATCTTAAATTTAGTTTTTGATGTTATGAATGTAACAACACTTTTGTTCATTAATTTGCAAACAACAAAGGAATATAATACTGGGCTATACTGAGATGAAGAGGGGAGGATCCGGTTCTCCAGAGTTTGTAGGCTCTTGGGAAGGATGAGCAGATAATTTCAGTGCAACTCAGTAAAGTCTCCATAGCAGCAGTTCTTAAAACTTCTTGGTCTCATGACTCCTTTACACTCTTAAAAATAATTGAGGACTCTGAAGAGCTTTTGATTGTGTGGGTTATGTCTACCAATATTTACAGTATTAGAAATTCAGACCAAGATATTTTAAAATATTTATATATTTATTCATTAAAATAGTAAACATAAATAACATATTTTTTTATGAAAAATCACTTTTTGTAATGCCAAAACCTGGTGGAAAGGGCTGTGTTGTCTGTATTTCTACAAACTCTTAATACCTGGCTTAATTGAAGGCAGCTGGATTCTCAGAGCTGTTTCATACATCCCATCAGCTGTCAGAGCAATGACATCACCACACGTCACATCTCTGAAAAACTTGTGAGGCTTTGAGTGAAAAAGCTAGTGTTACTGTAAAAACAGCTCTAACCTCATAGACCTCTTGAAAGGGGCCAGCCTTTGAGAATCACTCTTCACCTTGAGGATAGGTGGTTGAAGCATAAATGGCAAGTGTGTCTTTCTCTGGAAAAGCCTTTGGTTTAGGCTGTCACTTCTGCAGGCTATTACTGAGTGAGCCCTTCACTTCATAACACACTAACGAAGTCCCCAGATTCACTGGCCTAGTCACTGCTTCAGTGTTTATGTCATTAATTGAACTAATTGCTCCCTGTAACAGCTAGGTGGAAAATTCCCTTCCTTCAGAAAATACCTCTTTTCTAGTTCTTAGAAAAATCCTAAACGACAAAGCTGTCTCCATAAGACATCATGTTTTGTTTGAAACGACAATTTGAAATAAGGGCATGGAAACCACTGAATGACCTGGTTCTTAAATGGGTTCATCCTCAGTGCTGTGCAGGTCTGCTGACAGTTAATTCATTTCAGACTTCTATTATACCACTATAGTGAGCGACTACTATGTGCAAACTACTGTGCCTGTTATTTGTCAGTTTACCTTCTTCCTGTTAAAACCTGCCTGTATATTTGCAGACATCACTCTAGTCAGAATTTAAAATAGTTGCCCATCAACAACCAAATAGTGTGATGATACCAAATCTTGTTTGGTCTTTTCTGAAGATATACGAAATAGTACATCTCTCATCCTAGACCTAACTGTGTAACCTCACCTTGATGGCTCTCAATTTCTATATTTGCTTTCATTCTTTCTATGCTAGTTTAATATATTATGTTTTCTTCTTGATTTAACATGTTAACTAATAATCAAGAAACTACATACTCTGCTTTATTCACTTTTATGTCTGCTCTCATGGCTAGACTTTGATAGTCTGATTATAATGATAACCCCCTATATCTCTTAGCAATTTTTATCTAATATGTAATTTTAATTGTTGCATTGTATTGATAGCAGCTGGGTTTATGGTTAAATAACCACAGAATTCTAAGCAGTTTAGAGTAATTACATGGAATTTGTTAGAAAGCTTCCTTAGGTTGAGATAGGTTCTTGGTAATCAACCAGTAATTTATGTTTCCTTGCTCTACTCTCTGCTTTTTCAATGGGACTTTTCACTGTTTAGTCTAATTTTTAGGAGCACTCATAAAAATAGCTATGACTAGTCTTTTTTATTCTATGTATGCTGCTTCCTTTTATTTCTCTCAGAAGTCAAAGGTTTTAAAAAAAATTACAGCTCCAGCATACCATAGTCATAATGTAATGCTTGATTCATTTGACTTGGTCAGCAAGATATAGAAGAACAGTAACACGTTTTTTGGCGTCTGCTAGCCATGTATGAGTATAAATCTGTGTCTGCTTTATGTCCTTATTACTGAAGATACTGTCATCATCATTGAGATCACTTAGAGACACCATAAATGGGTCCAGATCCAGGAAACTGGGTTGCTATTTTCCTTCACTGTGAAACAAGAATTGGGGCAAGAAGTGATACAGAAGGCTTTAGTTGGTGTCAGAGAAATATAAAGTAAAAATGGGGCATGGTGAGTCAGGACTCTTCAGCATCTGTACAGTCTTGTTTGGCTCCCCAAGGGTCATAGGAAGTGAATTAATAAGACACAAATAGTCGAATGACCTACTAATTATCAGGAGGTTAAGGAGCTTTTAGCAGAGAAAGAAGGTCTTAAGAGGAGCTTATAAAATCCTCAGATTGAGCAAAAGGACCAGCATTGGGAGAAAATCTTTAAAGAAATGGAAACAAAGAATCTCCTAGAAAGAAAAACTACTGAAAGGCAAAGTTTCAGAAGCAGAAAAAGGTCAGTCTGAGAGCTCACCAGCACAAAACTTGAGGAGAATATTTTCATTTTGAGACCCTGGAATCTAGTCTAGGAGACACTGCACCCTCCAATCAAAGGGCCGGGTGGAGACTTAAAAAGGTTCTCAGTCTAGGGCCAGGGGAGGAAATGGAAACTAACAAGGGAGTTACAATAAGGATAGCGTGTGCAAATGTGTACCAGGATAATTACTTAGAGCCTGAATTATATGTTGTTACTTCAGTGCTGTATTGTCAGTTAAGTTACTTTCCAGAAAGAACTATGGGATAATGGATGTTCATTGAATACCAGTAAGCTTATGCTTCCTTGACACCCATTTTAATTTTTCATATTGAAAAGTATCTTCTCAGATGAATTTTTCTTTTTGCCATTTGCTGAATAGGATTTTTTTTCCTTTGCTTTGAATATATTATAGCCATCAAGAAGAAACTTTAAAAAACAATTACTTTGAGTATGCAGTAAAGAGCCTATTCATGTTCTCTCACCCCACCACTCTGAATGTGGTTCTTAATTATTTGAAAGCAGTTCCTCAGATCAACATTTTAACATTTTTTTCTTCTCCAGACTTTCCATTTTGATTGCTACACTAAAACACAAACTTAGGGAGGAAAAAGCAAACTAGCCTGTCTTTTAACAGATTGAAACTTCAGGTCCTAGGCCAACTGAAAGTTTCATCTCCCTGATCCATCAAGGCCTGCCTGGGGCTCCCACAGCCATGGTGCCTTCCCTGGCTGCCTTTTTCTTTTCTAGGGGAAACATGTAAAAAAGTCACCCAGCATGTGATGCCTTGGACTGTCACAGATACAACTATGCATCTATATTCCCAAGAACACCTTGCCTGGTAGATAGCATGCAGAGCCATCTTTAAGTTTAAGTTGATGATAATGATGATATTGGCTTGTCCCCACATTCCTAACACTTTGACTGTTTATCATTCTTTCATTTCTTCCTCCCCTCTCTGTGGGTGACTGGGTACCCTCTGTGATCTCTGTTCTTCTGTATCTTATTTACTGGCTCCACGGTGGTAGTAGCTTGCTTTCGGATAGGCATGATGTCCTCTCTGCTGCCTATTCCCTACTGCCCCAGCAGCAGATGGCAGCAAGCAGTGCAGGTGGCTAAGGGCAAGGGGCAGGCAGGATGACTGACAGAGAGCCAGTACACCCCCCAGGACTGATGCACCAACGAGAGAGAGGCAGTGGAATCCTGTGGGAGGCACGGTAGTGCTGGGGGAGAAATTGAGATTTTGGAGTTCAATTTTCAAAGCTGAGTCTCGGTTTCTCCACTTCTACCCAGTGTCGTGGAGCAAGCATTTTAACCTCTACAGGTCTCATTTTCTTCATCTGTGGGATAGAGATAATATTGGAACCTCGCTCATAGCAGTGCTGTTCTAAGGATTAAGTAAAACAATCTATACGAAAGCACCTAGCATACTGCCTGGCACAATATATATCAGTTATTGCTAGAGTAGGAAGCTGAACTGATGATGATGACAGCAGAGAAGAACATCTGGGAGCAGGGGGAAGTTGCCTCTGGTAACTACCATTTTAGGGCACAGTTGATTTTTTTGGAAAACTTAGGAATGTCAGAGACAACAAAGAGATCTAACATTCATAACTCTTCACTGTTTGCTGCTGAAATATATTTAGGATCAGTATTTTCTGTTTCTCTTTTGTTCACAGGTCTACACCACAAGCTCTTCTCCCTTCCTGAACAGTATGATATTTTGAATGTGCGTTATCCAGTGACATGCCAGCATACCACAATGGATACTAATAGCTGATTCTTCCAAAGCCTCTTTGATATTCTGTTCATGTTTCTCCTGTTCATCGTTTCTTGAGTGTAAATGTGCAGTGCACTTTCTCCGCTGAGATAATATGCTCCAAGACTTGTCTACTTGGGGACTCGTATGTGCTACTGTTGGGTTTAGTTTCCATAGTGGAAAAGTGAAGAAGACTATTGATGATATTTTAAATTCTTTTTGAGCATTTCATAAAAAAAAAAAAAAAGTACAAACAGGTTGAAGGATACCCAGATTATCTGAGAAAGAGGTCATTTGAGGTTTTCATACTGTTGTATACTTCGCTTTGTAATTAAAAAGTTTTCTTTGCTCAGTCTTAACTCTTCACAAGTCTGAATTTCAGTCTTGGATTTTAGATTAGCATTCCTAAATATATAAAATACATTTCAAAATATGTATATTAAAAGGTATAGGATCCCACCTCATCCTTCATCTGCCAGTTTTTCTTCCCCAACTTATAACCATTGATACTAGCTTCTTACATGTACTTCTATAGTGTCTTTATGAGTAAACAAGAAAATACAAGTAAAGATTCTTATCTACCCTTTTTTATACAAAAAATAGCTTATTCTTTATCCTTCACCTTGATTTTTGCAGTTAAACATTTTTTGGAGATCTATTAGATCAGTGTTCTTCAGCAGGGGCAGGATATGGAAATAAAAATCAACATGGCTACTAAATCTTTACAACTTCATGCTTAAAAAATTAAAATTTGTAGGATTTTTGAGATGAAGTAAGATAGAGGAAGAGGAGTCATATACTTTTGCAGTTTTGAATTTTTAACATTAAGATAAGTTATAATAATAATATTCTTTGATTATCATTTTATAACAACAGCTTAACTGATTTATATCTGTTTTTATAATGTCTGTGTGTAGCATCTACATTTTCTTAGTTAGGAAACTGAAGCCCAGAAAGATTAAATAACATGCAAGGCCATTGTTACAGTAGCCCTGGTGGTACTGGAACACAGACTCCAATTCCCAGTCGCTATCCAGGGTGTGATTTAGTTTATAGCAAAAAAGAAACAAGCATATTGAGGGTCTAGTCTGTGCCTCTTGATCTTACTTGATCCTTAAAACAACTTTACGAGGTATTATTACTGTTTTACAGATGAGGGTAAGGACCAAACAACTAAAATATAGAGAGGTTAAATAATTGCCAAATAGCACAAATAACCAAGCCAGAATAAAGAGTCACTGTCTGCAAAGCATGTGCTCTTTCAACTAAACAGTCTACATGCTAGAAAGCCCAGACAGAGTACTGACCTCACATGAGTTTCCTTTCTCTCTCATCTCATGCTTTTCGTGTTCATTTGTCCATTCTGCACTGTGTCCCTATCCCACTGACTCCCTGACCCCTCCTACCTTTGCTCAGTCTACTCCAGTCATACCAGTTTCCATGTTGTTCCCTGAACACAGCAGGCCTGGGGCTTTTGTACTGCCTGCATTCCCAGGGAAGGCCTCTTCCCCAGTTCTTGTAGTGCCACCTGCATACTTATTGTATTTTACTTATTTGATCACTGGCTGTCTCTCCTACTAGAATGTAAGCTTCATGTGAGCAGGGAGGTAAGGGGTGTGTGTGTGTGTGTGTGTTCAATGACAGCTCAAGTACTGGTCTGTTTTCATCAGTGCTGTATTTTCTAGCTCAAGAACAGTACCTAGTATGTAATTGGTACTCACTAAGTATTTGTTACATTTGAACAAATACCTGTTCTACTTTTGAACTACAGTGTTTTGTGACTGTAAGCAATAGACACGTAGTGCTGTCACCCTCTGTATCTGCGGATGTAGAAGCCACAGGTAAGGAGGGCTGACCATACTACACCATTTTATATGAGAGACTTGAGCATCTGCTGGTTTTGGTATCTGTGGGAGTCCTGAAACCACTCCCACTTGGATACTGAGGGATGACGGTTTATAGTTCCTTTCCTCTACCATCATTGATTAAGCAGTTAATCATTTATTGAGCAATTACTACATGCCATGTACCATGCTAGTTCTGGAAATAGTCATAAGAAGGAACTATTCTTATTCTCATGTTACAGAAAAGCAGTTTGTCGCCACCATGACATACATGCACACCTATCTCATGTGTCCCATCCTCTTCAGTGAATATGTGTGTTGTGATATTCTGCCCAGGAAAGGCACAGAGAATCACTGCCACTTGCAATCTACCGTTTTGTCACTGTTACTCTCTATAAGCTCTCTATTAGGCTACTCTGAGCTTGATCATGAGACATTAGCAAATATTCCCTTAATCACTGTAATAATAAAACATGTTTAGTCATCTGGCATAAATTCATGATTATTTTTGGATGGTTTAAAAAATTGTGACTTTGCCAGTAATAACATCTCATGTTCCCTAGAGGAGGTGGGTTTGTCATAAATACCATTTCCGTAGAACATTTCAAGGAACTTAAAGTTCTCGGAAAATATTTTTAACAGGCAGTCTTTTCTCAAACAGACTTCAAGGGCATAATGCTGTATACCCTTAAATGTGTGTTGTATGTATTTTAACTTATTAGTAATATTTATATATATTTATCCTATTGCAAAATCCATTTATATTCAGATGTCCCTTTAGTGGATTGAGGAAAACGGAAATAAATTCTTTAGAAAAGCATTCTGATGTAGCTGCAGTTAATCTCTTTCATCCCTTTTTTCTCTTCCCAGATCACAGGTTATTTTCATTCATATATTGCAAATTGGTATTTTGGAGGATTAGTATAATTCCTTTCTCTTAAAGCTTATTCCTTGGTAGGTTGTTTTTCTTTCTTTTATTCTCTTTTTTAGAAAGTCACAAAGAATAATCCTTTTCTGAATCTTACTCTGAGCCAAAAACAAAAATTTTTAAGCCCCTAGTTCCTGTAAATTTTTTTTAAAGGTTTTCCTCTTTTATTTGGCTTTCATACTTAATTCGCTGGCATTCATATTTAACATAAAAGCCCAAAGCATGGAGCAGTCATGTGCCAGAGTGGATGAGTTCATTGGTTTTCACCTCCCTGCAGTCTGGCTGCCTGTACAGAGGCAGCGGCTAACATGGTATGCTTGGGAAACCAAACGTTTCCTAACTTGTTAGTGGGAAATTTAGACTTCAGAAATTTAGAAACCACAACAACAGACGCTTATGTTTTATTGTGACTACTGAAGTCACAAGCTTGCCATGAGAAACAAGCTAGATAGGAACCCCAAGAATGTAAAATGTGAGACATTTTGATCCCAAGAGAACTTCCTTCTTTCCCCCTTTCCCTTTTAGCTCTACTAGTAAATCAGTAAATAAGGAGGGCAAAGGAAGTAGGAACATTTAATACCATTAAATAGTATGTGGAGGTCAAAGCAGTTGGAAGATGAAGCCTGATGCTTGGCCTGACTGCCTGCTGAACAACTGAATCATGAACCACAGTGAATATCCTCCATCTACCCTTACTCACTTTTCCTATTAGAAGGTGATTGGTTTCTGACTCCTACATGATGTTTTGATGAATCTGGGTCACCTGTAAATTTTAATTACAGATAGGTGGGAAAGTTTTATTCTAAAATCTGTTGGAATATAAATGACCATTTTTCCTGTGGACTGTGCATGTCCTCTTGCATACATTTTAAAAATTAAAATTATTTTGGTCATCTAACCTTGTTTAATTTTCCATAACAATTCAGAGCATTGGGTTGTATTTCCCTTTTCTGCCACTTCTGAGCATTGAGAAAGCATGAACTCAGGGTTTGATCCTATTTTCTCTCTTAGAAGTTGGGTTTCTCTTCTTAGAAGTTGGGTTCTTTTAAGATGAATGTATTCTGGAGAATATTTAGCTTTTGCAGTAAGGGGCAATTCCATCAAGATGTTACAGTGGTTTGCAAATAGGACTGCTAGAGGTGAGAGCAGTGACTTACTACTTTACTTCCCTTGGCCCTAGGCCTGTTTGCAGTGGATTTTGTCCTTGAGCAAAAGTGTCCCCATTTAGTTATATTAATCTGCATGAGAAATTGTAGCAGAATTGAAAAGGCTATATAGTATACCTGTGCATATGCATATGAAGACCAATCTGTTTTGCCCTGATCATATCTTACTTTTGAATTTTATTTCATTTTAAGATTTGAATTTTGAGAAAGGGCAAACTATCTCATGCTTGCCGTAGTTGAAAACAGTGTCATTGTTTTTTTCAATTCATTGAAAAAAAGCACTAACTTCACTCTCCCTCACTTTTAAAGTTCACAGCTAAAAACAAAGAAAAAAAGCGAAACCCCAATTCTTAAACAACAGACAAGCCACTTTTGGAGGAGCCCTGTATTCAATGGACAGGGATATTTGACCAAAATCTGCCATCCACTGAACTCTGTGACCTTTGTCCATCTGCATGCTACCTCAGCTGCAACATGGGGAAAGCAATACACCTTCGTCTCGATGGTTTACAAAGCCTCTAACGATCCTCAGATCCCAGTTGCACAGGATAAAAACCACTACCAACCTTAAAGGGCTTTCCTGATAGCTCAGTTGGTAAAGAATTCACCTGGCCTGGATAATTCCATGGAGTTGCAAAGAATCCAACTAGACTGAGCGACTTTGACTTTCACTTTTACCAACCTTTAAAGTCCTTTCCCTCCCTTCTTTCCTATATACCACTGTACACAAATTCACATGTCAAAAATGTATATTCCATTCTATCAGAAGAGATTTTGTGACTCATCTGATCTGTGGTTCATAACTATAAGGGAACCTTTATTGGAATTTCATGGGATTCACATTTATTTTGGGTTCTTTATATGTCAGGCATTTATTGTAGTTCAAGGTTATAAGCGTGCTGTAACAGTACAGAAATAAATCATTTTGGTGTCTGACACCTAAAATGTTAAGCTAAATTGAAAGTATAATTAAACTGAAAATTGAACACCTAAGAAGTATTTAGTAGTTTCTGAAAGGGAATCTTTATAGGACATAATATATGCTACTTAAGCTCATGCTGTCTAACATCTGTCTCACCTATTTGTTTTATATATGTGCCTCTCCAGCCAGGTAGGACTTTCAAGGTAAAACAGGAAGATTCCAGATTAGCTTTTAAGCCTTTTGCTCTCTCTCCTTGATCCTTTATTCAGTGACTTGGTTTTTATTTCAGGTGACTACAACTTCTTTAGGAAAGCTTAAGTGGGTTTCTCATACTAGGGATTCCTTTCCAGCAGAGAACTTAGGGATAAAAGATAACCTCACTTTTCAGAGTCGCTGAAGTTAATTAAGCACTAGAGACATGGATTTTCTCCAATAAGCTTGATCCTTTACTTCATCCATGGCTGGATTATGAAAACATGAGTTCTTTGGGACTGCATCCTACAGAGCACCTCCTCTTTGGCCCTACGGCAACCCCTTGTGCCTCAGCCTGGTGGACCTCAATAGCATCAGATGCTGATGGAACATCATTCTTATGAGCAGACTGGCATAATATCTAGAATAGTAAAAGATACCATTTACTGAGTGTCTCCTATGGGTCTGGCATTGGGCCAACTGCTTTATCATCACTTTTAATCTTCATTTTAAGGATTGAAACCACTATGGGAGTCCAGGTTGTTCTAAAGGCCAAACAATGGAATTAAAAATCAGACTTCACGTGTTCTGATGCTGGGTCAAGCCTTCTTTCTCTTTTTACCTCAGATTCCCTTTTCAGAGTAGACTGCCAAGGAATAAATCTGTCATCATTTTTTAGAATGCTACATTTACATTTCATTTTATATCTTTTCCATGAATGTTCCCTAACTTGTCTGACCCTGGCTGAGTTCCCACAGCTCTTAACAGTTTTGTGACACAAATACTCTGTATCATTTTATACCACTTTCTAGTTTGTTATGTTGTATTAGTTTTGCTCTTGAACTAACTATAAGCTCCTTAAAGATTTGATACCTCTGTGTTCTCCACATGGGTCTGAACTTGGTACATACTGGATGACCAAAGGATTTGAGAGGTAAGAAGACCCATTTCTAAGGGGAGCATGACTCCCTCTTAGACTGAATGCCACCTAAAGTTTTCAGAATTTACTCTAATTATTAGAGCAAAAGAAGGAGAAGTAGAATTTTGTTCCTCTTTTTCCTGTCACTTTTGAGGAGGGAGAATCATTCAGTGACATGAAGTCACTTCAACACAAAGTTTAATCAAGTTCAGATGTGGGAAAACTAGCCAGAGAATGTTAACTTTGCCTGTGTTTCTTTGCATCTTTGCTCAGCCCAGTGAATTTTATGGGACTGTTAGAAGATTCCTGTATAGCATAATTTTAGGGGACACGAGTAGAACCATAATCACTTAACAAAGTTGTTCTCATCTTTATCTAAAAGATCTTGGTCTGCCCCATGTAGGCAGTTGTATGAAAGCCGGAAGGCTAATATGGAACCTCAAACATAATGTATTTCTTTTAACAAAATGAGTGTTTAACTACCTTGATGATAAATAAATTGATATTATTGTTAAAGAATAATTAATCTCATTAGCAGCAAAGGATTACTTTTCATAAAACTCCACAGAATGATTCGCGTCCTCTGCCATTCCCAATTAACTGACCAGTCCCTACCAAGCCTGAGGGACTTACACAGCATCTCACTGCAGGCCCTTTGTCTTCAGCAAGAAGGAGCTTTCTTATGCTCTCCCCAAGTGCTTAGACCAAGCAGCTTCTTCCTTTTTCTTCAAATGTAACAGCAGTGGTCACTTAAGTCTTGTCAGCCCAAATGTGATGAATATTTTACATTCCTCTTATGATTTCTGCTCAGAGATTTGTTTTTGTTTTGATTCACTTAAAAAAGAATTTTAAAAAGAGAGAGAAAAACTTGGTTCACCTTTAAACTTTTGTTCTGAGACTGGTGGGCCATGAGATATGCTAAATCTGGAAGGTTCACTCTTGTCAGAATCGCTCGTCTCGAAGGTCTGACCTCATCCTTGAGGCTGCTCTTGGTAGGATGATTTGGAGCTCTCACAGGCTCAGGGCTATAGTTCTGTGAATCTTGCTTCTGGCTTCAGATTGGACTTTTCCCCTCACATTCTTCCCATTTTCTTTAGCTGATGTGTCTCTGTAATGAACGATCAGTAGGCTGTATTTTTATATCTTTGGCTCTACTTGATCAGAATTCCCTCAGGGGTGACTACACACTATTCTGTCCTTACCTAGTATTGAGAGATGCTTATAGTGGATGACATCATGTCTTTTTTAAGTTAATGGAAGCCAAGGCTACAGGAGGCTTACACAGAGCATGGATGGCAGAGCCAAGAAGAGCAGAATTTACGAACCATCATTCCTACTCTGTAGTCTTAGTGTTGTGATAACACTGTTTGTCTATCAATTTAGTGTCACTAGTAAATAAGCTTGGAGATTGGCTACATTTGTGTTGTATTCTTTTAAAAAATAGTCCCAAATGGTTTATCTTTACTTAATTTTTATGTACAGCTGACCTACATTATCTATATTGCTTTATCAATTCATTAAAAAAGAGCCTAAACAGGACAGTGACCAATGATTGAAACCATTGTGTAAGAGCTACTGATGATCTTAGCCCTTGTCATCAATGGTAGGTGTAGCTGTGTTAGCGACATGGTGTGGTGTGTGGAGAATTTAGTTGCTAGGCTTGTCCTCCCTTGTACTGAGCACAGTGCCTACTAGACACTCAGTAAATGTTTGGTACTGATGAGGAGTCACAAGCCCTAGGCTGGCTTCACAGGTTGACACTGGCATTACCTAACTTTGAAACTACAGAAAAATCATTCCTTTTCTGTAAAACCTGGCAGATGCACTGGATTACCCACAGAAACTTTGGAATCAAAGTATATTGAAAACGGGAATCTGCTCATTTCTAGTGACAGCAAGGACAAACTGTTTGGTCCCCGTGAATGCAGTAGGGGGCGGGCATTCAGCTGAGGCAGAGACATTAGTGGGAAACAGAGGAATACCCTTTATTAGAGACAAAAGCACTACACGCTGCTCTTTCATGTTTTGCTTCCCGTCCACTCCTTGCCCAGAGGCAATTCACCTGGTACTCTTTCACCAGTTTCATTCTCATTATTTTGGGGAGGATGTTAAAGTGAAGTAGGTGGAGGTGGGTTGACAGAGAAGCATCTGACTTGAAGTCTGCCTACACAACATGTAATGTACGGTAAAAGCAGATTGCTTTGACTTCACTGCCTTGATTTAATCTGAGCCTAATTTGTTTTCTGGTTTTTGTGTTTGTAAGTCAGTTCTATGTGGTTTAATGAAACAGTGGCAGAGATCTGTTTAGGGTCCTGCACAAAGTCTGAAGGGGCCCTTCCTAGCCCACTGTTTCCAGAAATATTCTTTTCTTCCCAAATAAGAAGCTTCTAGGTTGTAATCTGTTCATATGTTCATTCAATACCCTTCTTGGTCTTGTGACATACCTACTAACTTAACTAGGTCTTTCTTTTTTCCAGGTGCTAGGGATAAAGTGGTAGCAAAACTCACCCTCAAGGAGTTTATAGTCCAGGAGATAGATGATAAACAAATTAGCAGTTAATGTGCAATTTAATGTCATAAGAAATGCATGATATGAAGTAAAGTAAAAGAAGTATCACTGGAGCTTAAAGCCCACAGTGACTTCCTCTGAAAGTTCTGGGAGGGTTGTTTCAAAGGCATCGAGTCACTTTGGGTTTTTAAAGGGAACCTGCTAGCTGGGGAGGTACAGGGAATGCAGACTGCTTAGTTGGAAGGTGCTGAGAAGAGGTCACTTGTCATGTTAGTGGTTCAGGCCTAAGGGACTTTAACTGTAAAGCATACACACTCTTTGCAGGGCACCTCTCAGCATTTGGGCAGAGAGCGAGCTTTGCCACCCAAAGGACCTTTAAGTACATTTATTATTTGTTTTCTTTGTTCTCCTTTATCACCTCCCTTCCATTGTTGTAGCCTGGTTAAACTGTAATGATTTTCACCTCCTTCCTTTCTCTTTGTCTTCTTACTACTTGTACTTATTAACAAGGACTTTGAACCTTTCTACTTTTTTTTTTTTTTAATGGATTTTATATCCAAATTAACACATACCAAGGCTTCTTCTGGGGCTTCTGTTCTCATCTTTTCCTGCCATTCATTTAAGGGGAAACCAAAGGCTGCAGTCTAAAAATGCAGGCGGCCCTGGCTCTGCCTCTGAGCAGCTCTGTGTCTCTGAGGCAAGTCACACAGTGGACATGAATTTCTTCTGCAAGGTGAGGCATTTGGATCACATGGCTTCCAAGGTCTCTTCCAGCTATCAGGTTCTATGGACATTCCCTGCTAGGGTGTGTGTGGGTGGGTGTATATGTGCACGTGCACACGTGTGTGTGGGAGTATATGTGC
This sequence comes from Bos javanicus, assembly GCF_032452875.1. Classification (NCBI taxonomy): domain Eukaryota; kingdom Metazoa; phylum Chordata; class Mammalia; order Artiodactyla; family Bovidae; genus Bos; species Bos javanicus. The sequence continues at coordinate 44,454,455 of NC_083868.1, forward strand.
GTGTGCGTGTGTGTGTGTGTGTGTATGCACTCTCTGGGGCCTGGGACATCCCACAGTCCATAAGAATTTATCAAGGCACTTCTCAAACTCACATCTGTGGGATTCAGTGTTTGCTATTCTGACATAATATACACTCTCTTTTACTGATAGTAACTGTCCTTTAGCCTAGAATCAGTAGTTGCCATAAACAGAAACAAGGAATTTGCACTTCTACCTGTCCCAGTGGTAGATACAGTTACCTACCTACTCCTCTGCATACCTTCTTACCCCTTCCCCCACACAGAGACATATCATTTCCTAAGCTAGTCATTAAAAAAAAATAATAATTGTATCTTTAAGAGTTAACCTTATTTTGAAACCAGTAGGGCAGAGGAATGTGAGGATGGTTAGACTGGAGAAAGAATGCTGCTAATGTGTTATTCTCTGTTCTTGGGCTCAGAATGAAAACTGCTGTTATCCTATCTAACCTGCTAAATTAGAATCTCCTGGAGCAAGCATGAAAAGGAAGTCCTCCCATATCTGAAAAAGAACCAAGTGACTTTCCTTGGAGAGCCTTCCCACTTTTACTTGCCTTGCAGCTTTCCCAGATGGAGGTAATGTTAGTGCAGAAGAAGGCCGGGGGAGAGAATCTCAACTCTGTTTTTAAAAAAAGGAAATATAGGAGAACTTACAACAGTGTTGGTGATGATCTGCTAAGGAATTAGTGCACCTAAGCCTCCAAGCAGAAGCTAACTGACCAAAGGATTTTCTACAAGTCTTTGCAGCACACATGACAGAAACATTAAGTGATTGAGTTGGTGGCCCGTATAGACTGTAGTGATGGCAGAGGCAGCCATAAAAATATTTCTCCGAAAGTCTTACGCTGCATATACAGTGTCTCTTCATCTTTAAATCCTTATTTAAACATAATTTACAAAAACTAAATCAGTTTTTATTGAAGCTAAATTCACAGTCAAATGTAAATTAAACTCTAAAAATCATTTAAAATTAATGATAAGCCCAAGAGGATAAGGTGTGTTTGATTTTTCCAAGATAATGATTGGCTTTGTGGATAACAGATTTTAATTCCTGAAGGAGGATGAGACCAATATTGCTTTACATACCCTGATATTACTTCATAATATCCAGTCTTTTATAAACAGTTCTCTTCCTGCTCCCCCTTCCTTCTTCCTTTTAATAGGAGGCTGTATTTTTTTTTTTCTCCATTCACCTTGTAAAAGCATTCACCTTGCCCTGAAGCAATAGATATAGACAGAACACGACCTAAGAAGAATTAATGGAATTTTATTCTTCCTCTCTCCCATTTTCATTGTTACTTCAAAATCCATTTATTACCAAAGGCAATTTTTGGAGGGGGAGAGGTAGCAAAGAATCCTAAAGCAAAATTCAGAGCATTTTGAGAAAGCAGATTAATGGGAATTGCAAGTGGACTTGAGAAGTTCTAAGCTTGATTTGTATTTTCATATTGACTGTTACTACAGACTTCATCACAGCATTAGGAAAATATCACAAAAATACCAGGGCCTAACAGGTAAGGTTAATCACCATAGAAAGGTAAATGAGTTTATTAATTATAAAATTAATATGTTTTTTGAAGACGTAAAAATTCACATTGATTCAATCCAAAATATTTTTTCCATCATATAAATTGTCTCAAGAACTAAGAAATGCTCACTCAGAGAGCCCACTGTGAGATAATGTATCCATGAAAAATCTTTTTAACTTTCAATTTTAAAAGGGATTTTAACAGGTGATTGTTCTTTCAACTGTGCTTTAAAGTTAATAAATGGAAAATAGTGTGGACTATTGAAGTGTGTTATTTAAAATTTTTTTACAAACTGATGCTTGCCTGTTTTAAAAAAATAAAATGCAGACTGGAAACACAGCTGTTAGAACTTTGATAGAGGTTATGATTTTCAACAGTTGAGCTAATAGTTTATGATACAGATGGTACTTTGGGTAAAGCTAAAACAATAATTGATGGTTTCTGTTTCTCTTCTCCTCTATTAGATTCAAAAGAGTGGAATACCTTTTTTCCAAGACAGGAATCTTTTTCAGTTTCCAGTTACAGCATATATCAAATAAACAACTTTTCTGTTGCATATTCTGTACTTCTCCACAGTAACCTGGGTGTTGCCCCCACTCTCTTCTCATTATGGTAGGCTTCCCTAGATTTGAAATAATAGTTTTGAGGAAATCCTACTTCTCAATACTAACCTGCAGTTTGTAAAGCCTATCTTCAGGCCAAGGAACATATAATTTTTCTTTTAGAATACTAAAACCAAAGGCCTGCATTGCTCCAAACAAAATTAGCTAACAAAACAAAAATTCTCTGAAGCAAAAATGGCAGGCACCAATGTCATATACTTTTAAAAACTCAACCACAGAATTACTAGAAATACAGATATATTCCACATTTTGACCAGGTAAAACAAATCTATGTTTCAAATGATAGATAAAACATAGAGACTATTTTACAAGGAAAATAATTCTTTCACACACTTTTTGTTAAGTTTTGTTTTATAACATATGTTCAGACCAAGTAAAATTTAAGTGATTAATCATTTTTCATCTCATATTCCAGTGTTTTTGACATAGCATATTTTATTTTTAATTCCTCTGATGATTTTTATTCTGAAAAGTAACGTAAAATAAGTCGATTTTCGGCATCTGCCACTTGTTCGGTTATCATACAGTAAGGATTCATTTATAGCAGTAGTCTATTCAAGGTTTAGAGGTAATAAATAATGGCTCAAAATGCCACATATTAACAAAATTCTTCTGTAGGCTTTACTTTTTAAATTTATTATGTAATTCTACATTATGAACTACTGTCCAACATATTACTGTCAGAAACTAGCTTTATCTTTAATTGCAGTGCAGTTTGTCATTTACCCATTGACTGGAGTTGAAGTAAAAAGTTAGAACACAAAACTGTGATAGTTACTTTCTTGTACTAATTAAAACTTGTTTTTAAGACAGATTAGCATTTGTAGGATTTTTTTGAATCTTAAAAAGTGCTTTACTTTTAAAGTTAGATTCATCCTAATTACAAGATGTATTCCTAACAAGGGTTTTCTAGTCTTTCATATGAAGATTTATAAAAGAGAGAGGACACTGGGTGGGAAAGAAATCCACTACCTTGTGGTAGTTTTTCGCTTTGTGCTCTTGTAAGACTTAAAGGAGTTTGAGTCCTAGGAGAGATAAGATCAGGAGAGTTGTTGTATTACAGCATATTCCCCCCACCCTCTCCCCCAAAGATTTCTCAATAGAGGCAGGATACAATGCATAACTTATTTGGAAGGCGTCTGTAATATATAGTCATCCCTCACCTCCACATTTAAAAATAAATCCCAAATCTGTATTCTCCGTCAGAGAAAACTTTTTAAGTTTTGTGTGAGTTGGGAAAGTCTTTGATCCTAGAGTTCATTGGACGCGCTTTTCGAAACCTGTTTGCAGTTCGTGATGCTGATAACTTTAAAAGCGACCTACAGACTGCCTGGCTGTCCGCTCCCCTTGCTGGAGCGGAGCGGCTCTCCCGGGCTTACCTGAGTCGCCTGCGCCGGGGCCGGGCGGGGACCGGGCGGGGGCCGCAGTCGCGCGGCGTCGCGAGCGGGCTGTGCGCGCTCCGGGAGTCGCCCGAACAATGCGAGCGGGGCGCCGAGCGCGCCCGGCCTATGGGCGTTACGTCACTGAGCTGCCTTATAAGGCGCTCCGCGTGTGCGGCGCGGACGGCGGGGGCGCCGGTGACAGCCAGACCCGCAGCGGCGGCGCTGCAGCGCGCCCCGGCCCCGCAGACGCTCGGACCGTGTGAACGGCCCGTGGGTCCCGGCTCCCCGCGGAGGGGAATGGGAGGCCGGCCGGGGACGCTGGCGCCCTCCAGCCGGGCTAACCTAGTTTTTGGGGCTCATGGTCGATCAGCTTGTAACTTTTATTCCTCTGGGGCGCTAAAGCTTCTGTTATTGCTTGGGATTCTTAAATATACATCATGTTATTCTTATGTATGCTTTGTAAATATATTTTTCTTAAGTTTGTTTTCTGCTCGCTGGGGGCGGAGGGAGGGTGTGGAGGCGGGAAGTCTCTCTCTTTTTCTTTTTTTGGTGGTGGGGCACATCTCCGGGAGTGATTTAGACTTCAAACCTTCTCTTTCCTCTTTGTAAAGAGTAGGGGTCCTCAGAGGATAGTATTTTATTTCCTGATGATGTAACTACCAAACAATTCTTCAAGTGATGATGGGAAGGCCAGATGAAATCTTATTTTTTTCAGTGTTTTTCCTGAAAGAACCTCCTCATTCCTCATTTCTGCATGCCTGTGTTTTAATGAAAGTAGTTAAAACTAATCGGTTTATTTGGCAGGGACAGTATTTATTAAAGAAATTTAATGTTTTGTGCTGTACTTTCAAGATAGTATAAAAATAGAACTTCAAAACTAGTTTTAATTCATCTGTTCTGTCTACAAAATGAAAAAAAAACAGAGAGGAAAAAAGAAACCAACAAAATATGACTGAGTTAAGCTTGCTACCTTTTACTCTGGGACAAGTTTACTTCTTTAAAAACTTTTTCTAGTAAATGAGAATTAACTTCCTAATTGCTTTGCACATCGATAAGAGAAGTAATCTCAAAAAGTCCTAGCCAACTATATGAATCTGCTAAGTAAATTAGAGACATGGCTGCCTCATTTGTGAGTTTCAAATAAACTGAGTAGTTTAAATAACTTGAGTCTGTTTAATTTTTTAAATTACATTAAAATAGGATTGCTCCCTATTATAATGTACATGTCTATGGAATTATTGTTTCCATATGTTTCGTCAAACAGAAATAATAAAAATAGTCTGCCTGTTTCTTTTCTTTAGTGTGGAGTGGAGAAAGGCTGGTTGCAGAGGATTTATAGTTAGTGAAAATGGTGTGGAGAAAAGATTCAGGGCCCCAAAAGAAGTGTGTATCATCTTTAATAGTGGGCTCACATTGACAGTTCTAGATCACTCTACCTGTCTACTGAGAAGCATATTAAACTAAGCCCTGCTTTTTGTATATACTCTTTTAAGAGAAGTGAATGACCATTCACTTCAGCTGAACTTAAACTTTAATATTTGATTTGCAGTTTTGTATTAACATTTTAGATGTTAGTTTGTTGGTTTTAATGGTTACTTTGCCTTATGTTGTGTGTGTGTATGTGTTAGTCACTCAGTCCTGTCTGACTCTTTGTGACCCCATGGACATAGCCCATTAGGCTGCTCTGTCCATGGGATTCTCCCAGCAAGAATATTGGAGTGGGTAGCCATTCCCTTCTCCAGGAGTCTTCTGGATCCAGGAGTTGAACCTGCGTCTCCTGCATTCTTTACTATCTGAGCCACTAGGGAAGCCCATGAAGTGTATTTAAATCTTTTGTGTGTGTGTGTGTCCTGTGCTTACCTTGTACTTATTCAACATACTTTGAGATTTTTACACTGTTGCAAATGAGACAAAATGACTGTTACGAAAGTTGCATGAAGCACAAATTCCTGAATCTCAGTTCCAAACTGGTACGGTAAAGTACCTCTACCCAAAGCTAGCATTTTTGTAACTTGTTCTGCCTCCTTTCCACTCTGATGGATACAGAGACTTCCTCACATTTGACACTGCCTTTTATTTCTTTCTTATATTTTTGTACTTCTGCTTTGCATTTATGTCTATGCTTTTGACTTCCCAGTTTCCCTGTAAAATTGTCAGCATTATTTCCTCATTTTCTTTGTTGAAGAACTGAAGACTAGAGAAGTTAAATGGCTGCAAGACTTGTCTAGGATTCTTGAAGCAAATAAGACTCTGATGCTGGGAGGGATTGGGGGCAGAAGGAGAAGGGGACGACAGAGGATGAGATGGCTGGATGGCATCACTGACTCTATGGACGAGAGTCTGAGTGAACTCCGGGAGTTGGTGATGGACAGGGAGGCCTGGTGTGCTGCGATTCGTGGGGTCGCAAAGAGTCGGACACGACTGAGCGACTGAACTGAACTGAACTGAACTGAACTCCCAAGTTCCTTTGCTGTTACTCCCTGAAGCACTGGTCCCTGACACAGCTATGACTCAGCCTTGCAACGAAGGTCATGGTATGTGACCACTCTCTTCAGGAACCAGTTAGTGACTCTCATTGGTTGAGCTTGTAGCACACACCAGTCACGGTGCTTAGTGCTCTGCGTGCACTCCATCATTCAATCTGCCTAACATTCTGAGGTGGTTTATCCATACTTTTCAGATGACAAAACACATTTGAAAGGGTAAAATTGCTTGACCAGTCACACTGCTGGTAAAGTAATGAAAAGAAAAATTTGAAGCAGTGTTTATATATATACAGGCTTAGTCTTACCCTACCTTAGGGATTTACTCAGAATCTCTCAGAGGTGTTGTTAGTAAAGAAATAATCAGATTTAACTGAGAAGTTTGTGTCTTTATTTTCCAGACTGAATGTTGAACTAAGAAAGCTAAAACTCACGCTCTTCAGGGGCTACACACCAAAGCCGCCCTGATTGTGTGCTGAATAACCCCAGGGAGTGTTGTTTACATTGGAAACACTGTGGATTTGTATATTTACTAAGATAGTTTTCTTGAGACTGTTGGCGAAACGTTCTAATAAACTTAGAATATTGTAACAGTTCTCCAGCAGTTGAAAGTGGAACATTTTGAAGGAGGGCACCCAGGGTGCCCTCCCCAGAAGGGCACCCTGGGTCTTATAGTGCACACTTCAGCCAGCCATTGGCGTTGTGCTCCACTGCCACGTGTCAGTGAGTAGGCTTTTATCTCCTTTCCTCCTATCAGCATTCTCTTGGCAATGTAATTTTTGTTCTTTTAGCTTCTAACGTATTTATTACGAAAAGAATAGCGATGTGACCATTGTGCCACAGTCTTGGCCAAGGAAGTTGTTACTTCCCTTTTTACAGAAAATTTCACTGCCCAATTCCTATGTGACTCTTCATTTTATAATCAAGAATTTTGTACAAATAAGTATACCTACAAATAAAAGTCCTTTCTACAGTGAGTAAGCTGATTTATAATCTAAATCAGTAATAGTTTAAGTTATCATTTGGAGATGGTACAAAGGAATTTTTCTAAGTTAATTGCTTTCTAATGTGGAAGTAAAGTTTGTAGGCAACAAGGCTGGAGACTAGGATATATTGACTTGATTGAACTGTGTGAGGTCACTTTTGTTAAATAGTCAAAAACAGTTGAATATCAGCAGTTTCCCATGGTTCAAGCTATTGCCAGGAGGTTATTACAGTGACCACAGCAACCAATGTCATTAGTAATGTCCACAATGTCATCATTATTTAACTGTTTTAAAATGCCATTAATGTGTTACTAAACATAACAGAGCCCGTTTCTCTTTGTGAAGTGACTGCTCTTTCTTTCTTGTCCTGTCTCCATGTCTTTGTTTCTTCTTGTGATTGGTGAAGTCTTTTAGTCATCCGAATAAGTGCCAGAGAAGCAGTATTCATAATTAGCTGAACCTTTTCTAGAACCGCCCATAATTTTTGCTGTTGGCTCTTTAATCAGGTAAGGGGAGATGTACACTGTTCTGTGAAGCTCTGCTGTAAGCTCTGGGATGGTAATGCTAACTCTGAATGGGACACATTTGCCCCTTTGCCTCTCATAGGGTTTACGTGGAAACACTGTAACAGGCAAAGAAAAGCAACAATTTTTATTATGGGCATGGTCCTGTTATGAGAAGCGAAGGGAATGGGGGCAGATCCAGGATGGCATGGGGCGAGGCAGAATGCTGTGGTCCTCCATTGCATCAGGCTGAAGTTAGATTGGCCAGACCATGAGTCTTTGGTGCTAAGACACTCCGCCTGACAGAACATTCTAACATCTCACGGACAGACTTCTTGCCACATGGCTTTGCTGCTGAGCATTGGACAAGCCTGACATGGGCTTCTCTGCTGCTCCACAATTAAGGAGGAAGGCTAAAGGGACTGAGCACCACGATGGACAGCTGTGGAACATGGAGCCAAAAGGAATGTCTGAGGGTGAAAACAGCTTCTCTCCATGCCAGGGAGAATCAGTTTTCTGACCTACCTCTTTCTTTTTACCCTTCTTTCAGTTCCCTGGTGTTATCTGCCTCACTCTGTACACATAAACGCCCACATGAAATATACCACGTCCCCAGGCAGCACAGCATTTAACATGTGCACAGAGAGCTTTCACCTGCAGTTAATGGGCTGCAGTGAACTTTAGTTTACGTGTAGGTCGTCTTTTTTACCTGCAGCTCAAGTCTCCTGTCCCAGGCCTCCATATGTGTGCACGCTTAGTCACTCAGTCCTGTCTGACTCTGCAACCCTGTGGACTGCAGCCCACCAGGCTCCTATGTCCAGGGGGGATTCTCCAGGCAAGAATTTTGGAGTGGGTTGCATTTCCTTCTCCAGGGGATCTTTCCCACCCAGGAATTGAACCCACATGTGCTTGGCAGGCAGATTCTCTACCACGGAGCCACCTGGGAATGCCATTCATACTTTAGCTGACTTTGATTTTAAAAAGGGACCAATCCTTTGAGAGTTAACTTGGGCTGATAACAACAGTATCAGTGGTAATGTTAGGAAATGGGAAGCCCTTTATTCACGTTAAAATGAATGCTATTCTGTGGCTTTAAAAATTAATTTAAAAATAGTTCAGTGCCCATGTCATAATTTGGAAAATGAAAAAAGTCAAAAAGACGTTTTACAACTAGTCCTACCACATGATTACTGCCAGCTATTAACAATTCCATGTACTGTGTTTCCTTTTAGTCTTTTTCTAAGCATTTGTAAAGCATGATTGTTTTCATACTGTGGGATATAATTGTATATTGTTTCTTACTTTTTTACCTTTTCTATATTTATTTTAATTATGTTCCTGTCTTTTCTATAGACATTGGGTCATTTAAAAGCATATATTTGCATATTTTCCCTAGAAATGGTGGGTCACGAAGCCAGCCACTGACATCACCATTGTTTTTTCTTCAATAAGTGAAACAAGGAAGTGCATAGTTAATGGAGACTCCTCTGCTTCAGAGACCTCCTGTTCTTGGTTTACGTGGGATGCTATGAGTTGACTATAGGACACTAGTGAGCCTGCCAGTTGGTGAGAAGGATAACTTGGAGAGAATGAAGTATTGATAATACGATGCCACCGTAAGATTATTAAATGGGAAGCAGGAAAAGCCTGCTATTTAGGTCCAGTCCTTTTGCTTATTTATTCCTGTAAACATTTTATGTTTCCTTGGTAACTAATAATAGTTTTGAGAAATTGTTGCACTCACAAGTATTACTGCAAGAGTAAAAAAAAAAAAAAAATCCTCGAATCACAGAAATTAGACAGAAAAGACCTATTAGGTCATCTTCTTTGTCCCTTGCCAGTACAGATTGTTCTCAATACTTTGTTCAGTCCATTTTTTTAAAGGGACCTTGTAAACTAGTTTATGCTTCATGTCTTTTTAAAGTAATGCATTTTAAAAGCAACTTCTCTCGACAGACTTTTCTGTATCATTGTGAAGCCTAATTTCAGGCTAAGTATTTTTGGAGGAGGACCTATGGATTCAAAGTACAGTTGAACAGGTTTTTTAGTTGAAACTCATTGGAGCAGTTCAGGATGTTACTAGAATAGTTGACTAAGGATAAAACAGATGGGTGAGTTGAATTTATGTTTTCTTTTATCTCTGGAAGGTCAAATATAACAATGCATGAGGATAAACTTTTAATCATGTAAGTTCATTGAAATGGGTCTAGAAGGCCTAAGGAATAAAGCACTTAGGAAATAAAAAGGAAATAAGCGTAAAATGGCTCATTCTAAGGTTATTTTTATGAAAGAGACATTTTATGATCTTCCCTCCTGTCCCTGATTCTGCTTTGTCCATTATTTACAGTTGATCATTGCTTGTTGTGAAGGTGGCTTCTGGTTGTTAAATTCTTTCCCTCAGTCAGGCAACTACTTCCAAACCCCAGAGGGATAGAATAAAACTATCTCATGGAGCAGTCACTGGTAGTGGTATAGCCTAAATGCTTCACTTCCCTACATTATGGCTAAAGATAAGATGTCTTCACTGGGATAAAATGACAGACAAATTAAGAAATGAGAAACGTGCTTTGAGTTTTATTAGGAAGGATGATTATTTCATAAAATCACGTTTTATAGTATAAAATACCTCAGAAAACATCTACTCTGCTTATTACCACTCTTTGTTCTCCCTTTTTAAGTTGATAATTGGAGCTCAGAGAGGTTAAAGGACTTGCCCCAAGGTCAAACAATAAACTGGTGATCCAGCCACTGTGTTTTATGGGTCTGCATGCCTCTGTTGGGAAACATGAAAAATCAAAAATGACTAACTAATGTGATTAAAGTGAAGTAAAGTGAAGTCGCTCAGTCGTGTCCGACTCTTTGCGACTCCATGGACTGTAGCCTACCAGGCTCCTTCCTCCATGGGATTCTCCAGGCAAGAGTACTGGAGTGGGTTGCCATTTCTTCTCCAGGGGATCTTCCCGACCCAGGGATCGAACCTGGGTCTCCCAAATTCCAGGCAGACGCTTTAACCTCTGAGCCACCAGGGAAAGAACTGTCAAAAAGAATGTATCTGAAATCCTAGTTATTGTAATATTAGTGTAATCTACCATGGTTTATACTAACTACAGAACTAATATGGAACATTAATGAGCAAGTTATTCACTTTATGGATTAAAAATGCAATAGATTGTTGCATTTCTTTTAAATTAAAGATCTGTATAATACTGGTAATCAACCCAAGCCATCAAGATTGGTAATGAGTTGACAACTCTGATCAAAAATATCTGAACTTTTAATATTAATACTGCGTTATCATATAACAACATTGTCTTACATGCTTGCCAATTGTTTATTTTGTACATGAGAAATCCTTTTATAATTTATGTCACTAGGCATCCAATCGGCATCATAAAATACAGGTTTTGGAGGGAGATAAAAAGTTCTGTGTTCACCCTCAAATTGGAATCTCTCTCAGGTGAGAATTTCAACCTTCTTCCCAGGAATTGGTGCATACACAGTTCAGTTGTCACTAGAGCTGAGTAGCCCCAGCGATTTGTTACTTCCTCAACAAGTCCACTCCATTCCAATCTAAAAACTGGCTTTTTCCAACTTCCACTGACATTCCTGATCTTTCCATGGAGCTGTGTTGAATAAATGCATTGCTTTGACATGACAGTTTTTTAAGTATTTGAAAGCAGTTTGTCCTCAATTGTCAGCTGTGCCTGTTTGATATGAGTCCTTTCACACCCTGTCTGTATGGTTTGGAGCTCAAAATGAGCAATTTACTTCTGTGTATTAGGATCATCTTCCCCTTCATAGACTTACAGACTTTGTGTGTGTACCTAAATTATCTAAGCATTTTAAGATAATTATCTAAGACAGCCTACACCAAACTACTGTGTCATTGAGCTTTCTGATCACCAGCCTCCTAATGAACAACCTCACACTTAAGTATTTTCATCATGCACTGCTCCTGTGATAATCTGGGTTAATCAGTTCTATCCTGTGTTGGTTTTGTTTATATCTTTGTTTAGTAACAATTATATATAACACATTTATTACTTAATGGATGCCATGAACTGTATGCTTTACATATAATAGCAACTTTGTCCACGTAATGACTCTGTGAGTTAAATAACCAAGGAACAAACAGAGAAGTGAGGTAACTTGTATAAGATCACAAAGCTAATAAAGAGTGGCACCAGGATTTGAATTGCAGACTGACTTCAGCAACCTCTGATATCACACTCAGTGTCTTGTAGTAGAATTTGGTCTTGGGGGCAATTGGTACTAAGTCTGGAGTCATGAAACTTTGTATCTCTCTTATCTGCCATCTAGTTCATTAGGCTTGCACTGTAGGATAGCAGGGGCTTCCCTGATGGCTCAGAAGGTAAAGAATTCACCTGTAATGCAGGAGACCCAGGTTCAATACCTAGGTCAGGAAGATCAGGAGAAGGGAATGGCTACCCACTCCAGTATTCTTGCTTGGAGAATTCCATGGACAGAGCCTGGTAGGCTACAGATCATGGTTGCAAAGAGTTGGACAGGACTGAGCAACTGACACTTTCACTTTTGCTTCATGGGATAGAGTGAGAATGAATCTGGAGATCGTCTGGTCAGCTTCCCTCATCTTGTAGTTTGTATAACTGAAACTCAACTGTGCAGTAGCCTGTTCAGGGACATGCAGAGAGACCATAGTTCAGGCCTGTGTGTGCACCACACTTTTCTGCTGCAGAACTCTGAAGTACTTCTGCTTGTACAGTTTCTTCTCTCTTCTCCTTCCTCCCATTCCTCTTCTCTTTCTTCCTTCCTGTCTTCTTCTCTCCCTCTCCAGTTATTTTTGGCATTGAAGCATTAAAACAACAGTAACAGTAATATAAATCACATTGAAAGGATCACTTAAAAATCCAACCATACTGTGTTTTAAACTGTTTTCGTTTATTGCCAGCTTCTGAATCTGTAAGTTTTTTATCTTTTCAGATTATGACATAGGTTTAAGAATCTTATCAAATATATTCTTAAAATCTCTCTGACTTAAGTTTCATAGTTCAAAGAAGATTTAAGGAGTGGGAAGGGAATGGCAAGGAACTGCTGTCATTTATTGAGAGCCTCATATGTGGTGGTTACTCTGCCCAGCCCTCTACCTTGGTGTCTCAAACCTGCTTTCCACTCTCTGAGATTCTGTATGAGGACTGGCACAATACCCTGCACAGGGTGAGTATTCCACAAGCCTGCTGAGTGAGGAAATGACTGGAAAGAAGTGCTTTGGATCCGGCAGGAGAAAGAGAAAGAGGTGATGACCATGTACACACTATTCCCACTCATTGACTCAGCTTTTGCATCATTTTATGTGCCATTTATTTCACATCTGTGAAGGCACATGTGCGTGCAGGATGCTATGGGATCCTATTTGTGGTAATAGATTTTGGCCTTGTACTTTTAACTCAACATAAGTCTTGATCCAGAAACTATTCTTTATTACATTTACTCAAGTTTCTTTAGTTTCCTTGATCACAAATATTATTCGATAGGGAAGATTCCCCCATGGGATTGTATTTAATCATGCAAGTAGGGAAAAGTCTGTCATGATAGTGCTGACAGCCTGAGAACTTGAGGAGTAAAAACTGCAGGGACAGAGTTTGCTCCTAGCACTGTCTCTTGGCAAAACATAACTTGAAATAGAGCTGATTTCTTTTTAAATATAATAAATTCTAATGAAAACTGATCCAGTTGAGTTTTGAAACACATAGAATCAATTTTCAGTTACCATGAATGGCTCTTGCCCTAGTGATGCCAGAATGTCCATGTTCCAATTCACTTACTCACATTGGGAATCTGGAGAGTCACTGGTGTTGACTTTGAGTGACCTCAAATTTATCTCCAAATGCTGATCTACTCTGATAAGATTGACAAAAGTGATACGTTTATCATAAGAATACTTATTTGTCTCATTACTAGTCTATGCCACTTAAGAGTGTGCTATAAATTAATTTTCAAATAAATCCTGTGAATAGCTCAATTATATTTCATTACCTGACCTTTCATTACAAAAATTAAAAGTTCATTCCTAAATGCAAGTATTTTAAATTAGCATGCATTCAAAAACTTATATTGGCATTTCTTCACTTCCTCTTTTTAATATATCAGTAGGTTCAAAACATGAAAATGTCTTGTTTCATCTCTGATATGTGCTGACCAACTTTTGGTTAAAAGCAGATTCTATCCAACCATCCATTCTCTATCTATGGCTGCTGTTTGCTGAAACCTTGTGGAACAGATGTCTTCTTCCCTCCTCATTGCTTACAACCTCTTACCCCTGGCCCTAAAACACACACACACTGTGTAAGTACACATTCTGGCTTTTATGTATGCTCACTCACAACTATAAGAGAAAATGAAGAATAATAAAATTCAACTTTTTAGGTCAGGAATGAAAATCTACTTCCCAAAGGCTATCTATGTTACTTTTTTTGTCCAGTGCCAGTGACCATCAATGTATTCCTAGGAAATGGAAGTTCTTCACATTATATACTTACTCTTTATAAATGCTTTCCACCTAAATAAAATCCCTTTATATTAATATAGCTGTATAACCTTTCTTTTGATTAGTGGTTGCCTGATAATGTCTCTTTTTCCATATAGTTGGGAATTATTATTGTTAGAATTGTTTTACTCCAGCCTGACAGTCTTTGTCTTTTAATGTATTTAGTCTGTTACAGTGATTATTGATGTATTTGGATTTACTTTTGTCATCTTATTTGATGGTTCTGTTTTTTACCACCTTTTTTGCTGTTGTTTTGTCTCATTTCTTGGCTTCTTTTGGATTTTATTTTTATTCATTTTCGCCCTCTCTACTTGGAGTTATACACTGTTTCTATTCTATTAGGAACTAATTTGCCTATACATTCTGCCTCACAAGTTAAATGATCAGAGTCTAAAGCTAATCACTATTTTAATCCCACCAGAGACTTTAAGGACTTCAGAACACTTTTAAGCATACCTTCCCAATTTTTATATTATTGCTGAAATATCTTTTAAACAGTTCTTTTTTAAATTCTATAAGATATCATCATCATCTATTTTTGTTCTTTTAGTCAATGTTGGTTTAGATTTACCAACATATGTACCACTTTCTTTGCTTATCATCCCTTCTTTTATTCCATACTTCATCTGGGATCACTTTCCTTCAACCTAAATACATACTTTTGAAGTTTCTTTAGTGGAAGTGTGCTTTTTTCAGACTCCGTCTTTTTATTTATTTGAACATGTCTGTATTTTGCCCTTGTTCTTAGGAAGATTTTTACAGCAAATAGACTTCTAGGTTGTCTGTCGGGACGTTGGAAGTATTATTCCACTGACTCCCATGTTGCTGTTGAAAAGTCAGTCATCAGTCTAATTGTTACTCCTTTTGTCTCTGACTGCTTTTGTGATTTTTCCTTTGTCTTTTGTTATTCTATCATATGACATATTAAGTATAGATTTCTTAATTTTATACTTTCTGGGCTTCATTAAGATTCCTGTATGCATAAATCGGTGTCTTTCCTGACTTCTAGGAAATTCTCAGTGTTAACTCGCCAAATATGACTTTTGAATAACTTGTCTCCTTACATTTTAAAACTTAGACACATGTTAGACTATCTTACTCTAATCTTCATATCCCTTAACTATTCTTTCACCTGTTCCATCTCTTTAGCTCTTCAGGCTGCATTTTATTATCTCCTCAGATTTTTCTTTCAGTTCACTATTGTGGCTCATGTGGTAAAAAATCTGCCCACAGTGCAGGAGACCGGGATTCAATCCCTGCATCAGGAGGATCCCTTGGAGAAGGGAATGGCTACCCGTTCCAGTACTCTTGCCTGGAGAATTCCATGGACAGAGGAGCCTGGCAGGCTACAGTCCATGGGGTCGCCTAGAGTTGGTCATGACTGAGTGACTGACACTTGACTTGACAATTCCCTTTGCTGATCTGCAGTTATAGTTTTCATATCCAAAATTTTCTTTTTTTCCACTAATTTATCGGATTTTTTTGTAGTCTGTTACTTTTAACTAGAAATTTCAATCTCCCTTTTTAATATATTGAGAGATATACATGCTATTTGATAATTTAAATATATGAGATCTGTAAATATCAGCAGCTCTGATTCTGATTTCTCTGGCTTTCAATCATTATGCATCATTTTCTAGTGTGTTTTTGGATTCTTTAAAAAATATGAACTTAAACACCTTAGACTTTTATATGTGGCAGTTCTTTGAACCTTGGGTTGAAGATGGCTTCCTCTAGAGAGGATTTACGTTTATTTTTGCCAGGTGCAGGCGGGTATTGTCAGCCCAGAATCTGTAGGCTTTTTATTTTTTTGTTTTTGGACCACCCAGGTAGTGTGAATTTGGACTGCAAATTCTCGGGTTGGGTGATGTTATTATAAATACTCAGTGGAGTTTATCTCTTCGCTTCCTCCCAATGCCATAGTTTAAGAAAAGTAGTTTTCCTTACCATTCCTAGAGGTTGGTTTTGTTTCTTAGTCACCTTTACACCGATGGCTTAGCTCTTCGCAATCTCAACTTTATGTGGGGCTGGTAGGACCCTGGGCTTTGTCCTCTGTGCCCTACAGTGCCATAAAAAAAAAATTTGCAGCATTCAAACAGTGTTCTCCAAGCAAAAGCCAGGTTGAGTTCTCTATCGCAGCATTCAAACAGTGCTCTCCAAGCAAAAGCCAGCTTGGGTTCTCTGTCACAGCATTCAAACAGTGTTCTCCAAGCAAAAGCCAGGTTGAGTTCTCTGTCACAGCATTCAAACAGTGCTCTCCAAGCAAAAGCCAGCTTGGGTTCTTTGTTGCAGCATTGAAACAATGCTCTCCAAGCAAAAGCCAGCTTTTGTTCTTTGTGTGCCCCACTATACTTCTGATTTAGAAAAAGTTCATATAATAAGCTTCCTTATTTCCTATCTCCCCAGATTTTCCCTTGCTCTTATTCACTATCATTCTTTTACCCTTAAAAATGAAAACTAGTATTGGAATAGAAACAGAAGTAACGAAATTGAAGAGTTTCAATGGATAGAAGTGTTATTGAGGGTTCTGCTGACAGTGTTTCCTGATTTTGATAAAGCCTGAACTGTCTAGTTGGAAAAAAAAATAAAAAATCATTTGCCAAAGACTATTTGTTGGGATGTTACCATATTTTATTGCTAGATCATTGTTCTTTTGGATATGGTATGGTGACTAAATTTGTTTTAAATATCACAGGAACTATTATTTCTGCTTGTGTATCTTTAGTTAGATGTGAGTGCCTGCATGTGTGTGAAAGTGTTTGTTAGAGTAGCTGCTTGTGTGTGCATATGTTTCCTTATCACTGTGTTGCAGGTGCTTGTCCTCAGCTTAAGAATTGAGGGAATGAGATTCTGAAGATGATTTTCAAGAAGGAATGATTTGAAGTCTTTAACAGTTGGGTGAACAGGTTTGCAGTCCTTGTCCCAAGTCACGTCTTCGTGTTTTGTGGCCTTTGTCAGTCTTCTCCTGGCCATTCCCAGGGAAGTCCAAGTGGATGAGGTGTGCAGTGGTGACTGTGGACTAGGGGTGGCAAGGTCTTGTTTGGATGAATGCAGCAGGCTCTGTGTCTGTCCCTTCAAGGTGTTCTGTAAGGGAATCTGGGACTCCCAGGGCACATCCTTCTGCTTTCAAGTATCTCCATCTCCAGTAACAATATTTTTAGAGTCTAGGTATTTTTGAATGGTAAGCACAGAAATATTGTCCATTTGTGTAGAATCTCCACACCTGTTTATGTGCTATAGATAATTACTTTATACTTATCACTATAAAATATAAGTAGAGTTCCATGCTAATTGAGAACAGTTTTTGTTTACCAACACCCATCTTAGAATATGTAGATATTTTATAGTTAGATTTTACCACCAAAACCAAAGGCATTTTGAAGGTAAAAAATCTGATTACCTCTTTCCTGAATTCACAAATGTTTCTATCAGTTTCTTTACGGTTTTCTTTTTATTGAAGCTGGGTGAGTAGACATTCAGCTTTCATTTATTAAGTATCTACCTAGGTTAAATGACACAAATCTGAGGGGAAGAAAGCCATTTAACATGCAACCAGGATGTAATAGGCTCCTTTCCTCTGTGCTTTTATAGCCAAAGTTTTGTGCTATATGGTGGAAAATAAGACAGATTCCTTGCTTCAGGGAATTTACCTCTGGGAGTTGGCTGCTGCTGCTGCTGCTAAGTCGTTTCAGTCATGTCCGACTCTGTGCTAACCCATAGACCACAGCCCACCAGGCTGCCCCGTCCCTGGGATTCTCCAGGCAAGAACACTGTAGTGGGTTGCCATTTCCTTCTCCAATGCATGAAAGGGAAAAGTAAAGTGAAGTGGCTCAGTCATGTCTGACTCTTCATGACCCCATGAACTGCAGCCCACCAGGCTCCTCCATCCATGGGATTTTCCAGGCAAGAGTACTAGAGTGGGGTGCCATCGCCTTCTCCAGGGAGTTGGTTAGGGAGGTATTAATATGGAAGAAGAGATAGACTGGCTAAAAGCTAAGTAAATTACACAAGGTGCATACAAGAAGTGCCTTCACGTGCAGATGAAGAAGTTAGGCATCTGGGAAGGTGTGAGACAAGGTGGCACTGAGGAGTTGAGGTAAAGCTCCACCCACTTTGCTCCTCTGTTGGGGACACGTGAAATGTGCAGCCTCTAAGGAGGAGCTGGTCTGGTGCCAGGTCTGGCCCAAGGGGGCTGGAGGGCAGAGTTACTATCCACATTACTCTTGTGTGCTCATGTGCTGCTCTCTTCTCTCCACAAATAACCATTTCTTGCTTTTTTTTGTTTTTTATGCTTTTAAAGTCTATGTTGCTTATGGTTTCTTTTGCTCATGGAAGAAACCTGGGACGATGAAGAATTTACATAGATTTTAGGGCAACTTGGATTCTTATAGCAAGAAGAAAAGTAAGTATGTTCATCTTCAATATGTAAGAATTGCCCCGTTTTGCAAAAAGATTATTTGAAAGGTTCATTTCAAATATCTTTCCCACAGAAACAATGTTATTAAGTTACAAAGTAGAGAATTGGTTCCCAGATTAGCACAGGGAGATTTACTAAACCCATAATAAAGCTGAAAATCTGTATTTCGGAAACTGTGATAGTATGGTAATATTATAGCACAGTCATATCATAGCTCACAAGATTTACATATAATGTGATTATTGTAGCACGTAATAGAGAACAATATTCTTGCAAATGTATAGAAATTTCAGCTATATTTGGGGTCAGCTAGCTTTTTGTGAACTAGCTCGGAGCCTATGTTTTACATAGAACATGACGCTTATTAGTAAATGCATTCCAGGTTCCCACTTTGTATTCTAGGTGAACACCTCCCTGCCATGTCCATGGCAGCCCCTGGCCAACTAGCCTGAGGAATATGAAGTAGCTCTGGAAATACTCTTGCTCTCCAGGTATCATCCTTTTGAGCCGAATGTAGGTTGCCTTTTTATGTAGAAGGAATGTTAATGAGTCAGGTGTTCATAACCCAGAGAATGCTGGTATGTATTTTATGTGGCCTGGAGAGTTAAGCTTAGTATATTTTATTCTTAGCTCTTGCAGGTTCAAGGATGACAACATGTTCTTTTAAGCAACTTGCAGTCACCCATGTTCATGACTGGAAAAGCTGAAAACATCCCCCTTTAAAGAATGAATCATAATTCAACTAGCTTTGCAGTTGGCTTCATAGATTTAGTGGGCTGTCCCTCAGCAGGATTGTTTTTTATGTTTTGCCATATCCCATCACATATGAATCAGTTCAGTTCAGTTGCTCAGTCGTATCTGACTCTTTGCAACCCCATGAACCACAGCACACCAGGCCTCCTTGTCCATCACCAACTCCCAGAGTTCACTCAAATTCTTGCCATTGAGTCGGTGATGCTGTCCAACCATCCCATCCTCTGTCGTCCCCTTCTCCTGCCCTCAATCTTTCCCAGCATCAGGGTCTTTTCAAATGAGTCAGCTCTTCGCATCAGATGGCCAAAGTATTGGAGTTTCAGCTTCAACATCAGTCCTTCCAATAAACACCCAGGACTGATCTCCTTTAGGATGGACTGATTTGATCTCCTTGCAGTCCAAGGGACTCTCAGGAGTCTTCTCCAACAGCACAGTTCAAAAGCATCAATTCTTCTCTGCTCAGCTTTCTTCACAGTCCAACTTTCACATCCATACATGACCACTGGAAAAACCATAGCCTTGACTAGATGGACCTTTGTTGGCAAAGAAATGTCTCTGCTTTTTAATATGCTATCTAGGTTGGTCATAACTTTCCTTCCAAGGAGTAAGCGTCTTTTAATTTCATGGCTGCAGTCACCATCTGCAGTGATTTTGGAGCCCAAAAAAATAAAGTCTGACACCGTTTCCACTGTTTCCCCATCTATTGCCATAAAGTGATGGGACCAGATGCCATGATCTTAGTTTTCTGAATGTTGAGCTTTAAGCCAACTTTTTTACTCTCCTCTTTCACTTTCATCAAGAAGCTCTTTAGTTCTTCTTTACTTTCTGCCATAAGGGTGGTGTCATCTGCATATCTGAGGTTATTGATATTTCTCCCAGCAATCTTGATTCCAGCTTGTGCTTCTTCCAGGCCAGCATTTCTCATTATTTACTCTGCATATAAGTTAAATAAGGAGGGTGACAATATACAGCCTTGACGCATTCCTTTTCCTATTTGGAACCAGTCTATTGTTCCATGTCCAGTTCTAACTGTTGCTTCCTGACCTGTATACAAGTTTCTCAAGAAGCAGGTCAGGTGGTCTGCTATGTCTATCTCTTTCAGAATTTTCCACAGTTTATTGTGATCCATACAGTCAAAGGCTTTGGCATAGTCAATAAAGCAGAAATAGATGTTTTTCTGGAAGTTTCTTGCTTTTCCAATGATCCAGTGGATGTTGGCAATTTGATCTCTGGTTCCTCTGCCTTTTCTAAAACCAGCTTGAACATCTGGAAGTTCACAGTTCACATATTGCTGAAGCCTGGCTTGGAGAATTTTGAGCATTACTTTACTAGCGTATGAGATGAGTGCAATTGTGTGGTAGTTTGAGCATTCTTTGGCATTGCCTTTCTTTGGGATTAGAATGAAAACTGACCTTTTCCAGTCCTGTGGCCACTGCTGAGTTTTCCAAATTTGCTGACATATTGAGTGCAGCACTTGCACAGCATCATCTTTTAGGATTTGAAATAGCTCAACTGGAATTCCATTATCTCCACTAGCTTTGTAGCAATGCTTCCTAAGGCCCACTTGACTTCACATTCCAGGATGTCTGGCTCTAGGTGAGTGATCACACCATCGTGATTATCTGGATTGTGAAGATCTTTCAGTATTCACATATGAATAGTGGTAGTATTTTGTGGCTTCTTCAAGGTACTGTATTTCCTTTCTGCTTATGGACAAGAGCTTATTTTTTCACCACTTTTTCACAAAAGGCCAAGTTCCTGGTAGGGTTTGCTGGATATATAGTTCAAGGAACTTAGTTCAACAGTAACATAACTATTAATCCATGGCAGTGTTTCTTGGCCTATAGATTGGTTTCAGTAAGCCGGAAGAGGATAATCAATACAGACTGAAATAGCATTCATTTCTTTTTACTGTACTTCTAACACCAGACTTCCCCACTTTATCTCCATAAATTCTCTTCATCTTTACTGGAAAACCCCTTTTTCTTAACTAATCTCCATGGTATTTTCTCCTCTTGACTCAGGGCAATTGATCACCTAGCAACCTGAACCCATGAAGCAGGTGCCTTATTAAAAGACTGAGGTTAAATGTTGGGTAAACTCTAGCAGTGATTACTGGAAAAGAAAAGAATGTTGATAGTCGGTGAGGTTTGACAAAGAAGGCTCTCGCCAGTGTTTGTCAGGCTCTAAGCTGTAAAGATAGGCTTTCTGTAGCAGAGGCATGCAGCTCTGTGCAAGAGTGAACCGTTTGCTTCCACAGGGAATTGCTGTGCTTCCATATTCTTAAGTATGAGTCACGGATGTCTTTATGATTACACATCCCTCTTAACATATGAGGAATAAACTTTAGAGAAAAGGAAGCTAAGAGAAAACAGAAGTGTGAATGACTACTAATGGTGCCGTCTCTGGCTCCGCTCCGTCTGCCATTTCATCATACATAAAGCGGGTAGTTCAGAGATTCCTCTCCTGGCAAATAAGTGGCAACATATGTTTAAAACAGTGAGTGGAAACTGTAGGGAGAAAATGACAGGCATATGGCAATAGGAAGGTAAGGGAAAATTTGTTGCACTAACGTTCAGTTCAGTTCAGTCGCTCAGTCATGTCTGACTCTTTGCCACCCCATGGACTGCAGCACTAACGTTAGCTGCACAATTGGTGTGCTCTTCCGTTGAGGGACTGTTTTGATTTAAAAAGTCTGCATGCCTCATTAGAACATCATTTCTGTGTATGGAGTGTATAGGTTTTCTAGGATTTTCTGTGGTGGTGTCTTTTTTCTCATGAATGGCAGTCATCTTAAACCTTCTCATTTCATACAGAGGTCTTGCGAGAAAGGTTCCCAGAGGGGAAAGACAGAATTTAATCAGGAAATAGGACATTTTATTAACATACCAAAAATGAAGTGTGGGAAAGCACTTTGAAACAGTCACTTTGAAGGCCAAAGAATAGAAGAATGGGCCCCAAATTACTGTCTTCAGGCACCCTCTTCTTTTAAATGATAATTCTGCAGTGACAGTGTTTAGGATTTATTTGTTGCCATAGCAACTAAATCTTTGCTCAGTAGTTTGAGATTTCACAAGTTACCTTAAAGGGAAAGTGTTTGTTGTTTTGATTTCACAAACTATGAATTAATCAATATTTACCTTCTAACAAACTGAAAACACAATAACTTACTTTGAAAAAAATAATTTTCTCAACATTAAAAAGAAATCTATGTATACTAAGTGCACACCCATTTCCAATTGTATATCATACATGACTAATAAATAAGAACTGTGTTTTAAGTCTCCAAAATTTAATTATGGCTTTTTGTTATATTAGAGATAAATACTAGAGAGAGAATCCTGTAGGAGGAAATGGCCACCCACTCCAGTATTCTTGCCTGGAGAATCCAGTGGACAGAGGAGCCTGGTGGGCTACAGTCCATGGGGTTGCAAAGAGTCGGACACGACTGAGCACACACACACTAGAGAGAAGCATAATTTGTTTCTCAGCACAATTTTTTGTTTTGCTTTGTTTGCATAGAAATGATTATGGCAAAAAATATTATGAACTTTTATGTGTCTAAAATTTAATTAATTTCTTAATAAGACTTAACTTCAGTTGTTCAGATTCTGGGGAAAAAGCTGTTGGTGTTATTACTGATTTGGACCTTGACAATGAATAATACCAAGATGAACAAGGAACTTACTAGTATGTATATATCTGTAAATGTGTCAGTGCTGCAGAACCCAGTTGTTCTGTACCTTCTCTCCAAGTATCCTGCTTTATTATGATTGGTATCAATGGTATATATTTTTTTATGTCTGGTCTCATACTTTAAAAATGGATGGCTAAGAAGCTAATGTAAACAAAGTGTTTTGTTTGTAGTCAAAAATTTCTTTATACATTTACATGTATAAGAAAGCTGGGCATGGCAGAGAGAAGACATGACTAAGCTTTATAGCCTGCCCACTATCAGTTTTGGTATCGAGTTAAGAATGGTTTGTATATTTTTAAATAATTGGAAAATAAGAATAATATTCCAAAATAAGAATAATATTTGGTAATATGCCAACGCAAACATTATATGGAATTCAGATTTTAATATCCGTAAAGCTTGATTGGAAGATAACCACACCCATTTGTTTACATATTACTGGCTGCTTTCCTGGTATAACATCAGAATTGAATAGTGGAAACAAGACCATCTGGCCTACAAAGCTTAAAACACTTATTACCTGTTCCTTTACAAAAGACAGGTTGCTGACCACTGTTCTATAGCTTTAGCAATAAGTACAGTTCAAAATGAAACAAATATGTGGGGGCACCTGAAAGTTTGGCTTTCTATATCTCAACTAATTTGTGTTCATTTGCCCGACACCAAATTTTGAATTTTCTGTACTAGGACCCTTTTTGATCTTTGATTGTTTATATTCTGTGAAGATTTATTAATCCATTATTGTCAAGATAATGGATGCCTTATGGTGGAGTACTGAGGTGATATACATTTGAGGAGAAATCTATTGTAGAACAGTGAAAGTAGAAAACCAAAGTTTTGTTTCTGAGACTAATGGGAAGCTGTGAGGTTTTGAACTGGTTCTATTTGGTTTCATACATTCCAGTCAGATCACTTTCTCTTATTTTACCTTTTCTAGAAGGGGATGTCTAGAATGAGTGATGGAGATTATAGGGGTATTCTGTAAGAGACACCCCTGTATTGTGTCAAAGCTTTCTGCTAAAGTGTACATGGCAAAGCAAGCCACCAGAGAAGTATGTAATGCTCCTGACTAAATGAAGTTTTCCTTGTTGTCTAATCACCATAAGTAAGAGTATTAATAAAAGATATCCTGATTCCAATTAGGAGTCCTCATACTAATGTTGTATTTATTGTTCTAACAGGATTTTTTATACCTTGAATAGTCATTAATATGTATTTCTAAATAGACTTAATCTAATTTATCAGACTCTCAAAACAGAAGGAAACATTCAAAAGAAGTCTTGGTTGCTTATTTGAGAGTTTAGATGTGATACATTATTTGTTTCGTATTTTCATATTTCATATTTTGTTTCATATTTTTCGTATTTCATTTCATTTTAAAAAGGTTCTTAGACAAAGACTGTATTTCTGTATTGTAGATAGCATTATTTTTAGAGGTATGTCATGTCATAGGCATATGGAATGGAAGATGTTTCAAGTAAATTGTTTTATATGGAATTACACAATGCCCAGGGACTATGTTTGCTCTGATTCTTTATGTCCAATCTCATCCTTTTCAAACTCACTTCCTTTAAAAATAGAAACCTAGAAATTTCAGCTAAACAAAATTTTTCTTTGCTAGTGACAGATTTCTTACAGATCAACTTTTAATATGCACACCCACACATAAACACATGTATGCATTTTTCACATCGTCCTAGTAGTTTTGTTTTAGTATGACTTGGAATATCACACAAGAATGTCAGAATAAGGTACAGTTAAATGAGGTGTATTCCATGAACACGGAGTCTATACTATAGAAGTTTAAGTTTTCATTTCAAGCTATTCTGTTTTTTGAAATACCAAGAGAAATCCAGTGTGTATTCTTTATTAGAGGATTATTAATATTAATACACATTGGATTTCTTTTGGTATTTCACATCACCTGAAGAAGGCTGAATATATGTAAATAAAAAGTGTGAACACTCCTTTTTATTTAGGGCCTTAGAGACAGCTACAATAGATGTGCTTTGGTTATATTAATTGAAAAATGTATGTGTGCATTTATTTAGAGGCCTCAACTAAAAACTCATTTCTTTTCATCCAAAAAAACCCTTTTAGAGAAAGTAGTTTCTGGTGTTCATTGATGTTTATTTTATATCATATAAGAAGTCTGTTCAATTTTATTTTGAACCGAACATTGGTTATGGTTTTTCAAAGCAGATTGCTGGCTTCTGATACCAAGTTATTACATTTTGCAGGTGTTTTGGTAGTTTCTTACTGTGATATATCCTTTTAACTTTAATGGGCATTAAAAACATGTATTTTAAGACCATATTAAGAAATATGCCAAATAATTGTGTCTACAAAGAAGTTCTCAGTAAATTATATCAACTATATAACTAAAATAATTAAAAGTTATTGAATATAAAGGTTTTAGGTTTTTGTGAAATCTATGTTGTAGCTGTTATGATTACTGTTGTTACTTTTTTTTCCAGCAGCTTCCTAGCCCCTCTTGCATTCTTTAACAAAATATTTCTAAGATAAAGTGTGAAGAATAACATAGAAGGTGCACCGTTTTTAAAATTATTATGATGGGCATTTTGGACTTCCACTTCCATCTAGACTATGACTCCACCATAGTTCACCTTCAGGGCATTTTTCCTCAATGCACGTTAACATCTCAAGGATGATAAGCAAGGCTCTGAAATCAGACTCCCTGCATTTGATCTTAAGTTCTTCATTTATTGATTTTGTAACCTCTTTGTGCATCTGTTTCTTCTTCTATAAAATGAAGACAGAAAGAGTACCTTCCTCATAGGGTTGTTGAGTATTAAATGAATTACGGCTTGTAAGTGGTTAGAATAGCACCTAAGCAGTAAGTATTCAACTAGTTGCGCTTCCCTGGTGGCTCAGACAGTAAAGTATCTGCTGGCATTGCAGGAGACCCAGGTTCAATCTGTAGGTGGGGAAGATCCCCTGGAAAAGGGAATGGCTACCCATACCAGTTTTCTTGCCTGGAGAATTCCATGAACAGAGGAACCTGGTGGGCTGCAGTCCATAGGGGACACAAAGAATCAGATACCACTGAGTGACTAACACTTTCACTTCCCTTTTTTCCCCATTCATCTATTTAGCTCTTATTATACATTCCTAAGATGCCATCTGTGGTGTTCTGGTTGTTTTGGATCTTTGAAACCCTTTTAGTTCTAAGGTCAGAATCAACATGACAGTAATTTGTTGTTTAGTCTCTAAGTTGTATTCAGCTCTTTTGCAACCCCATGGACTGTAGCCTGCCAGGCTCCTCTGTCCATGGGATTTTTCAGGCAAGAATAGTGGAGTGGATTGCCATTTCCTCCTCCAGGGGATCTTCTCCATGCGGGAATCAAATCTGCATCTCCTGCTTGGCAGACAGTCTGACTCTTTACTGCAGAGCCATTGGGGAAGCCCTTGACAGTATTTTAGGATGAAATAAATATTAATAAAATGTTTATTAAAATTAAAGGGTTAATTACAATTGAAAATATTATACATAGTGTTATGTTAAATTGAACATATCATAAACATTAGTGATGTCATTCTTAAAATTTTAAAATTCATAATGAATAAATTCTGGAAATGAAATCCATTCAACTCTTTTAGGTTTAGGAGAGATTATTCAACTCTCATCTGTGTAACATAGATTATAATAAGAATATTAATAACAACTAAAATATATCTGGTGCTTACTCTGTGTAAAATACTGTTCTAAACATGTTACATTTATGTAGATTAATTCATTGAATCTTTATAGTAACCGATAAGGTGAGTACTATTATTATCCCCATTGAATAGGTAAAGAAACTGAGTCTGAGAGATTAAAATAACCAAGATTCAGCCCAGAAAGTTTGGCTGTGGAATCTGTGCACTTAACTCTGTTGTAAATAAGTGATAGTTTCATTACAGTTATTTAGTGCAACCTTTTTTTTCCTGATTTAATGTTCATCCTAACAATTAAGTACCAAAGGTATTGATCATTGCCTAACTCTGCCTCTTTCTGCTCTCCCATGCAAGTCTTAAAGCATTGATACTCAAATAGGGCTGCACACTGGAATTACTTGGAGAGCTTTCAGCACTATTGATACTTAAGATTTAGAGATTCTAACTTTAACTGGTGTGCCATGAACACTGGGATATTTTAAAGCTCCTCTAGTGATTCTGATATCTAACAAAGTTTTAGGTCCATTGATCTAAAGGAAAATGAAATTTGTTTGGACCCGAGAGCATGTCTGAGAGGGTAGGGCATGGAGTTAAGCAGGGACCTTGGGGCATGCAGAAGTTGAACCTCAAGCCTGTTTGCATGGTGTCTTTTAAGGATTCCTTCCTCTGCATGCATACAGTGAAAATACTAGGTAACAATGAATTTGAAAGTTACCCAGGGATTACATTGTATATGTTATTCTTTTAACTTGTTATTTTAAAAAAATCAATTAAGCCTTCCTATTGCTCTAGTCATGCAGCCATACATGGCCATTGAAAATGTTCAGGAAACATTTGAAAAAAACAAAATTGCTATAAGTGGGAAAAGGATTGTGCTTTCCTTTAAGGTTATAGTTATTGTTCCAGTCAGAAGAGTAGACTGACTTTACTAAACTGTTTAGGAAAACTGATATTTATTTCAAATGTTTATGGTTTATTGCCTCAGAAGGTTAATGCCAAATCCTCAGAAATGTAGTGACGATCAATGACTCATTTTAGCTCATGTCAAAACAATTCGCTTTTGTAATTTTCCTGTCCCTGGAGAAGCTATTAAACACTAAACAAAAATGCCTCAGAATGAAACTGATTGAATGTTTTAAATTATGTACTTTTGCTTGGCTATTAGCCAGATGTTCTTTGGGAAAGCTTACCACACGTAAAGACCTGTGATTTGCGCTGACGATCCTACACAGTTTATGCTGCTTAAATATCAGCGGTGTGTGTATTCTAAAGCTAAATAGTCAAGCAAAGCTCAGTCTTTTTGCTTAAATAATTTGTGTAACTCCACTCTCAGACAAGTGATTTTTATCTTTGTTAAACTCTGGGCAGAATATGCCTAACGGGTAAAGTATTTTTCTCTATGTTATGTTGGTAAGTAGCACAGATCCCAAGAAGCCTAAAAATAGTTTTCTGTATCTGTTGTGTGTATACAGATATACACGTATACATATATATACTTTTAAAAAAGATTTATATATTTGTTTCTGTGTAAGTAGTACCAAATATCTTGTCCCCAGAGGAGCTCAGTGTAATGTTTTGTATGTAGTTTATATATGTGTATGTGTGTATTGCTGATAATATATGATACCGATGAACAAAACAGAACATTTTCATTAACTTCCTATGGTCTGTCTGCCAATACTATATGAGCTCTCTTAAGAATCAGTGTTAAGCTAACTACATCATATTTTTTAGAAACAAGAAATTTCATGATAGGCTTGCTTTCACTGACTTCTAAATAAAGAGGATATTTACAATGTTAGATGAGACGTTTTTAGGAAACATTTTCATCAGTGTGATTGACTGAGTATTAGTAACTGAGACATTCTTAGTACCATGTGGCATTTTTTGAATAGGCATTTGGGAACATGATCTTCTGGCAACTGAAAGTATGGGCCTACTCATGAAAGTCTGTGGCACACCCAGTACCTAGGAAAGAGGAGGTGCTCAGTAGGTGTTTGTTTAGCAGACTTTCTACTCATGCTTATCCCTTACATGAGTCGAACCAATTTTTCAGGTGTAGTTCCATGAGAGGACATGGAAAAGGCAGTGAAAATTAAGTGCCTTCAGAGTGATTCTGTAACGGGGTGACGGACTATCATTCCCAAGGAAATTATCCTCATTCACAAGGATATCTAGCCATTAGCCCATTCTAAGATGGAAAATGGTGTGAAGAGTGGTTAATTCAAGCTGCATCTGAAAACTGTAGTTTTGATCTAAGGGAAAAGCTGGACAGCCAGAAAGGACTAACAACAGAATGTGAAGGGATTCACACTAAATTAATAGCATGATCTTATTTTTTATTTAAAATGTAGCATATTCAAATGTTGTGTTTTCTGTCATACTAGTTTCCTGTCCTGAAAATAAAGGTTTAACCAGAGTTGGAGGTTTTATGTAAATACAAACAAAGTGGTAAGCTACCATTTGATCTAGCAATTCCACTCCTGGTTATTTATCTAAAGAAAAAGAAGGCATGAATTCAAAAAGGTATATGCACTCACATATGTTCATTGCAGCATCATTTACAATAGCCAAGATATGGAAGCAATCTAAGTGTCCATCAATAGATGAATGGATGAAGAAGATGTGGTATATATATATACACAGTGGAGTATTACTCAGCCATAAAATGAAAAAGAATGAAGTCTTGCCATTTGTGACAACATGAATGGACCTAGAGACTATTACAATAAGTAAAATAAGTCAGACAAAGAAGGATAAGTACTGTATGATTTCACTTACACTTACATGTGGAATCTAAAAAAAAAAACAAATGAACTAAACAGAAGCAGAGATATGGATACAGAGAACAGAGGGGAGGGAAGTGGGGGAGGAGAAAAATAGGTGAAATAAGTGAAGGAGATTAAGAGGTATAAACTTTCAGTTACAAAATGAAAGAATCACAGGTATAAAATATACAATGTGGAGAATATCATCAATAATTACATAATGTCTTTGGTGACAGATGACAACTAGACTTATGGTGATCATTTAAAAATACACAGAAATACCAAATCGCTATGTTGTACACCAGGAATTAACATAGTGTTGTAGGTCAGTTATACCTCAGAAACAAAGAAAAACACTTATAGAAAAAGAGACTAGACTGTGGTTACCAGACACTGTGGTGGTGGTAGGGGCGAGGGCGTTAGGAGGAGGGGGAATTGGATGAAGGTAGTCAAAACTTGAGAGAGTTGAACCGTAAAGAAGGTTGAGCACTGAAGAATTGATGCTTTTGAATTGTGGTGCTAGAGAAGACTCTTGAGAGTCCCTTGGACTGCAAAGAGATCAAACCAGTCAATCCTAAAGGAATTCATATTCATTGGAAGGACTGATGCTGAAGCTCCAATATTTTGGCCACCTGATGCAAAGAGCTGCCTCATTGGAAAAGACCCTCATGCTGGGAAAGATTGAGAGCCGGAGGAGAAGGGGTCAACAGAGGATGAGATGGTTGGATAGCATCACTGACTCAATGGACATGAAGTTTGAGCAAATTCCAGGAGATAGTGAAGGACAGGGAAGCCTAGCGTGCTGCAGTCCCTGGGGTTGCAAAGAGTCGGACACAACTTAGCAACTGACAAAAAGAGTCAAAACATATAAACTTCCAGTTATTTATCTTATAAGTACAAAGGATATAATGTACAGCATTACAAATTTAATTAACACTGCTGTATGTTATATATGAAAGAGAATAAATCCTGGGTTCTCATCACAAGGAAAAATTTTTCCTATTTATTTAATGTCATATTTATATGAAATGATGGATGTTCACCAAAGTGTTAATTACTCGGTTGTGTCTGACTCTTTGTGATCCCATGGACTATAGCCTGCCAGGCTCCTCTATCAGTGGAATTCTCCAAGCAAGAATATTGCAGTGGGTACTGGAGTGGGTAGCCATTTCCTTCTCCAGGGCATCTTCCTGACCCAGGTATCGAACCTAGGTCTCCTGCCTTGCAGGCAGATTCTTTACCATGTGAGCCACCAGGGAAGCCCAGGATGTTCACTGAACTTACTGTGAATATCATTTCGTGATGTAAGTAATTCAAATCATTATCCTGTACACCTTAAACTTACACAGTACTATATGTTAATTATACTTCAATAAAACTGGGAAGAAAAAAGCATATGACTAAAATGTACAAAATTGTAAAGAGTGTGGCAGGGCAAACACACTTGTTTACCCAGCCTAGAATTGTTAGAATTGGAGTCTTGAAGGAAATGCATTTACTCAAAGAGCAGTGCACTAGAGTGTGTGGCCGCCTCGTGGTTAAGAATATAGACAAATGGTCAAACTGCTGGGTTCAGTTCAGCTCCCTGTCCATTTCTAACTCTGTGTCCTTAATCACCTTATCTTCTCAGTCTTTAGTTTCTTCATCTAGAAAATGCTGCTAATAATAGTACCTATCTCGTACAGCTGTTACAAGGATTAAAGAGTAAGTGAAAAGCACTTAAAACAGCTGGCATAGAGTAAGCTCTATGTGTGTGTGTGTGTGTGTGTGTGTGTGTGTGTGTGTACATGTGCTTGTTTTAAAGCATTTGCCATATAGATCAGGTGGGTTAAAAAAATAAGTAGCTTTAGAAGAATTACTTACATTTGAAATCCAAAATTGGCTATTTAGAGTAATTTATTTTTTAAGGTTGCATCCTCACAGGCCCCTAAAAGGCTTCCATAAGAGACAGGAATCTTGGACTGGTTGGCTGGTTTGATCAGTGACCTGACCCAAAAAGTATTTGTTTCTGTTCTTACTAAAATGCTTCACACAGAAAACCACGCAGCTATTTCCCAGGCTGAAATAATGAGATAAAGATAAAGCTCTCCTTCCTGCTGCTTCATTTGCTTGTACTAATTTGTCCTAAATGAAAAACTCTTCATTTGGTAATAAAAAAGTATGACTTCCAGTAATAGAAACAAGCCCAAGCTAATTGAGTTAAGCAAGATCTTTGGCCAGGAAACGTAACTATTTAGATATGCATCTTGTTTTTCCAAGCAAATGCTCCTACTTTGGAATCTGAGTGGGCTTTAATCTGTTTACCTGGCTTGAGTTGCCCAGTTTTCAGACAAGCACTTTGCATTTCTGGCAGCATTAAGTGTGATGAATGCTTTTGTTATTGTTGCTCTTAATGGTAAGTGTGTGGTTTTTATTCTCACTAGAAAGAAGGGTCTGTAAGGACCATAGGCCAGATTGTTTAACCATTAGAATGTGCTTATTTTGTTATTTCCATCATTTGCTAGTATTTTTGTTCTAATCTTGGAATAGATCTTTCAGTAGAAAGAGAAAAACATTGTTTTCCAATCAAATATTTATAACCTCTTTAAGTAGTAGAACCTGCCTGGTAAAAATGTATTTCATTTCTGTTAAGGCACTTTTTTTTTTGGCACTGGCATTTTTTCAATGACCAAATTAAAATAGGATCTTTTACACATATATTGAACATGCATCTTTAAAATAGGCTAGTCCATTAAAATGAGGTCAAAGAACTTTGCGAACATTAATTTTTGTTAGTTTGACATCTTCCTATTCTAACCCTAGGAAGCTTAGAGGTTTCCGTACTTTTCCTTTGCCATTGTTTTCGTGACTGCTCCTTACTTCTCAGTCAACCTGAGATTCATGCTTATTTTAAGTCCCCATCAGTGTCTGTAGTAACTATCTCTTTCTTGCCTCCCATGCTCACTTGTCTTCCTTGGGACTTGACTCTCTTGTAACATCATCTTTCAGTCTTAACTGGCCCCTTTCCTTCAACTTTGCTATTTCTACAAGTGAACAGCCATTTCCCTTCCCATCCCTGATGAATTTCTTGAAAAAATATCTCTATACTCAGTGTGTCTACATCCTAACTATACTCTGGTTCCTTCAAATCTGGTTTCGGCACCTGCCATTCTGATGAAATTATTCTCAGAGGTCATTGGCGATTTCATCATCAGGTCCAGCAAACTTCACCCTCTGCTACTTCTCTCGGCCAGTTAACACAGTTCGCTACCTATCCACTCCTTGAAATTCTTCCTTTGGCTTCTAAGACACTGGGCTCTTTAAATTCTCTTTCAATATCATAGACTGCTTCTTCTCTATTTTCCGTGATAGCTTATTCCCCTTCTCTTATCCTCTGAATGTAGGCATTTGCTAGGACAATCTAGCCCTTTGCATTCTATACTATTAGATACTCTAACGGAGAAGGCAATGGCACCCCACTCCAGTACTCTTGCCTGGAAAATCCCATGGACGGAGGAGCCTGCAGTCCATGGGGTCGCTCAGAGTCGGATAGGACTGAGGGACTTCACTTTCACTTTTCACCTTCATGCATTGGAGAAGGAAATGGCAACCCACTCCAGTGTTCTTGCCTGGAGAATCCCAGGGACAGAGGAGCCTGGTGGACTGCTGTCTATGGGGTTGCACAGAGTCGGACACGACTGAAGCGACTTAGCAGTGGCAGCAGTAGCAGATACTCTAATCTGCTCCTACTGTTTCAATCTACCTTTCCATCCTAGAACTCCCACATCTCTGATTTTAGCCACTGCTTGCCTGAATTCTCTCTGGTCCCATGTGTGCAATTACTCCTAGATGTCTTCTCAGTTTCTCAAGCACAACATCCCAAAATCAAACTCATCCGCCTCTCTGAATCTTCCAGTTACTGTTATGAGAACCAGTGTTCTTGTTACCAGGCTGGTAAGAGTTGCTGAGTTCAGTCATTTCTACTTCTTGCACCCACAGAATGTGTAGCATCTCTCATTTCACAACTTATAAGTACTGTTTTTCCATTTTTCCCCTTATTGAGGTATACTTTATATTTATTAGTGTGCACACACATTAAACATGCAGGTTAGTGAGACTTTATAGATGCATATACTTGTATAAACACTATGCAGATCAAAATGTAGAATATGTCCGAGTCTGCCGCAGACCTCCTTTGTGCCACCTTCCAGTTGATATCCACTTTCTTCCCAGGAAGTAACCACCATTTTGATGTCTATTACCACAGTTTAATTTGCTTTCCTGAACTTCATGCAAATTCATGCTCATATTAATGGAAATTCAGCTTCATATAAATGGAATTTATGTTGCTACCAGATATATATATATATATATATATATATAAAAGTTCCAGTTGCTCTCTTCAGCAATACTTGATATTGTCAGTTTAATTTTAGCCTTTCTGGTAGGACTATAGTGGTATCATTATAGTTTAGTTTGCATTTCTCTGATGATTAATAATGTTGAACTTCCTTTTCACATGATTCTTTGGTTATCCAAATAAGTGTCCTTTAGTCTTTTCCTTTTTTATATTGGCTTGCCAGTCTTTTCTTTTTAATTTATTTTTACACGTTCTTTATATATTCTGGATATTAGTCTTCTGTTGGTTATATGTATGCAGGTATCTTCTCCCAAACTGTGCTTTGCTTTTTGTAGAGGAATAGTAATTAGCCAAGATGGTGATGGTCAGGCTCTCTTGCCCCACTTCCTATAAACAATGACTTTGCATGGTTATGCAACAGCTGAGATCATCCACAGCACTGCACACACACATCGTGATGTAATAGCCTGGCAAATTGCCACCTTTGTTCATGTATACCTATATTAAACCCACCCGAAACAGCCCTTTCTGGTGCATCAGCCATTGGTGAATAAAGCATGTCTGCAGTTCCTAGGGCTTCTCTCATTTTCTTCTAGCTTCCCAGCTCACACCTTTCCTACCATGGGTTCAGCGCTTGTTCAGATGACAAGACACCTTTTCGTCTGATTATTGTTATATTTAGATTAATTTATTAATTTATAATGATTGATTAATTTTAATAAAGTCTAATAAGTAATCTTTTATGATTAGTGCTCTTGCGTCCTTTTCAAGAAAATGTTATCCTCTTCAAGATCATGAAGATAAACTGAGGCACAGAGAGGTTAAGTGGTTTGTGCTAAGGTTGTGGCAGACTTGTTAGTTATCTTTGAAACATCAATTGGTTTTTTCCTTCCTGGGCTTATATGGCTGCCCAGCCAGACATTTCTACCTCTCCCTGTATTGAGAAGAGGCTAAGTGAGTTTGGATTCGATTAGTGGAATGTGAATAATAGATATGGTCAAATCCAACTTGAAAGCAAGATACTTTTCATGTAGTTTACCCTTCTTTCCCATCCTCTCTATCCTCCATACTCTATAAGAGAGACATAGTGGGGTTTTAGCTTTGATCATGCAGATGAAGACAACATTCTGAATGATCTCATGGAGCTGAGAATACTTAAGTTTATTTAAATAATATTTTTAATTATATAATAAAGGTAGCTCAAATGCCACTTATTCCATGAAACCTAATCTTGTCCCCTAATTAGTATTCACCTCTTTTTTCTGCCACCTGAATGCTTTTCTGCCCCTGAGGGCAAGGATCATTTTTGTGTTTTAGTGCCTTGCACACGTTAGACACTCAGTAATTGTTTTGAAATTAATAGATAAATTAGACAATAAGTGAATTTTTTAGGATTGGGAAAGGTGTATATTGTCACCCTGCTTATTTAATTTATAGGCAGAGTATATCATGTGAAATGCTTGGCTGAATGAAGCTCAAGCTGGAATCAAGATTGTCAGGAGAAATAGCAATAACCTCAGATATGCAGATGATACCACCCTAAAAGCAGAAAGCGAAGAGGAACTAAGAGCCTCTTGATGAAGGTAAAAGAGGAGAGTGAAAAAGCTGGCTTAAAACTCAGCATTCAGAAAACAAAGATCACGGCATCCAGTCCCATCACTTCATGGCAAACAGAAGGGGAAAAAATGGAACCGGTGACAGACTTTATTTTCTTGGGCTCCAAAATCACTGCAGATGGTATCTGCAGCTATGGAATTAAAAGATGCTTGCTCCTTGGAAGAAAAGCTATGAACAACCTAGACAGCATATTAAAAAATGGAGACATCACTTTGCTGACAAAGGACCATCTAGTCAAAACTGTGGTTTTTCCCCTAGTCATGTACAGAGGTGAGAGTTGGACCACAAAGAAGGCTGAGCGCCAAAGAATTGATGCTTTCTAACTGTATTGCTGGAGAAGACTCTTTAAGAGTCCCGTCAGTCCTAAAGAAATCAACCCTTAATATTCATTGGAAGGACTAATGCTGAAGCTGAAGCTCCAATCCTTTGGCCAACTGATGTGAAGAACTAACTCACTGGAAAAGACCCTGATGTTGGGAAAGATTGTAGACAGGAAGAGAAGGGGGCAACAGGGGATGAGATGCTTGGATGACATCATTGACTCAATGAACATGAGTTTGAGCAAGCTCCGAGAGATGGTGAAGGACAGGGAAGCCTGGTATGCTGTAGTCCATGGGGTCACAAAGACTCAGACATGACTGAGCGACTAAACAACAACAAAAACTATATATATAATATTAAGAAATGTTGATCTGGTCATATAATGAGTGTAGCCTCACTGGAAATTTAAGCTGTCTCCACACTGGTTCTGTGCCTTCTCTTTGCTGTGCTTCTGACTCAGCAGTTCTGAATCAGCAGTTTTGCTGTGCTGTATCACTTTCACCTTCCATAACACCGCCTGTACATCTGGCTGTCCTGATACTAATTGCTGACATAGTGTGACCATGACTTCATTTGACCTTTCAGCAAGCAAGACCTTTCTGATTGCTATATAGTGAAAAAAGGTTCACATGGTAAAAGAGATGCTATTTTCTTTTCAAAGCTGATGATTTGACTTAGACAACTATGTGACAACTGGCTTCACTCAGGTTCTCTTGGCGTCTTAAAAGAACATTTAAACCATGTTTGAGATGCCATTGTGTTCCTATTTCTAAATGCTCCCATTGGAGATTCTGATTCAGGATATTTGGGGTTGGGCCCAGAAATCTGTACTTTTAAATAGTTCCCCTGGCAACTATGATGATCACTTACTTAATTTTGGGAACCACTTACAGAGAAAGGTTAAGAACTCAGATTCAGGGGTCAGATAGACTTGAGTTCTAATTCTTCTCTACAGTTACTAGCAGTAGTGTAACTTTGGGAAAGTTATGTAATGTCCTTAAGCTTCAGTTTGATTATCTGAATATTATGTTGACAATACCAGTATCTACTTTAAAAGATTGTTATGAGGATTATATGAGATAATGCACTTCATATGCTAAGGACAATGTTTAACAGTAAACATTAAATAAAATATAACTATTGTTACTATTAGTATTATCACTAATTATTGAGTTCTTTATAAAGAATTTGTATTGTTTTTATATAAAATGTACAAAGTAGAATCTACTGTCTCTACAAAAAGAATTCATGTTATATGTGAGTATGTGTGGTCTTTAATAGAGTTCTTAGTTTCAGGCATTTATTTAAAAGAGTATGTGGGATTACTCTGATCGCAGTTACTCATCATGAATAATCTACTAGTTAGCCACCCCATGCAGTTTTGTTTTAAGTACTGAGGGACTATTACTCTGGGGTTGTGAGTATGTATGTGTGCCTGTATAGGGGAGTATTACAAATAAATGCTTTCCTTGAATGTTTAAGAACTGAATGTTAATGCTATCAAAACTTAGGAGCTCAAAGTTGAGGCTTTGGCTAACAAGTGCAGAGAGTCACCTATTTCAAATTCTTGTCTCTGTTTATAAAATTCTCTATCTAGTCCAACATTAGAGAATGGAGCAGAGATAATCTGACCTAGGGTTTGGTGGTGCTAAAGAATCCACCTGCGATGCAGGAAACCTGGGTTCAATCCTTGGGTTGAGAAGATCCCCTGGAGAAGGGCATGGCAACCCACTTCAGTATTCTTGCCTGGAGGATCCCCATGGACAGAGGAGCCTGGTGGGCTACAGTCCATGGGGTCACAAAGAGTCAGACATGACTGAGCGACTAAGCACAGCACAGCAACTTCAAGGTAACCTGAGTTCTGGGATGTGTGTTTCATATATCAGTGGAGGAATGATGGGTATGGAATCCTTGGAGCAGGAGGGAGGGACTAGGATTAGTGAGAGTTACAGCATCAAAAGGTTTTCAAGCCACTCCCTTGTACCTTAGTTATTGTTTAAATTTACGCCCCAGGGTATCAGTGAATAATAAGAAGTTAAAGTTTGGAGCAGAAACAAGATTTTTTTTAGATAAAGCAGAAACTTTCTAGAACAAAAGAATGAGTGGATTTATCTTAATAGTGTTCTTTGCATTAAAAAGTAATGCTATGGCTAAAAGTAGGGTGTTACAAGGGAAATAAACTGTTGACCCTCGAATAACACAGGTTTGGGGGCACCAACCCTCCAATACAATTAGAAAAAAAAAAATCCCTCTATAGGTTTATAGTCAGCTATTTCTACACGTGGCTCATGCATTATATGCCTTTGATCTATGTGGATTAGTTAGCTCTTACAATAACACTATTGCTATCATTTTTAGTTAGATAATTGAGATTGACTTCTATTTTGCCATGTTCTGATTCTGTTTGCATGCAACTGCATATTGAATTCTCAAATTGCCTGGAGAATAGGTGATGAGAGTCATGGTCTATGACTCTCACTTTAGTAAACCCTTCACGGAGTTCATTTATCACTGTCAACAAAGAGCTGTTGTCATCTGAGCAGAACAGATGAGAAAAATTTTAGTTCTTGGGGTAAGACCTGCATTTAGAGCTGAAATTTTAATTAAAAACAAGGTCGATTAGTTAACAGTTAAAGGCTTCATTTGGGGTTCAGATTACCCTCATTGCTGTCTCAAGCATTAGACTTTCTTAGTTATTCAGAACCTGTGGGATTCTTAATAGAGTTGGTTTATATATAATTTCTACTCTTTGACTCATATGAACTTAAATCTTGTCTAAAAACCTATCTGGATTTCAAAGGCTTAGAGAGGATTAAAAAGGCTATAAAATTTTAAATAACTTCATCCAGTGAGCATGTTTACCTAAATGTGTCATCAGACTTCTCAATTTTCTGGTTAGAAAACCGGTTTGGGACAGACTGACTCACACTGTCAACTGATAGAATACAAACACATTCAGAATTCTCCTGGCAAGACTAATGCAATAAAAACAGAGTTCTTTGAGCTTTTAGAGGTGAAGTGTTTCATTTCTCTAATAAATCTTCCTATCACTAAGAGCTTTCAAAATAAACAAATTCATGTCTTTACAGTTGTTACGTTTTAGAGAGGCGGCATAGGCATACTGCCGTATCCATTACCTCTTTGTGGCTCTTAAAGGACGTAATTTTTTAAAAATTTAATTTCTATTTTATGTTCGGAAATAGTTGATTTCGGCTGTTAACCAAAAGGTTAGGGATTCCCTTGTGGCTCAGATGATAAAGAATCTGCCCTCAGTGGGGGAGACCCAGGTTCGATCCCTGGGTGGGGAAGCTCCCCTGGAGAAGGGCATGGATACCCACTCCAGTATTCTTGCCTGGAGAATTTCATGGACAAAGGAGCCTGGCAGACTGCAGTCCTTGGGATTGCAAAGAGTTGGACACGACTGGGCGACTAACACTATTGTTGATTTACAGTGATGTGTTAGTTTTAGGTGTACTGCAAAGTGGTTCAGCTATACATATACATATGTGCATTCTTTTTCAGATTCCTTTTCCATATAGATTATTGCAGAATATTTACTAGAGTTTCCTATGCTATACAGTAGGTCCCTGTTGATTATGCATTATATATATATTAGTGTATATATGTTAACCCCTCACCTTTGCCCTTTGGTAACCACAAGTTTGTTTCTGAATTCTGTGAGTCTGTTTGTAAATAAGTTCATTTGTATCATCTTTTTAGATTCCACGTATAAGTGATATCATATGATACTTTTTCTCTGTCTGATTTACTTAGTATGATAATCTTTAGGTCCATCCACGTTGCTGCAAATGGCATTATTCCATCCTTTTTATGGCTGAGTGATATTCCATTGTGTATATGTACCACATCTTCATCCATGCATCTGTCAGTGGACATTTCGGTTGCTTTCATGTCTTGGCTGTCGTAAACAGTGCTATAGTGAACACTGAGGTGCCTGTATATTTTCAAATTAGGTTTTCTCCATTTATATGGTCAGGAGCAGGATTGCTAGATCATATGGTAGCTCAGTTTTAGTTTTTTAAGGAACATCCATACTCTCTTCCATAGTGACTATACCAGTTTACATCCTCACCAACAGTGTAAGAGGGTTCCCTTTTCTCCAGGCCCTCTCTCTGCAGCATTTACTGTTTATAGACTTTCTGATGATGACCATTCTGAACAGTGTGAAGTAATAATACTTCATTGTAGTTTTGACTTGCCTTTTTCTAATAATTAGTGATGTTGATCATCTTTTCATGTGCTTTTTGGCCATCTGTATGTCTTTGGGAAAATGTGTGTTTAGATCTTCCACTCATTTCTTGATTGGGTTATTTGGTTTGTTTGATTTTTTTTTTTCTTTTTTGATGTTGAGCTGCATGAGCTGTTTGTATATTTGGAGAGTTAATCCCTGTCCATTGCTTAATTTGCAAATATTTTCTCCCATTCTCTGGGCTGTCTTTTCATTTTGTTTATGATTTCTAAAGAAAGTAACTTTAAATAATTTTAAAAATTTTATTTATTTTATTTTTGGCTGTGCTGGGTCTTCACTGCTGCAGGAACTTTTCTCTATTTGCGGAGAGAGGGGGCTATTCTCTAGTTGCGGTGTGCGGGCTTCTCATTGCCGTGGCTTCTCGTTGTGGAGCATGGGCTCTAGGGTGCAGGCTTCCGTAGTTGTTGTAGCGTGTGAGCCCTAGAGCACAGGCTCAGTAGTTGTGGCACACAGGCTTAGTTGCTCCGTGGCATGTGGGATATTCCCAGATCAAGGATTGAACCTGTGTCTCCTGCATTGGCAGGCAGATTCTTTACCACTTAGCCACCAGGGAAGCCCCTAAAAGGAAGTAATTTTTAAAGGTTATCTGGGAAATATTAGTAGTTAGCCCTTGGACTGATAAAAGTAATGTTCTATAATTCAGAATATTCCCATATGTAAATAAATATTTCATTTGATTCATATTTCACTTCTGATCCACAGATCTCAAATTCTTTGCCCAAGTAGTTGCCTTTATTTTTCTTAATTAGCCCTTGTACAAGAAAAGTGGTCTGGAGAAGGAAACAGCAACCCAGTCCAATATTCTTGCCTGGGAAATCCCATGGACAGAGGAGTCTGGCAGGCTGCAGTCCACGGAGTCTCAAAGGGTCTGACATGACTTAGCAACTAATCAACAACAACAAGAGAAGTGGTAGGTAGGAAGACTGTTTCTGCTCATTTTGTAGATGGATACATCAGCCCAGAACTCGTTTGTTTTTGTTTTGTTTTTTTATCAAGTTTGCTTAGGAAAATTGGGACCAAACTCAAAAGATGGCCAGAGACAGGGATATTCTGTAAGAAAGATTAGCTAAATAACTTTTTTCAGGGATGAAATTGGTATGTTTTCTTGGCAGAGGTCAGGCAACATTCAAAATAAGTAGACGCTCCTGTTCCTTTCTGTTTTCCAGTTAGTTATATCTCTGTGCCATTTATTCACATGTTGCTGTAATTAGCCAAGTTCAGGCCATGCAAAAGGGATTAGCTAGCATATTACACACCCACATCTCTCTTGCTGGGATTTAGGGTGGAATGAGATTTATTTTTCCATTTACTTTAACTAAATGAGCATGTACTTCTCCAATCCTATTTTACTGTTAAGTCTTTATCAGGAAGTTGTATAGCAATTGGTAACGTGGAATCCATTTCTGAAAAGCCTTGCTGTCTTTGGTGTTTTACTTATAGTAGTAGTTTTCTGGATGGTGTTGTTAATATTTTTATTACAATATGTTCTTTGCAAATTTGACTCTGAACACACCTAACATAGTGTTTTGTGTATGCTGTAGGTTCTCTGACAGATCACCCATGTGAAGTTGAGATTTTTCTTGGGCTCAGGATAAAGGGGAATCCCAGGGTAATGGCACGTAGGGTTTGTGTACCTGGCCCTAAACTACTCATCTTCAACAGAGACTTGGATCCACAGACTCCTCTTCTTCAGTCCTTTTGTGCCTATGGGTATAGTTTTCTGCCTGGAATACCGTTTCTGCTCTTCTCTGCCAGATAAGAGTCCACTAGGCCTTCAAGCTAGGAAATGGCAACCCACAGTGTTCTTGCCTGGAGAATCCCAGGGACGGGGGAGCCTGGAGTCGAACACAACTGAAGTGATTTAGCAGCAGCAGGCCTTCAAGCTAATTGCTCCCTGCTGGGATGCTTTCTCATTGTCTCCATGAAGAACTAATCCATCCCTCAAATGGGATCCTGGAGCACTCTGTGCCTGCTTTCATTGTAGCCCACAGTTAATTACCACATCCTACTTATGTTTTCTACTGAGACCTCAAAGACAGCCTCCATATATTAGTCATTGCTTTTTCCGAAGTTCCTAGTTCCATATATAGTGTTCAGTTAAATAAATGTCAAATGATGAATGAGTGGATGAGAGATATCCTCATTGTCCCTTTTTCTTCCCCTTTCCATATAGAATGAAAATGTTTCCCCAGCCCCCACACCCTGTCTCCAGCAAATATTAATTTGCCTTTGGGCACTTCCCTTTGGTATATCCCCATTACCTTATTTTCAGGTCTTTGCCCTTTGGTTCAAGAGTGTGATCTGGCATTAAAAGGCCTTCCTTATAAAATTTTAAGAAAACAACTAACCTATATCTCATGAGAAATATCTATTGTCATTAATAGTTTTATATCTATCATATTGATCACTTAGATCACTCAAGTTTTATCCATAAAGACCAGAAAGGGTTTTGTTCAACCATAAAAAGGAATGAAGTGCTTTTTAGGTGCTACAACATGGATGAAGCTTGAAAACATTATGCTAAGTGAAAGAAGTCAGATACCAAAGGCTACATATTGTATTCCATTTATATGAAATGTCAAGAACAGGTAAAACCATAGAGACAGAAAGCATATTAATGGTTTCCAGGGGCAGGGAGGGGAAATGTAGAGTGACTGCTAACGGACACAGGCTTTCGTTTTATTGCCAAATAGTAGTCCATTGCATATACCATAGGTTTGTTGATCATTTATGTTGATGGACATTTGAATTATTTCTCTTTGTGGCTATTTTGAATAATGCTGCTATAAATATTCATGTTTAAGTTTTGTGTGGGCATTTGTTTTCCTTTCTCTTGGAGTGGAATTTCTCTAGGAGTGGAATTGCTGAGTCAGATACTTCACTTCACTTCGCTTCACTTCATACTAATGTTATAATTGACTGTTTGAAGAATTGACAGACTATTTTCCAGAGCAGCTTCATCATTTTACATTCCTACAGCAGTATGTAAAGTTTCCAATTTCCCTACATCCTCACTAACACTTATTATGACCTATCTTTTTTCTTATTATTATCCTAGTGGCTGTAAAGTATGATTGTACTAAAAAGACAGATCATAACAAGTGCTAGTAAGGATGTAGGGAAATTGGTTGATCCCTGGGTCAGGAAGATCCCCTGGAGTAGCAAATGACAACTCACTCCAGTATTCTTGTCTGGGAAATCCCATGGACAGAGGAGCTGGGTGGGCTACACTCCACAGGGTCACAAA
This sequence comes from Bos javanicus, assembly GCF_032452875.1. Taxonomy (NCBI): domain Eukaryota; kingdom Metazoa; phylum Chordata; class Mammalia; order Artiodactyla; family Bovidae; genus Bos; species Bos javanicus. The sequence continues at coordinate 44,497,611 of NC_083868.1, forward strand.
GAGTTAGATACAACCGAGCAACTAAGCATGCACATTGATTGCAAAAAGTAATATCTCATGGTTTTGATTTACATTTTCCTGATGATTAATGATATTGAACACCTTTTTCTGTGCTTATCGCCCATTTGTACATGTTCTATGGAGAACTGGCATTTTTGCCAATTTTTTTAAAATTTTATTTTATTTTTAAACTTTACATAATTGTATTAGTTTTGCCAAATATCAAAATGAATCCGCCACAGGTATACATGTGTTCCCCATCCTGAACTCTCCTCCCTCCTCCCTCCCCATACCATCCCTCTGGGTCGTCCCAGTGCACTAGCCCCAAGCATCCAGTATCGTGCTTCAAACCTGGACTGGCAATTTTTTAATCTTTTTTATTGTTGATTTGTTAGAGACTTATTTATTCTGGATACAAACCCATTATCAGATGTAGGATCTATAGATATTTTCAATCTTGGGCTGACTTTTCATTTTCTTTATGGAGTCCTTTTAAGACCAAATGTTTTTAATTTTGATGATATTTCTCAAATTTATCTGTTTGTTTTTGGTGTCATATCTAAGAAACCATTGCCTAATCAATGTCACAAAGATTTATGCCTTTGTTTTCTTCTAGGAGTTTTACCATTTTAAGTGTCATATTTAGTTGGGTCTCTGATCTATTTTGAGGTGCATTTTGAATGTAATGTGAGGTATAGGATCCAGCTTTACTCTTTTGCTTGTGACTAGCACTACTCTTTTGTAAAACAGTCTTTTTAAGACTGTTTTTCCCCCACTGAATTGTCGTGGCACACTTGCTAAAAATCAGTTGACCAGCAGCATAACAGTTTATTTCTGTACTTTTCATTCTATCCCATTGATCTATTTTCATATCCTTTCACCAGTACTATACTGCTTGATTATTGTAGCTTTGTAGTAAGTTTTGAAACTGGGAAGTATCAAATATTCAACTTTGCTCTACTTTTTCAATACTGTTTTGGCTATCTGGGCCCCATGAATTTCCATATGAATTGAGATCAGCATCTCAATTTCTGTAATATAATCATCTGGGATTTTAAGAAGAATTATGTTGAATCTCTAGATCAATTTGGCAAGTATTACGGGCTAAACAGTATTAAGTCTTGATGCATAAACATGGGATGGATGTCTTCTTGCCATTTACTTAGGGCTTCTTTCAGTTCAGTCGCTCAGTCGTGTCCAACTCTTTGGGACCTCATGAATCACAGCACACCAGGCCTCCCTGTCCGTCACCAACTCCCGGAGTTCACTCAGACTCATGTCCATCGAGTCAGTGATGCCATGCAGCCATCTCATCCTCTGTCGTCCCCTTCTCCTCCTGCCCCCAATCCCTCCCAGCATCAGGATCTTTTCCAATGAGTCAACTCTTCGCATGAGGTGGCCAAAGTACTGGAGTTTCAGCTTTAGGATCAGTCCTTCCGATGAACACCCAGGACTGATCTCCTTTAGAATGGACTGGTTCAATCTCCTTGCAGTCCAAGGGACTCTCAAGAGTCTTCTCCAACACCACAGTTCAAGAGCATCAATTCTTTGGCACTCAGCTTCCTTCGCAGTCCAACTCTCACATCCATACATGACCACTGGAAACACCATAGCCTTGACTAGACGGACCTTTGTTGGCAAAGTAATGTCTCTGCTTTTCAATATGCTATCTAGGTTGGTCATAACTTTTCTTCCAAGGAGTAAATGTCTTTGAATTTCATGGTGGCAGTCACCATTTGCAGTGATTTTGGAGCCCCAAAAAATAGTCAGCCACTGTTTCCACTGTTTCCCCATCTATTTCCCATGAAGTAATGGGACCAGATGCCATGATCTTAGTTTTCTGAATGTTGAGCTTAAGCCAACTTTTGCACTCTCCTCTTTCACTTTCAACAAGAGGCTTTTTACTTCCTCTTCACTTTCTGCCATAAGAGTGGTGTCATCTGCATATCTGAGGTTATTGATATTTCTCCCGTCAGTCTTGATTCCAGCTTGTGCTTCTTCCAGCCCAGTGTTTCTCATGATGTACTCTGCATGTAAGTTAAATAAGCAGGGTGACAATATACAGCCTTGACGTACTCCTTTTCCTATTTGGAACCAGTCTGTTGTTCCATGTCCAGTTCTAAGTATTGCTTCCTGACCTGCATATAGGTTTCTTAAAAGGCAGGTTAGGTGGTCTGCTATTTCCATCTCTTTCAGAATTTTCCACAGTTTATTGTGATCCACACAGTCAAAGGCCTTGGCATAGTCAATAAAGCAGAAATAGATGTTTTTCTAGAACTCTCTTGCTTTTTCGATGATCCAGTGGATGTTGGCAATTTGATCTCTGGTTCCTCTGCCTTTTCTAAAACCAGCTTGAACATCACGAAGCTCACGGTTCACATATTGCGGAAGCCTGGTTTGGAGAATTTTGAGCATTACTTTAGTAGCGTGTGAGGTGAGTGCAATTGTGCGGTAGTTTGAACATTCTTTGGCATTGCCTTTCTTTGGGATTGGAATGAAAACGGACCTTTTCCAGTCCTGTGGCCACTGCTGAGTTTTCCTAATTTGCTGGCATATTGAGTGCAGCACTTTCACAGCATCATCTTTCAGGATTTGAAATAGCTCCACTGGAATCCCCTCCACTAGCTTTGTTTATAGTGATGCTTTCTAAGGGCCACTTGACTTCATATCCAGGATGTCTGGCTCTAGGTGAGTGATCACACCATCGTGATTATCTTGGTCGTGAAGATCTTTTTTGTACAGTTCTTCTGTGTATTCTTGCCACCTCTTCTTAATATCTTCTGCTTCTTTTAGGTCCATACCATTTCTGTCCTTTATTGAGCCCATCTTTGCACGAAATGTTCCCTTGGTATCTCTGATTTTCTTGACGAGATCTCTAGTCTTTCCCATTCTGTTGTTTTCCTCTATTTCTTTGCATTGATCGCTGAGGAAGGCTTTCTTATCTCTCCTTGCTATTCTTTGGAACTCTGTATTCATATTTTTATATCTTTCCTTTTCTCCTTTGCTTTTCACTTCTCTTCTTTCCACAGCTATTTGTGAGGCCTCCTCAGACAGCCATTTTGCTTTTTTGCATTTCTTTTTCTTGGGGATGGTCTTGATTCCTATCTCCTATACAATGTCACAAACCTCTGTCCATAGTTCATCAGGCACTCTGTCTATCAGATCTAGTCCCTTAAATCTATTTCTCACTTCCACTGTATAATCATAAGGGATTTGATTTAGGTCATACATGAATGGTCTAGTGGTTTTCCCTACTTTCTTCAATTTAAGTCTGAATTTGGCAATAAGGAGTTCATGATCTGAGCCACAGTCAGCTCCCAGTCTTGTTTTTGCTGATTGTATAGAGCTTCTCCATCTTTGGCTGCAAAGAATATAATCAGTCTGATTTCGGTGTTGACCATCTGGGATGTCCATGTGTAGAGTCTTCTCTAGGGCTTCTTTAGTATCTGTCAATGTTCTTTTGTAGTTTTCAGAGTATGCCTTGTACTTCTTTTGTTTAATGTATTTCCAAATGCTTTATTTCTTTTTGGTGCTATTGTAAATAAAATTGTTTTCTGAATTTCATTTTTAGATTGCTCACAGCTACTGTGTGGAAATACAGTTGATTTTTGTGTATTGATCTAGCTTGTATTTTACAAGCTTGCTGAGCTTATTTATTAGTTCTATAGTTTTCTCAGTGGTTTTCTTAGGATCTAATTGTTACCACTATTATTATCATTGTTATCAGTTTAACAAAAATGTTCCAAGATTATTCATCTTTCGTAAAAGACATTGATATTATTTGATCTGTGCCTAGATCTAAGTTTTTATATGACCTTGTGAGCTACTTTTGGCTTCCCAGGTGACATTAGTAGTAAAGAACCCGCCTGCCAATGCAGGAGTTGTAAGAGACTTGAGTTCAATCCCTGGGTCGGGAAGATACCCTGAAGGAGGGCATGGCAATCCACCTCAGTGTTCTTGCCTGGAGAATCCCATGGACAGGGGAGCTTGGTGAGCCACAGTCCATAGGGTCACAAAGAGTCAGACACAACTCAAGCAACTTAGCTGTTGCTCCTAAGTCGCTTCAGTCATGTCTGATCTGTGCGACCCCATAGATGGCAGCCCACGAGGCTCCCCTGTCCCTGGCATTCTCCAGGCAAGAACACTGGAGTGGGTTGCCATTGCCTTCTCCCAAGCAACTTAGCAGTGATGCTTTATATGTATATATCATCTGTCTTAGTTTTGTAGTTTGAAGAGAAACTTTATTCCACCCATAAGCTGTATGAGCATACATTAACACTATTATCTGTTGAGATTTATAATATTTTTGTAAAGCTTAGTTTAGAAAAGAAAAAAAAAGTACTTGTATCATTTTCTCTGAAAGAAGAAAGTGGCCATAGATTACAATGGCTCACAGGTTCATAGTAGTTTTATCTCTTATTTTGCTTTATTTCTGATTTTCCAGAAAATTTCTAGGGATAGTTTGGAGTTCATGAATCATGTCTTGTTCCTCTCACAGGCAGTGCCAAATCCAAATAAGTAGCATTCCTTGTTTTGGGGACAGCATAAAGAAAGTATATGCGGGCTTTACTTCTAGAATTCTGTTACCTTTGATTCTTCTGTGGTCACTTTGTTCACTTCATCAGGCAGATACTACTGCAAATAAGTACAAATTTCATTTGAACTGCCTGAGCTTCTGCTCTTGCATCAAATCCCTGCTCTGTAGCTTTTACAAAATGGCAACCCACTCCAGTATTCTTGCCTGGAGAATCCCATGGACAAAGGAGCCTGGCAGGCTACAGTCTATGGGGTCACAAAGAGGACACGACTTAGCAACTAAATCACCACCGTCACCTGCTAGCTCTGAAGACCTCTTGGGGGAAGTGCTGACAAGTAAATGAGTGTGGTCTGTGGACCTGACTCTGGAAGTGTCATCTCCCTGCTGTCCCTGTCCTCACCCCACTACTGTCTTCTGTGTTGTCTTGAGCATCCCATGCAAAGGCTTCTTTTCTTGTGGGTTTTAGTTCTTCATTATGCAAAAAAAAAAAAAAAGCAAAGTTACTACTGAGTAACTTGTTTCTGAAAGAAAGTTGGAATTAACCTACATCTGAATTTATTGAGAGTCAATTGACCGGGCAATGTTTGGTAGCAAATAAAAGAAAAAAGAATGCTATCTAAAGCCTGGTCAAATGAATTGCATCTCTAGAATGAAATAATATGCGGCCACTTTTTTTTTAAAGTAGAAAGATCTCCTTTATGAATTACTTATGATATATGCTTACAGTAAATTTTTAGAAATATACACAGAAAACTATTAGCTCCAGTTTACTTTTGGGGAGTCGGAAGTGAGGAAAAGTCAGAGAAAGGTTAATTTTCATTTTACTTTTATAAATCTTCACTTTATATTTAATTTTTATTTTACACTTTTCTGTTCATTTAAAATTTCTACCTATAGTCTTGTGTTATTATTTGTTCACTTATGTGTTATTTCTAACAGGTAAAGAAGTGGAGATGATAATATGATGAACCCCTTTGGGTCCCTCTTACAGCTTCAGTACTTACTAACTCTTGGCCAGTCTTGTTTCTTCTGTATCACCCTACTGAAGGGTAGCAGAATATGCCACCAAAAGTATATCTCTTTAGCATAAGAAATATTTTGAGCTGACTGTTTAAATAAACAGCAGGTATAGGAAAAGTTCTGAAAATTAGAGTAGAGTTACTCTTCTGTAAGGGAAATTTACGTTTATGAAGGAAATCTCTGTGTAAGGGTATCTCCAGAGAAGGATGACTAAATCATAAGAGAAGCTTATCAGCAAAGAAGGCACCAACTTAAATCTGAATAGCAACCATACACAAGCTTTTTCTGGTAACTTCCCATAACGGGCTACCCTTTTCCTCATTCCTCACCACTCTTCTTTCATTTGTCTTTAGCTGAAGGTGGTATTTAGGATTGTAGTTTAGGTCATCTTATAGTTTCTCATTTTCCCTGGGTATCTCCTATGTATACATGAGGTATATATATTAATAAACTTCTGTTTGGTTTTCTCTTCTTAATCCGTCTTTTATTTCAGTGGGTCTCAACCAAGATCTCAAAAGGGTAGAGAGGGAATTATTTTTCCTGCACTAGGCTATGCTTCTCAATCTGGATTATTTTGAAATAAATCCCAGACATCCTATTCCTGTCATTTTCCTTACCGTGCTGTCCCTTGAAGGCATTCGAGGCTGTAATGCTGCCCCAACCCCACACCTTTTTATGTTTCAGCAGGAAAGAATCTGCCTGGAATGCGGGGTACCCAGGTTGATCCCTGGGTCAGGAAGATCCCCTGGAGAAGGAAATGGCAACCCACTCCAGTATTCTTGCCCGGGAAATTTCATGGACAGAGGAGCCTGGCGGGCTGCAGTCTATGGGATCACAGATTCAGACATGACTTAGTGACTAAAGAACAACAATCATTACATATTTTAAATTAAAATAATTGTTAATAAGACACCATCTGTAAGAAAGTATGAATTAGCTATCACTATTTAATAAAAAGAATTTGAATATGTGAAATCTAAAAAAACTTTCTTTGGTTTTTTTTTGCATGATTTGGTGAGTTGTGAGCATTCAGTCATGGTACAGGAACAATTCATTCTGAAGCTACACACCTCTTTGGATTCCTGAGGCTTCTTTTTGGAACTGGAAGTGGGAACTAACTGACTGCCCCACATGTTCTCTAACAAAATAAAATCAATTTGAAAGAATACAGACTTATACAGAAAAGACAAGGAGACATGTTTCAAGATTAAACTCTTCCAGGGAGAAGGCAATGGCACCCCACTCCAGTACTCTTGCCTGGAAACTCCCATGGACGGAGGAACCTGGTAGGCTGCAGTCCATGGGGTCGCTGAGTGTCAGACACGACTGAGTGACTTCATTTTCACTTTTCACTTTCATGCATTGGAGAAGGAAGTGGCAACCCACTCCAGTGTTCTTGCCTGGAGAATCCCAGGGACCGGGGAATGTGGTGGGCTGCCATCTCTGGGGTTGCACAGAGTCAGACACGACTGAAGCGACTTAGCAGCAGCAGCAGCAGCAGCAGCATTCTAGAAGAGAATTCATTTGCTGCCATCCAGATGTTTTTTCAGGATAAAGTTTTCTCTCATTTCTCTGCTTTGTCATCATTGAGGCATCCTCACTTAGATTTCAACACAGGTGAAAATTAAGGAGTGATTTCTCCCTCTTCTAACATTTTTGTTGTTTTGTGCTTCTTTGTTTATTGATAAAAGCTTATGCTTCAGAGGAACAGTGAGAGTGAGCCACTGAATTCTTCTATATGAAGAAGCCACAGGAGTTCTCTATCTTTGTATCCGCAAATAAACACATGAAAAGGCCATTCATTTAATCTATGTGCTGTCCTAATGGCTCAATGCTATCATGCTTGGAAGTTTGTCTGTAAAACAGCTGGAGTGTTCTTGAGAAGATTATTAAGTGGAGCTTTGATTAATTGACAAATATGTTTAGAGTAAGAAGTAATTTGACATAAAGCAAATGACAGATGAGCGTCACAGGGAAATGGTCTTCTTATTTTTATGGCCATTTGTATTTGGTCCTCACTAATGCCATTACTGATAAATATTGCATTTTGAGATCAGCTGCATATGATTCTCTTTTCCTGAAATTGTTTCTTTACATATATATGCACACATATATGTATACATATGTGTGTATACATATATATGTACATATTGCAGTGCTTGTTATGACATGAGATGCTTTGAATGTCATATGTACTTAGAACAAAAAAGTGAAAGTCACTCAGTTGTGTCCAGCTCTTTGCGTCCCCATGGAGTATATAATCCATGGAATTCTCCAGGCCAGAATAGTGGAGTGGGTAGCCTTTCCCTTCTCCAGGGGATCTTCCCAACCCAGGAATTGAACCAGGGTCTCCTCATTGCAGGCGGATTCTTTACCAACTGAGCTATCAGGGAAGTTAGAACAACAACAACAACAAAAAAAAGCATGCTATAAAGTGACAAACTATATGGTAGAAATTACTTATTTTGGAGAAACATGTACTCAGCCTCATAAATCCTGCAAATATGTTTCTTCTGAAACATTTTCTGAAGATATAAATTATCTGTTCACCAGGCATCTCAAATATTTCATGCTGTCATTAGGCAAGTCATGGAAATAAATGAGACAATGCTATGGGCATAATGTATTATGCATGATAAATAGGGAAGCTACGTGAGGAAGTGAGAATTGGTGGGTAGAAATTGAGTTAAATAAGAGAAATTGATTGAAAATTCTCACATACTCCTAATCAACCAAATTATCAAAAAGGAAATTTGACAAAGTGTACTTTGGATTCCGCAGTGTTAAATAAGTCAAACTTGTCTGTGGAAGGCCAGTACTATAAGCAGTATGAACTATTGCCAGATTTGTCATGTGGTAGGAAAGGTAAGCCAGGATCCTGCCTTGGGACTTTACAGCTTTTGTGGGATTCTACAGAGGGTTTCAGACCTTTCAGAGAAAGAGCAACAGAAGCAGTGTTTTGGAGGATTGGTGCTGGTAGGCCATTAGAATTTGAATTTGATGAGGAAAAGGAAATGTACTGAAATTATATTGACATTGGCAAAATATTCCTTCAAGAAAATGTTATGTTTGAGTATGTTTTTGATGATATGTTAGAATTTTGGTCAGAAGTAATACATCTCTAAAATCAAATTCCAAGTCAGTGGGAAAGTCTGATCGGGTTATGAACATTCTCTGACTTTACATGGTTTTTAATATATTTTAAACGAGATCAGATTCAGGATTAGTCTCAGGCAAAGTTATAAAGTAAGAAATGGGTACTCTCCTTCATTGAGAGTGATAGTATAAATGGTCTATTTATATCAATAGAATGCAAACTTGGAGAAGGCAATGGCACCCCACTCCAGTACTCTTGCCTGGAAAATCCCATGGACGGAGGAGCCTGGTAGGCTGCAGTCCATGGGGTCTCTAGGAGTAGGACACGACTGAGTGACCTCACTTTGACTTTTCACTTTCATGCACTGGAGAAGGAAATGGCAACCCACTCCAGTGTTCTTGCCTGGAGAATCCCAGGGACGGGGGAGCCTGGTGGGCTGCCGTGTATGGGGTCGCACAGAGTTGGACACGACTGAAGCGACTTAACAGCAGCAGCAGCAGCAACTGAGCTACAGTTTTTAAAATCCTGAAAAGTTTTATAACTTTTGACCTAGCAATTCCACATCAAAAACTTTATTCTATGGCAACAGTCAGGAAGGCATAAAAATTAACCAGGATGTGAGGCTTTTCTTCATAGTGTTCTTTATAAAAGTAAAAAAGTAGAATGAATCTAAATGCCCACAATAGGGAATTTGAATAAATTACATCTGTATGACAATAGTATTCATGTACTTAAAAATTATGATGTTCAGGAATAGTTGGTGATTTAGGAAAATGTTCATGTTTTTGTCAGTGAAAAAAACAAGATACAAAACCTATGCAAAGTATGAGTTGAGAGAGTTATTTTTAGTTTTTTTAAATAGTTAATATTTCTGATGTTCTTAAACCAAAATCCTATCTTTGTATGGTTCTCTCTTCCAGGGCCTTGATAAAGGGGACCCATTCTGTTTTATATCTGCTTTCAGTAGAATAATCCCAAAGCTCTCAAGCATATTTTGCTTTCTCTACCAAAATTGACTTGTTTCATATCTTATTCTCTAAAGCCTCTTGATGAAAGTGAAAAAGGAGAGTGAAAAAGTTGGCTTAAAGCTCAACATTCAGAAAACAAAGATTATGGCATCTGGTCCCATCGCTTAATGGCAAATAGATGGGGAAACAGTGTCAGACTTTATTTTGGGGGGCTCTAAAATCACTGCAGATGGTGATTGCAGCCATGACATTAAAAGACACTTACTCCTTGGAAGAAAAATTATGATCAACCTAGATAGCATAATCAAAAGCAGAGACATTACATTACCTACAAAGGTCTGTCTAGTCAAGGCTGTGGTTTTTCCAGTGGTCATGTATGGATGTGAGAGTTGGACTGTGAAGAAGGCTAAGCACTGAAAAATTGATGCTTTTGAACTGTGGTGTTGAAGAAGACTCCAGAGGGTCCCTTGGACTGCAAGGAGATCCAACAAGTCCATTCTAAAGGAGATCAGCCCTGGGTGTTCTTTGAAAGGAATGATGCTAAAGCTGAAACTCCAGTACTTGGCCACCTCATGCGAAGAGTTGACTCATTGGAAAAGATCCTGATGCTGGGAGGGATTGGGGGCAGGAGGAGAAGGGGACGACAGAGGATGAGATGGCTGCATGGCATCACTGACTCGATGGACATGAGTTCAAGTGAACTCCGGGAGATGGTATTGAACAGGGAGGCCTGGCGTGCTGCAATTCATGGGGTCACAGAGAGTCGGACACAACTGAGCAACTGAACTGAACTGAAAGCTGGACTAAGTGAAAAGAACTAATCCAGAAGATAATTTTTGAGAAGATATTAATGGAAAGTACTAAATTAAAATGGAACAACTTTTTCTACATTCTAGTCACTTATTCAGTAAATATTTATTAAACTTCTCCATGTACTTGGCCCTATAGAAGGAATTGTGAACAAAGTAAATCAGAAGCCCACTTACCTTATTATGGGAATATATGATTTTTTATAATTCCTTTAGTCAAGATGATGTAGTTAGTGTGGGGATCTTGTGACACTGCCTTGGCCAAGGACCAGTGGAGTCTGTTGGTGCACTTAAAAACCATCATTTGAGGTTAGTCTTTATTTTGAGTATGTGATAGATTGTGCTTTTCATAATATCATTGCATTAACCTTTCTGTTTATGATTTCCATAAGGGGGACATAGGTCTCCATGGTTTAGGAGATGAGGGGGAAATTATTGAGTACTGTGGTGTCCAGCTCAGTGTTACAATGTTAGATCCTTAGGACATTCAGCAATACCCCTATCTAAAGGAAATAAGATACAACCAGGCCTAGAAAAGGACCGCTTATTTGGGCCTGCTCTGTATTTTCAGCTGTCATTCTACCTAAAACACAACATGACACTTGTTTTTGTGTCTTTGTTCCCCATACCAAAGGGTATGTCCCTTGGAAACTTTTATTCATCAGCACATCCTTAGCACTAGCATAGGTTCCAATTAGGTTTCTTCCTCGCAATCCATAATATGCCCAGTGGTGCAGTTAAGTGTATGCAAATGAACTAACTTGAACAAAGGCAAATTTGCAGAAAGATGCCAATGCATACTGACTGTCAGCCATCATACTTAGCACTTCCTATGCATTGTATAATTTAGTAATTTCAGCAACCTGTGAGATCCATATCATTTTATTAACAGATGATAAAATTGAGACTTACAGAGAGTAAGTACTTTGTTCAAGGTTAAACAGCTAGTAGGACCAGATGAGAGGATGGGAGCATGGTTCAAACTCCTGTTGGTTCTGACTCCAGAGCCTATGCTTTTAACCCAATACTATATGTACACCCTTCTAAGGAAAGGCCTTTCTGTGCATTGATATTTACTCAACATTTATGCCGGGCATTTCCTATTCTCATGGCTGGCAAAAGCTGTTTGGCTTCATCTTCTCATGAGAAATATATTTGCCAGCAAAGTTTACCTACCAGTTGGAAATTCAGGATACAGCTTAATTCTAATGTTCCACCTTGGTTTCCATTTATGAGACAGAATTTTCCATTTTGATATGGCTTAATGACTCTTCCTCCTCTTGGTATTTTATAGCCAGATGGAACAGAAGTTTGGGGTTGCCTTTCCACATTCAGTCTTTGACTTCCTGTTTTATAGAGCTGTTAAGCTAGTAGCTATGAGCCAGTTAGATATATTTATCCAAGACTTACTGTATGTCTTCCACTCTCCTAGGGCTATGTGGGTCGTTGGATAATTACACTTCTTAATATCCTTTTTGACTAACCTTTCATCATGTTGCAACACCAGTGTCAGTACCACAGAATGAACACCTGCATCTTCTGAGATATTTTATGAAGGTCTTATCTTTTCAATTATGGTATAATTACGTCTTAACTTTCCTTGGAATAGCAGGCACAAGGGTTGAACACTTAGTAATGATTCTGGGGAGAATATTACTTACTATGTTATCAGAGCTAGCCTCTGGTCTGGCCCTACTTCTGTTTAGCAGCAAGATTTGGGGATTTCTAACTGAGTCTTGATGGGCTTCACTTTTCACAATTCAGAAATTAGAGGATTGGTCTTTATTGCTAGATGTTTACTCATTTAAATTTAGGATTGAGAGATTTCTGTAATTTTTTATGGCTATCTCATAGATTGATTCTCTGTGGTGGAATAAATGGAATAGAAAGGCTGTAAATTGACCTCAATTTGTGAAGGTGATACTAAGTTCAGTTTCTAATATGTAACATTCAAGAAGCGATAGGACGTACTTAAAACTAGATATCCTCTAAAAATGGAAACACTGCTGACGTAGATTTGAATCTGGTGGTTGAGGTGCTATCATTCTTACTGACCTCTTTTGCTAGTGTGGCTTAGAATGATGGGGTTGAAGTAAAAGATACTTATTCATAATAGTATCACGTAATCACAGTGTTTTAAATCTGAAAGAGACACACAAATATAGCCTGTCCCATTTGTTTACATACAAGGTTGGAGAAATGGAATTTGCCCAAATCTGGTCTAGCTGCAGATCCAGTTTGCAGACCAGCATCCCCTTTCTCCAAGTTCCCTCATCCCTCACTGTGCTTGTTATATTTCCTTTTAGACTGCTTTTTAACATTTGTAGTATTCTTTTGTAAGCAGTAAATTCATGAATCATTGTACATCTAAATACACACCCAGAATTATTTGTAAAATTTAGTTCAGCTTTCTGGGAAGGAAAAGCAATCAAATAGCGTCCTCACTGTAGCCGAATTTTGACCTCTATAATTAAATAGTGTTGTATAGAAACCACTGAATTATGCAGTTACAAGGGTATGGTTTTGTGACATCTGCTGAAAGTTAAGTCATGATGTACAGTCCTAAACGAATGGGTTTTTTGGTTATCCTCGTGAGGTAATCTCTCTGAATCCCTACCCAGACCCCGTGTTAGATCTGAGGTATATGAACACTGGGCTGATCACATTGTGAGTTGCTGTAGAGTTACAATAGAAATATGTTTGTGGTGGTCTCCATTTTGTTCTGACAAAGAACTGAATACCAATGACAAAGATCAAATGGAGATCTGCCATCCATTCCACTACTTACAAGACATAGCCTCGAGAATATGTAATACATATAACTCCTTGCCAGAAAACTGAAAGGAAATGATTGCATTCGAGTACAATGCATTCTACAACAATAGTTTAGTGTGCATGAAATTTAAAACTGCTGGCTTTCCAAATAGGATTTGTAAAAAGTAGACTTTACTTATTTATTTTTAAAAAACATTATGCCCTCTGTGTTATGCTTTGTGGGATATTTTTAAAAGCTGGGATTTAAGACCAAAAAATTTGAAAATCCTAATGGTAATAGTTGCAAGATACTGGATCCTCTTGAAGTACTGTAGTTTAATGTTTTTATTGAATTCTCCTGTTTTATTTTCATGAGTATTTAATGTATTATGTTTTTGTACCATACTGGTGCTTTTTTCCCTTACCCATCATGATTTCATAGTGCCCTGGAAGCCTTAGTATCAAATCATAAAGGCTATAGTGGTGTCTCTGTCCTACACATGCACAAATGAGTTGGGGTTATATGCCAGTGAGGAACTCATCTACTTCCTTCTCCTAGTATCTAGTGTAGGACCTGGCATGTAACAGGCATTTAATTAATTGGGGTGTTTTTGGTTTGGGTTTTGGGTGGGTTTTTTTGTTTTGTTTTGTTTTGGTTTTAGTGAATGAGTAAGTGGCCAGCAGCATTAAATAGCTAAGTAACTAGTTAGTTTAACTAAAAAATAGATTAATACACTCGTTCATTTATATATATTTCAAGGGAGTATTCAAAACCTCTAGAAAGAAGATTTGATGTCTTTTGAGAGAAGCCTTTGAAAGTAATCCAATATATTCAGTTAACAGGAGAGTCAAATATGGCTCAGTGTTTCACTCACCTTTCCTGGTACCCATCTAGAAAACAGGCCTGTCATAGTAGAAAAGAGTTAATGATAGAAATCTTTATAAAGTTGCTTCAGCCAAAGGGAAAGGTGAAAATGTTTTATTCTTTACTAAGGACTTAACCCAAGATATGGTCAAGGCAACAGCCTTGAAGCTGGGCTCCTGCTGACTTTGCTGCAAAGACCCTTCTGCCCCCTGAGCCATTGTTCTGTCTAGTCGCACTTGGGCAGGACAGCAGCAATAAATTAATTCTGCCTGTGACTCGTTCCTTACTATGTGGCTTTTGAGAAGCTACCATTTGAAGTCCTGCTTTATAAGATCACAACTATCAGTGCTAACCTACTTGGCGAAGATATTATAAAAAGTAATTTAAGGTTTTCAAAAAATCCATAGTTGAAGTCACAGTTTTAGACAGAGTTGCCATAACAATATTTGTTTCCTATTTCAGTGGTGGTTTCAAGGCCAGAAGTGCAATAATATATATGGTTAGTATACATGGTTTGCTTTAATGTTCTAAGAAAGAAAGCATGATTTAAAAAAAAAAAAAAAAATAGGGAACTTTTTTTTTCTTCCCAGCCTTTTCCCCCATTGAAACTGAAAAAGGAAAAAAAAAAAAAATTATGCAAGCTATTTTGAAAGTACAGACAAAATTGGCATTTCACTTATGGGAAAATTTTGCAAAACTGCACTGACTAAAAGTGATTTTTGTTTTGGCTTTCCTGTGAAGTCCTCCAAAAAGGCCAAAAATTACTGGCATTGCTTTTGTATAAAACCTTTCACATAGACTCCACTTGTAATTCAGCCAAGTACATAATTCAGGTCATCAGTGATACACATATCCACACATTGGAGCTGGTTGGTGAACAGAAAGTTGTCATGAAATGTGGACATATTATTTTATGGACAGACCAAACTACACAGATAACAGTGAAGGAAACTTTACATTAACACACTTGGGAACAGGGTTTCCTGAGCTGTTCCCTGCCCCCACCCTTCTGCAGTGGGAAAGCCAATTGTTTACTGATTACGACAACGACATCATTTGGCAGACATTTTGGCCTCAACTCAGTGTGTGACATCAGCCTCCTTTAGGGTTTTCCACATAAAATGAATTCTCCAAAGAAAACACAGAAATGGAGCCTGAATTTGAAATCCATTATTACACCCTCTAAGGTCTCATTAACTATCTCAATCGTGTATTTCTTAATTTTTATTTAATTTCCAAGTAGATGTTATCTAACACTAAAAATAGGAGCTCTGAACTTTCAGTGTTTTCTCAGAGTTCCAGTCAGAAACTATATTATAGTTATAGAGCTATATTTATGGCTGTATTCATTCAAACCACTTTTATGGCGGTTATGATATCTTTGTTTCTTTGTACTGAGGGTCACTGATTCGGGAGTGGCTTATATCACTCTGTTAGAGGAAGGAAACATTATTCTTTGACTTCTTAGAAAAAATTAGTCTTGTTTTTGTGAGGGGTGGCTGCATGTTTGAGAGGAAGTACTCTCACTAAAGTTAGGTTTGTTCTGTCATTTGTTGTCATAGAATGAGATGTGTGAATGGTACTGTACTCTCTTCTGTAAACACCTCCTCAGTATATATTTACCTGAAATTACTAGTTCCCCCATTTCCTCTTCATGAGGTGGTATTCATTTAGTATTTTTATGCACATGGCCTTAAAGCAAGTAGAAGTCAGTTATGCCTTATGAGGCCCACAATCTCCCTGCTACAAGCATGGTGGCAGGAAGGGTCAGTGCACCAACACAGCCAAGCTCCAGGGACTGTGATGTACAGGTAGAGCAGAAGTATTGTCTGTGTTATCTTGTGAGTCGAGAATAGGCTTAACACTTTCATACCCAAAGAGTTCCATCTGGAAGCTGTGCCTGGACAAATAGAAATAGGTGAATATTCCCATGTCTTCTGGAATGGCTAAACATGGAATGAGAATCACTGCAGTCGTTTTTTCCAATTTGGGGGGTTAATGGCTTGTTTACTTTCATTATTCTTCAAGACAGAAAAACTTTGTGTCCTATATGGCTAAAAAATATGATCTTTTAAAATTCTCCCCCTTAAACTACTTTGATACATGTGGCAATACCATTCTTAATATATTGAGTCTATGGTGTACAATTTACATTCATCTCACTATTTTCCTTTTGCTCTAGCCATGGCCTTTATTCCTACTGCTCTTGTGTTCTCATTTCTCAGTGCTGTTCTTCTTTACTCTCTATTGATTTAAATAATCTTCACCATCTGCCTCCCAACTTTATAGTGTTACTTCTGGATAGCCCTTCTCAACCTTCCTTCAGAAGACAGTAGAGATACAACCGTGAGCACTGGGACTATACCACCAAGAGCCTTCCACATTTCCACCCTAAATCTGTATCCTCTTATCTTCTCTGTTAATGTTTAGTAAGCCCCTGGGGCAGGGATTTACCTGCCTACTTCTTTATTCTGTGGTGGGCAGCACTCTGACCCTGGTGAATAAATATTCATAATAATGAGAGATGAAAGGAAGTGTCTGTGTTCAACAAGTTAGTGCCAAGTAAGTGTGGAGGCTAAATGAGGCCACGGGCGACAAACTGCAGGGTTCGAAATAGTATTTAATATGACATTGTCTTATCGAATACCAAATTGTATACGGTAATGTCTTAATCAGATCTTCCCTCAGTGCCAGACTTTTTTTGCTCATTTAACTTGCCCCTGAAGATACTTCAGGTTCATGAGGGGCAAAGTAACAAGACCCCTCTCTATGTGGTGAGTAGAAAACAAACCCCTGATGAATGTAGAAAAAGAAACTGGATGGGAGCGCCATTGGTTATGTAATTTGGATACCTTGCTAAAATATGAATTGCAAGTAGTCAAATAAAATAATTGAGACTACTAGTATTTTAGAAAAGGGAACTCACAAGTAATTATTTTTTCTGTATTTTCCTGTGATTGTTAGAATCTAGCATCATTAGCCCTGTAACTTGTAAGAGAAGTATCCATGGAATAACAAAAGTGAAACGAAGATCCAGTAAAAATTTGAGATTGGTTATTTTCTATCTTTGCAATACTAATAGAGAAGAGTCATTGTCCTTTCAATTTAATAGGGATGTGCAAACTTTCTAAGGAGATTCAGAATAGAGAATCAAAGTTGAGCAAAATAATCTGCCTTCCATATGGTTATAAAATATTTACTAACCATTTTCTCCCTTCTCTAAATACTAGTTCACATTCTAAGCTTCTGTGTTCTCATTTCTTATTTATTCTTCAGAGTATTGTGATTTGGCTTCTGCTTTCACTGTTTTATTGAAATGACTCATTAAGTTCTTCAGTGTCTTCCTTATTGCCCATCTTTTTCTGTATTATCTTGTGCTATTTGACTGCTCACTCATTCTTGAGAGTCCTTCCTTGTTTGGCTCTTTGCTTTCTCTTCTGATTCTTCTAGTCCTCCACCCTTCTTTATTCTTTCTCAGCTTCCCTTCTTGACCCTTTTTTTTTTTTTTTTTGGACGAAAACCCTAACTTGATGGATTGTTGTGTTGTTTTCTAGAGTTCCCATCTCAAAATTCTCTCCCCTCACCAAACCAACACCCATAGCTTCAGCTCTCACCAGCTGCAAAAACACATCACCAGCCCAGCCTTTCCCAGACCTACATTTCTAACCATGGATTGTCTATTTAGACATATTGTTCTCCCCACTGGACAGTGGAACACTCCAGGTCCCTCATGCTCAACTTGTCTGAAACAAGACCCCCTTCCCCCTTTTGAACCAGAAACCCTGCAACAGCAAAAAGCTGTGCGCCACTCCCACCTTCTGCACCTTGGTGAATAACCAGGAGTATAACTTTCTATTTTTTTTTTTTAATATAAATTTATTTATTTTAATTGGAGGGCGAGGGTGGGATGATTTGGGAGAATGGCATTTCTGTTTTCCTTGCTCTGCTCTCTAGTCACATTAGTCACAAATTCATATTGACTATACCTCATAAACAATTCTCATTACACCCTGTTATCCCTAACCCTCTAGCCATTGGAACACATATCTGCCTCCAGGTTAAAGCTCCTCCGGCCTTTCTTCTATCTTTCCTTAATGGTTCATTAAGAAAGCATCCCTAATCAATTCATTCTCCTTCTCATGACTTGTCATTTGTTCTTTCTTGCCAACAGTATAAAATCCAGCGCCCGTGGCCAGCCTTTCCTTTGCTCACACCCTGTGCTATGCCGTATGGAAAGCTTGTGGAAAGCTTGCATTCCCTCAGTACCCATACTCTTGTCTTATCTCTATGCTGTGGCACTTATTTCTGCCCTTGCCTTGTGTGTGGTTTCCATTCTTATTTGCACAAGGACTAGACCCATTACCTCCTCTCTGCAGCTTTCACAGGGCACCCCCTTGAAGAAGTAGGTGAGGTGCCCAGCACTTACATTTCCACAGTCCTATCACACCTGATTATTCTTGTGTTACATTGATACTGTTTTTAAACATATCCTTTTCTTCACTCTGTACCATGAGGTTTTTGAGACCAGAGGCTGTCATATTCATTGTATATCCCTGTATCCCTTGGTATAATACCCAACCCATAGTGAGAGGTTAGGAAGAGTTTGAGAATACTTCATTGTCTTGTCCCGAGTAGCCTTACCTTTCACATTCCTGTTCTAGCAAGCTTATGAATTCATCACTCTTCTCCATGTATTCTTTGTGTTTTCTCTTTTCTTCCTCCAATTCTAGTATGGTTTGCCTGTGAGATTTTTCTGCCATTAAAAGCTGTTCCAGGATTCGTCTATGCGATTCTTTATGTTGTTCCACGACTTTGTCCAACTACAAAAGAAAATACATTAATAATCTAAGTACAAAGCATTCATAAAACTGCCATCTCTCCTGCTTTTAGAAATGGTCCAAGTTTTAACAAATTCAACAATGGGTTTCTGATTTCCTTGTTTAGCTTTTATCATTACTCTTCTTAATTTTGATACCTTTTGATATGTTTCAACCCAAATGTAACCTTCCGTCTTTTTTTTTTTTTTTGGCCATACCACATGGCTTGTGGAATCTTAATTTCCACATCATCATGTTTTTCTTAACCAAAAATAAAAATCAGTGCCTCTGTAGATATCTGAATATCTTTCTGCTGCTTCTTTTGCCTCCAGAGGAACCGTATCAGAGGAATGATGGAAAGTGAAGGACAGTGTCTGATTCTGCCGCTCCCTTAGCTGATGGATCCTGCC
Source organism: Bos javanicus (assembly GCF_032452875.1). Classification (NCBI taxonomy): domain Eukaryota; kingdom Metazoa; phylum Chordata; class Mammalia; order Artiodactyla; family Bovidae; genus Bos; species Bos javanicus. The sequence goes on from NC_083868.1 coordinate 44,516,888, forward strand.
CCAGCCCTCCTTGAAGTTCTCTGCCCATGTATGTTTCTTGGGTCCACAGTCAGTTTTTCACAGCATTATGTATGAAACTGTTGGTGTACTCTTTTCAAATACTTGAGAACCAATTCTGTCTTGGTATAGAGTGTGAATGTGACCCAATGTAAACACCAAGTCCTTTCTGTCTTACTTACACTTGTCTACTCTACTGGACTGTGAACTCCCTGAAAGCAGGGCCTACGTCCTATTTTTCTTAAATTCTTACCATCTAATAGAGTGATTTGCCTACAGTAGGTGTCTAGTATATGGTTACAGATTGAAAACAAAATAAGCAAGCAAGGAATCAAGAAAGAAAAGAGGGCTTTATCATAAATGGGTGTTAAATTTTGTTGAAAGATTTCTCTGCATCTATTGAGATAATCATGTGGTTTTCATCTTTCAGTTTGTTGATATGGTGTATCACATTGATTGATTTGTGTATATTGAAACTTCCAGGAAGTAGGTGTAGGAGGAACCTACCTCAACATAATAAAGGCCATATTCGACAAACTCACAGCAAACATTATTCCCAGTGCTGAAAAACTGAAAGCATTTCTCTAAGATCAGGAATTAAGACAAGGGTACCCTCTCTCGCCACTATTATTCAGCATAGTTTTGGAAGTCCTAGCCACAACAATCAGAGAAGAAAAAGAAATAAAAAGAATGTAGACTGGAAAAAAAGAAGTAAAACTCTCACTATTTGCAGATGACTTGATACTATACATAGAAAACTCTAAAAATTCCACTGGAAAATTACTAGAGCTAATCAATGAATATAGTAAAGTTTCAGGATATAAAATTAATAAACAGAAATCCCTTGCATTTCTATACACTAACAATGAAAAATTAGAAAGAGAAGTTAAGGAAACTATCCCATTCACCATTGCAACAACAACAAAAAATACTTAGGAATAAACCTACCTAAAGACACAAAAGACCTAAACTACAAGACACTCATGAAAGAAATCAAAGATGACACAAACAGATGGAGAGATAAAGAGTCAATATTGTGAAAATGATTATACTATGCAAAGCAATGGATAGATTCAATGCTGCTGCTGCTGCTGCTAAGTCACTTCATTCATGTTTGACTCTGTGTAACCCCATAGACGGCAGCCCACCAGGCTCCCCTGTCCCTGGGATTCGCCAAGCAAGAACACTGGAGTGGGTTGCCATTTCCTTCTCCAATGCAGGAAAGTGAAAGTGAAGTCGCTCAGTCGTGTCCAACTCTTAGCGACCCCATGGACTGCAGCCTACCAGGCTCCTCAGTCCATGGGATTTTCCAGGCAAGAGTACTGGAGTGGGGTGCCATTGCCTTCTCCATAGATTCAATGCAATTCCTATCAAACTACCAGTGGCATTTTTCACAGAACTAGAACAAAAATTTTAACAATTTGTGTGGAAACACAAAAGACCCTGAATAGTCAAAGCAGTCTTGAGAACAAAGGACAGAGCTGGAGGAATAACCTTCCTGGCTTCAGACTATGCTACAATGGCAACAGTCAGTAAGATAGTATGGTACTGGGACAAAAACAGAAATATAGATCAATAAAACAAGATAGAAAGCCCAGAGATAAACCACACACCTATGAGTATCTTATCTTTAACAAAGGAGGCAAAAATATACAGTGGAGAAAAGACAGCCTGATGCTGAGCTATATGAGCTGCTTATATATTCTGGAGATTAATCCTCTGTCAGTTGTTTCATTTGCAATTATTTTGTCTCATTCTTAGGCTTGTCTTTTAATTTTGCTTATTGTTTCTTTTGCTATGCAAAAGCTTTTAAGTTTACTTCGGTCCCATTTGTTTATTTTTATTTTTATTTCCATTAGTCTTTGTCTTCTACACTGGAAGGCAGGCTCTTTATCACTAGCAGCACCTGGGAAACCCTGCACGCACTCTAGGAGGTGGGTCAAAGAGGGGCTTACTGTGATGTATGTCAAAGAGTGCACTACCTATGTTTCTCTCCAAGAGTTATATAGTTTCTGACCTTACATTTAAGTCTTTAATACATTTGAGTTTGTATGGTGTCAAGAAGTGCTCTAGTTTTTTTCTTTTACATGTAGCTGTCCAGTTTTCCCAGCACCACTTAATTATTGGAGAAATACAAAACAAAACACCAATGAGGTATCACCTCACACTGGTCAGAATGGCTGTCATCAAAAAATTTACAAGCAATAAATGTTGGAAGGGGTGTGGAGAAAAGGGAACCCACTTGCACTGTTTGTGGGAGTGTACATTGATGCAGCCACTATGGAGAACAGTATGGTGAGTCCTTAAAATACTCATAATAGAACTGTCGTACAACCCAACAATCCCATTGCTGGGCGTATATCCTGAGGAAACCATAATTGAAAGAGATGCATGTACCCCAATATTCACTGCAGCACCATTTGCAACAGCTAAGACATGGAAGCAATCTAGATGTTCATTGACTGATGATTGGATAGTGAAGATGTGGTACATACATGCAGTGGCATATTACTCAGCCATTAAACAGAATACATTTAAATCAGTCCTAATGAGGTGCATGAGCCTAGAACCTGTTATACAGAGTGGAGAGAAAAACAAGTATTGCATATTAATGCATATATATGGACTCTAGAAAGATGGTACTGATGAGCCTATTTGTAGGGCAGCAGTGGAAACACAGACATTGAGAACAGACTTGTGGACACAGTTGGGGAAGGAAATGGTGGGACGAATTGGAAGAATAGCATGGAAATGTATAAATTACCATCTGTAAAATATATAGCTGGTGGAAATTTGCTGTATGATGCAGAGAGCTACATCATAGAGGGGTGGGATAGGGTGGAAAGTGAGAGGGAGGTTCACGAGGGAGGGCATTCAGGTACCTACGACTGATTCATGTTGATGTATGGCAGAAACCAACACAGTATTGTAAAGCTCCAATTAAACATTTAAAAAAAAAAAAAGAAAAGAGGGAAGTCGGCTGATTAAAACAGAAGTTGCTCAGGAGCTTTGGCCAGTGATAAATTCAAATCCGTATAAGACCATGGTTTTGAAAGCATGTGGCTTTCTAGATGAGCTAAACGCAAAACTATAAGCCATAATATTGGTTAATTTTGCCCTTTGCTTTTATCATAAAAGATTTAAAATTTGTGACTCTTGAATTTGAAGCCAGTTTAAATTGTACATCCTTAAAAATCACGTATTTGACTAGGAATCCAAAGCACAAAAATGGCCAAATCATTTCGGAAAAAGAAGGGAATATAGGTATCCCAGCAGACAGAATGCAGCTGACCTCTAAACATTTAAGCTGGCTGTCTGGTTTTCTAATATGAGTTTATAATGATACTTTAACACACACAAAAGTACTTCATGTCATACAGGTGTTCATGACTTTTAATAAATGTGACCAGGTCTTTTGTGGAGCTGAAATTGCTTGGTTATATTGCCTGCTGGCAGAGTCACTTTTAACTAATGACCACCTTCTGAGAGGGAGGTTGTAGTGTTAACTGTCCTGGGTCTCAAGAAACAATAGTTCTCTGAAAACTCCTTCCAGTTGCCCAAACATTAGACTGCATTATAAGGGAGATTCAAATCAACTGCTTTTAGAATTTTAAAGTGAAATAGTGATAGAATCAGCCTTAATTTGGAGATCTTGACATTTGACTTAGAGAAACATTCAATTTATCACAAGATTGGCCCTAGAATTAATAAATGAATAATTATTGTTAAGGTATCTGTGCTTAGTCGCTTATTGTGTGTGACTCTTTGCAACCTCACGGACTGTAGCCCACCAGGCTCCTCTGTCCATGGGGATTCTCCAGGCAAGAATACTGGAGTGGGTTGCCGTGCCCTCCTCCAGGGCATCTTCCCAATCCAGGGATCGAACCCAGGTCTCTCTCATTGCAGGCAGATTCTTTACCATCTGTGCCACCAGAGAAGCTCACAGTAGGTATTTAGTAAAGCATAAATGAATGACAGGGCAGCTTCATAAGAGAAGCTTCCTCAGATAGCTTCTTGTAGTTATATGGACATGAATATGAAACTTTGTTCAGCCCAAAAAAGAAAAAAAGAGAAGCTTTAGTTCATCTTTTATTACCTTCCATTGTGTTTTTCCCTACTTAGTTTGTTTGTAGCTTGTTTGCAAGGAAGGAAGATTGGAAAGAATCATTGTCCGTTATTTATTATACAACTTTGTAAGGGCTGTCCCTTCCTTCAACCCACTGCCCCCACCCCAGCCCTTCCTCATCAATGATAGCGTGATCTTCCACTAGTGGGATTACTCCACTCTCCTATTCAGAGCTGAAACATCTCTCACCATCTGGCCTCCTGACCTCTCTACCCCATTCTCATTCTGTACTTTCCCATCTTTCTCACTTCGTCTTTAGCCACACCAGGCTTCAAGTAGTTCTTAAAACACACGGTGGTGCTTCAGTACTGCTCTTTTTCAGTGTTGAAACATGGAAACCTTTTCTGCCTTCCACCCCAAATTTTTCCTGTCCTTCATTTATAAGTTTCTCTGCTTACTCCTGCATAGAATTGTGTGTTCCTTCATATCAGTGAAATGTCGAATTCTCTGGGATTTCCTTCTCTCACCTTCCATGACTCTTGAAGGAAGACTTAAATTTACTGCATGCTGTTTGGTGCAACAGGTAAGGACCTCATGTTTGTCAACAGCAGAAATTGGAAAGGTGTTGAATAGTGACGTTGCAGAGGGAAATTTCCAGAAGGAAGTGTAAGTGATTCTAGAGACATTTTAGCTTACACTTGAAGTTTTATTCTGTTCCTTCATTTCTCCATACCCCAAATGGTTCTTAGAAATACGCCACTGGTTCAGTTCAGTCTCTTCTTCATTCCTGCCACATCAAATGATGGACTTGAGCTCTTCTGAACTCATTTCATTTCCCAGCAGTTGTGTGTGTGTGCTTGGTGAAGCCACTTAAGTGTTCTGTACTTCTGGGGTTTTTTTTATTACAAATATAGTGATTGGGCTTGATTTCTAAGAGCAATTGTATTGCCACAGTTTTCTCAAGGTAAAAACTATTTATTAAGCGTCTATTATGCTGTATGTACTTAGTACTATGATGGTTGCCATGGGAGAATTTTAAAGTCTCAGTGCTTATACTCTTACTAGACAGATAAGATATACACATTAAACAGTTAGGAACAGTGTGAGGTGGTGTATCATTAAGCACTATGGGACTATCAGAGAACCACTGCCCCTTTTTGATCTAGCCCCACTTACAGACTGAATGAAGCCTGGGGAAGAAAACAGGAAGACTTAGTCACTTTAGGGGAGTGTCAGGTGCAGAAAGATTAACAGTGGCTCCTTAATGTTTACCATGCAGTGACAATCTTCCTGCTTATCATTTTAGCCTCCTTGATGTCATATCCTACCTGCAAACCCTAACACAATCCAACTCCTTGCCCAGGATGAAGGAGATCCAGTGTGTTCCAATAGGTTGGATTGTCCTGGTGGTTAAGCAGAATGAAGAACAGAGACTTTGTCAATCTTTTTGCTTTTGGTCACTTAATTATGCTTAGAAAATAATGACCTTTGTTTTAATAACTCCTGAGTCACAGATCACCCTACTTTGGGATTTGATCTTCTTTCTGGCTTTGGTTCTCTTCTTTTTTGTTGGCCCTTTGAAGATTGTCTTTTTCTTTGATTACCTTGAATGTAGTGGTAGAGATAAAGCTAGTTCAGACAGCTGAGAAATTATTTAGCTGTTTTAGTAGATCAAAGGTAACCAAATATGCTATTCATAAAATGTTCCATCTTCTTTTCTGTCGTTACTGAAACTTGATTTTCTTGGATAATAGTAGAATCCTAAAATAGAGACTGCTAATTCTCACATTGCCTCAGTATCTCAGGTGCTGGAAATAGGGGCATGATTCTCATGGCTCTGCACTACCACTGCCAGACTCCTCTGAAAGCCCTTCCTTGTTTTATTGTCGCCTGAATGGTGATAGTCCGCTGTCATTCGTATGTAGTCAGCTATTGAGCTTCAGCTCACTCTCACAATCTGCCTTTCTCCTGTCAGTCTTGGGAGCACTCTGCATTTGCCAGCTCACCCAGCCACCATCAGAAATGAAAGACCAGTGTCCTGCAAAATGAACACTGTGTGTCTTTTGGCTTCTAGCATTGGAAGTGTGTGGATTACTAAAGAGAAAGGTTCAAAATATGTGGAACCAGAAGCTAGTCTCTGGAAATTTCCCATTTTAGTTCCTGGCTTCAGGATTTCTCTAGCTCCATGTAAAGCTCATCCATGCATTTGAGGGTATGCTAGATATTTTATCTAGTGTTTTTATGTATTTTTTAGTGATACGATTTCATCATATGTCATCCACAGTGTTGCTGGAAGTGGAATTTCTTTATGATGTACTTGACTAACCCCAACTTATTCTCTGGTGCTTGGCTTTCCTGATTCTCCTATCTAAACTTGATCCCCTGTTATACTTTCTCATACTGCTCTGTGGTTTTCACTACAAAATTAACATAGTATATGTGTGTGTGTGTGTATAAAATATACTTTTTGTGTGATCTTTTGTTGTCTGTCACTCTTTTAGACATTAAGCACTCTGAAGACAGAAACACAACTATATTTATACAGTGAAAATTATAAAATAAAATTTAAAAGCAAAATTATACAGTTGCTTAAAATAAGTACTTTAAGAATTACCTTAAGGTAATGCTAATAAGGTAAGCAGGTTGGAAAGAAATAGGAGGTTGAAACAATCTTGGATTCTGCGTTCTTCCCTCCCTATTTCCCCATCCGTACCCTTGGCGGGCCTATCTTGCAGGCCTCCACCTTAAGTCAGTGTTCCTAACATGTGATGTAGCTGAGAACAGTTTGTTTTTCTAAGGTATTTTGCATTATGAATAGATAAATCCCCTCTAGTTTACCCTAGACACAGTTGAGATTTTTTACATTTTTTTAAAAGAACATTATGAGGTGGGGGAGGAGAAGGATGGAAGAAAACAAAATAATAAATTTTTTGTATGCACATCTTTATCCTGATGTAATTACGGTGCTCCCTGGTATGGTTGCAGTGGGAACACTCCTCCTCCTTTCTTTTCTTCAACCCTATCTAGGGACTCATTGTCATATTTTTCCTTTATTGTTTATTGTCTACATATCTCCCCTCATCCATCACTTCCTAGATAGAGGAAGAGGGCAAGCAACTGGGTGTATATGGTCTTCAAGGAACTGAGAGCGTCTTGAAGCTGAGGAGAGAAATCTATAGGAGGGATGTAGTAGGCAAGAGAAGAAAACAGACAAATCATAGACGTGGGAATATAAGATATGTGTGTGTGTGGTGTATGTCAGGGGGAGGGTATTTCTTGGAAGAGTAATCAAGAAAGGTTGGATTTATAAAGCAGGGCCAAACTATGATTAACTTTCAGGGACATTTTGCAAAGTTAGGATTGCAAGCATTTGCAGAGAGGGTATTTCCAATTTTGCAGTGTGCAGTAGATTTTGTAACTAAAACTTTTTCCTGCTGATTTCAAGATAAGTTTGAAATTATTCTGTTTCATTTTACACTGCAGTGTTGAGGGGCTATGCCGTTTGTGGAGTTCTGTGAGGATATGTTCAGTGATCATTAATTTGCATTTGTTAAATTTGTGCTAAATGCTGTTTCGCAGTCACTGTGTTGGGAGCTTGGATACAGTTTTAACACTATTGACTTGAATGAGGGTTCGGCTCCTCTTGTTTAAATTTTGGATTAAAGCTCAATCAACAGACTTTGGGTGGTCTCATCTTCACCCCTCAGAGAAGCAGATCCATATGACCAAACTCCTTAAAAATTTGGCAAGATGGTAGGCTTCTCTCATGAGACACCCAAGACAAGAATAGCAGGGACATTAGAGGTCATTTCTGAGGTAGGTTGCCAGACCATGGGGGAAATTTGTCCAAAACTTGCTTTCACTCTCTTCAGCCTTAGCTTATGCTCCTAGTTGTTTCTTTTTTATAAAAATGAAAAATTATGAAATTTTCTGTCAAGGTCTCAGAGGAAAATGGAAGAATAAACTAAGGATGCAAAGGAGTTTCAGAAATGTCAGCAAGTAAAAGAGCAAGCAGTGCTGTGTGTTTGTGCAGTGGTGGCCGTGTTGAAACTGTTCGTCTTCGCCATTGTCCTTGCTGGGCACACTTGGTTGGGGGGGCAAGGTCTTCACTGTCATTAAACTATTGAAAGAAAAAGAGGATATGTACTCATCTAAAATGTATACTTCCTAAAACTCTGTTTCTTGGACAGTTCTTCAGATCATTTCCATTCATGCTCAGAATTTCTATGACATAATACTCCAGTGTTTTCAAATAAATTAACCTCCATGGTTGAACTTTATCTGTTTTTTATTATTGCCTTCAGATCTCTAAAAGAAGTACAGACCCGTGTGTGTGTGTGTGTGTGTGTGTCTGTCTGTCTGGGTCCAAGTGTCTGTGTTTCTTTGTGTGTGTGTGTGTGTGTGTGTGTGTGTGTGTGTGTGTGTGTCCGTGTTTGTACAAGAAGGAGAGAGGGGGAGAGAGAAAGTAGGAGGAATTCTCTTGCATTTATTAGGTTTTAGTCTGATGTCAAGAAACAAACCCAGTGGGAACATCCTGCTTCCTGTCCATGATTTATTCTCCTTTTCTTTCCTGTAGAGCATGTAGTGTTTATCTTCCTTGGGTAGGTTTTAAACATACAACTATAAATAACCGAAAAAGGAGTTACATGTCCTGCTCACCTGCCAGGCCCAGTGCTTTACTAGCTGGTGAGCTTACTTCATCTCCCTAGGTGCACACTCCTCATTACAATACATACCTCATTCATTGGTTTCTCATAGATGTCCTCCTGCCAAGGGGCAGATTTTGCTTGAAAAGCATCTCGCTGGAGAGCTTCTAGCACCTTTTTTGGAGTGACAAACCCATACTGAGCTTCCAGCAAAGCCAAGTCCATTTTTTCAGCCTTTAAAACGCCTATGACTTCATCTCGAGCCTGTAGGAACAAAAGGCATTTCAGAAAGCCCATTTTATCTACGAGCAGTCTCTGCAAGTGATTTCTTGTGTTGAGTGTTTTTTCTTGTTTCTTCTCTTTCAAATATAAACATCATATTCTGTTATAGCACCTTTCACAAAAGGTAGCAAAACTATGTCCCTTTATCATTGTTACAATCTAGTTACACATGAATAATGCTTTTTATTGTGATAATTAGACAACATGGAGAGAATTCTACATTTTTCATTGTGTTTGACAAGTAGATAACATGATATTCCTCAATGGACTGATATTTTCATATTCAGGGATATGAAATAAGATTGTCCTGTATGTATAGCAGCTGTTTATTTTGTGTAGGTTAATAATGCTGGGGCAAATCTTGGAGCCAGTTCACGTGAGGTATAAAAGCACCTACTGTCATTTAAAACTGACCCAGAAGTCATCAGCTGTTATTGTTACCCTTCCGAGCCTGTGCGCTGGAGCAGCCTGAGTGGAGGATGTGACCTTTCACATGTACATGCCAATCTCATGTCATCATGACAGCCCTTTTAGATGTGATTAATTACTCTTCGTGTTGCCAGAAGAGGATTCTGTGTATGTGTCCTTACACGTTGCTTTCATGTGCATACAAGTATGAAGCCCAGATAGCTATGTCTGTGGCAGCCTACACAGCAAATTCATAAGCAGCCTTCCCCGGGAAGCGTGAGGGCGATGCTTTTAAGCCAGCTGACCTGCAGTTCCCCCTCCAGAATGCTGAGAAGAAATAAGAGGTCATCTCTGGAGAGGTCTTCTCCTTGGTGGCCATTACCACTGTGTGACTTAGGATATGGAAGGATTGCATCTGACTCCCTGGTGGGGTCTTTGTCTTGCTGTCTCTGCTTCTTGTCTTCAGGCCCTTGGAAACTGTGGTCTTTTCCAGGTCTTGGAAATTGCTCTGGGGCTGAGCCCTCCTTGTCACTGCTTTTGGAACGCATTCTTTAAGGGCTGGAAAGAAGAAAGACAATTTGTAATGCTTAGTGGAAGTGGAATTTTAGTAAGAGAACCTATTACTGCTTTGACAAGTCTGCACTCATGTTATACAGCATATATATTTACCACAGCCAAAGACTCAATCTTTGTGAAGTCTACAGCAGAGAGGGGTATTAGCAGATTCATAAATCACAGTCTTATTTACACTTCTGTTTTTAAAATCAACATTTTAAAAAATGTGTTCTGCTTTGATTAAGGCCACTTATGTCCATGGGTAAACAGACTGTATTTGAACTTCATCCGCCGAGCATTCCACCTGAGGGACCTGGGTCATACCTCCAACCTCGGCTTAAGTGCTTACTTAAGACGTACTTAACACAATTATAAAATGGTAAATTTGCTAATTGTTCTAACTTTCTGCAGATTCACATTGTGGTTCCACAAGGAAACCCTGTGGAACTTAAAAAAATGTTTTTAAATTTCTTAACCTTTGGTGCTTTAAGATAGAATTATCAGAATTACTGCTATAAAATACTTTGGGTTATTTTGTTATGATGATAAAGTCTAATATTAAAGGAATGAAGGCTTGGTTCCTGGCTGCATCCCTGACATTCTGCTAAAATTCCAGAACTGTCCTTGGATAAGTCAAGGGTTTATATTTAGAGCCCTTATCTCCAAAATAAGAACCCCAATGCCTATGGTAGTTGATTTTTATGAAAACTATAAAATAAAGTAATATTTGAAGGACAGTTTTAGCTGTACATCTTATTATATAGGTTTGAAATTAATTTACAATAGCACAATAATCTGTTCCACCTTTGAGGTTTCTAATGAAAAAAGAAAATATCAACTGAATTTACAGTCTATTTCAGTGATGTTCAAAAAGATTGTTAATTTTACTCATTCCTACAAGTCAAGAAACTATCATCATCATTGGTGCCTTGCTTTTCATTTGTGATAATATTTCTTTAAAAATCAGAAGGGGTGGAACTTTCTTGGTGGTCCAGTGGCTAAGAATCTGCCTGCCAATGCAGGGGACATGGGTTCCATCCCTGGTCTAGGAACTAAGATTCCACATGTTGCAGGGCAGCTTAACCCGTGCCACAACTACTGAACCCGTGCACTGCAACTACTAAATCCCGCTCACCTAGAGCTCGGGCTCTCACAATAAGATAAGCTACTGCAACAGGAAGCCCACAGTACCGCAACAAGAGAGTAGCCCCCGCTCACCACAGCTAGAGAAATCCCACGGACAGCAATGAAGAGCCTGCATCAGAGACCCACTACAGCCAAAATTACATTAAAAAAAAAATTCTGGAGGGAATTCCCTGGTGGTCCAGTGACTGGGGCTCTGGCTTCCACTGCAAGGGGAACAGCTCTATCCCTGGCTGGCAAACTAGGCACGGCCAAAAAAAGAAAAAAAATCTGGAAAAGTTCAAGCATACAGAGATGTATGAAAATATAATGAGTCACTACATGCTACCACGCAGATTTGTAAAATCTCCATTTATTATATATTTGGGTAATATCTTACAGATTAACCCAAATAATCCAATACATTAGAAAATAGTTTTTTAAGTAAAATATTATAGATAGAGCAGAAGCCCCTATGTACGTCTTCCTTAACCCACTTTCTACACATCCTACCCCATAAGTAACCATACTGAATTTGGTGTTTATTCTTCCCATGCATGTTTTATACTTTATATTTTTAATATTGCTGAGCCATTTATAGTTTTACTTTGCAGATTTTCAAACCTAATGTAAACATAGCATATTGCGTGTAGCATTCTGAAAGGTTTTTTGTACTGTTTTTGAGATTCTTGTTCCATTTTACTTATTTTACATATTTGACTGCTATATGATATTACACTGTATGAATAATCCACCATTTACTTATCCATTTTACTGTTGATGGATATTTAAATAATTTACATGTTTTTAGTGTTAGAAAAAAATGCAGCTGTGAACATACTTTGACATTTTCTTCCTGTGTATATGCATTTCTTCGGGTATTCTTTATGGCGTAAGAGTGGGATTTTTGGACTCTGCTATATTGTGTTCTCAACATTACTAGGGATTACTGCTGTCCTGAGTGGAGTACCAATTGATAGCAGAGTAGAAGTGTTCTCCTTGCTCTATATCTTCATCAACACGTGCTATTATAGAATTTATACCAATATGATAAATGAAATGATATCTGATTTGCATCCTGAATTCATAAGAGCAGCATCCTTTTATGTGTTTAGATGCCATTTGAGTTTCTTCATAAATTGCTTATTCATAGTCTTTGCCCATTTTCCTTTTGTAAATATTAGTTGCCTTTTTCTTATGAATTTATAGGAATTCATTATATATTCTATAAGTTACTGTTTGGTTGATTATATGTTTTGCTATTATTTCTTCTGATAGTAGCTTAAACATTTTCACTTTATGTCTTTTGTGGTAAAGAAGTTTTCAATTTAACTTAGTCAAGTTAATCAGTTTTTAAATCAGTTCTTTATTTTTTAATTGGAAGATTTACAATATTGTGTTGGTTTCTGCCATACATCAACATGAATCAGCCATAGGTGTACATATGTCCCCTCTCTCTTGAACTTTCCTCCCACCCCATCCCACCCCTGTAGGTTGTCACAGAGAACTGGATTCAAACTCCCTGCATCACACAGCAAATTCCCACTGGCTAGCCATTTCACACATGGTAAAGTATATGCTTCAGTGCTGCGCTTTCAATTCCTCCCACTCTCTGCTTCCCCTCTGTGTCCACAAGTCTTTTCTCTATTTTTGCATCTCCATTGCTGCCCTGCAAACAGGCTCATCAGTACCCTTCCAGATTCCATGTATATGCATTAATACATGATACTTGTTTTTCTCTTTCTGACATAACTTCACTCTGTATAATAGGCTCTAGGTTCATCTACCTCATTAGAACTGACTCAAATGCGTTCCTTTTTTAGCTGAGTGATACTCTATTGTATATATGTACCACAACCTCTTCATCCATTCATCTGTCAATGGACATCTAGGTTGCTTCCATGTCCTATCTGTTGTAAACAATGCTGCAATGAACACTGGGGTACATGTGTCTTTTTCAATTATGGTTTCCTCAGGGTATATGCCCAGTAGTGGGATTATTGGGTCATATGGAAGTTTTATTCCTAGTTTCTTAAGGAATGTCCATACTGTTCCTCTTAGTGGCTATATCAGTTTACATTCCCACCAACAGTGCAAGAGGGTTCCCTTTCTCCACAGCCTCGTCAGTATTTATTGTTTATAGATTTTTTTTTATGATGGCCATTTTGACCGGTGTGAGATGATACCTCACTGTAGTTCTGATCTGCATTTCTCTAATAATAAATCAGTTCTTTTCTTTATAATTTGCATTGGAAACCAAAATTTGAGCAGTGGCAGTATAATAGAATGGTTAAGACCGTGAACCCTGGAACCACTCTGCCTGAGTTCATATCTCTCCTCCATTACTTATTGGCTATAAAACTTTGGCAAGTTACTCGATACCTCTCTGCCTTTCTCATCTGTAAAATGAGGATGATAATAGTAGTATATTCATAACCTAAAGTTGCTGTGAGAATTAAATTAGTCAATACATGTCATATGTTTATAGCATGCCTAATACAATATTAACACCAATAAACATTAGCTTTTATTATTAACATTATTTATTTTTATTCCCTCCAATTTTATAGTGATTCTGTACTACCTTTATAGTTAGAAAAAAAATTTAAGAACTAAAGCAAATTTATTTGATTATCTATTTCATCTAATGAATTGTGAACCATGAATTCAGGGAGAAAGAAAAGAAGACTGAAAGAATGGTTTTGTGTCTTTCCTGGGTACTCTGTTGAAGAAGTGACTCTTTCCAGTTCCGCCTTGCTGGCACCACTTGAGAAATCAGAGTGCAGAACAGTTTAGGAACCTTGAGGACTTCATAACCAACCAGCTAAGCGTCCATTCATCTCTCCACCCGTCCTTCAACAAGCATTTATTGAAGGCCCACTGTGTGTCCTGCACTAAATTGGTTATTTATGGTGTGACTGTCTTACTTTTCTTAATACAGGTGGTACACTTTCAAGTATAAAGTTTATGGAAATAGTTTGTAAATCTGGGGTCATGAAGTGCACTGAACTAGACAGAAGTCAGGTGAAAAGAATTCTGTCACAAATCAGCTGTGGGACTTAGTTAAGACGTGACCCTCCCTGAGTGCAGTGTCCTGATTTGTGAGGTAAGGTGGGTGAGGAGATGATCTGTATGACCCCCTTTCTCCTAGGATATATAATGGTTCTTGCCACCGTGCCTTTCTTTTAGCATAGATTATCAATAGCGTATTTAAAAGACATGAATTCGTGGGTCTGTGCCCTATAGGAAATCCACAGAAATCTAAACGCTGCATATGGATATACAGTGAACCTGTGACTAATGGTTTTCACCAGAGTAGAGATCACAGTTAAAAGACAGTGCTTAAGGAAAGAATCCCAGAGTTAATTTTCAACTGAGAATCATTCAGTAGCCTTAGCATAACAATCAGGCTGTAACAGCAGAACTGGAAGGTGTTAGTGGCTTACCTGTTTATCACATATTTTGTCAGTAACAAACCAACTATCAAGTGGATACACGATACTGGATGCTTGGGGCTAGTGCACTGGGACGACCCAGAGAGATGGTATGGGGAGGGAGGAGGGAGGAGGGTTCAGGATGGGGAACACATGTATACCTGTAGCGGATTCATTTTGATATTTGGCAAAACTAATACAATTATGTAAAGTTTAAAAATAAAGTAAAATTAAAAAAAAAAAAGTGATACTAGTGGGGCACCCTGCCTTAAAGTTACAGTGTCCATCTGGAGAAATTTAAAGCATTCACTTTCAAAGTTTTAACAAGTCATGTAGTATCTTTCCTCTATAATTCATGTTCACTCTGACTTTCCTCCATCACAATTTATTTCCTTTATTAGCTGCTAGAGATCAACAGTGATGGTGGTGATGGTGGTGGCAATGTTGATGGTAGCTAATACTTAATGAGAAGTTACTACATGCCAGGCATTCTTCTAAGCCTTTTACATGTATTAACTCATTCAATTCTCCACAACAACCCTATGAAGTGTAGGGATATTATTATCTCTATTTACAGCAAAGAAATGGAAGCACCAATGAAGGCTGCACAGCCAATAAGTGGAAGAACTGGGATTTGAATCCAGACAACCTGGCTCTACTACCTGTGCTCTTAAAGAATCATGTCTCATGCTATTATACTGTACTGCCAAAGACAGGTGGTTATAAACACCCTGTCTGAGATGGATACAGACACCGTGTGTGAAAAATGCTTGTAGCCTTGCTGAAGAGATTACTTATCAATAATTACAGTAGAGATGAATAGTGATCTGTGGCAGTAAAATTGTCACTGATTGTCCACTACTTGGCCTTCTCTGGTGGCTCAGCTGGTAAAGAATCAGCCTGCAGTGCAGGAGACCTGGGTTCGATCCCTGGACTGGGAAGATCCTCTGGAAAAGGGAATGGCTACCCACTCCAGTATTCTGGCCTGAAGAATTCCATGGAGTGTATAGTCCATGGGGTTGCAAAGAGTTGGACATGACTGAGTGACTTTCACTTTCACTGCACTACATATCCAGGAAAGGACTTATTTATTTGAGAAATGCAAAGGTATAAAGGGAGTATATTTTTATATAGGGATGGAAGGTTAGGATATATAGTATTTTTGACTGTAGAAAGCCCCATTATATGTATATTTATGTACTAATAAATAATGTTCATATACTAGCATATTAATGTATGCTATGTACCTTATGGGAGAAGGCAATGGCAACCCACTCCAGTACTCTTGCCTGGAAAATCCCATGGATGGAGGAGCCTGGTAGGCATGCAGTCCATGGGGTTGCTAAGAGTCGGACACAACTGAGCTACTTCACTTATGAAAACATATTCAAAAATAAAACTGAAAAATATTAATAAAAAATAAGAAATCCAGTTTTTTCTCCTACCCCTTTGGATTACCTTGATCACTTCAGGGAGATCATTACTCTGGCCTATAGGAATAATGGAGGGTTGTTAATATAGAGTAGATACGTTTAAAACACTTAAATATTATGTACCACTTTGTTTATATAAATGTTCTCACATGAAGGACAAGGCCTTCAGTTTCTTCTATCTAATATTAATATCTAATACATTCAGATATTCTATCTAATACATTCATGTGTCCCATGGGATTTCTGACCTGGTGTTTCATACCTAATGGCTATTCAAGAACATGACTGATTTGTTCCTTCTACTTTGTCGCCTATCCACAATTTAGGTTACATTACTAAATAACAGTGGCTCAAAACTCTGTAGGTCACTCTGCATTTTCAGTCATCTTGCAGCTCAACTGGGTGTGAATGGGCTAAGATGGGCTCACTCCATATCTGACTGTCAGCTAGACAAACTTGATCTCAGCTGGATCATCTCATCTCTGCTCCACGTGGGCTTTCAGCCTCTGGTGGTCTGGACCAGGCTTCCCCATAGAGCAGACTCAGGGCAGCATCCCAAGAATGTGATGAACAGTGATCTGTGACGATAGTTGTCATTGACTTTCCCCTGCATCGCTTATTCTCCCCTACTCCAAGTCTTCAGTTTTTTTGGTAAAAGAGCATTACAAGGCCACCCCAAATTCAGGAAGTGGGGAAATAGATCCCACTTCTTGATGGAAGGAGCTGCAGAGTCACATTGCAGATGACTGGGAAGAATTAACTGCAGCCATCTTTGAAAAACTCATCTGCCACACTTACAGATTCATATTTCTGTGAAAATCAAATAGAAGCCTAGTTTAAAAGAGAGGTAAAATGTGTTTGGTTCTTTACTTCTTTTAGTTTCCTGGAAGCGTAGGGTTATTTTTGTGACTTCTATGATGCATTCCTGTGCTTTCATCTTACCTAGGTAGTCAAATGTGGAACAATAGGCTACTGATAAGAATCAACTTGTATTCTGTTACTATTCAATAAGGATTCCTCTGTCACCATTAATCTTATCCAAGGTATGCCTTCCAGAATTCCAAGATAATGTAAGTTTCTGTACTTACATTACAGAAGTAGCTACAGGGTAGCTTGCTAAGCTTTGCTCATAAGTAGTGCTCTTTGAGTTTAAGGCAACTCGAACTACTACAGGGCTTCCCAGGTGGCACTAGTGGTAAAAAAAAAAAACCTATCTGCCAACGCAGGTTAGACGTAACAGACGCAGGTTCCATCCCTGGGCCAGGAAGATCCCCTGCAGGAGGGCATGGCAACCCACTCCAGTATTCTTGCCTGGAGAATCCCCATGGATAAAGAAGCCTGGTGGGCTACAGCCCATAGAGTCACGCAGTCGGATGCGACTGAAGCAACTTAGCATGGAGCACAAACTGCTACAGAAAACTGAGTGGATCTCCATATATGCACTGTCTTCCCTCACCTTTCATTCTTTTTTTTTTTTAATTGAATTATAGTTAATGTACAGTATTATATGTTACAGGTGTAAAATATAGTGGTTCATCATTTTTAAAGGTTGTATTCGATTTATAGTTATTATAAAATATTGGCTATATTCCTCCTCACCTCATTGTTAAAGTGAGTTGAGTGAAATCCTCCAGGAGTGCACATATCATTTGCCAATGATGATATTTATAAGTGATTTTTTTAAAAAAGGAATGCGCTGTAACATTTTTATGTTATGTTTATCCTTTTTAAATTGTTTAGAGTTTTTCTGAAACCATCTATCTTCTTTGGGGACTAGGGAAAATAGCTTCAGCATTCTTGCTGGTGTTCAATTGGGTTTGTGAACAGACCCTTCGTGTGCAGACTTCGGGTTGACTGAGGAGTGTGTGTCTCCACATGTTTACAGTGGTGGAGTTTCCTTACCCTTCTGCCAACAACCACAAACTCATCAGTAATGAGAAGTAATTAAGTATCAGAGGAAGAAAACAAAGACATGAATTTCATGATACTCTCATGCTTTGTATTATCAGTGACTTCATTGTTTCTCTTGGCAAATTTTTTATACATCTGTGCTTGGCCCAGGGGTGCATACTGAGGAAAAGAAAAGTTTTGTAATAGCAGTGGTGGTTTGGGATTTTTAGGTTACAAAGGGAAAAAAAATGGAATGGAAAATTGCTTTTGTTTATAACAAATCATGATGCCTTACTCTTTTCATAACTGTCACTAGTGACATAATGCCTGATGGTTTTGCAAAGACATTTGCCTGCCTAGTTGTCAAGTTTAACAGCCTAGTGTGTTGATTATCTGTGACTCTCAGAGCCATTGAATGGCAGCCTTCAGAAATGTGAGAGAGTGATAGACTGGGAATCAGGAAACAGGACTTCTGATCTCAGTTCTGCTTTTAATTAGCTAGCTCTGGGTCGCAGCTCGTAAAATAAGGCTATTAGGCTGGGTTGACCCCATGAGGTCATTCAGGATGAAATAAGGTTTCTTTCCCTTGACCTCTACCCTGGTCCTCACTCCCTAATGGGTCCCCCTTACTACAGAATTTGTGCCTGAGACTAGATGATCTCTGAGGTCCTGGGACTTCCCGCTTTAGAATTTTGTGCTTGTCTGTTGTCTTGTATCTATGGATACAAATACAGTGCAGTTGGCCCCGAGAAGCAGATTCTGCTTTGTTTTCCTATGCAGTGACCTCGGTCAGTTTTTCTTTGGCGTAAGCTGGTTGAAATCGTGATATATTTTGGTAAGGATGTGTTCATGCAGAAGGACAAATAGAATTTTTTGCAATTATTTACTTAATTTAGTTACAGGAAATAGCCAAATGTCAATTGAGGCCCATTCTAACTACCACCTCCCCCCAGCGTACAAGCCCCTAGCCAACTCTTACTATAAATGTTGAACTTTATTAATCATTCTTTCTTTGTATAACAAAAACTGCTTATTCTACATAATTGGATGCTACTTAGATGTAATTTAGTCTCTGCATACCTGTTTATTTCCATATTTGAATGGTGGAAACAGGTTGTTTGGCTGTATAAAAGAACTTCAGAATGCCTCCGTGAAAGAAATTGGTTGTGGTCTTGACAATTTACTATGATATCAGGGTAACCAATCAAAACTACTCCAGTTTAAAGAAGAAAATAACAATGATAGCTTACATTAATTCAGTACTTAGCAAATAAATACTAAATGCTTTCTTTTGGTTAACGCTTTAGTCTTCTCAAAAACTTTTTCTCTGTTTTGCAATAGAGGAAACTGAAGCATAGCTGCTAAGTAACTTGCTGAAGGTCATACTGCTAGAAAGTAGCAGAGCCATGTCCAGCATGGGCGTCTGGCTTTAGAATTCAGCAAATCACTATGCTGTATCTACTTAGGGTCTCATAAGAAGGTATACTTAGTAAAGGAAAATATCGTGCTTCAATATTGTTATTCAGTAAACATTTATGAAGTACCCACTTATCAGTTATCATATTTGCTAATTTGTGCAAGCTTGTTTTTGTATCTGGACTAATGTCTGTTTTGTTGATATGGGTACAGTTAATTCTGGCTACCCAGAATTACACAAAAATATGAATATTAATGAATTCACAACTTCTGGCCCTGAAGGCACTTGGTCTATTCAGTAAAAATGTTTTGTTTTCATGCATCATTTATGTGCAAAAACTAAGCCACAAAGTGGCTTTTCTCAGACACTTTGCTGGCATCTTGGGTGTGGGCAGAAGGAGCATGGCAAGAAAGACTCTGAGATTATGGGATCAAATGGATCTGGATTTGAATCACTACTCCAGCATGTTAGCTCTGTGGCCTTGAACAACTTACTATACCTCTGTGAGCCTTCAGATGTAAAATGGAGATAATGCTACCTGGTAATGAGTTTATCGTTCATACTCTGTGAGCTTAGGGTCCCTGTTGTTCATGTCTGTCTCTGTAGTGTTCAACAGAGTTGGACCTCAGCAGGAATTCATTTGAATGACTGAATCGTGTAGTCCTCAATAGAGCTGATTGGCTCTTAAGTATCAATAGGGACTGCCTCATAGTAAAGATGAGTCATCTGTGAACCACGGGCTAGAAATTCAGAAAAATGGTACTGAGAATCTGACAGAAGCAGCTAATGTGTGTAGACCTCTTAACACATGCCGGGTGCTATCTTAAATGCTTTGTGTATGTCATCATTTAATCTTAAAGAGTTTTACCCTTAGTAAAGACTGTAGGAAAGGGCATGGTAAAGCTAAACTAAGAGTGGAGACTCTCAAAGACAAAAATTAATATCAGTATGAGGGTAATCCCCTTCATGAATCACCGCCTTGTAGTGGCAAAAGGACATAGTGCTATGCATGGCCACCTAAGACAGATGGGTTATAGTGAAGAGTTCTGACAAAATGTGGTCTGCTGGAGGAGGAAATGGCAGCCCACTGCAGTATTCTTTCCTGGAGAATCCCCATGAACAGTATGAAAAGGCAAAAAGATATGACCCTTGAAAAATGAGCCCCCCAGATCAGAAAGTGTCCAGTGTCCTACTGGGGAAGAGTGGAGGGCAATTAGTAATAGTTCCTGAAAGAATGAAGCAGTTGGGCCAAAGTGGAAACAACACTCAGTTGTGGTGAAAGTAAAGTCCGATGCTGTAAAGAACAATATTGCATAGGAACCTGTAATGTTAGGTCCATGAATCAAGGTAAACTGGACGTGATCAGACAGGAGATAGCAAGAGTGAACATGGACATCTTAAGGAATCAGTGAACTGAAATGGACAGGAATGGGCAAATTTAATTCAGATGACCATTGTATCTACTACTGTGGGCAAGAATCCCTTAAAAGAAATGGAGTAGTGCTCATAGTGAACAAAGAGTTAGAAATGCAGTACTTGGGTGCAATCTCAAAAATGACAGAATGATGTTGATTCATTTCCAAGGAAAGCCAATTCAACATCACAGTAATCCATGTCTGTGCCCCAACCACTGATGCCAAAGCATCTGAAGTTGACCAGTTCTATGAACACCTACAAGACCTTCTAGAACCAACACTAAAAAAAGATGTCCTTTTCATCAAAGGGGATTAAAATGCAAAAGTAGGAAGTCAAGAGACACCCGGAATAACAGGCATGTTTGGCCTTGTAATACAAAATGAAATAAGGTAAAGGCTAGCAGAATTTTGCCGACAGAACACACTGCTTCTTGGAAAGAAAGCTATGACAAACCCAGGCAGCATATTAAAAAGCAGAGACATCATTTTGCCAACAAAGTTCTATGTACTTAAAGCTCTGGTTTTTCCAGTACCCATGTACAATATGAGAGTTGGACCGTAAAGAAGAATTCCGCTGAGCACCAAAGAACTCTTGCTTTCAAATTGGGGTGCTGGAGAAGACTCTTGAGAGTCCCTTGGACTGCAAGGAAATCAAACCAGTCAATCCTAAAGGAAATTAACCCTGAATATTCATTGCAAGGACTGATGCTGAAGCTGAAGCTCCAGTACTTGGGCCACCTGATGGGAAGAGTCACCTCATTGGAAAAGACCCTGATGCTGGGAAAGGTTGAAGGCAAAAGGAGAAGGGGGCAGCAGAGGATGAGATGCTTAGATAGCATCACCTCACCAACTCAATGGACATGAATTTAATCTAACTCCGGGAGATAATGAAGGATAGGGAAGCCTGGTATGCTACAGTCCATGGCATTGCAAAGAGTCAAACACAACTTAGTAACTGAACAACAACAATCAGGGTAGTGCTGGTACCTACACAAAGTTTAGTGTGTGTGTTTGCACACATGTGGGTGGAGAAGGGACACTCAGTCCCCAAGACTTACTAGAAAACTGCAGTTAAAAGTCGTCGAATTTTTGGAACCTTTATCATATATACCCCGACCCTTTGTTCTGTCTCAGCCTCACCTCCCTGATTACAGGTTCACATGCATAAAATGAGTTCAACGTCTGCCACACTCCTTTTTATTTGACGGCACCTTGAACAGTCCTTAGTCCTGTTTTTATGTCTGTGACATAATGCAGTGCCATTTAAACTCATTTGTAGGAAGTTTGGGGGTGAACTCTTTTGATAGCAAGATGGTTGCATAACGCACAGGGAGTCTGTGCCGACTGGAGGACGCTCTTCGCCAAGGGACAACCTTGAAAGTGATTCAGTGCCTTAAGTTTGAATGTGTTTAACATTTAGGGAGCAGACTGTCGGCTAGCTTTACATTTCCACTTGGATTTCCCCCTCTCTCTGTGTGGATCCATAAAGCTATAACTTAGTTCCCTGAAAGGAGAATGGAAAGAGAAGTAGTAAGATTATGGGGTTCTCAGCAGAGTTGGTTGAGCCCTTAATATTAACTGTCTCATGGTAAATGTGATTCATCTATGAAAATACTGGCTATAAATAGATGTTAATAGTGCTCAGTTGCAGATCAGCCAGGTTGTGCTTGCATGGCCACATTTGGGAAAAAAATCCTGTTGAGTATTTTATTTGGTTTCTCTTAAAATGAAAAAATAAAAGTTTGTTTCCTTTTATTGCCCTAGTCACCCACATTTGAAGACACTAATTCAGCCAGCTACAGCAGAGCTATCTGATGGCTAAAAAAAGATACATTGAAAACCAGATAACCTAATTTAGCAATGGCCCCCCTTTATCTTTTTCTTCCATTTTGAGTAAAAGTCATTGAAACATTCCCTTAACGGTGTTTTTACTTGTAGGGAAAGGTGAATAGGGCTTTAGAGAGGGGAATAGAACTTGAGGATCTGTGATTCAGGTCCATATTCTTAAGAATTCTGATTCCTAAAAGAAATTCAGGGTTACTTTCACATCAAATGTGAGGTTCAGAAGGCAGTGTAGTCATCTCATTCATTTCTCATAGTATCAGTCAGTTCAGTCACTCAGTCGTGTCTAACTCTCTGCGACCCCATAAACTGCAGCACACCAGGCCTCCGTGTCCATCACCGACTCCTGGAGTCCATCCAGACCCATGTCCATTGAGTCAGTGATGCCATCCAACCATCTCATCCTCTGTCGTCCCCTTCTCCTCCTGCCCCCAATCCCTCCCAGCATCATGGTCTTTCTAAATGAGTCAGCTCTTCTCATCAGGTGGCCAAAGTATTGCAGTCTCAGCTTCAACATCAGTCCTTCCAATGAACACCCAGGACCAGTCTCCTTTAGGATGGACTGGTTGGGTCTCCTTGCAGTCCAAGGAACTCTCAAGAGTCTTCTCCAACAGCACAGTTCAAAAGCGTCAATTCTTTGGTGCTCAGCTTTCTTTATAGTCCAACACTCACATCCATACATGACCACTGGAAAAACCATAGCCTTGACTAGATGGACCTTTGTTGACAAAGTCAACACAGTATCTAGGTATTTTCTGTGCCCATCTACTCCATTGTTACATATTGTCCTATGCCCATCTACGCCATTGTTACACAGCTGTAAGTGTCTGAGGGCTTTGCTGGTGGCTCAGATGGTAAAGAATCTGCCTGCAATGCGGGAGACCCAGGTTTGATCCCTGGGTCGGGAAGATCCCCTGGAGAAGGAAATGGCAACTCACTCCAGTATTCTTGCTGGAGAGTCCCATGGACAGAGGAGCCTGGTGGGCTGCAGTCCGTGGGGTCGTGAAGAGTTGGACACGACTAAGCAACTAACATACACAAGTGTCTGAAAGTGCTTCCTTGTGAGCTGAAATACAGCTCCCAGGATCTTTATTCATTTATCCTTCTCCTGCCTCCAGAGCTAAGTCAAGCGAGGCTACTTCTCTTGCCACATTGTGGCCCTTCAGTGGGAAGTACTCTGTTCTTTTTTCCAGATGTAACACTCACCACACCTCATGTTGTGTGGTTTAGTCTCCCTCATCCAACACACCATCTCACCACACATTTTGATTGCACCCTTTAGAATTACGCTTCATTAGGTTAGGTGTTTCTTAAAGAAATGCATAGAGTTGGGCATGATTTCCCAGATAATAAACGCAACTAAAGTAATGAAATGGTAAGAGTATATACTTAGGGAAGACCTCAGTCTTCTGATTTTGGATCTCAGATAGATCTCTGATATTGGATCTCAGTATAGATCAAATAATTTGATAGTAGGCATTTAATGAAGACTTATTCCAGTTTTGCTTATCAGATGAGTGCTTGTAATACCTTTCATGTGTACATTGCTCTTTATATCAGTAAATAGATAATTATTCACCCTGTTTTTCAAGATGAGGAGTTCGAGGTTCAGAAAGCTTAAATAACTTTGGTTAATAAACCTTGAGCCCAAACTGAAAACTCAGGCATTCTGACACCCCTTTCTCTCCAGTCTCATGCTGGATATATCAACAGTGTACTTTTTTAAAAGCTCAAATATGTTCTTTGGTTGCTTTTCCACAAAGTGCTACAGTCAGAGAAGCTGCTATGCTGTAGATACAGAATAAACAGCCTGCCAATGGGGTCTAATAGAGCAGACTTACATCATGGCTTTTCTTAGCTGTGTGTTCTGAAGAAAGGACAAAAAGAAATATAAAAATCTCCAAGTATAAATAGTCAATTTATCCAAGTTTTCCATTACAAATCAGTGGCTCTTTAAATATTCTTTTCTCATTTAAGGTTGACACAGGGCTGGGAATGTTTTCCAGATCTTTGTGGAATAGAACAGAAGAAGAAAATTATTTTCATATAGTCCAAGTTAACTTTAAGTGCATTTTAAAATGCCACACTCCCAGCACTAGATCAGAGCTCTTGAAAATCATATGATTCTTTTAACAGTTTTCAAACTACATCACTTTTCATATTTCTTCCAAGTCTGCTCTCTGTTTTTTCTTAGAAGCATGGTGATATTGAGCCAGTCACTTAACCTTTCTATTCTCTTTGAATTTTTGTCTCTTTGGCTCTTGGAACCAGTTTCTACCAATCTCCCTCTTCTGAAACCCATTGGAAGTTAATGTGCCCTTGGTCATGACCAGATCCAGCCCCAGAAGCCAGAACTCTTGCCTACAGCTCTGTTGCTGTTTCCATAGCAATGCTACATGTTCAACAGGCCAGCCCCTACTTCTTCCAGCCCTAGAAAGATATGAATCTTAAAAGATAAAAAATGTATCTTTATAGAACCCAAAGTGTCCCACAAATTTTTGTTGACTTTCTCGACCTCTTCCTCACCCATTAGTTGACAGTAAGTCACCCTGACTGCCTTTCGGCCTCCTCTTGGCTAGACCAACCTAGCATAATAAAGAGCTCAGAGATGAACGGGAAATTTGAGATCAAGAGTTTCCATCTATAGATTCCAAATGACATCTTTCCTTTTTCTTCTTGTATCTACTGACCTGTGACTGGAATAGAGTGATAATGTGTTACTAAAACAAATCTTGCTGCTGGTAAAGTCCTAGAGCAGTACTTGACCTTGCAGCCATTTTATTTCTCCTTTCCCACATCTACCGTTACTTAGTCTATCTTCCTGTACTGGGGAACAGGTCCCTGCTTGCCTCTCAGGCATTTGCGTCTAGTCTGGCTCATGTACACTTGATCTTACTAGGGGAAAAGAAAGAAACTCAACTTGTAAAACTCTGATTATTTGCCAGATTATATGACTCATGCTTTCTATTCTTTACATATCTTTTTTTAAAAAAATTCAAACACATGGACTTGGTATTATTCTCCTTATTTTAAAGATGAAAAAACTTGAGACATTGAGAAATTCACAGTTGAATAGAAATATAGGTTCAAGACTAAATACAGAATACCAACAAATGCTGTAAATAATGTCCAATGTACAAAGTGTGTTGGGCCTTAGAGGATAAGAGTAGCTGGCTCATATGTACAGGTTGAAAGTGTATGAAGAACAGCGTGTGGCAAATATCAAGTCATTCCTTATGGCTGAAGTAAAGGAGAAGACCAGCAAGGAAATTTGAATGTGTATTCTATGTATTAGATGTTAATAAAAAGTTATTGTTAATTTTGTTAGCTGTATTAATGACATCGTATTTATGTGAGAGAATGTCCTTTTTATTTTTCTAGACACATAGCGAAGTATCCTACTTTGAAATGATATGGTGTCCTTCTCATATGTCCACATATGAGAAGACTGCAGGCCTAGGGTTGCAGACTCTAACACCTATGGAGGACAGACAGGCCTCAGATAGGAGTGACGTGTGCACTTTACTTTTAAATATTTCAGAAAAAATAAAGGCAGAGAGTAGAGGAAAAATAAGTTTGGCAAAATTTTAATGGTTGTTTAAGGGTGGGTGAGTACATGGTCTTTGTTATATTCTTTTTACTTTTTATAAATTTAGAAATGTTCATGACTAAAGATTTAAATAGACACACACCAGAGACATAGTGTTGAATACATAAACTTTTAAAGAAGTTTCAAGAGGAGGGGAGCAAAAGGTGCAAGGTAAAGAGAAAGAAGACACTAATTTGGGGGTGTCTGACAGAGACAGAGAAGCAGAAAATGGAGCTGTGTCCCAGGAACCAAGAAAGAAAATGATTTCAAGGAGCAGAGAGCTGCTGTGCCTTTTTTTTTTTTTTTTTTTTAACAACATTGCCACTGCTCAGAACAGTTTTGGAACTCTACTTTTGCTGGAGTTTTCTGTTTTTTTGGACTATCTCTCAGCCATGGCAAAATCTGGTTCATTGAAGGTGAATGTGACTTCTTACCACAGGGAAAATGTCCTTGGAGCCAAATCTAGTGAATGAAGTCAGGATTTGGGTCAGCGAATACTGTTTTTGGTCAAAGAACGAATTGTGACCTTAAAATAATGAGACTGGGTTTTGTATGTGGTCTTTGAACCAGTTTTGAAGATGTTTCCAAAACCTGTCAGCCATGACACATTATCAGAATAAGCTTCACATAGGAAAACTTTTGACTGAATGACACAAATGGATTTATAACTTGGAGCTTTTGTTTTGTTTTTAATATTCCATCAACTTTGGTTATATGTCAGATCTTTGGTGTCCCAAAGCTTCTGGTGGCTTTCTAGAGTCAGAAGCTTCTGGACAAGCCAAAATGTAGGAGACTACGTGGTGAATGGCAGGGGCAGGAGTGCAGGCTCTGGAGCTGGCTAGCCAAGTGACAGTCCTGTCTCCATCCCTTCATGCTGTCCAGTTTGGGGCAAATTCCTTCACTTCTTCGGGACTGTCTTTGCAGGGTTGTTGGGAGAGTTTGAGATCATACGTATAAAATGCTGTGCCCAGTGCCGTACGTATGACAGAAACATGTGACTTATCTTGGTAGAGACATAGTGTTACAATTTTATCTCTTGATTCATCAGACATACCTTTCCTCTTGGGACATCAAGTGAGATAAGAACATAACAAATGGATTTTTGCCTTTTAGCATCATGAGGAGAATATATTACTTAGCCTTCCATCGCTGAAGGGAAGGGGAGTTCTTTTAGTCACTGCTAAACCTGTATTTTCAGAAAGTGTGTTATTCGGTTCCTTGCCGAGATGGAGATTGGCAAGCTGAAGAAATTGGAAATTGGCCAAGAACCAGTGCCTGTTATTTAGCAGAGAGGTAATAGGGAACTATGATCCTGCCAATCTGGAGGGACTTAACATAAATTGACTAGCTTCTCGGTCCAAACTGGCATAACTGTTCCAAACAAGATGACGAAGGCTGCTGATTCAAAGGGGTAGGCTCACCCAAGCTCTTATTGGTGTGCCTCTTCCACCGACCAAGACTTTTAAATCTTCTCTAATACCACAGCAACATATAACTTACTGTCTTCCTGGCTGGGCACTCTGCTAAAGCACTTTAAATATACTATTCCCTTTGATACTGGAAACAGCCTATCAGCAAATACTACTATTAACCTGTGTTTTATTGGAAATTTAAATTGAAAGAGGTAAAGTCAGTCTGCCCCTAAGTCACAGAACACTAGAGCAGGGCAGGAATTCCTGCTGGCTTTAGAACCCACCTAGTCTTTGCAAAGCTTATGTTGCCTGAGTTCTTTCTCACTCAGAATAATGATCTGTGTAAAGGGGGAGGAGAAATCTCTTCAGTAATCATGGCATAAATTTGACTACACTGGCAAAATAAAAAAGGGCCAGAGTCCTTTCACCAAAGACCTGCGTGATGAAGCAGTAAGAGAAGAGAACATATCTCCAGGGAGTAAGAAAAATTACCTAGGCTAGGTCAGATCTCAGATTTGAGCCCAGTGTGAATCAAGTTCTTGCTCCTTCACAGTTCTCCATTATTCAACTCAGAGCATCTGCCTACAATGCAGAAGACCTGGGTTCAATCCCTGAGTTGGGAAGATCTCCTGGAGAAGGAAATAGCAACCCTCTCCAGTATTCTTGCCTGGAAAATCCCATAGATGGAGGAGCCTGGTAGGCTACGGTCCATGGGGTCACAAAGAGTCGGACACGACTGAGCGACCTCACTTTCACTTTTCTGAATATTAGCTTGGGAGTTATGGAGCAGGAAGTCTGCTTTAGTCGGGAAGCATCAGGGAGCATCCAAAAGCATCCAGACAACCACATGCAGCAGGGTGGACGCTGGGCCTAGATAGTGTGACCTGGCCTACATGCTATGAGCTTGGGTCGGACTGATTATCAGTGTTCTTTTAACTGGTGTCAGGACTCTCCTTGTGTCCTCTAAGAAGGGTTTACCAAGCCTTCCCAAGCCCCTAGTCACATTAATCTTATGAAAGTGTGCATTTCCAGCACTTTTTAATTAGGGGAGACCCCTTCCCAGTCCTGTTGAATAGATTTGGACCTCAGACATGGGGACATGGGACTGGGGTAGACTGAGCTCAGAGGTTCTACCCACTGTGTGTGGTTCCACATAACCCTTTGTTTGAAAGTGCCTAAGGCAGCCAAGAGTGTGTGTTGACCAAAGAGGACAGCTTCTGCTAGGAGCTATAAGTACATAAATGGATGTCAGAACTTAAAATTAAGGGGGGAGGGATGGGGGAAGAGACAAAGAATCACTACCCTCCCTTGAGCATGTTGCTTTGGGTATTTTGGTAATGATTGTAAAGCATTAACACACAGACTAAACTAAGCTCTTTGTGTTCTTTGCAAGATGGAGAGCTTGCCAAGTCAGTTGCAGCGTACAAAGCCCAGACAATTATTCTTTTGGCATGTAGGGGCCACCCTTGTTTTTGCTGGGGGGTTGGAGGCGGATAGCCTATTGACACAGGAAGGCTTTATAAGGAAAAAGAAGGCAACTAAAACCCTGCATTTTTTAGAAAAGAAATTCCCTGTCACGGTTCTCAGCCCCTACCCTCTATGCTAAACCTCTGCCACAGAGCCAACAGAAGAACCCCTTGGGCTCAGAAGTGCCACACACACTTCGAAGCCCATAGCATGTTACTCATTCATGGCTGTTTGCATTTCCTCCACTTAGCACCTCACCATGAAATCGTGTATTTCTTTTGTGAGTGTGTGCATGAAGATGGTTGATAGCTGTATTTCCAGTGACAGCCATCGGAAAGATAAAGTTCTTGAGATTCCTTATGTGGCATATGCTTTGCAGTAGTGATTCTCAGCCTATGAACCCAGAACCCCTAGGAACTTTCAAAGTTGTCTAAGGAGGCTTCCAGTCATCTTCCAAAAGCATTGTGAGAAACCAAGTGTGATGTATCTCCAGAATGGAGGCTGTTGTGATTGAGAGTATACAAGCCATTTAAAGATTTTCTGAGTTTGTTGTAGGCTTTTGTGGTTATGTCTTTCTTCATTCTATGGATAGGAAAAGCTACAACTACTGTTTGTGGGGAATTAGGAAACTTTTTTTATTATGGAAAAGGAGTTACCCTGGAAAGGATGAGTAAAAAGCATCTGAACTTCTTTTTTGTAGCAGCTAAGCTAGAGGCTCCTATTTTCTTGTTACTGAACCTTCTACTACTGTGTTTCCTGATCCTACATGGTTTCACGTCTGGATCAGAACCCCCTATTGGTTGCATTTGCAGCTGAGAAGTGGACTGAAGACATTTGATCTTTCAAGTTGTTGATTTTAAAAACTATAAATGAAGTTTGTTTTAGTATAGTAAGAGAATTCATGCATCTACTCTCTTCAGTACAAGTTACCATATACAAAGTAATTACTTTCAGGTGAGAAATTATTGCAGTTTAACTTGGTGGTGGCTACATGCTGAGGACTGGATCCAGAGTATTCTTATTTTTAGACTTTAGTAGGGACTGCTTCTTCCAGCATGTTGGCTATAGTTTTTAAAATAGAAGTT
The DNA here is from genome assembly GCF_032452875.1 of Bos javanicus. NCBI lineage: Eukaryota > Metazoa > Chordata > Mammalia > Artiodactyla > Bovidae > Bos > Bos javanicus. The sequence continues at coordinate 44,546,948 of NC_083868.1, forward strand.
TGCTGGCTCTATAATATAAAGGCCCAAATTGCCAAGCATAGACACTTTCTTCATCAGGGAGTTATGGCATTCATTGCATAGGCGCTGACAAATGCCTGCCCTCTGCTCTGATTGATTTATTATCGTTGTATTTTTTTTCTTCTTCCTTTTCTGTAAACATTTCCCTTTTCTAAATAAGGGGGAGAATGTCCTAATTAAAAAGCAGTATATATTAAGCACTGAAAATAGGGACGCAAACATAAAGAATAAAAAAATTCATCATTAATCCAGCCGTGCTCTTCATCTTTTAGTGTAATTTCTTCCACACTTTCTTCTTTTCTGTATCTATTATAATGCGCATGTTGTTTAGAGAATAGTATTCATTGTCATTTTTCCAAACCACAGTTTTTAATGGTTGTATTTCATTATATGATGGTGTCGTTAGTAATAACCATTCTCCTCCTGCTGGATATTTAGTTTACCATCCTCTTTTGAGTCCTTCCTTCCTCCTCCCCAACCTTCACTGTAGAAGCCTATATCCTATGGATCCAGAAAGGATCCAGAACTAACAAGGATCCTTGACCACTGTCTGGACTTAATGAAACTGGCTAGAATCTGTAAAAACTGGCTTTGGCTTAGAAAAATCTCTGTGTTTTAAAGTCATGATTTTGGCCTCTGCAGGATTTAATCACAGCTCATAATTGTTATTCTATCTCCTCTCTAAATTCTTTCCCCTTTACCAAATTCAACATATGAAAAATGTTTGGATACTTTTAAGTAGGTAAAAAAATGTAGAAATCATTAGATACTGTTAGAGTAGACCACTCTACCACCTTTTCAGGCCCTGAAAATTGAGAGTTGGAAAATGAAATAAGAATTGAAATAATGTATTCAAGTAATTCATCTTTAACAATTGAAGGATATTTACTTTCACAAATGTTTTCTCTTAATGGAAGAGGCTACTGTTTTATTCACAATTTACTTTGTTATGTAGACTTGAATTCAAAAGATGAGAATCAGGCTTGGGGGGTATATTTCATAAAGAGTAGAAGCAAAGCTTATTAGAGACTAGTGGTGGTAAGATTAGAAATATTTTTTTTCTTTTAAAACAACAGCATTCTATTTCCGATCTTTGGAGTGTGTCCTCATTTTGATATTCCTTTGTTACCGAAAGACAGTACTTTGTGCATAAACCTGATTACCAAGCAGTGTACCAATTATTCAGTTATTTCATGGCTTAGGATGTTCAGAGAAGGACCAAACTGGTCTAGAAAAGAGTCTCAGAATCTTAACACATAAATCATAAAACAGCATTGCAGTGTGAAGAGCTGGGAGATGGGCTTGCCCAGCTCTTCCCCAGCAGGCAGTAAGTGGGGAAGGGACACCGCTCTGACAAGCACTCATCCACTCTGTGAGCCTTCATTTTTCATAACTCTGGTTTTCGAAAATGTAGCCAATTCTTTCAAGATGTGTCCAAAATATTTCTGCCATTTTTATTTCCTATCGCACTGTTATTAACTGAATGCCACCTGATAATATAAATGACGCTGAGTAAATTTCAAGGAAGGAAGATTTCCTAAATGTGAAAGATGAGCAAGGTTTCCCACAAACTGAGCAAGTAGCCAGAGTGCTTTTCATTAAGGATATAATTAAAAGAAAATTTTGCCAGCGTAAGCTCCTGGTTCTAAAAATGCTAACGCTCAGCCTACCAAGAAACCTTAGGCTGTTTCCCCAAATTCTGTTTTGGCATATTGGTACTATTCAGTCTATTCATTTTTAATAAAATAACTTTAAATAAAACCTTGCATAATTAACAGCTGGCTTCTTGCTGAAATACTGAAATATGCTTTCAATTTGTGTCCTTGAGCTTTGTCTGGATGCTAAGCTGTACAGCGCAGTTCGAGTCTTCATTTGGGGAAGCCAGAAGTCCATGACTGTTCATGTTTCCGTCTATAATACCACCTTAAATAAGCTGCTCCATTCTCTGTGCCCTTCATCAGTTGAAAGAATGAAAAACAATCCAATAGCAACCTTGGGCTCCTTTTCAGAGCGCTGACTTGGCTACATTTCAAAGCACTTAATGTTTTCCTAAAAGGTACAAAAAACTGCACGGTGTTTACGTTAGCATTTCCTAATCAAAAGGTATAACACACTTAAAAGATGGTTCGAGTTGCACAACAAGACATCTGTAGTGGTTCTTTAGGCCATTTGTATCTAAAGCATAATTTTTACTTTTTAGTTCTTCTGAGTTCTAAGAATCAGAGTAAGACTGATTTCATACGTAGAAATAATTATTTCCTTTGATAATTGTACCTTAAGGTCAATCACAGTGATTACCAGTGACATTCTTACCAGCTGGGTATGCAGATATTATTTTCTTTCTTTCCTGATAGTAAAGTCTATTTCTGATATATATTATGGGACAGAGAAAGCAGGGTAAGTGGTAATAGAAGATACCGATAGGGAAGTAAAGGTGGAAAAAGTCTTATCTGCAGTTACAGTACATGGCTTCATGTACTATAACGTGGCAGCATACGCACATGTTATGAAGTGGGGGAGGTGTCAGACTGAGTTTTGTTGTTGCTGTTTTTTAATTTATAAATATGTCCATAATAAATCAATTCCATAACCAAAGGTACATCTCTACCTTTGACTTTATGGTTGGTTTGTTTTTTACCTGCTTAGTAGGATTGGGGCTATGGTCATTTTAAGGTATTAGTCATTTTCAGTCACAAAATTAGAGAAAAGTTGGTAAAGGTTACAAAGCACTATAAACGGACAAGGAAGCCATGTGCTATAACTATAGATAAAACTTTTTCCACCTTTACTTCCTTATCTGTATCTTCTATTGCCACTTACCCTGGTTTCTCTGTCCCATAATATATATCAGAAATAGACTTTACTATTGGGAAAGGAAGAAAATGATATCTGATCTCATACTAAGTATTAGAAACCTTTGCATGCATGTCTGTGTGCTAAGTCACTTCAGTCATGTCCAGCTGTGTGCAGCCCTGTGGACCATAGCCCACCTGGCTCCTCTGTCCATAGGATTCTCTAGGCAAGAATACTGCAGTGAGGTGCCATACCCTCCTCCAGGAGATCTTCCCGAGCCAGGGATTGCACCCGTGTCTTACGTCTCCTGCACTGGCAGGCAGGTTCTTTACCACTAGCACTACCTGGAAAGCCCTGTTAGAAACCTTTACATAATCTGACTTAATCCTCATAACAACTCTGTGGTGGACACCTGATTATTCTCATTTTTACAAATGGGGAATCCAGAAATCAGAAAAATTAAGTAACTTGCCCAAGATCAGTTACTAAGTGACTGAGCCATGGTGCAAATGCCTTGTTCCCAGAATTTTTTTCTCCTTTTGGTATTACCTCCTATTTTCAGGAGGTAATTACCTCCTATTTTCTCCTCTGGTGCCTTTTTTTGCCTTTCAGGCACAAAGTACTATTCATCAAATAGTATAATTGAAGTTTTAAAATTTGCTGTTCCCATGAACAGAAGCCCATGGCTAGATGAATATTCCTACCCACTCACCTCCCCAATTAGAAAGAGTGATGGCAGTAGCCCACATAGTTCCCTTTATGTATTATTAACATATTCACAGAAAGCTCCGGAGTAATTTCTTATTTTTGTTTTTCAACCTATCTTAATATTTTTCTGTTTTTTTGAGGTATAGTTGATATATAGCATTGTATTATAGATGTGCAAGTAAGTTCTTTACTATCTTGTCCCTTCCTCCCTTTTTTATGCCCATTGAATATGATGAAGACAAGTGAATATTCAAAATAGAGTGTCTTTTGGGTCAGGATTTTAAAAAGAAGGAAGGGAGAAAGAAGTGGGAAAAGGAAAAAAACACTAGCTGGTCAGGAAAACAGAATGGCCCAAGGGAGAAAGACTGTCACCCAGGAATTACTAGGTTTAACCCTGGTTAACTCACAACTTGTTAATAGTACTTCCAAGGCCCTGGCCCAAGGGAGAAAGACTGTCACCCAGGAATTACTAGGTTTAATCCTGGTTAACTCACAACTTGTTAATAGTACTTCCAAGGCCCTGCTTGATCTGGCCCACAACTTCGCCTCATTCTCCTCCCTTCTTCACTCTTTCTGCTCTGAATATGCTGACCGCTTAGTACACCTCCCCCCCACCCCCTGCCGCGCCCCACCCCTCACCCGCCTCCAGGCCCGCCCTGTGCTCTCCACTTGGACGCCTTCCCTCTGTTCGGCATCCAGTTAACTCTTCCGTCTCAGCCCTCCACCTTCAGCTCTAGTGAGGGTTCCTGAGGAAGCCCTCCCAGACCTTTCTGACTAGGTCATGACACTGTTAGACACTTTAGTGGCACTATGACCTCTTTCTTATCCAATTAAATTAGCAATTTTATATACATCTATATTAGCTAGAGAATTTTGACCTCCCCTACTGCACTGTGAGTTCCATGAATGCAGACATAGTATGTTTACTTGTCATTATGTCCCTGGTACTTTGCTTCTTGAATGACTTGAATGACTCAGTTTCTTGAATGACTTACTGAATAACTGAATGCGTTTATTTCATCATCAAAGGACCAGATTTTTATTCCAGTCTTTCTGGCCAGATTCACAGCCTTGACCTAGCAGAATTCATGTGTTACAAAGCATTTGGATATAAAATGGAGAAAGATGGGGAAAAAAGCAATGACACAAGTACTAACATGGCACTCCTTCTTCCTGATACTTCACCCACCACACACACCCCCCACTATATTGAGCTTGGTTGGCTACATGACATCTGTTTCCTAATGACATTCAGTCACGAACTGGACAACAAATGTGTGGCCATGGCTGTGTTTCAATAAAACTTCACTGACAGAAACAGCCATGTTTTGCTGTTTTTGCTGACCCCTGCTTTAGATGATATTATGAAGCAATCATGAAGGAACCTACAAATAAGTTAATCTGAAAGAAGGATTCTCCACCCCCTTAGATGAAAGTTATTCACAAAGTCTTCATTTGTTCCTGCAGGATATGTGTAACTATGCGTAAGACCTAGAGCCAACAATGAAGCTGTTAAATAGATGATATAGATGTGGCATGGACATCACCCAGGACTATGAGAGCTATGATATTTCATAGACCATTGTCTCCTGTAGATGTGATTTTTTTTTTCCCTATTGATTAAATAAGGGGCAGTTTCTATTTGAGATCTGATATACTCTCTGGTCACAAAATCTGTGTTTTAAACCAACTAGGACAATTTCAGTGGAATTCTTTTTGGCTTTAGCTAGATGTCTAAAGTGTTTCATAATGAGCAAATTATAGTATTGCACTACAAAATTTGAGCATTTTCCTCATCTGTTCTTGAGTAGTCATTCTTTCTTTTCAAATCCTGGAAACAAAAGAATTTTCTGGCTCATCCTACACACAGCCCAGAGATTTTGACTCTTAGAACCTATGTAAAGAATTTAGGATCTATGTGGAGTTCATTCATGGTTGGTTTGGTCATTGTGGAATAAAAGCCAAATGAAATGGATTGTTTATTTTCTCAGTTTCTTAAACTTCTGGTGCTAGAAAACACTATGTCGCAATCCTTACAGACATAGATACACTGCTTTTTAAAGTCACATACACACATAAGAGAGCTATAGAAGAAGCACCACTTTCCTCTTGCCACCCCGGATTCCCTTACGTCTTTATTTACTAGCTTTGAATGAAGAAGGAAGAAAACAGAGAAACACTTAACGTTGTTTATTAAATTGCTCATTAATATTCCTAAGGGGAAATATAAGAAATTTTTTCTCATGTGTTAATTTGAATTTAATTTGAGGTGGTTGAGGATGTTAATCTTTATATTTTAAATTGATTTTCTGCCACATAGTGGCAAAGTATACACTATAGAAATGTATTCCCAAAATGGGCAATAGAATTGTACATTGGTTTAGAAAGAATCCAGAATAATATTTTATTGATTTGGTTTTTGTCATTAAACCAGGTTGTTGGCAAAGATGGGTTTTCCCACAACTGTCTACACTGTCAAGTGCCAGAACTTTTTAAAAAAATAAAGTTTAAAGTTTGATAGATATTTTTAAAGGTAAAGCCATACTTTCCTGCTTGTTTGAAGTTCACTGTTAGTTACATGAACAGCAACTGAAGTATTACATTTTTATTTTGTTTTCTGCCTCCTCTGTATCATATTATAACCAGTCATTTATTTGCTCCTCTCAACCTGCTTCTACCTTCCTGTATCTGGTTTTTGCTTTTACATCTACCACAGGCTAACTAGCAAGGTTCTAAAGGATGAAGTAATGTTTTTGGTGTAGAAGTTCTGAGAGTCCTTTGAAGTGCAGATATCTTTACATCCTTTTATCTAGATTGACGTTTTATAAAAACTGTGTCCCAGGAAGATGGCAGTTGATGTGTGTCTGTATCATGACATAGTGGACCATATTACCTTTGAGTAGGGTCCTAAATTTCTACATTTCAAAAGAATAAATCAAATCCAACCAGCCTTGTCTAAGGTGACTTTATAGGTATCTATTCCAGTTGTCCTGCTCATAGGAAGATGCTATAAATATCTTTGAAACACTTCTTACTCATCATTTCTGCTGGAATGTGCTTTTCATAGATGTGAAATCACAGTGAGAGCCTTCCTAAGAATTCCACTGATGTTGATAGAGAACTGCCTGAAGCAGTCCATGTGAGCAATTAGCTAGCTTGTTCAGCTATACCCTTTTATGGGGACTCCTTCTCTTTGATGCCCAGATAACCTGCTGATGCTGGAATCAGAAGGCAACAAGGAACACCTTCCGTACTGACCCACTCTATGGTTGACCAGTGCATCCTTCCCCACATAATAGTTCTCTTAAACCTCCCCTGCAGTCTTCTTAGAAGTCACATTCCTCAGTTTTGTCGTGCTCTTAAGAGAATTACTATGTGACCCTCAAAGAAGAAAAGGAGTTGGCACCGCTGTTTGTAGCAGCCTGAGGCTAAGCAAGCTCTTTGTGAGAGATTATCTCACTTGATCCTTCAGTAACTTCATGAGGTATTGTCTTCATATTTTATAGATGAGGAAACTGAGGCTCAGAGGAGTGAATTACATGCCCAGTATCACATATCCTAACAATAAGCAGAGCTGGGCTTTGCGCCCAGATCTTCTGATTCCACAGCCCAGATTCTTTCTAGGACCCCCACAGTCCCTCCAAGGAGGAAAATTGGATTCATGGCAGGTGTGCTTTGGGCTGGTATGCTGTGTAATCCCCCCATCTACCCTGTGAAGTAGGTATCATAAATTATTCCCAGTTTACTCATAGACATGTGAATTTAGGTAACCCGATGACAGTCACACCTCAGTTAACGGCAAACTCGGAATAGGAGCTCTAACCCCTAACTTCTCTAAGCCTCAATTTCCTCACTGTAAAAATAAGAACAATAATGGCACCAGTCTCTCAGGACAAAATAAGATAATTCTTGTAAAGTGCTTAGCGTAGTGCCTGGCACATAATAAGCCCTCAATAAATGTTAGCTATAACTTAGCACAGCAAAGGCAGAATCACTTTGAATAGAAAAATCCTGCTATTCAACTATCTATCTCAATATTACAAAGATTGTATTATATTAATGGTAAACAAAAGGGTGTCTTCTCTCATTTAAAACAAAAAGTTAGATCAAGCACTGGGTAATTTGTCCTTCATCACCAAAGCAATTACACAAGTGGCTTTGAGGTTTCTTCCAGTTCTGTAACTATACCATTGTAGCAACGGAGGACTGTGTTTTCCTGTAAGAAGTTTGAAGTCGAACCTCCAATGCTCTCCACAGTAAAGATGTGGTCTCCTCGAACAGAGGATTGAACAGAGCCCATTAGCAAAGCTGAGTGCTGACTTTGATTTTCAGAGTTGTAAATGACAAGAAGTATAAACAGTGAGGACTTTGGGGGTATTTGTTTCTCATGGAAAGATAAGATACCTACAGCATTTTAAGATGAAAACAAAAGCCAGATAATTGATTTTTTTAGCAAAGGCATTTAAGAAAATATTTGCTTTGTGCTTGGCTCCAGGGAATAATAGAATACAAGTAATTATTAAACCGGAATTTAGTAGCCCAAGATGAATCAGGAGGCCAGTTCCCCAGAACAGTTTCCAGCAAAGTTTGAGAACTCTAACAAGATATTCAGCCACAGCCAGACACTCTGTTGCTTGGGAAAGTCTGTGAAAGTTTTTGTTTTGATCATAATCCTAAGGAACTCCATCAGTTTAACTTATTGGTGATCATGAAATTACATCCTCAAGCACTGATGGTCAAGATCCCTCAGTGCTGATGTGTGGAATTACTTGATTTCACATGGGGTATGGTTATATACCCTCCTCATTAGTATATCCAAGAAGGAGATGAAGTTCCCAATGGCCCATCCTTCATTCTCAACAGTTTATAGATAGGACTGTTTATAATTTGCAACTGTTTATAATTTGCAAATTATTAAAACTGTTAATAATTTGCAACTCCCCCCTCTAGGAAACTATGCCCCTGGATTAAACGCATCTTCTCCCTTCTCCTATGTATCCATTGTTGACCTCTAACAAAGAGCTTGCTACATTGCCTTATGGTTTGTGTTCTTGCCTGACTTCCCAACTGGACCCTGGAGTAGTACTTCCTGGCTACGGCTGCAAGGTGCCTGCACCTGTGGAGTTGCTCAGTAAATGTTCATTCACCAACTGACTGACTGACTTAAAGAACATGTTTTAAACTTCCAGCTTCTATGGACCCCTATTATCAATGATAGGTTCCTTCTTTCCTTGTTGCTGGAATCTGTCTCATTGCTAAACTGTGAGTTCACATCTTTTCCATTCTTCCCACTGCCTCCCTTCTGTTCACCCCCTCACCTGTCTTGCCCAGTTCCTCTGCCTGCAAAGCCTCTCCCCTTCATTAGACATTTTCTTCTTTTCCTGTCTTAAAAGAATATTCCTCTTGGTTTCCAAATCCTTTCCCTCATCTGAGCTTTGGGTCATAGGCATCACCTCTGGAATCTTGCCCTTCAGATACCTCCTTTCCCTTGTGTACCTATAATTTTTTCTCACTGCTGATAATTTTCTGTAACTGCATAACTTGTCCAGTTGCCCTTTTTTCTAATATCTTGGCTTTCACTGCTCCCATAGCTAACTGCCAGTTTATCTCCTGTCTTCACATTTTGTTACCTCATTCTGTTAGCCTCTTAACTTCCCACCCGTCTATTTGTCATGTGGCTCCTGTCCTCACCAGTGGCTTCCAAATTTCCAGACCCAGGAAACTCCTCTTTGTCTTCATGTTCCAGCCCAAGCTTCTAGGTGGATTTAATTATGCTCTTTCCACACCTATCCAGGCTAGAAATCTTGGTGTCATTTTCCACTCACCCATTTCCCCTTAACATCAGTATCCATATCAGTTCAGTTGCTCAGTTGTGTCCAACTCTTTGCGACCCCATGAACCGCAGCACACCAGGCCTTCCTGTCCATCACCAACTCCCAGAGTCTACCCAAACCCATGTCCATTGAGTCGATGATGCCATCCAACCATCTCATCCTCTGTCGTCCCCTTCTCCTCCTGCCCTCAATCTTTCCCAGCATCAGGGTCTTTTCAAATGAGTCAGCTCTTCGCATCAGGTGGCCAAAGTACTGCAGTTTCAGCTTCAACATCAGTCCTTCCAAAGAACACCCAGGACTGATCTCCTTTAGGATGGACTGGTTGGATCTCTTTGCAGTCCAAGGGACTCTCAAGAGTCTTCTCCAACACCACAGTTCAAAAGCATCAATTCTTTGGTGTTCAGCTTTCTTTATAGTCCAACTCTCACATCCATACATGACTACTGGAAAAACCATAGCCTTGACTAGATGGACCTTTGTTGGCAAAGTATTGTCTCTGCTTTTTAATATGCTATCTGGGTTGGTCATAACTTTCTTTCCAAGAAGTAAGCGTCTTTTAATTTCATTGCTGCAATCACCATCTGCAGTGATTTTGGAGCCCCAAAAATAAAGTCTGACACTGTTTCCACTGTTTCCCCATTTATCTGCCATAAAGTGATGGGACTGGATGCCATGATCTTCGTTTTCTGAATGTTGAGCTTTAAACCAACTTTTTCACTTTCCTCTTTTACTTTCATCAAGAGGCTCTTTAGTTCTTCTTCACTTTCTGCCATGAGGATGGTGTCAATCTGCATATCTGAGGTTATTGATATTTCTCCCGGCAATCTTGATTCCAGCTTGTGCTTCTTCCAGCCCAGCGTTTCTCATGATGTACTCTGCATAGAAGTTAAATAAGCAGGGTGACAATATACAGCCTTGACGTACTCCTTTTCCTATTTGGAACCAGTCTGTTGTTCCATGTCCAGTTCTAACTGTTGCTTCCTGACCTGCGTACAGGTTTCTCAAGAGGCAGGTCAGGTGGTCTGGTATTCCCATCTCTTGAAGAATTTTCCACAGTTTATTGTGATACACAGAGTCAAAGGCTTTGGCATAGTCAATAAGGCAGAAATAGATGTTTTTCTGGAACTCTCTTGCTTTTTCCATGATCCATCGGATGTTGGCAATTTGATCTCTGGTTCCTCTGCCTTTTCTAAAACCTCTGCCTTTTCTAACATACTCTCCTCTGTAAGAATAAGAAGACTTGTGTTTATATTTATAAGTTTATTTTTTAGAAGGTATACACCATCAGTGCAATGGACATGAGTTTGAGCAAACCCCAGGAGAGAGTGAAGGATGGGAAGCCTGGCATGCTACAGTCCATTGGGTTGCAAAGAATCGGACATGACTTAGCAACTGAACAACAGTACAACAAAAGATAACGTATAAAGCAGAGGAGTGACTCAGAAATATTCATCAGAGTGATCTCATTTGGCAGTAAGATGTTGAGAGAAGCAAAAGGCCAAGCCAGTGAGAAAGCATGGAAAGCAGTAAAAGTCGTGAATGAACCACATGCATTGTATGCATAGCAGGGTATTCTTAACAATTCGATTTCCACACATTCTAAGCACTAACAGAAAGTATCTAGTTGAAGAAAGGCCAACCCAACCAATACTTTGAGCCAGAGTGTTCTGGTTTTTCACAGTTGTGACATTTTTTTGAAATACCAGCACAAAATTTATGTATTTGCATATGTATACAAGATCCTCATTAGGTTTCTGTGTCACGTTATCATCAGAAGTCTGTAAGGAACAAAGCAGTCTTTTAATCACTTTTCTGTACCATATAGTTGGAATGCCCTCACTTTGGGGCCTTCCATGAACCTCTCTAAGCCTATTCAGTCCTTGACCTGAAAGTGAAGCTATAGTGGTCAGCCTGCATGCCATTCTCCCTCTTTCTTTTACAAAACTGTCATCTGCCCCTTTGACCTCCTTTTCCCCATACCCTATAAGTCTGGTGTTTCTTTGTTTGAAGCAGAATGAAGAAGGTTTGATTTGAATTTGGGGAATAATAACAAAAGAGGAAAACAATCAGCTGCCCTGAGTGTGTTTTCACTGTGTGTAACTGTTTTCACCCAGAGTGTGTTGCCCTCCTTGGGCAGAGTCATGACTATATAGAACTAGCGCTCATCACAGCAAACTTGACAAAGCGTGTGTCACTGAGGCCCCGCAGAAAAGTGCTTCCATAGGACTCCACCCTTCCTTTCACAGAAGTTAACAGAATGGAGAGGTTTTTGTACCAAGAAGAACTGTGCCATGTTGCAGGTGCCACAGAAGCGTCGGAGGGGTCCCTAGGGGAAGTTGTCATGGAGCATGGGAGACTGAGATAGCATTTCAGAGAATCCTGAAGTGAAGCTTCATTGGAATCTCAGTGTCTGTGCAGGGGAAGGAGATTGCTGGGGGCAGAGTAAAGCCTAGAGGCGGGAACCAGAGCTCATTCCGGAACCTAAGAGCAGGTTATGGAGGGGCTCATGATACAGAGAAGGCCCGGAGGAAACAGGGGAAGACGCCAGAATGAACTGCAGAGAGAGCCATTCTTTGAGATTCACCTATCATCTTAAGGAGTTGTTTGCTTTTTGCTTAAGGCAGTGGGGAGTCATCAGATTTAGTGTTTTTTTAATCTGTGGGATGGGGATAATGACCTCGGCATTACTGAGATCTTAAGGGTAATAGTATAGCAAATTGTCATGCCTTAATAAACATTTCATCTTTTTTTTCTGTCAGATAAATTACTGGAATATATTATTCACAGAGCACTATACTTATTATCTTGTAATAGCCTACAATGAAAAAAATCTGAAAAAGAATATAGATATGTATGTTTATCCCTTTACTGTACACCTGAAACTCATACAGCATTGTAAATCAACTATAGTTCATTTTTAAAAAGAGAGAAATAGTGCCTTTTAAAAGGAATATATTCTAAATCTAATCTAACTAGAAAGCATATTAGGGTATGATCATAATTTTTAAAAATATATTGTATGAATGTTCAGGCTGTCCTAATTCATTATAGGGGCTGTATTAATTCTCTGGACTTTCCCAAGCCTTAGTTTTCCACATGTAAAATTTCTTTTCCAGACTGATAAATTGAATTTAGTAATCCATAGATCAAAATGCTACAGCCCATAAAGAAGCTTTAGAGATGGAAGAAACAAAATAAGATTTAATAGAAACATTTATTTCTAACAGACTCCAGAGATAGAATAGTAGTGAGTCTCCAGTGAGCTTCCAGATTAACAATTGTAGAGAACAATTAAAGGAAAGAATTGTACTAATGTGACTTCTTTTAGAACTACCTAACAGTAAGATTGAGAGAAGGCAGTGGCAACCCACTCCAGTACTCTTGCCTGGAAAATCCCATGGACAGAGGAGCCTGGTAGGCTGCAATCCATGGGGTCGCTAAGAGTCGGACACGACTGAGCGACTTCACTTTCACTTTTCACTTTCATGCATTGGAGAAGGAAATGGCAACCCACTCCAGTGTTCTTGCCTGGAGAATCCCAGGGAAAGCAGAGCCTGGTGGGCTGCCATCTGTGGGGTCGCACAGAGTCGGACACGACTGAAGCGATTTAGCAGCAGCAGCAGCAGTAAGATTATGAACATTGAACGTAGTTCTCTGGCCGAGACCTCAAGCTCATTCACTGTGGTAGTAGTAAGGCTCAGACCACCCCTAGGAAGTGCAGGGAAAAGGCCTTGAGGGCTCATGTCTGTTCCTCTTGCAGAAAGAAATGTTGGGATTATGCCTAGTTCTTTCCTTCACCTTTCATCTTCTGGCTGTCTCCTATCATCACACATAAATTGTCTGCGGTGTGTATAGCATCATGCCTCTCGTATTATACTGATGAGCTTCACTCTGTCCTGGGCTGAGTTCAGTTTTGAAAAAATAGTGATAGCTCAGCCTGTCAGGTACCAGAGAAGGAAATAGTTCTTTTCTGTTTGAACAGACAAATGGAATCATTGAGGGATTTGTATTTTTCTAGCTAGATTCTTCACTTTTGCATATCTGGTTTTAGTTATTCCTATCAAGGTTGTAATGAGGTGGGTTTTAGGATCCCCATTTTGAAGATGAGGAATAGCAAAGAACAGGGAAGCCTGGCATGCTACAGACTATGGGCTCGCAAAGAGTTGGACATGATTGAGCAACTGAACAACAATGATAAGGCTTAGAAAAGTTAAGTGACAGGAACTAGATGATAATAGTGGTGCCAATCCAAAGACTATAACTCCCAACCCAGCTTTCTCTCCACGGCTGCTTCTCAGTTACACCACCCTAGTGTTTGAGGGTTTGAGCACTTGAGATGCAGTGTTTCTAGTAAGGAGTAAAAAAGCCCATGGGGCTGTCCAAGGTTACAGTGTGAAATGAGGTTGCGTCTGCTTTTCTCCCCACCTCCTACAGGTCTTTCCTCGTTCCCTCCCTCATTCAATCATTTTGCCTGCCTCCTAATCATTACCTTGCCCTCTGGAGTGGGAGAGTTGGAGTACTGAGGGTGGGGGTGGGGGGCGGGAAGGATGGCTCGTACATGTAGGGCTATTGTTCCTGCTTCCTTTTGAATGATGTAGTAGTTTCTGTTACTCATTTTATGTTTACTTACCATCTGAATCCATGTCAATTTATGTGCCCTTGGCTCTGAACCACGGTTTATGTATTTTTGTGTTGTTAATATTTTTAATTGGTGTTTTTAAAGTAGATGTACTCTGCGTGTTTGGCAGACCAACAAAGTGGAACGGAAAAAGCGTCGATTTTTTAAAGTAACCATATAAGGTGAAAAGTCCCTTTTTGTGTGGGTGCGTGTGTGCAGATTACAGGTTTTATCAGGCCTACTCTTCGTTAATATTTATTGTAACAGTTTACAGTGTAGCCCCTGGAGTCACTCTGGATTGTGCACAGCCCAAATGACGTAACCTTGGAAAATGCAATAAATCTAAAGTTAAAACCACTTCTAATGGGAAGTTTCTCGAAAGTTGTAAAGTTAAATTGCCTCCTCCAGGATGAGGGAGGTGGTGTGGAGAACGCCCCAGGGGACCTGGTTTTGCCCCTCTCCAGGCTTGTCCCCTGGGTTGGAATGCTGGCTTTGGGTTGGATTACTTTGTTTTATTTAAACTTCTCTGACTATTCCTTTGCCCAGTACTCCATGGTGTGGCAGTCTTGTGGTAACATTAATATATAACCTTTGATCTCTTTTATATATTCAGCATGACTCTTATCCTATGCATGCATGCCCAGGTGCCCAAAGCAGAATTTTGTGAGTCAGAGCCTTAAATTGCAAGGAGACTAGACATCACCCAGTTCATTTCGCCAGCTTCTACATAAACCTGTCCAACTATATGCAGCTGAATACTGACCAGAGTGTCTTATGCTTGACGTTTTAGAAAGTTGTTTGTTGTGTTGTTTTGACATGTGACTCCCCAGAGTCTACAGTGTTACTCTGGATGTCTCTCTCTGAAGCTACATAAAAGAAGTGTTCTTCTCCTTCCATGATATTTGTAGGTGTTTGAAGACAATGACAGTGATCTTGCCCCTTTCCCTTTTTAGGTGTCACACATCCATATGTGTGTGAAAGTATTACATTATAGTTCATTTGTCCATTTGTAGAGTACAAACTATGTATATGTTAGATGCAGAAACTAGGGAAGCTGTGTGAATAAAGTAGGCTGTGATCTCTGCCCTTAGGGAATTTCTGGTCTAATTAATTATAGAGTGATAAGGGCTATGGGAGTTGGTGATGGATAGGGAGTCCTGGTGTGCTGCGATTCATGGGATCGCAAAGAGTCGGACACAACTGAGCGACTGATCTGATCTGATTGGAGATTGAACTTGTCAAGGAAGGTTCTCTGGTGAGACATTGTGTAATTGAAGTCCAGAAGTGTACAAGGCGTGTCCCAAGGAAGCAGTGTGAATGAGGTGAGGAAAGGGGTTCAGGTAAAAGAACCAGCTTGCCGGAAATGCTGAACGGGGGTTCAGGGAAGTGAGAGTAGTTCCGTTCAGGTAAGGCAGTAAATGTGGAGGTGGTGAGTGGAGATGAAAATGCAGAAGTGCTGGAAGCAGAAAGCAGAGCTAACAGATGGAAGGGTGGGGGGATGGAATCAGACATTACAAGAGAGATTGTCCTCATTAGGAAGACTATTTATTGTTCTCTCGGTTACCCAACAACTATGGGAACATAACAGGTTCTGTATGAGGTCATACAGGTTTGGAAATATTTTGTGTATTATGTTTTACTGTTAGAGAAAGAATGTCATCAGTCATCAGGATTAGACAGGTATGGATCTTTCAGTAGCAAGACCATTTCTCTAACTGGATTTGGAGAAACAAGAGGAAAGAGATAACACAGTTGTAACATTCTAATGACTGTGAGAAAATGTGGATGACTCTTAGACATAGGACAACAAGAGTAATCATAGCAAACACTTCTATATTAGTATGGGCTTGGCCCTGTTAATAGTAACAAATTTGACTCCCACATTAACTCTACAAGTTAAGTATTATCCCTAGATACAGAGAGTTTAAATAACTTACCAGAGGATAAAAAGCTAAGTGGCAGAGCTAGGATTTGATTTCAAGCCCTAAGAACATGTGGAGAAAGATTTAAGTTCTAGGTAAAGGAAGCCCACACAATTCAAAACATCTGTGGAAATGGCTCCTGCCCGCTGTTGATGGTCACAACCACACACACTTGCCGGTGTGGTCATGACCAGAATAAATAGAGCAAGTATTCATAACTCCACATTTCATACCTAATCCCCAGGCATTACTGTATGGAGGAGACCACTCTCCTGATGGGATTCAGGGTTGGCCCTGAATGTGTCTCACTAGAAGTTATGGTTGCCCGCAACCTCAGTTGACCTCCCTGCCTCCTGCCACTTTCAAAGAGGGTTTAGCCTGCCTAGGGAGGATAGGAGAATTAGGGTAGCAGTAAACCAGAGAAAGTTTGAAATACCCTTAATTCTAAGGATACAGAATTCCCAGGCCAGGCTGTGCTGGTAACCATGAATGTATAGCTGCTGCAATTTTCAAGCATGCATAGTTTCTTTGTTAAACTGATTGATTTCATGTTGAATATGTGCAGACAAGTGTTTCTTGGGGGACAGAAGGGATGAAAATAAGTAAGAGAGAGGTTGAAGTGATGATGCATCGAGCCTGTGCTGGATAGGAAAAGAAGTGAAAGTAGGTGAGGGCTGGTGCGTAAGAATCTAGTGGAGGGACTGGGATCTCTGAGTCCAGAAAGAAGTGAGGCAGGAGCAATTGCATGAAAGGACTGGAGAAATAGTGACAAATGTTCCGTGAACCGGATGTTTAAAATGTTTAAAATTTTTTTCAGAAGAGGACTCTTGGCACTCATCCTTGACTTGGTCAGTGTTATCTGAACATATACGAGTCTGTTAATAACTTAATTAAAGTATGTCATAATGAAAATGTTAGATAGGTCAGGTCAGAGCTCCTAGGTACAGCCAAGGTGAAGCTGATCTTTTAAGTTCACGTGACTTTGTAATCTTGGAGCACATGTTTGAATATTTGAACATGCTGTTTATTCTGTTACATGACAAAATAAAATGAGAGGTCATAGACTAGTCTGTGATGCAAATTTTACTCTATAGATTTATATGCCCAGTGGAAAGTGCCGTTGAGGTATCATAAGCCATGATAATTCTCAGGCCTCGAAACTCATTATAGTTTAGCTAGATTTTATATTTACTCATTGCTGTTTATCTTTATTGATGATCTTATCTCTAGCTGATTGCAGCTTCCTTAAGATCAGGGGCAGTGTCTGTGTCTCCTTTAAGTTTCCCCTCCCACACCTAGCCCAGTACAAGGTTTATGGTGCTCACCATCACAGGGATCTACGCCAGTCAGCTTATGTTACAGCTGAAGCAGTTGAGGTCCTGACATTTAAAGTGATCTGCTAAGGCATCAGGGCTCAGCAGTGAGGAAGCCTGAGCCACAACCCAAGTTTTATTCCCACCTCAGCTCTTCGCACCCTGACATGCTGACACAGCTAACGAGTCAGGTTCTCGCAGTGACCTGGGTTTGTGCCAAGCACCCATAGGAAGCCAATATTCACTAAGCTAGTGCTTCCCAGCCTGGTATTTCCCAATTAGGCTCACAGAGAAAAGGGTGATGTTTATTTAGGACGTTAGGGTAAACAATGAAGGCTTTTGAAGGGCAGCTGAAGTGAGGAGCCCCTAAGGACACTCACTGGCCCAGGCACTGCCAAGCAGATCCAGGGATCAGATCTTCCTATCTTCATACACTTCTCTCTCATCTGCTGAGTTTCCAGCAACAGTTGGAAACCGCTTCCCTAAATTAACATTAGATCACTCGGACCCATGTTTTCTGAAGAAATTTATTTTTGACTGTACTGGGTCTTTGTTGCTGCTCACCAGCTTTTTCCCTAGATGCAGTGAGTGATGGCTACTCTGTAGTTGCGGGCTTCTCACTGTGGTGGTGAAAAAATATAAATCCTACTATCCAAACATATCGCTTAGTCCCCACCATGAGATTGAGGGTATAAGCTTAAATTGTGAAACAACAAATACATGGGTCAGTTATTTTTCTTTTGAGGCTAAACAGTTCCTGACCTTCTTTCCTGTGTTCTTCATCTGTGGGGGCACTATATAATTTTTTTAATCAGAGAAGGAAGGTTAGAACTCATTTTTATCAGTGCAGGCTGTTGCATTTACCTGTGTTGCTCAGTCAGGTACATGACACATGCTTCGTCCAGCATCATACGTGTTCTGTGGATGTAGGACCTTGTTCTTTGAAGGTCGTGACTGATTTTCCAGACCTTTTAGAACTGAGATAAATAATAAATTTGTAGCTCTGAGTTCGTCTCAGGTACTTTTCTGGATACTTTTGTATTTTAACAGATAAATGGCTATTTATAGGGATATCTCTCCACAATATCTCTTAAGACAGCTAAATAAAATTTTCACAGTTTATAGGATAAATGAGTCCTTAGAGAAATTGTTTCTTATCTCAGAAGTGGATTGAGAGGGCACCTAAGCCGACTGCAGAGGCTGGGCTTAGGAACTTGAAAGGGGTTGGGAGTTAAAGTGGTCAAACTCTGGGCAAATCTTCTGGAACTGGTAGGTTCCCCCACCAGTGACCCTTCCTTTCTGCATGCTCCATCACACCATGACTGAAAATCTGCTGATACTAAGAATACTGACTCACTTTAAACCTTGAAAGTGCCACTTAAATATGCTGGCATCTTGAATCAGACTATAAACAGGGAGGGAAGGGCATTGAAGAGCAGTAATAATAAGAGCCCATTTGCCAAATGTTTATAAAGTTAATGGGACCTCCCTGGTAGCTCAGACGGTAAAGTGTCTGCCTACAATGTGGGAGACCAGGGTTTGATCCCTAGGTCGGAAAGATCCCCTGGAGAAGGAAATGACAACCCACTCCAGTGTTCTTGCCTGGAAAATCCCATGGGTAGAAGAGTGTGGTAGGCTACAGTTCATGGGGTCGCAGAGTCGGACATGACTGAGCGACTTCACCTTCACCTATAAAGTTACTAGTGATCAGCAAATGCAGTCTGCTATTCAGCACCCGAATGTGAAGTCTCTTTTCCATGGAGGGTGGTGCACATTATTGAAGGTCATTGGAGGCAGAGAAGAGGATGGAGAGAGTGTGGCAGTGAACCTGGAATAGCTGTTTCTTATCTTGGTCTGGGGTAAGATGGGAAGAGGAAAGCAGAGGGTGAAGCGAGGCACAGCATTTTGGTAAACATGGATCTGGATCACTGCCCTTGCCCCTGGCATGCCAAGGGTGTGAATCCAGTGGTATGTTGCAGCTGGTCCTTACTGACTCAGAACTATTCAGTTTTTAGGAACTATGCAAGCTTTGTTAAGCACAGTCATTATTAAAAATTAAATAATTTTAACTTCAAATAAATGGGCAAATTCTTGCAAACAGGGCTAAGAAATGCTGAAACTCATCACTTATTAATAATTTTACTACACTGTGCTCTCAAGATTATTTATGCCTCTTCTCTTCCCAGCTCTGTATTCAGTGATGTCATGTTGATAGCTTGAAATCAGCCATCATGGGAATATTTGCACCATGGAAATCAACAAATGTAGCAAATCAACTTTTTCCCAGAGAGCCAGTTGTTAACCATTTACCAGCACACCAGTGGATGTTATGATCATGTGCCAACAAGTAGGAAGGAGGGATGTGGTGTTTATCCCAGTGAGACCAAGTCTGTTGTCTCTAGGTTATATATCTTCATTTTAGACAGTGCTGCCTACTTGGATTGGGGTTAAAAAAGACAATATGCTATGCTCAGGCACTAAGTCATGTCTGGCTCTTTGCGACCCCTTGGACTATAGCCCGCTAGGCTCCTCTGTCCCTGGGATTCTCTAGGCAAGAATACTGGAGTGGGTCACCATTTCCTTCTCCAAAAGAGACCAAGTGAAGGCATAATGACTTTTCAAATTCCCTCCTCTCCGTTTCCATTGTGTACAAAAATGCCTAATGGCAATTAAAGCTACCATCTCGGTGAATAGTAATGGTTCACATTTCTATTTATCTTTGTATCCCCAGTGTAAAGTATACAATGGGCCCTTAATAATTTATAAGTAAATGATATGTGTGCCCTTCTCTCCCAGAATCTAAACATACCATTGATCAGCTATAGCACTTTAACACTTTAATTTCTGCAGCTCTCCTTAAATATAGGAAACAAGTCATCAGCTTTTTTGTTGTTTTTTGTTGTTGTTTATTACCAAGAAAAGTGTTGTTCCTCTCATCTTCTTTACTTTTTCCACTCTCTATTCTTTTTCCTTCGCAGCCTAAGGCCTGCATCCTTCCAGACAGCAGTGACTTTTTTGACAATGTAAAGTTTGAGAGCATGGATCGAGATATAATTCAGTCTAGCAGATTTCTACTTCTCCATAAATGATTGCTATTGTACAGGGCCCATCAAAATAGTTCAGAGACTTAGTCAGAATTGTCCTAATGAATGTAGTATGTCAGATTTGAAAAGCTGTTTGAAAAGTGGGATCACTGTTAATTTATGCAGGCCACCTGCATGAGATGTAACTGAAGGATGAATGCAGTGGAGCATGCCGCACTTGCACGACAGAGCAATTTATTAGAACTGAATTAACTCAAGCTGGCAAAGCTCTGAGCTGCCTTGATTGGGAGCCCTGGATAAGAAGTTAGATGAAGTAAGCCTGACAGACCCTCTGTATTATACCAGATGCTACACAGGTGGGGGGTTGGATGACTGCTAGGTGACCATTGCATTCTCTTTTGGTTCCCTTTTGAGAAGGAAAATTGATAAGAAGGAAAGAGGGATAGGGCAAAAACAGTCAAAAGAAGCAGAGAGAAAGTTCTTAGACTCTCTTCACACCAGAAGGAACACTTATTGAAAAGCTTGGATTAGGTCTGGCAATAAATATAAGCATAGGACTCTTGGAGTATGTTCTTGGCTCTTACTACTACCTTTGAGTCTGAGCAAGTCAACTGACTTATCCACCTGTAAAATAATATTCCCTCTGACATTAATACTTACCTCATGAGGTTATCTAGAGGAAAATGTTAGTAATAATGTCCTGTATTTACGTCATTCCTTTCATGGAGAGCTCAAACATTTTATGTACATTGAGAATGAAGCTTCTTGTGAGAAATAAATACAAGTATTCATTTTTTGGAAATGAACTTAAGTCATAAGAGTCTGAATTCAATGTATTGCAGGAGGACATACGGTACATAGTGATCCAGTGGCCAAATGAATTTTTATTCCATAAGAGTTCCATCTTTCCTCCTTTTTTTGTGAATTGAGAAAATACAAGAGTCTGTATACATGAATGGGAGATTCTATGTACGCTATCTGGAGAAGGCAGTGGCGACCCACTCCAGTACTCTTGCCTGGAGAATCCCTTGTACGGAGGAGCCTGGTGGGCTGCAGTCCATGGGGTTGCTAAGAGTCAGACACGACTGAGCGACTTCACGTTCACTTTCCACTTTCATGCATTGGAGAAGGAAATGGCAACCCACTCCAGCGTTCTTGCCTGGAGAATCCCAGGAACGGGGGAGCCTAGTGGGCTGCCATCTATGGGGTGGCACAGAGTTGGACACGACTGAAGCGACTTAGCAGCAGCAGCATATATGCTATCAGGGTAGTCTCTTGGGACTTATCTTGAAGGACAGTCAAAACACATTTGATAGCACTTTGGGACCTTGGTTGAGGCAGAAACACACCTGGAAAATCAGCCCTGGACTATACAATGCCACTAAAGGGTTCCAGAGATAGAAAAGGATAATATGAGAATGTTTTCTCTGTTCATTTCAGCTCAATTCAGCCATTGTTTCTTGAGTGTCCATTATATACATCATTTTGAGCAGTGTAGAGAATGAAAGAGGCACAGTGTACTCAAGAAAGTTAACTGTATTAACAAGGGGTGGAGAATGAGATTTACAAGTTGATACGAGCCACCATACTGGGGAGAGTTAGAAATGCATCACAGTATTTCAGGTGTTTGAAGAGGGGAAGGATTACATTTAGCTGAGTAATCCCAAGCATTTATCTCCTATGTACCAAGCATGTTCTTTGGAGAGCCATCATTCCTGCCCTGGAGATCCAGTGGGGAACACATATGCAAATACATAGTTTTAGCACACCCTAGCCAATGCAGTGATGAAGGGCACTTAGCTCAGGTTGGGAATTTAGAGAAGGCTTCTGGAGGGCAAGACTTCTCTTAAAGTCTTAAAAATTGAAAAGAACGAGAAACCAAAATTCCAAGCTGAAAGATTCAGAGGACCCCAATGTTTAGCCTTCTTTCAACAGAAAATGGCAGTCTACAGAAAATCTGGTATCCTTATGGCCCACGGGTTAATTAGAGCTTCCCTGGTGGCTCAGATGGTAAAGAATCTGCCTGCAATGTGGGAGACCCGGGTTTGATCCCTGGGTTGGGAAGATCCTCTGGAGAAGAAGGGAATGGCTACCCACTCCAGTATTCTTACCTGGAGAATCCCCATGGACAGAGGATCCTAGCAGACTACAGTCCATTGGGTAGCAAAGAGTCAAACATGACTGAGCGACTAACACTTTTATTTTTCAAAGGTTAATTGGAAGTGGGAGTGAGAAACAGTGCTTAAGATAAAGGGCATATCTTGCTGTCTTATTTACTACTAAATATTGTATGAAGTGTGGGTCATCAATAAATATTTTTTAAAGACTGAATGAAAAATATGTTGGGTTTAAGCCCCTGTGGGCTTTCCAAGTAAATAAATGTGACAGGCATTGGAAGAGACTCTGGACTAGAAATACAGATTTGGAAGTCACCCCTTATCAATGATATTTAAAATCAAGAGCTAATGAAATTATACAAGTAGAGTATGTAGAATGAGCAGAGTAAAGTACCAGTGGAGAAGCCTTGACAAATGCATTCAAGGGCAAACAAAAGAAGAGGAACCAGACTTCCCTGGAGGATCAGTGGTAAAGAACCCGCCTGCCAATGCAGGGGTCATGGGTTCGATCCCTGATCCAAGAAGATCCCACATGTCATGGAGCAACTAATCCGATGTGCCACAACTATTGATCCTGTGCTCTAGAGCCCAGGAGCCACAACTACTGAGCCCACATACTGAGCCCACATACCACAGCTACTGAAGCCTGAGCGCCCTAGAGCCAGTGCTCTGCAACAAGAGAAGCCACCGCAGTGAGAAGCCAAGCACCACAACTGGAGAATAGCCACAGTTTGCTGCAACTTGAAAAATCCTGCACAGCAATGGAGACCCAGCACAACCAAAAATTAAAAATAAATAAAATAAATTTTTTTAAAAAAGAAGAAAAGGAACCCATGAGGGAGATTGGAAAGAAAAAGCAGAGAAAACAGACATTTGATCCTTGTCCATCAGGATGGCAATATGAAGTTCTTTGGTGGGCTCATGAGAAAAGTTTTTCAGCGTAATAAACAGGGCAGATGTCAGACTATAGTTTGTTGTAAGATAAATGGAAAGAGTCAGGAAATTGAGATAGTGAGTGCAGACCTGTCTTTCAGATCACTTGGAGTAAAAGAGAAGGAAGGGGATGGTTCCTGGGAGGAGCAACCAGGTTCAAGAAGGAGAAAAAATTTAATATGATGAAAGATTTATGTAGGCTTCTAGGCTTAAGGAAAAAAGCAAATAGGTTGAATATTTAGGGAAAAGGGGAGATGATTGATAGGACAGGATCCTCAGAGAGATGAAAGGAGATTGGGGCCATGTGTGGAGAGCAGAGCCTTGAAGCAGAGTAAGGGATACATCATCTTCTGAACAGGAAGAAAGAGTCTAAGGATGGGTCCAGAGATATCTAGGAAGAGGCAGATGCTGACTTATGTGTATGTGTGTTTATGGGTATGTGTGTAATTGTCTCCTTGAAGTAGAAGATGGTGTCATATGCTGAGAGGGTTGTGGCTTTGGCTGGAGTCTTGAGCATAATGCCAATTTTGAAATGTTGCTAAGTAAAATAAAAGCAAGCTAAACAAGGATGAGTGAGAGACTGAGCAGAGATTGAGGGCTGCAAATTTGTAGTGGCATCAATCTGAAAGCTGATTTCCTCCAACTGTGTTTAAAAGCTGGGTCATGAAATATAGAAAGTATATTTTTGAATTGATCCTGTGTTGAGATTTTGTTAAACAAGTGAAGTGAGGTCCAATGTAGTCGAAGCTTTCAGTGGGTAGTTCGGGTGATGGTGAGCCAGGCTGTCCCAGCTGAGTAAAGCAGTGAGGCCAGGCGAGGGGTCAAGAAACTATGGTTCTCCAGGGACTGAAGAAAGGAGGCAGTTAAAGCTGAGGAAGACTAGAAGGATCAGAGATTGTCATCATCTCTGGATATGGGATGGCAAGTGAGCCCCACCTGATGATTTATTTCAGGTGACCTTGATGTGGGTAAGCCTGGAGCTGAAGAAGGTAAGGAGTTGGATAGATTTTCTAGATGGATACTGAAGTCATCCAGGATGTGAGCTGACAAGGGATATGTTAAAGATTATAGCCAAGTGGCCTAGTCTTGTTTTAAAGGAACCAGGAGATTAGTAAGAGGACATCACTGAGAAAAGACCATTGGGTGATATAAATCTCAACAGCTTTTTTAGAAGCATCTATGAGAAGAAATCACATTTTTGGGGTGTGTACTGTTCATTAGACATTATTTTAAATGTTTGGCTGAACCATATGCACTTACTGAGATTTGGGCATTTTCATCTATAAAAATGGTAATTTTCATACTATTCAACCTCATGCGCTGTGCTGTGCTTAGTCACTCAGTTGTGTCCAACTCTTTGTGACCCCATGGACTGTAGCACACCAGGCTCCTCTGTCTATGGGATTCTCCAGGCAAGAATACTGGAGTTGGGTTGCCAAGCCCACTCCTCCAGGGGATCTTTCCAACTTAGGCATCGAACCCAGGTCTCCTGCCTTGCAGGCAGATTGTTTACTGTCTGAGCCACCAGGGTAATTTCATACTGTTCAGCCTTATACTGTGTATGTATTAGCTCATTCATTCTCACAGCCAACTTCTGAAGTAGATTACCATTTAGCAATTAAATACGTTTAGCAGAATCACAGGAATAATAAGTAACTTGCCCAAGGGCATCTGATAAGTATTAATAGCAGTGGTGGGGATAAGCGGAGAAGAGAAGTTGACAGAAGTTGGACCCAGCTACAGACCTTGGCAGTCTGGCTCTAGAGCTTGCAGTCTCTCTCTCAATAGAGAATGCCCACCCTTCCCTCACTGCCTTTTAAACTTGAGCAGGGAGTGAGATATATGAGACTGAACTCCTCTCAAGTGTATAATAAACTGAGATAAATGCCATAAAGCAGCAGTCCTGAAAAAGGAAATGGCAACCCACCCCAGTATTCTTGCCTGGAAAAATCCCATGGACAGAGGAGCCCGGTGGGATGGGTCACAGTCCATGGGGTCACAAAAGAATCGGACAGGACTTAGCAACTAAACAACAACAACAAAACAGTCCCCAACCTTTTTGGCACCAGGGACCCATTTGATGGAAGACAATTTTTCCCCAGCTGGGGGCTAGGGGTTGTTCAGGATGACTCAAGTGCATTATATTTATTATGCCACTGCTGATCTGAAAGGAGGTAGAGCTCAAGTAGTAATATGAATGATGAGGAGCGACTGTCAATACAGATGAAGCTGTGCTTGCTCACTCACCGCTATGCAGCCAGGTTCCTAACAGGCCATGAACCAGTATCAATCCTTGGCCCAGGGGTTGGGACCCCTGCCATAAAGCAAATGAACACAGTCTAGTCCTTCACAGAATCTCATACCAACATGCTCTGGGCTTCCCCACCCTTTCTATTGTGTTCTCCTTCACTCTCAGACCTAGTGGTAGAGTGCTCTCTCTCTCCTTACCTAACTGAAATTAACATGTCCCTAATTTTCTAGTAAACTACAAGGAGTGTACTAGTTGACAGGGAGGAGAATTCCAAACATTTTATTTACAGGGTCATAGGAATTTGAGAAAGAGCAAAGAATTCATTCAGAAAATGATAAGGCATGCTATATATAGGACATCAGTCAGGATATTGGGAGAGGTAGAGTTTGTAAGAGGGAATGATAGAGGTTAACCCAGAAGCAGGGGTGGGTTTTGAAAGACTTTTTGCCAGTTTGAAGAACTGAAACATTATCCTCCATGTTGTAGCCAACCATCGGAAAGATTTAAGCAGCAAAATACCATGAACAAATTATACAGGTGCTTCTTGAACACCATTTGAACTCCCTGAATCCACTTATTCCTGGATTTTTTTTTTCCAGCAGTAAGTACTACAATACTACATGATCTGCAGTTGGTTGAACCCACAGTCATAGAAATGTGGATGTAGAGTGATTACAAATATGGAGGGCTGTTAAGTTAAATGCAGATTTTTGACTGTGGGGAGGGTTGGTTCCCCAAACCCGCTTGTTGTTCAAGGTTCACCTGTAGATAAATGTAAAAATGCAGTTTAAGGGGGAAAAGACTAGAGGCAGGAAATTGAGTTAGGAAGCTGCTGCAGTTACCCATGTGAAGAAATACCTGAGTGCTCAGCTGCTCAGTTGTGTCCGACTCTTTGTGACCCCATGGACTGGAGCCTGCCAGGCTCTTCTGTCCATGGGATTTTCCAGGCAAGAATACTGGAGTACAATTGCCATTTCCTCCTCCAAGATATCTTCCCGACCCAGGGATCAAACCCATGTCTCCTGTCTCTCGCATTTGCAGACAGATTCTTTACCACTGAGCCACCTGGGAAGCCCATATATGAAGGAATAGGGCTTGGCAATGATCCTAGCTATGTAACTAAAAAGGAGGGGTATATTCCCCAAGGTGTTTAACAGCAAGAATTGACAGATTTTGGTGCCTAAGAGAGTGTGGATTCCTTAAATCAGCAACGAAAATCACCATGCAAGAAAAGATGTTGATTTAGAAGGAATCCTTTTTCTCTGTATGTTGAGTGCAAGATGTCTCTAGAATCCAAGTAGAAATAGAGGTCTGGGATTCAGGAACCAGGTGTCATAAGAGATGCAAATGAAAATATGTTAGTATTCCCTGGTATTTCTGAGATTCACTTCTAAAATTGCCACTACCTCCATCAGTATCTACCCTGTGGCCATTCCTTGATCTAAGTTAGTACCAGAATGTGGAGACAGGGACCTGAGTGGCCTGTCGCTTTGGGCCAGGTGCCTTCCTCAGGACCTCACCCTGTGGAATCATGCAAGGGTCCAGGGTAGGGTCTAGGACACCCAGTAAGCCTCCAGCTGCTGAGAGCAGCCCTCTTCCTGCAACATCATTCCCATGAAAGGGTGAAGAGCAGCTTCCTAGTGCCCACTGAAAGAAAAATGTGCAAAAGGAAAGTTGTGAGTTCGAGTTTTATTCAGGTTCTTTCTGAGCACTGTGGCCTGAGAAACAGCCTCACAGATGGCTCTGAGGAACTCCCCCAAAGAGATAGGGAAGGAAACAAGTAGTCAAACACACATCTCTGGTAAAAGATTACTGCTGCTAATCAGGAAAAACAGATATCTGAAGTTAATGATTTTAGTACTTTTCTGTGTGTGTGGGAAGATGCAAGAATCTTGGGTCACTGAAATTCCTCCTGAGATATGCATCTTAACTATCTAAGGGCGTTTTATCGGTAGCATGGAATACCTCAACCTGTGCCTCCCTACCCCCACCCCAACCTGAATTCCCCTCAGGGAGCAGTGGGATGAGATTTAACCCTTCACATATTTAGATGATGAGCAACATTCTGTTTTTTTTTTTTTTTTAAACACTAGCATGAATGAATGAATGAATAATCACATTGGAGTCACTGAATTTTAGTCATCCTAAAAAGCCACCTGCATACTATTTTGGTGGGTCTGATACAAGTTAATTATGTAGACCTAGTTCCTGGCCGAAGTTTTGTAGACTAGACGGAAACTGTGAATTAGGCATATAACTAGCATACCAACAAGAAATATAGTCAACAAGTGGGTAACGTGGTAAAATATAGATAATGCAGTCTAGCTGAGAAGTGAGTGAATCAGTGCTAATGTTATTAATGGGAAGGGGCCTGGTTCTGAGAGGAACAGAACAATATTGCACAGACATATTAAGAATCAACGAATATACAAAGCATGGGAAAAGATGCCACTCAAACAAATCATTTCATGGGCTTAATAAACATGGTAAGGAACAGGAAGACAACCAGTCTTAGCTTTCCCTGAGGTTGAAATAAACTTGACCCAATGGAGTTCCCTAGTCCTGTTCATTTGCGGAGTTGACTTATATTCCAAGGATTTGCATGTGGAAAACTAATGCCATGGCAGGATTACCAGACTGTAAATTCATCAGGAAGCCTGGTGATATCATAAACTGTGAGAAGCCAATGTCCTGCAGCAGCATCAGAAACCTCCCAGTTTGATTTAGTACTGGTAATCCATTTTATTCCTCTCCATTAGTTATTACCGTAATAACAGATTGGTGACACAGCCCCATTTTCTGCCTTGAGTGCTGTCTGCTGCTGGGCACAGCTGCTCCCAGTCATTCTTTCCAGTGTAAATAGTGGTTCATGTTTCCAGGGCTGTCGCGAGATGTTGCTGTGCTTGTGAAATGAGTGCATGTCACCACCCTGTTGGGGAAGATTGAAGTTATGGGTGAAGCCAAGGAAATCCCTCAGAAAGCCAGAGCTGCACCCCTTCCCTGAGAGGTGTATTTTGCTCTGGAGGACTTTTAAGTTGACTTTATATTAATATTAATGATGTGAATTTTCTTGCGGATGGGGGAAGCATATTGTGTCACTTGCATCTGTCTAATGTAGGCCTTTTACTTTGTAACTTACTCTTTCATCTTAGATGTAAATAAAGAACTCCTTTGTTGTGAAAGGATATGTTACAGGGCAGTAAACACTTCAGCAGAGAACATCTTTTGATCTTCACGCCTTTGAGAGCCAGAAACTGGCCAAAGAATTTGGGGCAGACACCACTAAAGGCTTCTCTTTTATCTTTTCACAAAATTAGGTGCAGAACTATAGGCATAGTGGATGAAATGACAATTGTTAGGAAAGTTGAAGGGCAGAATGAGTCCACCTGAATGGTAAAGCTGATTTGGAGATCGTATTAGAACTCAGTGAATTTCATGAGAATTTAAGAGCATTATGTACACAGAGCATAAAGGAAAAAAAGAAAAATGTTCTCTATCTCTTTTCCTGTGATCTCTGTAAGAGTTAGTGGGTGTGTTAAAAATTTTTCAATACTCATTTGAGAACTCCTTATTGATATCAGTGAGTAGATATTCAAATTGTATTGCCAAGTCTTGGTAGACATCTATTATCTGCTTTATTGTGTGCAACTTATCAACATCTCGCCTCATGCCTTATAGAATTCATACTCGCATCCTGTAGGTAACTCATAGATTGAAAAGCAAAATCCCACCATGGTAAAAGGAATAAGGAACACACTACACACTTTATAAGAGACAAATGGACTTATACTTAAACCTCTTTTTCAGTACACATCTTTCCCAGTTTTGGGAACAATGAGGAAAACAGAGATTGGGGATGCAGATATCCTGTCACAAATTCAGTACCTCTTTTCCTAGGCCTAGTTTTGTAGTCCAGGGGGGAGGCAGAGAGCAGGTTTGCTCAAAGTTTAGCTCTCCTTGACTGATAATATGTAATTGTTAAGCAACTGTTAATTGCTTCCCTTCTCAAAGGAAGCTACCAGAGGGTTTCCCTCATAGTTTAGTCAGTAAAGAATCTGCTGCAATGCAGGAGACCTGGGTTTGATTCCTGGGTTGGGAAGATCCCCTGGAGAAGGGAATGGTAACCCACTCCAGTATTCTTTCCTGGAGAATCCCATGGACAGAGGAGCCTGGCAAGCTACAGTCCATGGGGTTGCAAGAGTCGGACATGACTTAGTGACTAAACCACCACCACCACAGGCAACTGTTAAGAGATCCTGCATAGTTTCTTATTTTATTTTATCCCTCAGTTTCTTGTAGTCTGCAGTTGTAATAGCTGGCTGAATTGCTATCTGAAAACATAAGCTTTAAGACCAAGAAGGTTCTGTGAATATTTTTCAGAGACAGATTGTGTTCCATCTTAATGTCCTTTTAATTTGAAAGTTAAACTCAATCCTTCTAGTTGCTTGTAGGTATTGGACAATTTGAATATTTCCGTTGGATAATATGGAGAAGACAATTTATCACTGAAATACTTGTCATTTTTATCTTAGTGAATTGGGTGCCAGTATATACAGTTTGTGCTTTCAAGCACAAGGTTGATTTATTATGGTGTGGACCTGCAGTTTTTAGTGGGCTTCATTAAACTGAATTTTTTTTGGTAACTTTAGTAAAGTCCTTTTTTTTTTTTTTTAATCTTGTTGACTTTAAAGTTATCACTGTCAACTCAAAAAAGTTAGAAACAAGAATAAAAATCCAAATTTAGAGTAAAGACATATAATAAAAAATTCATTCAGTTTTATTCAACTAAAGATCATAATTTAGCCCTCAGGAAGCAAGAGGAAGTAATGAATGCATGAAGCAAGCTTCAAGGAAATAGACAGTCAACAGTTTAGTGTTCTCTTTCCCACCTCTGGTATGGGCTCTGGTGCCTGCCACATCTGGGTAGATTCAGCACAACCACTTCCGTACTCTGTAAACATGAATGTGTTGTTGGACTTCTATGAATTTGCAAAACCAGAAAATGGTCCTCACCACTTTGTTAAGAGGAGTTCATGAGATAAGGACAATTGGTAATTATAACTAATAATATTGAATGTCTGCTAATGCTCCACAGTCTGTGCTGGACATCTTAGCTGAAGCCAGTGAGTTCAGTTCATTTCAGTCGCTCAGTCATGTCCGACTCTTTGCGACCCCATGAATTGCACCACACCAGGCCTTCCTGTCCATCATCAACTCCCGGAGTTCACTCAAACTCGTGTCCATCGAGTCGGTGATGCCATGCAGCCATCTCATCCTCTGTTGTCCCTTTCTCCTCCTGCCCCCAATCCCTCCCAGCATAAGGGTCTTTTCCAATGAGTCAGCTCTTCGCATCAGGTGGTCAAAGTATTGGAGTTTCAGCTTCAGCATCAGTCCTTCCAATGAACAGTCAGGACTGATCTCCTTCAGAATGGACTGGTTGGATCTCCTTGCAGTCCAAGGGACTCTCAAGAGTCTTCTCCAACACCACAGTTCAAAAGCATCAATTCTTCAGCGATCAGCTTTCTTCACAGTCCAACTCTCACATCCATACATGACCACTGGAAAAACCATAGCCTTGACTAGACGGACCAGTGAAGCCCCTTTCAAATAGCAGGCATTCACCTTCTACCTACTTCTGCTCTTTCCCATCCCAAGTTTACCAGATTCCTTAGGCTAAAGGGATTGTGCTTTTTTCGTTCATGTATTCTCCCGTTCGTTTGCACGTGCTCTTTCAACAAATACATAATGAACTCCACCTAGTTCCAGGAACTATTCTAAGTGCTGGAGATACAACAGTGAGTGACCAAGAGAAACAAAGCCCCTACTGTTGATGCCAGCACAGGAGACTGACAATGGACAGGCAAATATATTTAAGATGTTATATGTCATGTAATAATAAGTGCTATGAAAAAAATAATAAAATAGAGTAATCAGATAGAAAGTGACTGTAATATCGGGAGACATGGAAGACGAAGAAAGTTCTATTTTGGATAGTATAGTCTAGGGAAAGAGACATTTCAGCAATCTGAGTATCAGAGTCATTCCAAAAGTAACATTCTTACTCAGATGTAGAAATCAAATATGCAGTGAGTTGTAGAAAGAAAGGTTAGAAAAATCAACAACATATATTAATGTATATTTTCTTTGGGCTAGCATGTGAACAGTAATACTATAGTGTCTCTTATTAAATATGAAACACTTAGAAGTAGAACATGGTGAGGCTCTGTCAGTATGTGCTGTTTTTAATCTATCTGAGGATAGTACAAAGATACTGTAACCTACATACACTACTCATCTCTGTTTATAACTAAAAAGCAATCATAAGAAACCATACATATAGAATACAATTGAATGGTAACATGGTAATATGAATTCCCTGGTGGCTCAGCAGTAAAGAACCCACCTGCCAATGCAGGAAGCATGGGTTTGATCCCTGGATTGGGAAGATCCCCTGGAAAAGGAAATGGTAACCCACTCCAGTATTCTTGTCTGAGAAATCTCATGGATGGAGGAATCTGGTAGGCTGTCTTCCATGGGGTCACAAAGAGTCTGATACAATTTAGTGACTAAACAACATCAACACTATGGTGTTGTCTATTTATTGGATATTTTAGGTAAATTATTAAGCCATGCCCAAAGCAAATATATAAAGCAAATATATAGACACAATGAACCTGGGAAAAGTAACTCCTCATGAGAAGTGCAGCCAGATTACTAGTAGGACTCTTGTTGGATCTAAGCTGTGTGTGGACACTCAGTCATGTCCAACTCTCTGTGACGCCATGGACTGTAGCCAGCCAGGTTCCTCTGTCAATGGGATTTCCCACGAAAGAATACCAGAATGAGTTGCCATTCCCTTCTCCAGGATCTAAGCTAGACTCCCAAGAAAAAGTCTTAGCCTAGTGATTTTCTTTCAGCACATTAAAGATGTCACTTGATTGTCTTCTGGCTTGCATAATTTGTGGCAAGAAGTTTGGTACAATTATTATGCTTGTTCCTCTCTATATACTATCTTTCCTTTTTTTGGCTGCCTTCAAAATTTCCTTTTTATTTTTAATTTTGGGAAATTTGAATATATGATTTTGTAGTTGTTGTTATTTATCCTACTCAGGGTTCTCCAAGTTTCTTGGACCTGTGGTTTTATGTCTTTAATTATATGGTGGAGGGGGAGGATTTTGACTGTTTTCTTCTTCTTCTCTCCTATTCTTTCCCACCCTTCCCCCATCTTTCTCATGAGCACCTGGTGGAAAGTGGGTTTGAATGCCCTGGTGATTGGAGCTCCCAAAAGCCCTATACTCTCAGTCTAACCTATACTTGTTCTTTAGCAATTTCTTAACTATTTAGCTGAATTCTTCTTAACCGTTTGTAGTGTGTGCTGTCTCTGTGTGCTGCCACAAGTGAACCAATCTACAGTTTCCAAATTTCCTTGGAGGAACCGGTTCCTTCTTGGATTTCAGACTGCTTACCCTATTTTCTGAACTTTCTGGACTCAAATAAAGTTATGTTTTTATGTTTTTTTCTACTTTTTCTTCTTTTTATGGTGAATGTGACACTCCAGCTTTCTATATGCTGGGTGGAATTAGAATCCTAGTCCAGTGATTTTTAAATTATTCTACAGATGTGCTTTAGGAGCTCCACAAACATGTAATTCAAATTTTATTTTATAAATATTTTAACTGTCTAAAAGTTGTAATAAAATAAATCACTAAAATATCTTATATTCCAAAGTCACATTGGAGAACTACCAACTTAAATAACTGTGTTGCTCTGTTAACTGTTTTTTTTTCAGACCTCAAGAAGTCTCCTGTCACCACTTCACACTATCTTTAAACTTCTAATACCCATGGCATTGATTAGGAGGGTATGACCTTACATATCCAAATCCAGCCCTGTTCCTGTCTGCACATGTAAAATTGCAAAGGCAGGGCTTACTATATCAAGCACACATATACAGCAGTCAGTTAAATGCCAGGCAGCATCAGTGACACCTGTCTTCACTGTACACTGGTTAGTTATGCAGGAACAAGTGAATGGCTAGCATGCTGCATCATGACTCTATGTTATTAGCACATATTGTTCTTTTCTTGATTTATTACAAGGAGTGTAAGAAGTTTTTAAATATTTCTAATAATTCTACTTGGAAAAAAAGTTCCTTCTATTCCTTTGTCAAGCCCTTGAATCAATTTCATTGAAGACTTTTTTAAAAAACTACTTATCTGTGTAAATCAAGCTTTTCTTGACATGGTGCAACAAAAATGAAATATGAAAATAAGTAAGATGAAAATTGAGAAGTGTGTATCTATCATTTTATAAATTATAAATTTTTATGACAAAACATCCTCATTATGAACACAGTTAACTTTAGACTGCATCATACATTTAAATGTATGAGATAATTTTTTAAGTCAAAACTCCTTTTATCTGTTTATTTATTGAGGTTCTGCATATTTGGTTTTCAATAATTCCACTGCCATATATGCCTGCCCCAAGAAATAAATTTAATTTTCACTGATTTAGTCAAAAGAATAATAATATTAGCAAACACTTAAATAGACCTTACAATGAATCACCTACTTTTCTAAGCATTTTACATATGTATTATTAATTTAATCCTTATATCAACCCTATGAAGTAGGTGCTGTTATCATTCCTGTTAATCAGATGAGGGAATAGATATATGGTATATATGAGATATGGAGAAGGCAATGGCACCCCACTCTAGTACTCTTGCCTGGAAAATCCCATGGACGGAGGAGCCTGGTGGGCTGCAGTCCATGGGGTCGAGAAGAGTCAGACATGACTGAGTGACTTCCCTTTCACTTTTCACTTTCCTGCATTGGAGAAGGAAATGGCAACCCACTCCAGTGTTCTTGCCTGGAGAATCCCAGGGACGGGGGAGCCTGGTGGGCTGCCGTCTATGGGGTCGCACAGAGTCGGACATGACTGAAGTGACTTAGCAGCAGCAGCAGCATATATGAGATAACACAGTCCCTGGGTCAGTAAGATCCCCTGGAAGAGAGCATGGCAACCCACTCCAGTATTCTTGGAGAGTCCCATGGATAAGGAAGGGGTCACAAAGTGTCAGACATGACTAAAGAGACTTAGCACATACATGCACAGTTAATAAAGAGCAGACTCAGGACTCAAATTTAGGCAGACTGGTTCCAGAGTATGGGTTTCAAACCATGAACCATGAACCAAACTGGTAATTAGAATGTTTAAGTGGGAGTCTGAATTCATTGTGAAATTTTATTTCTTTTCCTATACAATGTAGGTCTCTGTGTGTGTGTCTCTCAATCTCACTTTTCTTGTTTTTTGCTATACTTTCATTTTTCTACTTGTAGATTAAGTGATAATTGTGCTATTACCCTTCAGGATGCAATCAGACTTAATACAGTAAATATTTTTAAAAATGCTTTAAGAGTTGGAAAGTAAAGGCCAAACAACTGTAGCATAATTATGGAAAGCAGGTTTGTTTTGGTCTATTTCTATTTTCTTTTCAGAGTAAATTTAAGGTATTGTATGTATCAACAGAGTCTTATTCATTCAACTACCTCCACTTGCTACTGCAGACATTTTCATTCATTCTTCATTGAACATATTCTCATTGAACACTCACTGAGTGCCAGAGGCACTGAGCAGCAAGGTCTGGAAAATTAAGTAGCTTAAGATTTGTTCCCTTACTTGTAGGCATTCCTTGTCTTGGTGCTCACAGTTGAGGCATTGTGTGTGCTTATTAAGTGACAGTCAAAGTCTTTACTGTAGAAGAAAAGTCCCTAAGGGATAGTATTTAATTTTAATGGTTATAGTTTTGAGGTTGGGCTTTTTTAAATGGAAAAATAATATTTCTAGGGTGAAGAAATTAAGCAAAGTGCTTTTTTTTTTTTCTTTAAGTAAAGTAGCATTTCAGGAAAGCCAAGTCATTGAGAATCAAATTAAACTGTGGATGACTGGGACTTGAAAGGACTTTAAAATTGAATGATTATTCATGCTTTGAAATATGCCTATCAGTTTTATTTTTGGTAAACATGATAGAATGGACAGGAGAGGGAGCCACACTGAATCTCCTGCTATCAGGTATTTCTCTGTAGTTCTAGACATCTTCATTCTGAATGTCAACTGGTGGTTTATCCTTGATAGGAAACATCACAAAGTAGTCAATCTCTTTCATAGAAAGCTATTGAAATCTCCATATCTTAGGAGACTGGATTTACAAGCTTCAGTTCATAAGGGTTATATGGTAATAATAAAAATAAAGATATACTTAGAGAAATCATATTTCTTTCAAAAGATTAACTCTTATTATTTGGTATATATAGCATAAATTGAAGATATTCTACACATTTTTAAGAAACTTAATTTATAATTTGGTGATTTCTTTCTGCGGTAGAGCAGGCCTCTTTGTTGGCTAACATTTTCCATAGGAAAATTTTGCTGAAATTTTTTCTCCAAATAATGATTTTAAAAAGCCTGTGAAACTTTGTTAAATGAATGAAAAAGAAATGAGTATTTTTATGGTAGTGTGATTTGTTACTGTAGAGCAGTTCAGAATTTTTCGTGCTAAATACTAAACCCTGGGTTAGTTTTACACAAAAGCAGTGCATATAGCATCTGTTATTTCTGGTAGGCTTCTCCTAAAAGTCATTTCTGATTAAATGTTTGGATTACAAGCACTAATGAAGGTAATCCTAATGAGTTTTCATATGGGGTAGGGACCAACAGAACGTGCCATGAGGACAATGATCTGAATCCAGGGAAGCCAGAGATTGGACCTCTTGTCAGTTCAGGCACTCAGTCATGTCTGACTCTTTGTGACCCCATGGACTTCAGCATACCAGGCTTCCCTGTCCATCCTCCCAGAGCCTACTCAAACTCATGTCCATTGTGTCGGTGATGGCATCCAACCATCTCATCCTTGTCATTCCCTTCTCCTCCCGCCTTCAGTCTTTCCCAGCATCAGGGTCTTGTCCAATGAGTTGGTTCTTTGCATCAGGTGGCCCAAGTATTGAAGTTTCAGCTTCAGCATCAGTCCTTCCAATGAATATTCGGGACTGATTTTCTTTAGGATGGACTGATTGGATCTCCTTGCAGTCCAAGGGACTCTTAAGAGTCTTCTCCAACACCACAGTTCAAAAGCATCAATTCTTTGGCATTCAGCTTTCTTTATAGTCCAACTCTCACATCCATACATCACTACTGGAAAAGCCATAGCTTTTACTGGACTGACCTTTGTTGGTAAAGTAATGTCTCTGCTTTTTAATATGCTGTCCAGGTTAGTCACAGCTTTTCTTCCAAGGAGCAAGTGTCTTTTAATTTCATGCCTGCAGTCACTATCTGCAGTGATTTGGAGGCCCCTCCCCCCAAAAATAAAGTCTGCCACTGTTCCCATTGTTTCCCCATCTATTTGTCAGGAAGTGATGCTGCCAGATGCCGTGATCTTAGTTTTCTGAATGTTGAGCTTTAAGCCAACTTTTTCACTCTTCTCTTTCACTTTCATTAAGAGGCTCTTTAGTTCTTCTTCACTTTCTTCCATAAGGGTGGTGTCATCTGACCTTAGTTGAGATTAAATGTTTACCAGAAGCTCCATGCCAACCAATGCATGCATGTGTGCTAAGTCACATCAGTCATGTCCAACTCTTTGCAACCCTACAGATTGTAGCCCACCAGTCTCTGTCCATAGAATTCTCCATGCAAGAATACTGGAGTGGATTACCATACCCTCCTCCAGGGGATCTTCCTGACCCAGGGATCAAGCCCATGTCTCTTATGTTTTCTACATTGGCATGCAGGTTCTTTACCACTAGTGCTGCCTAGGAAGCCCCACACCAACCAGTGCCAATCAACAAATGTCAAGAGAGCTAGTTAAATGTTGAAATTTGCTGCTATTTCTTATTTTATGGATAGAAAAAACAGGCACACTGGCATGGAGGGATGAAGTAACCTGGCACTAATTGTACACAGTTTCATTATGAGGAGCATCTAACTAGATGAGCAGGTAGGCAGCACAGCATGGAAAGAAAGTATGCCACACAGTGCAGCTGACCATCTTAGAGACAATGGGAAGCCAGGGAAGAGATTTAAATCAAAAAATAACATTAATGAGTTCACATTTTAGAAGTCATTCTAGCATCTAAGTGGAGGACAGCTTAGGAGGGCAGCTTCTCCAAGGCAGGAGAAGCAAATTAAAACTATTTTCCAGTGGTTAAGCATGATATGATGTGAGCCGGTAGGCAACAGAAGCGAAGTCAGAGAGGAGATGGATGGATGGAACATGAGAGATGCTAAGGAAGATAGTGTGTGTGTGCTCAGTCGCTTCAGTCATGTCCAATTCTTTGTGGCCCTTTGGACTGTAACCCGCCAGGCTTCTCTGCCCATGGGATTTTCCAAGCAGGAATACTGGAGTGGGTTTCCATGCCCTCCTCCAGGGGATCTTCCTGACCCAGGGACCAAACCCAGGTCTCCTGTGTCTCCTGCATTATAGGCAAATACTTTACCACTGAGCCACAGAGGAAGCCCAAGGAAGTTAGTAAATATACTCAAAATAATTTGTTTTCATGGGATTTTGACTTTAAAAGGAATAAAATTCTTCTTTGGTATTTCCATGAAGTACATTTCAACAACAGAAGTAGTTGATTTTAGCATAGAGGCCATAAAATGTACATCACAAATAGTATATTTTAACCAAGCTTATTTAACTTTCAAATTTTCTCAGAAAAATAATAGAATGGAATCTTTTGAATGGAGCAGGAGACTTCTGAGATCAGAACTGTTGGATGGATTTCTTTATGGAAGAGTTAGCTTGTTTTGTTTGATGGCCTAATCCTAGCCAGTCATTTTTTTTTGGTTTGTTTGTTTTTTGTTTTTTTCAATTATTTATAAATTTTATTCCTTTATTTCTCATGTGTTCCCCATCCTGAACCCTCCTCCCTCCTCCCTCCCCATACCATCCCTCTGGGTCGTCCCAGTGCACCAGCCCCAAGCATCCAGCATCGTGCATTGAACCTGGACTGGCATCTCGTTTCATACATGACATTTCACATGTTTCAATGCCATTCTCCCAAATCTTCCCACCCTCTCCCTCTCCCACAGAGTCCATAAGCCTGTTCTATACATCAGTGTCTCTTTTGCTGTCTCGTATACAGGGTTATCGTTACCATCTTTCTAAATTCCATATATATGCGTTAGTATACTGTATTGGTGTTTTTCCTTCTGGCTTACTTCAGTCTGTATAATAGGCTCCAGTTTCATCCACCTCATTAGAACTGATTCAAATGTATTCTTTTTAATGGCTGAGTAATACTCCATTGTGTATATGTACCACAGCTTTCTTATCCATTCATCTGCTGATGGAATGTAGATGGAATAAGAGGAATCCATTGCCATTGCTAGAAAGCCAGTTTAAAGCACATAATATGCATATATACATCATTAACCTAAAAGAAAAAATTGCAAGGAAAATAGGAATAGGCCTATTTCTATTCTAAAATTTCCATGTACAAATTATTATATCAGCTGGTCCTTTTAAGATTATTATTCCATTTTAAAGCCCCTCATAATTCTACCTATAGCCATCCTTTACATAAAATATGAAACAGACATTTCAAAAGCAAATATTTTTAAGCCCTACCCCTGGAAAATATTAGAAATAAATTTTTAATAATAAAGCATTTAGAATTTGTATACTCAGAATAGAATATAAATATGAACTGCTCCTTTCAATAATTCCCTCTGCCAACCAAATTCATCAAAATGGAAAGATTCTAATAAGATGCTATATCATGTTCATTTTCCTAATAGGATAATTTCTTCATGGGAACTAAAGTTTATGGTGATGAGCCAACATTAGAGTCTAGATGTTCATAAGTAGAAATGGTTTATTTTTCTTTCCCTGTTTGGGGTTTTGTTTTGCTTTTTTTAGTTCAGTCTCATAAGAAACAGGAGAAAATTCTTTCTTCATGAAAGTTCCACTTGAAGATGGTAATGTTTTTAAAAGAGAAAAGTTAAGTCTGTCATTGTGTGTTAGAATATCACTTATGTACATCAGTATGAAACTCATTAATTAAAATATGGTTCGCTTTTTATTCTTGCAACCAACATTTATGGGACAATGATAATATCCATAGCACTTGACTAGTGCTCTGGAGATATAAAAATGAATGGGACATGGTTCCTTCCAGCTCTGAAAGAGGGCACAATTTAGTTGGGAGACAGGTTCACAAATAACAGTTACATGGAGTTGAATTTGCCTGGGGGCACAGGGATGTTGTCAGGCTCAATGGCCCCCTCTACCTCTGGTTCAGCTTCTCTGAGGTGGCCTCCTTCTCAGGGTGCCCCAGCACCATTAGGCTTCCTCCTGCCTTCCCCCAGCTCAGCTGCAGGAGAGAATTGTCTCCTAACGAAGTTCCATTCAAGGGGCTTCCCTGGTGGCTCAGATGATAAAGAATCTGCCTGCAGTGAGGAAACCTGAGTTTGATCCCTGGTTCAGGAAGATCCCCTAGAGAAGGGAATGGCAACTCACTCCAGTACTCTTGCCTGGAGAATCCCATGAACAGAGGAGCCTGACGGGCTACAGTCCATGGGATCGCAAGGAGTCGGACACGACTGAGCGACTAAAACACACACAATGCCTAAAAAAAAGAAATACAGAGTACTATATATAAAGAATGAGATACTAAACTCACTTGTGGCTGAGGGAAACCAGAACATTATCTTGACGAACCTGACATTGAAGTTGAACCTGAAGGGATGAGAAGGAAGTATTAAAGCAGCAATGGAGTAAAGGAAAATCTGAACAAAGATTATGTAGAAGTTGGAAAGCAGAGAATATGTCTTAGAAGTGATGAGAGCCTATTTCAGATGAAGCAATAAGGTTAATAAAGTGAGACTTAACAGTACCTTATAGCTGTCTTTGGAAGCCTTTGGAGTTTATTGGACACTCAGACCAAGTTTAACTAAAAGGTTAAGAGAGTCTAGGAACTAGTCAAATTACTTGGGTTTGAGACCTGGGTCTACTAAATATTAGCTGTGTGACTTTCGACAAGTTACTTAACCTCTCTGTGTTTCAGCTTGCTTGTCTATGATAAGAAATACAATTCTTACATCAAATGTTTTGAAATTCAGAATTTTTCAGAAAGATACTATTGTATAGTGATTAGAAGTGTTAGATAACTTCCCCAACAAAGTCTCAGGCAGTGCCTCAGAACCAATGCATTTGTGTTTTCACAGCAAGCAATGTGGGAATTTATAAATGGAATGAAAATGATACATGGCCTTATATGCATTCAATTCAGGTTTTATCCAAATGAATTTACTACAGACTAAGGGAAAACTCCTGGATTTCAGTGCTTTTTAGATCTCAAAATTATGGATAAAGGATTAGAGGCCTGTGGTAGTACCATCTCAGAAGGTTCTTGTAAGACTGGAATGGAACAGTATATTTGAAGGGCTCACACCCTGCCTGGTACTTGGTAAGTGTTCATTGTTACTCTTTGTGCATTCCTAGTTACAAGTGACGTGAGAGAGTAAATGACATTTCCAAGGTCTCTAGCTAGGCTAGTGTCAGGTAGTTGAAAGCGTTTGATACTGGTGAAGTACATACTGTGTTTGCTGGACAGTTGCAATCCTTCCAGCCAAATTACACGTAATGAACCTGGGAGAACAGTGAGAACAAAGAGACAGTGGACTTGCTAGGATTTAGAAGGGTGAAGGAGGAAGTAAAAAGAACCCTAAGGTTTGGGAAACAAATTCAGTTGCGGGTTTGCGTAGGTACACCGTCAGAGCTCTGTCCCGTGCATTGCTCTGGTGACCCTCATGAGCACCTTACGCTGGGGTGTGTTACTTGTAGTTTTCTGGCACCCGACCTTGTCTTTTCACACCTCCTTACATTTAACCATGTTACTTCTGCTGCCCCAGTCTTTACTCTGCCCCCAGCCTCCTGGCCTACTCCTACTTGATCACTAGGGACAAAGCTTGGATGTTACCTCTTCAGTGAAGCCTTCCTTAAATGATTTAGGCAGAGTCAAACCTTTCTCCCTCCATCCAGGCTTCTGTCACAGCGCTTGCATGTTGCCATCGTTCCTCATGTGTGTGTTCAGTCTTCCCATTCCCATTAGTATTCCCAGCAGCCTCAACAACACACAGCTGACAGTTAACACAGATTTAAGCATTGTGTGAATCTCCACTTTCCAAGTGGAAAAGTCAGAGGATTTCAAAAACATTGTGCAGTCTGGTTGGAATTGGGATTTAAACCAGATATGCTTGTTTCTAAAGTCCATTTTATTTTCTCATCTTCACCTAAAGGAGGAAAAAGAAATGTGTATAGATGTTTACTCACACATGTACATGTGTGAGTACTAGTGAAGGTACATGGGAGGGTCTTATAAAGCCAAGTATTTTTTTTTCTGTAGTATAATATGCCCTTTTAGTTATTTGTAAATATAAGTACAAGTTTATGCTTTGCAACAGTTGTTTCTTTTCTTCTTCTTGTTGTTCTACTTCCTCTTCCTTACCTTCCCTTCCTTCTCCTCCTTCTCATTCTTCTTCTTTTTCTTGCCACTCCATATGGCTTGCATGATCTTAGTTATCCAGCCAGGGATCAAATCCATACAGTGGAAACATGGAGTCTTAACCACTGGACCACCAGGAAAGTCCCTGAAATAGTTGTTGACTCCTAACCCTGTCCTTTCACACTGCTTTATATTTTTGTAAATCTAACATGAGCATTAGTTTAAAACACTAAAACAATATAGAGAAATGGGAAGAAGTTAGGAAAAACCATGCAAGATCCACTACCCAGAAATAACCTTCTATTAAACATAAGATGTTCCAAAGAATAGCAAGGAGAGATAAGAAAGCCTTCCTCGTGATCAGTGCAAAGAAATAGAGGAAAACAACAGAATGGGAAAGACTAGAGATCTCTTCAAGAAAATTAGAGAAACCAAGGGAACATTTCATGCAAACATGGGCTTGATAAAGGACCGAAATGGTTTGGACCTAACAGAAGCAGAAGATATTAAGAAGAGGTGGCAAGAATACACAGAAGAACTGTACAAAAAAGATCTTCACAACCCAGATAATCACGATGGTGTGATCACTCACCTAGAGCCAGACATTCTGGAATGTGAAGTCAAGTGGGCCTTGGAAAGCATCACTATAAACAAAGCTAGTGGAGGTGATGGAATTCCAATTGAACTATTTCAAATCCTGCAAGATGATGCTGTGAAAGTGCTGCACTCAATATGCCAGCAAATTTGGAAAACTCAGCAGTGGCCCCAGGACTGGAAAAGGTCAGTTTTCATTCCAATCCCAAAGAAAGGCAATGCCAAAGAATGCTCAAACTACTGCACAATTGCACTCATCTCACACACTAGTAAAGTAATGCTCAAAATTCTCCCAAGCTAGGCTTCAGCAATATGTGAACAGTGAACTTCCAGATGTTCAAGCTGATTTTAGAAAAGGCAGAGGAACCAGAGATCAAATTGCCAACAACCTCTAGATCATTGAAAAAGCAAGAGAGTTCCAGAAAAACATCTATTTCTGCTTTATTGACTATGCCAAAGCCTTTGACTGTATGGATCACAATAAACTGGAAAATTCTGAAAGAGATGGGAATACCAGACCACCTGACCTGCCTCTTGAGAAACCTGTATGCAGGTCAGGAAGCAACAGTTAGAACTGGACATGGAACAACAGACTGGTTCCAAATAGGAAAAGGAGTACGTCAAGGCTGTATATTGTCACCCTGCTTATTTAACTTGTATGCAGAGTACATCATGAGAAACGCTGGGCAGGAAGAAGCACAAGCTGGAATCAAGATTGCTGGGAGAAATATCAATAACCTCAGATATGCAGATGACACCAGCCTTATGGCAGAAAGTGAAGAGGAACTCAAAAGCCTCTTGATGAAAGTGAAAGAGAAGAGTGAAAAAGTTGCCTTAAAGCTAAACATTCAGAAAACGAAGATCATGGCATCCAGTCCCCTCATTTCATGGGAAATAGATGGGGAAACAGTGTCAGATTTTATTTTGGGGGCTCCAAAATCACTGCAGATGGTGACTGCAGCCATGAAATTAAAAGACGCTTATTCCTTGGAAGGAAAATTATGACCAACCCAGATAGCATATTCAAAAGCACAGACATTACTTTGCCAACAAAGGTTCGTCTAGTCAAGGCTATGGTTTTTCCAGTGGTCATGTATGGATGTGAGATTTGGACTGTGAAGAAGGCTGAGCGCCGAAGAATTGATGCTTTTGAACTGTGGTGTTGGAGAGGACTCTTGAGAGTCCCTTGGACTGCAAGGAGATCCAACCAGTCCATTCTTAAGGAGATCAGTCCTGGGATTTCTTTGGAAGGAATGATGCTAAAGCTGAAACTCCAGTACTTTGGCCACCTCATGCGAAGAGTTGACTCATTGGAAAAGACCCTGATGCTGGGAGGGATTGGGGGCAGGAGGAGAAGGGGATGACAGAGGATGAGATGGCTGGATGGCATCACTGACTCGATGGCCATGAGTCTTAGTGAACTCCGGGAGTTGTTGATCGACAGGGAGGCCTGGTGTGCTGCAATTCATGGGGTCGCAAAGAGTCGGACATGACTGAGTGACTGAACTGAACTGAACTGAAATGTAAGATGTTAATGAGCTTCATTCTAGATATTTCTCCATGGATGAAGACCTGTGTTCATAATTTACATTAGTGGGGTTTTATGGTATTTCAGATGGTAAAGAGTCTGCCTGCAATGCAGGAGACCCAGCAGTCTATATCATATATATAAGAAATATATATGAACTGATAAATTCTTTAGTGATCTCGGTAATTAGAGCAGCAGATATCTTCATTTTGCACTGAAAAGACAACTGAATGGTCCTGCTGTTCCTGTATGTTTCTGAAACTGGTACTATTAGGAGATTACTACATAGAAACTAAAGAGTTTGATTGAGACTGTCGTATCTGAGCATATCCCATGCTAAAATATTTTACAGATAATTAAAGCTTTTGTCCTGTAGACGTATCATCCTATCTGGAAGAATTCAGAGATGAGTGCTCAGGTCAGTGATGTTTAAGAGCCATTCATTCTCCATGTTTTATTCTAGTACGAATTGATAATATTTGTTGTCTAGTTTTAAAGGTTCTATTCCTATGAAGACATGTAGAAATTTGGGGTAGTACACCATAGGAGTATTTTGATATATGTACTTTAGTATATGTGCTTCCCTAGTGGCTCAGACAGTAAACAATCTGCCTGCAGTGCTGGAGACCCAGGTTCTA
Source organism: Bos javanicus (assembly GCF_032452875.1). NCBI lineage: Eukaryota > Metazoa > Chordata > Mammalia > Artiodactyla > Bovidae > Bos > Bos javanicus. The sequence continues at coordinate 44,591,764 of NC_083868.1, forward strand.
TCCCCACGTCAGGAAGATCCCCTGGAGAAGGGAATGGTTATCCACTCCAGTATTCTTGCCTGGAGAATTTCATGGACAGAGAAGCCTGGCAGGCTTTGTGTCCATGGGATCACAGAGTCAGACATGATGGAAGCAACTTAGCATGCACGCACACACACACGCTCTTTAATTGTGTAAAAGTAAAAATATTACCTTTTCTTTGTTGTGCTTTTTTTCTTATGCCAGTCATGCTTATTATACATTTTGCAGCCACCAATTTAATCTGAGGCCTTGTTTTATGAGTGAGTACAAATTTTTGTTCAGGTGATTTTTAAAACTATTTTGAACCATTAAATTGTTTAACCATGGAACTATCCAGACTACCACTCATTTGTATGATTCTGTAATGCCATATGTAGTATTTCATAGAAAGATCCATTCTCGTTTTTCAAAAATGTGCTTATAAAATTTGTGATGACAATTGAACAACCCAACCCTATGAAATGGTAATTTATGCAGCAATAAAAAGATAAATAAATCCATGTAATGTTGGCTTGCAGCTGAAGGCAGCTGTGTTAAGCATGTTTTTTAGTCTCTTACATCAAAGTAATACAGACAGTGCTGTTTGAGAATGTGTAGGGAGGATGTCTTTGAAGTACCCCCATATTAGCCGAGCTTTTGTACCCACTCTACAAATATGAGGGAATTCATTGTTCTGTGTCCATGAGGAATGAAAACCACAATAATGAACTTAGTCAAAAATGCCTTTCCGATGGGTCAAAACCTTTTTTTACAGCAATTGCGTTTAAAGACTTTTGAAAATAATTTCTCAAGGATATTTTTCTCTGACTTCTCTGAGTTACTGAAGTAGCCAAGAAAAATTTCTCTAGTATTGATACAGAGAAATTGAAGCATCCCATCATTCACCTACAATCTCCATTATCAACTGTTCAAACCAGTGGGATCCTATAGTAGTTACTGAGAAAAGTAAAATCAGAGGATGAAAGTAAGGGAGAAGAGACCATCTGATGGAATAATTTCAGAATGTAGAATAACTTGCCAAAAGAAGTAAGAATGTGGATTTGGTCTGAACAGGCTGGAAGAAGGCCAGAAAGGGAAAAATTCCTGTACTACATGATATAAATCAGTTACCTAATAGATTTTCTTTTTTGTTTTGTTTTCTGTGATATGTTAATCAGAAGGAAAAAGATATGTGTGTGTGTGTGTGTGTGTGTGTGTGTGTGTTCAGGTATAAAGCACGGGGAGACATAAAACTGAGTTCTACCAAATGTTGAGATATAATATGATTGATCCATACTACTGGAAGTATATCACAAATTGACTTAAGCAGATTTTTATATACATATATAGTGAAATTGGAATGTGATTGTTTGGGAGCCAAAAATGCATTCTTTGAGTGCAATTTTACTAGTAGCAATTCATTTATTTATTATGTAGGATGTCTTGTCAAACCAAATTAAAGGTTATATTTTGTCCTCTCCACAAGTAATCTAGAGCCAAGAATGAAAACCACATAATATATTTTTAGGATTAAACCATTTATTACTGATAGATAATGGCAGAGCAGAAACAGAAGGCACCAGTTAGTCTGCATTAGCTCATGAGCCCTGGATAACTTTTTTGTGAACTCTAAAGGTTTGTGAAATTCTATCACTTGCATTAACTTTCTTACAACTTTCTGATGTGGTCAGTTGTCCTCTATCCCTGGTCACTGCAAGGGGCTTCTATTCTCAGGGTGTTTGCCAAGAATTTCCTCCTTTGGGTGTGTTTTAGAAAGAATAAGTCTCCTCTCTGGCCAACCATTTTAACCACTATGGGGGCAGAATCGCAGTGTGTCGAAAGGAAAGGCTTGTGTAGTAGTAACAGAAAAACCTATTTTCTACTCAGTATCCTGCCTGATTGAGAAGCTAAGTTAAAGTCATATACAGCTAATATTTATTTATTGAAGACCTTCTGTGCTGCCAAGTACCAGCCCAAGGCATAGTATACAGAATAAATACTGAAGTGAAAGTAGCTCAGCCGTGTCTGACTCTTTGCAAGCCCATGGACTATACGATCCATGGAATTCTCTAGGCCAGAACACCAGAGTGGGTAGCCTTTCCCTTCTCCAGGGGATCTTCCCTACCCAGGGATTGAACCCAGGTCTCCTGCACTGCAGGCAGATTCTTTACCAGCTGAGCCACCAGGGAAGCATAAATACTGAAATCATCTCTTAATTCAGTGTGCATATGAAATAACACATTTTGATCTGGGTGCCATATTTTAAATGGTATATTAACAAGCCAGTGACCACAGTGATAGGGAATTTGTATAGCCAGGATTCTAGAGTGAAATAAACTGAGGGGTTTGATTGTGGAAGAAAAAAATTAGTGGGAACAAAATAAATCTTGTTAAATATAAATATTTAAGGCGTTTGCCACAAGGAAGGTATAGGGAAGTGAGAATGCAGGACATATATGTAGTTAGAAATAGCATATTCAATGCCTTTTTCTTTGTAAAACATGGACTGCCAAAATTAAACTCAGCAAGACTTGGGTTAATTGGATTAGAGAGAGAGTTGAGTGACAAGTCCTAGTGGGGGTCATAGTTTATTTTTTTTTAAAGGTTAAGAAACACTGATTCAGAATATTTAAAGAGCTCCCAAATGGAATTGGTTGTCTAGTGATATAAGTCCCAGGAAAGTAAGCTAGCCAAACCATTCTTTTAAAGTAAGTCTGAAATTTCCCTTCAGCCTTCTGAGTGTGTCTTATAAGAAAAGCTTTGTTTCAGAGGCCATTTCTAAAGTCCTGTTGCATATATCCATGAAGCACATTGAAGACTAAAGCCATTGTGACCCCAGGACATATTTGTATCACAATGCTTTGATACTAATTGTTGTTATTATTCAGTCCCTAAAGCCGTGTCTGACTCTTTGAGACCCCATGAACTACAGCATGCCAGGCTTTCCTGTCCTTCACTGTCTCCCAGAGTTTCCTCAAACTCAGTCCCCATTGAATCACTGAATCCATCCAACCATCTTATCCTCTGTTTTCCCATTCTCCTTTTTCCCATTGTCTTTCTCAGCATCAGGGTCTTTTGATACTAATATGACCTTAATGAGATAACAGTTTGCACATAGATCTAAGTCAATAGCAAGAAATGTATTCACAAAAGAATTAATTGCTGTAAGATACTATATTCTTTTATATCTATTTTGAGTTTTGTAACAGGATACAAGGTAGAAAATTGTAATCATTTTTATTTTAATAAGAACCAAATATGCCAAATGTATTGAAATTATAAGACATACAGATAGCTTCCATCAACAGAGTGCTTGAAGGATGGTGCTTAGGCATCAGTGTGTAAGTTGATTGTGATAAATACATCTTGGATTAGGGAGTCTTTCATGAAGCTTGGTACACTAAATATATGGCCCCCTCCATTTCATAATCATAAAGACATACCATTGTAAAATAAAGAGAATAAAGATATGTGTGTGTTTGGTGGGTTTTGTTGCTTTTTAAAAAATAAAGAAGTATATCACTGGCATAGATTATTTTTAACAGCTCAGTTTAAGTGCTAATGAAGGTTCGTTTTCTAAAAATTTCTAGTGAAAGAGAATAAGAGGAGAGTAACTATGTGAGTTATAGAATTTACTTGAGGTTGGCTGATTAGTATGTTTACATTCTTTTAATGGGAAGAATTGAGATGTTAGTTTGTCGAAGAGAGAAACACAGATGGCAGATGGGGAGAGAGAGAGACTTACTAGGAAGAAATGAAGTGGTCGTGGGTATGGACCCAAGAACTCAAGCAGAGGGAGGAGAATGGGTCTTCCTCTACTTAACTGGGCATTTGGCATGGTTACTGCTAAACATCGTACAGTGCACAGAGCAACTCCTCACGAAAGAGAATTATCCATTCCAAAACACGGTTTTTAAGAAACCAAGGTTGAGAAACCCTGATCTAGTTGAGAGAGCAAGAATACACTGGGGGACTGTACAAAGGAATCTTGAGGTGCAAGAAATTCAAACTGAAGAAGCCTAAACCCTGAGGCCTTAATCTTATTAAAAACAAAGCCACAATTTTGACAAGACTAATAATTCTGTTATTAACACAAAGTCAGAATTAGTTTTGAGACCTCGGTTGTTCTCTTGATGGGTGCATGTAATAAAACTGTTTTGAAATTCCATTTTAAATTGCATGCGTATGTCCAATGAGCAAGTCAGCAAAAATGCTTTTGTTAACTTAAAAATAACACTCTAGCAGTAAAGATTTCATTAACTTGATCTGGCAAGCAATAATGTACATAGTTTTAAAATAGAGCCACCAATCTCTTATCCTGTAAGATTCATAAAAGATTTCAAGGATCCTATTCTTCTAGGTCATTAGTCTTTTTTTGAGGAATATCTATGTTTTGGTAATCAAAGTTAAAAGCTGGTACATCAGAATGCAAAGATGGGTTAATTTCATTGTTTGTCAATACATGTTTATAATAAGCTTTTTTTAAACTATTGTTCTATTGTAACAACTTTTTTTATTCCTATAATAAATGAAAAGCTAAAAGCATTGTTATGAGGCTTTTGATTTTAATCCAAACCATGTTTTCTCTTCTTTAGGAAGTCTGAAATTTCAGTCTTCTGAGTTTCTCTTGTAAGAAAAACTGTCAGTTCAGTTCTGACTGGTAGCTAGATGGTACCAATAAACAAAAATAACCCTTTCTGTTAGCTTCCTCAAAACATGGATACATAGAATTGTCTAGATTAGGTCTGTACTTTTTACAGGAACACTTGTTACATACGTATACACTTTAACTTGCACTAATGGCCAGTTGTTCACTGTAGGAACCAGTACTTCCAGTCAGTAATTTGTGCCTTAGTCCTAAATCTGGCAGGGGCCTTCATTCTCCTGGCTAAAAGCAGCTATTTTGGTTTCTATTAAAACTTGTTTCATAGTACCAAGTAATTAGAAACTTTCTGTGTTTTCAGATTTTTGTATGGGATTGTTAGAAATGTGGTGTAACTAAGATTATACCTTTAGCACAGGTACATTTTCTTGTGGATTGTGAAGGAAAAATCAGTGGTGATTTTTTTCCTCAACAAATTCTTCAATCTAACAGTGAGAATAACATTTACCTAATGATTCACAGTTTACAGAGCAGTTTCCTATGTATTATCTTGTCTGGATCTAGCAACAACTGTATGAAGTGACTGTTATTATTATACTCTTCTTGGAGATAAGTGAACTGTCAATTTAAGTGAGGCTTATGGCTCGGAGTAGGGATTCCCTGATGGCTCAGACAGTAAAATGTCTGCCCGAAATGTGGGAGACCCAGGTTCAATCCCTGGGTTGGGAAGATCCCCTGGAGAAGGAAATGGCAACCCACTCCAGTACTCTTGCCTAGAAAATTCCATGGATGGAGGAGCCTGGTGGACTACAGTCCATGGGGTCACCAAGAGTCGGACACGACTGAGCGACTTCCCTTATGGCTCGGAAGCTCACAAAGTCCAAATTGAGCCTCTGGAAATTAACAGCCAGGTGTTCTGGTTCCTGCCTTTTGGGCTCCAGTCCTGAGTTCTGCTCTGCTTTCTCAGGGACTCCAGGCCATGTGTTTGGGACTGTAGGCAATTCAGTAGGGGACAGGGGAGTGGGGGGAGGCAGGGGCGGCGAGGGGAAAAACAGGAAAATCCCCTGGTCAAGAAGAGCATCTCTTCCTATGTAATAACCTGTTTCTTCTGAAGCCCCAGTACTGCAGCACTTGTTTTGTCCGTTTCTCCAGGTGACTCCAGCTCTCAATTCCATTCATTAGTCTAAGCTGTGACCTGGTTCTCTTAGTCCTCCTGTTCCTGCATTTCACTGTTCCTGCAAGGCACTTTGCCTGTATAATGAAACATTTTTTAAATTGTGGAACTGTTACATCCAAAGCAGTTTTTTTAAATTAATATTCATCAGTTTATTCTCCTTTATATCTTTTCCTACAGAAAAATATTTAAGGTGCAAGAGTAATGAAGTTTTAATATACTAATACGATATCCATGTGTTAATATTAAAAGTTGGGCATTAATGTGAGAGAAAAGAAAGTAGAAGTAACAAACTTTCACTTGTTCAGATTTGTTTTAGCAAGACATATTATTCACAGTCAATGTTAAGATTGACTCTTTGACTCTTTGTAAAGACTGACTATGTTTCAGATAGATATAGAAACTGGGGTAGTTCTTCCCTTAGTTCTAAAGCGTCTGGCACCTTCTTGCTAGTGGAGGAATGAATTTTACTTTACAAGAGCAAAAATGCCAGTGTTTTGTATCTGAATGTAAGAAGGCTGGGTCTTAAAATCTCATAAAAGGATTACTTTTGCAATTCCTTATTTGCATTTACGTGAGAGAGAAAGAGAAGTATATTGAACTCATATTTTCTGAGTGTCCAGATGGGGCCTCCCATGTGGCTCAGTGGTAAAGAAAGTGCCTGCCAAGCAGGAGTTGTCCGTTCGATCCCTGGGTCAGGAAGATGCCCTGGAGAAGGAAATGTTAGCCCACTCCAGTATTCTTGCCTGGAGAATCCCATGGACAGAGGAACCTGATGGGCTATAGTCCATGAGGTTACAAAGAGTCTGACAGAACTTAGTGACTAAATACCAACAGCAATTATATGCCTGATACTATTGTAAGCCCTAGAAATACAGTGACAAATAAATCAGAAAGTGCCAGCCCTAATGACAGTTCCATTGGGAGGCAGGAGAAAGAGGTCAAGAGAAGAGAGAAAGGTAAAAACAGAAATAGACACAGAGTTTCCATATCAGAACTTGAACCCACAACCGCGGTGGAACTGTAGCACATCAGAGAACGTAACATTGATCTGTTCACCTACCTGCTTACTATCCCACCAGAGTTTACACTGAGAGCTGCTGCCATCACGGCAAGTGTTCTACCCCCCCCAATCCCAACCACATCTCTCAACTTCTTTATTTAGCGAACACCTATTATGTGTTCCTATAGGTTTTCACTCCTGGCTACGATTAGAATTACAACAGAATCATTTTTAAAAAATAACAATGCTTATACTCCTCTTGGGCGTCCCCGGTGGCTCAGTCAGTAAAGAATCTGCCTGCAATGCAGGAGACCCAGGTTCAATTCATGGGTCGGGAAGATCCCTTGGAGAAAGGAATGGCTACCCACTCCAGTATTCTTTCCTGGAGAATTCCATGGACAGAGAAGCCTGGCAGGCTATAGCCCTGCCAGATCGCAGAAAGTCAGACATGACTGAGCAACTTACACTTTCCCACGTACTCCTCTTAAAACCAATTAAATCAGAACTTGGAGATGATATCCTGGCATCAGTATTTCTCCAAAGCTTCCTGGTGTGATTTTGATATACAGCCAGAGTTGAGAGTGCATTTCCCATCAGGTGCTCAAAGGGAGAATAAATTTAAAAAATAAGAAGAAAAATCCACTCATGTTTATAAAAGATAATAATTCTGGAATTCATTAAGAAGGTGGGGGAGTAGACACTTATTTTTCCTCCTATTTTTATCCAGTAAATAAACATAAAAGTTATGACCATTCTAGATAGCATATTCAAAAGCAGGCACATTACTTTGCCAACAAAGGTCCATCTAGTCAAGGCTATGGTTTTTCCAGTGGTTATGTATGGATGTGAGAGTTGGTCTGTGAAGAAAGCTGAGCACCGAAGAATTGATGCTTTTGAACTGTAGTGTTAGAGAAGACTCTTGAGAGTCCCTTGGACTGCAAGGAGATCCAACCAGTCCATTCTGAAGGAGATCAGCCCTGGGATTTCTTTGGAAGGAATGATGCTAAAGCTGAAATTCCAGTACTTTGGCCACCTCATGCAAAGAGTTGACTCATTGGAAAAGTCTCTGATGCTGGGAGGGATTGGGGGCAGGAGGAGAAGGGGACGACAGAGGATGAGATGGCTGGATGACATCACTGACTCGATGGCCGTGAGTCTGAGTGAACTCCGGGAGTTGTTGATGGACAGGGAGGCCTGGTGTGCTGCAATTCATGGGGCCGCAAAGAGTCGGACATGACTGAGCGACTGAACTGAACTGAACTGATGAATGGAGGGGAGTTGGAAAAAGTATAAAGCATGCCGTTTCACTCAAGAAGCAAGAGAAGATGCTCTCATTAGCAATAAATGTAACAATATCAAATGGCTGATCTATTAATACCAATTTGTGAATTGTGATATCTACTTCAGGTCACATGCCTCTCCAAAGGCTGACAACAGGCAATGAATGTTCCCAGTGATGTTTTTAAGAATAAATAGGAATTTGTTGAAGAATATAATAATAACAGGTTTGATTTCTGGGTCAGGAAGATCCCCTGGGGAGGGGAATGACAACCCACTCCAGTATTCTTGCCTGGAGAATCCCATGGACAGAGGAACCTGGTGGACTAGTCCATGGGATCACAAAGAGCTGGACGTGACTGAGTGACTAAACTTTCACTTTCATAATAATAATTATAAATAGGAATACATTTTAGGAATATAACAATTATTTCAAGAAATATTCCTATTGTTGAAAATATATGAAGTGGTTTCACATATTATTTAATCCTCAGCAAAGACATTATTGAGAAAATGAGCCACTTGTCACTATTAAGTAACAAATTTAGTTTTTGAGCTTAAGTCTTCCAAATCCATTGTTCTTTCAAATATCCAGGGGCCTTCAGTCTTAAGTACACATCAGAATACTCAGGGAACTTTTTCAAAGTTACCAAGGACCAGCTCATCACTGGAGAAGGCAATGGCACCCCACTCCAGTACTCTTGCCTGGAGAATACCAGGGAGGGGGGAGCCTAGTGGGCTGCCAGACTCTATGGGGTCTTACAGAGTTGGACACAACTGAAGCGACTTAGCAGCAGCAGCAGCAGCAGCTCATCAGTTTTGCCTGTAATATATGGAGGGAGCAGTGGGAGATGAAGACAGGGAGGGCAGCAGGGAAATAACATAGGTGCTTGTGAGCCTTAGTGTTACCTCCTCTGAAGTAAACATTAGAATAGATGAGTTAATAGTTTAAAACTTTGTACATAGCTATGAAGCTAGAGAGTTTTTATGAAGAGATAAAATAAGGGTAGCATGAAGTAACAGAATTTTGATATCCCATAAATACCGAATGTCTGGTAACCTAAGTCACAAGTCACTCACTTATTATATAAACTTTATTAAAATGTAAATTAAATGTAATGTATCCTGAAGAAAATTGCTTTGAAAATGTGGGCTAAGGCTTTCCACATCACGAGTCAAGATCAAACTGAATAAAGTTTTTCAGACCAATCACTCCAGGTTCTTACTAGACCATAGAGTTGAAACCAGTTTTAGTCTTGTATGGAAATTAAGAATCATATTGCATTACTGAAAAGTATTTAATCAAAAAAAAGTATTTAAGCAAGATCTGTTTCTATCTGAAAAATTACTTAATTCCATAAAGTAATACTATTTGTGAAGTATAGATCTAGCCTAGATAGTCCTAGTTTAGACTAGGACTATAGATCTAAAAGTTTTTTTTTTTTTAGGTGATATTTTCTATCATGGTAGCCTATTGAAAATATCTTTAAATAAGATGAGTTTTAATTCATTTTGCGTGTGTTTAAATGTGTATGTGTACCACCACAGTCTCTAAATATATTGTATAAATGGAGAGGAAGAGCTATATTTATATACATATCAAAAGAATGTTCATCTTTTAATTAGACTTCTACCAACCATAGTTTCCAAGGGAAGTAGGGTTTATGGGTGGTGCTGCTTTTCTAGGGGAAAAGTACAGCCTATTTAAAATTTTTTGGAGTTTAGTTCTCTTGTAGATTATGTAGACCTTTTGTTAGCTTCTTATTCCTTTCATCTCCTGATTGTCTTTTGATCATATAACTTACTGAGATTTCTTTGGGCTAATTAAAGAGAGATGAAACTCAATGTTGTTAGTCTTCCTAATAATCACTTGGTATCCCATTTCTAGAAAAAGAAGGGTTCCTTCTCCTACCCACAGTGAGTTCGTTTCGTCTGTAATCTATATCCTCAATTCAATAACAGCTGATTTACTCTAAAACAGACAACTTCAAGTTGGCCTTCTCACTCATGTAGCTTCAGCCTCCCCTTTCTCCCCAACATCCTCTCAACCTAAAAACATTGCTAAGACTGTTTAATGTTAACACGTGAGCTCCCACCATACAGGTCACCTCTAGTATCCTTGTAGTCACAACTAGTAGATACCTTTTACCCTTGTTTATCTTATTTAACCTTTTAATAACATTTATTAATCATACCATATATATCATACCATATCCATCTTGAATTAATTCTTCCCTTGTCCTCTGTGACTTCTTTTGCTCCTGTTTTCTGCCTACTCCTATGTCTGCTTTTTCTCAAGTCCCTTTGGTGGCTCATCTTCTTCTGTCCATCTCATAAATGTCCATACTTCCCAGAGTTTTATTCCCAGCTCTCTTGCTTTGCATTTAGTCCCTGGATAACTTTGTTCATTTTTGGCTTCAGTCAGTGGTATGTTAGTGCCAGTTTGGAAGAACCAGTTGTGCACATCTCGTCTCAACTTTTTGTTCATAACCATCATCTTGGTAGTTTGAAATTGGCCCATGTGGGAGGATGTATGCCACAGAGACAGGCAAATGCTGCAAACCAAGGACGGGTAATTTTTTGTTTTATTTTCTGAGAGTTAGTTTAACAGCATACCACTGGCTTCAGCAATGACGTGTATACTGCCAGTTTCCAAACCTGTGTCTCACACTTTCTGAGCTCCAGCCATTATTTCCAGCTGATTTCTGGCCAGCTTCTCTTGAATGCCCAAATGGAACTCATTATCTTCTCCCAATCCAGCGATCTCCTTCCCTAGTCCATGCTTTGGCTAACAGCCCCTACCGTTCTCCTATCATCCTTGCAGAAAGCCAGAACTTCTGCATCTATTTGATATATGGATGTCTCCACCATGTCTCACAGAAGATTTAGTTAACTCAACAATATGTATATAGGACAAGACAGAATAATTTCTCTCACAGTGGTAGTAAAGGAGGGGATCTGGGCAAAAGAGAAATAAGGACAAGAAAAATAGATGAACTCAGAAGTGAGATAGGTATACAGAACACATGCCATGAAGTCCAGCCAGCTACATCCAGCCAGTTAGTTCAACATCCTGAATTGCTTTGGCTTCTTCTTTGCCAGCAAGGCAATATCACAGCCTCTCTATTCACCCTCCCTGCCCCAAACTTACTGCTTTCCCAGCCTCCCATTCACTTCTCACAGTGCTTCCAGAGAAATGATTTTTAAAATCAAATCTGATTCCACCACACCATCTTTCCCTTCACCTTAGAAACTTACAGTAGTTCTCCACTGCCTTTGGAACAAAGTCCAAACACACATTGAGAGGAAGCCTCTGCTAGGAGATTTTTGGTTTATCCTTTAAGATTTTTCTCAGACATCACTCCTCTGTGAAGCCTTCCCTGGTTCCCATAGGCAGTTCTTCCACTGTATGTATGTCTATATTGTATAATCTGATTTGATCACACCTGTGTGTGTATATACACACATGTATGTATGTATGTATACACACACACACAGACACACACACACACACACTGGATTCAATCCATAGTTGTTGAATGCCTACTTTATGCTGTGAATTATATTTAGCATTAAGAATGCAGAATAAGACAGCCCTTGTTTTTTTAAAGACCTCTAGCTGAGAAAAAATAAGCAAATTATAGAAAGTATGTTAAGTTTTGCATTGTAGAAGAGAAATTACAGGGAGGAAGAAATAACAGGGAGGAAGAATCGAAACACTGTCTCATAGCACATGTTACAATTTTTTGTGATTATTACTTATGTTTCCCAGTGGAACACAAGGCATGCATATCCCATACATCACAGTGGGAAGTACAGAGTGGGTGTGCAATGGTAGGTATATGCTGGATGGATCGATGGATAGGTGAATGAAAGGAAATTGCAACAGCTGCCTGAAATTAATGAGATGATGATCAATTTCCCGTGATCCTTACCCTCCGTGTCATTTGTTACCAAATTCATTGAGAGTTAGGTGAATAGGGGTGTATGAATATGAGAATGTGTCTGTCCTAACACTCTATAGGGTAAATATTTGCCACAGGAACTTCTTTTTTGTGGTTCAGCCAGTTATGCATCTGTTAGGCTTCAGGGAGGGGCTCAGGGCCTAGCCTTTTCAGTTAGCCCTTTGCTAAATACATCAAAGTCTGTCACTTGATGGTTCATTTGCTGTACAGTTTGCCAGAGGCCCAGGCGAAAGGTCCCAATTAAAAGATCTATGTGTTTCTGTGGTCTCTTGCTCAGTGTAAGGGGAGAATCCCCAGGCCTTCATCACATCACTGAACAATGCATCCAGTTAATCTTGTTAGATTAAAACAAAACAGAAAAAACCCCACACCATTCTAAAAGTTAACAGTTCAGTTTCACCCATACTGTTGTTCCCTCTAATCTCTGAAGGCCTCTGTTCATGCTGACATAGAAGTGTCTAGACTCTAGAACAGCAATTCTCAGTCCTGGCTTTAAAAAAAGGCAAAGCGATACCTGACCCTACCTCCAGAGAGTTACTGGTCTGCAGCAGTGCCTGGGCATCAGTATTTTTTGAAAGTGCCCCAGTTGCTTTTAATGTTTAACCAGAATTTGGCATATGGTTCAGGCCAGAAAATCTAACACTTAGCTTGGAGTTTACCTCACATGACTGCTTCCTCCTTATCCTTCAGCTCTCTACCTAAGTGTCAGCTTTTCTGTGGGCCTCCTCCCTTACCCTGTGGCTTAGGACATTTACCGTAATCTGAAAATAACTTATGTATTTATGGATTTTTTTGTTTATCATCTGGCCCTGTTGCTAAGTTATGAACTTCCTGAGATATTTATTGGCATCTACTGTTAGAAGAGAGTCACAGCTGGCCTTCGATGTGGCCAGTCGATGATATAAGTTGCAATGCCAAAGATTACCCACTGTGACCACTTCTTTATAAAAGAACAACAAAACACCTTTTTATTCACTAAGTAGTACATAGTTGTTACAAATTCAAGCAGCACTGCTAAAAGTGAAACTTCTAACCCCCATTCTCCAGGAGTAACCATTGTTTATAGTTTAGTGTTTATCATTTAAAGTATTTTATAATATATACACAAATAATATACAAGCTGGATAAACAGAACTGAACACTTTAAAAAATGTATTACTCAGTAACTGTGATATATGTAAACATGTAGTTAAAGCCTGGAGTTGCCCTTTGGCAAGACACCTGTCAGGGTAACGATGATTTTGTAAAAACGAAAAACCTAAGTTACTGAATGATTGAAAGTGTTCAGTTTATCTTGATTCACCTTGTTTTTTACACACACACACACACTTCCTGAAAATGAGTTCTTACTGTACCTACTAATAATGAAGTTTATTTTAGAAATGAGTTCTCCCAAAATGGAGGCTTAGGTTTAAATTATTTTAAGGGTGGTAAGTTTGGTAGTACTTCCTCAGTTTATCACAGTTTAGCTCTTTGGAAACATACTGGTTCAAGGATCAGTGAACCATGCAGCCTAAGTCTAACCCTTCGCCTGTGTTTATGAATAATGAACTGTGCTCATGCATTTACGTATCATGTATAGCTGCTTCTGTGCTATAATGGTAGAGGTGAGTATTGTGACAGAAATCACAGAACCCACAAAATCTAAAATATTTATTGTCTGGTTCTTTGGGGGGAGAGTTGGTTGATTTCTGCCCCAGTTGATTAAAAATATTATACAATCAGGAGACAATCAGAATAAGCCACGGGAGCCCAGTGTGTAAGAATGTGTGGATGGTTCTGAGGTTTTACTCATTTCTACTTAAAAAAGAATTGACTGTATATGTCTGCTTTCTGTAGCAAAGAAGTCTGCCAGAGGATGGGTGAGTGATAGGATAGGAAAAGGATTAGGAGGCATGTTCTGTCTAGCTGGGTCCCATTTTCCTGTCAGGCAGGTCACATCTTCTCCTTTCCTATTCTCTCCCCTCCCGAGGAGAACAGTACTTGTTGCAGATGCGCCCAAGGTTTTCAAAATACCTGTAGGTTGGATCCTTTGAATTTAAACCAGTCTGCCCTGTCTTTGCTGCCAAGCTTCATAAATCATTTGGCTGAACAATTAAAGGGCTGGGTGCTTTGTTGAATGCTGCTCCAGGTGCAGCGACCCGCCCCCGACCCCAGCCACTCAGCATACAAGGTAGGGGACCCCACACAGTGTTGGCTGTGAGGGAAGGTCTTCGGTTTTTATCCTTCGCTGAGCTTGTCTGTTTTCCCCAGTATCAAGTTTGTTGAAATGCTCCTCTCTGGAGATTCCATTGAAAATCTTGCAGTGATAGGTCTTAAAGTGTTTGCACTGGTCAGTTTGGAAAGATGCGGCACCATGACAGATTTAAGCATTATGGTGGGACAGGCTTACCAGGTCTTCCTGGTCTCTAATGAGTGCCTCCTTTGGACTGGTGGTATGTGAACTTACAAACTGATAACTCTTGACTAAGTCTTGTACATACTGGCCCTGCATTTGGTTTAGAGTTAGGGTTATAACATCTCTCTTAAATTTGGAAGCTAGACTGCCTATTTTGTACCCGTTTCTTGTTTGCATCCCTTGTGACTCTTCTTTTCTGTTTAAACCATTGCCCCTACAGAAAAGTAGGTATTAATGCATTATATCCCCTGAGGAGCATTTACTTTTACACTTATGTGATTTAGAGGACTTCCCTAGTAGCTCAGCTGGTAAAGAATCCACCTGCAATGCAGGTAAGCCTGGTTCCATTCCTGGGTCGGGAAGATCCCCTTGAGAAGGGATAGGCTACCCACACCAGTGTTCTTGGGCTTCCCTGCTGGCTCATATGATAAAGAATCTGCCTGAAATGTGGGAGACAGGGTTTGATTGCTGGGTTGGGAAGATCCCCTGGAGGAGGGCATGGCAACCCACTCCAGTATTCTTGTCTGGAGAATTCCCTGCCAGGCTCCTCTGCTCATGGGGTCACAAAGAGTTGGACACAACTGAGCACATTTCTTCAGGTATGAACATTCATATTTTCTGAACCACCAGTTCCTGCCCACCAGTTTTTCTGTGCTTAAACAAGGTTTGTACATAGCTACCTGCTCTTTCAGTATTTCAGAATGGTGATGGAGGTAGCCAAATATTTGAATGACCTGTCTGGCTGAGAACAAATAAAGCTGACATACAGCTAAATGTTTATCTGCCTATTGTATGGGTGTTGATTGGCCTGGATTTTTAATGATGAAATCACAGAACTGGGAGGGACCTTGATGATCATCTAATTGTACAGATGTGGAAAGGGCCTATAGACGTGGAGTGACTTGTCTGAAATGATCAAGCCTAGTCCTTGAGGTCTTCAGACCAGATGGCTTAACCTGTAGTTACACATCCCACCCATAAGACTTCCCCTCTAAAGCATGATTTAAACAAAAGGAAATGCCAGAAGCTTTAGCTTGGGTTCATATTGCTCTCCATGATGAGTATGTGTGTGTTCTAAGGCTCTTTCTACTGTCTGCAAATCAGACATTCTTGCTAGGTTGCATCAGAGTCCAGGCGACATGATTGATGAAGAAAGAGCAAAGAAGGGATGACGTTATGGCTCATGCAGCATTTACCTGAGAATTATCTTTAGCTGTGTACTGCTCCGTGTCCGTGTGACTCATGTACTGAGGCACTGCCATCCCTATTCAGCACTGTAGCCTCACACTTACCTCACCCTATGTTTCTCTCCTTTTCTTGCCAAATCTGATTAGAAGCACTTTTGTTTTGAGCCCATGTTTATGAAGCCTTAACTGGACTTGTACTGATGACCATGTGGAGAAGAGAAAAGAATGTTCGAATAGGAAAATTACATATTGACTTGGTCAGATCAGCTTGATATCTCAAAATGGACCGTTAAATACTTACATAGTACTTAACTATGTGCCCCATAATGTTGATGCTAATGGTTTTCTTCCTTAGATGGCTATTTTGTCTCTCAGCTTCAGTTCAACAGATTCACAGTGAACAAACCCAAAGCAAGTACCTACCTGTGTTAGTGACTATGATGCATACTTTACGCTTTTTCTTGTAGACCTCAAAGCAGTTACTACTTGTACTCGGATTAGAGGTGAGGACGCTGGCCCAGTTCAACTAATGTGTGTCAGAATTGGGATTGGAATCCTGGTCTCTTGACACCAAATATAATACTTTTTCTGCTACATAACAAATGACTTTGATTTATGTAATCAAAAAAATTTTTTACCAGAAAAATATCCATTTCTGTCTGGTTGATATTCATACTTGATCTGGTACCCACCCCTGTTCGTTTTCCTTGGGATACTAGAAGTCAAGAGAGTAGGCATGTGTATATTTACCAAAATAACCAGCCAAACTCAAGTCATTTGGTGGCGTTGTAGCATACAAACATTAAATTTGCATGGATTCAACTACACCTGCTCAGCAAATGAATATAAAAAGAGGAGGAATAATAATTTACATTTTGCAGACGAGTCTACCCAGGTATAAGTTACATTCAATGAGTCTATGCCCAGGAGTGAACCTGAGATGTATATTGTTTTTTCTCAGTCCGTGTCTGTTCCCATGTTCTCTCTCAGGGTGAGTATCTTGCCTTGCTCAGTGGCCTGTTTGGTATAGCCTGCATCTTAAATACAAGCCAACTATTCCATCTTGTAGTCAACCAAAGGCATAATAATCTGTACCAATGCAGAAGGAAAAACCCACCTGGATGGGGCCTACTGAGAGACTTCCAGCATGGGGCCTTCCTAGGGTATTTTCAAAGTAATTTTGACACAACTTGTTTGTTTTTGTTTTTTGTTTTTTTCCTTACATATTCTTTTAAAAGCCCAAACCCCAAGTAAAATGCAACTCCTCTAGGTTGACACTGGCTTGCATATAATCAGGCAGGGAATTTTTCTTTAGGTTGAACTGAAACTGTCTTGGGCTCTTCAACATTGTACATATTGGTGGCTAAATGTATGTTTCATTTTTTGTGTGTTGTGCCAGGTTGGGAGGATTAATACCAAACAGATCAGATGCTCACTATGTCCATGAAAGAACTGTGTTGTCAAGAGAATTTTGTCATCACTGAAACCAAGGGAAGAGAATCAATGGAAGGAAAAGTATGATAGGGTCACTCAACCCAGTGGTGGAGAGAGAATTAAGAAAAATCCACTGAATTCAGCCACTGGTTTGAGAGAGTCATTGTGATCAGCCATAAGGTCAGAAGCAAGATACAAGGAGTTATTGTTGTTTAGTCACGAAGTAGTATCCGACTCTTTTGCACCTCCTTGGACTGTAGCCCACCAGGCTCCTCTGTCCATGGGATTTCCCAGGTAAGGATACTGGAGTGGATTGCCATTTGCTCTTCCAGGGTATCTTCCCAACCCAGGGATCGAACCCACATCCCCTGCATTGGCAGGCGGATTGTTTACCACTGAGCCACCAGGGAAGCACAAGGAGTTAAACATCATCTAACAGTAGGTCAAAGTAGTCAGCAAGATATGACTCCGACACTATGGCTCAGCAGTAAGTCAGGGCACAGGGTCACAGAACTGAGGACATGAGTTGGTGACAGTAGTACCTAAAATATAGGGTTTGGAGGTTAAAAGCAGAAGCACATGGTATCCTCAAGAAGAATTCTGGCTTCTGAGTTTATCTGAGATTCCCCGTGTACTGCTGGTGGGCAGGCACTGACCTCTGAGGGAGTAGAGGCAGGAGAGTTTTTGGTGTGTACTGACAAGCAGCTTCTCATAGCTTTGTACCCCCTGCACTTTGGATCTCACACAATTGCTTTTCTAAGTAGTTAGGTTCCAATTTGCTTGCAATTTGAGAAATCAAAGCTAGCTGTGCAAGGCTCTCTGTGGGTTAGGGAAAAGGGTGCCAGAATGCAGCATACACAGCTGGAGAGCCAGTAAAGGTTCAGCTCTCGTGAATAAAAAACCAACTCATTCATAATACCAAACCTCATCACATTCAAGGAAGTGAAGTTAAAATGGGGACACCTCCCTTTCTTTCCTGTGTTTGTGCAGCTAATAGCACCTTGCATTGTTAAAAGTGAAATCTTGTTGTTGATCATTTTCTTTCTCTGATTGCTCACTTTGTATTTTTGACTTACTGCTCTGTGTGGACTATAGGAGATTGCTTGCTTGACTACTGCCCCTAAGAAACAGGCTGCCTTGGAAAAGTTGAAGCTGGGAGGCTAGGATGCCCCAATTAGGACAGGGTCTCTGGGGGCCCCTCCACCCCCCACTGTGTGTATGAGAATCTCTTTGGCTGCTTATTAAAAATGTAGATTCCAGGGTTCTACTCTAGAGCAACTAAATATAAATCCATGATCAGATGTGCCTCAAGAATATGCATTTAATAAGTGCCCCTGAGGATTCCTATGAAGCCTAAAATGTAAGAACAACTGACCTAGGAAATATATTCCTAAATTCTTAAAAAGTAACATTTTAACAGATTGAATTCTCATTACTCTAAAGTTAAATTTTATTAATATAAAAATATACTCAGGCATATTTGTTTCAATGGAAATTTATAAACGTCTTTGAAACTCTTTAAGAGAAAAATGTTAATACAAACTACATGTAAAATGTTAGCAGTAGTAATAAATTAAACATGTGAGTATGAAGAAAAGAAGATTGTTGTGAATTCACAAAGACTGTATGTTTTGTAAAATTTCTGTCTTTTCCCAAGAAGGGGAAGAGGTGAAAGGAGGGAAGAACACAGGGAGAAGCTTTCCTTAGCTTTGAAGATCCCAATTCTTTGTTCTTCTTGCTCTAAA
Source organism: Bos javanicus (assembly GCF_032452875.1). Taxonomy (NCBI): domain Eukaryota; kingdom Metazoa; phylum Chordata; class Mammalia; order Artiodactyla; family Bovidae; genus Bos; species Bos javanicus. The sequence continues at coordinate 44,610,551 of NC_083868.1, forward strand.
GTACAGCTGCTTCCTACTCATAGCCAGCTGTGTTCCATTCATCCCCACCTCCGCTACTGCTTTTTCAACCCTAATACACCAGAACTAGAGGGGGTAATACTGGAAAAGAGAAAAGCAGTTTGATAGGAAATAGAATTGAAGTTGTATAAGTTATGGAAAGGAGGGAAAACAAGATTTCTAGTTTCTAAAAATACTTGAAACCTTACGCCAGAAAGCCCTTAGCCCTAGCTCTTTGGATAAAACCATTTGTTGTGGTTATAAACTATGTGGGATGTAGGCGCTTTGGGGAAGTATAGGGGTAGCTGCTGCTGCTACTGCTAAGTCGCTTCAGTCGTGTCCGATTCTGTGCAACCCCATAGATGGCAGCCCACCAGGCTCCCCTTCCTTGGGATTCTCCAGGCAAGAACACTGGAGTGGGTTGCCATTTCCTTTTCCAATGCATGAAAGTGAAAAGTGAAAGTGAAGTCGTTCAGTCGTGTCCAACTCTTAGCAACCCCGTGGACTGCAGGTTCCTCCGTCCTTGGGATTCTCCAGGCAAGAGTACTGGAGTGGGGTGCCATTGCAGCAATAAGAAAGACTGGCTCCAAATCCACTGCTCCTGTTGATAGCCTCAGAAACTAACCCAAACTAATCTCTTCCTCAGCCCTCCTTGGTTCTTTGGCTCTTATTTAAATTTTGTTTTTGTTGTCTTTGATTGTTACCTTTGTATAAGTCATTTCCCTAAATAATCTCAAAGTTTCTTCAAATTATATAGCTCCTTTGAGAACATTCAGCAGCACACTCCTTTCCTCCTTCCTTGTAATCAACATCCCTACTACCCACAGATTGGTCAGTTTGAGTCCCTCCTTTCACCCCTTTTCAGGGAGTGATCATCTGCAATTTTCTGCTTTAAAGGCTTCTTTTAAAATAATATTTATTCTACATAGTCATGGCATCCATCATCCAAATTCCAGACATTTTAGTTTTACCCTTTTAATTTTATATTATTAAAACTTGGCTTTGGAATGATGAGAATTCAGCTTGTTTATCTTATAATTTCTCTTCCCGTAAGAAAATTCCAACTTTAAATGCACTCAACCCTTAGCATGGTAACTCCTAGAATTTGCTACTTAAGCGAAGAAATTAAAGCTAAGAGCAAGTGTTCCTGACTCTGTTTAGCATCAGATAATCAAATTAATAATTGCAGCATGTCAGCCAAAGTGAGCAAGTGTTCTTCATAGGTAGAACCGTGATGCATTGTCTTGAGCTGTTTGATTACTAAACCTCTGCAAGCTGTTAAAATTGAACTCTAATGTGCATTGTAAGAAGCAGAACAAAACACAAACTTGTTTTTAAAGTATTTTTGTCTCGTCTTATTTTATGTACTCTTTGTTCATAACCTGAGCACAATTATCTTAATTACTTTTTTAGTATTTACTGACTTTCTCAGTGCCTTAGCTAGTATTTTTTCATATAAAGTTTATACCATCTTGTGGCTTATAATTTTCTCTGACTCGCTATGTTTCTCGTGTCCTTGGCATCCATTATCCTATTGTCAGATGCTTGTAATGGGAAGAAAAGAAGAAATCACCTGTTGTTTTCTGCTCTAAAGGCTTTATTACTTTTCCTGTTTTTATCTTCATGACTATGGGAGTCAATCATTTGGGTTTCTTAGGTTTAGCCTTTTTATCTTTGCTTACCAAAATCAAAATATCTTATTGCCTGAGATTTTCATTTGACTAGAAGACCATGGAGAGTAGACTGACTTGCCCACAGAGAAATTTTAGCTGTATTCACTGATCCATTTTGTATGAAATACCAAATTCTGAAAATTTATGCTTATACATCTCCCACCATAAAAAGTTGGTACAATGAGACAAATCAAATTATGAAGGAAGCAAAAATCCAGTCAGGAGAAACTAATGAGAGCTCCAGTATGCAATGCAGGAAGGAGTTAGGGACAAATATACTTAGTTGGATGGCTGAAGCACAGTAAGCCTAGAATTGACCCACAATATATACAGATTTTGCTCCAGTTGCAGGGCTTCCTTGGTGGCTCAGACAGTAAAGAACCTGCCTGCAATACAGGATACCTGGGTTCAATCCCTGGGTTGGAAAGATCCCCTGGAGAAGGGAATGGCTACCCACTCCAGTATTCTTGCCTGGAGAATTCCATGGACAGAGGAGCCTGGCAGCCTACAGTACATGGGATGGAAAAGAGTCAGACACAACCGAGCGATACACAAGGCCAACCTCTAAGTACTTTAAATCAGACCAGTTCTTCACTGAGGGAAGCTAGAGTGTCCTACAGGCAAAATGGACCTTGTTACTTTGACAGCCACCATGATGACTTGTCATACAGGGCTGACAGGAGACGTATGAGTCGTCTGGGAGCAGTAGGAAGTTGGCAAGAGCTGACCACTGAGGGAATAGAGGCAGATATCAAATCGTATCTATTGGTAAGCAGATTCTTATGACCCCCACCCATTGGTTACTACATACTGTGGGTTAATTGGTTTTATAAGTAGTTAAGTTCTTATTTTCTTACAGTTTCAGAAACTGAGGCTTCCCTGGGACTTCGGAGTTAGAGTTGATTTTCCTAGCACAACCTTGCCCTATATACAGGGTGTTGCCCTTCTCATCCACTAACCTAGCATAATATTTTCCACCTTCCTAATCTTTGTACTAACATAATTGCAATAAATTGCTGCTGCTCTTGAAGATAATCTCTCTTCTCACATCTGGGTTTAAGTCTTTCTTTAAGTAAAGCTACTTAAGCAATGGGGAGGAAAGAGCTTTTCCATAAAGTTAAGGTCTTTCCTGATAAAGGTAACTACTCCACCCCTCCTTCCCAGTTAGATCCCCTGCCAGCAATAGCATAGACTTGAGTTAGTGCCAAATGTTTTAATGCCATAAGGACTCACTTGATAAAGGCTATGCATGGCAGAGGAAAAAACAAAATTCCCAAACTTTATTTTCAAGATTTCCATATGAGATGCAGTTAGGGCACCCTTCATCTAATAGTTACCCTGTGTTTGCCATAGTCATTGGTACCCTGCAATTCTCATTCTTCAGCTCTTCTAGAGATTAGAAATTATAGGAAGTGCTAGCCATGTCAAAATGGATGTCTACTCTAGCTACAGAGAATTTGACAGAAAGGCAAAGAAGGAACAGCTGTGAGATTAATACTGTGATCACTCCAAATAATTGTCTGTTAGACAGCAGCACTCAATGTTGTACTTCATTGTTACATTCATATTTTGTGTGTGTTTGTTAGCTTTGCCTCCCTTATTGTTACAAAGTCTAGATAGAAAAAGCGTTGTGATCTTGCACTGGCGCTTATGTTTTGCATAAAGAACTGGCGTAGCACAGAAAGTGCCAACACAAAATGAACAGTTGTTGGGTAACTGACTAGAGGAAGCAAAATGATTTCATAGATCCCTGGTTATAGGGAATATTAATTAATAATCAATACTTATAAAATATTCAGACCATTCAGAAACCTGGAACACCTACCTATAAATATAAGGAAAAGGGTTTGTTTTGTTTTTTTTTTTCTGTTTAGCTGACAGTGATTTCCAGATCTCATATATAATGATAGTTTTAGCCTCAACATCCACCAAACCTTTACCATAGTTGCTAATGAGTAATAGAGTTGACTGGCTTATGGTAGACTCAAAAGAAAAATAAAAAATCTGTGGCCTTTAAATATTAGGATGTCCCTGAGTGGGAGTTCAGATTGAGTGCAGGTGACTGAATTTAGCAAGACCTGTTTCAGTTTGACCACTCAGGACTTTCCCTCTTGTTTGAAGAAATTAAAGGATTTTTAACCAAACCTGCAATTTAGTTAAGAATACAAGAGTCATCTGCAGTTTATTTTTCTGTTATCCTAAAACAAAATGATGGCTGATATAAATTTCCACATAGTTAGAGCTAACGGTAGTGGTAACAATAATGATAGCATTAAAAGCAGGAACAAGATTGCCTGCCCCTGTTAGCAATGTGAGTAATCAAAGGCATTAATGGACCGTGAAAACTGGAGAGCTGGGGTGACCATGGGTCAGAGCTAACATACATAGGCAAGCACAGTATAGGGGAAACTTTCATCACCTCTGCTACACTGAGCCTTTTCTCTCGATAGAGCAAGCTCTTAATTTCCCCTGGTTGTTAATCTGGCACCTTTCATGAACATCAGTGTTCACTTTGGAAAATAAAAAAGCAAACACCCAAAACATTTAAGTGTTAAGAGGGAAAGAAAATCAACAGAGGAAATTACAGTAGCACTTGATACAGTGGCACCATTTTCTTGAGTCATACGAGGTGAAATTATTTGAAAGTGTGTAGCTTTGACAGTCTCTCTTTAAGACAGTAACCAGAAGTCTTGGGAGAGAAAGTAACATGCAGATACCGTCACAGTTTAGCTATGGCATTTATACACATATATGTCCACATTTTCAAAACTGACCTCTTAAAATATATATGAGGCAAGTGATTTGAAAGTAGATACCACTTCCTTTCTTCATTGCTTTTGCTCCCTGTTTGTCATTTCCTTTCTAACATTAATTACCGTTTCTGAAGGAATTGGTGTTTCCTGACCTGGTATACTTTCTATTTGTTTTGGATAGTCCATCAATTTAAGATAACTGCCATGTTTTTTAACTCTAGTCTATTGAGGGTTGAATACAATACTAAATGCTCACTTTCTTCTAACACTCTTGTTTTTTAGGTAAGTCATCTGATTGGAGTGACATTTCATTTGATGGAATTTTCCATTTGGTAAAGTATTACTATTTTTATCAAATGATATAAAGTTTGATTTTTGTGATTTCTCAATTTGTGTTTTCCCACTACATTGACCTTTAGAATATGCTCTGTCTTAAGGACAAAAAAATATGAGAGAGAGAGAGGGAGAGAAAGGGAGAAAAACTAGGAAATAAGTGAAAAGGCAAACAACTAAAGATTATTTCTATGTCCAAAAAAACCCCACTGTTGAAAGAAACCTACATCTTTATAGCTATTTTCATCAATTTTGCTCATTAGAACTTGAGGAATTGAGTTATTATATTTAATTGTATTTAGAAAAGATTGGGCTTACTTCAGACAATCCCATTAAGTTTTAGAGCTGTAGTTTCTTGATTGTATTTGGTGAAAATCTGACATTCCTCAAAATGTTGATCTACATCTTGGGAAAGCCATTCTGTATCATCAGAGAGCTTTTCTTTTGAATCAGAATTGTAAGTCTTCAGAATCTGTTTCATTTTAAAACATTATTATTGAGTAGAAGAAACAAACATATAATTTTAGAAGCATAAAACCAGGATCCTGTGGCACAGAGGTGACTTTCTGATTTTTCATTGTTAGTGTATAGGAATGCAAGGGATTTCTGTGTATCAATTTTATATCTCCCACTTTACTATATTCATTGATTAGCTCTAGTAATTTTCTGGTGGCATCTTTAGGGTTTTCTATGTATAGTATCATATCATCTGCAAACAGTGAGAGTTTTACTTCTTCTTTTCCAGTCTGGATTCCTTTTATTCCTTTTTCTTCTCTGATTGTTCTGGCTAGGACTTCCAAAACCATGTTGAATAATAGTGGTGAGAGTGGGCACCCTTGTTCCTGATTTTAGAGGAAATGCTTTCAGTTGTTTACCATTGAAAATAATGTTTGCTGTGGGTTTGTCGCATATGGCCTTTATTATGTTGAGCTATGTTCCTTTTATGCCTACTTTTTGGAGAGTTTTTATCATAAATGAGTGTTGAATTTTGTCAAAAACTTTCTCTGCATCTATTGAGATGATCTTATGTTTTTTTATCTTTCAATTTATGAATATGTTGTTGTTGTTTAATTGCTAAGTCATGCCCAACTCTTTGCAACCCATGGACGGCAGCATACAAGGCTTCTCTCTCCTTTACTATCTCCTGGAGTTTGCTGAAACTCATGTCCATCGAGTTGGTAATGCTATCCAACCATCTCTTCCTCTGTCATCCCCTTCTCCTTCTGCCCTTAGTCCTTCCCAGATTCAGGGTCTTTTCCAGTGAATCAGCTCTTCTCATCAGGTGGCCCAAGTATTGGAACATCAGCTTCAGATCAGTCCTTCCAATGAATATTCAGGGTTGATTTCCTTTAGGATTGCCTGGTTTGATCTCCTTGCAATCCAAGGGACTCTCAAGAGTCTTCTCCAGCACCACAATTTGAAAGCATCAGTTCTTTGGTGCTCAGCTTTCTTGATGGTCCAACTCTCACATCTGTACAAGACTACTGGAAAAACCATAGCTTTGACTACACCAACCTTTGTTGGCAACTGACTATATGGACCTTTGTCGGCAAAGTGATGTCTCTGCTTTTTAATACACTGTCTAGGTTTGTCTTAACTTTCCTTCCAAAAAGCAAGTGTCTTAATTTTATGGCTGCAGTGATTTTGGAGCCCAAGAAAAGATCTGTCACTGCTTCCACTTTTTCCCCTTCTATTTGCCATAAAGTGATGGAACTGAATGCCATGATCTTCATTTTTTGAATGTTGAGTTTTAAGCCATCTTTTTCACTCTTCTTTTTCACCCTCGTCAAGAGGCTCTTTAGCTGCTCTTCGCTTTCTGCCATTAGGGTGGTCTCATCTGCATATCTGAGGTTATTGATATTTGTCTTGGTAGTCTTGATTCTAGTTTGTGATTTATCCAGCTTGACATTTTACATGACATACTCTGCATATAAATTAAATAAGCAGGGTGACAATATACAGCCTTTATCTTACTCCTTTCCCAATTTGGAACCAGTTATTCTATGTCCGGGTCTAACTGTTGCTTCCTGACCTGCATACAGGTTTCTCAGGAAATACCTAAAATGGTCTGGTATTCCCATCTCTTTAAGAATTATCCACAGTTTGTTGTGATCCACACAGTTAAAGGCTTTGGCGTAATTAATGAATCAGAAGTAGTTGTTTTTCTGGAATTCCCTTGCTTTCTCTATGATTCAGCAAATGTTGGCAGTGTGATCTCTACCTTTTTAAAATCTAGTTGTATGTCTGGAAGTTCTCAGTTCGCATTCTGCTGAAGCCTACCTTTAAGGATTTTGAGCAATACCTTGATCGCATGTGAAATGAGCACAGTTGTGAGGTAGTTGAACATTCTTTGGCATTGCTGTTCTTTGGGATTAGAGTGAAAATACCTTTTCCAGTCTTGTGGCCACTGCTGAGTTTTCCAAATTTGCTAACATATTGAGTACAGCACTTTGACAGCATCATTTTTTTTAAGGATTTTAAGTAGCTCACCTGGATTTCTGTCACCTCCGCTAGCTTTGTTCATAGTAATGCTTCCTAAAGCCCACTTGACTTCACACTCCAGAATGTTTAGAGCTCTTGTCTAGCTCTTGAATGACTACATCATCATAGTTATCCGGATCATTAAGATCTTTTTTGTATAGTTCTTCTGTGTATTCTTGCCACATTTTCTTAATCCCTTCTGCTTCTGTTAGGTCCTTACCGTTTCTGTCCTTTATCATGCCTATTCTTACATGAAATGTTCCCTTGATATTTCTAATTTTCTTGAAGAGATCGCTAATCTTTCCCATTCTGTTGTTTTCCTTTGTTTCTTTACATTGTTCACTTAAGAAAGCTTTCTTATCTCTCTTTGCCATTCTCTGAAACTGCATTCAGTTGGGTATATCTTTCTCTTTCTCCCTTGCTTATCACTTCTCTTTTCTCAGCTATTTGTAAAGCCTCCTCAGACAACCACTTTGCCTTCTTGTATTTCTTTTTCAATTGCACTGATTGATTTGCCTGTATTAAAGAATCTTTGTAACCCTGGGATAAAGCCCACTTGATCATGATGTATGCTGTTTTTAATGTGTTGTTGGATTCTGTTTGCTAAAATTTTGTTGAGGATTTTTGCATCTGTGTTCATTAGTGATATTGGCCTGTAATGCTGGAATTTTTTAATGGAGAACTTCCCATTTTAGTCATAGCTACCTTATGTTCGGCACATATCGTATTGTGTGGATGCTTTCTCGTGTTGAGATTCTGATCATTCCCTATCAATAATCATGTACCTAAATTAGATGTGTTTTGAAAACCTGTGTGAGAGGTGAGGAGCAGGAATGGATTTAACTCAAAGCATTCAAAAAACAATTTTTAAGCAAAACCAAAATGTTGGTTGATTCTATACCTAAGTTGAATTTTAAACATCTTCATTTATCTTCTATATTTCAAAAGGATAAAATATCTAAAAATTCTGTCTGGTCCCTTTATTAGAAAGACGATTGGTAGAATTACTATCTTGTCAACCATTCATAAAGTCTGCTAGATATGAGTTGTATAAAAATAAATTAATTTCAATGCTGTTTTCCCTTTTTATTTGCTAAAAATCTCTCTGGTTTCTCATTAATGTCATTAAAAGCCTAAAACCAAGAAAATTATTTTTGCATTTCCAAAGAGATTGGTCATCCAGAGAAAATTCCAGTGTTATAACTTTAGAGAAAATCAGAAGCCTTTTGAAGAACATATGTCACTTAGTAAGGGTTAGAGCATCTGGGGATAAGAATCCTTCCTAATACTGTGAAGACTGAGAGAAGTTCTATGCTTAAAGAGGAATTCGGATTCCCCACCCCATCCCAAAGTAAGTATGCACTCCTGAGGTATACACTCAGTTCAGTTTCATCTCAGCTAAACTGCCCTCAGCAAAAAAAAGAAAAAATGCATATGGCTGATAATTATGAAATGAGTTGACATCGAGACTAAGACACCAGTGGTGGATTGATTTCTGTGTCCACTAAGCAGATTTTGGGGCTTTCCTTGTGGCTCAGCTGGTAAAGAATCCGCCTGCAATGAGGAAGACCTGGGTTTGATCCCTGGGTTGGGAAGATCCCCTGGAGAAGGGAAAGGTTACCCACTCCAGTATTCTGGCCTGGAGAATTCCATGGCCTCTATAGTCCATGGGGTCGCAAAGAGTCAGACACAACTGAGTGTCTTTCACTCCACTCCAAGCAGATTTTGATAGCAGTCCCACTTTAAGATCAATAAATTATATACAGAAAATATTTGAAATTAAATTTAATAGAAAATGGAATGACCATATTCTTTTTGTTTAGAAATAAATTCTTTCTAAACATTTGAAAAATATTTTTAAAGTATTCTCAATCTCAAGTGCATTGCTTCTAGAATTCTAATGGTCCTTGAAACTGAACACTGAGATTATTGAAGTAAAAATTGCTACAGCTATGACTGATATTAGAGAAGAGAAATGGGCTCTTAAATTCAGTGGGTCAAAGCCCCATATTTAGGGACTGTCTCCTTTTGCTCGTTTCTGTACCTATGACAGTTGTCATACTGCCAGGTCACAGTAGTCACTCACTGAGTATCTGATAGGTGAGAGGAGGTACCATAAATGTAAAATAATGTCAACCACATTAGTGGTGGTTTAGTCTCTAAGTCGTATCTAACTCTTGTGACCATGTGGGCTCCTCTGTCCATGGGATTTTCCAGGCAAGAATACTACAGTGGGTTGCCATTTCAAGAGTATGTATATTATTTTAATTGATTTAGATGAAAAATTTTCTAAAATATTGCCATTCATTTGCCTTAAAAGAACATACACTAACCATATTTAAACTTTTTTTGATAACTCAAGGTCATAGTTCAGTTTATTTCAGCTTGTGTTTATTTAGCACCTCCTATGTATGATGTCCCTCCCAGCCCCTTTTGGAAACATAGATCTTTTTACCACGATACTATACAGCTTCAGATTGCTGTGTTTTGGGACTATTGGTATGAAGACTGGCATATTCCTGTGAGGTTAACTCTCTGAACCTTCCTCACTAGTCTGTACTTCTAACCTTCTGTGACTGGGAAGCTAAAATAACCATTCATACAAATATGCATATAAATTAAGCACAGACTAAGAGGCTCTTTAATATATGTAAATTCCATGAAATTTTTAGATTGTGGTTGTTCAAGGCTCCTTTTTATGCTTTTGCTTATTTCTTGAATCTTTTGAGTTGTTTTCTGTGAAATGTTGCTATGAGTTTATGAAGCACACATTTCCTTTATTCCCTTTCTTAATAGTGCTTCTAGAAACAGATTCAGGTTTTACAACACCTTGGCCTTTGTTATCCAAGGACCAAGTGAGAATTAGTTGTGTCTAAAATATTAATCCTAGCGTTCTCTTCATATTATTATAGTCCACATCTTCCTTATGAACTATTTCATATTTCCCTGAGACTTGTTTTAAATTTAAGCTACAGTGGAGACTTTTAAGTGAATTTGTATTCATTTTTCAAATTCACATTTTGTGAGACTGTGTGTGTATATTCTTAATAAAAGCTTTTGGGGTAGAGACAAATTAGAAGTATGAGATTAACAGATACAAACTGTTGGATATAAAATAGTTAAGCAACATGGATATACTTTATATACAAGGAATTATAACTATTCCTATCTTGTAATAGCCTATACTGGAGTATAATCTACCAAAATACTGAATTACTATGCTGTACACCTGAAATGAATATAATATTATAAATCAAATACACTTCCATTTTTAAAAAGGCTCCTATAAGAGGTTCATATTGATTTTCTCCTTTGTCAAAATGATATGTCCTGAGAATATCTATCATTAAAAAGCAGTATTTACAGAATATTTTAAAAATCTTATGGCTCTGATTACCAGTTAAGCTGAAAATGAAGCAAGTTCTGGGGAAAAGTCAAACTCAGTCTGTATATTATACAGAGCTGAAAGAACTAACATGTTAGATCAGCAAGGGATTCTGAGGGTCTGACATGGTTTAGAACAATAATAAAGCTAGATGAGCTTTTTAACGTATGTTAATCATGCTGTTGCTGTTTAGTCGCTAAGTCGTGTCCAGCTCTTGCAACCACATGGACTGCAGCCCACTAGGCTCCTCTGTCCAAGGATTTCCCAGGCAAAAGTACCGGAGTGGTTTGCCATTTCCTTCTCCAGGGGATCTTCCCAATCCAGGGATTGAACCTGCATCTCCTGCATTGGCAGGTGGGTTCTTTATCACTGAGTCACCAGGGAGGCCCCCGTGTTAATCATAACGGTACTGCTATTATATCACCAGTAACTGGTAACTGTTAGTTAGCTCCTCGCATCTCCTCAGCACCTTTTTATGCTCTTTAACCCTCTGTCCTATTTGTGTGCTCAAATCTACCTGGCACCCACCTTACCATATGAGAGCAAGAAGCACCATAGTAACTAAAAAATGAAATTCCTCTATATGTACTTTGTGTTACCAGCAACATGTATACTGAGATCTTTGCTGAAGAGTCAGTTAATAAAGAAACCTGAGTCATGGGTCATCTGCCATTTTTGTATTTTGGTCTACTTAACAATTCTTTTTTCTCTGCAATTATTTCTAGATTTCTTAACTGTAATGTTTGAATGTCTCTTTCCAACCCTTTTCTATTTGAGTCTTCTCCTTTTAAATGATATAAAGGTAAACAGATGAGTGTGTAAGGGTGCCATTTATATTCTGTGGGAGTATAATCTTTTTTTTAAGCTGTTATCACAGCCTTAAAGAATAAGAAAATTTTCATCATGTTATCATCTGATTTCATGGATTCTTTTCATTTTTTTTTAATTCACTTGGAATTTATGGGTAAATCCCAGAAAGCTACACAGTGGGTTTTTGTTTTTTGTTTTTTGTTTTTGTCAGTTAGAGAAGTGGCTAGTGTGAGATTAAGGACAGGGGGAGTGTGGTACAAGGAAACTGGCTTGAGATGCCTATGTATTATATGCAGTTTTATTTTCTGAGTAATATCTCTGATCCAATAATCACCCTGGGTAACAGCCATACAGGTTTTCTTATTTCCTGGAAAGCCTTACTATAATTGAGAACTTTGCTAGCATATCATGTACCTTGTAATTTTATTTTCTGAAATCGTGGTGTTTGATGTCTTCATTTCCCCCATGCAACCTTTCAAAAACCTTGTATCCTCATATGTCTTATTTGCTCCTACACACCCTTCTCTATTTCAGACAATTCTTTGCAATTCACTTTTCTATTCTTCAAGTAAATCTTAAATCATTTGTAGATTTTCTAAAAGTGGAATTATCTCACTTAATGGTCTAGTATCGTGGCTTCTTGGTGAAAGACAACCTTACAGCCGGAAACTGTAAGTTCAGAATCTGTACAAATTTACACTAGAAAGCCAAAATATTTTCTCTTTGGTCCCTGAGTTTCCAAAGAAAGTTAGATGTCATCAGCAAAGAAACAGAATTGATTTATTAAGCTCTGCAGTATTTTGAAGGTCTGATACAGAGTTTGTGAGGCCCAACAGTTTTGGCCATTCTTTTTTGAGAGCTGCAGATGGGGTGGTATCTTTTTGCCAAGGCCTAAAAGACATAAAGATATAAATTAGAAGAGAGGAGCCTCTCTCACTAACTCTCACCAAGGAGAACATCAGATTAGAGTTGAATAGTAACTGGTAACATTTTTTGCACATAAGTTTTAAAGTGTTTTAAAACCGTTTATTTTTAATGACTCAAAACTTACTAAGTCACTAAATGGAGAAGGCAATGGCAACCCACTCCAGTAGTCTTGCCTGGAAAATCCCATGGATGGAGAAGCCTGGTAGGCTGCAGTCCATAGGGTTGCTAAGAGTCGGGCACGACTGAGCGACTTCACTTTCACTTTTCACTTTCATGCATTGGAAAAGGAAATGGCAACTCACTTTGTTGCTATTTACTTACAAAGAGCTGTTTTATTAGAAGGTAATGAATAATTTGGAGTTTTCTTCGTCTCAATATGCTCTATTTTTCAAGGCCTGTTGATTGCCTAGACCACAAATCCCAATGCAGAATTCCCCAGCTCACTGCTCTCACCTCGAAATCGAGAACACAGTCAGCCCTTTGCCATTGCTATTGCTAGGGATCAAACAAAGCTGTTAGAAGTACTTGAGTTACTGGTGACACACTCTAGAGTTCTCCTTATACATAGTAAGTTCTTTATTCTTTGGAGTTTCCAAGAAGTGGGATGTAATGTGTTTATACCCTCAACTCTATCCCTTTTGATTCATTTGTTCCTTCCAAGTTAGGTATCTCAACCACCTTTACTTCCAGAAGTAAGCTTAATGGTACACAAGATTAAGCAAGAAGCTTCAAGAGAAAAGGAACCCTTTTCCAAATTTCAGGATTGCCTCATTGCAAAGAAAATTTATAGAACATTTTGTTTTATTTGAAGAGTCTAAGTATTAGAGAAAACAAAGAGGTAGGAGAAGAGCTCTCTTGAGCTCTTGAGTTTGAAGCAAGGTCTGTATTATGACCCTACTTTAGAAAAGTGCTGGCCATCCATTAAGCAACACTTTGAACAAATTAGTATATCAGGTATCTTTGGTTTGTATTTTTTAAATCTCAGAAGAGACATAAAGATAATTCTATAGATATGATTATTTGTAAGTTAAAGAAAAAAAAATCAGATACTTTATAAAACTCTTATCCTTTTAATGTGGGTGCTAGCTCTCTGTGTGTGTGTGTGTGTGTGTGTGTGTGTGTGTATTGGTCCCTTTCAGAAAACGAGAGAAAGACAGCAGACATGAGACAGACATAGCTCTACCCATCCTCTTTTTCTACAGAGAAGCTGTAATAGCTTGCAAACAGAACATTAATTCACGTGGGGATTTTAAATAAAAATAGAGAGGGAAGACCAAGGGGAAAGAATGCTATTAAAATAACTTCGGGTATCTCGGGACTCCTACCAGGAATCCTACAGGTCTTTTGATTCAGGTACAGAAGCAGTAACATTAAGGGAGGTCAAGGTGCTGTTCTGTTCCGAAGAGGAGACTTTCCGTAGGTCCGCGCATCCCTTGTCAGCCCATGGTGAACCAGTGCCAAGTCCACTACCAGCCACTGGGCTTCACCGGGCCTGTGCGTTCTTTCTCGTTCCTCAGGCTCTGCCTGCACGCTGGTAGGCCTGGCTCTGCCAGAATGTTCATTCTGTTGCTGTGGAAAGGCCTGCAGTTTCAACAGTTGCAAATCCTGTTACAGGAATAGCACTGAGCCTAACTGGGGGAAGGGGGAACCTCCTGTGCCTCTTACGTTGAGCCTGAGTATTCAAGAGTCCTTCAAAACATCATTCTCCATTTATTATTCCGTTGGCTTCATGGGTGCTTCTGTAGGACAGACATAGGTGAGGAACATGGAGAAACTGCCAAAACCCAGGGGGAAAGAAAGTGAGAGAGATTCCATGCTGCCTGAGTCAGCTGTAATGGGTAGAAAGCCTAAAGATCTTATTTCTTCAGTGATCATCATTTGTTTTCATTTGTTCCCATGGTTATCTTCCACTGTCCAATTGTTATTTTTCTACTACTTTTTAAAAAAGCATCAGTGAGTGAGCCTTAAGAAGCAAAGAAGATTGAGGTGCTCTACCAGACTCTGAGAAAATTCAAAGTTTGCGACTAAGGTCCCACCTCTGAGCTCATGTTTTTGTTTTGTTTCTCACCTGTATTTGGCTGATGATCTGACACTAGATGCATTGTAACCATTGGAAAGGCAGTACAATCTCTTGCTTCCTAGATTGCCACTGGCATTTTTGCCTGTTGTTAGAGTAACCACTGGAGAAGCAATGGCACCGTACTCCAGCACTCTTGCCTGGAAAATCCCATGGATGGAGGAGCCTGGCAGGCTATAGTTCATGGGGTCGCTACAAGTCAGATACAACTGAGTGACTTCACTTTCACTTTTCACTGTCATGCATTGGAGAAGGAAATGGCAACCCACTCCAGTGTTCTTGCCTGGAGAATCCCAGGGACGGGGGATCCTGGTGGGCTGCCATCTATGGGGGTCGCACAGAGTCAGACACGACTGAAGTGACATACCAGCATACCAGCAGAGTAACCACACTTTTCCTTGAGTTTCTGGTGTTTTATCCATTTTGAAATAAGAAGAGAAGGGACAAGAAGGAATTGATGATAAAGAGATGATGCCTGAAAATGGAAAGTTCACAGATGAAAGTGCAGTACGTGTGACCTTCTGGCTCAAGCCAGGTGGTTGGGTGTGGATGTCCTGTGTGTCCCCCATGCAGTTAGCACTGCAGTGGTAATTCTCCCAACGCAGCCACTCTGGAGTACTGTTCCTTGTTTTTCTATAGTGCTTGTCAGAATGCTATGACAACTGGCTGGTTTTATGCAAACAGAGCCTGGCTCTCAAGAGACAGTGTGTCTGAAAGTCAAACATGGATGGCAGCCATTGGCACGCAAAGGAGTCAGAAGCCACAGATTGTTTTCTCGTTGGATGAACAGCTTAAAGCAACGTAAAGTTAATTGAAGAATTCCTTGAAAGTGAAGTCAGACTAAAAGAAATGCTCTAAGTCTATAATTTACTAAATGTGAAAGGTCTGTAAGTGGTGGTGAGACTAAAAGAGTTTTTTTGGGGAAAAGAACATTTTTGTAAACAGATCTGGTTTGTATTATTGCCTAGGCAGTTTTAATTATTTGCTCTAATAATGTATTGAATAGATCTGCAGAAGAATCTCTAATTAGGTAAATCTTGATTTATGGAGTTGGCCTCATGTAAACCATGATGTCATAGTGTGCTGCAGAAAATTATAGGCCTGGTCTTGCTGTTGAAAACTATTATTTCTACCTAGGACTGCTCACACTCTGCATGTCTTACTCTTACAAAACCAAAGCATCTGGGGTTCTTGTTCTCAATGTTCCTTGCCCAAGTAAATTCAACTAATATTATTACTCATTAATTTATCAATATATAATTTTAAAGCTTGAGAATGCAAGGGCAGAGTTTAGTTACTAGCTTTTTACAGTTAGTAACTTTTAACTAAAATCTACTAAGATTTCTAGTTAAAGAAATCTTTACTTGGAAAGATAGTAGGGATGAACCTGTGACTCTCTGAAGAAGTGGATCAAGGACATGCCAGACTGTCAGAAGTAGTGTCTGTGTGTCCATCTGCCCCTGCTTCACACGACCCTAACGCAGTCTTCCACTTGCCCTCTCCCTCACTAACCAGTTACTGGAAAGCTATTTCGGTGTCATCATTGCCTACTGCATCTGGTTTTAAATAAGAGCATGGGGACTTGGTAACATTTCTCCATGGTTCTTATTCTTTTTTCAATTGTAGTAGAAACCTTGATGTAGAGTCAAGACCTTTTCTTCAATTATAGATCTGCTGATTATAATTTCCTAACATTTTTCTTGCATTAATTATACCTTACTGATTGCATTTTCTGTGGTTTCCCATACCAATTTTGTAAAGTAGAAAAAGGCTTTAGAAAGAATCCTAGATTTTTACAATTCATTTTCCAGTCTTTTAGAATTGTCTGACCTATATCTGCCTTGATAGCCATTTTAAGTGATTTGCCTTTATCAGGTCTTCTCAGTTGCTCAGTGTAGTTTGTGTGGAAAACAACTCTGCCTTTCACTGTCATGTTTCATCAAATTACATAATACTTGATTAAGTTATGTAATTGCAAGTTCAACAGGCATTACCAGTCTTGGGAGCAAACACCACTCTTTAAACAGTTGGAAGAAGTTGCAGGGGGCTCACTGGAGAATAGCCTTCTAACCTCCAGCATTCAGTATGTGTGGGCTCGGCCCTGAGTTAAACAAAAGGACCAAATTTCATAAGTGGCACTCTAACAATTGCACTCATCTCACACGCTAGTAAAGTAATGCTCAAAATTCTCCAAGCCAGGCTTCAGCAACATGTGAACCATGAACTCCTGATGTTCAAGCTGGTTTTAGAAAAAGCAGAGGAACCAGAGATCAAATTGCCAACATCCACTGGATCATTGAAAAAGCAAGAGAGTTCCAGAAAAACATCTATTTCTGCTTTATTGACTATGCCAAACCTTTAACTGTGTGGATCACAATAAACTGTGGAAAATTCTGAAAGAGATGGGAATAGCAGACCACCTAACCTGCCTCTTGAGAAACCTATATGCAGGTCAGGAAGCAACAGTTAGAACTGGACATGGAACAACAGACTGGTTCCAAATAGGAAAAGGAGTACGTCAAAGCTGTATATTGTCACCCTGCTTTTTTAACTTCTATGCAGAGTACATCATGAGAAATGCTGGGCTGGAAGAAGCACAAGCTGGAATCAAGATTGCCAGGAGAAATATCAATAACCTCAGATATGCAGATGACACCATCCTTATGGCAGAAAGTGAAGAGGAACTAAAAAGCCACTTGATGAAAGTGAAAGAGGAGAGTGAAAAAGCTGGCTTAAAGGTCAGCATTCAGAAAACAAAAATCATGGAATCTGGTCCCATCACTTCATGGGAAACAGATGGGGAAACAGTGGAAACAGTGTCCGACTTTATTTTTTGGGCTCCAAAATCACTGCAGATGGTGACTGCAGCCATGAAATTAAAAGACGCTTACTCCTTGGAAGGAAAGTTATGACCAACCTAGATAGCATATTGAAAAGCAGAGACATTACTTTGCCAACAAAGGTCCATCTAGTCAAGGCTATGGTTTTTCCAGTGGTCATGTATGGGTGTGAGAGTTGGACTGTGAAGAAGGTTGAGTGCTGAAGAATTGATGCTTTTGAACTGTGGTGTTGGAGAAGACTCTTGAGAGTCCCTTGGACTGCAAGAAGATCCAACCAGTCCATCCCAAAGGAGACCGGTCCTGGGTGTTCATTGTAAGGACTGATGCTAAAGCTGAAACTGCAGTATTTTGGCCACCTCATGCGAAGAGTTGGCTCATTGGAAATGACCCTGATGCTGGGAGGGATTGGGGGCAGGAGGAGAAGGGGACAACAGAGGATGAGATGGTTGGATGGCATCACCGACTCGATGCACATGAGTTTGGTGAACTCTGGGAGTTGGTGATAGACAGGGAGGCCTGACGTGCTGCAATTCATGGAGTCGCAAAGAGTTGGACATGACTGAGCGACTGATCTGAACTGAACTGAAGGTATGAAAATTTCTGTATCTATGCTCTTCACATTCTCTTCATTTTACAGACAAGACCTGGCCTAGTTACAGGACTTATGCAAGGTCACGAAACTAGATGGAAGCCAAGCTGGGTATCCTGACTCCCAAGCCATGGTTTTCCTATGACAGCAGAGGAGAACTGGTATCTAAGCCCTTTGTTGTGCTTGTCCTTCTGCTGGCTGAATGCAGCTTTATAAAGTGCATTTTGATTTATTACCACAAAGTATCTGTCTTGACACTTATTATACCCATAGTTTTGGGGTTACTGATTAGCACATGTTTTTCTTTAAATTCTCCTTGATATCAAAAATGATCCTTCTTTATTATAGGGAGATAATCCATGTCATGAGATTTATTATTTCTGTGTCTAAATGACCATAATTAGGTAAGAGAGACAGAAGCTGTGGGGAAGAATTTTCCTGGCAGGACTTACCCTCCTCCCCAATCTACATCCCTGTCCTGTTCATGGCTGCTTTTGTGAGACAAAGCTGCTTTGGGGTTTAGGCAGGGCAGTGAGGTTTATATTATTTGATCTCTTTCACAAACCATATATGCTGACTTTTCTAATATCAAATAGGAAAGTTTTTTTTAATCACTTTCCTTTTCCCCACCCTTCCTTCCAGTGCTTCCCTCCTGCCCCACCCCCTATCAGGAAAGATTTGATGTTGCCTAGAGTCAAAATGTGCTTAGAACTGAGCAGCTAAAAATAAAACCAGTAGATGAATATGAAGGAAAGGGGAAAATGTTGTATTCAACCCCCAAGTTAGTATTGTTGTTTTAGTTATTATTGAACATTACATTTAGCTCTGAGCTTCCTGATAGATAAAGCAAAAGAAGATATTTGGGTTCACATTATTTTTATTTGCTAAAGCATATAGCTTTAGCAAACGTAGCAGGTCTTGCACAGAGACTTTGTTACCAGGCAATTTATGCTAAGCCAATTTTGCCAACAAGGGTCCATATGGTCAAAGCTATGGTTTTTCCACTTGTCGTGTGTGGATATAGAACTGGACCATAAAGAAAGCTCAGTGCCAAAGAATTGATGCTTTTGAACTGTGGTGTTGGAGAAGACTCTTGAGAGTCCCTTGGACTGCAAGGAGATC
This sequence comes from Bos javanicus, assembly GCF_032452875.1. Lineage (NCBI taxonomy): Eukaryota > Metazoa > Chordata > Mammalia > Artiodactyla > Bovidae > Bos > Bos javanicus. Next base: position 44,629,538 of record NC_083868.1, read on the forward strand.
CAACCAGTCTATTCTAAGGAAATCAGTCCTGAATATTCACTGGAAGGACTAATGCTGAAGCCGAAGCTCCTTTACTTTGACTACCTGATGTGAAGAACTGACTCACTGGAAAAGACCCTGCTGCAGGGAGCGATTAAAGGCAAGAGGAGAAGGGGACAACAGAGGATGAGATGGCTGGATGGCTTCACTGACTCAGTGGACATGAATTTGAGTAAACTCTGGGAGTTGGTGATAGGCCAGGAGGCCTGGTGTGCTGCAGTCCATGGGGTCACAAAGAGTCAGACACAACTGACTGACTGAATTGAACTGAATGAAATAGGTAATCATCATAGAACATGTTTATGGTGAATCTAATTTACAAATAAAGAGAAAAATTCATAATTTATATCTTAAATATGAGGCGGCCTTATAAATGTATATTGCATTGAGTAAAGATCATATTGATGCATTTAAATAAATTAATCTTACTCTTGTATGGTCAAATTCTGAATTATGGTCATTTTGAAATTGTAACTTATGGATAGAGTGAGATGTGGTACTTGACCTGGTATGGTTCAGGACTATATGAACCAGAGTCACTACTGGGCACTGGAGCCATGGACAGTCAAGTGAGTGGGAATTAGACTTGAAGCCAGAATATGCGGAAGAGGGTTTTCTTCAAGGACCTTCTCTTTTCACTGAGAAGGGAGACAGAGGGTAGAACTCTGTCCCAGTTTGCTGTCAAATCACTAATGGAGGGGAAAGCTAGAATAAGAGGTGTGCTGTTTATACCCTGTTTTTAAATAAATACTTTCTCAAAACTTCACTTTCTTCAGTCAGAATTATGGGCAAGTTTATGGTGTATTTTTGTGACAGTAGAGTTATGAGAAAACTTTGGGCAGGGGTCCCAAACCCAAGCTGTCTGCAGCAGTCAGGCTGGCCCAAACAGCTGCTCGTACAAAAGGCCAGGTTGAAGACAACAGGGATTAAGACCTATATGTACCAAAGGGCCAGTGGCCCCTCTCCAGGGACCAGCTGCTTCCCAGCCCCAGCTGATTTTTGTCTTGTGAAAAGCGCAGATAGACCATTGACCACATCTTCTAGTGTTTTGGGAGAAGATGGAAGTGTGGATTATTAAACCTTCTGATTTTGAATGTTGGCAACTCCTTTCTTCCACTTGCTTAAGCCAGAAATTTTTAGTTGTCCTTGACTCCTCTCTTCCTTTCAAAACCCACATCTAATCCATCTGGAAATCCTGTTGGCTCTTCCCTCAAAATATATTCAGAATCTGATCACTTGTTAGTGATTTCCTATTGCACTACTGTAGCCCAAACCGCCATCATCTCTCTCCGGGATTACTGCAGTAGTCTCCTAGCTTTTTTTCCATCCATGCTTTCTCTCTTACAGCCAGAGGGATCTATTTACTGAAGCACAACTCAGATCATGTTGCTCCTCTGCTTACAACCCTCTGGCTTCCCGTCTCACTCAGAATGAAAGCCAGAGTTCTCCAGTGCCCCATGAGGCTCTCTGATGTCATCTCTGCAGCCACAGTGGCCTCCTGCCAGTTTTGGCTCAAATATACCAACTCATTACCTCATCAAGACCTTCACCCTTGCTGTTCCCTTGCCTGGAATGCTCTTTCCTCAGGTATTTCCATGACCCATTCATCCCTTCCAACCCTTTTCTGAAATGTCACCTTCTCCATGAGGCCTTCCTTGGCCACACTGTCTAAACTGTTGCCACATGCACACAGACTCACACCCTTCCTTTTCCCCCTTGGCTTTGTTTTTAGCACATATCGTGATCTAATGCACTACACATTTTTCTTATTTATTACCTGTCTTCCACATGAGACTGTAGGTTCCAAAAGGATAGGAACTTTGTATATTTTTGTGTGCTTGGTCCCTGCTGTATAGTTAGCATTAAGAGAAGTGCCTCAATAAATGGTAGATGCTCGATAAATGTTTGATAAATAAATGAATCTTAAAAAGACAACAACTTTTTCAACTTCTCAGTTCAGTTCAGTCACTCAGTCGTGTCCGACTCTTTGTGACCCCATGGACTGCAGCACGATAGGCCTCCCTGTCCGTCACCAACTCCCAGAGCTCTATCAGACTCATGTCCATTGAGTCAATGATGCCATCCAACCATCTCATCCTCTGTCATCCCCTTCTCCTCCTGACCTCAATCTTTCCCAGCATCAGGGTCTTTTCCAGTGAGCCAGTTCTTCATATCAAGTGGCCAAAGTATTGAAGCTTCAGCATCAGTCCTTCCAGTGAATATTCAGGACTGACTTCCTTTAGAATAGACTGGTTGGATCTCCTTGCAGTCCAAGGGACTTTCAAGAGTCTTCTCCAACACCACAGTTCAAAAGCATCAATTCTTCAATGCTCAGCTTTCTTTATAGTCCAACCCTTACATCCATACATGACCGCTGGAAAAACAATAGCTTTAACTAGATGGACCTTTGTTGGCAAAGTAATGTCTTTGCTTTTGAATATGCTGTCTAGGTTGGTCATAGCTTTCCTTCCAAGGAGCAAGCATCTTTTAATTTCATGACTGCAGTGACCATCTGCAGTGATTTTAGAGCCCCCAAAATAAAGTCTGTCACTGTTTCCATCTATTTGCCCTGACATGATGGGACCAGATGCCATGATCTTCGTTTTTGCATGTGGAGTTGTAAGCCAACTTTTTCACTCCTCTTTCACTTTCATCAAGAGGCTCTTTAGTTCTTCGCTTTCTGCCATAAGGCTGGTGTCATCTGCATATCTGAGGTTATTGATATTTCTCCCAGCAATCTTGATTCCAGCTTGTGCTTCATCCAGCCCCGCATTTCACACGATGTACTCTGCATATAAGTTAAGTAAGCAGGGTGATGATATGCAGCCTTGACGTACTCCTTTCCCGATTTTCAGCTTCTGGCCAGACAAAACTCTTAAGTGGGCCAAACACAGGTCGTCTTCTGACGCAGGGTCAAGAAGAGAGAGCAGTTCTTCAGCTGCATATAGTGGCTTGGGGACAAGTTTCATGACTACGTCACACCTGCCCTGCCCAGAAAACAACAAAAGAGTCCCTCATCCCTGCACACTGTGTCCTCCTGCTCCACCCTGCTGAACTCAGTGCTTGCTTCTTATTTTACCCTCAACACTGTTTATCCTGATGCACTGCTGTTGATAAGTGGATTAGTTCAGCTTCTTATGTGAACTTACAAACCTCTGAAGGTAGGAAACATTTAAACAGTTTTACTTGCATTTTCATAACAGAGTTTAGAGTTGTACAAGCAATGATTAAGAGAAGGAGCACCACAAACAGAGTGCGTGCTAAGTAGCTTCAGTCTTATCCAACTCTTTGTGACCCTATGGACTGTAGCCCGCAGGCTTCTGTGTCCATTGGATTCTCCAGGCAAGAGTACTGGAGTGGGTTGCCATGCCCTCCTCCAGGGGATCGTCCCAGGATCAAACCCATATCTCTTACGTCTCCTTCATTGACAGGCAGGTTTCTTACCACTAGAGCCACCTGGGAAGCCCACAGGAACAGAGGGAAAATCATATATAAAAACACATAGGCAGAAGAAAGTTTGATTCTTTGGAATAGATCAAGTGAAACTTAGAGTAAGTAGGGAGTGAAGGAGAAAAGGTACAGGAAAAGGTATTGGAGAGGCTGCTGCTGCTGCTAAGTCACTTCAGTCGTGTCTGACTCTGTGTGACCCCATAGACGGCAGCCCACCAGGCTCTGCTTTCCCTGGGATTCTCCAGGCAAGAACACTGGAGTGGGTTGCCATTTCCTTCTCCAATGCATGAAAGTGAAAAGTGAAAGTGAAGTCGCTCAGTCGTATCCGACTCTTAGTGACCCCATGGACTGCAGCCTACCGGGCTCCTCCATTCATGGGATTTTCCAGGCAAGAGTACTGGAGTGGGGTGCCATTGCCTTCTCCATATTGGAGAGGCAAGCAGGGTCAAATCTTACAGACTGTGATAAGGAGTTTCGATTCTTCGGCTCACTGGGAAGACTCAAAACTCATTACATTACTATAAACTGTTCATAATGGTAATTTCTTTGATGCAACTTTTACTGAAGTATGGCATATTTATATCCTGGTGATATTTTTCAAACAAGTCAGTCAATTGTTAGCAGTCATTTTATTGCCTAGACTCCACTCCTTTTGCTTTAAAAAAAATTGTTTTTGAACTTAAATAGCTGAGAAAATATTGTTTATGTTCACATTTATAACTAAAATATTGAAGTTAATTTTTAAATATCTTACTTACATAACTAAATGTATTTATTTAGCAAAAAAAATAATAAACTTGGTTTTAGTTATATAACACTGTAGATATGGGTTATAATGGTTGTTTAGTAGAGGAAGGTTCCCCAGACACATTTAGTCTTTTTAACTATACCCACTCTAGTTACAAAAAGAAAATGCCAAATAGTCATTCTCTTGTTGCATTTGCAACCTTTGCCAAGCTACTATCATGTTAAAATGTACAGCATTTTTGCTTCCAAAACTTTTTATATATATATATATTTAGACTATACCAAATGTACATTGTCATTTTTATAAAAAGTATAGCATTTCTTTGAGCTCACAGTTTATTCTGACCCATATGTTCTCATCATGAAAAAAGAATCAAATCAAATATTGAGCAGTTTACTAACAGTCTGTTGAAGACTGAAGATGTTTTTAGTTTTGTTTAAGAACAGTAAAACATTTCTCATGATCTTTTGTTTGTTTTTGTTTTTTAACTTCAGGATTTTCCAAGCCAGACTAAGCTACATGGAGGGTTTTGTAGTTTAGCCTTGGCTATTGAGTAACTATAAAAGGGAAAATTCTGAATCATGGTAGCATTGAGATATAGAAAATGTATGAAATAGGAACTCTGATTAGAGAAATCAAGCTATCGGTAATCTGGAAAGCTGAGGTAAAGACAAAGTGTTAGGATGAAATTTAGAAAGTGTTGGAATATACAGAGGCAGCCCAGGTTTGACATAAATAAAAAATGTAAGAAGAAAGTCTACAGCTCTTTGTATCTTTCATTTCTATAGCATAAGGTGCACATTATAGACGCAGGGAAATTCAGAGCTGTAAAAGACCAGAGAGAACTGGAAAAGACCTTATTTTACAGTGAGGAAACTGAGGTCCAGAGAGCACCAAAGACTTACTCAGTGTCACACAACTAGAGTTAATAGAGACTGAATTTGGAATTTGGAACTCCTATTTTCTATTTCAGTATTATTTTATCTACTTTATTGTGCATTTTTGACTGTGTAATCACTGGAGTTATACCAGAATGGAGTGAGTTGGTATGAATGAGGAAGGGAAGAAATGAATAATGAGGTAGAAACTGAAAAATGGCTACCTGACATGCATGTTGACTTTCCATGAAGGAAACTTGGGTTCAGAGTACTTTAAGAACTTTTCCAACTCTATTTTAATACGTGTGGATGATTTTAATAATATTTGTAGCAGAGTAATTATTCATCCTCCCAACTTACAAAAATTACTATTCATTCTCATCCATGCTTGTGTCGTTCACTATAGCCTTTTCTCAGAACCTGCTTCCCCTTTGAGAGCACCTGTTCCAAAGTGACTTAGTAATGCATTGTGACCAGAAAGAATGCCAAGGCTCCCTGCTCTGTTCACCACTTTTAATGATGAACAGTCATTGTACCCATAACTCTAACCTTTTACATTAAACTAGTATCCAATAATTAATGATTTTTTCTATTACACAGATATGAATTGGCTGGATAGTTAGCAAAATGAAAATCTATGCAATGAAATCAATCACCTCTCCTACTCTATAGCAAGGAATTGGAATAATAAAAAGTTTTGGGTATTTTGTAATCCAATAATGGAAAATATATTTTTTAAATAGATGATGGTAAAAATCTCTTTACTGTGCAGTTATATAGCCTAATCTTGGCTTAGGAATGAGAATATGTAGATTCTAATTGCTGTAGAAAATGCGTGAGATAGGAACTCTGATTAGAAGTGTATTTGGCATTTGATGATATCTGTGTGAATGTACATATCTCTGCATACTGCTCTACTGTGAATATAAAGTTATCTCTCTTCATCCCATCACCATCTCTTTGTCCAGATTTAGCTCCATTTTTCTGCTATAATTTAGAAGATATTTTCTCAGGTATCAACATTTTCAGACTATGAGGATAACAGTCATATTTATAAAAGGGAATTTCCAGAAAGTTTCATATGCCCTAAGTATTGCCATAATACAGTAGAGACCAAGGTGAATTATTCATTGTTGTAAATATGTGATTGGGGGCTTATCTCTATAGGCTTAAAACTGAGTTTTAACCTTCCGTCCCATAGTCCTCTGGGAATACCTCATTTCCTTGGATTTTGCTGACCCTGGATTGATTTGGGGAAATGGAGTAAGGGAGGAGATGAGGGTAATATTTCACATATTATCCTGGTGATTCTATAAGGCAGTGAAGGACTAACTTTTTTTCCAAACAAACTGAACTCAGCAAAAGAGAAGTCATGTTATAGGTCTAGGAGTACATAATTGTTCAGAACAACCATAAAAATAAAACCTGAGACCCATGTCTCATGTTTCCTATGCCAATTCTTTTTAATGTTCCATTCCACCCTTACTGAAAAGTCAGACTAGGCTCTATTGCCTTACTTTCCAAGGCTGACTAGACAGGGAGGTCAAGCTTATGTGTATTTGCCTCACTTTCTTTCAAGAGAAAGACCCCCCTTGTCAGTGTCAACAAACTTCAGCTGTAAAAGGTCAAATGTAAATATTTTAGGCTTTGCCAGCCATATGGTCTCTATAACAACTGCTCACCTCTATCATTGTAACACAAAAGCAACCACAGATAATATGTGAACAAATGAGCATGGATGTGTTCCAATAAAACTTTATTTATGGTCACTGAAATTTCAGTTTTGTATATTTCTCACATGTCAGGAAGGATTATTTGATTTTTTTTCTCAACTGTTTAAAAATGTAAAAATCATTCTTGTGGGCTATACAAAAAAAAGATTGTGAGCCAGATTTTGAACCACTAGCCAGTTTGCTCACCCCTGCCCTTGGGGAATAAATAATAAAATACAAGGAAGACTATAGGTGTTAAAACATGAAGAGACAAAATATGATACCTGAAGGACAGATGATTTAAATGTTGTCAGGAAATGACAGACAACTATGCATATATGGAGATGCCCTGACCCTTGATTCTATTTTAGGTAATCTTGGTTGGTATTTGGTCAAATTCCAGGTTGGTTATTTTGATTTACTCTCTTATGATTTGTGAAAGACAGGTTTTAACTGGCCTTAAAGAAGAAAGGCAGAAATAAGAAGAGAGTATGTGACTTAGAGTTTACCATAAGGTATGCAGTTCCAATAGACCATTTTATTAGGAATGGCAGCTGGTGGTTTTCATTATTGGTGAATCATTGTGAAATCTGTCTGAGGCAGGGAGGGAACAGCTAAGTGTATTATTCTTTAGCAGAAACTAGTTCATGACACTGTAAAGCTCTCACAGAGTATGTTTCCTACTGTGTTGAAAGAACCCATAAAAATCTCTATTTTAATGACATAAAAACTATACTGATTAAATTTAAATTGAAAAATCTTGTAAACTCAAAATCATAAAGGACCTTTATAAAAAATAGTATGAGTGATTTACATGCAGCTGAATACAGCTTTTCTTGCTCTGTAGGTCAGCTTACTGATAGCAATTGCATAGATGATAATGTACTTACTACAACGAAGGAGCATGAATTTTAGGATAATGATAATACAATTACCTTTTTTTTGAGCTGCTGCTACTACCTACTGCTACCTAACATACATTATCTCATTTATTCCCACAACAACCCTGCAAGATGGTATTACTCCCATATTGAAGATGAGATTGAGCCCAGGCCACACACACACGAAGTAGCAGGGCCAAATCTTTGTCTCCCTAACACAAAAATTGATGCTGTTTCCACCACACCAGTACCATGATAAGAAATGGTGTCCAAAAAGAACAGAATTTGGAAAAACCATCCTCAACTCTGTTGTTGACTATTATTATTTCATATTAGTTTTACCCTGCATGGTTATTGTACAGTAATAGAATGATTTCAGCCCCTTAAAACCAAAACCTTCAGAAATCAAACCAATTGTGTCTTTTAACATTTGTGTTTTGTGTGTCCATTTATTGCTCGCAGCTCTTAGGCAGGCTGCAGCCTTGAACTATTCACTGTCTGAACTTGCCCTCAAAGAATTCTTCTCCCACCCTACCTCTATCAAGTGACAGCCAATGAAAAACCCACAGGCTCGGCAGCTGCAGCTCTGGAAAGCTTCCATCAAAACCCTCATTCCCACATCCCCTTTGAAAATCACAGTTCCTAGAGCTTGCTGTTATCTTGAAGGTTATGACTAATGCTTGTAACGTTGTAAAACTTCCACTGCAAAACACTGTCTGCAAGACCGGGATTCCTTAACTTGAGCTCTGTGTTAACTTTTCCACACCAGGACATTTACTGCTCCTCAACTGCTAGACCCTAAATTTTTACCCAGTAATCTGGAGAGAGTATTTCAGTACTAGGATGAGAGTATTTCAGATATTCAGTAGGAAAATTGGAAAGCTTAATGAATTTCCGATAGTGCCTCTTTTACAGATGAGAATTAAATAAAAATCCCTGGTGTACCGAGAATATCAGGTGATTTAGCCCTCTTCTCATCCCTCTCAGTTTTATTCTTTCTATGAATTGTGTTCAGGATTCAGCTGCCCAGTATACGTGTCTCAGAGCAAGCAATTTCATTTTCTCTGAAAGTGGTGATATAATACAAAAGTAGCTGTTTTTTGTAGGACTGAATGAAACCAAAATCCAGTTTTTAGCAGTCTTTTCATATGTGAATCATGTTATTTAATCCAGATTTCTTTGAAACTACAACCAGACATACAGTATGGATATTCGGTTGAATAAATATGGTTGCTGTTATTCACCCTGCCATGCTTTATTTTGCTTACATTAATAACATTAATACACTTAAGAAAAAAAGTATATTTGCATCATCATCTGTTGAAATTGGCAAGACTGGCTGCTGGTGATTACAGACACAAAACTCCATCAGGAGATAATTTCCTGATCTGTATGTATCACAACATTGATTTTTCTAGACTGTCCCACTAGTATGTCAAGGAAAGCAGGGAGGAAAAAAAAGCTGCAGCCAGGAGACAAATATGTGCTAATGTACCACTTACTGTCTGGAGAAAATCTATGCTCATGGCAGCAATAAGAAGTTATTTGGTCTGTATTTATTTAAAATGTGCAAGCTACAGAATGTGAGCCTTCTGATTGTACCCAGACATAATGGAAAGAATTCACTAGCATTTTAACACTAGCTTTTGTAAGGAATGCACCTTTTAAATCAACATTGGATAAAAGGTTGTCATTTAGTTTCAGAACCCTAAAAGGTTCTTTCTGTTGCTTGAATAAAGGAAAAAATGATTGGGGGCCTCAAATCCCATCTGAATTGGCTATTCTTGGTCACTTAAGTATATTTCCTTATCAATCAAACTAAGCAGACGTGTTGTTTTAAATTTAACAGAAAATATTGACTAGTAAGTCAGTTCAGATTTATGGTGGATAAACCCTTATATTCAAAACCAGCTTTCTTGAAGTTACGTTGATCAAGAATATCAGTGTCAGTTTTCCTAATGGGAAGGAGCGCCATGCTTTACAAGCCAAGACTTCCTGTTAAATAAGCAGCCTCAGGAGTATGTCCACACTCATCAGTGTCTGTGTGTGTGTGTGTGTGTGTGTGTGTGTGTGTGTGTATCGATCTGAGGTGGGTTTTTTCACCCTACAGTAAGGTATCTAAATGACTGTAGTTTTCTATTTTCTGGTTTTAATGTTTTGACTATCAATTATTTAAATTATATATATATATACACATGCATACATACATACAGTGGAATATTATTCATCCATAAAAAATAAAGAATGAAATAATACCATTTGCAACAACATGAATGGATCTAGAGATTAAAGTGAGGCAGACAGAGAAAGACAAATATTGTATAATATCACTGATGTATGGAATGTTTAAAATGACCCAAATTAGTAAGATTATGCTCAAATTCCTTCAAGTTAAGCTTCATCAGTATGTGAACTGAGAAATTCCAGATGTACAAGCTGGATTTAGAAAAGGCCAAGGAACCAGAGACCAAATTGCCAAAATCTGCTGGATCATGGAAAAAGCAAGAGAATTGCAAAAAATGCCAAATCTACTTTTGCTTCATTGACTACACTAAAGCCTTTGACTGTGTGGTTCACAACAAACTGTGGATAATTCTTAAAGAGATGGGAATAGCAGACCACATTACCTGCCTCCTGAGAAATCTATGTGCAAGTCAAGAAGCAACAGTTAGAACCAGACATGGAACAATTGATTGGTTCAAAATTGGGAAAGGAGTATGTCAAGTCTGTACATTGTCACCCTGCTTATTTAACTTATATGCAGAGTGCATCATGTGAAATGTCAGGCTGGACGACTCACAAGCTGGACTAAAAATTGCCAGGAAAAATATCAACAATCTCAGATATGCAGATAATACCACTTTAATGGCAGAAAGTGAAGAGGAACTAAAGAGCCTCTTGATGAAGGTGAAAGAGGAAAGTGAAAAAGCTGGCTTAAAACTCAACATTCAAAAATCAAAGCCCATGGCATCCAGTCCAATCACTTCATGACAAATAAATGGTGAGAAAGGGAAAGTAGGGTGACAGATTTTATTTTCTTGGGCTCCAGAATCACTGCAGACATTGACTGCAGCCATGAAATTAAGACACTTGCTCCTTGGAAGGAAAGCTATGACAAACCAAGATAGCATATTAAAAAGCAGACCCATCATTTTGCAGACAAAAGTCTGTATCGTCAAAGCTATGATTTATCCAGTAGTCATGTACGGATGTGAGAGTTGGACTATAAAGAAGTCTGAGCACCAAAGAATTGATGCTTTCAAACTGGTGCTGGAGAAGACTCCTGAGAGTCCCTTGGACTGCAAGGAGATAAAACCAAGCAATCCTAAAGAAAATCCACCCTGAATATTCATTGGAAGGGCTGATGCTGAAGCTGAAGCTCCAATACTTGGGCCACCTGATGTGAAGAGCCGACTCACTGAAAAAGACCCTGATGCTGGGAAGGACTGAAAGCAAAAGGAGAAGGGAACATCAGAGGGTGAGGTGGTTGGGTGGCATCACTGACTCAATGGACATGAGTTTGAACAAACTCTGGGAGAAATGTTTGTTTATACCCGTAGCATAAAAATCTGTGCTTCAAGATTCGATGAACTCTTGGAAAGCATTGTCTACCTCCTAGTGGTTGTGGAAGCATTTTCCCTGAAAAAGTCACTGAGATGCTTAAGAAGTGGTAGTCGGTTGGCAAGAGACCAGGTGAACATGGCAGATGAGGCAAAATTTCATAGCCCTATTTTTCAACTTTTGAAGTGTTGGTTATGCAACGCACAGTGGGGTGTTCTCATGGAAAAGAGTTGGGCCCATTACATTGATCGATACTGGCTACAGGCTTTGGAGTTTTCAGTGCATCTCATTGATTTGCCAAGCTTACTTCTCAGATGTAATGGTTTTGCCAGGATTCAGAAAGCTATAGTGTATCAGACCAGCGACAGACCACCAGACAGTGACCATGACCTTTTTTGGGTACAAGTTTGGCTTTAGGAAGTACTTTGGAACTTCTTGGTCCAACCACTGAGCTGGTCATCAATGACTGCCATGTAAAATCCACTTTTTGTCCCATGTCACAGTCCAAGAAATTGCTCATTGTTGTTGCATGGAATAAGAGAAGATGAGACTTCAAAATGATGATTTTTCTGATTTGTGGTCAGCTCATGAGGCACCCACTTATCAAGCCTTTTCACCTTTCCAATTTGCTTCAAATGCCACATGACCGTAGAGTGGTAGACAATGAGTTCTTCAGCAATTTCTCACGTAATTGTAAGAGGATCAGCTTCAATGATCCTCTCAGTTGGTCATAGTCAACTTCCAATGGCTGGTCACGACACTCCTCATTTTCAGGGCTCTCATTTCCTTTGCAAATGGTTTCTTCTTGAACCACCATTGCACTGTATATTCGTTAGCAGTTCCTGGGCCAGATGGGTTGTTGATGTTGTGAGTTGTCTCCACTGTTTTATGACCCATTTTGAAATCAAATTTTAAAATTGCTATAATTTGCTTTTTGTGTAACATCATTTCCATGCTACTGCTGCTGCTAAGTTGCTTCAGTCGTGTCCGACTCTGTGCGACCCCATAGACAGCAGCCCACCAGGCTCTGCTTTCCCTGGTATTCTCCAGGCAAGAACACTGGAGTGGGTTGCCATTTCCTTCTCCAATGCATGAAAGTGAAAAGTGAAAGTGAAGTCACTCAGTCATGTCCGACTCTTAGCTACCCCATGGACTGCAGCCTACCAGGCTCCTCCGTCCATGGGATTTTCCAGGCAAGAGTACTGGAGTGGGGTGCCATTGCTTGCTATAAAATAAATAGCAAGTAATAAGTCATTAGCAAAAAAAAAGATAAAACAAGGTAATGCACATTAAAATGATGTAAACACAACCACATTTAAGAATGTACTCCAATGTCAAATGCCAAGCTCAACAATGCAAAACCGCGATTACTTTGCACCAACCTAGTAACATCCATGGGGAATAGTAGCATTCGAGTGGAGAGGCCTGATAGTCACACCTTAACCAAGTGATCAAAATTACACCCACCAGTAGTCAAACACACTGACATCATGTGCCTCTTGATGTTATGCATTGAGAAAGACATCTGTGATATCCTTGTCCCCAAAAATGTATAATTAATGTTAAGAAAATATCAGACAAACGCAAAGTGAAAGATACTCTTCAAAAGTATCAGTGTCCTGAAACACTAAGAAAAGCTGAGGAGCTATTTCAGGTTAAAACCAAAGAGAAAGGAATATTTACTTGTATGTTTGATCCCAGTTTGGATCCTGCAGTAGGAAAAAAGTTGCATTATTGAGATAGTTGGTAAAATTCAAGTCAGTTCTGTGAGTTAAATAATAATAATGTGACTATGTAAGTCTCCTTATTTTTATTGTACTGTCATAAACTAAGTGATTACCTTTGTTCTTTGGAAATATATTTTGAAATATTTAGTGGCAAAAGGACATGATATCTGCAACTCAGATGGCTTAGGAAAACAATGTATATATAGAAAGAGAGAAAAAGAAGCAGATTTTTACCACTTGGTGAATCTGGATAGAAGATGGAAGAGTTTTTTATGCTATTCTTGCAACTTCTCTCAAGTTTGAAGTTGATTCAAAATTTTAAAAATTTAAATGCTAAAACAAAGCAACTACACACATATGCATACACACAGGCACAGAGAGTTAGTTGTCTTCACTTTAAATAAAGCTAATTCAAAATATGGAAATCTGAAATTCATACTAAAAGATGAGCTGAGGAATATAAAATTTTTTCTCCCAACAAATTTGCTACAGAAATCATTTAATAATTTTTCTGTTAAAATTATAAGATTTTTTTAAATGTAATGAATATAGACAATTTCCCAAACCCCATCTGTAAAGACAGGTATAGCTGCATTTCTTTTAGCTATCTTTCAGTAAGAGTTGCTGTATCTGCCTGGCTTGCTTTGCGAAGCTCCTCACAACATAGAGTTGGTTCTGTATTTGTGCTTAAATGCTTTTGAAGAAAATGAGGGTGATTGATAACTTGCTCCAAAATACAGATTAAGGCTTTTGCAGAGCTAAGGCTGTACTTCAGATTTCTCTTTCCCAATTACCTGAGTATTTTTTTTCAGGTCATTTGAATCTATGCCTTAAGAGAGCTAGCTCTGAACTTGTTGAGTTTTCCCTTTTTTCTGTCTTCTTCTCATTAAAATATAACTGTTACAGAAATAATAAGAATAGTAATGTGATAACATCTACTATTTTAAGGCTATCCTAAAAATATTGCTTTACTAATCACACACACAAAAAAAGAGTAAGACATTGTTATCCAAAAACTGATTAGCCAAGACCCCATCTTGCCTCTTACTCTTTTTTTTTTTTTAAACGTATTTTCTGTTCATAGAGAATTGGGTTAGGACGTAGCAGCAAGCAAAAACTCATCGTCAAATGTATTTTCTTATAAACAGTTTGATTTAATTTAAAAATTAACATTGTCATAGCAAAAGATTGGAAATAAATATACTTTGATAAGGATGTTTAATATTGGTGGAATACAATAAACAAAGACTGGAAAAGTCTTTATGTATTGATATGGAAAGATCTCCAAAGTATAATGTTAAGTCCAAAAAGCACAGACAGAGCAGTGTATATTGAGTGCTACCATTTGCATATAATAAAAGGAGGAAAGAATATGTATATGTGTGTATATATAGACTATATATGTTTGTCTGCGTATGAATGAAATGTCACTGAAAAGATACATACATACAAAATTGTTTGCATAAGGAAATGAGAATTTGATGTTGGGGAGCAAGTTCAGTAATTTCAGCATTAATGCGTGCCTAGTCGCTCAGTCGTGTCCGACTCTGCAACCCCATGGACTGGGGTCCTCAAGGCTCTTCTGTCCATGGAATTTTCCAGTCAAGAATATTGGAATGGGTTGCCATTTCCTCCTCCAGGGGATCTTCCTGACCCAGAGATCAAACCCACGTCTCCTGCATCTCATGCATTGGCAGGTGAATTCTTTACCACTGAGCCACCTGGGAAGCCCAATAGCATTAGTGAGAGAAAAGTGACAGTGTTAGTTGCTCAGTCCTGTCCGACTTTTTGCAACTCCATGGACTGGGGCCCTCCAGGCTCCTCTGTCCATGGAATTCTCCAGGCAAGAATACTGGAGTGGGTTGCCATGCCCTTCTCCAGGGGATCTTCCTGACCCAGGGATGGAACCAAATCTTTGGCGTTGCAGGCAGATTCTTTACTGTCTGAGCCACCAGGGAAATCCTATAGCATTAATAGATGTTCCTTAATACTTACAGAAGAAAATAAGAAGTGGTACTTTTCACCTCTGTTTTATTGTGAAAATTGCTGTCTTAAAATGATAGTTTATCAAAAATGTCCAGCTCTTTCACTGTAATGATGTAAATCATTATGGTTTTTGTCTGATTCAATCATTCCAATTCAGATATTAACTTGATCGCAAAAAAGACTGATCAGTTTTTGTTTCTTAAGTGTTTTTGGTCACAGGAGTACATCCCATGAATGAACACAAGACTCACAGGAATATTAAGAGCTGAAAAGTATAAAGCTGATTTAAGTGGGGTTATACCAAAATACCAATTTGGTTTAATACCCCATGGGAAGTATAGGGTAAAATTTATTTCAAATTACTGTAAGGTTAATGTAAGTAAATCAGAGAAGCCAGAGACCAAATAAGACCTAGAAATTTTTTTAGGAATCCAGAAGACTCTAGAAGAACATCCTCCCTGAAGTTGATATTTTAATATATCACCAATTTTTTTTCAACCAAGATCTCATGCTTCCCTTAAACAGGATATTAAGTGGCACATGCTAATTTTTTCCTAATGGTTCTCTTTGTAGTTAAAAGCTTTCTTTATCAGCCCACCTGCATTTTATAAGTGGACAAATACAATTATTCCAAGCTGTCTGAATACTTTTTTTGTCTGCGTCTGCCAAAATCAGTGAGAAGTAAAACCTAAGACAGTCTCTGGAATAGGTAGCCATCTGTTACCACTTACAACATAAAAACAAAAAGAAACTCTTCTCTTGTGGCTTATTTGCATATTTCATGGTTCTCCTGTTGTAACTCACTCTTCTAAAAAAAACAAAAACATTATTATTCAAATAAAGATTACTCATCCAGTTAATCAGTGGTATATAATAAAGCTTTTTCCACCGAAAATTATTTGTATAGTTCCAGGTAATAATGCTGCATTTTTATAGGGAAGACACACAGATGTGACAGTGGTTTTAGAAACAACTTAGGTAACATCAAGAAGCATCTGTGCATTCTCCAGCAGCCTGAGTAACTAAGTAGTGATTTGTGCAGGCTTCTCTGCATCTGCTCTTTCCTCTCTTCCTTTTTTACCATTTCCAGATGATTAATAAACTGAACTCTCTGTATATGCATTCTGACAACCATGGGGACTTGTGAGGGTTGAGAAGACACACATCACCCTGTGTTGTTATCATGAAACACCTCATTGGATGCCCTATTCCAGGGCACTGTGGCCTTTGGAGAGGTTGGTGGTGGGAGCTATGTGGGACTCTTAAGTCAGTAATTTCTCAGCTCATAGTCAGTGGGCTGGGTCAATGTCCTCTTCAGTGTGAGTAAATCAGAGAAGCCAGAGACCAAATAAGACCTAGAAAATTTTTAGGATTATACATTTAAAGAACTGATTCTTTTAACTTTGGGAAGAGAGTATAGTCTTATCTTGAGTAGTACAGTCTCATTATATTAACATGTGAAAAGACAGTTTTAACAGCCATTTTGTTCATTCCGTGAGTTCTGCTGACAGACTTGTCCTAAAGCATGTCTCTACTGCCAAATCCCAAGTTTCACGGTACCAAAGTTGACTCTGTATGACCTGTTACATTTTCCATAGACTTTTGGATGTGATCACAGAAGGAAGATTGCCAAGCTTTTATTTCAACTCAGATATGACTAAACACAAGAAATCACTTACTGACACCTTTATTCTGTCTGCCCCTCCCTAAATCACCATTTTGGGAAAAAGTTACAAGATCTACAAAATGGGCTGCCTGTGTTCCAAGTTAATTTTGAGAATGACATTTTATGTCTGGTTTATAATCTCTTTAGAAAAGCAGAATTATGATGGAAACACTGTGACATCCTAGGCTGTAACAAACGAGTTGTTCTTAAAGATAAATGTAACTCCATGTCTGTGAAGCTAAATATTTACTTTCCAGATGATTTAATGTATCTTTGTTCCTTTCCACACTGCCGTTTTCTCTTTTTGTGTGCATCCCTTCATTTCCAAGCTACTTTTTTGTAACTCTGTTATATCAGTGTTTTGTGATGTTACAAAAAAGCAAAGAGTGTGAGGTCAAATTTTCCATTACATATCTCAACAGGAATGCCAGGGAACCTAGCCAAACTAAGTCTACAAAAAATAAAAATTACAGGAAAGATGATTCATTAATCAACAATTGCCCTCCAAAAAAAAAAAAAAATAGAATTTGTTGTATGTATTCATTTTGGGGAGTGGGAAATGAGTGCAGACAGCCAAGCTATGGGGTGAAATGGAGTATTTTATGGCTGCATGGCATGGTTTTAAGTCTACTGGGGATCTTTTTAAACTATAAAATTCAGGGGAAGTATAATTCACGTTGTACCTTGGTTTCTCTCAGCCTTTTCTTCTTTCAAAATGATAGTCTCTCGTGTACAAAGACCCCAGCTACAATTCGATTTTTAAAATAGTGACCATGGAAGATGCACTCGAAAGGCACAGCCTGCAGCTTTTGAACTCTCAGGGCATGAGCCCTTCCTTCCTCTGTTCTCTGTTCCATTGTCTTTGTCACTTTGTCTAGCATGTGGTGTGCTCAGTTGTGTCCAACTCTTTGCAGCTCCCTGGACTGTAGCCCACCAGGCTCCTATGTCCATGGAATTTTCCAGGCAAGAAATAACTGGAGCGGGTTGCCATTTCCTTCTCCAGGGGATCTTCCCAATCCAGGGATCATCCAACCCAGGGATAGAATCCGCGTCTCTTGCATCTACTGCATTGACAGGTGGATTCTTTACCACTTGTGCCACCTGGGAAGTGCATTCTTTGTCACTTCTTCCTCTAACATAGATATCCTTCTAAGTCCTTTTTTCTCTTGCCATAAGCCCAGGCTCTTGATCTTAACGTTGTCAGATCAATAGAAATGCTAGACCTTTGTCTTTAAAGTTATTATCAAATGTTAAAGGAGCTGAAAAGGGCAAAAATCATGACACTGAAGGCAAAAACTTAGTCACTGAAATCAGAAAATGCCCCCCAAACCTTGAAACAAACAGAATTATCCAGTTACAGAACTTAGTACCATAAATGTCAAACTCAATGTATAGCTTCATTTTTTTTTTGTATTCTAATAGAAAACCAACTAGTAGCAAATGCAGTTGGCTCTGTGACCAGCCCAATAATAGATACTGTAAACTGTTATCTAATGTTTCATTAGCCAGCTGCTAAGCACAGTCATGCAGTAAAATGATCAAAATGTTCAAACTACAGGATCCTGTGCACCTTCTGATTCATTAAAAGATGACATTAGAGTCCTGTGTCATTTTACTAGTGCTGCTGCTGCTGCTAAGTTGCTTCAGTCATGTCTGACTCTGTGCGACCCCATAGATGGCAGCCTACCAGGCTCCCCCGTACCTAGGTATATGTTATTTTAATTCGTTGAAAATTGGTGCTCCATGTGTGGTTGAGACACTATTAACCAGAGTGTGTAATTATTCAGAACAGTTTCAACTGTTTTGCATGACACTGAATTTACTGAAGAGTTTTGTTACCTTTTATGGAGAACCGGAGGAGGAAATGGAGAACAAGTTTTTTGTTTTTTCCTTCTCTTTTGCCAAAAAGCTGATAACTTAAGTGTTATCACACCATTTCATCCTTACAAAGGGACAGCAACATGAGAAATAAACTTTCCTAAAAAGTTCCTAATTATTGAGAACTTGGGAGAAGCTTGGACCGTTCAAGAAAATAAAAGGGTTGAAGTCGAGAAACAAAGCCAAAGTTCCAAGACCTTGACAACTTGGGCAAATGTAAGAAGTCTACATTCATTGTCGAAAAATGTGAAGTCTTGCATTTTTTAGAAGAAAATTGGATTGTATGACCAGACTCAAGGGATAAGGGCCTAAATACCCTGTGTTGGTCTTGACAGCCCACCAAGCAGAAAACACTTTTAGAAAAGTATTGATAGAGGCAAATATCCTAGGTCTCAAAAGGAAAGAATTATTCCCTATTCCTCAAAGGTCAAAGAAGCTTTCTTCAGGCATTCCCAACAGTGCATTCTTCATCCTCTTCTGCTTTATCTGTACCACATCCTACACACACACACACACACACACACACACACAAGGAGAGAAGATATATGCAAAAACAACCTTCAGTAATTTTTCTTCCTTCATAAAAGATGATGCTTTGTCTCTTCAAAATCTTTCTACCTTTGCTCTTTTCAGCCATATTAAAGATTTGTTCCCGTGGTTTTAAATGTTTTTTGTTCAGACTTGTAGCAGCTTAACAATGTCTAATGATCTCCCCTCTCTCATCCATACTCTCATTTCTCTACTATGACTACTCATGAAGGTCAGTAGATGTTTCTATGTCACATAGACTGTGGGAGGTAGTTTACTCCCAATCCCACCTTACTCCCAGGCCCCATTCCTTTCAGCCATATAACCATCCATCCATCCATCCATTTCAGTCTGTCAGTACTTTGAGACTTGGGAAATTTACATCCCTAAAACTGATTATGATATGTTGAATTTATAAAGTCCTCTTTTCTGCTTTACAAGGTTTTCAAAGAGAATGCAGTTTAGGACAGAGAGATTTGGGTTCAAATCCTGTGACCCTGAGCAAGTTATTTGTCTCTTCTATTCATTTAACAGATATTGATTATCTTCTGTGTTCCAGACATTACATTAGGCATGATGACTGCAGTTAACAAAACAGACATGGTCTTTCTTTAACTCGTTAAGTTTATACTCCAGTTGGGAAAGCCAAAGAAGAATAAGTTTTTTAATAAATACTTCAGTAATAGTATATACTATTAAATTAATAAATATAAAAAATAAGAAACACACAGGGTATTTAATTGAGTCAAAGGAGCAGGGAAACAATTTTGTGAAATAATATTTAAGCTGAGACTTTAAGAATAGGTAGGAGTTAGCCAGATGAAGAGACAGCATAAAAGCATCACAGGCTGAGGGCCAAGCCCCCAAAACCAGAGTCAAGAAGGAACTTGATGCAAAAACGGACTGAGAGAAGGCAAGCTAGACTAGAGCCCAGTGAGTGAGAGGAAAGTGGAGAGGTTCAGAAGCAAAGGTGAGGGGTGGGGAGGGGTATTAAAGAGGGCCTTGTAGGCACTGATGAGACTTTGGGCCTTTTCTAATAGCAACGAGTAAGCAGTGAAAGGTTTTTTGTAGGGGTGGGAGGAGGATAAACATGATCATATTTATGTTTGAATCACACCAATTTTTTTTTTTTTTTAATCTCATCACACACTGGACTGGGGAAGTACAAAAAGGAAACCAGTGAGGCTAATAGCATTATCCAGGTGAGCGATGATGTCAAGATCGGTGGATTCAAGACAGATTTAGGAGATAGAGTTTACCAGACTTGATGGCTCCCTGGATTGGTGGCATTGCAGATGAGGGTGTCACCAATGACTTCCCGTTTCTGACATTGGAGTAGAGCCTAGCCTGGGGGTGGGGTGAGATGGGGGAAGTGGGCAGGAATAGATCCCACATTCAGTTTGAGGCATGTTTGATCTAAAATGTTTGTGATTCATCCTAATGCAGATGTTGTGCAGGTATTTAATTATAAGAACAGATTAGGAGCTCAGAAGAGATATCTAGACTAGAGATGTAAATTGGATAATAGCTTATAGATGACATTTAAAGCTATTAGTGTGGACAAGACCACTGAGAAAGAGTGCTTGTTTGTAGAAGAGGACCTAGGAAGCCTCTCTGAGCCTCAGTTGTCTCCTCTGTAACATGGAAGTAATGATCTATCTGTGCAAAGATGTTGAGAAGCATGCATTTAGCACATAGCCCAATGTCCAGCTCATAGTAGGCACTCAGTGTATGGTAATTGCTATTCCCACTGTGTCTCATAAAACCTCACAGCCTCATTCTCCGGAATGCGTTAGCACTAATGAACAGATAGTAGTGTGGAGAAGAGTGAATGAGCCCATGAAGAAATGAACCTGGATCTATAGGGATGTGCCTGTGAAAATAGAGATCATAACATTACCTTTTATTGTTGCCTGCATGTTAGATTTCTTTTTCTAATTTTTATTTTCTAGGCAGCCCTCCCCTTGCAAACAAGCTCTTAACAATTCTCACCCTGAAAATTCACGTGTCTTCATTTTTCTTAAATGGGAATTTTGTACCCAAATGACTTTTAAGGCTGCCACCAAGTTCATCATCCTGGCAGGTTCTATTCACTGTTGCTCCTGTCACTGATGGATTTGTTAAGAAATATCTAAACGGTTTTTTAGTAACACTATTTTCAGGAAGGCCGAGCCTTTCCAACTCCAGACAGCAGCCTGGTTGTGGATGTTGGGAGACCGCAGAGCCGTAACACACGGCACATGTGGATGAGGCCATCTGAGCTTCTTGGCATTCCTAATGATGATAATGATCCCACTTGGTGCAGGCACCCTCCCTGCAGCTGGTGTCCGTTCTGCGCAGGAATGAGGTCATTTGGTAGGGAGGGGGAAAGATGGGGTTGAGGAGGAAGGATGAGAGAAGAGGAGGGGAAGAAGCTGTCACATCTGTATTCTTGGTGGAAAAATAGAAACATATTTGCCACATGCTTGCTTTATTTATTAAGAAGAGGGAATGGAGAGACTAGGGGATGGTGAGGAACTGTTTCATAGGAGGTGCCCGCCACTGCCCCCGCCCGAAGCTGCACTGTTACCAGTATTCACAGTAACAAGCAAATCAAATCTCCAGGGTACTGATAAGCCTATGAATCTAATCTCTAGAATATTTGAAATTGCTCAGCACAGGATATTACAGCAGTTTAGATCCCAGTAACTACTTTAGAGCTGTATAGAAGCCTAGTTCTAGACACTCCACCTCTCCTCCTACTGCAAACGTGTCTAAAAAAGAGAAATTGAAAATCATCGTTCTTTGGCAGTGTAGACGGAAGTGTCAGATCATTCTTCATCTGCTTCTCAATGTCATCAGCCAAACCAAATAAACAACCTTTTTGTTTTTCTTAATGTAGCAGTAGTAGTCCAACTGGTGTGCCATAGGTTTATTTCTAGAACTTATCTACACAAAGACTGTGTCCCAGGGTTTGGAGTTCATGTTACAGTCTGTTGTTGTTGAGGGTTTTGTGAGGGGAGGGCTGAGCGAAAGAGGGGTCACTTAGGCATCCCAGGGAGGGATCCTGGCTTGGGCACGGCCAGCCAGTCATGGTGAACCGTTTGGCCATATCAGCTCAGGGTAACAGAAGTGAGTCAGCTCTGACTGAAAATATTAAAGGTGCTCTCAAGATGGTTTTGAACCCATCAAAAGCAAGCCGGCTCTGATTAGCCTTTGCGGCCTCAGTGCCTCAGCCAAGGCCTGAGACAAAGTAAGTGCTCAGTGAGTGGTGAGTGTGCCAGCAACCCAGTCTGCCCATTTCCCCATGGCTCAGGAGTCCTGCTGTTAGTGACTACAAATGACCATGAGTAATTATGTGAAGGAAAAAAATATTTTCTCCTAAATGCTGGAGAAAGAGGTGGAATTATTTAGGTAAATGTAATAGTTGACTCTCAACAGTGCTCCTGACTTGAGTTTCCAAGATATAAGAATGCTGGACTGGAGGTCCGACCTTCTAGCAAGCCCCTAAAATTTCTCAACCCCAGTTTCTTGGTCAGTGGGCTTCCTAGGTGGCTCAGCGGTAAAGAATCTGCCTGCAGTGCAGGAGACGCAGTAGATGTGGGTTCAATCCCTGGGTCAGGAAGATGCCCTGGAGGAGGGCATGGCAACCCGCTCCAGTATTCCTGCCTGGAGAATTCCATGGACAGAGGAGCCTGGGGGGCTACAGTCCATGGGGTCGCACAGAGTTGGACACGACTGAAGTGACTGAGCATGCACGCATGCATACAGAATGGGAATAATACTTTCTCAGCCTGCCTCCTAGAGTTATTTTCAGAATTAAATCTTATTCAGAAAGTCAAACTAGTAAGAACCATAGGAGGTAAGTGTTGTTATTGATTTGTTTTGAGAATACTGTAATCTTAAACATTTTTAGAAGAAAAAAAGATTTTTAGTTCCTTAAAGAAAAAATTCTTCAAAAGCATATTTATAGGTGCCATTGTTGTTAACTGATAAATCCCTCTTTAAGCTTCATTTATTTAAAAAATAATGACAACCTTACGCCTTTTCTGGAAAGCATTTGTGACTTACCTCCAAATGTCATGTGTTTTAAAATCTAAAGTCAGTAGCTTCCTAACCCTTGGTGGTTTCAAAGGTTATTAATAATAATGGTATTTTTCAAGGTTACGAAGCTTGACTACTGACTACATACCAGTAAGTGGTCACAAATAAAACACTGCTTTTACCACATGTAAATTCTTCCCTGCAGTTTGGGCTTCTGCAGACAGTGATTCAGCTACAGGTGTGTCATGGGACAGTAGGATTTTGTCCTGGATGGAGCACAGTATGTAAAATTAAGAAACAGTTAATTCCTGGGTCATTTTCTAGCAATGGCCTTAAATCATTTCACCTCGCTGAACCTCACCTTACTTATTTCTTCACTGAGAAAGCATGCAGTGACTTCACCAGGGCTTTACTACTCTCCCCAGAAGGCATTTGAAAAGAGGGAGGACATTTATGCTTGTCAAAATGACAGGGTGTGCAAAAAATGATAGGGTGGGGGGGAGGATGCTGTTGGCATTTAGTGGACACAAGTAGGTCTGCTAAATTTTCTACACTGAGCAAAGCAGTCTCCCGAAAGGAAGAATTGTCTCCGTACAGCACAAATACGCACTCCTAAGAAACACTGGGTCAGAGCTGTGGAGAGTGAAAGGGAGACACAGTTAATAGTACCAGAACTATCTCAGGCAGACTGGGATGTATGGAGCACCTAGCCACAGTCCATGTCCACTTTTGTTTCCGTCGTCTTCCTCCATTCTTGTCCTGTCCTCCTTTCAAACGCTGGAATCCCAAGCTCTGCTAAGCAGCCCTCACGGAAGGAGACAGACAAGTCTGGACCACATACCTTCTCTATGGTCTCGATTCTACCAGGAAGACTAGCAGCAGGGTTACACTTAGCTCACTTACCCATCCCTGCGCTGGGTTATGCCTTAGTCACAGAGCTCCCCCTTGTTTCTCCCCTTCCCTCACCTTCAGAGCCTTGGGCACGGCCACCACCTTAGTGTGGCAGCTGCCTGAAGCATTAGTTGGGGTGGCGGGGGCTGGGGGCGCAGGGAAGAAGAGAAGGAAGGGAGAGTGGAGCCGGCTGCAGAGAACCAAAGCAGCAGTTTTCTTGGTCTACTTTCTTGGACTACCATTTAGACAGGGAAAACAAAACCCAAGTCAGGAATCCATTCCTCTCTTTTGACATATCAGCTGAAGGCAGCCTTCAAGTCCAGGTGGGTTTTATGCTTCTTAACTCCCATGCGTGGATAGAGACTGGGTTTCCAGAATTTCCTGTCTAGCCCCCTGGGGTTTTTCTCCTAGTTAAGCTTACTTTCAGCTTCTTAAATTGTATCTTACTCTTTAAAGAAAATCCATTGTGCAGAATTGTGTAAGGCTTGACATGATTGTCTAAACTAATTGCTTAAATATGGACATGGACAATTGTTGAAAAGCACTTTTGTTTGTGTCTTGGAATGAAAGTTGCCACCTACACAATAGTCTATTTTGAAATCTAAATGGATTGCATCTTAAAGAGAATAAAAGAACATAGAAAAAACTAAGCATAAATTTGTTAGGCCAAAATTAAGTTGATGTCTACATTTAGTGGGAAGGAACTGTAGAGAGTTGCCTCTGACACAGACAGTTCTCGCTCCTCTTTTGTTTCTCTTACCTTCTCACCCTGGTGTTTAAAGTTAAGCCTTTGGGAACATGTGGCTTCTGTACACTATAGGAAAGTGGCAAATATAAGCCACAAGAGCAAACAGCTCAATCTCTTGTTTCGTTTAGCACTGCGTCAGAGGAATAGCCTCACTTTTGAGGGACAAGCAGATCCAACAATGATCAGAGGCTTAGGCCATTGCTTTTCTAACTTTCCCATTAAACCCTAGGGTTTTCTAGAATTTACCAAAGATAGAATGGTTAATCAGGCTTCCCTGGTGGCTCAGACGGTAAAGAATCTCCCTGCAATGTGGGAGACTGGGTTCAATCCCTGGGTTGGGAAGAACCCTGGAGGATATGACAACCCACTCCAGGATTCTTGCCTGGAGAATCCCCATGGACAGAGGAGCCTGGTGGGCTACAGTCCATGGAGTCACAGAGTCAGTCACGACTGAGCAACTAAGAACAAAGCAGAATGGTTACTTTGGGGAGAGCTCTTTAAAAAAAAAAAAAAAATCACTGAGTGTTGTAGGAGAGGTTAGTAAGGTGTTATGGTTTTAAGAAAGATTCTTTTTTTATTAGTCTATTTTATACCTCACTTCTAAAGAACACGCAATACAGAAGAATAAAATAAGTAGTTGAGGGAATCAGTAATTGGAATATAAAACCAGAGATAAGAATGGGAAACCGAAATATATACTCTCTGGTCCTTTATTTTTGTTAGAAGTAAATCACAAATTTAGCTCTAAGCTTCCTAGTGGCCTAAGTGAAAGGGAGCATACCATTTTAATCACCCAGAGTCATCCCGTGGAATAAATTTATTAAGGACATCACAGGGTAATGTTCAGGAGCAGTGGTTGTTTTACCCATTCATTCATTTATGAACATTCCTTGAGCACCTTCTAATGTATTAGGAGCTTATAATGACAGAGCTCTCAGGCAATTTCAGAGAAAGGCATATCTTTATTAGATTTGTGTGAAGTGCTCTGTATATAAATATAAAAATCTCTTAAAATTGATTTTAGCCATGTTTTAATGCTAAAATGGAATGTTTACCTGTTTATGGATAAATCCAAATTAGATCAGGTACATTTTCATGATTTTCTTTTTTTAAGAGAAGTCTCTGTAAATTCCTCCTGTCCTTCTGGGTCTTGTTAATTATCACATAAGACCTTAGAAGATGCCTCTCTGAGACTTATTTCTTGGAACATAGAGGTGGTTCCTTGTGGGTGAAAGTGTTCAGAGTCAGAATTTGGTCCAAAGGCAGCTCAGGAATGCCCTCCACAAAACATTTTTAAACGTTCTAGGCAGCAAGATTCTTTCCTCCAAACAGTCATCTGTCTACCTTCAACATAGAGAATACACATAAGTGATATGTTATTACCCTAAATTTAATGTTAGGTTGTCACACATCTACTTATTTTCAAGACAGTTGTTGAAACCACTGAAACCCTTTCCACAAATCAGAAATTTGAATGGATATCATTCTCTGTCAGCCCCAGTATTTTATATATCATGTATTTATAAATATATATTTTGTTTAATGACATTTTCATGATATGAAATATCAAATGTGTTATATATTTATACATGTATATTATAAATGTATAATAAATACAAATATATCACACAGGAAGCACATGCAGTTTACCTATATACCCTTAAATGATATAATATTATCATGACATATGTGTTATCTGTCATGTTATTTAGGCTACCAGTACGCATAACTTGTGGTCTGAGGTGTCAACTCCCACAGAGCTGGCCAGGATCATATGATGTAAATAGGTGGATGTGTTTAAACTTTCTTGATATGTAACTGAGTATGGCACACATATGTTATAGTTATGTACTACCCTGGAGTTTTACATGAGCAGACACTCATAGTCTAGAAATCATTCAAATATGATACAGAGCAATACCCTTCCTAATGAACAGCATTTTTAAAAGAAATTCATTTACATGTACCAAAATTGTAAGAGAGGCTTTTGGTCCAAGATCTGTGTGGTGGTGGTAATTATAGCTGGTGGTGATAATGTGGGTGAGTACATCTAGTTGGACGATAGGCCTTAATGGCATGGTTCGTGTTATTTTTGTGGTTTTATTAATTGAACCTCTAAGTGAGATAAATGAAGCCTCTCCTTCCTTTCCCTTGGCTTAGACTAGCTGATATGAGAAAAGAGGTCTGAGACATGAAATAGAAAAGCAAAGAAAAAGTAACACTGCAAACCCATAGATAAATCAATACTATGTTTATTTCTAATATAACCAGATTTAAAAATAACTATACTTTCAATTTTTACAAAGGCAAATGAAAAGCACCCCACCCTTCAACAATCATGTAAGTGTATATTAGGAAAACTTTCTGCATATGAAGTGGGATAAAGTTATAAATAACTTAGTGTTTAATCTTGTTCTTTAGATATGTAAAGAACTAAAATGACTTGTAGTTATTTTTCAGGGCTTGGTTTTTTCTTTACAGAAAGGAAACTAAGTTGGAAAAGGACAAGATGACTAGAATCTTTAAAATCTGTAATGTGTAGTTTCCCTTACATGAAATTAAATTTAGTTCAACTCTGGGATAAATGCTATGTATAACACCATTGGAACTGGAAGTTCTCTTGCTCTCTATTTGGTTACTAGTCATTATTCCTCATTTCCATTCTTTCCAAAAACAAGGGTTTTCATGCTCTGTTGGCAGAGTGTTTCCTGTGCCTTTATCTTGTACCCTCCATATTGCTCTAGTTTGGGGCATAATTGTAAGTCATTGTATAATCCACCACAGCAAGCCTTTCATTCCAGAAGTAGCTTGAAAAAATTTTCAGTTTCCTAGGGCTGCTATAACACATTATCACAAACTGGGTGTTTTATAACAATAGAAATGTGTTCTCTCAGTTCTGGAGGCTAGAAATCAAAGTGCCAGCAGGGCCGTGCTTCTTCCTGCAAAGGCTTGCGGGAAGAATCCTTCCTTGACTCTTGTGGAATCTCCTGGTTGCCAGCAATCCTTAGCATTCTTTGGGTGGTGGTGGTGGCAACTCCAAAATCTGCTTCTGCCATCACATGGTCGTCTTCCTTCAATGTGTGTCTGTGTCCAAAATTCCCTCTTCTTATAAGAACACCAGTCATTGTATCAGGGCCCCCCTGTGTCCAATATGACCTCATCTTATTTATATCTGGAAAGACCATATTTCCAAATGAAGTCAGATTTACAGGTCCTCAGTGAACATGAATGGAGGGAGAAGGGGACACACACTAAT
Organism: Bos javanicus; assembly: GCF_032452875.1. Lineage (NCBI taxonomy): Eukaryota > Metazoa > Chordata > Mammalia > Artiodactyla > Bovidae > Bos > Bos javanicus. The sequence continues at coordinate 44,657,510 of NC_083868.1, forward strand.
CAACCTGGTGTAGGTGGTAGGAATCTTGTTGAATTCTGTCGCTCTGAGCATTTAGGGGGTCTGCACTTAAGCACTTCTACTTTCCAACCTGAAACAGGGCAATCTTGAGCTTTCCATCCACTTGGGACATGGATAATTGTATTCACTGTAACATCTCTCTTACCTGGAAATGTATCCAAAGCCACAGAAACCCTAACTAATCAATTCTCTGGTCACTAGCATGGTGTATACCAAGTCTGTATTATTTTGTAAAATTGCCCCAGGGGCAGGTTTTGTTCTTCAGTATTCAAGTGCAGCCTTCTACTAGAAAACAGCATACAAGTGCTTTCAGGCATTGACTCTGGCCCACATTTAAGTCATTCCCAGATTCTATACTTTGTTCTTTATACATCTGGACATTAGGCTTACTTAAACTTGTGTAATTTTCTCCCCAAGGTATTAGCAGTGATGCCATTATACCAATTTCTTTTGCTGCTTGAGTGTCCCTAGTAGTCTCAGGACTGGCCAAAGGTCAGATATTTGTGTGCTTTCTAGATAGCATGTCATGTTTAAATCCATTCCTTAACCAAAGTTGCAGCTGTACTGAGGAAGGGGTCCAGGAATGGGTCGCAAACTCGCCCAGGCCCCCGACCCCATGTTCCTCCCCATGTATGTTTTCTTTGACTTACTTGATGGTTTTTTAGAGATTTGATTAGTTACTAACAATAACACTTCTCAGAGAAATCCAGATATCTGGCTTTTCTTGAAAACTCAGACTTGGCAACTGTAGGCCCATATTTCCACAGCTGTCCCTTCAAGCAGAGTGTGATGGGCTCTTGCCTACACTGTAGGTCACTCTGGACTGGACTACTTCATGTGTTTATGTTACCTGTCTGACCCAAAGGCTTAGGAATTCAGCATTCATTTCTCCCTCATGTTGTTCAAAGAAACTATATGGAACACAATGGGGCAAAGGAGGGCAGATCACTGGTTTTCCCTCCCTCTGTTTTACACTGTCTTTGGCAAATTTCCACCAATATCCTTCAAGGACCCTTCAGTATCCTTTACAGGGCCTCTGGATTCCATAGCCTTCCCACCCTTATTTTTTCTCACCATCTCTGGTGTTACGGTTGAATTCATATGCAAGAACTGAAATTTTCAAATTCAAATTAATTTCAAACTTCTCTAATGAAGTTTGGACTTCATCAGTTACAGCACAGGCCCTTCTAGACATTTTTAAATGCCCTTTCCTAGCCTGTGGCTCCTCCTTTGGCCCTTCCTACTTGTCCATACTGCTTCCATGCTTCACTCTTACCCCTTGTCCCACAGTATTTTGACTTTATGTTACAACTGTCTTTCTGGAAGTCTCTTATCTCAGACTCTTACTGGTGTCTTCCCTATAGAACATGTCTGGGCAGCTGCTATCCTGGTTTTAGAGTCTCCCATTCTCCCTGTCTTGTCACCAGTTTCTTTTTGTACTCACAGCCCTTCAGTAGAAGCCTATTACCTAAAGCACTGACCCTGGAGTCCTGAACAATGCCTCTCTTGCTTTCCCCAAAAGTATCGATAACACTAAAAGATTCACTTATTCATTATCCTCAACACCATTGGCATGCTTGATCCCTACAGCCCATGGAAAATTGTATTTATGATTTTTGTAACCACATACTCTTCCTAGAAATTCACAGGATATATTATCATGTTATGGCAATCACCAGCTGATGATAGAAGAACCCTAATTTGTCTTTCATCAAATATTTGGAAGACCTCATCTTTATCTTTGTCTTACAGCTTCTTGGAGTTCCTTTTTGCTTATCAGAGTCATATGTTCATTGTAGAGGATGTGGAAAATACACAAAGATGCGAAAGAAAAAAGATCAAAATTACCCATAACCATAGCACCTAGAAATAGCAACTGCTAGCATTTTGATATGTTTGTTTTTATTTTAATTTCATCTTCACTTTAATCTCTTTTACATTTTAATCTCTTCCTTGCCCACTTCTTTAGTCCTCAAATAGTCTTGAGAGAAGGATAATTTCTGTGATTATCCCCAAAATTTAGAAGAAATAGTTATGTAACTCGAGAATATTCTAGCCTTAACCATTTCAGAATGTTCTCAACATTATATACATTCTTGCTTGTTTTATGTTAAATTATTTTAGCCTTCCACAACATGATTCTAGATTTTTCATGACTACCCCCAAGGAGTCTACAGAAGATCTGTATAGTCCTCTTGTTTTTCTGGTATAGGATAGATTGTATCATGGCCAACTCATGTGTGTAGAGTCCTGGCTTAGACTTAGACCTCTGTTATAAACCGAATGGTGCTCCCCTCCCCAAATTTGCATGTTGAACCCCTACCCTCTCCCTGAATGTAATATTAGGAAGTAGGACCTTTGGAAGGTGATAAAGATTAGATGAGGTTATTTATGAGGGCAGAGTCCTCATAAAAGAAATTAGTGCCCTTGAAAGAATCATGGGAGACATTGCTTCCTCTCTCTACACTTCACTGTGGAAAGATATGAAAAGTCAGCAATCTACAATCCCGACAAGAACCCTTACGAGGACATCACCATGCTGACACCCCAGTCTTGGACTTCCGGCCTTTAGAACTGTAAGAAATAAAATTCTGTTGTTTATAAGCCACTCAGACTATGGTATTCTATTCGAGCAGTCTAAATTAAGATGGTATTCAAAAAAGGGATTCCTGACTAATCTGGCTGTAGATATAAGAAGATTCATACTTGAGAAAGGTAGTATGTAGAACCAGGTGCATGGTAGTGTCAGCTATGATGGACCAAGATCTTAAGGTGGGGTTTAAAGACAAAAGGCAGGGAATAGAGAGGAAAGCCATTTAGGTGCATTTTAAATAGAAACTGTTAGGGTACCAAGAATTATTACTGGCTGAAAGTGTGACATGACTGGTTACTGTGGTGAGTCTCAGTCCAGTCTTTCTGCAGGAAAGTAAGCAGGCAGTGAGATGTTACTTTAAGGAAAGATGACGTGATCTCTAGTTCTGAGTTTCTTGTCCAGCCTTAGATTTGTCAGTTTCAGATACTCATTACATCATCAGGGAAAAAGGCCAGTAAAAGCCCAGACCTCTCAGGCTGTAGAATCTGCTTATAAATTGGAATAGACAGAGTAGCTGTGTTTTTTCCAAACTCTGAAACATTACATGTTCTTGGGTATTACTGAAATGCATTTTGTGTTCTGCATCTTATTAAAGTGTTCATGCTATGTCCCTGTAAAACTCTGCTGGTCTTCTGCAAGTTGGGAGCATGCCTTTGGTTATCTGTTACCAGTTAGCTCCACTAGATAAAACTCAAGGCTGTGGGACAGGCCCCGGGTGGGACAGCTGGCTTCCTGCAGAGCAGCTTCCCCTTTCCTGGCTGGTTCAGAAATGCATATATCTGATCACAGAGGGCAGAGGTGTGAGCATGGCCAGCTTAGCATAACCTCCCTCCTACTGGAAAAATCATTTCCAGCCCAAGTTCTGACAGGAGTAACTGACCTCAGCCTTGTTTAGAATTACGAACTATGAGCAATATGCCCAGCCAAGTTATGAAATCCTCGAAGATCCTGATGACCTTTCACCCAACTGACCATCTGAATTTTCCTGTACTGTGAGAGACCCTGAAGAAAACAGCATGTTTGGGGTGGCCAGCTCCCTGCAGGGTGCTGCGATAAGTCGTCTGCGTGCGCTCTCTCACTCACACCTCAGAGTAATCCCATGCAATTGTACTATTTTTATTCTCCTTTTGGGGGTGAGAAAGGTGTGGCTGGAAGAAGTTACCTGACTTTCCTAGGGCTGCAGATCCTCTGACTGGCAGAGTTAGGACTCCACCCTAAGTCTTGCCTGACCCCAGAACCCATGCTGTTACCGCCACACTCTACTGTCTCTCAGGACACCAGGATTTTAGAAGACTATGATAAGGCCCTGCCTATGGAATGAAACTTTCCACAATCTGATGCTTATAAGTGGGTATGGGTTTTAAGTTATAATTTCTTGAAGTGAAAAAATTAGGTCACCTCAGCAGGCAGACAAGAAAAAAATTAACTAAGAATCAAGTGAGGCAGATGTCTGTTCTTGGATGCCTCTACACATCTCCCATTAGTGAGTTCCTCTCTATCCCAGCAGCTTGAGATACTCACATCCCAGACCTAAGGCTTTGCTCAGCTTTAGTTCCTCAAACTTCTAGCTCAAACACGAACTCTCACAGTGTACGAGTTGAAGTCTCTCCACTTCGTCTCTCCCCAGCGCCTCGGTGCCCACTCCATTCACTTCATGCCCTCAAACCTAGAGGTGTCGAGGCATCAGTAAGACCAGTTTCTCCCTCCTGTTCCCTTCGCAACAGAGTTCAGAGGGTTTTTAGAGAAAAGGAAGGCTGTAAAACCTCCAGTGTTAGAACACCGAGTTAAGGCCCAATTTCTCCTCTGGAATCACAGTTTCATCTGTGAAGTTTAACTTAAGTTCAGTCATTGAGTGATGTGTCTAGTATTCTGGAGCCCTGCTCTTCCTAATCTTCTGAACTTCACTCTCACTTGAGTGGAAAGGGGCAGCTTGGATGACACCCAGGAGGAATTTGGTGCAAGTTCAGGAAAACGTCCTTGGTAACATGCATCTCTTAAACAGTGTATTTCTTTTGAGATTTTGTAGACAGATGTGAGCTGAAGACAGCCTTTGGGGTAATTTCTCTTACCTAGTCAGCAGTACAAAGTAAGGCTTAAAGTTTTGTGGTTTTTCTTTTAAAAAGGACAGACTAACTCATTTCACTATTGACACAGTAAAGTACACTCAGAGTTGAAGAGCCTCACTAGATAATCTGAGTTTCTCTTGTCCCGCTTCTGGGAAATTACCATTTTAAAAACAAAATACCTTTTTTTATTTTCTAAAAGAGCTTTATAAATCACTGCCATTTGAAGCTATAAAGGGGGTGTTGGGGTTATTTTCTGGTGGGACTAACATGTCACTAAAGCAGGATTTTTGATATATTAAAAAAGATTTAAAGAAAAACAGTTTAGATTTTAATCATATTTGTAGGGTTTCTAAAGTCTTGGTTTCACATCCTTTTTGAGGCACTGGAAAACACTTCATCATTTGTCCTTAGCCTTGGCCTCCTTTAACCCTCATCTCCCTATCACTTTCATCTGCTTCTTCAATTCTGGCCTTTCTTCCTTTCATTCAGGAAGTATTTTTTCAGCACCTGTTATGTAAATAGCAGTGTTCAGACACTTAAGGAGGTGAGGAAATGAAGACAAAGACCATGTCCTCTGAGGACATAGGGTGTAGTTCAGAGGTTGCAAGTTTAAATGACTGCAGGAGACAGGAAGGTCTGTGAGATCAGGAAGGGGCCGGCGCAGGTCAGAGGTGTGATTTGGACCCTGCCAAGTTGGAAAGGACACGTCACTCTGAAGGGACCATCATTACTCCAGTCAGCAGCTCCAGCTGATTGGAGCCATCCTAGAATGCCAGCCCAGCATGGTCAGAGCCTCTGGCTTGTCACGAGACTCACAAAATCAAATTTTTATGATATGCCATCAAGGCAACTAATTCAGATTCTTCAAAAACATTGTGTGGGCCAAAGAAAACATGTTGGTGGGCTGAATTCAACCCATGGGCCTCCAGTTCTGGGAGTTCTGGTCTGGTTAGTGAGATAAATCATACATGTATGAAATCATTAATTTAAAATGTGGCTACTATGACTAAGCCCTAATGAGTGACAGAGACAGTGCCTGCTGGAGAAGTTCAGAGAAAGGACAAGAAGGACCAAGGAGACAGGAGAAAGATGGGCCCCAGGGGCTGCACCAGGCAGGTAAGGGGTGTGAGGAAACTGGAGGGTGGGTGTGAAGAATGCAGAGACCCACTGAGGCCATGCGGTGGTGGGAGGCCTCCAGTGCCAGGCTGAGGAGATGGGACTCGACTTCCTAGGGCCCAGGGAGCCACTGAAGATTTGTTGATCTACTATTTTAGAAAATGAAAGTCGTCGTTGGTGAGTAAGGGGTAAAGCAGCATGCAAGAAGAAACGATCAGCAGACTCTTGCCATTGTGCTTTCCTGTTTTCCACTCCACTTCCTCTTCCACCTCTCTGCACACATCCCCAGACTGTCCACCTAATGTACTTCTAAGAGAAGAAGCCACCCTCTAGCAAGATAGCTTTAAAGTATGCCAGTGCCCTAAACCAGAACAGGAAAATGAAATCAGACCAAATTAGAATGGTACCCGCACCAAGGAAAAAAAGACAAACTGTAGCCACCGAGTCTCCCTAGGAGTGGGGTGGAGGGGTGGGGAGCACGGTTTAAAAAAGAAATGGGGCATCTCTTTGAGACACAGATCTATGTAATAAGCAAGACCTAGGTGGCTCTAAAATGGACATGGGAAGGTGCAGATCTGCATTCTAATTAGATATACTAGCTGATCAGGGGAGAAGGCAATGGCATCCCCCTCCAGTACTCTTGCCTGGAAAATCCCATGGACTGAGGAGCCTGGTAGGCTGCAGTCCATGGAGTCGCTAGGAGTCGGACACAACTGAGTGACTTCACTTTCACTTTTCACTTTCATGCCCTGGAGAAGGAAATGGCAACCCACTCCAGTGTTCTTGCCTGGAGAATCCCAGGGATGGGGAGCCTGGTGAGCTGCCGTCTATGGGGTCGCACAGAGTCAGACACGACTGACACAACTTAGCAGCAGCAGCAGCAGCTGATCAGGACTACCTCAGCAATAGCCACGGTCGGAAACCACCTAACATTTATTAGCAAAATTTTCTTACTTAGGTGACGAATAGATGTGCACATAGAATACAGAAAGGTGCCATTATAAAAGGGGAGGGCACACATTTTTCGATGTTACAATATATAGGAGTCTTGCAGATGATCCTAAAGGACCAAAGATGAGTCATCGCTAAGGACAGAGAATGTTTGTGAGATGACAGGCTCTTCCTGCACATCAGTGGACCATTCCCTGTGCCCCACCTTGGACCCTCGGCGTTGGTTAGCTCAGATGGGGCCAGGCTTATGGACTTTTAAACATCTTCATAGCTGGTTCAGGACCCTACACAATTTTGCTTGGCGATTGGAATCTAAATGTCCAGTTGATGTAGGCATTTGTTAGTTATTCCAGATCAGATCATGCATGGTATTAATTTTGAGGCCCTTATTTTACTTATCCTTATTCTTTATGCTTTACCTCACTTTAACCATCTCTTTTGCCTCCCTAATGATACTTAGAGATCTGAAACAGTCCACCACTCTCTGTGGCAAAACTGTCTTCTTTTAATACAGAGGATTTAATACTTACCAGTATTAGCATCCATTCCTTCCCCACTTGCCCTCTGGGTCACTGTATGCGTTACAGTCAATCCCTCACAGAGTCACACCAGCCCCTCCAAGCTTAAACATGCCTCTACCTCTTCCTAGGGCTTCCCAGGTGGCACTAGTGGTAAAGAATCCACCTGCAACTCAGGAGATGCCAGAGACAAGGGTTTGATCCCTGGGTCAAGGAACGGCAACCCACCCCAGTAATCTTGCCTGGAGAATCCCATGGATAGAGGAGCCTGGCGGGCTACAGTCAATGCGATCACAAGAATTGGATACAACTTAGGGACTGGATCATCATAATTCAAAGGATGACAGCTTTAATTTTCTGTGTGCGAATTTGCGGGGCGGGGTGTGTATACACATACATACATACAGTTTTATTTTTTAAGCAACTGTATAAGCCAAATTGAAAAACTCTTGAGCTTCTACTGGCAGCTAATGTACAGAGATGAATGCTTTCTTGTCCGGAGTTTGACAGGCTTTAGAAGTTATTTTAAGGATCATTTTAATTTGGGGGCTTTAATTTTCATTTTAAAAAACTTGATTAGCTAGTTTTTGTTTTCTAGTTTACATGGTCATAAGAAAAGTCAATCTGCAAAAAATCTCATTAAAACTCTGGGCTTTGGGGCACAGTTGGGAAAAGTAATTTTTAAAAGCATCTCATTCCTTGTATCTGTAAAGAGGGTTCCGGTTGAAGAGAGAAGCTGGTCTGTCCTGTTGTTTGAAGTATGGAGATGAAACCGAATCAAACGTTAAAATCTCTCCACATGTCCCCCCCTCAATACTGTCAATCATAACATTGCTGGTACTGAATGCGGACTGGAAAAGTTGCTTCTAGGCCTCCTCTCAAACTCAACACTGGACCTTCTAGAATCAGGTAGTAGAGCCCTTGGTTTTGTCGTCATTGTTATTTGTTTTTTGTTTTGTTTGGGTTTCATTTTATTATTTCTGACGTCAGACATCCCAAAAGAATGGAATTTTATTTTATTATTTTAAAAACATTTTTTTAGAAAGGGAGATTTCGAAAGTGGGTTTCAGTCTGCTTTAAACCTTCTAGGGCTCTTTTCTTCTGGAGTTACAGGATTTTCTTCTGAGAATGTATTTGCAATGTAGTGGACTGGGAAGACAGAGGATATACCAAAGTAAACATTATATGAGCTTCTGCTTTGCAATTTACTTACTAAGTAGATAAAACCTCAGACTATTTCCTGTGTATCTTAAGGAACAAATTTGTCACCAGCTCCCCAGACCCACTGCCTGTCTTTTTTCAACTACTCACCCATCTGACCCCCGCAACACACACTCCCCACACACACTTTTTTCTTTTTAACATTAAAGCCCCTCCAAAGGCGACTTTAACGTTAGAGCCATTCCATTGGTATAAGCCAGTTTTCATTCTTTGTGTTTTGACATATGCAGCCCAGTATTAAATGCAGAAAACTGACTTAAAGACCCCTTGGTTCTCTAGGGGACAGAAGGCCCTGAAATGGAGGGAGGGAGACTCTGGCAGAGGGCTTGGAAAATGCTTACAGTCCTAATGGATCTTGTGATTTCCACTTGCTGGTTTTCTTTAGCCTCAAATTCGTTGAGGGCATGTTGGCAAATCACACTCATAAGAATGCTTTTAAAAAGTTCCGTGTTGCCATCTACCACATAAGGCTGATTTTTCCAAATAACTAATTTTTTAAGAAGTTCAGCGGTTAGATTTGTACGCAGTAAACATATTAGCAGAGGGCAGATTTGAGCAAAAAGAAACCTAAATAAGCAAACAATATGTTTATTCTTGTTGCTTACCCATGGATGCAGGATATATCAACCCTAGCATATGTCACACACTCACCCCTGTGTGTGCATAGCAAAACACTATTCTAGACGTTTGTTTGATATAGGGAAGAACAAGACGCAGTTCTTGCTTTAGGGTAAGTCTGATAGGGTTGAAACCCATGAGCCCAATTGACGAAATAGAATCTGGAAAGTGATCTAAGTGAGATATACATTGAGAAATCTGTTTGGTGTGATGTTTGTGGCACTGGAAGTGGATTGCCACCCCAGTGCTACTCCCAAGTGTAGTCTGAGAGCTGGCTGCATCAGCATCGGAGACACAGATTCTCCGGCCCACTCTAGATCTGCTGGTCCCGACTCTCTGGGTACGGGGTGGCCCAGTAATCTGTATTTTAAGGAGTTTTTATGTTTTAACAAGATTCTCCAGGTAATTCTTTTGCCCTCTAAAATCTGAGAACCATTGTTCTAAGCCTTAGTTCCCCAAGCTACTCTAATTCTCTTGGTAGTTATTATCATCCAAATCACAGGTGAGGGGAAATGGGAGTGTCAGATTAATTTTGCCAAAAGTAACAGCTGATATTACTGTTGCAGTATCAACAGTATTAATATTGTTAATACAGTTCTGATTCTCTTGAACCATATCTGTGTCATGTAGTCTGCAGTCCTCATGCCACCGCCTGCTGTGTCATCCTAGAAAGTGTCGACCATGAAAAACATTCTCTAAAAGAGTTCTTTCTTGGTTTTCCACTTGTGGTGTTACTCTTTCTGCCTACATGGAAAGCACTGACTTTAATAACTTTGCCAATGCCATAGTGCCCATAGCTGTGGTCACCGTGAGGCCAAGGTGCAGAGGCTACTTTAGGTTTGTTTTCCTGGCCACGTAATCATCAGATGATCAGTTGATATCCCCAACAACTACATCCTTGTGCCTGATTGGTGCACCAGCATGTCAGTACAAATTAGATTTGGGATGAGGAAGAAAACCTTACTTTTGAAGATAAATTCTATTTAATCAGCATACGTTTATATATATATTCCACCTACCATTTGCTTAATGGTGCACTCCTCATTATGAGGCAGTGGTGCTCAAAATGTGGTCCCTGGACCAGCAGGATTACCTGGGAGCTTGTTACGTGTGCACATATTGGGCCTTACCTGGGCCTTCTGTCAGGAACTCTGGGGGTGGGGCCCAGCAGCCTGTTCTTAAAATTCTTCCAGATGATTCCGATGCATACTAAAGTTTGAAAACCATGAAAAACATTCTCTTGAAGAGTTCTTTCTTGGTTGGGCTTCCCAGATGGTGCTAGTGGTAAAGAACCTGCCTACCAGTGCAGAAGACATGGGTTCAGTCCCTGGGTTGGGAAGATCCCCTGGAGGAGGGCATGGCAACCCACTCCAGCATTCTTCCCCGGAGAATCCCACGGACAGAGGAGCCTGGCAGGCTACAATCCATGGGGTCACAAAGAGACACAAACTCTGGGAACTTAGCACATGTGCACACATGCACTGTAAGGGGTATGAGAAGTTAGAGACCTAGCCTTCACTGAGAAAGATATTATCTGTGTTACCTTGTCCACCTGTGAATGGCTAAATTCAGATTGGGATTTCTGATAACTAAGAGCTCATGGAGGTATTATGATTTTGCTTTACCAATTTTGCTTTACTGTGTGTGCAAGATTCAGAAATGCCTTCTGCAGCAGTTTGCGGGGTTTTTTCCTTCCTCTTTTAATGAGAGTCAGTCACTTATTTATAAAACCAGTTACAGAAATTTCAACATATTTTAGATGACAATTACACTTTTTTTCCCTCTCTCCAGGGGTCTCAGTTGCAAAGAATTCTTATAGAACTGAATTGTTTTGTTGGTGTAGGCAGTCATTTGCCATGTGGTGAGCTTGAAAACAGACTAAATAAATGGTCTGGATGGTGACGTCATGGGCAGTGAGGATTAAAGCAAAGATAATGCAGAAGGCTGTGCTCCCTAAATAACCTGAGACCAGACCAACATCTGAAATCCTGGGTCACAGTTAAAGATTTTTGTTTGATATATTTACAGCCAGTCACTGCTTGTTTTTTCTCAGGATATTATATTTCAAGAGAAATCTGTTTGTCTTCTTCAGAGAGACACCTGACAATGTGTACGCCACACAGATCTCCACTCAGGTGTGCTTTGTATACAGAAGAGCAAACCTGGACTGTGATTGGGTTATCCAATATAGGGGCACCGAGTTGCACACTCCTGGTCCCATAAGTTCCAGGAGCTTTGCCCCCCTGTCGCCCTGCCTGCGTTTACGAAATAGAGAAACTGCCAGTGCTCGTAGTTGGCCTAACGTGGGAGATTCTTATTCAGACTGATTTACACTGACGCTTTACCTTCTTGCCCTTTCTCAGCATTTTCACAAGTTATTTATGTCTCTCCTGTGGAGCAGGTCAGAGTATAGAAAGAATGTGACACTCATACTTTGGAAAGCTAGTAGCTAATACCCTGCTGAGGGTTTTATAATTAAGAAAGATGATGGCTTGGAATGTTGTTGAATCCCTGGGCCTGGTTCATCCCATTCTTCCATGGGTGTATATGACTGAGAATAGTGTGTGATTTGCAGGTAAAGTCTGACCTCAGTCACTTTATCTAAAATGCTGTCATATCGTCTGAGCTTTGCAGATGTGTTATTGTTTTACAGGTTTATTTAATGCCAATATAAACCCATACGGGGAGGGAGGAATGTCTAAAACTAATAAGATTATCTAGGCTATCCAACAAGTCAGTGGTATACTAGTTTTGGTTAATAAATTAATGATTAGCTAGTTTTAGAACTATGTACTTTGCTCTGAGTGCTGGTGAATAGTAATATAAAATACATTCCCCAGGGTCTCTCCCAAGCCTTAAGCCACGAGGGCTACCATTTCAAAGAGGTTTTGTTGACCAGCTAGGAAGCCCCTAGGCTTAGTACAGTAGAGAGGCACAGAACACAGATACGATCAAGGCTGCCCCACAACTCACTCGTGCTCTTGTGTGCCGAAGACCCAGTTCACCTCTGGGGCCCCTTTCAAGCCCCTCCGAAATGCAACTTAAAATTCACGGAGGGTCTGGAAGGAGATTAAGCTCTGAAGTCACACAGACCTGGATCTACTGCTAATGATGGAAAGTTCGGAATAACTGCTTCGTAAAATTATGGAAGATTACATGGAGCCCATGTAAAAATGCAGGACAATCAGAGAAATGCACGTTTAATCAAAGAAATACCCTTTTTCACATTTCAAATGGGTAGAATTTTGTTACTGTCATTCCTGGCATTGACGAAGATGCAGGAAATAGGTGCTCTTGCACATTGCTGTTAGTGTAAAGGCAGTTTTGCAATGTTAGCATAAACCAGGATTGATGGATGGACGGACGACAATTAGGCAGTTAGTCTTTTGATCCAGTAATTACATTTTAAGGTATTTATCCCAAAGAAGTCATAAGGAAAATGTATAAAGATTTAGCTACTGCTTATCACACTACTGTTTATAATATTGAAGAACTAGGAGCAGTTCACACAGGACTGAAATTTTGTAGTCATTGGATGGATGCTGATTCTCTCCTACCTCTCTTGGAACCCCCATCCACTGCCACTCCCAGCTCCATCCCCACCACAATGCAACCAGCAAGAAAACCAAGGCTAAAAGTAGTAAGTAAGGGCCACAAGGGAGAAGGCAATGGCACCCCACTCCAGTACTCTTGCCTGGAGAATCCCGTGGACGGAGGAGCCTGGTAGGCTGCAGTCCATGGGGTCGCTAGGAGTCGGACACAACTGAGCGACTTCACTTTTACTTTTCATTTTCATGCATTGGAGAAGGAAATGGCAACCCACTCCAGTGTTCTTGCCTGGAGAATCCCAGGGACGGGGGAGCCTGGTGGGCTGCCTTCTATGGGGTCGCACAGAGTCAGACACGACTGACGCGACTTAGCAGCAGCAGTAGCAGCAAGGGCCACAAAATCAAATAACCAAGATAAACACCTGGGTTTCAGCCTTCTAAAGAATTCTTTGCTGCTGCTTTGCCTCTTTTTCATTAACATCAAGACTGACTTTCACAGGTCCATAATCCTTTATCCTCAATTCTGAAATTCAAGAAGTCCCCCAAAGTGCAACTTGTTAAGTTTTATGCAGACTCATTTGAAAACAAAACCTGATCTGAACTGTCACAATTCTGTTTAGAGTCTCTGATCATTGGCTGTGAATATTCATTTATCTTCCTGCAGGAATATTGTTTGATTAGTGGGTCTTGCCCAAGAACCTGCTGGAAGTGTTATATAATAATGTATATACTATTTTACCTTTCTAAAATCTAAAAAATTCTGAAATTTTTTGGTCTAGGAGTTTCTGATGAGGCATTTGGAGCCTATAGCTTCTTCGGCAAGGAGAAATCGACATATTCAAGGTTGAACAATAGAGCTTCAGATATGGATTAACTTACTTTTAACATTCCATGTATGGAACCCAGTGCTTTATGTAACAGTGAATGTTTCTCTAGCCACAGTTTTTTCTTAGTTTCTCTGAGTTTAGGTGTTCACTATTCATGTGTTGAGGCTGGATATTAAATATTCTCCTGAAGAGGGTTAGTGGTAGTTTAGCCGCTAAGTCGTGTCCGACTCTTGCAACCCATGGACTATATAGCCCACCAGGCTTCTCTATCCATGGGTTTCCAGGCAAGTCCTTCTCCAGGGGATCTTCCTGACCCAAGGATCAAAGTCTGGTCTCCTGCCTTGCAGGCAGATTCTTTACCAGTTGAGCTATCAGGGAAGCCAAAGAGGGTTAATTATGAGAATAAAATTAACTTCATCTGGAAAGGACACTTACAATGCTCTATTAAAGATAATGACAAAAACCATTCCTATATTAAAGGTAATGATTCAGAAGACCTGGCTGTTAAGACTGGCATGTAGTTAGTCAACATGCAAAAGCCCATAGTTTTATGTTCTTGGTCTTAATGCTCCTATTTCCTGTTTGGACACTTCAAAAGAAAACACTCATCACTGGACTGTGGGTGGCTGGGACAACAGCAAAGATGAGCAGAGCTGTCCCCTTCTTTGTGAACTTGCCGCTATAGAGAGCACTTTCTCCGTGTTTTGTGTACAGTGGAAAAGGTAAAGACTTCTTTCTTTGAATTCATTATCAGTCAGTCAGTTCAGTTCAGTCGCTTGGTCGTGTCTGACTTTTTGCGACCCCATGGACTGCAGCACGCCAGGCCTCCCTGTCCATCACCAACTCCCAGAGTTTACTCAAACTCATATCCATTGAGTCGGTGATGCCATCCAACCATCTCTCCCTCTGTCGTCCCCTTCTTCTCCTGAATTCATAGGTTATCAATCCAAGAAACGAAGTTCAGCTCTTTCCACCCTTCCCCAGCAGGTGGCGCTGTGAAATAGAGGGATATGACAGTGCAGTAAGCTGCCTTTCCCACAAACCCAGTTACAACCTTACCAAGTACCCACATGATTTTGGCACTTAACATATCAATTGAAATACTTGAAAGTCTCCTAAAGGTCTAGTGCCTCAAACAAGTTCTGTTTAGTTTCCAGTCTTCTGTAAAGCTCCTTTCCTTTAAGATCAGCCATGTGAAGTGCTCACAGCATTGTGACTCTAGCCTTAACCAGATTGCTGAGGTCCTATAAAAAGGTACAATCCTGGTTCTGCACCTGGATGTTAGAATGGATTCTCTCTTCCCATTTGTGGAGAAGGCCATGTTCTCCTCTTCCAGGTGTAGGCCTTATTACCCCTCCTGCTTGGGAAAGGATCCATTAACTACTTGAATGAAATAACTAATTGGTGTTTCAGCCTTGACTGAGCCAGTCATTATTAGCTGCCTTCTCAGATACTCTACTGGAGAAGGCAATGGCACCCCACTCCAGTACTCTTGCCTGGAAAATCCCATGGACGGAGGAGCCTGGTAGGCTGCAGTCCATGGGGTTGCAAAGAGTCAGACACGACTGAGCGACTTCACTTTCACTTTTCATTTTCATGCACTGGAGAAGGAAATGGCAACCCACTCCAGTGTTCTTGCCTGGAGAATCCCAGGGATGGGGAACCCTGGTGGGCTGCCATCTATGGGGTTGCACAGAGTCGGACACGACTGAAGCGACTTAGCAGCAGCAGATTCTCTACTCTAAGTAAACAAATGGTTAAGAGAAAGGGGGAAATAGCCTGTTGTGTCTCCCAGGCCTCTCTTTTTGGAAGGACTCTTTCCTCCTCTACTCTGATGGTTGCATTTTGGAGTTCCAGTATATCAGCCAATTGAATCAGTGTCATAGTCTAAGACCAGTGGCTCCTTCAGGCTGCAGTCTCCTGGGCCACCAGACAGTTTATACTCATAAGAACTTTCACTTCTTCTTCACAGACATTAATAGTTTCCTGGCACTGCCTTTCAGGAAATGTCGTCATGGTCTGGAGGAACCAATAAAAATACAAGTAACCTGTTTTGACAGATCTCTTTTCTGCCAGAAATTTCAGAACTGGTATAGGGGGTGGGGCAACGGCACACCAGTCCATTTGTGGGAGCATAGGAAGAAATCGTACATTTGCCAAAAGACTGAGAGGTGATGCCTGCCCTGAACATGAGCTGTAGATAGCTCTAAAGCTCTAAACAAATTCCAGCTCATTCTGGCAAACTTTAAAAAAAATAAATCTGATGTGAGAAGGCAACTCAAGTCTATGGTTCACTGGGAGATTTTTTTTTTCTCTCATTTTTCTTCCTTCTTATTTCAAACACAATTCTGAACTCTTTTGATCCTCAAATAGAAAACTCACACATTAAAAATTAATAGCATTTGATTATGGATGCGCACGTGGTATGGCCATAAGGTATGCATAAAAGAGGCCATGGCTTTGGATAATTATTACCAAATGGCTAACTCTCGGTGCTCTTTGCTCACCCCCGTTATGGCCAGAGCACAGATCTGAATCTCATTAATGTAAGAGATATTGAATGTTGCTCTAGGACATTGATTGAACTTAGTTTTTGACTGGGGTAGGGGTGGAGACGCTCATTGCTTTTCCCATGCAAGTTTTTGAGGGAAGTTGATCACTGTAATACTAAAAGAATGTGGTTAAGAGTAAAAAACTGATAAAAGACATCAGAAAAGATCTCTGCTCTCTTCTAAACAGTGAATTAGAAGTATTTTTTCACACTAGCACTGATTTCAAATACTCTGCATGTTGCTTTACTCTCCTAATCTGCTTAAACTTCAGCCTAAGTACTGGATCCAGCCCCGGCTGATCCAGGGAGTTCGAAGCGGGGACGGCTTCAGCGAGGATCAGGATACAATAGCTTCAATTAGATATTAATTAGAGATATAGAGAGTAATAGAATGAGGATAGCTCAGTAGGAAAACTCAGTGGAGAAAAGAGGCTGAGTAGCTTGGTTTACTCGGGAGACCAATAAAACTTCAAGACAAGAAGCTTGCACCACTTACGTAGGCCGCAGGTGTCCTTCCGTTCTCCCGAAGGAGAGGAGACACTGAGGCCTCCCCGGTCGGATCTTAGAAGCCCAGGCATAATTAGTAAGCATGGTGGGTTCCGAGCTACAGATGGAGACTCAGCCAGAGTGGGAGAGAGAGCGACATGGGGAGACCAGTCTTTCGAGAAACTGATCCCAATTCTTTATTTTCCATGGTCTACTTTTATACACTGAGATGTTATGCAAAAGTCACGCGGGGTCAGCAGTCCTGACTTTTATCAAAGTCAGGTGCTTCATACAAATGTATACAGAGGTCTTAGGGGTGTTACATCATCTTCTGGCCAAGGGGCCTGCTGACAATTTATGACCCTCTCCTTGTGACAGCGGTCAGTCAACCAGGACACTTATTTCTCCAGGGGTGAACAGACGCCACCCAAATAAAGTTACATTCCTATAAGGGTGAGGGTATAGTGGGTTTTAAGAAAGAATTTACTTAGCCTAAGGTCTAACGTGATTTATATCAAAGGTTAATACTTATTTCTTCTATATATTCATTAATGTGTGTAAGGGCAGGGGATGTGGAGACTTAGCAACCAACATTGGCTCAACAAATGAAAAACCCTTCACCAATACAGTTTCTAATTAGCCCACTATACTTACACTAATGGTTTTCTAACTTTTCTAAGGAACTTGTTTTTAGAAGGTTTAAAGCATCTCGTGCCTCACACAGATTGCTATGAGCAATCACATGTGGCCGGACAAGCCTGTCAGGCTGGCTAGAGAACCTTCAGAGGAGTTTGTAGGTTAAAACACTCTTGTCACGCCCAGGAGTTTTTATTAACTGGAGCTCTAAGTTAACTCCTTCTCCGAAAGAGGTGGTGGGGGACAGCCCCCCGTAAAGTCAGAGGTGTAGGTGAGAGCACAAAGTAGTAAAGTAGGCAGGCTCTGGTTATGGGGGTAGATGCTCGAGGATTTCCAGGGGGACTCCTGAGGCTCGATCCCGCCTTTGTGTATGTCGAGCCTCCTTCCTCATGACCTTTGCCATGGGCTGAGTGCCTTACTCTGGCCCCCAACACATCACAAGGTTATATAACCTAAAGATCAATTGTGCCAATTTAAGAGTGGCAACCCACTCCAGTACTCTTGCCTGCACATCCCATGGATGGAGGAGCCTGGTGGGCTGCAGTCCATGGGGTCGCTAGGAGTTGGACACGACTGAGCGACTTCACTTTTACTTTTCACTTTCATGCATTGGAGAAGGCAATGGCAACCCACTCCAGTGTTTTTGCCTGGAGAATCCCAGGGACGGGGGAGCCTGGTGGGCTGCTGTCTCTGGGGTTGCACAGAGTCGGACACAACTGAAGCGACTTAGCAGTAGCAGCAGCATGGGGTTGTGATAAGTTGCTACTCCAAACCTATCAAAAGTTGCCCATGAAAAAATATTTTATATCAGTAATATTGTGGTTTTCTCTCTTTGTGAGTTTCCTTATTAAACTCTCTCCTATGTAGTATCCCTTTCCTAGACTTTAGAAACTTTTGTTTTTAAAGAGTCTAGGTGTGCTAACGTTTCTAAACTCCCTTTTTATGTCAAGTCCTTATAATTGCCGCTGTTTTGGATATATCACTATCAATTTTTGTTGCAGAAGTAGAGGAAAAGTAGATTTGATCCTGATTTTCTCTTACCCATTGCATCTTTTAATTAAAATCTTGCACTTGTTACACAACTAGCTGGATATAATGGAGAAATGTATAGGCCCAGAAGATAGTCAGGTATGGGGCTATTCTCTGGGGACGAAATGCCTCAGTAGGTATTCAGTCCCTGTTAAGACTGTCAACCTCTCCCATATTGCCCCCACCTGAGCAAAGCACTCAGAATGGACATTGTTTCAGCCTCTTGGTAAACCTTCCCTTGGAGAAGGCAATGGCACCCCACTCCAGTACTCTTGCCTGGAAAATCCCATAGACGGAGGAGCCTGTTAGGCTGCAGTCCATGGGTTCGCTAAGTCGGACAAGACTGAGTGACTTCACTTTCACTTTTCACTTTCATGCATTGGAGAAGGAAATGGCAACACACTCCAGTGTTCTTGCCTGGAGAATCCCAGGGACCGGAGAGCCTGATGGGCTGCCGTCTATGAGGTCGCACAGAGTCGGACATGACTGAAGCAACTTAGCAGCAGCAGCAGCAAACCTTCCCTGGTTTCAAGGTATTCATTAAAACCTCCTTGGAAAGGGGGATAGAGGAAGTTTAGAAAAGACCAAGGATGTCAGTGTCCAAGTCTGCATTTCAGTCAGAGCCAAGCTGCATCTTTGATGTGTGTGTGTGTGGAGTGGCCGGGGAGTTTGGGGTGTGTGTGTGTGTTGGGGGGTGGACTGGTGGCCCTGAAGGCTGACCCTGAACACACCTTTCTTGGTCCACATTCAGGCTCTCTGTCACTCTACTTCATCTATCCTAGCCGACACTGTTTGTCCCTGGATGATCCATGTCTGCCTTCCATATGATTTCAACTCTTGCCCTCCTCTTCCTGCCCTGGTCTCTTTTTCTCTTAGCTGCCACTGGCCCTTGGTTTCCTCTAGAAGAGTCCCTGTGACAGCTAACCTGGAGAGGTGATTGAAGTTCTCACACGGATTGGGCCCCCAACTGGGTTTTTTCCCAACTGTGAACCAGTGAGCTATCAATCAAGTGCCTTCTGGAGGGCTTTGCCAGATCAGCTAATTACTTACATTTCTATAACTTGATATGCAAGACCGAAACTTGATCCACAGACCGAAACTGAAATACAGAGTAATCTTACCTGCAGAGGTAAAGGACTAGTCTTTCCTGTGGCAAGCTAATTAGCACATGTCAGGAGAAAAATGTCATCCTTAAACTGTCATTCTTTTAGATAAGCAAGTTGTACTTACCACTCTTTGAGTGTTGCATGGACCATATTTTAGGACAGAGCACTCAGCAGTAATATGTGAATTAGAAGTTCACTGATCTTAGCCACTTCAAATCTCATGTGCGAAGATCCTTCACCTATTGTTTCCACAAACCCATGGATTGTTCAGCTGTGAAGGGAATATTCTTAGAGATGGGAGACAGTTTTTTCCGTGGCCATCGGACCTAGTTGATCCCCTGCATTTCCAAATCCAGACTCTAACTTGAGTCTAAATCTGAGAGCTTCCTTTGACTCAGGCTTGGGATTCTGACAACAGATTTGTCCCTGGCTGGTATCTCCTCTACTTCTGATCGTAACTAACTGGCTTCTCTTTTTTTTCTTGTGACTCTCACTTTGTCAACTCACTGTTTTGAAAGATGCAGAAAAAAATTGTTGACCCCAGATTGATAGAAAAATGAAGCAAGCTTTCACATCACTAAAGTGAAGTCGCTCAGTCATGTCCGACTCTCTGCGACCCCATGAGGACCAGGCTCCTCCGTCCATGGGATTTTCTAGGCAAGAGTACTGGAGTGGGTAGCCTTTTTCTTCTCCAGGGAACTTCCCGACCCAGGGATCGAACCCAGGTCTCCCACATTGTAGACAGACGCTTTACCATCTGAGCCACCAGGGAAGTCTCACATCACTAAAGTATACCTTAAATACAAATGAAATAGCTTTCCTCTGCAGCTTTCTGGAAAATATTGGGGTCGGGGAGGTGAGGGGGGAGACTGATAAGCCTAGGTCAATAAAACAGAAATCTTGAGGTTTTTCCTTTAGACCTTATGTGCAAAACCAAATAAGGAGTTTGGGCTCAGGATGCAAGAAAGTGAGTTCTGTGAGCAAATATCTTCATTTGGCACATTTTGTTAGGGCTTCTTGAAAGCCAGGAAGTTTTCAGTGCCAAGCTGATCCCTCAAGGGATCCTGGGAAATAGCCTGCTTGTCTCCTTAACCTGACAGCCAGTGTTCACTCTAACATTCAAAGTGAAAAGCAGGGAGCGTGTTGGCAAGACTTCCCAATTGATGTCTCTGGGTTTTGGCACCAAGAAGACTTTATTAGGAACCCTTTCTCTCACTCTTCTTAGGCTTTTCTTTACAGTCTGTGGGGTCACAAAGTCCAACATGACCAAGCGACTTTAAAACCCTAGAGTTCATTCAGCATTACCTATCTCCCTTTGATTGCTCCCTGATGTTCTCACACACAGAGGAAGCAATGCTTTTCCTGTTTCCTTTCTGAAAACGGTTTCTTTCTATTCTGTGGTTCTCCCTTCTTACCTTTTTTTAATCTTGCATGTGGGTCAACTGTCTTCCATAGTCAACTGCAGGAAAAGGTTTGTGGGGGCTTTTTTTTTCTTTTTTTTTTTTGCCTTCCCTCCTCCACAATTGGAAAATATGAGGCAGATCCTGTTTATGTATGCTGTAACCTCAAAAGGAGCTGATATGCTGTTGTCATTAAAGAAGAATCCGGAGCTGTTTATCCTGCAGAAGAGTACCAGAGCTCTAAATTGGAAAGCCCCCCTGGGCCCTCCAGGCTGACTGTGGCGAGCTCTCTGCTGCTCTCCCTAGACTGTTCCAAAACATAAGGCAAAGACTTCTGCTACTGAATCTGCCTCCTGCCCTCCAGGAACAGACAAGATGTCAGACTCGTGCCTTTATAAGAAATCAAGGGTCTTCTTCCTTTATATGAATATGTTCTTTGAGATCTGTTTTCCGGAGGCCTTTTGACTCTAAAATGTAACTTGAATGCATAATCTTCCTTCCACTATTTTCTCTATAGATCTTTTTATCATGTTACAGAAATCTTTTCCTAAGTCCATTTTATAGTCAGTAGGTTTGGCAAATTGTAGTACAATGAGCTTTCTTTTTTTCTGAAAACTAATAAAAACTGTGCCTTTAGTAATACATCTTTCTTTTAAAGTTCAGTTTCCAGTTTTTTTAAATCATCTCATTTTCTATACATGTCAAACATAAGGCCTCTTTGATAATAAGCGTTTTTTTTTTTTAATAAAGCTATTTTAACCTATTGTATTTTTCATGATTTATGTTATTGATCAATGTTTCTTCACTTTTGTTTGTTTTGGTTTGCCTTGGGGGCAGACCCAGGCTCCCATTATAGGATTAGAAACTGTCAAACAAGAAACGGCCAACCTGGAAATACTCCTTGGCCAACTCTTACTTCTGATGCCATGTCAATGCAACACGATCACTTTTCAAATAACAGGCCCCTAGAGAGATGGGAGAACTATCAAGAACATACCAATCACTGCCACAGAAATAGTAACAGGGATAAGCCACAATCTGCGTCTTATCCCTATGACCTTCACCCTATAGGAGTAAAAGGTGTGGGATTATAAGGCAGTGTTTTCTTTTTTTTCTTAAGTTCTCTTTCCATGGAAGCTTTATTACACTTAATTTTTTTTTTTCTTGAGAAGTTAAAAGTAATATAAATCAGAGAATCTAGAAGGTGGTGGAATTCTAAAACTGTCACGTGATTATGGGAACAGGAAGATGAGAGATTTGATTTAATTGCTTTAAAATGTTGGCCAGTAGTTCTTGAGTTGTGAGAACAAGTCTGTGAGAATTGAAAAGCTATAAGAAAAATCTTTGAATACAGCACATCATCTGGTTCTGTCTTTGTGTGTTTTACATGGCACTCTGTATTTAGAAATAATTCAGGATTGGAGAAGAGCTCCTCATAGTGCCACCCCTGTGTGGGAGCCCATCTCATGTCCATCTCTTTCAACATAACTTGGACAAGGCCCAGAGGATTAAGCCAAAACCCAAACCTATTTATTAACCTCACGTTCCTTTTAGGGCCAACTTCCCTCAGATGTTTTTCTTCTAAGTTTGTGTTTTGGTGAGGGGTGGGGGGAGTTGGTTGTGGAGTGGATGGAAGGCCTTTCTGTTCAGACTGTGATTTAACTTCACCCATGTAGATATTATGTCATCTTCATCAGAGACTCTTTGTGATTCCTGCTCTTGCCTGTCTGAGTTTTTCCTTTCTGCCTCCTACCCCAATCTTTGTTCTCTATTTTCTTTCATCTTCCTTCCCTTATTATTTGAAGCAACATCTAGAATATGAATTATAAATTATATTTTCAGAAAATTGCATAATATGATAATAAAGACAAGTTACAGATTCAGGAAAGTTTCACCCTTGGTAACAACCTTGGACCAGGAACCAGGACTCACTGGTACCTGACCTTGGGCAGCTTACATGTCTGGGTCTCAGTTTCTTTATTTATAGGAAGAGGCCCCTAAGCGCTGCAAGCTTTTCAAGGCAATCCTTCAGTATTAGGATCCAGGAGGGCTGAGTAGGAGCTGAGAAATCATTTTTAACAGGTTCCCCAGGCAGTTCTGAGTTAGGTGGCCCTCAGACCTTGCCTTGAAGACAACAAAATAGATCATCTCTTACATTCCCTTTTCTCTAAAATTTTGTGATCCTGGGTCTTCTTTCAACTGCATGGCTCTGTACAAGTCTGCTGCTTCCCATAAACTCACTATTTTGTCGGCCATATGTATAACTAAAAAATATGTTTATGATCTTATCTGGAAAACCCTTAAAATGTAAATAACAACTTTTATTAGAGTTAAATACCCCTTTTGGTCATTACTCATCAGAGTTTTGTCTGATTTCTTTACTCTCTCATCATAAGCTTTGTTGTTGTTTAGTCACTAAGTCTGTCCGAGTCTTGCAACTCCATGGAATCCACCAAGTTCTTCTGTCCTTGGGGATTCCCAGGCAAGAACACTGGAGTGGGTTGTCATTTCCTTCTCCAGGGGATCTTTCCAACCCAGGGATCGAACCCATATCTCCTGCATTGGCAGGCAAATTCTTTACCACTGAGCCACCAGGGAAACTCCATCATAGCTTATTTCTATTTAAAAAAAAAAAAAAATCCCTCACATCTTTCAGGCACTTTCATCTTCCTGAAAGATTGTTAAATCCAAAGCAGAAATCCAAGTGCTCACACTCTTGTACCCAAGAACTGAGTTCTTTTACTAACTTTTCCCTCCCGCCACCATCATCATTTGTTGAGGCCCTCTGACGGAAAGCTTATTATAAACTTCATGCTTTGCTATTTCCATTACACAGTAAAATCCTATCTCTTCTTTGGTTTATGCTAAGTGCTAAGTCACTTCAGTCATGTCCGACTCTGTGCGACCCCATAGACAGCAGCCCACCAGGCTCCCCTGTCCCTGGGATTCTTCAGGTAAGAACACTGAAGTGGGTTGCCATTTCCTTCTCCAATGCATGAAAGTGAAAAGTGAAAGTGAAGTTGCTCAGTCGTGTCTGACTCTTAGCGACCCCATGGATTGCAGCCTACCAGGCTCCTCCGTCCATGGGATTTTCCAAGCAAGAATACTGGAGTGGGGTGCCATTGCCTTCTCCGTCTTTGGTTTATAGTATCTATCTAGTTGTTCTTGACATGTGTTTGAAGTTCCATCTGCCCAGTGAATGTCAGTCTTCTGTGTTATTTTTTCCTTGATGCTTGTACTTCATTGTGTTTTTACCAAACTGAACTCATGGTGTACTTTACTGCCCATAATCTCCACAGGTCCATTAATATTATTTGGCCTCACCTCTGTCTCCTCTGGGCTTCCCTTGGGCTCAACTGGTAAAGAATCCACCTGCAATGTGGGAGACCTGGGTTCGATCCCTAGGTTGGGAAGATCCCCTGGAGAAGGGAAAGACTACCCACTCCAGTATTCTGGCCTGGAGAATTCCATGAACTGTATAGTCCATGGGGTCGCAGAGTCGGACATGACAGAGCGACTTTCATTTCAATTCTGTCTCCTTTGCCATCTCTACATTTGGTGCCATTTGAGAGACTTAATATTGTAGCATCCACTCAAGCTTCCAGGTCATCAATAAAGTTGTTAGTGAAACTGTTACACAGCTTGGACATCATACAGACTCAGCATTTTACAACTCTGCTATTGTTTCTTGCCCAGCATTTTGTCCTGTACAGTTAAGAATAAAATCCAACGGGTACTCTTCAGATTACAGTTCAGACAGGAGATACCTCTTTCAAGAAGATCCTTCGCTGTCCACAAGAGAAATCAAAACCCTCATTCACATAGGTCTCTCAGTACAAGGCTGACCAGTGTATGCTTACATAAGCTTGTTTGCAAATTCTGGTTAGGTCTCCCAACATCACAGACAATTGTGTTTTGAAATCTGGGCCATTTGAAAGAAGAGTAGATGTTGGAAGAGCTTTTATTTGACATGCAAAGACCTTAGGAAAACCAGTTATGCACACATTGTTCATAGATATATAGGTTTGTGGGAGCAAATGGCAGCACACCGTAACGCAGAGACCCTGCCAGTATCCTGTGAGCATGGTATTTTTAAGAAGCAGACCCCTAGGAAACTACCAGTGCTGTCTCTCAGTTACAGCCTGAGAAGCAGAATGTATTTGCACATCACTAGAGTGTTTCAGGGCAGCAACTGGACTTGAAAAATGAAAGCTCTTAAACATGTAGGTGTTTAGCTACTAGACCATGGCTGGATTCCACCTTCAAGGAGTTTATTGTATAAAAAGTTAATACAAGGCAGTGCATATTTCAGATAAGGATGATTTAGGCAAATGAAGAGGGGAGAACAACATTCCAGGTAGAGGAATTACAAAATAATGTGTATTCCTGAGTTAACTTGCTGTGTAAATAATACAGAATGAAATAAGTTTGTTAACAAGAATATGGATTTTTTTTAATAATAAGGAATTATTAAAATAGAGATTGGAGAAACGTGCTTTCATTCATTCAGACTCTAAAATAGAATGTCAATAGGTGGTTCAGACTGTAAAGAATCCACCTGCAATGTGGGAGACCTGGGTTCAATCCCTGGGTTGGGAAGATCTCCTGAAGGGAGGGCATGACAATCCACTCCATTATTCTTGCCTAGAGAATCCCATGGACAGAGGAGCCTGGCATTCTGCAGTCCATGGGGTCACAAAGAGTCAGACACACCTGAGTGACTAAGGACAACACAGAATAATGACCAGCTAAAAGGTTATTAATTATACTAGCAATATTATTCTATTGATAACTTAGAATTGGGCTTTTTTTAAGATGGCAATACTGGTTTGATAACAATTTCATCTCAGTATTTCAGGATATGAACATATTGGTGTTAAAAAAATAAATAAATAAATAAACATATTGGTGTTAATATATTTAGACCCACTTCTCATTTGGAACAATTAAAGAAAGAGAAAAATGAACTTCTCAAAGTCTCAGTATATTGCAGAGAAAATTACAGTTCTTAATAAAATTAAATGCTCACCAGAAATAACAACCTTTCATATTTAACATATTTTTACTTTAGCTAACAGTAGATTAAATCAGAGCAAATAGGAAACATTTGTCTACTTTTTTCTCTGTTTTAGTTCTGAGACTTGGAGCAGCTAAGAATATGGTACATGGTGGTTATTTTAGTTCTCTATTGCTGCGTAGCATACCACTCCAAGTGGTTTAGAGCAACAGTTTATTTATTGACTGGGCTTAGCTAAGTGCCTCTTCTCCACGTGGTGTGGAGTAGTGGTCTCTTGAAGTAGTATTCAGCTGAGGCTGAAAACACACAAAATGGCCCCTGATCCTCCAGGGACTCTATCCATATCCTTCTCAGTATCCAGCGGTCTGTAGCAGATTTCTTCACAGTGTGGTGACTGGATATGCACTGGAGTGCAAAAATGAAAGCACCGAGCCATTTTAAGGCTAACTTACAGGAACTTCCCTGGTGGTCCAGTAGCTAAGACTCCACAGTCCCAATGCAGGGGGCCCAAGATCAGTCCCTAATCAGGGCACTTAGATCCTGCGTGCCTCAACGAAGATTGAAGATCCTGCGTCCCACAGCTAAGACTTGGTGCAGCCATAAAGAAAAAAAAAAAAAAAAAAGGCTAACTTATAGCCAGAAACAGCTGATGGTCATTTTTGATGCTTCCTATTGGTCAAAGCAGTTACAAGGCCAGCCTAGATCCAAGGGGAAAGGAAATATCCAATATCTCTTGACATCATGAATGGCAAAGAATTTGTGGCCATCTTTAATTTACCATGTGGTTGCTTAGTAAATATTTGTTGACTGACTATATGAATGTTAAATTTGAAGTTCTTAATGTCCTTGGTTGCATTTGAGGTGATGCTTATGTTGTTGCTTTGTAGGGGAAGAATGTATTTTGTATTTCATGAAAAATCAGAATTGTTTCAGCATATCAGCAAGAAAGTAGATTTTTAAATTTTTTGGATAGATAGAGCTAATGTCACTTCTGGTTATTAAAACTCTTTATAAGTGTGTGGAATGAAAACACTCTTCCAAATTTTTCTAATTTTCTCTTCATTCACGGATTCTATTGTTTTTAATGAGATCATGTGAATTCCCAAAATATTAAATACCTATGTTCATATTTCAGAACAAAAATTAATTCCCTAATGAAGCCCAGACTGGGGTGGTTACTGCCATTTAAAATTTCTATGGCTCATAACCTTTATGTTAACCTTAAAAAAAAAAATCAAGATTTGATATCCCCATTATTTAAAAAGAATTCACACAGAATAAAATGGACATGGTTGTGGGTTTCCTTTTTTTTTACTTTATTAAAGTATAACAAACTCCTTTGTGGTATAATGTAATCTCCATCAAAGATTCCCATGGTATGTTGAGAAACAGTAGAATCTTGGAGTAGATCAATCAAGCAACCATGTGAGAAATTGCATTTTAGTGATAGTCTCAGCTTTGGGTCTTCCACAGTATTTTTTAACCTTTACTGCATCCTTCTGCTGAAATAAGTTAGCCACTATCCTTAAAGCTCTCATAAGCTAGCTTAGAGGGGAAAAAAAACAAAAACTTTTTATAATTCTAGGGTTCTAAATCTCCCTGAGCAGAGTCTCTCTTTACAAAAATCAAAATCACCAGGGAACATGTTAAAATGTAAATTTCTGGAAGGACCCCCACCCCTCACCCCACCCCAGACAATTCCAGTTCTAGAGTGAGAAGTGGACCCCAGGAATATGAACTTAATCCTTCAGGTTAAAAGACACTTACTCCTTGGAAGAAAAGTTATGACCAACCTAGATAGCATATTCAAAAGCAGAGACATTACCTTGCCAACAAAGGTCCGTCTAGTCAAGGCTATGGTTTTTCCAGTGGTCATGTATGGATGTGAGAGTTGGACTGTGAAGAAGGCTGAGCGCCGAAGAATTGATGCTTTTAAACTGTGGTGTTGGAAAAGACTCTTGAGAGTCCCTTGGACTGCAAGAAGATCCAACCATTCCATTCAGAAGGAGATCAGCCCTGGGATTTCTTTGGAAGGAATGATGCTAAAGCTCAAACTCCAGTACTTTGGCCACCTTATGCGAAGAGTTGACTCATTGGAAAAGACTGATGCTGGGAGGGATTGGGGGCAGGAGGAGAAAGGGACGACAGAGGATGAGATGGCTGGATGGCATCACTGACTCAATGGACGTGAGTCTGAGTGAACTCCGGGAGTTGGTGATGGACAGGGAGGCCTGGCGTGCTGCGATTCATGGGGTCGCAAAGAGTCGGACACGACTGAGAGACTGAACTGAACTGAACTGAATGCAGGTAGAGCTAATCTGGGCCTCATTTTGAGAAATCCCTCTTAAATTTCTCCCTACAAGTCCTAGAAAGACTGAAATTGGTGAGGTTTGGAAGGTAGATTCCTCTTTCTGTTCCCTCACTGACAAGATGCAGTTAAAGTGGCAACAAGACAATGTATGGGTTTATGAATAGTTACAATGATGTCATTTCTTGGGCTTCTTCACCTAATTATTTATTTGCATTGGAGCTGGAAGGCTTGTGAGAATGGATAAGAAACGCTATTACTTATTACCCAAATAGGGCATGGACTGGATTTTCTTGCTTGGCCCTTTTTTGAGATACATATGTATGCTTTCCCACCATGGCTACCAAACCAGTCCACTTGCAACTGGCTCATATTGCTGTCTTAAAATATGAGTTTAGACTACAGATTGCTTTTAGGTTTGTTTGCAAAAGATAGATTCGTGTATTTCTGTTATTATTATTTATTCAAGACATGTCTGTTGAGCATCTTGTATGTGGAAGGCGTTTAGTGTTGTAAACAGCCAGTGTTTTATTCATTAATCTTGCTGATACTCTGGGCCCTCATCTGATACTCCCTAATTTTAGGGGAAAAGTTTAGGGACTTCACACCACTTCCATGGTACATAATCTGCTCCTAAAGTGAACCTTGCCTAAATTACCCAAGAGTCCATCTTCTGCTCTTAATATTTTCAAGAGATGAAGATTCTTTAGAATAATTTACAGTCTGACATTTTTCACAATCTCTGCCTGTCTTCTACTAATCTTAATCTACATTGATGCAATTAAATAAAACTTTCTATTTTTTCTCAGCAATAACAGTGGAGAATAGTGGACCACCTTTCATGTAAAGCAAGTTATATACCACCTTTTATCATCATCCAACAGATATGCTGATAGTTAATTTATGTCCTTGGAAACCTAACAGTATTCTTTGAAAGCCCAATGTCATACTCTTGCTCAGACTAATCTTATCTGTCAATGTCAACCCCTTGAAAGAGTACTTGGCACCCCTTATCTTCCATATATATATTTGTGTAGAAAGACCTCTGTGGGTAGCTTAGGGATTAACTGCTCATGAAGATTTCTTGGTTTGGGACTGAAATCTTGTAGCTTGGCCTCTGCACTCTAACCGTTGCATCCTTAAAGCCTTTGTGCCAGTATAGTTTGCTTTTATTAGTGTGACTGTCACCAAAAGTTCTCTAGGAAGTGTGCTTTTTATATACATGAACACAAGAAAATAATAGAATCTTTA
Organism: Bos javanicus; assembly: GCF_032452875.1. Lineage (NCBI taxonomy): Eukaryota > Metazoa > Chordata > Mammalia > Artiodactyla > Bovidae > Bos > Bos javanicus. Next base: position 44,686,770 of record NC_083868.1, read on the forward strand.
GCAGGATGGTCAAGCTGGCGCTGTTACTACATTACATCGTGTTTTTTAATGGTTAATGTCATCCCTTAGTTGTTTTAGAGCAGGGTTGGTTTCTCAGCAGTAGCGCTGTTGACATCTTGTGTTCGATGTATCTAAGTTGCGGGGGTAGGGGAGGTTGTTCTGTGCATTGTAAGATGTTTAGCTGCATCCCTGGCCTCTACCCACCAGAAGCAAGGAGTCCCCTCCCATTGCAGCAATTAAAAATGTCTCCAGATACTGCCAGAGGTCTGCCAGGGACAAAGTCACCTCCAGCTGAGAACCACTATTTTAGAATATGAGGCATGGCATGTTTAGACCTAAGGCTATCGGGAAAAGAACTTACTATATTCCCTCTCCTTCTTCAAAAATGTACTGTGTAATGTTCTGAAAGTATCATTACCCAAAGATGGGACGCTTCTAGACTTTTTTAGTTCCGCTGAATCTTTAGAATAAAGGTGCAAAATACAATAATCTTGATTCTTCATCATGTTGTCTCTAACACACCAAGAACATTCTTGTTAAACTAAGAGCTCAGTATCATAGAATAAAGTAGGCCACATAGAATTCTTAAAATAGTGTTTGCTTTTGTTTAACCCACTGAAACTACACATGTAAAAAGTAAATATTACCTAGTAACCATATAACTCATGGGCAAAAATTTACAAATACAGTATAGCAGAAACTTAAAGGAACTCTTCTGTACTATTAGGGAGAAAGAAATTTTTATTATTATAGATGAGAAAACTCATTCATTAATAGCTTAAGGCTGGTAATTAGTTAATGGTTTTTATTCCCTTCTATCAGCAAAATATTATTCATTTGCAGAAATGTCTTGGAGAAGATGGCCCATAAAACCTGGCTGAAACATGAGCCAGCTAGGAAGGCCTTTAATAGCAACATGGCATCCATGTTTCTGGTCATAAGAATGAGCTCTGGGAAACAGTTCCCCAGAGTAGCCACTTTTTAGTTGTAGTCAAGCTCCAACAAATTTTCCTTGGGGAAACTTTATAGACACCACACAAACACACCTACTTTCTTATGCCCTTGCTTAATTTATTGTTACGTGTTTCTATTTCTGGGAGGTCCATAAATGTCACAAAATCTGCTTGTCAGCATGATATTCGAAGACTTATCCTTGTTGACTTAAGACACCACCTAGTTTGAAGAGATAATTCACCCACTGGGATTTCTTTTGTAAAAATGACCTGTCGTACATTCCACAATCTGTAGGATTGACTTGCCTGTGGTTTTGAAAGAAGAATAAATGGAGAACTCCTTGCCCTTGTGGTTTTATTTACTGTTTAGAAAAGTTCAAGTTTAATATAGTAATTTAGAATGTATACATCTGACTGGCTACATTTATGAAATCACAATTCTTTAGCAGCAGTTTAAATCTCTGAAAAGTTACGTGGGTTTTATGTTCACGGTCAGACATGCTGGTAGTCAGTGCCTTACTGGAGTCAAAGTTGTTTAGAAAGTGATTCAAGGAAAGGATTTTTACTGAATCTCAGGAGTGCTTAAACCTGTAGCTGCTTTAAAAAAAAAATCTTTACCAACTAGTTAATTGCAAAAGGATTACTGTAGATGAACAGTTCTCAAAGTATGTTACTTGCAACAGCAGTATTAGCATCACCTGGGAACTTATTAGAAGTGAGAATTTCTGGACCCAACCCCAGAAACTCTGGGGTTGAGAGCCAGAAATTTTTTTAATTTAAAAATAATTTTTATTTATGTATTTATTTTTATTTATGGCTATGCTTGGTCTTCATTGCTGCACAGGGTTTTTCTCTTGTTGCTATGAGGGTGGCTACTCTAGTTACGGTGCTCTGGCTTCTCATTGCAGTGGCTTTTCTGGTTGCAATCACAGGCTCTAGGCACGCGGGCTTCATTAGGTGCAGCACATGGACTCAGAAGCTATGGCTCACCAGTTCTAGAGCACAGGCTCAGTAGTTGTGGCACACCAGCATAGCAGCTCCGTGGCACATGGGGTGCTTCCCAGCCAGGGATCAAACCCATGTCTCCTGCATTGGCAGGTGGACTATTTACCACTGAGCCACCAAGGAAGCCCAGAAATCGTGTATTTTAACAAGCTCTCTGAGTGGTTCTGGTGCACACCAAGATTTGAAATCCATTGTTTTAGACTGTCAAAATCATTGTGACTTTTTTCCCCTACCTGATTTGATGGTTATTGTCTCTGATGCTATAAAAAGCAGATTTTTATCAAGAAGAAAATATAATTTACTTAGAAGTAGATCCCTTAGAGAAGGGAATGTCTACCTACTCCAGTATTCTTGGCTGCAGAATTTTATGGACAGAGGAGCCTGGTGGGCTACAGTCCCTGGGGTCACAAAGAGTCAGACACATGACTGAGCGATTGAGCACACACACACACAATAAATGAGGTCTGCATTTATTCTCATGTTTTAAAAAAGGTACTAGAATAATTAGTCTTAACTAAGTTCTGTTTTCAACTTTACAAAATTCTTTAAGCATCACCATTTCTTTGATTCTGCCATAGATGATCTTCAGTAGCTTTTTGAATGAAAGTATTAAGGTTCTGAACAGAATTATAAAAATTATGTATTCTGAAGTTGACAACTGGTTTACAAGGTTCATTTCACTAAGTTGTAGATAATTTGTGTTACTCCTTCCTTTCATAAAGTTATAAGAATAATGCTTGCATTAAGAATCTAGTTACTTCATGCCAACAGAAAGGTGCTCAGTTTGGGGGTTTGGGGTTTTTTTTTGTTTGTTTTTTTTTTTTTAGTTTTTAAAAGTATGTATTTATTTATTTATTTGGCTGCATCAGGCCTTAGTTGCAGCACACAGGATCTTTTGTTTTGACACATGGACTTCTCTCTCGGTGTGGCTTGCAGGCTCCAGAGTGCACGGACTCAGTATTTGCGATGCATGGGCTTAGTTGCTCCTCAGCATGTGGAACCTGAGTTTCCCGACTAGGGATCTAACCCACATCCCCTGCACTGGAAGACAGATTCTCAACCACTGGACCACCATGGAAATCCCAGAAAGGTGCTCAGTTTTAAAGGAAAACTTTGGACCAAGAGATTCATCTCATTCACTGCACGTCTGGGCTTCCAGATTCTCCATGTGTACCAAAAGCTCCATATTGTTATTTCATGCACACATATAAATAATTTTAATGCAAACTTTTTGAATGGCTCATTTTTAAAATGCCTTCTTACCTTCCCACCCACTATTTCTTATTATCATATTGGGTAGAGACTTTTTTTTTTTCACGTTACATTCTTTCAAGTATGCCAGCATTGATAAACTCGGGTCAACCTACCAGGTTAATTTGGTCCTAAATATGAATTCTGATCAGGTTGCTTTGTAATTCACATTTTGGGTTCACTTTGAGATACAAAGAAAAACACACAGAATAGTTAAGATTTTTAAAGATTCAAAGGTTTACTTCAAGGAGGCATCCTCTAAAAACTGGAAGATAATATGATATTATGGGAAATAAGAACCTTATGGTGACTGTGTCTACTCAAGGAAGCTTTATAAACAGGAACTGCTGTGGTTTTACTCTATATTTGCAAGGGATTTGATTATAAAAATCATAAGTTAGAGAAATCATCACTTATGTATAAACACAAGCATATGGATATACAGGTGTTCTTCACTTTTTCCACTTAGATTCCTAAATCTAAAGGAATCTTTAGGAATACTTTTTAGTATTCCTAAAAAGTCAGATAAAAACAATATTTATAAATCAAATTATAGTTTTTAGTTGGCTCATATTATCATCTTACAGATGCTGTATCTTCTCTTTTGCTAGCTTAGCTGGAATATGGCAGCTAAAACACCTATCCCCAATTATCCCCAGCTGAGCATTAAGTTAGTGAGCTATAACATAACCATTATATGAAGGGCCACTTTTAAGGAATGAATCCAGAAATTACCTCATAATGTAGAAGTTTATTCCCTGTCCATTTCTTTAGCTTCAGAGTTGATCATCCTAATAACCAAGTCTTATCCCCTAAAGCAGTTCACTGCCCTGACTACTCAATTGAATCACAAGAGGAACTTTGGAAACTGCTGATGTTTGTACACAACCTTGATCAATGGCTTTAGACTCACTGGTGATGGAATATTTTTAGGTGTTTAAGGTGAGTCTACTGCGCAGGCAGAGTGGATAACTGTGTGCCTCAACAGAACATTGATTTTTTGGACAGGACAGCTTATTATAGTACTTGATGGTGACTGTAAATTAATGAGAGTATTTCATAGCAAGACAAATGATGTCCTGAGTTCTCTTTAAGAATTCATTTCTTACTATGTTTTCCTCCCTTAGGGGAAAATGAGTTTTATGATATAGCAGAGTCTTTTTCACATGTATGTTGCCCATTTGGGACTATGCTTTTTATAGGCATTTATGATTCTCAAAACTGTATGTCAGTCCAAAGTTTCTTTCCTCTTTTGTTCAGAAGCATAAATGTTCCTATTCCATCTTCCCTTATCACCAGGGCCCCTCTATGGTCTTCTATCCTGCATGTCAACACAGCCCTAAGATGCAAGCAAATAACCTCCTCATACATAGGCCTTCCAACTCTCAAGAGGACACTGAATGCCTTTCCTCTAACTGAAGTGTTTCTGAAGTATTCTTCAGCCCCCTCAGTGTTCTGTCAGTTTTGTGTGTTACCTGAGAATCAGAGCTCTGTGTGTTGATGACCCCCTTCCTAAATGGCCAAATAAAAGAAATTACATATGTCTTTTATTCATTTGGTGTTTCTCTGGAGACCCCCACTAGCAGAAACAGAGGAGGTTACTTTTTTGTGAAGAGTAACATAGTCCCAAGTTGCATTTTAATGGATAATTTTGCTCTGGGTTAGATTCTTTGGCATAAAGATCACTACATTTAATATAGAGGGTCATGAGCTTAGTCATTGGACGAGTTAATCAAATGACTGCCATAGTTCAAAAGTACATCTGCATTTGGATAAAATACGATTTGTGTTAGAGAGCTAAACTTGACGTTTGGTTTCCCCCAGGTAATAAAATAACTTTTAATGAAATAAACGTGTACCTTTCTGCAGCAGACCAGCATAAAGCACATAGCGTAGCTACATTTCTTTACTGGCAGTGGCAGGAAATCTTTAACCTGCCACATGCTGCTTTATTTTATTCAATCTCACATAGTTAACCTGTTGAGCTGATTAGCAGAACAATTCATTGTCAGCACTATGGATGAAAGGGAGCAAAAAGCTACGATGTTGCCTGTGCTTGTTTGGACATCAACAACAATGACTATATCATTTCAAGTTTGACTCTAGAGAAACACCATTGACTCAGCTTCCCCACTGTACAGCACCTTCCAGTTCTAGCACTGTACAAGGCCCAAAACAAATCCTATTCGTGGCTATATTTTTACCATTTAATAACAGTACCTGACCCCTAGTTGACACACTGAGTACTTTTTTTTTCAATTTAAATTATGTTTTTTAATTTTAAGATATTACCCAGCAGGTGTGGTCCAAAATATGATGTCTATTCCTATGGATCATTACAACCATTTAGTGTAGAACCTCTTAAAAATATTTAATAAATTCACTGGAAAGTTGAGAGCAATGGGTAACCCATTTTTTCACTTTTTAAAAATTTACATAGACTTAAATTCGCTTTATTATGTGTAGTGCTGTGATATAGATGAATGCATGCTGTGATGTTAGCACCACCACAATTGAAATACAGAACACTTTCACACTCAAGAAATTCCCTCTTGCTGGCTTTTTAAGTCAACCCCCACTCTCAACCCTTGGCAACCACTCTGTTTTCTCCTCTAATTTCTCCTTTTTCTAAATGTCACATGAATCGAGTAATAGCATTTTTAATCTGGTTTCTTTCATTTAGCATAATTTACTTGCAATTCACCCGGGTTGTTGTGTATACCAATAGCTTGTTCCATTTTGCCACTGTGTGATATTCCATCATGTAGACATACCACAGTTTGCTTATTGGTTGAAGGACATTTGGGTTGTTTCCTGTTTGGAGTCATTATGAATAAAATCACTATAAATGTTCATGAACAGGTTTTTAAGTAACCGTAAGTTTTATTTCTCTGGGAGTAAGATTATTGTCTTTTTTTGTAAATGTATGTTTAACATTTTCTAAGGCTGTATCCCAAAGGAACTGTAGCATTCTGCGTTCCCACAGTGTATGAGAGTTCCAGTTACTCTACCCTCACCAGCATTTGGTATTGTCAGTGTGTGTTTGTTTGGTTGATTGGTTGGTTGGTTAGGTTTTGTTTGTTTTCTCTTGTTTTAGCCATTCTGCTCTGCAAAGCATCAGTATTTGAAAGCACCATCAAGGATTCTTTTACCCATTTTCTGCCAGTAAAGTATCCCAGTTTAAAAATGTGTCTGATATCATTGACATTAGGTGTTGCTGAGTTAAAGGAAAACACGCAGCATGATAGTTGCGAGTTTAAGTTTTGTTCAAGGTCTTACTGAGGACTGTAGCCTGGGAGACAGCCTCGCAGTTAGCTCTGAGTAAACCATTCCAGAGAAGTAGGGGAGGAACCAGTATGTATATGAATTTTTGGGGGCTAGGAAAAACATGTAGTGGAGCAAGTATCTTGGTGAAAGATTACTGCTGTCCACAAAGAGCAGATTTCTCAGGTGTATACTTTTCGTGCTTTTCTTTGTATGGAAGGATGCAAAAATCTGGAGTCGTTGAAGTTCTTCCTAAAATGTGCATCATAACTATCTGCGGGCCCATTTATTCAGAGCAGTGCATGCCTCATCCTGTTTTTTCTCCATCCAGAACGCCCTTCTGGGGTGCACTGCCTCGTGGCTGGGCAGCGGCAGTGGGTTATAACGTAACCCTTTGAGTTTCTGGAGGATGAGGGACACTCTGTCCCTTCTTTTATTTTTAACAGACTAGACATGGTTACTTTGTTAATACACTCCAATATCTAACCCTTATTTTCAGCAGTTTAAAGAAATTTAGTCATTTTATTGTTTTGCTTTCCAATTTTCTGACTGCATTTTCCCGACAGAAGTTTTTTTTATTTATTGAGCCTCAGTTTCATGTTCCTCATACTACTGCATGCATATCCACAATCTAAACCATCCAAGATGTTTACATGACTTTCTAATTCTTTCCTACTTAATAATGGCTTATTTCTTAAAAACTATCTTTTTAGTTTTACTAACTTTATACAAGTTAGAAAAAGGAGGAGAGTGAAAAACCTGGCTTAAAACTCAACATTCAAAAAAGGAAGATCATGGCATCTGGCCCCATCACTTCATGGCAAATAGATGGGGAAACAATGAAAACAGTGACAGACTTTATTTTCTCGGGTTGCAAAATCACTGCAGATGGTGACTGCAGCCATGAAATTAAAAGATGCTTGCTCCTTGGAAGAAAAACTATGGCAAACCTAGACAGCATATTAAACAACAGAGACATTACTTTGCCAACAAAGATCTGTCTAGTTAAAACTATGGTTTTTCCAGTAGTCATGTATGGATATGAGAGTTGAACCATAAAGAAAGTTGGGCACCAAAGAACTGATGCTTTTGAACTGTGGTGTTGGAGAAGACTCTTGAGAGTACCTTGGACTGCAAGGAGATCCAACGAGTCCATCCGAAAGGAAATCAGTCCTGGATGTTCATTGGAAGGACTGATGCTGAATCTGAAGCTCCAATACTTTGGCCACCTGATGTGAAGAACCAACTCATTGGAAAAAACCCTGATGCTGGGAAGGATTGAAGGCAGGAGGGGAAGAAGATGAGGTGGTTGAATGGCATCACCGACTCAATGGGCATGAGTTTGAGCAAGCTCCAGGAGTTAGTGATGAACAGAGAAGCTCGGCGTGCTACAGTCCACAGGGTTGCAAAGAGTTGGACACAATTGAATGACTGAACTAAACTGAACTTTATACAAATAATGAAGTAACCTAATTAAAAGCATTAAAGAGGAAATGGAGATATGAAGATATTTCCGTATTCACCTGTAGGTCAAAGCATTATGTCAAGCAAAAAGCATGTGAAGCAGGAAACATTTCTAAAATAATCATGCTTTAGTTTAACAAAGTGGAATTCAGCATTCTTCATTATGATTCTTTATATGGTCTTCTATGACTGCAACACGTACTTGATATCTTACCCTTGATGGAAAAGATACCTCTCTATGAAAGTAATACAAATAGTATAAACATCCATTTCATTTATGTAAAGTAATGTTTCATTGTTCCTTAGTAATCTGAAGGAGAAAACACTGGTGCATAATTGAGGAAGATTTGAGCAGGCTCTTCAAGTGGCATATGTGGTGGAAACAGCTGGGTTCTGGTCTCCATTTTGCCACTTGCTAACCATCTGGCTAGCTGACCTAGGACAAGTCAGCTAGGCCTTCATTTTACATTTCCTCAGTTGCAAAATGTAGAAAATAAATTCCATGATCTTTAAGGTCTCCTGGTTCTTAACAAAATTCAAGGAGGGTAGAAGTCACACACTGAGTTTCCTACCCTATACCCACCCCAAAGCCAGCCATTTTTTCTCATAATACAAGTACAGGTGCGTGTGGCCACAGAAGACCTTCGCATTTTCTCAAAGCTCTTTCTGCTCTGTTTTTTCACTGTGCATGGAGGGCTTGCTCCAGGGCCATGGCTCCGTGGACCGGGCAGCACTCTGTGAGGGCCACTTCCAGTCCAGCCACAGACGTCTGTGTCTGCCCAGGTCCACTGTGCAGCTGTTTGCTCATTTTCGTCAAGATTCAAATTTAATTGTCCTGCGCTTCTAAGACTTTAAGATAGTCGGGGGAACATTAGCTCACTGAAAATAATTGAAAACACCTTTTAGGAAAGCGCAGCTGGGAATGCAAGCATGCGATTCTGTCATGCTGAGCGTGCTTTTTCAGGGAAAAGGTTATTTCTCTACCTATTCTGTTTCTCTATTTCTCTAATGTTTTCTAATAAATTTAGAGAAACTTCCATCTTGGATTTTCTGAGTCACAGACTTCGAGAGTAAGGCAGGCCCTAGAGATAGGTGACTTGCCCAGGGCCTCTGAGACGGTAGATTGTTAGGTTGTTCTGGGACCCCCGACTGGGCCCTCCCCCTGGGTTACGAGTCTTAGCCTTTACAGAGCCACAGCAGACCGTTTGGGGGTTGCAGTCATGTTCCCTCTAGCATTTCCCATTGCCTTCCCTGCCCCACTCAGCATGGGTTTTGTCAGCGTGAACAATGAGATCTACATGATTAACCTGTCTGAATGCTGAGAAAAGCGCTAAAGGAACCACAAAAGTTGTCTCAGTGCACTCTCTGAGCAGAGAGGGCTCCTTGCAGGTATACCAGTGTGATGGACCAGTCTTACCCCAGGTGTTCCCAACCCTCCCCAGGCTGGCCTACTTCATTCCATCCCACGTAGTCTAAAGTATATCTTAAAACTTGAACTTAGTGTAGAGGTTAAACATTTGCAAAGAGACTTGGGCTTACAAGTAATTTTAACCCATGGTCATTTGGAAAATGCCATTCTTGGTACCCTGTCTTTAAGGGGTGTGTGTGTGTATGTATATGTGCGTGTGTGTCCACTTCCCTTGAAACAAAATGCTTTCATAAATGTTTGTGGAATTTTATTGGAAAGACCTTGTGTTTTGTAAGGGAAGAAGCAAAGTGTGAAAAATGTTAACAAGGAAAGAACATCCAATTTTAAAGATACTTAGCATGTATGGCTTCTTCCATATCCCCAAGTAATAAACATCACAAGTTATTCTGTCACTGGAAGTATAAACATGTTCTAACTTTGTGCCTGGCATGTTTGAAAAACATACGGGCCCCTCAATTTTCCAAATAAGCCTTGTATTTGAACCCAGTTGAATATCCCAAATTCCTGTTTCCATCGTCTCTGGAAGAGAATAAGAGTAATTTTGGAAAACTAACAATTTTCTACCAGTATCATTAGGTACAAGCTAAACTTCTCTTTATGGACATTCTCCAACATTTCCTTAAGAAAGAGTCTTTTTTCAGTATCTCCTCTCATGAATCATAGGTACACAGTTCTGATTCCATGTCAGGCCTGAGTAAATCTAATTGAAACCCTGAAGATAGTATGTCTTGTGGTTAAGAGCTCAGATTCTGAGCCAGATTCTACCAGTTAGAATCTTAACTCTGACCTTTAAAAGCTGTGTGTTCTAGGGCCACTTGCTCAACCTCTCGGCTTCACTTATGCTAGTTCTGTAAAATGGGGATGGGGGTATTAATATCTACCTCATAGGGTGTTATGAGTGGAGGTCTTGAAAAATGTACTCCCCAAACATATTTTAAAACCTGTGTACATCCTCACACATTTTCAAGTTGAGATCTAAAACTTTTCATCATAGGTTCAAAGTGTATTTTTGGTAAGAGGTAGACAGTCTTCCCAGGTGGTGTCAGTGGTAAAGAACCCACCTGCCAATGCAGGTGGGCAGTAACAGACCTGGGTTCCATGCCTGGGTTGGGAAGATCCCCTGGAGGCAGGCACGGCAACCCACTCCAGTATCCTTGCCTGGAGAATCCCACAGACAGAGGAGCCTGCAGTGCTACAGTCTGTGGAGTCGCAAAGAGCTGGACACGACTGAAACAGCTTAGCACGCGCACAGGCAGAAAGGAGTATAACGTGAACTAATACGAGAATTGATATGGCTGAAATAGTTAACACAATTTGAAAAAATGTTTGACCTGCTTTGCTGAGTAACTCAGAGAAAACTGGAAAGAAATGAAAAAAGGTATTCATATTTTTAAAATATGTATTTGAGTAATTTTTCATTCTCAGAAATGATACACACAACATGTAAAAGAATCTGCATCATTTATGTATTCTACTCTGGCCATTGTTAAGAATTCAGAATATCTCAATATTGACTAAGCCTCACACTTAATAAAAATGAGTATGAGATAGAAGACAGGATGCTTGCTAATCACAGCATGTTTGGATTGCAGAAAGTTTGTGTACTCCAAAGACAATGAAGTCCAAGGCAGTAATAGTTGTCTTGGATGAAGCATTTGCTGTTTAATAACGAGAGAGGGCTGATATGAATGCAAGGTGAATTCTCAAGCAGTTAAAAAATAAAGCACAAATGAAAGTTGTGGAGACTAATTTCTTTAAAATACCCTTGCATGTGCATTACCTTGTAAAATATTTGCATATCTAGTACCTCGATATGAAGACCACTAGTTGGTTAAATGAGTCAGTAAACGTTAAGCTCTTAGAACATTTCCTGGTATCTAATAAGCCCTGAGCAAAAAGTAAGTTATTATAACTATTATTATTGTTAGGTTCCCCCTCCAGAAAGAATTATGCCTGCTTATTTTGAGTTTCTACCTTGTCCTCAAGCCTTACCTGTCTGCATTCAGCATCTTTTAGAATTAAGCCACTATCTATCAGAAAAATCTGTTAGCTCTATTAGGATCACAGTTTTATTCTTCTCCTGAGACAAACTCACTCCAAGTATAACTACCGGAACTTTCTGGTCAAATTCCATTTAATTTGGCTGTCCATAACTGTTTTCTTCTCCTGCTGCTGCTGCTGCTGCTGCTAAGTCGCTTCAGTCGTGTCCGACTCTGTGCGACCCCATAGACGGCAGCTCACCAGGCTCCCCCGTCCCTGGGATTCTCCAGGCAAGAACACTGGAGTGGGTTGCCATTTCCTTCTCCAATGCATGAAAGTGAAAAGTGAAAGTGAAGTCGCTCAGTCGTGTCTGACTCTTAGCGACCCCATGGACTGCAGCCTACCAGGCTCCTCCGCCCATGGGATTTTCCAGGCAAGAGTACTGGAGTGGGGTGCCATTGCCTTCTCCGTTTCTTCTCCTAGATACACATAACTTTCTTGATGTATGGATCCAGCCTAATGCTAAAAGTATCATAAATTGGGAATCTGTGCAATTTCATAAGTACCTTAATAGATTAGATATTACTGGATAACAAAAAAATAGAATACCGAATTGAAAAAATTGAAATGTGAAATTTAAAAAAGAAAGCCTGACTCATTTTGAACTAGACCCTTTAAAATCTCAAAGTCAAGGCAGAGACCCCTGGTCTAACATATAACCAAGTATTCCAAGTTGGACAGCTTAAGACATAAGAATTTAGTTCTTTTCCTTACAGCCAATGTCTTCCTTTTTAATTACCAAAACAATTAATGTTCATTGTAGAAAAAGTCAGATAATGCAAAAGAAGAAAATAAAAGTCACTGATTCACTACTACCTAAGGGTAAAGATTCTGATACATAGCTTCTCATTCTTATTTAAAAAAAAATGAAATCTATACTTTTGACATTTTTAGTTAAATTTCTTACTCTGAGCTCATTACAGATTCACATGCCATTGTAAGAGTGATGTGATCAAAAGAGATCCCAGGTGTCCTTTCCCCAGTTTCCTGAATGGTGGCATCTTGCAAAGCTGTTGTACAGCAGCACAACCAGGACGTTATCATTGATGCTGTCAGCATACAGAACACAACCTGTTATAGTTCAAATCATTTCCCTGCCACTTCCACTTCTTAAATCCTAGCAACCAGTATTCTGTTCTCTATTTCAGTAATTTTATTATTTCAAGAATGTTGTATAAATGGAATCTTGTAGTATATAACCTTTTGAGATTAATTTTTTCCATCCAGTGTAACCTTCTGGAGATTTTTCTAGGTTGCTGTGTGTCTTAATAGTTTGTTCCTTCTGTTTGCCGAGTAATATTCTATAGCATGGTTATAAACCATACTGCTGCTGCTGCTAAGTCACTTCAGTCATGCCCAACTCTGTGCGAGACCCCGTAGACGGCAGCCCACCAGGCTCCCCTGTCCCTGGGATTCTCCAGGCAAGAACATTGGAGTGGGTTGCCATTTCCTTTTCCAATAAACCATACTACTCACCTTCAAAGAACATTTGCATTATTTCCAATTTGGGACTGCTAACAAATGAAGCTGCCATAAACATTTGTATATAACTTGTAGTGTGAACCTAAGCTTTCATTTCTCTGAGATAAATGGCCAGAAGTACAATTGCTGAGCCATATTTTAGTTTTAAGAAACTGCCAAACTGTTTTCCAGAGTGGTTATACCAATTTACATTCACACCAGCAATGTGAAGTAATCTAATTTCTCTGAATCCTCACCAGCATTTATTGTTACTATTTTTTTTTAATTTTAGCCATTCTGAGAGGCATGTAGTGATACATCATTCTGGTTTTAATTTCCATTTCCCTAATGGTTAATGATGTAGAATATCTTTTCATATGCCTATTTTCCATCTGAATATCCACAATGATGAAATGTCTGTTCCTATCTTTTGCCTATTTTCTAATTGGATTGTATGGTTTTTTACTGTTAAATTTTGAGGCTTTATATATTCTAGGCAGTGGTCCTTTGTTATATGTGTGGTTTGCTTTTTTTTTTCTTCAATCTCAAGATTCTTTTCATCCTCTAAAAGGAGTTTTTCACAGAACAGAAGCTTTTTCATTTTGATTAAATCTGATGTCTCTATGTTGCTTCTATGGACTGAGCTTTTGATGTCAAGTGTTGGAGCTCTTTGCCTAGTCCTCAACCCCAAAGATGTTCACTTATTGTTTTTTTCTAAGAGTTTTACAGATATATGTTTTATATTTAAGTCCATGATCCATTTTGAGTTAAATTTTTGTGTAAGGCAGTAGACTTAGGTTGAGTTTCATTTTTTTTCCTCTGAATGTCCAATTGCTCCAGAACTGTTTGTTGAAAAGGCATATCTTTTTGTTGTTGTTGTTGAATTCCTTCTTCACCTTTGTTGACGATCAGTCAGGCATATTTGCATGAGTCTATTTCTGGGTTCTTGGTTCTGTTCCATTGATCTGTGTGTCTGTCCCTCCACCAATATGCACAGTCTTGATTATTGCAGCTATATAAATCTTGAAATTAGGTACACTGATAGCTCCCACTTTTCTTCTTCTTCAACAGTATCTTAGCTTCCTAGTTTCTTTACCTCCCCATGGAAATTTTAGAATTATCTTGTCTATATCAACAGAAAAAAAAAAAAGTGTTTTGAAATTCCAATTCTTGGTTGGAATTGCATTAAACCTGTTTATCAATTGAGGGCAAATCAAAATATTTGCAGAGCTTCCCCTGTGACTCAGCACTAAAGAATCCGCCTGCAATACTGGAGATACCAGTTGGATCCCTGGGTGGGGAAGATCCCCTAGAGTAGGAAATAGCAACCCACTCCAGTATTCTTGCCTGGAGAATCCCATGCACAGAGGAGCCTGGTGGGCTGCAGTCCATGGGCTTACAAAGGAGTCTGCTGAGTGACTAAACAACAACAATAAAATATTTGCTGTACTGACTATCCCAGTCTATGAACATAGTATGTGTCTCTGTTTATTTAGATCTTTGATGTCTTTCTTCAGCATTTTGTGGTTTTCAGGGAACAAGTACTTTACATACTTTGTTTACATCTCAGTGTCTAGCACAGTACCTTCCTGAAGAATGTTGAATTTCACAAAAATCATTGCCATATACAGGAGTGGAATCTTACCATGAAAAGAACCCATTAGCTATAATCCCTTTTTTAAAATGGCTTCCTTAAACTAGGAAAATGCTTTAAAGATAGCAAATGGCCCAGATAAGAAAGGCTTTTCATTCACTGCCTGAAACTAGACACTCTGTAGTTTGGGATTGTAAATCAAATTCCAGTGAAGAACTTATTGGATTCAGCTGTGTGTGTGGGATGTGGTGCAGAGTGATTCAGGAAGCTGTTTTTGCTTTGCCAATTGCAGAACTCATCTTTATATATTAAAAGAGAGTTTTCATATTTCTGCCAATGATCATCTTTCATTGGTAACCAGAGGAGTTTTGAGTTGTCATTTTGTGGGCTTTATCGGGGAGCTTAGATCCAGGATTGAATTAATCAGAGAACGCAAGGTTGGGTTTCTGCATTTTCCAGTTCTGAAATCTGCATAATGTTAGTAATAGACTGAACATTTATGATGTTAGTGTTCACAGTGGGGCAATGAAATACAACATTACATAATTCTTTAAAGAAGATCCTGAGAGTTTAATGTACAGTCTGAGGGCAGGAGACCCTTGGGAGCACAGAGAGACATATTCCTCTTAGAACTGTTCGTATGTACCTAAGATGAACAAGCTCTCATGTTTCCAAATTTTCTCTTAAGTTTTCAAAGGAAGTAAGTACACAGGGGTAAGGAAGGCAGGGAAGAACAGGACTGTTTTCATTGCTAGGATGTCAGGAAAAGCCCCAGCTGGCATCTATGGGCTATAATAAAGAGGTATTTGTTGTGGCCTAACCAGGTAACCTCGAGTAAGTCGTTAGTTTTTCTGAGCCTCATTTCCATATTTATACAGGGGAATTGTGATCATGTCTCTGCCTTCCTAAAGTGATGATCAAATAAGATAATGGACAGAGAAGCATATTGTAAGCTCTAAAAAACTATACTGATGTACCATGTTATTCATTCCATAAATATTTATTAAACACCTACTGTGTACAGACACCTACTGGGTACCAGACACCTACTGTGTAACAGTTCACCAAGGAGAGACACACGGGAAGCACTTAAGTACAGTGAAACATCACAGGTGTGCAGAGGCAGAACATTCCAGGGGTAGCAGTGGAACTGAATTGCTGAGGTGCAGTGTGCTTTTGGAGTTGAGAAACACTGAAGATACATTATTGTAAAGATCATCTATGTTCAAGTTGAGACTACCCTCAACGTGGAGGGAATTAAGAGGGAAAAAAGCTTGATCCAGTTGCCAGTCCTTATTAAATAGGTGGAATGATGAAGAAAAGTCAGTAGATGGCAGAACTGGGAATTGGACAAGCGTGTATGGGCAGATGACGTGAACCTCAAGGGAAGCCGGTGGTCGGTGATGTGAAGATGGCAAGGAATGGCGAGGAAGCATCACTGTGAAGCCTGGAGAGTGGTACTGCCCCAGGCTTAGGGCTTGGGCTATGGGAGTATGACCGGTCTTCTCTTGAGGGGCTAAGAGAGTATAAGTCCTGGGGGAAGAGCAGGACAACAAGTGGAACAGGAGGAGGGAAGACAAGTATGTAAGAAGGGTAAGCATGTGGCATGCATGTGTATGCTCAGTCGCTTCAGTCGTGTCCAACTCTTTATGACCCCATGGGCTATAGCCTGCCAGGCCTCTCTGTCCATGGGATTTCTCCAGGTAAGAATATTGGAGTGGGTTGTCATGCCCTCCTCTAAGCGCTCTTCCTGACCCAGGAATCAAACCCTAATCTCCTGTGTCTCCTGCATTGCAGGCAGATTCTTTACCCACTGAGCCACCTGGGAAGCCCTTGAACATGTAGGGCTTCCAGTAATAGCAATAACTGTTGTTTATTGAGCACCTAGAATGTACCAGGTACTGTGTTTGGCTGTTTTGTACAGTTAGTCTTCACAGGATGCTACAAACTAATTCCTGTCATCTGGATTTTACAAATAAGGGCATAAGGTCCAAAGAGGTCACATGCATCGTTTAAGGTCACACAGCAAGTCCACATCAGAATCTCTGAACCCAGATCTGCCTGACTGCAAAGCTGAGCTTTTGCGCCATTTCACGTGTCTTCAGAGACGTTCAGAGAGCACCATGGGAGCGATTTGGAGGGAAATCAGAGAAGGGAAGAACCTGAGGGAGGAAGCAGAGTCACATGGGAATGAAGATACAATAGAGGACTATTGCCTAGTGATGCTTGCATTTTTGCTGGTGGCTGGAAATGCCAGGGTTGTGAGGATGAGAGTCACTGAGACCTCTAGCAGAAATGAGGCCTGGTAAGGCTAGTGATTGCCTTGCTGCAGGTCCCGGGGGAGCACTGCTGTCAAGGTATTCTAATGTCTTTTGAAGAAAATTCTCCCAGGCAGATAGTAACAAAGGCCAACCTCTCCTGGCTCTTTCACTCCTGGCGGGGCAGTCAAAGAGGCTTAGCTTCCTAAGTGTCTGTGATCAGTCTTTCAGCCCAGACAATAGAGAACAGAGAAGGATGTGTGAGACGACCTCTCACTTGCATGAAGGGTGGGAGCCCATCAGATATTGAGGTGCCTTGGCCACTTTTTGCTTGGGGACCTCTGGAGCTGTGTGATGCAAGCTGGAATTTTCATTAGACTATGGTGAAAAGCAAACATATGTATCAGCCTCTCCCAGGTGGCAGTTAGTAGTTACTGTCCAAGACGGCTTTTTAACAGAATCTGGGGAAGAAAGTATTTTTTTCCTTCCTCAGCATCCTGGCACAGCTAACGTCCGACTTTCCTTTACTAGGGGACAGTTAATGCTGCAGCTGAAACAGCAATCCCATGTGTAGTATTATACATTGACATTTATGGGCACAGGCCAGCACCAGACACTTTTCTGGAAGCCGGTTTTGATACCTGAGGGGAGTGGTGGCAGTCCAGCTCTGCAGCCAGGTAAGAGTGGCCTCAGGTGAGAGAGATCAGGTTAGAAGACACAAAGGACAGGAAAAAAGGACAAGTAAGTAACTGAAGAAAAATTAGGACTCGCACAACCTTGCTTTCAGTTAAGGTCTTCCTGCTGGAGTTCTTGATTGAGGTAAAAATAAACATGCCCTTCAAAGTAACACATGTGCCGTCTGATCCCGATCGTCACAGGAGGGGTTGGGGCAGTGAGAACATGAAGAAATGCCCTCAGAAGGGGGATAATAAGGAAACAGAAGTGGAAATAGCCTTAAAAGCCTGTACTTGGCATAGGCTGCTTGCAGAAGAAGTTGGATCCTTGTTGTAAATGTGATTTCCGCTTCTTCACAGGTGGAAGGTTCTCTTTTTCCCTTGAATCATGCTGTCACTTTATCTCCACCTCTGTTGTGACATGTTTCACCTTCCACGCTCTTTTGTGGGTTTTTTTCTGCTTCTACTGAACTGGTGATTCTTCAGAGACAGAGATAGTGTGCTTTCCATTTTGTACCATCTGCAGCGCTTTCCCTTCAAGTAGCTCTTCGGTGTTCGACTGAAAGGACGAACCCAAGGACACTGTGATTCCTCTAAATTTCTTTACTAAACTCTTTACTTGGCCAACAAAGATGACACCTTACAAAGCCAACTTTCTCCTTTCTCCAGGATCAGGGACTAAAGTAGATAAAAAGTGTTCTATAATGCTTTGTGTGTGTAGGAGAGATACTTTCTGTTTAGGGAATGTTGCTAAGCCCTCTCGTCAAAAATAGCCTTTCGATCTACGTCCAAGCTCCGTCAGGGCAGAGCAGATTGGCAAGGGTGGTTTCAAAGGAAAAAGCAATGTAATGCCTTCTGCGCACAGCAGCACAGGTGCCAATAGAGGAGGAAAATGTGTGTGATTGCAGCTCAGGATGCTAAGTGCTGTAAAAATGGAGCCAACCAACCAACCAGTGTGCAGAGATCTATGTGTGTTTTAAATACCTTCCCTGACCTTTGTATATTCCTGTGTACTCGGTGATCTCAGTTTCAGAGTCTTCCAAAAGCAACTGATGACTAGAGATCTCACTAGTCATGACTATGAGCAGAGTGAGTGGCCCTTTAAGAAGGACCCACTTAGCCCAGGGAGATGGCAGAAGCTCAGAATGGCAAGAGCAGAGGGAATGGGGAGAGCCAGCCAGAAGGACATGTGGAACCCCGAGTCCTAGGCAGAGCAGCTCTTTCCTGAAGGCTGCTGTTGCTCCTTCAGGAACTGCTGCACAGACATTGACAGGAAACCAGATCAGGGACAGGACAGCTGTTTTAACGTTTGCAGAATCTACTCTGAGCCCAAGTCCCTCTGTAAAACTAAAGAGCTAGAGTCTTTAGGGGTTTTTTCCCCCTCAAATCTTGAATTTGGCCTTTCTTGGAAAGTTGAAGCATCCATTGGGCAAGTAACCACAGTCATCCTGAATGTCAAGTGGAAAGGAGGGATGGTCAATGAAGGACCGAAGCTGGGATGGGGAGATGCACGTTGCCTGCAGCATGGGTTGTACAAGAAGCTCTGGGGTGGTCATATCCAGTGGTTGCTTGGATTTGGGTGGCCTGGCTTTGGGGTAAGCATGTTTGTCCAAATAATAGATTGTTGCACTAAGATGGATCTGTCTCATCTGCCCTAAAGAAAAGAATCTTTGTATCCTGTGTGTGTGAGGCATCATCAGTGATCTTTATATAAAGATCAATGTCTATTAATAAAAGCCATGAGCAGCTCCCTGCCAAGATTTCCATCATTTGTTTAATCATCTGCATCAATGCAGTGGTTTTCAATTAGTAGAGGTGTCCATTTGTACCTCTTACTTGCTTATAGGCACAGAGGCCAAGTCACCAAGTTGGGGCTCCTTGTGATCCCCCACATGGAGCTGGCTTCTCACTTGCCCGAAATGGAGATAACTGCTGTGTGTATCGGGGCAGGCACCAGGGAAGGTAGCCTCTCTGCCTTCCCCTCCCACCAGTCCTGCCGAGGTGCAGGGGAGGGGGTGCCGCATAGAAGCTTGCTCAGACAGCTCCTGAGCTGTGGGACTAGTCATCGGCTCCTTCGCTGCATGGCCACCGTGACCTCTGCCCAAAGCAAGAAAGAGAAGACAAAATGACAGAGCTGTGGTCACACAAGCCTGTTAACTATATTGGCTGTCTTTGTTTATTTGGGAACTCTGGACTTCTTTTTTCTTTTTTAACAAGAAATTTGAACCACATTTTGTTTGAGATATTCCAGAAAGATGTAGCAATGTGGTTACCATTTTATAAACTTTTAAACAAAACCGTTAGCGGTTCACAACTTTGTTTAAAGAACAATGGCTTTGGAGCACAGGCCAGCCTTCTCAGGACCCAGAGGAGAGTGACCAAAGCAAAGAAGAATCCAGTTCAGAGCTGGCTGACTGAGACCTGCTCTGGCAAAAGCCAGGAACCCAAATGTTAGCACCGAGGGCCTCTTTCCTTTCTGCTGGAATGGCAGTGAGTTTGGCCCTGTTGCTTAGCTGATTTACACCAGTGCCCTCAGCTTGTGAACTCTCCTCTAGTGGAAGAGAAGTTCAGGAAAAATGGGGATGAAAACAATCACTTGTGGTATTTTTCCCTCAGCTCGAAACTGAGCCACCGATTTTAGCATAGCTAGTTCACTACCCGACCACTGGCATCCTCATTTCTTGCACGTTTGCTGCTTCTGTCATCACTTCTCTCTGAAGCCAAAATCCCTACTATGCTTGCATTCTAATATTTCTATTAAAATAATCTGTCTTTATCTAACTTTTTCCTCAGGATATAATTTATATTTCTAGGAAATCTCTTTTATGAGTGTTTTTTTTTGTTTTTTTTTCCTGCTGTTGTTGACTGTAGCTATTACTCTTTTTAGCCTTTTCTTGGAGTGCCCTCAAGAACATTTAACATTAAGTATTATTTAAGTCTCTTAAACATTTCTCTAAAAGTATACAAATATTTATGCCTATATCAACTTTTCTAGACATTTTACAAAGCTGATTTAGTAGATGATATATTCTTCTACCAAAGATTAAAATGGAAATAACCCATAACTGGAGCTGACCAACAATGCAGATTTGGGGTTGGCAACATTCAGTTTCCAAGTACATAAGACACATAGGAATTACAGGAATTTAGTTTGATAGAATCCTTTTTTACATGTATT
Organism: Bos javanicus; assembly: GCF_032452875.1. Taxonomy (NCBI): domain Eukaryota; kingdom Metazoa; phylum Chordata; class Mammalia; order Artiodactyla; family Bovidae; genus Bos; species Bos javanicus. Next base: position 44,707,341 of record NC_083868.1, read on the forward strand.
TTTGAAAACTCAGTTTACCCTCCAGAAAGACATTTCTTTTGGATCAGTTGCAGTCCCTATTTGACAACTTCACAGCTTACAAGTTAAGACTCTAATTAAAATATTAAATTCTGGGGCAAAGAGAATTCCAAGAAGAGTCCATAATCATTGAAAAGGGTAGTTAAAGAGCTGTACAATTAACCATTTTTAACCTTAAATATAGTGTTTCTCATGTATCCTTCAGGCAGTACTGACAAGGTATTTCCTGGAGATTAATGGCACTCTGAGTTAATGGACTGAGGGAAGGTCATTAATCCTTACACAAAGGTAGCTTGGAAAGTAGGAATGAAAAACAACTGCTGGGTCAAGATGATACAGTCCCAGGAGATGTTTCAGAAGATGTTACCTTTGCAGAAGCCCATACTTAACTACTGTTCTCATTCCCTTCTCCACAAACAAAATCTTTTTTATCAGTTGGCTTCCTCTTCACACTCTTTCTCAAATGAAACTCATCTTGGAAGTCCTTTGTTTTCACATAGCTTCTTACCATCAGACTCATTTATTGGTGTGAACAGAGTTGTGCTTGGCAGTCTGGAAATCCAAGCAATCAGAATATATTTCCTACAGTTTCAGTTAAATAACATATTTGTGCATTCAAGGCATAAGATATGCAGGAAATAGGAATTTACTATCAGTGATTCAGTTCAGTTCAGTTCAGTCGCTCAGTCGTGTCCAACTCTGCGACCCCATGGACTTCAGCACACCAGGCTTCCCTGTCCATCACCAACTCCTGGAGCCTACTTGAACTCACATCCATTGTGTCGGTGATGCCATCCAACCATCTAATCTTCTGTCGTTCCCTTTTCCTCATGTCTTCAGTCTTTCCTAGCATCAGGGTCTTTTCTAGTGAGTCAGTTCTTCACATCAGGTGGTCAAAGTATTGGAGTTTCAGCTTCAGCATCAGTCCTTCCAATGAATATTCAGGACTGATTTCCTTTAGGATGGACTGGTTGGATCTCCTTGCAGTCCAAGGGACTCTCAAGAGTCTTCTCCAACACCACAGTTCAAAAGCATCAATTCTTTGGTACTCAGCTTTCTTTATAGTCCAACTCTCACATCCATACATGACTACTGGAAAAACCATAGCTTTGACTAGATGGACCTGTGTTGGTAAAGTAATGTCTCTGCTTTTTAATATGCTATCTAAGTTGGTCATAGCCTTTCTTCCAAGGAACAAGCGTCTTTTAATTTCATGGCTGCAGTCACTGTCAGTGGTAGGCTGGGGTTAATGGAACAATCACACCTAGACAACACCTCAGTAAATCTGAAGAGGTTGATTCATCATAAGGACACAGAGACAACTTGGTCTGGCCAGGATGCTGTGATAGACAGAGTACATGCTTCCAGACTGCAGAATACCACCAGAGCTGTACCCTTGCAGATAATGCCAGACTTGGTGGAATCTCATTTCTCCTCCAGACCAGTGTAGACTAAATCCATTCTGCATGCCTGCTAATCTAGATCTGTTCTAACAATGCTCCCATCTGGACAGAGTCATTAATTTCAAGATTAAGCAGGGTTCAGTGTGACTTCTAGGACTGTGGTGGAGATAGTGAGAAAGAATGGCAGGAAATCTAGAGCTACCTGGTGAAGGATTGTTCCAGGAAGCCCTACTTTGGCTTTTTAAAAAGAGTTAAAAGCTAGAGAATGATCACTGAGTTGTGGGTTGTTTTTTTTTTTTTAAAGGTCTGCCTTCATGCACAGGCATCATATTCTATAACTGTGTGTCCTTGTGAGAGGGGCTTCCCCAGTGACATGCAGTACAGGACATGAAGGTTCAATTCCTGAGTCGGGACGACCCCCCTGGAGGAGGGCATGGCAACCCACTCCAGTATTCTTGCCTGGAGAATCCCATGGACAGAGGAGCTTGGCAGGCTACAGTTCATAGGGTCACAAAGAGTTGGACACGACTGAAGTGACTTAGCACGCATGCATGTCCTTGTGAGAGTTCTCAATTCAGAAGCTTGTACCCTTGCTTGTGCTGGGGTGTGTTGCTCACCTTCCTGCTAGGAATGCTCACTTCCTTTGGAATCCTTTAGATAAGTTCAGCACCATCTGATTCACTCAAGTGGTGTCTGGCTGTTCTATAATCCCGGGCTGATACTGTGATCCCCATAGTATGTTTTCACATGTTTGGAAATTTTTAAATGCCAGAGGTTATTTTACTGTTTAAAAAAAAAAAAAAACTGCTGAAATTTAATAATATAGCACAAGTATGCTGAAGGAAACGCTAAGGAAAATGTTTTTTGGTCACAAGGGCAATGGATTGAAATGCAAAAACCTCACTAAGATGGTGGCTGGCGTTTGGCCACTGACTGTATCTGGTCTAACCCTGAAAGTATTAAGTTCTTATGGATTTTGTTACAGAGTCAAGAGAAGTAAATCTGTAGCTCCCAGTTCAGGCTGAACTACTGTTTTAGTGCTGCAAGTACAGGTGAAAATCTTTATATTCTTCCATCCTGTTTGAAAAAAAAAAAAACTCCTTGTTTATACACAGATTAGTTCCACTAGACCTAGCTGAACTTTTGGAGTTCTTTTTTTCAACTGAAATTTCCTTGTACAAATGAACTATCCAGATGTGGATGGGAACATAATAATAGAATTACGTGCTTAAATAACTGAGATTATTTAGGTCATGATTGCAGTTTTATGATGCCATCTGGGGAAATTACTAAGTGCATGTGAATTTGAGGTAAACTAAAGTTTTTCTCCCTTCAGTAGGCATTATGGCCTCTTCTGGCACTTTTTTGGTATTGGAATTTGCTGCTTACTTTGCTTACTTTAAGAGTGATGGATCTGCAACTCTGTCACGATTTGAACTGGAGTTTTCCTTCCACACAAATGACAGGTATTTAATGTGTCAGGACAGTCTGTCTGAAACCTGACCTAACCACTTAACAGTAAAATAGCAAAACTTGCTATTCTGTGTGTACAAATGCTGTCTTTCCAAATTAGGAAAGAAGATATAAAACCCTGTAGAAGTGCCTTTGTTTTAACAGGAGAAATTTAATGCTCTACCATTAACATTCTCCCAAGGTAATGTTACATAAATAATTACTGCTACACCGGAAGAGTCATTTCCCATTCTGGAATAATTTGCACACATTTAGGAATTTGATTGTCTCCTCAAAATCTTCTGGGCTGTGGGCCCATAAATTATCACATTTTGATGGAACTTCCATTATACGATCTAACTTTTATGGAAGGAGAGAGCAAGAGAATTGCAAAAAAATAGTGACTTGTTTATGGTTAGAGAAGCTCAAGGAAGGGAAAAGAATATTCCTGCTTATTTAACATAGTTCAAGGAAATTTGTGGTTTACTTTCAATAACCAACTTTCTGAAAACTTTTTTATGCCCAAACCACAAAATTTGGCGTTTTAAATTCATACCTGTCTGTGGGCATGTAGTATCTAAAGCAGTGGTTCTTAGAGTCCCTAAGAAAACACATTATTCAAATGCCAGTTCCCTTGGTTTCTAGATAACATTTCTAGCCCAAGACTTCTTAATTTGTCTCAAGGGGCCCAAATTTTGTGTCTTTGTGTATCCAGGATCTTGTAATGTTTACCAGCTTTTCAGGAAGACCTGACATGCCGCATTTTCAAGACTGAATTTTGTTAGACCCAATCTATAACACCGGGAATTTTCTATATTATTAATAATGATAGTAATACTGCTGCTGCTGCTAGGTCGCTTCAGTCGCGTCCGACTCTGTGCGACCCCATAGACAGCAGCCCACCAGGCTCCTCTGTCCCTGGGATTCTCCAGGCAAGAATACTGGAGTGGGTTGCCATTTCCTTCTCCAATGCATGCATGTATGCTAAATTGCTTCAGTCACGTCCGACTTTATGCGACCCTATGGACAGCAGCCCACCAGGCTCCTCTGTCCACAGTATTCTGTAGCCAAGAGTACTGGAGTTCATTGCCATAAATATCTCCTGATTATCAAGCACTTATTATTTGTCACTAACTGTGGTTAACACTTTATATTTCTCATTTATTGTTCCCCAAAAGACAAATACATTTATTATCTTCATTTTATGAGGAAACTTAAAGCTTTGAGAGGTTAAGTAACTTTTTGGAGATTAAAACCCATGATGTCATCTGGAAAAAATCCATGCTCTTAAGCATTAGGCATTATGCTAATGAGTACATCCATTTGCTGGTTTAGTAATAACTGGCTTTTGTTTGATATTGATATATTCAGTTCAGATAGCCCTTACTCTTTTCCTACTCTGGTCTAGAAGTTTGGTGGACTTGTACAGTTTATGCTCTGTTTCCCCTTGAATTTGTGTGAATAGTCTATGTTGCCCTTGTAAAGTTTTAAACAAAAAATGTAACTGTGGAATACCTGTGTAATCTTGGAGTCTTGGTTGTTTTTGGTGGGAAGCTGAACCAGTTCACTGGGAAACTTGAACTTCCCAAGCTTCAAGATGGCACTTCGTTATTATGCCTTCAGATCTCTTCTTGTGTTAGGAAGGGTGAGATTCCATAAACAGGTGAATCTTATGACCAAACCTCTCCCCACATCTTCCTAAACAAGGAGTCTGCCATGTATACCATGCACCAGACAGAATTAGGACACCTGGTTTCTGTACCCCGATCCTCTACAGCAATAAGACACTATAATTTGATCATTTCAGTTGTGTGTTCTCCATTTAGGGTGACCCACTGCCCCAGTTTTCCCGGGACTATCCTGATTTTAGCAGTGCAAGTCCTGAAGCCTAGAAAATTCCTCAGTCCCAAATACAACTCAACCAATGATTGTCCTACCTCCTTTATTTTTCCAGAGCTGTATCCAAGCCCCAGATTCCAGCACTTCTGCTTTGTTGAATCTCCTGAAGAGTACAAATAAATCTTTTAAACTAAGAAATTGGGCAACTCTGGCTCAGATTCATAAGTGTGTAGTGGACCATTAGAGATACAGAACTTGAACAGATCAAGAAAGACCTATATAAATTTTGGAGGAATTTACAGATACTTAGCTTAAAAGGTTTGTAAAAGAAATAATTTTTTGTTTTATATTGCCTTCACTTTTGTTTCAACTCTATCCCTTCAGGGAGTAGGCTGAGTCTTAGAGGAAACCTTTCTCTGATTGTCAAAGTTCAAGTGGTAAATCATTGTTTGACATTGTTAGACCATCATAAATGTCCCTAATATACAAAGATGTCCTTGTCAGCAGTATTCCAAGCATAATAAGTAGAATGTAGGGTTAGATTGCGGAGAAGGCAGTGGCACCCCACTCCAGTACTCTTGCCTGGAAAATCCCATGGGTGGAGGAGCCTGGTAGGCTGCAGTCCATGGGGTCGAAAAGAGTCGGACACGACTGAGCAACTTCACTTTCACTTTTCATTTTCATGCATTGGAGAAGGAAATGGCAACACACTCCAGTGTTCTTGCCTGGAGAATCCCAGGGACGGGGGAGCCTGGTGGGCTGCCATCTATGGGGTTGCACAGAGTCGGACACGACTGAAGTGACTTAGCAGCAGTAGCAGCAGGGTTAGATTGAGACTTCTCAAGTGGTTCAGTGGTAAAGAATCCACCTGCTAATGCAGGAGACGCAAGAGATGCAGATTCTTTCCCTGGGTCAGGAAGATCCCCTGGAATAGGAATTGGCAACCCACTCCAGTATTCTTGCCGGGAAAATTCCATGGATAGAGGAACCTGGCAGACTACAGTTTATGGGGTTGCAAGATCCGACTCTTTGTGACCCCATAGACTGCAGCACGCCAGGCCTCCCTGTCCATCACCAACTCCCAGAGTTTACTCAAAACTCATGTCCATTGAGACAGTGATGCCATCCAACAATCTCATCCTCTGTCGTCCCCTTCTCCTCCCACCTTCAATCTTTCCCGGCATCAGGGTCTTTTCAAATGAGTCAGGTGTTCACATCAGGTGGCCAAAGTATTGGGAGTTTCAGCTTCAGCATCAGTCCTTCCAGTGAATATTCAGGACTGATTTCCTTTAGGATGGACAGGTTGGATCTCCTTGCTGTCCAAGGGACTCTCAATAGTCTTCTCCAACTCCACAGTTCAAAAGCATCAATTCTTCGGCTCTCAGCTTTCTTTATAGTCCAACTCTCACATCCGTACATGACTACTTTAGCCAAATGACTTTATTTATTCTTTCATACTTTTAGCCAAGTTTGCCAAACAAGAATTATAATGAAAAATGCTAGTGATTTTTTTTTAAGTTCAAGTTCTAAATACTTTTAATTTTATTTAAGAAACAAGTCTTGATCTCAATTACAGGATTTTTCTCCCCTAATATGAAGTTATTTTTGCATTGATTGGGGAGAAATACAATAATAAGTTTTTAAACTCTGAACTACTAGCTGCACCTGCTTGGGATCTAAAACTGAAATGGAAAACACAAGGCTTAACCCCACATGCTCCCTGATCAAATGCAAAGGTTCTTAAAATAGCTCTGGGTGAAGATGTTTGGAGCAGCTGAAAACCAAGGAGCTGGTGTCCCTAGTCACAACCTGGCAGTTAATACCGTGGCTCAGAGGCAGCTGCCTCTGTCTCTTTCTGTCTCAAGGCCTGGAGCAGCAGCTCCTAGAAGAAGCACAGAAGCAGCCTCTGCTTTACCCACATTCCTGTCCTCCCTAAACTCTACTTTTCTAGTCAGAAGATTGTCCCTGGATCCGTCAAGGGGATCTGACACATTCTGTCCAAGCCACTAGAGCAAAGTATTGGGTTGGCCAAGAAATTTGTTCGGGTTTTTCCGTAAGATGTTATGAGAAAACCCAAATAAACTTTCTGGCCAACCCAATAGCTAAACACCTCCAAACAATTACAATAAACCTTAAATAGGTACACGATAAATTCCAGGGAAAAAATGTAAGGAAGAAATAAAGTGCATTTGACTGATCATAGCTAGTAGTAACAGAGAATACTAGCTATGAGTGGTACCCTACACCCTGTTATCTTCAGTATCCCAGTTGCCAGCAGATCAGTTTACTCTCTTGAAATCCACCAGGGAGACCTTCACTCAGGACTGCTCTGTTCAGCTCTGCCTATCTTGATAGAGCTCTCAGTTAACTCATATGTCTCAGTTGATATAGCTGTCAGCTTACCATTTTCCCCCATAATTTTGTCCTGTGATATTTTCACTTACCATTGATAAACTGCTTCTCTCAAGGGCCCACTTATGCATCCACCAGTAGCAGAATCTGGGCTGGGTGGACAATCGGTCTAATCTGATCTGATGGCTTTTTATGTTGCCAGACTTTTGGCACTAACCAGCGGTTTAAAATTCTATTGGCATTCAGATGTAGATGAGTATACTATTATACTATCCTGTTCCCATCATAAAAAGAAGAAAAAAGCAGTAGCTTATATCTTGTTTAGAAACTACACTATTTTGAGGGCCAGAGGAAAGAACTGTTGGGTGAGTGTAAAAGGGAGGTAAAGGCAGGAAGACAATGGGGTGTGGGAAGGCCTGAAACTCTCCCATTGGCAGCTTCCAGTTGGCCACCACCACCTTCAACCAGTGCTCGGAACTGTGAGTATTCATGCTGAAAACTCAGAATTTTTCTAGACTTCGTTTGAGAAATTATTTAAGGAGACTGCATTAGAGAGAACATTAGCTGGGCTGGTTCCTTAAAAGTCTAAAACCTAGTTTTTCCATCGGCTGAACAGGGAATAATACTTGCATTTCCTATCATGCAGGGTCACCTTGGGATCAAGTGAGTGACAGATACTCGAATTGTGTAAACAGTGTAGGACACCTCCCAGGCATAAAACGACCCCGTGGTTACGAATGCCGCCATTGTACAAAGTTGCCTCAACCGCAGCGAGAAGCGCAGCACTGCCACTCTTTCTGCTGTAGCCTCCGGTGACTGACTGTCTTTGTCAGACAAATTAGACAGAAACGTCTTGAACTCTCATCAGATTTGAGCCCCAGATAGTCAGGAGGCCATCTAATACAAATTTTGCTCTAATGTCCTCCTTAGAGACATCTTGTCTGACCCAGACTATCAGTATGTGAGCCTTTGTCTGACATCTATAATTTAGAACAGAAATGTTAACATCCCTCAAAGAAGCCTCAAGTAGTTTCAGTAAAATGTATATTCCAATCTGATTATTTGGTCCCTGGAATTCTCTCCCTATCTTGCAGACACTAAATAAACCTTTATAAGTAGGAAAATTTTTTTCTAGTCTTTTTCTTTTAATTAGAAACAAAGGAGAAAACACCATGGTAGGCAACATGAACAGTATTAAGGTTCAAATCACTACTAATTGGCCCCTCTGTGAAGATCTCTATACTCAGAGAATATGGAAACCACTTTGGCTCCATTCACTGCTGTATCTCTGGTAACCCAACATGTAGTAGGCACTCTAAACATTTGTTGAATGAATGAACAAGTGAGCAAACTAATTAAGCCCTTTTGCCATAAAAGTGGTCTACCTAATTATAATGAAACAAAATAAAAAAATTATGTTGTTCTCTGTATGAATGGCTATTAAATGCTGGTGGCCACTTAGTTCTGTCCAAAGGCAAATAAAAGCAATATTTTTTTCTTTAAATGTTTTTTAATGTAACATATTGAAGAGGCAAGGCATGTATTTCAGTAGTAATGAAAATTTTCTTTTACGTTAAGACAAGAATAACATGGACTTTCTTCTGAAGAATACAGGGCCCTTTACTTTTGTTTTTCCCCATCCCTGGAGCTCATCCCCATTGCTCCTGAACTCTTGGCACATTACAGCATCTATCCCATACAATAGGTAAATGGATCATCATTTTGAAGCCACAATAAAGTATCTGTATCTCCAGTGACAATGTCAGTACCTAAGACCAATTCTTGGCTAACAAATTTTTTTATTGAACAACAGTTTAAATGAAAAAAGAAAACTACATACAAACTTTAACAGAATCTAAACTCTTTAAGAAAATTTTTTTTACACTTTTTTGTTTATAAGCAATAATTTCTTCATCCTAGAATTTTTACAGAATATTTTTGCATTGGTAATCTTAAGAACCCAAACTCAACATTGCTCTGGGAAGTTATCTGAAAAACTCTTGTAAGCATAGACTTGTCTTGATTGCCCAACGTATTTGTTTTAAAGAAATAGAAATAGCCCATGAATATTATTGCTGCCTTTAGAAATTTTCAATAGCAAAGAGCTCTTTAAGTATTTATACTGGATTTTTAATTAAGTATAATATGAGTTTCATAATAGTGTCAACTGATGACTGTAGAGATGTATTTACTTGGAATATTTGTTTTGGGAGGATAGAAGATTGATGTATTAGAAAGTATCATCAAAGGAAAAGTATTTCTAGTTGAAGCAAGAGGAGCATTGCCACAGTTTGGAAACGTTTTCACCAGTAGTACGCCACCCCCTGCCTCCTTAATTACAAGCCTGATGCACACATAGAACATGGTGAATGTAGCTGAGCAGTGTGTGCATTGCATTTCTTCCAGTCCTTCGTAAGACTTGCATAGATATTGAAGAAAGATGTGATCATCAGGTGTAATGAAAAAGAGTGATTGAATATGTCACAAAAATTTTAGCTGAACATGTATCTCTCGAACTGTATCTGTATTCAAAACTATGCATTCACCCTAAACACTGACTAATACTCCCACTGAGCAAGTACAGTGAGCAGAACTTTCTCTGGTATCATTTGGCAGCAATCAGGCTTCATTTCCCATTGACACTGAGGTTTGTTGTGCCATAAATATCCAGTCATGCTTTGGGGTGATAGGTATCTTCCAAGACCTTCCAAAAAACCCCACCTCAAGAATCTGCTTCTCTTCTCTGGCCCCCATTTGTCAAATCTTGCCCATTCATCAAATCTTTAGCACCAAAGAAATATGAACAAAAGGGAACGAAAAGGAATACCTCTAAGTTGCCATTTTAAGATGTTAATTTCTTCTGTCTTTCCATAAAAAGAAAATGCCTCCTAACCAGTCTAGCCTATCCAATACACTTCTCCACTGATAACCACATTTGGGATGATTTTCAAATTATGCATTGATCATTTACATCAGTTTGCAAAATCAAGCTATTACCAAGCAAAGTCATCGGCCCAAACCATTTTAAAATTTTTGACCATCTATCTTGCTCTAAAGAGGATAGCAATTTAAAATTTTATTTTGGTCTCCTTTCATATCTCCTGTCAGGATAGTTCCTCTATTTTGCAAGCAGCTCTTCTTCATATTAAAAAAAGTCATCACCCTTCATAAGCCCTTAATCATGCCTAAGATTTACTCTATTCCCTTGCATAATGCCCAGAAGCTCCTGCTCCTGGGGAGCAGTGGGGGCCGTTCCTGGATGTTGGGTATCACAGACACGTCCCCAAAGCCTCTTCTCAGTGGCAATGGGGACACTTACCTTACCGCGCAGGTGCCTCTGCTTGGTCACACCCGGTGGTCCTCTCTTCTCATCCCCACCAAATCCAACAGTGGAATCCAGGGGCCAACAGCGTTTTCTTCTTTTCTTTTTGGACAGTCTCTCAGTTTTTGTTTTGTGGGCTTCAAAGTCAAGGAGAACTTGCAACCAGGGTCCACTGACAGTTCCGCAGAGGAGAGGCAGTGGGGAGCCCAGTACTGACTGGGCCCAAACACTAAATATAACCCTCCTCCCTCTCCAGGCAGTGTCCTTCATACTCAGAAGGCAGACGACCTGGCTGAATCTCTCACCCCACAGCTTGCCAGCCTCCACAGAAGAAAGGGTCTAACTGGACTGAGGTGCAGAATGAGACGACCCAAGACCCAGGAGCCATCTGCCCAGAGCAGACAAGTAGAGGCAGGTATAGGCTCCGTGAGTGTGTCTGGGTGTGTGTGTGTCTGTGTGTGTGTGTCTATGTGTGTGTGTGTTTGCATGCCTGTGCCCAGCAGCTGCTCTCCAGATTAGAAGACACCACTCTTTGGCAGGCAACTCTGAAACCACCCTCTTGGGTGATTTCAAATTTATGTGCACATCTTGGCCGAGAGAAGAAACCTCCCAGGCACAACCTGGGTCCCCTTCTGTGCCCTGTCACTGCCCCAGATACACTGTGAACCACAACAAACAGCGGTGCCAGCATCTTAAGAACAGATGCCCAGATGGACGTTAGATTGCACCTCATTTTGTACCCTGCAACCAAGAACTGATGCAAGCCCTGTTTGAGATTTAAGTAATAAGGGCATGCCCTCTTCTTTGACAGTCGTGACCCAAGGCACTGCAGAGACTCACTATTATTAACGCTGTGTTGAACTTTAACTTGAATGCCTGCCTGTTCCATTCAGTGTCATATGAGACATGAGGGCAAAATGCTGAGGAAACTTAAGAGCAACATTCAAATGTATGATGATATTTATTATGATTAATCAAGGTTTTTGTTTTGTGTTATGCAATGTTAAGAAAAATCTCATACTTTGTTAAAATTTGTTAGTTTTCTCTAAGTGCTATCACTTAATCTGATTGGTGGGGAGGGGCAGGAGGAAGGAGCTTGTTCATTTCTTTAGCAAGTACATACTTCCTCACCAGTTAGGTATCAGGTCCTCTGCCAGGCAGACTCACCACTAGCCAGGTGCTCCATTCTGTGTATTATTTTACATAACCATCACAGCATCCCTTTAAGTTAGTCCTGTGCGTGCATGCTAAGTTGCTTCAGTCATGTCCCTATGGACTGTAGCCCGCCAGACTCTTCTGTCCAGACAAGATTACTGGAGTGGGTTGCCATGCCCTCCTCCAGGGGATCATCCAGACACAGAGATCGAACCTGCGTCTCTTATGTCTCCTACATTGGCAGACGGGTTCTTTATCACTAGCGCCATCTGGGAAGACCAAACTGGTCTTGAATTGGTGATCAAATAAGAAAACCAAAGCTCACAATAATTAACTTCCCTACAGTCTCCTGGATGATAAACATCAGACTTGGAATTCAAACTTCCATCTGAGTCGCACTGAAACCCATGCTGTTTATTTTTAGCCATTATCATTGAAATAATTTCAAACTTACAGAAAAGATACATGAATAGTAAAGCATTCCTGTATACTCTTCACTCAGGTTCTCCAAATTTTAGCATTTTGCCACATTTGCTGTCTCTCTCCCCTTTTTCCTCTAATCTCCCTCTACCCACCTATCTCCTTGTGTTTATATGTGTGTGTGTATGTTTTTCTGAATCAACTTGTGTGCTTCAGTGTTATTATCCTAAAAGCAAGTACACTTTTCTACATAACTATTATATGACTATCAAATTCAGTATATTAATATTGATACCATTTTATTTTCTAATCCATAGTCCCCATTCAACTTTTTACCAACTGTCTCAATAGTATTATTTGCAGAGGGAAATTTTATTTTTTCATTTGTTCCAGGATTATGTGTAGCATTTAGTGGTCATGGCTCTCCCTCAATCTGAACAGTGTTTCAGTCTTTGTTTGTCTTTGGTGACGACGTTTTTAAAGAGTTGTCTGAGGAGACTATACAAATAGCTGAGGAAAGAAGAGAAGCTATAGACAAAGGAGAAAGGGAAAGATATACCCAACTGAAGGCAGACTTTCAGAGAACACCAAGGAGAGATAGATAACAAGCCCTTCTTAAATGCACAATGCAAAGAAATTTAGTTCCGTTCAGTTCAGTTCATTTTAGTTGCTCAGTCATATCCAACTCTTTCAGACCCCATGGACTGCAGCACACCAGGCCTTTCTGTCCATCACTAACTCCTGGAGCCTACTCGAACTCATGTCCATTGAGCCAGTGATGCCATCCAACCATCTCATCCTCTGTCGTCCCCCTCTCTTCCTGCCTTCAATCTTTCCCAGCATCAGGGTCTTTTCAAATGAGTCAGTTCTTCGCATCAGGTGGCCAAAGTATTGGAGTTTCAGCTCAACATCAATCCTTCCAATGAATATTCAGGACTGATTGCCTTTAGGATGGACTGGTTGGATCTCCCTGAAGTCCAAGGCACTCTCAATAGTCTTCTCCAACACCACGGTTCAAAAGCATCAATTTTTCAGGGCTCAGTTTTCTTTATAGTCCAACTCTCACATCCATACATGACTAGTGGAAAAACCATAGCTTTGACTAGACATACCTTTGTTGGCAAAGTAATGTCTCTGCTTTTTAATATGCTATCTAGGTTGGTCATAGCTTTTCTTCCAAGGAGCAAGCGTCTTTTAATTTCATAGCTATAGTCACCATCTGCAGTGATTTTGGAGCCCCCAAAAATAAAGTCTGACACTGTTTCCACTGTTTCCCCGACTATTTGCCATAAAGTGATGGAATTGGATGCCATGGTCTTAGTTTTCTGAATGTTGAGTTTTAAGCCAACTTTTTCACTCTCCTCTTTCACTTTCATCAAGAAGCTCTTTAGTTCTTCACTTTCTGCCATAATGGTGGTATCATCTGCATATCTGAAGTTATTGATATTTCTCCCAGCAATCTTGATTCCAGCTTGTGCTTCATCCAGTCCAGCATTTCTTATGATACTCCATATATAAGTTAAATAAGCAAGGTGACAATATACAACCTTGACATACTCCTTTCCCGATTTGGAACCAGTCTGATGTTCCATGTCCAGTTCTAACTGTTGCTTCTTGACCTGCATACAGATTTCTCAGGAGGCAGGTCAGGTGGTCTGGTATTCCCATCTCTTGTAGAATTTTCCAGTTTCTTGTTATCCACACAGTCCAAGGCTTTGGCATATTCAGTAAAGCAGAAGTAGATGTTTTTCTGGAACTCTCTTGCTTTTTCGATGATCCAACAGATGTTGTCAATTTGATTTCTGGTTCCTCTGCCTTTTCTAAATCCAGCTTGAACACCTGAAAGTTCACAGTTCATGTATCATTGAAGGATGGCATGGAGAATTTTGAGCATTACTTTGCTAGTGTGGCCACCTCATGCAAAAAGCTGACTCATTGGAAAAGACCCTGATGCTGGGAAAGATTGAAGGCAGGAGGAGAAGGGGACGACAGAGGATGAGATGGTTGGATGGTATCACCGACTTAATGGACATGGGTTTGGGTGGACTCGGGGAGTTGGTGATGGACAGGGAGGCCTGGCATGCTGAGGTTCATGGGGTCGTAAATAGTTGGACACGACTGAGCGACTGAACTGAACTGAACTGAGGAACCAGAGATCAAATTGCCAACATCTGCTAGATCATTAAAAAAGCAAGAGAGTTCCAGAAAAACATCTATTTCTGCTTTATTGACTATGCCAAAGCCTTTGACTGTGTGGATCACAATAAACTGTGGAAAATTCTGAAAGAGATGGGAATACCAGACCACCTGACCTGCCTCTTGAGAAATCTGTATGCAGGTCAGGAAGCAACAGTTAGAACTGGACATGGAACAACAGACTGGTTCCAAATAGGAAAAGGAGTACGTCAAGGCTGTATATTGTCACCCTGCTTATTTAACTTATATGAAGAGTACATCATGAGAAACACTGGGCTGGAGAAACACAAGCTGGAATCAAGATTGCTGGGAGAAATATCAATAACCTCAGATATGCAGATGAAACCACCCTTATGGCAGAAAGTGAAGAGGAACTAAAAAGCCTCTTGATGAAAGTGAAAGAGGAGAGTGAAAAAGTTGGCTTAAAGCTCAACATTCAGAAAACCAAGATCATGGCATCTGGTCCCATCACTTCATGGCAAATAGATGGGGAAACAGTTTCAGACTATTTTGGGGGGCTCCGAAATCACTGCAGATGGTCACTGCAGCCATTAAATTAAAAGATACTTACTCCTTGGAAGGAAAGTTATGACCAACCTAGACAGCATATTAAAAAGCAGAGACATTACTTTGCCAACAAAGGTCTGTCTACTCAAGGCTATGGTTTTTCCTGTGGTCATGTATGGATGTGACAGTTGGACTATGAAGAAAGCTGAGCATTGAAGAATTGATGCTTTTGAACTGTGGTGTAGGAGAAGACCCTTGAGAGTCCCTTGGACTCAAAGAGATCCAACCAGTCCATTCTGAAGGAGATCAGTCCTGAGTGTTCCTTGGAAGGACTGATGTTGAAACTGAAACTCCAATACTTTGGCCACCTGATTCGAAGAACTGACTCATTGGAAAAGACCCTGATGCTGGGAAAGATTGAAGGCAGGAGGGGAAGAAGATGACAGAGGATGAGATGGCTGGATGGCATTACCTACTCAATGGACATGAGTTTGAGTGAACTCCGGGAGTTGGTGACGGTCAGAGAGGCCTGGTGTGCTGTGGTCCATGGGGTCATGAAGAGTCAGACATGACTGAGCAACTGAACTGAACTTGCTAGAGTGTGAGATGAGTGCAATTGTGCAGTAGTTTGAGCATTCTTTGGCATTGCCTTTCTTTGGGATTGGAATGAAAACTGACCTTTTCCAGTCCTGTGGCCATTCTGAGTTTTCCAAATTTGCTGGCATATTGAGTGCAGCACTTTCACAGCATCATCTTTTAGGATTTGAAATAGCTCAACTGGAATTCCATCACCTTCAGTAGCTTTGTTCTTAGGGATGCTTCCTAAGGCCCACTTGACTTCGCATTCCAGGGTGTCTGGCTCTATGTAAGTGATCACACCATCATGATCAATGCAAGAATATGCAAATTGCAAAGTGCAAAGAAATAGAAGAAAACAATAGAATTGGAAAGATTAGAGCTCTTTTGAAGAAACTTGGAGCTATCAAAGGAACATTTCATGCAGGATGGGTGTGATAAGACAGAAACAGTAAGAACCTAATAGAAGCAGAAAAAATTAAGAAGTGGCAAGAATACACAGAACTATACAAAAACAAAGGTCTTAATGACCCGGAATACCACCTTTTTTTTTATTATACTTATTAGTAGCATTTTGTGGCAATGCTATGTTAAGCATTTTGTGTTACTTAACTTAATTCACAGCAACCCTGTGGGAGAAATAGTGTTTTTTATCCACATTACAGATAAAGGAACTCACATTTGGAAATATTATTAATAAGTAACCTTTCTAATATACTAAGGTAATTAGTGAGAGATCTGAAATTTGAATTTAGATTAATCTGACTCCAGAGCCCCAGTTCTAAACACCTGGGCTATATGAGAACCAATAAAGTGTAAATTATCCACTAAGATGTATTGCAGGAGGAGTCATGATTTACCAAAACTTGACTACAAACCCTCCTATATTAACTGCTAGCTACATGTGGCTGATTAGTACAAGAAACTTGGCTAATCCAAATTGACATGTGCTGTAGTTGTGAAATACACACTGAATTTCAGGTACTTCTTGCAAAAAAGAATAGAAAATATCTCATTAATTATTTTTATATTGACTATGTTGAAATTTAATACTTTGGATATATTGAGTTAAATAAAACACATTAAAATTATCTTTATCTTCACTATAGCCAAAAAAGTAGAAACAACTCAAATGTCTAACAACAGATGAGTAGATAAACAAAATGCAGTGTATGCCTATAGTAGAATATTATTCAGTCTTTAAAAAAGAATGGAAATCTGATGTATGCTAAAATATTGATGAAACTTGATGACAAATCTAAGTGAAATAAGCCAGACAAAAGAACAAATACTGTCTGATTCTGCTTGTATAAGGTACCTGCCTGCCTGCCTGCTAAGTCGCTTCAGTCATGTCCGACTCTGTGCGACCCCATAGACGGCAGCCCACCAGGCTCCCCCGTCCCTGGGATCCTCCAGGCAAGAATACTGGAGTGGGTTGCCATTTCCTTCTCCAATGCAGGAAAGTGAAAAGTGAAAGTGAAGTCACTTAGTCGTGTCCGACTCCTAGCAACCCCATGGACTGCAGCCTACTAGGCTCCTCTGTCCATGGGATTTTCCAGGCAAGAGTACTGGAGTGGGGTGCCATTGCCTTCTCCATAAGGTACTTAGAATAGTGAAATTCATAGAGATAGAAAGTAAAGTAAGGTTACCAAGGGCTGGGGGTTAGGGATAGGAAGTTATAATTTCACAGGTATAGAGTTTCTGTTGGGATGATAGGAAAATTCTGGAAATGGATACTAATGATGGTTGCACAACAGTGTGAATGTATATACTTAATACCATTGAATTTTACATTCAAAAATGGTCGACAGTAAATTCTTATTTATATTTTACCATAGTTTTAAAAATTGTTTTTACCATTTTTTTTTTTTTACTTTTTCATGAGACTACTAAAAAATTTAACATTACATAGGTGGCTTATATCTCTGTCAGACAGCACTACTATAGTACTGTATTTATGAATACAAAGAAGTAAATTCCTTATCAGTCTTTCCCTTTTCACATGGCATATTGAAGAGATTCTGGTATACCGCCATGGGCCTGAATCAGACTTTTCACTGTTTTGTTCACTCACCTTTGAAAAAGGTAAAAGACAGCTTTTCACTTAAAGTTATACTAATAAGATATACTTTTGAGATTTATATCTCAACTTTATGAGACAAGTAACCATGTGTTGTTTTAATAATTTCTTATTTTCCTTTTGCACAGTATCCACTAGGCCTCTTTCCAGAACTGATATAATTGTCTCTGCTTGGTGGCTAAGCCAGTAAAGAAGCTGCCTGCAATGCAGGAGACCTGAGTTCACCCCCTGAGTTGGGAAGATCCCCTGGAGTTGGGAATGGCAGCCCACTCCAGTATTCTTGCCTGGAGAATCCCATGGACTAAGTAAGGAGCCTGACAGGCTACAGTCCATGGGGTCACCAAGAGTCAGACATGACTGAGTGACTAACACTTCGACTTTTCACTTTATGTATACCCTGAAATATAATTGTCAT
Source organism: Bos javanicus (assembly GCF_032452875.1). NCBI lineage: Eukaryota > Metazoa > Chordata > Mammalia > Artiodactyla > Bovidae > Bos > Bos javanicus. The sequence continues at coordinate 44,725,076 of NC_083868.1, forward strand.
AAATTCCATCATGATTAAAGTTTCTTTGGGTCCATGGAATTAATATTAGTCTGACCATTAAAGTTTGAAAACTGGGTCTCAAGACAGTCATTCTCTCCCCTTCCTGTAGCCCTCCTATCACAGTGTCGACCGCCAATGGGTATCTGCAGGGGAGGAGGGAACGGAAAGCTGGGCAGACTCGTAGTTCTGTGGTGGAACAGACAGCTGATGGAATTGTGAGGACGTAACCAGAACAGATTCTCTAAAGGGTCGTATTTCCGTCTACTCATAGGTAACCAAACAACCAAGTAAAGAAGGGAAATAGCAGGGGAAAGTATCCCTTATCTTTTAGTGGTCATTTTTTTTCACTAATCCTGAGCTTCAATTTCCCCCTTTGTGAAGGTTCTGGACTGAAAGATCTTGGTTCTGCTGCTGCTGCTGCTAAGGCACTTCAGTCATGTCTGACTCTGTGCAACCCCATAGACGGCAGCCCACCAGGCTCTGCCATCCCTGGGATTCTCCAGGCAAGAACACTGGAGTGGGTTGCCATTTCCTTCTTCAATGCATGAAAAGTGAAAAGTGAAAGTGAAGTCGCTCAGTCATGTCCGACTCTATGCGACCCATAGATAGCAGCCTACCAGGCTTCTCTGTCCATGGGATTTTCCAGGCAAGAGTACTGGAATGGGGTGCCATTGCCTTCTCCGGATCTTGGTTCTAGTTAAGCACTAATATTCCATGAACCTGTCAACTGATGACCTGAAAATGATCCAGGAAAACACTAATGCTATGTATGCCTTTTGCTTAACTCTTACTAATAGTTATCACTGTGGATGTCTGCATTGAGAGATGTATCAGTATCAGTTCTTAAAAATATAGTGAGATTTAAACTCATTTTAAACTCTTTGTCCTTTTTTGTCTGTTTATTTCTGTGAACTGTGAAAAGAAGTGCAGGAGTCTCAGCAGCAGAGCTGGATCACTGGGTGTCCGAGACAGTGTTCCCTGGGCATGCCTCACGTCATGCTGACTCACATTCCAGACCCTTCCTTCCCACTGTCCTCTCCCGGCCCACATGGATTATGTTCCTCCCTGGTACTCCCAAGGCATCCAGACCTTAACTGTACCTTACCCTCAATCCCAGTTTAATTGCAACTTCCAGCACACTTGTCTCTCCCCCTCTGCATCTGGGAGTTCTTAGAGCAGAGAGCACCTTCTAACACCTTAGCCCCAACCCTGAGCACAAAGTCAGAGCTCAGTAAATATGTACTGTATGGAGGCAGGATCACTGGCCATTCTAGTGCATAGAGGAAGAAGCAACCTTCAAGTAAAGTAGCTGTAGAATAGTGTCTCAGTGAGCTGAAAGGTCATGAAAGAAGAACGCTCACATATTAAACCTATCAATCAGTCATTTTTAAATTCCAGGCTTTTAAAATTTTTCCTAGTAAACATTTACCAGCAGAGAAATTGACAGATTTAAATCTCACATATTATCCTTTCTTTCCTCTTCCCTAAGGGTTGGATTAATGACTTATATGTAAAAATAAAAGGTCTGTATAACATGTATAACTGATTCACTTTGCTCTACACTTGAAACTAACACAGTATTGTATAGCAACTATGCTATGCTAAGCTATGCTAAGTCACTTCAGTCGTGTCCGACTCTGTGTGACCCCATAGACGGCAGCCCACCAGGCTCCCCCGTCCCTGGGATTCTCCAGGCAAGAACACTGGAGTGGGTTGCCATTTCCTTCTCCAATGAATGAAAGTGAGAAGTGAGAAGTGAAGTCGCTCAGTCGTGTCCAACTCTTAGCGACCCCATGGACCGCAGCCCACCAGGCTCCTCCATCCATGGGATTTTCCAGGCAAGAGTACTAGAGTGGGGTGCCATTGCCTCCAGTTTTAAAAAAAAAAAAGAGGTGGAAAAAAAGTTCTGGATAATCCACGAAACAGAAAAGTACCTCCAGGTAAACAGGTCTGTTTAGGAAAATCTGGTACAGTGAAGGGCAGCTCTCTCTTTTGAAGGCCACATGTAGACAGTGTTCTAGAATTATACGTATTTTAGGGTTTCACATTTTTCTAAAGTGAGAATGATGCTAACAGGTTAACTTTTTTTAAAAGATGAGGAAAATATACTTTTGACTTCGGAATGTTGTTGTTACCAACAATTTGTACTTTTCGGTTTCCAGGTGCTATTTCTTCATATATTTCAGAAATTCCAAAATATCAGGTGACAGCTGTCTTAGCGCTAAGGCATTCCTCAAGTGTCCTACTTCAGTGTCGTTCTGTACTATTTCTCTCTCGGCAGAGCTGTATCATCACTCAGAAGCCTTGTTTATGCATATCGCTGCATTGCTGTCTTCACTTCTACATCCCCATTACTTTTCCAAATGGATACTAGTTCTCCCAAAACTAGAGGAAAAAGGAGAGAATTCCAGCAACATCTCAAACTGAATCAATGTTTTCTCCTTGACTAGAAAGTTCCTTTGTGAACAGGAAAAATACATGAGTTAGAAGAATTTCTCCTCTCTCAGCCCTTCTTCTCTTGACAATGTTGTTTGAATCTAGTCTTGTTTTTCCTTTCTAATGACACATCTTACAAAGACATGTTATATCAGCAAAAAGTTGATTCCTTTTTCAGCTCAAATCTTGGCTTAGTAACTTTTGTCTTTAATAGCCAGTTATACAAGTATAAGCACACCATTTTTAGCTCACTTCCACAGATATTTACTGAGTGCCCGCAATATACCATGCAAAACTCAGACTGTAGTAGGAGAGACACTCATCACAATTATAATTTTGATGGGCTGTGCATTGTAATATAGGGCTTAACATAATGCTGTCTGAGTCTACTCAAACTGCAGGTCGGGGAAGCTGCACGGGGCGGAGGTGGGGTGGAAATATTTGAACCGAACGCCCTGGGGGAGGAGGAGTGGGTTTCTGCCAGGGGCAGGGTTAAGAAGGAGAGCATTCTCCACAGAGGACACAGTGTGAGCGCAGGCAGGCTGGCAGGAGAGCACGCGATGGGCTCAGCAGAGTCGAGCTGCTCCCAAGCCCGGAGAACAGGGGTGTGGTGTCCAGCCTTGTCTTAGGTAAAGTGGAATCTTTATTTGGGTCCAAAATGTTAAGAGCCTTGATGCGTTGATGCCAGACGTTATAACCACACAGACAGTGGGGAGCCACCAGAGGCATTTTAGCAGAAAATTACGGTCAGAGAGGTATAGTGGGAAACCTTCAGGATTTGGATCCGGAAGAGCTCTGTGTGGGACTCTGGGATGTTTCTCCTGAAAAGAAGCTCAGTGCTCATCTAATTTTAGCCTCATGTTTTATTCATGAAAATTGTGTAACTCAGGTTTAAATTTCACACCACTGGTTGCCCTCTACTTGACATGAAGCCTTAAAGAAGCCACTACGTCATGGATTCCCCAGAGTCATCCCTGGGTTTAAACAAGGCTGTCCCTGTGACCTGAGGGGGCCACTAATGTCACCTCTGTGCACTTGACTGATGAAAGATGCTAGGACCTCTGTGGGGTGGAGAATGGGGAATGGGAGAGGCAGCCCCAGCATGAGGACCGGGCAGCATACGTTACAAGTGGAATTATTTCAGCCCTGCCTGGAGAATCTGGGTAGGCGGCTGCAGTGTGGTGCCAAGTGAGCTGCCTGAGGTGGGACCAGATCCCAAGCAGCAGCTAGGGAATGGGGAGAAGGAGACAGGGAAAGACAGGAACTGTGCAAGAAAGCTGAACCCCATCTAAATAACTAGGTTCTGAGTGGCTGTAGTCTGAGCAGAAAAACTGAATACACTGAGAAAACCAAGGAGAAAATTTTATCCTAAGGGCTGGACAAATCAGGAGGTGATTGGAAAAAGTCTGCTGTACATCCAGTGGACAAGGAGTTGGGGCCACTGCAGGCCCTCCAGGGAGTGTCCCCCGGCAGGAAGGCAATTCTAGGCTCCCTTTCTAGTATGGCCAGACCAGTCATGGTTCTTAGGCACCAAAGAACCCAACAGAACACACTCCTGATATTATTTTTTAGTCACTGGGCAGAGGTGGGGAGGAAGGCCTGCTACCCAGGGTCCTTCTGAGTTTTCAGGCAACTCCATTGTTCAGCATCCCAGGCCAGGGCCACACGGCAGGGCGACAAGGACATTCCAGTTGGACCAGCTTCTTAGTAGCTTCCCCGGAATACCTTGTACTGTGGCCATTCTTACTATTCCGGTGCCTGACTGTAAGGTTCTTTTGTCATGTCTCCTAAGGAGCACTGTGCTACATGCATAATAGCAGCTCTACTTTCAACCACAAGTGTCTCTGAATGAGAAAGGGCTAATCCCCCTCTTATTCAAACTGTATTGCATGCCAAACCTGGTGCTATAAAGCAATCATTTTGAAACTTTCTAATTGTAGCCATAAATTAGGTCTCCATTCTTTTAGCCTCTTAAGCTCAGTCAGGGTGGTCCTGGTTAAAATGGAAACCTCAAACAAAGCCAAGATTTTCAGTAGTATAACAGTATTTATGGTAGTAAAAACATAAAAAGATGCCTCTTCTATTGTTTTTTCCAATTTACTATTTGCAATTGTATTCACTTCATTTGTCCATTCAACAATTATTTATTGCCTTTCTGCTGTGTCCAGAGACTATCTTGAACCCTGGAAATATGGCAAACAACACACACACATAAAAACAGATGTATTGGTTCCTGCCATTTTGGAATTTAAAGTCATGGATGGATCAAATAAATAAATCAGGTAATGACAACTTGCAATAGTGCTATGGTAGAAAATAAGGGAAAATTGAGGCAGAGGATGGCGAGGGAGGAGAGGCCCCACTTTGGATGTCAGAGGAGACCTCTGAAGAGGTGACATTAAAGCTGGACCTGAGTATTGTGAAGGAGCTAGACCAGGAGGAGCAGTCCAGGTGTGAGAACAATGAGCATAAATGCTCTGAGGCGAGAAGGCTGTTGGCATGTTCCAGGAGCCTCAGGAGGTCAGTGTGACTGGGGTGCAGTGGCATGGAGGAGAACAAGGGAGGCAGAAGGGGTAAGTGAAGGCCAGTCACGGCAGGGCCTGTGCTTTGTGGTACGGAATATGGATGTAATTCTATGTGTAAAAGCAAACTTCTGTGGAGTTTTAAACTGGAAGATTGTATAGTCCTGTTTATATTTTCAAAAGGTCTTTCTGGCTTTCATGGAGAGAATAGAAGGGGTCAAAGTGGTTAGTGGGGGACCAGGCAAGGTACTTCTGGGTCATGCTCTGGGGTTTTCCTGAGGGTAGTGACCTGAGATCTCATGGACTCTAGGCAATACTATTAATTTTTCTCCACTCTGCTTTTCCTCCAAACACCAAGCCATTTCTCTCTTTGCCTAGTGGTTCATAGATGAAAAGATGCCAGAAGCACTGTCTTTTAGGTGAGTCAGTCAGATGAGCTATTCAGGTAGGGTTCTTGCCCTAGCACTTTTTTATAGGAATCCTCCATGTCATTTTCATTTTGTAGGTCAGTTAAATTCATGCCAACTTTCCACTGTTCTTCAGCTTTGTTCCCAGTATGCAGAAAGTATTCAGTAAATGTTTGTTTGTTAGACTGATTTCACTTGGATTCCCAGTAGTGTGAGTAGAGGGAGAATTAGAAAGGCGGATGAGGTCCTCTTTACTTCCTCTCTGGAGATGGTGTGTCAGTGGGGTTACCAGGTCTCTTAAAGAGTTAGTATTGTCAGTCTATGGTGAATACAATTCAGGGTGAAAAAAAATGACTCCTCTAGAATAAAAGGTGCTGTGTACTTGCGAAAAGTTTTTTAAGAGCATCTGGTTAGAATTTAATATGACTGAAAAGCATTGCTGTTTTTTTCATGTTTCAGTTACCCGAATATGGCTAAAAGTGTGCTTTGGAGATTTTCCAAAATAAAAACTCTTGAGGTGAGAGAAATTTCAGCCCCAACAATAACTTGAAAATTGGAAGTTGGAATAGCAACTGTTTTTTCAACTGTCTTAACTCTGTCACCAACACTATGATGATTTGATTACATGTGACAAGTCTGGTTTCTGGCCATTAAACTGCACACTTCAGCTATAGGCATCAGTCTTTCCCTTCTTTTCTTTCACTGTGTGTTGATTTAGGGGCAGAAATGAGAATGATGGGAGAAAGAAAGAGGTTGGGGAACTCTGGCCTTCCCATCGGCCCCCAGGTCACACAGCTGGTGACCTTGACCCTCTCAGCAGCCTCATGATTCAGGGCCAGCAGCAAGCCAGTCATGGGGTAGAAGTCTTCTTTCCGTCCACCATTGTTATTTAGGTGCCACTAGCTTGTTTGAATATCACGGACATCCCGAAAGGGGAGAAACATCCCCAAACGGCAGAATGCCCCCTGGGAGCCATATGGGAAGGGAGGGGACAGCACTCGTCAGCGAGGTCATAGACATGAAGCTCTGGTGCAATGCCTGGCCCAGAGCAGTCACATAGCGTAGGGTAACAGCACCTGCTGACGCCATTATTTTTATTATTGATGAGTCTCATGTGGTCAGATTCCAGCTTTCTGATCCTGTTTCTACTGTTTGTTCTGCACCCTCATCAACCCCTTGGGCAACTGTGTGACACCTCCTTTAAGGAAGGGCTGTTTTCCTAATTTACCCCCTGTATTTGAGAATCATTCCTGTTCATGGTACTCTCATTAATCCAACATTTCCATCTGGCAAGTGGCATTCCTGCTTACTGCCACTCTGAATATCTTTATTGTGAGAGATATACGTCTTCAGAAGTCCAAAGATACATACATCCACCATTCCATTCCCACCTGGCTTCCTCCTCTTTGCCTTACAGAGGGTAGTTTTGTTAGCATCTCAGCTCCGAGCTTCTTGTGACAGAACACAACTGTTTCTTCAGGCATCTTATCCACTGGCTAAAGAGTTCCTTGATCTCAAGTGCCTCATTTTTCTGGAAAGGGAAGCGCATGACACATCTGATCTCTCACTTTAGAAAGGAAGGTAAATCGTTTCAGTTAGGGGCCTGGGAGACACATCTACTTGTAAAAGAAAGGAGCTGCTATTTCTCTGGCTGTCGCTTCCTTCCCTCTTACCCCAAGCCCATACTTGAAAGTTGTGGCTGGGCATCTTGCTCAACGAAATAAATATTGGGTCAAGTAATTAGCAGGCAGAGTTACATTTGGGGTGTAACCTGACTCTAATCGCTGACCTCAGAGAATTAATTTCATATGACATAGCACCTTAGTGCTGGCTTAGAAGTTTCCACTCATCTTCGCCTTTCATCCAGATTGCTTTTTCTATTTTTGGGCTTGTTGTGTCAATGAGTCAGGTGGCTCCAGACTCTTCTTGTGGATGCAAGGGGTATTCCTGACCTGGATTTATTTTTCTGCATATATAAATTATAGAAAGGAAAAACTCTGTCCTTGTTCCTTGTCGTAAAAGTAAGGGAAACTGGATGGTTGAGTGAAAGAAAGCCATTATAAAATAGCCAATATAAATAAAACCTGGCCTTGGGACCTGAAGGCACAAGATGTACAATATAGAAACTGGCAGTCCAGCATAGTCATCATTAGAAACGGAAGAGATAAAAAGATCATGTTAATATTTACCACCAAGTGCTAATCATTAAGTTAAAATAATTTACAAAATAAGATGAACTATCACTACAAAGACCTTCTTATTCCTGTAGCCTGGTAGGTAGGTGGGGTTTTCTTTGTTTTTGTCTCTTCCCCTTAGCAGGTATGGAAATAGTCACCCTGCCTGTCTCGCTTGGTCCTAAAGCTGTTTCAACAACTAATGAGTTCCCTGGGGTCTCACCTGCTTTGGCTTCTGTAAATACAATTTGCTACAGGAGTTCAGAGAGATGGTCTACTTTTCATGTTCTTTAAAACATGACATGGTAGTTTCTCTTGTGTGAAAATCAGAATTACCTTTTAAAGCCTAGTTGTGTGCATGCTTAGTCAGTCAGTCGTGTCTGACTCTTTGTGAACTCATGGACTGTAGCCCACCAGGCTCCTCTGCCCATGGAATTCTCCAGGCAAGAATACTGGAGTGGCTAGCCATTCCCTTCTCCAGGGCATCTTCCTGACCCAGGGATCAATCCCAGGTCTCCCACATTGCAGGCAGATTCTTTACCATCTAAGCCATGAGGTAAGCCCCTTAAGGCCTAGTTCAAAGCTGTTAAATTATAAAGGAAGTTGCTATGCATTTTGGCTTATGTTGTAGTTAAGAACCCAAAGCCATATTTCTGAGGAATTGATTGTTTTGCTACTGCTATTAGTTTTTAGCAAGTGGCCACTCTGAATGGTGTTATGGTTTCCTTTTTTCACCTTGACAACTAGAAACTTAGAGTCCAATTTGTGCCCTTTCAGTAACAAATATATATGTCATTATAACATCTTTAGTGTAACTCTTGGATTGATTTCAGTTCTAATACTTATTTTTCTTTCACATTCACTCCCACTTTTATACTATTTTTTTTGTGTGTGTGTAACCTTGTAAGCTGCCTTGAGGAGAAGGAAATGGCAACCCACTTCAGTACTCTTGTTTGGAAAATTCCATGGGTGAAGGAGCCTAGTAGGCTGCAGTCCATGGGATCGCAAAGAGTCGGACACAACTGAGTGACTTCACTCACTCAAGCTGCCTTGAATCCTTTCTAGAATAAGATGGCCCATAGTTAAATAGCTAGATATTTTTTTAAACTGAAAGAAGAAGTTAGGAAGGAAGAGAACTAAGGAAAAAAAGAAGGAAGGCAGTCAAACCATGCAAGTATCAGCAGTTTAACCTCCTTAAGCCTCAGTTTCCTCACTTGCTGCTGGTGCTGCTGCTAAGTCGCTTCAGTCGTGCCCAACTCTGTGTGACCCCAGAGACGGCAGCCCACCAGGCCCCCCGTCCCTGGGATTCTCCAGGCAAGAACACTGGAGTGGGTTGCCATTTCCTTCTCCAATGCATGAAAGTGAAAAGTGGAGGTGAAGTCGTGTCCGACTCCTAGTGACCCCATGGACTGCAGCCTACGAGACTCCTCCTCCTCTGCACTCCAGCATTTTCTTGGGCCTCAAAATTATTTTTAGATAACGAATGTAAACACACTTGATAGATTACAGAGCTCTGTGATGCTTTGTTGGGATTATTTTAAATCCATTATCAATTAAGGCAATTCTCCAATGCCAGTGCCAAGCCCTTTGCTCAGTCTTCATCTCCACCCAGAAGATGGCACTTCTCAGGAAGTGTCTACTCAGATCAGAGCCTTCTTGGGATTCCTTACAGCAGAGAACCATAATCCTTGGAGCACCACAGAGGCAATGAATGTCCTCTCTTCAAGGATGTCTCTGAAACCTCGAACCTGACAGAGTTCTGTAGCTTGGATGGGCCAGGAGCCAGAACCATCTAGATCACCAAGCCTGGAAAATAGCTGATCAACAAATCCACTTACCTTAGGATCTCAGACTCTGCACAGAATTCCCCAATACCATCCCCTCCACTCCACACATGTTCCCATTTAGATTTGCAGATTCCAAAGATATACCATCTCCCGCTTAAAGACTTATAGAGCGATCATCTTGTTGCTGACCCAGTCCCCAGATTAGAACCTCTTGGTGGGGGAATATTTGTAGAATGGTGAGAAGGGCATGGAGACAGCCTTTGGTGATCACTGCTTAACCATCATTACTAATGATATTAAAAATAGTTCTCAAGGGAATTGAGGTGGGGGGTGGGGTGTGGAGGAAGACCGAGAACCACATTTCAAATGATCCATCCTTGTCAGAGGCCTGTTATCTCTGTAAAGCAGATTCTGGACAAGTAAAGGCTTCCATTAGGTCCCATCAGTGTCATAATCAAGGCCAGACTTCTCAGCGTGGTGAATAGGAAGCAGCATATGGCTGAGCATGAGAGTGAAAGCTGGAGCTGGGCTATCTGTGTGGGAAGCTTAATGGGCAAGAACCCTGCGTAGGGTCCTGCACCTTGCCAAACCCTGGTTCTGAAAACTGGAGATGGTTGTGATTAAATTAAACTGTCCACATAAAGTGCTTAGCACTGGTGTGCTTGAGGGTTGGGGAGGGAAGGGGGTGGTCTTTATGGTCCGGGCCCAGCCCTCCTTTACACCTTCATGTCCCCTGAGTGCACCTCACCCAGAAGGACATATCCCAACCCTCATATCTGTGACTTTGCACATGTCATCCTGGAAGGCCATTTTTTCCTGGTCTTTGCATTGAGCATTTCCTACTCTTTCTTCAGCATCCCAATGAGATTCACTTCTTTCTGAAGGTCTTCCCTGGTAACACATCCTCAACCCAGCAGAATGCAGGGCTCTGACCTCCCTGCCCCCCCTACTGCTACATACTCTGCGTTTTAATTATGTTTGTCGTGAGATTTACTATTGGTTATTATATTTATTTCATTAAGAAATCAAAAGGAACTCTAATTTATCTTTAAAAGAAAATGATTTCATATGGTAGACAGGTTGTTAATGTTCTATTTTTACAACTTTAAACACAATTATAAATTCTGTGTTGTGAAAGAGAAGTCAAGAGAGCTAAATGCATGTTTTTTATTGAGGTATGTAATTTATATGTATTAAGGTTCTCAAATCTTTAGTCAATTTTGACCCAGAGCATTTCAGTCACACCTGAAGTTCCCTGAGCTCCCTTCCCAGTCAATACCTGCCCCACCCTCACCCTCCCTAACCAAAGCCAAACCCGATCTGATTTCTGCCATCCCATATTAATGTCGCCTACTCTAGGAGTTTGTATAAATGAACTCAAGCAGGCTGTGTTTCATTGTATCTTGTTTCTTTCCCTCAGCTTTCACTACATGCTTTCGAGATTCACCTCCCTTCTTGTGTTTATCAATAGTCCATTCCTTTTATTGCTCATTAGTGTTCCATCATACAAATATACCAGAGTTTATTCATCTCTTCTCCTATTGTTGAACATGTATCACGTTTTTTCATCTTATTTTTTAAATTGTTATACAGTAATATTATCTTTTTTTTCTTCTGACATACAGGTCTGTGAATTTTAACATGCTTACAGATGTGTATGACCATCACCACAATCAGTATGCAAACAGTCCTGTCACCTTAGAAAACTCCCTGGTGCTCCCTTTATAGTCCTACCCTCCTCCCACCCCAAGTCCCTAAGCACACTGCATTTTAATTGCTTATACACGTCTGTTGTTCTCACTGTACTATCAGCTTTACAGAGTAAGGATCCTACTTTATTCCCCTTGCCTCATCTATGCTTAGCACAGTACCTGGTACATAAGCATTAATTACTTGAAGGATGAATGAATTAATGTCCATGTAGCCACATATGAGAGCTTCATAGCTCAGTTGGTAAAGAATCTGCCTGCAGTCAGGAGACCCCAGTTCAATTCCTGGGTCAAGAAAATCTGCTGGAGAAGGGATAGACTACCCATTCCAGTAGTCTTGGGCTTCCCTTGTGGCTCAGCTGGTAAAGAATTCACCTGCAATGTGGGAGACCTGGGTTCAATCCCTGGGTTGGGAAGCCCCTGGAGAAGTATTCTGGAGAAGATCTCCTGGAGAAGTATTCTGGCCTGGAGAATTCCGTGGAGTATACAGTCCATGGGGTTGCAAGAGTTGAATATGACTGAACAGCTTTCACAGCCACATAATGAATACTCTCATAATTCTTAAGAGGCAAGAGTAAGTAGAAAGCTAAAGAAAATCAATATTAACTCTGTTCTTTTTAAGAAAATCTTTAGGTCCTTTTTTCACAGCAATAATAATGTTATAATTTTATGAAAGTCTAAAGAGTGCTGCCTGGTAATTGGCCACTTGAGAGAATATGTTGGATCACACAAATGAGTAATCACCCCTAAAAGGAGTCCAACAAATGTTTGATTATACTGAAAATATTACTACTGGTTAAGTTTAAACATGGAAATTAAAAGGAAACAGTTAAACATGCTTCTTTGTCTATTACCTATTCTGAGGGTATTTCAGAAGTCTAAAATTCTTCCCAGAGTCTTTAATATATTTTCCAGGTATTCTTAGGTCTATAAGTATTCTCTGCACTATATTTAGAGAAGCTCAGTATTCACCCTATTACTTGTGACTCAAGTTTTGGTTTCCTTATTTTCCACTAAACCAGTGTCACCTTTATCTAAAATTTATTTTACTAAAGTTATTATTATTGCAAGCGATACTTGGTTCCTCCAGCCAGTTGTCTTCCCTGGAGTATATTCAGTTCTTTTCAGCTTAAGCTTTACTTTTCTTTTTTTCCCTTCCAGTGTTTATTGGTGTTTCCTTTTTCATTAATCACAATGCTGAAATGACTCTGTATATATCCTTCTAATACTCTTAATTTTACCCACCACGACATTATCTCTTACAAACTGAGCCCTTTGCCAGCTCCATGTCACATTTCTTTAAGCAAATAAATTTTTTCCATATGCTTACCATATACCCCTGAGCCCTGTTGCCTATTCCTTTTAAGGCAGAAATGGGGAAACAGCTGTTTCTCAATTCCTATAAAGTGTGTCCTGTTTTATAGATCATGCTGGACAGCTCTGTTTTGATGTCTGCAATATTACTTGGTCCTTGAAATTGCGAATTTCCTGGACCTGAGTTTCCCTTTCACATTTGGGAAAGAAAGATTAATTCTAGTAGGCATTTCAGTGTGTTATACAGGCCATGAGGTCTTCTCTATAGTTTGTTTTGGTAGCTACTGAAGGGTTCAAATGGAAGAAGTACCTTCTTCCTTACACCACAACAAAGTTTTAACTGTTAAGACTGATATTATATGCTCATCTCATTCAGTGTTTTCAGCAGATGGTGATTTACTATAGCAGCCAGATTCTATGCTACATTCAGAGCATGCAAGGATGAAGGGCACTGGGCTCTTGGGTAGCCCGCAGTCCAGAAGGAAGGTCAGATACTGTGTGATGAGTAGTCTAAGTAAGGGATACCTGAGCTGTAACAACTACTTAGAGGAAGAGTTGAAAAACTCTGGTCCATTTTCTGACTGCCTGTTTCCGTGTACAAAGTTTTGTTGTAACAAAGTCATGCCCATTCATTTACATGTTTTCAGTGAATGTTTTCATGATGCAATGTGTAGTTGTGACAGATTGTAGAGTCCACAAGCCTAAAATATTAACTATCTGATCCTCTAATGAAAATTTTTCCAACTCCTGGCTTATAAGAAGGAACACGGAGAAAGTGTATGGTCACCAAAGAATAGGGTAAATGGAGGACACCTCGGAGAATGCCAGCACTTTACAGGATAGATGAAAGAAGACAGTGCAAGTAGTGGATTGAGAACCAAACCATAGTGTGCCAGAACACAAAGGAGAAAAGTGTATCAAAAAGCTGAGGGTCAACATCAGTGCCAAATTCCCCAAGGCAGTCAGGTAAGATGATGGTTATAATGACCATTTCCTGAGATTTTACTTGTGTGGTGGACTATACACCAAGAAATTTACATTTATTATGTCAGGACTGTGCACCAAGCAATTTACATTTATTGTGTCCAGACTCCATGTAATACCCCTGTAAGGTTGGCTCTAGTAATATTCCCATTTTATGGATGAAGAAATTAAGGCACAGAATGAGCAAGTAACTTTGCCAGAGTCACACAGCTTTAAAATGCAGAGGTATTGTTTTAATCTGGGCAGCCTGATTCTAGAGAGCCTGTATTTTTAATCCCTGTCCCATGTTCATTTGACAATTAAGGAATCATTGATGTCCTTAGCAAGAGTAATGTCAGTGGCATGATGGAAGCAGAAAGTGTATTAGTCGCTCAGTCATATCTGGCTCTTCGCAACCCCATATACTATAACCCCTCAGTCTCCTCTGTCCATGGAATTCTCCAGGCAAAAATACTGGAGTGCTTTGCCATTCTCCGGGAGATCCTCCCAACCCAGGGCTTGAACCTGGGTCTTTCATGTTGCAGGCGGATTCTTTACCATCTGAGCCTCTAGGAAAGCCCGATGGAAGTAGAAGATAGCTTCAAATAACTAACTGACAATAATGTTTGCCATGAGCTATACATAGTCTGAGTGAACTCTGGGAGTTGGTGATGGACAGAGAGGCCTGGCATGCTGTGATTCATGGGGTCGCAAAGAGTCAGACACAACTGAGTGACTGATCTGATCTGATCTGATCTGATACATTGTCCTAAGAGTTTTACACTAACTCATTTAACCTCTTAACCACCTCATTTTTCATATAAGGAAATCACGGCACAGAAAGGTGAATTCACTTACCCAAAGCCACAATAGCTATTGAGTGACAGAGGTGTCATGTGAGATTCTGGAGAGAAGCAGCTCAACTTCTATCTCTACATTCTTACCGACCTCCATCGTCCATGGCGCTTTCTACCTCTACCAGAGATTTTGGCCTGACTCTGGTGCTCCCTGTTTTGTTACTCCCTACACCCCAATGTTTTAGCCACTTAGAAAACTTTTTAAAAGTTCAATATATCTTTTAAAATAACATGATGGTGTGGTACCTATAGAAGACTTACATGCAGATCAACAGAACCAGACCCAAGAATGTGTATGATTTGTGTTTTGATTATGAGTGAAATGAAAATGCTAGAATAAGATAATGAGAGAAAAAAGAATCCTTCAGTAAGAGGTTAGGACAACTGATTAAATATGTGAAAAGATAATAAAGTTAGAGCTTTACTTTATACTGTACAACAAAATCTACTATATAGGATTTAAGTTAAATGTTTAAAAAAGGATCATAAAGTTTTTTTTTTAACTAAATAAAAGTATCTACTTTAGGGTGAACTTTGCAAAGCATAATTGCAATGAAGAAAGGTGACATATTTGATCTCATTACAATTTATAGCATCTCTAGGTCAAAATAATTTTAAAAATTAAGAGAGAAAACAAGTTAACCTTAACATTGAAAGATTTATACAAATCTTCCAAAAATTTGTATTTTGTATTTCAAATACTAAGATTTATACAAAGAAAACATTAAAACCCTTCTTGACAAATGAATAGAGATGAAGACCATTCTATTCCTATAAGATATACACATAGCTAATAAAAAGAACAAAATACTCTCAGTCATATCAAATGAATGCAAATTAAAATACCGTTATCATTTGTACCTCTTAGCAGTCTAAAAGATCTTAGCAGTTGAGTATTTGCTGTAGTGTGATGCAAAAGGTGTTTTCTTATACATGTTGATGACTTTAAAATTGACCCCAAATCATCTGAAAAACAGTTTAGAAGTTGTTAAAACCCTTAAGAAACATGCATACTTTCTCACAGTGTGATTTCTCTTCTAGAATTCTGCTCTAATCAGAAATGGATAAAAGTTATAAAAATGTCTATTACAATAAATTTACAAAAGCAATTTTTAGAAATAATCTAATGATAGAAGAACAAATTAAATATACTGTAAGTAAGCAATAGTTTGTCATATAGCCATTAAAAATATTTTTCAATACTATTAACATGGAAAAATGCTCATGATATAATCAGATCAGATCAGATCAGTCGCTCAGTCGTGTCAGACTCTTTGCGACCCCGTGAATCACAGCACGCCAGGCCTCCCTGTCCATCACCAACTCCCGGAGTTCACTGAGACTCACGTCCATCGAGTCTGGTGCCATCCAGCCATCTCATCCTCTGTCGTCCCCTTCTCCTCCTGCCCGCAATCCCTCCCAGCATCATGGTCTTTTCCAATGAGTCAACTCTTCGCAGGAGGTGGCCAAAGTACTTTTTTGGAGTTTCAGCTTTAGCATCATTCCTTTCAAAGAAATCCCAGGACTGATCTCCTTCAGAATGGACTGGTTGGATCTCCTTGCAGTCCAAGGGACTCTCAAGAGTCTTTTCCAACACCACAGTTCAAAAGCATCAATTCTTCAGCTCTCAGCCTTCTTCACAGTCCAACCCTCACATCCATACATGACCACAGGAAAAACCATAGCCTTGACTAGACGAACCTTTGTTGGCAAAGTAATGTCTCTGCTTTTTAATATGCTATCTAGGTTGGTCATAACTTTCCTTCCCAGGAGTAAGCGTCTTTTAATTTCATGGCTGCAGTCACCATCTGCAGTGATTTTGGAGCCCAGAAAAATAAAGTCTGACACCATTTCCACTGTTTCCCCATCTATTTCCCATGAGGTGGTGGGACCAGATGCCATGATCTTCGTTTTCCGAATGTTGAGCTTTAAGCCAACTTTTTCACTCTCCACTTTCACTTTCATCAAGAGGCTTTTGAGCTCCTCTTCTCTTTCTGCCATAAGGGTGGTGTCATCTGCATATCTGAGGTTATTGATATTTCTCCCGGCAATCTTGATTCCAGCTTGTGTTTCTTGCAGTCCAGCGTTTCTCATGATGTACTCTGCATAGAAGTTAAATAAGCAGGGTGACAATATACAGCCTTGACGAACTCCTTTTCCTATTTGGAACCAGTCTGTTGTTCCATGTCCAGTTCTAACTGTTGCTTCCTGACCTGCATACAAATTTCTCAAGATATAATATTAAAAGATAAAGTATTTGTATACAACATGTAGTTCCAGATATATATGTGTATGTATTTGTTTGTGTTAAATCACTTCCCCATGGACTGTAGTCCGCCAGCCAGAAAAAATACTGGAGTGGGTAGCCATTCCCTTCTCCAAGGGATCTTCCCAATCGAATCAAACCCAGGTCTCCAGCATTACAGGCAGATTCTTTACCATCTGAGCCGCCAGGGAAGCCCCATATATATATATATATATACACATACATATACTCTTGCCTGGAAAATCCCATGGATGGAGGAGCCTGGTAGGCTATAGTCCATGGGGTCTCTAAGAATCGGACAAGACTGAGCGATTTCACTTTCACTTTTCACTTTCATTCATTGGAGAAGGAAATGGCAACCCACTCCAGTGTTCTTGCCTGGAGAATCCCAGGGACGGGGGAGCCTGGTGGTCTTCCGTCTGTGAGGTCACACAGAGTCGGACATGACTGAAGCGACTTAGCAGCAGCAGCACTCATATATTGGAGAAGGGAAAGGCAACCCAATCCAGTAGTCTTGCCTGGAAAATCCCATGGACAGAGGATCCTGGAGGGTGGGCTATAGTCCTTGGGGTCACAAAGAGCTGGACATGACTGAGTGACTAACACATACTCATATGTATATGTATGTACACACACACACACACACACACACACACATATGTATAACATATGTATATATGGGCTTCCTAGGTGGCACTAGTGGTAAAGAACCCACCTAGCAATGCAGGAGACGTAAGAAACGCAGGTTCAGTCCCTGGGCCAGGAAGATATCCTGGAGAAGGGCATGGCAACCCACTCCCAGAATTCTTGCCTGGAGAATCCCCATGGACCGAGGAGTCTGTCAGGCTACAGTTCATGAGGTCACAGAGAATCAGACCCGACTGAAGTGACTTAGCACCCTTGTACATATACTCATATACACAGAGACAGAACAAAAAGTAGAAGTTATTGTATCACAATTAAAAGAATATATCTTATTATAGTGGGACTATCTTTTTATGGTAGTACCAGATTTTTACTTTTCTGTATTTTCTGAGCTCTCTGTGATTAGTATGTATGACTTTATATCAAGGAAAAAGGTTAAAAAAAATTTTTAATGATGACCCCATCAAAATTATAGCATAGGATTGGCAAATCAAGTCTTATTTTAATCTCTTATTTATTTACCGCATTTGACTGTTACATCTGAGCTTTATCCCACACTATTATGGAAGACCTCAGAGTTACAGTTCTGGAAGATCATTCCCAACACAAACCCCTCTCTGTATATTTCCCATGTAGTTGGTAATTAGTTGATAAGTAGCTTTCCCTGTGGCTCAGCTGATAAAGAATCCACCTGCAATGTGGGAGACCTGGGTTCGATCCCTGAGTTGGGAAGATCCCCTGGAGAAGGAAAAGGCTACCCAGTCCAGTATTCTTGCCTGGAGAATTCCATGGACTGTATAGTCCACAAGGTTGCAACGAGTTGGACACGACTGAGCAATTTTCACTAACATCCTTAAGCCCAGTTTACCTGCAGGAAACTTTAAAGTACCTTTAAAGCAATAAAGTACCTTTTCCTGAGGTATACAAAAAGGCAGTTAAGATCTGGGTTTTCCATTGAGAAAGCTGGACAAGAAGGTTAAGGATCCTGGAGCAGGCAGGGCATGTGAACATTATGCCCACCTTTAACAATTCACAGGATGCACATTAACAGCCTACGTGAAGTCTAATAGGTAGTGGAAGTCTCTGTGAAGGCTTAGGGCAATCGTAACAGAAACAGTGTGCTTTTCCCTTGAACATTTCTCCTCTTGGGCTCATACTTTTTCACAAGGGTGAGTGGATAGCAGGTCTAACTGCAGCCTCATAGGCCTTCTCCTTATGAAATTTCTGTTCAGGGGACATGACGTAACTCACATAATCATGTAACAGGCCACGTTCACCTATATTTTTTTTAATGTTACCCTATACCTCTGTACTTCAACATTTCACCTCACTCTGGAAATTTTGACTTGTCCAGGGCATACAGCGTTCTTAATAGAAATTGGCCTGAGCCAGAAGAGAATCATAAATCATAGCAGTATGACTTCATCATTGCATAAATGGGAAGACTGTGGCATAAAATAAATGATTAGCCCAAGATCACAAAAGTTGGAACTAGAAGCTGAGACTTCTAGAACTTCCCTTTTCACTCATCTATGCTGGAACTTCCCAAAAGGTGTGCACAGAGTGCTATTCTGGGAGCTGTTAACAGTTGTGCTGCAAAGAGTAGAGTTCAGGGGTTAAGTAAACCCAAGGATGACCTCATTTCTCTTCTCACACTTGGAGAGTAGTAATGCGTATTAATACATTAAAGGATCCCTGCAATAAGACAGATACTAAATCAGATGGGATGTGGGAATGACAAGCATAAACGAGGAATACCCTTGTTAAGTCAGGATATATTTTCTCCCAAGCCAAAATATAGGATGGAAGCAGGGGTGGTGGGGGAGAGTTGCTAACAGATTCTGGGTATGTTTATTTTGGAGGAGAGGAGCTAGTCACCAGAAGCAGCAGCTTCTGCCTCAGTTAGATGCTGCTGCTGCTGCTAAGTAGCTTCAGTCATGTCCACCTCTGTGCGACCCCATAGACGGCAGCCCACCAGGCTCCTCTGTCCCTGGGATTCTCCAGGCAAGAATACTGGAGTGGGTTGCCATTTTCTCCTCCAATGCATGCATGCGTGCTAAGTCACTTCAGTCGTGTACAACAGAGGTGTCCAGGCACCTCTGTCCACAGGATTCTCTAGGCAAGAATACTGGAGTGGGTTGCCATTTCCTTCTCCAGTTAGATGAGTGTTATTCAAATATAAGAACATGTTATTGTTAAACTGGGCTCTGCATACAAAGCCCTGTGATTCCAGTACCCAGCTTAATGACTAGTACCACCTGAGAGACACCTAGTTTTCTTTCTAAGTTAGAGGGGCAGGGGTATTGCATAATGCATGCTCGTGCTGTCGCTTCAGTCACATCCGACCCTTTGACACCCTATCGACTGCGACACACCAGGCTCCTCTGTCCATGGGATTCTCCAGGCGAGAATACTGGAGTGGGTTGCCATGCCCTCCTCAAGGGGATCTTTCCAACTCAGGGATCGAACCCTCATCCCTGTGTCTCCTGCACTGACAAGCAGATTCTTTACACTAGCACCACCTGGGAAGCCCATATTGCGTGATGGTTAAGAGCAAACTGAGTAAAAACCAATTAGATCCAAATCCTGGTGTGTTCTCTCATTAACCTTGAGCAAGTGCTTCCACTTGCTTTCCACCTCTGTAAAACAGAGATCATATTAATAGTAACAGTACCCATCTTGTAAGATTGACATGTGAATTAAATGAGTTAATATGTGTAGAGCATTTAGAACACTGTTTTGCTCAAAAAAAGGACTGTGTTATTATCATTAGGTTCCATGGCACCCTCATGCATTAAAGGTTCTTTTTTGCTGTCATCACAGCCATGCTTAAGTGTGAGCATTTACACAAGAGATCAGGCTCTTGTAGTTTTGGGTGTTTTACTCCTTTATGAGGAGCCTGTCCTGTATATGTTTTTGTTTGTTTTGCTTTTTAGTTAAGTGTTTTTTTTCTTTCTTCCAGTTTTATAGAGATCTAATTTTTTTTAAATAAGGTCTTTATTATTATGCAAACCAGAGCAACATGAGGCAAGTCATTATCCAGGTTGGGTGACTTGGAGACTGGAAAAATCTGTCACAAGTATCCCGTGAGACCAACCATGTCCATAAAAAAGTAAACCTTTTCTGCCATCAAAACATAGCTCAGGCCTTCTTGGCTAAAGATGGGTCATGTCCACACCATTTCCAGGCAGAGAGGTGGACCCCCATTATTTCTCTGTGTGAGTTTCGGGTACATGACAAACTGATTTGACTTACATATATCGTGAAATAATTAACACAGTAAGTTTAGTGAGCGTCTGTCATCTCATATTGTTGTTGTTGTTTAGTTGGTCAGTCATGCCCAACTCTTTTCGACCCCATGGACTGTAGCCCACCAGGCTTTTCTGTCCATGGGATTCTCCAGGCAAGAATACTAGAGTGGGTTGCCATTCCCTTCTCCAGGGGATCTTCCTGACCCAGGGATTGAGCCTGCATCTCCTACATTGCAGATGGATTCTTTACTGCTAAGCCACCAGGGAAGCTCATTATCTCATATAGATATAAACTGAAAGAAAAAGAGACCTCATCCCTGTGTCTCCTGCACTGACAAGCAGATTCTTTACACTAGCACCACCTGGGAAGCCCATATTGCGTGATGGTTAAGAGCAAACTGAGTAAAAACCAATTAGATCCAAATCCAGGCAAGAATACTGGAGTAGGCAGCCATTCCCTTCTCCGGGGCATCTTCCTGACCCGGGGATTGAACCCTGGTCTCCTGCACTGCAGGCAGACTCTTTACCATCTGAGCCACCAGGGAAGCCCAATTATACTTCAAAAACAAATACATACTCCGTTGTGTATATGTACCACAGCTTTCTTATCCATTCATCTGCTGATGGACATCTAGGTTGCTTCCATGTCTTGGCTATTATAAACAGTGCTGCGATGAACATTGGGGTACACGTGTCTCTTTCCCTTCTGGTTTCCTCAGTGTGTATGCCCAGCAGTGGGATTGCTGGATCATAAGGCAGTTCTATTTCCAGTTTTTTAAGGAATCTCCACACTGTTCTCCATAGTGGCTGTACTAGTTTGCATTCCCACCAACAGTGTAAGAGGGTTCCCTTTTCTCCACACCCTCTCCAGCATTTATTATTTGTAGACTTTTGGATCGCAGCCATTCTGACTGGTGTGAAATGGTACCTCATAGTGGTTTTGATTTGCATTTCTCTGATAATGAGTGATGTTGAGTATTACTCAGCCATTAAAAAGAATACATTTGAATCAGTTCTAATGAGGTGGATGAAACTGGAGCCTATTATACAGAGTGAAG
The DNA here is from genome assembly GCF_032452875.1 of Bos javanicus. Lineage (NCBI taxonomy): Eukaryota > Metazoa > Chordata > Mammalia > Artiodactyla > Bovidae > Bos > Bos javanicus. The sequence goes on from NC_083868.1 coordinate 44,746,465, forward strand.
TAAGCCAGAAGGAAAAACATAAATACAGTATACTAACACATATATATGGAATTTAGAAAGATGGTAACAATAACCCGGTGTACGAGACAGCAAAAGAGACACTGATGTATAGAATAGTCTTATGGACTCTGTGGGAGAGGGAGAGGGTGGGAAGATTTGGGAGAATGGCATTGAAACATGTAAAATATCATGTAGGAAACGAGTTGCCAGTCCAGGTTCGATGCACGATGCTGGATGCTTGGGGCTGGTGCACTGGGACGGCCCAGAGGGATGGTATGGGGAGGGAGAAGGGAGGAGGGAGGAGGGTTCGGGATGGGGAACACATGTATACCTGTGGCGGATTCATTTTGATATTTGGCAAAACTAATACAATTATGTAAAGTTTAAAAATAAAATAAAATTAGAAAAAAAAAAACCAAACAAATACATAGAAAAAGAGATCAGCTTTGTGGTCATCTGAAGGAGCGGGTGGTGGGAAAGAGAACTGGATGAAAGTGGTCAAAAGATACGAACTTTCAGTTACAATAAACAAGTATTAGGCATGAAATGTACGACATGACTATTTAACACTTCTGTATGTTATATATGAAAGTCGTCAAGAGAGTAAATCGGAAGAGTTCTCATCATTAGGAAAAAAATTCTCTCTTGCCTGGAGAGCTACAGTCCACGGGGTCATAAAGAGTCAGACACAACTGAACAACTAACACTTTCACTTTCCCTGACCTGTAACATTGTATTAGTTCCCAGTCCACAATATAATGATTACATAGTTCTATACATTACAGCTTGCAATGTATAGTTAAAAGTAACTGGCAGCAAATTGTGTAGTGTTTAAGATCCCCTTAGAAGGTGAAGTATTTTTCTTTGGTCATGTATTTTTGAGGTGGTGTGATTGGTCTTAGTACTTTACCTTCTTTCAGAGTTTTAAAATGACAACAGTTTAGAGTTGTACCATCTAACTTTAAAGTTTTCTGTGGAAACTGGAAACATATTTTATAAACAAAGTCTGGAACTGTTGCTAGGGACATCTTCAGCTATGAAAATAGGAACTTTATTGGAACATTATTGGCTGTAGCAGTTGCCACTGGAAACAGCAAAATTTAATGGGAAAAGGGATTCCCCACCCCATTCCCCATTCCAGTTGAGAATGCAAGGAAAGCTTCTGATGGGAAGAACTAACTCACAGGGGGCTTACATTCAGAAGCATTTGTTTTCTCAAATCTTTTGGAGAAAGGAAGAGAACATCTTAAAGAGCCTGAGAATTGGAAAAGGTGAATCATGCTCAGTTTCTTGCTGCATATGCAACTGAAAAAGAAACATATGGTACCTCAGAAAAATGAAACAAAATCAGAGAGACATATGCCATGCTAATGTAAAGTCTACTGAACCACCACTAGGCTGCAGAAGACTTTGAGTGGTCCAGTGTCCCTGTATCCAAGGTGGGGACTCTGCGGTCAGAAAAGGCCAGGAGGCGAAAGATTGAACCTGCCCAGGCCTCTCAGAGTAGCGCTTCCGTACAGCCAGGTGCCCTGGATTGGGCACAATAGACTTGGCCTAGGGTTTGCTATTCCTCCTGCTGCTGATCACATAATTCTTCGTTTGCATGCTGGATCCTGTTCTTTTCTCAGCATTTTCTTTAACCAGCGAAAGTTGCAGCTCTTTGCTAGAGTATAGCCCTAAGATATTCTTGTTTCTATTTTTGGAAGGTCTCTACATGGGTGGCGGTGTGGGGGAGGACATGACTTGTGTGGAATTTTAGAAGATGGGACTAAGATTTTGATAGAGAAGGAGAAATGACAAGAGATAAAGGGAGAAGCAGGTGTTCTGCACACCCAGAGTCAATGAGAGGTCCACTTCCAGATGTCAGATTCTTTTCTGGCATGGACTCATTGATTGTAAGCCCTTACTTTTTGGCATACCTATAGTAATTATTTTGGATGGAGCTTCCTTCACTGTATGACTGTTAGTGTACCTGGAGTCAGAATTGAGAGCCCTCTTCTTTCATTGGCTACATTTCTCACTGTTTCTGCCCTCCTGTCCTCCTCCTCCTTTTCCCCCTCCCCCGTCCTCTGTGCGCCCCTTCCCCTGCCCTGCGTTATTTGCTTTGGGCCTTCACTGAGTTCACTTTTCACAGGGTCCTGTTCTTTGGATGTGGGAATTGTGTTCCTTCTCAGTGATGCTGGTAGGAGTCCCTTAATGAGCTGGGAACATGCACAGTTCTTGAAGAGTAGTTCCCAGCCTGGCTTCGCCTGGCCAAATAAAACATTCTGGTTCCTAGGGATGAGTAATTTTAGCAAAACACTGTAGACTGTTGAACTACAGCTGTGTCTCCAACATGAGTTTTCAGTGTGTAAACTGACCACCTCTAGAAATATAGAATACTCCTCCCCAAATTAGTGAATTTGAACTAAATTAGAGATGGATTTTTTAAACAAGATGTGTCCCTACATAAGGATAAAAGGAAGACTCAACCGACAGGAACTTGTAACAGTTCTACACTTGCATATATCTAATATACCTATTAGATGTGTAACTAAAAACTGATAGAATTATTAGAAAACATGAAGAACTTCAAAATAAGAGTGGAAGATGTTAATATACATGTCAGTAATTGCCATTGAGCCACCAGGGAAGCCCAGCTGATAAAACATAAAAATTCATAAACATATAGCAGATTTGAAAAACATAATTAAGTCTATCCGTAATCCTGTATAGAATTGTGCCCCTAACAATTAGATACTGCATATTCTATTAAAAAAATTTTTTAATTGATTGTGTATAGAGGCAGATGGTTACTTATGTGGTGATGATTTCATAATGTATGCAAATATCAAACTACTATGTAATTTACCTGAAATCAACATGATATTGTATGTCAACTATTTTAAAAATATATAAATATATGTTAAATAAATATTTATCTACTAGGTCAGGAGCTGGCAAACTATGACTCATAGACCAAATCCAACCCGGATGTATTTTTGTTAATAAAGTTTATCAGAAAACAGCCACACCCAATCATTTACATACTGTCTAGGGCTGATTTTGCATAATAGCAGAATCCAGTAATTACTGACAGAGACCTTATTGCTCTGCAAATCCTCCTAGAGTTATCTTCTATGTGGCCCTAAAAACCTAAAAAGTGCACTGATCCCTGTGCTAGAAAATAAAACAAGTCTTTTTTTTTTTTTTTAAACTTTACATAATTATATTAGTTTTGCCAAATATCAAAATGAATCCATCACAGGTATAAAAGTCTTATTAAATAACTCTTTTATTAAAAAATGCAGGGCATTTTTCCAACCACAATATAACAAAAAGGTAACTTTAAAAAAAATCGGTTTGGAAATATAACAATACACTTCTAAATAACTCATCAGTCAAAGAAAGTCATTATAGAGTCTTTAAAAATATTTAGAATTAAATAATAATGAAAATGCTATAATATTAAAATGTATGGTATTCAGATTAAGTTATAAAGTGTTAAGAAAATATATGGACTTCCCCGTGGCTCAAGAGGTAAAGAATCCACCAGCAATGCAGAAGACACAGAAGGCAAGGGTTCAGTCCCTGGGTCAGGAAGATCCCCTGGAGAAGGATATGACAACCCCCTCCAGTATTCTTGTTTGAAAAATCTCATGGACAGAAGAGCCTGATGGGTTACAGTCCAAAGGGTCGCAAAGCGTTGCACACAACTGAACGACTAAGCACACACACACAAGAAATTTTATATCCTTAATGCTTATATCAGATGAAGGAAAACAGTGGGCTAAATATCCAACTACAAAAATTAAGAACTCAACAGAGTATACTTAAAGGAAAGAATCTTAATTAGTGCACTAGAAATCAAAGAAGCAATAGAAAGCATAATAAAGAACCTAATTGTTTTTTTTTTTTTTTAAGAAATACATCTCCGAGATAGAACAAGAAAAATAGGTTGCAAATTAAAAATGCGAGAAAAGAAAAAAGAAAACATATATGCATATAATAATCACCCCTCTCCAATAAGTTTGAAAAGTAAAACAACAAATTACCTAGAAAAATATTATTTACCAAAATTGAGTAAAAAAATGAAACATCTAAATAATTATATAACCATTAGAAGTTGAAGCATTTGTTAAAACATACCCACAAAAAGAATACTACACTCTGCTTCTTTTTTTCTTTTACTAACAGATTTTACCAAATATCAATAAATAGGTCATCTTAACTATATACAAATATTTCAGAGAACAGAAAATGAGGAGACATTCCCAACTCTTTTATGAAGTTAAAAAAAGTGAAAGTGTTAGTCACTCAGTCATGTCTGACTTTTTGCAACCCCATGGACTGTAACCTACCAGGCTCCTCTGTCCATGGAATTCTCCTGGCAAGAATACTAGAGAGGGTAGCCATTCTCTTCTCCAGGGGTGTTCCCCACCCAGGGATTGAATCCATGTCTCCTGCTTGCAGGCAGATTTTTTACCATCTGTGCCACCAGGGAAGCCCTTTTAGGAAGCTAATATAACCTCAATACTTAAACCAGACAAGAACAATACTAGGAAGGAAAATTATGTAAATGAATGTCTAAAATAAAATGGTAGCCAAAATATAACCAACATTATTAAAAAAGAAATATATCTTGACAAATTGGGATTTATCCTAGGAATAGCAAGAATGGTTTATTTAATATTAGACAACATATTTTTACAGTTTTCCACATTAACAGATTATAGGCGAAGCCCATATGATCATCTCAATAAGTGCAAAAACAAAAAGCATTGCATTAAGCTTAACACCTCTTCATGGTTTTAAAATAAAAGGACAAACAAACCTCTTAGCAAACAGAATAGAAGGAAACATCATTTAGCTAAACATTTAGCTATAAGCACCATCTTCTCATGCAAGGGTAGTGTGAGGGTTAAGCTTGTAGACTCAGACATTAAAAAAACTTAGCTTCTATCATTATTTTTTAAAGTTGGGCTTATTGAGGAATAATTTACATAGTAAAATTATTTTTTAAATAATTTTTTTAAAATTTACGTAGTAAATTTTACATAGTAAAATTAACCCAGTTTTGTGTATGATTCCATGAGTTTTTTGTAATGCAACCCACTCCAGTATTCTTGTCTGGAGAATCCCATAAACAGAGGAGCCTGGCAGGCTACAGTCCATAGGATCACAAAGAGTCAGACACTACTGAGCCCATATTAACTGACTGACAGTTGTGTAACCACTACCACAATTAAGATATAGAACATTTCCAACAGCCCCAGAAGTTTCCCATCCCCAGTAACTATTGATCTGTTTTTTATTCCTATAGTTTTGCCTTTTCCAGTACCACACATGATATAGCCTTTTGATTCTGGCTTCTTTTGCTTAGCGTCATGCTTTTGAAACTTACCAGGTTGTGTGTTTCAGGAATTTATTCTGCTGAGAAAATATGAGAACCATAGGGGAGTTAAGCAGGTCTATAGCTAGGGCAGATCTAGGATTTGTGAGGCCTGAATCTTATGCAGTTTGGCAGGGTGGGGCCTCTTAGAAAAAAAATACAAAATTACAGATACAAAATAAGATATGAAAGACATTGTTTTAAATAAGAAATCATAACAGTACTGTTATGAACATAAGAATTCTGAAAAGTTTTATTTTATTCATTTTCATTAGATAAGAAAAAAATGTGTTTTTTTAAACTGTAAAATGCTTTATCTTATATATTCCTATATGAGAGAGACTTTCCGTTTTGAACACACAAAACGAGAACCTAATTTTCTGCTTACAGTTTTACATTTCTGATGATTAGAAGAATTTTCCACTGTCTCGTTTCTGGTTTCATTCATCCCAAACCTGCTTTCTCCTCCACTTCCTGCATCATTCCAAGGAAGGAGGCTACAGGTGTGTTTGTGTTACAATCCACAACTTCTGGCCCTGTACACTTTGTGTCAGATGTCTGGTAAGTTGGCAAAGGGTGGTAGGAATATTCCTGAAAACGTTCATACACCAGGACAGCCTGCAGTAGTTTAACTATAGGCTTTATGATTATGAGCCTTATTATAAGGTTATATTATAATATTTCATTAAACTCAGAGTCTGTCCAATCATCTCCCTCTAAGTGGATCCCCAGAATGCTCACTCCAGCTCCAACATCACTCACTAGGATAGCGACAGAGATGAGTTCTGAGTGGAAATAGACAGTGGTCTATTGTATTTATTTTAATCCCCATATATCTTTATTTTGCGAATTTTTAAAGAAAAGTTATCCATGATCCACTGCCAGTACTCTCCCTAGGGCCTTGAAGGAGTCCATGCAAGCAAATACTTAGAAGCTTACAGAAGTTGCTGAGAAATTGGATTTCTGATACTTCTCATGAAGAGGACAAAGACAGGGATTGAAGGAAAAATATATGTGCAACTTTTAATTTTAGCTTTTTGCTCTTTTCGCCTGGGGTTGAAAAAGAACAGTGTACTTGACTCCACTTCTGGAAGAGTTTAACGAATCCCATCTGGTCATGTCCTTTTCTTTTTTTTAATGTAGACCCTCAGGGATTTGGAGACAAAACGGCACCGTCTTGGGGACTCCACTCCATGGGCTGAGTCAGCCACTGGGACTGAGCGGTGCAGTCCTGGCTTCAATTCCTCAAATGCCAGCAGTCCTGGAGGAATCTAGATGCTGGAGCCAGGCTGGCTAGATTGGGTCCCCATGCTGTTCTTGTCATACTTTCTTAATGGAAATCACAGAACTAGCATTTTTACTTCAGAAAAGCAGTTTTCTTTTTGGAACTAAAAAGCATCACAGGCTAAAGAAACAACTAATTTATTCAACCTTTGTCTGATATTAATATCGGATATATATAAATATGTTAATATAAGCTGATATTAATATAATCAATAGAGTATAATGTATTAATATAACCCCTGCTTTTTTTATCGATATTTACATGTTACATTTCATCCATCATTTTGCTTTTAGCTATACTGTTATATTTGAAATAAGTTTCATATAAATAGCATATAGGTGCATGCATGCTCAGTCATGTCCGACTCTTTGCAACCCCATGGACTATAGCCTGGCTGGCTCCTCTGTCCATGGAATATTCTAGGCAAGAATACTGGAGTGGCTTGCCATTTCCTACTCCAGGGGATCTTCCTGACCCAGGAACTGAACCCACGTCTCCTACATTACAGTCAGGTTCTTTACCACTGAGCCATCCAGGAAGCCCCAGCATGTAGTTAGGTCATGTTTTTTAATCCACTTTGTCAGCCTCTGTCTTTAAATTGGTGTGTTTAGATCATTTAAATTTATATAATTATTGATATGTTGGGATTCAAGTCTGTAATTTTATTTCATCTTTTCTGTTTATTTGCTATTTCTTGTTTATCTTTCCTGCCTTCTTGTGAGTTACTTGAACTTTTTAGAATTCTGTTTTGATTTGTCTTAATATTTTTGAGTGTACTTCTTTGTATAGCTTTTTTAGTGGTTGCTGAAACACTAGTGTAGGTGTTGGCCTCATTACCACTGGGCAGTATGGAGAGTCCTGATTCTCTACTAGGCTTTCTCTGACTGTAGTGGGAAAGAGAGGTACCCTTCATTACTGCCGGGAGGAGGGGTAAGTCCAGGCTCACATGTTTTCCACTGAACTGCACTGGTGGTGGTGGTGCTAGAGAACAGGGGTTTCCCACAGCCCTTCAGGGAGGAAAATCTCTTCAGGAGTTCAGTCCCTACTCGACCACTTCTGACCACCAGCCTGAGGGAAGGTGGAAGAGAAGTTGGGGTGCCTCGTTACAGCCAGACAAAGGTGGAAGGCTTGGTTCCCCACCCAGCCTTTGCTGGGGTAGGCAGGGTCACAGCTTTTCTGTTGTGTTTGGCTGGAATCAAGTAGTTGTTATCTAAAGGTTTTCAGTCTTGGTAGGCTGTCCTTTTCCTGGTCATTTTGTTAAATATAGCATACTTTTATTGGGGCTTTTTTTTTTCTGCTCACACTTAGCATTTCCAAGTTACTAGCTTCTTTAGCTCCAAGTCTGAGATAATGAGCTAAAAGAAAATCTACTGAGTTCACCACTGTGTTGTTCCCTGGGCCTCAAAGTCCCTAGCCCGTCTGACTTCTCTCCACCTTTCAGAGATTTCCTCTGTTTGTTTTATGTATAATGTTCAGGGGTTTTCGCTGTAACTTAACAGGAGGAATAGGGGAAAATATGACTACTACTACTTTCTTTCCAGAAGCAGTTCTATAAATACTTTTAGTGCCAACTTAATCATTCATTTAAAAAGCCCTGTTAATCTTCTACCTGCTACTGCTTGATTGGGTAGAGTCCTTTTTTTCACTCTACACAGTTATGAAGCAAGATTCTCCTGAAAAACAGAAGCCATAGGGAAATAGATATCTTTGCTACATATCTATCTATATGTATTGTTCTCTCTCTTTGTCTCTCTGTCATGTGTGTGTGTGTCTGTGTGTGTGTGTGTGTGTAAAGGAGTTAGCTCATGCAGTTATGGAGGCTGTCAAGCCCCAGGATCAGCAGCGTGGACCGACAAGCTGGCCACCCTGGAGAGCCAATTGTTTAGTTGCAATTCTAGTTAGAAGGCTTTGAGAAACAGGAGAGCTGATGGTATAGTTCCAGATCATTGGCCTGCAGGCTCCAGATCCAGGAAGAGCCAAATGTTTCATTTCAAGTCCAAAGGCAGAAAAAATTATCTTACTCAGGGTGGGTCATACTTTTAGTTCCATTCCAGCCATACCTGATGGGATATATCCTTCCACATTAGGGAGGGCAGTCTGCTTTATTCAGTCCACCCATTCAGATGTTAATCTCAACCAGAAACACCTACAGAGAAACATCTAGAGTAATGTTTGACCAAATATCTGGACCACCCTATGGCCCAATCAAGTTGATACATAAAACTAACCGTCTCAAGACTACCGGACTAGTTAATCTGTACCTAAATATGAATTCTGACCAGTATTACTCAAGACTCATATTTTGGGCTTTGAGATGTACAGAAAAACTCAAAGGGAGTGAGTGAAGTCTTTCAAAGATTCAAAAATGTATTCAGATAGAACAGCCACTAAAATCTGGAAGACAGGATAGCATTATGGGAAGTAAGGAGAAGGCAATGGCACCCCACTCCAATACTCTTGCCTGGAAAATCCCAGGAGCCTGGTAGGCTGCAGTCCATGGGGTCGATAAGAGTCGGACACGACTGAGCGACTTCGCTTTCACTTTTCATGCATTGGAGAAGGAAATGGCAACCCACTCCAGTGTTCTTGCCTGGAGAAACCCAGGGACGGGGGAGCCTGGTGGGCTGCCGTCTATGGGGTCACACAGAGTCGGACACGACTGAAGTGACTTAGCATAGCATAGCATAGCATGGGAAGTAAAAAAAACCTGTGATTGCCATGTTTCTTTAAGAGAGCTTTTTAAACAGAAATATTGTTAAAAACTTTTTTTTTCCTGATTCTTAGGACAAGAATTTACTTTTTCCAGTGTTGAAAGATTTTATAAACTTAAAATAAGAATTTCTCATGATGTATAATCCTTTTGTCACGTTTTCTTTCGTTTGAGAGCTGGCTAGTTCTCAGTACAGGCAGCATCACTTGTGGGGGAAGACCTTGGACTCAGATAGATCTGGGTTCCCAGCTATGTGACCTAGGGCAAATTACTTTATCCCTGCAAGCAACAACTTTTCTATCTGAAAATGAAGAGTTCAACCATGCAACTCAGTGTGTGTTCCTTAATTAAACAGTCTCAGTTTTAGACATCTGAATAATCTTCATTTGTGCAGGTTTATAAATAATACTGCCACCTTGGTTCTTCAATCGCTATCTTCATTTTGGATCATTTTCTTAAATTCAGCTTCTTAGAGGTGAAATTAATGAGTCAAGGGACAGAACCTTCTGAAAAGATGGTACCAAGATTATGCTAGAAATGGGAGAAAGAGAGGGGTGCTTTTCTAATTTTTAATCTTTATGTTTCCTAGGAGCATCAGGTGGTGAAGGAGGAGGAGACACAGAAATGACTCAGCAGGAGACAGCTCCAGGTCCTGCCCTGTCAAAGAAAGTCAAACCGGTGAGAGTCACAATTGTTGGCTCTGAAATCAGCCTCTTCTTCCCTTCTGCAGCGTTCCCTGTGTTCCAGTGCCGGTTGTGGGTGGGGTTGAGGGAAGCTACCTTCTCTGCCTTTGAAAGAGTCAGGCTTCATTAATTACAGACCAGCAAGGTAAATTTTCCCTCTAGTGGTTTTTTGTTTTGTTTTGTTTTTTTAATAATAGAAATGTATTGTAGAATAATGATATCTCAGATTCTTGTAGTGTATTTTTACCACAGACCCAGCCTCATTCTTTTGGGTATCGTTCCTAGGAGGAGACAAATAGCATAAATATAGGCAAGGTGAGCCCCACACCAATACACGATCACAGGGCCAAACCACGCTGCGAGGAGGCTCTCGGGGCCTCATGACTATCTAGCATCGTGTCTGTTGTGTGAATTCTTATCAGGGATTCTCCACCTTCGTATTACCACAGGTGGGAATCTGATAAACTACGATCTTTTATTGCCTTTTCATTCTTTTTATTGGCCACTCACATCCATTTTCAGCTTTTTCACCTTATGTGTCCCTCCAACCGAATTGGCAACCATGTGTGATTTTTAAAGGACTACCTACTGTCAGTCCAAAGCCACCATCTCCTTCTCAGGAATGATTTGTGATCTTATTCATTGTTGTGTATTCACTAAATCACATCCTACTCTTTGCGACCCTCTGGACTGTAGCCCACCAGGCTCCTCTGTTCTTGGGACTTCCCGGGCAAGACTACTGGAGTGGGTTGCTATTTCCTTCTCTGGGAGATCTTCCCAACCCAGGGATCAAACCCGGGTTTCCTGCTTTGGGAGGTGGATTCTTTACCACTGAGCCACCAGGGAAGCCCATTCTCATTGTAGGTGGCCCTAAACTCATTCCCCGCTAGAGGGTGACTCTACCCAAAGTTTGTGACCAGGCTTAGGATAATTGTAGGAAGCAGTTTTTGCATTGTGGTGACCTGCAAGCTGTGATTCCTTGGGCAAGTTAAACTCTCTGTGCCTCATCTCTCTATTGGTAAAATGGTGTTAATTGTATTTTCTTCACAGAGTTGCTGTGGGGATTAAATGATTAATACTTATTAAGCTCTTTAAACAGTGGTTGGCAAAGAGTAAGCACTGAAGTGATAAATATTATAGTGAAATATACTTCAGGTCTTTTATTTTTTCTTTGTGGGGTGGGGGATGCAGAAAAATTTACATAGTTAATGTATAATCCATCTTGGTTTTCTCTCCAGCCATTAAATATTTAACTCCAACGTCTTATATAAATTTCAGTTTTAACCACTCTAAGACCTACAGGTTAACATCATTAGCTTTTCAATTTATCTTACCAAGATGGGGTTTGATTTTTATCTTAACTTACTCTACTGACCACAGCATAGTCATGCCTTCTTTAACCTCCACCTCTAATCGGTGCCTCCCTGCAGAACTTGTTTCCCAGTGTCCTTTGTAGCCCACTGACTTTCTTTTTCCTTACTTTCTCCCTTGATTTTCTTTTTGATTGCACCTCACTTTTTCTGGGCTCTTTGGTGAAAGAATAAATTTGCATTAATAAACTCACTCAGGTCTGAATCTTTACTGTCTTTTTATTGGCAGCGCCTTCACCTTGCTGAATATCCACCTATTTTTTACCTTCTTCCTCCTTGAGTCTTCTTTTCCCACAATCAAGTTAGATAAATGACAGAGAACCACAGGAAGAAAAGAGAAAAATTGAGGAAGAAAAAGTTAAACACATTCTTAATTGCCATGAGCATTCACCTATCTTTCAGCAACCCAAGTTTCAACAACAATAAAACAATTGGTTGAGCACTCCGCACAGGCGCTGTGTAAGGTCATGACTCACAATCATCACAGCTGCCCTGGGAGGGCAGGGAGATCCCATTTGACAAAGAACCTGAAGCTCAGAGTGAGGGGTACCAGGAGTCATAACCCATCTGACTGCCTTCAAGGCACCCCCTGAGGGATGACACTGCTTCCAGTTCCCTTTCCACATGTCCTTCCTCATTCAGCTTGGAAAAATTAGATGTACTGTGTCATCAAGTGCTTTGTTGGTCACATACCATTGGTATTTTCTGCTAAGGGAAAAAAAAAAAAATCACAAAAAATTAAGATTTGACTGTTCATTTTAACCTCTTTCACCCTGCTGTGATTTCTTTTGCTAACAAATTGCTTTAAAGAATCAAGGTCCTAGGTAGACACAGTGCCCTAATCACTCTCCCAGGCCTAGCTTTACTGCCCTGATCAGAGATTCACACAGGGATCTCCTTGTGCCCTCTGCCTTATTTAAGTGTTATCCATCTCACTCTCTGGTCTCCCCACCAGGCTGTACACCTCTGCGCATCTCCACTGCCCCTGGTACAGAACCTTCCCTGAACTGACACTCATTTGTGAAAAGGAAGCATGAATGACTAGACTGGAATCCCACTCTTCCCATCTCAACCCTTCATGTCCCAGCTGTGAGGCATCAGCTCCCTGACTCTGCTGCCAGTGGAGCTCCCTGACCCTTGTCCTGTCATCAGCCCCTCCTTGAAGGGTCCCCCACCTTGATACTAGAGCTGGGAATCTTTCCTCTTCCAGCCCTAATACCACACAGTCCCTCGAGCTCCTCTCTGGCCTCCCTGTCCTGTCTCCTGATGCTCTGCTCCCTCTGGAACTCATCTCACCACCCCAAGGACCACCTTTTTGTCAGGCTGACTGTGCTTTCTTGAGTCCTTCTCGAGCTGTTTATGCACATAAAGGTTGAGTCTCCAACTAGTCCGTAAGCACCTTAGGAACCAGCATTTCGTTTGTGTCCACTGTGGTAACCTAGCACAGCCATAGGCGCGTGATTCGTTTGGCGCATATAACCAAGTATTTGTTTTCTAACAGTAATTATACATTTTTTTTCCTGGATAAAAAAGAAAAATAAAAGAAATTATTTTTTGCTATATTTAAGTTTTGAATTTTTTTTTCAAATTTGCTTAGTTGTTTGCTGTTCTTTAAGGTTTTTTGTTTGTTTTGTTTTGTTTTAAACTTGGGTAGTAGCTGCCTGGCCTTCTTCTGCTAGCTGTAATGTGCATTTAGACTTTAATATCACCAGGCGAGAGTATGTGTCCAGTTGGATAGTGTTCCCTCCTTTGCCATAGCTGGGCCTGCATTTCTCTTCCTGAGTCTACATCTCCCATCTGTCCAGTTTTTTAAGCAGCAGATTTATAACTTTATAACAGTTTTTTACCCTTACAACTACATCATCTCTAGCAACCATTTTACATCTGAATAATCATCCTTGGCCTCCTTAATAATGTGAGTATAAAGATTTGCCAAGAGTTCTTTTTTTTTTTCCAAATACTGCTTCCAAAATAAATCATGAACTCCCCTACTTCTAGAGATTGCATCACCCTCTTTCCTCCTCAACATCAGTCATTTCAGAGCCAACCCTAGTGACTTTGTAATTATGGTTCCCAGAATATAATCCCTTATGAGGGATTTCGTGACTTTTCATTGATGCCTCCATGATGTCAGTAGCCTTTTAATGGTTCCATGACCCATCCTCTCCCCCTCAGAGACCACACTGAACTTCTTTTTTCTTGAACTAGCTTTTTGTTTATCTCCTTGGATCATAAAAGAATCTTCAGCAAGAGTACTTATCACTTTCCCCTCTTACTTACCTTTCTCACTGCAGCATATTTTTACTAATTATTTTCACAGTGATCATTTCGTATCTCTCCTGCTCTTTAACTTCAGTATTATTCTTGATGAAGAAAAAAGAGGACTGTGTTGTCTACTCTCTGATTTACCTTCTTCCTTTCCATATGGTGTCTCAATTCTCTCTCTCTTTCTTGTTGCATAACAAATTACCTCCAAAGTTAGTAGCTTAAAACAGAAAAGATTCCTTATCTCAGCCTCTGTTACCTATATCTCATCAGTCGTCAGTCAGGTTATAAGCTGAAGGTTAGTGGCTCCATTGTGAAGAATCCTCCTCAAAACTCATTCAGGTGGCTGTTGGCAGGCCTCACTTCCTCATCCTCCATCAGAGGGCCCACAGACTAAAAACCACAATCACAGAAAACTAACCAATCTGATCACATGGACCACAGCCTTGTCTAACTCAATGAAACTATGAGCCATGCCGTGTAGGGCCACCCAGGACGGACGGGTCATGGTGGAGAATTCTGACAAAATGTGGTCCACTGGACCACTGGCAAACCACTTCAGTATTCTTGCTTTGAGAACCCCATGAACAGTATGAAAAGGCAAAAAGATAGGACACTGAAAGATAAACTCCCCGGGTCAGTAGGTGCCCAGTATCATACTGGAGATAAGTGGAGAAATAACTCCAGAAAGAATGAAGAGATGGAGCCAAAGCAAAACCAACACCCAGGTATGGATGTGACTGGTGATGGAAGCAAGGTCCAATGCTATAAAGAGCAATATTGCATAGGAACCTGGAATGTTAGGTCCCTGAATCAAGGCAAATTGAAAGTGGTCAAACAGGAGATGGCAAGAGTGAATGTCAACATTTTAGGAATCCATGAACTAAAATGGACTGGAATGGGTGAATTTAACTCAGATGACCATTATATCTACTACTGTGGGCAAGAATCCCTTAGAGGAAATGGAGTAACCATCATAGTCAACAAAAAAGTCTGAAATGCAGTACTTGGATGCAATCTCAAAAACGACAGAATCACAGTAATCCAAGTCTATGCACCAACCAGAAGTGCTGAAAAAGCTGAAGTTGAATGGTTCTATGAATACCTACAAGACCTTTTAGAACTAACACCCAAAGAAGATGTCCTTTTCATTATAGGGGACTGCAATGCAAATGTAGGAAGTCAAGAAACACCTGGAGTAACAGGCAAACTTGGCCTTGGAGTACAGAATGAAACAGGGCAAAGGCTAATAGAAGTCTGCCAAAAGAATGCACTGGTCATAGCAAACACCCTCTTCCAACAACACAAGAGATGACTCTACACATGGACATCACCAGATGGTCAACACCAAAATCAGCTTGATTATATTCTTTGCAGCCAAAGATGGAGAAGCTCTATACAATCAGCAAAAACAAGACCAGGAGCTGACTGGCTCAGATCATGAACTCCTTATTGCCATATTCAGACTTAAAGAAAGTAGGGAAAACCACTAGACCATTTAGGTATGACCTAAATCAAACCCCTAACGATTATACAGTAGAAGTGAGAAATAGATTTAAGGGACTAGATCTGATAGAGTGCCTGATGAACTATGGACGGAGGTTCGTAACATTCCACAGGAGACAGGAATCAAGACCATCCCCAAGAAAAAGAAATGCAAAAAAGCAAAATGGCTGTCTGAGGAGGGCTTACAAATAGCTGTGAAAAGAAGAGAAGCAAAAAGCAAAGGAGAAAAGGAAAAATATACCCATTTGAATGCAGAGTTCCAAAGAATAGAAAGAGAGATAATAAAGCCTCTCTCAGTGATCAATGCAAAGAAATAGAGGAAAACAATAGAATGGGAAAGACTAGAGATCTCTTCAAGAAAATTAGAGATACCAAGGGAACATTTCATGCAAAGATGGGCTCAATTAAGGACAGAAATAATATGGACCTAACAGAGAGAGTGAAGTTGCTCAGTCATGTCTGACTCTTTGTGACCCCATGGACTGTAGCCTACAAGGCTCCTCTGTCCATGGAATTTTCCAGGCAAGAGTACTGGTGTGGGTTGCCATTTCCTTCTCCAGGGGTGGACCTAAAAGAAGCAGAAGATATTAAGAAAAGGTGGCAAGAATACACAGAAGAACTATACAAAAAGATCTTCATGACCCAGATAACAACAATGGCATGATCAGTCACCTAGAGCCAGACATCCTAGAATGTGAGTTAATTGGGCCTTAGGAAGCATCACTATGAACAAAGCTAGTGGAGGTGATGGAATTCCAGTTGAGCTATTTCAGATTCTACAAGATGATGCTGTGAAAGTGCTGCACTCAACATGCCAACAAATTTGGAAAACTCAGCAGTGGCCACAGGACTGGAAAAGGTCCGTTTTCATTCCAATCCCAAAGAAAGGCAATGCCAAAGAATGTTCAAACTACTGCACAATTGTACTCATCTCACACCCTAGCAAAGTAATGCTCAAAATTCTCCAAGCCAGGCTTCAGCAATACGTGAATTGTGAACTTCCAGATGTTCAAGCTGGGTTTGAAATGGCAGAGGAACCAGAAATCAAATTGACAATATCCACTGGATCATCGAAAAAAGCAAGAGAGCTCCAGAAAAACATCTATTTTTGCTTTATTGACTATGCCAAAGCCTTTGAGTGTGCGGATCACAATTAACTGTGGAAAATTCTGAAAGAGATGGGAATACCAGACCACCTGACCTGCCCCTTGAGAAGCCTGTATGCATGCAGGTCAGGAAGCAACAGTTAGAACTGGACATGGAACAACAGACTGGTTCCAAATCGGGAAAGGAGTACATCAAGGCTGTATATTGTCACCTTGCTTATTTAACTTATATATGGAGTATCATAAGAAATGCTGGACTGGATGAAGCACAAGCTGGAATCAAGATTGCTGGGAGAAATATCAATAACTTCAGATATGCAGATGAAACCACCCTTATGGCAGAAAGTGAAGAACTAAAGAGCCTCTTGATGAAAGTGAAAGTGGAGAGTGAAAAAGTTGGCTTAAAGCTCAACATTCAGAAAACTAAGATCATGGCATCGGGTCCCATCACTTCACGGGAAATAGATGGGGAAACAGTGGAAACAGTGTCAGACTTTATTTTTGGGGGCTCCAAAATCAATGCAGATGGTGACTGCAGCCATGAAATTAAAAGACCCTTACTCCTTAAAAAGAAAGTTATGACCAACCTAGACAGCATATTAAAAAGCAGAGACATTACTTTGCCAACAAAGGTCTGTCTAGTCACAGCTATGGTTTTTCACAGTAGTCATGTATGGATGTGAGAGTTGGACTATAAAGAAAGCTGAGCACTGAAGAATTGATGCTTTTAAACTGTGGCGCTGAAGAAGACTCTTGAGAATCCCTTGGCATTTTTTTGTCCCTTTTTTGCAAGGAGATCCAACCAGTCCATCCTAAAGGAGATCAGTCCTGAGTGTTCATTGGAAGGACTGATGTTGAAGCCAAAACTCCAATACTTTGGCCACCTGATTCGAAGAACCGACTCATTGGAAAAGACCCTGATGCTGGAAAAGATTGAAGGCAGGAGAAGGGGATGACAGAGGATGATATGGTTGGATGGCATCACCAACTCAATGGACATGAGTTTGGGTAAACTCTGGGAGTTGGTGATAGACAGGGAGTCCTGGTGTGCTGCAGTCCATGGGGTCACAAAGAGTTGGACACGACTGAGTGACCGAACTGAACTGAACTTCCTCATCAAGTGAGCCTTCCCTTAGGGCTGCCTCACAACATTGCCCCTGGCTTTCTCCAGGCCACATGACCCATGAGGGAGTGATCAAGATCATTCAAAACTGAAACCAGAACTAATCTCAGACTCACTCAGAACTGACATCACATCACTTCCTCCATATGCTATTAGAAGTAGATCAGTAAATCCGATCCACATTTAAGAGAAGGGGATGAATACCAGGATACAATGTTCACTGCTAACTATCCTGGGGTCTGGGTACAGTCTGCCCTCTGACCCCTAGTGATTTACATCCCTCCCATATACAGAATGGTTCTTCCCCGTAGCTCAGCTCAGCTCAACTGGTAAAGAATTTGCCTGCATTGCAGGAAACCTGGGTTCAATCCCTGGGTCGGGAAGATCCCCTGGAGGAGGGCATGGCAACCCACTCCAGTATTCTTGCTTGGAGAATCCCATGGACAGAGGAGCCTGGTGGACTGCATTCCATGGGGTTGGAAAGAGTCAGACACGACTGAGTGACTAACACTACTACTACTACATATGCAGAATATATTCACCCCTCCCAAGGCTGCAAAAATCTCATGCCATTACAGCATGAGTTCGGTGCCCAGAATTTCATTGTATAGATCAAGTCCACATGCAGTTGAGGTTCCTTGGATTTAGTCCCTTAAGTATAGCTCTTTGAGTATATTTCTTCTCAACCTGTGTAACTAAAGAGACAAGTTATCTAACCTCTATATATCCATCACCAAGCAGTGAGACAAACACTGGATGACTTTATAGACATTTCTATTCAAACCAGAGGAACAAAGAGTCATTCATCCACAACATTCAGCAAGTGTTGGGAGTTTCTTAATTAAGTCTTAAGGCTCAAGGTCTTATGGTTCTTGACTCTGCTCTTTGGGTTCTTGTTCTGTCCTTTGAGTCATCCTCTCTTTAAAAAAAAAAATGAAAGGTAACATGTATTTGCAACTAAGCAGCTCTTTCAGCTTGCTTCTTGACAATAGAAATCTGAGGGTTCATCTCTGATCCTCTCAGTTTCTGAATATATAACTCCTTTAGGAATTTTGTGGGTTTCCTATGATGCTTCTGGGGATTTACTCTATTAGGCAAAAGTCACACCCACAAATCTTTTCCAGATAAACCATCTTTTTTTTTTTTTTGAAACTTTAACCATTTTATTTTGTATCAAAATGAAGTGAAATTCACTCAGTCATGTCCAGCTCTTTGTGACCCCATGGACTATAAAGTCCATGGAATTCTCTAGGCCAGAATACTGGAGTGGGTAGCCTTTCCCTTCTCCAGGGGATCTTCCCAACCCAGGGATCGACCCCAGGTCTCCCACATTACAGGCAGATTCTTTATCAGCTGAGCCACAACGGAGGCCCATTTTGTATTGGGATATAGCCAGTTAACAATGTTTGTAGTTTCAGGTGAACAGCAAAGGGACCCAACCATACATACACATGTGTCCATTCCCCCCTAAACCCAACTCCCATCCAGGCTGGCACATAACATTGAGTAGAGTTCCACGTGCTATGCAATGGAATATTACTCTGCCATTAAAAAGAATGAAATAATGTCATTTGCCGTAACATGAGTAGACCTAGAGAGTGTCATACTGAGTGAAATAAGTCAGACGGAGAAGGAGAAATACCATATGGCATCCCTTATACGTGGAATCTAAAAAGAAATGAAACAAATGAACTTACAAAACAGAAAGAGACTCAGATAAAGCCTTCTGTACCTTGGGCCTCAGCTGAGACAATTATTGGACAAGACTCCTTAAGCTTCCTAGACTTGTGTTTTAGAGAATCACCAAGGCACACCTTTAATATCTTTAAAGACTTTTGTTTGTTTGTTAATTTGGCTGCAACGTGGAGCTTGTGGGATCCTAGTTCCTTGCTGCTGCTGCTGCTAAGTCACTTTAGTCATGTCCAACTCTGTGCGACCCCATAGACAGCAGCCCACCAGGCTCCCCTGTCCCTGGGATTCTCCAGGCAAGAATACTGGAGTGGGTTACCATTTCCTTCTCCAATGCATGAAAGTGAAAAGTGAAAGTGAAGTCGTTCAGTCGTGTCCAACTCTTCATGACCCCATGGACTGTAGCCTACCAGGCTCCTCCGTCCATGGGATTTTTCCAGGCAAGAGTACTAGAGTGGGTTGCCATTTCCTTCTCCCCTAGTTCCTTGACCAGGTATCAAACCTGGGCCCTCAGAAGTTAAAGTACAGAGTCCTTACCACTGAACGGCCAGGGAATTCCCTTTAAAGATTTCTTATGTGATTGTGTCTCTGTCCAAAAGTTTTGAACACGGTGCTCAGATACCATCCATCTATCACCTTATTTTTGATACATTTCAAATTTTCAAAATCAGTACAATCCGCTCAGATGCTTCAGCATGCATATTATTTTTTAAAGTTCAATATTTACTTTAAAATAAATATTGAAATATATTTTAATATTTAATAAAATAGTATTAAAATATTTATAAATAAATAAAAATTTTAAAGTTCTTTTCTTCCCTTTTAAAGTAAAGTTAACATACAAAAAAAATAGAGAAGTGTCAAATGTCCTCTTCAAAACTGCTTGCCCCTGAGGCAACCATTATTCTGATGTTTTCCCCCCAAAATTAGTTTTCCTTTTTCTAGAATTTCACACAAATTAAATCATACAGGGTACACTCTTTGGCTCTAGATGTCTTTTATTCAGCATAATATTATTTAGGCTCATCTGTGTTGATGATAGTGGTCTTTCTTTGTTTTCTCTTTCTTTCTTGTTTTGCTGAGTGGATTAGTCTATAGTGCTGTCATAACAAAGTGCCTGAGTGGTGTAAACAACAGAATTTTATTTCTCACAATTTTGGAAGAGGGAAGTCCATGATCAAGGTATTGACAGGCGTGGTTTCTCCTGATGCTTTTCTCTTTGGCTTGTAAATGGCTGCCTTTTCACTGTGTCCTCACGTGGTCTTTCTCTGTGTATGTACATTCCTGGTGTCTTTTCCTCCTCCTACAAAGACACAAGTCCTGCTGGATTATGACTTCATCTTTATGATCTCTTTATCTTTAATTGCCTCTTTAAAGGCCCTATCTCCAAATATGGTCACATTAGGGATTAGGGCTTCAGCATATAAATTATGGGGGTCACAGTTCAGTTCATAACACTGAATAATATTCAATTATATGAATGTGTCACAGTTTATTATCCATTCTTCTATTAATGGATGCCTGTGACTATTTCTTGTTAGGGTCTATTATGAATAAATCTGAAATCAACATTCATATACAAGCCTTTTTGTTAACATAAATCTTTATTTCTCTTGAGTAAACACATAGGAATAGAACTGCTGGATCATATTTAGTTTTGCACAAACTGCTAGACTTTTTTCAAAAATGAGTGTTCCATTTTTCCACTTCCACTGTCAGTGTATTAGTTTTACTTGCCTTATTCTCTTATCAACTTTTGGAGTTATCAATCTTTTTATTTAAACATTTTGGTGAGTGTATATTGAATAACTTTTGACCAAACCAAATAAGCAGTTCTAAGTTGCTTGTTTTTTAACTATTTTATTTATTTACTCATTTATTTTATTTTTGGGTGTGCTGGGTCTTCATTGCTGCGCATAGGCTTTCTCTAGACAAGGTGTGTGGGCTTCTCATCGAAGTGGCTTCTGTTGTTGTGGGGCACAGTCTCTAGAGCTGAGGGCTCACTCATGACACACAGGCTTAGTTGCCCCACAACATGTGGAATCTTCCCGGACCAGGGATTGAACCCATGTCCCCCACATTGGCAGGCGGATTCCTAATCCTGGACCATGAAGGAGATCCCTAAGTTGTCTTAATTTTTACAGTGAACATGCTTGTTTTTGTTATAAAATGACAATTTAAATTTTATCTTTTTACCAAAGCAATAATCAAACACTATTAAAGGTTTTTTTGGCCACTTCCCTGGTGGCTCAGAGGTTAAAACATCTGCCTGGAATGCAGGAGACCCAGGTTCGATCCCTGGGTTGGGAAGATCCCCTGGAGAAGGAAATGGCAACCCATTCAAGTACTCTTGCCTGGAGAATGCCATGGAGTGAGGAGCCTGGTAGGCTATAGTCCATGGGGTCGAAAAGAGTTGGACACGACTGAGCAACTTCACGTCGACGACGACGATGACGACGATTAAAGGTTTTTAGTGGAAAAACAGCAGTCTTCTTCCCTTCTCTTATCTAAGTCTTTCCTTAGTGGCAACCACTCTCAGTCTTTAGCTGTTTTTCTTATTTGCTACCTTATATTTTATATTGCAGTTTCTTGATTTCCCAATTTTTGACATTATCTTCCTGAGGTGGCATACAAGGACAAAATCCTATCATCTATGCCCTATTCCCTCTCCAACTGCTACCTCCTCTGCCAACACAATATTACATTTTGGTTAGAACAGTTGTCACTCTTTCATTATTATGACCATGGAAATACTGTTCAATGCCGAGAAAAAGAGAAGCTATAATCATCTCTACTTTATTATACAATTGTTTATTTTCATGGCATTAATAATTACCTCATTTCTTCATTTGCCAGACTTGCTGTGTTCCTATTGTTAATTGCTCCCATATGTTACAACATCTCTTCCACATGCCCGTAAATAATATTTTCCATATGCTCAACTAAAACAGTTATTGTTCTTTCCTACGCATCTCCACACTTTTTTTTTTTCCATTTGGAATTGGTTATTTTCTAGACTTGCAGAGCAACTGAGACTTCTCTTTGCTATTCCCTCAGTTGTCTTCTGGATTGGTCTCTCTATTTACTGAATCCTATATCATCCTCTTCCTTAATTTAGCCCTTTATTGTGCTGGAATGGAGAAGGCAATGGCACCCCACTCCAGTACTCTTGCCTGGAAAATCCCATGGATGGAAGAGGCTGCAGTCCATGGGGTCGATAAGAGTCGGACACGACTGAGCAATTTCACTTTCACTTTTCACTTTCATGCATCGGAGAAGGAAATGGCAACCCACTCCAGTGTTCTTGCCTGGAGAATCCCAGGGACGGGGGAGCCTGATGGGCTGCCGTCTATGGGGTCGCACAGAGTCGGACACGACTGAAGCGACTTAGCAGTAGCAGTGCTGGAATAGAGCATTTAGTATCCGCAAGTAGGAAGTAAATTTTTTGAGACCTTAAATATCTGAGAATGTTTACTGAAATCTAAACATTTTCCTTTTAACTTGACTGATAGTTTTTCTGGGTATAAAAAAATCTATAATTTGCAAATAAATTTTCCCCATACTTTTGAAAGCTTTGTCCCACTGAGTTCTGGCTTTCATTACTGTTGTTGCAAGGTCTGACACTATTATTTTCTTTGACCTTTTTATTATTTATGTTACTGTTTTTCTTTTGAAGTTCTTAGAGTCTTTTGTTTGTCCATGATGTTCTGAAATTTCATAGTAATTTTCCTTAGTGGGGATATTTTTCTTATCCATTGTACTGTATACTTAATGGACTTTGAATTTGGAGTTTCATGTTCTAGAAAGTTTCTTTTAGCTCTGGAAAGTTTTTCTTATTTTTTAATCACTTCTTTCCTACTGTTTTATATGATTCTTACTTTCTATAATACCTTTTATTGTCATGTTGACTCTCTTAAGCTGACTCTCTAATTTTGTTACTACTTTTTTCTTATTATTTTTCATCTTTCTGGAAGATTTTTCTACTTTTCTTCAAGCCTTCCTCCTATATTTTTATTCCAACTTTCTTATTTGTTTTAATGTTTTTTTCTGATTTTTTCCCTTGTGTATAGCATCCTGTTTTTGTTTCATAGCTGGAAATTCTTCCCTCATCTCTCTGTGAATACTAATTATAATTGTTTTGAATAATTTGTAATCATTTTGTTTGTAATTGTACTTCTAAGAATAGTATTGTAATTGTAATTTGTTTCCTTGGGGTTCTTTCTTCTTTTTGTTTATTTGCTCTCATGTTAGAGACTTTCCTTAGATGTCTAATTAACTTTAGCTGTCTAGTCATATTGAAGAGAGATATGCTAAAAAGTTGATGGAAAACTTTTGTGCATAAATGGGACTTGTCAATTAGTAGAGCTGTTGGTAGGGTGATATGATAAGAAAGCAGGACTTTTACTATGGAACCCCCAAAGTCACTCTCTTGTGGCATTTGTCTTAGGTTATGTTATTTTTCCAGAGAAGAATTCAGTAGTCTCCTGCCTGTACTGTGTAACTTGGCTTGAGACATCCTGAAAGAGGGACAAGAAAAGGAGATGAGTCTCAGTCTCTGCCCTGTCTCCCCTGTGCTAGACTTCTTGGTCTTCTTATTCTCTCCAGAGCATAAATCTCCAGTCTTCTGTCAGGAAGAGCAAGATGAGAGGAAGCAGTAATAGGATAATTGCTTGGCTGCCTGGACAGAAGATAGAGCCAGATGGGAGTAGGAAGGAGGCAAATCATTTTAAATGTAAACTTTCATCCAGTCTCTTTTTATTTCAAGCCCTTTCGCCTCGGTAGTACCCTGTACCACCCACTACTCAACCTTTTCAGGGCCAAGTAGGTGAAACAGACACACGTATTGCTAGCTGCCAGCTCTCTAGAAACCCAGGTCCTAGCTGTCTCTCTCCCTCTGCTAAATAGCATCCATCCAGTTTCAGCCACTTTCCATTTTTCAAAAAATTGTTGAAATCTCTCCACTACGGTTGTCCTCTCTTATGGTTTCTTGGTCCTTACAGATTTATATCTTTTCAGTTTCCTTTATTTTCATTTTAGTGTTTTGCAAATGATTTGCCATGGTTAAAACCAGAAGCCTCCTTCTTAAAGAATATAATTTTTGACACTTTAAGTAATTGAAAACATACCCCCAATTAATTGCTTTTCTAAATGCTTAATAAGTTTTCCTGTTAAATGTTTTGGGGCAAATGTGATTCTTCTAAATCTTTAACTTAATACTCCAGGTACATATATTAAAAATCACTGCATAAAGAAATGACATAACTTATTACCTGCCAAAGACAGACACTCTTGGAATTGATTCTATAAATGGTTAACTGGCCGGCTGTGGTGCTTCCTCATCTTCTTACCTTGTCTCTCTGAGGGTAAACATCAGCATTTGTAAGGCAGTTAGCAAAGGTTAAGAAATTTCAGTACTGAGGGATTTGTGTTTCTTCATAAAGTCATCTTACTTTTATGGAAATTGATCCATAAACTCGCATCTTCCTTAGCATCCTGCTGCAGCCAGCTAAAGTGACTGCTCCCAGAACATAAATATCATACTGTATTTCCTTTAAGATGACGTAAGAGTTTGAACCTAATATACAGAATCTTGACAAAAGCAATTGTCAAGCCTGTTTTTTTTTTCCCTTTGCATGATTCAGAATTGTTGATTTTTTTTTTTTTTTCCTTCTGGAATTGGAGAATCCATGTCCTTATAACTGAACTCATTTCCACATTTAATTTCTGTTGTGTTTAATTAGCTTTGTAAACCTAACATGAATACAAGTCCACACATTGAACATACACTCGGAGAGCACCTCCATTTGCTAAATAGGGAAATGAAATAGATTCTACATTTGCTTCCCCAAAACCTTGCTACTGGTGACAAGATACTGCAGTATGCCTTGAGGCATCTAGGGATCTACTAATTGTATGCAGGCTTTGCCTTAGGAGCATAAGCCGACATTGACCTGATCTGTAACTGGACTCTTAGGACTGTCTGGCAGCTTCTGTGACATATTAGCAGCCATGGCCCCGGTTCTAATTGGCATCAGATTAGAGTGTATCTGCATCTACAAGACAGTTTAACTTTCTAAATAAGAGAGATCATAATATCTTTCTTTCTTTAGCTATGATGCATTTGTACTTTGCAGGGTTTTTGTTTTAACTAAGAAGCAGCTGAGATTTCAAGATTCCCACTTGAATCTACTTCTCTACCACTGAAATAGAGTCTAGAAACTGCTGGTCCTGGCCCCATGCCTTGAAGAAATTATATAGCGTTATATTTCTCTGACTTCAGGCCATAGGCATTCTTAATCTTCAGACTGTCTGCAAACTTTAATAGAGAGCTTCATCTGTACTCATTTTAAACAGAACCAGTGGAGACAAGATTGGTTTAGTTAGTAGTTTACCAGCTAAAACTGAGTACTCTCTAGTTGGAATGGAAACTCAATGAAGAAAAAACTCAGAATAAGTTTTCACTTACATTTTATATCTTACTTGGCAACTGGTTTGAAAATGTTGCATAAAAGATCCAACACAGGAAACATTTTATACAACTGCTTATGATTAATAAATATGGAATTTGAAGCATTCCATTTTATAAATCAAAGTCTTAGCCCAAATTTCCTGTTTTCCTACGCTTAAAAAAAGAACCCTTAGGGTAAAAATAGCACTAAACTGTATAGGGTACTCCAGGGGTCAAGGCTACAGGCAAAATCAATTACTCAGGATGCCATGGTGCTGAGACTTTTGTCAGACCATTAGCAGAAACATTCATTTTGTAGTCACTGTAGATAAGGCATTCGGTGCAGCTGGTTTTATAAAAATGTAAGTAAATATATCCTACTTCAGATTTTCTGTGCCTATTGAGAAGAGGAAAGGAATGGATAACAAAATGATGTCAGTGACTTGGAAATACAGTCTCACACATTGCTAGTTAGTAGACCACACCAGTCATGCTAGTCAAAGACTTTTATTTTTACTATATCTTAATTTTAACCATATTTCTTTCTGCCTATATTTTACAAACCTGGCCACTGTCTTCCACTTTTAATACCCTGTACCACCACCTCAAAACATATATTCACTCACTCACACATTTTGACCTTTGTTCATATGTCCTGTCTTAGGTCATCTGCAGTTTCTCACTTTTACAAATTCTCTCAGCCAGCCCCTGCATAATAGCCTACAGTGGATGTTGCAACATTTCTTTGTCCGTATTACCAAGATATTCTGCAGAATACATGCATGACAATAGGTACTTTGGGATTCATACCGTTAGTTGACACCTCATCATGCTAAGTGAAGTGAAAGTTGCTCAGTCGTGTCTGACTCTTTGGACTCCATGTACTATACAGTCCATGGAATTCTCCAGAAATCCAGGCCAGAATACTGGAGTGGATAACTGTTCCCTTCTCTGGGGGATCTTCCTCACCCAGGGATCAAATGCAGGTCTCCCACACTGCAGGCAGATTCTTTACCAGCTGAGCCACCAGGGAATGGCTCATCACGCTAAGATGAAAGTTTTCTCATTTGCGTTTCTTTATAGCCTAAAGAATGTTTCTTGATACAACCAAAGGAAACAAATGAAGATGCCACCAAGACCAGGAAGAGGAAAAAGGTAATATTATTTTTTACAGTGGTGTGGCCCTGCGTGGTTTCCATCACATTGTTATATTGTGTACTTTGGCGAGGCAGTTATTGTAATCCCCACTTTAGAGATTCAAAAGTTGTAAAACTCACTGAGCTTTGGTGACTCTCTTAAGGTCACTAGTAATAAGTGTTTCTGCTGGAGCTAAAAATAAATTCTTCGAATTCCTATTTCAGCCTTGTGGATTACCAGGCATCTTTGTTACCCTGTGTTTTCACTGTGGTTAGAAGTCAGACATGGGTTTCTAATTTTAGAAGGGGCCCAGAGCTGTCCTGCCCTCTGGCCCCTCTGGATTTATCCAAGAAAAGAAATTTACCAACCTTCTTTTCTTAACCATTTCATTTTTTAAAAAATCTTATATCTTAGAGTATTAATAAGAAAAGATTAAGCAGATGAAAGTAGTGTAAGTATAAGGCATTTCTGACTCTAAGTTTGAACCATAATTTAAAGCAAAAGACTCCCCTTGCATTTTCAGATTGCCTGTGAACATATGGGAAACTCTGTTGCTCCTATACAGACTTTCTTATGAAGAAAGTGTGGTTAGCTTTGACCTTCTACCACTGTTGTGAAAACAGCAGTGTAATTCTCTCCCTGCCAAGAAGGGTCTACTGCTTTGGTCAGCAGAGGAAATATGATTGGGATTAGAGGAAAGAAAATGGACTCAAACCAATTACTTACCAGCAAGCTTTTAGAAGACTGAGAGTGTGTGTGCCTATGTTTTTCTTGCCTGCATATGGCCGAATAGGAAGATGGGAGATGCCAAATTGGCTGAGGTTTGGCAAGTCCTTAAAGAAATGACCTTAACTTCTCTTTGATAGTTTGTACAGTAATGGCCTTAAGAGTGTTACATTCTTGGGGCTCAAGGTCAGAACTCTAGCTAGATATTTTAGCCTTGGCTGAGGTCATGATGAAATGTGCCCACTGATGACATTTTTTTTTTTTAAAGTTGATTCATTTGACAGAACTTTGTTCTTGGCAGTGGTATGAAAAGGAACATAGTATGGACGGAGGGGGGAAAAGGTGGTGTAGGAGACAAGGAAGGACCTTTCTGAAGTTTTGGTGAAATATTAGAAAGATATAAGAAGGGAAGTTCATGATGAAAGTTAAATGAACAATTTATGTTCCTAGTACATTGCAGGCATTGAGTATATGCTACACAAGTAAATCCAAATCAAAATAGATGTTGTAGAGCATTTCCTGTTCTGCTTTTCATGGGGCCAATTCGAGATGTCTCTCCCAAGACTTGAGCATTCAGGGTCTTAAGTGCCCTTTTTCAGTGTACTTCTTTGCTGAGATTACTCCTGCAGCTCTTACTTTAATCCCAGAAATCCAAACTGAAACTCAGTGCCTTAAGATCCAGGTTACACAAGAAATTCTCAAATTCTACTCTCCCAGGAATACAGATCGTATGAAACTTAGAAAGGGGTTTCCATAAGCAAGAAGATTTACTGACTTTTAGGGCTTCCTTGGTGAAAGTCATGTGGCTCAGTCGTGTCTGACTATTTGCAACCCAATGCACTATAGCCCACTGGACTCCTCTGTCCATGGAATTCTCCAGGCAAGAATACTGAAGTGGGTAGCCATTCCCTTCTCCAGGGGATCTTCTCAACCCAGGGATCAAACCCAGGTCTCCTGCATTGCAGCCAAATTCCTTACCATCTGAGCCACGAGGGAAGCCTAAGGTGGCTCAGTGATTAAAGAATCCACCTGGCAGTACAGGAGACATGGGTTCGATCCCTGATCTGGGAAGATCTCACATGTTGCAAAGCAACTAAGCCCGTGTGCTACAACTGTTGAGCCCGTGCTCCAGAGCCCGGGAGCTGCAACTACTCAGCTTACGTGCGGCAACTACTGAAGCCCAAGCACCCTAGCCCACGCTCCACAAAAAGAGAAGTCACCACAATGAGAAGCCAGCACACCGCAATTAGAGAGTAGCCCCTGCTTGCCACAACCAGAGAAAGCCTGTGCAGCAATGAAAACCCAGCATGGCCAAAATAAATAAATAAATAGTAAAATAAATAAAAATTCTATAAAAGAAAAAAAATCCACAAGGATCATTTACAGAAACTGACCACATGCCTGGGCATAATGCAAATATCAATAACAGTTTTTAAAGAAATAGTATCATATTGACTGCAAGCTCTGTATATAACACAAGTAAGTGAAAGAATAAAAAAACAAAATAAACACTTATTGCCTTTTAACAGAAAATGCCTGGAGAATCCCAGGGACAGGGGAGCCTGGTGGGCTGCTGTCTATGGGGTCGCACAGAGTTGGACACGACTGAAGCGACTTAACAGCAGCAGCACCTATTATAGACTCCTGCAAGATTTTTAGTTCTCCTAGAAATCATAGACCAAGGAGTCTCTTAGATCATCTGCTTTTCAAAGCAGTATTTATGTCTAAAAAGTATCTTTCAAGTTTTCTCAAGTGTATTTATTAGAACTCCCATTCACACTTGGCCATCACCAGAACCTATTTACAGTTTAAATGCCAGAGGAATCAACCTATCCTCAGCCAAATGCCACTCTAAAAATCTGTCTTCCCATTTTTACTTCTTTCTCGTCAGAAGAAAATTACTGATATTCTTGCAAAATCAGAGCCAAAACCAGGGACACCTGAAGACCTACAGAAACTTATGAAGGACTATTACAGCAGCAGTCGCTCAGTGATTGAACTAGAAGAACTAACCCTACCAGGTACAGCCAGGCTTCCTGTTGTTCTTCCCTCTAATGAATGTGTTTTCCATGTACTAGTACTCCTTTCCTGAACATTATCATTTTAACTGTTGGATGATTTCTTCATTAAGATGCTAAATGGGATTTGTTCAATCTAATAGATTTGTAAGTTTTTTCACTGCAAAGGTATTGGGTGTGTTTTGGGGACAGAGTTTTTTTTTTTTTTTTGGACAGATTTTTCAATGAATAAGAATCTTTAATGAGGATAGAAGTTAAATAAAAATAAAGCACACATTTAAAAGTATAGGTGATTAATTTACTCATCCTTTATAGACAAGAACTTTAGCTTTAATAACATTTTAGTTTTGTTGTTGCCCTCATCATGGATGTCTAGTCATTGTTGTGCTTTTAGGGTAGTATTTTAGCTTCCAACCAAGACTTTCTCAAGTAAACCATCTAAAGATATGAACAAAATTCTACGTTTTTTAGCAAGGCTGACACCTCACCACGTATGATTCTTAAGTATACTATTATATGAGATCTACTGCCTTAGAATATTTATAATTAAGTTAAAAATATTGGAAAATTCTTTTAAAAACCAATTTTAATTAATTTCAAAATAATGACATAATCTATTACTCTTTTCTTCTGAGACTGAAGAAAGTAGATGTCATAAAATCAAACCACAAAATGTCGGGCACCACTGCTTCAGATGATCTATGTGTAGACTACTAGGAATATCTAACACCGCTTTTGGAAAAAGTCAAAGGTGGCTTGATTTCCTTTTTCCATTACAACTTTATACTTTCTAGAGACTTGAGAAGCTGAAAAACAGTCCATTCCCTGAATTTTTATAATTCTTTTATAAAATGATGTATGCATTTTCTTTTTTAATGCACACTGGATTGGAGATACCAGTTCCCCTGTCTGTTCCTTTTCCAAAAGAAATGCCCTGTAGAGAATTGAAGGAACTCATTTCTACATGAGTGAGTCCTGAAGTTTCCTACTTACTGAGCTCAGAAACCCCAATAGCAATTAGAGATGACTCTTCTAAGCACAGCCCCTCCTCAGGAGGAGAGCTCCTCCTGACTCCTCTATCTCAGGAACCAGGTGCTGTAACACAGCCTCTTCAAGGTTTAACTGAAGTTTGATTTCACTGTGACTCAATAGTCAATTTTCCCTTTTAGTTCTTTTTTTTTTATTTAAATGTATTTATTTTAATTAGAGGCTAATTACTTTACAATATTGTATTGGTTTTGCCATACATCAACATGAATCCGCCACGGGTGTACATGTGATCCCAATCCTGAACCCCCTCCCACCTCCCTCCCCACTTCTAGTTCTTTGTTAGAATTGCAGAGAGTCAAAAGTCAGAAGAAATCTTTAAGGAGTCACTTGAGTTCCATAGTGAGTTTATATTATATCATCATTAGAGTTCAATAATATAGTTAGGTAAGAATATGTGGTCATGATTAACTTAGGGGAAAATATTTAAAATATGTTAAAAGAAGACTGTTGTAGCCAAAAGGAACAGGTTTTCATTTTTAGTTAAGAAATTAGGCCATTCTGAGTCACAGTGTACGAAAACATCATAGGAAAGTTTTAGAGAAAAGGCCCATCACTACACTGTCAGGGCCGAGACAGAGAGGAGGTCTCTGTTATTTGAAGGAGGGACATGCCACCAGTTATCAGAACAGTCTCAGGAAGGGGCATATATTACTTATATGGATATAAGTAATAAAATATTGTTCCTATTTAGTTTGCCCAGTGTCTGACTTGGTTGTGGTTTGCAAGTTGTGCCTGTAGGGAAGGAACTTGTCTTTTCAATTAATACTGTGCACTGTACATTGTTAATGTCATATACATGGGAACTTAGAGTTTTGAAGCAAGAATCACTTAGAGCTAACTCAGCTGTCCTCCTGAGAGCTGCATTGTAGTTCAGATCAGTGCTAAATGCCTGTAAGCAAATGAATCACCCAGGAACTTAAAAAGCAAATTCCCAGGCCCAGCCCCAAGGAATTCTTACTGTGCCAAGGGGACTCCATTCCAGGAATCTGTATCTATTGTAATGCTCTGCAGGTGAGTCTGATCATATCCAGACTTGGGAGATTACATTTTTAAAGATCATCAGAGGCTCTACAACAGGATATAGAGGGCAGCATCTTTGAAGTTACTCACATACTGTGAATTTGTATGCACTGGGTCACAACATAAGTCTCATTTAATTCAGTAATAGTTTACTCCCTAACACTCTGATGTATTTATAGACAGACTTCTTCTGGTATAAAGAATTTGGATGATAAACATGCTTTTTTATACATCTTACAGAGTTAATAATACTACTGAGTTGCTAGACCATGATCATCATTGGTTGATCAAGGCCCCTGTGTTTTATTGCAGTTTGTTTCATTGTCTTTCATTGTGTTGTTGTGCTGTGTTGTGTTAATGTTGTATTTTGATGTATTATTCCTGCTCTTCCCCACCCACACTCCAATTTCCTTTCTCCATAGGCATCAATTCTAATGGGTTCCTGTACATTTTTTAATATGCATATGTCATATTGTTGCATGTGGAAGCTTTTTACAATTTATTTAAATGAAGTTGTGCTGCACCTCTCATTCTCTTTCCTCCCTGAACACTTTTTCAGGATGCCTGTATAGCTTTATGTACATGTAGTTCATTGCTTCTAAAATGCTACATAGTATTCCAGTGATTTCATCTACCACTTATTGCTCATGCATTTTCTCCTATATGGATGTTTAGGTTGCTTCTAGTTCTCCAGCATTATAAATAATACTTGTATGACTGTTTTGAGTGTGTCTTTATATACTACATGAGAATTTCTTTCCATAATGTTTCTTTCTTTCCATTACATTCCAGGAATGTAATCCTGGGTTCATAGGGATATCAGTTCAGTTCAGTTCAGTTCAGTCACTCAGTCTTCTCCGACTCTTTGCGACCCCATGAATTGCAGCACGCCAGGCCTCCCTGTCCATCACCAACTCCCAGAGTTTACCCAAACCCATGTCCATCGAGTCGGTGATGCCATCCAGCCATCTCATCCTCCGTCATCCCCTTCTCCTCCTGTCCCCAATCCCTCCCAGCATCAGAGTCTTTTCCAAGAGTCCACTCTTCGCATGAGGTGACCAAAGTATTGGAGTTTCAGCTTTAGCATCAGTCCTTCCAATGAACACCCAGGACTGATCTCCTTTAGAATGGACTGGTTGGATCTCCTTGCAGTCCAAGGGGAGTCTCAAGAGTCTTCTCCAACACCACAGTTCAAAAACATCAATTCTTCAGCACTCAGCTTTCTTCATGATGTACACCTTAATTTTATTACAATCCAGCATAGCAATACCACTTTGTACTTCCACCTGTAGTTCCCAAGAATTTCCATCATCCTACCTTCTCAGCAATGCTTGGTAGATTATACATCTTTTTAACAATTGCCATTCTAATGTATATGCAAAATGTTATCTCATCTTATAGTAATTTGCACGTCCATGGTGACTGGTGAGTTTGGGCATCTCCGCAAAGATCCATTAGCTGTTTCAGCTTTACCTTTGTATATTGCCTATTTCCATGGATTTGAAAATAAAAATGTTTCATTAGTCCACTGAATGTACAACAAGCTTCTATTTCACTACTCTAAAAAATGATGGGCAGTCTTCTTTGGAGAAAAATGTTTGTTGAGGTCACTCATTATCAGAGAAATGCAAATCAAAACCACAATGAGGTACCATTTCACGCCAGTCAGAATGGCTGCGATCCAAAAGTCTACAAGCAATAAATGCTGGAGAGGGTGTGGAGAAAAGGGAATCCTCTTACACCATTGGTGGGAATGCAAACTAGTACAGCCACTATGGAGAACAGTGTGGAGATTCCTTAAAAAACTGGAGATAGAACTCCCATACAACCCAGCAATCCCACTGCTGGGCATACACACCAAGGAAACCAGGATTGAAAGAGACACATGTACCCCAGTGTTCATCGCAGCACTGTTTGTAATAGCCAGGACATGGAAGCAACCTAGATGTCCATCAGCAGACAAATGGATAAGAAAGCTGTGGTACATATACACAATGGAGTATTACTCAGCCATTAAAAAGATTACATTTGAATCAGTTCTAACGAGGTGGATGAAACTGAAGCCTATTATACAGAGTGAAGTAAGCCAGAAAGAAAAACACCAATACAGAACACTAACGCATATATATGGAATTTAGAAAGATGGTAATGATAACCCTGTATGAGAGACAGTAAAAGAGACACTGATGTATAGAACAGTCTTTTGGACTCTGTGGGAGAGGGTGATGGTGGGATGATTTGGGAGAATGGCATTGAAACGTGTATAATATCATATGTGAAATGAATCACCAGTCCAGGTTCCATGCAGGATACAGGATGCTTGGGGCTGGTGCACTGGGATGACCCAGAGGGATGGTATGGGGAGGGAGGGGAGAGGGGGGTTCAGGATGGGGAACAAGTGTACACCCGTGGTGGATTCTTGTTGATGTACGGCAAAACCAATGCAATATTGTAAAGTAATTAGCCTCCCCCCAATTAATATAAATAAATTTATATTAAAAAAAAAAAGAAATAAGGCACCCTGTGCTCTGGAAAAACTGGAAGAACAGGTCCTCAGATAGACTATTTTCAGGAGACAATTTTATGAGCCCTATTCTTGCATCTTTTCATATCTAGAAAAGCCTTCATGGTGAGTGTATGCTTTTTGTGACTAGCAGTAACCTTCATATGACTAGTAGTAGCAGAAATTTTCTGCAAAAAAATGTGCTTGATTGCATGTACTCTCCCTTTACTAAAATTATATGTATACTGACCTTCCTCCCTACCTCTTTGTAACAGTTTTTCAGAGCTATCTGAAATGCTGTCTCCCAGGCTATAATCTTCATTTTGTCCCAAATAAAACTGAACTCACAGCTCAAAAAAAAAAAAAAAAGATGGGCAGTAAAAAGTATTATTGTTGATGCTGCTTTTGTTTTAAATGCTCGACAACACTCTAAAATAAATGAGTCCTCAACTCATTAATGTTGTACAACCTGTTCAAGAATACATCATTCACATTTAATGTTTCGAGTGTGTGTTTGCAAAATCCTCTACAAAGTATGCTTCTCATATTTCTAGACTCCTGCTTCCTCAAGGCCAATGATTTAACTCACAGTCTTTCATCATATCTAAAAGAAGGTAAGTAAACTCATTTTTTAAAAAACTATTCATCAAATTGTTATTTCCATTAAAACATGAGGTTTGTCTCTTTAAAATAAAAACTTTTAAAACCTCAAATTTAAAATGAAGTTTCCATCCTAAGTGGATTTTAAATTGATGTTTTTTAGGTCCATCTTGATATTAATTTTTATTTACTTTAATTTTTTCTTGTTTTTCTCTGGTTTTGGGGATTTGAGTTTTGGTCTTGTTTTTGTTGTACAGCACATTAGATGTATTGCTCTTGGAATCCAGAGAATTATATTAGTGTTCTCATCCCAAGTACCCCATCAGTTTGATGTTTGACTTGGCACAAGTTACTGAGGACTCCTCCAGGACTCTGTTTTGTTATGTGAAGGACAAGGAAGTGGGACTATGATCTTGACCCCAACTCTGAGATTCTGAAATTCTGTTCCCATGTTCAGAACTCAGACCATGGCTATTGCTCAGTCTGACTTTGTCTTTTTCATTGTATGTAGACAGTAATAATTAGATTATTCATGCTAGATAGTCATTTATTGTGACCAATAATGAACTAGTTTAGATACAGTAATTTAGCATTCTTTTTTCACATTCTAACCAATTCCAATGACACTCAACTTGAGTTCATAAACCTTTCTTAGCCTCAAATACAGCAAATGTAAATGCAGGTAATAATAGAATCAGTCTCACTGGATTATTAAGTTTTCTTTGTCTTTTTTTTTTTTTTTTGGTACAAACTTTTTTTACTTCTAAAGCTGGTCACAGTTACTTAGCATATTTTATGTTTTGTGGTATAAATTAATGATGTTCCATTTTAATATCTAACATAACCAGAGAATAGTATCTGAACAATGCTCATTATATTAAATAATAGTGAAGAATTGGACAATATTCAACTTTGGAGGCCTTATTTTGCTATACGTAGGGTAATGTTTTTCTTATGGTCTTTTTTCAGTCTGCCCCAAATGGGTGAAACTCCGGAAAAGCCACAGTGAGAAGAAATCAGTCCTGATGCTGATTATCTGTGGCTCTGCCATCCGAGCTGTGGAGCTCATTAGGTTGGAAGCTTCACCTGTTCTATTTCGTGAATGTTTTCTGAGTAACCAATATATGCCAAGCTGATATGTTCTATTTGCTGGCAATGTAGCAATGAAGGAAATACACAGAGTTTCCTCTCTCGTAGAACTTACTCTCCAGTGAGGAAGACAGATGATAAACAAATAAAATACACATTATAATGTCAAGTAGTGATAAGTTCTGTAAGAAAAAAACAAATCATGGCAAAGGAATAGAAGAGAATGGGGGCTGCTTTTAAAAGGATAATTGCAGAAAACCTCTCTTAGGAGACTGACATTTGGACAGAGTTGAACACAGTGAATGAGAATGCCAAGCAGATGTCTGGGAGAAGAGTGTTCCAGGCAGAGGGCATAGTATATACAAAAGGCCCTGAGATGGAGTGCAGTTGGAGGAG
Organism: Bos javanicus; assembly: GCF_032452875.1. NCBI lineage: Eukaryota > Metazoa > Chordata > Mammalia > Artiodactyla > Bovidae > Bos > Bos javanicus. The sequence goes on from NC_083868.1 coordinate 44,782,560, forward strand.
TTGAGCAGAGGATTCACATGATCTGAATTATCATTCTAAAGGTTCACTTCGGCTCCTGTGTGGAGAACACACTTTGTGGGGGGCAAGGGTAAAAGCTGGGAGATTATACAGGCGATAACCAATTTGGAGAAATAAATGAAAGAAAAGTCTAATTTAAAACCATATAACAAGAAAAAATAGAACACCAATGCATAAACCTCTCAAAATTTAGATAAAGAAAATATTACACAAGGGATGCAGAACATCTTAAACAGAAAGGTGAACCATGTTAAATTGGAAAATTTGATGTAAATATATCTGTTTACCTAGAATAATCTACAAATTTCATAGATTTCCAATGAAACTGCTATAGTTGTTTTTAAAACTAGATAAAATAGTTCTAAATTCATATAATACAAAAGAAATAATAGCTGTGGAAAGAGAATGCTAATGAAGGCCTATAGTATCCATCAGATTGTTTTATTAAGAGCCATATTGCAAAATCTCAATAATCAAAACAGTATGGAACTGGCACGTGCATGACAGGTCAGAACAGCGGAGCAGAATTATAGGTTCATAAGTAGACACATACGTATATGTACAGAATATGGCAAAAGTGACAAATGAGTAGGGAAAGATAGACTTTAATCATCAGCATTGGAACAACCAGGTAGCCATCTGAAAAAATTAACTTGGATCCACATCCCACTTCTTATACCAAGAAAAATGCCAAATGGACCAAAATTTTACATATAAAAATTACATTTTATAGATAATTTGTAGGTACTTTACTAAGTGCTTTCACACACCTCTTCATTTACTGTAGCTTTTGTAGAATAAACAAAAAGGCTTCCACTGAATCTGTAGTAACATTCAGTATTCAAAGAAGAGCCATCAGAGTAAAATGGGATTTACTCGGACTCAACCCTCTCCCAGAGCCAGGCTCTTGCTTAGCTTTGACCAGAGATAAAACAAAGGAGAATCCAAGTCCTGAAGAAAAAGGAACTTGATCAAATAGACTAAGGTGCAAAGTAGATTCTTGGTAGTTATTTAGCCTCTATTTTTCTAAATGAAGTAATCTGACCATGAGTAGTTTTTAATGATTGTTAATAGTCCTTCAAATCCTTCTTTCCTGCTCGGCACTCGCATTAAATTGTAAAATTCCCTCTCAGTAAAACAGAAGTGTTCCTTTTTTCTGCTCTAAACATAACTGATCTTCAAGACTCCAACTGCTTTTGGACAGTTGTCCTTGCTGGCTCTGAAATCATAGGAGTTCACATTGACTTTTCAGTGTTTAAAAAACTAGCGCCGCAGAACTTACTTCAGATTCGAACACTAGTGGCAAAGGGGTTGGCCTGAAGGTGGCTTCTTAAAAACAAGTTGTCACATCAACTTGAGCACATAAATGCCTTTCTGAGGGACATAGACGCACTGTGGTGCTGTACCTCACTTGCCAATTCTCAGTGTTTTTCTGTGTCTTCAGTAATATTATGATCCATTTCAAGGTCAGGTGATTTGCAGAAGGTGATTTCTGGGCAGGCACAATGAACCCTATTCATAAAGGCAAATATTGAATAATTCTAAATTTTGTAAGATTACCTGTTCTCTTGAGAACCATAAGCTATATTAAATATGTCCCCTAAATTGTCTTCTTAGTTAACCTCACCACAGAGAAAGCTCACACGTAAGTACAGACTCAAGTGCAACAGGATTTGTGTAGAATGAGTCACCATTTGTAACTTCATATATTCCCACTGGTCAGTAATATTTCTCAAGTATAATAGTGATATATAAAGGAGAGTAATATTCCGAGCAGCATTCCCATGTTCTCATCCCAAACATCAACTAGAAGATTATTCTTTTATACCCAGTTTTACACATTTATACCCGAAGCATTTCCACATATAAAATTTTACAGATAAGCTCACTCTGCAAAGTCAATAAAAGTAGGGGGCTCCTCTGAATGCAGGGCTGAGCCCTTGGGGCAGCCACACACAGACCTCTGTACATGGCCTTGGGCTCCGGGGAGCACAGGCTGACATCAACGCTAAGATTCTCACAACCAAATTTTGGGTGAGAACTATACTGCAGAGTTTGAAGATAAATTCTCTGCCAGGGATCTAAAGTACAGAACTTTTGTCTTAAAGGTGTTTAAAAACAAAATCCAACCAAGTAAATTAAAGGTCACATCGACTTTTTCAACAATTCGTGGATCAGGCAGCATCCCGTCTAGCTACTAGAAGGACACTCCAAGGGGTTGTGCACAGTGGAAGGTTTTTTGGAAAAAGGGTGGAGCAAGGGGACAGCAGAATGACTGGGAGAGCACACAAGAGCAGAACAACTTATTTTTAGGCCAAAACATCTTTTGGGGTGGGGGAGGAAGCAGCAAGGTTTTAGCTTCCTTTGGGGGTTGGAGAGGCCCACAGAACAGGTTGCCTTACTGGGGCTTGACCAGAAATTTCAGACTGGTTGATTAAGATTACATTTCTGAGAGAAGTGGAAACTGTAGTTAGATCAAATATTAAATCTGGGTTCAGTATCACAAGCTTTTAGCATGAGTGATGCCATATTGAGACTGTGGTTTTCATTTTAATACCAATAAAAGGCAAGTCTACATGTTTCAATAATCAAGGAAACCTAAGTAAAGTTAACCTTGTTTCTGAAAGTTAAAAGCCAACCCAAATGCATGCCTGAATAAAGGCCACCCCACTTTTGTTCCAGAAATGGGCTGAAAATCAGAATTTCTGTGTGTGTGTGTATACCCACATATATACACACATAAACGTGCACCTTCTTTTAAATAAATCAAAGGGTAATACATAAGTAGTTGGCATGGTCCTGAATGAGTGAGTTTTCTTATGAGTAAATCTATTTCTTTTCATTAGGTCAATGACTGCATTCAAAGGAGACAGCAAAGTTATGAAATTATTCGCAAAACACATAAAGGTAAGCGAGGGCCTGTGGTTCCTGGTGAGGAGTGGAAGTGATGCCTCAGGGCCACTTCCAGGCCTCAGTTTTTTCACTTCAGCCGCTTTACCTTATCTCCTTAGCAAGTGTGTTCTTTGGTGCCTTCCTTACATATTTAACACCCAATCTGATTTTCTTTGCATTCCCTGCCTTTGTCCCCACAACAGTCACCATTCCTCTGTGCTCTGATATTCCTGTACAGAAGCTGAGGCTTAACCAGTGTTCTAGGGAGATGTTCTCTTCTGTCTTGATGTTAACCTTCTTTGCCCTGGAAGTTGACCCTAAACAGGAGTAGCTCCTTTTGCTGTTTCACTTCTGCTGGTTAGCTTTTAGTTTAAACGCTCTAAAATTGGCTGTGATTGAACTATCTAATGACTCTTCTTTTCTCCCTTCTCTTCCATTTTGAAATAGGTCCAGGAGCAGGTAAAATTGCTGGAGAAGCGTGTAGTACACCTGGGTGTAGGAACTCCAGGGAGGATTAAAGAACTCATTAAACAAGGTATGAGAAGAGGTAGTAATACTCCTACTTAGAGCTGAGTGTTTGCCTTACCCTGTGTGAGTCTGGAAATCACATGTGTGATGCAGTGAGACCAGACCTCTTGTTTTTAGTTAATTCAGGGTTGGAAGCTCAGCCTTTAGTCTCGAAAAACCAGCCAGCAGGTGTAGTGCAGTGGGGAATGATGAGGACTGTTGCAAACACAGTATGTGTGCCCATCTAAACACATTCACATTGCAGTTGCTTTAAGCAGGTTGGTGGATTCACAGTTTATTACACCAGTTTGCAGCCTCTGGACTTTGTAAGCTAATGTGTTGAGTGTTTCCCTCTCACTTAATTGAGTCTTGGCTCCCCAAGGCTCCCATTCCAGTTGAGGGCTGGTATAGAAAATATGATGAAAGAAAATGCAGTTTCTATGGATGAAATTCAAGTATTCTAGAACATTTCTCATGAGTTCATTTCCTTTTAGTGCTTTACCCAGAAAGTATTCCAGATAGCATCCACTGGTGGGTTTTTATAGTTTGATGACTTTCTCAAAGCCGGTAGCCTAAAAACCTTCTGGCCTACTGATGATCTTTGTACATTTTTCTACCTGCCAGACAGATTAAAGTATTTCTCTTAAATGCTCATTTCCAAATGACTTGTTCAAAACTTTATCTTATAACTGTCTGGAGCTGTTCCTTGATTTCTGTGTGTCTAAAAGTAACGTGTTCATCAACGTAGTATCTCAGTATGGAGATGATCTTTTACCTGGAAGCGAAAAAGAGCTAAAAATACTATCGTTTCTCTCCAGATGCAAACCATGCATAAGTGAACCCACTATATGCAGAAGTCTGTGCAATTACAAGTAGCAAACTTGGTAGACCTAGACAAGGAGAGGGAAACAAATATTTTTTGAGTTCCTACTTGTACTCGGTGCTATGCTAAACACCCTTATATATCTCATTTAGTACACACAGCATCCTTGCAGGCTAGCATTCTTATTTCTTAAGAGAGAAAACTGCAGCTTAGAAGGGTTATGTAACCCCTCCCAAGACTCTCATTCTAGGCCTTCCTGATTCCAGAGGCTTTCCCCTTCAAGGAGCTCCTGATCTAGTTGAAGAGATAAATGTACACAGAATGAGAATGACAGCAGTAAGTGCCGAGGGCCAAGCCAGCACTTGAGTCTATATGAGTTGAAATGAAGGAGAGGTTGTTTCAGTGGCTGAATCTGCAAGGAAGGCTTTATAGAGAAAGGAGTCTTTAACTGATATTTGAAGTATGGATAGGATTAAAATAGGATCTTTGAAGTATGGAGATGTAAGAAAAGTATTCAGGAATGAGAGAACAGCTGAATCAGAAGTAGGCAGGTAGACACACAGACTATATAGAGGAGGCAATATATAAGCAATATCGTGTCAAGGAGAAGAGCCTCTGCTATAGACTGAAGCCTCTGGATGCACATCCCAGATCTGGCAGGGACCATCTCTATGACTTGGCAAGTTTCTTAACATTTCTGAACCTGTTTCTTTATCTGAATGACAGAGATGGTAAATGCACCCACCTTACTGCAAAATTCAGACTTAAATTGAAGAAAGTAGGGAAAACCACTAGGCCATAAAGGAATAACCTAAATCGAATCTCTTATGATGTGACAAATAGATTCAAGGGATTAGATATGATAAACAGAGTGCCTGAAGAACTGTGGATGGAGGTTCGTGACATTATATAGGAAGTGGTGATCAAAACCACCCCCAAGAAAAAGAAATGCAAAAAGGCAAAATGGCTGCCTGAAGAGGCCTTACAAATAGCTGAGAAAAGAAGAGATGCAAAAGGCAAAGGAGAAAAGGAAAGATATACCCATCTTAATGCAGAGTTCCAAAGAATAGCACGGAGAGATAAGAAAGCCTTCCTAAGTGAACAATGCAAAGAAATAAAAGAAAACAATAGAATAGGAAAGACTGGAGGTCTCTTCAAGAAAATTAGAGATACCAAGGGAACATTTCATACAAAGATGGGCACACTAAAGGATAGAAATGGTATGGACCTAACAGAAGCAGAAGATATTAAAAAGGGGTGGCAAGAATACACAGAAGAACTATACAAAAAAGATCTTCATGACCCAGATAACCATGAGGTATGACCACTCACCTAGAGCCAGACATCCTGAAGTATGAAGTCAAGTAGGCTTTAGGAAGCATCACTATGAACAAAGCTAGTGGAGGTGATGGAATTCCATCTGAGCTAGTTCAAATCCTAAAAGAAGTGAAGGTCGCTCAGTTGTGTCTGACTCTTTGCATCTCCGTGAACTGTATAGTCCATGAAATTCTCCAGGCCAGAATACTGGAGTGGGTAGCTATGCCCTTCTCCAGAGGATCTTCCCAACCCAGGCATTGAACCCAGAGCTCCTGCATTGCAGGCAGATTCTTTACCAGCTGAGCCACCAGGAAAGGCCATCCTAAAAGATGATGCTGTTAAAGTGCTGCAGTCAATATGCCAGCAAATATGGAAAACTCAGCAGTGGCTACAGGACTGGAAAAGGTCAGGTTTCATTCCAATCACAAAGAAAGGCAATGCCAAAGAATGTTCAAACTACTGCACAATTGCACTCATTTCACATGCTAGTGAAGTAATGCTCAAAATTCTCCAAGCCATTCTTCAACAGTACTTCAACAAAGAACTTCCAGATTTTCAAGCTGGATTTAGAAAAGGCAAAAGAACCAGAGATCAAATTGCCAACATCTGTTGGATCATAGAAAAAGCAAGAGAATTCCAGAAAAACATCTACTTTTGCTTCATTGACTATGCTAAAGCCTTTGACTGTGTGGATCACAACAAACTGTGGAAATATTTTTAGAGATGTGAGTACCAGACTACCTTACTTGCCTCCTGAGAAATCTGTATGCAAGTCAAGAAGCAACAGTTAGAACCAGACTTGGGAAAACAGACTGGTTCCAAACTGGGAAAGGAGTATGTCAAGGCTATATATTGTCACCCTGTTTTAATTTATATGCAGAGTACATCATACAAAATGCCAGGCTGGATGAAGCACAAGCTGGAATCAAGATTGCTAGGAGAAATGTCAATAACCTCAGGTATGCAGATGACACCACGTTTATGGCAAAAAGCAAAGAAGACCTAAAGATTCTCTTGGTGAAAGTGAAAGAGGAGAGTGAAAAAGCTGGCTTAAAACTCAACATTCAGAAAACTAAGATCATGGCATCCAGTCCCATCACTTCATGGCAAATAGATGGGGAAACGGTGGCAGACTTTGTTTTTTGGGGCTCCAAAATCACTGCAGATGGTGACTGCAGCCATGAAATTAAAAAAACGCTTGCTCCTTGGAAGAAAAGCTGTGACCTACCAAGACAGCATACTAAAAAGCAGAGACATTACTTTGCCAACAAAGGTCCATCTAGTCAAGGCTATGGTCTTTTCAGTAGTCATGTGTGGATGTGACAGTTGGACCATAAAGAAGGCTGAGCACCGAAGAATTGATGCTTTTAAACTGTGGTGTTGGAGAAGACTCTTGAGAGTCCTTGGACTGCAGAGAGATCCAATCAGTCCATCACAAAGGAAATCAATCCTGAATATTCATTAGAAGGATTGATGCTGAGACTGAAGCTCCAGTACTTTGGCCATCTGATGCGAAGAGCCAACTCATTAGAAAAGACCCAACTCCTTAGAAAAGACCCTGATGCTGGAAAGGATTGAAGGCAGGAGGAGAAGAGGATGACAGAGGACAAGATGGTTGGATGGCATCACTGACTCAATGGACATGAGTTTGAGCAAGCTCCAGGAGATGGTGAAGGACAGAAAAGCCTGGTGTGCTGCAGTCCATGGGGTTGCAAAGAGTGGGACACTACTGAGCGACTGAACAACAAGGGGTATGTTATGTCAATAAAAAACTAAACACAGTGAGTGTCACTCCTTAGGAACTCAACAAATACTAGTTACTACTTTTATTAAAGAGACCACCTTTCTTGGTTGGAGACTTTACTGGCTGTAGTAGTCTGTACTTCAGTTGGAAAGAAAGTCAGATTTTGGAGGAAGACCCTTGCACAGCGATTGGCTGGATTTTTGTCTCGTGGCCCCAGGAGGATGTTGAAAGTGAAAGAGCAGATGAGAGGTGCTCGTAGTCCATCTAGGAGACATGGAGTCAGGAGAGATTAGCTGGGCAGCCGGAGGGCCCAGGGATGCGCCGTCGTTCTCCACCTCTTAGCCAAAGGCTCACCTCTCCCTTACTGTATTCCACATGTTTTTATGTGTCGCCACCACTGCTCCACCCCCCACAGGCAACAGAGTCACTTTTCTCCATATTTAATATTTAAAAGAGAGAGAGGGAGACAGAGAAAACAAAGCTGTCCAGATTGTTGAAATTAGAGTTCTACAGAGTTGTGAAAACTCACTGTGAAACCTTACTTCATCTAAGAAGTGGAAAAATCATTTAAGGAGCTGTTGATTTTTTTTATAAAAGGAAAATAACTCTTACTTCTGATTCTGACTGAATGAATGGTTTCATATTCATTGACTACAGATGTTAGGCTATATACAAAGCGTTTAAAGAGAAACAATTCCATCACTCTAAAAACTGAAAATTTAACAAAGTAATTCAAATGGCACATAACACATTTTATGTAGCTGTTCATGACTTGAGATGTTTATATATATGCTATATTAAGGAGAGTTTCTAAACGTCAAAAGCTATCCCATAACACTTACAGACAGAATTGTATTGTTTTATTTAATAAGGGGATTTTCTAATTATAAGAGCCTTTGTAAAATGCAGAAAGGTACAGAAAAGACAGTTACTTTAGAGATATCGCTTATCAGCTAATATTAACTATATTTCTTTTCAGTCTTTTTTTTCTATGCATTTATCTATATCTTTTTATAAATGGAAATCATACTGCATATCATAACTTTATAACTGTCTTCTCTACTTAATATGCTTCCCTGGTGGCTCAGACAATAAAGAATCCGCCTACAGTGTGAGACCTGGGTTCAATCCCTGGGTTGGGAAGATCCCCTGGAGGAAAGCATGGCTACCCACTCCAGTATTCTTGCCTGGAGAATCCCCACGGACAGAGGAGCCTGGCGGGCTACAGTTCATGGGGTCACAAAGAGTGGGACATGACTAAGCACAGCACCCAATATGTCAATATCTCATGAGAACTTTCCATGTCATGAAATAGTTTTATTTTTCCATTTTTAGTGACTGCATAATATCCTGTTAAGCTTTTTTCCAGTTTAGCAGAGATATAATTGACATATATCATTGTATTAACCAAGGTGTGCATGATTGGTACATGTGATACCTGTGAAATGATTACTACAGTAAGTTAGATTAACATCAGTCACTTCACATAGTTCCATTTTTTTTTTCTTATCATGGGTACATGTGATACCTGTGAAATGATTACTACAGTAAGTTTGATTAACATCAGTCACTTCACATAGTTCCATTTTTTTTTTCTTATCATGGGTACATGTGATACCTGTGAAATGATTACTACAGTAAGTTTGATTAACATCAGTCACTTCACATAGTTCCATTTTTTTTTTCTTATCATGGGTACATGTGATACCTGTGAAATGATTACTACAGTAAGTTTGATTAACATCAGTCACTTCACATAGTTCCATTTTTTTTTTCTTATCATGGGTACATGTGATACCTGTGAAATGATTACTACAGTAAGTTTGATTAACATCAGTCACTTCACATAGTTCCAATTTTTTGTCTTGTCATGAGAACTTTTAAGATCTACTCTCTTCAGCAACTTTCGCATATACAGAGTACAGTGCTGTTAACTGTAAGCACCACGCTATATTTTACATCCCCAGCACTTATTTACCTTACAACTGTAAGTTTTTACCCTTTGACCACCTTCCTCTAGTTTTCCTGCTTCTCACCTCTGGCAACCACCATCAATCTGTTCTCTGTAGCTATGAGTTCATTTTTTGGTTTGTTTTCTCTTTTTTTAGGCTCAACATATACGTGAAATAATACAGTGTTTGTCTTTCTCTGTCTGACTTACTGCGCTCAGTATAATGCCATCAGGGACCACCCATGTTGTCAGAAATGGCAGGATTTTCTTTTTATGGCTGAATGATGTTTGTGTGTGTGTGTGTGTGTGTGTGTGAGTGAGACAAAGAACACTGACATTCTTTATCCATTCATTTGTCAGTGGACACTTAGGTTGTTTCTGTGTCTTAGCTATTAGAAGTAATTTTGCAATAAACAAGGGGATGCAGATATCTTTTCAAGATAGTGATTTCATTTCCTTTGGATATATACCGAGAAGGGGATTTACTGGGCCGTAGGGTGAGTTCTATTTTTAATTTTTAGAGAAACCTCTATACTGTTTTCCATAATGGCTGCTCAAAATGACAATCCCCTGAGAAGTGCACATGGGTTTCTTTTTCTCCACATCATTGCCTGTACTTGTATCTCTTGTCTTTTGGTGATAGTCATTCTCACAGGTAAAAGGTGACAGGTCATTGTGGATTTGATTTGCCATTTCCCTGTTGGTTAGTGATGTTGAGCTCCTTTTATATAGCTGTTGGCCATTTGGATGTCTACTTTGGAAAAAATATCTATTCAGTTCCTATACCCATTTTTAAATCATCTCTTTTTTTTTTTTTTTTTTGCCATGGAGCTGTTACCAGTTCTTTATATATTCTGGATATTGATTCCAAGTTATATGGATGTTTAACAGTTCTATTAAGGCAGGATATTTGGGTTGTTTCTAATTTTTTTGCTCGTGTAAGTAGGTACACAGTTATCATCTTTTTAAGTAACTGTGCTTAAGTTTCTGGTGTTTTATTGAAATGGAAGAATTATTTTATCAAACTCCAAGCATTTTAAAGCTCATGTTATAGCATGTCCAGTTGCCTTCCAGAGAGGCTGTACCTGTTTGCTCTCCCACCATCAGGCCAATTATTTTTAAGGGAACACTATCAACCCATTGTCTTTCTTCATTTATATCATTTTTAATTTACAGAGAGAGTATTAAATAAGAGGCATTGTAGTTATAAGAAGCATGAAAAAGTCTTTAGGGAGAGAGGAAATTACTGAAATAAACCAGTATTGAGGGGAAGGGCTGCTGGATAAAAGAAGGCTTTGTTATTTACATTTCCAGATGTGAAAGCTTGGGGGCAGTGGTCAGAACGTGGGGAGTAGGGAAAAGCTAACTGCCCAATTCTGGGACCTCTGGAACAAACAACCTCTGAGGTCCCCTTCCACCCCACATTTCAGTATTGTCTCTAGATAGATAGGAAGACAGTAGGAATGAGTTGTTCTCCAGTTTTCTCAAAGGACAGCAGACTTTGGAGCTCATTCATCTTAACTCTATTTTCTGCCTGAAATTAACCTCCCAACCCTGTCTTCAAACTTCTGCTGATTCACCTTTTCAGAGACAGGCAGACTCTACTGGATTCAACTCCTCTGAAGGGTCTCTGCCCTGAACTATAGGATCAGTTCAGTTCAGTTGCTCAGTCATGTCCAACTCTTTGCGACCCCATGGACTGCAGCACGCCAGGCCTCCCTGTCCACCACCAGCTCCTGAAGTTTACTCAGACTCATGAACTGTAGGTTGCTGCTGCTGCTGCTAAGTCACTTCAGTCATGTCTGACTCTGTGTGACCCCATAGACGGCAGCCCACCAGGCTCCCCCGTCCCTGGGATTCTCCAGGCAAGAACACTGGAGTGGGTTGCCATTTCCTTCTCCAATGCGTGAAAGTGAAAAGTGAAAGTGAAGTCGCTCAGTCCTATCCGACTCTGATCGACCCCATGGACTGCAGCCTACCAGGCTCCTCCGTCCATGGGATTTTCCAGGCAAGAGTACTGGAGTGGGGTGCCATTGCCTTCTCCGGAACTGTAGGATACATCTTACCAAATTCCTGTCGGAATGAGACTTTACCCTCTGGGGCTTGGTAAAAGGGAGGCCTGGGATTGATTCTTTGCCAGCCCTTGAGCATTTCACAAGCTTAGCAAGAGCAGCTTCCCCGAGAATCAGTGATAAGATTGTAAGGAGAGCAAGTCTCAGAGTGTTGCATTTGTTTTCCATCAGACAGGGACAGCACTTAATGTGCAGAGATTAGTTGCCAGTGTTGGGGGGATGGGGTGGGGAGAAAAGAACAAATGAGGCCAGAAAAATAAAAAGCAACCAAAGGAATAAAAAATCCTTTTAATAAGCTTATGTCATGAGTTCTTTAATGTAGCAAGTCTCTTTCAGGTGGCCTTCATTTGAACCCCTTAAAGTTTCTGATTTTTGACTGGAACTGGAGAGATCAGAAGTTGAGAAGGATGATGGACATTCCCGAGGTACCGTGTAACCAGAAATCCAGCACTGCCCTTTAATCTTTTTTTTTTCAATTTGAACTTGAGTTCAAACACAGCAATAAAGTCTTTGACATGAGGAGCCAGCACATTCTGGCCTTTGAAATGATTTCTTTTAACTCTGAAGTAACTACAATTATAGACGCCATCTCACCCCTTACACATAACTGTATCCTTTCCATGTGTTTTATAGGAATCAGCTTTGTTTCTTCATTAAATGCCCAATGGCCTCTGTCCCCCTGGGGTCCACTCTATACTGTACCTTTGGGAAACAGGAAGGTCTGGAGGACTTGGCATATTTCCCTGTGCCTTGTTTTAGAGATACGATCATCTTTGCCTTTTTGTCCTTAGAAGTGCATTTGGACGTGAGGGGCACAAACTTGCCTCATTGCTTGCATCTCCACATACCCAAAAACCTGCTTACTTAATGAGCGATTTACGTTTTGAGGAGTGGGGAAATTTTTTTGATGTCTCAGTGAATTAAAACTGATTGAATACCTTTGTGGGACCAGCATTAGCTGATTATATATTTATGAAAGTCATCCATTATCATCATAATGTGACAATTGACTTGATACCCACCATGTTATGGGGATAATCTTTCAATCTAGCCTGATGCTTAGAAGTAGCTGTTGAAAAAAATAAATAAAAAAAAAGAAGAAGAAGAAGTAGCTGTTGGAGAGAATAGGGTTGTGCAGTAATAAACATGGCTGCCAGTCACCAACCAGGAATAAATCATGACAGTGACTATCAAAGAAGCTTGTAATCCAAATATGCTGAATTAATTTGCTGTATAAAACTATATCCTCAGAATAACCAAACCTGATTTTAATTGATTAGTGAGTTAGGCTAAAAACCATTGTCTGAGTTTCCTACACACACATACATATACACACACACAGAGTCTCCTGAACTGACTGGTTTCTTAAAACCAGTTGAACCAACTTAATGTCACCCACATGAGGGCATATTTGATGATTTTGCTTATAATGTTAAATCTGAGTAAGCCACCACTAGTTTTCCAATTATAATAATGAGGAAGAAATAGTATTCACAAAAACCCTTTTAACCCAGACTTATTTTTATTGTGATGATGTCATTATTAGTAGTTACCGGTATTACAATACTGTGTATAGTCTAGACATACTTTGGATATCTTGAACCACCATTGGGTAAGATTTTTCCTATGAGATTTTATTTTGAAGGGCTACAAACAAGAGGACATCTACATGAAACTGATGTCTTACATAGTTCCTCTTCCTTTACTTATGTAAATATTTCAAATCTGAATAAAATGTGGTTTTGCTCTTCCTGATTCTGGCCATAACAGCTGCATAAATACCAGGGAATCCAGATAGTTGAATTTATTCACCAAATCCATCCTCTCTTGATCTTAAAACTTTTTTTTTCTTCTTTTTTTCTCCCTTAGATAAGAAAGGAAGTTTTTGAACTTCTGGAAATGGGAGTGCTAAGTCTGTGCAAGACAGAATCTTTGAAGCTGGGCCTTTTCTAAATCTGGATCCTAGTGAAAAGTCCTGTTTTCCTGGTGGGATTTGTATGGCTCTGGCCCATTGCAAGCACTTGGTAAATACCAGCTATTGTTTATTAAGTTGACTGTGTCACCAGATGGATCACTAGGAATCTTAGGTGGGGATTCTTTAACAAAATGAATGTGCCCTTTGCCAAATCCCTTGTGTAATAAAGCATCGCTAGCTTGTGTGTGATTTTTGTTAAGGAGACTGAGTTTTTCTTTCACCAGCTGGCCTCTGATGTGACTATACAGGAGACAGTATGACCAAATCACAGGTCTATTTGCCCGACGCACAGTGAGGCCAAACAATACTAAAACACGGAAGTTTGGAACAGATCAAGGTTTATTACAGGTTCATACAAGGAGATGGGTAGCTCATCCCTTAAGAACCCCAAAATTACTGAAAGCTTTTAGCAAAGCCCTTTTCTAGGAAAGGTGAGGGAAGAGTGTGTTTAGTTGTTGCACATTTCTTGGTGTCAGATCTTTTGTTCTTGAGGTCAGGTCATGATTAGGAAACGATGTTCCTGTAAATCTCTACCAAACAAGTGTTATTCTCTGTTCTGACAAGGAAGGGCAAGGTCCCAAGGAATAGCTATCATCCTTCAGGGTCTTGGTCCTAGCTAAGAGGAGGTAGATCTTAGTTGGCAGCTTCCTCAGAGCCATGTTCCCACACCCTGGCCAGCCGTCATTGCTGAGGGAGCCAGACACCTGACCCAGCTGGCCCTCAGGCTCCTCAGGCCATCCAAACAAGGGGTGGGGGGCATGGTGGGTGGAACCAGGTTCCTCAGACTGCGACCCAGGCAGAAGGCCACTGCTATCAGGTAACAGAGACAGGGGTAGGGGAGAGGTTCACCACAGCCTCAAGACCAGTGAGTGGCCCTGGTGAGGGCTCTGGAGTCCTGCTGGACACAGCCCCCAGGCTGCCCACTGGCCCAGGGCTAGCTGAACTGGGGGGCCTCCCAGGGAAGGCCTGAATTTGCCTCTTACCTCACTCTATACCTGACGACCACCACACCACTGTTGGCTTAATCGCTTCCCTAATGGACCCTCATTGACAGTTTGTTACCTGTGGGCAGGGCCCCCTGCAGTGCTGACCAGTAGCTGAGCAGGACCTGTTGCCTGGTAACAGGGTGCGGAGTAATGATGCACAGCAATGGCTACCTGCTAAGGGCTGCGCTCTCTTAAAAGGGAAGGAGCATCTGGGCAGGCTCAGGCAAGCCCCTTCCCTCTCTGAGCCTCAGTTTCATTAGCTGTGAAATGGAAATACCACCTTGCAGGATTGCTGAGTACTTCATGAGATGGTACATGTGGAACAGACTTATCAACTGCAATGCCTAGTCCCAGTGTGAAGGGTGTAGTGGTGGAAAGAGTACATGTGGCAATTTATAAACTAATAAAAGACAACAGTATAACTACAACTACCTTATGCATCTGTTTAACTCTTTGTTTTGAGATAATTTCATAGTTACAGAAAAAAATAGCATAGAGAATTCCCATATTCCCTTCCTCCAGCATCCCACCATGTTAACATCTTGTATAATCATAATAAAGTTATCAAAACTAAGAAATCAACATGGGTACAATTTAACTAACTAAACTACAGACTTCATTTGGATTTTTACCAGTTTTCCCACTGATGTCCTTTTTCTATTCCAAGATCCAGTCAAGGATCCCACATTGCATATAGTTGTCATTGCTTAGAAAATATATTTAGAAAAATATGTATAGTCTGTCACATTTAATCATTAAAATAATTCTGGAGGAAATGTCTTATATTTTATAGATGATGAAACCGAATCTCAGAAAGGATACACATTAGTTTAAGTAGCAGAACCAGAAGGCAAACCCACATCTCCCATACTCATTTAAAGACACCATGGTTATCTGTTTGGAGAGTCAGGTATATACAACAAATGAGAAAATAAAGCAAACAGATGCCACTAGTGCATTCCACATTCAAATGCTGTGAAATTTTAAATAAGCCTCGCAGCATGGCAAATCACACTCCAACAAATCCCCTGCTTCCTCACACCAGCCGCCTGCTGCTCATGCACCTCTGTGGGCTAGAAGCCACACACACAGGAATCCCAAGGCTAAGGGAGCAAGTTCCATTCTGCGGGACCTCGGATCAAACTCAAAAAGTTAGAGGAAAAAGAAAGAAAGCCTCCACAGAATGAAAATTCACTCAAGCTATATATAGCTCAGTGTAACCCTTGTGGGGCTGACCCTCCCCCAAGTAAGAGAGAATTCCGCCTTCCAACTGAAGCATCACCTCTTCCTGCCTGATGACCTTCAAACTGACACTGCCCGTTCCTGGTTCTTCAGCAGCTTTTGGCCTTCAAACTCAGACTTGAGGAACATCAGCTCTGCAGATTTTGGACTTGTCAACCTCCTCTGTAGTCCTGTGAGCCAATTCGTTGTGATTAGAATTTCTCTGGAAATCCTAATATACTCCTGTGAAGCACCTTTTAGTTTGGGATTTTGGTTAGATTGGTTTTGTCACTTTATAAAAAGTGTAACAAATACTGTTCTTGATTTGTTATTGTAATGACCCCTCTGGTAGACGTTACCTGTTTACTATAATCTCACCCAGTGTTGAAACAAGTACCTAGATTGCAAACATATCTGATATTTTATAGGCTAACTGTGAACACTTTATCTAATCTCACAGACTGTTACTGAACTAAGGTTCTTGACCACATTTACTTATTAAAACAAATAGTAGGTGTGAACTAGAAGTGTTCACTACCGTCTTCTCACACAAATCTGTCTGATACCAACAGCCATACTTGTCACTACCCTCTAGCCCGATTCAAATGGCTTGCTGAAAAGTTCCCATTGGTATTCTGTTTTTTCCAGTCTTGCAAGGGGAAACTTTGACTCTGAATTGGAAACATCCCAGTGTAAGTAGTTACATTTGTTCTGTATTCTTTTAAACTAGGTAGATTTGCCAAAGTCATTGTCTTCTTTAATATAAAAAGAGTCCAGCATGGCTTCTCTGCCTAATGTTAATAAAAAAGATTAGAAACTCACACGCTGCCTAATTTTTTTTAAATCCTAATTCTACCTTTTAAATGCATCTTGAAGAAGTAATTATTAATAGCCTAATGAAAATAATGTTAGTAGATTTCTAATATGTGAAAAAGCAAAACCAAACCAAGCAATGATACCATATTACAATATTGAACACTTAAAGGATTATTTTCCTCTTGCTTTCTCTTACCTCATCTGGGCTCCATCAAAGCAGGTGCTTGGAGAAAGGCTAGGAAGAGATGTTTTTCATCCACACCTTCTTATCAGAGTCTTTCTTATATATGAGAGAGTTGGAAACTACTGAGATTAGACATCTGTGTTTTGCAATTCCTGTTTCTTCCTCCCTCATTATCACAAATAGCAAAGTTAGCTATAACCTGGGAAAAAGTTAGCATTTTCCCAACTTAGTTTATATTCATGTTAATGGACAGCCACATTTGTTGACTGCACTCACTTCTATTTTTTGTATTAATCCCCAAGAATTTGGGCAAGTTCTTAAAGATAAATCCATTTTCCCCTTTCAGGAAAGGCTTGCCTTGAATTAGTCACCACATCCCAGAAATAGCCTGCTGTAACTGCTTCCCAGTGTCACCAGATGTTGGTTTATACAGACCTGCTGGGGACTATTCCTCCTAGGCATGGCACTTAGCACAACAAGGTTTTTGAACCTAAGAAAAATGTACGAACCCGTGGCTGATTGAAGGGAGCTGTGCTCTTACTGAACAGCAGTTCTGGTTAAGGAATAATTCTAGGAAGCAGAGATACTTTGCCACCACAAAGGAAGAGTTACATAATTCTTAACATTAAGTGGTATTACTCTGAGCAGTAATGTCATAAATGTCTGAGAAGTATATGTGGGTCACCTGCAGGACCAGAATGAAGAGGAAATGCCAGGACTACGAGTCCAGACTGCCAGACAACACTGCGGTGAAGCAGCAACAGTTGCCCGCCTTCCGGCTCCAGCTGACAGCCAGTGAAATCCTCTCTGGCTTTTTTGCCATAGGGCTATTCTGCCTTGGCATGGGCATCATCCTTCTGTTGTCTGCAAAGAGCATCAAGGAAGTAGAGGTTTGTCCCATCTTACATTTTAATGCATTCTAAGAATTTTAGCTTTGAGACTGTAAAGAATGGTCAGTTTGAGAGCTCAGCCCCACCACAGGGAACTAGATGAGACTGGAGCATCCCTTTTGCAGATGGTGATAGAGCCTCTCTGTGCTTTATTCATCCCTCCTCCCTCTTGAGGACAGACACTCTCAACCTGGTCAGTTCAGTCATCCTTGTTTATAGGGACCTGCCAGACGCCTGTGAATCATAATGATAAAAAGAGTGAAGAGCCAAAGATACAGGTCTTCAAATTTGTGCCACTTTCAAGCATTTGCCTTTGCCTTTGCAAATAAACTCCCTCAGATCATTGTCTTAATCCAGGAAAAAGAACACAAATCTTTCTGGCCTCTAAAGGATTCTTACTAAAATAAATCAGGTTCTACTCAGAGTGAGAAAAGCTGAAGCTAAGCTGTGACCCCCTCAGTCATTAGCCTTTTGCCAATTTGACTAACAAGCCATTGGAGAATGAGAAGCCCAGAAGCTGGTCTGGGCAGGGGAGCTCAGATCTGGCCTGATGCCTTGCCCACATTTGGTTTAATAAATTAAGTAAATGCTTCATGCCAATCAGCTCTGAGCAGATTACCAAGACCATATGACCTCTATTCGGAAGGCAGCTGTGGAGAGCTCATCTAGTCCCTCTCCCCATAGGCTAGTGGCAAAATTGCCATGGAGGCCAAGTCTGGCAACACTGATTTAACGTTCATGAGTATATGAACATGCTCAGAGTTCTTTTGGGTGTGCAGGTGAGTAAACTCCAAGTAAGAGTCAATTTCTGCCTTCAGTGAGCTAATGATAGAGTAAGCAAGACAGTGGGTGCCAAGAACAGAGAGCTCAGCTGCGGCTGGCTTGTTTGCTGTATCCACAACCTTTTTCTTGCATGTTCCCAGTGCATAGCAGGCACTCACTTATTGAAAGAACGGATTTGGGCAAACAGTGGGACTTCAAAGAAGAAAAATATTTCAGGTCCCATTCCTCCCACCAACACATCCTGCTGTGTTGCCTTTCCCCTGAAATGTTCTGCTCTCCGCTCCCACTCCTGGCAGCTTGGCTTCCCAGTGGCCCTAAGTCCTCTTGAGTCCTCCAGTATGATCATGTAAACCGCCAGGCCCTACCATGTGGCAGAGGCCAAAATGGCAGGAGGAAAATAAGCTTGCCGTGTTGAAGGCAATTGCAAAGTAATTGGTTACAAGGCTGATATTCATTTCCACAGAGCTCATCCTGTTTACTTTTCCATTTTATTCTTCACCAACCCCTTTCTTTCTCATTCTCCCCCTCCTCTTCCCATGTCCTTCCAGCTTCCTCCCTTCTGAGCACCCATCCCCACCCACTATGAAGTGCAGCCTCCATCACAAGGCAGCCATTGCTGAATGATGTCACCTTATATGTGAGAGGAGAACCTCACCCCATGGTTGGCAAGGCCACTCTGCAAGCAAGTTTCAACAGAATGGTTTAATCATGATTTTAAGAGGATTTTTCAATCAGCTGTTCTTTTAAGCCACTTCAGCTAGGACTGTTTCTAAACATTTTGTTTTTATACAGAAAAACCAGAAGCCACCCATGGAGTGTGATCGTCTATTGCACATGAAAGTGTTTCATTATAAGGAGTGATGAGATGAAGCATGTATCTCAGGCCAGTGTTGTCAACACACACTTAGTAGAAGAGTTCTGAGCTGGTTTTTCTCTTCTCAGTCAGCCCTGAGGCACAACAAGAAAGTGCCCTTTTTGCAATTCACTTTAAGCAAGAATGATAATTCCCGCCTCTCCAAAATTCTATGAGGAGCAGGCTATGATCTTTGCTGTCATTTTAGAGCTACACGCTTACAGAAGCACTCATGCAGCAAAGTAGATTAAACACGTTGATTTTTGATATGTTTTCCTCACAAAATTTTTAGAGCTAGAAGCACATTGGATGTCATCTACTCAAAAATTTATTCATCAACAAAGACACTTTTTCTGTTTTGGCATTATAGAACTCTCACAAGAATCCATGAAGTACAATGTACACTACTACAGTGAGCTCACACATCAATTCATTGCTAGTCAAAATGATGCTGGTGAACAAAATGTGGGCCCTGGAGGTTAAGTATTGAACTCAATATCAGAGACTGGATGGGCACAGTTCCGTGCGCTAGCTCTCAATTAGATACAGCCCTGTTCTTTATTGCTTGTAAAAAATTAGAATGCAGTTTCACAAACAGAAAAGGGGTCAGTATTTTTAAAAATAATAGTGTAAGTTTTTCTGCATACTTAAAGAATGATTTAAGTAAGTATAAGCAACTGAGTACAATCAAGTAGCCTTTTGGCTAATCTTTAATTTAGTATTCACACTTCACCCCTTTGCCTCCAAACACCCAGTGGCTTTGCAAGTATTTAAAGTTCCTTCTTTCTTATTAGTCTTCTCTCCCAAAGAATCTAAAATCTGATTGGTAATTTACTGGGAAGAAAGCCAATCCCTGTTCCTCTCCGGTCCCCAGACTCTTCTAATTACTCCTCAGCACGGGTGAGGGAAAAGCAGAAGCTGCCAGCAGCACCCACACCACCCCCGGGTGCCCAAGATGAGTGTTCCCTGGAGCAGAAGGGAAATGCGTGGCCCCATGGCCTCTCTCTGAGCCTCCTTTCCCAACTCTCCTTCCAACTCCATCTTCACGTCACTGAGTGGAGCCAGAGCTCACAGGATTTGCCCACGTGGGACACACTACCCTTTTTTTTAGAGTCCACTTATTCCATTTTGCACAGAATTTAACTTTTACAGAACGTAACAACAATTTTTAAAACAATTGTTTCACATAACTCTACATTTCTGAAACACTTCTTTTTCTATGTTTGGTCATTTTCAATAACTTCCTCAAGACATCATGCAGAAGAATTCACTAGTATAAGAATTTTCCATATGATAACATGGAAAAGCAGTGGAGTGACTTCCCCATAAAGCTGATTAGACCTGGGCCATGGGCCCAGTTCTCCTGAGTCACTGGCTAATACTTTCCTAATGGTGACTTCTTACGATGGAGGTGTAAGCCTTCATCACAACAGGCTAAACATGCAGTAGAAACCCTGAACTCCAGTATATGGCAGAATACTGCCGGGAGCCAAAATGAAAGGGGGCCCACTCCTCCTGCACATCCAGGGAGCTGCCCTTGGTTCACGTCCCAGACAGCGTGCCCTCGACCCTGCGAGCCTGGTGACTTGAGTAGACAGGATTTTAAGGTGTGTACTCACATCCCTTTTTAATTAAGAATCATTCTTTTCCCTGTCTGACAGATTAATTATACAGAAAAATGTGCAACTTGTGCAAAACTGCGGGAAGAGGCCACTAATTTTGACAAAGAATGCAACTGCTCTATTTCCTTTTACCTTCCACAGAAAATGGAGGTGAGATTCAGGAGCCTTCATTTGGCTCTATGCTGTTCTGTTCCTAATTAACACATGGCAGTGAGTTTGTGATCTCCACCAAATGCTTTCCAAAGTTGAAAATACAAAAAAGTAAAGCAGGGTGGGAATGGCAGCGGGTCTTATCAAGTATTGAGTTTGTGTGCAACTCTCTTCCCTACCCATTTTTTCTCCCCTTGGAATTTTCATTCTTCTCCTTTGTGTCTAAATTTCCAGATTCTTTACTTACTCAACTTTGTAACATAATTCTTAACATCAGTCAAACAGATTGTATGGCAAGTGTCAGCACAGGAGGAGACCATAGAAATCTCTGAATCTGGCCATTCGTTTTATAGTGAGAAAATTAATGGGTTGAGAGGTTAAGTGACTTGGCCAAGGTCACACACTGAGTTAGTGTCAAGGGTCACACACCTGGTGGGACTCTCCTTGGGCCCCTCTCCAAGTCGTTCTTTGCATGCAGTTGGCTAATCCCTAAGGCGACTCTTGCCTGGCTGTCAGACACTGTGAGAAATGCCGAAGAAATATTAAGAGCTGTCCCTGCTCTTGCGCTGATTAAAGTCTCGTGTTAGTCCAGGTCCTCCTGAGAACCAGATGCCAGGACAGGATTAGACACGCCAGAGATGTACCGAGGGAACTGCCTGCCTTGGAAAATATGGAGAAGGCTGGGAGAGCTGTCGAACCACAGCACAGCTCCCACCCCTCGGGGAAGGAGCAGGAAGGGGAGAAGGAAGGCTGGAGGGACAGAGGAAGAGAAGGGTAGAGAGACAGGGTGAATAGGAGGGAGGAGGGAAGGAAGGTGTCAGATGCAGTGTATGCTTCTGAAAGTTTCAGCAAGGCCAACGGAGAGTCCTTGCCTCAGGATCACTATTGCTGAGCCACTGGCTGGGACCAGCCATGGGAAGTATGACCTCAGTGCAAACACAGGATGACCTCAGAGCACGGGCACCGCGTGGTCCCTTGATTCCACTTCCTGCAGTTAGGAGATCAAGAGGCTCCTTTTCAGGGCCTCCACAGTCTTTCTAGGTGGCAAAGATACGATCAAATGAAAATGTGTTTCCTTCAACTTTTCAAAGATCCTGCCCCTTGTGTCCACACCTCTCCCCTGACAGTGCCGTCCTCCATAAACTGCCTCATTCCCTCTTCTTCCCCTGCTGAGAGATTCTGCGTGGGAGTCTTCCCTTGTGGGCAGGACTTCTCTTGAGTTAATCACTGACCATCCCATCCTCAAGGCCCTGCTTCCTTCCCAAACCAGACTTGGCATCATCTCCTGAGAAAATCCTCCTTACTTCTGGGAAAGACTCCTTTATTTCTGGGAAAGATCTCATCACCAAGACTCAAAATTCTCTTCCTTAACTCCACCCTGCCTGCCCCTTTCTCATCCACACCTCTGATGTGTAAGCATTGTTCTATATTCCGTGTCTCTCGCAACCACTTTGTCCCTCCAGTTTCTTGGCATCACCCTAGTTCAGGCCCTCCTGGTCTTTTGCCACAGCAGCCTTAACTGCACTTCTAGCCTTTGGCTTCTCCTATTTGTCTCCCATTGTTATTTGCAGAAACGGTAGATCACGCCCTGCACCCCCTCAAAATGTGCACTCTTTCAGATTGCTTTTCGACACCTGAGGACCAACTACCTTTTCATCTTTATCTCTGCAAGAGACCTTGTACTCCTGCCAAACTGACCAGTTTGCTTTGCCACGATACAACTCTCTATGTTCTTGCTGTTCTTTTGCCTAGAAAGTCTCTCCTCTCACTTGCACTTGTAAGATCTCACTAGTTTTGAGCCCCTAATATCACCCCCAGTATTCCCTGAGCCTCCTTTTCACTCATGCCTCCAGCAAGAATTTGCCCACATTTGTGTTCTGGGAGCGCTGTTTCCTCTCCTCTGATGGACTTACAGTCACCCGTGTAATATCCTGTACTCCCTTCCACTATTCACAGGAACCTCCCTGAGGACAGGGACCGTGCTTGACATGCCACACCACAACTGCACACCCGCTCATCTCTGCACTGCATACTCCGCCTTCCCGCTTGCAGCCACAGGTGAACCACCCATGCTCCCATCTGAAGGCTCACCTCTCCACTTGTGTGGTAGATGCCAGTCTTTCTTGCCTTTATAAGGATTTAACTCAGCAGTTCTCACTTCTCATACATCATCAACTTTCCTGTCTACGGGATAATTCCCACCAGCACTCAGACACATTGTTTCACCTATCTTAAAAAAAACAAATATTTACTTTGCTTATTTGGCTGTGCAGGATCTTAGTTGCAGCATGTGAACTCTTAGCTGTGGCATGTGGGATCTAGTTCCCTAGCCAGGGAGCAAACCCAGGCCCCCTGAATTGGGAGCACAGAGTCTTAGCCACTGGACCACCAGGGAAGTCCCTCACCTATCTTTATCTCTTCTATTCTCCCAAATTTCCCAGCCTGCTATCTGCCCATTTCTTTCCTCAGATTAGCAGGAAAAGTCGCCAGAGGAGTCATCTGTCGTGGCTACTTCTAATTCCTCTCATTCTCTCACTCAGTGAAACTGCAGAGTTACCTGTGACTTCCTCCTGGACAAATCCAGGGCTCAGTCCTCGGGGCCTTGTCACCCACTGCACACAGGTGGTCACTCCCTCTTCCTTGACACATCTGCTTCTCTCAGAGATCTTACTCCCTTGGTTTTCCTACTTCCGCTCTGACTGCCCTTCTTTGGTTCCTTTGCTGTTCTCTTGTTTCCCCTGGACCCTTTCTGTGGAGAGCTTCGGGGCTCTAGTCTTGGTCTTTAGACTTCTCTTCTCTGTCTGCACTCACTTGCTAGGAAACAGCATCTACCACCTAGATTTAAACACTCTCTATCACCAACGCTCTCTTTTCTTTCCCTATCCCAATCATCTCTTCCAATATCCACACTTGTATTTCCAGCTGCCTTCCTGGTGTCAACATTCAACTGTCTAATAGCTATCTGAAGCTTAATGTTTCTAAAACTGAATGAATATCCACTTTTTCCCCTTACCTATTCCATGCCCTCCCCCCAAAAAATACACCATTCCAACCTACAGACTTCTCAATCTCGGTTGGTAACAACTCTGTCCTTCTGATGCTCAGGCTTAAAGCCCAGGGTCATTCTTGACTACTTTCTTTCTCTCCAGCTCACCTCCAATCCATCCTCTGGGCTCTACCTTTGGAATATATCCAGAATCTGCTTACCTCTACCCACCTCTGCTGCTGCTCTCAGCTCCACACCCACCTCTCACCTGGATTTCTGCAACAGCTTCCTACCAGATCTCCCCGTTATATCCAAATCTTGAATAACAGCCAGACTGAACTTTTTAAACCGTTGAGTCCCATCATGTTATTCCTCTGCTCAAAAAGCCCTGCAATGGCTTCTCTTTCCACTCCATGAAAAACCGCAAGTCCTTCCAAGGCCTTACATGATCTGACTACTTATTTCCTCTCTAACCTCCTCTCTCCATTCTCTTCCTTACCCACTCTCTGACCACAGTGGGCTCTTTGTTCCACAGACAAGTCAGGCATTCTCTTCGTCCACATGCCTGGCATCCCCTCGGCTAACACCCCTGCTGCCTTCAGGTCCTGCTTGGCTCAGTTATCAGCTAACCATCCAATTTCATACTGCTGCCTGCCTACTCACCCTGCCCCTGCACTCCTGATTCATATTGCTGCTGCTGCTGCTAAGTCGCTTCAGTCGTGATTCATATTACCTTGCTGTAATTTCCATTTTTTCCACAATGCTTATCACCTTCAAACTTACCATGTAAATGAACAGATTATTATACGTATTGTTTATTGTCTGTCTTTCACCTACAACTGGTCTCCCCAGGTGGTGCTAGAGGTAAAGAACCCACCTGCCAATGCAGGAGACATTGGGTTCAACTCTTGGGTCAGGAAGATCCCCTGGAGGAGGGCATGGCAACCCACTCCAGAGGAGTGGGCTCCTCCCACAGAGGACCCTGGTGGGCTGTGGTGCATAGGGTTGCAGAGTTGGACACAACTGAGCAACTTAGCATGCGTGCTCACCTGTAACTATGTCTGGCAGCCTGTAGTTTCTCAGTTAATGGTTTTGGGTGAACATAAGAACCTTTGCTTCCTCCACAGTGCATAGCACAATATACACGGTAGGCGCTGAAATGTTAATGAATGGAAAAAAGATAAAGTGCTTAATGTTATGGCTTTATGCTCGAGGAAGCTTTGATTCTATGTGTCCCTTTCCCCCTTGATCCCAGATGAAATCATGTTGGCATCAGTAATAGTATGAGTACAACTATATCTTTAATCATTTTTTGAGTAATTCAGATGGAAATTGTATGGAAATTACTGAATCACTGGTCACATGTACCATGACCTTTATTTTCAGCCTGCCCTGGGTTCCAGCTCCCATCTTTCATACTCATCCTCTTAAAGGTCCTTAGGGTGAGGCCAAATTTGCATAGCATAAGAGAATCAGTACTTGGGTTGTAAGTGATGTGTATATAAAGTCCATGGGGAAGTTTTATATCTGTGTTCTTTTGTTAGAGGTCAAAATGCTAGCTGTCTACAGTTGTGTCCCTTCTTGCCTTCCTCAACTCACCATGCTACCACCACCCAAAAGTAAAGTTAGCACTGCCTTTTTTTTTTTCATTCTTAAAACATTAGACATTTATTCTCTCATAATTCTAGAAATCAGAAATCTGAAATCAAGGTGTCAGCAGGATTGGTTTCTTCTTAGGGGCTCAGTGTGCTTTTTTGAAGGAAAAAATCCAAACGATAAAGCCTTAAAAGGCTTCAGCTTCCCATCTGTCTGTGTCCTTTGAAATCCTAAAGGCAAATAAGTGTTCGCAGCTGCTGACCATTCCTTTCAGACAGAGTCTTTCTCGTAAAAATCTAACCAAACCGTTCAGGGCAACCGCAGGGCCTTCGCCTCGCCAGGTCACACACATCACACACACTAGACAACAGATCCAATCCTGCACTGAGGAAAAGAAACACCACACAGTGCATTCGCCTCCGGGACTAATCAGAAAGATGCAGTCAAGGAGGCCTTGTAAAGTCTTGGACAAAGGCTCACTGAAACAAGTTTATGAAAAACACTCCTGTCTCTAAAGTGTGAGTGTTCACTATCTATTTTGTCCTGTTTATATGAATATATAACCTTAGGTAAGTAGAATTCTCTTCTTAGCTCCCAAGAAAATGTATGGCAAGTTCCATTCCATGGACTTCCTATTTTCTGTAGTTATGGGTCATCAATAGAGGTTACCTCTCTGTGTGAGGAAATGTAATCCATCGTTCCCACTATGCCTGACTTGCTTGCCTTCACATCCATGCTGTCTGTTTATGATGTTGCAACCTGCCTCTTTGTCAGGGCCCAGCATCTCCCCTTCTCAGTGTCCCAGAGACTTTTCTCTTACCAGGGACTAAGCTCTTCAGGCTTTGTGGTTTTCTGTCACTGGCCACACTTCCTATGACCTTTATTTTCAGCCTGCCCTGGGTCCCAGATCCCATCTCCCATACTCATCCTCTTAAAGGTCCTTAGGGCAAGGGCAAATTTGCATAGCATAAGAGAATCAATTGGCTCAGGGAATTGTAAAGGAATACTTTTGTATTTCTAGGACTGAATATAGCACCTAACATTTAGGAGTCACTTAATAAAAACTTAGACCTTCATAGTTTTAGATGCATGCCTTTATTATTTTGGAGATAGGTATTATATTATTTGGGGCTTCCCTGGTGGCTCAGATGGTAAAGACTCTGCCGGCAAAGCAAGAGAACTGGGTTTGACTTCTGGGTCAAGAAGATCCCTTGGAGAAAGGAATGGCTACCCACTCCAGTATTCTTGCCTGGAGAATTCCATAGACAGAGGAGCCTGGAGGGCTATAGTAAGTAGCTACACTAGACAGTTACATTTGCATCATATGTGCTGTTAGTAAAATCAGTACCAAGCCCTCCTAGAGAAGGGCCCTGGTCTGTCACCACAAAGGTAGAAGCATGATGGTAGCCTGTAAAAGGGCAGTCTCGTGGCAGCATCCATGACAAGGCATATCTCTCGTGGCACCAGGACTACTTATTGCTAAGATGAAAATCATCTTTCTTCTAGATTAGTGAACTGTTCCATCTTTTTGTCCATAACAAATGGATCACCATTTCTTGATCAAGTGTTACATCCCATGGGTCTGTGTTAGATCCTAAGATAAAAGGACAACACTGGAGCTGGGTTTATGTCTGTGGACAGTGGGCGCAGCGCTGGAGCTGAGTTTATGGACAGTGGGCACAGCCCTGGAGCCAGGTTTATGTCTGTGGACAGTGGGCACAGCCCTGGAGTCGGGTTTATGTCTCTGGACAATGGGCGCAGCACTGGAGCTGGGTTTATGTCTGTGGACAGTGGGCACAGCCGAGGAGCCGGGTTTGTGGACAGTGGTCACCGTGCTGGAGTTGGGTTTATGTCTGTAGACAGTGGGCACAGTCCTGGAGCTGGGTTTATGGACAGTGGGCACAGCGCTGAAGCTGGGTTTTTGTCTCTGGACAGTGGGCGCAGCACTGGAGCTGGGTTTATGGACAATGGTCACCGTGCTGGAGTTGGGTTTATGTCTGTGGACAGTGGGCACAGCCCTGGAGTCGGGTTTATGTCTCTGGACAATGGGCGCAGCACTGGAGCTGGGTTTATGTCTGTGGACAGTGGGCACAGCCGAGGAGCCGGGTTTGTGGACAGTGGTCACCGTGCTGGAGTTGGGTTTATGTCTGTAGACAGTGGGCACAGCCTTGGAGCTGGGTTTATGGACAGTGGGTGCAGCACTGGAGCCGGGTTTATGGACAGTGGTCACCATGCTGGAGTTGGGTTTATGTCTGTGGACAGTGGGCACAGCCCTGGAGTCGGGTTTATGTCTCTGGACAGTGGGCACAGCCTTGGAGCTGGGTTTATGTCTGTGGACAGTGGGCACAGCCCTGGAAACAGGTTTATGTCTGTGGACAGTGGGCACAGCCCTGGAGCCGGGTTTTTGTCTGTGGACAGTGGGCACAGCCTTGGAGCTGGGTTTATGTCTCTGGACAGTGGGCGCAGCACTGGAGCCGGGTTTATGGACAGTGAGTGCAGCCCTGGAGTCGGCTTTTTGTCTTTGGACAGTGGGCGCATGCACCTAAATATGCTTAGTGGCTCCAGTTTTAAATTATGTTTCATGGATTTGTTTTGAAACTACGTGAACTTGATGCTTACCACAACCCCTAGGCAAAGCATCTTTCTTAGTGTTTGGGGGAAATATTTGAAGAATCAAATTTTATGTTTTGAGAATACAAAGCCTAGTTATAAATTTTTTTTCAAGGCAGGAATGTAGTACCCCTTACATAAACATTAAAAATAAGTTATTTACTCATTTTAATAATTCTGTATATACTATATACTAGGATTTTTCCAACATTGATTTTTAAAAACAATTTCTTGGGTTTCTATTTGAAATAAGGAAACTTTCAGTTCCCAATCAATATTTTTGGTACTACTTATATTTAACAAATCCCATCCATGTGTGTTAATATTTCCATTTATTTTTCTTTCTTCTTATATCTTGATGTTCTCCTCCACAGGGTAATGTTTATCTGTACTATAAATTGTATGGCTTCTATCAGAACCTCTATCGGTATATTCTGTCCAGAAGTAATATCCAGCTGGTGGGTGCAGATGTAAAGGTAGGGCTTTATTAAATTTGGTATGATACTCTTTGTGTGTTTTTTTTTAAACCAGATAGATCTTTCAGTCTAAAAGAGCGTATGGAAAATAAACTCAAAAGCTAAGGTTTTACAAGACAGAAATGCTCCTTTCATTCTTTTGTGAACTGAAGGGGCTGAGTACTCAGGATAACTGCTGTTGAGAATGAGCCCTTTCCCTCCTCAGAACAGGAATGCGAGTCTTCTCCAGTGAGATGGTTATCCTTTCATGTGTCACCCATTTTTTAGTTTAACAACATCTTATATTAAAGCCAGATTCATAGTGGACTGCCCAAGTCTTGGTGATAATGAATGTGTCAGAAGGGCAAATCTTCAAGCACCTTTTCAACCACAATTCAGGATTTGTTTCTGTTAATAACTTGATGGCATACTGGAGCTGCTTCAAACAGTAGAGCGTTTGCTTCTTTGAATGACATATCAAATAGATTTCAGTATTATTTTTGCACACTTGATTTCTGTAGTTTTCTTTAAACTTCCCCGTTTTAGTGGATGGATGCACCAACCATTTTGACAGTAACCTTGAGTGGTTCATCTCCGTCCGGTTCACTCTGTGTCCACCGCTGTCTTTTTTTATAACTGGGGCCTTCAGGCAGCCTAGTTTAAGGACACTGGGCTCTACTTGATTGAATAAAAGCCTTTGGTTTACTGAATATCCTTTCAGACCTAAGATGACAAAACTTGACTCTAGGTAGATGATATTCAACATACTGGCAATAAAAGCTAAAGGAAACCTTTTCTATACTGACACTATATAAAAGGGATAACCAAATGGTTTTTAGCAGCCATTCTTTTTAAAATATATTCTGGTAGGTAGGTGGATTTCCCTGTGGTCTGTCATCCAGCTGTAGACTCAATTTATATAGTTTTTAGAACATATTATACTACAATAAGAAAAACTTCTTAAAATGTATTCCAATGTAGGCTTAGTGTGATATTTAGCACAGCCAGGAAAGTAAAATTTCTTCCTGCAGACATATTCAGTATGCTATGTACTGTTAATGAGGAAAGAAACTACACACATGTGTATACACACATAAATATCTTCAAAACACAAACATTTTCTAGCCTAGGTGAGCCAGAAGCCTGGGAACAACAGGCAGTGGTCCCTAATCTCAGTCTGTGCCAATGGATCAGTGTGGGTTGGTTTATATTGCCAGTGTTTTCACTTGCAGCATTGTTAAGAGTTTACCAAAATCACATATTCCTGTGTCATTTCTCCTCCAGGATGTTAGAAACTGTGCTCCATTCAGAACCTCTGACAATGGGCTCCCCATCGCTCCTTGTGGTGCAATTGCCAACAGCATGTTCAATGGTAGGTGACTTTTTCTGTCTCCAGCATCTTTCCTTTCATAAGTGTGTAAAACCTAATGTCCAGAAGATTACTCCTGCAGCTGAGTGGCAGGTTGCTTTTTTTAATGTTTGTGTACATTATCCACTGATTTATACTTCATTGGCAAGTAAGTTCTTCACCAGAGATCTGAAGTAGTCGGGAAACATGAGTTAGTTAAATGGAGCCTAAGAGTATTTCTCAATAATCGGGGCCTTAGAAAGAAAAGGAATCGCCTTCTGATTCCAGCGTCTATGGCATGCAGGCATGTGAAGAGTCTTCTCAAACCCTGCTTTTTCAGCTGTGTCTGATTGTGCACTTCCAAGCGTGGCAAAAATGCTTGCCTGAATCTCTTAACACAGTCTTTAATTTCCCCCACAGACACCATTGTTCTTTGGTACAACTTTAATTCATCTACACATATCAGAGTCCCAATGGTAAGGACTGAAACTGCATGGTGGACAGACAAGTATGTCAAGTTTCAGAATCCAGCTTTCCAAAATCTTTCTAGTGCATTTGCAGGTAAGATTCATACATTAGCTCAGTATTCTTTACAGTACTCTTTATGGAAACTGGTTTTGATGTGTGGGGGGATGTTTATGATTCCTCCTTCTTTACTTCTTTTTTGATCACCTTTGTTAACTTTTCCTGCCTGTGAGCACCTCCATCACATACCTATCAGAAACACAAAATGATTGGTACCCTGGTTCCTTCTAGATTACCATGATGAAAAAGGCACTGTTTTAAGAAACTTGTTCCTTCATCTATAATTAGAATGATCATATAATTTACTGTCCAAACTAGTGCACTCTTGAGAGTGAAAGAGGTCACAGGAATAACTAAAGTTACATATTTATTAGAAAGTGGTGTTTATTGATCACCAAAGTTGATATTACCATATTGATGGGCCGATAAAATAATTATATTATAAATTATTTTTTTAAATGCAATTCTTTAAAAAGTTGAAAGAATATATCTGTGTACATGAAACCAACTTTAAAAATGCTTTAAATATTATCTAAATGCTAAAAGATAACAGAATAATTATTCTGGATATGGAGTCACATACTTTAATCAGTTTCTTGGCCATGTAAGTCTTAATTACATGCCCCTGTATTTTTCTAATGAAAATTTTGAATTTTTGTGGGAAGAAAATTCACAAAATTATCTACAATCTTTTTCTTTTTTTCCCCAAATGGCCCCACTTGAGGCTTTTTGTTTTTGTTTTCATAATTATTACGCATGCTGGAATCACACGGAGTGGCTGTTCCAACTTTGCTCTGACTCCACAGTGGGGCAGGTGGTAGCTACAGGGGTCACTTGTTTTGTGTGGCCTCTGGGGGTGGCTAGATGTGAGGGGTTAGAGGTAGGCAGGTTAGCAAAGCCCCAGGAATCCTTCACATAGTACACCTTTACCCGTAGCAACTTGGGTCTTTAGAGATCTCCTACTCCATTTTTCTTTCCTTTCCAAATCTTCCCATTTCCCTGCTTGTGGCTCCTTGAACCTCTTTCACTTCTGCTTCTTATGGTTCTAGACTAGATGATGAAGGAAACTTTTCCTTGTCCCTCATCATGCACTAACATGGAAGCAGCTATGTAGGTCTGCCTAGGGGAAAGAGAGACTCCAGGTCCCCCTGTGGCTTAGTTCATAGGAGGACTAAGCGGACATGAAGGGGAAAGAATGCTATCTGAGATGAGAATGTTGTAACTAGCGCAACAGTGTATATGCCCCATCCTACTCTGAAGGCTTTTCCCTCCCTCCCACATTGCCAGGGGTCCCTCTCTCAACCTCAAAACCTCTTGTTCTTCAGCCTCAAAGGGCAGGCATAGGCACTGTGTATAGGAGCTACATCTCCAGGAGAAAATGGTCCACCCTTGGACAAGGGACTGCCTGTTGAATTCATCTTCCCCATGCTCCTTGTGGGCTTTCCTGATGTTTCAGTGATAAAGAATCCTCCTGCCAGTGCAGGAGACTCAGGAGATGCCTGATGGACCCTGGGCCAGAAGATCCCCTGGAGGAGAAATGGCAACCTTCTCCAATATTCTTGCCTTGCAGAGTCCCATGGACAGAGGAGCCTGGCAGGCTATACAGTCTGTGGGGTCACAAAGAGTCCCAGGACTGAGCGACTGAGCGCGCACACACACACACACGTTACACACACACACACACATGTTCCACACACACACGTTCCTTGTGCCTCTACAGCTAAGGGGCCAGAGATGGCTTGAAGGAGCAGAGAAAATAATGTCTAAGGGTTGAACATGCCTCACCCAGCGGCTGGAGGGATCAAGAGACACAGATTCGTGGGAGTCAGAGCCGTGGAGAGGGAAGAGAAGGGAGCAGAGTGAAGGGTAAGGCTAATTATCCGGGAGCTGGGATCCTTCTTCTTTTCTGCAATGGCCGGAACTTGCCCCCAACAGCGAGGGCAGCCTTCTGTTTCTGGTGCCGGCAGCTCAGTGTCAGTCCTCCCCTCCTCCTCCTCACCCTTCTTGGCATGACCAACTCTCCCCTTTTCCTCTGGGCCGGGTGCCTGGTTGGTGCTGAGGATTTTTTTTGCTGTTAAGCTCGCTCGCGGGCGCGGCTCGTGCAGGGGAGACGGGGCTGCACGAGCGAGGGCCTCTGAGGCTGGGTCGCCGCTGAGGAGGCGAGGAGAATTAGCGCGGAGAGCCGCCGCTCCACTGCTCGCACCCGGCTCCAGGCGCGCAGATCCCCGCCGGCGGTCCTCTTCGGACCCTGTCCTGTCTGCGCCGCAATCTTTTTTGAAGCGCATTTTATGGTTAATCACTTTCAACTGTAGCACCTCCAGTTGATCCTTCTCCTTTGGCCATATTTTTTTTAAGAAAATATCTATAGGTGGTGAGATACCTGTTACGCTCACAGTCATTTTACTAAATGGAGGATATTCTCATTTTCAATTCTTTTGTATTAGAATATGCTAGTATCGCAACCCAAATGTTTTTATAGGCAAGGTCTTTTTTTTTTTTCTTCATTTTTTTTTCTATGATTTTTTAAATGTGTTACTAATTTTAGATGGTACGAAATCTTAGACTTTCTGGGTATCATTTAATTCTCATCGAGAAGAAAATTTGATCTTATTAAAATAGGAGCTCCATCAAAATATTTTTCACATAAGTTGAGATTTTCCAAAGCACAATTATAGAATTTAAAAATTAAATCTTGTATACATTTTGAACTATCATTATATGATATGATCATTATATATTATGTTAAATTGTTCCCTTGCTTTCATAGGGGTAAATTTCAGTACCTTCTTGTTTGCAAACTTGATTTTTGATAATTACAATTAACTATACCTTCAAACGGAAAAGGCAATGGCACCCCACTCCAGTACTCTTGTCTGGAAAATCCCATGGACGGAGGAGCCTGGTGGGCTGCAGTCCATGAGGTCGCTAAGAGTCGGACACGACTGAGTGACTTCACTTTCACTTTTCACTTTCATGCATTGAAGAAGGAAATGGCAACCCACTCCAGTGTTCTTGCCTGGAGAATATCAGGGACGCGGGGAAGCCTGGTGGGCTGCCGTCTATGGGGTCGCACAGAGTCCGACACGACTGAAGTGACTTAGCAGCAGACCTTCATAAACTAAGATTTCTGGCATTCCACATTTAGAATATTTTGTCTAAAACTTTTCAGCTATTTTGAATAAAATTTCACCAAAAGTTAGAGGGCTCATTTACCAAGAAAAAGTTCAGGCTAATTGTAGGACTCATCATTTGATACAGAAAATAGCTCTTTGAAGGCTCAAAGATTTCTAAAATTTTGATTGATGATGTGTAGCGAAGACAGACCCCAAGTACTACCATGCTGAACCGTTTCTTTAACATCTTTGTCATTGTAAAAACTTCGCAGCTCATTTTCTCTGTGACTATAAAAAAACATTTTAATTTGCATAATTACAGCTCTCTTGATTAACAAAATATTATAGCTTGTTTGGATATAGTTATTAATTATGTTTCACAACCAATTTTAAGCCCCATCTCTCCATAAATTTCTTAATTTACTAAGAACATTTTCTTTACTCTGCCTGTACTCTACCAAATTTGCATTTATATTATCACTATAAAACCAAAAAATTTACACTTGATTGTTGAATATTTTAACTGAATTTATAGCAATATTTATAACTGTGTCAGAATTTTTGTCTTCCAGTATTGAATATTGAAAATCTTTGCTTTGATTACATGAAAAATCAAAGATGAATACATTTGAAAAGACTGATGTAAAACTGGCTTCATTTAACCGTTTACAAGGTTCTTTATGTGATTACAAAGCCCAAACATTAACACTTTCCTTTGATTACAAAAAAACATTTTTTAATGACACTAGACAGAAACGTATTTGATCTAAATGAAAAGTCATGTTCACATAATGGTATATAAATGAACTTTCTGTAGCTACATGAGGTAAAGCACTGTTCTGAATTCACTCTTTTAAAAATAAGTGCAAACTTTTGAAGTAGATTCTGATATTCTTCAGCAGATTTATATCTTTTGATTTTCACCTAATCATTGATATCATGATGGTTCCTGTGGTAGGGAGTAAATGTTAACCAACATTGCAAGTATCACATTCATCTACTTCCTTGAAAAAATTGTACTTAATTTTTCATTGAACATGTGTGTTCGTTTTTTAGCTCTTCTCAGCTAAAAGAATTTACTAGCAAATAAAAAAATGGATACTGAACAATAAAATAGTTATATTTTTACACCATATAATAAATAATGCTATTGCAAGAGAGTTCCAACTACTCTCAGCAAGGCTGCTCAGTATCTGTTTTTCACACTATTCTCACACTATATTTTTTTCACACTATATATTTTCACACTATCTGTATTTCACACTATGTCCATGCAACATAAACTGCAACATCCCACTTTTCCTACTAAGCCCAATGACTTGCAGCCTGGCAGCTTCATATTAATACATCACACAGATTAAAACAGAGGCTGTGGTCTAACCGGCTGTACTGTGAAACAGTGGCAAGGGTCATGGGGATATGTTATGTTCTGCTGTGGAAAGCCTCTGGTTATCTTTCATCAATAACATGTTAAAGTAAGTACTCTTGTTCACCACATATAGGTATCTCTCACTACTAGCTAAGACCATGACTAGATAGGAAGGATGAAATTATACTTACATTATTCGCTTGGGATAAATGCTAAATCAGATGAGATAATGGCCAACAGACATAAACTGGGACTGTCCTAGGCAAACTGGCAGGTGTGTGCACTGTATCTGTAATTAAACTCCTAGAAAGGACCTTGGCAACATGCTATTGTTTTGTCTTACCATAACCACAGCCATGTAACATAAAGCATCCTTGGCTATCTCCCACTGCACTTTGTTCTTAACTTCTGTTGTAGGAGTTACCATGTTTGTCTGTAATTATCTGTCTGAATGCTTGTCATTCCCATTTGGTATGTTAATTCCTTGAGGAAAAGGATTAGATCTCATACAATTTTAAATCCCTGGTGCTTGATACAAGTGAGCAATCAAGAAATGCTTATTGTTGAGTGAATGGAGGGATACCAAGGACCCAGCTGAACTTGGAAAATGAAAGAAATTGGTTCTTCCTATACTATGTTTCTCACACTCTCTGGAGACATGGGATAGGGTGGGATTGGAGGTTGGTAAGGAAAGGCATGTTTGAACCTGCATTTTTCACTCCGTTGGTGATTTGGATGTCGTTGGTCCACAGGACACATTGTCTTGGAGCGTGAGCTCTGGCTAAAATAAAGAGAGTGTGTGGTCCATGTGCAGGCATGCCTGCCAAGTCCCTTCAGTCATGTCTGACTCTTTGCAGCCCCATAGACTATAGCCTGCCAGGCTCCTCTGTCTGTGGGATTCTCCAGGCCAGAATACTGAAGTGGGTTGCCATGCCCTCCTCCAAGAGATCTTCCAGACTCAGAAATTGAACCCACATTTCCTGCGTCTCCTGCATTGCAGGTGGATTCTTGACCAATGAGCTACCACATGCAGGCACCAAAGACAATTTCAATGTCAATCAAAATTCTTCCATCAACAACCATTGAAGTCTTTGGGACAGCCAACGTCTCCACAATTTTTGGAGAGGAAGTTTCTCAGCAAAGGGTTATTTCCAGAGGAAGTATAAGTCTACAAACAGAATTCAGCAGATTAATCCAACCAAACTTAGCACATGCCTTTATAAGCACTATAGCCCATGCTTAGAAATAAGACTGTGTTTCTTTTAAGAGAAAATAGTCAGTGGTCAGAGTTAAGAAAGAATGGTTCCTTACAAATAGTAGAACCATTTTTATAGAAGTGAAAGGCTCACTGAACAACTTCTTGTTGACTATTTCAAAATTCAGAATGCTTTTTACTTCTGTCAACTTTCATCATAATCGCTCATCCCTTTACCAAGCATTTATTGAATACCTACCATGTGCCAGGGATTGGACTAAATGACAATGAAACCACAATGAGGAAGACATTGAACTCAAGAGTCTGCTGTCCAGTGGGAGAGAGACATGGCTGCCACTGTAAAGCGGGAAGTAGAGGAGGAGAATAAACTCAGCAGACTGGACTCGAGGCGCCAGCCCTCCAGCCCAAGCACCCGCTCCCAGACCCACCAGGCTTCCTGGCTTTAGAACAGGCTTGCCACACCTCTGCTCTCCACCTTCTCCCTTCTACCAATTCCTCTTCCTTGCTTCCAACTTCACAGTCTTAGGCACAGGTCTGCAGGGAATATCTGTGTAACGCAATCTTCATGCACTTCCCATGATCATTTCCGTAGAATACAGTCCTAGAAGTAGAATTCCTGGGCTAAAATATATGCAAAATACATTTAATCTTTTGCTGCTTGTTACTAGATTACCAAAGATGTCATTAATCCATGCATCTATCTGCTCTGTACAAGAATTCCCATTTCCACTGCCTCATGAGTGTTTTTCATTCTTTTTTTCATTAAATATTAGCCCATTTTGAGGTGAAATGGTATCTTGTTTTAATTTGTTCTCCACATTACCAGTGAAGTTAAAGAAAATATACATTACCCATGATGCTCTCATTGAGTACCAACCACCACTATTATCTTGCTGTACCTATTTTTTCAATGCGTTGTTATGCATTTAATATAGTTGGATATGGGCTTCCCTCATGGTTCAGATGGTAAAGAATCCACCCTCAATGCGGGAGACCTAGGTTCAATCCCCGGGTTGGGAAGATCTCCTGGAAGAGAGCATGGCAACCCACTCCAGTATTCCTGCCTGGAGAATCCCCATGGCCAGAGGAGCCTGCCGGGCTATAGTCCATAGGGTTGCAAAGAGTTGGGCACAACTAAGTGACTAAGCACAGCACAGCACATAGTTGGATAAATAATACACATACAATATGATATTCTGCTTTTTTTTAACCCTATAACAGTATCATCAGCATTCCCCGACCCCGACATTTCCTTGGAGTCTTTATAACTATTATCTTTTTAAAATTGTATTATTTTATTTATATAATTGTTTATTTTTGACTGCGCTAAGTCAAAACTCTTCATTGCTGCAAACAGGCCTCTCTCTAGTTGTATCAAGCAGGGCCTGCTCTCTAGACGCAGTGCACAAGCTTTTCATCGCAGTGGCTTCTCTTGTTACAGAGCAAGGCTCTAGAGCAGGAGGGCTTCCATAGTTGTGGCACATGGGTTCAGTTGCTCGGTGGCATGTGGGATCGTCCCAGATTAGGGATACAACCTGTGTCTCCTGCCCTGGCAGGCGGATTCTTTATTCCTGAGCCAACAGGGAAGCCCTATAATCATTGTCTTTAAAGGTTGCATATTCATGTAGCTTACACACACATACTTTAAAAAAAAAAAAAGTGTAATTTCAATTCCTCAAGAATATGAAAGTTGTTTCATTCTCTACATTTTAAGAAAGACTGAAGGCGGTAGATGGTTTTTCTCAACCACATCCATTATTAACTTTCCACAGGAACTGCAAAGCCTCCGAACTGGCCTAAGCCTGTCTATGAACTAGATGAAAATGACCCAGGGAACAACGGCTTCATCAATGATGACTTCATCGTGTGGATGCGGACAGCCGCCTTTCCCAATTTCAAGAAACTGTACCGCCGACTCCATCGAATAGGCAATTTTACCGAAGGCTTACCTGCTGGTAGCTATAGTTTCATCATAAACTACAGTATCCTTTTATTCCAGGGCTGAGGGAAAATCAGGGTCCATCTGCATACTAGTTATTGAACTATTTCATTCTATACTTCTCTATTCTCCAATCAAATCTATATATACTGTAAAAGAAATACATATTTACCTTATAGGCAATACTGTCACTCCATCACCACATAGCTATTTGTCTCTACTTTATATATAATCAAATGTGCACTTTTTTTAAGGAGTAACAGTAGCAACATTAGGTAAGCAGGTATGGGTAAGTAAGGAAGGACTGTTTCTTCCCTAGGAGAAAAATTAAGTAACACTGGGCCTAGAGATCTAAAACAATGAGGAGAAGCCTGTTATAGAGGATGGGATGACATGGAGGACCCTGGAAATAAAGATAGGATTATGAAGAAGTAGATTTGAATATGGACTAAAAACAATGAAAACTGAGAGGGCCATGGTAGAACCTTTTATTTTAGGCAGAAGTCTCATGGGCCTAGTGAGCAGCTCTGGATTCAGGGAGTAGGTTGGGTTCCTCCAGCCCACGTGAGCTGCACCAGCAGCTCTGCACTGAGGATGCCGTACTCTTCCTCTACTGGTACGAAGCCAGTCAGCAGGCTCCAAGGCCTTGGTTGTGGACATATGGCCCACGTTAGGAGACAGACCTGAATATGAGATTCTGAGTGTTCTCAGTTACTTTAAAAATGTAAATGAACAAAAAGTTCTTAACTTCAAAATGACACCAAACACTATCTTTATATATATATATATATATATATATATATATATATATATATTTTTTTTTTTTTTTTTTTAACATATAATTTGTACTAACTCTGGTCTTCAAACTTAGGTTTCAAGTCCCTTCCTGATTCTCTCTGAGGCAGAATTCTCCCAGAGGCAGGTCTTTCCAGGACTTGTACACAGTTTTGAGACGTCAGCCCATCAGGCATCAGCACCCCCCTGGCATCTCAGGGCCACTGGAGTTTTTCAGGGGACCCCCAGCAGGCTGGAGGATCTGAACACCAAACTCTCCACCTCTTTTGTTTCTTTACCACTCGAGGAGTTTGACTGAAACACTCCTGGGTCAGTGAATGATGATATGTATTCCAGTTCCCTGCTCCATCTTTTCTTCTTTTCTGTCCTAGAGCAGAGGTTTCCTCCCTGACACAGGAGTAGGGATGTTCCTTGGGCAGAGAGACCTCCACTGAAGAGACACCATCTCTGCCTCTTGGCTTATTGCCTCCTTTTGTTTACTGACCAGGAGTATGGTTGCCTTCAGCTGTTCCTTTAGCATGGTCCCTAATGCTAGTCTGTGCAAAGGAAAGTCAGAAATTGCTCTCTGTGTGTACAAATCAAAGACCAGGCCATAGAACCTTACCTTTTCAATAGGATTTCAGCACCCCTCTCTCTCCCTCCTAGAAAATTTGAGACTGAAAGTTGCTCAAAGTAGTCTTTCAAGTTGGACCTTCAGTTCTCATCAGCTTTTTCTGTGATGACCCTACCAGTAAAGCAGTTAGGGTAGCAATCAAGACACAGGGGAAAAAAGCCCATTGGGCACTGGTGCTCTCACAAGGCACTGCAGTGAGTTTAAGGCTGATGGAAAGAGGGAGTCCACTTTCAAACAAAGGAGACACTGTTTCTCTGCGTGAAACATGCTCTCCTTGGATGTGTTTATTCACAGTAAACTTTTAATGCTGACAACTCTCCAACCTAAATCTTTAGCGACAGAACTTCAGTCCTGAGCTTCAGCTCATACCAGCTATGTTGAACCCTAGTGTGAGTATTACCCGTCCAGCCTCACGGCCTGGCTAATATGTAGAGAACTAAGTCTGAGCTGCAGATAGTTCTACCACTGATCCCGTGTGAGGAGAAGACCCTCTTAACGAAACAAGGGGAGTGGGAGAGAAAAGAATCAGAGGGCTAGTTGAGGACCTGCACCCAAGGAGCCCAGGGACCTAGTGACCACGAGGAATTTTGACGGAAAAGAAAGCAAACTAGCTTTCCTAACAAGTTTCTTTGTGCCTTTAAATAGCATGTTGCCAAGTGATTTGAGGCCTTTTAAGAGCTTTGCTGGGAAATGCCGTTGCTATGAGAAGCCTTTATTTGTTTATTAGTTTGGTTTACAAAAAGCACCAGATGTTTAAAAACCTCAGGCCACATGCATAATCAAAATGACATCATTCAAATGCTAATGATAGCAAAGCCACTTCAAACACTTTCTCCCTAGCAGGGAGGGAGGCTGGCCTTTTCAAAACTTGAATACACCACCAAAAATGTTTTGCCATCTCTCTCACTACTTTTTTGTTCTACATGCCTCTTGAAGAATTTTCCCTGAGGTACAAATTTAAACCTTAGCCTCTAAAGGACTTGAGCCTACCCTGGGTGTCCTGATCCACAAACACAAATTTTGGCTTGCTGCACAATCTGTCTATATAGGCTCTTCATTTCCTTGGGTTTGTAAATTATCTATATTTGTTCATATTATTGAGTTATCTGTAAGTCATTCAGATCTATTTGTGTCAGTTTATTTCGTAAATTACAACTATGTAGAGGGAAGGCTTGTTTTTACTTAGTTTCCAGCAAGATAAAACATACTGCTTGGTAAAGATTGGGCTAAATGAAATTGAATAGTCAACCATTTATTACCAACAAAAACAGCAATATTAGGTGTAGAGGTGGAGCTGAGAAGTGCTGAGACAGATCCTTAACAAATTTTCTTTCC
Organism: Bos javanicus; assembly: GCF_032452875.1. Classification (NCBI taxonomy): domain Eukaryota; kingdom Metazoa; phylum Chordata; class Mammalia; order Artiodactyla; family Bovidae; genus Bos; species Bos javanicus. The sequence goes on from NC_083868.1 coordinate 44,823,264, forward strand.
TTAGACTTTCCTGTAAGCAGGTTCCAAGGACAAAAAGCAGTTGTTCTTTCCACCCTGACGTGGAGTGGAGGCAGTAGCCTTTTCTTAGCCCTCGCCTATCTGGTGACAGGAGCTGTGACTTTGTTGGCCTCCTTTTCCATGATGGCACTTCACCTGAAGCTGAAAGAAAGGAAAACGTTCTTCCTCCAGTAGTAAAGTCAAGCGTTAAAAAGAAAAACAGAAAATACAGAAATGGACAGTGAAGTAATGGAGCCAACGATCTCAAAATGGGTTATTCTACCAAGGGGAACTGGACTGACTGACCAAGTACTCTTCCAGAGAGATATGTAATAAGAGTTTCCAAGTAAAGATAAAGAAGGGGAGGAGGCATGATTAGGTATAGTAAAATGTCCTTGGAATGGGGAGGATAAATCATCCTTGAGCTCTAAACCAAGTCTCGGGTATTTATTTGAAGCCCTTGTGCCTAAAAATAGGTGAATGCCTAGGAGGGCAGCATCACCAGATGAGAGGAAGCAAACCTGGGCCCCAAGATTAAGGGAGTCCTTTTAACCATCAGTCAGGCTCAGACCATGAGCCTTCGTTGGCTGGTTGAAATTATAGACTCCCCAGCAACAATTTTTGATCACTGAATTGAACAATCAGGGTGATTTTTGGAAATGGATTCATTCAATGTTCTCCTCTTTCTGTGGGTCAAAATGAAGTTTTCTTACTAAGAGTAAGCCAAGTGAAGGTTATGGCAGTAGTCCTCACAGCACCCAAAATACATCAATACACCAAAAAGAAAGTCTAGGAATTTTCCTAAAGCTACCCGTGAGGCCAAAAGAGAAGTACTGAAAGTGACTGATGCTCTCAAAAGCCGTACCCAGCATGTGAGGGTGCAGCACAGTTCTGAAACTTACATCAGAATGACGTTCTCTAGAACGCGGGTGGTGACGCGGATTTTTGATACTTGAATTATACATTTTGAGGGAGTTGTTAGGGTCCATCTTAAAAGATTTGAAGTCCTGCTAAAGGCCACTTTAAAGGAGACTGAACAGCATGCAGCTGACCCTTGAACAGCACAGGAGTTAGTGGCGCAGACCCCCATGCCATCAAGAATCCACCTATAAATTTACAGTTGGCCATTAATACCTGTGGTTCTATCGATACATCCACGGATGCAACCAACTGTGGATCATGTAGTACTGAAATGTTTATTGAAAAAAATCCCTGAGTAGACACTTGCACTCCAAACCTGTGTTGTTCGAGGATCAGCTGTACTTGGTCAAGCTGGCAGGGCAGGAGACTTGCTAGATCTGCATAACTAGATAACCAGCGTACTGTAAAAAACATGTTTATATATTATTTTTATTTTTTGAGGTTGGGGGAAGCTTTAATCTATGGTGATTCTAAGAGCAGAATTTTCGTTGTTCTCTTTAGCAGCCAAGAAAGCATTTCTTTGCTGCAACTTTCTGTGTTCACCAAATGGTCAAGTACTTTTCCAAAAAAACCAAAATGGTTTCAGGTACCAACCACTGACCTCACCTGACCAGGTTGTGGTAGGCTGAGTAATGCCCACTGCAAAGATACCCACATCCTCATCCCTGGAACCTGTGAGTGTGACCTTGTACCCAGAAGACACTTTGTGTGGGTGTGTGCTCAGTCTCTCAGTCGTGTCCAACTCTCTGTGACCCCATGGACTGTAGCCTGCCAGGCGCAGGCTTTTTTCCATGGGATTTTCCGGGCAAGAATATTGCAGTGGGATCTTCTCAGGCATGGGATTTTCCGGGCAAGAAAGTTGGAGTGGGATCTTCCCAGGCATGGGATTTTCCGGGCAAGAATATTTTGAGTGGGATCTTCCCTGCCCAGGGATTGAACCTGCATCTCTTGCATCTGCTGCATGGGCAGGCAGACTCTTGACCACTGTGCCACCTCGGAAGCCCAGAAGACAGTTTGCAGTTGTGCTTGAGCTAAGGATACTGACATGGGGAGACTGTACTGGATTATTTGTGTGGGCCTAATGTAATCATAAGGGTCCTTATAAAAGTGAGGCAGGAGATCAGAGGAGTAGGGGGGACGTGTCTATGGAATCAAGAGGTTGGGGTGGTACAAAGAAGGAGTTGTGATCCAAAGAACGCAAGCAGCCTCTAGAAGCTGAAAAAAGCAAGAGATACAAACTGCTAAAAGTCCTACTGACACCTAACTTTGAGAGCTCGGACCTCTAGAACTGTAAGAAAATTAATTTATGTTGTTTTTAGCACAAGTATGGTAAGTTGTTACAGTAGTGATAGAAAACCAGTATATTAATACCATGGACTAGCAATGCTCTGGTCATCTGAACGATTGTGGTTTCTTGAGCTTAGGTGACCTGTCCAGGTCAGAGAGCTAGGAAGGAACAGCGCTCACACAGGAACCAAACCCAGCAACTTCAGACTCTGGGCTCTCGCCCCTTCAGTCCACACTCCTCAGTTATGATGTTGATTAGAAAAAGTCATGAAGACATCTGTTACATCTCAGTCTTGTTTGTCAGCTTATAAAGTGCTGTATTAGTCAAGGTTCTCCAGAGAAACAGATTGGAGGTGTGTGTGAGTGTGTGTGTGTGTGTGTGTGTGTGTGTGCAGGGAGATTTATTTTCAGGAAATGGCTTTCATGATTATGGGGGCTTGGCAAGTGCAAAATCTGATGGGGAAGACTAGCAGGCTGGATATTTAAGAAATAGTCGCAGTTCAAGCCAGAAGACCGTCTGCTAGAACTCCAGGAGGAATTGGTGTTGCAAGTGGAGCCCAAAGTATGTCAGCTGGAGAATTCCTTTGTTCAGGGGAGGTTAGCACTCTGTACTACAGGCCTTCCATTGACTGCATGAGACCCACTCACATTATGGAGGGCAATGTACTTTACTCAGTTGACTGATTTAAATATAAATCTCGTCCCAAAGCAGCCTTACATGCTTGCCACATCTACTGAGCCTGCATGCTCTAGAGCCTGTGCTCCACAGCTAGAGAAAGCCTCAACGAAGATCCAGCACAGCCAAAGTGTGAATAAATAATTTTAAAAAACAGCCTCCCAGAAGCATCCAGAACAATGTTTGGCCAAATATCTGGGCACCATGGCCCAGTCAAAGTGAAAGTGATGGTCGCTCAGTCATGTCTGACTCTTTACGACCCCATGAACTGTAGCTCACCAGGCTTCTCTGTCCATGGAACTCTCCAGGAAAGAATACTGGAGTGTGTTGCCATTTCCCACTCAAAGGGATCTTCCTGACCCAGGGACCAAACCTGAGTCCCTGCATTGTGGGTTAATTCTTCACCTTCTGAGCCACCAGAGAGGCCCAAGTAAACTGGAGTGGGTAGCCTATCCCTTCTCCAGGGGATACTCCCAACCCAGGGATCGAACCTGAGTCTCCCACATTGCAGGCAGAGTCTTCACTGTCAGAGCCGCCAGGGAATAAAAGTGTAGAGTTAACCTTTATTGGAAATTTAACCAATTACACCCCTGCCTTATGTGACAAATCCACGATGCCAAGGATACCAAAACGAGCCAGCTGGGGCCATGGTCTCAAGGGACTGTTCTCCCATGGGTCTCTCTGTCCTTCCAATCCCATTTGCCCAACTGAGCGTGGATCCCACACTCGCCTAATGTGGGTTTCACGCAGCTTGCTAAGATATCAATCTGGCCTCAGGACTGAAGAGAGACTATGCCCCACTCAGGACAGCATCAGCCTCCCACCCCCGCAGTGTGATCCCAGAACCCCAAAGTCCACACTAGGCACACAGAGGCGTTCTTAAATTGATAAAAAACGTAATCCTTCCCAGCCTGCACTAAAGTCTTTGTTGCAAAGCCTGGGTTTTCAGCTGGTTTCTTTCCTGTAGAGGCTTTATTAACCAGACAGCTGCTGGTGGTTTTCCTTCACAGGACCACGCGGCAGCCTGCAGTTGTCAACATTTCAGTCTCTGGATATTCCTAAGTGGTAGGACAGAAGAGCAGATTTCTTGCGGCTTCTCTACTGGGTGCAACACAGGGAAGCCCATGCCCCTTTCTTGCTGCCACAAGTCACTCACGCGCTCAGCCCAGGGTCCCACTCCTCAGCACTGGCTCGTGACTCTGTAGCTAAATCAGCCTTAATTTGGCAAATAAGCACAGCACCTTGAAGTCTTTATCTGTACTAACCAGGTTTCACAGAGAAGGCAATGGCACCCCACTCCAGTACTCCTGCCTGGAAAATCCCATGGATGGAGGAGCCTGGTAGGCTGCAGTCCATGGGGTCGCTAAGAGTTGGACACGACTGAGAGACTTCACTTTCACTTTTCACTTTCACGCATTGGAGAAGGAAATGGCAACCCACTCCAGTGTTCTTGCCTGGAGAATCCCAGGGACGGGGGAGCCTGGTGGGCTGCCATCTATGGGGTCACATAGAATCGGACATGACTGAAGCAACTTAGCAGCAGCAGCAGCAGCAGGAGCAACCAGGTTTCAAAAGCCTTCATTCTGCTTTCACCTGTTTACAGTGTCCGTATCTTTGACACTTCTTAGATAAATGCATTATAGGATGAGCCATGTTTTATCTACACTCCTCCCTGCCTGGCCCCCCACCAGTTCCCTTAAAATAGCTAGCTATCTGGTAAATGATTAGAAGAAAGAAGGTCAAATTATGAGATTTGGATTGCAATGACTCAGTAGCAAGCAAAGCTTCTTTAGGTGGGGGTAAAACTTTTCCTGCAAAGGGTCAGGCTTGTGCAATGTCCCCATTGTAATCCTGTAGCAATCAGCAAGATGACTCAGAGCCACTCTGACAAACGTAGAAACTCTTCAAAGTCTGGGGAGTGAAATATTGTCTTACCCTGAATCTTCCTTTTCTGATTAGAGTGGAGCCTGTCTCCTGCTTCCAGAGACAGGATCCAGTTTTCTTATTCATTCTCACCACAGTTAGAATGGAAAAACTGAAGTCATTGCTCTGATGGTAAGGAACATCTTGCGGCACCCACAGAGCCAGCAGTCTGCACAGGCAGGCATGGGGGCGCTTTTCTGTATGGAAAGAGCTTCACTCCACTGAAACAAATGATTTTTAGTGCAGGCTAACATGGCAGAAATAACTTAGAGTCTGTCAATTTTTTTTTCTTTTTTGTTTATAAAGATTTCTCTGTTTCTTTCTTATAATCAACATCCATGGGTTGACCATAAAAATATATTCCTGAGTTTGAGGTCAGGAACTTTCTTGAGAGGTTGGGGAGATTCCAAATGGTTTGTGGAAACTAGAGCCACAAAACTCCACAAAGTAGGTTGGGGTGGACAAGACAAGCAGTACCTCAGTTTAGGGAAGATGAGCAAATCTTTTAGATTTCCATCTTTCTTCTAAAGCTGAAAAATAAGCTCTCCCCTGATGGGGGAGAAAGAGGGGAAATGAAACAAAGAATTGAGGATGTATCTGGTCCAATTAGACATCGCTACCTACATTACTGCATTTCATCTTCACAACAAAAGGATGAGACAAATCTGTTACCCTCCCATGAATCACTTCCCTTACCCTTCTTCCCTCCTGTCAAAGCCCACCAGATATATTCTTTGCCTTTGGGTAGGAATGGCCAAGGGACCCAGTTCTGACTATGGGGCATAAGAGAAAGACTCTTGGTGGAACTGGGAAAGGGAGAGCTCTCTTGTCACTTACCTGCCACCTACTTCCTTTATATAAATGCGGTTGTACAAGGACATGAGGGGCTTCCCTGGTGGCTCAGAGGTTAAAGCGTCTGCCTGCAATGCGGGAGACCTGGGTCTGATCCCTGGGTCAGGAAGATTCCCTGGAGAAGGAAATGGCAACCCACTCCTGTATTCTTGCCTGGAGAATCCCATGGACGGAGGAGCCTGGTGGGCTACAGTCCATGGGGTCGAAAAGAGTTGGACACGACTGAGCGACTTCACTTTCACTTTCACAAGGACATGATGCCTGGAACTGTGGCAAGAGGTAAAAGATTTGAGGGCTCTAAGTTTTCATACTGAGGATGGTGGAATGAAAGATGGAAAGAGCTTGATTCTTTTTTATAAATTATTTTTATTTGAAGAATAGTTGATTTACAAGATTGTATTTGTTTCAGATGTACAGCAACGTGATTATTATATATACATCTATATTTTTAGATTATTTTCCATTATAGGTTATTACAAGACATTGAATACTGTTCCCTGTGCTTCACAGTAAATCCTGTTGGTTATCTGTTTTATGTATATTAATTTGTGTTAATCCCTACTCCTAGTTTATAATCTTTGATAACCATTCATTATCTTCTATGTCTGTAAGTCTGTTTCTGTTTTATATATAGATTTATTTGTATTACTTTTTCTAGATCCCACATATAACTGGTATCATATGTTTGTCTTTGTCTGACTTCCTTCACTTAGTATAAATATTTTCTAGGTCCATCAACACTGCTGCAAATAGCGATATTTCATTCTTTTTAACGACTCACTAATATCCCACTGTATATATACCACACCTTCTTAAGCCAGTCATCTGTTGATGGGCACTTGGGTTGTTTCCATATCCTGGCTATTGAAAAGCTTTTAAGTTTTTTTTTACAATAATCTTGGCTGTGCAAAAGCTTCTAAGTTTGATTAGATTTCCATTTGTTTATTTTTGCTCTTATTTCTTATACTTTAGGAGACTGATCTAAGAAAATTTCTGGTTTATGCCCAAGAATGTTTTGCCTATGTTCTATTTTAGGAGTTTTATGGTGCCATGTCATTATACTTAGATCTTTAAACCATTTTGAGTTTATTTTTGTATGTGATATGAGGGAGTGTCCTAAATTCATTGATTTAAATGTAGCTGATTTCCAACACCACTTGTTTCCAGGCTTCCCAATACCACTTGTTAAAGAGACTGTCTTTTCTCCATTGTGTTCTTACCTCCTTTGTTGTAGATTAATTGACCATAGGTTTGTGGGTTTATTTCTGGGTTATCTATTCTGTTCCATTGATCTATATCTCTGTTTTTGTGCCAATACCATGCTGTTTTGATTACTGTAGCTTTGTAGAATTGTCTAAAGTCTGGAAGGGTTATGTCTCCAGCTTTGTTCTTTTTGTTCAGGATTGCTTTGGCAAATCTGGATGTTGTGTGGTTCCATATAAATTTTAGGATTATCTGTTATAGTGCTGTGAAAAACGTCATGGGTACTTTGATAGAGATTGCAATAAATCTGTAGATTTCTTTGGGTAGGATGGCCATTTTAACAGTATTAATTCTTCCAATCCAAGAGCATGGACTATCTTTCCATTTCTTTGAATCATATTCAGTTTTCTTTATCATTGTTTATAGTTTTCAGTGTTTAGGTCTTTCACCTCCTTGGTTAAGTTTATTCCTAGTTTTTGTTTGTTTTTTTTTTTTTAATGCTGGTGGTGGCTTTTTCTTGGAGCGGGGCACATCACACAACTTACAGGATCTCAGTTCCCCAGCTGAGGACTGAACGACAGTGAAAGCCCAGAATCCTAACCACTAGACCACCAGTGAACTCCAGTTCACACCAGTGAACTGACAGTTTTAAATGGGATTGTTTCTTTGCCATCTCTTTCTGGTATTTCATTGTTAGTGTAAAGAAATGCAACAGATTTCTGTATGTTAATCTTGTATCCTGCTATCTTGTTGAATTCATTTGTTAGTTCTAATGGTTTTTGTGTTGAGACAAAAACCTGGTCAGATGACAAAACCGGTGTCATCCACAGATAGTAGCAGTTTAGCTCTTTCCTTTCCAGTTTGGATACCTTTTATTTCTTTTCCCCATCTGATTGCTATGGGTAGAATTTCCAATACTGTGTGGAGTAGAAGTGGTGAGAGTGGGCATCCTTGTCTTGTTCTTCAATTAGTGGGAAGGCTTTCAGCTTTTCACCTTTGAGTATTATGTTGGCTGTGGATTCAATGTAAATGGCTTTTATTATGTTGAGATATGTTCCCTTTATACCCACTTTGGTCAGATTTTGTTTCTATCATGAATGGGTGTTGAATTTTGTCAAATACTTTTTCTGCATCTATTGAGATGACCTTGTGGTTTTTGTGTGTGTGTGTGTGGTTTTTTTAAAGAGCTGGATTCCTCATGATATTTTTGAGACCACTGATTCAGTCTTGAAACTACCTACCTCTAGAGACTTTTCATGTGAGATTTTTTTTTTTATCCACTTTCAGATGGATATTCTATGACTTGCAGCCAAAATCATTCTGATAGATAAAAATGTGATGATATCCATATTATTGCACTAGATGTGTTTCATCTGGCCAGAAAATTATATTGCTGATCAATACAGTGGAAACAGAGCGTAGTTGCTCTCTAATCTGTTGAAAATCATCTCTTGTGCAGTTCTGCAGTTTTCAGCTTAGTGCATTTCCTCCTCACTGTCCATGTTAACAGTCCCCATGAAATGACCATGAACCACAGATGGTAACTTTACAGTCTATTATTTCTTACGATTCAGTTGCTTAAAGATTGGCACCAGTCCTTAAGCATTAGTCTTATAATTTGGCTAACACTCTTCCTAGCAAACTGATAGAAGTTCTGAGGCTGATACAATATATGAATCTATGATTATTGTGTCCTACCATGTTGATGATACCAGGTTCCCGGTTTAGAATCTTTCTGTTATTCATAATGGCTACTAGCAAAGCCATCAGTTACATTTAAGCTTCCCTTCACAAATACATGTTTTATACTGAATGACATTCTCAAAAAGACAAAAATAGTGGTTCAAGGAAGGGGAATAATAATAAAAGAATAGAGTGCAGGAACCTTTTGGGGGTAATGGAAATGAGCTCTTTACTGATTGTGGTGGTAGTTGCATGACTCTGTACCTGTATTTATTCCTAAGACTATACATGCCCCATACTGTACCTGATTACTATGTAATTATTTAAAAATTAAATTCATCCCATTAAAAATAGTTTCTAGCCAGTCATTCATATTAAGTCCAAATTGATTTACTGTTTTATATAATTATTAACAAGAAAGAGGATGTGCTATAGTTGGCTGTTGTTGAGCTTAAGAAAAACAGTAACTAGGTAAGGAAAGGGAACACCTAGATCTGATTGCTGTAACAGACAACAGTGGTTGGTTTCACTAAGAAATGTGGAAGAGAACAGAGTTTCATGAAATAAAGCCACAAGTTCTTAATTGCTGAGGCCTTTCCCAGTTGGGGGCCGGGGGTGGAAGAACAAGAAAAAAAGCCATTTCCCTTGTTACAGAATCTCAAGGGTCTATGATTTCAACTGATGTAGAAAAAAAGGCATTTGAAAAAATTCAACATCTTTCCTAACAAAAACACTCAATAAACTAGGATTAGAAAAGGTTACTTCAACATAGTAAAGGCCGTATATGAAAAACTTAGAGCCAGCGTATTCAATGGTGAAAGATCAGGAATGAGGTAAGGATGCTCACTTCCACCACTTCAGTCCAGCATCGTGGCTTCCCAGGTGTCACTGGTGGTAAAGACCTTGCCTGCCAATGCAGGAAACGTGGGTTTGATCCCTGGGTCAGGAAGATCCCCTGGAGCAGGGCATGGCAACATGGTGCTAGAAGCTCTACTTAGAGTAGTTAAGCAAGATAAAAGAAATAAAAGGCATTCTAATTGGCAGAGAAGTAAAATTATCTCTGTCGGCAAGTACTAAGATCCTATATGTAGGAAACACTAAAGATTACACACACACACACACTCTCTCTCTCTCTCTGTTGGAACCAATAAAAGAATTCAGCAAAGTTGCAGAATACAAAATCAACACACAGGAGCTCTCCCGGTAGTCCAGTGGTGAGGACTCTACTCCCAGTGCAGAAGGCATGAGTTTGATTCCTGGTCAGGTAACTGAGATTCCCACATGTTGCATGGTGCAGCCAAATACACACACACACACACACAGATACACATGCACACACATACATACCACACACACACCCTACATACACACAGACACACACACATACAAGCACAGGCGCACACACACACCACACACACAGATATACACACGTGTATACAGACACAAACACCACACAGACATACAAAGACACACATGCACACACATATACACCAAACACACAGACACACAAGCACATGTATATACAGACACATACACACCACACACAGACACACACCACATACACATATACACACACGAGCACACACACACAGACACACACCACTCATGCTTTAAAAAAAATTAGTTTTGCTTCTATACACTAGCAATGAACAGCCTAAAAGGAGATTAATAGAGCAATTCAATTTACAGTAGCATCAAAAAGAACGCAATACTTGGCAATAAACTTAACCAAGGAGGTTAATTATACTTGAAAACTACAAAACATTCCTGAAAGAAAGGCACCAATAAATGGAAAAACATCCCATGTTCACAGATTAGAAGTTTTCATATTTTTAAGATGTCAATACTACCCAACAAGATCTACAGATTCATCAAAATTTCAACACTTTTTTCAGACAGAAAATTAGTCCTGAATTTATTATGGAATTTTATCAAGTGACCTGAAATAGTCAAAACGGTCTTTGGAAAAAAAGAATAACATTTGGGAGCTCACATTCCTGATCTCAAAATTTACTATAATTCTGTGACAATCAAAACAGTTTGGTACTACCATAAGGACAGACATATACACAATGCAGTACAATAGAGAACCCAGAAATAAACTTTTATAAACAGGGTCAAATAATTTTCTGTAAGGGCGCCAAGGCCATTTAATGGGGAAAAGACAGTCTTTTTAACAAATAATGTTGGGAAAACTGCATTTCAAAATGCAGAAAAATGCAAATACAAAAAATTTAAGTTTGACCCTTACCTTACACTATGTACAAATATTAACTCAGAATGGATCAAAGACTTAAATGTTACAGCTAAAACTTAGAAGAAAACATAATAAAAAAGCTTTATGATATTGGGTTTGGCAGTGATTTCCTAAATATGACACCAAAAGTGCTGTCAAGAAAAGAAAAATAGTTGAGTTGGACTTTGTCAAATTTAAGAACATTTGTACATCAAAAGACACTATCAACAGAGAGAAAAGAAAGCCTCAAGAGTGGGATAAAAAAATCATATGTCTTAGATTAATATCCAGAATATATAATTTAAAAATGCATCCTAACAACAAAAAACCAACAATCCAATTTTAAAAGACTTGAATAGACATCTCTAAAAGTGTACAAATGGCCACTAAACACATGAAAAGATGCTCAATATCTAATCAATAGGGAAATTCATATCAAAGCCATGAGATATCACTTCACATCCATTAAAATAGTTATTGTCCAAAAAAAAAAAAAAAAAGGCAGGGTTACAAGTGTTGAGAAAGATTGAAGAAAGTAGAACCCATTGCTGGTAGTAATGTAAAATGGTACAGCTGCTGTGGGAAATGGTATAGTGATCTTTCAAAAAAATAAAAATAGAATTACAAAATGATCCAGCAATTCCACTTCTGGGTGTAAATACCCAAACAAGCAAGAACTCTATCAGATATTTGTACACTCATGTTCATAGTAGCATTATTCACAATAGCCAAAAGGTGGCAGCAACTCAAGTGTCCATCAATAGACAAATGAATAAACAAAATATATTGTTTTGTGTGTATGTATATACATATGTGGACAGACAGACAGACAGACATATACATATAGTTGATACTTGTAAACTTAGGGGTTATGGGCATTGACCTTAGGAGTAGTCAAAATCTGCATATGACTTTACATCTGCAGTTCAGGATCCAAGGAACAATCAACCACAGACCATGTAATATCATGTAGTACATATTTAGTGAAAAAGGTCTGTATATAGGTGGATCTGCACAATTCAATACCGTGTTGCTCAAGGGCCCACTATGTGTGTGTATGTATGTGTGTATATACCTACAATAGTATTTATCTGAGCCTTTAAAAGTGATGAAACTCTATAACACATGCTACAACATGGATGTACCCAGAGGACATTATGCTAAGTGAAAAAATTAAGCCAGACACAAAAAGGCAAATATTGTATGATTCCACTTTTATGATATACTTATGTCAAATAGAGACAGAAAGTAGCACAGTGGTTGCCAGAGGCTAGGGGTAGAAGGGAGTGGGAAGTTGTCGTTTAATGAGTACAAACTTTCATCTTGGGAAGATGAAGTAGTTCTGGGGTAGAGGCTGGTGATGATTGTGCACTAATGAGTATGAGTGCACTAATGCCACTGAACTGTACACTAAAGAATGGTTAGAAGGGTAAATTTTATGTTATATATATTTTACCACCAAAACAAACAAAAATCTCAAGGTCAATGTGCCACGCGTGGAATTTAGAATGACGGCAAAAAGCCGTTTTGAGTGGCTTTTTGCACTTGTGCTAAGCATCTGATCAAGCCAAATATCAGTAAGGAAGATGGAATGAAACTGGCTGTAGTTTTCAGCTGTAGTTATCTTCCAACAAGTTAGGACAGCATGCTCATTGTATGAGTCCTGTCTTGCTAGTTTCATTGGAAATGAATACTGTCCACATCAATGGAGAGTTTTATTAACTAGGGTTTATTGGGTTCACTAAAACAGTCCATTATTTAACAACTCAAAAAGTTCTTCAGCAGCAGACATCTTCTGTCACTACAACACTGAACAGAAATCCATCTAAGATGCTCTGTAGATAAGTTCTTAGTACAAGGAATGCATTTTCCTGGGAACACGCTGGAGCCTCCACATGGCCCTTAAGAAGACACTGACCTCTTTGAAACTGGGGCTGCAAGATCCAGGGGACTGGGGGCGACTTCCAGTTTCTCAGATTTTTTCTGAACTCTGGTTCTTAAGAAAGACTAAATGGAAGACTCATAGGAAGACTCAGAATAGAATCTGTCACATACCAGTCCTATGAGGTCATGCACAATCTTGTGGAGGCATTAGGATGAAGGAAGACAGATAATCTCAGCCTCTTTTAACATGATTTATTGGCTTCTAGAGAGACTCTAAGACTGGAAAAATTCCCTTCTATTAAAATATATAGACCCGTTGGACTCTCTTAAACTGAAAATAACAGTTAAATCCTAGGATCAGGACTAGCATGCATTAGGCAAGCATTTCTGACTACCCAGCCTCCTTCAAGCCAGCTCAGGTGCCATGAGTCTCCCAGCCAATGCAGAGGGAGAATCTATATTTCAAGATCTTTACCTTTGACCTCTTTCTGTCTAAAACATAAGGAGCATCATCAGGGGTTTTAGAGAGCCTATAGCTTCATGTTGGAGAAGGCAATGGCACCCCACTCCAGTACTCTTGCCTGGAAAATCCCATGGATGGAGGAGCCTGGTAGGCTGCAGTGTAAGCTTCTTCAGTTAAAACCAGTGAGTTTCCCATATGGATGGAGGTCAGTTCATGACCTCTTGAATTCTCCATATGTTATCCTCAAGGTAGCTGCTTACTTATGAATTAGCTGTGTGTTTTCTGGGATTAGCCACCTCCTTGGAAAACTTACTGCGTCTCACGCAAGAAACTTGGCCTCCATTCTGTGCTCTCCAGAGACAGCTGTGTGAGTTTCAGGAGCAATAATTCAGGCAGAGGGTCCTCTGTGGTCAGGGGAGCCCCGAATTTGGATAAGATTTCACTTGAATATTCATTGGCTTTAATAATTTGGTTATAGTAGGAGAAGACTCCTAATTCCAAGGGGTCAAATATCCTCCTTGAAACAAAAATGGAAAAGATGAACTGACTCATGGAAAGAATTTTGTGATAAACCTAATATCCTGGGACCACTTTGTAATAGTACCTCCTCTTCTCATCATTCATTTCCCTTGTGTGTGTCTTGAATAATATCATTTTTAAAGATTTCTCTGTCAGCAACCCAAGTCAAGGCCTCTAGAGGAACTGGTATATTGTTTGAAAGATCCATGGGCCCTCTGTTTCAATGAAATGTAGGAGTAAAGAGGATGTAAAGAGCTAGATGTCTATTGGGGACAGATAGCCTTAAGCCAACAGCACTCTGGGATTAGAATTAAGAGACATCATCCCAAGGGAGATATTTAAACAAAATGGGAGTTAGATGGTGTTAGCAGTTATATTGGAGAAGGAAATGGCAACCCACTCCAGTACTCTTGCCTGAGAATCCCGTGGACAGAGGAGCCTGGTGGGCTGCTGTTCATGGGGTCGCATAGAGTCAGACGCAACTGAAGTGACTTTGCATGCATGCATTGGAGAAGGAAATGGCAACCCACTCCAGTGTTCTTGCCTGGAAAATCCCAGGGACAGAGGAGCCTGGTGAGCTGCTGTCCATGGGATCACATAGAGTCAGACGTGACTGAAGCAACTTAGCAGCAGCGGCAGTTACATATACAGATGGAAAATAAGCATATGAAAGGATACACAACATCATATGTCATTAGGGAATTGCAAATTAAAACAATGGGATGGCACTACATACTTCCTGCATGCACGCTAAGTCACTTCAGTTATGTCTGACTCTTTGCGACCCTATGTACTATAGCCCACCAGGCCCTTCTGTCTATGCGATTCTCCAGGCAAAAATACTGGAGTGGGTTGCCATACCCTTCTCCAGGGGATCTTCCCAACCCAGGGATTGAACCCAAGTCTCTTATGTCTCCTGCATCCGCAGGCCAGTTCTTTACCACTAGCACCACGTGGGAAGCCCCCTGCTGCTGCTGCTGCTGCTAAGTCACTTCAGTCGTGTCCGATTCTGTGCGACCCCATAGATGGCAGCCCACTAGGCTCCCCCATCCCTGGGATTCTCCAGGCAAGAACACTGGAGTGGGTTGCCATTTCCTTCTCCAATGCATGAAAGTGAAAAGGGAAAGTGAAGTCACTCAGTCATGCCCAACTCTTAGCGACCCCATGAACTGTACCCTACCAGGCTCCTCTGTCCATGGGATTTTCCAGGCAAGAGTACTGGAGTGGGTTGCCGTTGCCTTCTCCTAGAAAGGCTAAAATCCAGACACTGACAATGCCAAATGCCAACAGTGAAAAGATAAGTGGTCATCACAGATTTGGTGAAGGGAAGGATGAATAGGGGGAACACACAGGATTTTTAATGGATCTATAGGAACTCTGGGCTTCCTATAGATCCCAGGGACACAGAGTTCCATGCCTGGGTCAGGAAGATCCTCTGGAGGAGGAAATGGCAACCCACTCTAGTTCTTTCTGGGATAATCCAATGGACTGGCAGGCTACAGTCGATAAGGTCACAAAGAGTCAGACACGACTGAAGCGACTTGGTGCACACACATGGGAACTCTATGTACTTTTATTTGAATTTTCTATAAATCAGAAACTTCTAAAAAAATCAAGTGTACTAAAAAAAAAACAAAAAAAAAAAATGAAAGAGCTACTGACAAGAGGGCTGATAATCCTCCTACCAACGCAAGAGACACAGGTTTGATCCCTGAGTCAGGAGGATCCCCTAGAGTAGGAAATGGCAACTCACTCCAATATTCTTGCCTGGGAAATCCAATGGACAGAGGAGCCGGGTGGGCTACAGTCCATGGGGTCGCTAAGAGTCGGGCATGACTGAGCGACTTCATTTTCCCTTTTCACTTTCATGCATTGGAGAAGGAAATGGCAACCCACTCCAGTGTTCTTGCCTGGAGAATCCCAGGGACCGCGGGGCCTGGGGTTGCAGAGAGTCGGACACGACTAAGTGACTTAGCAGCAGCAGCAGCAGCAGCAGTGATTCCTATGCTCGTTAAGGTTTATGACCTGCTAGTGTGCCCCATAACAATCTATAATCTACCAATTGGCACACTCTACCAATTGGTATACTCTACTAATCTGTTGGCATTCTATTTTTTTTAATTTTTGTCCACTGAATTCTTACATATGTAACAACAGTCTGTGAACTTGGGAGCTGGGGATGGAAAGTGTGGGATGGACACATACAAATGGAAGCCAATGAACAGCTGTTTGGAGAAGATTGTGAGCCTGCATCAGTCAGAAATGACCAACGGAAAACAGCTCATAAGCTTCAAGTCAAGGAGTAATAAATGATTTCCAAGAAGAGCTATGAAAGATGCCAAAAAAGAAAAAAACAAAACAAAAGCAAGAAAACCACACACACCACACACACACAACCCCAAACCAAAACAACCCAAAACAAAGAACAAGAATATGGAAGATGAGCATTTTCCATCCTTGACGTTACATTAATGTATTGGCCAGATTGTGGTTTCCTATTTGAATAAATTACTGTAACCTGAAACTGAGATAACAAAGTAAATGAAAGTGCCATAAGAGGGGGCATAAAGTGTCTTTCTCATGTGTCCCGTATCCACTTGTATAATAAAATAAGGTCCTTTTTCTGCTTCTCTCTGCTAAGTCACTTCAGTCATGTCCGATTCTGTGCGACCCCATGGACGGCAGCCCACCAGGCTCTCCCGTCCCTGGGATTCTCCAGGCAAGAACACTGGAGTGGGTTGCCATTTCCTTCTCCAATGCATGAAAGTGAAAAGTGGAAGTGAAGTTCCTCAGTCGTGCCCGACTCTTAGCGACCCCATGGACTTCAGCCTACCAGCCTCCTCCATCCATGGGATTTTCCAGGCAAGAGTACTGGAGTGGGGCGCCATCGCCTTCTCCACCTTTTTCTGTTTACATATGCTGTATTATTGCTTTTAGTACCATGTAGCCAGATATGTACCTATCTTCCTTACTCTTATTTACCTCTGAGTTCCTAGTGTCAAGCACATGGAATGCAGTCTGTAAATATATGTTTTGTTAATTAACTAATTAAAACAGCATCTCAGGATAGAGTCACACTCTCCATTGGAGTGACTGCTACATAAGTGAGGATAATTAACCTTAGGAAGCATCACTATGAGCAAAGCTAGTGGAGGTGATGGAATTCCAGTTGAGCTATTTCAAATCCTGAAAGATGATGCTCTGAAAGTGCTGCACTCAATATACCAGCAAATTTGGAAAACTCAGCAGTGGCCACAGGACTGGAAAAGGTCAGTTTTCGTTCCAATCCCAAAGAAAGGCAATGCCAAAGAATGTTCAAACTACTGCACAATTGCACTCATCTCACACACTAGCACAGTAATGCTCAAAATTCTCCAAGCCAGGCTTCAACAGTACATGAACCATGAACTTCCAGATGTTCAAGCTGGATTTAGAAAAGGCAGAGGAATCAGAGATCAAATTGTCAACATCCTCTGGATCATCAATAAAGCAAGAGAGTTCCAGAAAAACATCTACTTCTGCCTTATTGACTACGCCAAAGCCTTTGACTGTGTGGATCACAACAAACTGTGGAAAATTCTGAAAGAAATGGGAATACCAGACCACTGGTATTCCTGACTTGCCTCCTGAGAAATCTGGATGTAGGTCAAGAAGCAACAGTTAGAACTGGACATAGAACAACAGACTGGAGAGTGAAAAAGTTGGCTTAAAGCCAACAAACGTCCATCTAGTCAAAGCTATAGTTTTTCCAGTAGTCATGAATGGATGTGAGAGTTGGACTATAAAGAAAGCTGAGTGCCAAGGAATTGATGCTTTTGAACTGTGGTGCCAGAGAAGACTTTTTAGAGACCCTTGGACTTCAAGGAGATCCAACCAGTCCATACTAAAGGAAATCAGTCCTAAATATTCTTTGGAAGGACTGATGCTGATGCTGAAACTCCAATACTTTGGCCACCTGATGTGAAGAAGTGACTCAGTGCAAAAGACCCTGATGCTGGGAACGATTGAAGGCGGGAGGAGAAGGGGACAACAGAGGTTGCGATGGTTAGATGGCATCACTGATTCAATGGACATGATTTTGCGTATGCTCCAGGAGTTGGTGATGGACAGAGAAGCTTGGCAGGCTGCAGTCCACTGGGTGGTTTACAAAGAGTCAGACACAACTGAGCGACTGAACTGAACTGACCAGACCTCATTGATTTAAAGCAAGACTGGCAGTGAGGAAGGAAGGTTAGGGCCAACAACTGCAAAGAGTGAGGTGGAAGATTACAATTGGTCATTAGATTTCTCAGAGCTTGAGCAGTTTTGTCAGATTACAGAATAGACCCACAGTTGTTCTTGTTCTGTTAAAACCATAGCCATTGTTAAATACAGGCTTTCCCCTTCCTCTCTACAGCCAACATTGCTCTAATTCTTGAAAAGAAATCTGGCAGAATTACTCAGAAGAGCCCACAAAGTCAGAGTAGTGAAGTCAAGTAGAGGGCATTAAAGAAATGGGGTGAATTCTGTTCTTAGTGTTTAAGTACTAAGTTTGCAGAGGAAATTAGATTTGCATTTAAATGAGTATATTTGCTGTGTGCTGAATTTTCCTAGCCTGTGGTGTAAAGTTGAGTTCCTCCTAGTTTTCATAAATTGGGAAGAATTAGTCTTTGTTGCCTGTAGAACTGAGGGACATAATTAGCATCTCTGAGAAACATTCTAGTAAAATTAGGGAAATTTAATTCAGTTTGGTTACTGGACTTGCTTTTATTTAGATTAATAAAGGCATAGCTTAATTAAGACCACCCCAGAGGGCAGTAACAGTCCAAAGAGAAGCTGCGAGTAGTGAAATGGAATACACAGTGTTACCTTCAATTCACCTTAAATTACTTTGGAGCAAGGCAAGTAAGTACAGTAAAATTAGGAAACAGCTTGGATTTGGAGGAGATTTATGGTTTATGAAATTATTTTATATGTATTAAAATCTCAACAGAGAAAATCCCAAGTGTTCTCAAAGATGTGTAGCAACCAAATGTTTCACATATTGTTTGTGGGGGAGTTTGACTGGATCAACTATTTTGAACAATTGCTTGGTAGTATCTACTGAAATCCAACAGACATATAAGCTATGACCAAGAAATCTCATTTCTAGGTATATACCCAACAGAAACAAACATTTGTTCTCTCATTCATAAAGCCAGGAGTAAACTCCATGTAAATGCCTATCAGCAGAGAAGCGCATACATAAATAGTGGCATATACTTCCAAAAAATGTTGCTATACAACAAGGAAAAGGAATTATCCGTAAACTGCACACAGTATTGATGAACCTCATAAACATAATGTTGAGTGAAACTAGTTAGGTGTAAAAGAGTATATACTATATGAGTCCTTTTTTTATTAAAAAAATTTTTTTATTTTATATTGGGGTATAGCCAATTAAG
This sequence comes from Bos javanicus, assembly GCF_032452875.1. Taxonomy (NCBI): domain Eukaryota; kingdom Metazoa; phylum Chordata; class Mammalia; order Artiodactyla; family Bovidae; genus Bos; species Bos javanicus. Next base: position 44,842,331 of record NC_083868.1, read on the forward strand.
AATGTGGTGATAGGGGAGGGAGGTGGGAGAAGGGTTCAGGATTTGGAACACGTGTACACCCGTGACGGATTCATGTTGATGTATGGCAAAACCAATACAGGGAGGGAGGAAGGAGGAGGGTTCAGAAAAAAAAAAAATAAAAAATAAAAGAGAAAAAAAAAACAATACAATATTGTAAAGTAAAATAATAATAATAATAAAAGAATTCTATTTACAAAAAAATAATAATAAAGGAATGCATGAACAACAACAAAAAAAATGTGGTGATAGTTTCAGGCTGATATTGAAGGGACTCAGCCATACACATATATGCATCCATTCTCCCCCAGTCTCCCTTCCCATCCAGGCTGCCACATAACATTGAGCAGAGTTCACAGTAGGCCCTTGTGATATAAATCAGCTTACTTACAAAACAGAAAGAGACTCACAGACTTAGAGAATGAACTTATGGTTGTGGGGGCAGGGGAGTATGAGAGGGAGGGATAGTTAGGGAGCTTGGGAGGGACATGTACAGACTGCTATATTTAAAATGGACAACCAACCATGTGAGTCCTTTTATATGAAGTTCAAGCACAAGCAAAATCCAGAGTATTAGAGATCAGGGTAGTGAACACTCTCTTGGAAGGGAGTAGTGACTTGAAGAGGAGAAGGAAATGGCATCCCACTCCAGTACTCTTGCCTAGAGAACTCCGTGAACAGAGGATCCTGGTGGGCTGCTGTCCATGGGGTCACACAGAGTTGGACACGACTGAAGCGACTTAGCACGCATGCATGCATTGAAGAAGGAAATGGCAGCCCACTCCAGTGTTCTTGCCTGGAGACTCCCAGGGATGGAGGAGCCTGATGGGCTGCTGTCTATGGGGTCACACAGAGTCAGACACGACTGAAGCGACTTAGCAGCAGCAGCAGCAGTGACTTGAAGGGGAGTGAGTGATATTTCTGGATTATGGTGGCATTCTGTTTCTCATACATTTATCTTGTGAACACGCTCAGTTGGTAAACATTTATCAAGCTGTACACTTCTAAAGTGTGCACTTTTCTCTGTAATATACTCTAGTAATATTTTGTTTATAATCTCAGTAGATACACAAACCCTAGGAAGTTGTCAAGGAAGCTATTATTATGTCTCTATATTATAACTGAAAAAAAATGAGGTAAAGAGAAGATAAACAACCTTTTAAAAGTACATAAATTACTTTTTACTTTGTGAATCAGGGCTAAAACAGTGCTTTATTGTTTTGAAGGTGAAGAAATGTTATGCCTTATCTTATGTTTTTTTTTCCCTCTTGGTAGGAAGTGGTGCTTCAGAATCATATGTTACTAATTATATACCAACATCTCATACATCCCAATATTCAGGTAGAAAAAAATGAGTAAAGATATATTTCACTTCTCTTAGTAGAAGTAAAAATAAAGTATATGGAAATTTATTATTCTAAATTTACCAAAAGAAGTAACCATCTAAAATCGTTGACTAGTAAATTTTTTTCTAAACCAAACAACCAATCACATCATCAGGTAAAATCTTTATTTTATATACAAAAATGTACACCTGAAGTTCTCATTTTCCATGTGAGAAAAACTGAACAGAAGAGAGCTGAGATATCATACATGGAATTAACTACCAGAGCTAATACTAAAATAAAGCAAAAGAAAACTAGTCTTGGTATAAATTAACTGGACAAATTTTACAATTATACAATCATTAAAACGAACTAGGAGAAAGTGGCAAGTACATGGTAGGAAAATCAGCAACCTAGCACTGAATGTCCCCACAAGTGCTATAAAGTTAAAGTAAAATGTTGATTTGAAATGAAATTAAAATTTATAAACAAATTCCCAATAGATGAGATTACTCTTCTCCTTTGTTAGTTTTAATCTTTCAAGTTATCACATTAAAAAGTTTATTCATTTTATTCTTTAAAATATTTATTTTTTTACTGAAAAGCCAATAAATAAGTAAAGTCATCTCCAAGATGTTTTTTAAAAATTTAAACCACTGAAACCTCACATTTTAGCACAATTACTATTTTCATATTATCTTGCAGGTGGTTTAAGTGTATTTACATCATGGTAATCCTGAGGTATGTACTTTTTTTCTTTTTAAGTGACAATAGTAATATTACACATGTTCACTGAAATATTTTTAAATAGTAGAAGCATATAAAAGTAAATTCTATTCCTTCTCACTCTCACTCAGGAGTAAGCACTGTTAACACAGCCACCTTTTTTCTGTATATTCATACATACACACCTATTATTTTGTCTTTTGTTACTACCACTTAACATTTGCTGTAAACATTTTCCCATGTGTCTGCAAAATTGCTATTTTAAAGGCTACATAGCATTCCTTTGAGTGGATGTAGTAATCAGAGCTCTTAATTGTAAGTGACAGAAACCCAGCTTAAACAAAAATAGAGACTTAATGGCCTATGTAACTGGAGTAGACATGAGTGGGAGAGATGTTAGGATTCAAGACTCATTATGTTTTCAGGAATGTGCCAGCTGAGTTTGTCTCTTTTCGCCTCTTGTGTCTGCTTGTGTATTGGCCTCACTTGATTTTGCTGCAGCCAGCTGGAATTTCCCCATGTGGTTGGCAACATGGAGTTGTATTTTTCCAATCCTTGACAATAGAAGCAAAAGAATGTCTTTCTAACTAATTCTAAAGGAAAATTCCTACGAAAGGACTTTTATTGGCTCATCCCTAAAGCAATCACTGTGTGCTGTGGAAATGGGACGATTTGATTGGTCACTTTGGGTCATGTGCCTACCTTTATGTTTGAAAGGGATGAAGGAAGTGATAGGGAAGAAACATACTTAGCAGCCAGAAATCATATCCTTCATAGATACTGTATCCTGGGCTTTGAGGCTGTTTTGGTATTTTGCCTATGATTAATAATCTTGAGAATACCTTCAAGATGTTACTCCTATAGGATTTTTTCTTTATGAAATATTCTTTGGTGTAGAATTCCTGAATCAAACAGTATCACACAGATATTCCTATGGTTCTTGCTATATGTTGTTTTATTGTTTTCCAAAATAGTTGTGCCAAAGAAACAGCTAATAAAAAATGAGGGCCTATTAAAAATTTAAGTTCACTTATTAATTCAACAAATATTTGTTCAGTTATGTGCCATCCATCCAACATGTCTCAGAGTTAGGGAGTAAGCGGTGTCTAAACTCAAACCATCTGAGCAATCCGACTACATCATAGCAGGAAGAATACACATCAGGAGATAATGAGTTCAGTTTAGAAGTCCCTGTGGAGTCTTGTGGGTGGGCAAATGGTCTTGAAATGGATCTATCAATTATCAACTTTCCTATAATGGTTTTTAGACATTTTGAGTTGTCCAAATGACTATTTTTCATTCAAAACTTTATTCAAATTAACTTCACAGATGCAATGTAAATTGTAATCTGAGGCATCATCATCCACAAGCTAGCTTCTTTGATTCCTTGAGGTTTGGTTCGCTCATTTCTGGCTGAGAATACCTGCCAAGCAATCTCTTCCGGGTCACTGAGGGAATCCAAGTTGGAGAATGAGGGGTCAAGGAGACTGGGTGCCTAAGGAGTGATGAGAAGGTTTTGGTGAATGTGATAGAAAATTTAAAAACTGAAAAAATAAATTTGGGGAGTTCCCTGCTCACCTAGTGTTAGGATTTCACGCTTTCATTGCCAAGGCCTGGGTTTCATTCCTGGTCAAGGAACTGAGATCCTGTCTCAGTGCCAAAAAATAAATAAATAAAACATAAATTTGTTAAACTGTAAAGTGAGATAGGAATGTAAACTATTATCAGAAGAGGTACTGCAATATCAGCTCTTTTTATATGGAAATATGACACAAAATTATAACTGTGGAACATAAAACTGGATTTTGAAAATACGTCATCACTTTTGCTAAAAACATAAGGAAAAAACATTTCTGAAAATGCCTCTTCCTTTAACTGGAAGTTCTTGTTAGGTTATGACCATTTTATTAAACATGTCGATAGAAAAATGAGTTAATAAAAACAAATGGATGAATTCACATATAGTTGCTAACTTCCCTTCAGATTTGAGTTAAATGGGCAAGAATTTATCATGTAAGGCATGAATAACAGAGCATGTGAATTGTATTCAGGTTTTAGCATTGACTAAACTTTTTCAGGGTTACAGCCATAGATTTCTTTTCCCCATGACTAAGAGCAAACTTAGGGTCATTTAGTTTGAGTTCCTTATTCTATAGACTATTTTGGTTTCATTGCTTTAGCAGAATCTGTCAATGCATGCTTCCATTTGGTTAATACTCATCTATTTAAAAAAGACATGTTGTGGCTATTTTTGAAAGATACTTAATAGGGAAACCATTAGAACTGTTATGGAGTGGTCCAAATTGTTTAGGAAAACATTTTCGTTATGGAATCATAAGATTTAAAAATAGTTGGTATTTACACTAAAATGTTCATAAAATGCTTTATGAATGAAGGCCTCAGTAATCTCTAAAACGTGTTCACAGTTGTTTGGTTCCATTATAAGTAGTAGTAAGAATGGAAATTCTAGAATCTCACCTCTATTGTTGTTCAATTTCCAACAATAGGTTCAAAGATTTGCATACTTTTAGGATCCATGAGCTGTCTAGAACCATCTTTCTGGTGCTTGCCACATTATGTGCACTATTATCAAATGGTTGACTAAAAGCCAAATTCTGGCAGAAAGATTAAGAACTTAATTATCACTATCTGCTAAGTACCATTTTGTTTAAGTCATTCTTTATGATTTTCTCACTAAGGTTAGCATATGCAAATATTGTCCATTCTTATTCTCATGGTAAGAAATAGAAGACTTATGAATTCAAATGGTTCCCAAATAATATCCAAACATACACTGAGTCATGGATGACCTCAGACCAAGGTAAAGAAACAATTATAGTCAGATGTTTGAGGTAGAAACAGAAAATTCATGAGCTGGCCCATTATCCTTCCTGCATTATTAGGTACATTCTTTAGAAGTAAATAAAGCAAGTGACAACTATAATTTCTGTCACCATTTTGATTGAAGTATGGTATGGAGGATCATTTTCTTCTAATTCATATTTGGTCATGAAATTGTTGTGAAGCTTTGGGCAGTTGACACCACTTAAAACAGACAGAGCCACATGACCTGGCACAAAGTGTACAGGCTTTGATGTTGAGCAGTCTTAACACTGACCCTTCATTTGTCATCCTGTCATTTATCTGATCCCTCATCTAACTTTTATCGAGCGTCATCTTTGTGTCAGGCATCACCTGGAAAGTGGAGCTCAAAGAAACAAATCAGACTTGTTATTTGCCCTCAAGGAATTTATATTAGCAGCATGAGATAGGCAACAAACCAATCTATAAAACCTACAAAATGGGAGTCCTGTGCAGACTGAGACGACGTACATAAAATACTTGACGTTGTCCTTAACTTGTAATAGGCATATAACAAAACAACTTTAATTGTTCTTCTTCATTCAACTATTCATTCAACAATTTTTTTCAGTGCCAGTGAAGCTTATGGCACTGTTCTGGGTGATACACAAGAGTCAAGGTAGTACAGGTCATAGCTCAACCCTCAAGAGTCACGGTATAGGGACTTCCCTGGTTGACCAGTGGTTAAGAATCCGCCTGCCAATGCAGCGGACATGGGTTTCAATCCCTGGTCCGCAGGAAGATCCCACACGCCTCGGGGCAACTAAGCTGGTTCGCCACAACTACTGGGCCATTGACAACACTCGCCCTGGAGCCCATGCTCTGCAGCAAGAGGAGCTGCGGCAGTGAGAGCCCTGCACACCTCGAGGAGGAGCATCCCCTCCTCACCACAAGCAGAGAAAGCCTGCACAGCATCAAAGACCCAGTGCAGCCAACCAAGGGAGAAGAGTGGAAGGGAGTAGATCAATTCCATAGATACTTTCTGCATAAGGTGGAATTGAATAAGTGTCAATCGTGTCTTACAAGTTAGACACAGTATAAATGGAACAGGAAGACAACTAGAACTGGATAAAAGGATTGCTACAGTAAACGTGTTGGTAAAATTGGCTGTCATTGAAGTGTAGTTTACCACTCAGTAGATTTACATGAATTATTTTTGTTTGTTTTTGGCTGCACCATGCAGCTTGTGGGATCTTAGTTCCCTGACAACGAGGGATGGAACTTGGCCCCAGGCAGTGGAACCTTGGAGTCCTAACCACTGGACCTCTAGGGAATTCCCTACATGAATTTTTCCAGTAAGTTTTGGCACTCAAGTTTCAGAGGACAGAACACTGTGGGGTGACTCAGAATTAGAAATCAGTCTGGCAAGCAGGAGAGACAATCAAAGGTTCTAGAAGAGCAAGAGAAAGCAATGTTAAAAATGCCAGATCCTTGAATCCAAGCTGGTGAACCTTGCTAGAGAGGTCAGGGAAATCAGAAGATGACTGTCAAGATAGGGAGGGAGAGAAGGAGAGGGGTCACAGAAGGTGGAGGGGCATGCTCAATGCTCAGAGAAGGAGCAGACAGTATCAAAGGACAGAAGTCTGTGGTCAGAGGAAGGGAACTCATAATCTTGACATATAATGTACACCTGTCTCAAGTGGTGACCCTAAGTAGAATTGTATTAGGGCCCAGTGTGGCAGACGTGAGATCTATTGCTCACATCCTCCTTTCCAGAAAGGACTTGCTATTCAGCTTCAAGAAGTGTGGTTAGCTGACAGCCTCTAGCTGTTAGCTCCTTCCACAACCTGCTCTGTGTTGGAGCCGAAGTCACTCTCTTCATGCGATTAGCCCCCGAGGCAATGACTGAGCAAGGCAGTGGTGTAAGAACTGGCCATTCCCATCCAAAACGGACTCTTAGAACTGGCCATCAGAGCTCTGTGCTCCCTGTTGGGCTGCTGAGAAAGCATTGCACTCTGACCACTCCCCTCCTCAATCCTGTTCACTCCCCTTTGCTTTTACAAGGGTCACACCCTCAGAAAACCTTTTTTACTCCTAACTTTATCTCACCATCTGTTTACAAAATAACTCACTATAGAATTTTGACTCCTGTCACGTCCATTATCTTATTTTATACCTATAATAACTGAGATAGTAGAGATAGTAGGAACAACCATGCTTCACTTTACAAATGGAAAAACTGAAACCCAGGACACTTAAGTAAGCTGACCATGCTTACACTGCTGGGCTGTACCAAAGGTGGATTAGAACCTTGCTCCAAATCGTTTCCAAGCTTGGTGCTCTTTACTTCGGGGGATGTTAAGCAGACTAATGAGTGGCAACAAAAGTCCTAAAAGAAGTCACAATTGGGGATCTGCCAAGCTTTGTAGAATTAGCATAAAGTAGAAAAGTAAAACATCATAGTTGAAAACAGTTTCACCCTTAACAGAGTACATATTGTCTAAACAAGAGGAGAATTATAAATTATTCTAAATACTTGTATTCATTTTAACAGTTCCTTTCATGTATGTTTAGGAAAATTGTAATGTTAATGTGAGGTGTTTTCTGGTGTTACTTCACTATCAGTGGATCACACCAGAGTCAAGTAATTTCTACATCCTAGCGAAACAGTACTGGAGAAGGCAATGGCATCCCACTCCAGTACTCTTGTCTGGAAAATCCTATGGATGGAGGAGTCTGGTAGGCTGCAATCCATAGGGTCATTAAGAGTTGGACACCACTGAGCGACTTCATTTTCACTTTTCACTTTCATGCATTGGAGAAGGAAATGGCAGCCCACTCCAGTGTTCTTGCCTGGAGAATCCCAGGGACGGGGGAACCTGGTGGGCTGACATCTATGGGGTTGCACAGAGTCGGACACGACTGAAGCGACTTAGCAGCAGCAGCAGCAGCAGTGAAATAGTACAATCCCCTTTTGAAATCATACTATCATTAGCTTTAAAAAAAAAACAAAAACACACAAACAAGGTAAGTTACAAATAGCAGTTTCTTTACTGAAACCTGCTTGATCATTCTTTTCTCTTTCCCTCTTTTTTCTCTTGAACTTTGAAATAATGAAATGCAAAAACAGTTTCATAGTCATTAAATGAAATTTGAGAAATACAGAAATGTATACAGATGACAGTATAAGTTACCCATAACCCCACTGCTATTAGTATTTTGGCTTTAGATCTTTATAGTCTACCAGTGTGCATACATATGTACCTTCACTTCCTTACTCTGACTCTAACACCGTGCTACATTGGGAAGTCGTGACTATAATTCACCCAGGACATTCATGGAAGTCCAAGATCCCTTATATTGATGATGAAGTCACTGAAATCTACCTATTACTCCCAACATAAATTAACAATATGAAACTTCTTAAATCTCAGATCTCACAGGTTTGGGTGCCAAACTTAGTTACTCCATGTTTATTTTTGTTGCTATACCCTTGGATTGGAGAAGGAAATGGCAACTCACTCCAGTATTCTTGCTTAGGAAATCTCATGGACAGAGGGAACCTGGCAGCCTACAGTCCAGTTCAGTCGCTCAGTCGTGTCCGACTCTTTGTGACCCCGTGAACTGCAGCACGCCAGGCATCCCTCCCTGTCCATCACCAACTCCCGGAGTTCACCCAAACTCATGTCCATTGAGTCGGTGATGCTATCCAACCATCTCATCCTCTGTCGTCCCCTTCTCCTCCTGCCCTCAATCTTTCCCAGCATCAGGGTCTTTTCCAATGAGTCAGCTCTTCGCAGGAGGTGGCCCAAGTATTGGAGTTTCAGCTTCAACATCAGTCCTTCCAGTGAATACTCAGGACTGATCTCCTTTAGGATGGACTGGTTGGATCTCCTTGTAGTCCAAGGGACTCTCAAGAGTCTTCTCCAACACCACAGTTCAAAAGCATCAATTCTTCAATGCTCAGCTTTCTTTATAGTACAACTCTCACATCCATACATGACTACTGGAAAAACCATAGCCTTGACTAGATGGACCTTTATTGACAAAGTAGTCTCTGCTTTTTAATATGCTGTCTAGATTGGTCATAACTTTCCTTCCAAGGAGTAAGTGTCTTTTAATTTCATGGCTTCAGTCACCATCTGCAGTGATTTTGGAGCCCCCCCAAAATAAAGTCAGCCACTGTTTCCCCATCTATTTGCCATGAAGTGATGGAACCGGATGCCATGATCTTAGTTTTCTGAATGTTGAGCTTTAAGCCAAATTTTTCATTCTCCTCTTTCACTTTCATCAAGAAGCTCTTTAGTTCTTCACTTTCTGCCATAAGGGTGGTGTCATCTGCATATCTGAGGTTATTGATATTTCTCCTGGCAATCTTGATTCCAGCTTGTGCTTCATCCAGCCTGGCATTTTGTATGATGTACTCTGCATAGAAGTTAAATAAGCAGGGTGACAATATACAGCCTTGACGTACTCCTTTTCCTATTTGGAACCAGTCTGTTGTTTCTCAGAGAAGGCAATGGCAACCCACTCCAGTGTTCTTGCCTGGAGAATCCCAGGGATGGGGGAGCCTGGTGGGCTGCCGTCTATGGGGTCGCACAGAGTCGGACACGACTGAAGCGACTTAGCAGCAGCAGCAGCAGCAGCAGCTGTTGTTTCTACAGTCCATGGGGTCGCTAAGAGTTGGACATGATTGACCAACTAACACTTTCACTTTTATCCTTGCATACTACTACTCTGGTCCTTGAATGAAGAAGCATCTGAAAGATGTTTTAGGTGACTTTTATCAGTGAAGAAAGCATCATGTTTGAGATAATATCCTGATCATAAAGCTCAAGGCCTGAATTCAAGCTGAGCCAGACTGCATACTTGAAATGAACCTGGACCAGAATGAACATCTTAGAAACATGAGAACCAGCTGTGGGGAGCAAGGCTTCAAACAAAAGCCACGTCTGGGTCACCCTGTCCAGTGGCGACTCATTGCAGGGAAGAATCCCATTTGCTTGAAGTTCAGTGCTGGGACAGCGAGTCTCTCTCCTAGAAGTTACTAGTGTAGAGCCCACCCGGCTCCCCGTCCCTGGGGAGAACCTGGCACTTGCTAAGGTAATAGCACACACCTTTATGTCACACAAGCATATATGTGTAGCTAAGCCATGGGAAATAGTTTTCTCTACAGCATTTAAAAATTTGAGATGATGAAAAGGAGAGGGATATGAAATCTGAAGTACATTAGTAAAAAGTATCTGGTGAAACACAACAGACATTCACAGATTCAAAAATTCTTGGGGAAAGGAGGCCCAAGAAGTCCTCATAAAAGTGCATCATTTCCCAAGTTGCGCTTAGCATGTCCTCGGATCTTTTCAGGGGCAGGAGCCTGGCAGCCAGCGTGGTCCAAGCGTTCCCCATTGGAGTTACGTGAGCGCCACCTAGTGTCACTTGCTCATGCTGAAGGGGGTTTGGATGCGGTTTAACTGACCTCATCCGAGGGAACGAGGGAAGGAAAGCCCTGAGTGAAGAGGTGATTTAAGCGGCCCACATCTATCTGCTCAGTGGCCGAGCCAGGACTAGGACTCAGGCCCTGCTTCAGGTAGCACAGCTGGTGATAACTTCTGGAGTTTGGGAGTCAAGAGTCCAGGGAGCTGGACTGTGCTGAAGAATATTCTTCAGCATAAACCATAAACCTTCAGCATAAAGCAGAAACCTTCCAGGGCCTCAGGTGCCCCATGCATTAAACTCCTAAAAGCATACTTGCTTGTTCTGAAAGTCTTTGAGACACATGAGTGACAGAGAACAGAATCTGAAAGTTAGTATAGGTCCCCAGAAGCGTTTAGTCTGCTCGTCCATGAACACCTGCCCTACTCCAGCTGTACAAGTGATCAAGCTATTTCCTACAAGCAAGTGCTAGGGTCCAAAGTAATCAGCCTTGATTCAGGGTGATGCTTCAGCCATCACCTTTTATGATGTCTGCCTTCAGCTTCTATCTTTGTGAACAAAGCAACTCAGACACCATCTAAGAGACAAGGGCCACTGAAACCACCCAGGCTTTGATTTCCAGAAGTCAGGTGTTCTGCAGTTCTCCAAGTAGAGTTTCTGTTTCAAGATTAATCTTGGCCAATGGTACTTAATGCTGATTGCACATTAGCATCACCCAAGGAACTTTCAGAACACCCTGTGCTTGGGTCTGACCCTAAACCAGCAGAGTCAGAATCCCTGAGGGTATATTCCCAAACTTTAAAAAACTCCTTGGGCTTCCTTGGTGGCTCAGATGGTAAAGAATGTGCCTGCAATGCAAGAGACACATGTTCAGTTCCTTGGTCAGGAAGCTCTCCTGGAGAAGGGAATGGTTACCCACTCCAGAATTCTCACCTGGAGAATTCCATGGACAGAGACAGTCCACGGGGTCGTAAAGAGTCAAACACGACTGAAAAAACACTTTCCCTTTCGCTTCGGGTTATTCCACTGCTCAGAAGATTGACAATTACAGCGATGGGCTGAGCTTGCACTGCATAAGAGAGTAGAAGAGGTATAAATAGGAAGATGGGAGATAGATAAGGTCATTTTCACCCAGGGTCTCAAACAGAAGTTAATATTGATGCATGCTAAAGTGCTCAATAAACCACCACAGAAAGAACTTGTCCACAGAGAAATTGTAAATGATGCTGTAGGAACTAACAATCTACTAACAATTTCTGGGTTCTCTTGCTGCCCGTCATAGGAAATATCTACGAAGAACCACAAGTACACTTAAAAGTAGGAGAAGCAGGCAGAGTAAACAATACGGATCTACTTTTATTGGATTTTACTTTATTATCCAAAAAACAATGTGGATCTTTTGAAAGAAGAAAGGTTTCAAAACATGAACACTATTAAAGGAAGGCACTCTCTGCCTTCCTTCTCTTTTCCCATTTTAAATTTCTTGTTTCCCCATTCAAATCGTGTGTGACGTATCCAAGAACTCATATAACAAAGGGGCTTGCTATTACATTCTGAAAGCCTGTCCTATCCTTTCACTTCTCCGGGGGAAGTGAAAGCTGAGCTGGTATGTGAAGTAAGAGCACAGTGTGTGCATGCTGGAGGCTGTGTGTGTTTGGGGCTTGGGGGTGTTTTCAAGGCAGAGACAGAATGTGCAGAGGCCATGTGTTGAAAGGCTTAGTCCAGGAACACAGAGGAGGCAAGTGTGAGGGGACGGGGAAGGTGCTGGGAGAGGAGGCTGGACGGGTAGGGCCCTGTCCACTTGTTTGCATACATACACCCCACGTGCCTTGCGCACAGTCAGTTCACCTCACCTTCTCCTGCTTTGCTCTGACCTACTTTCATCTCACCTTTAGTGACAGTGACTGAATCACCTCCTTAAGAAAGTCTGAAAATGGTTTTCCTAACATTCCAAACTCCTATTCTTATTCCAAGCATCATGCATGGTTAGTGGAAGAAAGTCTAACAATGTATAGCTGTGGAAGGTCAATACACCCTCAAGTCGTGCCCAACCTAAATTGTCACAGTTAACAATTGCACATATTCTCTCAGACCTTCCTAGGTGCATGTCCAAATACACATCTTACTGTTGTTTTGAAAAGCAGAATTACACTAGACACATCATCTTGCAACTTGCTTTCCCCCCACCCTTTTGTTTTACTTAAAAATAAATAAAATGGTTAACACGATTCCTGGGGGATGGAGAAGTGACTCGCTATTGGACCCAGCTTTTTAAGGTTAGGTAGAACCAGAACAGATACCAGTGAACTGTTCTGTTAGTGGTGGCTGTGAGGACTTTAGGAGGGGTTTTTTTTTAGCTTTATTTTTAGCTTTATTGAGGTGTAATTGACAAGTAAAATGGAAAGATACTTAAAATGTACATGAAAAAGTAGTGTACATGGTGATAATATGATATACATATTCATTGTGAGGGCTTCTTTTGTGGCTCAAATGGTAAAGCGTCTGCCCACAATGCAGGAGACCTGGGTTCCATCCTTGGGTTGGGAAGATCCCCTGGAAAAGGAAATGGCAACCCACTCCAGTACTCTTGCCTGGAAAAATCCCATGGATGGAGGAGCCCAGTAGGCTACAGTCCATGGGGTCTCAAAGAGTCGGACACAACTGAGTGACTTCACTTCATTCATTGTGAAAAGTTTCTTCCTGGGACTTCCCTGGTGGTTCAGTGTTTAACCTTGCCTTCTTATACAGGGGGTGCAGGTTCGATCCCTGGCTGGGGAGCTAAGATCTCACATGCCTCGAGGCCAAAAAACCAAAGCATACAACGGAAACAATATTGACACAAATTCAATAAAGACTTTAAAAATGGTCCACATCATAAAAAAGAAAAAAGATTCCTCATACCTAGTTATTTAACATGTCTATAACTTACAACTTGCTTTTTTTTTAAACTTAATATATGATAGACATCTTTCTGTATCATTATACATAGTTTTACCTCATTTTGTTTAGCAGCAACATGGTATTTCTCATATACAAGTACCATCTGATGATGGACAATTTTTTTTTTTTTTTTTGCCATTACAAGCCAGACAATACATCAATGAGCATCCTTGTATATGCATGCATGCTAAGAGGCTTCAGTTGTGTCTGACTACTTGTAACCCTGAAACTGTAGATCACCAGTCTCCTCTGTCCATGGGATTCTTCAGGCAAGAATACTGGAGTGGGTCCAAGGAATCTTATCAACCCAAGGATTGAACCCATGTCTCTTGTGTCTCCTACATTGGCAGGCAGGTTCTTTACCACTAGCACCACTTGGAAAGTCCATCCTTGTCCATACTCTTGCTCAACTGTACAAATATCTCTATAAGATAAATTCTACAGAGAATATTTAGGGCATGCATATTTTAGATATTGATGAGTAATTCCAAGTTCTAACCCAAAAACTTTGCATCAGTTCACCTCCCATAGTGGCACATGAGAGTGCCCATTTCCATCTCTGTCTCTTGATTCGTTACCTCTCATCCTACAGAAAGAACCAGAATCAGAATTTCACAGAATTTGTATCCTTAGACCTAATCCACGTTTGGGGCCACAGCATTATTTCCAGCTGCCTAATATACCCAAATTCCATCAAATCTCTATCCCCAACAGATCCCTCCTGAGGGCTCTGCTCCTGCTGTGGCCGCTAGCCTCTGGACCACATCCCCTTCTCTCGTCTCTCATATCTGATCAGGAACTCGGTCTCTCATCATCTTTCTCTTCCCACAATCTTTCTCACCCATTACTTTTCTTGTGGCTCTGTGGCTCATATCCCAGTTTAGGATCTTATCAGCTCCAGGCTGACCACCCTATCTCTGATCTCTTTTACCTTCAGTCCAACTGAACTCAATCCCCTGGACATCTTTGTAAAACTCTCCTTGGGTCGTAGAGACCTCTCCTATTTGAGAACTTCCAGTTACTCTTCATTCCTGCCAGATCTTAGCTGAGCTGTCTCTCCTGTCACTGGCCTACTCTGGGAACTGCCAACATGCCTGGGGCTTTTCTGTATTTGATAGTGTCAGTCCCTCCCTGAAGTTCTTTTCCGTATCTCTGCCTACCCCGGCGCTGTCTACCCAGTGAGCCATAAACATATCTGGGGAAAGAGCTTTCTAGATGGAGGGAGCACTGGAGTTGCAGATTATGTAGAGCTTGGTAGGACATTGTCAACACTGTGACTAGATAAAATTTAAGCATTATCATTATCTGTGAATGTAGGCTTTGTCTCTGCTGATAGATTGTCACCAAGTGCTTTATACAAATCGATGATTTAAAAAAATAATAAAGTTTTTATGGCAAGGAGAAATTATTTTTCTTCAGGTTAAAAACGATGACACAAGATTTTTGCCTCTCCCAGGAAAGATTTCATTAAGCAGAAGCAAGAACATCCAATTGAGCAACAGCACCTACTTGTGATACATAAGGACCCTGATGTAATGGCCTGCCTCTTCTTCATCTTTTGTGTGTCTTCATTAGCTTATTTTTTTTTATTTCATACAAACATGACAATCATTTCTACTTCTAAAGAAATGCTTCTTAAATTGTAATAAAACTACTCTCCTATTTGGTCTAACTTGTATCTGGTTTCATATTTATTCATTACTAATTCATAAGGTTGTTGGGAGGATTAAATCAGTTAGAAGGGCTTAGAACAACGCCTCTGTGTGAGTATGTGTGTGTGTGTGTGTGTGTGTGTGTGTGTGCGCGTGCTCAGCACTCAGTTCTGGGGTTGTCTTTTGCGACCCCATGGACTGTACCAGGCTCCTCTGTCCATGGAATTTTCCAGGCAAGAATATTAGATCAGGTTGCCATTTCCTTCTCCAGAGTATCTTCCAGACCCAGGATTGAACTTGCATCTTTTGCATCTTTTGCATTGGCAGGCAGATTCTTTACTACTGTGCCACCTGGGAAATCAGAACAATGCCAACACATAGCAAATACTCTTTAAGTGTTTGCAGTAACAAGGTTACACACACACACACACACACACAATCCATTCGTCCATTTACTCATACAACAGATTACAGCTATGTATAAAATACTATGCTAGGCATTAGCAGTGTAAAGACATACTAAGCTGGTCCTAAGGATATCATGTCTAGCAGAGAAACAAATACATAAGCATAAAAATTTTGAGGTATATTTAAGGGGAAGTGGTAGCAAAAGGCAGGGGTGAATAATTCTGCTTGAGAGAGAGGGTTACAAAGAAAATGTTGCTCAAACCATGTGGCTAAGTGTAACCAGTTGAAGGAAGTTAGAGGTAACAAAGCAGAGGAAGTAAGTTTTAACAGACATAAAGTCATGAAGCAGCAGGGCATATTGGGGGCCTGTAAATATAGAATGGCTGAAGCATATGCTGAAAGGGAAGAAGGGAAAATACTTGAGGTTCTGAGAGTACTGTATCCATGATATAAAGAACTTAGACATTCTCTATAGGGAATATTGAGCAATTGGAGCATTTTAGGTAGATTTCCATTTTAGAAAATGCAGGGAGGGCCACAAATTCAAATACTTCTGCTGCTGCTGCTGCTGCTAAGTCACTTCAGTCGTGTCCGACTTTGTGCAACCCCATTGACGGCAGCCCACCAGGCTCCCCCGTCCCTGGGATTCTCCAGGCAAGAACACTGGAGTGGGTTGCCATTTCCTTCTCCAATGCAGGAAAGTGAAAAGTGAAAGTGAAGTCACTCAAGAGGACCAAGCAAATGACAAATGTATAAATTGGGGGCTGGTCCAAAGTGGTGGAAGAGACAAACTGAAAGTATATAAAGATATTCAAGTGATTAAAGATGACAGAATAAAAGCTGCTAAGAAAATCTGAGGACTGTCAGTATGAACTCTGGCTATAGAGTCCCTGTTGACTGTTTGGGGAAGACAGTGGAAGAAGTTTGGAAGCTAATTAAGGAATCCGTTCATGTAAAACATAATGAGGAACAAAAACAAGAGAAAAACTGGAGCATGGTGAAGAACTGCTGCTGTTGCTGCTGCTAAGTCGCTTCAGTCGTGTCCAACTCTGTGCTAGCTGGCTTGAAATCTAGGGAGGAAAATCTGCCTAGGCCCATGATGACCTATGGGGAGGAAGAAGGGAAGAAGGCTAGAATAACTCCCAAGTTTCTGGCTTAGATGACTGGATGAATAAACGTAATAAAACCATTTACCTCTATAGAAATGATATGGACTGGGGAGTAGGTAGACATAATAATTTAGGTTTAGAAATACTGAGTTTGGAGTGTTTGTGGGTCATCCAAGTGCAAGCTCCAGTAGATGGCTAGATTTACGATGCAAACTATAAAAGGCCAGCGTTGGAAATACAGACCTAGGAGTTATCAGGTTACAGATGGTAATTAACAACAGAGAACTAGTTGATATTGTCCAGAAAGCATGAGCAAAATTATAGAGAAGAAATTCTTTATCTAAATATTTTAAATGCTTTTGTTTCTGTGGTAATTTTCACATTCATTCAGTTCAGTTCAGTCGCTCAGTCATGTCCGACTCTGCGACCCCATGAATCGCAGCACGCCAGGCCTCCCTGTCCATCACCAACTCCTGGAGTTCATTCATTACATCCTAAGAATTCTTTTTATTTAATTTTTAAATTCTTGTGTGAATTTGGAATGCAGAAATGACAGTGATAAGCTGTGCAATTTCTTTTTTATTTTTTTCATTTTAAAAATTGTAGTACAGTTGATTTCAGTGTTATGCCAATCTCTGCTGTACAGCAAAGTGACTCAGTTATACATACGTATGTATATATATACTTTCTTTTTTAAAGTATTCTTTTTCCACTATGGTTTATCCCAGAGATTGGATATAGTTCCCTTGCTATAGAGTAGGAGCTTGTTGTTTATCCTTTCTAAACATAATGTTTTGCATCTACCAACTCCAAATTCCCTCTCCCTGCCCTCCTTCCCCTGGCAATCACAAGTCTGAGCTCTGTGTCAGTGAGTCTATTTTGTAGATAGATTCATTTGTGCCATATTTTATTAATATTTTTAAAAGATGTATTTATTTATCTTGGCTGTGGTTGTTGGGCTTCCCTTGTGGCTCCGCTGGTAAAGAATCTGCCTGCAATGCGGAAGACGTGGGTTCGATCCCTGGGTTGGGAAGATTCCCCTGGAGAAGAGAGAGGCTACCCACTCCAGTATTCTGGCCTGGAGAATTCCGTGGACTGTATAGTCCATGGGGTCACAAAGAGCTGGACACGACTGAGCGGCTTTCACCGGTGGTGGTGTTGCTGCCCGAGGCTTTCTGTGGCTGCAGTGAGCAGAGACTGTTTGTTGCAGTGCACGGGCTTCTCAGTGCAGTGGCTTTTCCTGTTGTGGAGCACGGAGCCCTAGGCAAGCTGGTGTCTCTTGCATTGCAAAGTGGATTCTTACCCATTGCACCACCACGGAGGTCTCATTTGTGCCATATTTTAGATTCCACACGAGTGATATCATATGGTATTTGTCTTTCTCTGTCTGACTTCACTCAGTATGATAATCTCTGCTGCAGGTGACATTATTTCATTCTTTTTTATAGCTGAGTAGTATTCCCTGGTGGCTCAGCAGTAAAGAGTCCACCTGCAATGCAGAAGCTTCAGGAGATACGGGTTCGATCCCCGCATTGGGAAGATCCCCTGGAGAAGGGCATGGCAACCCACTCCAGTATTGTTGCCTGGAGAATCCCATGGACAGAGGAGACTGGTGGGCTACAGTCCATAGCGTCACAAAGAGTCAGACACAACTGAAGCAACTTGGCACGTAGTATTCCATTGTGTATATGTACCACGTCTTCTTTATCCATTAATCTGTTGATAGACATTTAGATTGTTTCCATATTTTGGCAATTTTGAATAGTGCTGCTATGAACATATCTTTTTGAATTATAGTTTTGTCTGGGTATATGCCCAGGAGTGAGATAAGCTTTGTACAAGTTAGCATGGGTATTAGAGAAATCAGTCTACAAATAATATATTCATAAAAATTGTGATACATACCTGTATTTTTACACATATTGTTAAAAGCATTTATAATGTAATTTCATGTACCTTATATGGTTACTTGCTAACTCTTTTATTTGAAAAGACATATGCCTAAAAGGAAGGGTGAGTATAAGTGTATGAGGAGAATGGAGACAGATGATACATAAAGAACAGCACAGTCATTATCTAAGGATATTGTTTACATATTGTGAATGGGTGGACTCACAAAAAGCAGGAAGTTAAGTCTTTAAAATAAAGGCTTATTTCAGCTAACATATTGTTTACTATCTCTGTTTCTAACCAGCAGTGTCTCAACCCTAATAAAAACCTTTTATCTGGAACATCTGGGAACAAATTTGAAAAGAGAAAAGAGTAAAACAGGCTCCCACTTTAAAGCATAACCATCCCAAACCCAAGAATGGGTCAATCCCTGTCCAAATGTTTAGTTTGAGTCCATCCATATAGCCTATTAAGAGTCAACTTCAATTAGCAAAGACAACTACTAGAAGGATAATGGTGAAATATTATAGTTTCCAGCTCTTTTTTTTAATCACTGTTTGCTCAACACTTTTAAATGAATTAAAAGCAGATGTTGAAATTGCTGCCAACTGTACACTTGTCATCTGTGAAAGGGAATTAACTTGGTTTTGTTCATCGTTAAATTAAATGTTAGGCTTCAGTAGTTTAAAGAGTCTTGGAATGCTGTTCCTGATGGGGTTTTAAAATTACAAATAACTAAAGTAATTTTGAAAATTGTGAAAACATTTGTCCTTGTAAGATAAGGAAAATTCCTGGGAAAGTTTAGAATTCTGAAACTCTCACATGATACGTGAAGGGACAAAAATCAATCTTTTGTTATTCAGCAGGAATTTTTGGACACCATCTACATTTTCAGCTCTGCATTTTGTGTGGTGGAGGACACAAAAGAACTCAGAAAATGAACTAGTTGTCATTCTCAGAGTTAAAGAAAATAAGATACTGTATGAACCAGTGCCCAGATAAGAGAGCCTGCTGCTAGTCCTTTACAAGTTCAGACGAGGTAGAACTTGAGGAGAGCTGAGATAATATAGGCAGGAATCTCAGGGGCAAGTTGATTGGCCAATGAAGAATCTATAGAGTCTAATGTTACCTCATTTGCATCCAGCCTCCAAGATGGCCGTAAATAATTCTTGCCTTTGAGTCTTCAGGCCTTTTTGTAGTTTCCTCCCACACTGAACAGGGCAGACCTGGGTAAACAATGATATGGCAGAAATGATAGAGTATGACTTTTGAGGCTGGGTAATAAAAAAAATACTGTGACTTTGATCTTGGTCTCTCTTAACTCTCACTCTAGGGGAAGCCCGCCTCCATGTTGAAAGGACATTCAAGTAGCCCATGGAAAGTCTCATTTGGAGAGCACCATAGGAATCCTGCCAACAGCCAACACCAACTTGTCAGGCATGTGAG
This sequence comes from Bos javanicus, assembly GCF_032452875.1. Lineage (NCBI taxonomy): Eukaryota > Metazoa > Chordata > Mammalia > Artiodactyla > Bovidae > Bos > Bos javanicus. Next base: position 44,862,080 of record NC_083868.1, read on the forward strand.
TGAGCCACTGTCCAAGTAGACTCTGTAGCCCAGGGAAGCCTTCAGATGATTGCATGACTGCAATTCTGGCCAATATCTCGATTATAATCTCAAGAGACCCTGAGTCAGAACATCTAGCTAGGTGGCTTCTAAACTCCTGACCCACAGAAATCATGATAAATAAATGCTTACAGTTTAGAGATGTTGAGTTTGGGGATAATTTTTTATGTAGCAATAGATTAATACACATTAGTAGGTGTTCATCTTCACCTAAGAATGCATGAGAATTTAGAAAAGATTGCTTGAGAAGGAAGAAAAGAGCTATGACTGCTTCTGTCTACCCTTTTAAAAGAAATGCTATGATAATACTATAATAAAAGCTGAAATAAACGCTATTACCCCTAACATAAAGATTGACCACACAGATGAGGTAATAATCCCTCACCTGCCTCTAGTCCCAACCAGCTGTTTCTATATTGGTGAATGACTTCATCCATTCCAAAATATTTTAAAAACATTCTTCAGTTCATTTCACAAGTATGTATTGAGAATAGGCTATGTGTCATAATATGACTTTTGTACATCTAATACAATAGGAATTACATAATTATATGGCACAGAACACCAGTAAGAGATTAAACATATTTTTGGTTTTTACAGTTTCATTCAAAACAACAAACTTTAATTTTCCCTTTGTAAAAATGCAATTTGGTTTTATCCAAAGATACTATAGAATACTACTACCCTTCCTATTTGGGGATGAAAATACAAATAACTGTGAAGCACGGGCAGATAATACACTCTATGTAGATGACTGGATACGCATTTCTTGAAGGCATATCTTGGAATGGCTCCATTGTGTGCCAGGTGGTCACAACTATTAGCATTAGCAGGTCTATGAAAAAAGAAATTCCAACTCCTTCTGTTCCAAAAGGATACCAAAGATGTATAAAAGCAGAGAGAGCTCCTAGTATCATTGATGGAATCTTCTTATAATTAGGAGAAAAGAGTAATGTGAGAAAATACATTTAGATAATTTCATAATAAAATCTTCTCTAGCTCTTGAAAAAGATTTAAGCAGAGATTTACTACTAGAATTTAACAAATTTTACTGTAATCTCATGCTTATATATCTTTTAAGTTCACAACCATCCAGGTAAAAGGTAGGACTTTGAGATTTTTTTAAAAGCACAAAAATACTAGGAAACTTACAAGCATAAAAACTTGTAGCCAGCTAGGGAATGTTCTTTGGGCATAGTAATATTGTTGTCATCACAGGAAGTGAGGCATGTTGGGGAAAATGTAGATAAACTGGATCCAGATCAAGAGGAAAGATCAGAAAACTCATGAAAATGAATTTTCTCATTTTCTCTAACTCATGAGTTAGAAAACTAACTTAGCAGACTGGAGATCAACAACCCAATGTGGTGTTTGTCCTTTCAGAAGACAAGACAAGGTGAAGGGGAAGAGTGGATGACCCTGATCCAGAGCAAGAGAAAAAGGAAAAAGGGCTTATGAGCAGAAGACTCAACCACCACTGAGATCTGCAATAACTCAGTTCAGTTCAGTTCAGTCGCTCAGTCACGTCTGACTCTGCGATCCCATGGACTATAGCACACCAGGCTTCCCTGTCCATCACCAACTCCCAGGGCTTGCTCAAACTCATGTCCATCAAGTCGGTGATACTTCTCCTCCTGCCTTCAATCTTTCCCAGCATCAGGGTCTTTTCAAATGAGTCAGCTCTTCGCATCAGGTGGCCAAAGTATTGGAGCTTCAGCTTCAGCATCAGTCCTTCCGATAAACATTCAGGACTGTTTTTTTTTTTTTGACTGGTTTGATCTCCTTGCAGCCCTAGGGACTCTCAAGAGTCTTCTCCAACACCACAGTTCAAAAGCATCAATTCTTTGGTGCTCAGCTTTCTTTATGGTCCAGCTCTCACAACCATACATGACTACTGGGAAAAACATAGCTTTGACTAGACAGACCTTTGTTGGCAAAGTATTGTCTCTGCTTTTTAGTATGCTGTCTAGGTTGGAAATAGCTTTTCCTCCAAGGAGAAAGCGTCTTTTAATTTCATGGCTGCAGTCACCATCTGCAGTGATTTTGGAGCCCAAGAAAATAAACTCTGTCATTGTTTCCATTGTTTCCCCATCTATTTGCCATGAAGTGATGGAATGGGATGCCATGATCTTTGTTTTTTGAATGTTGAGTTTTAAGCCAGCTTTTTTGCTCTCCTCTTTCACCTTCATCAAGAGGCACTTTAGTTCCTCTTTACTTTCTGCCATAAGGGTGGTGTCATCTGCGTATCTGAGGTTATTGATATTTCTCTGGGCAGTCTTGATTCCAGCTTGTGCTTCATCCAGACCGGCATTTCACATGATGTACTCTGCATATAAGTTAAATAAGCAGGGTGACAATACACAGCCTTCATGTACTCCTTTCCCTATTTGGAACCAGTCTGTTGTTCCATGAGAGGATGTCTGGTTCTAATTGTTGCTTCTTGACCTGCATACAGATTTCTCAGGAGGCAGGTAAGGTGGTCTGGTATTCCCATCTCTTTAAGACTTTTCCACAGTTTGTTGTGATCCACACAGTCAAAAGCTTTGGCATAGTCAATAAAGCAGATGTTTTTCTGGAACTGCTTTTTCTATGATCCAGTGGATGTTGGCAATTTGATCTCTGGTTCCTCTGCCTTTTCTAAATCCAGCTTGAACATCTGGAAGTTCTCGGTTCATGTACCTTTGAAGCCTTGCTTGGAGAATTCAGCAGCCTGGATATCAACAAGCCAAATACAAGCAAACACTGCAGAGAGTGTGGTGCAGCCAGTGCAACATGTTCAAGCAAGAAGAACCCAAGGCATACTAAGTTTGAAAGACTTTAGCTAACAAGCAGATTCCTAGAATTACCACTGGAGGAAGAGGATGTCATCTTGGTGGATACCATGAATTCAGAGTACTCGGTATGACACTGAAAGGTTTGACGAGTAAGGAACAGATGATATAAATACTTCAGAAGATATCATCACTAATTTCTATTGAAATCTTGTCCCCACAGGGTATATATCAATGTCATATTGATCCTATTGAGAATGGCTACATAATTTGTGGGGGTGCCTAGTGCAAAATAAAAATGAGGGGCCTCCTGTTCCAAAATTATTAAGAATTTCCAGGGCTTCCCTGACAGCTCAGTGGTAAAGAATCCACCTGCCAATGCAGGAGACATGGGTTTGATTCCTGATCCGGGCAGATTGTACATGCCTCAGAGCAACTAAGCCCATGAGCCACCTGTGCTCTGGGGTCGGGGAGGTGCAACTACTGAATCCTGCTTGTCCTGGAGCCCAGGCTCTGCAAGAAGCCTCTGCAGTGAGAAGCCTGTGCATGGTAACCAGAGAGTAGCCCCCACTCACCACTAGAGAAAAGCCCACACAGCAACGAAGACCCAGCACAGCCAAAAATCAGTCAATACATAAATAAAATGGAAAAAAAAAAGCATTTCCAGATGGCATGGAGTCCTGTGCTGTTGCGCAGACTACACGCCCCTGAAGCTGACCCTGGCCCTATTAAAGAGAATGGAAGTTGGAAGTTTCATCTTCTACAGAATGAAAAAAAATGCTTGAAAATGTCAAGTGATACATTTTTAGTGGAATAATATTTTTACCACATGGAGTATAAAGCAGTCACTGGCTTAATTACTCTCAAGATGAATTACAGTTGAGGGGTAGGATCACCTTAACCGATGAACAACTGTTTGTCATGTCACTGGCTAAACAGTTAAAAAAAATTTTTTTTGGAAAAGCTTCTGAAAACCCCCTGACAACAACTGAAGAGACCCAGTAGACATCCTGAATATTGGAATGGTAATTTGACCCAGATCCATGCCTTTTATTCTTTTTGATAGCTGCCATCTAGATTCTCATTCCACATTAAAAGAAATTTTCCCCATAGGACTGATCATCATGCAGACATCCTGGACTTAGAAGTGGATGCAATAATGTGGCTCTGTGTTATCTTTCCTTTGGGGAAGAGAATGAACATGTTTTTGCTTAGAAATGAAAGAGCTTATTTAATCAAATAGTTTTAAAAATTATGAAACATTTTAGATACCAAGTATAGACTCTATAAAGAATACAGAACACCTACATAGCCTCTTTTCAGCTCTTTAGAAACAAAATATTAAAAATATAATTGAAGCCATTTTCTCTCCTCCCACAAATGTAACTGTGAGAACCACAGAACTTAACAGCTCTGTCCAAACCCTTGCACTAGAGACCTGATTAAAGACTAGCATCATTTTTTAGCAACTTAAGGCTGTGTCCCTAGGATGACCTGGGCCCCCACCAAACCCCATTAAAATGTCTGACTGAGGAAGTGCGATGGCTGACAGGAGAATTTACTGTTTGATCAAGCCAACACCTGATGTTAGGCTGCTGATCTCTCTTGGAGAGAGAAAAGACTCACAGTTGTGAATCTGTACCTCTACAGCTTAGAAATGTCCTTGTCAAGGCCTGAGAGCCATTCCTTTGAAATGTAATCATCAAGAAGAACAGGGTCTCTGTCTCCCAATCTCTGTGGGAGGGAAGAATCCTAACCTTGAAAATTGCCAGCTAGCAGACACTGCTGGTCTAATCACAATGACACTGATGGATGTTTTGTGATTTTTCACTTGTCTGACTCTAATGAGTCCAGCTCTCCCTGCTCCCTCATTCTCCCTTTAAAACCCCTAATCACTTCTGCAAAAATCACAATGGAACTCAGCCCTTTCCCTACTGCCAGTAGTTTCCGAATAACATGTGTTTTCACTGCTTTAACTAAAGGCTGTCAGTGTTTATCTTTGAGAACTGCCATTCCAAGTTTTCTGTGTATCATTCTGCTACATTTTTTTAAAAAGCAGACATGTATCTATTAATAAAAAATATACTGTGCTGCCTATTTTTAAAATCAAATATAAATGACACCATACTTTACCTACCCTTGTTCATTTAACATCATATTTTCCAGACTTATCTGTATTGTTACATGTGGTACATCAGCACTGTGTCCAGGTTGGCAAAAGCATTTCCCTAGGTCCATCCTCCGGAGCCTCTGCCCACCCCTAGGCCCATGGATGGTCAAAGTAGAACAAAAAGCCCCTGCTTTTGTGGTGATGGTGGGAACCGAGCTTGGACGTGCAGGCAGAGGTGGCCACCAATGTGGAGTGAAGGGGAAGTAGGGTGGGAAGAGATAAAACGTAGCAGCTCTCTCTGCTTGGAACTCCAGAGTTCTAGATTCTAAATTTGGACTTGACTTTCTGTGTTTACATATGAAATATGTTTATAAACATGCAATGTCAAGTCCAAATTTATAATTCTAGCCTTGGTGGCTCAGGCGGTAAAGAATCCTCCTGCAGTGCAGGAGACCAGGGTTCGATCCCCATGTAGAGAAGATCCCCTAGGGAAAGGAATGGCAACCTACTCTAGTATTCTTGCCTGGAGTATTCCATGGATAGAGGATCCTGGAGGGCTACAGTCCATGGGGTCGTAAAGAGTCGAATAGGACTGAGCCACTTTTCACTTTCACTTCCATGTTTATATATGAAAGATGTTTATAAAGGTGGGAGCCTAGAACACACCTCCTTCGCTGCAGCTGCTAAGTCGCTTCAGTCGTGTCCGACTCTGTGCAACCCCACAGACGGCAGCCCACCAGGCTCCCCCGTCCCTGGGATTCTCCAGGCAAGAACACTGGAGTGGGCTTCCATTTCCTTCTCCTTTACTGTTTAGCTTTTTGAAAAACAACTTTTAAAGCATTCAGACATAAAGTATATGGCCTCCACTTGTACTTTTGACCGCTCCATCTTCCCGATGGCATTTCCCCTTCGCTCCTCCCTCCACTACTTAAAACTGTCAAATATGACTCTAAGCAGGACGCTAAGACGCAAAGAAGACGCTAACTGGACGCCAAAAAGGGACGCTTACAAGGGCCTCTTTCTGGGACCCACGCTCTTGCCAAACCCCACCCACTGCGTCCGGGCCAGGGCCCGCGGCATCCTGGGACGTGTAGTCTTTGGAAGGGTAGCGGCTCTCCAAGTCTCCTCCTCCAAGTTGCCTTTCGCCCTCGGGACGTCGTGACGTCGCGTTCTTCCCGTCCTTCGCCTCCTCCCTCTCTCTTCCTTTCCCTCTCCAGAAGCTTGGTCCCATACTTCCGAGGACCTTTTACGACGTTGGGTATAAGTCGGTCTCGGCGCCGGGTCCACTTTTCGGCAAAGTGACGTGGACGTCAACAGCAATGGCGGAAGGAGAAGAGGTCCTGCCACTGCCGACGTCGGGCGACGAAGGCTGGTGAGTAGAAGCCCCGGGCTGCTTCGCACTGCCCTTCTTTTCTGCGTTGTCACCACCCTGCCCGTCCCCGCGTCCCCGGCAGGCGCCGGCATGGAACGGGAAGACCGGTGCTCGAAGCCCGGAGCCCTGCCCCGCCCCCTCTGCCTGCCGGGTTCCCCTCTGCCAGCACGGTCCTGCCCTAGGGGCTAAAGCCAGACTCGGAGGGAGAGGGGTCTCGTCCAGGTGCTGGGCCTCAGTTGACCCTTCCAGCTTCATCCGCCGGCTTCCAAAATGTGCTGGAGAAGGGTGGCTTCGGGGCTGGGTTTGGCCGGAGTCCCTGGCCCGGGGAGTCAGAGTAGGCTGCTGGTTAGGAAGGAAGTTTCGCGGATGCAGATCTCAGGCACTGGAATACTCTTTGAAGAAAAGACCACTTGAAATGACTGCCGTAGCCTTTGCTTGGTTCAGAGGTTGAGCGGTACACCTAGGGATGACTCCCTCCCACATAACTGAGACATTTTTAGTCCTAGTTTTCATTTCTCATTTCGCGTTCCAACAGTTTCCACCTTTCGTCTCTTTCACACATCTTTTTCCTTCCTGCTATTTTGCTCACAACTCTATTTCAGAGCGTTGGATGCGACGTAGGACACCGCTGTTGCTGTCCTCAAGGCTTTGCGCGCTTACCTGATTTACAGTCAGGGTTGTGGGGAGGACTTCTGACAATTTTTGGTAGGCTTTAGTCACCTAGTGTTGTTACTCTCTGGGAAAATCTCCTATTTTTGAAATAGTTGATCTTCACAGTACACTTTTAGAGATAACATCATTTAAAAAATGGAACCTTTAGAGGCTTGTCGAATTTTTACAATTGATCTAAGTGCATTGACCACAGGTATTAGATAGTTTTGAATTTGCCTGTTCATCATATATGTATAGCTCACTAGCACTCTATTTGTCTAATAATAATAATCCAGGACATTTGTAGACATGGAGTTTAATCCCTCTGAAAGAACTGGAAATCGTTGAAAGGGATAGATAATATAGTAATAGTAATTGAGAAATTCAGCTCTCACTTAGCAGACATCAGGCATCACCTTAGCATCAATATATGTACTATTGATGAAGGTGTAAGATAAAAACTTACCTAGATGTACTTTCTTTTCTCAATTGACTTACCTTGGAGTTGGGGAGCTGTAGAGGTACACTCGGTAAGAAGATAAAATTGCCCTAGTTCTTTGGACGTATTAATAAAAGTGTTGTCAAAGTTCTGGGAGACAGAAACCACGTCCATTTGGAGTCATTGGGGAAAGCTGTATGGGGGCGGGGGTGTTTGAATTAGGCCTTGAAGAATGAGTAGGATTTAGACCAGTGCTGTCCAATAGAAATGCAATGTGAACCACATAGTAATTTAAAATTTTCTAGTAGCCATGTTAAAAACTAAAAAGAAACAGGTGAAAATAATTTTAATTATGTATCTTCTTTAATTGAATATATCCAAAACCTTTCAACATGTAATCATTGTTAAAAAACAAACAAACAATACTTTCACATCTTTTTTGTACCGGGTCTTCAAAACTCGATGTGTATTTTACACTTCACTGCTCATCTCAGTCCGGTCTAGCCGTGTTTCAAATGTTAAATAGCCACTCGTGGCTGGCAGCTAAGGTGCAGGGTCAAATTAACAGAGCAGAAAGGTCTCTGAATGAAGTAATAGCATGAGCAAGGACATAGACAAGAAAATCGATGGTTTGTTTGGAGAGTAATGACTAGGATGTCATAAAGTTTGCTGTTTTGGAAGAGTGAATTTGTTGTAGTGTAAACTGGCTGTCATCAACTGATTGAAGGCCAGGAGGGAAAGTATTTCTAGAGAAAAGGTGTCTTTGGGGAGTTCTTAGGTTGGGCAGATTGTGAACTTGTGTCTGGTTCAGAGGGGCAAGGACCGTGGAGTGAATGGTTGCTGGTGGTGGCATTTGTTTTCTTGTAGCGCTGCTGTTTCTTTGGTGAGGCTTCCCGTTTTTGCTCTTTTTATTTTCATGAGTGGAAGAACCCTGAGTGTTCTCTTGATTTTTATTCTCCCTCCATTCTCTTCTTTTTTTTTTTTTATTATTTGTATATATTTTATTGCTTATTTTAATAGTTTTTCTTTAAGAAAAATACATTTCAGATTAAAATTACAGATTTTGATTTTTGAAAACAGTTAAAGGAATAGCTGTTTATAATAATCTATGGCTGCTGCTGCTGCTAAGTCGCTTCATTCATGTCCGACTCTGTTCAATCCCATAGAAGGCAGCCCACCAGGCTCCCCCATCCCTGGGACTCTCCAGGCAAGAACACTGGAGTGGGTTGCCATTTCCTTCTCCAAATCTATGGCTTCTATAGTCTAAATTCAAGATGTTCATTTTACTACGAAGTAGTGTGTGAATATGTGAGTGTGTGCTTGGGTATGTTTGTACAGAGACAGAAAGCTGACTGAAGTGAATTAGCTTTTTATTCACTAATTTCTCCTCCTTAAAAAAAAAAAAAAAGAAAGAAAACACTAATACACATCATTTGTAAACCCTATAATAATAAAATTTTAAGTAATCAATGAAAACTCTCTCCAAGCCTCTTCTGTTCACACACCTACTTAAATATGATATGTACCCTCCAGAGCGGATTCATTTTGATATTTGGCAAAACTAATACAATTATGTAAATTTTAAAAATAAAATAAAATTAAAAGTAATGTGAACTTATACATATATTTAGAGATGTATGCATGTACCTGTCTCCTTAGTTACCTATTATCTAACTAGGTAAAACAAAAAAACCTCCATTCTCTTCTAATCTTTATCCTTTTTCTGTACTCATTCCACTCACTGGTCCCCTAGAAGTGAATTTGAATAGAGTCAGAAAAGACATTCGCATTTGAAGCCACAAGTTCAGTAAAGCCTCTGTCCTTAGAGTGCTTCTTGTATACACTGGAGCAGCTTTATTCTTTAAAAAAAGAAATGTTGTGACATATTTATTGTAATCTTTCTAGATAGAAAATTTTCTGAAATGTGTTAAACATCTTGTTGTGTAACTGAACTCATCTTAAAGATTTAGGGTCATTCAGTTTACAAATGTGAGTGTATAAGAATAAAACTAGGTCCCTGTCCTTAAGGAATTTGTGGTCTAGTTAGAGGAGGCAGTTTTAAAGACATCATTTACTGTTATACTTCTGTAATACATTGAGACCTTTAAGGCCTATCTAGGCAGAAAGCGTAGACTGTTGCTGCTTATATGCCCCTCGATAGCCATCCCTTTTTGAGTTTGCTTTTCATTAGTTTTTCCTGTATGCTTTCTTTGTTGTCAGTGGTATCTCACTCTTTGATCCTGATCTGTGAAACTCGGTAGCTGAACTTGTTAAATTATCTGTTCATTTGTAAAGAGGCTCAGGATGGGGCCTGAAGAACTTAAAAGTACAAGATGTCACTTTTACTTATTTACTGTTTTTTAGTTATGCTCTGGATCGGTGCTTTTCAGAATTTAAATGTGCATTGGGATTACCTGGAGAGCTTGTTAAATTTCAGATTCTGGTTCAGTAAGTTTGCTTGGGACCTGGAATTCCATATTTCTGACCGACCACTACTGGGCGATGGCATTTCTTGTTCATAGTTCTAGGTGATGTATATCTCCAATGAGTTGGTCAGGGGAATTTTTCTCTTTACTATTTATATTGTATCATCTAACACATTATACTGTATATATTGCATAATTATGCTTTAGTTTTAATCTGATTGCATGTTTTACCACTGTTCGGTATTTTATTTATTTCTTTATCGTTGCTTTGGGAGAACTTTGTCTAGTTGTGGCAAGCGGGCAGTACTCTTCGTTGTCGTGCTTGGGCGTCTCGTCGCGGTGACTTCTCCTGTTGCAGAGCACCGGCTCTAGGTGCTTGGGGGTTTTGGGGCTTAGTTGCTCTGTGTCCTGTGAAATCTTCTTGAACCAGGGACCGAACCCATGTCCTCTGCATTGGCAGATGGATTCTTATCCACGACAAAACCAGGGAAGTCCTGTTGTTGTTCTTTAGATAGTGAACTTCCCAAGGGCAGCGCTGATGGCAGGTGGCTCAAATGTTTATTGTCGGAATGAAGATACAGATTTTTGTAAAATCATGTGCAGTAATATACCAAGATGTCATTTCATATAAATTTTCTGACTCCAGTGTTTTTGTAAGCTGCGTGATTATTTGCTGGTGTAATACTTATATTTTTATGGAAATCTAGGGTTATCAGAAACTGCCTCAGCTCCCAAACTTTCTGAAATTGCAGCCATGTAAACTCAGAGAGCATGGAGAAGTCCTTGTAAAATTGTTTACAGTTTGAAATAAATTTAATTAAATAATATAAGCTACAGATCTGAAAATTACAGAAGTGTTAAATTATTGTAGTTCAATGATTGGTCATTCTTCTGGGTATTGAAGAAACCAGGTTTGCGATTGTGGCTTTCATTTTCTGAGACTTTCTTTCTGAAATAACTCCTTAAAATCTAAAGTCTTGATTAAAAATTTTTGTTTTGGTAAAGACATTGTGCAACAACTGTTGGTATTTTGAGTTTGCTAAGTTAAAATTTTTTGTAGAGCTTTTCTTAAATTTGTTGCTAAGCTTTTGTTAAAATTGTAGAAATATCAGTTTCATAAAGAGGCTTCTATTGTTAATTTGAGATGTGAATAGGAATTGTTTTGAGAATAATGAGGTCTTTTTCGAAATTTTGTGCACTTTGTAAATAGTATTCTGTGCTTTCCATTTCATAAGCATGGAAATAGAGATTTAAATTATCACTCAGGGATTATTAGGTGGTAGCAATTTCAGAATGATATAATCAATAAAGAAATACATTTACTATGAAAGAGAATGAAACCTGTTGCTTAGAATATTGATAGCTTGTAGTTCTGGGAAGACTAGATATTGTCTTACATAAAATGAAGAGAAAGTGAACCATATTGGTGTGAATTAGGAGTTTTTATGTTGACAACTGTTTGATTTTGTGAGGGCAGACAGAAGTTAGAAATTAAGAAGACTTACTTTGTTTATGCTATTTATATGAATGTTATTATAATTTGGGTTTTACTGTTTTGGGAGGTAATTCCTAAATAAGAATTCACTTGTTCCTTGTTCCTGTGGATGTTTTAATACCCACAGGTAAGAGTTAGTAATTGGTTTTTGCATGCTAAAGAAATGTATTCAGTGAATTTCTTTCCATGTACTTGTACTCACTGCTAGGAGTACAGGTGCATCCCTGTAAGTATAGGGAGGCGGTTCAGGTAATTCTGCACTACTGAGTGTACTCCGGTACACAGCCAACTCACGGGTAGGTGTCTTCTGAGCAGAATTGATAAAGTATGCCTACAAGTCATTTCTGCTGCTTATGGTGAAATGTGGATTCTACTTGGTATAAATCAAAGGCAGTCCAGTCCTCCCACACCATCTATTAAAAAGCAAAATAGAGGTTAGCAAAGCATTCTTAATTCATTCAGCTAACATTAACTAAATACTGGTTATATTCAAGCTGCTATGTAGTGTTTAAAAAAAAATTGAAACATTTAAAACCAAAACTGTGCATTGTTCTGATTTGCTTTGGCATTTCAATTTTTTCATCATTTAAAGAAGCAGTGCTTGAAGTGACTTATTTAGATATTGAGAATTACATACAGAAAGCAAATCAGCCTCATATATTAAGTTCATAAGAGCAAATTGTTGTTTGTTGGGAATGCAAGAGCAGTAGGAACCAGTTAAAAGAAAACCTATTTCCTGAAATTTAATGTACATTTATTTTTAAGGGTCTGTCTCACCTTTTTCACCTGAGTTGAGAAAAGGATGACTAATTAAATAATGTGTTTTACATCTTCCTTCTTCTTGAAGATTAAAGGAGTTTGTTCTTGTCTTTAAGCTGACATAGCATTTTATTGGATTTTTCATTCCAAACTGAATGCTGTAATGTGTCCTTTCCTTACTTTCAAGCAGTTGTTACGTAAAACTAGTTGTTGTGGTGTTTAATGATTTTAGTAAGAAGAAAACATGTAAGAAAATACTATATGTTTGTATAGAACTTTATCCTTTGTTATACAAAGGATAACATGCTTATATATACTGTCTCATTTTGGCTCTTAGAACAAATTCTATGAGAAAGGGAAATTATGAGTTATTGTCCTTTTCTTGTTAGGGCTGAGAAGATAGGCATAGGGAGTTTAGACAATATACCCAGTGAGTGGAAAATCTGGGACTTAAACTCATGGCTCTCTAAGCCCTTTCTTTCTAAAGTTGATTGCATACACTGTGTATAGTTTGCAGATACTTTAACAGATAGAGAGAACCCAGTTAAAAATATGCTAATCTTACATTAAATCACCATGTGTTCTGAACATACGGTATTTAAAGATGTGCTTTGTTGACCACATGTGTGCATTATCTGTGGAACCTATAAGGCTCTGAGGCTATGCACAGGCTTTGTGCACAGGCCACATTGCCTTTCTTGATCCACAAGAAGGGGTAATTCATGACTGTTGTGGTGGGATGGGATACAGAGCGTTATGTACTATAATTTCATATCTCTTTGGTTTTCATAATCTGTTCTCATGCCTCTTGGCAAAAATCACTTAAATAGATCAGTTTTTTTATGTTGAGATACTGTGGTTACAAATATCATCTAGATTCTATATCTAATATTTTATATATTTAACTACATGTATTTATGTAATTATATATTAATTATATGTGAATACATAAGTAATATATATGTATCTATATCATTTGGAAATGAAGTTATAATTTATTTTGATTTACTTATTTAGTCTGTGAGAACGTAATAGTGATATTTAATTAGAACATATAAATAATTATACAGTTTTAATTACTATCACCTCAGTAATTTTTTCATTGTTTATATTCAGTGATGTTAGGGAAATAAGAAACTTGCTTTTAAAATAGCTTTCTTGTGGTCACTGTCCCCTTTAAATAGTTTCTAGTCTCTGTTTTGAGGTATAAAAGTGACACAGAGGATGTATTCATCTTATGAGCAGTTGAATACCAAACATTCTTGAACTTATTTTGTAGATTCCATTTAGATCTAACCACTGACATGAAAATAAATTGAGTTCCTTTTTTGTTGAATAAGTTATCACTGATAGATGGAATTCAGGTTAAAAAAATAAGTCCATTATGTGTTTCTTTGTCCATCTCTGATCTCCATTGGTAAAATATCTTTGGGAAGAACTCCCTAAATGTTGCAAAATATTGTCACCTCATTTGCAATAACTGTTTCTTTATCTTCCAAAATAGTGGTTTCATGAAAAGGAATATTGGTGGTCTTTCTATTCTCATTCCAGTTTTTTTTTTTTCTGTTTGTTTGTTTTTTAATTGAAGGAGAATTGCTTTACAGAATTTTGTTGTTTTCTGTCAGACCTCAACATGAATCATCCATTGGTATTATATATCCCCTCCCTTTTGAACTGCCTCCCATCTCCCTCCCCACCCCACCCCTCTAGGTGGATGTGGAACCCCTGTTTGGGTTTCCTGAGACATACAGCAATTTCCCATTGGCTGTCTATTTTACATATGGTAATGTAAGTTTCCATGTTACTCCTTCCATACATCTCACCCTCTCCTCCTGTCTCCCCATGTCCATAAGTCTATTTTGTATGTGTGTTTGTCCATTGTTGCCCTGCAGATACATTCTTCAGTACCATTTTTCTAGGTTCTGTATATATGCATTAGTATACGATATTTATCTTTCTCTTTCTGACTTACTTCACTCTGTATAATAGGCTTTAGGTTCATCCACCTCATTAGAACTGACTCAAATGTGTTCGTGTTTATGGCTGAGTAATATTCTATTGTGTATATGTACCACAACTTCTTTATCCATTCATCTGTTGATGGACATCTAGGTTGCTTCTCTGTTCTAAGTATTGTAAATAGTGCTGCAGTGAACAATGGGATACTGTTGTCTTTCTCTCATTCCAGTTTGAGTAAAGTGGAAATTTGTATTAGAAACAGGTAAAGTGCTGTTTTGTGTTGACTTGTGCTGTTTTCATCGCCTTCTTTCTCTGAGGTAAAAGAGGTACACTATTTTCAGTTTCCAGATGAACTAGTGCTTTGGTTGTTGGGTTGGGGAAAGACTGTGATGCATTTCTTTGTGCACTAAATGTGCTAGAAAATCACCTTATGTGTATAGAAAAGAACAGACTGTTGGGGACTTTTTGCTTTGAGGAAGCATAGAAGAGGAAAAGGTTTAGAGCACTCTCTAAGGTTAACTTTTCATTAGTGGAGAGAGAGTTCTCCCTTTTGTGCACCAAGTCTTACAGTGAATGCATCGCAGCGTTACACGTACGGTAAAGTTGTGAGCACTTTTTTCTTTCAATGCTTGCACAAAAATTCCTGAGTTCATTGTTAGCAGAGGAAGGGGCACCATTGGTATACCATTGGTGCAATTTGATCTACATGGATTATGGGTCAAAAATAAGTTTATAAAAACTTAAAGCATCTGCTCCATTTGTAATGTAGCTAATTTTAGTAGTTTACAGAGCAACACAGTGCTGAAATATTGCAGCTATCGTGTATGCTTGTCCTCTTAGACAAAGAGGACTAGATTTAGCACTTCTCTACTTGGCAAAGCTCCTAGTTAAATTCTGCAGATGATTACAGTATTTGATAGGGGAATCTCCTGAAACTGCTTTGGTAGATCTGATCCTGATAATAGTTTCACTGTTTCTTCTTTCAAGCTGGTGGAGTGTTGTTTTTCCCGTATGTCTATTTTAACAAGTATACATTTTGTTAAAATGCTGTAATAAGTGTGGCTGACTCTGACAAGAATCCAGATAAATTCAAGATTTCACAATTAACAAATTTTGCTGTCATGGACTGTAAGGTGTCATGGTCATTTCCAAATGTGTCGTCATACTATTTGTTCTTGGAATGCTTTGGTAGTTTGAGATTGGTATTTAAAAACATGTTGCATATTACATATTATGGTCAATTCCATCCATATCTACTGTACAATTGAATCTGTAACAACGTTCTCTTATCTCCACTTCTAACAAATGTCACGCAAAATAAGTTCAGACAGATCTTCGGTGCTGATGTCTCATGACCTGGGCATTAGGAAACAACCGGAAGTATGACAGCACAAGTGAAATCTTGCAGCCACAACTCAGTATGTGCAACTTGCCACTGTTACACAATTTGCTGGTGCTCACAAGTAGTTAGCTGGCTATTTTTTTAGTTTTGAATAACTGATCAGAAGCTTGTGCCATGTATGCATGGAGAAGCTGGCCGCACATTGCTTAACCTGTGCTCATAGTGGCTTATGTTCTAAGCACACCAAGGGACGGCCATAGCACTGCTGGCAGTCAGGTTTGAACGGTAGCCTATGCAGTAGAAATAACATGCTTGGTGTTTACAAGCAAGTGTTGGCTTTTATTGATTTCCCCAGTAATGCAGTTTTTGTCTTTTTATTTTAATCAAATAATAATGTATCTTAGATCTTGACCACTTTGAACACAAAACTAATTTTTTTTTTTTTTAATTTGTCATTTGGGTTTTCTCTAGTTTCTTGGTACTCTGCATTTAAGCTTGCTGCTGCTGCTGCTAAGCTTAGGTGACTATATACATTCTAGGTCCTAAGTGGTTTTTTTTTTTAAACTACTCTACTCTTTGATTTTTAAAATAATAATAGAAAAGGGTGTGATTTTAAAGAATTTTGAAAGCTAGTAAAGTTGACATTATTTACTTAATAGACTGAGAATTAAGACAATTGGTTTCCAACCTAGAAAATACTCTAAGTGTTTCAGCAACTTATCTTAGTATGCTCGGGGGACAGTCTATTCTGAAGTTAAATAGGCCATAGGAAATCATAGAGGCCTGATAGGCTGCTGGGAATGACTGCTTAATTCTAGAGCTACTTCATACGTATGCTTTCTACATAAAAAAACCCACGCTTCTTGAATGCTTATTTTGTCTCTGAAGATTTAATCTTGACTAAATGAAGAGTGACTTATGTCCCTACACTCAGGTTTGCTCTTACCTCTAATTTTAGTGTTTCCCACATTTCACTGTTGCCTCACTTGGGCCTCATGAGTGCTGACACAAGTGCCCCGCAGTGGCTCATGTGAGCAGCAGCTCACTGTCCGACGCTCTTCTTTTTGGGGAACAGTGAGTCTGCACTGCCTTTGGAGTCTTGTACAAGACTGAGCAAGAAAGTTGGGAAAGACAAAGTCAGGTAAGGTGTAGTTATTAAGATGAAATAGAAAGCAGAGAGTGGGAGTGATATTCTAGTAGAAAAGAAGATAATTCATGTGCTGTATAAATACTCTCCACGTCTTTTGATTAGATGGTATCTGATTCTATGCCGTTTTATAGGTGAAGAAACTGAGTTTGTATCTTAGGTCACACAGCTGTTAAAGGTGTGTGGAATCTGATGTCACGTTTTCTGACTTTAAATTTTATACAATTTTCTCTGTAACACACTGTCTCTAAGTCACTATATTCATGATTCTTGATGCTTTTGCTACTGAGCTGCCATGGCAACTGTTTAGGAGTCTGTTCCTTTCTGATAGTTATTTAACAAGTAGTATCAATTTGAGAAATTAAAGAGGCAAGGCAAACTCTTTCCCTCAGCAACCCTAGGGTATATGGTTTGGACCCTTCATAGTGATGTGCTCACATCACTGAAATGGTAAATGAAGGTTGACATACAAGCTTTCTCTTAAAGCCCTAAATTAAAGAGTCTCTAAACTTTTTCTGTTACTCTTTTATTACATTTTTATTGAGGCAGAGGAACCAGAGATCAAATTGCCAACATCTGCTGGATCATGGAAAAAGCAAGAGAGTTCCAGAAAAACATCTATTTCTGCTTTATTGACTATGCCAAAGCCTTTGACTGTGTGGATCACAATAAATTGTGGAAAATTCTGAAAGAGATGGGAATACCAGACCACCTGACCTGCCTCTTGAGAAACCTATATGCAGTTCAGGAAGCAACAGTTAGAACTGGACATGGAACAACAGACTGGTTCCAAATAGGAAAAGGAGTACGTCAAGGCTATATATTGTCACCCTGCTTATTTAACTTATATGCAGAGTACATCATGAGAAACGCTGGGCTAGAAGAAGCACAAGATGGAATCATGATTGCAGAAGAAATATCAATAACCTCAGATATGCAGATGACACCACCCTTATGGCAGAAAGTGAAGAGGAACGAAAAAGCCTCTTGATGAAAGTGAAAGAGGAGAGTGAAAAAGTTGGCTTAAAGCTCAACATTCAGAAAACAAAGATCATGGCATCCGGTCCCATCACTTCATGGGAAATAGATGGGGAAACAGTGGAAACAGTGTCAGACTTTATTTTCTTGGGCTCCAAAATCACTGCAGATGGTGATTGCAGCCATGAAATTAAAAGACGCTTACTCCTTGGAAGGAAAGTTATGACCAACCTAGATAGCATATTGAAAAGCAGATATTACTTTGCCAACAAAGGTCTGTCTAGTCAAGGCTATGGTTTTTCCAGTGGTCATGTATGGATGTGAGAGTTGAACTGTGAAGAAAGCTGAGTGCTGAAGAATTGATGCTTTTGAACTGTGGTGTTGGAGAAGACTCTTGAGAGTCCCTTGGACTGCAAGATCAGTCCTGGGTGTTCTTTGGAAGGACTGATGCTGAAGCTGAAGCTCCAGTACTTTGGCCACCTCATGTGAAGAGTTGATTCATTGGAAAAGACCCTGATGCTAGGAGGGATTGGGGGCAGGAGGAGAAGGGGACAACAGAAGATGAGATGGCTGGATGGCATCACAGACTCGATGGACGTGAGTTTGAGTGAACTCCGGGAGTTGGTGATGGACAGGGAGGCCTGGCGTGCTGTGATTCATGGGGTCGCAAAGAGTCGGACACAACTGAGCAACTGAACTGAACTGAAACTTTTCTCTTTTATTATTATTTTTTACTTTTATTACATTTTATTGAGATGTAATTTATGAATCATGAAATACATATTTCAAGTGTACAGTTCAGTTGTTTTAGTATATTTCCAGAGTTAAGCAATCATCACCCATGATCTAAGTTTAGAGTATTTTCATTACCCCCAAAGAAACCCCATACCCATTAGTATCCCTCTTATTCCCCTGTCACTTCGGGTCCTGATGATCCACCTTCTGTCTGTATACATTTGCTATTTTAGACATTGCATGTAAATGAGATCTTACAATGTGTGGCCTTTGTGTCTGTTTTCTTTCACTGAGCATAATTCTCAAGGTCCATGCACGCGTTGCATGTTGTCAGCACTTCATTCCTTTTTATTGCTTAGTATTCCAGTGTATGAACACATATTCATAAGATGATGATGTTTCTACTTTTCGGCTTTTATGAATAATGCATACATTTAGGTTCTACTTTTTGGCTATTATGAAGAATACATAGAACTAATGTTACAGATATTTTTTAAAAGTTTTTTGTCGTTGCCCTTTTTAATGTGGTAAAGCATACATAACATAAAATTCACCATTTTAACAGGTATAGTCAAGTGACATTCCGTACATTTACAGTGTTGTGCAGCCATCATCATCCCAAACAAGAACTCTGCCTACTAAGCAGTAGTTCCCCATTGCCCCTACCTCCGGCCTCTGGTAACCTCTGTTCTACTTTCTGTCTCTTTGAATTTCCCTATTTTAGTTACCTTATGTGAGTGGAATCATACGCTGTTTGCCCTTTTTTTTTTTTTTTCAATGCCATTCTCCCAAATCTTCCCACCCTCTCCCTCTCCCACAAAGTCCATAAGACTGTTCAATACGTCAGTGTCTCTTTTGCTGTCTCGTATACAGGGTTATTGTTACCATCTTTCTAAATTCCATATATATGCGTTAGTATACTGTATTGGTGTTTTTCCTTCTGGCTTACTTCAGTCTGTATAATAGGCTCCAGTTTCATCCACCTCATTAGAACTGATTCAAATGTATTCTTTTTAATGGCTGAGTAATACTCCATTGTGTATATGTACCACAGCTTTCTTATCCATTCATCTGCTGATGGACATCTAGGTTGCTTCCATGTCCTGGCTATTATAAACAGTGCTGCGATGAACATTGGGGTACACGTGTCTCTTTCCCTTCTGGTTTCCTCAGTGTGTATGCCCAGCAGTGGGATTGCTGGATCATAAGGCAGTTCTATTTCCAGTTTTTTAAGGAATCTCCACACTGTTCTCCATAGTGGCTGTACTAGTTTGCATTCCCACCAACAGTGTAAGAGGGTTCCCTTTTCTCCACACCCTCTCCAGCATTTATTATTTGTAGACTTTTGGATCGCAGATATTCTGACTGGTGTGAAATGGTACCTCATAGTGGTTTTGATTTGCATTTCTCTGATAATGAGTGATGTTGAACATCTTTTCATGTGTTTGTTAGCCATCTGTATGTCTTCTTTGGAGAAATGTCTATTTAGATCTTTGGCCCATTTTTTGATTGGGTCATTTATTTTTCTGGAGTTGAGCTGTAGGAGTTGCTTGTATATTTTTGAGATTAGTTGTTTGTCAGTTGCTTCATTTGCTATTATTTTCTCCCATTCTGAAGGCTGTCTTTTCACCTTGCTCGCTGTTTGCCCTTTTGTGACTTCTTCCCCCTCACCTCCTTAGCATTTGTCTTCAGAGTTTATTCATCTTGTAGCATGTGTCAGAATTTCCTTCCTTTTTAAGACTGATAACATTTCGTTGTCTATATATACCACATTTTACTCATCCATTCATACGCTGATGCTTATTTGGGTTGTTTCCAGTTTTTGGTGTTGTGAATAATATTTCTGTGATTATGGATGTACAAATTCCTGTTTCAGTTCTTGCTTTCAGTTCTTTTGGGTATATCCCCCTGAAGTGGAATTGCTAGGTTATATGGTAATTCTGTTTAACTTCTTAAAGAACCGCCAAACTTTTCCACAGTTGACTGCACCATTTTGCATCACTTCCACTGGCAATGCACAAGAATTCTAATTTCTTCATATTCTTGCCCTCCTCCCCTTTTTTGGATATTAGCTATTCTAACAGATGTGTTATATAGTATCTTGTGATTTATGTATGAGTTTTTGGTGTATGTTTTGTATTCTCTTTGGTATACTGCAAACCTAGGAGTAGAACTGCTGGGTCGTATTTTTAATTATGAGAGGGTTATACTTTTAACTATTTAGTTTGTGAGAAGTGCCTTTGATTACCTACAGTGGAGCATTTTCTGGTTTCTTGCTTACGGATGTGCTCCTGGAAACCACATTTGTGGTTCCCTTGGGGGCCACATCAAAGAATCTAATAGTGGCTGTATCAACATGTTAAAAATGCAGGTTTAACATTTTGAGGATCTGTCAAACCAGTTTCAAAAGTAGCTGTACCGTTTTACATTCCTACCAGCGATGTATGATGCTTCCAGTTTCCATTAGGACAGTTTGATACTAGCCGTCCTTCTGAGTGTGCAGTGGTGTGTCATTGTGGGTTGTTTTTTGTTGTTGTTGTTTTTCACTGTGGGTTAAAAACATTTTTTTTAATGGTTAATTTTTGGCCGTGCTGGATCTTCATTGCTGTGCTCTGGCTTTTCTGTAGCTGTGGTGTGTGGGCTTCTCCTTGTGGTAGCTTCTCTTGCTGCAGACCACAGCACTAGCGTGCACAGGCTCAGTAGTTGTGACTTCTGGGTTCTAGAGCACTGGGTTGGTTGCTTCAGGGCATGTGGGATCTTGCCAGACTAGAGACTGACCTGTGTCTCCTGCATTGGCGGATGAGTTCTTAACCACTGGACCACCAAGAAATCCCTCATTGTGGTTTTGATTTGAGTTTCCCTAATGGCTAATGACGCCATGTGCCTCTCGGGTGCTTATTGGCTAGTTGTTATCCTTTTTATTCTTTTGGAGAAAGAAAAGTAGTCTGATGTTTTGGGAAGGTCAAATCAAGGTAAAGATTTGATCATTTGAAGTAACATAGGGAGAGTGGCCCTGGAGTTGTGGGCAGTAGAGAAGGAAGAGGGATGATTGGGTGTGTAAGAGGAGGAGGTGAGTGGGAGATGAGGGAGACGTGGTCACATGTGTTGTCAAGAATACTTTCCAAAAGCTTTGCTGGGACAGGAACAACCAGGAGTGTGGAAGGACAGCAAAGTTTGGAGGAGTTTTTGTGCTTGTTATTGATGTTGTTTCTAATAGCAGTCCTTGAGCATGTTGGCTCAGAGGAAAGAGCAATAGCAAAAGAGAAGTGGAAGATAGAAGAGAGAGGATAACTGGTGGCTCGTGGCTCCGGAGGAGTCAGCATAGGGCGGTGGGGGGGTGGGTGGGTCAGGGATATAAGACTCACATGAAGTTATCAGTATTAGACTAGAGAAAGCATCCCTAGACATCTATGCATGTAGAAAAGAAGGAAATGGTATCTGGGATAAAGATCAGTTACTCATTTTATTTTGGAGAGTGGCTGAGATCAAAGGGAAGAGAAGCCTGCTGGCCTGTATTTTCTCTTTGAAATCAGAAATAATGTCACCTGAAGTAAAGTGACTGGGTAGGGGAGTCTGAAGAAAGTGGTGGATAGGAGATTTTCAGGTAGATTGATGCCCAAAAGAAACAAACGGTGGTGAATCTTCATGATAGCATCATGAAGTTGTCTCTGTTTCTCGATGAGTCCTCCTAGAGCAAAGTATGGGAACAGAGACGGCAGAACTGGTTCGAATAACCCCGTGTTAGGAGTTTGCAGCTTTCTGAATGTGTTAGGAATGTGAAGGGGTGAACTTCAGGGCATTAAGAATGTGCTTGAAGTCTTAGGCCATGAAATTAATACTGACGAAGCCATATGAAAGTTCTTCTGACAAGTCTGAGCCACCTTTCACCCTCTACTTTTAACTCCTTACACAGGAAGGAGGACATGGGGAGGACACCCCTTCACCAAAATTAATTTTCTTCCATGCTCAAAAATAGAACCAAATATTTTTACATCTTTTAACTTCCTTTAAAGTTTATCATATACTGTTTGCCTTGCTATAATTCTAAAGCAGCTTGGGTTACAGTGCTTAAATTAGATTGGCTGATTTTGCTACAGAACATCAACTCTGGAGAAATTTTGTTAGATTGTATTTAAGTTTCAAAAATATATCATTGATAGATCATTGACAGTATACTGGAGGGGGTTGCCATACCCTCCTCCAAGGAACCTTCCCGACCCAGGAATTGAACCCGTGTTTCCTATGTCTCCTGCATTGGCAGGTGGGTTCTTTACCACAACCTCCATCTGGGAAGCCCTAAATTATTATGCAAATAAATACTATAGTTTCAAGGTCACAGAGGCAGGAAGACGTACATTCCTGTTTCTTTGCAACCCCAAATGTTTGGATTTGTTTTGTCTTAGACCTTCTGAGCAGAGAAGATAATTACTTATTTTTTATATTTACTAAGATAATTAAACATGGCCCGTTCTTGTCTATTTTTAAGGCCTGTCAGACTGTCTAGTACATTTCTGTCAACTTCTAGCTTATAGAGATAGTGGGAAGCCACCATAACCGAAGAAGACTTTAAAAAGCACAACCCTCTCAGTCATACTCCACCAGACATGCGTTTTTTATTTGAATGTTAGGTGTTGCTTGTTCAAAAATGAAAAGAAACTTGCTCTGGGGGAAGGAAAATTCTGAGAGCTAAATACTGTCTCGATAGGAAATTGACTCTTACATGAATTATTTAGCTTCACTGTTTTCAGCTTTTTTACTACATTTATAAGTACATTTGTAATGTTGAAGTTCTGATAACTGAGCCTTTGAACTCCTTGTTCAGAAGATAACATTACTTTTAATTATTTAGTTGTGAGAAGTGCCTTTGACTACTTACAGGGGAGCATATTCTGGTTTCTTGCTTATGGTTCTGCTCCAGGAAACCACATTTGTGGTCCTCTGGGAACAGCATCAGAGAATCCAATAGCAGCTGTATCAACAGAGAGGTTATCATCATCAAGTATATTGAGGGTTGGACATTTTGCCCCAAAGTACTGACTTTGTTGTCTGCAGTAGTAAGGAATTTGGCAAAGTTTAAAAAGAAACCAAAGATTTTGCACTGAAAAATGAAAAAAATTTTAGTTCTTCATTAATTTGATAAAAATAATTTCATCTCATTAAATGGTATTTTCAGTTCACTTACACATTTAATCATTTAAAATTAATTGTATTTGTTCATCAAAGATCCCACTAAATTTTCTCTGTTTAACGGTTACAAACAGTCCTTCAGATTCTGACAGGCTGTCTCGTACACTTTGGCCAAACAGAATAGATGAAGCCCGGTCTTTATCACTTATAGGCCTTAACTATTTCTCAACTGTGGACTGAATGAAGTCTCTTTCTTTCATTTTCTGGTCTAACACTTTGGTGACCAAATAACAAAAGAATGAAATGTTTATTGTGTGGTTAACATACGAATGTTAACATACAAACATGTGGTTAACATATGAACATTCTTAAACATACAAATTTGTAGTAGCTTTGTTAAGAAAATCTTTCAGATTTGATCCCAGCTTTTCTGTCAGATATGATCCCAAGTGATTACATTTTCATTTAATTCCTTTCCATTAATGGGACAGCACTTTAGGAAAGTTATATATTTAAACTAATATTCTTGGAATCCTGTGAATAGAGGAGATTTACATTATCTTACTAAGAGAATATGTAATGGGTGTAATTTATTTTCTTCAAGAACCAGAAACATGTGACAAAATCCTGGTTTCCTGATCCTAGTGGAATGCTCTGCCTTTTAGCCTGCTCCAAAGAATTTTAGAAATTGCCTGGCTCAGGGATTTTTATTTATATACATTTCTTATGCATTGTGTACTAAAATTATAAATAATGACTGGAACCTTAGCTTTTGAGAATTCTGAGGGATTAGCTATTTTAAGTAGTTATTTCCCAGCTAAAAAATAATCCATACCCTTGTGAAGGTTTTTAAGTTATTATTTCAACTTACAAATAATTTTACAAATTTTGACCATATATATATGAAATAAAATTTATTTCGTGCTTTTCTCCTTAAACATAGTAGGCTAAATGTAACTGCTTGATTATTTACTTGATAATGTACTTGATGTGGTTGTAGTTTGCTTTGATATATAATAAATACAGGGATGCCATTAGATTATTTTTTTGTTCCTCTAACCTTTATTGACTATTCACTATAAGCCAGGCACTGTTCTGGGCATGGTATCTCTATAGTTTTGTGCTAGTATTCCCATACCTTGAATTCTTGGCCCGATTTTATGGCTTCTCCTTCCTGCCTCAATCTGAGCATAACGTTAAGAGCATAAATTGTAGAACTAGGCTGTTAAAATTTGTATCCTGGCTCTGCTATTACTAGATGTTTGACTATAATCTACACAACCTCCCTTTACCTCAGTTTTTGCATCTGTAAACTGGGACCAGTAATATAACCTACTTCATAGGGTTACTGTAAGAATTAAACACACACACACACACACACACACACACACACACACACACACACACACGAAATGTTTGGAACAGTGCCTGGCACAAGGTTAGTCCTACAGAAAGTATTAGTCATTATCACTGCTATGAATATTACTGTTACTGTGAATTCTTAGTACTGTTTGTCCTGTATACTATTTTTAAATTTCTTTAATCTTAGAAAACAGATAAATAAGCTTGCTAGAACTAAGTGTAAAATAAGAGTAGATTGACTATATGAAACCTGAGATTTCCTTTCAAGAAAACAACATGCAGTATATTGCATTTTGGCTGCTGAGAACCGTTTTTTCTTAGTCTGTACTGTCGCTCAGTTGTGTCCAACTCTCTGCGACACTGTGGACGGTAGCCCCCAGGCTCCTCTGTCCATAAGATTCTCCAGGCAAAAGTACTGGAGTGAGATGCCATTTCCTTCTCCAGGGAATCTTCCCGACCCAGGGATTGAACTTGCATCTCCTGCATTGCATGCAGGCTAACCTTTAATAGGCCATATTTATTGAGGAAGTACTGAGGAAGGAAAAAAACCAAAAATTTATCTTAATAAAGAGGACTTGTTTTTCAGGGAGAAAGATCTTGAAGAAGCTCTGGAAGCAGGAGGTTGTGATCTTGAAACTTTGAGAAATATAATTCAAGGGAGGCCACTGCCTGCTGATCTGAGGGCTAAAGTTTGGAAGGTAACTGGAAACTAAAACAAGTAAAATGTAATCACTTAAGAACAATATTTTAGAATTTTGATTTTCAGCTGTCTTAGTTGCAGAGGACTTTATACTATTATGCGCATTCCACATTTAGAAAATTTATCAAATAGAGCAGCTTGCTAAAGTGTGTGTTTCTGTGCAAGTGGAAAGTTTTAGTGTCTGACACTTTGAGACCCTGTGGACTGTTGCCTGCCAGGCTCCTCTGTCCATAGCATTTTCCAGGCAAGAATACTGGAGTGGGTTGCCATTTCCTTCTCCAAGGGATCTTCCTGACCCAGGGATCGAACCTGGGTCTCCTTCATTGCGGGCAGATATTTTACCGTCTGAACCACCAGGGAAAGCCCGTGTGCCTGTAGTGTTTGGTATATTTAATAATTTAGGTTTTGAAAGGCAGTGCTTCCTTTTGTAACCATTAGAATTTATGTTTATGAAGATTATTCAGTGAAATGGGAAAGTGCAACCAATGAGTAAAATAGGATATATAATTGCAGATACGGCTATATTTAAAAAACAAATTAAAAAGGTGGGAGAGGAAATAGGTCTCTGGGTGTTAGAATTATAGGAGATTTTCCTTTGCTCTATTTTCTGCTTCAGCTGTTCTCTAGTACATGTGTATTATAATTTTTTAATTTTAAATTAAGATTTTGTTACTATTAAGTAGTTCCCATTGTTAAAACATGTAAGCAAAGGATAACATAAAAAAAAATCGTGTGTTATCTACCACTTACAAGTAAAACACATTGTAATATCTCGGTGTCACATCTTATCTTTTCCCCTCTGCACATATATATATGTAACAGAAATGGAATTATACCTGTGCTTAGTATTCTAAATGTTACAGAAATTTAAAACTCATGTAAAAACACTTGTTTAGTGAACCCCCATGCACCCATCACTGAGTTGTAACTGTTGTCAACATTTGGCCATGTTGCTGAACCTCCAGTACTTTGGCTACCTGAGGCAGATAATTGACTCCTTAGAAAAGACCCTGATGCTGGGAAAGATTGAAGGCAGGAAGAGAGGGGGACGACAGAGGATGAGATGGTTGGATAGCATCACCAGCTTGATGGACATGAGTTTGAGCAAGCTCTGGGAGTTGGTGATGGATATGGAAAGCTGGCGTGCTGCAGTTCATGGGGTTGCAAAGAGTTGGACATGACTGAGTGACTGAACTGAACATTTGGCTGATCTTATTTGATTAGTATTCTGTCCTTTTCTCCCCACCCTACGCACTGTATTATTTTAAAGCAAATCCTTGGCAGGGCACTAAAATATTTAATATGAAAGTCTAAAGACTTTAAAAATAACCATAACACTATTAAATTGAAAAGAATTGTAATTCTTTAATGTGTTCTCACATGGTTGAGGGGACAAGGGCGCTAAGTAGGGTCTTCTGTATAAGGAGGCCAATCCCATTCATGTAGTGCTCTACCCTCAAGACTTGATCACCTCTCATAGGCCCCACCTGTAAATACCAGAACATCGGGAATTTGTTCAACATACCTGAATTTGGGGGAGGGGACACAAAGGTTCTTTCTATAGCGTTAATGATATTTGCTTGAAATAAGCTTACATGTGTAAAATATTATGTAAATACTTTGTGTAATTCATTTTATTCACTGGTTTAACATAAAATAGTAAAATTTCATATAGACGTTTTACTTGTAATTTTTGAAGTATACATTATTATCCCTAAATCCAGGCCTCTATTATTATTATAACGTATTTTTCAAGAGTGAGAAATAACATAAGGAGCCAGCTGCTTTTTTTCCTCCTTCTTCCAGATTGCTCTAAATGTTGCAGGAAAAGGTGATAGTTTGGCATCATGGGATGGTATTTTAGACCTGCCAGAACAGAACACTATTCACAAAGATTGTCTGGAGTTCATTGGTAAGTTTAATAATTGTTTTCAAACAGTGATAAATTCTGCAAATAATAATTTTTGGATGGAGGAGTCACTGTTTAGTAGAATGAACTTGTTATAATTGGGGATTTGTTGAATTTGGAATATATTGAAAGGGCGTAGTTTTAGAACATCTCTTTGGCAATTCTTATGAAATAATGTCAACATTTAAGAAAATGTCTGATTTTTAGTATTTTTAAATTGTTTTTTGTATTATTGACCATCTGTATGATTGTATACAGCTCTCAGATTAAAAGGAGGTATTCCAAAAGTTTCTTTGTAAGTCATAAGTCATGATCTGCTATAGAAAACGTGTTACAGATCATGGGTGAATAGGTTTCAAATTCCTCACACTGTCTTTTGAAGATTAAATTATTTTGGTTTATAGTTCTCTTTTTTAATTCATCTATAGTCCATTGGTGTCTTTTTGTTTCTCTGTCATTTTTTAGTTAGATTATTGGCTAAATAGACTTTTTTATGGGCCGACCTCAAGAGAAACATTATTGCTAGGAGAAGGATAGGGAATTGGGTGGTGGAGAATGAATCACTTCCCCTCGCTTCAACAAAGCCATAGTGGCAGCTGCCCTTCCTGGGGCAGAGGATAGTCTTTATAATCTGTTATTTGGAAAACACTTTTTTGCTTTTCGGAAATGTGGGTGATACCTACTTTCCTGCTTCACATTGTGCATTCTTTTACACACACACACACACACACACACAGACAGACACACACACACACAGACACACAGACACAGACACACACACACACACACACACACACACACACACACACACCCTCTTCCCTGGTGGTTCAGATGGTAAAGAGTCTGCCTTCAATGCAGGAGACCCAGGTTCTGTCCCTGGGTGGGGAAGATCCCCTGAGGAAGGGAATGGCTACCCATCCCAGTATTCTTGCCTGGAGAATCCCATAGACATAGAAACCTGGTGGGCCACAGTCCATAGGTTGCATAGAGTCGGACATGACTGAGTGACTAACACTTTTACTTGTCACTACTTTCATGTATACACACATATGATATATATATATGAAACATATATGAAGGTACAATATTAAGCTAATAAATCCTGAATAGCTAGTGAATATGAATAGGTATAAGGAAAAATGTATTTTTATGTAGTTTTATTTTGTCCTTGACATGCTCTAAATGCAGTAAGATAGTATCATATATTTTGTAAACAAGTATTTTGTCCAGTAGCTGAGCGTCTAGCAGCCCCTTGGTAATTTTGACTCTTATTTTTTAGATCACCTTTCAGTGCCAGAAGAGAAGGCAGCACAATTACTTTTGGATATTGAATCTGTAATTACCTTTTATTGTAAATCCCGTAACATTAAGTATAGCTCAACCCTTAGCTGGATACATCTCCTCAAACCGTTGGTGCATCTTCAGCTGCCACGCAGTGATTTATACAACTGCTTTTATGCAATCATGAATAAGTACATTCCCAGGTAAGACACGATTTTTTATTATAGCTGTAAAATAAAGGAAGTTCTAGTTTGTTTTGAAGTAAAGTTGTTAGATTTATTTTGATGGTAAAGTAAAAGGTTCAAGTAATTTTTAAGGTTGTTTGAATCATAATTGTTATTTGACTTTATTTTTGTGGTTATAAATATTTTTTAAAGGATTCTTTAGTTAAGAATTTGTGCTTGTAGAGTTTATGTATGCAGTATAACTTTTCATACTTTTTGGATGATATCTCTATTTTGATTTCTTTACTTATAAAAATAACATTATAGTGTCTAAAAGTTTTGGAGTGCTGCTGTCTTCAGTGCTGGGGTTACAGCCTGGAATATAGTCCTAGAAATATAGATGTAGAAGAAGGAATTGGAAGTGCACTGAGTGTTAGGAAGGTGAAATGCAGAGTGCTATGGGAATGTACAGTGGGGGTGATCTGACTTACCCTGGAGGTCAGGAAGGTCTTTTCTGGGAAAGTGACACTTAAATTGAGTCTAGACAGATGGGTGGGTTGTTTTGGGGGAATGGAAGAGGTACAGGGAAGAAGGGAGGTGGGTAGGAGGAGGGGTGGAATTCAGAAGGAATTCTTGTAGTTCTCAGGTATGGATCAGATAGTCAGAACTTTAGTGCCAAAAGGAACTTTTGACCATAATCTAGAGCAGTGGTTGGGCTGCGCAGTGAACCTTGGATACACATTGGAGTCATTGGAAGTGAAGTGAAGTCGCTCAGTCGTGTCCGACTCTTCGAGACCCCATGGACTGCAGCCTACCAGACTCCTCTGTCCATGGGATTCTCCGGCAAGAGTACTGGAGAGTCATTGGGGGTGGGGTTAAAAAATCCTGATGCCCTTTTACATACCTGAGTAATTAAATCAGATCTCTGAGGAGGCCAGCCATGCAGTGAGATTAGATTAGATTGTTTAGATTTAGAGCTTCTTGGTTGATTGCAGCATGCACCTAAGGTAAGAGGACTGCTATTCTAGAGCTTGATAGTTAAATGACTGCCATTTCCCCCCCCTGCTTTTCGTGTGAAAAGCACTGGGTTAGCTTTGGGTGCTTTTTGTATTTTCTCACTTAAACAGTGACCACTATAAGGCAGCTATGTCTGATTTACAGCTACAGAAACTGAAGCAAAGACAGATGTTAAATGACTTATTCAGCATTATACTTCTGGTGTATGACTGAGTCAGGATTTGAACCTAAGTTTAATTGGACACTTGTGCTTTACCTTACAAGTTTCTCCACCCTGGTTGCTTATTAGAATCAACTAAACAACTTTTTTTGGTTTTTGTTTTCTTTTTCTTTTACAGCTTTAGATATCATTCACATAATATAAAATTCATCCTTTAATATGTACAATTCCATGGCTTTTAGTATAGTCACAGAACTGTGCAGCCATAGCTCCAATCCTTTTTAGAATGTTTCTGTCACCCCCAAAAGAAACCCTGAACTCACTAGCAGTCAACTGCTTTTTCCCCCAGTACTCTCAGCCCTAGGCACCTACTCATCTTTCTCTGTGGATTTGCCTATTATGGGTATTTCATATAAATAGAACCTTATAATATATGGTCTTTTGTGACTACCTTTGTTCACTTAGCATTGTCTTTTAAAGATTCATCTGTATGTATTTATAGCATATATTAATACCATTACTTTATTTCTTTTTATTGCTGAGTAACATTTCATTGTATGTACAATGAAATAAAATAGCACATTTTATTTACTCATGTAATAGTTGCTGGACATCTGGATTCTTTTTGACTGTTATGAATAATGCAACTATGAACATTTGTGTACAAATATTTGTGTGGACATTGCTTTGGGATATGTACCTAGGAGTGGGATTCTTGGATCATATGGTAAATCTGTGTTTAACCTTTTGAGGAATTGCCAGACTTTTCCACAATAATTGCAGCATTTTACAATCCCACCAGCAGTAAATAAAGATCCCAGTTTCTATAAATTCTTGCAAACTTTTTTTTTTTTTAAATTATGGCCAGACTGAGTGTGAAGTGGTATCTCATTATGGTTTTTGTTTGCATTTCCCTGACAGCTAATGACTTTGAGCATTTTTTTCATGTGCCTAGATGCAGTTTGTATGTCCTCTTTGGAGAAATGTCTGTTCAGCCAAAGAACTTTTAAAACATACTGACCCTTGATGTTTCAAATATAAGTAGACTGTGTAGAGCCCTGTCGACTTTTAAATTCCCAGGCAATTCTAACACATACCAGAGTGGAGAACCTGGGTGCGACCTTGAAGCGATAGGGCTTCATGTAAGGAAAGCAGACCTAGAGATGCCAGAATACAGGGCTATGCTAATGGTAAATCAGAGGCTAGAATTCACATTTGGGAGTCATTCTGTTATACTGATGGAGGAGGAAATGGCAACCCACTCCAGTATTCCTGTCAGGAAAATCCTGTGGACAGAGGAGCCTGGCGGGCTGCAGTCCATAGGGCTGCCAAGAGTCGGACACAACTGAGCGACTGTGTTATACTAAATCTCTCAACTGCTTATATTTTTACCACCTCTCAGTGTAACAAAACTAGTAATAGCAAGGGACATGATGATCCAGCTTTGTCTCTACAGGATGTTGGTGGTGGTAGATACTAGTAAAGGCTGTGTTGTAGAGGTTTACTAGTAGAGGTTTGCACTGAGCTGTGTAACATACTTTGTCAGGTTACTCCAGTTACTGTTTCCATGAATTCCACATGTAACACTGTACTCCAGCCAGAGTCAGTGTTAATACCCCCGCATAGGGCTCAGCCCCACAAAATGTTGCTCAAACAACTCCACTATAATATATCTTATTAGAGAGTCAGATGTAACATGAGTAGAATTCTGTCAAGCACACTGCTTTGCAGTGGAGAGTAACTTTCAGTACACAGCTATTAAATGAATAGATGCTGTTGCAATGGCTGATTCCCTGAGATGTCCCACTTTTTCCGAGGATGAGACCCACAAACTAGGCAATTGTCCTTACAGTGTATGTTCCTAGTCTTCGTTACCACTGTGTCTCTGTGTTTTGTTTTAGCAATCTACTGTTTTGCCTTTATAGAGTGGGGAAAGTGTTCAGACAGAGGAGGAGGTAGTCTTGTCAGTATGAATCCAGTTCTATCTTTGGACATCTGAATTAGCCAATTAGGGCCTTTTCTACAAAACTTCCCTGTTATCTGCAGTATTAAAAATGGTAGATGAATGGTTATACCAAATCCTGACATTGACCTTAGATCTTAGTTTTGCAGAGATTAGTTTTCATTATTCCCACTTGAATAGCATTTTGAAACATTATCAATGCTTTTCATTAATGTTTTTACATGAAATCTTTCACCTTATTTCAGGTTTTTTTTTTTTACAGTTTGCTTTTTAAAGACTAAATCTACCAAAATACCACTAGTTCAAATATTAAATTGCATATATGGGAGGGTAGCTTGGTATAATGGTTTAATACCCAGTTTCTGTGTACAAGTCTTAATGCCATCACTTCTTAGCTACGTGACCTTGGTTGACCTGCTTGACCACAGCTAAGCCTCAGTTTTCTCATCTGTAAATTGAGGGTGATAATAGTATCTTTCATAGAGTTGCTTGTAAAGATAAAGTAAGATAACATTGTAAACTGTATTGTAGTGTCTGGCACATGGTGTTTCCTCAGTAAATACTGACTTTTATTAAGATGGCCTGCAATTTGAGCTGTGTATATTTTTAATGGTTTATTAGACAGATTTATTAGACACCAGGGAACAAGGCAAGAAGTATTATAGTTACTCAGTAGGGTCAGTGTTTGGCACCTCCTGGGATTTTCTCTGAGCATCTGGTATCCAGGCCACTTCCAGTCACAGCTCTGGGTCCACTCTTTTGGAATGTTCGTCTGTGGCCATTTCAGACTTGGAGCTTTGCTGAAGGGATTCTTAATTGAATACGTTAACTATGGAGCTATCCTGAAGCCTTCCTGGGAGATCTTTCTTATTTGGCAGAAAAAGAAGGGAGCTGGACTTCCTCAGGGCTCTCCAGATCTCCCTTTGGGATCCAAAGCTTATCAAAATAACCTAAGTGGTCCCTCTGTTTTCATTGGTCCCTGTAGTCCTTTCTCCTGAGTGCTGCCTGGGTTCACCTGGAAAGAATCTTCCTAGAGTTGGCTGTAGACGTGCCATTTCTTCCTATCAGGTCAGGTATGTTAGGTGTAAGCAAGAGAGGTCTGTCCCCTGTTGCGTCAGGTAGGCTTGCTATCAATGCTCTTAAGTCGGATGCTCTGGGGTAAGGAGGGGAGGAGGGTATTGCACGAAGACTGGTTACTGATATGATCAGTTTTGACCTATTAATGCAAGAAACTTTGCTTCTCTTGTCTTTTAGGGATTGTTCCCTGAAGGGGAGACCATTTCATCTTTTCCGATTACTCATCCAATACCATGAACCTGAGCTTTGTTCTTTTCTTGATACAAAGAAAATTACTCCAGACTCCTATGCACTCAACTGGGTAATAAAGTGAAAGTAGGAACACTTAATGAAAAATAGTTTTCTGTGAAACTATAGTTAGTTCCCCCCCAAAGCAAAAGAAAGAAAAGTGTTAAATTATAGACCATTATTATTTAAGACAAAGGATTAAAATTATTAGCACTTCAAAGATTTTTTTTTGCTCTTCATTTAAATTATTTAATACGAAGTTTAGCCTTTGTTGTTTTAGAAATATATTTAAATATATATGGTATGTATCAGTTCACTTTAAAACCGTGTAATTAAATTGTTGATAGTGTGTTTGAGAATTGATCTACAGTCACGAAGAAAATAACTTAAGATTATCAAATGATTGATACAAAAGAATATAAAATACATCTCAGTCCTCTGTCATTCTATATTTATATTTTAAATGGGAAGTTTTATTATTTTAGGTCTGTGGTTCTCAAGCCTTTTGGTCTCAGGACCTTTTACACTCAACATTTTTTGAGGATCCATAATTTATGTGGATCACATTGGTTAGAAATTAAGAAATTTTAGGTATTCGTTTAGAAGTAGTGATAAATCCAATACATGTTAGCATAAATATTTTAAATGAAAATGAACTATTTCCCAAAAAGGAAGAATAGTGGCATTTTTAAGTTTGCAGATCTCATGATGTTTGGGTAGATCACAGGCAAGTACATTCTCATATTTATTTCTTTATTCAGTCAGTGATAATACCATATTTCATGTAACCTTTGGAAAATTGTGTTGTTCATTTGTGAGAGAATGAATATGAAAAGGGCAAAATATGAGTATTAGTATGAAAATAGCTTTGATCTCACAAACTGCCCTGTAAATACTCTTGGAGATGTCCAAGGCTCCTCAGACCATACTTTGAGAACTGCTCTTATAGGGTAGCTTGAAGGTCTTTTTAAAACAGTGTTTAGGTTCCAGAAGAAAATATATGTATATTCAAAAATTTTAACATGTTTCTCGATGATGTCTTACCTAACTTTTCTTCAGAAAGGATTCCATTTCTGCCATTTATTAACTGTGTTATTTAATACACTTAGCCTCTGAACTTTTATTTCTTCATCTGTAAAATGGGACTAATAATAGGATCTATCTCAGAGGGTGATGGGATGAGTAGACAGTGAGACCCTAGAGACCCTAATTGGTTTCAGCTCTAGCATACTAAACCTCAAGAACCTGCTCTTTCGTTCCTTCTTGGCTACAGTCTAGTCACTTTGATAAAAATAAAATTGTAGGTTCTCTGAGATTCATATGTTGCTATTAAATCTACTTATTTGTATCGAAGTAAGAAATTTTCTTTTAAGAATTTGAATATTTTCATAGACGTCTTTCTGGTCACATCATGGCCGAGAAATGCCGTTTCTGTGGCCAGAACTCTGGATTAGTACTCAGTGCTGGTTGTAGATTTTAACTGGTTATGGAAACAACCAGTTTCTCTTTGTCAGTTTCCCAAGTAGTTCATTCTTGCTACCAGTATCTTGTCTATGGAATGGAGTCTTTCTTTTCCAATCATGAGATAAAGAAAAACCAGTTCCTGTGATTTGAGAACTCATCACTGAAAATGATGCGGAGGTAGCTTTAGTTTGGCTAAGTGAGGTTAATGTTGACCGTACCTTGTCTGTTTGTATTTGCATCTTCCTTATTTCTAATAGTAAATTTTAAACAACTACAAAAAACATTAGAAGCATTATGTATTATACTTTAAAAGTTTGTGGTCAACTGTAATAGCAGTTACATCAGCTGTGGAGTCTCAGGCCTTTTTTTTAGTCCAGGTATCACCACTCACTAGCTCTGTGATGTTAGGAAGGTTATTTCTTACAGGTTTATTTTCCTACCTATAATACAGGGAGGAAAATGTCTATTTTGAAAGCCTGTCATGAGAATATTTAAAATAAGAGACATTTAATGAAAGATATGTAGCAGTAATTTAGTACCTGGCACAAAATATTCACTAAATGTATGTGTTCTTGTTAGCTTCCTTTATTCATTAAAAATGTTTTAAATTTAAACCTCTAGATGAAATTGTTTCTGTATCCAAG
This sequence comes from Bos javanicus, assembly GCF_032452875.1. Classification (NCBI taxonomy): domain Eukaryota; kingdom Metazoa; phylum Chordata; class Mammalia; order Artiodactyla; family Bovidae; genus Bos; species Bos javanicus. The sequence goes on from NC_083868.1 coordinate 44,897,399, forward strand.
AAAAATGGAATAATCTAAAAATATCCCTAAATTCATGCAATTTAAAACACAGTTGGGCTCTAGAGAAACTTACATACATTAACAATTCTTTAATTGACATAGAAAACCATAGAGCTCTTGAAACGTTTTGCAGGACATCAGTGTTGTCTCATGTGTTTCAAATTATGTACAAGTAAGCTTGGGGCACAGTTGGCCTTTAAATTGTTATTACAATTTCATTTGGTGCTCTTAACTGAAATTACCATGCTTGATCTTCACAATTTCTTAGCAAGTTAAGTACTATAGTAGTTACCTTATAGAGCTCATGGGTAATTATGCTAGTTATTATGCTGTGGCAGATACATGCTAACTTAAGTTACTTTAGATATTAAGGGTTAGTTATCTTTCTCTTTACCACAGTAGTGGTAGAGCATGGGTAATATTCCTTTAAAAAAAAAAAAAAGTAGAAATGTAAAGCTCCTGAGGATAAGTGACATGCCCTAAGGCACACAGCTGGTCAGTGGCTTCATTGTGCCTTGGATCCACATAGTCTTCCTTTGGATTACGTACAGTCAAATTAAGGTCCACGGTAAATATCAGGTACAGACAGTTTGTTATAATGTTACTTATGCATTTGCCTCAATACTTTAAAAAGAGCAAGTCATTTCCAGTGGTTTATATTTCTCATTTCATTTCCTGATTACAGCTTGGAAGCCTTTTTGCCTGTTACTGTTCCGTTGAAGTCACTCAGGCAATATGGGATGGATATCTACAACAGGCAGATCCATTTTTTATTTATTTCTTAATGTTAATAATCCTTGTTAATGCAAAGTAAGTATCAAGTTGGCTGGATTTTTCTCTTCTTTGTTCTCAGGGTGCTCTGTTAATATTTAACTCAAATTCATGTGATTCTCTTTTACAGAGAAGTCATTTTAGGGCAGGAGTCTGACAGCAAAGAAGAAGTTATCCGTAAGTATCACTTAATGTGGAGAAAACATTTTTCAAGTCGCTTTATTTTCTAAAACTCAAGTTTTCTCATCCATTATGTGAATTTAGAAGATTAGTCTAGAAGATCTGAGGTTCCCTTCAAATCTTACACACTGTCCACATACAGGCCTTAAATATGGTCTCCCCGGATTTGCTACCCTCATTCATCCTTACATGTTTTTTTCACTCATTCAGTTCTTTTCTGTACACTGTTTATTTGGTTTAAATAAACTGGTCTCCTCTCTCTCTCCCTTTCCCCTCCTTCCTTAATTTTCCTTTGAATCCCCGACTCTTGTAAGTATCTCCATTGTTGAAATGTTGATCCTCCTTTTGGTTTCTCCACTCCAGCCCTCACAGATTTACTTCTTTTCAGTAGTACCCAGCACACTGTACTGTCTGTGTTACAGTGTTTACTTCACTACATTATATGATTTATCTTTATATTTCTCAAGCAAGACAAAGTTCCTTAAGTCAGGAATCATTTCTTGGTTATTTTTTATTTGCAGGGGCCCTGGCATTTGTGTTTGTTAAATAAATCACAGTATTACAATCAAGGCTAATGAATTTGATTTGATTGCCAGATACTATCAGTCACTAATAGCGGGATTATATTAAGAGTTTCAGCTCCTTTGAGGAAAATCCACATCTCTTCAAGCAGTTTTCTGTGCATCACTGTTGAGATTTCATGTATAAAACTATAATGTTTAAGATAAACCAGCTTTGATATATAATGTTTAATGTTGTATACTTTACAAGCAAAATTTCTTGAAAATATTATAATATATGTATAATCCTATTTCAGAGTTCTTGGAAAATACTCCATCCAGTTTGAATCTAGAAGATATAGAAGACCTTTTCTCTCTGGCTCAGTATTATTGCAGTAAAACACCAGCTTCATTTAGAAAGGTATCAGACAAGGAATGACCTGCTTCAGTATTTGACATTTTGTGCATTGTTTTTTGTTTATGTTGTATCCACTTCAGTTAAAATACTCTAGGTTGTCATTCTTTCTGTGTTGTACAGTTTTGTGTGATTTTTTTCACTATAAATATTCTCCCTAGTAGAGGAATAGACATTTTAAAAAGATAGTATACAAATATGCTAGGAGCCATTTTACCTCTCCTCTGATTATTATTTCTGATCATGAGAAAATTGACTATAAGGTATTTCTTAAATTAATGCTTCCTTACTTTAAAAATTGTGTTATAGAAATCTGACTGAGGAGGTATCATTATGCCTTCTTTATCTGGAGTTAAAGTTAAAACTCCAACTTTTAATGATGCTGAGCTGTCTTTTACACAAAAAAAGGGTATCTTAAGCTCCCTGGAGACCTTGAACCTTTCTCAGATCAGACAAGTGCTTTCAAGAGAAATGACATCAGATTAGAAGTCCAAGTGCTGTGAACTTCTAGAAGCTAAAACTCTAGATTCTAAAGCTAGTAATGGAGGCAGCATGGAATTACCATTTATAAACTATTTGTGACCTCAAGTGCTCATGAGAACATTATTGTTTTTTTTTTATTTTTAAGGCATTCTACCATCATGATTGTTAGTTGGAAGTTATCATGTCCCTGAAATATTAAGATGAGATTAAATTATGTTCAGTATAGTGTGTCCAGGAGGCAGGTGATGGAAACTTTTTAAGAACATTTCCCTCAAAACTAATTATAAAAGAAATTTGTTTCTCAGGACTAATTTCAGTTATTTTAATAATTGCCTTATGTAGATTACCTCAGTTCCCAACACTGTTGACTAAGTTAGATGGCAAGGTAGTGGTTATGATACTAGATGAAAAAGAACTTTTATCCTTTTCTTCCCAGCCTTTTAAGAGAATAATTTTTATTCTTCAGACATAGTAAATAAACTGCACTAGCAATTGCTAATTAGAGCAGGTTTTATTACCAGCATATTACATAATTTATGCCATATTTTAATTTTTATTCAATATTAAAGCATAAAGTGTGAGTAATCATTTAAAAATTTGCTATTTGTATGTGATAGTATAGAAAATAGCTGTGTAGAATGTGTTATTTTTTTAATTAGGCTATCATTTTGTGTGAACTCAAACATGGGTTTTGTTTGTAGCCTTTTTATAGCTTTTAGCCTAGAAATTTGATATAAGTTAAATCATATGACTCAAAGATGTTATATAATTATTTTACCTTTTATCTGGTCTGTTGAGAATAGTTTTAGGAGGGAAGCTTGATTTTATTTTTTTTCTTCATAAAGTTTTAAAAATTCCTCTTCACACAGGATAATCACCATCTGTTTGGCAGTACTTTGTTGGGAATTAAGGACGACGATGCAGATCTGAGTCAGGCTCTTTGCCTGGCTATCTCAGTGTCAGAGATCCTTCAAGCAAATCAGCTTCAAGGGGTAAGTTAAAAAACCCCACTGTTTGTTAGAGGATGATCCCTTTTAAATGCAAGGAATGAATGTCTCCTCCATGTTTGTTGATTATCGCAAAATTAATTTACTATAAGAATGTAGTTGTTTTGCTTTTTCTGAATGATTAATGTGTTAAATCTCCTGTGCATATGCTCATTTTTAAGCTGCCAGCTTGTGTGTTATTTTATTTGTCAAACAACTAATTATTTTTGACACTAGTTTTTGTAAATTGCAAAATCTTATTTTAAATTTTAACAGGGCTACTGAATGTTATATAAAGTACTTGAAAGGGTGAATTTACTATTTCATAGTTAAATTCTAGATACTTACACAGATAATTCGGAGAAGGCAATGGCAACCCACTCCGGTGTCTTACCTGGAGAATCCCAGGGACGAGGGAGCCTGGTCGGCTGCTATCTATGGGGTCTCACAGAGTTGGACACGACTGAAGCAGCACAGCAGCAGCATGCAGATAATTGAATTACATGGTTTAATGCCAAAAGGCATTTACAAAGGAGAATTGAGGATATACCATAATTTTTTCTCTTTTGTATTTATGAAAATCTGATGAGCCAGTTTTTTCAGTATAAGTTCTTTATTATTAATAGTGCAGCAGTTAATTACATGTGTATATTTGAAAGGTGGGATGTATTTCAAAGATGCAGAGAAGAGGAAAGAACATGGGAAGATAGGCCTTTCACAGTAGATACTTTTAAAACAAGCATTTTGTGTGGTTTTCTCATTAGAATCATTATTAAAAAAATAGCTTGTAATCCAGTTTAAAGAGACCCATGTGTACTCCAGTTCAGATTGGCATTGGAGAACGTGCTGTCATCCCAGAAGACATTTATTTAATCCTTATGTGAATTACATTGTTGATAAGTTTGTGGGCTTATTTTCAGAAATAGAAATTGTATCTACATCTGTGTTTATATCATGTATAGTGTTTTTGAAAGTGTTTAACATGATGCACATTAAGTTACTAAATTCAAATTAGTTTTATAGCCCAAACTAACATTCTTCCTGCTATATATTTTAAGACTTTTTGTCAAGGACAGTATATACAAATTGTTTTAACTACTGTTTAAAATGAGTACAACTCTTTAAGATCTTGAGGATATTTTCTTGAGTCTGTACTGTATGGGACTTCCTAACTATACGTGAGATCCATTTTTTAATCCGTTTGTTCCCCCCTTTTTGGTTGTTAATATTATATTGTGTAAAATGTGCTCCTCCTGGCAAATTTTATTATGTCAAATGTTTCCCTTTTAGGAAGGAGTCCGGTTCTTTGTGGTGGATTGCCGTCCTGCAGAACAGTATAATGCTGGACATTTATCGACTGCTTTCCATTTAGATTCAGATCTGGTTAGTATAAATGTGATTTAAACTTTTAAAAAATATGGAGAAAATGGATTTTTTTCTTTAATCCATGAATAAATATACATGTACCAGATTTGGGGATGTTTTTCTTTCTGCTTAAAGAGGGAGTCTGCCTTTATACAAGTATAGCTCTCAGGTTTCCTTTTAACCACGGACACCCCCTTGGCGTCATAAAGGGTAGATGAGAGCACTGTTATGTATGGTTTACTGTTGCTTACCATTGTTATGCCAGTAAATTCTAAACTTCTTACTGTGAGCTGCCTCATACAGCACTCGGCATAGTGCCTTGCATTTAGTAAGTACTCTGTGAATATTAGCTCTTATTATGATTGGGTAGTTAGTCTAAAAGTTTTTACTGTAAGCCTCCTTTTCATGAGTACTTGTGCATATAATAAAGTAATATGTAATAAGGGTAGTCTCTGGCATATAGGGCCTCAGTTGTTAAAATTACTGTTCTAGGATCACTTGAATTGAAGGAATAGATGAAGTAATTATTGTTAGAGATGCTTAGAGCATTTGGTAAGACTGGGACTGGCATTATTTAAGCCCTTTTGGGGTTTTTAGAGCCTCAGGAATGGAGAAGACAGTAAGAGGAGTAACTTTGTCCCTAACTTATCTGAAAAAGTTGATGCTAAGGTTGAAAGGGCATGTGGAAAGGTCTCAGTGGCGTCAGGAGGAAGTTCATGGAAAATGGAGGTAAAACAACCCAGAGAGTTTGAGGTGCTATAGGTGAAGAAGGCGATTCTAGCATGTTTGCATCCTGAATGCAGACTGTGTGCCTTTCTCATCCTTCATTCGTCTTCAGTTCAGTAGCTCAGTCGTGTCTGACTCTTTGTGACCCCATGGACTGCAGCACGCCAGGCCTCCCTGTCCATCACCAACTCCCGGAATCCACTCAGACTCACGTCCATCGAGTCGGTGATGCCATCCAGCCATCTCATCCTCTGTCATCCCCTTCTCCTCCTGCCCCCAATCCCACCCAGCATCAGAGTCTTTTAAGAGTCAACTCTTTGCATGAGGTGGCCAAAGTATTAGAGTTTCAGCTTTAGCATCATTCCTTCCAAAGAACATCCAGGATTGATCTCCTTTAGAATGGACTGATTGGATCTTCTTGCAGTCCAAGGGACTCTCAAGAGTCTTCTCCAACTCCACAGTTCAAAAGCATCAATTCTTTGGTGTTCAGCTTTCTTCATAGTCCAACTCTCACATCCATACATGACCACTGGAAAAACCATAGCCTTGACTAGATGGACCTTTGTTGGCAAAGTAATGTCTCTGCTTTTGAATATGCTATCTAGATTGGTCATAACTTTCCTTCCAAGGAGTAAGCTTCTTTTAATTTCATGGCTGTAGTCACTATCTACAGTGATTTTGGAACCCCCAAAAATAAAGTCAGCCACTGTTTCCACTGTTTCCCCATCTATTTCCCATGAAGTGATGGGACTAGATGCCATGGTCTTAGTTTTCTGAATGTTGAGCTTTAAGCCAACTTTTTCACTCTCCTCTTTCACTTTCATCAAGAGGCTTTTTAGTTCCTCTTCACTTTCTGCCATAAGGCTGGTGTCATCTACATATCTGAGGTTATTGATACTTCTCCCAGCAGTCTTGATTCCAACTTGTGCTTCTTCCAGCCCAGCGTTTCTCATGATGTACTCTGCATATACGTTAAATAAGCAGGGTGACTGTATACAGCCTTGACGTACTCCTTTTCCTATTTGGAACCAGTCTGTTGTTCCATGTCCAGTTCTAACTGTTGCTTCCTGACCTGTATATAGGTTTCTCAAGAGGCAGGTCAGGTGGTCTGGTATTCCCATCTCTTGAAGAATTTTCCAGTTCATTGTGATCCACACAGTCAAAGGCTTTGGCATAGTCAATAAAGCAGAAATAGATGTTTTTCTGGAACTCTCTTGCTTTTTTGCAGATCCAGCAGATGTTGGCAATTTGATCTCTGGTTCCTCTGCCTTTTCTAAAACCAGCTTGAACTTCTGGAAGCTCACGGTTCATGTATTGCTGAAGCCTGGCCTGGAGAATTTTGAGCATTACTTTACTAGCGTGTGAGATGAGTGCAATTGTGCGGTAACTTTGAGCATTCTTTGGCATTGCCTTTCTTTGGGATTGGAATGAAAACTGACCTTTTCCAGTCCTGTGGCCACTGCTGAGTTTTCCTAATTTGCTGGCATATTGAGTGCAGCACTTTCACAGCATCATCTTTCAGGAGTTGAAATAGCTCAACTGGAATTCCATCACCTCCACTAATTTTGTTCGTAGTGATGCTTTCTAAGGCCCACTTGACTTCACATTCCAGGATGTCTGGCTCTAGTTGAGTGATCACACCATCGTGATTATCTTGGTCATGAAGATCTTTTTTGTACAGTTCTTCTGTATATTCTTGCTACCTCTTAGTATCTTCTGCTTCTGTTAGGTCCCTACCATTTCTGTCCTTTATCGAGCCCATCTTTGCATGAAATTCATCTTGGAGGATCTAAATGTGTTGTTGTTTAGTCGCTAAGTCATGTCCGACTCTTTTGTGACCCCATGGACTATATAGCCTGCCAGGCTTAACCATCCCTGGGATTTCCCAGGCAAGAATGCTGGAGCCGGTTGCCATTTCCTTCTCCAGGGAATCTTCCCTACCCAGAAATCAAACCCATGTCTCCTGCTTGGCAGACAGGCTTTTTACCTCTAAGCCACCTGGGAAGCCCTGGAGGACCTAGATGGTCCATCTTTTATGCTTATTATTCAAGTCATTTGTGAATAACTTTGATTATTCTTAAAAAGCTCAAAGAGTATCTCCAGAGTTAACAATTACTGTCAGCTTGTTTAATCATCCAGACCTTTAACATACATTTACATATTTCTTATTCACTGTTTTTTGTCTATTTGATTTTTCACTTAACAGTTTCTTGGGACATCTTTTCATTTTAGTACATTCCTTTTAATGGTGTATAGTGATCCATGGTATAGATATACCACAATTTATCGCCTGATTTATGTACATTTAGAATGTTTTCATTTTTCTTGTAATAAAACAATGCTGTAGTTAACATGTAGTTAATGTAGTTAACATTTGTGGACTTGTGCAAATATTTCTGTAAAATACACTCCTAAAAGTAAAATTGTTGGGGTAAGAGTTATAGCATATAGACTATAGAATGTGGGCATATAGAATGTGGGTATACAGAATTGTTACTAGAGTCTGCCATATTGCCCTTTAAAAAGGCTGTATCAACTTATACTTTACAACTGTGAGAATGATTGTTTTATACCATAAGCATTATTAGACATCACTAATTTTCTATTTTACAAGAATCATGAGTGGAAAGCAGTGGTCATTACTAGTGATACTGCACATATGTTTTTGAGTGTGCTGTTAATTTGTAATTTTTTTTTTACAAAGTGCTTTTCTGTGGTTTGTCCATTTTTCTTTTGAATTTTCACTGTGCTTTTTATTAAAACAGTTTTAACAAATTTTTGTATTTATTGGCATGCTTATTTTCTTGAGGGTAAGAAATGAATTTTTTCATTGTCATATCTCTAGTACCTAGAATAAGTACTGATAAATGCTTCCACTATTTCTAACTGTCTTCTAAGAAATAACATGGTTTGCCATGTAAGTGGAGACTAAAAAATATAGCTTGTTTCAATGAATTTTTTGTCATGGACCCTTCCACTCATTGTTAAACTTTTCTTGTCATGATACCCTGAAGACACTGAAATTTAGACAACAAACAGCAAAAACATTTTTTATCTTGGTATTTTCTTTGCATAATTTAATCTTTCCATGAATTGTCAACTTTTGTTTTCTGATGTATTATAGGTACATTTAATATACATTTCTTTTATCCCAGGGATTTTATTTATAAGAGCCTTTATTTTAGGAATTCCCTGGCTATTCAGTGGTTAAGACTTAAGAGCTTTCACTGCAGAGGGCTTGGGTTCAATCTCTGGTCAGAAAACTAAGATCCCACAAGCTGTGTAGCACAGCCAAAAAAAAAAGAGCCTTTTTTTTTTTTTTTTTTTAATTTCATGGTGGAAGTATAAAATTGTTCTCTCCCCAGCCTGCGGGGAAAATATTTCAAGTTTTGCAGATGTATAAAAAACACAGGCTTGCCATATTAAATTTTTTTAATTGTCCAGATGCTCCAAAATCCATCCGAGTTTGCACAGTCTGTAAAATCTCTGCTGGAAGCACAGAAGCAGTCCATTGAGTCTGGCTCCATCGCTGGTGGGGAGCACCTCTGCTTCATGGGCAGTGGCAGAGAGGAAGAAGACATGTATATGAACATGGTCCTTGCACACTTTTTACAGGTATGCTGACAGATCACTGCAGTTTTTCTTTGGTTTTTGCTGTCACCTTTAAGAAATTCTCCTAGGCAATTTTGTGCTGTTGTCTACCTTGTTAAATTTCTTTTTTTTTTTTTAAACACTTTATTGGTTTGTGTCTTGCCAAGAAGTCGTCTCCTTAATTTTTTTCGCACATGCTTTTATGGTTTATTTTTTATGTTTAAATCTTCTGGACCATCTAGAATTATTTTTCTGTAAGAAATGAGGTAGGAATAAAAAAAAAAATTTCCCTGAATAGCTAACCAGTTATGCTATCAATTTGAAGTACCACCTCTTCAATAGACTAAATTCTTCAATGCATCAGGGTCCATTTCTGGATTATTCTTTTGTTTGTTCTCTGTGCGTATTCATGCCTTAATACTTTTTACAGTTGCTATATAATTCCTTTTAATATCTTTACTTTGAAATCGAATAAATATACATGAATATGTCTATGACACTTAACCACCTTTCCCTTTTGAGTTCCAGTGTTGTCTTTAACACACTAATATGTATCACTGATTTCATGCACCCTGTCCATCTACCTTTTCTACAAAGCCTCACTCACTGACAGCTCTTTCTTTATAAAAATAGTTGTTTATTAGTTATTCCTTGGAGTTTATATATTAAAGTCCTCATTTTGTGTGACCCTGAACTATGAAATCAGGAAGAGAGGAGACACAGGCCACTCAATTTGTATCCACTTCAATGGGACTCTGGTTTGAGAAAATTAGTCGAAAGGACAATCCTTGAAACACAAAATCAGAAAGGGAACAAAGTATTTGGGAGAGGGATTATACAGTAATTTTATGCTTTACTGGAGTAAAGATATTTTATTACTTTAAACAGAATAACAGAAATAGGGACTCAAATTCATTTTACTTATAAATTTAATTGAGCTATTCTAAAAATGCTCTGAAACAAGCTATATATTACAAAGGATGTCAGATGGCAAGAATTTGGAATATTGTGGACTTCTTTTAATAATTTGAGTTCTTGATATGGATTTAGAAATCCGTCTCCCTCCCCAATTTTTAACGTGGAAATTTCAAACAAATTCAAAAGTAGGGAGAATTGAACTGTAAATTCTTTGTAAAGATATAATCACATTATAACTACTATACTTGATTATAAAAAATCTAATGAGTATTCAAGTTTCCTAATTTTCTCAAGATCTAAAACAAGACATTGCACTTGGTTAATATCTTTTAAGTCTCTTTTTATCGGCTCTGTTTCCAGTTTTTTTTCCTTGCATCTGTTTATTTGGAAAAACCCACAATCTGGATTTTGCTGGTTGCATTCACATAGTGGTGTTTATCAGGTTCTATCTCTGGTATTTCCCATAAGCTGGTGGTTAGACCTAGAGTCTTGTTAGATGACTTTGGAGGGTGGGGGAGCAGGAAGTCTTGGATAGTGTGTACTTCCTCAGGCAGTAAATACTGCCCAGATACCTTTCTTGTGTCTTTATCATTACTTGGATTCATTAATTTTTAATAGTTTGTAAAATGTTGACATTCTGTCATTTGTTCATAATTAGCTGTGTTACTTGCTTTTGTATTTCCTTTTTAATAAAGAACCCCAAATATTTTTGAAAGCTTTTTTCATTACATTGGAAAATACAGTGTAACTGATTTTGGTTTGACTTCTTGCACCGTTGGGACTGTAGTACAGTCTCATTAGTAGCCGCAAAGTTGTCCACTTGTTCCTGTGCAAGCCCCAGATCTTACAGTATACAAGATAAATGTATGCACGTCTCTGTGCCAAAGTCTAAATGTAAAAAAAATCCATTAATTTAGTATATAACCTTTTATTACATTTGTCAGTGCTTATAGAACTATAAGATATTTTAATTGAATTGCATTTTGAAGTAATTTAAATTTTATTTTCCACTTTAGAAAAACAAAGAATACGTGAGCATTGCCAGTGGAGGATTTATGGGTAAGATTTTAATTTATTAATTCCTTTGACCCTACTCTTCAGAGGAAATTATATGATCACTGGAGCTGATTTGGAGTGACCAAATTAGTTATTGGGTACACTTTCTTTTCAGTCATTACTGTTTTCAGAAAAGGCAAGGCCAGCAGAACAGATAGATAAAGACAAATACAATAGGCAGTTGCAATGAGAAAATATTTAGAAGACTGTTAAAATGGATGTCTTTAACTTGTGCTGTGCTCAGTTGCTCAGTTGTGTCCAACTCTTTGCGACCCCATGGTCTGTAGCCCACCAGGCTCCTCTGTCCATGGGATTCTCCAGGCAAGAATACTGGAGTGGGTTGCCATGCCCTTCTCCAGGGGATCTTCCCAAGCCAGGGATCCAACCCCGGTCTCCTGCATTGCAGGCAGATTCTTTACTGTCTGAGCCACCCATCTTTACAAAAACATTTTTTACAAATTCAAGCTAATTGTATATTTACAAATACAAGCCCCAATTAGCTTGAATTTGTAAAAAATGTTTTTGTAAAGATGGGTGAAAAACTGCCCACATGATTTGTTTTTATGAAGAAGGAGGGGTAGATAAGACTGGGAGACAAGAGTAGGAGGGGTTATTTTTCACTGTAAACTCTTCTTACTATTTGCTTTTTTGTTTTGTTCTCATTTTTTAATTACTTGAAAGTATTAGCTGATGAAAAACGTTGACTGAATGGCATAAGAAATAAGCTGATGTTTTCAACTGCAGATAATCTGGTAATTCAGGATAGAAAAATGACAGAGTTGCTACAGCAAATATTTGAGAATTTATAAAGGAGTAGGTCAGGATGGTAAGATTCTAAATAGAGACTGTCTTTTTTTTTTTTTTTTAAACAAATTCTGTTACTTAAGGGTACAGACTTGCAACTAGTAGGTAAATAAGTCCTGGAGTACTTAATGCATAATATAGTGAATGTGGACAACAATATTGTATTATAATCACCAAACTTGGGCAGAGAATCTAGATCTTAATTATTTGCTCCACAAAAAAAGAAATGGTAACTGTGTGACATGATAGAGGTGCCCCTGTTGCTACAGTATATAAATGTATCAGATCAACTTTTTGTATACCTTTAACTTACACAGTATTGCATGTCAAATGTATTTAAATTAAAAGAAAGCCTTTCATTAGTAAAAGAGATATACAAATATTGAATCTGTAATTACTAGGAAAATTAATAGTAAAATCAAATTAATATTTGTTGGAGGCAGTAGAATCCTGAGTTTGAATCATAAAGAGTCTTATCAGGCTTAAGTTCTGACTTAATATGATCTTATGTTATAAATTAGAAGTTTCGATAGGTTAGGGTTTATTTCAACTTGGTCTTTGTTGATATTGGCAAGAATTTTTATCTCCTATCATGGATATAATTTGTATCATGGCCTGATAACTAACTACCCTTGAGGCTCATACCCAGAGTGATATAAAAAAAGGGCTTCTTTTAATGAGTACTGGTATTAAGCAAGTATTGGCCTAAGTCCTAGTGTTATTTATTGGAAGTTCTGACAGCATAACACAAAACTTGGTTATTGTTCTCAAAAGTGTCTGAAAAGCATTATTTTATATAGCACAGATAGGCTAGGTTTTAGGAAAATTTTTTTAAACCATGAATTATTTCTTTTCCAAGAATAATCTCTCTTTCCACAGCAGTTAATGCCTAAGACTGCTTCTTTATTACTGGAAGGATTAACTGATGTCTCTTTATGGTAAACAAAAGCCATCATAGGTTTTCCATTAATCCTTTATATCATCAAAATGTTGCTAAAATTATTTATTAATACTTGAAAGATTGCCTTCCAAAGAGGAAGACATCAAATCTGTGTATATGGTTACTGTCACCCTTAGGGTCAATTAAGAAAAGTTCTATGTGTGTAGAGAGAGGGCTTTAGAAGAAAGAGGAGGGAAAGGAAAACTTTCTGTAGCCTGGCATCTTTTATTCTTTACAAAGGTGCTGTGAAAGAAATACCTGTGATTATGCCCTTGAGTCTTTTTCGTTCAGCTTCTGTTGTTGTTCAGTTGCTAAGTCATGTCTGACATGTTTATCAGACTTCTAAGGGGGGTTGATATGTCAGGACTTTTTTTCCTTCTTCCTCTTTATCTTTAAGCACTGCAGCAGCACCTGGCAGACATCAATGTGGATGGACCAGAAAACGGATATGGCCATTGGATTGCTAGCACCTCAGGTTCAAGGAGCAGCATCAATTCTTCTGTGGATGTAAGTGTGTATGTAGAATATGTCACCAGATTTGGATGAATGCTCAGAAATGATGATTAACATCTAAATACTCACCATAAAAGAAATGGAGTCAAAATATTTCAAACAAGTACAATGAGGACACATATTGTTGTGAGGTTAATGAAATCACAGGAGCCGACCTGCATAGTTAAACTAGTCAGGAGTTCTGGTGGTCTCCTTGCTGAATTCAGACTTCTCCCTCCCCAGCTGCAACTTGGTATCACTTAGTGACAATTTTCTACTTCTGTTTAAATATCAACAGAGATAATTCTGACTCCTGTGATTAACTTGGACTTTAAAGTGAGTTGATTCTCAGGACTCTCCCAATTAGTTTGTCCCAGGAGAATAGTGAGAGTAAATCCATTCTGTTCTTCTTTGGAAATATTTGGGCAATAAGTCTTTTATGTGTTTTCTGTACTTTGTATCATCTGCATTCAGTTCAGTCGCTCAGTTGTGTCTGACTCTTTGTGACCCCATGGACTGCAGTACACCAGGCTTCCCTGTCCATCACCAACTCCTGGAGTTCACTCAAACCCATGTCCATCGAGTCGGTGATGCCATCCAGCCATCTCATCCTCTGTCATCCCCTTCTCCTCCTGCCCCCAATCCCTCCCAGCATCAGGGTCTTTTCAAATGAGTCAGCTCTTCATATCAGGTGGCAGTAGTTATTGGAGTTTCAGCTTCAACATCAGTCCTTCCAATGAACACCCAGGACTGATCTCCATTAGGATGGACTGGTTGGATCTCCTTGCAGTCCAAGGGACTCTGAAGAGTCTTCTCCAACTCCACAGTTCAAAAGCATCAATTCTTCGGTGCTCAGCTTTCTTCACAGTCCAACTCTCACATCCATACATGACCACTGAAAAAACCATCTAGCCTTGACTAGATGGACCTTTGTTGGCAAAGAAATGTCTCTGCTTTTTAATATGCTATCTAGGTTGGTCATAACTTTCCTTCCAAGGAGTAAGCGTCTTTTAATTTCATGGCTGCAGTCACCATCTGCAGTGATTCTGGAGCCCCGTAAAATAAAGTCAGCCACTGTTTCCACTGTTTCCCCATCTATTTCCCATGAAGTGATGAGACTGGATGCCATGATCTTCATTTTATGAATGTTGAGCTTTAAGCCAGCTTCTTCACTCTCCTCTTTCACTTTCATCAAGAATTCTTCACTTTCTGCCATAAGGGTGGTGTCATCTGCATATTTGAGGTTATTGATATTTCTCCCAGCAATCTTGATTCCAGCTTGTGCTTCATCCAGTCCAGCGTTTCTCATGATGTACTCTGCATATACGTTAAATAAGCAGGGTGACAATAAACAGCCTTGACATGACAATATACAGCCTTGACATATTTCTTTTCCTATTTGGAACCAGTCTGATGTTCCATGTCCAGTTCTAACTGTTGCTTCTTGACCTGCATGCAGATTTCTCAAGAGGCAGGTCAGGTGGTCTATTATTCCCATCTCTTGAAATTTTCTACAGTTTGTTGTGGTCCACACAGTCAAAGGCTTTGGCATAGTCAATAAAGCAGAAATAGATGTTTTTCTGGAACTCTCTTGCTTTTTCCATGATCCAGCGGATGTTGGCAATTTGATCTCTGGTTCCTCCAACTTGAACATCTGGAAGTTCATGGTTCACATATTGCTGAAGCCTGGCTCTGTCATTAAATTGTTTTCTTCACAAGTAATGATCCCTATCTACCTGATGATCATTCTCTAAATCAGAAATAGAAGGAAAATTCCAGTACAGTCCTGAGCTTACCAATCAGACTTACCTGGGTACTCAGGTTTTATCTCCAGAACTTATTTTCTTCATGATCTCCAGCAAGATCATTTCCGCTCTGGTTTCTCCATCTGTGCAAATAGGGGTGATAATACCAGAACTTTCTTCATAATAATGACATGAGAATTAAATGTACAAGTGAACGTAAAGTGTAGTACCTGTCACTTGCATACTATATAGTGTCACTTACATACTTTATACTTCACTGGTGGCTCAGATAAACTTTGTAACTCAGTAGATGATGAATTGAGGCTTATCTTCAGTCTTGTAAGTCAAAGCAAATTATTGTCAAATCGTGCAGATAAAGCTTCTCTGAGAATTAGGTTTTCAGCATGATCTTTTAGATATTTAGGAGCTCACCTTTTATTTAATAAATATTTGCTGTTTTCGTTTTTAATATCTAAATACTATGGATATATTATAATTTGTTTTGTTAGTCCCTTATTATTGAATATTTACATTGCTTCCAGTCTTTTTCTGTTTTGCACACTATTAATTTTTGTACTAATGTTTGCATATGACATTATTTTGTCCTAGAAATGAAATAACTTGATCAAAAGATGACATGTCAGAATCCTTAGAATTCTGCATTATTATCAAATTGCCCTCTAAAAAACATCATTCTAATTTATATTCCCGCCCACAGCATTGGATAGTCTCTCTATTGAAGTTTTTATCTTCAGATTTGAAAAGCAATGAGTGAGGCTATTAAAGAAACTCTTAAAGATGTGTTATCTTCTAAAGTACCAAAGAATTCCATGGTCAGTATAATTTGGTTTTGAAGTTGGATATGGAAATGGAAACATGATTTTTATGTTATTTAGTTAATGCCTTACTTGTTTTAAAAATAAAAGTAACATATTTTAGTTAATGACTTACTTGTTTTAAAAGTAAAAATAATACATTTTAATTAATGACTTGTTTTAAAAATAAAAATAATACATTTCATTATAGCATCATATGTAAATATTAAAAATACAAAGAAAGCAAAATTAATTGTTACCTAACCATGGATAACAGCTGTTCATATTTTGAAATATTTTCTTCACATCTTTTATAATGCTTTTTTGTAGTATTATATTTTAAAAGTAGTGCTCAGAGTGTACAAATAGGTTTATTTTCTGCTTTTTCACTGAACGTTTGAGCATTTTCTAATATTTTTAAATGCTTGTTTTTTAAACTTTTTAAAAAATAGTTTAGTGACTAAATCCTAGGGCATTTTCTGATTATTTCCTTCCCATAAATCCTGAAGAGGAATTAATGGGCAGAAGATAGGCAAATTTTTAAACTTGTGACATCTGCAACCAACTTGCCTGTAGGGCAGAGAGGTCCAAGGCCTCTTAGAAACCCACTGTGCAGCACAGCAGGAGGTGAGTGGCGGGAGGTGAATGAGCAAAGCAGCTTCCTCTGCCACTCCCTAATGCCTGAACTATTCCCCAGCCCCCATCTGTGGAAAAACTGTCTTCCACAAAGCTGGTTCCTAGTGCCACAAGGACTGGGAACCGCTGCAGTAGGATGTAAAGGAACAGTTATATACAATCTAAGAATTATACTCAAATCTGTTACACTAGGTGCATAAAGATGACTTTTCTTGAGAAATAAAGACCTAAGTAATAATGTCTTAAACAGCAAAAATTTACAAAGAATAAATGTTTCAAAATTTAGCTATATGAATGATACTGTGATTGTAATTTTACTTATTTTTATAGAGTTATCTGAGTTAAGAGGTCAATAACTTCATTTCTTACTGAATAAAAGGTAGTTTCAGGTCGCACACATTTATGTGTGTAGTACATATCCTCAGTTTTCATTTCTACCTTCCGTTCCTAAAATGGTTTCACCCAGTGTGTCAGTCTACTCGGGTTGCCTTAACAAAACACAACCGATTAGGTGACTTAAACAACATAAATTTATTTCCTCATTGTCCTGGAGGCTAAAGGTCTGGGATCAAAGGGGTGACAGGTTTAATTTCTCCAGAAGCACCTGTCTTCAGCTTGCAGATGACATGGCCTTTTTTCTGGGCTGGTAAGTCCCTGATGTCTCCCCATTATCCTGTAAGGACATCTGTCATTTTGGATCGGGCCTACCTATTACATGACCTCATTTAACCTTAATTTACTCTTTAAAGGCCCTGTCTCCACCTACAGTCATTTTCTGAGGTATACTGGGTAATTACGACTTTAAAATATGATTTTGTGGTAGGAGGTGCACCCAGTTCAGTGCATAACATCGGGACAACCTTCAGCAGTAGTGTGTCTTGCTAGTTATTTGGAGAGCAGTTAATTCATCAGTAAATTCTTTTTTTCCCCCCCTAGGGTGAATCTTCTAATGGTTCAAATGATAGAGGAATGAAATCATTAGTTAATAAAATGACTGTTGCTTTGAAGACAAAATCTGTTAATGTCAGGGAAAAAGTTATCAGCTTTATTGAGAATACATCAACTCCTGTGGACCGGTGAGTTACTTATACAGTATGAATTTGTGATGAGTAATTCAAGCTGAAGAAAAGTATCTTACAGTAAATGTTAGTTGAATAGAATGTGCTTTAAAAAAAGATTGTAAATTATATTTTTTTATTAGATGATTCCAGTTTTCATTATCATCACAGAGATGTTCTTTATTGCTGTAAAGGTTGACTATGAAGATTACTCTCTTCTTCCACTGCCCGGAATAGGTGGCAAATAATAATTCTGCCCCTTCAAGCCATTCATTAGAAAAAAATATTCCAGCACTATTATGTATAATCCCCCCTGTCACGTGGTTGGAATCATCTGTTAAGTGCAGTAATGTCATAGCAGTAATCTCTTTCTTGGCTTCAGGAATTTAAAACCTAGAAAATTGAGTCATACTAAATAAAGCAGAACCCCGTTTTCTTAAGTTTAAGAATTCAGATCTTCATAGAATTTTGTTCACGGCATGTGTGACCTCACTTCTCCCATGAATTACAAATGAAGTAACCAGCTAACAAATGATAAGGAAGTTTAAGAATGTCTATTATATTGTTTCTCACTGGGACTGTGAGTGCACAATATGTTTTCTTTTTCTCCACGTTAGTTTCACTGATCTTTCTTGTTCTTAGAGTTCAAAGCTAACCTAATAATTCCAGTGTGAAATTCGTTTCTAAGCAGGCCTCATCTTGGAAATGTATTATAGTATTTAATTTCATCTCATGTCTTACTTGCAGTATACTAGGAGAGTTGAAGTATTTGACTTTAAGAACTGAATATAAGGAATGTACTATTTTTCATTTTATTAAATAAAGTACATATGCATACAGAGGTATATATATTTTTTCGTTTAGTAAATAACAAGATGTAGGTTATTTTCATTAATCCAAAAAACGATACTTTGTCTAAAATGGGCAACTGATAAATAATGTTAAAAGTTTTTTTATCAAGGCTGAAAGTTTTTTTTGCTCATTAAAATTGTGTCTGCTTTCAAAAGCTTTATTTTTAAAAATACTTTTAATTAGTGCATTCTCAATTAGGGTACCATTATTGCTACATTTTGTAGCATGAACACTTAAAATTTTATTTTAAAATGAACTGGTGATAATACTAAGTTGAAAAGACTATTCTCTTTGTTAAATAATCACTTGAAACTGGCTTTTCTTCATTTTTCTTTGTACTTGGGATCATCAAAACATTTTCTTTTTAATATACACAATTAGAAGAACTGATTATACTATATTTTTGTTTTAAAGCTGTTGTGTTTTTAATAATCATATTGTTCTGTCCTCTGCCTCAATTTGCTGTAGAATGTCTTTCAATCTTCCTTGGCCAGACAGAACATGTACCGAGCGGTAAGCCACCGAGTAGCACAGCGTTACTGGACCATCCTTTTCCTTTGGCATGCATCACGCTGTCTCTAAGCCTGTTGCTGTCTTGGCTCAGATTTCATGCAGCTGTCTCAAATGCTGAACTCTTCTCATTCTGCTTTTAGGAGTGTGTGATGCTGTTATGCTTTCCTTTTGGTTTTTTTGCTTGATCATTTAAATTTTTTTCCTTGCCTCTCCTTTTATATCTCCTGTTCCTCAGATGAAAATCACATACATTCAAACACAATTTTATAAAACAAATTTCATGTTTTTATTCTAAGACAGAGGAAGATGAAACAAAGAAAATACGTAGTCTCAGAGTTGGGAGGCTATTAGCTTTGGAGATCATTTACTTCTGTCTCACGCCCTAACAGTGGAGAAAATTGTAACACCTGAAAAAAAGCATAGTTTGCGGTTCAAATTTTTTGTTATTTCACGTACACTATGTCATTTGATAATATGGCTAGAATTTTCTTAATAAGATGTATGTGTTTAAGTTAGAGAGACAACATTATATAAATCAGTTCCAAAGAACTCCAGTTCTAGGGTTCTGCCTTTGCTTTTCCTTGAAAGAAATTAGGCCACAGTGGACATGTTAATGTATAATCCATCTCTTCTCTTATCCCAGTAAAATTGGGGTGTTTATTAAATTCCATAGGTTTAAAGTTTAGAAATCTACTGGATCTTCAATTAGGATAAACAATAGAACCTTATATATATGGGTTTACATTTTTATATGCACGACTTTTCTACGATTTTAATTTGAATATCAATTACAGCAATACCTATGAACATTTAAAAAGAAGTTCTAGTCATACTTTGAAAAGTAAGTTAAGCTCTGGAATAATGAGGTTGACTTTTTTGGCAGATCATTTCAGTGTTTTCAGTGAATTAGAAGTAGCATTTTTAGCAATAGTTTACTTTCAACTTACGTATAAGAGATTTTATTTACTGTGACTGCTCCTGTATGATGCCAGTCACAGAGCTTCTATTAGAATTTTATAATTTTAAAGGGGATGGCTTCTTTTAAAATTATAATCTACTTGTGAATCATGTTTCTGTTTTCTCTTGTTACAGGACCATCGAATTATTCTGATTTTTTTTTTAACTTCCAAATTTTATCCCAAATAATTTTTAAAAAATTAAAAATTATCTTTTCTGGTCCCTAGAGATTATATCCATTTTGAAAATAGAATTTAATGAAAAGTTAGAATAAATGTGGTTTGGTTTTGAGCCCAGTAAGTAAAGTTAAAATCTATTCAGACTATTTTGTAGATTTTGTTTCTGCAAAAAAGCATAGATAGACTGCTTTTTAAAGAGTCCAGATATTGAGTTTCAGTTTTTGATAGTCTTTTAAGAACTTTGTTAGTTATCTTTAGCCATCTTGTTTATAAAAACTGCATTGTAGTATACATTTTGCTCAATAATGTATAGCTTGGTATCTTTTTTTTGGATGTCACTTTATTCATACAAACATTCTGGTACAAGCATTTACTGTAAACATTATCTTCGTTACTTTCTATATTATAGAAGTTTAATTATGCTTTAATATCAGGAGAGAACCAATAACACAATCTCATACAATTTTATAATCTAGATGACACAAATGTATTGTTACATAAAGCTGTGTTTGTCTTTGCCTTTTGTTAGAGAGCTGAATCTGAGTGCATAGATTTAATTATTTCTTTCATATTTTTGTCTTTAATGAGTAAAATTTGCTAATTTATAGGATAACTTTACATTAGATATGTTTTAGCATAAAAATCAAATGATTTTATGATTTTAACTTAAACTGTAAGCAGTGTATTGATTAATTTACAATTCTGTCATACACTCAACTCTTGTTGGTTTTCTGTTAAGGAATATTGTTTTGGGAGAAGTAAAGATTTAAGCTTATTTTAACCAAATTAGGTCATTATTTTTATTGATGCTATGTATTAAGAAATTATTTAAAATATAGATTTGATCTCTGTTTTTTTGGAAAAATTGAATTCTAAGACAACTTAATTGAATTCTATCTTAACATGACAAGGGAAAAAGCAAGTCACAATTTTCCTTCATCATAGATTATCTTAGCTGAACTTTATCCTACAAATAGTACTCTTTCTCCAGAAACATGTAATATTTTGTCTAAATATTTTAATTGTATTTCTTGGTTTATTGGAGATTACCTGAAAAGTAACAAGGTATTGATTTTTATATAAAAAAGAGAACTTCCTACAGAACTAATTAAGTTTGAGTTTACATGTTGTTTGTTTCTGCCACTTGAGAATGAAGTGGTTTATTCTCACTTGAGAATTTTCATGGTTTATTTATGTAAAAGAAGTAGCATCTTAGTTTCTATTGAGACAGAAGTAACAGAAATTACAAAAAATGGGAGGAAAAGCCTTAAGACATCTGTACCCAAATGAGAAGCCCTTAGGCACTCCTACTAGAATTTGAATATTTGGTTTCATAAACTGTTGTGTCTAAGAAACATGTATGTAGCACTTGCTGTATGCCAGACATTATTTCAAGAGCTTTACCAGATATTAACTGATTTAATTTTCACAGTAGCCAGGAAAAGTAGATATTGTCATTACCGTTTTACAGCTGAGGACACAGAGCTCAGAGGTTAAGGAATGTCCCAGTGCATTGGTTTATGTGAACATTAAAATTGTTTAAACCATAATTTTTACAGATTTGAAAGCATTCTGCACACCAAGCCCTTGTGCCACTTTTGCTAACATGATTTCCTTATCTTGTTTCAATTTCCTTAACATAGCTGGCCTGAAACTGGGTGGTACATGGTGAGGTAGGGGGTGGACAAAGAACATTTGTATTTTAATATTCAGATGATACTTGGGGAAAATCTTTAGAAACTTAAGTGATGATTTCCCTCTTACAATTCTCTGAATTATAGGCATGTGAGCAGCAGTGACAGAGTGGGTAAGCCTTATCGTGGTGTGAAGCCTGTTTTCAGCATCGGGGATGAGGAAGAATACGACACAGGTGTGGTACTACACTTCTCTGTATACAGACTGCTTTCCTCAGGCATCAGGAGTGATTGTAGAGATCGTTCTGGGACCAGCAAGACACAGTGAGATTCTGTAGAGGAGATTGGAGAGTCTGTGGTTTTTCTGTTAAGAGTTTGGTTTTAGATGCCTTAAATTATGCAGTAGAAATGCTGAGTAGGCAATAATTACAGGAGTCTAGTTGAGGAGAGATGTCTAAGCCGGTGATAATCTGGGAATTATCAGGGTATAAATAGTATTTAAATCCATGGGATTGGACGTAAATCCCCTTGATTCAGCCATGTAGGGGATTAAGAGTTGTGGGACTCAAGTTCAGGAAATCTCAAAATTGAGACCTCTGAAAAGAGCCTTTTGAAACTGGAGGCAATATCCTAAAGGGCCACAAGATGGGGATATTGTGCCAGGGAAATTCGTGATTGTCTTTATGTTTTAAAAAATTATTGTTTTTGTTCATAATCCCACTGCTCAGATTACCCTAAGTGATCATAATTAGTATTAATGTGTGTTGAGTTAGAAAAAATGTATAAATATATATACTATATATTAAATATATGTTGTATATAAAAGTACAAAACAAGAAGAAGAATACTCCCAAATCTCATCTTGCTTTTTTCACTTAGTAATACATATTGTATATTTTCCACCTCAGCCCACAGCTGACTTCCTGTTATACAAATGCACCATAATTAAATCAGTCTTCTCCCAGTTGACCCTGGTAGTTTTCCAGTTCTTTTTACTATTGCAAATAGCAGTGGCTATCTGTGTGTGTGTGTGTGTGCGTACATGAATGTATATTCACATATATCTAGGTGAACTTTTGCAAGTGTATCTAGAGGGTAAATAATTCCCAGTAAGATTGCCAGATTAGAGGGACTCACATTTGACAGTTTAGTGTATATTACAGTCACCTTCCTGAAAACTGCATTGAAGGGAAAATAATTTTCTATATGTAATTTTTTTGAAGCAAATACACAGAATTTTTATTTTTCTTCTATATAATATTTTTATATCCCTGTATAAAAACTCTAAAAGTACATTTTCTCTTTTATAGTATAACAAAATAATCAGTACATTGTACTTTATTTCTTTATAGCTTTTCCCCAACACCTTCTCTAGCTATTCTTACCTTCTATTTCATAAACTTCTGTATGCTATTTGTAACTGTTTCCCTTTCTCCTTTTTGCTCTGTCTCTTCTGTCATTTTCCTGTTACCTATCAGTCTGTCTTTCCCTAAATATTTGTTATTCCATTAACAAAAGAAGGAAATGGATGAAGAAATGTTGGTGTATTTTCACATATCATGTTTTTATATCTATACATATGTATTTACACTCTGGAAAATTACACAGAAATGAAAATAAGAAAACTGGAGCTATGATTGTCAACATGGGTAAAATTTATAATGTTGGGAATAGGGTAGCAGTTGGAGAAGAATACAGTTGAGCAGTCTATTATTTATGTTAATTTAGAATGCAAAACAGTATATTATTTAATAATATTCTTGTTTGATTAAAAGTAAAGATGTGACACCAAATTCAGATAGTCACTGTTTCTTGGTGGAAAAGAAATGGGGATGTGATTGGGCAGAAATCCATGAGGGCTTAATTTTTATTTAAGCTAGAAGTGAATAGATACGTGAGATTTCATTTTTTTGCTATGTCTCTTGTATTTTGATTTCTTGAAAAGTGAAGAGAAGAACATCTGCAATTAACTCTAGGGAGTGTAATTCCCTTTCTTAAATTAGAAAAACAGAATAACAGGAATGTCTTACATTTCTCTCACATAAAACCCCACTAAATAGACTTATTTATCCCAGGATTATTTAGTTGTTATTTTCCCCCAGAATCAGAAGCCAGTAATTCTGTAGATGGAGTGTAATCTATAAAAATATTGAATCACTATGTTATACACCTGAAACTGATATAATTATGTAAATCAACTGTACTTCAATAAACAAAAAAGGAAAAGAAACCAGCAAGAGAAAAAGAACTCAGCCATTTTTGCCCTCAAGATAGGTGGTAATATAAAGATTGGACAATTCCACCATCTCCCTACAGACTAGTCATAGATTAGAGTTACGTTGTATAAATCAAAAAGGTTGAAATTCCTCAGGTAGTTTAATATTGTAATAAAAGTATATATGTAATATTTTCACTTGATTTTCTTACCATATGTAGTGATGTTTCATCATAGTACTTTTATATTAATATCATTGGCACAGGAAATACAGTAGCTGGGTTAGAATCGATTGTTTTTCAATCTGTCTGTTTAAAATACTACTGAAATTTTTTCAGGCTATCATTTTTAAAGTTGGTGATACCCACTTTTAAATCTTAAATTCTTTACAGATGAAATCGACAGTTCTTCAATGTCAGATGATGATAGAAAAGAGGTTGTGAACATTCAGACTTGGATAAACAAGCCAGATGTCAAGCATCATTTTCCTTGTAAAGAAGTGAAAGAAAGTGGACACATGTTTCCTAGGTACTTTTTATTTAAGTTGAATTTTTTCTAAATGTCATTTTTGGTTGCACTGGGTCTTCGTTGCTGTGCATGGACTTTCTGGGCGTGGGGGCTGCTCTTTGTTGCTGTGCACAGGCTTCGCATTGCGGTGGTTTCTCTTGTGTGGAGCACAGGCTCTAGTAGTTGGAGTATGTAGGCTTAGTAGTAGTTGGAAACTGCTGGAGCGGTAGAGCTCACAGGCTTCAGTAGTTGTGGCGCATGGGCTTAGTTGCTTGATGGCATATGGAATCTTCCTGGACCAGGGACCAAACCTGTGTCCTCTGCATTGGCAGGCGGATTCTTACCCACTGTGCCACCAGGTAAGTCCCTCGGTACTTCTTAAAATGCCTTCTTCAGAAGTAAGATTGAATTTAGGGAAGTCGTGATATGAAGGTTAAGTGCGAAAGAAAATCTATGTATCTAAGTACAGTAAGATAGAATTTCTTCTGTCAGCTTGTATTATATATCTTGGTTTTAAAAAAAATATTTTTTAGGTAATTTTTTGGGAAAAATTTAAACAGATAAGTTGAATAGTACATAGAATATAAGCCTCTCTCAAACTCAGCTACTTTTAACTTTTTTTCACAGTATCCCATCTCTCTGTGTAAATATCTTTGTAAATACATACACATATACACATTTTTCCGTTGTCAAACCACTCAGAAGCAGCTTATAAATATGACAAGTGCTTTAGCATAAATCTCTCAAGAATATGAATAGTCTCCTCCACAATTCCAATAACACTGTCACATCTTTAAAAACCTTAAAAATGAGCATCATGTAACATGCAGACCACATGTAAATTTTTCACAGTATCTCCAAGGTATCTTTTATAGTCTTTATCCTTTTTTCCTGATCCAGGGTCTAGTCCTGTTTTACACATCGCATTTCCCTTCTCTCTCTCCTTAGTCTCATCCCTTGAACAACAGTAGTGCTCCCCTCATCATACTGCCCGCTTTTCTTCATGATGAGTGAATCCTTTGAGTCTAGGTCAGGTTTTCTGCAGAATGTCCCTCATTCTGGATATCTGTCTTATTGTATTTCATAAAAGTGTGTGAGTACTATTACTATACTAAAAGTGAGCTGAGACACAAGGCATGGTGTGGGTGTTAATAATTCTATCCTTATTTTGTCTTTGGGGCCCGTTTCAGAATATTACTAAATATGTAAGGCAGTCCAGGTATTGCTTTGATATAAAGTATATGCTATGGTATGTCACATGAGGATAGTTTGCTGTTAAAAGTCTGAAAGGTAGTATATTTCAAATATACTACATGTAGAATAGATTCCAAAAATCCATTATTTTAATAATTTCTTTTTTTTTTTTAATAATTTCTAATTATAGTTTTTATTATGTTAAATATAAACTTTACTCTTAAATAGTTACAGAATTTATCTGTCAATAAAACACTAATTTTGCCTACAACTAAAGGCAAATTAAAAGCTGTTATTAAGTAGCTTATTTAAATCAATAGTGATCCTTTGCCTTCAAAAGTAGTTTCATCTGGAGTTGAAAATTTTTTTAATTGGGACTGTTGAAGTAACAGCTGTTCTGAATGACATTTCTTTTTGCTTTTTTTAATCTTTTGTCTCTCTCAAGTCATCTGTTGGTTACTGCAACACATATGTACTGTTTAAGGGAGATTCTTTCACGAAAAGGATTGGCCTATATACAGTCTCGACAAGCACTAAATTCTGTAGTTAAAATAACATCCAAAAAAAAACATCCTGAGCTAATTACCTTCAAGTATGGAAACAGTAGCGCTTCAGGAATAGAAATCTTGGCAATCGAAAGGTAAGATTTTCTTAGGATGATATTATCTGAATTACTGAATTAGTTCATGATTAAACATGATTTGTTTCTCACTTTGGGGAAATGGATGGTGGAATAGGATACCTGAACCACTTTTATTGGTATTCTTGCTATCTTTTCCTTGCAAATTTGTTGTAATATATGGATTAGGCATTAGCACATGATTTCATTAAGTGCCATAGCTAACTTCAGACTTTGACAGAAGGGTCTTTAGGAATACCCTACATCAGTGCTGCACTACATGCTGCTTTGCAATTAAATGAGCTTTTCTCGGAATGTAAGTCACTGTTTTTATTTTCCTTCATCAAAAAGTTCTTGTTTTGAAAAGTCTCAGTGAACTAAGCAGTGTGCTGGATGATGTAGTTAGTTAACAGTCTGATACAGGCTCCTCCTCGCCTTCTTGCGGACCAGTGACAAACAGTTCTTGGACTGGCATCAGGGC
Organism: Bos javanicus; assembly: GCF_032452875.1. Taxonomy (NCBI): domain Eukaryota; kingdom Metazoa; phylum Chordata; class Mammalia; order Artiodactyla; family Bovidae; genus Bos; species Bos javanicus. Next base: position 44,924,031 of record NC_083868.1, read on the forward strand.
TGTAGCCACATTGCTGTTGAAGCTAAATCATCTTTAATCGTACAGGTAACAGTGTGAAGCCCAGAGGGATTGAGTGACTAACAGATCTTCACACTTAGCTTGTGTTAGAACCAAATATAGCCCTCCTGACTCCTGATCTCCAGTTCATTCCACCTTGCTCTACACAATAAGAAAAATCATTTTGCACTTGGATTTTCTTTCTTTCAAAATAGCACTTTTGAGTATATGTTGAGAGAAGTGACGGGGGGAGTACATGGGAGGGCGTCTGTGCTGGGTTTGTGGGTCACTTCCCCATTGGAAGTGGAATCTGAGTCCTCAACAGAAGGCAGTGTTATTAACATATATTTTTCTCCCCATAGGTATTTGATTCCAAATGCAGGAGATGCTACCAAAGCCATAAAACAACAGATCATGAAAGTTTTGGATGCTTTGGAAAGTTAATATAAACGAAAATTATTTCAAAAGAAATTAAGGCAACCAAGAGAAATATGGACATATTTTCCTGACTGAATACTAATTGGAGACTTTCATTTGCTTATGGGGGTGCTTAAATAGCAAGTCTAAGAAAGTATAAATTATTATAATCAATCTCTGGACAGTTAAATTTTTTTTTTAATTTTCTTTTGCATTTTTGGTTTTGTAAAATGATTTCTTATAAAGGTCAGTTATCAAATGACTTGAAAGTAGCTGACCCTGTGCCCTTATAAACTAAGGGTGCAGAATGCAGTTCTGTTTTGAAGAGCTGTTTTAAGAGAACATGCATCAGTTTCAGATTTAAAAACAACCATACACATGTGTATTTGCAATGTCTTCACTGAAAATTAGAGATAGAATTCACTGAAGAGACCCCTTTAATTGCTACATTTAGTTTTACCCACTGAGCAGTATCAGAAACTAAAAAGTATTATATAGATCAATAATTAGTTTGCCATTTCTGTTCTTAAAAAGAGTGAAATCTTTTTAATAAAATGGATGAAGATTCCAGCCAATTCAAATTCAGACCAGCTAGTAAAATGTTGAAACATCAGTTTCTAAGTCATCTTTGTACCATTAGCTAATAATCTTAACACTGAGTGCTTTAGATACTACACTTCATCTTAATTGTATCTAAGGAGCAGTTAAAAGCATTATAATAAGTAGGTAGGCATGTTAAGATTAAAATTAACACTTGGGGGACAAAATTGTATCTTTACAAGTGTCATTGGTCTCTATTACAAGAGGAGTATTTGATTTAGGATATTTCAAAACAGGTGCTGAGCACACATGGATTTATCTTCTGTGAGATTATGTCTGTGACCACACTAATACTGACTTAAAGAAAAGCTAGATGATCGGAGAGCTATATAAACTAGTTTTTATCATCACTTCATGAAATATTTTTCTCTTGTTTTTTTGTTTTCTTATTAAAGTTCTAGTGGTTTGAAATGATTTTTATTCTCTTAATATGACAAAACTGCAAGTGGTCTGCTTTATTTTGCAGCTTTCTCAGTTTAATTCATTGAGTTTTGTGTTAGACACATTTGGTGAAAGAAATCCAGGAACACATTTGGGGCCATGGAATGACTGCTTACAAAAATCTGTTTGGGAAGTAACAAGTCCTCACAACCCGCCATGTCCTAAAATGTCATGGATTATCTCTAGGGGTTGATAGAAATATTCAGATGTATCCTGTTTACAGCCAGTTATTTTAATTTACTTAAAGGAAATCAAGTGAATAAAAGGCAACATAGTTCAAGATATTTTATTCTCGTATCTAAATAAAAACAGTTTGAGTGGTTGAAGACATTTGCATGAAACTGCACCTGGTACAATACTTGATATTTATAACTCCCCGCGACTGTTGTATTGCATTTTTCCCCTTCTTTTGGTGCCCCTTTTAGAAATGTCCTGAAGTCTCATTTTTTGCCCATTTCAGCCATGGGACTTTTTTCATAATATTAATGTAAAGATGTTTGTGTTACTCTTTATAAATTACAGTTGTAAATAAATCAGTACAATTTGCTCAAAACTTTGTGGTTTTTGTTTTTGTGTTTGGCCATGCCAACATGCACATAGGATCTTAGTTCCCCAACAGGGATAGAACCTGTACCCTCGGCACTGGAGGCATTGAGAGTGCAGCCTCTTAACCACTGGACCACCAGGGAAGTCCTCAAAACTTTGTTCTTAATGACAGTATCTCTCTCTCTTTATCCATTTCCACCCAATTGTAAATCTCTACAGATACCACAAAATTAGGAGATTGAGGGCTATCCTTACAGTGGAATTGAAGTGTTCCAATTTCAGGTTTGAAAGTATTAGATTCCTCTTTGTGTTCATCCAGATGGGTAAGAGGAAAGAGGGAGTTTAAAACTAATGACATTACATTCTATGTGTAGTAAATTACTCCCTTGAACTACTTGTCTAAAATTGTTTGCTCATCTTAATAGCCCAGTTATTATTCATGAATATCAAATGAAAATACTTGTCACTGATTGCACCAGGCACTTATGTAGCTGTATCCTCTCTGCGCTGGTCTGATACCCAGAGAACTAGAATTCACTCTGGGATACCCGTATCTGTGTACCCTCCAGAATTGCAGGGGTTGCAGTATTATGAGTTTGGTTCAGTTCAGTTCAGTCGCTCAGTCGTGTCTGACTCTTTGTGACCTCATGAACCGCAGCACGCCAGGCCTCCCTGTCCATCACCAACTCCCGGAGTCCACCCAAATCCATGTCCATTGAGTCGGTGATGCCATCCAACCATCTCATCCTCTGTCATCCCCTTCTCCTCCTGCCTTCAATCTTCCCCAGCATCAAGGTCTTTTCGAATGAGTCAGCTCTTTGCATCAGGTGGCCAAAGTCCTGGAGTTTCAGCTTCAGCATCAGTCCCTCCAATGAACACCCAGGACTGATCTCCTTTAGGATGGACTGGTTGGATCTCCTTGCAGTCCAAGGGACTCTCAAGAGTCTTCACCAATACCACAGTTCAAAAGCATCAATTCTGCACTCAGCTTTCTTTATTGTCCAACTCTCACATCCATACATGACCACTGGAAAAACCATAGTCTTGACTAGATGGACCTTTGTTGACAAAGTAATGTCTGCTTTTTAATATGCTGTCTAGGTTGGTCATAACTTTCCTTCCAAGGAGTAGGTGTCTTTTAATTTCATGGCTGCAATCACCATCTGCAGTGATTTTGGAGCCCAGAAAAATAAAGTTAGCCACTGTTTCCACTAATTCCCCATCTATTTGCCATGAAGTGATGGGACTGGATGCCATGATCTTCATTTTCTGAATGTTGAGCTTTAAGCCAACTGTTTCATTCTCCTCTATCACTTTCATCAAGAGGCTCTGTAGTTCTTCACTTTCTGCAGATGGTGTCATCTGCATATCTGAGGTTATTGATATTTCTCCCAGCAATCTTGATTCCAGTTTGTGCTTCCTCCAGCCCAGCGTTTCTCTTGAGCTTGGTATTTACTGTATTTTTCAAGATGAGAAAACCAAGGCTCAAAGAAATTTAGTGCAAAGAAAGAGTACCCCTCTTCTCTCCCAGATCCCTGGGAATTAGTATTGCTTATTAAGGTGTAAAATCAATCCTCTTAAGATTTGATGTCACTTGCCCACCATTAACACATGTTTCTAGTAGGGATGATAAATTTTTACTGATGGTTATTCAACCATTTTTTGCCACTGATATGTTTCACACAGTACCTTTAAAACTTCTTAACATGATATTCTAACATACTAAATTTAGAGTCATAGATTGGCAGTTCTACTTAAAATTGACAGTTTGACTTAGGGAAGACTCAACTCCACAGGTTGAATGTGTAATGAAAGTAATATTTCACCTATGCCATTAACAGCTTGAACTTGAAAAATTACATCTTTATTGAAATGTAGTCCGTGTATCATTAGGTTTACCTACAGTTCAGTGGGTTTTAGTGTATTCACAGTTGTGCAACCATCACTACTATTGAACTCCAGGACATTTCATCAGATTGTAATAGCTAATACTGAGTTCAGTTCAGTTGCTCAGTCATGCCTTGACTCTGCAACCCCACGGACTGCAGCACCCCAGGCTTCTCTGTCCATCACCAACTCCTGAAGCTTGCTTAAACTCATGTCTTTTGAGTCGGTGATGTCATCCAACCATCTCATCCTCTGTTATCCCCTTCTCCTCCTGCCTTCAATCTTTCCCAGCATCAGGGTCTTTTCAAATGAGTCAGTTCTTCGCATCAGGTGGCCAAGGTATTGGAGTTTTCAGCTTCAGCATCAGTCCTTCCAATGAATATTAAGGACTGATTGCCTTTAGGATGGCTGGATCTCCTTGCAGTCCCAGGGACTCTCAATTGAGAGTCTTCAACACTGCAGTTCAAAAGCATCAATTCTTCAGCACTCAGCTTTCTTTATAGTCCAACTCTCACATGCATACATGACTACTGGAAAACCATAGCTTTGACCAGACAGACCTTTGTCAGCAAAGTAATATCTCCGCTTTTTAATGTGCTGTCTAGTTTAGTCATAACTTTTCTTCCAAAGAGCAAGCATCTTTTAATTTCATGGCTGCAGTCACCATCTGCAGTGATTTTGGAGCCCAAGAAAATAAAGTTTGTCACTGTTTCTATTTTTTCCCCATCTATTTGCCATGAATTGATGGGACTGGATGCCATGATCTTAGTTTTTTGAATGTTGATTTTTAAGCCAGCTTTTTCACTCTCCTGTTTCACTTTCATCAAGTGGCTCTTCAGTCCCTCTTCACTTTCTGCCATAATGGTTGTGTCATCTGTGTATCTTGAGGTTATCGATATGGAGCCTCAGTAGACCATAAGAATAGCAGAATTTGGTGGTTGGTAGTTCAGCTGGTAAAGAACCCATTTGCAATCGGAGACCCAGTTCGATTCCTGGGTTGGGAAGTTCCCCTGGAGAAGGGATAGGCTTCCCACTGCAATATGTTTGGGCTTCCCTGGTGGCTCAGATGGTAAAGAATCTGCCTGCAATGTGGGATTCCTGGGTTCTATCCCTGGGTTGGAAAGATCTCCAGGAAGAGGGCATGGCAATCTACTCCAGTATTCTTACCTGGAGAATCCCCATGGTCAGAGGAGCCTGGCGGGCTACAGTTCATGGGATCACAAAGAGACACGATTGAGCGACTAAACACACAGCACATAGAGTTAGAAGGTTATTAAAGATCTTCCTGCTGCAAAGCCAAGTCCAGTTAGTCTGTTAAAGCTTCAAAAACCCCATAGTTACTAAGAACATATTTTCTTTTTTGCTGATCATTTTCAAGTCAGACATTCTGACGCTTCATCCCTAAATACTTCAGCATGCATGTTCTCAGATGAAGACTGTTCGGCATAATCACAGTTTTCACATAACAGTCATTAAAGCAACAAATATCCAGTTCATACTGAAATAAATGTCCCTTAATTGTCCTCAAAATGTTTTTTATAGTATCCTTTTAAAAACTAAGATATATTTCAATATAATTTGAACTATTCCAGACCACAAAGGGTAGCAAATTGGGCTTCTCTGGTGGCTCAGTGGTGAAGAGTCCACCTGCCAGTGCAGGGGACATCTGTTCAATCCCTGATCCGGGAAGATCCCACATGCCATGGAGCAACTGAGCTGTGTGCCATAATTATTGAGCCTTAAAGCCTGGGACCCACAGCTTCCCTGCACCCTAGAGCCAGTGCTCCACAACAAGAGAAGCCAGGACAATGAGAAGCCAGCACACCGAAACAAGTGAGTAGCCCCACTCGCTGCAACTAGAGAAAAGTCTGTGCAGCAACTAAGATCCAGGACAGCCAAAAATAAATTATTTAAAAAAAAATTTTAAAGGGTAGCAAATTTTTGTTTTATTACTTTTTGATTCCCCGAATTTGACAAAAGCACAAACAAAAAAATTAAAAATCATTTCTAATAAAAAATATCCTAAAACAGTATTAGCAGATTTCAGCATATTCAGTTTAGTCACGCCATCATATCTGACTCTCTGCGACACCATGGACTGCAGCATGCCAGGCCTCCCTGTCCATCACCAACTCCCGGAGTTTACCCAAACTCATGTCCATTGAGTTGGTGATGCCATCCAACCATCTCATCCTCTGTCGTCCCCTTCTCCTTCTCCCTTCAATCTTCCCCAGCATCAGGGTCTTTTCAAATGAGTCAGCTCTTCTCATCAGGTGGCCAAGTACTGGAGTTTCAGCTTCAACATCAGTCCTTCCAATGAACACTCAGGACTGATCTTTTAGGATGGACTGGTTGGCTCTCCTTGAAGGACTGAACTGCTGTTGACGATTTTCTGTCTGAACCTAGTTTCTCTTTTCCCCTCTTCTCATCACATAGCGGAGAAGGCAATGGCAACCCACTCTAGTACTCTTGCCTGGAAAATGCCATGGAAGGAGGAGCCTGGTAGGCTGCAGTCCATGGAGTCCCGAAGAGTAGGACACAACTGAGAGACTTCACTTTCACTTTTCACTTTCATGCATTGGAGAAGGAAATGGCAACCTACTCCAATGTTCTTGCCTGGAGAATACCAGGGACGGCGGAGCCTAGTGGGCTGCTGTCTATGGGGTCGCACAGAGTCGGACACGACTGAAGTGACTTAGCAGCAGCAGGATCTCATAGTAGCCTTGTACTCCAACCAAGTACTCCAAATCAACCAAGATAATTCTATACTCCTTTTGGGGACTTGTTCAAATCCCCCAAGGCAATCTGGTTAGATAGCATCACCAACTCATTAGACATGAATTTGAACAAACTCCAGGAGAGACGGGGACAGTGGAACTTGGCCTGCTGCAGTCCATGGGGTCACAGAATCGGCTACGAACGACTGAGCGACCGAACAACAATCAGTATAAGGTAAGGTATCTCTCCTGGCCACAGAGGTGATTCAACTAGCAAGAGGTTCAATCCTTTTGTTTAGACTTGGAGACACAGGTTGTTAAATAATTACTAGCACACCACCCCGATTTAGGTTGTCCCTTGCCTTTCGGTATCTGACTACAAGGATGTTACTGAAACAGCAAGAGATTAACAGGTATTTGAGGCGCGCTTGAAAGAGGACATGGAGAAGGCAATGGCACCCCACTCCAGTACTCGCCTGGAAAATACCATGGATGGAGGAGCTTGGTAGGCTGCAGTCCACGAGGTCGCTAAGAGTCGGACACGACTAAGCGACTTCACTTTCACGTATTGGAGAAGGAAATGGCAACCCACTCCAGTGTTCTTGCCTGGAGAATCCCAGGGACGGGGGAGCCTGGTAGGAGGTCGTCTATGGGGTCGCACAGAGTCGGACACGACTGAAGCGACTTAGCAGCAGCAGAAAGAAGACAACCTTTGAGCCCTGCCAAGAGGCCCAGGGGCGGGGCGGGGCGAGAGGCGGAGCATCGGGCGATGATGCCCCGCCCCCGGACGCGCCGCTTTGCCCCGCCCCTCGCGGCGCCGCCGCCTTTGCCCAGAGACCTGGGCTCCGCCAACAGTACCTATGGTGCTTCCCGGCAGAGCCATGGCCAGTAAGTAGCGCCGCGGCCCAAGTTCGGGCCGGAGTGGAGGCTTCGGGTGCGACGCCAGCGGAGCGTCTCGCCCGTTCAGCCTCTCTCTCCATCTCCTGTCCCCGCCGCGCCCTTGGCCTTCTCTGCTCCGGTGGTCGTGGGGCTGTGGGCCCAAGCGGCGAGGGCGGTGGGCGCGGGCGGGGCGGGGAGGAGAAGGCCGCGGAGCGCAGCGCGGCGCACGCCGGGGACTCTGGGCTTCCGAACGGGCCAGCGGGGTCGCGGGAGCACCGGGTCAGCGCGCCGGAAGCGCCGGCTCCTTGCTCCCCGCCCCGCGGGCTCTTGTAATACGTGAGGCAGATTCCACGAGCATTCCGGGCCGGTCCGCTTCGCTCTAGATTCATCGGCGCGGGAAGGGTGCTTATTGCAAATGCAAATTCCGCACCCTCCCTGGTGGTCTTTCCTATTCCCTACCGCCACCCCCGCTCCACTACCCGAAGACTGTGCATTTTCACTAAAGCTTTCAGTATTTATGATACCTCAAGTGGGAGAGTCTGTCCCGTGGGATTCTTGGAGGTTGCTGCTAGTTTTAGATTGGTTTGAACTTGGGTTTTGCAAAGGTACCAACCCTGATTATTTGTGGTTTGAGCCCTGTCAGGTGAAAATGAAGCACGTGTTTGCTTTGACTGGGGCTTGTGTGGTAAGTGAACTCGTTAATTTGCTCCACAGTGCGCCCCCCTCACACCCACTGGGAAATGCGGCCTTCTCTTGAACAACAACAAAAACGGGCAGTTTGTTTCTGCACCTGGACCTTGAACTTTCAGGTTAGGTATTAACATGTTTCTTGGGGGCTTCCCAGGTGGCTCAGTGGTAAAAGAATCCACCTGCCTATGTAGGAGAAGCAGGTTTGATCCCTGGGTGGAAAACATCCCCTGGAGAAGGAAATGGCAACTCACTTCAGTATTCTTGCCTGGGAAATCCCAGGGACAGAGGAGCCTTGTGGGCTACAGTCCCTGGGGTCCATAGGGTCGGACACAGCTGAGCACGCATGTGTCACGTGCTGCTTCCACATCCCCACTCAGGATCAGCCCCAGGGATGAGGTTCTGGCCGTGTTCCCAAGTCTGTGCCTGATTCTTTTACACGAGGCAGTAGAGTGCTCTGGGCTTAAAAAGTCTGGAGACCTGGATTATTACAGGGTTGGCACAGCCCATGTCAACAGGTCATTTGATCGCTTTGGACCTCAGTTTCCCTTCTTTAAAATGAACATAAACTGTTCCTACTGAGGTCTTGTGAGGCTCTCTCAAGGTGATAGTGTTTGTGGAAGTGCTCTCTGTTTTTCATTTCAACATCCTGGAGTGCAGTGCAAGCTGGTGCCTGAGTGAACCTCCAGGATTGGAGTATAGAAGTCCTTTTACACACCTCCTTCTGAGTGTGACTGTATCTTTCAGAAGAGACTAATGAACTTAAGAGGTGTGGTTCTTGGTAGGGTTGAGGGCAGCGTTGATCTGACTCCGTTGAGGAGTGTTTTCAAGTTACCTGACTTCCCCCACCCACCCAGAAACAAACATGGTGCCCCTCTTGTCTGCAGTCCAGATTTTGGCTTGATTGTGGCTGTGCCAGTTACTTTTTGGACTGGTTTCTTGCACCTTTCCGTCTGCAAGCCTCTTATTTATTCATCTACAAAATACTGCTAACGATAACCCACAGATGCTTATATGTGTAAAAGACCTGCACGTTCCCTATGCTGTTTCCCTGTTGGTCTCTTCGCTTAAGATATTTATCCTTCCCCTTGGTGAGTCCTTGATTGTTAGATTACAGTGAATATTAGTATAGCCAGGGACATGAACTATTCATTGTAATCTAACAATCAAGGATTAGTATAGTATAGCCAGGGGCCTGATGACTTCCCTGTAGCTCAGATGGTAGAGTATCTGCTTGTAATGCAGGAAACTTGGGTTCAGTCCCTGGGTGGGAAGATCCTCTGGAGAAGGAAATGGCAACCCACTCCAGTATTGTTGCCTGGAAAATCCCACGGACAGAGGACCCTGGCGGGCTATAGTCTGTGGGTGTCGCAAAGAGATGGGCACTACTGAGTGACTAACTACCACTAGGGACCTGAAAATGAGAAGTGTGTTCATTTGCAGTTGAGATGAAGTGACTTGTATCTCATCCTCTGCCTCAAGGAACTCCCCAGCCGTGGAACTGTCCTGCCTCGGCCCCTCTATGGAGTGGGTGTTTTGCACGATGTCAGCCAGTCCCCACCCTGGTCCTGGACAGCTTCCTTCCCGGGTGGGAGCGGGGAGAGGAAGCCATCAGAGAGCCGTGGGGGATCTCAGCTTACCCTCCCTCAGAAGCGGAGACAAAGCCCCACCTCTCCGTTACAGTGGAGACTTGATGGGATGTTCTGTGATGTTCTGGTGACAGCTCAGGCTGTTTGCCCCAAAGTAATCATCCCAGCTTTTGTTTTCATCCATTCTTTAAAACTATTTGACAAGCTGCATTCCAGGTTCAGTTTAGTTCTTCTCATTGTATTTAGGAGAAACCAAGGAATGGACATCAAGGCTGTATATTGTCACCCTGCTTATTTAACTTCTATGCAGAGTACCTCATGCAAAATGCTGGGCTGGATGAAGCAAAAGTTGGAATCAAGATTGCTGGGAGAAGTATCAATAACCTCAGATATGCAGATGATAACACCCTTATGGCAGAAAGCGAAGAGAAACTAAAGAGCCTGTTGATGAAGGTGAAAGAGGAGAGTGAAAAAATTGATTTAAAACTCAGCATTCAAAAAACTATGATCATGGCATCCAGCCCCATCAGTTCATGGCAAATAAATGGGGAAACAATGGAAACAGTGACAGACTTTATTTTCTTGGGCTGCAAAAGCACCACAGATGGTGACTGCAGCCATGAAATTAAAAGACACTTGCTCCTTGGAAAAAAAGGTATGACAAACTTAGCATGTTAAAAAACAGAGACATTACTTTGCCAACAAACATCCAAATAGTCAGAGTTATGGTTTTTCCAGTAGTTATGCATGGATTTGATAGTTGGACCATAAAGAAGGCTGAGTGCCTAAGAATTGATGCTTGTGAACTGTGGTTTTGAAGAAGACTCTTGAGAGTCCTGTGGACTACAAGGAGATCAAACCAGTCCATCCTAAAGGAAATCAATCCTGAATATTCATTGGAAGGACTGATGCTGAGGCTGAAGCTCTAATACTTTGGCCACCTGATGTGAAGAGCTGACTCACTGGAAAAGACCCTGGTGCTGGAAAAGATTGAAGGCAGGAGGAGAAGGGGACGACAGAGGATGAGATGGCTGGGTGGCATCACTGACTCAATGGACATGAGTTTGAGCAAGCTCTGGGAGTTGGTGATGGACAGAGAAGCCTGGCGTGCTGCAGTGCATGGGTTTGCAAAGAGTTGGACAAGACTGAGCGACTGAATGACAACAACAACAAGAAGGAATGTACATCTAGTTTTCCTATTTTTAGGATTAACCCCGAGCCAAACAGGTCTTCATCAAAGGCCAGGGTCTGTCAATGTTGCTTCTCTGGGGACGTTTTTACAGGTGCAGGAGAAACACCCAGAGAGAGAAGTCACTAAGGGTGGAATTTTAGACTCTACAGCAGAGTTGGGGTAGGGAAGCAAGGCCAGGCCAATTAACTTCCAGATAATTTCAGAAGTTTTGCAGAGCTTTGTGGGTTATGACATGGTTGGGAACCTTTAATGTAGCCTTCTATCAAGACCACAAGCAGAAACTGTGTCAGTAAGTGTCCAGGCGGGACTTGGAAACCACACTAGTCAGTTGAACAGGAAAAAATTTATCTAGAGGACTATTAACCAGTAAAGATGATTATGGCAAGGGCTAAGAGAGCTCTACAGGAAAAGCAAGTGTCGGATGTGGTGACAACCTCAAGAAAGAAAGAAGCCTGGAGGAACCGGTGACCTTCTTGCCCCAAGGCTGACAGCAGGTTTGCTTGGCGGGGCTGGTTGTGTGATTTGTGGGACTCAGTCTCCAATGAAAATGTGGGGCCCCTTGTTCAGACAGCAGGAAGAAGTGCTGTTTGGTTTTCCTTCCACAGTGTTTCAGTCTCTCGTGGTATGTTTCATTTGCTACTTAATGGTGTGCTCCTCTGGGCACTGGGAGATTTGTGGGGTGAGTGCAGGTCCTCCCAGGGTTCCTCTCTGTGGCACATGTGCAGCCCATCGGCTGCCAGCCTCCCCGTCCCCCAGTGGCTGGACCAGTGCACTGTGTCCCAGCTGGCGATGGGGAAGCTGAGCTAGGTGTGTCTGCTTCCTTCTGGCTCACGGTGGGGCGGGGACTGCCAGAGAGACTTCACCTGCTGTGCTGGAAGGTGCTCAGCACCTGGCTGAGAATGGACTGGGGCCTGAGGTCGCATGATAAGAGATAGTTCCCTAGTCAAGCCCAGTCTCCTCTCTCCTAAGGGAGAGGCTGGCCCTGCTGGCTTCACTTCAGATTCTTGTGCCTGGAGCAGGCTTTGCTCACACTATGGCTCTGTCTCAAGGTTGTTCAACCCCAGCATTGTTGACATTTGCTGCTGTTGTTTTAGTCAGTAAGTTGTGTCTGACTCCTTGCAACCCTATGGACCGTAGCCTGCCAGGCTCCTCTGTTCATGGGATTCTCCAGGCAAGAATACTGGAGTGAGATGCCCTGCCCTCCTCCAAGGAATCTTTCCAACCCAGGGTGGATAATTCTTTGTCATCAGGGACTGTCGTATGCCTTGTGGCATGTTTGGCAGTGTCCCTGACCTCTGCCCACTAAATGCCAGTAGCACACCAGCAGTCGTGACCATTAGTAGTGTCTCTAGACGCTGCCACGTGTCTTGGGGGTCCGACTTACCCTCCATTAAAAACAGCTGCTCTATCTGAGTCAGCAGTCAGATCTTCTGACCGCTCCTCTCTTTTATCTTCCTCCTCAGCTTTCCGCTTGGCCCTCATCCAGCTTCAGGTTTCTTCCATCAAGTCAGAGAACCTCACTCGAGCCTGTGGCCTCATCCGGGAGGCATCGAAGCAAGGAGCCCAGATAGTCTCCCTGCCAGTAAGTCTGGGGTGGCCACCCCTTTCTGAGCACTGTTGTCCCGGTAGTGTGGTGTCTGCTCATTCTGGGTCTTAGGGGCCAGCAGGGTCCCTTTGGACCCCAGGATGGTTCCTCATCTGTATGGAAGATGACCTAGCAAGGATCTTTGTGATAGGACATGCCAGCTTGGTGACAGGTCTTTAACTTTAGTTCACCTGCTCAGTTCAGAAGCCCAGGAGTCAGAGGGACTTACCTAAATCCAAAATACTCAGTGCCTCAGGCACTTACCTTCTCTGCTTGCATAGTCTAGTCTTCACGAGACCAGAACATTGATTTTAGCGCTGAGCTTCCGACATTTTAAAAACATTGTTGAAAATTGTTAAACACTTAGGAAGCCTGTAGTATGTAGTGAGCCAAAGGATGCTGCATCAGTGTGCTAGGTGACCTGTTTAAGACAGAATCAGCTGAAGATGGGGCCACATTTGTTTGTCAACAAGTACAGGGTCAGCCCCACGGACAGTCCCACATTGGTCAGAAGATGCACCTATCGGCCCCTTCTGCTGGCAGAGGCCTGCAGGGGTGAGTGGTGGAACTATTCCTGACCATCCCCGACCTCGCGGTGGGGTGGGGGCAGCCCTCAGCAAGCCCTGGAGACTCTTCAGGGCTAGCTTGTATTGATATTCTAGGCTCTGGGCCATTTACCAGGGAGGCCAGTGAGTAGGAGTCTTCAGCAGGGGCACTTGAGATCTTAATGTCACTCCAGTCATGGGACTCATCTCTCCTTGTATCCAGTCATGGCCTCTTGTCGGTTTAGGCTGCTGGGGGTCAGAGCCTAAAAGCCAGGAGCGAAAGCACTTGAATTCTGCATGTGTCCCCTGCTAAAGTATCTTCTACAAGTTGGTGATCCTCGATCTTGAGTTTCCTAGCACAGACAAGCAGTCTCAGTGAATGTAAATGAATGAACTGGAGGTGAAATGCATGAGTTTTCTTTTATCACAGAGCTGTTGAGACACATTCAGGGGAGTGAGAGAGTTTGCAGGATCAGAATGGTGGCACTGGAAGGGAGCTTAGAAACATCCCTCGTGTATCCCGTATACGTGAGGAAATGTCTTAACCTCGGTGGGTTTCACGGCTTCTGTATTTTTGAAAAACATAGGCTTTATTGCTTTACATAGCTAATAATATAGTTTTGAGAGTCTGGATTCATCTTAACACCCCCAATCCTGTGAGCAAGCCCAGTGGTAGTGGGTCCCGGGTGCCCGACGCTGTGGAGGCGTGGTTCTGTGGACTCAGGGAGAGACAAGTGCAGCTTTTTGCCAAGGTGACCAGCATCCGGTTGAGCACACTGACTCCAGCCCCATCTGAGCCTGGGGCCGAATCCTGTCTGTGGCCACAGGCTCTTAAACCTAAGATGTCTGTGTTTTTCTTATCAGTTGTATTTTTTTACCTCTTTGAGAACTATGTCTTTTTACAGCAGAACTTTAAAATAAGTCGGGTTCCCCCCCCCATCTTTTTTCTCTTCCAACATTATTGTAGGAATGCTTTAATTCTCCATATGGCACAAAATATTTCCCTGATTATGCAGAGAAAATTCCTGGTGACTCCACACAGAAGCTTTCTGAAGTGGCAAAGGAGTGCAGCATGTATGTCATTGGAGGTAACTTCCTACCCGCAAGGTATAATGGCCTAAACATTAAAAACATCTGAGAAACTATTGTTACATTTGAACCATGGAATACAAATTAGCTATAGAAAACAATGAGGTAGATCTGTCTATGCAGGATTGTGGAAGGATCTTCAAGACACACTTTGTTTGGTGGAAAAAGAGCAAGTTTGGTATGAAATGAACAGGTCCTTCCCTATAGATTAATGATCCACATAAAAGACTGTGTATTTTTATATGTTTATATATTTTATATGTATATTTTTATATGTATTTATATGTTAAGGCATAGTGAATATTGTACAAGGACACACACCAAATTGCTGAAAATTTTCTCTGGGGGTACAAGGGCAGGTGGAAATGTGGAAGGAGAAACTATATCTGAAAGTCTTTAATACAGTGTTAAGACTTTCTTTTTATTTCCCCCAGAAAGAGACCGCTGACATCAAAGGTAGCTTAGAGTTTTAGGCTTAGTGAAGTAAGTCAGAGAAAGACAAATTCTTTATGCTGTCATTTACGTGTAGGATCTAAAACAAGAAAACAAACGAATGTATGTAATAAAAGAGAAACAGACTCACAGAACAAACTCGTGGCTACTGTGGGGAGAGGGACGAGGGGAGGGGGAGTTAGGGATGGGACAAGATCGAAACAACTATGTATAAAATAAATAAGTAACAAGGATATATTGTGCAGCACAGAGAAATAAAACCATTGTTTTGTAATAATCTTAAATTGAGTGCAACCTAAAAAAAGATTGAATCATGTTGCATGTCTGAAACTAGTGTAATATTATAAATCAACTATAATTTTTTAAAAGTAGCTTTATTTATGTGGCTTGTTTAAATAAAAATGTTTTATTTGTTTACATAAAAATACAGTAAAACTCTTTAATGCAATAAAATTATTTCTGTATTCTGATACAGTGAGAATTAGAAATAAATAAGGGGTGGAGAAAAGAGGACAGAGCAGAGATAGAACTACAGGCACCATATTTAGTGATGCAAAGACTGGCATACCTTCCCACCTCAAGGCCTTTTTGGATACAGTTATGTTGCAGGACCTGGCGGATTTAAGTTGCGCAACTGTGAATTCCCTATGTTGCACTAATGCTTCAGGTTAAATGTTGCTCAAGAGCAAAGCTGAATTGAAAAATAGTTTGATTAGTTTTGAAACCTTTCTTTGGCCTCTGACTTAATTGCATTTCACCCACACTCTGAAATTGGTCTCTGAAAAATCGTATTCAAGAAGAAAAGAATCATGATTAAATAACCCTTAGGAGACAGTAAACTTTACTGTTGGACCCGAGAAGATGGTAAACTGTAACAAGCCTTTGTCCTGTTATAAAAGAATGCTTCATTCAGAATGTTTTCTGTGTCTCTCTGTGTCTCTTTCTGTGTTTCTTTCTC
This sequence comes from Bos javanicus, assembly GCF_032452875.1. NCBI lineage: Eukaryota > Metazoa > Chordata > Mammalia > Artiodactyla > Bovidae > Bos > Bos javanicus. The sequence continues at coordinate 44,939,613 of NC_083868.1, forward strand.
AACAAAAGGGTCCATTCCTGAAAAGGATGCTGGGAAATTATATAACACCTGCGCCGTGTTTGGGCCTGATGGAACTTTACTGGTAAAGCACAGAAAGGTCAGTAGAGAATGTGGCAATTCTCACTGCCTCTTGAGAATTCGCTCTGAAGTTCCCAGTACCCATCCTGTGGTATACACACCAGGCATTGGATTAGTTGGCACAGGTGGTTATACCTGGCTATTGGCCTGCTGATATAAATTGTAGACTCAGCCTATCAATTTTGGTCAAGGAAAAACCTACAAGAATTTGGATTAGGATGGTATCCCTGGTGGCTCAGATGGTAAGTGTCTGCCTACAGTGTGGGAGACCTGGGTTCGATCCCTGGGTTAGGAAGATCCTCTGGAGAATGAAATGGCAACCCACTCCAGTACTCTTGCCTGGAAAATCTCATGGACAGAGGAGCATAGTATGCTATAGTGCATGGGGTCGCAAAGAGTTGGACACCACTGAGTGACTTCACTTCACTTCAAACATATAGTGATCACTTTGGGGAGAGTTGATATCTTTGCAGTGGTAATGCATGCATATACACTTAGGATTGTTAAGTCTTGGTAAATTGATCCTTTTCTCATTATGATATGTCCTTTTTTTCTGGTATACTGATTGTCTTGACGTTTATCTCTGATATTAGTAAAGCCACTGTAGCCGCCTTCTAATTACTGTTTGGTACATCTTTTTCTAATCTTTTATTTTCAGTCTGTATGTCTCTTTATATATAAATGCCTCTTTTGCAGACAGCATGTAGTTGGGTCTTGCTTTTTTTCATTCTGACAATCTTTGCCTTTTCACTGGAGTGGTGACTCTATATTTAATGTAATTATTGCTATGATTGGATTTTAAGCACGTAGACATTGAATTACTGTTTCCCTTTGTTCCTCTTGCCTGCATTCTTTTGAGTTGAGTAGTAGTTTGCTTTTTTTTCCCTAAGTTGTTGCCCTAAGAATTACAGTATACACACTTTATCTTGTCATAGGCTTCTTAGTTAATAATCTGTTTCTTCATGTGAAATTTAAGAACCTTGCAGTTGTATTGGTCCATTCTTTATGCTGTGGTTGTCATGCATATTGCATCTATATACATTATAAATACCACAAAATACTAATTTTTAATTTCAGTAGTCACTTGTATTTTAAAGAAATTAAGAGAAATATTTCATGTTTACCTCACCGTTTACCATTTCTGGTTATTTTCTTTTCTTCCTGAAGACCTTAGTTCTGTCTGGTATGTTTACCATCAAACAAAAAGACCTCCTTTAGCATTTTGAAGTGAGCATCTGCTAGATATGAATTCTCTTAGCTTTATTTATGAATATATCTTTACTTTGCCATTTTTTAAAAGATATTTTTGATGTGGACTGTTTTTTAAAATCTTTTTGAATTTGTTGCAGTATAGCTTCTGTTGCTTATGTTTTGGTCTTTTGGCCAAAAGGCATGTGGGGTTTTAGCTCCCTGACCAGGGGTCGAACCCCTGCCCCCTGCAGTGGAAGGGGCAGTCTTAGTCACTGGACCGGCAGGGAGTCTCTGCCTTCATTCTTAAAAGATGTTTTTGGTGGAATAGAATTCTGGGTTGACACTTTTCTTTTTTTCCTCAGATGTTTGAGAGACATTATTCATTATTCACTTATCTTCTAGCCTCTTTTTTTCCCCCTGATACAAAGTTAGTAGGGGTTCCCTACTAACCCCTGGTTAAAAGAATCCGCTTGCCAGTGCAGGAGACGTTGGTTTGATCCCTGGGTTGGGAAGATCCCCCAGAGGAGGGCATGGTGACCGACTCCAGTACTCTTGCCTAGAGAATCCCATGGACAGAGGAGCCTGGTGGGCTGCAGTCCATGGGGCTACAAAGAGTCAGATATGACTGAAGCAACCAAGCATGCACACACTCATGAAGTAAGTGGTAATTTGTATTGTTCTCCTGCATGTAATTCATGTTTTTCTCTCCCTGCCTTCAAGGTTTTTTCATAATCTTTGGTTCTCAGAATTTTGACTCTTATATTCCTCATACGAGGTTTTTTTTTTTTTTTGTATTTGTCCTGCTTTGTGTTTCTTTAATCTGTAAATTTAGTTTCTCGCTGTATTTGGGAAACTTGGGAGCATTAAATATAGAGTGACCACTCTAGTTAAAAGGCAGAGATTGTTAGAATGAAATATTCAAGAAATATTAAATATTTTTCTGTCCCATTCTCTTCTTATGGGGCTCCAATTTGGATACTGTTCACCAAACTCGGTCACCAAGGCTGTGTTTTTTTATTTTTATTTTTCAAACAAAAATTTTGTCTTTTTCAGATTGCATGTTTTCCATTGATTTTTTATGTTCACTGAGGCTTCTGTAATCTCCCTTCTCCTGTAATCCAGTGGAATTTTTAAAAATTTCAGATGTTGGATTTTTCATTTCTCAAATTTTTATTTCATTCTCTTTTTACAGCTTTTATTCTCTACTGTGTTTCCTCTTTGTTTATTTGTTAAGAGCATCTATTTCTTTACTTTCCTGAGGTTAGTTTCAGTAGCTGCTTTATTGTCTTTGGTAGTGATCACATCTGGGTCTTCCTGGGTCTGCTCCATTGCTGCTTTTTCTCCAAGAGTTTGGGACACACATACCTTTGTGTGTCCAGTTTTTTGGATTGTATATTGGATTATATGTTGTTGAGACTCTAACTTCTGTTGCGTTCGCCCGAAAAGTGTTGAGTGTTTTATTTGAGCAGGTAGGTAGTTGGGGCATACTCACAGACCAGACTCTTCCTTGGTGAGGTGGGTGGCAACCGCAGCTGCTCTGCCTGTTGCAAAGTTGAGCTTTAGCTGGGCTGCTCAGAGTCTGCCCCACACATCTTTAGTGCATTGCTTAGTCAGGGATTTGGACAGGTTTTATATGTAAAATTTAGGGCTCTTCTTCTGCTTTCTCCTTTTCAGTGTTCCCCCTCACTTTCCAGCTGCTGTGAAGCTCTGTCCTTTGATTCCTTGGCTGGTGTGTTGGTGGGTAGTTGTGACCACCACTCGCAGCCACAGCTGGGCCTTGCTTCCAAATGAAAGTTGTAAACAAGTGGGAAACACCCAGCACTAGGTCCTGTCTTCTGGAAGTTGACTTCTCTCTAATTTTTGCCTGATTTTGATTATTGTCAAGTGCTTTTAAGTAGTTGTATTTTTTGTTTTGTTTTGTCCAGAGCTCAGGGTTACCTGTGAGAAAGCTGGTCCTTTAGGAGCCACTCTGCCGTGACTGGAAACAGACCCAGCACTGGGCTATGACAATTGAGTTTTCCAGTTCATGAATATATTTCTCTTTGCATTTTCTTAGGCTTTCTTTAATTTCTCTCAAAGTTTTTTAGATAGTTTTTTGGATATAGTCTTATATCATTTACTAGATTTATTCCTAAATGGTATTTCTTATGTCCTTTCATTTTCTGATTCTTGCTAGTACATAGATGTACAGCACATTTTAAAAATATTGACCTTGTATATAATACCTTTGCTTAAACTCATTCATTCTAATAATTCACCTGTGTATGTCCTTTGACATTCCTTAGGTACACAATTATCTGAGAATAATGGCTTTTAATTTTTTCTTTCTAATCTTTACCCTTTGTATTCTTTTCCTTCGCCTTATTGCTTTGGTTAGGACCTCTGGTACAGTGTTGAATAGCAGGTATACTTACCTTGTTTCTGATCTCAACAGGAGAAGGGTTTTAATGTTTCACCTTTAAATAGGTTTCTTTAGATTTTTTTTTTTTTTTTTTTGCAGATTCTCTTTATTAAAGGGGTTCCCATCCTAGAAGAGTTTTTCTCTTTTATTTTTTAAATTAGAATGTTGTTCAGTGACTCAGTCGTGTCCAACTCTCTGACCCCATAGACTGCAGTGTGCCAGGCTTAAATAAGAATGGATGTAGAAATTTACCAAATGCTCATTATACACCTCTTAGGATGATCATGTGACTTTTCTCCCTTATTATGTTCATGTGGTAAGTCACTTTGGTTTTTCAAATGTTCAGTCACATTTGTTTTCTTTGAATAAATCCAATTTGGAAGTTACTTTTTAACATATTGCTGCATTGGGTTTGGAGAACTACCTATTTTTGATCACTCGCCCACTTTCTACCTCTCCTTGCCAATGTGTCAGTTTGATTCTGATTCTGAGAAGTCTTCATTTAGCATTTATATTGAGTAAAAAAAGCGGCATATAAATTACTTTCCATAAGAAATCTAGACGTTGATCTGCACACCACCAAGGGAAGAAGGATCGTACAAACTATAGCAGCATTTCTCCAGTTCCCTGTGTTAGAAGTCATTTTCATAGGATGTCAGCAGCTTGTGGGGTGGGTTGTGGGCAGGTTGGCGCTGCCCTTTGTACAAGTGATCTTAGAACACCCCCTTGGCTGGCCATGGAAAGGTGTGTGTTATTACTGCCATGAGCCCTGCTGGAAAGGAGGTAACCAAATCCTTTCTTTGTGATGCAGCTCCATCTGTTTGACATTGATGTTCCTGGGAAAATCACATTTCAAGAATCTGAAACATTGAGTCCTGGTGATAGTTTCTCCTCGTTTGATACTCGTACGTACCAGATAAATTCACCTCTTCTAGCAGTACCAGTAGAGGAGGATCAGGTAGTCCTTTGTTTTTCATGATGTTGCTTTCCAACTTCTTTACAAAACCTGTCTGGAAGGCCAGGGGGAGAAGGGTGGAGAACGGTCAGAGATCTAGAAAGTGGGGGATTTAATGGAGAACTAAGGGTTTGACATGATTGTGCTTTTCCAGTGGTCACAGCCTTTATTAGTGTGATAGCTTCCAGCCTGTACCTATTAGGCCATGACTGAACACCTCCCACTTAGATAAGAAACATTTATTAATAATTAGAGTGAATTTCTCATTTCTGCTCTACTGATGTAAATGATGTTCTCACGAGGCAGAATCCACGCAGGAGCAAACTTACATGTTCTCTGTCCACGGGCCCTGCGTGAATGTACTCCCGTCAGTGTCCTGTGACCATTGGATCTTGGAGACTTTCCCTGGCCGCACCTGCTTCAGGAGATTAACTTTGTACATTTTCTGTTTGGAGAACAGCTTACTGCAGGGTGGGCCTGGGTATCTGCTATGACATCCGCTTCGCAGAGCTGGCGCAAATCTATGCACAGAGAGGTGAGGCCGCCTTGGGTTAGGTCATGTAGATGCTCGGAGATTGATTGGCTCTGGGCTTTGTGGGTGGAGGGGATCATTGGTCAGAAAACCTGGAGGAGGTCTTAAGCTCCGCGTCTGTGTGAGTTCTCAGACTACTTCTGGGAATGAGCAGTGTGGTTTTCTGGAGGTTGTAGTTTAACACACCACACAGCTAAGGCAGGAGCCACATTCCTAAACTAAACGTCTGCTCTGCTGTTGGAGCCCTTCCGGCCGCTGTGTTTGGAGAGGCACTGGGGCCCCAGTAGTAGGTCTGCCTGCACGTGGCTTGCACCACTCACTAGCCCTAGATGTTGGGAACAGCAAAAAGGCAGTCAGCGCCACTGTGGTCCAGAGGACCATCCTGCCGACCGAGAAGCACAAGTCAGATGAGAAGCCCTGGGTTCTGGTTCCAGCTCTGCCCCTTAATTGGCACAGTGCTTTGGGTAAATTAATCTCTGGAGAACTGTGGGTCTCAGTTTTCTCATAGGAAAGGTGTGAGGATTACAGACAGAGAACTTACGAAGGTCCTCTTATGATACTCAACAATGCTAGCATCCTTACTAGACTGCCAGAGGTACTCTGACTCTAGTTTGTCTGTCACTATAAAGTGAACTGGGTGCAGACGGTTTGACACCCTGCTCAGCAAAAGGTGGAGGCGCAAGGGCTCCAGGTTGGCTGTTTCAGTTGAGTCTTAGCTGGAAGAAGTAGAGCAATTAGTCTTCTCCTCATTTCAGTTGATGAACATCACAAAACATGGTCCTTGACCCTGGGAGCTGTCCACATGGTGCTGAGAGAAGTCTGAATGACAGATTCTCCACGTTTTTCAAGCAAAGTCACCTTTGCTTGAAAAGTGGTTGTCAGGATCACTGTACTTGTGTGTGTGTGTTGTGTGTGTGTCTCTAGAGGAATTCACAGCCATCTGTAACACTGATGAATCTATTCACGTTGGGGGAGTTTGAGTTTGGTCCCCACTAGGTAAGGAGCAGAGGGAGGGCTAATGTGGTTGGGTGTCCACCTGCATCCCTCTTCTTTGGCTTTTCTTGCCCCAAGGCTGCCAGCTATTGGTATATCCTGGAGCTTTTAATCTGACCACCGGGCCAGCCCACTGGGAGTTGCTTCAGCGAGGCCGGTAAGAAAGCATCTCCGTGTTTCTCTGCGAAAACGTTTGCAGTTTGGTGGAAGCATCAGCCTTCCCCGTATGGAATGCTGCCTCTGACTCAGGCTGCCCTGGCACCCAGAGGCAGTTCCCAAAGGTGACTCTTTGTCTTCCAGTCCGAAAGGAGGGCTTCTGCTGTGGGCTCCTCAGAAGCCACAGCACCAGCCTTGTGGATTTTGAGGACTGATGTCTGCATTTCCAGGAGCATTCACTGGAATGCTCGAGCATTCACCCATCAGGTGGGCAGTGATTTGATTTTCCTGTGTTCAGATAAGAATTTCTGTCTCTGATAGAGTTGCCAGAAGGTTTTACAGAGAATTGGAGACCCATGGAGTGTACATGGCTGGAGCCAAGGCAAAGGCAAGGGTTCTTTAGTCTGACAGCCCGGAGAGACTTGTGGTCACACTCAGCAGTCCTTGTGCTGTGTAGATGGGTGCTTACCCTCCTCCATCCTCCAGAGTTTCCTGCTAGTCTTGGTACTCTGCCAAGACACTTGTGATAAGTTCTTGTTCTTCTAACGTCTAAGTTCTGAGCGCTGCGCATGGGACAGTTACTGTTTCCTTAGTCGCCCGAGGAGTGGTGAAGGGCAAATAGCAGAGGTGGGAACAGGAATATGACTGTGAAGTGCTCTGCAAACCATGAAATGCTGCTCAGAAATGATGGGTTGTTCATGAAAAGATTTTTTTTAATTGCGGTATTATATACTTACAGAAAAGTGTACTAGTTTTAAGTTTACAGATCAGTGAATTTTTACATATGGATTCACCTCTGATCAGGATCAAATCTAGAACATTTCTAGCCCCTTGGAATGCTCCCCTTTTCTCCTTCTCAGTCAGTACTCTCCTCTCTCTGCCCAGGGATGGCCACTGTGCTCACATCTGGAGATGACAGTGATTTTTATTGGAAGGGGATGTAGGAGTGTTTGGCTGGTTGCATGATGGAAGGTGGTAGGGGTATGTGATCCCATGAGTATTAATAAATGCTGCTTTGTTGAAAGCAGGAAAAGCTGGAGAGAGCCTGGGATGACCTGGCACGAATCTGTTGTTTGAGCCCAGAGGGCTGTGGGTCAGGTGGCTTGGTGTAGCCGTGGTACCATCCGGTTCCTAGATCTTGCCTAATTTGAGGTGATGGGACTGCCCCATTGGCATGGAAGGGCCCTGTAGCCCTGCCCGGGGTGTTGTTCCAGCGAGGCCAGTCCATTCTCTCTGGTCACCTGGGTTGCATGAACCAGAGAAGCTCTGCTCTTTACCTGTTACAGGTTGGCTCAGGCCAGCGTTTCTCACTGTGGTGCTATTGACACTTTGGAGGAAATGGCTCTTTGTTGTGGGCACCGTCCTCTGTGTTGCAGGATGTTTGCAGCACCCCTGACTTCTACTCCTCGATGTCAGTAGCCATCCCTTGGTCAGAAATGTCTCCAGACACTGGCAGAAGTCCCCTGCTGGGCAAAATTGCCCCAGTGGAGAACTAGCTTGTGCAGCAAGGTCTTTTTTGAAGAAAGGGTTCTGTGGCTTTGAATGTTTCTTCCATGTCCGAGCTAGCCTGTCCTGTCCTAGTTTTTGAAAGAAGGGTCTGGACACTTAGGGTAAAAACGTCTCAGATCTGTACTGTATGACTTACCTCTTTTCTCTCCATTGACTACAGGGCTGTTGATAATCAGGTGTACGTGGCCACAGCATCTCCCGCCCGGGATGAAAAGGCCTCCTATGTTGCCTGGGGACACAGCACTGTTGTGAATCCTTGGTGAGTTGGCTCTGCAGGGACAGGCTCACAGAGCTGAGAGAGGTGGTGCTTGGGCAGGTGGGTTGTCTGATTCCCGGGTGGTCCTGCGCCTCCCTCCGCTGCCGTCTCCCCTCAGGCCTGCCAGGTCACTGGCGCTCTCTGTGGGAGGAGCTTCCACTTGAAAGCCATGCGAAAGAGAAATGGCTCAGCTCTCCTGACTGAGTGATTGGCCTCAGCCTTGTTCTGAGTTTCTGAGTGACGTTCATTGTCAACCAAACTTGGAAACGAGGCAGAAGTCACAGGTGGGTGGTTTTTTAGTAAAAGAGGCTCCCAAACTCTTGGCTTTGGGTTAAAATTTAGACTGGGTCACTGGACCTACGGCTGGAATGAGTTGAGGGTAAGGATTTTGCTCCCTGCATAACACTTAGAGGAGAGTGGAGGATGGGTTGAATTAAGAGGAACTGTGAACTTGTCCTCTGTGAGAGGGTAAAGCGTTCTATTACTTAGGGAAACCAGCACGGAGGTCTGCCCAGATACATACACAGCCGGATGGTAATAGACACGTCTGACCGGCATTTGTACAGTTCACATGGTACTTTCACACACATTGTCTCAATTTGAGCTCTCAAGGACTTATCTTTATTTAACCCAGTTAATAGATGGTAGACTTGAAGTTCACAGGATGAAGTGGCCAGAATTGGTGTTTGGATCCAAGACTTTTGAATTCAGAACTTAGATTTATTCCATACTACTTCTCAGTATGTCTGTATGATTATGACACACACACACACATATGTGTTTCTAAAATTTCAGGATAAACATATCAGTAACAAGGCTGCAAAGGCTTACATGTCACTGTGGGATTCCCAGAGTTCCTCTCTTCTGACTTTGTAGGACTCACAGATGAACGTGTGTGGTGGAGAAGGCCTTGGGAGATATGGCCAGTGGGAGATTCTCAGTGAGCCTCCTGTACATCAGGATCTGGGGTGCATTGGAAGGCTGGAAGGATCGAGTTGGCTTCAAAATTTTCTCAAACTTGACTTGGGTTCCTCTGTAGACATTAGTGATCAGCTTACTGACCTTGTGGGCAGCTCTGCTCACCCAGCTGGTTCTCCTGGTGAACTCTTACTCATCAGGCTGGCTGCTTTTGACACAGTTGGTTACCTAAGATTTGCCTGTATTTCTTCCTTTGCAGAATTTCCCCCATTTGGTTGGGAGCTGTGTGGCTTTTTTGTCATTGTGATAGGTGCCTAGGGTTAACATAGAGATCTTTGCATGCCGGGGCAAATGGGGGAAAAATAGAAGAGACTAGAAAAGGATTCAGTTAAACAGCATTAATGATGATGCCTGTAGCTTACTGTGCCAAAAATCTGTGGCCCTAGATGGAACCAATTATTATATCAGATTGTTTGTTGTATTGGATCATTTTGTTTTGTGCTTTGGAAAAATTTCACAGATAAGGTTTTTTTAAATTAATGATTAATTTTTGGCTGTGCTGGGTCTTCGTTGCTGCACGCAGGCTTTCTCTGGTTGCGGCAGGTGGGGGCTGCTCTCGTGTTGTGGAGCACAGGCTTAGTAATTGTGGCACCTGGGCTTAGTTGCCCTGCAGCAGTGGGGATCTTCCTGGACCAGGGATTGAACCCACATTCCCCACATTGGCAGGCAGTTTCTTAACCAGTGGACCATCAGGGAAGTCCCACAGCTATGTTTTTGAAGGCCTGTTTTGGGCCAAGAGACTCAGCACTGGAAATAGTTTTCCAAGTCAGCTTTTCCTCAGATTTTGTGGAGTGTTTTTGTTTCCAGTGTGGGGTTCCTGCTGGGGCATGGTTCTACCACTTCTACTCAGGCCTCAAAGGTTGAAATCTCTCCCTCCAAACCCAAAAGCCATTAACACAGGGATCCAAGGATCACAGACTTGAGGCCAGAGATCCAGGCAGACCCAAGCCTTCCCTCTCCATCTCCAGGGTTATGTAGCAGCCTTGGGAGGTGTGAAGAAACAGAGCTAGACTGCCCTTGGAAAGGGCTCTTGAATGTACTCACGACAGGGTGGAAGTAATAAATAATCTATAGTAGGAATAGGAAAGTTTTATTCAAGCCAAACTGAGGACTGTAGCCTAAGAGACAGCTTCTCAGATAGCTATGAGGAATTGTTCTGAAGAAGCATTGTTTGCAGCAGTTTTATATCTTATCAGAGCAAGGAACATCAAATACAACAGGTACCTTCCTTCAAGATTTCAAAAAAAAAAAAATAAAAGGTATTTTCTCACTATGTCCTCACAGAGCTCATATTTCCACTTTATAGATTAGGAAGTAGAGATTCGACATGGCTTGCCAGAAGACCACACAGCTACTTAAGTGGTTCAGTTCAGTACAGTTGATCAGTTGTGTCTGACTCTGCTACCCCAATGGATTGCAGCATGCCAGGCCTCCCTGTTCATCACCAACTCCCAGAGTTTACTCAAACTCAGGTCCATCAAGTCAGTGATGCCATCCAACCATCTCATCCTCTGTCATCCCCTTCTCCTCCTGCCTTCAATCTTTCCCAGCATCAGGGTCTTTTCCAATGAGTCAGCTTTTTGCATGAGGTAGCCAAAGTATTGGAGTTTCAGCTTTAGCATCATTCCTTCCAATAAACACCCAGGACTGATCTCCTTTAGAATGGACCGGTTGGATCTCCTTGCAGTCCAAGGGACTCTCAAGAGTCTTCTCCAACACCGTAGTTCAAAAGCATCATAGGAATTTATACCCGTATTTTCTTGTTTTAAAAACAGATTCCTTCCCATTTGGCCTGTGAGATAGGGCGGAAGAACAGAGATAGTAAATAACACCAAGCATCAGGGAATTGACTCATTCTCCCCACATGTTTTTCAGGGGGGAGGTCCTTGCCAAAGCTGGCACTGAAGAGACGATCGTGTATGCAGATATAGGTAAGATTCACTCTGGCCCAGTTTAGGTGTCTGGTGTCCCTAAGTGCCCTGAGGCCAGATTCTACAGCTGTAGAACACCGGGAGGGACTCCTTTATGCCCCGCCCTCCTCATTTATCCTTGGTTCTCTGGCTAAGCCCTGGGCTCTGTCTCAGCCTGAGTTTTCTTGGTTTGGTTTGAAATGACACCAGGGGCAGTGCCAAGCTGAATGTGCCTCCAGACAAGGCCCATGAGTAAATTACTGGCTGGGGCTCTGGTTGTTTCTCTGCTGTTTGGGGAAGAAGTTCCTGTTGGCAAGTAAGGAATCACATCTACTAATAGTATACTTTTCTGTTTTTGCAGACCTGAAGAAGTTGGCTGAAATTCGCCAGCAAATCCCCATTTTTAGCCAGAAGCGATCAGACCTCTATGCAGTGGAAGCCAAAAAATCCTGATGTTTCCGACATGTCATGAAACAGGAAGATATGTTTCTACAGGATAATCAACAATCTTATGAATTCTTTAATGGAATTTTTTTTTTTTAAATAATTTCAGTCTTTTCCCTTCCTGAAAAGGGAAGCTCTGTTGGGATGATGGGGCTGATGCTGGTATTCTCCACACCATATAAAATGGTCAAAAAGGGCTGGCACTGAAGAACAGGAGGAGGGCGGGTGTGGCTCTAAATCTTCCATATTCAAGTTGTCTCAAGCAGTTATTAAAATATCAGATCCTGGTATTCTTGATGGTTGATCCACCTGTATATTTGTGTGGTGAACCTCTTACTTGATTGCTGGAGTTGGAATACATTATGCAGAAACCTTGGTCTTTGAGCAGCATCTTAATGTCACATTTTGGTATGTGAGTGGTCTTTGAGCCGTTATCTTAATGTCACTTTTTGGTCTGTGAGTATCTGTGGGATGGATCCTTGGTGTTTGCTAGAGAAGATGGCAGCTCTGCCCTCCCTGGCACCCTTAGGGCTCTTCAAATTCAGGGAGGAGCTAAGGATTTAAGACCCCTCCCCAGTTTTAAGGGAAATGTTTCAAACATGAGCCCCCTGGCAGTGGCATAATTTGGTCAAGGCAACTGAAGTGTGAGCTGCAAAAGATTCTCTTAATATGGGTGAGTGTCTGAAAGTCAAATGGCAACCCACTCCAGTGTTCTTGCCTGGAGAATCCCAGGGATGGGGGAGCCTGGTAGGCTGCCGTCTATGGGTTCGCACAGTCGGACACGACTGAAGTGACTTAGCAGCTAGGAACACTTTTAGCTTGATAAAGTCAAGTTTTTAGCTTAGTGGTTTTTAGAATCCTTTTACACAATTAAAATTGAAGAATTCCATTGAGCTTTTCTTTATGTATGTTATAGCTGGTGATGGGTTGGTAGATGTTTAACAACCAGCAGTCTGAGAAAGTTGATTTTGTGGAAGCATTTCCCAATTTCCAAGGTGTACTTACTGCCAAATTCAAGCTATCAATCTAACACTTTGAAACAGCGCTGGAAGTCTAATTAGCTCTTGTGAGCTGGTGTAAGTCTTCTCTAGCACACTGCTGTTTACATGTATAGAGATATTTGCCATATTGGAAAGTAAGGTTTTAAAACAAAAGAATACATGAATACACATCCCTTTAGCTGTAAGAATAACGAATAACTTGACATTATCGAGTGCAATTTAACCTTTGAAAAACCAGCAGTATATACTGAGAAGGGTTCAATAGTGAAAAAGTCAAATGACTATTTAAAAATAAGTGTACAATTTGGAAAAATCTGACATGTATATGTCCATGAAACTACATTAGTCAAGATAATGAATATACCCACCACCCCTAAAAGCTTCCTTGTACTATTTTATAATCTCTCTGGCTGTTCCTCTTATCCCCAGGTGATTACTGATCAGCTTTGTCACTACAGACTAGTGAAAAATTATCTACAAGTGGAATCATACTGTAGTTTTTTGTCTGTTTTGTAAATAAGTTCATTTGTATCTTTTTTTTAGATTCCACATATAACTGATACCATGTGACATTTGTCTTTGACTTCCATTGTATGATAATCTCTAGGTCCATCCATGTTACTGCAGATGGCTTTATTTCATCCTTCTTTATGGCTGAGTAATATTCCATTGTATATAGGTACCACGTCTTTATCCATTTATCTGTTCATGGACATTTAGGTTGCTGCCATGTCTTGGCTGTTGTAAGTAGTGTTATAATAGGGTGCATGTATTTTTTTGAATTCTAGTTTTGTCTGGGTATATGCCCAAGAGTGGAATTGTAAGATCATATTGTTCAGTCGTGTCCGACTCTTTGGGACCCCATGGACTGCAGTATGCCAGGCTTCCCTGTCCTTCACCATCTGGAGCTTGCTCAAACTCATGTCCATGGAGTTGGTGATGCCATCCAACCATCTTGTCCTCTGTCGTCCCCTTCTCCTCCTGCCTTCAGTGTTTCCTGGCATCAGGGTCTTTTCCAATGAGTCGGCTCTTCGCATCAGTTGACAAAAGTACTGGAGTTTCAGCCTCAGCATCAGTCCCTCCAATGAATATTCAAGATTGATTTCCTTTAGAATTGACTGGTTTGATCTCCTTGCAGTCCAAGGGACTCTTGAATCATATGGTAAATTACAAATGTAGTTTTTTAAAGAACCATCCATACAGTTCTCCCTAGTGGCTCCACCAATTTACATTTCCACTAACAGTGTAGGAGGTTCCCCTTTCTCTGCACCCTCTCCAGCTTTTATTATCTGTAGCCTTTTTGATGGCCCTTCTGACTGGTTCTGATTTGCATTTTTCTATTAGCAATGTTGAAGATCTTTTCATGTGCCTTTTGGCTATCTGTATGTCTTTGGGAAAATGTCTATTCAGGTCTTCTCGTTTTTTAAAATTGGGTGGTTTGAGTTGTTTGTTTTTTGATACTGAGTTGTATTAGGTCCTTATTTTGGAGTTTAATCTCTTGTTGGTCACATTGTTTACAAGTATTTTCTCCCATTTTGTGAGTTGTCTCTTTGTTTTGTTCTTGGTTTCCTTTGCTGTACAAAAGCTTTTAAGTTTAATTTAGGTCCCATTTGTTTATTTTTGTTTTTATTTTCATTACTCTAGGAGGTGAAGGCAATGGCACCCCACTCCAGTACTCTTGCCTGGAAAATCCCATGGACAGAGGAGTCTGGTGGGCTGCAGTCCATGAGGTCGCAAAGAGTCGGACACGACTGAGCGACTTCACTTTCACTTTTCACTTTCATGCACTGGAGAAGGAAATGGTAACCCACTCCAGTGTTCTTGCCTGGAGAATCCCAGGGACGGGGGAGCCTGGTGGGCTGTCATCTATGGGGTCGCACAGAGTCGGACACGACTAAAGCGACTTAGCAGCAGCAGCATCAGGAGGTGAAAATATTGCAGTGATTTATGTCAGAGTATTGTGCCTGTTTTAAGAGTTTTATAGTATCTGGTCTTACATTTAGGTCTTCAATCCATTTTGAGTTTATTTTTGTTTATGATGTTAAGAGAATGTCCTGATGTCCTAATGTCCATTCTATCCCTAAAGCCTACAAGTTTTATAATGCTGCACTATTGTTTTGTAAACTTATTTCTTGTTTTTTCATTGCTAGTATATAAAATAGAATTTATTTTTATATGTGCTCTTTTATCCTGAAACTTTGCTAAACTCATTCTAGCAGCATTTTATGTTTGTATTCTATATGATTTTTCACATAGATGATCATGTCTGCAAATACAGTATACAAAATAAATGTCCTTATGATGTCCTAATTTCACTCCTTTATATGTGGCTGTCCAGTTTTCCCAGCACCACTTACTGAAGAGACTATCTTTTCTCCTCTGCCTCCTTTGTCATAGATTATTGACTAAGTGCATGGGTTTATTTCTGGGCTTTCTGTCCTGTTCCATTGATCTATATTTCTGTGTTTTGTCAGTAACATGCTGTTTTGCTTAATGTAGCTCTGTAGTGTAGCCTGAAGTCAGAGAGCCTGATTCCTCCAGCTCTGTTTTCTTTCTCAAGATTGCTTTGGCTGTTTGAGGTATGACCCATTTTGAATGGTAATTTTTTGTATATGGTGTAAGAGTCCAGTTTGTTTTTTTTTTTTTTGCCTCTAGCTATCCAGTTGTTCCATTGAATTGTCTTGGCATCTTTATTAAAATGAATTGGCCATATATATTCTTATATATACATGAACTAACTTACTGTGTTGGTTACTATAACTTAGTAATCTAAGTCCTGAAGTCAGTGTTAGTCCTTCAGCTTATTTTTCAAAACGGTTTAGACTAAGTCCTTTGTATCTCCAAACAAACTTCAGAATTAGATTGTAAATTTCTATAGAACATAAGCCTGTCCAGGTTTTCATTGGAATTGCATTAAATCTATGGAAAGTTGACATCTTACCAATATTGAATCACTGACTCAGAAATATGAGATAACCCTTCAATTATTTAGGCCTTCCTTAATTTCTCTCAACAGTGTTTGTTAATTCCAGAGTAAAGGTAATGCAAATCTTTTGTCCATTTTATCCCTAAAGCCTCCAAGTTTTATAATGCTGGACTATTGTTTTGTAAACTTATTTCTTGTTTTTTCATTGCTAGTATATAAAATAGAATTTATTTTTATATGTGCTCTTTTATCCTGAAACTTTGCTAAACTCATTCTAGCAGCATTTTATATTTGTATTCTATATGATTTTTCACATAGATGATCATGTCTGCAAATACAGTATACAAAATAAATAAGCTCCTTCCTTTCCAATCTGTTTTTTTTTTTTTTTCTGGCCTGTAACATGGTCTAGAACCTCTAGTACAGTTCTGAGTAGACTCATGAATGGACATACTTGTGTTGGTTCTGATTTAGAGAAAGCATTTAGTCTTTCAAAGATGCCCTCTATGATTGGGGAAATTCCTTTCTGTTCCTAGTGTGCTGAGAGTTTTTCTCTGGGAAGGATGTTGGATTTTTTTTCAGATGCTTTTCCTGCTTTTATTGAGACAAACATCTTTTTCCTTCTTTAGTCTATGTTTATACTTTGTGAATTATATTCATTTTGGAATGGTAAACCAACCTTGCATTTCTGGGATAAACTTCACTTGACCATAGTATATTAAGGTTTGCTCTTATTCTTTTTTCTTCTGTTTACTTTGCGTTTCATTTACTTTTACTTTTCTAGTTTTTTAAAGTGGGGCTTAGGTTTATTGAAGACCTTTCGTCCTTTCTAAGAGTTATTTTAGTGCTATAAATTTCCCTCTAAGTATTGCTTTAGCTGCATTCAAAATCTTTGATATATTTTCATTTAGTTTGAAATACTGTCCTATTTCCCTTTTAATGTTTTCTTTGATCCAAGGATTATTTATGTTAACTTTGAAATATTTGAGATTTTCCAGATCTTTGCTTTCTAATTTGATCCCATTGTGGCCAGATAACATACATTGTATAATTTAAATACTTCCAGGTTTTATGAGATTGTTTTATGGCCCATACGACGTTCTATCGTAGTAAATGTTCCATGTGCCCTTGAAAAGAATGTGTATTTGGGGGCTGTTATACGTAGAGTGTTCTATTAATGTCAATTAAGTCACATTGGGTGATAGTGTTTTTAAGTCTTCTGTATCTTTAGTTGTTTTTTGTCTTAATTTTTCTGTCAGTTATTAACAGAGGGGTGTTGATATCTTGGAGCATAATTGTGGATTTGTCAATTTCTCATTACAGTTCTTTCATTTTGCTTCAGGTATGCTGAAGCTCTCTTATTAGGTGCATATTTAGGGCTGTTATGTCATCTTGTTGAATGTCACTTTTATTCATAATGAAATTAACAATTCATGTCCTTGGAATAAATCCCACTTGATCACAATGTATGATCTTTTTATATATTGTTGAATTCAGTCTGCTAATATTTTGTTGAGGGTTTTTAATCTATATTCATCAGAGACATTGGCCTCAAAATTTTTATGTGATATCTTTTTTCTTTTTTTGGCTGACTGTGCTGTGTTGCCTGTAGGGTCTCAGTTCCCTGACCGGGGATCGAACCTGTGACCCCACATTGGAAGAGTGGAATTCTAGCCACTGAACTGCCAGGGAATTCCCTTCTTGTGTGTTGTTTGTCTGATTTTGGTATCAGGGTGATGCTGGTATTATAGAATGAATTTAGAGGACTGTTCCCTCCTTTTCAATTTAAACATAAAATTTTTAAAAATTAAGTGGATAGATATTAGCTCTTTTTTATGTTTGGTAGAATTCCCCTGTAAAACTGACCAGTCCTGGACTTTTGCTGAGAGTTTTGATAACTAATTAAATTTTACTAGTAATGATTAGTCTGTTTAGATTATCAGTTTCTTCTTGATTCATTCTTGAAAGATTGTACATTTCTAGAAATGTATGTTTCTACTAGGTTTTCCTTTTGGCATATAATTGTTTTTGTTTTCTTGCATGTAATTTTTTTTATCTGTGATACTGGTTCTAATTTCTCCTCTTTGGTTTCTTTCATTTGGGTTCTGTTTTCTTAAAGAGCCTGGGTAAAGGCTTGTCAATTTTCTTTTTAAAAAAAGCTAACTCTTGGCATATTGATTTTTTTTTTTTTGGTCTCTGTTTTGTTTTTGATCTTTATTTCTTCTTTCTGCTGACTTTGGGCTTTGTATGTTCACCAAATGAGTATGGATCTGGAAGAATGGAATATGGTGGGCAAGGGGCAGTGTTGTGATCCTAGCTCTTTTTGACATAATTTTTCAAATGTATTCCTTTGTGTGCTGTTACTCTTAATATTCTGTCTGTAGGATCATTCTCAAAGTTTCTCACTGAAAACAAAAACCATGCCATCTGTAAAAAACTCATTGTTCTTTACCTAGTTACTTAAAGGAGTCATTTCTACTCACTAATTATCTTTCAGTTTCTTTTCAGATCCTTGAAGCCACATTCTCCCCCTCACCATTCTAGTGACACTTCTCTGTCAGATTACTGGTGATCTCTTTGCAGACCTGTCCATTTGGCCTCTTGAAATAAAACACCATCAATGTGACCTTGGTCTTACCATCTCTCTGACCACTTTTTCATCGCCATCTTTGTCCCTTAGATGTTAATGTTTCCCAGTTTTAGTACTTTTTGTCCTGATGTAATCTCATTTACATACATGGTCTATTCAAGACCATACGCTGATAATCCTCATATGTAGTTTTACTATTGGTGTCTCCTCACCAGTTTAGAAAAAACAGCTTCATCTTGTTGGACTCAACTTTAACTTGGATGACTTATTTTCAGCTGAGACTAATATCCCTTCACTTAGTTTTTCGTGTTGTTTTGTAGTGTCCTCATCTTCCAAGTTCATGACCTAAATCTTCATTATTACTCGAGGCTTAGCAGAAGTTATTACTGTCCTGTGTTTCCATACTGTAGTGTATTTAACTTTATCTAATTTTATGGCACCAAAACTTTGCGCCATAAAAGGAGCTCAGTGTTGGAGCTCCTTGAGCCACCTGATGGGTTCTCAGTAAGTGCTGAGTTGAAGTGAATTCATTCCTACAGTTTATACTTGTACATGACATGTACAAGTTTTCGGGTGAAGTAACTTCTACATATTCTGGAGTGGTCCCCTTATTTAAGAGATTCTAATCTGGGAAGATCCAGGACATAGGGTAGCTTCATATAATTTAGAGCTGGATTAGACCTTCATTTACTTAAGATCACACAGCCAGTGGAAAGCTGTGTTAGTTAGAACCAGTCACCGGATGCTCAGGCCAATAATACTTTTACTTGCACTACGCTGAAGCCCAGAATAGATGCTGTAATCCTCTAAACTCATGAAAGTTAAGCTTGAGATGAAGTCATAAAAGCTAAAAACATGTAGAGATGAGTAGTCCATTCTCCACAGGTCTCTTTAGTTTCTGCATGCCTTGCAAACAGAGGCACTGATAGCTTTTCTTCCAGACTGCCCTTTCAAAGATGTCTGTATAAAGTAAACAGCTTTAGAAGACAGAAACTGTCTCTTTCTGGAGCATACAATTAGGTCTGTTTATGAATCAGCACAATAATAATAATGTTTCCCACTGATGCAAAACTTAGGCAGGTTTTCAAGTGGTCAGTTCATTAAGATTTGGGTTTCCTAAGCTCAGAGTTTCTCAGCTGTGACACAGACCTACTCCGCGTGTGACCTCCGCCTAGGTCACTCCAGGTTACCTCCATGAGGCGCGGGAGCAAAGCGAACATGAAGCTCGTGCTGCTTAGCGTGTTCTAAGTAAGTATATCCATCATCTCTGACCTAGGGTCTCACATCTTTCGCTAGCATTCATGAAACTACTTAGTAGGGCAAAATCTGACCCTTTCCAGTTCTTGATATAAAGCAGGTATTCTGAGAATTAAAATTGGATAAAATTTGCTTAATATAGCAGCTTCATGGATAATTTAGACCATGAGTCATCTGTGCAGAGACTCCAACCTGCTCTACCCGGTCCCCCCTTGCTTTAAAGTTTCTAGTCCCCCAAATGGTATCCAGGAGTCTGTTTCCACTGTGGTCTTCCTCCCCTCTAGGCTATAGAAACCTTATCTGCCAAACCCTCCCGTGGACTCTAGGACAGCACTTGCAGATTCATGGTATATTCCAGTGCTAGCAAAAAAAAACCAAAAACTGGAGAAACCGAGTCATGTTCCTGGCCCCCAAAAGGCAGCTATCATATTTGCCTGCAGCCTCTTCTCACCTTGAATTCCCCCCCGCTCCTTTGGTTGGCACAGTTCCTGTCCCTTAAGTCCCGGCTGGCAGGAAGGTAGTCTATAAGGTTCAAGCTCTCAACCCCCAACAGAATTTGTGTACTGTCTCCTTAAAGTAAATGAAAACATTTGGAAATAGCATCTCAGTTTTTTTGCCTCATGAAGAACAGGCGTTGGCCTGGTGATTTTACCATGATCACATGGATTTTCCATCACAAATGCCCCATTTTTTGACTAAATCTTCACTCTGCCTGAGATGCCTTTGGCCAAAGTGCACGTGAGGTCATGCTGAACTTTGCAATACTCAAAAAATAATTCAACTATAGGCTGCCTTGTACAGAATAGCAAAAGGAGAATTGGTTTCCTATGGCTGTCATAACAAATTGCCACGTACTTGGTGACTTAAAACAACAGAAACTTACTTTCTCATAGTTCTGAAGGCCAGAAGTCCAAAATCGGTTTCACTGGACTGAAATCAGGGTGTCAGCAGGGCCACGCTCTGCTCTAGGGCAGAATCCATTCTTGATTTTTGAGCTCTCTTTTTGAGCTCCTGGTGGCTGCCAGCATTCCTTGGCCTGGGGCCACAGGACTCTGATCTCTGTTTGTTGTCATACCATCTTCTCTTCTGAAATCTCTTTTACAGAGACATTTGTAACTGTATCTGGGGTCAACCTAGATAACCCAGGATATTTTCCCAATCACGAGATTAACTGAATAACACCCGTTAGTCCATTTTTGCCCTATAAGGTAACACAGGTTCCAGGGATCACATGAATATCTTCTGGAGGACCACTATTCATTCTGTCACTGTGTGTAAAGCCTTAAAAATAGACCAAGTTAATAACATTCAGAAAACTAAGATCATGGCATCTGATCCCATCACTTCATGGCAAATAGATGGGGAAACAGTGGAAACAGTGAGAGACTATTTTGGGGGGCTCCAAAATCACTGCAAATGGTGACTGCAGCCATGAAATTAAAAGATGCTTACTCCTTGGAAGGAAAGTTATGACCAACCTAGACAGCATATTAAAAAGCAGAGACATTACTTTGCCAACGAAGGTCCGTCTAGTCAAGGCTATGGTTTTTCCAGTAGTCATGTATGGATGTGAGGTTTGGACTATAAAGAAAGCTGAGCACCTAAGAATTGATGCTTTTGAACTGTGGTGTTGGAGAAGACTCCTGAGAGTCCCATGGACTGCAAGGAGATCCAACCAGTCCATCCTAAAGGATATCAGTCCTGGGTGTTCACTGGAAGGTCTGATGTTGAAGCTGGAACTCCAATATTTTGGCCACCTGATGTGAAGGGCTGACTCATTTGAAAAGACCCTGATGCTGGGAAAGATTGAAGGCAGGAGGAGAAGGGGATGACAGAGGATGAGATGGTTGGATGGCATCACCGACTCAATGGACATGAGTTTGGGTAGGCTCCGGGAGTTGGTTTTGGACAGGGAGGCCTGGAGTGCTGCAGCTCATGGGGTCAGAAAGAGCAGGACACGACTGAGCGACTGAACTGAACTGACCGAACTGTTCAAACAGTTATGCAGAGAATTAAAGCTATGGTTGATTAGTTATTAGCTCTCCCATTACCATATCGTTTCTTTATAAATACAAAGACCATACAATTCAATTTACCCAGGACAGTCTTGGGTAATTACTACTTTCATTATTACTAAAAAATTTTGGGGGTAATTATGCAGTCTTCCTGTTTATAAACAGCCTTAAGAAGATGACAATTAGTTGAGCTCTCCTGGGAAAAACGACTATTTACAATTTGAATTTCCATCTACCTGAATTGTGTTATAAAGCCAAAGCTGCTTAGTTCTGCACTGAGATCTCTTATTCATACCACAAATACCTAAGGATGGTAGGATTTTTCAGACTACAAGACCAAGTGTCTGAAGACTGATCAAAACTCACTGGTGGGGGGAAAAAAAAAGCCCTCACTGGTGAAACCAGTTTGAGGATAAGCTGAGCCACAGGGCTCAGGTCTGCCTGGTAACCTTCCAGGCTGTTGTGCAGTACAAGTAAGGTAAAGGTAGGAATACAGGAAGTTGGTTCTACTAGCTGTTCCTTAGAACTTTCACCAGGAGGAAGAATGGGAAACTCCATCGTTAATAACCCAAGACTTACTGTGTTTCATATACAAACATGTCCAATATGTCAAAGTTAGCTTGAGCCCACAAGAGAATGAATTTACCAAATACTATGGTAAATGAATAAACTGCCTATCCTTCTATTTAAAGAATAGATTGAAAAGCTTGAATGTAATATTTATTTGGTGAATTTACATGTGAGGTCATTTACAAAAGAAGATACAGACAGATGCAGCTTTCAGCGCAGTTTCAAATATTTTTCAGAACAGGCAATAGTCCATGAGGCTCTGGAATGATAGTATCGAATGGTACATGCTTCAGTTTCCTTTGTGTGTTTTCTACCAAACCCCAAGGGGTAGGAAGAGAAGAAAATATCAGTGTTAATGTAACTACAGCCATGCAAATAAAAACTGTTTTAAGCCAGAGGTTGTTGTTCAGAGATGTAGAACATTTCTGTATTCAGGGGTTATTACAGTAGGTGCTTAATTTAAAAGCTACGATGCAGCGCTCTCCCACTTTCCATTATCCAGGCCATCTTAAATTATGTTTGCTGCCCCCACCAATTAGTTAGAGGCCTCGCAATATTTCTCAGACTCTGACTTTGGAAAGGAGTCACTTCTAGTAGCTTCTAAAACGATGGCATTTTTGACAAAATCTTTTTGGTTTCAATAGGATAAAGCACCTTTTTAAAGAGGGGTAAAATGCTCATTTACTCCCAACAATGTAAACTCTAATTAGATAACATTTCCAGAAAAGTACAACTGACAGCTTGCTCTTTTATTCTACTAAGACCTAAGTAAACCTCTTCCCACCCTGAATATCTCAAAACCACCATAAATATCTCAAAGGAGGACATTCTTTAAGAACACCCCACCCCCCACCAGAAAAATCCAGCATATAAGAAAAGGATGATCTATCAAAGTGACATGTTGAGAAAACAAAGTGATTGCTAAGGAGGAGGGTGAGGTAAAGGTAAGATGAAAGAAGCAAAACCCTGCTGCCGGTGCCCCCAGTACAGACCTGGACATGCTTCAAGACCAAAGGCAGTTCAAAACTAAGATACATGCCACGTGTCCTCAGCATCTTTGACAATACTGGCTCACAATCCCTTAGGTACACATAGCCATAGATAAGAAGCATTAAACTTGTCACTTTAGGAAATATATGCTTCTGGACATGAGACTTTCATCCTTTTTGAACTGTTAGCCCCCGTTTCTTCACTAGAAATTTTAAGCTAATTACTCATTACATTTCATTTATATATATATATATATATATATATATATAACCAATCTTTGTCTTCTTTAAAAAGTACACTAGTAAATAGTAGTACCTTTAAACAGGAGAAAATAACCGTGGGCAATTGTAAACACATTTCATCTTACCTCATGCCTGGTCTGCTCTCCCTTGAATACTCAGTCTTCTGCACATACATCAACTAGAATATCTTGCTTCTGCATGATTTACTGTAGGAAAAAGAGCTACTGTAGACTTTAAGAATGAGGTACATTATCAGAGTTGAAGGGGGTCAAAAGATTTAAGCGTTGCCACCGTGTCTAACATTCTGCAGAATCAGAGGCATTGTGCATGCTGACGGACAGTGGTTTAAAGGGTCTCAATTTTGCTGCCACAAAAACAAAATCCCCACTTAAGCTTTGTTTCCTTCAGAGGACTCAATTGAAAGGGATTAACCAAATCTTAAAAGAATCCTATTCTACAGCACGTACTATGTTAATTAAAAAAACCAACATGCTGTAAAACTGTAGAATATTCATATATATACACATACACGCACACAAAGACAAAATCAACCAGCACATATTCACCCTCCCACCCCCTCAGAAAAAAAGTCAAATCAACAAATCAAAGTTTTTATTTGCATGGCCAATTGTCATTTGTACTCTTTGCAACTTTATTTTCATATCCCTTTAACAGGTTCTAAGCTTTTGTTGCACAGGGAATAAAAGCTGCCACACTGCAAACTTTCTTCAACAGCCACTCCCACAACACCTAAACATGAGACAGCTGTGACAAAGGACAACAGCACAATGGAAACACGAAGTCCCACCATTCAACACAGTTCACAACAGTGTCTTCAGGGTTCAGCTGGAGAGGGGTAAACTTCTAAAAAGAGGGTCATTTCCCTTCCCCCATATTTTATAATGTTGGTGGTTTTAATCCGTATTTCTTTGCAACTTCTGTCTGGGCATGGGCAGCATCACAAAGTGAGTATAGATGAGCCATCTCCATTTCTGATTTGGCCAGGTTAATAGCTTTGTTGAACATGTCAATGGCTTTCTCCATGTTTCCTCTAAAAGAAAAAAATAACAAAAATTACATGGAGCTGACTTCTAAGTTTCAACCATGATACTAATAAAATGCTTCTTTATAACAAGATGATGCCTATCATATAGAAAACAATGACTGTTAGCTACTATTACAAATACAGGGCTTCCTTGGTGGCTCAGATGATAAAGAATCTGCCTGCAATTTAGGAGACCTGGGCTTGATTGCTAGGTCAGTAGGAAATGGCAACCCACTCCAGTATGCTTGCCTAGAGAGTCGCATGGACAGAGGAGCCTGGTGGACTACGGTCCATGGGGTTGCAAAGAGTTGAACATGACTGAATACTGCCTGCCAAGTCACTTCAGTCGTGTCCGACTCTGTGCGACCCCATAGACCAGGCTCCCCCGTCCCTGGGACTCTCCAGGCAAGAACACTGGAGTGGGTTGCCATTTCCTTCTCCAGTGCATGAAAGTGAAAAGCGAAAGTGAAGTCGCTCAGTCGTGTCTGACCCTCAGCGACCCCATGGACTGCAGCCTACCGGGCTCCTCCGTCCATGGGATTTTCCAGGCAAGAGTACTGGAGTGGGGTGCCATCACCTTCTCTAGACTGAATACTGTATGTGCTTATATTATGTCACTTGTGGCCTTTGTTCACAGATAAGAACAGTGAAACTAGAAAAATTCAATGACTTATTTAAAATCCTAATCACATCTGGTTCCTAAATTCTGCCCATTTCTACTCCATCATGAGGCTCCTTTAGAAAGCAGTGATGTAAGTTCAAAGGACATTAAGGGTATTCAGGAACCTTACCTTCATAGATCTGTGCAACCCTTACCAGCATATCGTTAGCCCCCACATCTCTACTCCAGTCACACAGGTCTTGAGTTCACTCATGCTAACAATGGTCAGATTATTTATTGCTTCTCTGCCTGATTCTAGTCAAATCCTTACCTTTCTAAGGCCCAGTTCAAATACTGACTAGAATATCTTCATGAAAAATATTTTTCCCTTTCCCAGCAGGAATTGGCTGCTCCCTCTCCATTGTTCCCATAATTCTATCATCATTCTATGCACAGTCAGATGAATATATATGCTTACACCAGTCTTTGTTGGTAAGTCGCTAAGTTTCTTTACAACCCCATGGACTGTAGCATGCTAGATGCCTCTGTTCATGTCCACCGAGTCGGTGATGGTATCTAACCATCTCATCTTCTGCTGCCCGCGTTCTCCACTTGCCCTCAATCTTTACCAGCATCAAGGTCTTTTTCCAATGAGTTGGTTCTTCCCATCAGGTGGCCAAAGTACTGAAGCTTCAGCTCCAGTCCTTCCAATGAATATTCAGGGTTGTTCTTCTTTAGGACTGACTGGTTTAATCTCCTTGCAGTCCAAGGGACTCTCAGGAGTCTTCTCCAGCACCACAGTTCAAAAGCACCAGTTCTTCAGCACTCATCCTTCTTTATGGTCCAACTCTCACATCTATACGTGACTACTGGAAAAATTGTAGCTTTGACTCTATCTCCCTTTGTTGGCAAAGTGATGTCTGCTTTTTAATAAGTTGTCTAGGTTTGTCATAGTTTTCCTTCCAAGGAGCAAGTGTCTTTTAATTTCCGTCTGCAGTCACTGTCCACAGTGATTTTGGAGTCCAAGAAAATAAAAACTGTCACTGCTTCCACTTTTTTCCCCTTCTATTCACCATGAAGTGATGGGACCAGATGCCATGATCTTTTTTGAATGTTGAGTTTCAAGCCAGCTTTTTCATCTCCTTTCCCCTTCATCAAGAGGTTCTTTAGTTCCTCTCCACTTTCTGCCATTAGAGTGGTATCATCTACATATCTGGGGTTATTGATATTTCTCCTGGGAATCTTGATTCCATCTTGTGATTCATCCAGCCTAGCATTTTTCATGATGTACTCTGCATATAATAAGCAGGGTGACAATATATAGCCTTGTACTCCTTTCCCAATTTTGAATTAGTCAGTTGTTCCATGTCCGGTTCTAACTGTTACTTCTTGACCTGCATACAGGATTCTCAGGAGACAGGTAGGGTGCTCTAGAATTCCCATCTCCTTAAGAATTTTCCACGGTTTGTTGTGATCCACACAGTCAAAGGCATTAGCATAGTCAATGAAGCAGAAGTAGATCCTTAATGGACACCTTTCAATTCCCAGAACCAAGTACAATGCTTGGTAACTATTATCTATTTTTTGAATAAATGGATGCATACGTTTTGCCAAAAAACACAAAATTTACCTCTTACAGTCTGTGACTAGGCTTTATATACTTACTAAGAAGCAAGAGCTGTTTTAAAGTAGTTAGTATTGGATATGTATACATGCATACATGCCTGTAATCTTACAATAAATATTAAGTCTCCACTATAAATATAATGGGCTTTCCTGGTGGCTCAGATGGTAAAGAATCTGCCTGCCATGCAGGAGAGCTGCGTTTGATCCCAGGGCTAGGAAGATCTCCTGGAGAAGGGAACAGCTACCCACTCCAGTATTCTTGCCTGAAGAATTTCAAGAACAGAGGAGGCTGGAGTGCTATAGTCCGTGCGGTCACAAAGAGGTGGACATAACTGAGCAACCAACACACACACATATATACAACAGTTAAATTCTAAGAAGTAAAATGTGCCTCTGGGTGACTGTAGTTAATCTCCTACTACATGTATTGATATGGTGCATAATAGACAATTAAAAAAATAACTAACAGTTCATGTTCAGATATTTGGTAGACAGAAGACTTGCTAAATCTTACATTAACCAGCAATTTCATTCATTAACATTTATCTGTTTGTAAAGCAGGATTTAGAATGGATTTCTTAAAGTACATTTCAAACACAATTCATCAAACTCCATACATCAGGGGCCCTTAACCCAGGGTCTATGAACAACTTGAGTGCAGAGAGTTTCCATATATGCATTATTCTAGGAAAAGTCCACATCTTTGCTCAAAAGATTAAGAACTACTACCCAATCATATTCTAGCATAAGAATATTTTATTCACATTACCTAGAAATTAAGAAATAATTTAATATTTATATGAAACTGTCAGAATGGTTCAAAAGAATCACAAAATTTTCATCAGCCTATATATATATACACACACACACACACACACACACACACACATTCTGCTTCCTCTGGAGCTGAGAGAGAAGAGGACTCCAGGAGTGACTGAATGTTATTAAGACAACTCCTACTAGTTCCTGACAAGTGATGGTGGGAAGATCATCAGCTACTTTCGGCATCAGTGAAATATGGGTTCATCTCCTCTTTCTACTACTGGCTCACAATGTCACCTTATTAATTTAACCAGTCTAGGAATAAAAAGATGGGCACAATAAAGAGCAGAAGAGGTATGGACCTAACAGAAGCAAAAGATATTAAGAAGAGGTGGCAAGAATACACAGGAAAACTATACAAAAAAGACCTTCATGACCCAGATAATCAGGATGGTGTGATCACTCACCTAGAACCAAACATACTGGAATGTGAAGTCAAGTGGGCCTTAAGAAGCATCACTACAAACAAAGCTAGGGGAGGTGATGGAATTCCAGTTGAGCTCTTTCAAATCCTAAAAGATGATGCTGTGAAAGTGCTGCACTCAATATGCCAGCAAATTAGGAAAACTCAGCAGTGGCCACAGGACTGGAAAAGGTCAGTTTTCATTCCAATCCCAAAGAAAGGCAATGCCAAAGAATGCTCAAACTGCGGCACAATTGCACTCATCTCACACGTGAATAAAGTAATGCTCTAAATTCTCCAAGCCACGCTTCAACAGTATGTGAACTGTGAACTTCCAGATGTTCAAGCTGGATTTAGAAAAGTCAGAGGAACCAGAGATCAAAGATTTTTGGATCACTGAGAAAGCAAGAGCATTCCAGAAAAACATCTACTTCTGCTTTATTGACTATGCCAAAGCCTTTGACTGTGTGGATCACAATAAACTGTGGAAAATTCTGAAACAGATGGGAATACGGGACCACCTGACCTGCCTCTTGAGAAATCTGTATGCAGATCAGGAAGCAACAGAACTGGACATGGAACAACAGACTGCTTCCGAACAGGGAAAGGAGCACGTCAAGGTTGTATATTGTCACCCTATCTGTTTAACTTATATGCAGAGTACATCATGAGAAACGCTGGGCTGGATGAAACACAAGCTGGAATCAAGATTGCCAGGAGAAATATCAATAACCTCAGGTATGCAGATGACATCACCCTTACGGCAGAAAGCAAAGAACTAAAGAGCCTCTTGATGAAAGTGAAAAATGAGAGTGAAAGTTGGCTTAAAACTCAACATTCAGAGAACTAAGATCATGGCATATGGTCCCATCAATTCATGGCAGATAGATGGGGAAATAGTGGAAACAGTGGCAGACTTTATTTCTGGGGGCTCCAAAATCACTGCAGATGGTGACTGCAGCCATGAAATTAAAAGAGGCTTGCTCCTTGGAAGAAAACTTATGACCAACCTAGATAGCATATTAAAAAACAGAGACATTACTTTGCCACCAAAGGTCCATCTAGTCAAAGATGTGGTTTTCCCAATAGTTATGTACGGATGCGAGAGTTGGTCTATAAAACTGAGTGCCGAAGAATTGATGCTTTTGAACTGTGGTGTTGGAGAAGACTCTTGAGAGTCCCTTCGACTGCAAGGAGATCCAACCAATCCATCTTAAAGGAAATCAGTCCTGAATATTCACTGGAAGGACTGATGCTGAAGCTGAAACTCCAATACTTGGCCACCTGATGTGAAGAACTGACTGATTTGAAAAGACCCTGATGCTGGGAAACATTGAAGGTGGGAGAAGCGGATGACAGAGGATGAGATAGCTGGATGGCTTCACTGACTCAATGGACATGAGTTTGAGTAAATTCTGGGAGTTGGTGATAGACAGGGAGATCTGGCTTGCTGCAGTCCATGGGGTCACAAAGAGCTGGACACGACTGAGTGACTGAACTGACTGACTGAGGAATCAGTTTCTATACTCTTCAATTAAATTGAGGACCATATAATCTCAACCTTTATAAAGACAGATAAAAATCAACTGAAATATTTGGAAAGCACCTAAAGTTCAGTACCTGGCCTAGAGTAGATACTCAAATGGATGACAATGCCAGTGTCAAGATGGCATACGACATTAAAGTCTATGGCATACGCAGTTGTCATCTGTTAATGGTGAATCTCAAGTGCAACTCTGGATAAACATTTACAGAAATCAAGAAGTTATGAAAAAGTCAGAACTGCAAAAATCTTACCCAACTCCCTGATTTGAAAGAAAACTTGAGGGCTCAGAGGTGATGGTCCAAGTTCCCCAGCCACTTGGCTGTAGCAAGATCTATGTCTTTGGGCAATGTGGCTGCCAAGCCTTGTGCTACAGTGCACTGCCTACGTACAAGGCAGACATTCCCCTCCAACAGAAGTGACACAGGTGACAGGAGACACAACCATACAGCAACTCTTTAAGATCAAGCTTCCCTTTTAATGCATATGCTTGACTTAAACAACTTTTATGTTTTGATTTTTAAATTGAAAAAATATGAACCCAAGCAAATCAAAGTTGTATAGTTTCAAGGGAATCTTGCCTCCAAAGGCATGTTTAAGACTTAGAAATGCAATGAATAATGACAATAACCTATCTATAATGAAAAAAACAAAAAGATAAATATCTATGGAGCTTCCCTAACTTTCCCAAGGACAGACTATAGAAGTTACCTTTGTACTTCAATAGTTCCCATGGTTTCATATGCAAAATCACATTTATTGTCAATTTCAATAGCCTTGCTGATAAGCTCCAAACCTTTATCCAGATCTTGCTTCCACTGAAGTTGAAGTAAACTGCAAATGCAAAACAGCAGTCAGATGTGACCATGGCCCAGTATCAATTCTGCTCTCAGTGAATTTATAATTTAATTAATAAGGAAAAACAAAATCTAAAACAGTATAATCAACATCAAATCGGTTTTTTCTCCCTCAACTTATAGTGGTTTTGTAGTCTAAATTCCTTATTATGAAGTCTAAATTCCTTATTATAATGGTCTAAGCTCTATTATTAACTTCCTTTGCACAGCTTAATGTTTTAATTTGTATAATTTAAGTGAAGTTTTAAAAATGATAATTTAAGTATACTAGAACAGGAAAAACCTAATTATGTGTCTCCTTTTTGATACAAGTAACATTTGACAGGATGTTCAGAACTGAAATCCTTAAGCTAGAGTGCAAGTAGCACATTTACTAATTATTGTATAATAATAAACATTATTAAAAAATAAAAGTTAAAAAAAAGTAACAGTGAAGCATTCATAGCAATGAAGAAATTTTTCAATTAGCTCACTGACTCTATCACAGTCCCCTTTCTCAGTGAGCAAAACAATTCCATTTTATTACTGTGCAAGCAATTTAGCTTTTTTACTGAAACAAACAGACCCCAAAAATACATACCCTTTATGAACATATGTTGTGGCATTATCTGGTTCCAAATTAATACATTTATCATACATTTCATCAGCTTTGCCAAACTGCTGTTGATCTGTTAATGCCTATGTGAAGAGATACTTCAGTTAAATTTAGGTAACTGTATCCCTAAGGAGTTATAACTATATGTTGCTTATTAATCATTAAAATTTACTTCATTTAACCATTCATAACCAAATTACTGTTTTGAGGTGACTGTTGTTTATTTGCTCAGTCGTGTCTGGCTCTTTTGCAACTCCATGAACTGTAGCCCGCCAGGCTCTTCTGTCCATGGAATTTTCCAGGCGAGAATACTGGAGTGGGTAGCCATTCCCTTCTCCAGGGGATCTTCCTGACCCAGGGAGTCTCCTATGTCTCCTGCATTGGCAGGTGGATTCTTTACCACTGATGCCACCTGGGAAGCCCTGTTTAGGGTATTAAACTTAATTTAAAATGTTAACCCTAAAAACAATACTTATTTGGAAGGATAAATTCAGATAGGTATGTTAATGGTTATCAGAGTCAATCCTTAAAAATAATTGGTGAAAGAAAAAAAGGCTACAATCAACTTTTAAGGCAAATCCCATGGCACAAATGGAAGGCTTGGTTATGTGGAGACGAGACCATGCTCAAACTGTAACTCTGAGAGTTAGCCAGCATCTAAGCTCAAGCTTCAGAGCTCAAAGCAAAAAGTCATACTATGTAACTAAAATATAATTCCCTCTAAATATATATAAATTAAAAGTTGCAAACATCAGAAGAGGGACCAAAAGACAGAAATTTAGTGCAAACAGACATAATAGTGCTAGTGCTGGTAAGACAATGCTCAAGGAAGCCAAAACCTATTTTGAAGTTAACACAATGACGGATAAATATACAATTATGAAACCTCTGCTAAAGAGTTTAATGTTGGTTTCTTTAAAAGCTACTTTACTCTTTTAGCTGCTTATAGAAATCTGAACCAAAAACGCCCTTCTGAATTTCATTTCAGTGATGAGGATGGTTACCTTCTGGTTTGTTTCGAATTAAATCCTAAACACAAGTGTACTATTCAGTACATATGTCATAAAATTATGTGTGTTCATCTCACTTTAATTTCTGTACATGCTATAAAATTTTATATATTATAGTACTCAGATGACCATTATATCTACTACTGTGGGCAAGAATCCCTTAGAAGAAATGGAGTAGCCATCACAGTCAACAAGAGACTGAAATGCAGTACTTGGATGCAATCTCAAAAGCGACAGAATGATCTCTGTTTGTTTCCAAGGCAAACCATTCAATATCACGCTAATCCAAGTCTATGCCCCAAACAGTAATGTTGAAGAAGCTGAAGTTGAACATTTCTATGAATACCTAAAAGATATTTTAGAACTAACACCCCAAAAAGATGCCCTTTTCATTATAGGGAACTGCAATGCAAAAGTAGGAAGTCAAGAAGCACCTGGAGTAACAGGCAAACTTGGCCTTGGAGTACAGAACGAAGCAGGGCAAAGGCTAATAGAGTTCTGCCAAGAGAACGCACTGGTCATAGTAAACACCCTCTTCCAAAAACACAAGCGAAGACTCTACACATGGACAACACCAGATGGCCAACACTGAATCAGACTGATTATATTCTTTGCAGCCAAAGATGGAGAAGCTCTATACAACCAGCAAAAACAAAACTGGGAGCTGACTGTGCCTCAGATCATGAACTCCTTATTGCCAAATTCAGACTGAAATTGAGAAAGTAGGGAAAACCACTAGACCATTATGACCTAAATCAAATCCCTTACGATTATACAGTGGAAGGGAGAAATAGTTTTAAGGGACTAGAGCTGACAGACAGCGTGCCTGATGAACTATGGATGGAGGTTCGTGACACTGTACAGGAGACAGGGATCAAGACCATCCCCAATAAAAAGAAATGGAAAAAAGCAAAATGGTTGTCTGAGGAGGTCTTACAAATAGCTGTGAAAAAAAGAGAAGCGAAAAGCAAAGGAGAAAAGGAAAGATATAAGCATCTGAATGCAGAGTTCCAAAGAATAACAAGAAGAGATAAGAAAGCCTTCCTCAGTGATCAGTGCAAAGAAATAGAGGAAATCAACAGAATGGGAAAGACTAGAGATCTCTTCAAGAAAATAGAGATACCAAGGGAACATTTCATGCAAAGATATCTTGGGCTCAATAAAGGACAGAAATGGTATGGATCTAACAGAAGCAGAAGATATTAAGAAGAGGTGGCAAGAATACACAGAACAGTACAAAAAAGATCTTCGCGACCCAGATAATCATGATGGTGTGATCACTCACCTAGAGCCAGACATCCTGGAATGTGAAGTCAAGTGGGCCTTAGGAAGCATCACTAGGAACAAAGTAAGTGGAGGTGATAGAATTCCAGTTGAGCTATTTCAAATCCTGAAAGATGATGCTGTGAAAGTGCTGCACTCAATATGCCAACAAATTTGGAAAACTCAGCAGCGGCCACAGGACTGGAAAAGGTGAGTTTTCATTCCAATCCCAAAGAAAGGCAATGCCAAAGAATGTTCAAACTACGGCACAACTGTGCTCATCTCACACGCGAGTAAAGTAATGCTCAAAATTCTCCAAGCCACGTTTCAACAGTATGTGAACTGTGAACTTCCAGATGTTCAAGCTGGATTTAGAAAAGGCAGAGGAACCAGAGATAAAACTGCCAACATCTGCTGGATCACTGAAAAAGCAAGAGAGTTCCAGAAAAACATCTATTTCTGCTTTATTGACTATGCCAAAGCCTTTGACTGTGTGGATCACAACAAATTGTGTAAAATTCTTCCAGAGATGGTAATACCAGACCACTTGACCTGCCTCTTGAGAAATCTGTATGCAGGTCAGGAAGCAACAATTAGAACTGGACATGGAACAACAGACTGGTTCCAAATAGGAAAAGGAGTACGTCAAGGCTGTATATTGTCACCCTACTTATTTAACTTCTATGCAGAGTACATCACGAGAAATGCTGGGCTAGATGAAGTACAAACGGGAATCAAGATTGCCAGGAGAAATATCAATAAATTCAGATATGCAGATGACACTACCCTATGGCAGAAAGTGAAGAAGAACTAAAGAGTGTCTTGATGAATGTGAAGGAGGAGAGTGAAAAAGTTGGCTTAAAACTCAACATCCAGAAAACTAAGATCATGGCATTTGGTTCCATCACTTCATGGCAGATAGATGGGGGAAAAGTGTAAACAGTGGCTGACTTTGTTTTCTTGGGCTCCAAAATCACTGCAGATGGTGGCTGCAGCCATGAAATTAAAAGACACTTACTCCTTGGAAGGGAAGTTATGACCAAACTAGACAGCATATTAAAAAACAGAGATATTACTTTGCCAACAGAGGTCCATCTAGTCAAGATTATGGCTTTTCCAGTAGTCATGTATGGATGTGAGAGTTGGACTATAAAGAAAGCTGAGTGCCAAAGAATTGATGCTTTTGAACTGTGGTGTTGGAGAAGACTCTTGAGAGTCCCTTGGATTGCAAGGAGGTCAAGCAGTCCATCTTAAAGGAGATCAGTCCTGAGTGTTCATTGGAAGGACTGCTGTTGAAGCTGAAACTCCAATACTTTGGCCACCTGATGCGAAGAGCTGACTCATTTTAAAAGACCCTGATGCTGGGAAAAGATTGAAGGCAGGAGGAGAAGGGGATGACAGAGGATGAGATGGTTGGATGGCATCACTGACTCAATGGACATGAGTCTGAGTAAACTCCGGGAGTTGGTGATGGACAGGGAGGCCTGGCGTGCTGCGGTCCACGGGGTCACAGAGTTGGACATGACTGAGCGACTGAACTGAAAACTGACAGTACATGCTTTCACAATTAATAAGTCAGCATGCAGTTAGCAACCAATGTATCATTTGTTTAATTGTCATTCTGTCTAGGAATTAAAGACTGAATAGATAAAATTTCAAACTGAGGTTAAAGAATTCCTGGGTTGTACTTCATATCCCAGAATTTCAACCCTATGCAGGGGTGTGTAGGACTTTTACAGAATTGATCCAACACAATTCAATCTTCTCACAGTCCCTCTCAATAATCCTTGAAAAAGAAAGTTTTACTCCTGTGGAAATTTTCTTATAACTTGACTAATGATAGCATGAAGGAAATCAGAAACAAATCAATAAACCTTAAGGATATTTGGAGGTAGGAGTCTACCATGGATGGTCATATTTAAGTGCTTCCTGTTTCTGTGATGTTTGGGGGGTTAAGGTAGGAGGGACAAATTTCTTTAGGCTAAAAAGAAAAGACAAAATATATAGAATTTTGAGATGGCTGGGATTTGAGATACCACAAGCAGCTTTTAACTTAAGATTAAGCCACAGCCATTCAGATATTATTTAGTTTGAGGGAAAACTCTTTAACTGTGGGAATAAGAAGCTAATCATTTTCATCTAAATGGATGATTTAAAGTTAATAAACTTTTAAAGAGTTCAAACTATGATTAAAAGTGAAAATAATGCAAATTTAAATCCAATTTTCCATAGTTTCAATCCTAAATCAAGGAAAGCATCAAGAATTTTGGACAAATCATGGTTTAAAATAAGCTGTTATAGACTAACCATTTAAAAGAACAGTAATCAAATAGAAAGAAAACTTTTTCCAAGGACATTTTCCCCACCAACTGCATGCAGTAAATTTTCCTAAAGTAATTAAATTTTTATAAATCCAATCGAAATGAAAACGTGAGGGAAATGCTCTATTAAAGTTTCCCCAGATTACAAGTTTAGGGCCACAGTTTTCAAATTATGTAACACAGAAAAGAAGCCCCATTGAGGTGATTCAGGACCATCCTGAACATCCTGAGAACCCGGAACAAAGTCGTTTGCTTCCACAGAAGCTACAACAAGATCACTGTTTCCTGATTTCCACTCTAGGATTCAGGATATAAATGCAGTTCTTTACAGAACTGGCAACTGAAAAAATACGAAAAAATGACATTTACCTGGGCATATAATGCATAGCCTTCAGCACACCTTGGAAATTTCTTTATGACTTCTTCAAAACCTTTCATAGCTGCTTGGATTTGTGAAGAATTGTTTCCTGTATATGCCTGGCGATACTGTGTAAAAAATCAACAGAAGCCTGTCAAATCAAGAACTCAAAAACTCAGGAAATGTTAACATCTTATAATGGTCACACAAAATTACATAAATATTTCCAGAAAAGCAGGTAATTTGCTAACGTAATTTGCTGCATCTAAAAGGGTTCCACAGGAATATCTACAGAGCAGGGACTCAAAGGCTTTGTACAATCAGGGCTTCATTGCCACTACACAATTTCCAGATGTTCAATATCCTAGCAGACAGACTAACTTGAAGTTAACTTTGCATATAAATAGGGGAATATTAAACTCAAAGAAATTTATTATCATTTTACTAAAAGCATTATAGTATCCTTCATCTGATAACATTTTCACTTGTTTGTAAACTGACTTTTTTCTTTAAAAGGAAAATTCTTTTAGGTCTCAGGGTATGGGGCTAATTGGAAATATCTCATCTCATTAGAAATCGTCTTATTTTACCTGATTTTCAACTTTGTGTTTCTGAATAGCTCTACAAAGGTGAAATGAGAGGTACATTATATGGTGTCATGATTGCCAAGTATTTCCTTGAAATGCTTTTGTTCTTTGTACTGGCTTATGGTAAAGAGCAGGGAGAAGAAGAGCGCTGTTTAGGGGGCACATAAAATCAGGGACAAACGTCTATCAGGATGAACCAAATAAAGCACCCAGAGAAATACTGAAGCAGTACCTCAAGTAACATACACACTTCTATTTCTTTAAGCTGACATGTTTTTCTCCCTGTTTGTCACAGATTGAAGGAAAAAACGGAAGATTTTGTAGACAATGAGATACTCGTTTTTGTTAACAATGGGAAATACTGATGTTTAGGAAAATACAAAAGAAAGTAGAACCTACCAAAGCAAAACATTTCTGAGCTTGCGCCAGAGCAGACTCCGGTCTTAATCTAATACATTCATCAAAATCTGCTACTGCTTCTTCAACTTGATCAAGCAGTATTTTCAGCTAAGGAAAAAAAGTACACAAATAAGCACAGTTCAAAACAGAAACTACACCAGTTAAGCATGTACTATGCCTTTTTGCATAATCAGCATAAAGCTAAGCATGGAATTATTAATATAGAATTACTTTCTAGAAACAGTGAATCAGAAAATCTTATAATTTTAAAGGAAAGGTGCTAAAACTTAGAACTAGTGTTCAATTTTTTAAAAAAGCACTATAAACCTACCAGTTTTTAATCACTCTTAAGTGATTTTTCTTCTAGAATATGAAATGTCTCTGTACTTTTAAACTTCAAAGTAGGGATAGATCAGACATTAAATAACTACATTTCATATTAATCTTAAGATACACCCAGTAAGGATCAAAATATCAAGAAGTTTTTAAGGTTATCTCGATACTTCTTAAGATGCTCCAGGCAGAAATATTATGTTAAAATTTTCCATTAGAAATGACTTGAACTTTTCTGTTATTATATGGATTAGTCCATACTTTCCACTCTAATGCACTCCAAGAAGCCACATCACACAAACAGATTTTTTTTTTAATTTTATTTAATTTTTAAACTTTACATAATTGTATTAGTTTTGCCAAATATCAAAATGAATCCACCACAGGTATACATGTATACAAACAGATTTTAAAGCCATGTTTCTCCAGATGAGGCTGAAATTGGGAACTGTTTTCTTCACTGCGAATTTTTACTAAAAACCAAATATGCATAGAGTTATAAAGCTCTATTCAGAAGAGATTTTTTTGTGATACTGTCTAGATAGCTCAGGTTAATAATTCTTTACAAGATGCCTACAAAAATCATTCTGTTGATTCTAAGCATTAACTCAAAATGCTCACTGCAAGTTTTTTTTAATTTGTCACTAATTTTTTAATGCTTTACTCATTGAAAACCTATGAAGCAGAAATGCCTAAAAACCAAACTTGAACTGGCAACCCAACATTTGCAGCCTTCCTCTTCTCTCTCTTTTTTTAACAAGTAAGTATCAGGACAAATGTTCAAGATGGAACTAAACAAATGATACTATGTATCAAACTAAACCCAAACTAAACCACCCTGATACTTTGTTCATAGCTATCATCAGTGATATAAGAAAACTTTAAGACATTCTCAAAAATGCTATCAAATCCCTCAATTCAAGGATCAAAACGCCTTAAGAAAATTAATTTACCTGTCCTCGGTGGTGATAAACATCTGCATTCTGAGGATCGATGTCGGCAGCCATGTTAAAATCCTGAGTAGACAACAAAGGCTGCTGCTGTTGCATGTACATGCTGCCTCTTTTGATGAGTGCGTTTGCTCGAAGCTATATACCCAAAATGAGGAAAGATTCATCATTACTTTTTATTCTAATTTAGTTTTTAAAAAAATAACAGCTTTATTGAGATGTAGTTCACATACTGTAAGTCATTTTTAGTATATGACTAAAAATGTTGTGCAACCAGTCACCACTAGAAATGTTTTCACTGATCCCAAAAGAAACCTCATACACATTAGCAGGGACTCTATTTCACCTCTAATTCTCAGTCCCTGGAAACCACCATTCTGCCTTCTATTTCTACGGATTTGTATATTCCAGACATTTCACATAAATGGAATTGTAAACTATGTGGCCTTTCTGTCTGTCTTCTTTCACAAACAGCAGGTCTTCAAGGTTCATCTAAGTTCTAACATGTACATCATTCTATTTTAGGGGCTGAATAATATTCCATTGCATAGATAAATCAGTCTGTTTATCTCTTCACCAGCTGGTGGACATTTGAGCTGCTTCCACTTTTTGGCTCTTATGAATAATGCTACTAAGAACATTCATGTACAAGTTTTTGTCTTGACATAAATCCTCATAGGTATATACCTAAGAGAGTAACTGCTGGGTCACATGGTAACTCTAGAAACCACCGCCTACTAATTCCCAAAGGGATTTTACCATTTTACATTTCTACTATCAATGTGTGAGAGTTCCAATTTTTTCCACATCTATATCAATACTTTTAATTGTCCAAATTTCTGATTATGGCCATTCTAGCGAGTATAAAGTTATACCTGATTGTGGTTTTGATTCACATTTCCCTAAGGTCTAATGATGCTGAGTATATGTTCTTGTTCTTATTGGTCATTTGTGCATATTCTTTGGAAAAATGTCTACTCAGATCCTTTCCTATTTTTAAATTAGGCTATCTTTTTATTGCGCTATAAAGACGATTTAATATTGTCTGCATATCATTATCAGATATATGACTTGGGAATATTTTCTCCCATTCTGTGGAATAAGTCCCCCCCACCACTTTGTCATTTGTGCTGCTGGTGTCACACCTAAGGAACCACTGCTTAATTTAAAGTACTGAAGATTTCCTCCTTATGTTTTTTCCTAAGAGTTTTATAGTTTTAGCTCTTACATTCAGGTCTCTGATCCATTTTGAGCTCATTTTTGTACGTGGCATGATATGTACATTATTACCTGCCATTAGAACAAAGTCATGATCAGGAAATAAGAAATAAGATTCTTCTCCAAAGTTTTTTTCAAGGCAAAAGTACACAAATGTCCTCAATGAAACAAGTAAGAATGCCCCCATGATAATAACAAAAACAGAACATATCTGATTATCAGGAAATAAAGATAATTAGTACAAGGCTATCTTCAACTTGAAAATCTCATTTTGAAAAGGACTTTTAACAAATATTTATTTTAAATTACTTTTGTTTACAAGAAGTTAAGATAAAATTTGCCGGCAAATACTTAAGCCTTGAACACAACTTTCATTTTCCACAAAATACATGAATGATTCTTTTGGAGGTGAAGGAAGCCAGAGTTTACTTAATTCAGTGAGGAAAAAGAGATGTTAATTAACCAACAGTACTTTGGCGGCTGACATTTGTTCTTATTATGCTGAAATAGAGGGCTCATATAATTTAACAGATCCCTGCTGCTGCTGCTAAGTTGCTTCAGTCGTGTCCGACTCTGTGTGACCCCATAGACGGCAGCCCACGAGGCTAACCTGTCCCTGGGATTCTCCAGGCAAGAACACTGGAGTGGGTTGCCACTTCCTTCTCCAATGCATGAAAGTGAAAAGTGAAAGTGAAGTCGCTCAGTCGTGCCCGACTCTTAGCGACCCCATGGACTGCAGCCACCAGGCTCCTCCATCCATGGGATTTTCCAGGCAAGAGTACTGGAGTGGGGTGCCATAACAGATCCCTACCAAATCTCAATTATGAAAATAACTGCATATACACAAGAACACTTAGAAAATGAAAAGCTGTTCCAACCACACAACCGCAAAAACTTTTGATATGTTTCTACATTACAATATATTTTTAAATCTTGTTTTTTTCCTCATGTAAATAAACTCTTTCAGAAGACATTAAACATGCTTACTTTTTATTAAATGCATTGTATCTTCTTATACTACATATTGCATGTTATTTATAGTATTATAACATATTGCAAGTTATTTATATTATCTATAGCACTGCTACATCACCCTTACTTCTACCCAAATATAGTCCAATACAGTAGGCAGAAGATATACAGGGAAGCTGAAGCCAAAAGATGCTGTAGAAAAAACAATCCTTTCTTAGTTAAAGTTAACTATCACTGATATGTCTGTTTTAGTTTCACCGCACCAATTCAATCATTATTAGGTGTAGTTCCCTCGAAAACAAAAAATAAGTCTTTTGGAGAATGGCAACTGAAATGCCAAAAATTTGGCAAAACATACCTAAAAGCCTCATTTTTATTATTAATTTTTTTCACATGCACACACACAGAGTTTTAAAAGTACCTTCACATTAGCTTCTTGCAAGCTGATGACCTTATCTAAATCTGGTTTGGCTGCGTTGGCATTGCCAATAAGCAGGTAGAAAGTAGCTCGTAGTAGCAATGCTTCTGCCATGTATTTTCCTTGAGCATCTATTTCTTTTGAGCATTCACTTATGATTTTATCATAGTTTTCTTCTTCCATATACTGTTTGGCCTTTAAATATCCAGAACTGAAAATAAAATGAACAGAGGAAATTATAAACTTTATCTTTTATTACTAATAAAATGAGCATAACAAATTAACCAGCCAGTGCAGGACTGGAGGTGGTGGTGGAGGTGTGTGTGGGGGTAGCACCTTAGGACTTTCGATGTAGACTGGGATCTTCCTGTTGCCTTGGAGAGAGGGTTTTAAAAAGGAAAACAGCAGAGAAAATGGCAGAAACCTAGGGTTATTGTCCAGGCTTCAACATTTAGACACATGAAAAAGTAAGCGAATGACAGATTGAAACGCAGCATAGGAAAGGATCCTGTCTTATTCACCTTATCTGTGGCACACTGGTGGCACTCAACAGTTACTTTATGACCAACAGAAAGAACAGAGAAAGAGAAAATAATCAGGTGAGTTGGGGGTCCCAGAACGCAAGAGAAGAGGTGTGACCTGAGCTGTACTTTGTAAACATCACTCCAGCTGTGTTGTGAAAAGTGAACACTAAGGGAGCAAGAACTTAAGCAAAGGGAATAGCTAAAAGGCTCTCATCTAGAAGTTGTGCTATTTCACCTAGAAGAACAGACCTAGAATGAACAGGTGGGAATATCAAAGAAGCAGACTGTAGCCCACTAGGTTCCTCTGTCCATGGAATTCACAGGCAAGAACACTGGAGTGGGTTGCCATTTCCTACTCCAGGGGATCTTCCCAACCCAGCGATCGAACCCATGTCTCCTACATTGTGGGGAGTTTCTTTACCATCTGAGCTACAAGGGAAGCCCATCACTTTCAGAATGAATAGGTGGGAATACAAAAGCAGAAGACTCTTCCATCAAATAGGACTTAAAGAAAACACCCTTCTCTTACTTTTTAAAAAGCAATGACCACAATATCATCACTTGTCTAGGATGATTTTATTCACAACACTTGTAGAAGGGATTTTTTGAACTGAAAAGGAAAATTACACTAGATGTTATTTAAGGGGGTCTTACAAATATAAGGCATATTACATAAGAAACAATATAAGGCACATTATGTAAGAAAATCATGTTTTCTTATTTCATTTGCTACCTACTCTGAATAGAGAGAATTGGCAAGTGACTTAAAAGTTATGTCAGTCAAAACTTAGAAACTCTGTGCTAACCTTTCCCATAATTAAAATTCTAATACTCCTGAACTAAGACAAAATAATTAGATTGGAAGTAATAATGGTTCCTATTTACTGAGAACCTAAGTTCTAGATGCTTACAAACATGACCCGTAAACCTCACAATAAGCCTCAAAGGTAATTATTACCTCTCCATCCAAAAACTGATAAAGCTAAGGCTCAG
Source organism: Bos javanicus (assembly GCF_032452875.1). NCBI lineage: Eukaryota > Metazoa > Chordata > Mammalia > Artiodactyla > Bovidae > Bos > Bos javanicus. The sequence goes on from NC_083868.1 coordinate 44,981,445, forward strand.
AGTAAAGTAGAATTTAAAAACTTAGGACCAACTCCAGTTAGTGTTCTGGTGAGAGACAGTTACGTCCAACCATCTCTCAATGTAGCTTTTAGAATAATGGTATTAAAACTTCATTGTAATTTTTCTGGAATTAGGACTACCTCCTAATCAGAAGAGGCAATTATTGGCATCACCCTCAACATTTACTTCCCATCTATAATTTTCTTAAAGAGATTGTTCATCAACTAACAAAAATCAGAACATCTTGGCAAAATTATGCATAGTATCCTCCCTTAAAAAAGGTGGCCAATAACGGTAGAAAAATTGAGAGATAGAAACCAAAAGCAATCTTTTCCCTTAAACATCTCAATACACTATAGAGGCAAAATTATGCTTTGCTATGGGAACAGCATTCCCTTTTCTTCCAAACTCATTACAAAATGTCATGTTGGTAATAATATTGTGTGTTCTCTTGGAGAGGTGAGCTAGCCTCAACAGCAAAACAAAAGTACTGCTAAATATAAATGGATAAGCAGGCTTGATAGCTTATGTATTACATCCCTTGACTGCCAGTTGTAAACACAGCACCTTGTACTTTGACTTCAGCTCTCTAGAAGAGTAAACACAAACACAAAGAATGGCATTTTCCTAGGCATGCAGGGAAAACCTTGAAGATAGTCACTCTTTTGGGCACTTCTAAAAATTAAATTAGAAACTTCCTTGCACTAAAACATCTGGATATTGACCTACACAATCATTTTTTAAGTTAGTCCCCCTACCCAAATATAATTAACCACTTGACTCTCTGGGAACTCTCTTTAGAATATTATGTAGACCTTAAAAGCTGGGCAGACTCCTGGCAGTAAAACCTTGAGTTACCAAAGATGTAACATTCAGGATATAATAGACATGTGTGAGAAAAGAAGTATTTTTATTATTATAATATTATATACTATAATTTTATTATATTCATAAAGAAAGTGAAAGAAAGTGAAGTCACTCAGTCGTGTCCGACTCTTTGCAACCCCATGGACTGTAGCCTACCAGGTTCCTCCATCCATGGGATTTTCCAGGCAAGAGTACTGGAGTGGGTTGCCATCGCCTTCTCCAGATCTTCCTGACCCAGGGATTGAACCTGGGTCTCCCGCATTGTAGGCAGACGCTTCACCGTCTGAGCCACCAGGGAAGCTCTATTATATTCATATCTGTCTATAAATAAGTTTTTAAAGAGATGACTCAGAGTCCCATTTTGGCTCTATGGCAGCAATGAAAGTGAAAGTGACAGTCGCTCAGTCGTGTCCGACTCTTTGGGACCCCATGGACTATTCAGTCCACGGAATTCTCTAGGCCAGAATACTGGAGTGGGTAGCCTTTCCCTTCTCTAGGGGATCTTCCCAACCCAGGGATCAAATCTAGGTCTCCCACATTGCAGGCGGATTCTTTACCAGTTGAGCCACAAGGGAAGCCCAAGAATACTGGAGTGGGTAGCCGATCCCTTCTCCAGTGGATCTTCATGACCCAGGAATTGAATTGGGGTCTCCTGCATTGCAGGCGGATTCGTTACCAATTGAGCTATCAGGGAAACCCTCTACGGCAGCAAAAACCCCCACAATCCAATTCCCCCACAAAAAGGATTAGGCAGACACTATACTCAAGACACACTTACTTTTCTTTTACTTCTAAAGCCTCCCCTTCCTTGTCTTTATCTTCATCAGACTTCTCTCCTTTAAGCATTGGCTGAGAAATTATATCATCCGTGAAAGAACTGAAGTAAGATTTGATAAATTGTGGAGATGGCATCAGAGGTTCACGATTCTGAAATTTAATCATATTTAAATACATCAAAGTAGAAAACACTAACCAAAGAAGCAGATGCATTTGTAGAACACTGGGAACCACTGCCATAAAAACTGGCTCCTCATTTTCAAATAATTGAAGAATATCAGGCTCCAAACTGTAGGGTAACAGACAGTGAAAATGGTTATGCTGCCAATCCCAGCTTTTCAAAAAACGTTTTGAATGACAGCCTTTCCCTCTCTGAAGATGTAAAATGTCAAGAACTCTTATAACCACACACTAAATTAAACCATCTACTAACTGTGTAAGACCAGTGCCAATTTATACAGTATACCTTTAAAAACTTTAAAAAGCAAGAGTTGGCAATTTTTTTCTGTAAAAGGCCGGATAGTAAATATTTTAAGTTTTGTATGCCATATAGCGTCACAACGACTCAGCTCTGCTGTTGTAGTTTAAAAGCAGCCAAAAACAATGTGTGAGTGGCTGAGTTCCAATAAAACATTACTGGCACATTTATAAAACAGGTGGCAGACTGGATTTGGCCTGTAGGCCATTGTTTGGAAACCTCTAATATACGTGAATTCTTTTAATATTCATGGACAGAGAAGCCTGGTAGGCTGCAGTCCATGGGGTCGCACAGAGTCGGACACGACTGAAGCGACTTAGCAGCAGCAGCAGCAGGTACAATCCGGACATAGTTCACATTCTTATTTTAAAAGGCCACAAAAGCCCAATATTATAGGAAAAATAAATATAATCCAGATCTAATTTCAGTCATTACCATCATGCCCAAATTTAAGCAGTATAAATGAGCAATGAACCTTCACAACGCATATTTCCTCTATATTAACCAATGCAGGTTAATTTACCTTATATTTTTCTTTGGCTTTCTCTTTTCCAAGAAGTTTAAGAACTTTATCAGCTAACAGCATGCTTTGTTGATTTTGGAATCCTTCTAATATACACACAGCAGTGACATCTAGAAATGATGCAAAAAAATAAGAGTGAGTATGAAAATTATTGCAAAGATGACTAGCAGCATCAAATGGGCTCAGTGTTACCACAAAATGCCAAACTAAATTCATAGCTTTATGTGGCTATCATTTTCAATAAATTTATTCTTAACACTTTGGTTTTACATACTTTACAAACTCAAAGCTCAGAAAGTCACTCTACTTCTCCAGAATTTACTTTCCTAACCTGTGAAATGAAAAGGACTATGCTACATGATTTGTGATGCTTCTCACTGCTCTAACACTGTACATAGCAAATAAAACCAGCAACCCAGGAATATTCTCTTCGGGACAGTAAGTATAGGCCAAATCATAATGTGGCTCTCTCATGTCTGGTCTTACTTTTTTTTAAATAGGCCTCAGGGTTACTCCTTGTCTCCAAAGCCATCTTGCCACAGAGCTCTCAATGAAATCTGCTTCAAAATATCATTTGAATCTGGCTATGCTATAACTCAATATACAGTGGTTTGAAATGAAAAAGATCAATGTTTCTTTAACCTCCCAACCTTTCATTCAAAGTAGTCAACAAGACTGTCCCTCTCTTTTTGAATTCAATTTCTCATAATTGCAAACCCATGCCCCTCCAAACAAGTCAATCTACTGCATGTTCCCCTGATACTCTGGCTAGTGCCAATGTCAATGTCTTTTCCCCATCCCATTTCTCCATCTAAAACCCATTTAAACGCCTCTCTATAATTAGCTCTTAATAACTTCAAGGTCTGGTTCAAAACTCAGAAATCTCTTTTTCAAAGCAACATTCCTCCTATCCATCACCGAAGTATGTAATACTGCAAAACCTCAAGTTTCTTCTAAAATGTTCTCTAAAACCACTCTTAACTGGTAACCCAGATTTTAAAAAACAAAATAGCTTTCTCCTTTTAAATAATGATATTATTTTTAAAAAAAATTATGGCTAAATTTCTGATTATTGATACTTTTAAAGCAGATTTAAATATGTAGTGGGAAAACACTTTTAGACTGTGGAATTGCATTTTGGGTTAGCTCTATATTAAGTGGAACAATGTACTCTGTAGGTAAGTGGTCAATACCCTAACTGAAGTTTTAGCAACAGATATGGCTAATTAGAGGCCAAGGAATATTTATGATATTTACAGAGAACGGCAAATTCACTTGATGCTTTGTATCAATTACAAAATTTCTACTTGAGTAAAGGATAATGTTTGAAAATAGCAAGGGCAAAAAACAAATGTTTTCTTTAATGATTCATCTCAAAATTTATTTCATATTGATACAGGATATTAATTGAAACTATGCAGAATCTTAGTAACACTCAACTAAACCTCTCTTCTGATTTCTTATTCATGAAATTACACTGATGATGTTGCCAAGTTTAAAATGTGCAGTATATAAACTTTAAATCATTTAATTCAATAGGTGGGAATAGTGATGGTACTCAAGCATCAGCAATGTCAATTGAAACTATAGAACAAAGTTTCAATTGGGGAAGAGTCCAACTTTTACACACAACTGATTTCTCTACCCATAGGGAGAGTTGCATATAAATTTACCAGTGACTACAAAACCTTTAGTAATTTTCATATGTAAACACGAAAATACCCTCACCTTCTAAACATTCCTTCTTATTGTCTAGCTTCTCGTGGGCTTTTGCACGTCTAAAGAGAGCTTTCACATATTTGGGATTAAGTTCAACAGCCTTTGTACAATCTTGTGCCACCTCTTTCCATTTTTGCTGTAATTGAAAGTATTAAAAAACAAAGTCACACTGAAGGAAGCACTGTTCAACAGAAATCAGTTTTCTAAACTCAGCAGGCTGAGTATTAAGAGTCCCACAATAGAAAACATATTCCCAATTCATACAAACAGTTAATATCCACAACACATTATAACAGCTCCAAATAACTGCAATAAAGATAAGCAATCTGATTTTTAAAAATAGGTAAAGGACATAAGCCATCTTTCTACTACCACATCTATAACCTACCTGCATCTATGTGATCATATCATCTCCTCCTTCCCTCCTTTTAAAACTGAGGAAGCACCCCTCTTCATCAAAGGCCAACCCTCCACTTGCAGTAGGATCTACACTTCCCCCATGTCAAGGACTTCACTGTCAGCTCTCCTGCCTCTGCAGCAATCTGCTTCTCTACTCAATCATTCCTATTAGCATAAAAACACTTGCTTTAGTATCTCCCATCTTTTAAAAACCCTCCTTTGATTCCGTAATTCCCTACAGCTACTACCCCATATCTCAGCCCTCATTATTGCCAAACCTCCAAGGAGTAGCCACTCTGCTTAATTTCCACCTACTTCCACTGGCTGCTCCTTCCCAATTTCTCTAGCTGACTTCTCCCCCCTATCTGATTTCTGCTGGAATGCTCAAGGACTCATCCCATTAGGTAATCACATCTGTGGTCCTATAACCACATTAAAATTAGAGGACTCTCAAATTTATCTCTTTAACCCAAATCACTCTCCTAAAATACAGACACTTCTCAATTAAACCATCTGCTTGGCTGTCTCAACCCTTCCTCACGCCACTATAAGTAAAACTCCTGCCTCTCTTCACCCTTCACACCCAATGCAATAGCAAGTTCTACTGGTTTTCAGCTTTCCTTCATGTCTCACTTCGGCAACTACAACATCCTTCCTCAGCCCCCTGGCCTCCACTCCTGCCTCCCTCCAATATACTGACAGAACAGTGAGAACAATTTTAGATGATGTTCCTGCCCTATTAAAAAGCCTTAAATACTTCCCATTACACTCAGAATCAAATCCAAACTTCTTGCTATTGCAAGGCTTTGCTTGATCTGGCCTCTGCAACCTCTCCGATTTCATCTCTCTATATCCCAGGATCCTTTATCCACACTTCTTTAATCATGGCAAACTCTTTTCTGCCTCAGAAGCAATTACATACACTGTTTTCTCCATTTGTAACACTCTATTCTCCACTATTTGACACACCAACCTCAATCATTCCTCTATTAGAGAATCAAAGGCTTATCCAAATGTCATTTAACAGTTCACTGTTGAGTGATCTTTGAGTTCGATGCATAATTGTCTGCTTTTACAGACCTAGGCTCCTACTACAGTAACCTTTCATATATAACACAGTCAACAAAATATGGTTGAACAAAGAATGCAGAGACTACAAATGACTGATAAACATAGAAAATGATGGTCCACATCACCAACATCTCAAAAAGTGCAAATTAAAAATGAGAAGATAGTATTTTTCTTCTACTAGAGTGGCAAATATTAAGACCAATTTACACAGTGAGATACTAGAAAACAAGCATGCTCAAATATTATTATTAGAATAGGTACTATCTCTTTATAATTCCATTTCTTAATTTTATTCTCAGAAAAGTATGTTAAAAAAAAAGTATTTAAAAAATATTTACTGCAACACTGAATGCAACAGGGAAAAGAGGAAGTAATTCAAATGCTCATCAGTAGGGAGATGTTTTCCACTGTAGACTTCCCTGGTGACTCAGATGGTAAAGTGTCTGCCTACAATGCGGGAGACCCGGGTTCGATCCGTGGGTCGGGAAGATCCCCTGGAGAAGGCAATGGCACCCCACTCCAGTACTCTTGCCTTGGAAAATCCCATGGACGGAGGATCCTGGTAGGCTACAGTTCATGGGGTTGCAAAGAGTCGGACACGACTCTTCACTTCACTTCACTTCCACTATACAGCTATATAACAGCTACTACCTATTGGCTTTAAAAAGAATGAAACAGATCTGTGTGTGCTATGAAAAGCTGTACCAGAAACAGTGGCAACTGGAAAGATACATTGCAAACAATGTAATGGGAATTAATCTTTTAGTCTTTTTTTCCCCCACATATGCTTATATGGAGGCAAAAGTTGAAGAAATAGACTTAAACTGCTGAGGTGAATGGGGTCACCAGAAACATTAACGTTCTTTATTATCTAATTTTATAAAACCTGATATATACAACTTTGGATTATATGTGGAATGAACAAAACTAAAATTTGTTCTTAAAAACCTATGTACTTAAAGGATATAAAAACAAAACAAAACTCCTATAATTTCAAAACAACTTCAAAAAGTGTATTAGACATATTTGAGTGGCATTAGCTGAAACATTATGCAAATAAAGAAAAAAAAAGAAAAACCAACCTACGGTACATACCAATTGCTCAAAGGCAGCAGCTCTGTTTTGATAAAATGTGGAAAGGTCAACATTCTTCTCTGTAGGACACAAACTGATAGCCTCGGTATAGCACTGAATAGCTTGTTCATATTTTCCTGCTTTAAAATATTTGTTGCCTTTGTTCTTGGCTGCTTGGGCTCTATCAAGCGAGTTCTGAAATACAAGGAAACAATTATGAAACACTTATCAATACGCAGTAACAGATTCAGATCACAGTGACTACATGACACACTGAAGAAAAAAATGGAAGGGCAGAATGGGCGTTCACAATGCAAGCCACTCATATTTACATCTTCATGGGAGACAAGAGTCTTTAATAGGACTGCCAAATCAAAAATTTTATAAATCTTTAACTTGAAAAAGACACTTTCCCCCTCAAAAGGCTGTATTGCTTTAAGGTATACCACTTTCCCACCAAACTCTGCCAGCAAGAGTTTTCATATCCAGTCTAATGGGCATAAAACTGTGGTTCTCAATCAGGGATGATTTTCCCTCTAGGGTACATTTCACAATGCCTGACAACATTTTGGATTTTCACACCTAGGGGTTGGGGGAGATGCCCCCGGTATCTAGTAGGTAGATACTAGAATGCTGCTAACATTCTACGATGTACAGGGCAGCACCCCGCAACAACTTATCAGATCCAAAATGTCAATAGTGCCAAAGTTGCAAAACCCCAGTGTAACATAATATTCTGATATTATTTTAATTCACATTTTCTCCACTATAAATGAATTTGAAAATCTGTTCACATTTATTGGTTATTTGACTTTTTCATTCTGAAAACCATTTAATCACATGTATTGGTGTTTTTCAATTAGGTTGTTGGTCAACAGTGTAGAACAGATACTAGAAACACTTTGCCATCCTCATTACAACTGTTATCCCAAATCTATTATTTGCAAATGAATAAAATTTTGGCACTCCTATCTTTGTCTCAGTATCTGCTTCCTAGAGGACCCAATTCACATATTTCATGAGTTGGTAGTTAACAGCCACAGAGGACAGTTGCAAAAGCTTCAGTAAACATCTGGGAAGCATCTTTGTAGATAAATCCAGTTATTTAGGTTCAAGCTACTAGGTCCAAGAGCTCTGCGGCACGTCTTCACCCCAAACTTCGTCAACATCAAATATGTGATGTTTAACAAACATGTGATTATGAAAGAACCCATGTATTTCCAACAGGTAAACACTTACAAAGCAAAAGCAGAAGTAGCTGCCCCCACAACAAACTCACAGAGCCCCTGTGAGTTCACCTTGCGAAGAGTAAGTTGCTTGGGACCTAAGGCATCTCAGTCATGAAGAGATGATGGGAGGAGAGTAAGCTTTTATATCTGTTATCTTCTCCCTTACTCATGCTTCTTCTTTTTTTTTGCTACTTTTTTCTTCCATTTACCTTTTGTTTCCCTTCTCCTTTAGTCTAAATGAAACTACAGTTAGTTTTTAAAAAGTATAGTGTGCAAAGAAAGATGTGTAGGGAACTCTAAGTTCAGAATATTAAACAGCTAGTTTAAGCTAGCTAGTGTCAATAAGTGAAGTGAAGTGAAAGTCGCTCTGCTGCTGCTGCTGCTGCTGCGTCGCTTCAGTCATGTCCGACTCTGTACGACCCCACAGACGGCAGTCCATCAGGCTCCCCCGTCCCTGGGATTCTCCAGGCAAGAACACTGGAGTGGGTTGCCATTTCCTTCTCCAATGCATGAAAGTGAAAAGTGAAAGTGAAGTCGCTCAGTCGTGTCCAACTCTTCACAACCCCATGGACTGCAGCTCAGTCGTGTCCAACTCTTTGTGACCCCACGGACTATACAGTCCATGGAATTCTTCAGGCCAGAATACTGGAGTGGGTAGCCTTTTCCTTCTGCATGGAATCTTCCTAACCCAGGGATTGAACCCAGGTCTCTCGGATTGCAGGCAGATTCTTTACCAGCTGAGCCACCAGGAAAGCCAATAAGAAACGTGCATATTTTAAAAAGAAGCAAATGGATGAAAGGAGTCGAATAAGACACAAAAAGAGTAATATATGAAATCTTCTACCTCTAAAGAGCCGTAACCATCTTGCAAAAGCTTTGACAGTAAAAAAAATCCTTGGCACATTCATAATAGAAGACAACTAGGACTTTCTAATGTAGTTGTGGTTTCCAGTTGCTGGAAAATTGCACTTAAAGCGACCTCATCAACCTCCCATTCCACTAGAGAAACAGAAGTCACGCTGGTCTAGGGCTGCATCATCCAGAAGGAGCGAGGAGCCCCTCCACCTGAAAGACCAGCGACAAACACACTATGTCTGTCTTCAAAGAAACCATATTGTCAAGAATTGCTAACATAAAGGAAAATTAATACCACAAAAGAGAGGCACCCTACTCATATTTAAAAAACTAGTATTTGAGGAAGCAGGATAAACAAAGCAAACAGAAAATTTAACATCAGAGGAATGAGAGGTAACCACATTCATTTTAAAAAAGGCTGCTTTTAAAGAGCACCAATTAAACATCTTGAAAATTAAAAAGAATTATTATGATAAAAATAGGTGGACTGTATATTAGAATGGGCATAACTGGGGAGCAAACAAGCAGCAGGCAGAGGCAAGTGAATCTGCCAGAATGCAAGAAGAATAGAGGACAGGGAGATGAGAAGTTTGGAAAAAAGTTAGATATAAGGAGTATAAATCCCAAAGTTCCAACATCTATCTACGTTAGAAGGAAAGGCATAGAAAGGAGTGTCTTAAGAAAATATCAGAAAAATTCCTGACACACATTTTTAGATATATCATGGTGAAATTTCACAGTAAAAATCCTTAAAGTTTTCAGGTAGAAAAAAATTATATACACATACACACACACACATACAGATTACCTACAAAGAAAAAAAAAACCAAACTGGGGTCAGACTATCACCGACATTATGTCTTAAAAAACAATGGAGCAACAACTTCAAAGTCCTGAAGAAAGATTATCTTGAACTTAAAATCTTATACGTAGCTAAATTAGCATTTAAGGTTTAACACCAGAACAGAAACTGTGGTGTACAACTTCCTTACCACTAAAAATGAACTCCAAAGTGGGGGAGATGATCAACAAAACAAAAAAGCAGGAAGGGGAGGATCACGGAAGAAACAAAAAGGTGGAGTAAATATGGCAAGAATCACCAAACACGTCAATAATAACAATAAATGTGAGCAGCTTAAATCTCCCTATTAAAAAAATAACTACATGCTACCTACAGGCATGAGCTAAAACAAAATGACAGGTCAAAAAAAAACACATAAAAAAGTTACAGAATGCAAATTCTTGCAAAAAAGAAGGCAGTATCAGACAAAATACCATTCAAATGCCAGGGATGGAGCACAGAAGGGCAGTTTTATTGATAAAAGGTACAATCTACCAAGAAAACATGACTACAAAGTTTTATGTGCTCCAAAAAAACTTCAAAGTAATGAAACTCAATTACTTTTGATGTTAAATACAACAAGATAAACATTATTTCAATTTCTTATAAAAAGTTTACAATGTTTCTAAGTCATTGAGAACATGGCTAATACACAGCCTAATACACTAGGGACTGCTGACATAGAAAGTAAGCTGCTATATTAAATGCCTGTGAGAAGTATGTTTGACTATTATTTTTACTGAAGATTTGAGGATTAAAAAAGAACTTTCTTGGGTCAGAGTAATGACTTTGTTTCATTAGCACAAACAGGCAATGAACTCTTTCCTGTCTATTGGAAGTTTAAGGCTACATACAGGATATCACACAGAATACCAGGAGAGGTAGTCATGTGAGTGCAGATAAGTTAAAAGAATAGAGAGAAATATGGAAAGGTATACAAGGCTTCCTCTCCTTAGAAAGATGGGTACTTCTTATTTTTATTTCAGCAAAGTCTTTTTTTTTTTTTTAAGTCGCTCAGTTGTGTCTGACTCTTTGTGACCCCACAGACTGTAGTCCGATGGAATTCTCCAGGTCAGAATACTGGACCGGGTAGCCTTTCCTTTCTCCAAGGGATCTTCCCAACCCAGGGATCGAACCCAGGTCTCCCACATTGTGGGCTGATTCTTTACCAGCTGAGCCACAAGGGAAGCCCAAGAATACTGGAGTGGGTAGCCTAGCCCTTCTCCAGGGGATTTTCCCAACTCAGGAATCAAACTGGGGTCTCCTGCATTGCAGGCAGATTCTTTACCAACTGAGCTATCAGGGAAGCCCTGATAGCAACGTCAGCAAAGCTATTAGGGAAGCCCTGACAGCAAAGTCTAAATCAACCTAAAACCAACCAAGACATTTTGAACACAAACGTTCAAGAACACTTATGGACTGTTTACTTCTTTCACTTACCATTTCCCTCCATTTAGTCACGTTTTACAATAGATTCCCTTTAAAAATTATTATAGATTTTTTTGTCTCTTAGGGTCAAAATCAGAACCTGCTTAATTTCCTTTCCTTACTGTACTAGGAAAAAAAAATGATGCTCTGAATGACACTGAGTGGACAAGGATCAAATTACACAGGCAAATCACCAAACTGCAAATTTTCATCCACTGTCACTCCAGAAGGCAACCAAACCACATCTGGGAAGAGCAATGTCTCAGTGAACCTCACTATCACCTTCTGCTCACCACACTCCCTCCACAGCCACATTACTGTCTAACTGCTTCCCTTCATTAATAAAAATGAAGAGAAAGAATGCCATTACCACAGGGACAATACAGAAAAGCTAATTATTTTGGCCCAATGATAAAATTTAGAAGAAAACGTGAGCTTATCAATCAACACCAGCCTTCTACTATGTCATAGTAGATTAGTGAAACATAGAAACATAGTGATTATGAAACTTTACATAAAACTTTACATAGCTTTATGAAAGTAGCAATCAAGTCTGGAACACTTACCACATAAAAAACAATCTTTCAATATTTTATTGACCAATTGCTATTTTTATAAAAATCAAGTTTAAGATAAAAGATACCTAAAGATAATAATTAGACATTAATAATAGTAATTAGATCATAATTAGACATTATTTTCATAAGCTTTGAGGCCAATACCAGGCAGAAATTAAATTTATTGGAAGAAAAAATTTAAACTGGAAAATATATAACTACCCAATTCTTTATAATATAGGGGATTTTAATTCCAACTCCCAGGAATCCTTTGCACTGCTTTTCAGTTACTTTCTACCCAACTCCATCTACTTTCTCAAGTTATAATAAGAACCTTTAGAATTATCAATGATATAGATTTGGCAATAAGGAATCACTGTAAATTCTTAGCAAGTGTTTAAAAAACACTCTGGTGATCAGAAACATATAGTCATGGTAAAAAGAATGAGCTAGAATTAGGTACATTAATCCATGTGTAAGGAGATAGAATAGGTATAGCAATCACCACTTTATCTGCAGGAGATACATTCGAAGACTCCTGTCTCCAGTGACTGCCTGAAACTGCAAATAGTACCAAAGCCTACATATACATTTTTTCCCTACATACATGTATCAAGGATAAAGCTTAACTTATACATTAGGCACAATAAGAGATTCATAAGTAATAACAAAGTAGAACAATTACAATATGTTGTAATAAAAATTATGTGAATGTGGTCTTTTCTCAAAGTATCTCATTGTACAAATTTAATGCCCTTTCCATCTTAACACACTGTAGCTATATCTTCTGCAGTCTGTGTCAGCAAAACTAGCACAGCTTTCTCGTTCTTTCACAATTTCAGAAATAGATTTATTCTTCCCATATATCTTAGCAACCTCACCATATGATTATTTTTCCTTTCCTTATTAAGTCAAGAACATTCACCTTTTTACTGAAAAGAAGAACTTTAATGGCTTCTCTTTGGTATGTCCTAATTGCCAGCATCACTAATCTTGTGCTCTGGGCTATTAAGTAAAATACAGGTTACTAGTGCAACAGTCAATCTGACAGCTAACTGAATGCTAAGGGACAGGATGTGCTGGACAAAGGGATGATTCACATCCAGAGCAGGACCTACTCAGAATGGCACACAATTTAAAATTTATGAACTATTTACTTCTGGAATTTTCCATTTAACATTTTCAAATCATGGTTTACTGAGGTTAGCTGAAACTACAGAAAGCTAAAACAGTGGGTAAGAGGGAACTCATCACCATAATTACACATTTACATCCAGTTAGAATATACATGCAATGGCACCCGACTCCAGTACTCTTGCCTGGAAAACCCCATGGATGGAGGAGCCTGGTGGGCTGCAGTCCATGGGGTCACGAAGAGTCGGACACGACTGAGCGACTTCACTTTCACTTTTCACTTTCATGCATTGGAGAAGGAAATGGCAACCCACTCCAGTGTTCTTCCCTGGAGAATCCCAGGGACGAGGGAGCCTGGTGGGCTGCCGTCTGTGGGATCACACAGAGTCGGACACGACTGAAGTGACTTAGCAGCAGCAGTAGAATATACATGAGGTGGTTGCATACTGTTTCTTTTCAATGGTTTTATTCCCTTAAGTTTACCAAATTCCAGAGGCATATTTTAAAATTTGAATCCTAGCTTTATGAAAGTAGCAATCAAGTCTGAAACACTTACCACATAAGAAACAATCTTTCAATACTTTATTGACCAATTGCTACTTTTATAAAAAATCAAGTTTAAGATAAAAGATACCTAAAGATAACAAGAAAGTTCTTTTCTAGATTATGTCCTGAAATGTAAAAAATCTACATACAACCCCACCTACTAAATCATAATACAGAGAACTCTTTAAGAAGAATATACTTGTAAGGAGGGCTTCCCTGGTGGCTCAGATGGTAAAGAATCTGCCTGCAGGAGACCTGGGTTCAATCCCTGAGTTGGGAAAAATCCCCTGAAGAAGGAAACGGCTACCCATTCTAGTATTCCTGCCTGGAGAATTCCATGACAGAGGAACCAGATGGGCTACAGTCCATGGGGTTGTAAAGAATGACATGACTGAGTGACTTTCACTTGTAAGGATGCTACCTCTGCAGGATTATGGTTTGAGTTCATACAAAATCAAGAAATTTATAAAAAGAATGTCTAAATGAGGTTTAAGACTGTTAACACAAATTTCCCCAGGATAGAATACAAATGAAAAGCTGGAAATTTTGAAAAAGTATTCAATTTCTGCGAATTTTTTAAAAAATGTCAAATAATGACACTTCACTGGTTCACTTACTCACATTTTCCAAGTGCCAGTTCTGAAAAATGGCAAAGACAGAGCAAGTCCCAGTCTTTACAGATTCCTGAGTTTAGTAGCAACGACATGAATAAACAACTCTAGTACTAAGTGCTATGGAAGAGAAAAGTTCAGAGTGTGATGTAATCAATCACACAACAGAATGCTTAGGTATAAAAGGGTTTCAGAAAAGGTGAAATGGCCTATATATTGTGACTTGAAGGATAAAAAGGTAGACATAATGGACAGTGTTACAGAACATCCAAAGGCAAGAAACAAGAGGAAGTGCAAGAGATGGAGAAAAGAGATAAGCGAGAACAAGACCACAGAGTCTTGAATCATGATGAATTTGAACTTATCTGTGAGCAATGACCAGAATACCACTTAACAGTTTTAAGCATGGAACTGTTAGGATTTACTCTATTAGTGACAAAACGGATTGGAGGAAGACAATAAAGAGAGTTATTCAGTCAAGATATAATAGCAGTGGGAAAGAAGAGTAGTCAGATACTTAAGAAGTAGAATGTTCTGGATATTTTTCTAGGTTGGATGTGGAGAACATGAAAAGAATACAGAGTTAGGGAAGATAGTTCACAAGTTTCTGGCTTGGAAAACTAGTTAGATGAACCACATTGATAAGGAATATTCTCAAGAGAATCCGATGTTAAACACTTAAAAGGTAATGAGGTGAAGATTTCCTGTAAATTTGGGTCTTAGGTCTTTTGAGGGGTCTGAGCTATAAACAAGAAATTAGGGGGTCATCATGTAAGTGTTAAGTGAAGCTTCTGGAGGGCAAATAAGCATCCAGTGACGGTACAGAGCATTAAGAAAGCCTGTGATAGAACCACAAAAAACTACAATCAGAGAACATAGTGTCTCAGCAACCAAAAGAAAAATCACAAAATTAAGAGACAATAATGTGAAATACTATGAAGGATCAAGGAAGATGAAGAGTGAAAGGTGTTCACTGGTCTTATGTCACTGGTGATCCTGATTTAAAAAAAAAAAAAAAAGATTAGAAACAGATCACTGGAGCTGGGGTAGGAATTATTTAATTTCAACCATGACTGATAACAGGTTATCAGTTTTTGACCTCTTTAATTAAAATGTTTACACACATCTCTCCCTTCCTATTTTAAAGGACTGACTTAGATTAGTGGTTCCTAAACATTTCACTCTTGTGCAACATTAAAAAAAAAAAAAAAAAACTTGAACTGGTATAACTGCTTTTTTAAGTAATCAAATGACAACAATTGGATAAAACACTACTTATAAAGTCAGTAGTAAATAAATGCACATTTTAAAAATTCACAAGTTGTTTGAAAAAAGAAATATGTAAGACATCTGTACAGCCAGATACCATGGCTGGTGTGTATCTGAATATGATGCTGCCCTGTGATAACTCAGGCCCAGAGACTGAGAAGTCCTGTGGATTAGAAGATTCACAAAGAACCTTACAAACTTTGAAAAATTTTGTTAATTATCAAGTTTTCAAAATAAATTACTGAAACAAAATGGCACATCACGGTAGATTTTATAATGTCCCAAAGTGGAAAATGATTTAATACTTTACCTCTGTCTCACACTATCAACTGTAATTAGATGCCTTCCTTTGGTGAACTCCTGAAATCCCATTAATTAAACAAAAATATGAATTTTTTGCTTTACAAGTATTTGCTATCCCAGAAAAAGCCAATTTGGTATAGTCTGTTTGGACATGAGTATCACAAACCCAATAGACAGGAGCCCAGTAATTAGTTCAGTTTTACATTAAGGCAAACATAAGCCAACAAACAATAACCACTGATTTTCCATTCTGCTCACTGATACTGAGCCCTAAACTGACAATATTTGTCCATTCCTGCATTCCTTAAAAATTACAACTATTGATTAGGTAGAAAAGAATTGAGCATCAGGATTCTGCCAGTTTTTCAATCAGTTCAAACAAATGTTTTCTTATTTACAAAGCCCACTGAGGTAGACAATTTAAAGGTGCTATTCAAATATAAAACAATTTCTCCAACCACAGATAATAATAAATTACCATTTGTGGTCAAATAGTCTAATAATAACTCTAAGGACCAGGCTATAAAAAAAAAGAACAAAGTTTTTCAATATACAATGATCATCATGAGTTGCAATACAAATTTCCATTAAAAAAATGGCAAAGACATTTTTACTGTTGCTTTACTAAAGTATCATCTAGTAATTCAAAGTAAGATTATAGGTACAACTCCATAAAATCCACAAGAACAGTATGTGCAAGTGTTTTGCTCAGTTTTATTTTGGGTCAGAAGTAATCATTTTAAAGCAGTTCAAGTTATACAAAGAAGTCAATATTGAAGTCTAATTTTTAGCAGCAATGATGTGAACTAAAAAACTGTTCTGGTAAAACCACAAAACACCATGAAATTTAAAAATTATCACAGTGTTGACCTAGACAATGCTGAAACACTGGAAATGGGGCTTAAGGAAATCTAAAATCTGACAGTATGCTAAATTCTATCAAATGCCAAAAAGGTGAGGTGGAGTAGGTCATTTTTGAAACTGCAATATCAGAGCCTAGCTTTTTTAATAGAAACTATTTTTGGTGATTTGGAGGAGGGCATGGCAACCCACTCCAGTATTCTTGGCTGGAGAATCCCCATGGACAGAGGAGCCTGGCGAGCTACAGTCCATAAGGTCGAAGAGAGTCAGACAAACTGACACAACTTAGCACAGCACAGCACATAGAACTGAGAACTTTTAGGTATTTTTTATTCATCCACTGTTCTTCCATGATTAAAAACAAATAAAATAGGAAATGGCCAGAGACTTTCAGAAACATCAAAACAAGACAAATGATGACTAATTCATGGTGCCATGATCACCACTCCCAGGGCTGAAATAAAAGAGATCTAATAGTTTAATTCTCTTCTCTTACAGGGATGACACCAACATCTGAGAGATAAAATGACTTTCCAAGGTAACTCTGCTGGAGACCCCAATATAAAACACACATACATCTCCTGGTTCTCACAGTCCATAGGTTTTTTCCAGCATAGTCGTACTGCATCTTTGCTATACTTTTTTTAAAAGCAGTATGTTACTCTCCCCTTAGAAAGATTATTTGGTTTTCTCAGGGCCTAGCACAATGCCTGATATATAGGATGCACTAAACTAAGGTAGTTTGCTTCTACATCAGAACTTCCTTTAAAATTGACTACTTATCAGGAGCTTCCCTGATAGCTCAGCTGGTAAAGAATTCGAATGCAATGCAGGAGACCCCAGTTCGATTCCTGGGTTGGGAAGATCCTCTGGAGAAGGGATAGGCTACCCAGTACTCTTGGGCTTCCCTTGTAGCTCAGCTGGTAAAGAATCATCCCACAATGCGGCAGAACTGGGTTCCATCCCTGGGTTAGGAACATCCCCTGTAAAAGAGAAAGACTACCCACACTCCAGTATTCTGGCCCCAAGAATTCCAAGGACTGTACAGCCCATGAAGTGGCAAAGAGTCAGACAGACTGACCGACTTTCACTCACTCACTTAATAAAAACATGTCTTCACTCTGGATAGTATAATATGGAAATAACTTGAAAATATATATATTTTCTGACCAGTTTTCTCTGAACTGATTCACTCTCTAACTGTAACTGCCCTTATACAATCTCAGACTCCGAAAAATCCTCCCCACCCCGCTCAGCTTACTCCTGTATTGTTAAATGCAGCCAGGCCAATTCCACTCCCTCCCACCTCCCCCAACAGCTGTCAGATACCAGAAGGATTTAATAGTTCCAACAAAACCATACAAAGCAATTTATCAGGCACTCCGAAGCTTGGCTTAACGTCAGAGAATCCGTATCATGCAGTCAGGCTTGGTCATGTTAAGTTTCCAGGTAAAATTAAAAAAAAAAAATAAATTTAAGATGCTTCTAACCCAAGTTTAAGACCTCATTCCTACAGATGAAATAAATGTCTCTGAACACCATTTTACTCTTGTCCACCAAGTCACTGTATTTACTCCCCAACCCAGGGAGTCATTTGTTATTAAAAGATTATTGCTAATTAAGTCCTAGGCCTTAGAAATGATCAAGGTAATTCATATCACAATGTACCGATCGTTAAGGAAATTTGGCTTCCTTCCCTAGTTAGAGACAATCATCGCATTAGCAAATGTCCCCTTACCCACAACGATAGAGATAAACGCTGTGTCACTGAGAAGAAAAGCATATATTTTTCTGAAACCAAAAGGAAACTGTCAACGAATGTTGCTAACCTGTGCCCTCGGGCTACTCCATTCCCTATAACGGCAGCCAGAACTGAGTTTCCCTAAACCCTTGCGCGGCCGCTTGGCAGCTTCCATCTGATGGGAAGCCCCCTGAGGGGCACAACCCCGTCAAGGAAAGGCTGCACCCGCCGGGTTCTACCTCCATGCCCGGGGCTGCTTCTCACCATTTCCAGGTGAGTACCGGGGCCATCGGGGTGTCCGCTGCCCGGGGCCGGACTGGCCCTGCCCTCCGGGGTCTTCCGTTCACTGTTGCGCTTCAGGCCGCCGGAGTCGCCTCGGGCCCCGGTCTCCCGGCGCCGCCGCTGCCGGCTCCATAGGTACAGGGCACCCGCTCCTAGCAGCAGGGGCGCCCCGACCGCCAGCGCCAGCTGCCATCTCGGCAGGCTCCCGGTGCCCGGGCCCGAAGTCGCACTGCCGCCGCCCACCCCACTCCCGGAACCGGGTCCAGCCGCTGAGACCATTGCCGCCTCCACAGGCTTAGAGGCGGCCATAACGAGTGTCCTCCGCCACCGCCTCCTTGCTGGTCGCGGGAGCCACAGTCACCAGGTAGCGTCCCAAGGAAAACGGGAGGGAGGTAGGGAAGGAAAGCAGTGAGCGAACAAGCACGCTAGGCAGCAAGAGCGGACGACAGAAAAGGGCCAGAGGTCACCGGAAGCCCAAGGCATGCCGGGCCAGACCTAGCCGTCCTTCTTTTCCTTTCTCAAAAAAGGGAGAGGGGGGGCAGGGAGAAAAGAGGAGTGGAAAATCACTTCCGGGTCAAGGTAAACTGGGCGTGATCTGAACGTCCCAGGCAGTCCTTTTTCTTGCCTTTCGTACCGCTGCTGATTTTAAGACTAAACTCTGGGGTCCGGGGCCTCCGGTGATAGCCGATGCCGCTTTCTACGCCTTCAGTAAAGAAGGGCCGAGGGCCCTTTGAGCTAGCGAAGCGAAGGAAGGGCGCATAAACAGCGGGTTAAAGTGCTCGGGTGAGCAGAGGAAGCTTCAGGCTCTTAAGCTGCTCTAAGAATGGGCGGGAGTAACACAGGGGTTTTGAAGATTATTGGCTGGCAATATTGGTGGGCGGGGCGTAGGCCGAGCTGCCTAGTTCATTGGTGGAATTTGGACCCCTCGTTTTCTCGTTAACGCCACGTTGGCGCTGCTTAGAGCCCCGCGGCAGTTAGCTCGGCTGTCTATTTGCGTGTCCCGGGAAACCATGGGTTGGAAGGACTTAAAAATGTAGGAGGAAAGCCAAAAGCTGAAGATAGCCCGATATTACCGGTCTTCTTAGCTCTTCCATGGCCAGATTTTAGTTTGGAAGAATTTGAGGTTATTGAGGGCAACGGCGGGTGGCAGAAATCAGACTCGGTGGAAATCTAGGTTGGCTCCAGTTGAAACAGCTTGAACGGGGTCCCTGCGACTCACCTTCTGCACCAGTTACGAGAGCGATGACGTCTGGGTGTTACGAGGTTCTTGAAGTGAGTGGGTAGAAATGAGAAGACCCAGAGTTCCCATCTTTCCTGTACGTATTTGTGTCATACCGGATTTCATTTGACACCCCAGCCCACACCTCGCTCTTTGGAGCCTCCGCGCCCTCCCCAGTGCTCTGATCCACCCACTGTCCTGCCATGTTCCAAGTAGAAATTTCAGCTTTATGTATCTAATAGCTTTGTCAAGTCCTGTCACCGTGTTCTGCACCAGATTTCTTAAAATACAAAAATTTTCCTTGCAAGAAGTTTATTATTAGTATTTGCAAGAATAAAAGACAAGTATTAATAGAAAATCAGAGTCCAGAACTATGGCTCTCCATTTCAGGTATACTGATCTGCAGACCCTCATAATAAAAATTTACAAATGAAGATTTTGCTTTTGGGTACAACCGAGGATTTTCGACACAGCGAAAATATGTATGTGCAGACTATAGCGGCTGCATAAAGATTGAAAGGAGATAATTTATTAAATGGTACCAAAATAGACTGAATGGCCTAATTTGAAAGTCAGGATAATTGCTTTTCTCTTGCTTCATATGGGTTCCTATTGGTACATTGCTTTCAGGCTGTAGAGTTCCTTAGCAACAGGCTAAAAAGATGAGCTAAAAATAATAGCAGTAGAATTGATCAAATAGTGATTGTTGCAGGCAATGACTTCTCTCACTTCCTGATTCCCAACCCCCAAAGGCAAATCTTTGGTCCCTTAATGTAATTTTTCCCTAGCCTTTTCAGAACAAAGTTAGACTCTCTCTTTCTTGAAATTTCAGTTTTTCTGCAGCCTCAGGGGATTGTAGAATGCTAGTAATTACAAATTATTGGTAGGAACTAAAACATTTAAAGTTTTTAAAGGAAACTGGTTTATAGTAATAGGCAGTGGATTGTTATAGTTGCAATCAAAAGTTACAAAAGTTACTGTGAAGTCTCCTTTCCCCTCCAAAGACAATGTTAAGACTTTCTTGAAACATTTTAAGTAGCTATTATTTATCTAAAGAGTTGGTTTTATTTTTAAGATTGGCATCAATAAATGAATTTGTCCTTGTTACTTTTTTACCTTGTTAAACATGTAATTTCGGCTCCCTAGGCTATTCATCTCTTTCCTCCCATTTTCTCCATTTCCTAATTGAATATAATGTGAAACTGAGTAAAAGTTGTCACTACCTTTGTGACCTCACTGAACTGATGCATGCATTTCTAAGCTGTGAAATACTGAAAACGGGTTATACGTTAAAGATTTAATTAAATGGTATTTAAGGTAACTCCAGTACTCTTGCCTGGAAAATCCCATGGATGGAGGAGCCTGGAAGGCTGCAGTCCATGGGGTCGCTAAGAGTCGGACACGACTGAGCGACTTCAGTTTCACTTCTCACTTTCATGCATTGGAGAAGGAAATGGCAACCCACTCCAGTGTTCTTGCCTGGAGAATCCCAGGGACGGGGGAGCCTGGTGGGCTGCTGTCCATGGGGTCGCACAGAGTCGGACATGACTGAATCGACTTAGCAGCAGTAGCAGCAGCAAGGTCTTTTTAGTGTTACGTTTGTTGCAAAATAGTAGACACTCAATGCTTAGTTCTCCGTTTCTCTAAATTTTAAAGGAGAGAAGTAAAAGAATTATGTTTCATTTTTTAAAAATTGAAGTTTTATATATGTTAACAGATATTTTCTTGCTAGATTAAAGGAACTCAATAGACGAAACTCTCTTCACTTCTCTGGTCTGTGTCTGAGGAGGCATTTGAATGAGGCTGAACATCTAATAGCGTGGGATGCAAAACACTTGAGTTCTTAATCTAGATTTTGGGTGTGGCTGGACACCTGCTTTCTATATGATGTAACCAATGGATTAGATGATTCCTAAAGCTGCTTTTGGGCTTCTCTGGTGGCTCAGATGGTTAAGAATCTGCATGCAATGCGGGAGACCTGGATTCAATCCCTGGGTTGAGAAGATCCCCTGGAGAAGGGAACAGCTACCCACTCCAATATTCTGGCCTGGAGAATTTGTTGGACAGAGGAGATTGGCAGGGCTATAGTCCATGGGGTCACAAAGAGTCCAACATGATGAGGCAACTTTCACTTTCAAAGCTTCTTTGGGGGCTTTCCTAGTGGCTCAGAGGTAAATAATTCTCCTGCATTGCAGGAGGTGTGGATTTGATTCTTGGGGTTGGGAAGGTCCCCTGGAGTAGGAAATGACAAGCCACTCCAGTATTCTTGCTGGGGAAAATCCCATGGACTCATGAACCTAGCAGGTTACAGTACATGGAGTCTCAAAAGACGGGGTAACAACTTAGTGACTAAACAACAAAACTTCTCATAGCTTTAACTTTGTATAATTCTATCCTTTCAATTGTCATTGCCACATGAAAGGCTTTTTGATTGGTAAAGTTAGTGGATAGCTGGTTGATTGGTTGATGGCCAGGCCTTCTAATGAGACCACAAACATGCTTGTTTTAGGCATACATCTAGCCTGATTCTCTTTCAACTCTTGCTTAGGTTTCCATTCTTTGTTTTTCTCCATTGAAAAATTACTTGAAAGAACCGTTTATGCTTGTTACCTTAACCTATTTATCACTCATTTCATCCAAAATCTCTTATAAGCAGTTTGTAACTTTATTACTAGTCTGAAACTGCTTTAGAGGTCACAAGTTATTGTTTTTAGTTTTCATATGCTTTTACTGGATACTATGGGTCATTCTCTATTTGAAATGTTGTTTTCCCTGGCTTTCAGGAGAGTCAGTTCAGTTTAGTCACTGAGTTCTGTCCAGTACTTTGCGACTCCACGGACTGGAGCACACCAGGCTTCCCTGTCCATCACCAACTCCTGGAGTTCACTCAGACTCACGTCCATCGAGTCAGTGATGCCATCCAGCCATCTCAT
Source organism: Bos javanicus (assembly GCF_032452875.1). Lineage (NCBI taxonomy): Eukaryota > Metazoa > Chordata > Mammalia > Artiodactyla > Bovidae > Bos > Bos javanicus. The sequence goes on from NC_083868.1 coordinate 45,004,162, forward strand.
CCTCTGTCGTCCCCTTCTCCTCCTGCCCCCAATCCTTCCCAGCATCAGAGTCGTTTCCAATGAGTCAACTCTTCGCATGACGTGGCCAAAGTACTGGAATTTCAGCTTTAGCATCATTCCTTCCAAAGAAATCCCAGGGCTGATCTCCTTCAGAATGGACTGGTTGGATCTCCTTGCAGTCCAAGGGACTCTTTCTCCAACACCACAGTTCAAAAGCATCAATTCTTTGGCACTCAGCCTTCTTCACAGTCCAACTCTCACATCCATACATGACTACTGGAAAAACCATGCTTTAACTAGATGGACCTTAGTTGGAAAAATAATGTCTCTGCTTTGTAATATGCTGTCTAGGTTGGTCTCTTCATGAGACTAACTCCTCTTTCTTTTACTGACAAACCTCTAGATACATATTGCCCAATAAAACTTTCTGTGATGTTGCAAATGTTTTCTATCTCTGATATCCAATATGGTAGCCATTTGATGTATTTAGTACAACTAACTAAATTTTTCATTTTAATTTAATTTGATTTGAGTATCTTCATGTGGTTAAGAGTGCCAACTATGAACAGCACACCTATAGATCTTCCTCAAGTATGAGAATCCATAAAAATATATCCTCTTCTTTATCTGCATGAGTAACTATGTACATCTCATTGCTTCAACTTCACAGGTTATCTGCATATAATCTCTATCTACACATTTTCTGATATGACTTATCTCTTCACCTCTCAGTTCAGTTCAGTCACTCAGTTGTGTCTGACTCTTTGCGACCCCATGAATCGCAGCACGCCAGGCCTCCCTGTCCATCACCAACTCCTGGAGTTCACTCAGACTCACTTCCATCGAGTCAGTGATGCCATCCAGCCATCTCATCCTCTGTCGTCCCCTTCTCCTCCTGCCCCCAATCCTTCCCAGCATCAGAGTCTTTTCCAATGAGTCAACTCTTCGCATGACGTGGCCAAAGTACTGGAATTTCAGCTTTAGCATCATTCCTTCCAAAGAAATCCCAGGGCTGATCTCCTTCAGAATGGACTGGTTGGATCTCCTTGCAGTCCAAGGGACTCTTTTCCAACACCACAGTTCAAAAGCATCAATTCTTTGGCACTCAGCCTTCTTCACAGTCCAACTCTCACATCCATACATGACTACAGGAAAAACCATAGCTTTGACTAGATGGACCTTTGTTGGAAAAATAATGTCTCTGCTTTGCAATATGCTGTCTAGGTTGGTCATAACTTTCCTTCCAAGGAGTAAGCGTCTTTTAATTTCATGGCTGCAGTCACCATCTGCAGTGATTTTGGAGCCCAAGAAAATAAAGTCTGACACTGTTTCCATTGTTTCCCCATCTATTTCCCATGAAGTGATGGGACCGGATGCCATGATCTTCGTTTTCTGAATGTTGAGCTCTAAGCCAACTTTTTCACTCTCCACTTTCACTTTCATCAAGAGGCTTTTTAGTTCCTCTTCACTTTCTGCCATAAGGGTGGTGTCGTCTGCGTATCTGAGGTTATTGATACTTCTCCCAGCAATCTTGATTCCAGCTTGTGTTTCTTAAAGTCCAGCGTTTCTCATGATGTACTCTGCATATAAGTTAAATAAGCAGGGTGACAATATACAGCCTTGACATATTCCTTTTCCTATTTGGAACCAGTCTGTTGTTCCATGTCCAGTTCTAACTGTTGCTTCCTGACCTGCATACAGATTTCTCAAGAGGCAGGTCAGGTGGTCTGGTATTCCCATCTCTTTCAGAATTTTCCACAGTTTATTGTGATCCACACAGTCAAAGGCTTTGGCATAGTCAATAAAGCAGAAGTAGATGTTTTTCTGGAACTCTCTTGCTTTTTCCATGATCCAGTGGATGTTGGCAATTTGATCTCTGGTTCCTCTGCCTTTTCTAAAACCAGCTTGAATATCAGGAAGTTCACGGTTCACATATTGCTGAAGCCTGGCTTGGAGAATTTTGAGCATTACTTTACTAGCGTGTGAGATGAATGCAGTTGTGTGGTAGTTGCCCTGTAATTTCCTACTGTTTATTGAACAGCTTTGCCTGGATGTCTCATTTTTTAAAAAATGTAACACATTCTCTTTGCTCCTCATTCTCTTCCTTTACGTAATCCTTTTTTTCCTCATAACATCTCTATTGCCTTATTGGTTACTCATGCTTGAAACCTTAAACATTTTTGAACCTTTCTTTTTTCCAACCTATCTACCCAAGTACAAGTAAATGTACCAATATACACTTGCGCATGCATGCTCAGTCACTCAGTTGTGTCTGACTCTTTGCCACCCCGGTCCCTGGCGGGACTGTTAGGCCGCCAGGCTCTTCTGTCCATGGCCTTTTCCAGGCAAGAATACTGCAGTGGGTTGCCATTTCCAATATACACATCAGTCAGTCAGTCAGTTCAGTCACTCAGTCGTGTCTGACTCTTTGCGACCCCATGAATCGCAGCACGCCAGGCCTCCCTGTCCATCACCAACTCCCGGAGTTCATTCAGACTCACGTCCATCGAGTCAGTGATGCCATCCAGCCATCTCATCCTCTGTCGTCCCCTTCTCCTCCTGCCCCCAATCCTTCCCAGCATCAGAGTCTTTTCCAATGAGTCAACTCTTCGCATGACGTGGCCAAAGTACTGGAATTTCAGCTTTAGCATCATTCCTTCCAAAGAAATCCCAGGGCTGATCTCCTTCAGAATGGACTGGTTGGATCTCCTTGCAGTCCAAGGGACTCTTTTCCAACACCACAGTTCAAAAGCATCAATTCTTTGGCACTCAGCCTTCTTCACAGTCCAACTCTCACATCCATACATGACCACAGGAAAAACCATAGCCTTGACTAGATGGACCTTTGTTGGCAAAGTAATGTCTCTGCTTTTCAATATGCTATCTAGGTTGGTCATAACTTTCCTTCCAAGGAGTAAGCGTCTTTTAATTTCATGGCTGCAGTCACCATCTGCAGTGATTTTGGAGCCCAAGAAAATAAAGTCTGACACTGTTTCCATTGTTTCCCCATCTATTTCCCATGAAGTGATGGGACCGGATGCCATGATCTTCGTTTTCTGAATGTTGAGCTCTAAGCCAACTTTTTCACTCTCCACTTTTCACTTTCATCGAGAGGCTTTTGAGTTTCTCTTCACTTTCTGCCATAAGGGTGGTGTCGTCTGCATATCTGAGGTTATTGATACTTCTCCCAGCAATCTTGATTCCAGCTTGTGTTTCTTAAAGTCCAGCGTTTCTCATGATGTACTCTGCATATAAGTTAAATAAGCAGGGTGACAATATACAGCCTTGACATATTCCTTTTCCTATTTGGAACCAGTCTGTTGTTCCATGTCCAGTTCTAACTGTTGCTTCCTGACCTGCATACAGATTTCTCAAGAGGCAGGTCAGGTGGTCTGGTATTCCCATCTCTTTCAGAATTTTCCACAGTTTATTGTGATCCACACAGTCAAAGGCTTTGGCATAGTCAATAAAGCAGAAGTAGATGTTTTTCTGGAACTCTCTTGCTTTTTCCATGATCCAGTGGATGTTGGCAATTTGATCTCTGGTTCCTCTGCCTTTTCTAAAACCAGCTTGAATATCAGGAAGTTCACGGTTCACATATTGCTGAAGCCTGGCTTGAAGAATTTTGAACATTACTTTACTAGTGTGTGAGATGAATGCAATTGTGCAGTAGTTTGAGCATTCTTTGGCATTGCCTTTTTTTGGGATTGGAATGAAAACTCATCCTTTATACACATACCTAAACATAAAATCAGCTGTTGAAGTCTTGCTGATTGTAATATCTTTTTGATTTTTTTTTCCTTTCTGTGCTCTTTGCCACTTCCAGTTCAAATATGTGAAGACACTTAAAAGTGTGTCTGACACATAGCAGATGCTTGATGAATAGTTTCTCCCCTTCTTCTTCCATTTGTTTTCCATCACCTTCATCTTTCCTGCATGCTGTATTAGCTCCCTGTTTGCAGTACCTCTCCCATGTGCCACTTTGCAGCTTGATACTAGATTCTTCCTCCCAAAGTGTAACTCCAATTTCATTCTCTAGCTCTTAGACTTTCAGAATTGCTCCACTTCCTATAAATGTCTCTGCCTACCCCCACCTCCTTTCTCACACTTTTGTCTGTTTCCTTGGTCCACATTCTCAGCACAAGTGTTTGAAATTATTTATTTAGGACATAAGCTCCATACCAGTAGAAACTGTTTATCTTTTACTTCCAGAGCCCCCAAAATAGTCCGTGTTAATGACTGATTTTATGCATCAACCTGGCCACAAGGTGCCCAGGTATGTGGTCAAACATTATTCTGGGTGCTTCTAAGAGGGTTGGGTTTTTGGCTGTTGTTGGTGGTGATGAAATTAACATTTGAATCAGTTTTACTGAATGAAGCAGATTGCCTTCCCTAATCAGTTGAAGACCTGAATAGAAAAAAAGATTGACCCTTCCTTGTGCAAGAGGGAACTTCAGGGTTCCCTTGAGCTTGGACATTGATCTTTCCTGCTTTTGGACTTGCACTGGAGCATTGGCTCTTTTGGGGTCTTGAACTTGCCAGCTTTCACACTGGAATTTATACTGTCAGTTCTATTGGGTTTCTGGTTGTTGAGTGCAGATCTTGGGACTTCTCAGCCTCTATAATTGCATGAATCTGTTCCTTTTTATAAATTTCTGGTTCTGTTTCTCTGGAGAGCCCCATGAAATACCTATATATTTTGGTTCTAGGGTAGAGTACTGCTGTAACAAATACCAAAAATGTGAAAGTGACTTTGGAATTGTGTGATGGGTAAAGGCTGAAAAAGTTTTGAGGCATGTGCTAGAAAAAAGCCGAGATTGCTATGAAGAAACTGTTGATAGATATGAGGACATTAAAGGTGTTTCTGGTGAGGGCTCAGAAAGAAAAGAGCCAAATAGGAGACAAAACTTCCACATGAATAGTCGTGGAATGTTGGTAGAAATATGAATGATAAAGGCCATTCCAGTAAGATCTCAAGTAGAAATGAGGGAAAGGTTATTAGAAATTGGAGCAAAGAGATCTTTCTTGTAAAGCGTCCAAAAAAACTTGGCTGAATTGTGTCCCAGTGTTTTCTAAAAATTAGAAGTGTGAGTGATGATTGGCTATTTAGCAGAGGAGATTTCTAAGCAAAGTATTGAAGGTGTGCTGTAGGTAGTCCTTACTATTTATAGTAAAATGTAAGAGAAGCAAGATGAATTGAAGAAGAAACTTTAAATAAAAAGGAACTAGGAGATTTGGAAAATTCTGAGCCTTCTGCAGAAAGAGAGAGAGAGAAAGCTTATTATGAAGAGAATACTAGGATGTGGCCGAAAGACTATTTGATGGATCATTAGTACAACTTATGGACTTAATTGTCAATATCAGTAGAAGCTAGGAATAGAAACAGGATTTTATCAGCAGAAACACTGCCAGCTGGAACTAAAGAGGACCTCCCAAAATAGGATGGAATGAAGAAGGCTGTTGTAGTTTGGGGCTTTTATAGGATAGGACCATACAATTATTCAGCTGTGAACTTGCTTTATGTTCAGGAAAAAGGAAAGATGCTAAGGGCTGTTCAGATAGCAGGGCTACCATGCCTACCATGGATCCAGGGGGCAGGGCCACCAGGGTGTGTCTGCCCAGTGCCGTAGAGACAGGACCACCCTTGCAGAGAGCTGCATGAGCAGGGCCACCTTTTACTCCAGGCTGTGGAAGTGACACTGCCACCCCTGTGGGCCTGGAGGGCAGAGTATCAAACCAAAGAGGGTTATTACTGAGCTTTAAGATCTAATGCAATTTGCTTTGCTAAATTTGTACTTGCTGTGGACCTATCAGCCCTTCTTTCCTATTTTTTCCCTTTTGGAATGGACATATCTGTAATATGCCTGTCATTGTACACTTCACCCTTGAACAGTGGGGGGTTAGAGGTGCTGCCCCCACCCTGTACAGTTGAACATCTGAATATGACTTTAATGTTGGCTCTCCCTCCATGTGTGTGGTCCTGTACCACAGATTCAATTACCTCTGAAGAGTTGTGCTGTGCTTAGTCGCTCAGTCATGTCCAACTCTTTGCGACCCTATGGACTGTAGCTGGGCAGTCTCTGTCCAAATTGCCATGCCCTCCTCTAGGGGTCTTCCCATCCCAGGAATCAAATCCAGGTCTCTTGCATTGCAAGCAGATTCTTTACTATCTGAGCCATCAGGGAAGTCCAAGAATACTGGAGTAGGTAGCCTGTCCCTTCTCCAGGGGATCTTTCCAACCCAGGAATTGAACTGGGGTTCTTGCATTGCAGGCAGATTCATTACAGCTGAGCTATCAGGGAAGCACCATAGTGTTACACATATTTATTGAAAAAAACCCATGTGTAAGTGGACCTTCACAGTTCAGAACTCTTTTGTTCAAGGGCCATTTATATTGTGGAAGCATGTAACATGTCTGGTTTTCTAAGTTCATAACTGGAGAGGAATTTTTGCCTCAGGATGAATCATGTCTCAAGATCTACTCATACCTGATTTATATGATATTTAAATGAAACTTTGCACCTTAGATTTCTGAGTGGATGCTGGAATGAGTTAACTTTGGGGGCTGTTGGGATGGAATTAATGTATTTTGCATGTGACAAGGATGTGAATTTTGGATGAGAAGGACGTTAGTCTGGGAGGGATGGCTTGTTGTTCAGTCACTCAGCTGTGTCTGACTCTGCAACCCCATGAACTGCAGCATGCCAGGCTTCCCTGTCCTTCACCATCTCCCAGAGTTTGCTCAAACATGTCCATCGCGTCGGTGCTGCCATCCAACCATCTCATCCTCTGTCATCCCCTTCTCCTGCTTTCAATCTTTCCCAGCATCAGGGTCTTTTCTAATGCGTTGGCTCTTCACTTCAGGTGGCCCAAGTATTGGAGCTTCAGCTTCAGCATCAGTCCTTCCTGTGAATATTCAGGGTTGATTTCTGTTAGGATTGATTGGTTTGATCTCCTTTCAGTCCATGGGACTCTTAAGAGTCTTCTCCAACACACCACATTTTGATAGCATCAGTTCTACAGCCTTTTTTATGGTCCAACTCTCACATCCATTCATGACTACTGGAAAAACCATAGCTTTGACTATACAGACCTTTGTCAGCAAAGTAATGTCTCTACTTTTTAATATGCTGTCTAGGTCAGTCATAGCTTTTCTTCCAAGGAGCAAGTGTCTTTTAATTTCATAGCTGCAGTCACCATCTGCAGTAATTTTGGAGCCCAAAAAAGTAAAGTCTGAAACTTTCCTTTGTTTCTCCATCTATATGGCATGAGGTAATGGGACCAGATGCCATGATCTTAGTTTTTTGAACGTTGAGTTTTAAGCCAGCTTTTTCTCTCTCCTCTTTCACCCTCATCAAGAGGCTCTTTAGTTCCTCTCCACTTTCTGCCATTTGGGTGGTGTCATCTGTATATCTGAGGTTATTGGTAGTAGACTGCTATAATCAAATATCCTAGACTTGTTGGGTTAATGAACAGAAATTTATTCCTTACAGTTCTGTAAGCTGGGAAGGCCAAGATCAAGGTTCTGGCCAGTCAGGTTTCTGGTGAGGGCTCTATTCCTGGCTTGCAGGTGTCAATCTTCTTGCTGTGTCCTCAGGTGATTTTCTTTCTTTCGTTCTTCTTTGTTTATTTTTCTTCCTTTTTTCCTCACTCTTGCCCTTGCTCTCCCTCCTTCCCTTCCTTGCTTCCTTTCTTTCTCCTTTTTTTTTTCTCAAGGTGGAGAAAGGTACAAGCTCTTAAGTGTCTCTTTTTATAAGGACACTAATCCCAGTGGACCAGGGCCCCACTCTCATGACCTCATCTAATTTTAATTACATCTCAAAGGTCCCACCTCCAAATATTATCACATTGGGGGTTAGGGCTTCAATATATGATTGATGGGGAGGTGGATATTCAGTATAGAGCAGGCACTCAATAGAAGAGGCACTCAGTAAAGATTTTTTAAAGTAAACTATATTAAAGGGCGTCAAAGAAGGAGAAAGTAGCATTCAAGATTGAGTTGGTAGAATGTAGCTTTATTTAAGACAATACTGAGTAGCTGCTATATGCAGGCTTTCCTTTAAAACCCTAAAATACTTTTCTGGAACTTTCTAAAACATGTCACTTTCCTACTTGTTTTTAAGAATTGTACTTGCCCTGCTTCATCGACTGGACTTTAAGCATCTCAGATCAGGATCTATATCTGATTTATTTTGTGTTCTATATAGTGCCTAACACAGTGTCTGCTCTAATGCTATGTGTCAGAACAAAGGAATATGTTTTCTCTGTTTACTTTGGATTACACAAAACTTTATGTTTCTTCTTCACAATTACCACATTGCCACAATTTTTTTGTTTTCATGTGTGCTCCCCATACTCAATTTTAAGATTGTAAAGGATGGGGACCGTTAATCTAATCATCTTTGTACTCCCACATCTATTATGGGGCTGGGCACATAATGATTATTTGTTAACATTTATCTATTGAACATGATACCTGAAATATGGTCAGTGCTGAATAAAGAGTTAATGAAGTATTTGTTGGACAGTTTCCTGATTACTGCTTTATCTCCATTCCTGTTGCTAGCATTGATGGTCTGGTGCCACATTGCTGGTCAAGACCACTGGCAGAGCTGGGAAACCAACTCAATTGCTGCAGCTGCTGCCATCACCAGAAATTGTCTGCTTGCATCACCACCATCATCACGGTTACTAGTTCCTGGTCCCAAGCCTGCTGTATTCACTGCTACCACCTCCACCACTGCAGTTCCTTTCCCTGGGACCTGATTAACTTGTCCTTCATATTCTACTCATATATAGAAGTCCTTGTTTCTTCCGAGCCCTCCTGCTATTAATTTTTCTCCATTCTTAATGGTTTCTCCTTTATTCAGCTTCCATCAGAGCATCAGTTGAGTGGGTGGTACTACTTTACTTCTCAGGGGGAATGTCACTTTAATGATTCAATCAAGTAGTTGCTCTTTTTGCTGTCAAAGGAAGCCTTTGTATTATCTTCAGGGAACAATCTGAAGAACAGTCTGCAACAACCCTAGATCCTCTCCTTAGCTGTGATGTTAGCTCATATTTATACTTTGTGCATTCATTTGCCACCTTTCTGCCCACTCACACAGATTCCTAAGATCTTTGCATCCTCGTCAACTTGGTTCATTGCCGCCCACAAGAATTTGTGTCATTTGCAAATATAGAAATATTTCCTTGTACTTTATAAAGGTATTGCATATAGGTTATACTAATTGCGCCTTGTGCAAGGAAGCTGGAAGAAGTGGAGGCTGAGATCCAGCCTGCACTTTGTTCATCTCAGTCTCATGTCAGACTGTGGCTAGGAAAAAAGGTATTCCTTTTTCTGATTTGCATGAAGATGCTGGCCCATCACTAAGTGATGGGCCCTTGGTGGAGTATCTACCCATTTTCTAATTCATTCCTATTAGACTAGTAACCCTTGTTATGCAGACCTGCTCTTAGCATTGGTCTAGTACTGAACCTGAGATCCTCTGTGCTATACTCACCTGTCTTTACCTTTTGTTGTTTTTCCTAACCACTGGGAAATTGCCTCAATTCCAATAATGAGGAGGAGACTCAATTTTGTTAAATTATGAAAAAATGTAAAACCATAAAAATAGTTTATATATCTGTGTTCCAGTTATCTGTTGCTGCTTGACAGACTGTCCCAAGTGGTAGTGATTTCTGCTGTTCTGTGCTAAGTTTCTTCACCCCTCTCCAACTCTTTGTGACCCTGTGGACCATAGCCTGCCAGGTTCCTCTGTCCGTGGGATTCTCCAGGCAAGAATACTGGAGTGGGTTGCCTTGCCCTCCTCCAGGAACTCTTCCTGACCTAGGGATCGAACCTGTGTCTCTTATGTCTCCTGCTTTGGCAGGTGGGTTCTTTATCACTAGAGACACGTAGGGAACCTGGACTCATTTGAGACTATCAGGTGGAGCACCTTCTTGTGGTCTTACCAGCGTAGGAGTCAGGGTAGTCAGACTTCTGTGACATCTCATGGTTCCCAGTGAGTGTGCCCTAAGAGTTGCAGGCAGAAGTTGCAAAGCTTTCCAAAACTTCACTTCTACTACGTTTTGTGGGTCAAGCCTGTTAGCAAGACCAGCACAGATTCATGGGGAAGTGAATTAGACTGCAACTCTCAATGGAAGAAGTAGCAAAAAGTTGCAGTTATTTTTAATATACCATGATCTTCTAACTAGATTTAACCAGAGTTGTATTTTGCCCTATCTACTTGTGATCCAATTAGAAAACATTTTCATTATAGAACCTTGATAAAGATCATCTGAAAGTCTAAATAAACATATCTAAGAGTGAAACATTAGTATTCTTTTTGAAGTTAAGAACCAGTCAAGCTTTTTAGGTTTATTACATGTTACTGAAGGTGTTAATAAGACAAAATAAATAAATAAAAGAATAGTGGAAAGGAAGAAGTAACTTTTTATTATTCACAGACAATATGTCTCCAAATTGAAAGTCCAAGAAAATCTATAATCTAGATCTAAAAAAAAACAGTTCAACAACATTGTGGATAAAAGGATAGCACTGTTCTTAACCTGATTTCTTGTGCTTTCTGAACTATTGACTGTTTTGTGATTCTCTGATTCTTAGATCTAACAGATGGCCTTTTACTTTCTTCTTCCTTCAGCGTGGACAACTCATAGTTGGTTGTGTGACCCCACCCCTTCCACTTGGGGGTGGGGGACATCTTGTATCTATTGTAGAGTTGTCCATGGATGATTTCATTTAGAGGTTGCTCTGTTGGTTTTTCTGTGGGAATTCAGAGAGATTGAAAAGCTATGCTATCTTTATTATTATATTCCAAGAATATCTGTAGTTTAATAGCGTTTTGATCTAGTCGCTAACCATTTAGAGAACTTTTTCTTGGTAGCAGTAATTTTTCATTTTACTTTTACAATGAAATAGTTATAGAAGCTGCAAATAAATGTATATGGAGGTCTCACGTACCTTACACCCCCACCTTTCCCAATATTGACAACTTTCATAACTATAGGGCAATATCAAATGAGGAAATTGACATAGATATAATCTGGAGAACTTATTCAGATTTCACCAGCAATACACACAAAGAACTTGGTGAAATTTTAACACATGTATAGCTTTGTGTGACTACCACTGTTTTTTATAGAGAGGTTGATTTGTTGATTTTAGGACTGGTTCACATGACTGTGCAAGCTGGTAAGTCCAAAATCTGCAGGGTGGGCTCGCAGGCTGGAGACCCCGGAGGAGGCAATACTGTAGTTGAAGTCTAAAGGCAGTTTGCTGGCACAATTACATCCTGTTCTGAGAAGTTCAGTCTTTTGTTTTATTCAGGCCATCAACTATTTGGATGAGACTTATCCATAGAATGGAGATCAATCTACTTTACTCAAAGTCCATTGACTTAATTTTAAATCTCATCCAGAAAACACTCTTCAGAATATTTTTTTGAAGAAGAAACATCTGGAATACTTTTTGACCAAATATCTGGGCACCATGGGTTAACCAAGTTGATAAATAAAATTAACCCTCACACTATATTTTGGTTTTGTCACCAAATATTTTATTCTGAGAAGTTGCATGTGTCATTAAGTCCTGTGATTTTTTAAATGACTGACTGCAAAGAATTCCATTATATGAGTATGTCATAATTTATTAGCCTGATCTTCAAATTCTATTCTTAAGATAGTTCCACATTATTGCTGTTTAAAATAATGTTATGGTAAACAAATATCCTTTGTATGAACCTCTGATTATATACTTACCATACTTAGAAGTGAAATTTTTTAGTCAAGGGATGAGAATATTTTTTATAGCTTCTTAATACACCTTGCAATATTTCTTTTCAGAAAGGCTGTGTTCAGACTAGTAGTATATGGCATTTGATCCTCAGAAGAGATTGTTCTAGAGCTTCATTAAAGTTTTTCTTTTTAATATTCTGAAGATTTCCCATTGTCTATTGACTCAAAATTTAATTTTTCCAATTTATTTTTCTAAATGTCTTAAGTATTTTGTCACAATTTCTGTTAAATGTTTGGCGATCCACTTCTTTATTTTACATTGCACAACTGAGACTCACAGGGAATTCCCTGGAAATCCAGTGGTTAAAACTCCGAGCTTCCACTGCAGGGGCACAGGTTCAATCCCTGGCCTGGGAACTAAGATCCCATGTGCTACTCGGTGTGACAAAAAAAGAAGAAGTCAGGCTCACAGGAGTCTAATTCCCCCAGTTCTTCTCTGGAGCACTTTTTATGGGGAGGCTTGTGGACACAAGAGGAGGTGCTAAGGCACTACCCTTAAACTGTGTGAAATTGCAGTTAATAAATGGGAGGAAGTCTTTTCTGAAGTAGGACACACTGGTGAGCTGAACTGATAAAGTTTTTTACAAAGTGGTAAATTTTAACAAATAGTGTGTTTAATCTTTTATAGAGTAATAGGTGCTCAGAGATCAATAAGATCTTGAGAAATCATACAATTAATAATACTCCTGGAGACAAAGCCGCAGAGATTCCATCTCTGGCAGATGAGAATAAATGCTGTCTCTAACGGTCTCTTGTGAAACAGGTGAGATATTGTTTTTTAAAAACCTTTTACAACATCTAAAAACTTGGAGTGTCATAAAGTCTCATTAGCCAAAGTCCTGCAGAACTTAATGATGCTTAATACCAAAGTAACTGGATATTTATACAACCAATATTCTAGTAGGCAAACCTCTGAAAACATACCTTCTTTCCCTCATATATTTTTTTGCATTAGCAGTTGAATACTTTAAAAATAGTTTTCATTATGTAAATTATACAACTTTGTAGAATAAAAAATGATTATGTTGTACCTTCATGTACATGCTTTAGGACACTTGGTTAGGCGACAATCAGTATCTTTGGTAGTCACCTCAAAAGGGTTGCATACTTCAAAGTGTAACTGGATAAGAATCATGGAAATGGATGATATTAGGAAACGTTGCATGCAAAAGAGCATACTGATAATCAGGACATTAAATAGAACACAGCACACAGTGCCAAGTAATCAAGTACTGCCCTCTGGCAAGTGAAAACTATCTCAAAACCATTGATGTACTAAAAAAAAAAGTAGCAGCTTAGCTCTGTACATAGCATTTCTTTTCCAGAGTGAAACTGGCTTGGCAAACTTGAAAGCAGTGTAATGAATAATTCTTCCTTTTAACTGTCAAAAATAAAAAGAAAAAATGAACTAAAAAAAATTAATAGGTAGGGGCTATGGAGAATGAAATAAATAAAGGGAATGAAATGAAATAACAAAAGGAAATAAATGAAAAGAAGAATGAAATAAAAGCAAAATCATCTTTTCATTACTGCAGTCTTCTGAAGCAGCGAATATGAAAGAGGGCACTGCAAAGCCACTTCATTTTTATGCAGGCCAAGGATCATTGTCACTTGGGCACCCTTTATGTCTGATCAGTTTATGAGAACACACGCACTACTGGTGTTCTACCCTCTATGAGAAGATAATTCCTTTCACAATAAGTACAAGAAAAATTAAAAAAGCACACTCAAACTGTCTAGAAAACTGCAGCTGTCTCAGCCACTTGACACTGTGTAAACACTGGCTTGGCAAGGCAGAGCGTTAGAGCAGGGTCAAAAGGGCAGCTCCCTTTGGTCCTGTGCCCCTGGCAGCATCTCCCCAAGGCAGGTGTCCAAACCTCTGCCCTGTCAAGCGGGCAGCTGGGCTCGCAGAGAGTGCTGCATGGCTTCCTCTCAGGCCCTGGCTTCCAGGACAGGACGAAGAGCCATTCTCCCCCAGCTGCTGAGACTTGACGTTTGCTGCGGCTCCTTTGCTGCTAGGTTTGTCGTAAGAAATTTAGGACAGGCAAAGTGGACAACCATCTTTCTCTCACACTTTTAAAGAAATCGGCTTAAGTGGGCGGGTATGGTGGTGAGGGGAGGAAATGGAGATGGACTAATTTCATATAATGGAGGCCGAATATTTTTTCTTTGGGTGGTAAATTTATCTGTTACTTTGGGAAAATTTTTTGGCCACATGTTTGAAGAGTTGTCTTTCCTTCCTGCACTGGGCAGTCCCAGAAAATACCGCCACGTTTGCTGGCTTACTGAAAACTCACAGGGCTCAGCATGTAGCTGTAATCATAGCTAAGATTTATAACAGTGAAAAGAGACAAAGCAAAATCAGCAAAGTGAAAATGCGCTTAGGTCAAGTCTAGAGGAAACGTATCTCAGGCTCCAGAAGTCCTTTCCTAGTGGAGTCACGCACTGTGTGCTTAATTCCTCCAGGAATGAGTTGTAATTACATGTGCCAAGTGTTTCCCCGGGAAGCTCACTGGTGCCTCAGAACCCAAGGCTTTTACTGGAGGCTGGTCATGTAGGCATGCACTGCCTGGCATGTACCAAAACTCTACACTTTCACGAGAAAGGCAGCTACTCAGCATAAATCACATTGGTTGTATAAGCAGTTTAGGCCACTCCTATCAGTTAGAGAAAGATTTTTTTTTCTTTCTTTTTAAATTCAGTATAGTTAATTTATAGTATTTTGTTAGTTTCTGGTATATAGTTTTGTGTGTATATATATTTTTAAATTTATTTATTTTGATTGAAGTCTAGTTGATTTACAGTATTGTATTAATTACTGCTGTACAGAAAAGTGACTCAGTTATACATATATTATATATTCTTTTTCATATTGTTTTCCCTTATGGTTTATTACAGGATATTGGATATAGTTTCCTGTGCTATATAGTAGGACCTTGTTTATTCATTCTATATATAGTAGTTTGCATCTTCTACTTCCAAGCTCCCAATCCGGTCATCCCCTGCCCCCTACCCCGGCAACCACAGTCTCTTCTCTGTGTCTGTGAGTCTGCTTCTGTTTGTAAATAAATTCATTCTTATCATATTTTAGATTCTACATATAAGTGTTATGGTATTTGTCTTTCCCTTTCTGACTTATTCACTTAGTATAATAATCTCTAGGTCCATCTGTGTAGCTGCAAATGGCATTATTTTGTTCTTTTTATGACTAAGTAATACTCCATTGTATATATAAACCACATCTTCTTTATCCATTCATCTGTCAACTGACAGGTTGTTTCCATGTCTTGGCTCTTGTAAATAGTTCTGCTATGAACATAAGGCTACATTTATCTTTTTGAATTATAGTTTTGTCTGGATATATGCCCAGATAGAGAAGGAAATGGCAACCCACTCCAGTATTCTTGCCTAGAGAATCCCATGGACAGAGGAGCCTGGTGGGCTGCTGTCCATAGGGTGGCACAGAGACTGAAGCGACTTAGCATGCATGCATGCATTGTAGAAGGAAATAGCAACCCACTCCAGTGTTCTTGCCTGGAGAATGCCAGGGACAGAGAAGCCTGGTGGGCTGCCATCTATGGGGTTGCACAGAGTTGGACACGACTGAAGCGACTTAGCAGCAGCAGCAGCATATGCCCAGAAGTGGGATTGCTGGATCATATGGCAACTCTAGTTTTAGTTTTTTGAGGAACCTCCATATTGTTTTCTTTAGTGGCTGCACCAATTTATGTTCCCACCAACAGTGTAGGAGGGTTCCAGTTAGGGAAAGTTTTACATCACTACAGAGGATGGGTGGCCAGCCAAGTTCCCAGATACCAGGTAAGGGCCAACCTTGCAAGGAGTCCTTTCTAAGGATAGGCAGCATCAGACTACTGTGTTACCTTTTTTTCTGCAGCATCCACCTTCTTGCTCAAGGCATTTTTAGAGCAAAATTATTATCGGTAGGACCCATGCAGTAGGATGAAAGCATCCTGCAATATTGACTTTTCATTATGGCCCTCCAGGGATCCTGGATTTAGCCAATATAAACAAATCCTATTAAAAATAAAGGTCAGTCTTAGAAAGCTAGGTGGCTTTCTCCTTAAGTTTTATATTAACCTTTTCTTAACCTGGCCTGAGCCATCAATTTAGGCACAACACAATTCTGGTAAGTTGAGGTGGTCCATGATAGTCAAGGTACGCATACAAGAAATAACAATTCCAGAGAGCACCCTTGGAAACAAAAAGTGTGCACTTGTTAAGTCACACCAATGAAGGCACACATTAGTCAGGCAAAACAGGTTAACGGGGCCTCCAGTGTGGCTTCCCACTGTGAGTCCTTATGCCTCAGGGCTTTCTGTCCAGTCCAAATAATTCAGTTGCGTTCCTAGTTTTATTTATTTATTTAGGTGGCACCATGCAGCATTGGGATCTTAGTTACCCAACCAGGGGTTGAACCCATGCCCCCTGCAGTGGAAGCTTGAAGTCCTAACCACTGGACTGCCAGGAAAGTCCCGAGTCCCTAGTTTTGGAAGCATTTCCAGGAGGAAGGCAGTTTCAATCAGTTTTGCTTGTCTTTGACATCAGTTCATTTGCTTCATGAGTGGGAACAGCATCTTCAGGTGTTCTTCCTGGAAACGCAGAAGCTGAGGACATCCCCTGCTGTGTCACAGTCAGCATTGTTAGGTGTGATCATAGGCTCAGCAGTCTGTTTGCATTCAAGACCTCAAAGCATCTTGTGAAGGCAGTACTGTCGTTGAGGAGCAGTTCTTTTGTCTCTCTCTCTGTCTCTGGCTGTGCCAGGAGAGTTATGGGATCTTAGTTCCCTGAACAGGGATTGAATTCTAGGCCCTGGAAGTGAAAGTACAGAGTCCTAACCACTGGACTGCCAGAGAATTCCTCCAGGAGCAGTTCTGAAAGACAGCAGTTATAAAAAGTAGAAATTATTGATGCCCACCTATCCCTGCATCTCACAGGTGTTGGTGTTTTGTTTTTTCTGTGTTATCACTTGATAAGTATGTCTCATGCAGTAATCTTAACTTTACATTTTTTCCCAATCATGTTTTATTCTGATCTAGACTTTTCAGCAGGAAGGGTTAGGAATAAGGAGAGTGTTGAGAATTTAGCTAAGCTACTCCATGCTATTGTGTCTCAACATCCGTTTTGTTTGGCCAAGGGGCCAGCAGTGACCTTAAACGGACAGTAGTCCCCTTAGGTAAACCCATGCCCTAGATGGCAGCTCACAGAATCACAAGGAAATGTAAGTTCCTGATATGACTTCCTCAAAGGCCCTTGCAATCAACAATCTCCCCTGCCTCCCAGTGCCTTCTTACACTCTCTTAGATAAGACCAATGAGACCTTCATGGGACTTATCAAAGCACTGTTTTTCTGGTTTGAACTGACCAATCTGGCCTTAGCCTGGAAACTGCAAAGCACTCCACCCTATAAACTCTAATAAAAACATGTTCCCCAGGCCCTGCTTCTCTCTGTCTGCACTCTGCCTTGACCTGCCCATGGGACCTGTAAGTATTTAATTTTTCTCTATTTTAATTTCTCTTGTGATCTGTTGTTGAAGTGCGGCTCACAACTGACACCTTGCACTCCACTTAATAAGTGTTAATTTAATAAATTCAAACAGAGGAATAGATGAATTTACATAGAAAAACATTTTTAATAAACTTAACCAAAAAGACACATCATGTTCAGGAACTTGTAGGACAAAATCCTGAATTTTCAAGTTTGCAGAATGTGATTTACATAACCCCAATCCCTATCATGCTGATCATTTATTTGGTAAATAGCCTGGAGAAGCTCAATCTCTGTTTGGGGATTTAATGCTAAAAATTCCTAACTAAGAAAGAAAGGTGAGTGAATTAGAATCAGTTACCAGTCCACCATTGTCAATAATGTTATTAGTAAAACCCAAACACAAGTCAATAACTGTGAGATATCCTTGGGAAGAGGGGTGGGAACCCTATCTTTTAGGAGTGGGTGGAGAGGTCCCACTCCCCGTAATGTGCTGTCTCCCAACTTGGAGTTTTGACAGGAATCACAAGTTTCTTATGATTAATCATCTCAGATGCAATTCGTCCCTACATTAGATAGAGTTACTAGCATTTTGGTTTCAGATGGTCCCGTCAGAGAACAAACCCTTTCCCATGGACATCTGCAAATGAACCATGGGGTTCAGTAAGCATCCATAGTGTTTTTATAGTTTATGGCCCCACAAGGTGGAAGGGGAGGATGTCTGACATCTCCCAGAGCCTGGATTCTATTCACTGAGCCTATGCCTGCTTTCAGAAGTTGGAACAGTCTATCGCAATCATTATGTGACATTGCACGCATGCTCAGTCATTCAGTTGTGTCCAGCACTTTGCAACCTCCATGGAGCCACCAGGTTCCTCTGTCCATGGGATTTCCCAGGCAAGAATATTGAAGTGTGTTGCTGTTTCCTCCTCCAGGGGATCTTCCCGACCCAGGGATTGAACCTACATCTCCTATGGCTCCTGCATTGGTAGGCAGATTCTTTACCACTGAGCCACCTGGCAAGCCCCTCAGCCTCCTGTTAGGTCCAGGTAAATAGGATCTCTGAATCCAGGATTCCAAAAAGGACTTTTCTTCTTTAGCAGCAGCAAAGCCAAGAGACTACTGGGTCAGACAGTGAGGTTCCAGGTCCTTTTTATCCTGCCAGACTTAAAGTTCAAATTGAACCACTCAAAAATATGCACATTAGGCTGGAAAATTATCAGCCTCTAAGAATTAGACATCTGATTTTGCAAGAACTTAGCAAATCAAAACCTGACTTTTAAAACTCAAAAGTAGATTTTCCTATAGAGATTTTCTCTCTTTTTATGTTGTCTACCTTTCTCATAGGCTCCAACTGGCAAAAATCTTAGCAAAAATAATCAGCTGTGAGATTTCAATAGCCAGCATTTAAATTTTAACCCATCCACCAGCAACAAAAAGCAAGGATTTTATGTTCTACCAACACCTTTTATTGGGGAGCTTTCCCTGATTTGGGATAATCCCTCTAACATGTATGAAATTATAGGCATATAGTATTTTGCATCAGTTTTTATCATACATCCAGAAGTAGTAGCCACAAAAAAGTCATTTTTTAAAAAAGTCTCTCCATTCTTTCTCTCTCCCTCTTTTTTTCATTGCAAGTTTGTACAACCCCCTCAACACTTTTCAGGATTGGCATTACAGCTGCTGAGAAATCCCAGCTGGAATGTAAGGGGCTGTTGTACCAGATGGAGAAGGCAATGGCAACCCACTCCAGTACTCTTGCCTGGAGAATCCCAGGGATGGGGAGCCTGGTGGGCTGCAGTCCATGAGGTCGCTAAGAGTCGGACACGACTGAGCGACTTCACTGTCACTTTTCACTTTCACGCATTGGAGAAGGAAATGGCAACCCACTCCAGTGTTCTTGCCTGGAGAATCCCAGGGACGGGGGAGCCTGGTGGGCTGCCGTCTATGGGGTCACACAAAATCGGACACGACTGAAGTGACTTAGCAGCAGCAGCAGCTGTACCAGAGGACAGAGTATTGCTTTTCCCTTCTCCTTTATTTCTGGTTTATCTGAAGCTTGCTTTAGCCTTGGCACTGATAATCTTTTCCCCTCCCACTGGGAGGAGAGAACAAAACCCTAAGGCATCATCTAGGTTGCAACTGCAATTTTTAATCTTGTCACTTTAGCTACCATTGCCAAAAGCAATCAATACTTTCAATGAGCAGATTCTCCTGGACTTGCCTGTATCATTTTGAAATTCCATAGTTAATCTTTACCTTTCACAATAGACATCATCTCTGCTGATGTTTCATACCACAGATGACTAGGTAACCAGTTTGCATCAAAAGTTTATTATGATGTCCCCTTTATCCTTTTTCCAGACACTGCTTTAGCAATATTTCAGTGAGTTGGGGTTGTTTTAGTAAATCCCACTTTTGACACCAACTGCCACCCCCTAGTTCAGGGATTTGCTGGAATAATCCACAAGACTCGTCACATAATTGTACTTGTGGATAAAATTTATTGCACTGAGAGGATATAAAATCAGAAAGGGAAAGACATATTGGGTGAAGTCTGAAGGATACCAGGAATAAGCCTCCAAAATTCCCTTTCCATTTCACTCCCATAAGATGTGCTTAATTTTACCAGCAGTTAGTGTGAAATAACATGTGTGAAACATTGTTCAAATGCTCATTAAAGACTTAATGCCCAGGGTTTTTACTGGGTACTGGTCATGTAGGCAGCTTCCTGTGAACTGAGTGTCTGTGGTCCTCCAAAGTTCTTGTGTTAAAGCTTGATCTTTATTGTGAGAGATGTATTTGGAGATGGAGCCTTTTGGAAGATAAGTAGATCCTGAGGGTGGAGTCTTGGGAATGGGATTAGTTCTTTTGTGATAATTTTATATGTCAATTTTACTGGCTATGGGGGCACCTACACTAAACATTATTTTGGGGGATATCTGTGAGGATGTTTCTAGATAAGATTAGCATTTGAATCAGTGGGCTCAGTAAAGTAAATTGGCCATTGTGGGTGGGCATCATACAATCAGTTGAGGACTGGCATAGAACAGAAGGCAAATGAAGGCGAAATTCACCCTTTTTTTCTTTCCTCACTGCTTGAACTGAGCTATCTCATCTCATCTTCTCTGTACTTGGACTGGGACTTACATCCTTGCTTTCCATGGAGGCCCTTGGACTCAGATTGAATTACATCACTTGCTTTCTTGGGTCTCCAGCTAGCAGACTGGCAGATTTCTGGTCTATAATTGCATGAACCAATTCCTCATAATAAATTCATATATGTGTGTGTGTGTGTGTGTATGTGTGTGAGTATAAACAGATACCTTTTTTCTGCACATTTCCAATATCTGAATTGTTTTTGCCTGTGAGGCATTAAGGGCTTCCCAGGTAGCATTAGTGGTAAAGAAACTGCCTGTCAAGATAGGAGATACAAGAGACTCAGGTTCAGTTCCTGAGTTGGGAAAATACCCTGGAGTAGGAAATGGCAACCCACTCCAGTATTCTTGCCTGGAAAAATCTCAGGGACAGAGGAGCCTCAGGGACTACAGTCCATAGGGTCGCAAATGGTTGGATACGACTGAGTGACTGAGCACTTAGGGTGTAAAGGGGAGAGCTCCCTGGTGGCTCAGCTGGTAAAGAATCCGCCTGCAATGCAGGAGGCCCTGGTTCAATTCCTGGGTCAGGACGATCCCCTGGAGAAGGGATAGGCCACCCACTCCAGTATTCTTGGCTCCCTGGTGACTCAGTTGGTAAAGAATTCACCTGCAATGTGGGAGACCTGAGTTCAATCCCTGGGTTGGGAAGATCCCCTGGAGAAGGGAAAGGCTACCCACTCGAGTATTCTGGCCTGGAAAATTCCATGGATTGTATAGTCCATGGGGTCACAAAGAGTCGGACTCGACTGAATGACTTTCGCACTCAGAAGTGCAAGAGACAGATATTATTCAAAGAGGTTTTAAGATGAAGTCCTAGTTCCTTTTCCCTACAATACTTTGAAGTAATTAGATATTATCTGCTCTGGGTTCTCCACCCCCGCCCAGATTTTTTTTTTTTTCCCAGAAATTGGAAGAAAACACAGTTTTGTCTTAAGAGAAACAGAAAAAAAGAAGTCCATCCATTGTCATCTTTTGTGGACAAACCTGGTTCTGTTTCCCCAAGGAAAATAATTATCTGATTTCTTTCTTTAATGACAGAGACAACCAACAGTGATGACATAGAATTATATATTTTCCTTTCTCATCTGGGTCACAGAGAAGCCTCCATTCTTTAATAAAAATATTACAAAGTAACAAGCATGAACCCTATAATTTAAAGCAAAAAATAAAAATATAAGCCATCTTGTGCATTGGTTACTTTCCCTTAGGTAAGTTGTAGAATAGTACTCTAGGAACATTGGTTACAGTTAAGTCAATTTTTACAGCTCAAGGAAGAAACTTTACATGGAAAATGTCCAAGAACGCTTCTATTTATAAATATAAAATTTATCAAAAATTTCATGGAATACTGGCAGAACAGTGGAGAGAACCTGGGCTTACTTCTTGCTTCAAACTTGGCTATGCTGCTCAGAAGTAATTTCACCTTGGGAAAGTGATGATCTATGAATTAAATTTCCTCATCTATAAAATATGATGAATATACCCCAAGCACAGGGTTGTTAATAATGAAAATAACATATGTAAGATACTTGACTCCATACCTGGCACAGAGTAGCTCAATAAATGTAATATTCTCCTTACCTTGAGGAAGAAAAAGCCTACTAAGAGAGACTCTAATGTTCATAGAAACTCTATTAATAACAGCACCAAATGGAAACAACCCAAATATGACAGCCCCAAAAGACCATCAATAATAGACTGAATTTTTAAAAAGTTGGAGAATCATACTGTACAATACTATGTAGCATGAACCACTGTTACTATAAAAGTGAGGATAAATCTCACTAACAATTTTGTGACACAGAATAATACATACTATATAATTCCATTGCAAAGTCAAAACCAGGCAAAATTAATCTACAGTGATAGACGTCAGAAATCTTAACCTTTTGGAGGGAGATGAGATTAGAATGGGAAAAGAGGGAGACTGCCAGGGTGCTCGAAATGTCTTCACCTGAATAGTTGTGGTCATTAGAGGGGTATATGTGTGTACAAATTCATCAGACCGTACACTTAAGATTTGCACATTCCTTTACCTTTGTACATGTATAAATAGCACATCAAAAAAAAACCTTCTTTTTGCCCCAGGAGCTAGATTTTATATCAGTATCAAATTTATTTATTAGGAGAATCTGGCTGTAGATATGACATACCAATAGCCGGCTATCTTGCAGGCTGCAGTCTGTCCCTTGTAAGTGGCCCCGTTTTAGAGCTGGCCTGGAGCTGACAGGCATATTATGAGGGTCATGCTCTATCACCATTGACAGCTGGAGAGGCCATCACATGCCATCAGCAACAAAGCACAGGGAAAACCAGGCAGTGGACTGTACTTCCCACCCTTCGGCTGTGAGGCACAACCCCAGCAATGGAAGGATTAAAAAGCCTCTCAATTTAAAAAGACAGGGGGAGGGGAGGGGAATGTGGGCTGCACAATTTATAAATAGACATTACCAGAGGCTGCCTGATTGTGAAGTGGTTGTTTAGTAAATCTTTCTCCTTTAAGGATTCCATTATCAGAAACCATTTGAAAACATCATTCGTTTTGTCTCTTGGGGAGATCCTGGGTTTCATCGAGTCAGCCCTGTTGGGTGATATTTCTCTCTGCTAGATTTAGGGACAGGCCTTGGATATTCTGAAGCGCCTTTACATGGAGCACAAAGATGATGATGATGATGATGATGTGTCTTTTGCCAAATGGATGAGCAGCTTCTGGGGTCACAGCTGGATAGAGGAGGATGAGCGAGGACTCCGGGACCGCCGTGGATCACAAGACGCCAGTTACAGGAAAAGCTCCCTGCCCTGCCCAGTGAGTTGTACAATGGAACCAGGGGAGAACCAAACTAGGGGAGGGGGCTTTCTCTTCGATTTTTTTGAGGGTCCTATGATACAGTTTTCTTTGGTTGAAATGAGTACTTCCAAACCTTTTTTTATACTCACAAAAATCCCTTTTATCATTTTATCTTGTCCTCCAAAGGACCTGATTTTCATCTATTAAGTAATGATTCCTTCATTTTTAGCAACCTAAGATATATTTAACTGCTACTCGGAGCTCCTGATAAGCCTGGGATAATCCTATTGAGAGGTAATATAATTCAAGCCAAAGGAAAGAAACCTGATGTTATAGTCTGTGTAACACTGGTGTGGATCACTGTTTGATTTCCAGCAGTCTTTTTGAAATACTGAAAATAGCTCCACTATTTGGTGGCATCTAAGGAATTGGGGATTCTACTTAATAAGTCACTACCCCTGATCAATTTGATGTACTCTTTCTTCAGGTTCTCATTTAGTTTCCTGGTGGGAGAGAAAGCCAACATTCTACCACTCTCAGCACTGTTTTTCCATGGCTAGGCAGGGGACAGGAGAGCTCTTGAGAGGGAAATAGGTGGACCTGACCAGGTGTGGACTCGGCAGTGGGTACACGTGCACTTAGAATTCCAGCTACCAGAGAATATTTCCCCAACCCCCTGCTATGCTAACTCCAGAACCAAATAAGTTTCAGGGGTGATGTTATTTTATTTTTAGCTCTGAAGTTCCCAGAAGCATAATGTATGTGAAGTATATTAAAGCATGTAAAGCAGTCTTATACTCCAAATGGTCAGCAAGTTTGAGGAATGAGACCTCTTTGAGACACAAATATTTGAAAATACTTCTCTTAAAAAGCATAATCAGGGACCAAGGGAGCATTTCAACACTTCACTGAACTCCAGGTTCTTTAAGTGAAAAAAGACAGAGGTTGCACTTGATGATCTACAAGAACCCTTCCAGTCTCACTTTCCATAATTCTGTTATAAAATAAACCCTTGCTTATTATGCTCATGTTTTAATCTTTTATGGCCCACACTGAGGGAGGTATTCATAATGTGTGAACCAGGAATATGACTAGTGTTTAGCCAAACAGCAAGAACCAGGGAGAAACAAAGAGAAAAAAAATGAGTTTCACTGTTTATCACAACAGCCCTTTGGAGCCACCAAAATATGAAAACAAATAAACATGACATAAAATAATAGTTTCTTGAATAGATTTTAGCATTTATTAGACTTTAAAAACTAGGATGATCTACCTTATTTAGAGAGTCCACTTGTGGGTTGCAATGTTGTTTGCCTTAAACTATTGGAGAATAGCAGAATTTCTTTGTATAACATTTCTAAAGAGGATCCATCTATCTTTTCCTGCTCACACTGGCTTTGGGCATCTGCCCGAGTTAACCTGTTTCGATTCTCCGAGTTGACAATTCCATAATTAGCAGACTAGCATGCAGAAAGCATGTGTTTATTTAAGGAAACAAAAGCACAGGCGAAACATGACGACCTAACTGAGCAGAGAGAGCACGAAACACAGAGCGCAGACTGGGGGACCCCGGGCAAAAGAGGCAGAGTCCTGGAGGATGGAGGGCCTGATTCCTCATCCCTCCTCACACAATGCCTGTGTTTCTGAAGTGAATCTGTAGTTGGATACTTAACTTTTCCTGACTCTAAAATGTGCTCAAATTTTTCTTACTTTGGAGATATGAGAACAATTAGGTTTTCAAGTTCTGTGTTTTGCTTTGAGCTCAGACACAACTTAAAAGAAAAAAGCTTACTCTTAGCCTTATCTTTTTTTTTTCTCTCCCCACTGCTCCACTCAAAGGCTTCTCCCCTGTTGCAACCTGTTAGTAGCCTACATCCATCAGTTTTATATTCACGTGAAGAATTTTCCCCTTATTTGCTATTTGCATGTGGTTTCCACTATAAGTCTTCAGCCTCACGATTCTTACAAAACCATAGTGATGGAACATTAAATCATTACACATATTTATCGAACACCGATTGTGCGCCAGTTGTTGTTCAAGGCACAATAGGATTACAGGGGAAAAGAAGACGTATATGGCGTCTGTGCTTGTGGCGTGTCCAAGCTGGTGGAAAATACAAATTCGGCAGAAAGAATGAGGTAGACAAGGTATAAAGCTTGCTCCATCTTAGAGAACACTGCTACTTTTGGCTTCTACTGATAGTAGAAGAGAGGAAACAAGTCCATGGAGCATTATGATAAAAGCTCCCCTGTAGAATTGTCACTGATCCCTGAAATTTATTACTAATTTCTTAGATATAGAGAACACACACGACTTTTTGACAAGACTGATTATAATCTGTGATTGCTGATTTAAATCAAATTAAAAATCTAACTTTACTGTCTTGAGGTGCTTGTGTGAAAAAAAATTTTTTTTTTTCGTCTTTCTCATTATTGAACAAATCTTCCTCCCTCCATTGTCACACGGATACAAACTTGAAGTAGAAAAATCTCCATATCCCTTATTTATTCTACTCACTGAAAGTGAATTGTAAGTAGTTGATTTGACTTTCTAGTCATCTTCAGATTAATGTGGTTCTCTTAGCCTTGTTCTACACAGTTAGGGCCTAGTGGAAGTGAGGATTATGCTGAATGATAGACCTCTTCCAGGGGGAACTGAGTTCCCTGGCCTTGGGCTTTCTCAGTGCTTCTTCGATGCTCACATAGGCACAACATGTGCTAGTCCACATCATATCATTTGAGGGGGTTCAAAATAAACCTCTTACCTATCTGTACCCCAAGGGATTTTTTTTTCTTTTTAACAACAATCACCTTTAACCAATTTTATATTCTGTCTTTATAGTCTCAATTTAAAACTGCAGAAGTGAAATGAAGTGAAAGTCGCTCAGTCATGTCCGACTCTTTGTGACCCCGTGGACTGTATCCCACCAGGCTCCTCTGTCCATGGAATTCTCCAGGCCAGAATACTGGAGTGGGTAACTGTTCCCTTCTCCAGAGGCTCTTCCCAACCCAGAGATCGAACTCAGGTCTTCCGTTTTGCAGGCAGATTCTTTACCATCTGAGCCACGAGGGAAGCCCAAGAACACTGGAGCGGGTAGCCTATCCCTTCTCCAGCAGATCTTCCTGACCCAGGAATTGAACCAGGATCTCCTGCATTCAGGCAGATTCTTTCCCAGCTGAGCTACCAGGGAAGAAAACTGTAGAATATATATCTAATTTTAATTTTTTTGACTGACTGACCTAAGGGTTGTTACACACTCTCGCCATTGTAGTATCTCACTTCAGTGGTGGTTCTCCAGCGTTGCTCACTACAGGGGTAGGGTGGGCCTTGGCCCCCTTAGAGGATTTCTCACGCCTGAAACGAGGGGGATGCCCTAAAGTTTCGTGACTAATGTGATTCCTTGTTTTTCAGCTTAAATGTGTATTCTATTTCAAGAGGAGACAAGCTTGATCCAAAGAAATTAGTAATAAATTTCAGGCATCAGTGACAGTTCTACAGGGGAGCATTTATCATTAATGTTCCCTGGACTTGTTTCCTCTCTTCTACTATCAATAGATGCCAAGATAGAGGAATTTCTGGGAAGGCAGCAGAGTGGAGTGAGTAAGAGCGAGGGCTCTGAGGTGCCTCCCAGTGTCTACTACTGGCTGCATAACCTCCCTCTGTCTCAGAGTCCCTCTGTGTGAATGGGATTGATGAAGACAGTGCATACATCATGCAGGTGTTCTTAGGATTCAGTGACTAGTGTGTGCAGTGTGCTTAGAACAGTGCCTGGTACCAAGTAAGCACTTTTTCTCCCCCTCTCCTTTCCACCTGCTCTCCCTCCTCCTCCTCTTTTTCCTATGTGTCAGAGTTTAAATTGTCTTTTAGTTTCCCTAAAGGAGGTCCAGAGGATGGTATCGACCTACCATTTTACCAGTTGAACCTTTTTATCCTGATGCTATTTCTGTATAATGCTAATTGACTAATTTATAAATCTCTTGGCTCTGTTGATAGGCAGTTAATATTCCTCACATAAAATTCATTTAGACTTTCCTAAAGACCTACAAATTATTATTACTTTTGTAATAAGATTTTGTTATAACTGGTACATTGTTTAAAGCCATGTTTCACTTAGAAATAGAATGAACTTGTTGCTGTTGTTGAAGATACAAGTTTGGGATTATTAATCTGATTAAGGGGTTTCCCAGGTGGCTCAGTGGTAAAGAATCAGCCTGCCAAGCAGGAAATGCATATTTGATCCTTGGGTTGGGAAGATCCCCTGGAGAAGGAAATGACAACCCACTCCAGTATTCTTGCCTGGAAAATCTTATAGACAGAGGAGCCTGGCAGGTTCCATTCTGTGGGGTCACAGAGCCAGACGTGACTTAGTCACTAAACAACAACAATAATCCAAGGAAGAGACATCTTATGCTTAAGCATCTCCATAAAGTCACTAGTCATGTAAGTCTTAGACAAGTCTCTTAGCCAAACTAAGATTCATTTTCCTCATCTGTGAAAGGGGAAGAATGACTCCCTTGTAGGATTTGTTCAGAGATTAGAGATAAGGCCTGGTCCCCAGAGAGCCTGACACACACAGTGCACTAAGATTCAACATGGGTCTTAATTATCTCAACACCTGGATCTTTTCCCCGATTATTTCTCATCATGCTCAGGTGCTTGCACTTACTCAGAGGGCAGGAGGGGTACAATTGAAGGGTGATTATAATTAAACCCAGAATAAAAAACTTCAAGTAGTTCTTGGAGTGAAGGTGTTACATAACTATATTTTCAAAAGGCAAGAACCTATGGCTTGGAGTCAAGAGTGCTAGGATGTTTTTGGACAGAAATGGTTTTCTGGCATCCCTGTGAGAAATAGCAAGGTTGTTCAGAGCACTATTTTCTAGTGAGAGCACTATTAACTCCTGGGTGATAATTGCTCCAGCAAGTCCATGCCTGCTGCAGGCTTTGTAGCCTGGGAGCCGGGGAGCCCAGGTCATGAGCTCAGAGTGTGGGGGATCCCATGCCTCACACGAGGACCTGTGTCACAGCACAGGAGATAGATGGATAAGGTTGATCCATGGACGTGGAAGTGACATTCCACACCTTGAAAAAAAAAAAAAAAAGCTTTTGAGGGCATTGATTCAAGTCTTTGTGGGGGAAATTGCATTAGAAGGGCATATAAAATTCCAAAAGTAGAGCTTGCTTACTAAGAAAACATTTTTAAAAGTGGGAAAATTTCCATGTAACCAATTAGAGTGCTTTTTATGTGTGTGTGTTTATTTATTTTTAGTCAAAGGATAATTGCTTTACAGTATTATGTTGGTTTCTGCATTTGAATCAGCCGTAGGTATACATGTTTCCCCTCCCTCTTGAACCTCCCTTCTGCCTCCCTCCCCATCCCACCCCTCTAGGTTGTCACCAAGCCCCAGTTTGAGTTCCCTGAGACATACACAAATTCCCATTGGCTATCTATTTTACATATGGTAATATATGTTTCTATGTTACCAATTAGAGTGCTTTTAAAGCTTGTTTCTCACAAGCTTCCACACCTAAACAGACTAACTGGAAATTTCATCTGACATAAGGAGATATTAAGGGTACACTTTATTTACATTGTGATGGAAACCCATGCCATTTTTTTTATGCCTATCAATGGAAGAGAACATTTGTACAAACACATACATTTCACTCCCAGTCTCACATCTTTTAAATTTTATTTTTTAAGATTTTTGATGTGATAAGAACATGTAACGAGATTTACCCTCTTTGGCAGATTTTTAAGTATACGGTACAGTATTGTTACCTTTAGGCACAATGTTGTACTGCAGAACTCTAGGACTTATTATTTATTTATTTATTTTGGCTGCACCGTGAGGCATGTGGAATCTTAGTCCTCGGACAAAGGGTGGTACCACGCCCCCTGCAGGGGAAGCGTGGAGTCTGAACCAGCGCACTGAAATGTTATACCTGTTAATTAGCAACTGCCCCAGCCCTTGGCACCCACCATTCTGTTCCTTCCTTCTAGGAGCTTGACCATTTCTGATATGTTATATAAGTGGAATCATGAAGTATTTGTCCTTCTGTGTCCCAGTCTCAATTTTTTAGCGTATTATTATTCTTTTTTTACTGACAATATAAGTGATCAGTACAGAAAACATCTGTAGAAAACGTCTACTCCCTGTGTTTTCACGTGGTCTCTCCTCCATATGAGTATGTCCCTGGTGTCTCTCAATTTCTTCCTCTTATAAGAACACTAGTTAGAGTGGATTAGGGCCACCCTGATGGCCTCATTTTAAGTTAATTTTTAAAGGCCCTACCCCTAAATACAGTCACATTGTGAGCTATTCACATGGGGCTTCAATATGTGAATTTGGTGGGGCAGGTTGGGGGGGGAAGGGATGACACAATTCAGCCCATGTGCAATGAGGACCTTATTTTAAGCCTTTTGATTCATATTGTCAACAGCTTTCCAAGAAAGCTGTATCCATTTATAGTCCTGCTACCAGCAAGGAATGACAGTGCCTATCCCCTTGCACTCTTGCTAGTGTTAGTATTATTAAAACAAACAAACAAACAAACAAAACAACTTTTTTTTGCTAACCCAAAAGGCAAAATTGGTTTTCATTTCATTTTAACATAATTTTGACTACTAATAAGCCTAAACAGTTTTCACCACTTGGTATTTCTTTTTCTTTCATTCTTTATACTTTTATTCATTGAATGTATATTTAATAAACTCACGCTGTGAAGGCAGCAAAGTGCTGTGTACTGAGTTTCTAGGAGAGAATGATACGTAGCCCTTGACACGTGGAGCACACAGTCTACTGGAGAAGAGAGACGTGTAACAAAATTAACCAGAAGATCAACGACAGTTGTGAAAAGCGTCATGAAGAAGTATAAGACCTCAGGGAGAGTGTCTAACAGTGCCTCAGGGGCCTGGACCAATCAAGGGGGAAGGCAAGGCTTTCTGAGGGGGGTGTGGTTTCCACTGTGAGTAAAGTGCGATTAGCTGGTGATGAAGTGAAGGGGTGGGGTCACAGCCAGAGGGGACCTCTTGTGAAAATGCCTGTGCTGGCTAGGAGCAAGTGAGCTGGAGGAAGCGACCAGTGAGGCTGTGTCCTTGAAGAGGTGAGGGTGAAGAGATGAAGCGTGATGGCGTATGTTTGTTGCGGTTGTTTTAAGTATGCTGGGTGCTGTGGGGAAAGTGAGTAAGAGTGAACCCAGGATAGCTCCAACTAGGAAGGAAGCTGCCACTGTAATCTGGGCAAAAGGTAGTGATGACTTGGATTAGGGTAGTAACGGTGGCACTGGAAAAAAGTGAATGGTTTTCAGAGACACTTGAGAGGTGGATTCTACTGACTTGGCAATTGGATGTGGAAGGTGGCCCAAGCAACCAGGTGAATGGCGATGCCTTTTCTAAATTGAGGGGCACTTGAGAAGCAGGTTTGGGGCGGAGAGGCAATGAGTTCGAATTTGGACGGATCAGGTTGTGTGCCTATGGGAAACCAAGAAGGGAAGTTTTGAGCGGGCAGAAGCTCAGGGGAGAAGTCAGTATAAATGAGGAAACTAGGGTATAGATAGAAATTGAAGTCTGGGGGTGAGGCATTTAGAGAGACAGTGTTAGGTGAGAAAGCAAAGGAAGGGAGGGAGGACTGGTTTAGAGCGCTGGGGACTCCAGCAGTTGTGAGCAGACAGAAGGGAGAAGTGAGCAAACATCTAAAACACAGTGGCAGAAAGGTGAAGGGGGAACCAAGAAGTGCCATGGCAGAAGGCAAGAGAAAGACTGTTTCAGAATGGCTCCCTAGGCACCTGGGTTGGAGGCTACATAAAGGACGAAAGGCTAAAACATGCACAGCATTTGGCAACATGGGGACCAATATCCTAACTAACATGTGGCTGCAAAAGCTGGATTGGAGTGGTTTGGAGAGTAAGAGAAATTGAGAGAGCAAATGTCACAATTCTTTCAAAAGTTTGGCTTCTCTGAACTCTGTCTTTTATTATTTTCCAGTTGTTGATCATTTTCTGTTGCTGTCATTGTGTTACCTGACCTCTATGTTTGTATGTATATGTGAATATACTTATTTATCTTCAGAGTATTTATTAAATATTAGTAACTTGTAGCAAATATTTTTTTTTTTTTTTTTTGTCCACTGCAAATTTTGTGTTGTTTTCATGTATATTAGCTTTACTTATGTAATTAAATGAATTTTTTTCCTTTTGACTTCTTCTATTGTTCTTTGCTCTTAGAAATTCCTTCTCTATACAGAAATCACACAACTATTCATCTTTGTATTATTTTTTTTAATGTTTATGGCTTCTTTAAAATTTTCACTTGATTATTTTGGAATTTTTTTTTTACATGTCAGTTTAAGGCTTGGGACACTTGATTATACCACCCTAATGATACAGGAGCAACAAAGCTAATCTTGGGATATTTAATGTTTTGACAAATTGACTCCACTGCCTCATTGCTGTAGAAAGGTCCTACTGATCAAGAAGATGAAATTTCAGTTCAACATGAGATTCGTTTGGTTAGTAATCTATGGACATTCTGTCTCTGTGCTAATATTGTGCAGTCTGTTTATATTGTAACATTTTTTATTCTGTATTCCCAGTTTCCTGTACTTCCCAGAATGATGTCGTCTGCCAGCCATCCTAGAAGGTATTCTTATGAGGACCAGGGATTTCGATGCCACACTCAAGTGCGGGATCACAGAAAGTGCTCAGGGGATGGGTCATTCAAGGAGCCATTGGAATCAAAAGGAAGATCCCATTCCAAAATTCAGTCATTTTCAGACTCCTTTGAACAGCAACTGTGCTTTAGAACCAAACGTTCCGTCTCTTTGGTATGTAACAGAGTTATTGAATATTTAAGCTGTCTTAGAAAAGGAAACTCAAAGAGTTCGTACTCTCCCAGTCTGAGGAGAACAAATCTAGCTTCTTATTTACAGATTGGCATTGAGATCTTTCAGAGAAGGCAATGGAACCCCACTCTGGTACTCTTGCCTGGAAAATCCCATGGACAGAGGAGCCTGGTAGGCTGCAATCCATGGGGTTGCAAAGAGTCGGACACGACTGAGCGACTTCACTTTCACTTTTTACTTTCATGCATTGGAGAAGGAAATGGCAACCCACTCCAGTGTTCTTGCCTGGAGAATCCCAGGGACAGGGGAACCTGGTAGGCTGCTGTCTCTGGGGTCGCACAGAGTCGGACACGACTGAAGCGACTTAGCAGCAGCAGCAGCATTGAGATCTTTGGAAAATGATACCTGTTTTAGATAGCCCAGATGTACATAAAGGTTTTAAATTATTATTATTTAAAGACATCGGGTGTAGGAAGAATTCCTGAAGAAGTACTGGTTGGAATGTTTTGTTACCAATGTCCTCTAGTTCTTTGAGACTGTTTCTATCACCCTTATTACAAATAATGGTGATTTGTTCTCTTTCCACTATATGAAAAAGAAAAAGCTGTCCCTATTGCTCTTATCCTCCCCTATGTAATCTGGTAGGAAATAGTTTGTGATGGCGTTGTGCCCCCTGTATCTTTAAAAAGCACACAGAAGGAACTCTCTGGACACCATGGAGAGCAGGAGCAGGAGTGGTCACAGTGGCCTCGTGGGAATCCAAGTGAGGCATAAGGGAAACAGGCAGGAAATGGGGGGAAGACTAGAAGCACCACTGATGATGCCAAAACTGATACATAAAGTCCTAAACTAGAGACCAATTAATTGGAGGTTAGTTTTTCAACTTTGCAGTGTGTTCACTGAGCAGCCCTGAGCAACATACTTCTTTTTTGTTGGGTCTTTGATTTTGGTTTTATTTTGCAAAAGAAGAATAATGATGTGTTTCTGCCATGTAGTAGATGGAGCGAATAAGTAAGGCTAGATCCACCTGGATCTTGAGCTGCGCTCTGTGACTGGCTAGGGAAGACACTCATGGGCTTCCTACCTCATGGTCCCCCGAGCTCGGTGCTTTCTGCCTAGCTGTGACAGCTGCTGGGATTGTCACTGTGCATCTTTGCCTCACGGTGGCACTTCACTTTTGTCGCAGTGACCTTGTGTATCTATGACTCCCCTTGAGTAAGTGCTATCTCTACGGGATCAAAAAAGGAATAAGGAAGGAAGAATAGTGAACAGCTGTCACTTTCTGTGTCTAAACATTATTAAGCGTTTCTATTTTGTCTTTTTTTTTTAATACTTTTTTTTTTTTAGATATGCTTTCAGACTTAGAACAGGGTTGCAAGAATAGTGCCAAGACTACACCTTTCACCTAGATTCCCTCTAAACGTAAACATATTATCCCATTTACATTTACTCTCTCTTTCCTTCCCACGCCCAAACAAGGGCACAAGGATATAAATATAGTATGGTAATTAAACTCAGGAAATGAACACCAACACAATATCTTATCTATTGGCCTTATTCCTATTTTCCCAGTTGTCCCAATAATATTTTTTATATCAAGATTCCAGATCATGTGTTGCAAATGATTTTCATGTCCCTTTAAGCTATTTTATTTCTGCAGCAATGCCTCAGTCTTTATCTTTCATAAGACTGGCTGGTTATGTTTTAGAATGAAGCTCAGTTTGAAATCATCTGATATTTCCTCATGATTAGATTCACATTATGAGCTTTTGGCAGGAATAAAATATTTTTTCACATCTGTTTCAAAACTGCTTGTTAAAGTCATTAATTATATTAATCAGGGAATTGACTTGCTTTAAATTCTTTCTAGAGTAAGGAAGGATATAAATATGTTTTGAAAAAAAATATAATCAGAACAATTCTTTGTTGATTCTGTTGGCCACAGAAAAAATTCATATCACATGTTTACATAAGTGTGTAAATGTGAAATCAATTTTCTTACTTAAAGAGATGTCATTATCTTATCCTTAAAATATAAGAATGTTTGTTTCATTCATTTCTCAAGTTCTTCCTTTTGAGTGCCAAGATAACCAAGGCAGCCTTTTCAACTTTTTTGACTCAAGAACTCTGTTCATAGTTGTATGTAGTTGGCTCTTCATGTCCTTGGGTTCTGTACTTGTGAACTTAAGCATCCATGCATCTTGGTACCCGTGGGTGGTTTTGGAACCAGTCCCCTTGAGGATACTAAGGGACAACTGTATAATAACCTAGAAACCTGCTAGGAATTTACAAAATCATTAAAATGCTTTTCATATTATGTGATCAATATATATGATAAATAATTTTAAATATTTTAAATTTTATATTACTTTTATATTATACAATTTTTCTTCATTCCAAATAAAACAATTTGGAAAATACATACTTTAAAACATTTTTCTGTGTAACAATTGATGTGATTTTCTGAAACTAACTACATTAAAAAGTGTGTTTTGTCAGCAAATCTAAAAATGATGTATATTGGCTTTTATTTGGGGGCCAAATGTATACTACTATGTAGATTTAAATTTTACATCTTTTAGCATCAAGAAGAGCCAGAAAACTGCTTTTGTGATCTGTTCATGACCAATAACATTAAAGTTTTTCCTTTTGATATTGAAAAACTCAACTGGCATTTTAAAATAATTTTTCTCACTTTGTTTCTAAGTGATAAGATAAGAAAAAAATATTTCAGGTTATTATTATGAGCAGTTTTCAAATAGTCTTTATTCTCAATGAGGGAAAAGCCAAATTGCAAATAATCATCACTATATTTTCTCTATTTTATACTGTTCTTATAAGGATTAGAGATATTCCTGGCTGCTCAATATGAATTATGAGCAGATTGATGGATTTAATACAAGTGCTGGACCTAATGAAAATAATCTGGAGGCACATTTACAGGGCTAGTACAATTTTTAAGCCCCTCTTAACCTGTATCTCAGCATCATCATTTGTTTTGCTTTCTGATTTTGACTAGTGGACCATTATAGATAGAAATGAAATAATCTCAGTATGAAAACAATTTAACACTGTACAGAGGATAACACCCCCTCAGTAACCAGACATCCCCATAGCTCACCCTGCTGGGCTAGTCATGACCTTGCTCATCTGAGTGTTACTGCTAATGTTCACCTCATAGGCACTCAGGAGTTCTGCAGCATTTCCAATTCAAGTGGACAATGGGGGAATAATGATTTTGTTTATTTAAAAAACTGAAGTGTAAATAGATACCATCACTATATTGATCAATACTAGTCTTTTGTAAGTAATTCCTTTGAAACTAACCCTCTGACCATGGAAACCAAAGAAGCACACCTCTCCCCTTGCCCCCAGTCTCCACACAGTTCCCTATCACATCACCCTATTTATAGTTATCATTACATTTATAACTACCTGTTATTTTTTTATTTCCTTTCAGGCTTATTGGTTGATTGTCTCCCTCCGCCTAGGTGTAGAATCTAAGCAGTAGGGTCTCTAGTCTAGTTGGTGTCATATCGCCCCATCCTAGAACAACAGTGTGTGTTTGTTCATTTGACCATTGAATGTGGACCCCTGGGCAACTTGTTGGGGAATGTTAGTGTGGTTGAATGTCATTCTTGACACTTCATTCTTTACCTAGTCCTTATCTGAAAACTTAGTGCAAACCCTTAGTGACCGTGAGGAGGTTAGAATCATTCAATGTATGATTCCCTTGCCACATTCTTTTTCAAAAAGTACCAGAAGAGTATTAATTTTACTGTGAAATCACATCCCTTTGTACCTTAGAGGCAGAGTCATGTGCAGGCTGAGTTTCCTCCACAGACCATCTGCTGGTGCCCAAGGCCCCTCTTCCTTTGTTTATGACTAAAGCTTTAGCAATACCCTTAGGCTTGTGCTAATTTATTACTAAAAACTAAGATGTGAAAGTCTCCTAAATGATTAGAGTTTCCTACATTTCTGATAAGTAGGAAAAATGTTGAATGTTGTCAGCTATCTACCCTTTTCCAATCCTTCTGTATCAGGGACCTGAGAGCAGAAAGGAGAGAAATGAGAGAGAACGCCGGTTTCTGGAAGTGAGGTCTTGCAAGAAAGTGGAGGAAAAAAGGAGCTCTAGGAAGGAAGAGCATGGAGAAGCGTACCTGCCCACCCTGTCTGAAAAAGCGCTCAAATAACCCTTTGCTTCCACACCATGACTACCGACGCTGCTGTTTTTTGAGCCCCAATTTACCAGACCCAGGAACGGTACCTGTAAGAGGGTCTGCAGATGCTGAGTGACTCAGGTGGGTGGTTGATTCAGCTGCTCCCCAAGACAGCTTGCATCATACCCCACCTGCTTTTCAGAGTATGATCTGCTCTGTTGCCCTTTTAGGGGAATAAAAAGAATAAAAGGTATTTTAATAGAATAAAGTTATTCTTGAAAATGTAAAGAGAGATATTTAAAGAGCCACCTACACATCTTCACCAACCCTTCTTCCACATCAGCCTCACAAATAATCTTAAATAAAAGTCATTGGTGTGACTCGAACTCCTTACTAGAAGTTATTATATAAGTATGTCTAATGGCCATTATTTAATGAGAACTGGTAATTAAAGGTGCCAGGTACTATGTGGAAAGTTTGAAAGCATGACCTGAAATAGTCCTCACCACTCCCGAGGTGGGGTGTAGTCTTTTTACTTGCTGGCAGAGGAAACTGCAGTTTAGGAAAGTTCTGTCTTTCACTGCTGAGGAGGTAATCAGAGTTAGGGCCAGAACTCAGCTCATTCTGACTCATGTTCCTAACCTGAGGCAGGACATCTTTTTCCCTTTGGCAGAGGGTCCTGACTTAGTCTGTGTGTGATTTGCTTGTAAATGGGCAGAGGTGAATGAGAAAAGCAGGACTTGGAAGTGGGTTATAGTTTTGATGATAAGAACTTTTAAGACTTACTCTCTTAGCAACTTTCAAATGTACAATACAGTATTGTTGACTATCGTCATCTTGCTGTACATTACACCCATGACTTATTTGAAACATATGGAATGCTTCGCACAGATCTGCATGTCACCCTTACACACGCGCTGTGCTAATCTTCTGTGTGTCCAGAGAAGTTCCAATGTTACTGTATGTGCTGTTGAAGCAGGGACTTTTTATTCTTTTTCCAGCTTTATTGAAGTATAATTGATGAATAAATTTGTGTATATTTAAATTGTTCAGCATGATGATCGACGTGTATGTATATGACATTCTTTGTGAAACCATCATCACAGTCAGGTTAATTAAACACGTTGAGCCCATATTCTATTTTTTTTCCCTAGAAGGAGAGATAGTTGAAATCTCCCTATTTATTCTTTTTTAAAAAATTAAAAAAAATTTAATTGTAGGATAATTGCTTAACAACGTTGTGTTAGTTTCTGCCATATAACAATGTGAATCAGCCATAAGTGTATATTATATATATATATATATATATATATATATATATATATATGTCCCCTCCTCTTGAAGCTCCCTCCGCTCCTCATCCCACCCCTCTGGGTTGTCACAGAACACTGGATTTGTGCTCCCTGTGTCATACAGCAACTTCCCACTGGCTCTCTGTTTTCCATATGGTAATGTATAAGTTTCAATGCCATCCTCTCAAATCTGTCCCACCCTTTTCTTCCACTGCTGTGTCCATAACCATAAGTCTGTTCTCTACATCTGGGTCTCTATTCCTGCCTTCTTTTTATTCTTTATCTCTGTCTTGGATCTTTAAATGCCCAAGGGTAGCAAGAATCTCTATTTTGTAAAGATCTCCCAGAATTATACCACAACTGATTGCTTATGTAAGAACAAACTAACTTTGGCATAGTTAGTAAAAAGAAAGAAAAAGAGAAGAGGAAAACAGTGAAATAAAAGTAAAATATTGATGATCATTAACTTGCATTCTTTCAATTCATACAACTTGTACCTTCACCATTTTGGGTTGATACTTTCATGTAGCCTCTCAATGATGCTTTTTCACACAAGTAAAAGATGACTTCAATCTAGTACCTGGTGTGTTTGCTACCAAGGTGGAGAACGGGACCTGACCTGCCTTTGAGGTTTGTGTTCTGCTGTAGTTGTGGGGAAAATACTGGTTTCTCCACCTTTGCTTTGGGTACTTTTCAGTCTTGCTAACCAAATTTTAGAAGTGGGGATGATCTATACATTGCTGTGGCCCCAATATAAAGGTCTGGGGAGAAGTGGCCCACCCACGGGAAGGAGAAATACCTGGAGTTCTCGGGGCGCGTTGGCTGGCTGACTGAGAGAGTAGCCACCTTCCACTCCAACCAGGATACGTGTGAAGGTTCTTCCCCTTCAAGGATGATGATACCTGGAAAAATCAGAATTAGGAATTTTATTCTATATTTTATCAAATTGAAGGAAAGTCCATTTTCAGCACACTTTCAGGACCATTGTACATGTAAAAGGGGGGACTCTCTGAATATGACTTTGTCTATTTATTGCCTTTTTAAAATTTGTTTTAAAATAAAACAATACTTGTCATAATAAAGATATAAAAGAAAGAGAATAAAAATTAAAAATTCTTATACTTACTCAGAGATATACTTTATTTTATGTCTTTTCAGAATATTATCTATGTGCACAGATATACACACACAACTTATGTCCAAACATTAACTCATTTCAGTTAATAATATGTGATAACATCTTTTAAAGTCAATAAAATAGTTGAGTGCATAATTTTAATGGTTATTACAAAGGAAACATACTTAGAATGTGCTCAAGTCTATTCTATCTTAGAAAGTTTCCCTCACAGCATATCAGTAGGTACCACTTTTAATAGCCAATAGTTATCACCCTGGCCTTCCCTGGTGGCTCAGATGGTAAAGAATCTGCCTGCAATGCAGGTGACCCAGGTTTGATCCCTGGGTCGGATGATCCCCTGGAGAAGGGGTTGGCTACCCACTGCAATATTCTTGCATGGAGAATTCCATGGACAGAGGAGCCTGGTGGGCCACAGTCCATGGGCTTGCAAAAAGTCAGACATGAGTGACTAACACTTTGTTTTCCCTGAGTTACCACCTTAGCTATCTTTCCTTTCACAGAAAACTTCCTGAAGAGTATCTATTACATTCCTCCCTGAATTTTCAGTCTGTGGCAATGTGACTTTTATCTTTACCTTCTTTGGAAGCTGTTCTCTTCAAAGTCACTCTTGTCCCCTTTACTGTCAAATTGTATGAAAACATTGCTCTACTTCCTTAGCTTGACTATCTGGCAGCTTCTGACATTGCTGACCACTCTCTCCCTTCTGAAGTCCTCTCTGGTTGTTATGATCTATATTCTCTGGTTCCTTGGACTTCACTGATCATTCTTGGTTAGTCTTTGTTGAGGAATCCTTAACCCTTAAATGTTGGCTTTCCTCTAGGCTTTGTCTAGGCATGTGTTCTAGGCATATGTCTGACTCCGCTTATTCTTTTTGAGCAATCTCAAACATTCCCATGGGGTCAGCTACCTATGTGGTGTGTTATTCACTCAGTCATGTCCAACTGACCCCATGGTCTGCAGCCCGCCAGGCTCCTCTGTCCATGGAATTCTCCATGCAAGAATACTGGTGGGTTGCAATTCCCTTCTCCAGGGGATCTTCCTGACCCAGGGATTGAACCCAGGTCTCCTGCCTTGAGGGAGATTCTTTACCATCTGAGCCACCAGAGAAGCCCCAAATGGCCCCTAAATCTCTTCCTGTGATGCAGACCTTTCTCTTGAGCACCACACCCACACACACAACTGGACCTTAGACATATATCTAGTTGCAGTTTTCATAGGCATTGCAAACTCATTTTTAAATTAATTTTATGGTCATACCACAAGGCTGGTGAGATTTTAGTTCCCAGACCCAGGATTGAGCCTGGGCTCTCAGCAGTGAAATCATGGAGTCCTAACCACTAGACTGCCAGGAAATTCCCTCAAACTCACTTTTAAAAAGTACATTATTATTTCTTGCCCCCCTGTCTTTCCTTCCTCTTGTGTTCCCTATCTCAGTTCAGTTCAGTTACTCAGTCATGTCTGACTCTTTGCAACCCCATGAATCGCAGCATGCCAGGCCTCCTTGTCCATCACCAACTCCCAGAGTTCACGCAGACTCACGTCCATCGAGTCAGTGATGCCATCCAGCCATCTCATCCTCTGTCGTCCCCTTCTCCTCCGGCCCTCAATCCCTCCCAGCATCAGGGTCTTTTCCAGTGAGTCAACTCTTTGCACAAGGTGGCCAAAGTACTGGAGTTTCAGCTTCAGCATCAGTCCTTCCAATGAACACCCAGGACTGATCTCCTTTAGGATAGACTGGTTGGATCTCCTTGCAGTCCAAGGGGCTCTCAAGAGTCTTCTCCAACACCACAGTTCAAAAGCATCAATTCTTTGGCACTCAGCTTTCTTCAGCTTTTCTTCACACTGGGCTGGAAGAAGCACAAGCTGGAATCAAGATTGCCGGGAGAAATATCAATAACCTCAGATATGCAGATGATACCACCCTTATGGCAGAAAGTGAAGAGGAACTCAAAAGCCTCTTGATGAAAGTGAAAGAGGAGAGTGAAAAAGTTGGCTTGAAGCTCAGCATTCAGAAAACTAAGATCATGGCATCTGGTCCCATCACTTCATGGCAAATAGATGGGGAAACAGTGGAAACAATGTCAGACTTTATTTTTCTGGGCTCCAAAATCACTGCAGATGGTGATTGCAGCCATGAAATGAAAAGATGCTTACTGCTTGGAAGGAAAGTTATGACCAACCTAGATAGCATATTAAAAAGCAGAGACATTACTTTGCCAACAAAGGTCCATCTAGTCAAGGCTATGGTTCCCTATCTCAGTGAATGGTTATTATCATTTACCAGTTGTCAGCTAAGAACTTGGTTCAGGTCGAAACCATCTTGTAGTCTTCTTTTGTTCTCCATTCCAATAATCATCAACTTCTGCCTATTTTGCCTCTAAATATCACTGGGACCTACTAAATTCCATTCTCACTGCCACCACATCACTTGAGGCCCCTTGATTGCAACAAAGATAATGTCTTTGTTGATGTCTTCCCTGACCAAAATGATGTCTTCCCTGACCAGGGATCAAACCTGGACCCCCTGCATTGAGAGCACAGAGTTTTAACTCCTGGACCACCAAAGAAGTCCCTCTGCTATTTTAATGTAGCTATTAGAAAATTTAAACTTACCTCTCTGTCTCATTCCTTTGGGGCAGTACTGATCTTTACCCTGACTGATTCTCTAAGCCTCTTTTTGTATTACTCGAATTTTATTTTTTAAATTCTAGGGAGTTTAAAAAGAATCAGAATTTGATTAACCCATGGTGTTACTTTTTGGGTTAACTGGCTTAATAGTAGTTATAACATTTTAAAGTTTATTATACTTGATTCCTTCTTTCCTCCCTCCTTCTATCTCTCCCTTCTTTCCTCTCTCCCTTCCTTCCTTCCATCCTTCTCTTTCCAAATGAAAATACCTCTGTCCAATTATATTCTCTTCTGTGCTGTAGTATAACTCATGTGGGTTTTAGCATGTAATGATTTACGTACACATCTGTCTTCCCATCTAGACTGTGAACTCTGAGTTCACAGGAATCATATCTTAATCATCTTTGCATTCCCAGAACCCCATAGGTGCCTATC
Organism: Bos javanicus; assembly: GCF_032452875.1. Classification (NCBI taxonomy): domain Eukaryota; kingdom Metazoa; phylum Chordata; class Mammalia; order Artiodactyla; family Bovidae; genus Bos; species Bos javanicus. The sequence continues at coordinate 45,045,910 of NC_083868.1, forward strand.
TCATAGTACTGAGGCTATATATATATTGTCTGAGAGTGTGACTCTGAACAGAGTTCTATAACTTGAATTAATTCTGCCTATTTTAGGCAAGAAACTGTCATATATTACTCTCTTGAAATGAAAAATTGCATTTGTAGATCATATTCCCCCCTCCATGGAAACTCTTTTACTTATAAAAACAGCACCTGTCATACTTTCAAATAATGCAGAAGCATATAAAATAGAAAGTGGCTGTTCTCTGGAAAACACCAGTGTCAGAAATGAACACAGTTAAGCATTACTGTGAAGGCACACTGGTTACTCTGCTCTAGGGGGCAGACTTGAGCTGACCTTTGGACGGTAACGCTGGACACAGAGAAACCTCCCTGTCGGGCAGTGACAAAATCACTCCCATAGCTTTCAGACAGAAAGGAGAACTGCAGCATTTCCTATCAAAACTTTTGGAGGTTGGATTAATCTAATTAAACACTGGGTAATTTTTATGACTTATTAATGTATTTAAAGGTACACGAGGGAGAATGACGAACTGATTTTCTCCATGGGGCACAAAAAGAGAAAGAAGGCATAAAATACTTGTGCAGATGATTTACATTTACACAATGGGAGATTTTAAACTAGCAAAGGGAGGGATTATAAATACTAATTTTCTTTGTCTTTGAAGTTTTTAATATTCTTTTGTTTCCTGGGATTATATAACTTTGTTTTGACTGAAATCCTGCTGTTTTAGGAGCCAGGTAGACAATTGACTGAGCACAGTTCTGCCCCATCTGCATGTATGGAGATGTGAGGGAAAAACAATGGTGAATGGTGCAGCCACTGTGGACAAGGGTATGGAATTTCCTTGAAAAATTAAAAATAAAGCTACCATATAATCCAGCAATTCCACTTCTGGGTATTGATATGAAGGAAACAAAACGGTAGCTCAAAAACACATATGCACTCCCATGTTCATTGCAGTATTACTTACAACAGCTAAGACATGGAAACAATCTAAGTCTCTCTCTCTCTATTTCATATATGCTATGCTATGCTATGCTAAGTCGCTTCAGTCGTGTCCGACTCTGTGCGACCCCAGAGACAGCAGCCCACCAGGCTCCCCCGTCCCTGAGATTCTCCAGGCAAGAACACTGGAGTGGGTTGCCATTTCCTTCTCCAATGCATAAAAGGGAAAAGTGAAAGTGAAGTCGCTCAGTCGTGTCCGACTCTTAGCGACCCCATGGACTGCAGCCCACCAGGCTCCTCTGTCCATGGGATTTTCCAGGCAAGAGTACTGGAGTGGGGTGCCATTGCCTTGTCTGCATTTCATGTATATATATATGAAATCTAAGTCTCTCTCTATATATTTCGTATATATATATATGAAATCTTTCCATTCATGACAACTTGGATGGACTTTGAGGACATTAAGCTAAGTGAAATAAGTCAAATAGAGAATGACAAATACTGTATGATTTCACTTACATAACAGAATCTTAAAAAGCAAGCTGGGATGGGGGTATGTGGGGAGAATGGGGGCAGGCCAGGTGTACAAAATGGGTGTAGATAGTCAAAAGGTACAAAGTTCCAGCTATAAAAAAATTAGTCACGGGGTGTAATGTACAGCATGGTGCCTATAGTTAACAATATTGTAAAACATATCTGAAAGTTGCTTAAAGAATAGATCTTAAAGTTTTTATCATGAGAAAAACAAATTTTGTAAGTGTGTGGTGACAGATGTTAATGACATCATAGTGATCTTTTCACAATAAATAAAAATATCAAATCATTATGTTGTACACCTAAAACCAATATAATGTTACATGTCAATTGTACCTCAACCCCTTCCCCCAAAGCCAAAAACAAACAAACAGGAAACGGATTGGTGTTTGCCTGAGGTGGGGAGTAGTGTGAGTAGGCAGTGGGTGAAATGGGTGAAGAGAGTCAAAAGGTACAAACTTCTAGGTATAAAATAAGTCCTGGGGATGTAACGTACAGCATGGTGACTATCGCTAACAATTCTACACCGTATAAACAGAAGTTGCTAAGAGAGTGGATCTTAAAACTGTCATCACAAGAGAAAAATTTGTAACTGTGTGTGGTAGTGAATCAGAGAAGGCAATGGCACCCCACTCCAGTCCTCTTGCCTGGAAAATCCCATGGATGGAGGAGCCTTGTGGGCTGCCTTCCGTGGGGTCGCGAAGAGTCGCACACGACTGAGCGACTTCACTTTCACTTTTCACTTTCATGCATTGGAGAAGGAAATGGCAACCCACTCCAGTGTTCTTGCCTGGAGAATCCCAGGGACGGGGGAGCCTGGTGGGCTGCCGTCTATGGGGTCGCACAGAGTCGGACACGACTGAAGCGACTTAGCAGCAGCAGCAGCAGAGGTAGTGGATATTAATTAGACATTGTAGTGATCATTTTGCAATATATACAGACATAGAATCATTGTGCACCTGAAATGAGTATTATGTTATAGGTCAATTTTATCTAGATTAAAGAAACGAGCAAACAAACAAAAATCAATAATGAACTGTGAAGCTCCTTAATTTTAGCTCAGCTTGTGCATACATGTGTGCCCAGCAACTCTTGAGTAATTTACACCACAGAGCATAGCCACACCTCGCCTTGGCTCATGATCTCTAAGTCTCTCCCGTTTTACTAATTGCCAGGATTTGCTTGTTCATTCAATAAAAGTTGTTGTTGTTGTTTTACTTCCTGCTCTGTGTTAGGTATACAACAGTGAGCAAAGCAGATAAAAACCTCTTTCAGGAGCTCACATTGCCGTGGGGAAGATAAACAGTAAATGAAAGTCTACACATCACTTCCTCAGAGATAACTAATTAAAATATATATATATATATATATATATATATTGTGTCACTCTCTAGCTTGAAGCCCTTAGATGGCTCATTACTTACAGAATTAAAACTTTCCAGCATGGCATCAAACACCCCATGGAGCTGGTTTTCAAACTTTGATGACAAAAATATTATTTCAAACTCTTCTTGCCTCCTTCCCTTTCTTCTCATACCTCCTCAGTGTTCTGTGTCCTATACACCTTTCTTCACAGCAGATGATTTCATCCAGTTCAGTTCAGTTCAGTTGCTCAGTCGTGTCTGACTCTTTGTGACCCTATGGACTGCAACACACCAGGCTTCTCTGTCTATCACCATCTCCTGGAGTTCACTCAAACTCATGTCCATTGAGTTGGTGATGCCATCCAACCATCTCATCCTCTGTCATCACCTTCTCCTCCTGCCCTCAATGTTTCCCAGCATCAGGATCTTTTCTAATAAGTCAGTTCTTCGCATCAAGTGGCCAAAGTATTGGAGCTTCAGCTTCAACATCAGTCCTTCCAATGAATATTGAGGGTTGATTTCCTTTAGGATTGACCAGTTTGATCTCCCCGTTCTCCACGGGACTCCCAAGAGTGATTTCATTGCAATTGCTATAGGTGATTTCATTGCTATTGTGTAAATCACCTTCAGGTGTTTTGGTGGAGAGATAAATGCAAACAAATTAAATCTTCATAATGATTACTATGTCTCTTTGTTTAGAGTTTCCATTTGCAATGGGTGCTGGTTAGCCATTCATAATGGGTAATAGTAATATACTTGTCATGAACAATTTTAACCTGAGCAAGGAGCCAGTGAAGTACTTTCCCAGGATTCTCTTATCTCTGAAATATTAATAAATCTTTCGCCTGTAACTAGCAATTGTGTGTGTAAAGATTTTTCATTAGGTTCTTATAAACAAGTGGCTTTTTACAAAGACAAATGTGTTATATATGATAGCTATTAAGAGTAAATCCTAAGAGCTCTCATCACAAAGAGAAATGTTTTTTGCCTTTTTTTTCCATTTCTTTTTATGTGTCTATAAGAGGGGATGCGTGTTAACTAAACTTATTGTGGCTATCATTTCACAATATATGTAAGTCAAACTTTACACTGTGTACCTGGGGCAGGGAGGGGTCATCTGACTCAAGACTGTCTCATCCAAATTTCTACTTGAGGCAACAAGTCCCTCTGCAATGGGTCTGCCAGGTGCTTCCCAGGCTCCCTCCATGCCTCTGGCCCTCCCTCCTTTCCTTCTTCCCCTCTTCTTCCCTTCCTTTTTTTTTTTTTTTTGGCTTTTAAATCTTTCTAGCTTCTTTTCTTTTATGTGTAGTTGATACATGGTAGTGTGTTTCAGGTATACAGCATAGTGACCAGTATTTTATTCAGATTCTTTTCCCTATCATAAGACATTGAATGGAGTTCCTGGCGCTATACCGTAAATTCTTGTTGCTTTTCTGTTTGTTCTATGCATGAGTGCTGAGTCACTTCAGTCATGTCTGACTCTTTGTGACCCCGTGGACTGTAGCCCACCAGGCTTTTCTGTCCATGGGATTCTCCAGGCAAGAATATTGGAGTGGGTTGTTGTGCCCTTCTTTGGGGGATCTTCCTGACTCAGGAAATGAATCTGGGCCTTTTATGTCTCCTGCATTGGCAGGTGGGTTCTTTACCACTAGCGCCACCTGGAAGCCTGTTTGATGTGTAATAATTTGTATCTGTTAATCCTATACCCCTAATTTTTGTATATTTATTTAGTTGTATTATTTTTAGTTCCACATATAAGTGATATCACATAATATTTATCTTTCTCTGACATTTCACTAAACATAATATTCTCTGAATCCATCCACATTGCTACAAATAGCAGTATTTAATTTTTATGGCTGAGTAATATTCCATTGCATATGCACATATGTATTGGATCCTTTCATGGATCACAGCCTTTTTGTGGAGAAGGGGCTTCTGTAACTCAATGAACCTATGAGCCATTCCAGGCAGGGCCACCCAATACAGACAGATAAGAGTGAAGAATTCTGACAAAATGTGGTCTACTGGAGGAGGGAATGGCAAACCACTCCAGTATTCTTGCTGTGAGAATCCCATGAACAGTATGAAAAGGCAAAAAGATGTGACACTGGAAGATGAGCCAGCCAGGTCAAAAAGTGACCAGTATGCTACTGGGGAAAGTGGAGGGCAATTACTAATAGCTCCAGAAAGCATGAAGCGGCTGGGCCAAGGTGGAAATGCTGTGCAGTTGTGGATGTGTCTGGTAGTGAAAGCAAAGTCCGATACTGTAAAGAATACTATCGTATAGGAACCTGGAATGTTAGGTCATGAATGAAGGTAAATTGTATGTACTCAAGCAGGAGATGGCAAGAGTGAACATCAATATCTTAGGACTCAATGAAATAAAATGGATGGGAACGGGCAAATTTAATTCAGATGACCATTATATCTACTATTGTGGACAAGAATCCCTTACAAGAAATGGAGTAGCTCTCATGGTCAACAAGAGTCCAAAATGCAGTACTTGGGTGCAACCTCAAAAAACGACAGAGTGATCTCAGTTCATTTTCAAGGCAAACCATTCAACATTACAGTAATCCAAGTCTATGCCCCAACCACTGATGCTGAAAAAACTAAAGTTGATCAATTTTATGAAGACCTACAACGCCTTCTAGAACTAACACCAAAAAATATGTCCTTTTCATCATAGGGGATTGGAATGCGAAAGTAGGAAGTAAAAAGATAGCTGGAATAACAGGCAAGTTTGGCCTTGGAGTACAGAATGATGCAGGGCAAAGGTTAACAGAGTTTTTCCAAGAGAACACATTGATCATAGCAAACACACTCTTCCAACAACACAAGAGACAACTCTACATGTGGACATCACCAGTCAGTCAATACTGAAATCAGATTGATTATGTTCTTTTCAGTCAAAGATGGAGAAGCACTATACAGTCAGCAAAAAGCAAGACCTGGAGCTGACTGTGGCTCAGATCATGAACTCCTTATATTGAAAAATTCAGACTTAAATTGAAGACAGTAGGGAAATCCACTAAGCCATTCAGATGTGACTAAATCAAATCCCTTATGATTATACAGTGAAAGTGATGAATAGATTCAGGGGGTTAGATCTGGTAGACAGAGTGGCAGAACTATAGATGGGGGTTCATAACATTGTATAGGAAGCAGTGACCAAAACCATCCCAAAGAAAAGGAAATGCAAGAACATAAAATGGTTGTCTGAGGAGGCCTTACAAACAGCTGAGGAAAGAAGAGAAGTAAAAGGCAAGGGAGAAAGAGAGAAATATACCCAACTAAATGCATACTTCCAGAGAACAGCAAGGACCAATAAGAAGGCCTTCTTAAATGAACAATGCAAAACAATAGAGGAAAACAATAGAATGGGAAAGACTAGAGATTTCTTCAAGAAAATTGGAGCTATTAAGGGAATAGTTCATGCAAGGATATGCATGATGAAGGACAGAAAGAGTAAGGACCCAGCAGAAGCAGAAGAGATTAAGAAGAGGAGGCAAGAATACACAGAACTATAGATATGAAAAAAAGGCCGTAATGATCTGTATAACCACAATGGTGTGGTCACTCACCTAGAACCACACATCTTGGAGCATGAAGTTGAGTGGGCCTTAGGAAGCATTACTTTGAACAAAGCTAGTGGAAGTGACAAAATTCCAGCTGAATTATTTCAAATCCTAAAAGATGATGCTCTTACAGTTCTGCACTCAACATGTCAAGAACTTTGGAAAACTCAGCAGTGGCCACAGGTCTGGAAAAGGTCAGTTTTCATTCCAATCCCAAAGAAAGGCAATTCCAAAGGATGTTCCAACTACCATACAATTGTGCTCATTTCACATGCTAGCAAAGTAATGCTCAAAATCCTTCAAGCTATGCTTCAGCAGTATGTGAACTAAGAACTTTCAGATGTACAAGCTGTGTTTAGAAAAGGCAAAGGAACCAAAGATCAAATTGCCAACATTCACTGGATCATGAAGAAAGCAAGGGGGTTCCAGAAAAAACATCTACTTCTGTTTCATTAACTATACTAAATCCTTTGACTATGTGGAGAAGGACATAAAGTAAGACATGTTCCTGGAAACATTAGTGAAAAGCCAGTAGTTGGGATGAAACTCTAGAATCAGATCACTTACTGGTGAGATGTCAGCAAGGATTCCATTGCTGTGGAAAAGGGGCAGGATCTCTGGCCACACTTTCACATCACAATACTTAGAGTCTCCTCTTTCATGCAACAGGATGAGGTATAAGTGGAAGAGGAAATGGAATATGCAATAGGGCCAGACTCGAACAGTATTAGGAGAAGAGATGGCATATGTTATTTGCCTCAGAAACCTTGAAGAGAATGACAGGCTCAGTTCAGACAACTAGAAATTCAGTCCAAGCTATGAAAACCGGAGGGCCTCAACAGCAGTGTTTATAGAGACCTCCATCATTTGCAAGGATCAGAAGATGGTGATAAAAATCAAACCCAAAATTTGACTGAAAACTGCAGAACTGCAAAGTAGCCTTGATGTGTCTTTTATGCTGAAGTCAGAGCCTTGACCAAGAAGTGGGACTCAGACCTGCAGTGGAGGTATTTGAGTGGATAGGTCCCAGAATTTGGACCTCCCTGATTTCTTTCCCTAAACCCTTAAGGTTGGCAGAAGCAGTTGCCTTTTCTTTGTTAGAGTAAAATCGCCTCTCTTTGCCTGAAACCATGAAAGACTCCCCGAGGTGGCTGCTTCACAGAATGATGTTCAGCCTTCTCAGTATTTGCACCACTATACCTCACTGGCTGTACACCAACAGCCTAGGAGAGAAATACACTTCTGTCACCTCCCCAAAATTGGAGGACCCAGGTAATATTAACTGACAGGAACCAGGAGAATATGTGTAAGCTTTAGGGTACATGGGTATCAGATAGGGAAAGTTTATTGCCATGGGAACTTATGTGACTCAGAATTTAATGACCTAACAAGGATACCTGGAGCCTGTCTTAGAAGCCACTGGCATGGCTCTTCGAAGCCTGGGCATGATAAAGATAACAAAATAGAACTGCCTTGGCAGAGCACTGCAGAAGGCACCAGAGGGCTCCAAAACTTGAGAATATTAAAGTGGATTTATAAAATAAGACCAGAGAACACATCCATTATCATGTTATCCAAGAGGAGCCAGAGGATACTCTATTCATTAAGATAATAAGAAATGCACTAGTAAGGGTGTGGGTGGTGGGTCTTTGAGAAGTGGTGGCCATCCACTGTAGGCTGGGGTTGATGGTAGGAGATACTGCCTTAGTGCTGGGTCCCTAAAAGCAATGCTAAACTTTAAGAATATGAGAGTGCAGGAATTCCCTGGTGGTCCAGTGGTTAAGAATCCACCTGACAAAGCAGCAGACACGGGTTTGATCCCTGATCTGGGAAGATTCCACATGCTGAGGGTCAGCGAAGCCCATGCACCACAACTACTGAATCCATGCACCCTGGAGCCTGGGCTCCACAAGAGAGAAGCACGTGTACTGTAACTTATTACTTTAATTCTCCCAGAGAAGCAGTGAGAAATCCAAGTTTAAAACTTTTCCCCTCTAATGCGAGATGGGGCCAGATCCTATCCAACACACAATTTAACTTTCTTGGGATCCAAACAACAAAAAACCTAGCTGCTGTCTGATATAAAACTGGCAAAGTGGGGCAAATAGTGTTGAGTAAGTTTTGGATATGTGCTAGATGTCCTATTTTTCCCGCTGTGATCGCTACCCTGTCTCTTTTTGCTGTTCTCACGAGCCTTCTCTTCATAAGGGAGAGAAAAGTACTGCTTGCTGCCACAAATGCATAGACCTCATTTCCTTTTCTTTGCTAACATTTTAATTTAATTTAGTTTAGTTTTGTGGTCATCTCTATTGAAAATTGGAATATTCCCTGCCACATCAATAAACAAAGATGTCTCAGTCATCAGTGATTCCAGGAAGGAGAAGAGTCCCTGTGATCAGCAGCCATCAGGCTGCAGCCACTCCCTGTGGAGGGCCCTGAGGAACTCAGAATGTGGAAAACACAGGATACTGGCCCTAGATAGCTGAGATGCATATGAAAGGAATGATTTCAGTGAGCCCAGACTCTTGCATCTTCTCATGTATAGAAAAGTGCTAGATTCCTTAACTTGAGATATCTGATTTTCTTTAATTCACAAAAATACTTTTACGTGCCCTTTGTTGCAAGCTTTTATATAGCCTGACTCGTCCCCCTGCCTCCTCAGAACAGTTCTTTCAGGGTCACTTGCGATGCTGTCTCCCGGGCTTGAAGTCCTAAAAATTCCCACCAAATAAAGCAACTCTCAGCTTTTAGGTTGTGACTGTTTTTCAAGTTGACAGTTATGGTGACCATGAGGGGACCAGAGTAGATTTCTCCCCTCCACCTGAGCTGTCTGAAAATCTGGAGGCTTGGTACCAGCAGAGGCCCTTTGTGCCCATCTGCCTGCTTAGGGAGTCCAGATGGATTTGAAAGAGCCTCTCCTGGTTCTCAGGTCTCCCGTTTTGGTTGATGATTCTAAGATTTATTTGGTGGGAAGAGGCTCTCCTTGAAACTTGGTTTCAAGAAGAGGTACCTGGGTTGTTCACTTTAGAGACTTGAGTGGGTTATCCTCAGTTGTAGGACTGGAAGATTTTGCTTAGTTTAGGTGTTGTAGCCACTCGTTCCGGGAAAAAAACTCACTCAGAAGGACAATTTAGATAGTGGAGTGCAGTTTATTACACCGGCGGGCCCAAGGCAGAGTCTCCTCTTAGCCAAGGACCCCGACCAGCATTTGTGAAAATCTTTTATACCCCATGTGTAGGTGTCTGAACCCACCACTCCAAATTCCTTGAGACTTACATAAACCAAGGAAAATACAATCTCAATAACCCCATCATTCATGTGCTATGTGCTCAAGTGCTCAAACAGTCAAACAATCAGCCAATAATCAATAAACCTGAGGTTACACTCCGATAGATACTGGAAAATGTATGGCCTGTCTGGAGGAAGGGGTGATTAGTGTATGTTTTCTCTTAGACGATGAGTAACCTAGATATGATCTTCAAGGTTCCCCTGTCTGGAGGGGGTCTTATCCTTCTGTTGTTGTTTTCACAGGCACTAAACACAGAGTTCAGAGTCCATTGGAAAGGTGGCTGAGCACGATCAGCATGAACAGGCCTAAGATGGAGTCCAGGCCCTATGAATTCCTTCTTCATAGGTGCTGAGTGGGTATCCTCAGTGTAAAAAGACACTGGGAAGATTTTGCTTGAGTAGGTGATCCTCAGTGTGCAAGGCACTGGGAAGCCTCAGTTTGGATTCTGAGTGATTGTTATCCTCAATTTAGAGACTGGGAAGACTTTACTTAGTTAAACACTGACCAAACTGGGACCAAGTTATTAGGGAGGAAACTGGCCTGTGGTGTTTCCTTGAATTGGTTGCCTTAGTAGAGTTTGTCAAAATAAAGCAGAAATCTTATGAGTGGTTTTGAGCTCTGAAGAAGGGACTCTACCCTCCTTGCCAGCAACAGCTTCCTCAGGCAACTGAGAAACTTTAAGGAAATTTAAGGTAGAGGCAAGACCCCACGCTGTGAGGTTGTCCCTGAAGGGAAACCCACTCATGTAATTAACAAAGTGCTCAACCATGGACATGCACAATATTTGGCCATTCCATGATCTGAGCACCTGGGGAAGTCTTATACTTCACTGGGAGACCTGAGACATGTAGGAGGGGGCTAAAACAACTCTGGAACAAAACCAGAGGAGTTAAGCTCCGAAGCAGCACACACTGGCCCATCGCGTGATTGTCACTTGCAATTTTATCTTGAAACATTGACTTCAAAATGGGAAATAAAGGTTTCAGAATAAAAGAAAAAGGAACAACAAATTGCCAACACCCAAGCTGGCTTAATATATGTACAAAACCTATAAGTATTCGCTTAATTGGAAATTAAAGGAAATCTCGCCCTAAAAATTGAGGGCTCTTTCATTGCTATGTAGTTAAGTTACATTAAGGTTATGAGCTAGCTTAGTAAAAATATCTTTACAGACTTCAAACAATGGAGTTCTAGGTAGAAACTTACATTTCTCTATATCTTTGAGATGTAAATGTTTTATCTGATCTTCTTGGGTTGTTCTGTGTTTGTGTGTTTTGCTCATTTGCATTTTTGAAAACTTGGCTTTTGCCATACTATTTTTGAGAGTAAGCTCTCCCAATTTAGATTGCATCCTCCTCCACTTTCTTAGGGCTTCCCTAGTGGCTTAGATGGTAAAGAATCCACCTGCAATGTGAGATACCTGGGTTCGATACCTGGGTTGGGAAGATCCCCTGGAGAAGGACATAGCACCCCACTTCAGTATTCTTGGCTGGAGAATCCCCATGGACGGAGGAGCCTGGTGGGCTACAGTCCATGGGGTTGCAAAGAATTGGACTTGACTGAGCGACTAAGCACAGCACAGGACACGGGGCCCCTTTTGGCCCATATAACCTTATGTAGTGTAGAAGTATCAGTTCAGTTCAGTTCAGTTGCTCAGTCGTATCCGACTCTTTGTGACCCCATGAACCACAGCACGCCAGGCCTCCCTGTCCATCAACTCCCAGAGTCCACCCAAACCCATGTCCATTAAGTTGGTGATGCCATCCAAATATCCTCTGTCATCCCCTTTTCCTCCTGCCCTCAATCTTTCCCAGCATCAGGGTCTTTTCAAATGAGTCAGTTCTTTGCATCAGGTGGCCAAAGTATTGGAGTTTCAGCTTCAGCATCAGTCCTTCCGATGAATACTCAGGACTGATTTCCTTGTTTTAATCCCATAAATGTCCATTTTAATTTTCCCATTTTAAGTAACTATCCAAAAGATTTCTTTATTCATTGAGAAAATTCCTTTAAAATTTTTCCTTGTTGGAAATAATACCTAGACTTTTCTTACAAATTTTTTCTGTTAACTTTTAATTATTCTAATGTTATTATTAGCATCTGTAAGACCCATTGAGCTGAAGCAAAGACCACAAAGGAAGCTCCTTAAGCCAGTTTTTTTTTTTTTTTAACTCAGGTTTCTGTTCATGGGATTCTCCAGGTTTTTCCAGAGGTTTCCAAGCAACCGGCAATTATTATTGGCTTAAATAAAAGTTAATGCTTACAAACCAAACAATTCTAAGTTCAAACGAAATTAAGTTAATTGAATTTCAGGTTCATGTGAACTGTGAAATTGTCAATATTAAATTAGTACCTGGTAAGCTATGGTGTTTCCAGTAGTCATGTACGGATGTGAGAGTTGGACCATAAAGAACGCTGAGCACCAAAGAACTGATGCTTTCAAATTGTGGTGCTGGAGAAGACTCTTGAGAGTCCCTTGGTCTACAAGGAGATCAAACCAGTCAATCCTAAAGGAAATCAATCCTGAATATTCATTGGAAGGACTGATGCTGAAGCTGAAGCTCCAATACTGTGGCCATCTGATGTCAGGAACTGACTCATTGAAAAAGACCCTGATGCTGGGAAAGATTGAAGGCAAGAGGAGAAGGGGACGATAGAGGATGAGATGACTGGATGGCATCACTACTCAATGGACATGAGTTTCAAGATCCGGGAGATGGTGAAGGACAGGAAAGCCTGGTATGTTGCTATCCATGGGGATGCAAAGAGTCAGACTGAGTGAGCAACTGAACTGAATTGATATTTAAGTTTGTTGATCTAATTAATATAGACATGTCTTGAGTCATCAACATTAAATATAATATTAAGCAAAATGCTTTCATTACATTTAATATAGCCTAAGATGGGGAAACAGTGGAAACAGTGTCAGACTTTATTTTTTGGGGCTCCAAAATCACTGCAGATGGTGATTGCAGCCTTGAAATTAAAAGATGCTTACTCCTTGGAAGGAAAGTTATGACCAACCTAGATAGCATATTCAAAAGCAGAGACAGTACTTTGCCAACAAAGGTCCGTCTAGTCAAGGCTATGGTTTTTCCAGTGGTCATGTATAGATGTGAGAGTTGGACTGTGAAGAAAGCTGAGCGCTGAAGAATTGATGCTTTTGAACTGTGGTGTTGGAGAAGACTCTTGAGAGTCCCTTGGACTGCAAGGAGATCCAACCAGTCCATCTTAAAGGAGATCAGTCCTGGGTGTTCTTTGGAAGGACTGATGCTAAAGCTGAAATTCCAGTACTTTGGCCACGTCATATGAAGAGTTGACTCATTGGAAAAGACTCTGATGCTGGGAGGGATTGGGGGCAGGAGGAGAAGGGGACGACAGAGGATGAGATAGCTGGATGGGATCACCGACTTGATGCACATGAGTTTGGGTAAACTCCGGGAGTTGGTGATGGACAGGGAGGCCTGGAGTGCTGCGATTCATGGGGTGGCAAAGAGTCGGACACAACTGAGTGACTGAACTGAACTGAAATAAGATTTTACATCCATTGCAAATTTGTCAGCAACGAAAGTAACTTGATGTGAAGAAATTTTTGAGGAAAAAAGTGAAAATGAATTAAGTGTTTTGGGTGAATGTTTAGATATAATTATGTATTTTAGGAGCTCTCCAGATATTCTACAACTTAAAAAGTTAAAATTGTGCTAGAATAAATTAAGTGAATGCTACAGAAAGTTTTGTGAAAAGTGGGTCTTGAGAAAAGAATTTTGTCTTCATTTCAGTACTTTTATTTATAGTCATACTTCCCTTTATTGAAAGCACAAATCTTAGTTTTCTTAAAGTTTGCTACTTTTCTTGTTGACAAATTTGTAACAGATAGAATAAGGTCTTATTTGACCTCTAGTAAACCTAAGTACAACAGGAATTTTATTTCTTCAGTTGGTAAGTTGCGTCTGACTCTTTGCAACTCCATGAACTACAGCATGCCAGGCTCCCCTGTCCTTTATGATCTCCCTGAGTTTGCTCAAACTCAAGTTCATTGAGTCAGTGATGCTACCTAAAAATGTCACCCTCTGTTGTCACCTTCTCATCTTGCCTTCAATCTTTCCCAACATCAGGGTCTTTTCCAATGAGTCATCTCTTCGCATCAGGTGGCCAAAGTATTGGAGCTTCAGTTTGGCATCAGTTCTTCCAATGAATATTCAGGGTTCATTTCCTTTAGGATTGACTGATTTGATCTCCTTGCTGTCCAAAGGACTCTCAGGAGTCTTCTCCAGCACCATAATTTGAAAATATCAATTCTTTGGCGCTCAGCCTTCTTTAATGGTCCAGCTGTCACGTATATACATAACTACTGGAAAAACCATAGCTTTGACTATATAAATCTTTGTCAGCAAAATGATGTTTCTTCTTTTTTTCTTTTTAATACACTGTCTAGGTTTGTCATAGCTTTCCTTCCAAAGAGCAAGTATCTTTTAATTTCACAGCCGTGGCTACCATCCACAATGATTTTGGAGCCCAGGAAAATAAAATCTGCCCCTGCTTCCACTTTTCCCCTTCTATTTGCCATGAGGTGATGGGACTGGATTCCATGCTCTTAGTTTTTTCAATGTTGAATTGTAAGCCAGCTTTTTCACTCTCCTCTTTCACCCTCATCAAGAGGCTCTTTAGTTCTTCTTCACTTTCTGTCTTTAGAGTGGTATCATCTGCATATCTGAGGTTGTTGATGTTTCTCCTGGCAATGAAGAAAGCTTTTTTCTTTTCAATTTGAAGTGTAGTTGATTTACAATGTTGTGTTAATCTGTGGTGTACAGCAAAATGATTCAGATACACACACACACACACACACACAGCTATATGGTAGGATCTTGTTGTTTATCTGTTTCATATATTGTACTTTGTATCTACTAATCCCAGATTCCTAATTTAACCCTCCCTTCCCTTTTCCTTTGGTAGCTAAGTTTGTTTTTTATTTCTCTGAGACTGTTTCTGTTTTGTAAATAAGTTCATTTGTGTCACATTGTGGATGGTACCTATAAGTAATACCATATGGTACTTGCCTCTCTCTTTCTGATTTACTTCATTTCGTATGATAATCTCTAGATCCACCCATGTTGCTGCAAGTGGCATTATTTCATTTTTTATGGCCGAGTAGTATTCCAGTGTATATGTAGACCATATCTTCTTTATCCATTCATTCGTTGAGGGACATTTAGGCTGTTTCTATGTCTGAGCTATTGTAAATAGCGCTGCTATGAACAATGGGAAGCACGTATCTGTTCAAATTATAGTTATCCCTGTATATTGCCCAGGACTGGGATTGCAGGCTTATGTGGTAATTCTGTTTTAATTTTTTAAGGAACCGCCATACCATTCTCCATAGTGGCTGCACCAACTTAAATTCCCATCAACAATATAGGAGAGTTCCCTTTTCTCCACATCCTCTCCAGCCTTTGTTATTTCTAGGCTTTTTAATAATGGACATTCTGATCAGTATGAGGTGGTACTTCACTGTGTTTTTGATTGGTATTTCTCTAATAATTAATGATGTTGAGCATGCTTTCCTGTGCCTATTGGCCATCTGTATGTCTTCTTTGGAGAAATGTCTATTTAGTCTCAGGGACAGAAAGCTTTTGAATCTCCAGTGGAACAGCCATGTTTGTGGAAGTCCAGTTCAGGATTTTGTCAGATGGAAGGAATTACTCTTCTCTCCAAGTGATACCAGCATGGAATGATGCTTCACAGGGACACTGAGCTTTTTGGCACTCTACCCAGGATTGATGGTGCCCAAGAGCATTTATTTACACTGTAGTTTCCATGCAGGTTGCTCAAAAAACAGAAGAGAAATTATTTATCTTCAGGGCCAGCTTCATGTTTGTGCAACTTGTATAGTTGTATAGTTTTAGATGTCCAGTTTTAGATGGGAGAGCCTCAGTCTTATTTTAATGCTGTACTGTTACTGTTGTCAACATCCCAACAATTTATAAACAAGGGACCCACATTTTCATTTTGTTCTTGGCCATACAAATCTTGAAGCTGGTTCTGCTTCTATGCATCCAAGGTCATGCAAGATTGAGGTAACAAGAGTGAGAAAAAAAAAATCAAGAACCTCCATTGTCACCGTCCTCCAAGTTTATGTATCCAGATAAGCACCTAATGAAACTGCTACCCATTCCTCGATCTCTGTTGTTGTTGTTCAGTCACTGAGTCATGTCTGACTCTTTGTGACCCTGTGGACTACCACATGCCAGGCCTCCCTGTCCCTCACTGTTTCCCGTAGTTTGCCCAAGTTCATGTCCATTGAGTTGGTGAGGCCATCCAATCATCTTATCCTTTGCTTCCCTCTTTGCCTCTTGTCCTCAATCTTTCCCAGCATCAGAATCTTTTCCAGTGAGTCGGCTCTTTGCATCAGGTGGG
This sequence comes from Bos javanicus, assembly GCF_032452875.1. Lineage (NCBI taxonomy): Eukaryota > Metazoa > Chordata > Mammalia > Artiodactyla > Bovidae > Bos > Bos javanicus. Next base: position 45,062,031 of record NC_083868.1, read on the forward strand.
CAAAGTATTGGAGCTTGACGCTTCAGCATCAGTCCTTCCAATGAGAATTCAGGGTTGATCTCCTTTAGAATTAACTCGTTTGATCTCCTTGCTGTCCAAGGGACTCTCAAGAGTCTTCTCCAGGACCACAATTCAAAAGCATTAATTCTTTAGCCCTCAGCCTTCATTATGGTCCAACTCTCACATCTGTACATGAGTACTGTAAATACCATAGATTTGACTACACAGACCTTTATCAGCAAAGTAATGTCTTTGCTTCTTAATATGCTGTCTATGTTCGTCAAAGCTTTTCTTCCAAGGAGCAACCGTCTTCTAATTTCATGGATGCAGTCATTATCCACAGTGATTTTGAAGCCCAAGAAGAGAAAATCTGTCATTACTTCCACTTTTTCCTCCCCATGATCTTAACTGGTAGCATATTTAACCTCCTTTAAGATTTTCAGAGGTCTCTTTTCCCCTTTTAGAACCATCTCCATACTGATTCAGAAACTCTAGTTAATAGAATGATTTAGGTCTTGGCAACATCCTTTGAAAAGATGAACTTTCTACATCTACTTGCTTTACTTTGTGTTATGGTCTTTAGCACAACCTCAATTTCATGGGTGCATTTTACACACAGTTCAGTATGTCTTATTTTTTAAGCAAGAACTAAGAAATATTCTTATTGGCTGGTGGGTCCAAATACTGAAACCAGCCCCAGTGATTGTGAATATTCTTTCCTGAGTTTTCTTAATTTTTATAGGCTGTGCACAGGTGAGGAGTGCACCCTGTAGCTTTTATCTGTTCCCCTTGGGTGGGAATAGGTGTGGGTGGGTTGGCTTGGTGGACTGGCCCAGGAGAGAGAAGCAGAGTCATGAGTAGGCCTTATCCCCGAGGAAGCCTCCACTTTTACTGTGCTTACATATTGGCTGCCTAAGCAGGACGACTGAGCAGTTTCATAGATATTGTTAGTCAGGAGGCAGACTTGGTGAGAGTGGGCATAAAGGCTGTAAGTCCTTCTCAGGACCTGGAGAAGCACCTGCTGACGGTGGCTGGGGAGTGCTTCCCTGATTGCCAAGGACAGTGTCTACTGCTAAGCAGAGAGTGTGCATTGTGGAGTGACACTCAGTCTTGCTCGTCTGATGACATTAATTACAGGGTGTTATGGGCGAGGTTTCTGTAGGTTGGGCAGAGGTGGAGGCCACTGGCAATGTGTGCCGTGCCCAGGGAGAAATGTGTGAGTGGGAGGAAGAAAAAGGATTTCTCTGGAGCTGTTCCAAGGCTGATGCTGGTGAAAGATGCTTGTCTCTCTAAAGCAATAAAGCAGCATCTGCCAGGATTGTCAGCTACTAAGAAACACATCTCCATACTCACGAGCCATGGGACATGAGGGCAAAGGTAAGAATGTGGTATATTTTAGTACTGTGTTTTCCTACTCATTGGGTTTGGTGTGCACCTGGATGTGTATATGTGTATAAAACTGACTGAAAGTTGTCAGGTTGCAGTCTATTGATTTTTTTTTTATTCTGTTGGCAAATTTTCAGCATTAACTAAGACATGAAGGGTTTGTTTTAACTTCTTATTCCTTAACTCTTCTGCCTCAAATCTAAGGTGTTACTCAGACCATGGTTGATGAATGATTAGATGGAGAACTGGTTTGAAATGGTCAAAAGTAGTTCACCATTTCCAGAGTAGTCTTTAGTGTGAAAGGGCAAGAACTTTTCATTCACACTGACCTAGGTTGACTCTTCTGTGTATGTTTGACATTGTGCAAATAACTTAGTCTTTCTGAACTTGCAGAGTAGTATGGATTTAATGAAATAATGCTCGCAAAGAGCCTAGTGCAGCAGCTGTCTCTGGATAGAAACTCAGCAATGGTTACCTCTAGTTTATCAACTCTTTCTCTAGCTCCACTTCCCTAGCACTGGAGTCATGTCCTGCCATTCTCAACTCCCTTAATGGTGTTTCCATAGCCAACTTATTGTAGGTTGTGGCTGATTAAGACAAAGCTAAGACTAGCCTAATTTAATGATTCTATGGACATTTCATTTCATGTTAGACTCTAGCATTGTAGTTAGATAGGCAGAGTAAATGTGGGAAGGAATGTGTCTCAAATGCTGAATTCTACTTCACTTGGTGTGGAGCATTTTTTCCTTCTGAGATCTTTCAGGATGTGGCAACTAAAGCATAGGTTCTGCTATCCACTCTTTCCATTCATCCATCATCCATCCACCCATCCATCCATTTATTTATCCATCCAGCTGTCCACTCTTCCATCTATCCATTCATCCATTTATCAACCCAACATTTGTGTACTGAATCAGTGTATGCCAAGCACAGTTCTAAGAGCCAGAGATTAAGCAATAAAGAAAAACAGGAAAAAAAAATCCTGCATTCCTGAAGCATTTATTCTAGTGAGCCATGGTGCAATCAACAAAATAAATCAGCAAAGTCTGTAGTGTGTTAGATGGGGCATTGTTATGGGGAAAGTAAAGCAAGAAAAAAGGTTGGGGTTTGAGGCACTCTGCAGGTTTTCCATAGGGTGATCAGGGAAGGCCTCCCTGAGAAAGTTTTTGAGCAAAGGCTGAAAGGAGAAAAGGGGAAGAACATTTCAAGCAGGAGAAGTGGCAAGTGCAAAGGCTGGAAGGTGGAAGCAAGCCTGTTGTGCAAGGAGAAACAGGGAAGCCGGTGTGGCTGGTGGAGGAGAGGACGAGAGAAGGCTGGAGGAGTGACAAGGGCTAAATCACTTGTGGCTACGGAGGTTCTCGTGAAACCTTGAGCGTAACCGACACTTCAGTAGAGTAACACTGACTCCTATGTTGAGAACAATGTGAAGGGCAGAGGTGGAAGCAGAGTCTACTTCAACCATTGTAATAACACACACCTGTATAAAAGTGGTTACAGGGAAGGGGTGAAGAGTAGACAGCCCCAGGGAATATTTTGGAGATAGAGCCAACAGGATTTTCTAGTCGGTTAGATGTGAGTAGTGAGAGAAAGAAAGGAGTTAAGGATGACTCTAAATTTTAGGGAGAGGGCAACTCACCAGAAAGATAACGTTGTCATTGAGTGGGAAAAACTGGAGCAGATTTCGTCCGGGATGTTAGGAGATCTGTCTTGGATGGTTTGGGATTTGAGGTGTAAGTCAGACACCAGAGTGGAGATACTGAATGGGAAGCTGGATTTGGGAGTCAAGAGTTAAGCAGTGAAGCCTGGGCTCAAGATAGAAATCTAGGAGTGGTGGACACGTGATGTAGTATTTACAGCTGTGAAGCAGAATGAGATACCCCAGTACTGAGGGCAGGTAGAAAAGAGTTCTAAAAACAGCCAGAGGACTTGCTAATTTTAAGGACCTGTGAGATAAAAGAAAGCAGAAAAGGAGGAAGAACCAGAGAGGAGTAAAAACAGGGGCAAAATATTTTCCAGCAGAAGGCCCTGATCCACTCTGTGAATTTCTGCTAGTGGCTCAAGTAAGATGAAGACAGAATTGGCTGTTGAATGCAGCAAATTGGGATTTCAGTGACCTTGACAAGAGAGCTAGAATCAGGTAGGTCCAGTAAAGAAGGGACAGGTTGAAGTAGGGAGAGATGAAGTTAGTGACCATTAAATTGCTACCAGTCTTCCTCATTCCCAATCCAGAGGAACTAAGCCCTTCACCTTCCCATTTTTCTGATTCATCTTTATCTTATTTTGCCAATTCCATTAATCGTTGTAAGCAACCTTCAATTCTTTTGGAATGGGCTGCCAAATCAGCAGAATGGGATGTTCCTCCAAACAGGGAGCCTCTGGTGGGGTGCAGAGCTCATTGTTTCTTCCCTTCACATCTGGTGGTAGAAATGTGACTACCTGCCTGATCCCGAGGTAGTGGGGGTGGGGGACAGGCACAGTTCTGCAGCATGTGGAATCTTTCTTTTTTTTTTTAATATAAATTTATTTATTTTAATTGGAGGCTAATTACTTTACAATATTCTAGACCAGGGATCGAACCTGTGTCTCTGCATTGGCAGAGACAATTGGTGTCTTCGGTGGATTCTATACCAATGAGCCACCAGAGATGTTTTTGCCTACTTTTAAATTGGCTGTTTGTTTTGTTTTCCTTTCTTTTTTATTGAGATAAAATCAACAGATTACATTGTGTTAGTTTTAGGTGTATAAGATAATAATTTGATATATGTATTGGGTTGACCGAAAAGTTTGGGTTTTTTCATAAGCTGTTCTAAGTGAACATTTTTGTCCATCCCATATCTACTGAGAAATGATTACCACAAAAAACTTAGATAACATCCATCATCACACACAGGTACATATTTTTTTGTGCGAGATAAGAACTTTTAACCCCATTCTCTAAGCAGTTTTCAAATACACACTATAGTAGTATTAACTACAGTCCCCATGCAGAGTATTACATTCCTAGGTTTTATTTATCTTATGCCTGGATAGCTGTACCTTTTGACCACCTTTATTCATTTTACCCTTCCTCTCCCACTAGCCTGTGGCAATCACCAGCCTGTTCTCTTTATCTATGAGTTTATGGTTTTTTAGATTCCATGTATAATTAAGGTCACATATATTCTCACGGAGCAGTATTTGTGTATATGTCTGACTTAGCATAATGCCCTTAAGGTCCATCCATGTCATCACAAATGACAGGATTTCCTTCCTTTGCATGGTTGAATAATATTCCATTGTATGTATGTGTGTGTGTGATATGTGTATCACATCTTTATTCATTTATTTGTCAGTTGACACATATAAATTGACGCTTATATTGTTTCCATGTCTTTGCTACAATAAATAATACTCCAGGGAACATGGGGGTACATATGTCTTTCTGAGACAGCAATTTTTGTTTCTCTTGTGTAAATACTCAGAAGTGGAATTGCTATATCACATGGTATTTTTGCTTTACTTATTCATTCATTCATTTATTAATTTCTTGCTGCACTGGGTCTTCATGGCGGTGTGCAGGCTTTCTCTAGTTGCAGCAAGTGGGAGCCACTCTCTCATTGCAGTGTGGTCTTCTCATTGCTGGGGCTTATCTTGTTGCTCAGCATGGGAAGTAGGGTGCGTGGGCTTCAGTAGTTGGGGCTCATGGGCTCTAGAGTGCAGGCTCAGGAATTGGGACACACATATATTCCACGGGACATGGAATTCTCCTGGACTAAGTATGTCCCCAGCATTTGCTGTCAGATTCTTAACCCCTGGAGCACTAGGGAAGTCCTGGCTGTCTTTTAATGTGGGATGTAGAAGAGTTTAAATCCCACTGGCAGTATTTGACAGATGCAGTACAGGTGACATTGGCACCTCTGGCTGAGGCTGGATGTGTGGGAATTAGCTTGAGCTTCCTCTATTTGGTATCAGCCCCACCTTGGCAGGGTGTATTTGGATCTCAGTTGTCAGCTGCTTTTTTAGATGACACACTTGTTTATTTATTTATTTATTCTGAGCTAGCTGCTTCTTGGCTAGGGCTGTTATAGTGCCACGCTCACTTCAGCACGTACACACAGACCTCTGGGCTATTGACTCTTATTACTCTGTACCAGCTGGGTCTGGCCTTCTCCTGCCCACTCAGGTCACAGCAGAGCAATGGCAGCCAGAATCACTCTGACAGGTGGGACTGCTCTGACACCTGTGGGGAGTGCCCAGAGCCTCCTTGCCACATTTGGCTCCTGCACCCAGGCTCCAGGATATCTCTAAGCCATTTAGCATGACTATGAAGAGTATATCTAATCAGCTTAGTAATGTGTGTGTGGGGGTATGTTTGTTGTCAATTATTTATTGTTTCTGGATGAACAGTATTTCAATAGAAGCCTAACACCTCTAGTCCTCTCTCAGGGAACACTGTGGTTCTCTGGTTGGATCACTGACCAGCAGTGTCCAATCCTGAGTTCAGATCTGCCCTTAAGAAGACCAAGGCAGGGAGTTCCTGGTTGCCTAGTGGTTAGGACTCTGTGCTTTCACTGCTGTGCTTGGGTTCATCCCTGGTCTGGGAACTGAGAACTCATAAGCAGAGTTAAAAAAAAGAAAGAAAAGCCAAACAGTGCTTGGTGAGTAAATTACCATGGGGATAATGGCCCATGGGTGCATGCTCAGTGGCTCAGTTGTGTCTGACTCTTTGCTACCCCATGGACTTTGTAGACCACCAGCCTCCTCTGTCCATAGAATTTTCCAGGCAAGAATACTGAAGTGGGTTGCCATGGCTTCCTCCAGGGGATTGTCCCAACCCAGAGATTGAACCCATGCTTCCTGCATCTCCTACATTGCCAGGCAGATTCTTTACCACTGAGCCATCAGCTCCTTGACAATCATGCCCTCTTTTCCTTCACTTGTCACCTGGTCCATGATGCTATAATGATGGTTTTCATGAGAAATTACATGAGAATTTGCAGTTCTTAAGTGAAGTCAAGTGGGCCTTAGAAAGCATCACTACGAACAAAGCTAGTGGAGGGGATGGAATTCCAGTTGAGCTATTTCAAATCCTGAAAGATGATGATGTGAAAGTGCTGCACTCAATTTGCCAGCAAATTTGGAAAACTCAGCAGTGGCCACAGGACTGGAAAAGGTCAGTTTTCATTCCAATCCCAAAGAAAGGCAATGCCAAAGAATGCTCAAACTACTGCACAATTGCACTCATCTCATATGCTAGTAAAGTAATGCTCAAAATTCTCCAAGCCAGGCTTCAGCAATATGTGAACCGTGAACTTCTGGATATTCAAGCTGGTTTTAGAAAAGGCAGAGAAACCAGAAATCAAATTGCCAACATCCACTGGATCATGGAAAAAGCAAGAGAGTTCCAGAAAAACATGTATTTCTGCTTTATTGACTATGCCAAAGCCTTTGACTGTGTGGATCACAATAAACTGTGGAAAATTCTGAAAGAGATGGGAATACCAGACCACCTGACCTGCCTCTTGAGAAATCTGTATGCAGGTCAGGAAGCAACAGTTAGAACTGGACATGGAACAACAGGCTGGTTCCGAATTGGAAAAGGAGTACATCAGGGCTGTATATTGTCACCCTGTTTATTTAACTTATATGCAGAGTACATCATGAGAAATGCTGGACTGGAAGAAACACAAGCTGGAATCAAGATTCCTGGGAGAAATATCAATAACCTCAGATATGCAGATAACACCACCCTAATGGCAAGAAAGTGAAGAGGAACTCAAAAGCCTCTTGATGAAAGTGAAAGTGGAGAGTAAAAAAGTTGGCTTAAAGCTCAACATTCAGAAAACGAAGACCATGGCATCCAGTCCCATCACTTCATGGGAAATAGATGGGGAAACAGTGGAAACAGTGTCAGACTTTATTTTTCTGGGCTCCAAAATCACTGCAGATGGTGACTGCAGCCATGAAATTAAAAGACGCTTACTCCTTGGAAGGAAAGTTATGACCAACCTAGATAAGCATATTCAAAAGCAGAGACATTACTTTGCCAACAAATGTCCATCTAGTCAAGGCTATGGTTTTTCCTGTGGTCGTGTATGGATGTGAGAGTTGGACTGTGAAGAAGGCTGAGTGCCGAAGAATTGATGCTTTTGAACTGTGGTGTTGGAGAAGACTCTTGAGAGTCCCTTGGACTGCAAGGAGATCCAATCAGTCCTTTCTTAAGGAGATCAGCCCTGGGATTTCTTTGGAAGGAATGATGCTAAAGCTAAAACTCCAGTATTTTGGCCACCTCATGCGAAGAGTTGACTCCTTGGAAAAGACTCTGATGCTGGGAGGAATTGGGGGCAGGAGGAGAAGGGGACAACAGAGGATGAGTTGGCTGGATGGCATCACTGACTCGATGGTTGTGAGTCTGAGTGAACTCCAGGAATTGGTAATGGACAGGGAGGCCTGGCGTGCTGTGATTCATGGGGTTGCAAAGAGTCAGATACGACTGAGCAACTGAACTGAACTGAACTGAAGAACTAATTTCTCCCGGGGCCATTCTGCAGTAGAGGCAAGAGAGTGGGTGCCAGACAGTGGTTGTAGGCTGCTCTGGCCCCTGATCTTCTTCTTGGGATGAGGAAATATGGGCTATTTGGGGGATGACATGTTGCTCACATTGATTTATTTGCTTTTCAGGAGCAAATAACTCCTGCTGAAAACATGGGCCTTACTCTTGTGGGTTACTATTGTTTAGTTCTTTTTAATGGTACAACACTCTAATGTCCCATCTTCCATCTGAACTCACAGAAGCACTCACACAAATAGGATGATCTTGGTCTGTACATTTGAGAGTTTGCAATTCTTGTCCTAGTTACAAAGTGAAATCCCTTTTTTTGACATCCCCAACCCCTGGTGCTGCTCATCTGTCTCATATAGTCTAACCCAACGATTCTCATCATTTATTTCTGTCACAGTATATGTAGAACATCACACCATGTAGATGAGAGGACTCACTCTTAGAGAACAGGCCAGGGGAGGTCTGGCTTCATAGGCTTTGGATCCCCTTACACTCAGCTGACTGCTCCTGGGCCTGAGTGCATTTGTATTTCCTTCTGTCATAGCTGTACCCATCAGGGGCACACCAGTGTGCTGCATCAAAGGTTAGAGGTTCAGGTCCAAGACCTAGTATAGACCACTATCTCAGTGCAGTCAACATCTATAAACATCTTTTAAGGTGTCTAGAAACATCTCTCAACATACTTACCCAAGTGTTGTGAGTTAGGGAGAACTAAGTTCCTGTGGTCCTGCCCCTTGCTCGGTACAGTTTACCACCATCTGCCATTCTAGACATGGATGGATGCCAACACTTCCTGTCCCCTGTCCCTTCCAGGTTAGCGAGCCTGGGCTCCTTGCCTCTGTGGCCACATTGTGATGCTTAGCAGGCTTCTTCCTACTCACTACTTTATTAGGTATTTCACCATTTCCACATATTCCTGCCCCCTGGGAGCTAACATGGGGCTAGTTCCAGATTTGCTACATCTTCTGCACAGCTTAGAGCAGAGGTCCCCAACCCCTGGGCCATGGTGCAGTACCTGTCTGTGCCCTGTTAGGAAATGGGCTGCAAAACAGAAGGTGAGCGGTGGCCAAGGAGCGATGCTTCATCTGTATTTAAAGCTACTCCCCATTGCTTGCATTACCACCTGAATTCCACCTCCTGTCACATCAGAGGCAGCATCGGATTCTCACAGGAGCACAATAAATGTAATGTGCTTAAATCATCCTGAAACCATCCCACTCCCGCCCATGGAAAACTTTCCTGTGAAACTGGTTCCTGGTGCCAAAAACGTTGAGGACTGGTGGCTTCTTATGAAATGGTTGAAGGCATCACCAGATGCTCTGTGGAGACTGTCTGCTCCTGTCACTATGACAAATACCCTGACTACTGGTCTGTTGGGATGCCAATGTTCCAAGAGCACTCTAGTTCTCTTTTAACACTTAAGACTATGTGGCACTGGGTATTGCTTCTTATACTCAGACAGAGCTATAAGCATACTCACCGACCCAACCAATCATTTATTTACCTGTTTAACAACTCATTCAATGAATGCTGGGCAATGAGAATGTAAAGACAGAGACATAGATCTTGCTTTTTAGAAGCTCACAGTGCAGTGAGAGAGACCCTAGATGTGTAATGATGGCATTCAGGAAATTTCAATGAGAGTGCCTTGGGAACACAGAATAGGGTTCCTCACACTTGCACGGTGGATCAGGGAGAGTGCTTGATTGAGATGAAATGACTGTTGAATGGAGTTTTCCTATCTCTTTCTTCCTCCTTTTTTCTTGAACTGAGCCATGCAGGATGTATGTCATTGGTTGAGGGAAGGAAGGGTTCCAAGCAGCAGTAAGACTGTAGAGAGCTAAGGAAGCATGTTAGAGAGTTTGGAATATTTGGGGAACTTTAAATGCGACTATTTTGTTTGAGCATAGCGGAGTGTTAATGGATAGCAGCAGTGGGATAAGAATCCCTCTAAAATAAGTTTGAAGGGTGAAGGGGACATTCCCATGTGAACCTGCAATGGTCAGAATATATTTTTGAAATGAGAGTGTCTATGAGGTTCAAGGTAATATCTTATAGGAGCTGGGCTTTCTCACCTGGAGGAGAAAAAGTATAAAGCAGTGTGGCCTGGACAAACTAGCTAGCCTTTCAAGTTACTGACCTATAAGGAAAATATTACCTCATGGAATTGAGAGGATTCTATAGAGATCCAAATGGGTGGATGCTCAAAAAATATTATTTTTCCTCTTTGTCCCCTTTGGACATAGGCTTTGGATTTGAATATTGGTTCTGTCACAACATTATTGTGATAGGTGTTGTAATCCTTATGAAATTCATCTCTTTATCATTATCTTTTTTGGACATCTTTTTTGAGTGTTAGTTCTAAAAGGTCTTGTAAGTCTTCATAGAATCGTTCAACTTCAGCTTCTTCAGCATTACTGGTTGGGGCATAGGCTTGGATTACCATGATATTGAATGGTTTGCCTTGGAAATGAACAGAGATCATTCTGTCATTTTTGAGATTGCATCCAAGTACTGCATTTTGGACTGTTTTGTTGACTATGATGGCTACTCCATTTCTGCTAAGGGATTCCTGCCCACAGTAGTAGATATAATGGTCATCTGAGTTAAATTCACCCATTCGAGTCCATTTTAGTTCACTGATTCCTAGAATGGCAATGTTCACTCTTGCCATCTCCTGTTTGGCCACTTCCAATTTGCCTTGATTCATGGACCTAACATTCCAGGTTCCTATGCTCTTTACAGCATCAGACCTTGCTTCTATCACCAGTCACATCCACAGCTGGGTATTGTTTTGCTTTGGCTCCATCCCTTCATTCTTTCTGGAGTTATTTCTCCACTGATCTCCAGTAGCATCTTAGGCATCTACCAACCTGGGGAGTTACTCTTTCAGTATCCTATCATTTTGCCTTTTCATACTGTTCATGTGGTTATCAAGGTAAGAATACTGAAATGGTTTGTCATTACCTTCTCCAATGGACCACATTCTGTCAGACCTCTCCACCATGACCCACCTGTCTTGGGTGGCCTCACATGGCATGGCTTAGTTTCATTGAGTTAGACAAGGCTGTGGTCCGTGTGATCAGATTGGCTAGTTTTCTGTGATTATGGTTTCAGTGTGTCTGCCCTCTGATGCCCTCTCACAATACCTACCGTCTTACTTGGGTTTCTCTTACATTGGACGTAGGCTATCTCTTCACGGCTGCTCCAGCAAAGCGCAGCCGCTGCTTCTTACCTTGGATGAGGGATATCTCCTCAAGGGCGCTGCTCCTGACCTTGAACGTGGGGTAGCTCCTCTCAGCCGCCCCTGCGCCAACAGAGCCTGGCGCTCTCCTATTCATTATAGGGGACTGGAATGCAAAAGTAGGAAGTCAAGAAACACCTGGAGTAACAGGCAAATTTGGCCTTGGAGTACGGAAGGAAGCAGGGCAAAGGCTAATAAAGTTTAGCCAAGAGAACGCACTGGTCATAGCAAACACCTTCTTCCAACAACACAAGAAAAGACTCTACACATGGACATCACCAGATGGTCAACACCGAAATCAGATTGATTATATTCTTTGCAGCCAAAGATGGAGAAGCTCTATACAGTCAGCAAAAACAAGACCGGGAGCTGACTGTGGCTCAGATGATGAACTCCTTATTGCCAAATTCAGACTGAAATGGAAGAAAGTAGGGAAAACCACTAGACCATTTAGGTATGACCTAAATCAAATCCCTTATGATTATACAGTGGAAGTGAGAAATAGATTTAAGGGACTAGATCTGATAGACAGAGTGCCTGATGAACTATGGATGGAGGTTTGTGAAATTGTACAGGAGACAGGGATCAAGACCATCCCCAAGAAAAAGAAATACAAAAAAGCAAAACGGCTGTTTGAGGAGGCCTTACAAACAGCTGTGAAAAGAAGAGAGGTGAAAAGCAAAGGAGAAAAGGAAAGATATAAGCATCTGAATGCAGAGTTCCAAAGAATAGCAAGGAGAGATAAGAAAGCCTTCCTCAGTGATCAGTGCAAAGAAATAGAGGAAAACAACAGAATGGGAAAGACTAGAGATCTTTTCAAGAAAATTAGAGATACCAAGGGAACATTTCATGCAAAGATGGGCTTGATAAAGGACAGAAATGGTATGGACTTAACAGAAGCAGAAGATATTAAGAAGAGGTGGCAAGAATACACAGAACTGTACAAAAAATATCTTCATGACCCAGATAATCACGATGGTGTGATCACTCACCTAGAGCCAAACATCCTGGAATGTGAAGTCAAGTGGGCCTTAGAAAGCATCACTATGAACAAAGCTAGTGGAGGGGATGGAATTCCAGTTGAGCTATTTCAAATCCTGAAAGATGATGCCATGCAAGTGCTGCACTCAATATGCCAGCAAATTTGGAAAACTCAGCAGTGGCCACAGGACTGGAAAAGGTCAGTTTTCATTCCAATCCCAAAGAAAGGCAATGCCAAAGAATGCTTAAACTACTGCACAATTGCACTCATCTCACAGGCTAGTAAAGTAATGCTCAAAATTCTCCAAGCCAGGCTTCAGCAATACGTGAACCGTGAATTTCCAGATGTTCAAGCTGGCTTTAGAAAAGGCAGAGGAACCAGAGATCAAATTGCCAACATCCACTGGATCATGGAAAAAGCAAGAGAGTTCCAGAAAAACATCTACTTCTGCTTTATTGACTATGCCAAAGCCTTTGACTGTGTGGATCACATAAACTGTGGAAAATTCTGAAAGAGACAGGAATACCAGACCACCTGACCTGCCTCTTGAGAAATTTGTATGCAGGTCAGGAAGCAACAGTTAGAACTGGACATGGGACAACAGACTGGTTCCAAATCAGAAAAGGAGTACATCAAGGCTGTATATTGTCACCCTGCTTATTTAACTTATACGCAGAGTACATCATGAGAAATGCTGGACTGGAAGAAACACAAGCTGGAACCAAGATTGCCGGGAGAAATATCAATAACCTCAGATATGCAGATGACACCACCCTTATGGCAGAAAGTGAAGAGGAACTAAAAAGCCTCTTGATGAAAGTGAAAGAGGAGAGTGAAAATGTTGGCTTAAAGCTCAACATTCAGAAAACGAAGATCATGGCATCCAGTCCCATCACTTCATGGGAAATAGATGGGGAAACAGTGGAAACAGTGTCAGACTTTATTTTTCTGGGCTCCAAAATCACTGCAAATGGTGATTGAAGCCATGAAATTAAAAGACGCTTACTCCTTGGAAGGAAAGTTATGACCAACCTAGATAGCATATTCAAAAGCAGAGACATTACTTTGCCAAAAAAGGTCCGTCTAGTCAAGGCTATGGTTTTTCCTGTGGTCGTGTATGGATGTGAGAGTTGGACTGTGAAGAAAGCTGAGCGCCGAAGAATTGATGTTTTTGAACTGTGGTGTTGGAAAAGACTCTTGAGAGTCCCTTGGACTGCAAGGAGATCCAACCAGTCCATTCTGAAGGAGATCAGTCCTGGGTGTTCATTGGAAGGACTGATGCTGAAGCTGAAACTCCAATACTTTGGCCACCTCATGTGAAGAGTTGATTCCTTGAAAAAGACTCTGATGCTGGGAGGGATTGGGGGCAGGAGGAGAAGGGGACTACAGAGGATGAGATGGCTGGATGGCATCACCGACTCGATGGACATGAGTTTGTGTGAACTCTGGGAGTTGGTGATGGACAGGGAGGCCTGGCTTTCTGCGATTAATGGGGTCAAAAAGAGTCAGACATGACTGAGTGGCTGAACTGATCTTTATCTTATCTTTAAAAATGGGAATGATAATCAAGAGGTTTAACATAATTGGAGCATGCAGAATGTATTAGGTGTTGGCACATAATAGGAAGAGGTCATTCATGGTGAGTCACTCTCTCCCCTCCCTTCCTGCATTTACTGTTGAAATTTGTGAGGCTAATGAAACTCAGATACCAGGCATAAGAAGAGGACTTAGCAGTTTAACCTCTAGTTAACAAGTATCATCTGGAGAGCTAACAAACTGTCTACTTAAACAAAAATGTACAACATGCGAGATGTGAGTTTGAGCTTTGTCCCTGGTGACTCAGTTGGTAAAGCGTCTGTCTACAATGCGGGAGACCTGGGTTCGATCCCTGGGTCGGGAAGATTCCCTGGAGAAGGAAATGGCAACCCACTCCAGTACTCTTGCCTAGAAAATCTCATGGACGGAGGAACCTGGTGTCCATGGGGTCACAAAGAGTCGGACACGACTGAGTGACTCCATTTTCACTTTCAGGATCTTACTGAGGGCTTCCCTGGTGGCTCAGAGGTTAAAGCATCTGCCTGGAATGCAGGAGACCCATGTTCGATCCCTGGGTCGGGAAGATCCCCTGGAGAAGGAAATGGCAACCCACTCCAGTACTCTTGCCTGGAGAATCCCATAGAGGGAGGAGCTTAGGCTACAGTCCATGGGATCACAAAGAGTCGGACACGACTGAACGACTTCACTCACTTTCACTTACTGAGGCTATAGTCTAGTTTGGAAAATAGCCTCACAGTAGGTCTGAGAAACTGCTTCAAAGAGGAGCCAGGAGATGTATATATACTTTGTTGTTGTTCAGTTGCCAAGTTGTGTCTGACTATTTGCAACCCCATGGACTGCAGCACACCAGGCTTCCCTGTCCCTCAGTATCTTCCAGAGTTTGCCCAAGTTCACATCCATTGAAATAGTGATGCCATTCAACCATCTCATCCTCTCCTGCTCCCTTCTCCTCCTGCCTTCAATCTTTCCCAGCACCAGGGTCTTTTCCAACGAGTGAGCTCTTCACATCAGATGGCCAAAGTATTGGAGTTTCAGCTTCATCATCAGTCCTTCCAATGAATATTCAGGGTTCATTTTGGTTAAGATTGACTGGTTTGATCTCCTTGCTGTCCTAGGGACTCTCAAGAGTCTTCTCCAACACCACAGTTCAAAAGTATCAATTCCCTGGTGCTCTGCCTTCTTTATGTTCCAGCTCTCACGTCCATACTTGTGAGGCTGGATGCATACATACAGACCTTGTCTGCAAAATGATGTCTTTGCTTTTTAATGCACTGTCTAGGTTTGTCGTAGCTTTCCTTCCAAGAAGCAATTGGCTTCTAATTTTATGGCTGCAATCACCATCTGCAGAGATTTTAGAGACCAAGAAGAAGAAATCTATCACTGCTTCCATCTTTTCCTCATCTATTTGCCATGAAAGTGATGGGACTGGATGCCATGATCTTAGTTTATATATATATATATATATATATATATATATACACACACACACACAAATTTATATATATACACACAGATATATATATTTATATATATATATAAACACACAAATATATATATATACACAAAATTGTTTTGTATATATATATACATACACACAAAAAATATATATGTGTGTGTATATATATATATATATATATACACAAAAGCAGACTTATTTATATATATAAAAGCAGACTTTGATATAATTGAAGCCGAATCTCTAGGAATTGAGGTCCAGGCGTTAGTTATTTTTTATGAGCTCTTCAGGGCATTCTCTGGTGCAGCCAGGATTGAGAAGTAGACAATACTAAGCCCTTGAGTTTTCATCAGTGATGGAATCTGAGAGTTTAAAGAGGCTCCTTCTGCTGCCAAAATCTGGCTGTCTGTGTGCCGATGACAAACAGAAGTACAGAAACAGTTATAGAGGAGAAAGAAAGGGTAGCTTTATTCCTTTGCAAGGCAAGGAGGGAATGCATCAGGCTAGCACCTCAACTGTGCCCACCTCCCTGGGAAATAGGGAGAGGTGTTATAGTTTGATGTCTTTGTCAGCGGTATATGATAAGGATCAGGGCAGTGGCGGTTTTACATTCTTCTTTCTTCTGCAAAGTTCTAACACAGCCATAACACTGGGTTTGGTCATCCTTGAGGTTATTGGCCTGTGACTTCCTTTCTGAAGAATGCTGCAAGGGAGTGTTACAAGGGTGTGTGGGGGAAGAATGCAGGTGCAGGATGCCTAGGGTCAGAGAGTGATTAAGAAATTAACTTTGGGAAGGACAAGTCTAGTTATGTGCACCAAAGATTAGAAACAGTCAAAGTAAAACTAGGATTGCTTAATTCCTACAGGCCTGTTCTGGGGGTTTCTATACTCATTCCTTTGTTTTCCTTGTTTGTTAGCACAGGAGGCCTGGGGTCAATCCCTGGGTTAGGAAGATCCCCTGGAGAAGGAAATGGCAACTCATGCCAGTATTCTTGCCTGGGAGAATTCCATGGACAGAGGAGCCTGATGAGCTCCAGTAGGGTTGCAAAGAGTCAGACAGGACTAAGCAACTAACATTTTCACTTTCACTTAGCAGAAAAACCCAGTTCCCATTTCTGTTGTAACATTTCTATTTCTGTTCTCTTCTCCCCCCACCATCTGGTAGTGATTTTTAAAGTTTTTACTTTTATGACGGTCAGAGGCCCTCCTTCTGACTGGCATTCCTAACAGGGTATGACAATCTGAATAACGTCCCCCTTCCCCAGCCCCAAAGATGGGCCAATCTCTGGAAATTAGAATGTGTTGCCTTACATGTATTGGGGACGACAGAGGATGAGATGGTTGGATGGCATCACTGACTCATTCGACATGAGTTTGAGCAAGCTCTGGGAGTTAGTGATGGATAGGGAAGCCTCGTGTGCTGCAGTCCATGGGGTCTCAAAGAGTCAGACACGACTGAGCGACTGAACAACAACAACAACAAAATATATTGGGAAGGAAACACTGGACCTCTATGCATTTTAGATTTTCAACTGTTATTTTTAACAAAAAGATTAACAGGAGGAAAAACTAACCATCTTTGTTGTTTTTGTTTAAACACGTGCAGCACATATCATGCAGGAGAAACCTCAATGAAAAATAACTCAAAGTGGCAGCTTAGAATTCTGACTTATAGAGTATCTTCAACAAAAAACAATAAATTTGTAGAGAAATGATAAGACAAAAGAAAGCAATTTTGGTTTTCAAGGGCTGTGAACTGTGGAAATATAAACATATGGGAGGGAACTAAGATTTGTTTAAGTTTGGCTAAGATTTGTTTGCAGATTCCACTTGCCACCTCTGTGCTGATTAGAATCTGTTTCTAGTGAAAGAATGTATATCCTGCCTCTAGGCAGAAAGGAGGGAAAAGAAAAATCTTTTCCTCCATTGGCTGCTTCTTAATTTCCTTCAGCTCAAAAATATTTTTATGTCAAATAGGCGTACTTTGGGATGGTGTATTCTAGTTTCCTTTAGTTCCCAATTTGTAGCTTTATTTTTAGAAAGTGTCACATGTTTTTAGAAAGTGTCACATGACCAACCTAGATAGGTTATTAAAAAGCAGAGACATTACTTTGCCAACAAAGGTCCGTCTAGTCAAAGCTACGGTTTTTCCAGTAGTCATGTATGGATATGAGAGTTAGACCATAAAGAAGGCTGAGTGCTGAAGAATTGATGCTTTTGAACTGTGGTGTTGGAGAAGACTTTTGAGAGTCCCTTGAACAGCAAGAAGATCAAACCAGTCAATCCTAAAGGAAATCAGTCCTGAATATTCATTGGGAGGACTGATGCTGAAGTCAAAACTCCAATACTTTGGCCACCTGATGCGCAGAACTGACTCACTGGAAAAAACCCTGATGCTGGGAAATATTGAAGGCAGGAGGAGAAGGGAACGACAGAGGATGAGATGGTTGGATGGCATCACCGACTCAACAGACATGAGTTTGTGGCTCAGATGGTAAAGCGTCTGCCTACAATGCAGGAGACCTGGGTTCAATCCCTGGGTCGGGAAGATCTCCTGGAGAAGGAAATGGCAACCCACCCCAGTATTCTTGCCTGGAAAATCCCATGGGTAGAAGAGCCTGTTAGGTTACAGTCCATGGGGTCGCAAAGAGTCTGGAAATGACTAAGCGAATTCACTTTTCACTTTCTTTCACTTGAGCAGCTCCTGGAGTTGGTGTGGACAGGGAAACCTGGCGTGCTGTAGTCATGGGGTTGCAAAGAGTCAGACACAACTGAGTGACTGAACTGAACTGAACATATTAAAAGCTGAATTGGGTTACAAGTTGTGAGATAAGAGATCAGCACAGGGGGAGAAAAATATAGACAGAAACAAGCAGAATAGAGTGAATTTAAGAACACTATTTTCTGTTTGATTGAGTCGGTCTGTTAATTTGGTAATAGGTCAGTTTGGTTCAACAGTTGTGTCTCATTTCAGAAGGTGATGTTTGCACTATATGATCTGAGCAATCAGGGATTTAGTAAGAGGCATTTCTATAGAAACAAAAGGAAAATGAAGTTTAATGGTTGGAGTAGACTATAAAACTGATTTTTGAGTCCAGATGACAGCCAACTGAGCAGATTTCAAGATATTGAGCTCAAAGTATGTTTTGCAGTTTGAATGTCTCTGAGGCTGTCATCAGGTGTGTTCCAGTGAACCTTCTGAGTGACCTACACAACAACAGGCATGAAGGTTGTTCATACATGAGCTGTTGTGGGTGATATTTCTGTTTATATCAGGTTGTCTAGTCATTTTGGGAAACTGCCCTTTGGGAAAAGGGCAGTTTTATTTCTTAGTGATTTCTTAGTGATTACAAGTCAGAAGGGTAGGAGAAAAACTGGAAATGTTAGCTTGGAGAGCTGTGACCAGATATTTTCAGAATCTAAAAGAATTTGGGATCCACTTTGATTCACAGGTAAATAACAAAACCTCAATGATAGTGAACAGGACTAGGGTCCAATATCCACAAAGTTGTGTCATAGTTTTCCATTGAAACATCATTTTTTTATCTCTATGATCACCCCCATTTTTTACCAAAGAGATAATAAGACAAATTGCTTTGCTGCTGCTGCTGCTGCTGCTAAGTCGCTTCAGTCGTGTCCAACTCTGTGCAACCCCATAGACGGCAGCCTACCAGGCTCCCCCGTCCCTGGGATTCTCCAGGCAAGAACACTGGAGTGGGTTGCCATTTCCTTCTCCAATGCATGAAAGTGAAAAGTGAAAGTGAAGTCGCTCAGCTGTGTCCGACTCTAGCGACCCCATGGACTGCAGCCTACCAGGCTCCTCCATCCATGGGATTTTCTAGGCAAAAGGACTGGAGTGGGGTGCCATTGCCTTCTCTGATTGCTTTGCTAAATAAGTCTAATTTCATTAAACTTGGTCTGATTATTAACATAAATGAAGCAAGAATAGACACTGATCATGTAAGCTCTTTTAAGTCTGTTTTGCTAGAATTTTTGATAAAGAATATAAGATTACTCTGGAAGCCAAGTCAAAGACTCACTTGCATTGCCTGTAGATTTAGGTGAATTCCTCTCTTCTTGAGATGTAAGATGCCATAAGTTGTTGGGTCTACTAGGAAATGACTTTGCATTCTCATTGGTTAGGCTGGGAACCCTATAAACAAGATACCAGATAGTTTTTTGAAAGGAGGCTGTAAAGGCTCCATAAAGTCAATCTTAGTTTTTTAAAAAACTGTCTGGTCATGTCTTAGTCTAAATACATGACCAGACAGTTTTAAAAAAACTAATTAACATTAGTTATATTAGTTTATATTCTCAAATATAACATTCCAGTCAAAGTCCTGGTAATATAACCAGTATTGCCCACTGTGTCCTGTAATAAGGAAAACAGGTTCTCCCTCAGTCTATGCAAATAACTATATTACATAATTATATGCAAATAGTTTTATTTTCTTATAGTGAAAATAGGAACACTCAGTAAGAGTTTCTAAATTCTTGAGGGATCAGGTAGAAAGAAAATTTTGTTTACAAAGATATAATTTACCAATATAATTTAATTTGCTTTAAATTATTAATAGGTGGATAAGAAAGAGAAAAGTTGGCTCTCCAACTAAAGTTGTATTCCTACCTCAACACCTCGTTTCTCAGATTCATTGACCTAGCATGTGGTCAGTAGAGAGAGCTTGGACTCGATAACAAATTTGGCTTAGCCAGCCAGGAGTCCTGCTGCTTGTGGCTAGCTGGCCCTGGTCAGGGAGTACTGTTGTAAGACCCTAAGCATCTACCAGGACTACTTGTCCTGAGGATCCTTCCTTCAAGATATCCTGAAGTGGCACTGGCTGCACAGTGCTTGGCAGTTGGTATAAGAAACTGACAAAACAAAAGTCAATTTCATTGGTAGGTTCCTAAGCGTATGTGCTCAGTCATGTCCAACTCACAGTGACCCCGTGGACTGTAGCCCACCAGGCTCCTCTGTCTGTGGGGATTCTCCAGGCAAGAATACTGGGTGGGTTGCCATTTCCTCCTCCAGGGGATCTTCCTGACCCAGGGATGGAACCCACTTCTCTTATGTTTCCTGCATTGCAAGTGGATTCTTTACCACTGAGTTACCAGGGAAGCCCCTTGTTCTACCTGCTCTGATAGCCAGTTCAGCCAGTTTGTTTATTTGTGGTTTTGTGTATCCTTTGTGTTGCAAGTTGATGAACCCAATTGTATAGGCTAAGGTGCTCCAGTATACACATCAAAAACGTATTTCCCCCTCAGTCTGGGCTTTTCCTTTACAAGACAAGCCAATTTGTTTGGGGCACCCTGTTGGAGGTGGGGAGATTTTGTTGGATTCTACCTGAGTGCGAACCGGTTCATTGGGGAGCTAGTATCGTGTGGTGAGCTACCTGGCTGGAATTAGTTCTTTTTTTTTTTTTTTTCTTTGTAGGGTAAATTTATTTACCTGAGTTGGGAGCTGGTTCATCTGTGCATTGATGCAACCTGTTTGTGCCATTTTTGTTGAGATTTACCTATGTCTTTTGTGTTTTCGTGTTACCAAACTTATAAAAATGGGAAATATTTCATCTATCCCATAGGATAGCTCTTTGGGGGAGCATATTAGATATGTTAAGATCAGAAGGCCCCTGAGTGACTCAAGTATACAATCTCATAGTTAGCAGTGCTTTGCCAAGGAGAGGAACACTGATAATGAACAGGCCTGGGGTCCCCCTTGGACTTGAGACATCCAATTATAATTTTCCCTACAGGGGCCCCAGGTAACTTTGGCAGTGAGAGCTTCAGCTCCAGTTTGGAAGCTCTCCCAGTGAAGTAAAACTACAACATTTTAGAGAAACATCCAAGGCTTAGTGGGACTTGGAGTCACATTTGGGGCATTCTTGCCAGTTGGTTTTTGGGTTTCTGGGCATATTTTTGCTATTTGCTTTTTTTTTTGGTGATTTCCTGTTAGTGTGGTTCGGTAACACACAGACCTCTGGTACTAACTGCTCAAGGTAAAATGAAAAGTACTTATTGTAAGGCTGGTTTCTTAGCAGAAGGCCTTCTCCCCTAGGCTATAGTAGGAGGGGTGAAGCTTTGCAAGAGGGGTGGATGGGTGTGTCAGTCCTTTGGTTTCATGGAGGTGGCCATTGATGCTGAAGCTCCAATACTTTGTCCACCTGCTGCACGTAACTGACTCATTGGAAAAGACCCTGATGCTGGGAAAGACTGATGGCAGGAGGAGAAGGGGATGACAGAGGATGAGATGATTGGATGGCATCAATGACTCAATGGACATGAGTTTGAGCAAGCTCTGGGAGTTGGTGATGTGCTGGGGTCCAGCCCCGGCTGATCCAGGAAGTTTGAAGGGGAGATGGCGTCGGCGATTACCCTGGCTTTATTTAAATATTCATCAAAGATATAAAGAGTAATAGAATGAGGATAGCTCAGTAGGAAAATTCAGTGGAGAAAAGAGGCTGAGTAGCTTGGTTTATGCGGAAAATCAATACAACCTGTGACATCAGGTTAGCTCTGACCATGGAGGCCGCAGGTGCCCTCTCGAATAGCAGAAGGTGCCCCGCCTTAGGCACCTTCTCGAGTGGGTCTTAGAAGCCCAGGCAAATAAATGGTCACAGAGGACCTCTGCGCTCCAGATGGAGACTCAGCCAGAATGTGAAAGAAAGAATGACATGGGGAGACCAAGCTTCAGTGAGCAAGGCCCATAGCTTTATTTTCAACAGGGGCTTTTATACCCTAAGTTGCACATAGAGGATAACAGGGGGTGTGAAATCATGCAAAGTCAGCAGTCTCTGATCCTTATTGAGACCAGGCTTTCTTTTCTGTAAATTATCGTATACAAATGGTTTAGGTAATTTACATCATCTTCTGGCCAGAAGGCCTGTTAACATTTTATGACTCTGATAAAGGTTTGTCAACCATAAGACTTATTTCTCTAAGAGTAATTATTTTAATGTTTGGCACTATCCTCCAAAGGCGTTAGATAAAGTTGCATTCCTATAGGGCAGAGGTGCAGTGGGTTTACAACAAAGGAAAGAATTTATTACCTTAAGGGTCTAAAGTTGCTAACACCAAGGCCACTACTTATTTTTTCTACATACCAACTATATTAATTAATACACATTCAAGGATACAATACAGGGGATGTGGAAACTTGGCAGCAAGCATTGGCTCATCAATGAAATCTTTTACTAGTTTTATTCTGACAGTTTATAACTCTCTGAGAGGCTCTAAGCTATTTGAATATCTTAGGCTTCCCATGCCTCTCGCGGCTGAGAGACTGTAAACAATCATGTGCATAGCTGTAGGAGTCCAGGTAAACTTGTCAGGCGAGTTAGAGAGCTATCTGAGGGGTTTGGATTTAAACACTCCTATTATGCCGAGGAACTTTATTAACTGGAGCTGTAAGTTAACTCCTTTTCAGAGAGAGCGAGATGGTGGTGGGGGACAGCCCCCGTAAAGTCAGAGGTGAAAGCACAAAGCAGTAAAGTAGGCAGACTCTGGTTTTGGGGGTAGATGCTCGAGAATATCCAGGGGGACTCCTGAGGCTCGATCCCACCTTTGCGTATGCCGAGCCCTCCTTCCTCATGACCTTTGCCACGGGTGGAGCTCCTCACGCTGGCTCCCGGCAGTGATGGACAGGGAAGCCTGGCATGCTGCAGTCCATGGGTCACAAAGAGTCAGACACCACTGAGTGGCTGAACTGAAGACAAATAGAAATCCTAAATGTTTTTTTCCCTGTGAATATTTAGCTGTCTAGTTGAGTGAACTTGACTTGTTCCATCTGTGAAAAACCCAATTTTAATCCAACCTCTTTTGTAAACGTATAGGTTTTACACTGCTGTACCTGACTCAGGATTAAAGTCTTGAAATAAGAACTGAGATCTCACTGTTTGTGTGTCTGTACATGTCTTTGTCTTTGGATAACATTGCCGTGGTTGATCTGTAAGAGAGCTCTATTTAATTGGCTTAAACAAAAGTTAGCACTTACAAACCAAACGATCCTAAATACAAGAGAAATTAAGCAAAGTAAATTTCAGGTTCACATGAATGGGAAATATTCAATACTAGGCTTCCTGGGTGGTGCTAGTGGTAAAGAACTCGCCTGCCAATGCAGGAGATGTAAGAGACGTGGGTTCAATCCCTGGGTAAGGAAGATCCCCTGGAGAAGGAAACAGCAGCCCACTCTAGTATTCTTGCCTAGAGAATCCCATGGACAGAGGAGCCTGGCAGGCTACAGTCCATGGGGTCATACAGAGTCAGACATGAGTAAAACAACTTAGCATGCATGCACATTAAAATAAGTTAGTTGAAAAAAAAATAATAAAATAAAATAAGTTAGTTGATCCAACAGGCATGTCTTATATCAACATTAAATAAAATATTAAGTATAATACTTTCATTGTGCATAGGTTTTGTTGTCCACTTGCTCAGTCATGTCCAACTCTTTGCGACCCCACGGACTGCAGCACACCAGGCTTCCCTGTCCTTCACTATCTCCCTGAGTTTGCTCAAACTCACGTCCATGGAGTCAGTGATGCCATCCAACCATCTCATTCTCTGTCATCCCCTTCTCCTCCTGCCTTTACACTTTCCCAGCATCAGTTTTAGTATCAGCTAAATAAGATTTATTATATCTGTTGCAAATCTGTCAGCAAGGAAAGTAAATTAATGTGAAGAAATTTTTGAGGAAAGAAGGTGCAAATGAGAAAAGAGTTTTTGACTAGACCTTTAGAAATACATGTTTTAATGTATAATATCATATATGAAATGAATCGCTGGTCCAGGTTCGATGCACGATACAGGATACTTGGGGCTGGTGCACTGGGATGACCCAGAGGGATGGTACGGGGAGGGAGGTGGGAGGGGGGTTCAGGATGGGGAACACGTGTACACCCGTGGCGGATTCATGTTGATGTATGGCAAAACCAATACAATATTGTGAAGTCATTAGCCTCCAATTAAAATAAATAGTATATTTTAAAAAAGAAATACATGTTTTAGGATCTCTCCAGATATTCTACAACTTAAAAGTTAAAATTGTGCTAAAATAACTGAAGGAATGAAAGGTTTATGGAAAATGGAACCACAAAAGGGTTTTGTACATGATCAGTCAGGATTGACTAAGTTTCAGTTCAGTTCAGTTCCGTCACTCAGTGGTGTCCGACTATTTGCGATCCCATGAATTGCAGCACGCCAGGCCTCCCTGTCCATCACCAACTCCCGGAGTTCAATCAGACTCATGTCCATCGAGTCAGTGATGCCATCCAGCCATCTCATCCTCTGTCATCTCCTTCTCCTCCTGCCCCCAATCCCTCCCAGCATCAGAGTCTTTTCCAATGAGTCAACTCTTCGCATGAGGTGGCCAAAGTACTAGAGTTTCAGCTTTAGCATCATTCCTTCCAAAGAACACCCAGGACTAATCTCCTTTAGAATGGACTGGTTGGATCTCCTTGCAGTCCAAGGGACTCTCAAGAGTCTTCTCCAACACCACAGTTCAAAAGCATCACAAGTTTAATTCAGTAAATGAAACTTAAAACTGAGGCAAAACATAAATTTGGCTTTGCTCCCTGTTAAAACAGACAAGTTTTCTGAAGATGCTAAATTGCCTTTGATAACAGATTTTAAGTTTATTTACTTCTGTAGTAATCTGTATTTGCCTTGGAAATCTTTAATTGTCACTTTGGCTAAGTTTCACAGTAACCTATGGCCTTCCCTTGTGGCTCAGATGGTAAAGAATCTGTCTGCAATGTGGGAGACCCAGGTTCGATTCTTAGATAGGGAAGATCCCCTGGAGAAGGGCATGGCTATCCACTCCAGTGGACGGAATTCCATGGACAGAGGAGCCTGGCAGTCTGCAGTCCATGGAATGACGAAGAGTCTGACATGATTCTGTGACTAACCCTTTCACTTTCACTTTCATGGTCCTATTGTATTTTAAAAAGTTTTTTGGTGTTCCTTTGACAAAACTTCCCAAATCAAATTATGTTTCTTTGACCTCGAGCTAACTTTGGTGTGCTTCAAAGAGCCCCTGAGGCACACCAAAGGGAGATATTAATTAGGTTCACTCGGTATATTTATCTGCAAGTGCTGTGCTATGCTGTGCTTAGTCGTTCAGTCGTGTCTGACTCTTTGGGACCCCATAGATTGTAGCCCACCAGGCTCCTCTGTCCATGGGGATTCTCCAGGTAAGGATACTGGAGTGGGTTGCCATGACCTCCTCCAGGGGGTCTTCCCAATCTGAGGATCGAACCCAGGTCTCTCACATTGCAGGCTGATTCTTTACCATCTGAGCCACCATGGAAGCCCAAGAATACTGGAGTGGGTAGCTTATTCCTTCTTCAGGGGATCTTCCAGGAATTGAACCGGAATCTCCTACATTGCAGGCAGATTTTTTTTTACTAGCTGAGCTACCAGGAAAGCCCTAACTGTAAGGGAGATGTCAAATGAATTATAAATTTTCATGCTAGGTTGCTTCAGTCATGTCTAACTCTTTGGGACCCCATGGACTATTGCCTGCCAGGGTCCTCTGTCCATGGGATTCTCCAGGCAAGAATACTGGAGCGGGTTGCCATGCCCTTCTGCAAGGGATCTTCCTAACCCAGGGGTCAAACCTGCATCTCTAATGTCTCCTGCTTTGGCAGGTGTGTTCTTTATCACTAGTGCCACCTAATAAATTTTACATTATATGATAAATGGTGCAGATATTCTAGAGATTATATGAAGTTCCTAATAATCTGATATATCCTGGTGGAATATTGTCAGTCATAATTCTAGTTATTTTCTGAAAGTGTTGAATGTCACAGTGGCAACCGGATGGCTTTGTCAATTGCATTGTAATCAGATTTAAACTGTGCCTTTTTAAAGTTATTTGCAGACAGTATGGTTTCACTCTAATACCTTTGCAAAAATGTCTCCTCTTCAAGATTTATAAAAAGGACTTTTGGATAAATACAAATTTCTGACTTTCAGACCATAATGATGAACTGAGTAATAAATCAAAGAATTCTTTTTTTTAAAATATATTTTATTTTATTTTTAAACTTTACATAATTGTATTAGTTTTGCCAAATATTAAAATGAATCCACCACAGGTATAACTGTGTTCCCCATCCTGAACCCTCCTCCCTCCTCCCTCCCCATACCATCCCTCTGGGTCGTCCCAGTGCACTAGCCCCAAGCATCCAGTATCGTGCATCGAACCTGGACTGGCAACTCATTTCATACATGATATTTTACGTGTTTCAATGCCATTCTCCCAAATCTTCCCACCCTCTCCCTCTCCCTCTCCCTCTCCCACAGAGTCCGTAAGACTGTTCTATACATCAGAGTCTCTTTTGCTGTCTCGTACACAGGGTTATTGTTACCATCTTTCTAAATTCCATATATATGTGTTAGTATACTGTATTGGTGTTTTTCTTTCTGGCTTACTTCACTCTGTATAATAGGCTCCAGTTTCATCCACCTCATTAGAACTGATTCAAATGTATTCTTTTTAATGGCTGAGTAATACTCCATTGTGTATATGTACCACTGCTTTCTTATCCATTCATCTGCTGATGGACATCTAGGTTGCTTCCATGTTCTGGCTATTATAAACGGTGCTGTGATGAACATTGGGGTACACGTGTCTCTTTCCCTTCTGGTTTCCTCAGTGTGTATGCCCAGCAGTGGGATTGCTGGATCATAAGGCAGTTCTATTTCCAGTTTTTTAAGGAATCTCCACACTGTTCTCCATAGTGGCTGTACTAGTTTGCATTCCCACCAACAGTGTAAGAGGGTTCCCTTTTCTCCACACCCTCTCCAGCATTTATTATTTGTAGACTTTTGGATTGCAGCCATTCTGACTGGTGTGAGATGGTACCTCATTGTGGTTTTGTAAATCAAAGAATTCTAATGAGAAAGCTGATGACTTCATAAAGCTGTTATCAAAAAGGATTAGTTACACAGGACTGAGTAAACTGGTAAATATGGTTGTAATTTTTATGGTTTTTATCTAAAAGGATTACTGATTTAAATCTGTGTTTTCCAAGAGTAAGGAAAATCTTCTCCTTAAATTATGGCTTATAATAACTTGGAAAATTATATCTTTTGTGAGCAAAACTGAAATATGTATCTTTTTCTCTCTACTTTGTTGATCCTACCAGTAACATATGCTTGTCTCAAAGATTAAGCTATGAATGTCTAAGTACACACGGCCAGTACACTGAAACTGTGAACAGCTCATTAAATCAGTTATGCCTCCTTTGGTCTCTCAACTATTGCAATTGGATTATAAATTTAATCATTGTTTAAATTTGTTCTTTGTCTTCAAATTGTGCTTTGTGTCTCACTCCTGCACTATGTCATTGTCAATGTTACTGGCTGCACTACTTACATTCTGTCCAATTTATAAGATTGTTATCTCTTGCAGTAACCAATGTGCAGATCAGGTCTCCAGTGAAACTTCTGTGGCTAAATATTTTGAGGAAATAATTGTAATAATATGATTCTGGGTATGAGAAGAAACAACAAGGGAAAATGTCTCCTGGATTATATTAACAGTTAGACAGAAACCAGAGAATTTTCATTATTGATGGGGCCTGGTCCAAAATTTACCAACTGGTGTGATGTATCAAGCATTTTTGCCTAATCTGGGATGAGCCTCTCAGCACCATGGGACAAAAGTTGATCAGGAAATGTTTCCCAAATATCGGTCAAAACCATGACCAAGAAGAAAGACCTGAGAAATGGAATCAGTGATTGCAGCCCTTCAACATGAGCCAGTGAGCTCTGAGGAAGGCGAATGAGGAAGGTGGTGAGCCCTGAGGAAACTGAGAATACAGGAACACGGTCCCCAGACAGATGAGGTACATACCATGGAAATTATTTGAATGAGCCCTGACTCTTGTATCTTCCCATACATAGAAAAGCACTAAATTTCTTAACTTGAGTTGCTGCCTCTTGGGTTTGAAGTTAGATATTTCTAAGCCTACAGGTGTAAAGTGGACACTTTTCAAAAAAGAACAAAAAGAAGACAAATCATGACTTTTGAGACACTGGCACTGAAGATAGACACTCCCAGAAAGATCCATCTGACAGAACAGTTGTCACCCCCTTCCCCCACAAGATTGTGAGATGGCCATTGACAGTGGGGAATTGTAACTGGGAAGGGTTAATTTTGACTTCATGCTATGACTTTAACCTTATTTTTGCCATTTTTGTCATTAAAATCATACATAATGACCTGCCTCAGAGAATCCTGTCCCCTCTGCCTGACCCTTAAGGTGCTTTTATTTAGCTCACAGGGAGACAATCTGACCCTGCCCACCTGTGAATGACTGTTAGGAAAAAAAACTAACACATCCCCCTACTTGAGGCCTGTTGTTCTCAGAGATATCTGCAAGAATTAAATGGTCTTTTTACGTTGTTTCCTCGCCTCTCTCCATCTCTGATCCATAAAAAAACCTGACATGAAGGCCCCCAACAAGATGATGACTTTGAGACTTTAGTCTGCCATCTTCTCTGTCAGCCAGCTCTCTGAATAAAGTCGTATTCTTTGCCTCAACAACTCATTTCTTGGATTTGTTGGCCTATCATGTGGTGAGAAAAGTGAGCTTGGACTTGGTAACACTTAAAATAGTAACATGCAGCCATACAAATATAACCTAAAGAAGGTTTAGCATCATTTCTTATTCTCAGGTAATTTGACATATCAAATAAGCCTAATTAATTTAACATTTTTCTTTTGAGAGAACAAATTCTTTGAGGTTTTCCAGGGACTCTCTGGAAAAATTAGTTCCAAATATAAAAGATTTCACTTAGAATTTGGTTTGGGAAGTTTGTAAAAAAAAAATATCAAAAGGTTTGAAACATTAATAGAACCACAAGTCACAGTGAATTAATATTTATCCATTTAACCAAGTTGACAACAAAAAGGTTTCAAAGGCAAATAAAGATAATTACCCATGTTGGAATAAAAACCTTAACTCTCTTAATATTGACTCAGTTTTTCTTAAGTAATTGAAAACCTGGTAAAGATAACATGAAGCACAAGAAATATTTTGATAAGACATAAAGTCTTGGTTTTATGGACTTTTTTTCTAAGCTTATTTCTTAAAAGGTAAAGAGAAAAACCTCCAAAAGACTTTGTTCTTTGAACAGAGAAAGAAAATTAAATTTTAGTTTTATATATACCCACATTTTTATATTAAAGCTTATTAAAAAGAAAATTCTGATAAATTCATTCAATTTAAACCAACTTGACTACACAAGATTTTCTATTTCCAACTTTCTAAATATTTTCAGTTGTTCTCCTTTATTTTTTCATCTCTTTCTCTCCTTTATTATTCTGAAACAGCCTTTAAATAACCTCTAAACCAGGACAAAATTACTCCCTGTTTCCATGAACAAAAAAGCATCTTCATATCTCATACCTTTTCTTACCAAAAATACCTCTTACTTTCCTTATATACTTTGCATACAGAGCTTTCTTATTATTTTAATAGTTTTAATTACATATATTATTAAAAAATTTAATCTCTAGTGACCCTAATTTTCAGTGAAAACTAAGAAGCACAACTTTGAACTGTCACATACCAACATTTTATAGTAGATTGGCAAATTATGAATAAACCATTTCATAATTTTTAGATTCATATGCCTTTTATTCATACAACAAATTTTTAACATGGCAAGAAAAACATATTGTTAATAGACCTAAATATCTTTTGTCCCTCTGTCATAAGAAGTCAAAAGTAAATAAACTTATGTTTAGCAATATTGTTACAGAATTTTATTTTATCTGGAAATGATCTAGATATTCCATGACTATGCATCACTTAATACAGGATAGCTTTAAGGCTTTATTTTACCAAAAAGATTTTTGGAAACTATTTTTAAGTAAAACATAATCATTGTTGAAAAGTTAATTTATAAACTTTTTTCCCCACATATTTTTATTTAACTTGCTTGTTCTAAACAATTATGTTTAGATTACTCATGACAATTTCATAATATTAGACAAAAGTAGCCATCATCTTAAATTACTTTTCTTGCTATCAATTGTAACATCTATATATTCAGTTCAGCTCAGTTCAGTCGCTCAGTTGTGTCCGACTCTTTGCGACTCCATGAATTGCAGTATGCCAGGCCTCCCTGTCCATTACCAACTCCTGGAGTTCACTCAAACTCACGTCCATCGAGTCAGTGATGCCATCCAGCCATCTCATCCTCTGTCGTCCCCTTCTCCTCCTGCCCCCAATCCCTCCCAGCATCAGGGTCTTTTCCAATGAGTCAACTCTTCGCATGAGGTGGCCAAAGTAGTGGAGTTTCAGCTTTAGCATCATTCCTTCCAAAGAAATCCCAGGGCTGATCTCCTTCAGAATGGACTGGTTGGATCTCCTTGCAGTCCAAGGGACTCTCAAGAGTCTTCTCCAACACCACAGTTCAAAAGCATCAATTATTCAGGGCTCAGCCTTCTTTACAGTCCCACTCTCACATCCATACATGATTATATATTAGGCAAGCATCAAACATCATAGAGGCAAAGTACCTAAAAAGTTAAACACGTGGCTTCTCTTTCTTTCCTTTGTTTTGCTGTTGTGCTTAACATACATTAAATAATTTTTTTATTGTGTTTTTCTTAGTTTCAATTTATAAGTTTATAATCTTAAATATCTAATAGAGATAACATATACTTGTTTGACTATTAAATCCAGGGAGGAAAAAAATCATACATATGCATTAAATTTAATGTTGAAAGCTCTGGAGACATGCCAGTTTTATTAATTTGAAGAACTTAAACTAGCTTTTATTTACTGAAGATTATCCCAATAATGTGAACTTGAAAGACATTTAGTTAATTTCTATATTTCTGAGACTTTTAGGAACATTTAATTTATACACTTGATTATTAAGCTCTTTCATAAGTTATTTTTGGCAATACCATCCAAAGGTACAAAAATATCACATACACATAACACATGCCTAGACGTACGTAAATATACAGACAGGTGCAGACAAAGATCTTATGTGTGTGCTAAGTCACTTCACTTTTCTGACTCTCTGCAGTCCTATGGGCTATAGCCTGCCATACTCCCCTATCCATGGAATTCTCCAGGCAAGAATACTGGAATGGGTTGCCATGCCCTTCTGAAACTTCATTAAAAAATTTTAGCCATTTATGGCTAAAAACAGTTATGGAATATAAAACTCACTAGCTTATAAAAGAATGTTGAATTCAAATTGCATTTCTGGCAGTTGGAACAAGGTAAGGTTATTTGCTTAGATGGCTAAAACATTTTACAAATATTTGTAGAGAAAACTTCCAAGATTTTAAAATTTGCTCTTCATAGCTAATCTCACAGAGACTGTGGACTAGATTTTGAACAAGGGTGTTTTCATAGCTGTTTTTTTTTTTTTTTTGAAAGTCTCTCTATTTCCCTCCAATCTCAGGTGGTTGTAGGCAGTTGTTTTAATTAACTCCTCTGATGTTTATATTTTGGAGGTGTGGTAAAATTTACATCACCAGAAACCAGGTCACCAGAAAGATTTTAAAGAAATTTGGGGGCACATTTACTTATGAGAAATGTAAAGCAACTGCTATTTAAGAAATTTCTCAAGTATAGGATAGTCCATGACTTTGTGTGTGTGTGTGTGTGTGTGTGTGTGATGGGGGCCCAAAACATGGAAAGATCTAGAGGTGAGGAGGTCTGGTTACAGAGTGCATGCGTGCGTGCTCAGTCGCTTCAGTTGTATCCAACTCTTTGTGACCTTATGGACTGTAGCCCACCAGGCTCCTCTGTCCATGGAATTCTCCAGGCCAGAATACTGGAGTGGGTTGCCATGCCCTCCTCCAGGGGAATCTTCCCAAGAGACTAGGGATCGAACCCGAGTCTCCTATGTGTCCTGAATTGGCAGATGGGTTCTTTACTACTAGTGCCACCAAATCCACAGAGTCACAATTTAAAGAACTAGTTTTTACAAATATTTCTTTGGAAAAACACTTGGAGAGGAAGGGATAAGGGAAATTTTTATCTTTCTTTCTTGCCCAGGAATTACAGAGAGACTGAGAGAGCAGACTTGGGTAGGAATTCTTATCTTTCACTGGCTTTTTGTCCCAGGATCCAATCTGCAGGTTTCATAGACAGTGGGACATTCCAACTGGTTCCATGTGGAGTGTCAAGAAGCAGGGTAGACAACACTCTTTTACTCATCTTAGATTTTCAGCCTGGACTCTGTAACAGAAAGATCAACCAGCAAGAGGAAACCAGTTTATTAACTCATGCAGCGCATAGCACGTGGGAGAAATCTCAGTTAAAAGTAATTCAAAGCAGGGCTTATAACTACAATTTCTAGATCATCTTCAACAAAGAACAATAACTGTGGAGAGAAATGACAGGACAAAGAAAGGAAGTTTGGGCTTCTTAGGGCAGCAAACTGGGAAGAAAAATGTATGGCAGGGAACTAGTGGTTAATGTTTGTTTACAGATTCCTTTGGGGCCATCTCTGGGCTGGTAAGGCTGTCTCCAGTGGAAGGAGAATGTGTGTTCTGCCTTTAGGTAAAAAGGTGAGGTAGAGAGAGCTTTCCTGGCATTCTTAATAGCCTTCAGCTCAGAATAACTTTTATGTCAAAGAGGCATACTTTGGGGTGATGTGTTCTGCTTTCCTTTACATGGTAAAAGGGATTTTGAAGGTTTGATTAAGCTAAGGATCTGGGATAAGGAGATTATACTCTGGATTATTCCGGTCAGTCCAATGTAAGCATAAGGATCCTTATAAGAGGAAGGCAGGATCATCAGAGTCGAAAAGGACACAGCAACAGAAGAATGGGGAGCAGCGTCAGAGAGAGAGGCTGAGATTTGAGTGCAGCTCATTTCTGACTTCTGAGCTCCAGAGCTGTAAGACATTGAATCTTTTGTTGTAACTTATGGTGATTTGTTAGAACAGCAACAGGAAGCTAAAATGGGGGTATTTGGTGTTGTATTAATAGAAAGAACACTGTCTGCTAGTACTTGGGAGATTTGGCTTATTTTTCTGCCCTCTACCGCTTACTGACTAAGGATATTCAGACAAGTGGCAAATGTCTCTAAGTTTAGCTGTCTCTTTTGTGTGATGGAATCAATATGACCATACATATTTGAGGGTAGTACTGGGCCGATGGCTTCATCCACTGCATAGATGTTTCCCCTGCCTTGGTCTCGATCCTTCAACTCAGCACAACCCAGCTTAGCACTCCCACGAGGAACCAGTGTCCCCACCCTCCCCCATAATGCCCTGAGCTAGTTTATCAATAGCTGAAATTGTCTTGTTTCTTTCTTTATTTGCCATAGACACTCACCCAAATTAGGAGCCATTATTTCCTAGATGGCTTCTGTGAAAAAATTAATTAGAATAAATATGAGACCTAAATTTCCTAACTCCAAGAGACTAAGAGACCAAAGAATTATTCTGCAACCTTTTCCTCCTCTATGCCAACAAAAATTGTACAGGGTTCAGATATCACCATACTGGTTTCAGCTTCTGCTTATATGTTTTTTCACAAGCTGAATTTGAACATGACTTCCCCTACCTTGTTACCATGTCCACTATTTGAGGCTGGACAGGCTTTCCTGATGGCTCAGATGGTAAAGAATCTTCCTGCAATGAGAGTGACCTGGGTTTGATCCCTGGGTTGGGAAGATCCCCTAGAAAAGGTAATGGCTACCCACTCCAGTATTGTTGCCTAGAGAATTCCATGGACAGAGGAGTCTGGCGGGCTACAGTCCGAGGGGTCGCAAACAGCTGGACACAACTGAGGGACTAACACTGTAACACTATAAACTGATAGGTTATGATGCCTCATAGGTCATCTTTTTCAAAATGAGATGTTCTAGATAGACTTTTATATGATGATATCTAGGGCAAAAGTTTTTTGCAGTGATGACATGAAAGGATAAGTCCTTGGACCTCATTTCGTGTATGGAATATTTATTGCTAAGTCCTCCTTTGTCTTCAGTAATAATATCAAACTTAAACTTCAAAAATTTTTGTATGAAAGGTCATGGGAATTTTGCAAGTCATTTTTTTCAAATGATGTTTTGTTCTAGTATTTGCAATAACATGTATTTTATCTTCCTGAAAAGGTGTACATCATATTTTTTGGACTTATACAGTAGTTAACAGCTAAACTTGTTAGATTTCTCTTTTTCTCAAGTGAAAAGAAAAAAAAAAACTTTTTATGTTAAGAGTTTGGACCAAAGATCTTCTAAACCAGTACTTCTTAATGGGGACGGACTATGATTTAGCCCCTCAGGGGACATTTATCAATATCTGTAGATATCTTTGTCACAGTTGGGAGTAAAGTGCTATCAGAATCTACAAGGTAGAGGCCAAGGATGTTGCTGAACATTCTGGAAAGCACAGGCGAACCTTACATAATAAACAAATAATTGTGCATGAAATGTCAATAGTGCCACTGTAGGGAAATTCTGCCCTAGACCAGACAAGGGTTTTTAGTTTTTAATGTGCGTATGAGTCACATGGGTATCTGGCTAAAATGAGGATTCTAGTTTGATCTCATGTCCCCAGAGGATAGAACCAGGCTACAGGGTGTTCTCTGTAGACAGGCATCCAGATACCATTATGGATAGAGCTCTTGACAACAACTCCTTCTTTAGAATATGTGGTACAAATGACTGTTCAACATTGTTGATTCAGAGGTGGTCACTGCATTTTGACTGCACATTGGTTAGTGAGTCTGGGCCATGGGGTGACTGTGTCTCTGCTCTGAACCAGAGTGATCTAACTTTCCCTTCTGGGCAGGGAGTGGGTAATAGAATACTGAGTTTGCAAGTCAGGTTTGTGTGGAAGCAGTTTATCAAGACAGATGAATATTCTGCATCTTCCCTGGGACCTCCAAGGGACTCAAGTTGGCTATGAGGCAGGGCTAATGGAGAGTGAGATTTGAATGTCCACAGAATGAGGTATTGAAGTAGTTGGAGGAGTTTGCTGGACATTTTTAGATAGAAATTATATTTTTGTATTGTGGAAGAGTTTAAGGGGTCTGATGCATATCTCTGTTGATTTTTTTTTTTTTTCTCAAAGCATTCTGTTGCATCTTATTGTCCATGGAATAAAGTTCTTAACCTAGCATTTAAGGTTCTCTAGTTTCTGGTTCTAAAGACCATCTTAGTTTTTAAAAAATTTTTTAGAAATTTTTTTTTTTTAATCTGAAGAGTGGTAACCTAAGAATAAAGGCAGAGACTTCCTCAATTTGATACAGAATATCTACAGAAAAACCCACAGTTAACTTACTTAATGCTGAAAGACTGGATGCTTTCTCCCTAAAACTGGGAACAAGGCAAGTTGTCCCTTTTCACCACTAGTATTCAACATCATACTGGAAATTCTAGCTACTTCAATAATATAAGAAAAAGAAATATAAAATACACAAGGTGAGAAGGAAGAAATAAAACTATCTTTCTTGGTAGATGATGATGACTGTCTATTTAGAAAATCCCAAAGAATCAACAACAACCAAAAACTCTTGGAACTAAAAAGTGATTATAGTTGAAGTTATAAAATTAATATATGGAAGTCAACTGCTGTCAACTGTATCAGCAATGAATAATTGGAGTTTGAAATTAAAAGCATAACACTATTTACCTTAGCACCAAAAGAAGAGGGAAAAGAAATGAAATGTAAGTTTAACAAAATATGTATAAGGTTTTTATGAGGAAAGCTACAAATCTCTAATGAAAGAAACCAAAGATCCACATAAATGGAGAGATACTCCATGTTTATGGATTAGAAGAATCAGTGCTGTTGTCATTCTTAGAGTTAGTGTTGTCATTGATCTATAGGTTCAATGCAGTCCCAGTTAAAACCCCAGCAATTTTTTGGTGAATATTGACAAACTTATTCTAAGCATTATATGGAAAGGCAAAAGACCCAGAATAACCAACACAATCTTGAAGAACAAAATCAGAGGACTGACACTATCCAAGTTCAGGTATTAGTTTGAGAAGGCAATGGCACCCCATTCCACCCCACTCCTAGAAAATTCCATGGACGGAGGAGCCTGGTGGGCTGCAGTCCATGGGGTCGCTAAGAGTTGGACACGACTGAGCGACTTCACTTTCACTTTTCACTTTCATGCATTGGAGAAGGAAATGGCAACCCACTCCAGTGTTCTTGCCTGGAGAATCCCAGGGACGGGGGAGCCTGGTGGGCTGCTGTCTATGGTGTCGCACAGAGTCAGACACGACTGAAGCGACTTAGCAGCAGCAGCGTAGTTATCAAGACAGTGTAGTATTGGTGAAAGAAAAGACACAAAGATGAATGAGACAGAATAAAGAGCCCATAAATAAACCCACACATAGTCAAGTGGTCTTTGACAAAGGGGCAAAAGCAATTCTGTGTATAGAGAGAATAATCTTTTCAATAAATGGTGCTGAAACAACAGTATATCCACATAAACACAAACAAAAACGAAATCTATGCATAATCCTTATATTTTTTTCACAAAAATTAATTCAAAATGGATCATAGACCTAAATACAAAACCAAAGCTATAAAACTTCTAGAAGATAACATAAGAGAAAATCAAGATGACCTTGGGTATGATGTTTTTAGATACATCATCAAGTGCACAACCCATCAAAGAAAAGCATATATAATTTATACCATATTATTTGAAACTTCTAATCTGTGAAAGACACTTTTAAGAGACTGAAAAGACAAGCGACAAACTGGGAGGAAATACGTGCAATTCATGTGTCTGATAAAAAGAGATATCCAAATATACAAAGAACTCTTAAAAGTCAACAAAAAGAAAATAAATAACCCAAGTAAAAAGTAAGTCACTTCATCAAAGGAGATATGCAGATGGCAAATGATTGTGTATCTTGATTGATCTGCAAATGGAAACGACAATGAGGTACTATTGTACACCTATTGGAAAGGCTGAAATCTAGAACACTGGCAAAATCAAGTGCTAGAGAAGCTTTGGAGAAACGGCTCTCTGGATTTACTGTTGGAAATGCAAAATGATACAGCCCTGCTGGGAGACAGTTTGGCAGCTTCTTACAAAAGAAATCGTACTCTGATCATGTGATTCAGGGTTAGGCTCCTGGGTGTTTACTCAGATGAGTTGGGAACTAATGTCCATACGAAAACCTGCACATAAATGTTTACATGTTTATAGCAGCTGTATAATATAGTCACCCCAAACTGGAACAAACAAGATGTCCTTCAATAGGGGGATGGATAAAAAACAAAAACAAGCAACAACAACAGCAAAACAAAAAACAAAAAACAAAACCAACCCCACAAAAAACCCAGTGATACACTCATACAATGGAATATTATTCAGCACTACTAGGAAATGAACTATCAAACCAGAAAAAGACATGGATGAACTTTAAATGCACTATTGCTAAATAAAAGGCCTCAGTCTGCAAAGGCTACATATTGTATGATTCCAATTATATGACATTCAAGAAAAGACAAAACTATAGACAAAGTAAAAAGATCAATGGTTGCCAAGGGCTCAGGGGCAGGAAGAAAGGGATGAGTAGGTGGAACAAAGGAGGTTTTTGTGGCACATTCTGCATGCTATGGTAATGATAGATACATGACATGATGCATTTGTCAAATGCAAAGAACTGTAAAGCACAAAGTGAACCCTAATGTAAATGATGAACTTCAGTTAATAAAAACGTATTGATTGGTTCTCCAATTGTAACAAATATACCACATTAATACAAGAAGTAAATAATTGGGAAATTGTGAGAGTTGGGGAGAAAAAAAACATGGAAATCTATAATTTTTGCTCAGTTTTCTCTAAACCTAAAGCTTTTTTAAAAAATAAAGTGTACTAATTTAAAAAATTGAAAGCACAAAAATAATATGGCATACTCTAGTCTTCCTACCATGCAGAACTGACATTTTGTATTATTTGCTTCAAGTTTTCCTTTTAAATAAAGGAAATAAGGTATTACAGAACAAGCACTCCATGACATCCCTCAGTTCTAGTCTCCTTCACTCTCCCCAAAGGAAACTACTATTACTAATGCCTATCCTTGCTTTTATGTTTTTATATTTATATATGTGCTTGAGTAATTAATTGTATTATGTTTCAGGTGTTTAGAACTACATAA
The DNA here is from genome assembly GCF_032452875.1 of Bos javanicus. Taxonomy (NCBI): domain Eukaryota; kingdom Metazoa; phylum Chordata; class Mammalia; order Artiodactyla; family Bovidae; genus Bos; species Bos javanicus. The sequence continues at coordinate 45,100,314 of NC_083868.1, forward strand.
GTTACATCAAACCATAATTGTATTTGGCAACTTGCAATTTTCATTCAACTTAATGCTTTAAAAAAACCTATCCATGTTTCTCAATATAGATCTAATGCTTTCATCTTTAAAAAGGTCTTTTTAAACTCTAGTATCATATTCTACCACTGCAGAAGGGATAGGCTACCCACTCCAGTATTCTTGGGTTTCCCTTGTGGCTCAGCTGGTAAAGAATCCACCTGCAACATGGGAGACCTGGGTTGGGAAGACCCCCTGGAGAAGGGAAAGGCTACCCATTCCAGTATTCTGGCCTAGAGAATTCCATGTGCTGTATAATCCATAGGGTCACAAAGAGTCGGACAATGACTGAGCAACTTTTACACACACACACATCATATTCTACTGTATAGGTTACTTCATGTTATTTTTCTATTTCTCTGTTGATGGATATTCAGATTATTTCTAATTTCATGTTACTACTACCAATGCAACAATAAAATTTCTTATATATTCAAGAGAGCATATCTATGACTTGTTAGAGTACATAGTACAAATGGAAGTGCTGGACTGTAGTCAGCAATCAAATTTATACTTCTGACAGTGTATAAGCACTCCCATTTCCTCATACTCTCACCAACACTTGATATAATGGATCTTTTGAATTTTGCTAATCTAATAAGAAAAATAGCTCTGATTTAATTCAATTTGCTTTGATTTCTCATGAGATTGGACTTTTTTCATTTGATTATCAGGCATTAAGGTTTTCTCTGTGTTGAATTGTCTGTTAAGAACAATTCCTTGCCCATGGTAGAGGGGTGTAGGGGAGCAGATTTTTTTTTTTTCTTTTTAACAAACAGATCCCTGATTAAAAATGACATTCTGGCTACTCAGCCTTTGTCAGTTTTACATTAATTGTCAATATCTTCTTGGTCAAGTGTCTTTTAACTGTATTTATGGTATATTGTCATAGAGGTACTATAGACCCAGGGCTGGATATGAATTCCAGTTCTGTTACTTATCACCTGTGTGATTGTAAACATTTTAGTTCCTAACTTTGCCTCGGGTTCTTCATCTGCAAAATCAGAGTGACAAAATATCTGATAGTATCTACTTCAGAGGCTTCTTATGAAGGTTAAATTAGTTAAAATGCAAAGCACTTGCTTGAATGGAGACTGGTACACAGAAAGCAATCAATAAATGTTAGCTATTATTTTGACACATAATTTTTATTTTTTTGCTATACAGGATAGATTTAAATATTTTTTCTTTTATACACAAAAGAATTTAATTTGCATATTACATAAAATATTCATGACAACAGAAGTATTCAGGAATGGAATGGATCCTGACAAAGTTGTCAGGAATAAGCTTCTTTCAGATTCACTGCTCCTTCTCTTCAACTTGGGCCTTATAGTCTAAAATAGTTGCTAAGGCTCTATCCATCAAAATCATGTTCCCAGCTGCCAGGAGAGAAGGAAGTGCAGAAGAGTTCATTCTCCCTTTTCAATTAGCTTCATTGAAGTATAATTTACATACAATAAAGTTTAGCCCTAAATTTTAAGTGTGTAATTTGATGATTTTTGATGACATTTTTCATTGATGTGATTTGTGAAGCAGCATGAAGCCTGGAACTATAGATGACTGCTTTAGATTCTTTCTACATCACTGATACTCATCTCAGTGTCTAGACCTTTGTCAAATGATGTCTCAGACTACTCAGTGCTTTTTTTGTTGGCAACCCTGTGCATTCTGACTTTGATTACCACAGTGGTAAATAAATACTCTGACTATGTGCAAAGCTTCACCTCCTTCACATGTGCTGACAATTCAGTTATAGATAGTCCTAGAAGGAGAAGCCCTCTCCCCACTGTGTTTAACCTACACAAATGTAGTTGATGAAGATTGTCTGATGGGGCTAGCTGAGAAGGTTTTTTTTAGTCTTTGCCCTGATCTAGGGGGACAGAATGGGATTTGGAGTCAGACATATAAAGAACTTGAAATCCTGGCTCTGATCTTTAACCAACTCTGTGCCTTGTGTTAGTCGCTCAGTCGTGTCCAACTCTTTGTGACCCCAAGGACTGTAGTCTGCCAGACTCCTCTGCCCACGGGATTCTTCAGGCAAGACTACAGGAGTGGGTTGCCATGTCCTTCTCCAAGGGATCTTCCTGACCCGGGGATAGAACCCAGGTCTCCTGCATTGGCAGGAGGGTTCTTTACCACCAGTGCTACCTGGGAGGAGCCCCTGTGCCCTAGTGTTGGTTAGCTAATCTCTTGGTGTCTCATATTTCTCTCACCTGTGGTAGAAAGAATACTTCTTGGGTTTTCTCAAAGAATAATCAAATACATGAAAAGTTTAGCACATAGTAGATGCTAGCTTCCTACCTACCTCAGGTGCAACACTTCTAACAGAAACAATCTAGGCTTCTATATTTTGAAGAGTTGGCTACAGGCAGGTAATGTGACATATACTTGTTCTTACTATTTGTCAGTTTTGTTGTTCAAGATATAAGTCTTTGGATTGCCTTATCCTGTCTTCTATTTTCAGGTTAAGTGTTCTGTTTATTGTTCTGAATGTTTGGTTAAGAATAGCCCATGTATGTGACAGGGATGGTTTTAGTTATTTAAACATCTCAATGTTTAACTCAAAGAGTTATGGGAATAAGAACCAAGTGTACAGAAGAGCTGAATGAAGCACGAGTTGGAATTAAGATTGCCGGGAGAAATATCCATAACCTCAAATATGCAGATGACACCACCCTTATGGCAGAAAGCGAAGAGGAACTGAGGAGCCTCTTGATGAAAGAGGAGAGTGAAAATGCTGGCTTAAAACTCAACATTCAAAAAACTAAGATCATGGTATCCAGTCCTATCACTTCATGGCAAATAGATGGGGAAACAATGGAAACAGTGACAGACTTTATTTTCTTGGCCTCCAAAATCACTGCAGATGGTGATTGCAGCCATGAAACTAAAAGACGCTTGCTCTCTGAAAGAAAAACTATGACCAACCTAGATAGCATATTAAAAAGCAGACATTACTTTGCTGGCAAAGGTTCATCTAGTCAAAGCTGTGGTTTTTCCAGTAGTCATGTATGGATGTGAGAGTTGGGCCGTAAAGAAAGAGAGTGCCAAAGAATTGATGCTTTTGAACTATGGTGTTGGAGAAGACTCTTGAGAGTCCCTTGGATTGCAAGGAGATCCAACCAGTCCATCCTAAAGAAAATCAGTCCTGAATATTCATTGGAAGGACTGAAGCTGAAGCTGAAGGTCTAGTACTTTGGCCATCTGATGCAGAGAACTGACTCAATGGAAAAGATCCTGATGCTGGGCAAGATTGAAGGTAGGAGAAAGGGGTGACAGAGGATGAGATGGTTGGATGGTATTGCTGACTCAATGGACATAAGTTTGAGAAAGCTCTGGGAGTTGTTGAAGAACAGGGAAGCCTGGTGTGCTGCAGTCCATGGCAGGGCAAAGAGTCGGACACATCTGAGTGACTGAACCTAACTGAACTGTACAGAAGAGAGCAAAATAAAATAATGTCTTAGTAATACCTGATAAAATAGAGTAAAATAAATAGAATGGAAGCACTCTAGAATGGTTATTGTCATCTGACAGAGCCAGATTATCGTCTGGTCTCAAGAGCAGCTATTGCACCATCTACCCTTGTCTTATACGAAGCCTGATATGAGCAGACACATCACGGCTTATGTACTGATGGGAGACAAATGCCTCTGGGTATGCTGATGGGGAGGCCACATTTAAATCTGAGTTAGTAGATATGAAGTGAGCCTAGGAATTTGCAATTAGTCACTCTGACTCTTTCTGATCTTGGTTGCCACCCAGGCCAGTGTTTCAGGGAGGTGGGTCCATCATTCATTGGCTAACTAGGTGTGAAGCATTCTAGGGGACATGGCTCTTGTTCACCAAGAGTTTACAATGAAGGAGGAAATAAGACTTCAATGCAGATAGGTAGCAGTTGCTGGCTTTCCAGGTTAGAGTCAGACCATTGCTTCTTTCTTGTTTACATTTCACTTTGGGCAAGCTTCATATTGATTTAGGAAAACTTATTCTAACTTATTTATTCACCCAGCTCTTAGTTTGTGTATTCCTTGAAGACAAGTGACCTTCACTGTTGACCTAGTTAAATGTTTTCCCATCATCTTTTCTTATTCCCATAACTTTGATTTGGCTGTGACTCCCAACTTAAGTACCAATGCCAATCTCTTGCTTGAGGCACTATATGTTCAGTTCAGTTCAGTTCAGTCGCTGAGTCATGTCCGACTCTTCGTGACCCCATGAATCACAGCACGCCAGGCCTCCCTGTCCATCACCAACTCCTGGAGTTCACTGAGACTCATGTCCATCGAGTTGGTGATGCCATCCAGCCATCTCATCCTCCGTCGTCCCCTTCTCCTCCTGCCCCCAATCCCTCCCAGCATCAGAGTCTTTTCCAATGAGTCAGCTCTTTGCATGAGATGGCCAAAGTATTGGAGTTTCAGCTTCAGCATCAGTCCTTCCAATGAACACCCAGGACTGATCTCCTTCAGAATGGACTGGTTGGATCTCCTTGCAGTCCAAGGGACTCTCAAGAGTCTTCTCCAACACCACAGTTCAAAAGCATCAATTCTTCGGCTCTCAGCTTTCTTCACAGTCCAACTCTCACAGCTATATATGATCACTGGAAAAACCATAGCCTTGACTAGATGGACCTTTTTTGGCAAAGTAATGTCTCTGCTTTTGAATATGCTATCTAGGTTGGTCATAACTTTCCTTCCAAGGAGTAAGCGTCTTTTAATTTCATGGCTACAATCACCATCTGCAGTGATTTTGGAGCCCAGAAAAATAAAGTCTGACACTGTTTCCCCATCTATTTGCCATGGAGCGATGGGACCAGATGCCATGATCTTCATTTTCTGAATGTTGAGCTTTAAGCCAACATTTTCACTCTCCTCTTTCACTTTCATCAAGAGGCTTTTTCGTTCCTCTTCACTTTCTGCCATAAGGGTGGTGTCATCTGCATATCTGAGGTTATTGATATTTCTCCCAGCATTCTTGGTTCCAGCTTGTGCTTCTTCCAGCCCAGTGATTCTCATGATGTACTCTGTATATAAGTTAAATAAACAGGGTGATAATATACAGCCTTGACGTACTCCTTTTCCGATTTGGAACTAGTCTGTTGTTCCATGTCCAGTTCTAAATGTTGCTTCCTGACCTGCATATAGGTTTCTCAAGAGGCAGGTCAGGTGGTCTGGTATTCCCATCTCTTTCAGAATTTTCCACAGTTTATTGTGATCCACACAGTCAAAGGCTTTGGCATAGTCAATAAAGCAGAAATAGGTGTTTTTCTGGAACTCTCTTGCTTTTCCCATGATCCAGCGGATGTTGGCAATTTGATCTGTGGTTCCTCTGCCTTTTCTAAAACCAGCTTGAACTTCTAAAAGTTCATGGTTCACATATTGGTGAAGCCTGGCTTGGAGAATTTTGAGCATTACTTTACTAGCGTGTGAGATGAGTGCAATTGTGTGGTAGTTTGAGCCTTCTTTGGCATTGCCTTTCTTTGGGATTGGAATGAAAACTGACCTTTTCCAGTCCTGTGGCCATTGCTGAGTTTTCCAAATTTGCTGGCATATTGAGTGCAGCACTTTCACAAGATCATGTTTCAGGATTTGAAATAGCTCAACTGGAATTCCATAACCTCCACTAACTTTGTTCATAGCGATGCTTTCTAAGGCCCACTTGACTTCACATTCCAGGATGTCTGGCTCTAGGTGAGTGATCAGACCATCATGATTATCTTGGTCATGAATACAGTTCTTCTGTGTATTCTTGCCACCTCTTCTTAATATCTTCTGCTAATAGAGTTTTGCCAAGAGAATGCACTGGTCATAGCAAACACCCTCTTTCAACAACACAAGAGAAGACTCTACACATGGACATCACCAGATAGTCAACACTGAAATCAGATTGATTATATTCTTTGCAGCCAAAGATGGAGAAGCTCCATACAGTCAGCAAAAACAAGACCAGGAGCTGACTGTGGCTTACATCATGAGCTCCTTATTGCCAAATTCAGACTTAAATTGAAGAAAGTAGGGCAGATCACTAGACCATTCAGATATGACCTAAATCAAATTCCTTATGAGTATACAGTGGAAGTGAGAAATAGATTTAAGGGACTGGATCTGATAGAGTGCCTGATGAATTATGGATGGAGGTTCGTGACATTGTACAGGAGACAGAGATCAAGACCATCCCCAAGAAAAAGAAATGGAAAAAAGCAAAATGGCTATCTGAGGAGGCCTTACAAACAGCTGTGAAAAGAAAAGTGAAAAGCAAAGGAGAAAAGGAAAGATATAAGCATCTGAATGCAAAGTTCCAAAGAATAGCAAGGAGAGATAAGAAAGCCTTCCTCAGCAATCAATGCAAAGAAATAGAGGAAAACAACAGAATGGGAAAGACTAGAGATCTCTTCAAGAAAATTAGAGATACCAAGGGAACATTTCACTGTATGTTAGAAGATGGTTGTCATTATCAGTCTTATCAGTCAGGCTTTATTATGTTACTGCTGCTATTGCCATTCCCTTTGTCATCTATCCATCTTGATGGCCTGGAAGAGAGAGGGTAAAGATCAGACATGCACCCTGGCTCTGGTTTTCACAGCAGGTGGGACATGACTGTGGTCATGTGGATGGAGTGTCAGGTGAGTCTCATTGAGAAATACTCTATGGCACAACATTTGGACCAGAAGGTAGGGTTTTCAAAAGGGATTGGTCCTTAGATTCACATTTATGCAGGCATTGTGACATATTCTGATGTATCTGCTCAAGTTCAAGCTGGAAAGATATGAGGACATTGGTGTAGTCTCCGAGAAGGAAGAGGGGGCAGTTTTAGATTTAAGTCAGTCAGTATCTGCTTTTCCTTCTTGAGACTGGGACTATTGTAAATTCTCTTCTAGAAGAAGAGAATTGCATAGGACTTGACACTGAGGAAAGTGTGAATGTAAGGCTAACTTATTAATAATAAATTTATTCATAATACTGCTAATAAAAAAGAAGAGTCTTTAAAAACAGTTGAAATTTGGGAGAGAAAGAACTGGTATGGAATGATGGAAAATAAAATATATTAAACCTACATATACTTGTATATACATTGCTTTGAGAATTAAGACAAGTGGTAAAGTAAGCTCAGGAAATAGCTCAAATTGGTTTAGTGTATTTGAATATGTAAATATCTTGAAATATGAATCGCTAAGATTTAAGAATATTTCATTTTGGTGATGGTTCAAGCTGAATTTTTAGTTTAAGTTTTTCTCCATAGTATTCATTTTATATTGAAGTTGAAAATCCAACAAGTAAATTGTAGAATCTCTATTTCTAGGCCATTTTGAGTTCTCTCTTTCCATACACAGCCCTGGCCATTGGTTTAAGTGGCTTTGGTTAATGGGAATGAATCCCTAACACCTGATTTAAATCTTGAGATTTGCCCATTATCCTTAAGTGAGAGAGTTTAAAAACATTTCCCTTTTGAGTGGTGAGTATTTGTGTATGTCAGGGGATGTTCAGAAAAAAGCAGCCAATGTGGGTTGCAGGTATTGTTTCTTGTCTTAGCTTAGGGGGTGATGTTTGGTGTCATTAGGAGCAGAGGTTTTTTTTCTGGATGGAGAAGGGTATAGATTTTTAGGATGGCTGGCAGCTGAAAGCTAGTGATTGAATCTTGAAGCCCACCACTTTAGGGCTGCCTGAACCTCTTCTGCACGAGATTGCAAGTGGTGCAATCAAGCAGGAAGGATGCTGAGGAAGGACCTTCTGGTTTGCTAGCCTGGTGATTTCCCTGGGGTTTCTGCTGTCTGCCTGGCAAGTATGCTCTGCTTTGTGGAGGAGGGCCCCATGTTCTCCTTCCAAGGGCAACATATCTGCTTTTTAGATTGAGATCTAATTAAACTTGGATTCCTAGGTTTTTACCAGCAGTTGCAAAAGCAGGGAACAACAGACTGATATACAGGTGGTGGTGTTCTAGAAGTTGACTTGAGTGATGTTTGAGGTTCTGAGTGAGTTTTCTCTCTCTGCAATGGAAGTGAAATCAATTGAGTGCCATTTTTGTTGCTGGGAGAAACTGGGTCTGATGGGTCCCTTAGCCAGGCAAATATAGCAAGCCTGCTTTGACTTCATTTTGTTTGGGTTTTTTAAACAGAAAGATTGGAACCATCAGAGTGTTTGAGATTAAAAGGCTAAAGATACAGAAGATCTAAAGCTGACATAGGAAAAGAAGTAATTTCTCACCCCATTCCAATCATCTCAAAATCTTTCAACTATTCCTCATTGCCACCCTATCACATCCCAGGGGCTGTTCTGAGATACACTGGTATGTTCAAGCCTTTGGGGGTGTGGTAATCTGTTAGCTGGTCATAGAGGTGGATTTGGCCTAGAGCTGCACAATTCAGAAGTTTTCATGTTATTACCAAAATAGGCAATACATTTTATGTGTGGATTCAAAGTATTTACTAGGGAAACGTAAACACTTAAAAGCAGCCAGTTTTGGTAACCTGTTTTGGAATTTTCTTTCTCTTTTCCCCATGTACCAGAAGCCTAAAAAAATAAATAAGGATGGTATAGGCATTTAACCTCTGAGAGGCCTCAATTGCCTGCCTCACAGGCACTCACAATATAGTAACAAATATAGAGACTAATGAAGAAGGCCAACTTCCAGTGACTAATTACAGAAAGAATTCAGTAAAGTAAGAACTCAATACTTGGAGAAGGTATTAGCATCTCCTGTCTGGGCCATCAGGGCAGATTCACCAAGCAGAAAAATTCAAGAGGCTAAGGGAAGTCAGCCTAGTTTGGGGCAGGAGAGGGTTCACATAGAAAAGCAGAAGCAGTAAATCTCGATAATCAACTAGTTTTCAGGGACATAGATGGACTCTAGGATGACCTGCGTATTTTGGGTTTGAGCAAGCCGGTGAATGGTGGTAACTGGAGGAAAATTATTTTCTGGTACTGGGTGGTAAATAAGATAATTAGTTTAATGGTGTTAGTTAGTGTTAGTCACTCAGTCGTGTCCAACTCTTTGCGACCCCATGGACTGCAGCCCACCAGGCTCCTCTGTCCATGAGCTTTTCCAGGCAAGGATACTGGAGTGGGTTGTGATTTCCTTCTCCAGGGCATCTTCCCAACCCAGGAATCGAACACAGGTCTCCTGCACTGCAGGCACATCCTTTACCGACTGAGCTACAAGGGAAGCCCCAAGTTTAATGGTGGTGTTGAGTAAATATGTGATCCTGTGTTACAGGAAGGACTTCTTTACTCTTAACTTACAACTTCCCAGTATATAGTGTATTGTACAGGTCCAGGGGGGAATGGAAGAGTAGATTTATGGTTCCTGCTTTCAAGGAGCTTATTCTCTAATTGCAGTCGCTGCTGCTGTTGCTGCTGCTGCTAAGTCGCTTGAGTCGTGTCCGACTCTGTGCGACCCCATAGACGGCAGCCCACGAGGCTCCCCTGTCCCTGGGATTTTCCAGGCAAGAACACTGGAGTGGGTTGCCATTTCCTTCTCCAATGCATGAAAGTGAAAAGTGAAAGGGAAGTCGCTCGGTCGTGTCTGACTCTTAGCGACCCCATGGACTGCAGCCCACCAGGCTCCTCCATCCATGGGATTTTCCAGGCAAGAGTACTGGAGTGGGGTGCCATTGCCTTCTCCAAATTGCAGTTGCTAGTAACTCTCTAAGTCAACAGCAGGAGCAATGTTACAGGCAGTACATGAATGAGTGCTAAGTGAATTGTATAGGTGCTTCTTGCTTTTCTGCAATTGGTATACAAGAAGAATTTGTCATTTGGTTTTACTTTCATAGTTTGTGATGTTGAGTATAGCTGGAGCTCATTTAATAATACTGTGGGTTATTTGCTTTGGAACAACTCATTTTAATTTTATAAGGTTGAAACTTTGTTTTATTTTACAGAGGGAAAGCTAAAACCCTGAAAGGTTAAATAACTTTCCCAAAGTCATGGAACTGTTAAACAGTAAAGTTAAGATTCATCTCTAGTCAATCTGAATCTAAAGTCCCCTCTTCTCAGTTTTAAAAACAACCTTTTTTTTTTTTTCTTTAAAGTAAATATATCCCCTGTTTATTAATTTCAGACATGTATATTGCTTGTAATTTGGTTCCTGATTTCTGGTTAGATGTTTAGGGTAAATTCCTGGAAGTGGATTCCCTGTACCAAAGAATGTAAAATTTAAGCTTCTTTTAGAATATATCAGATTCTTTTTCAGAAAAGTTAAAAATATTTAGAGTCTAGGTGTACTTCTCAATCCCACATAGAAGTATATTTCAATCTCATGTGATTGTCTAAGCCATGACATACAAGAGGACTCAGTAACACTGTGATAAAGATGGTGGTTAGGATAATGAATCAGTGAATCTGTTAGAGCAGGAAGGAACTCCAGGTGTCAGGGAGCCATGTCCTTCTTTATTAAGGACCAAGGCTCAGAGAGCTTAAGGGACCTCATCCAGGTCACACCCCTCATTAGAGTCAGTCTGGACAAGAAGCTGCATTTGGCACTTTGTGATATGCTGAGGCAGAGTCTCTAGGATGGTATGGATGATTCTGGGGTTGCTACAATGTCTATCTGGGGTCTCAGCTGGAGATTTAAGAGCCTTTTAGTGTTTGAGTGAGCTTCATAGTTCATCTTTGAAAGTTCACAGTTCTGTCAGAAGGATGTGGAAGTAACTCAAAGGGATTTTCCCTGAATTGAGAGGTCCATCACCCACCTCTGCTGAGCTGAAGGGAATCCTGAAATCCCCTTTTGTGAGTTTTCCTGCACTGGCCCACTGTAAGATCCACAGGGGTTATTCTGAACACTCTCTTTGTTATTCTGTAGATGATACAATATCTTTGAACAAAAGGGTGCTCATGTAATTCAAAACTCATATAACTAAAGACTGATTTTCTATGAGTGTGTTAGTCACTCAGTTGTGTCTGATCCTTTGCCACCCCATGGACTGGGGCCCATCAAGCTCCTCCATCCATGGGATTTTCCAGGCAAGAATACTGGAGTAGATTGCCGTTGCCTTCTCCAGGGGATCTTCCCCACCCAGGGATCAAACCTAGGTATCCCAATTTGTAGGCAGACTCTTTACTGTCTGAGCCACTAGGTAAGACTCTGATTTTCTATAGCACTGACCAAAAAAGGAGGATATTTTTGTTTTTTATTGCTTGATCATGTAGCAATACAGTTCAAGCCTGGTTTTCAATCAATTCAGTTTAGTCACTCATCATGTCAGACCCTTTGCCACTCCATGGACTGAAACACGCCAGGCTTCCCTGTCCTTCACCAACTCCTGGAGCTTGCTTAAACTCATGTCCATTGAGTCAGTGAAGCCATCCAGCCATCTCATCCTCTGTCATCCCCTTCTCCTCCTGTCTTAAATCTTTCCCAGAATCAGGGTCTTTCCCAAATGAGTCAGTTCTTTGCATCAGGTGGCCAAAGTATTGGAGCTTCAGCATCAGTCCTTCCAATGAATATTCAGGACTGATTTCCTTTAGGATGGACTGGTTGGATCTCCTTGCAGTCCAAGGGACTCTCCAGAGTCTTCTCCAACATCACAGTTCAACAGCATCAATTCTTTGGTGCTCACCTTTCTTTATGGTCCAACTCTCACATCCATACATGACTACTGGAAAAACCATAGCTTTGACTAGATGGACCTTTGTCAGCAAAGTAATGTCTCTGCATTTTAATATGCTGTCTGTGTTTGTCATAGCTTTTCTCCAAGGAGCAAGCATCTTTTAATTTCATGGCTGCAGTCATTGTCCACAGTGATTTTGGAGCCCCCAAAAATAAAGACCTTCACTGTTTCCATTGTTTCTCCATCTATTTGCTATGAAATGATGGGACTGAATGCCATGATCTTAGTTTTTGAATCTTGAGTTTTAGGCAAAGTTTTTCACTCTCCTCTTTCACTTTCATCAAGAGGCTCTTTGGTTCTTTTTTGCTTTCTGCCATAAGAGTGGTGTCATCAGCATATGTGAGGATATTATTATTTCTCCCGGCATGAACAGAATGAAAAGACAAAAAGATAGGACACTGAAAGATGAACTCCCCAGGTCAGTAGGTGCCAAATATGCTGCTGGAGATCAATGGAGAAATAACTCCAGAAAGTATGAAGAGATGGAGCCAAAGCAAAAACAATACCCAGTTGTGAATATGACTGGTGATGGAAGTAAAGTCTGCATAGGAACCTGGAATGTTAGGTCCGTGAATCAAGGCAAATTGGTAGTGGTCAAACAGGAGATGGCAAGAGTGAACATCAACATTCTAGGAATCAGCAAACTAAAATGGACCAGAATGGGTGAATTTAACTCAGATGACCATTATATCTACTACTGTGAGCAAGAATCCCTTACAAGAAATGAAGTAGCCATCATAGTCAACAAAAGAGTCTGAAATGCAGTACCTGGATGTGATCTCAAAAAAGACAGAATGATCTCTGTTCGTTTCCAAGGCAAACCATTCAATATCATAGTAATCCAAGTCTACTCCCCAACCAGTAATGCTGAAGAAGTTGAATGATTCTATGTAGACCTACAAGACCTTTTAGAACTAACACCCAAAAGAGATGTCCTTTTCATTACAGGGGACTGGAAAAAAGTAGGAAGTCAAGAAATACCTGGAGTAACAGGCAAACAGTCTTGGAGCACAGAATGAATCAGGGCAAAGGTTAATAGAGTTTTGCCAAGAGAATGCAGTGATCATAGCAAACACTCTCTTTCAACAGCACAAGAGAAGACTCTACACATGGACATCATCAGATGGTCAATACTGAATTCAGACTGATTATATTCTTTGTGGCTGAAGATAGAGAAACTATACACAGTCAGCAAAAACAAGACAGGGAGCTGACTGATTATGGCTCAGATCATGAACTCCTTATTGCCAAATTCAGACTTGAATTGAAGAAAGTAGGGAACACCACTAGACCATTCAGGTATGACCGAAATCAAATCCCTTATGATTATACAGTGGAAGTGAGAAATAGATTCAAAAGATTAGATCTGATAGACAGAGTGCCTGAAGAATTATGAACAGAGGCTCATGACATTGTACAGGAGGGAGTGATCAAGACCATCCCCAAGAAAAAGAAATGCAAAAAGGCAAAATGGTTGTCTGAGGAGGCCTTAGAAATAGCTGAGAAAAGAAGAGAAGCTAAAGGCAAAGGAGAAAAGGAAAGATATACCCATTTGAATGCTGGGTTCCAAAGAATAGCAAGGAGACATAAGAAAGCCTTCCTCAGTGATCAGTGTAAAGAAATAGAGGAAAACAAAAGAATGGGAAGACTAGAGATATCGTTAAGAAAATTGGAGAAAAAAAAAAAAAGAAAATTGGAGAAACCAGGGGAACATTTTATGCAAAGATGGGCTCAATAAAGGACAGAAATGTTATGGACCTAACAGAAGCAGAAGATATTAAGAAGAGGTGGCAAGAATACACAGAAGAACTACACAAAAAAGATCTTTATGACCCAGATAATCACAATGGTGTGATCACTCACCTAGAGCCAGACATCCTGGAACGCGAGGTCAAGTGGGCCTTAGAAAGCATCACTATGAACAAAGCTAGTGGAGGTGATGGAATTCCAGTTGAGCTATTTCAGATCCTAAAAATGATGCTATGAAAGTGCTGCACTCAATAGGCCAGCAAATTTGGAAAACTCAGCAATGGCCACAGGAGTGGAAAAGGTCAGTTTTCATTCCAATCCCAAAGAAAGGCAATGCCAAAGAATGTTCAAACTACCACACAGTTGCACACATCTTACACTAGAAAAGTAATGCTCAAAATTCTCTGTGCTGGGCTTCAACAGTAGGTGAACTGTGAACTTCCAGATGTTCAAGCTGGATTTAGAAAAGGCAGAAGAACCAGAGATCAAGTTGCCAACATCCGTTGGATCATCAAAAAAGCAAGAGAGTTCCAGAAAAATGTTTATTTCTGCTTTATTGACTACACCAAAGCCTTTGACTCTGTGGTTCACAAAGAACTATGGAAAATTCTGAAAGAGATGGGAACGCCAGACCACCTTACCTGTCTCCTGAGAAATGTGTATGCAGGTCAAGAAGCAACAGTTAGAACTGGACATGGACTGGTCCAGTTCCAGTCCATTTGCCAGCAATGGACTGGTTCCAAATTGGGAAAGGAGTACGTCAAGGCTGTATATTGTCACCCTGCTTATTTAACTTATATGCAGAGTACATCATGAGAAATGCCAGGCTGGATGAAGCACAAGCTAGAATCAAGTTTGCTGGGAGAAATACCAATAACCTCAGATATGCAGCTGATACCACTCCTATGGCAGAAAGTGAAGAAGAACTAAAGAGCCTCTTGATGAAAGTGAAAGAGGAGAGTGAAAAGTTGGCTTAAAACAATGTTAAGAAAACAGATCACGGCATCTGGTCCCATCACTTCATGGTAAGTAGATGGGGAAACAATGGAAACAGTGACAGAGTTTATTTTGGGGGGCTCCAAAATCACTGCAGATGGTGACTGCAGCCATGTAATTAAAAGATGCTTGCTCCTTGGAAGGAAAGTTATGACCAACCTAGATAGCATATTCAAAAGCAGAGACATTACTTTGCCAACAAAAGTCCATCTAGTCACAGTTTTAGTTTTTTCAGTAAGTCATGTATGGATGTGAGAGTTGGACTATAAAGAAAGCTGAACACTGAAGAATTGATGCTTTTGAACTGTGGTGTTGGAGAAGACTCTTGAGAGTCTCTTGGACTGCAAGGAGATCCAAGTAGTCAATCCTAAAGGAAATCAGTCCTGAATATTCATTGGAAGGACTGATACTGAAACTGAAACTCCAATACTTTGGCCACCTGATGGGAAGAACTGACTCATTTGAAAAGACCCTGATTCTGGGAAAGAGTGAAGGTGGGAGGAGAAGGGGATGACATCACTGACTCAATGGACATGAGTTTGAGTAAGCTCTGGAAGTTTGTGATGGACAGGGAAGCCTGGCGTACTGCAGTCCATGGGCTCACAGAGAGTTGGACACAACTGAGTGACTGAACTGAACTGAATCTTCATTCCAGCTTATGCTTCATCCAGCCCAGCATTTTGCATGATATACTTTGAATATAAATTAAATAAGCAGGGTGACAATATACAGCCTTGACATACTCCTTTCCTGATTTGGAACCAGTCTGTTGTTCCATGTCCAATTCTAACTGTTGCTTCTTATCGTGCATACAGATTTCTTAGGAGGCAGGTCAGGTGGTCTGGTATTCCCATCTCTTTCAGAATTTTCCATAGGTTATTGTGATCCACACAGTCAAAGGCTTTAGCATAGTCAATGAAGCAGAAATAGATGTTTTTCTTGTATTCTCTTTCTTTTTCTCTGATCCAACGAATGTTGACAATTTGATCTGTGGTTCCTCTGCCTTTTCTGCTGCTGCTGCTGTTGCTCAGTCGCTTCAGTCATGTCCAACTCTGTGAGACCCCATGGACTGCAGCCTACCAGGCTTCTCTGTCCATGGGATTCTCCAGGCAAGAACACTGGAGTGGGTTGCCATTTCCTTCTCCAATGCATGAAAGTGGAAAGTGAAAGTGAAGTCGCTCAGTTGTGTCCAACTCTTAGCGACCCCATGGACTGCAGCCTACCAGGGGCTCCTCCATCCATGGGATTTTCCAGGCAACAGTACTGGAGTGGGGTGCCATTGCCTTCTCCCCTGCCTTTTCTAATCCCAGCTTGAACATCTGGAAGTTCTTGTTTCTTTTTCTGTTGAAGGCTAGCTTGGAGAATTTTGAGCATTACTTTTAGCGTGTTAGATGAGTGCAATAGTTTTATATAGTGCTGACCAAAAAGGAGGATATGTGTGATTTTTATTGGTCAATCATGTAGCAATGGAATGAACAGAATTTGCAGTATGTTTTAGCTTGGTATCCCTTTGGATCTGCTTGATTAAGCTATTAAACCTCAATGTTTAAATGACTTAACCCAATAAAGAGTTGTTTCTTGTAGAAATCTGATGCAGGCTGTTTGATTGTCTTCTATCTTGTAGATATGCTATGCCCAGGTTGCCAAGGCAGGGGAAAAGTGAGTTAAAGGAAGCATGTAGATTCTTAACTGACTCACCCTGGAAGTGACAAATGCCACAGTCCACTGCTCAGAACTGGAAATGTGATTCTGATCAAATGGTGAAGTGGCTGGGAAAAGTGTGGAAGAGTACAGATATTTGATAAGTACTAATGATCTTTTCCACACTCTTGGTGTTTGATACTTTGAAATTACCTATTTAAAAATTCTTGTAGGCAATTTTATATCACTTCAAGTTTTAAACATAAAGATAAAACTTTCATGTTACTTTCTTTCAAATATATTTAAAATGTGTTGGTTGAGTACACACTATCATTTTTCAAAGATCTTTTCAGTTCTCTGTTAAAAACAATAAGTTTTTTTTTTTTTCCCAATAGTTGTGAGGTTTGGGTAAGTCATTTCACTTCCTATACTTGTATGCCAATTGAAAATGTGATTTAACCCTTGATTTATGCGTATGTTGTGAAAATTAAGTTAGAGATCACATGTAAACCACTTGACACAGTGCCTAGACAAAGGTAAGTGTTCAACAAATGTGGATTTTTCTACTTGCTGGTATTGTTGATATTGTAATAGGTCTACTACTGTCATCAGTAATACTGGATCCTCTGACTCAGTGGTATATCTACCATTATCAGAGATAGTATACTTTACAGAAAAAGTGACATTTAGGCCAAGTTCTGGAAATGAAATGCCTTCATCTTCTCTATGTTCTTATTTTGGTAGTCATGGGGGATTTCAAAGGCCATATTCTCCCTGGAGTCTTCTTAATTACGTTGGGGATTTGGTGGACTACAAAGTGCGTTCTGAAATATGCCTTCAAAAACCAGAAGCAGACTTCCTACTTCGATCCCAAAGCATTATTCTGTCGAATGGAAATGTTGGAGGGAATTGTACTAGTTGGAATGGCTTTAATCGGTGAGTGATCCTTTTCTGTGTTCTGTTTGCTTTCTTGGTGTATTTTCACATGCAAAGAGAAGACTGAATATCAAAACAAGAGATTACTAAAACAAATTTTTTATTCAAATACATCTGAATACGTATTCTAATTGTATTTCTGTTTTTTATTGCTTGATCATGTAGCAATTCAGTTCAAGCCTGGTTTTCTAACAGTTCGGTTCAGTTGCTCAGTTGTATTTGGTTATCCTTAATTGGGGAGAAGCTGAACTCTAGCATTTTAATCCTGAACCAAGCACAACTCCCGACCCAAAGACGTACTGTGTAAGAAGGAAGTAATCAGATGCTATAGGATTGGTCTCACAAATCTAAATCCAAAATTACTCAGGATTTATCTAGTCATTAGATTAAAATAGGAACTTAGTCTGTCAGTGTAACTGATCGGGGAACTCAGTGGAACTAAGTCCATTAGCTTTGAAGATCTGACATAGCTGTTTGACAGAATTGGCTATCTTTGACTAAAAGGGATTATCTAAACCAGTCTTTGAAGCTCTAAACCAGTCTAAAGAACCAGTGCTCAGCTGTTAGGTAATGGCCCAGAAAGAAGAATCAGTGCCATAAAAAGACAATATATTGGGCTAAGCTGTAGGCTGATCCTTCTGCATTTTCAGTTTTCAGTAAAGCTGTGGAAAGATGGCTTAAAGTGTGATTTATCCCTCTGCAGGCATACTTTCAGGACAGTTTATTCCTGGAGGACCGCACTTGATCTTATACAACTACAAAGAGAATCAATGGGTCAGACTCCTAGACTGGCATCATTTTACCATATACCTCTTCTTTGGGCTGCTGGGTGTGACAAACATCTTATGTTCCATCAGGTCACTTCCTCCCTCCTTTAGCAAGTTAATGCTATTAAATGCCTTATTTGTGGAGGGTAAGTATGAGTGTTTTCATTTATCTTTCATTATTATTGGACATTTGTCTAGCCCTTTACAACAATAAAGGGCACCTTTCCTTTGGTGTCCTGGTACAGCCTTGACCTGTAGGCCAGCTGTCTGGGTCATGGTAAGCTATTGAGGTGTCCTAGACAGGATGCCAAAGATTTCCCTTCCCTACTAACTTATTTAGTAAAACTGGACAAGCACAATATTCAGGTATCGTATTCAAATTTCACATCTACCTTAAAGAACCACCTGCTATGCTCATTTATCTCAGGTTTATCCTGGAGATGATCATTATTTCCATTTTTAACACAACAAACTGAGCTCAGAGTAGTGAAGCGTTGTTGTTGTTGTTTTTTAGTCACTCAGTTGTGTCCAACTCTTTGTGATCCCATGGACTGAAATCCATCAGGCTTCTCTGTCCATGAGATTTCCCAGGCAAGAATATTGAAGTGGGTTGCCATTTCCTTCTCTGGGGTTAGTAAAGCATGAATATCCTCCAAAGAAGAGACCACTCAAAGCAGAATAGTTCCCATACCTATGAAGTAGCCTTTTTAATATTGATATAATGAAACTCCACCATTACATGATAAACAGAGTCCAAAAAATCCAGTCACATAAAATTGAGGTCCTAACACTTTTTGTTCAGTTGGCCTCCCTGTTACTGCATAAGAAAACACTGATGACAAGTATTTAATGCTTTGTTTTCATTTATTTTATATGTATGGAGAAGGAAATGGCAACACACTCCAGTATTGTTGCCTGGATAATCCCATGGAAGAGGAGCCTGGTGGGCTGCAGTCCATGGGGTCACAGAAGAGTTGGATACGACTTAGTGACTGAACCACAACATTTTATATGTAAGGGGTAGACTGGTCATAGAACTAAAAAGCCCCCAATTATCAAGAGGCAGTCATTTCTAATGTCCACCTTGCCTCCTACATCTAAAGATAAGTGCTTTTGCCAAATGCTCTTTGAGAACAAGTGATAGATAAAAGTTGGGCAACAGTCACCAACAGCATGATTCTCATTATCTCAGATGTTATCATATTATTTTAAACTTTTTATTTTATATTGGAGTATAGTTGATTAACAATGCTTTGATAGTTTCAGGTGGACAGCAAAGGGACTCAACCATACATATCTGCATGTATCCATTCACACCGAAGCTACTCTCCAGATGTTACTATATTTTGAATGAACATCTTTTCCTATACATCCGAATGAAAAGGATGAAGTTGAAGCCACTATCTGTCCATAGGATTAAAAATATAGTTAGTTACTACTTCTTGGGAGCTTCCAGAGAACCTTGCCCTACCCATCGCAGTGCACTCTTATGATTTGTGTTTATATTTGCTGTCTCCAGTAGACTAAATTGCTTAAGGAAAGACTATTTCATTCATCTGTCCACTTGCCCTAACTCCTGCTCCCCTGCCTTCATCATGCTTATTATTTATCCTTTTGCATAAAATATGGTTTGAAATTTAGTTAGTTGAAAATGTCATGATGTATTGGAGAAGAGAATAAAGACTGGGGAAGGGAAAAGGAGATTTCAAAGATTACATTGTAAACAGGTATAGTGATGACTCCAAAAATGCTAGAGATTTCCATTATTAATGGAAGCAGTGGGCACCTTATATTTTGGACAAATGTGTGTGCTTAATGTAAAGCTGTGTGGAGATGGGGGAGGAACAGTAGTTTCATTGAGAAAGACAAACTATTTTTTCTGCCTCCAACAGCTTTTGTTTTCTACAATCACACTCATGGCCGGGAAGTGCTGGACATCTTTGCGCACAATCTTCTGTTCTTGGCCATCTGTTTGACAGCCCTGATTACCTTCATGGAGCTCTTCATACAGGCCAAGATAACTGTGGAACTTCTGCGGACAAGCCTTTTCCTGCTTCAGGGAAGCTGGTTCTGGCAGGTGAGTTGGGGCCTCCAGTGAATGTGCCTGGTGTCTGCACTGATGACCTTCTCTCTTTGATTGTGGGTGTTGTGCCCTGGAACCCAAAGATTTCCTTCTGATATGCTGCTGGTAGTGAGAATGCAGGCCTTTGAGGGGCCCAGCAGCCCTGGTGAGAATAGTGGCAGAGCAGCAGGGAAGGAGGTGGGAGGTGTACACCTTCATCACACACCTGAATATCCATTTGTAGGAACTCTGAGCTGGTGCTTAGCTGGAAGCAGTTCCCGATGCTAAAGTCACTTAAAGCCTAATGGGTAATAAGCTCGAGAAACATAAGGAAGGCAGGAAAGGAAGGGAATTATTATCTATTGAGGAATAAGTATGTGCCGGCCCCTGGACATGACTTTTACATACACATTGTTTCATTTTCATTTTGTCTTCACGACAACTTGGAAGTTAGATATTATCATCCCCAACTAACTGATAAAGAGACTCAGAGAGAGCAGGTTACTTACTCAGGATCACACAGTAGTGGAACTAGGATCTAAATGTGGGTCTGTCTGACTCCAAATCCCAGGCACTTTTATTGTTGACTCCCTAACCTTGGAGTGTTGTTGAAAACATATATTCCAATCAGTGAACATATACTTTATCAGTTCAGTTCAGTTCGGTCAGTCATGTCCGACTCTTTGTGACCCCATGGACTACAGCACACCAGGCCTCCCTGTCCATCATCAACTCCTGGACTTTACTCAAATTCATATCCATTGAGTTGGTGACGCCATCCAACCGTCTCATCCTCTGTCTGAACATACATTCATGAATATAAGGAAAGTCTGGAATAAAAGGTGAATGTGGTTTAATCACAGAAGATTTCTTAGAGGAGGTTTTTAGTCACTAAAGTGCAGGGATTTGGGATGATGAGGTTCTTCCAGGGATTTGCATTTCAGTGAAGATTGATAAGAAAGCCCTGGTAGACTCAGAGAAACATTATGGTCAAACGGGGGCTAGGAAAGATGTGATATTTAAGCTTGTGGGGGAGTAGAAAGGTTGTTGGAGCACAGGCTAGTAAATAGGGTCTGAGATTCAGGGGTTTTTTGAAGGTAAAATGATTTGGAAAAAATAACAAATACCTTATCATGGTATAATTTGATAATCAGTGAATTTAACCATTTGGTATATAGATGTTGTATTGTGAGATTATTTACCATCAGTTGGCAAGCTAAATAGAATGGCATGTAAGATGTGATTATGCATTCTATATCTCTTGATTGGAATATTTTACTATGTTCTGGTATTGCTGATTCAAAACTAAAAATAAAATTAAACAACTTAATAGTGATAATTTCAGATCAAGATGACACAGTGAGTTTATGCCTCAGTGTATTGCCTCTGCTTCAAATATGTAACAATGACACATAAACTATCAAAAATACCTATAAAATAAAAAGTAAATTAAAAGAATAGAAAAGTAAATGAAAGTAAGAGAGTTTAAAAATACACAGTTGCAAATTAAACACCACAAACAAAAATAGGGCAAGCCCCCAGTGAATAGAATAAAAATAGACGAGACTAGACATTCCCAGACTGAGCAGAGCTGGGCTGTAGCTCTGTGGACTCCAAGTCTGGGGTAGGCATGATGGTTGGTTATTTGGCTCCAGGGGAACTAAAAGGAAATTAGAGATTTCTCTGGATGTAGGGGTAAAGTCAAGCTCTTCGACTCTTTTTATTTTATTTTTTTAAATTTTTATTTTTAAACTTTACAATATTGTATTAGTTTTGCCAAATATCGAAATGAATCCGCCACATGTATACATGCGTTCCCCATCCTGAACCCTCCTCCCTCCTCCCTCCCCATACCATCCCTCTGGGTTGTCCCAGTGCACCAGCCGCAAGCATCCAGTATCGTGCATCGAACCTGGACTGGCGACTAGTTTCATACATGATATTATACATGTTTCAATGCCATTCTTCCAAATCTTCCCACCCTCTCCCTCTCCCACGGAGTCCAAAAGACTGTTCTATACATCAGTGTCTCTTTTGCTGTCTCGTACACAGGGTTATTGTTACCATCTTTCTAAATTCCATATATATGCATTAGTATACTGTATTGGTGTTTTTCTTTCTGGCTTACTTCACTCTGTATAATAGGCTCCAGTTTCATCCACCTCATTAGAACTGATTCAAATGTGTTCTTTTTAATGGCTGAGTAATACTCCATTGTGTATATGTACCACAGCTTTCTTATCCATTCATCTGCTGATGGACATCTAGGTTGCTTCCATGTCCTGGCTATTATAAACAGTGCTGCGATGAACATTGGGGTACACGTGTCTCTTTCCCTTCTGGTTTCCTCAGTGTGTATGCCCAGCAGTGGGATTGCTGGATCATAAGACACTTCTATTTCCAGATTCTTAAGGAATCTCCACGCTTTTCTCCATAGTGGCTGTACTAGTTTGCATTCCCACCAACAGTGTAAGAAGGTTCCCTTTTCTTCACACCCTTTCTAGCATTTATTGCTTGTAGACTTTTGGATTGCAGCCATTCTGACTAGCGTGAAATGGTACCTCATAGTGGTTTTGATTTGCATTTCTCTGATAATGAGTGATGTTGAGCATCTTTTCATGTGTTTGTTAGCCATCTGTATGTCTTCTTTGGAGAAATGTCTATTTAGTTCTTGGGCCCATTTTTTGATTGGGTCATTTATTTTTCTGGAGTTGAGCTGTAGGAGTTGCTTGTATATTTTTGAGATTAGTTGTTTGTCCGTTGCTTCATTTGCTATTATTTTCTCCCATTCTGAAGGCTGTCTTTTCACCTTGCTAATAGTTTCCTTTGTTGTGCAGAAGCTTTTAAGTTTAATTAGGTCCCATTTGTTT
This sequence comes from Bos javanicus, assembly GCF_032452875.1. NCBI lineage: Eukaryota > Metazoa > Chordata > Mammalia > Artiodactyla > Bovidae > Bos > Bos javanicus. The sequence continues at coordinate 45,122,997 of NC_083868.1, forward strand.
ATTTTTGCTTTTATTTCCAATATTCTGGGAGGTGGGTCATAGAGGATCCTGCTGTGATGTATGTCGGAGAGTGTTTTGCCTGTGTTCTCCTCTAGGAGTTTTATAGTTTCTGGTCTTACATTGAGATCTTTAATCCATTTTGAGTTTATTTTTGTGTATGGTGTTAGGAAGTGTTCTAGTTTCATTCTTTTACAAGTGGTTGACCAGATTTCCCAGCACCACTTGTTAAAGAGATTGTCTTTAATCCATTGTATATTCTTGCCTCCTTTGTCAAAGATAAGGTGTCCATAGGTGCGTGGATTTATCTCTGGTCTTTCTATTTTGTTCCATTGATCTATATTTCTGTCTTTGTGCCAGTACCATACTGTCTTGATAACTGTGGCTTTGTAGTAGAGCCTGAAGTCAGGTAGGTTGATTCCTCCAGTTCCATTCTTCTTTCTCAAGATCGCTTTGGCTAGTCGAGGTTTTTTGTATTTCCATACAAATTGTGAAATTATTTGTTCTAGCTCTGTGAAGAATACCATTGGTAGCTTGATAGGGATTGCATTGAATCTATAAATTGCTTTGGGTAGTATACTCATTTTCACTATATTGATTCTTCCAATCCATGAACAAGGTATATTTCTACATCTATTAGTGTCCTCTTTGATTTCTTTCACCAGTGTTTTATAGTTTTATAGTTTTCTATATATAGGTCTTTAGTTTCTTTAGGTAGATATATTCCTAAGTATTTTATTCTTTCCATTGCAATGGTGAATGGAATTGTTTCCTTAATTTCTCTTTCTGTTTTCTCATTATTAGTGTATAGGAATGCAAGGGATTTCTGTGTGTTGATTTTGTATCCTGCAACTTTACCATAATCATTGATTAGTTCTAGTAATTTTCTGGTGGAGTCTTTAGGGTTTTCTATGTAGAGGATCATGTCATCTGCAAACAGGGAGAGTTTTACTTCTTCTTTTCCAATTTGGATTCCTTTTATTTCTTTTTCTGCTCTGATTGCTGTGGCCAGAACCTCCAAAACTATGTTAAATAGTAATGGTGAAAGTGGGCACCCTTGTCTTGTTCCTGACTTTAGAGGAAATGCTTTCAATTTTTCACCATTGAGGATAATGTTTGCTGTGGGTTTGTCATATATAACTTTTATTATGTTGAGGTATGTTCCCTCTATTCCTGCTTTCTGGAGAGTTTTTATCATAAATGGATGTTGAATTTTGTCAAAGGCTTTCTCTGCATCTATTGAGATAATCATATGGTTTTTATTTTTCAATTTGTTAATGTGGTGTATTACATTGATTGATTTGTGGATATTGAAGAATCCTTGCATCCCTGGGATAAAGCCCACTTGGTCATGGTGTATGATCTTTTTAATGTGTTGTTGGATTCTGATTGCTAGAATTTTGTTAAGGATTTTTGCATCTGTGTTCATCAGTGATATTGGCCTGTAGTTTTCTTTTTTTGTGGGATCTTTGTCAGGTTTTGGTATTAGGGTGATGGTGGCCTCATAGAATGAGTTTGGAAGTTTACCTTCCTCTGCAATTTTCTGGAAGAGTTTGAGTAGGATAGGTGTTAGCTCTTCTCTAAATTTTTGATAGAATTCAGCTGTGAAGCCGTCTGGACCTGGGCTTTTCTTTGCTGGAAGATTTTTGATTACAGTTTCAATTTCCGTGCTTGTGATGGGTCTGTTAAGATTTTCTATTTCTTCCTGGTCCAGTTTTGGAAAGTTGTACTTTTCTAAGAATTTGTCCATTTCTTCCACGTTGTCCATTTTATTGGCATATAATTGTTGATAGTAGTCTCTTATGATCCTTTGTATTTCTGTGTTGTCTGTTGTGATCTCTCCATTTTCATTTCTAATTTTATTGATTTGATTTTTCTCCCTTTGTTTCTTGATGAGTCTGGCTAATGGTTTGTCAATTTTATTTATCCTTTCAAAGAACCAGCTTTTGGCTTTGTTTAATTTTGCTATGGTCTCTTTTGTTTCTTTTGCATTTATTTCTGCCCTAATTTTTAAGATTTCTTTCCTTCTACTAACCCTGGGGTTCTTCATTTCTTCCTTTTCTAGTTGCTTTAGGTGTAGAGTTAGGTTATTTATTTGACTTTTTTCTTGTTTCTTGAGGTATGCCTGTATTGCTATGAACTTTCCCCTTAGGACTGCTTTTACAGTGTCCCACAGGTTTTGGGTTGTTGTGTTTTCATTTTCATTCGTTTCTATGCAAATTTTGATTTCTTTTTTGATTTCTTCTGTGATTTGTTGGTTATTCAGCAGCGTGTTGTTCAGCCTCCATATGTTGGAATTTTTAATAGTTTTTCTCCTGTAATTGAGATCTAATCTTACTGCATTGTGGTCAGAAAAGATGCTTGGAATGATTTCTATTTTTTTGAATTTACCAAGGCTAAATTTATGGCCCAGGATGTGATCTATCCTGGAGAAGGTTCCATGTGCACTTGAGAAAAAGGTGAAATTCATTGTTTTGGGATGAAATGTCCTATAGATATCAATTAGGTCTAACTGGTCTATTGTATCATTTAAAATTTGTGTTTCCTTGTTAATTTTCTGTTTAGTTGATCTATCCATAGGTGTGAGTGGGGTATTAAAGTCTCCCACTATTATTGTGTTATTGTTAATTTCTCCTTTCATACTTGTTAGCATTTGTCTTACATATTGTGGTGCTCCCGTGTTGAGTGCATATATATTTATAATTGTTCTATCTTCTTCTTGGATTGATCCTTTGATCATTATGTAGTGACCATCTTTGTCTCTTTTCACAGCCTTTGTTTTAAAGTCTATTTTATCTGATATGAGTATTGCTACTCTTGCTTTCTTTTGGTCCCTATCTGCGTGGAAAATCTTTTTCCAGCCCTTCACTTTCAGTCTGTATGTGTCCCCTGTTTTGAAGTGGGTGTCTTGTAGACAACATATATAGGGGTCTTGTTTTTGTATCCATTCAGCCAGTCTTTGTCTTTTGGTTGGGGCATTCAACCCATTTACATTTAAGGTAATTACGGATAAGTATGATCCTGTTGCCATTTACTTTATTGTTTTGGGTTTGAATTTATACACCCTTTTTGTGTTTCCTGTCTAGAGAATATCCTTTAGTATTTGTTGGAGAGCTGGTTTGGTGGTGCAGGATTCTCTCAGCTTTTGCTTGTCTGAAAAGCTTTTGATTTCTCCTTCATATTTGAATGAGATCCTTGCTGGGTACAATAATCTGGGCTGTAGGTTATTTTCTTTCATCATTTTAAGTATGTCTTGCCATTCCCTCCTGGCTTGAAGAGTTTCTATTGAAAGATCAGCTGTTATCCTTATGGGAATTCCCTTGTGTGTTGTTTGTTGTTTTTCCCTTGCTGCTTTTAATATTTGTTCTTTGTGTTTGATCTTTGTTAATTTGATTAATATGTGTCTTGGGGTGTTTTGCCTTGGGTTTATCCTGTTTGGGACTCTCTGTGTTTCTTGGACTTGAGTGATTATTTCCTTCCCCATTTTAGGGAAGTTTTCAACTATTATCTCCTCAAGTATTTTCTCATGGTCTTTCTTTTTGTCTTCTTCTTCTAGGACCCCTATGATTTGAATGTTGTAGCATTTAATATTGTCCTGGAGGTCTCTGAGATTGTCCTCATTTCTTTAAATTCATTTTTCTTTTATCCTCTCTGATTCATTTATTTCTACCATTCTATCTTCTAATTCACTAATCCTATCTTCTGCCTCTGTTATTCTACTATTTGTTGCCTCTAGAGTGTTTTTAATTTTATTTATTGCATTATTCATTATGTATTGACTCTTTTTTATTTCTTCTAGGTCCTTGTTAAACCTTTCTTGCATCCTCTCAATCCTTGTCTCCAGGCTATTTATCTGTGATTCCATTTTGATTTCAAGATTTTGGATCAATTTCACTATCATTATTCGGAATTCTTTATCAGGTAGATTCCCTATCTCTTCCTCTTTTGTTTGGTTTGGTGGGCATTTATCCTGTTCCTTTATCTGCTGGGTATTCCTCTGTCTCTTCATCTTGTTTAAATTGCTGAGTTTGGGGTGTCCTTTCTGTATTCTGGCAGTTTGTGGAGTTCTCTTTATTGTGGTGTTTCCTGGCTGTGTGTGGGTTTGTACAGGTGGCTTGTCAAGGTTTCTTGGTTAGGGAAGCTTGTGATGGTGTTCTGGTGGGTGGAGCTGTATTTCTTTTCTCTGGAGTGCAATTAAGTGTCCAGTAATGAGTTATGGGATGTCTGTGGTTTTGGTGTGACTTTAGGTAGCCTATATCTTGGAGCTCAGGGCTGTGTTCCTTTGTTGCTGGAGAATTTGCTTGGTATGTCTTGCCCTGGAACTTGTTGGCCCTTGTGTGGTGCTTGGTTTCAGTGTAGGTATGGAGGCGTTGATGAGCGCCTATCAATTAATGTTCCTTGGAGTCAGGAGTTCCCTGGAGTCAGGGTTTGGACTTAAGCCTCCTGCTTCCAGTTATCGGTCTTATTTTTACAGTAGTTTCAAAATTTCTCCTTCTATATAGCACCATTGATAAAACATCTACATTAAAGATGAAAAGTTTCTCTACCATGAGGGTCACCCAGAGAGATTCCCAGCGTTACATGGAGAAGAGAAGAGGGAGGAGGGAGTTAGAGGTGACCCGAATGAGATGAGGTGGAATCAATAGAGGAGAGAGTGGGCTAGCCAGTAATCACTTCCTTATGTGCACTCCACAACTGGACCACTCAGAGATGTTCACGGAGTTATACAGAGAAGAGAAGAAGGAGGAAGGAGACAGAGGTGGCCAGGAGGATAAAAGGGGGGAATGAAAAGGAGGGAGACAGATTCAGCCAGTAATCAGTTCCCTAAGTGTTCTCCACTGTCTGGAGCACACAGAAATTCACAGAGTTGGGTAGAGTGGAGAGGGGTTAGGGAGGAGACACAGGCGACCTGGTGGAGAAAAAGGAGAGTTCAAAGGGAGAGAGAGCAGTCAAGCCAGTAATCTCGCTCCCTAGTGAAAAATGGGTACTGAAGATTGGGTTCTTAAAGGTACAAAATTGGTAACAAATACATAAAAGCAAAAATTAAAAATCTAGAGTAGAGTTTGGAATATCAAAAAAATGATGTTAAAGGAAAGAAGAAGGGAAAGAAAGAGAGAAAAAATGAACAAACAAAAACAAACAAGGTCGTGAAAATTATAAAGAAAATATAGGTACAAAATTGATAACTAATACCAAAAAGCAAAAGTTAAAAATCTAGAGTAGAGTTTGGAATTTCAAAAATAAAATGTTAAAAAAGAGAAGAAGAAAAATAAAGAGAAAAAAAAAAAACAAACAAAAACAAAGTCGTAAAAATTATAAAGAAAATACATGTACAAAATTGATAACAAATACCAAAAAACATAAATTAAAAATCTAGAGTACAGTTTGGGATTTCAGATATACAATGTTATATAAAAGAAGAAGAGAAAGAAACAGAGAAAAGAAAAAAAAAAGTCACAGAAATTATATAAAAAAAAACTATAGGTACAAAATTGATAACAAATACCAAAAAGCTAAAATTAAAAATCTAGGGTAGAGTTTGGAATTTCAAAAATACAATGTTAAAGAAAAGAAGAAAAACAAAAACAAAAAGAAACAAACAAACAAACAAAACAAGGTCAAAAAAATGATAAAATTTATATATATGAAGTTTGCTTTGTAAAAAAAAATGGGTCTTTTTTTTTTTTGCAAAGTAATAGGTTATAAAAGTGAAAATTAAAGGAATAATACAGGACTTAAAATTTTTTTAAAAAATTAAAAAAAAAAAGAAAGAATGATCGTAAAAATAGTAAAAGTATATCTAGGACTTTCTCTGGTTTTGTTGTGAGTTTTGTGGGTTCAGTTCATTTTTGGCTAGTTCCTTGGTCCGACTTATATTTCTCAAGATCTATAGGCCCCTTCCTATGTAGTTGGTATTAACCACAGGGTTTTAATCTATTGCCTGTAGCTTCCAAGGCGTTTCCCTCTGTTATAGCTCCTTCTGTTTGCTGGTCTCTTCAGTGTCTGGTTTCTGCCCTGACACAAAGGGGATGGTGGAGGACACTTTTTTTTTTTTAGGCTCACTTGTTCAGTCGCACTGTGGGGAGGGAGGGAGGGATGCTGCAAACAAATAACACTGGCGTGTGCTCGCAGTGCCTCAGCCACACTGGGCCAGCCCCCGCTCACTGCGCGTGTAGCCTCCCTGCCCACACTGCTCAGGCTCTAGGTTGCTCCACCAGGAACCATCCGTGCCCGGCCCTGGGCTGCCTGCACCTCCCAGGTCCAAGCAGCTCAGGTTCAGGCACTCGGGTAGTCCTCAGAGGCGCAGACTCGGTTGGGCCTGCGTTTTGTGCCCTTCCCAGGTCCGAGCAGCTCAGGTGATGAGGTGTTTGGTGAGCGCAATTGCTGCGACTTATCACCTTCCTGCTGCTCGGTTATCTAGGTGTACAACCGGCGCAACTTCTCAGGCAGATGTTGACCGTCCAGACCCCCAAGAAGTTTTAGTTAGCAAAGAAGCCTGCTTAGTTTTATAGATAATGTTTCTCTGGGGCTGCGATTGCCCCCTTCCGGCTCTGGCTGCCTGTCACTGGAGGGGGATGGTCTGCAGCCGGCTATCTCTGTTCAGTCCTTTGTTCCGTGTGCAGGCCTGGCAGTGTCTTAGGTTAGGGCTGGCTTTTCGCGTGGTAGATATCCCACAGTCTGGTTTGCTAGCCCAAATTATTTCACTCAGATAGCGCTCAGGGTATTCAGGCCAGACCTTTACTCTAAGCCATGCAGCCCGCGCCGCGCCTCCCTGCCCAGCCCAGCCCCCGCTTGCTAGTGGCGTGTGCAGGCATCTGCGCTGCTTCTCTGCTGGGGGAGTTACCATAGGGCTCGCAATCTCCTTTCGAAGACTTGGGTTGCTTTTCTGGGTGCCTGATATCCTCTGCCGGTATTCAGAAGTTGTTTTGTGGAATTTACTCAGTGTTTAAATGTTCTTTTGATGAATTTGTGGGGGAGAAAGTGTTCTCCCCGTCCTACTCCTCCGCCATCTTCTGGGGGGATCTCTTTGACTCTTTTTAATTAAATGTTTCTAAATATTTTCTATTTCTAATTGCTTTCCATCCAGTTGATCATTTTATGTTATATTTATGGATTTGTCAGTTTCTCCTAATTTTCAGTTTTCTTTAATGTCATGAGGCTATATTCTTCTCCTCTATTTTTAGTTTTTTTGAGTTGAATATTCACTTATATGTAATTTTTCTTATTTTTATATAAATATTCCTAAGACTGTAGAATTCGTCCTATACACTAGTATAACTACTTCCTATGAGATTTTGTGGAAGAAGGCAATGGCACCCCACTCAAGTACTGTTGCCTCTGAAATCCCACGGGTGGAGGAGCCTGGTAGGCTGCAGTCCATGGCATCGCTAAGAGTCAGACACGACTGAGTGACTTCACTTTCACTTTCCACTTTCCACTTTCATGTATTGGAGAAGGAAATGGCAACCCACTCCAGTGTTACTGCCTGGAGAATCCCATGGATGGAGAAGCCTGGTAGGCTGCAGTCCGTGGGGTCGCACAGAGTCGGACATGACTGAAGCGACTTGGCAGGCAGCATGAGATTTTGTATGTGGCAGCTTTCACCTTGGGTGATTTTGAATGTTGCATTTTCTATGTGTTTTCCTCTTTAATTTATGAGTTATTCAGAAACAATTGTTTTCAATTTCCAAAAATATTCTTTTTATTATTTGTTTTCAATTCCTTTGTATGTGTTCCCTTTGAAATGTGTCAAGACTTTTTCGGGATGCAGCCCAATGTCAGTGGTAGTAAATATATATTTGAGAAGAAAGTGTATGCCATCTTTTGGGCTGAAGATTATCCACATGTTTATGCAATCCAATTTCTTAAAGAGCTAAATATTCAAATAAAGAAACTAAGATAAATGGGGGAAACCCAAAGATAGTTGAATAAAGTAATAATACAATTAAGAGCAGAACTGATGAAACTAGTGTTCCATTAAAAATTAATGATTAATTAATTAAATATCTGAGGGAAGAAGCTGTGAACTTTTGCAACTGAGCATAGGTTGGCTTAATGTTGTCCCTTTTGGCAGAGTAATAATGTTTTCATATTTCCCCAAGAGCTTTTCTAAAGAAGATATATGAGATTAAATTTTGAGGGTATAAATTTGAGATTATTTTTAAAACTTTCTATCCATCATTATGTCCAGACTAGTATTTTTCTTTACTGGGTGGTCAGACTAAATGACATTTGAGACTTAGAGAAAAATGAATATTTGATACCAATACAAGCAAACATACTTGCAGGATAGGAAGCTTTAGCCATGGTACATGTCCCTCGTCCCCTCTGTGCTGGATTCTTCTGAAATGAAAATGTTTCAGGGACTTAGGTGAATTTATTATGCTTCCATGTTTGGTTGCTTTGAATGTTTATTTCCCAAACTCTATCTCAAGCTAATAAAATTACATTGTTATTTGCTTTTCACAATTTTTTTCTCCCACTACTTCTCCATACAAAATGTCCTCTTCATTATGGGGGACTAGAGTGCAAAAGTAGAAGGTCAAGAGCTGCCTGGAGTAACAGGACAATTTGACCGTGGAGTACAAAATGAAGCAGAGCGAAAGCTAACAGAGTTTTGCCAAGAGAATGCACTGATCATAGCAAACACCCTCTTCCAACAACACAAGATAAGGCTCTACCCATGGACATCGCCAGATGGTCAATACCAAAATCAGATTGATTATATTCTTTGCAGCCAAATAGAGAAGCTCTATACAGTCAGCAAAAACAAGATGGGAGCTGACTGTGGCTTAGATCACGAACTCCTTACTGCCAAATTCAGACTTAAATTGAAGAAAGTAGGGGAAACCACTAGACTATTCAGGTATGACAGAAATCAAATCCCTTATGATTATACAGTGGAAGTGACAAATAGATTCAAAAGATTAGATCTGATAGACAGAGTGCCTGATGGACTATGGATGGAGGCTTGTGACATTGTACAGGAGGCAGTGATCAAGACCATCCCCAAGAAGAAATGCAAAAAGGCAAAATGGTTGTCTGAGGAGGCCTTAGAAATAGCTGAGAAAAGAAGAGAAGCTAAAGGCAAAGGAGAAAAGGAAAGATATACCCATTTGAATGCAGGGTTCCAAAGAATAGCAAGGAGACATAAGAAAGTCTTCCTCAGTGATCAGTGTAATGAATTAGAGGAAAACAATAGAATGGGAAAGACTAGAGATCTCTTCAAGAAAATTAGAGATACCAAGGGAACATTTCAAGATGAGCGCAATAAAGGACAGAAATGGTATGGACTTAACAGAAGCATAAGAGATTAAGAAGAGGTGGCAAGAATACACAGAAGAACTGTACAAAAAAGATCTTTATGACCCAGATAACCATAGTGGTGTGATCACTCACCTAGAGCCAGACATCCTGGAATGGGAAGTCAAGTGGACCTTAGGAAGCATCACCAGAAACAAAGCTAGTGGAGGTGATAGAATTCCAGTTGAGCTATTTCAGATCCTAAAAGATGATGCTGTGAAAGTGCCGCACTCAGTATGCCAGCAAATCTGGAAAACTCAGCAGTGGGCACAGGGCTGGAAAAGGTCAGTTTTCTTTCCAATCACAAAGAAAGGCAATGTGAAAGAATGTTCAAACTACCACACAGTTGCACTCATCTCACACACTAGCAAAGGAATGTTCAAAATTCTCCATGCCAGGCTTCAATAGTACATGAACTGTGAACTTCCAGATGTTCAAGCAGGATTTAGAAAAGGCAGAAGAATCAGAGTTCAAGTTGCCAACATCCATTGGATCATGGAAAAAGCAATAGAGTTTCAGAAAATCATCTACTTCTGCTTTATTGACTGTGCCAAAACCTTTGACTGTGTTTGTTGTGGTTGGTTGTGGAAAATTTTTAAACAGATGGGGATACCAGACCACCTTACCTGCCTCCTGAGAAATGTGTATGCAGGTCAAGAAGCAACAGTTAGAACTAGATACCAATTCCTTATTAGATACGTGATTTGCAAGGATTTTCTCCTATGCAGAGGATTTTCTTTTTATTTTCTTGATACTGTCCTTTGATGTACAAAAATTCTTAATTTTAATGTGTCTTGGTGTCGTGTATAAGAAATCATCACTAAAACCCAGGACATGAAACTTTTTCCTTATGTTTTCTTCTAGCAGTTATGATTTTAGTTCTCATATTTAGGTTTTTGACTCATTTTGAGTTAACTTTTATATATGGTGTAAAATAAGGGTAAATAATTTTTTTTTTTTTTTGCATGTATATATTCATTTGTCCCAGCACCGGTTGTTGAAGAGACTTTAACTTCCCCATTGAATGGCCTTGGCACTCTTGTCAAAAACCAATTTATTTCAGGCTTATGGTTTCTTATTTCTGGACTCACAATTTTATTTCATTGATCTGTATGTCTACCATTATGTTAGTACCACAATGTTTTCATTATTGTAGTTTTTGTCATAAGTTTTGAAATCACTAAGTGTAAGACTTACAACTTTGCTTTGCTTTTTCAAGGCTGTTTGGGCTATTCAGGGTCCCTTGCAATACCACATAAATTTTAGAATCAGATTTCCATTTCTGCAAAAAAAAGACCATTGGGATTTTGATAGGGATGGTAGTGAATCTGTGGCGCGCTTTGGGTGCTATTGCTGTCTTCACAATATTAAATGCTCCAGTTCATGAACATGAGGTATACTTTCATTTATTTAGATCTTTGATATCTTTTGACAATATTTTATAGTTTTGCAAGGTACAAGACTTGAACCTCCTTGATTAAATTTATTCCTAAATATTTTATTCTTTTCAGTGTTTTTATAAGTGGAGTTGTTTCCCTAATTTACTTTTTTGAATTGTCCATTACATGTTTTGAGTGTTGCTTTTGTATCCTGCAAGTTTGCTAAATTCATTTATTAGCTCGAATAGGCTTTTTGTGGATTCTTTAGAATTTTCTGTACATACGATCATTTTATTTGTGAATATAGATAGTTTTACTTCTGCCTTTGCAGTGTGGATGCCCTTTATCTATTTTTCTTGACTAGTTGCTCTGGCTAGAATTTCTAGTACAGTGTTGAACAGAAATGGTAAAACCAAACACCCTGTCTTGCTCCTGATCTTAGGAGACAAACTTTAAATATAAATATAATGTTACCCATGGGCTTTGTTTATTTCAAAAACTTAAAAAAAAAAAAACTCTGATTTTGAAATAATAGAGTGAAACCGAGCAACTTAGAATCCTACCAAATTCTCTGAAAGTCTACCAATCTACAGAGATGACTACTAGTCATATTTTGAAAATTGATCTGTAAATATCCTAAACATTTTTGCAAAAATGTGATTTAGTAGATATTGTCTATCTTAGTAAAACAGATAGCAGTTTCTTATCTGTAGCATCTCAGATAATGGGAGTTATCTGTCACCATTAATCTTGAAACAAAGCATTTTGAATTGCACCATCTTTGGGAATATGGCAGTAATGCTTTAATGTTCACTTTTTCTTTTAAATTACAGATGGCGTTTGTCCTTTATCCCATCAACGGAAACCCTCCTTGGGATTTAATGGATCATAACAACATTATGTTTCTCACCATATGCTTTTGCTGGCATTATGCAATAGCCATTATCATCACTGGAGCAATTTATGCCTTTGTCACCTGGTAAGTTAGTGATTATTGTTCATAGAAATTCTATTTTTTTTTTTTTTTGGTATATGATCATCAAGACTCGACAGTCTGAACTTTAAGTTCAAAGAGGTATTTTATTCCTTAGCATTCCACAAACAGGGTAATATAGCAGAAAATTATCTACAAACACAAACATTTCCAATTAAAATAATAAATGCTGGTTTAAGATTGGAATAGCTAAAGAGTGTCTCTGCTGTACTCTGAACCTATGCATCACCCTTCAATATGTTCTTCTGTGCCTTCATGTCTTTGTATATTCTGTTTTCTTTCCCAAATGGTCATCAACATACCTGCAGTGAGCCCCCTCCATTTGCCCATGTGTACATCAGTTATGTCACTTCCCAAATGTGGTGGCATTTTTGACCAACATGTATGCCTCTCATTAACTTTGAGTATCTGATTAATTTGATAATTGCTGTAATATTTGTAACAGTAAGATGAAGTTGAATGCTACATGTTTTTATAAGGACTTTGATACAGTGTTTCATGATGGGTGAGGAGCAATGTAACAGATTGCTAAGAACCCATGTTTCCAGCTCTGCTTCTTGTCAGCTAAAAGACTTTGGGTAAATGATTTAACTACATTAAATATCAGTTTTGTTGTCTGCAAAATGGGGATAATGATGGTACCTAAATAAGATCATATCATTAAACTGCCCTTAATATAATAAGAGCTCAACAGAAATTCTTCTTACCCTTGCTCTTTTTTTTCCCCGCTTTGGTTCCTATGATAGATTTCTTTTTCAGTTGAAGTACAATTGACATGGGCTTCCCTGGTGGTTCAGTGGTAAAGAATTAGCCTGCCAATGCAAGAGATGGGGGTTTGGTTCCTGGGTTGGGAACTTTCCCTGGAGAAGGAAATGGCAACCCACTCCAGTATTCTTGCCTGGGAAATCCTATGGACAGAGGAGACTGGCGGGCTATAGCCTAAGGGGTTGCAAAGAGTCAGATACAACCTAGAGACTAAACAACAACCACCACAATTGACATACAACATTATACTAGTGTCATTTCGTACAACATAATGATTCAACTTTTGTATACATTGCAAAATGACCACCACAATCAGTCTATTAATAGTTACACCATCCGTCACCATATTAACACCATCTGTCACCATATTAATGTTGCAAAAATTTTTTCTTGTGATGAGAACTTTCAAGATTTACTTTTTTAACCAACTTTAATATCTGCAATTGAATATTTTTGATTATAGTCACTGTGTTATATACAAAATCCCCATGACTTATTTTATTGTTTTTAAAATTTTTTAATGTTATATTATAGTATAGTTGATTAACAGTGTTGTGCTAATTAAAGTGTACAGAATAGTGATTCAGTTCTACATATACATATATCTATTCTTTTTCAAATTCTTTTTGCATTTATTTTATTACAGAATATTTAGCAGAGTTCCTTATGTTATACAGTCAGTCCTCTTTGGTTATCCATTTTAGAGGCAGCAGTGTGTACATATCAATTCCAAACTCTCTAAACATCCCTCCCCCCACTATTCTCCTCTGTAACTATAAGTTCCTTCTCTAAGTCTGTGAGTCTGTTTCTGTTTCATAAATAAGATATGATATTTCTTTCTCTGTCTGACTTACTTTACTAAGTATGACAATCTCTGGGTCTACCCATGTTGCTGCAAATAGCAGTATTCTTTTTAATGGCTGAGTAATATTCCGTTGTATATATATGTACCACATATTCTTTAGATCAGATTAGTCACTCACTTGTGTCTGACTCTTTGCGACCCCATGAATCGCAGCACGCCAGGCCTCCTTGTCCATCACCAACTCCCGGACTCCACTCAGACTCACGTCCATCGAGTCAGTGATGCCATCCACCCAGCTCATCCTCTGTCGTCCCCTTCTCCTTCTGCCCCCCATCCCTCCCAGCATCAGACTCTTCTCCATGAGTCAACTCTTCGCATGAGGTGGCCAAAGTACTAGAGTTTCAGCTTCAGCATCATTCCTTCCAAAGAAATCCCAGGGCTGATCTCCTTCAGAATGGACTGGTTGGATCTCCTTGCAGTCCAAGGGACTCTCAAGAGTCTTCTCCAACACCACAGTTCAAAAGCATCAATTCTTCGGCACTCAGCCTTCTTCACAGTCCAACTCTCACATCCATACATGACCACAGGAAAAACTATTGCCTTGACTAGACGAACCTTTGTTAACTAAGTAATGTCTCTGCTTTTCAATATGCTATCTAGGTTGGTCATAACTTTCCTTCCAAGGAGTAAGCGTCTTTTAATTTCATGGCTGCAGTCACCATCTGCAGTGATTTTGGAGCCCAGAAAAATAAAGTCTGATGCTGTTTCCACTGTTTGCCCATCTATTTCCCATGAAGTGGTGGGACTGGATGCCATGATCTTCATTTTCTGAATGTTGAGCTTTAAGCCAACTTTTTCACTCTCCTCTTTCACTTTCATCAAGAGGCTTTTGAGTTCCTCTTCACTTTCTGCCATAAGGGTGGTGTCATCTGCATATCTGAGGTTATTGACATTTCTCCCGGCAATCTTCTTTCCAACTTGTGTTTCTTCCAGTCCAGCGTTTCTCATGATGTACTCTGCATATAAGTTAAATAAGCAGGGTGACAATATACAGCCTTGACATACTCCTTTTCCTATTTGGAACCAGTCTGTTGTTCCATGTCCAGTTCTAACTGTTGCTTCCTGACCTGCATACAGGTTTCTCAAGAGGCAGGTCAGGTGGTCTGGTATTCCCATCTCTTTCAGAATTTTCCACAGTTTATTGTGATCCACACAGTCAAAGGCTTTGGCATAGTCAATAAAGCAGAAATAGATGTTTTTCTGGAACTCTCTTGCTTTTTCCATGATCCAGCAGATGTTGGCAATTTGATCTCTGGTTCCTCTGCCTTTTCTAAAGCCAGCTTGAACATCAGGAAGTTCACGGTTCACATATTGCTGAAGCCTGGCTTGGAGAATTTTGAGCATTACTTTACTAGCGTGTGAGATGAGTGCAATTGTGTGGTAGTTTGAGCATTCTTTGGCATTGCCTTTCTTTGGCATTGGAATGAAAACTGACCTTTTCCAGTCCTGTGGCCACTGCTGAGTTTTCCAAATTTGCTGGCATATTGAGTGAAGCACTTTCACAGCATCATCTTTCAGGATTTGGAATAGCTCAACTGGAATTCCATTACCTCCACTAGCTTTGTTTGTAGTGATGCTCTCCAAGGCCCACTTGACTTCACATTCCAGGATGTCTGGCTCTAGGTCAGTGATCACACCATCGTGATTATCTGGGTCGTGAAGATCTTTTTGTACAGTTCTTCTGTGTATTCTTGCCATCTCTTCTTAATATCTTCTGCTTCTGTTAGGTCCATACCATTTCTGTCCTTTATCGAGCTCATCTTTGCATGAAATATTCCTTTGGTATCTCTGATTTTCTTGAAGAGATCCCTAGTCTTTCCCATTCTGTTGTTTTCTTCTATTTCTTTGCATTGATGGCTGAAGAAGGCTTTCTTATCTCTTCTTGCTATTCTTTGGAACTCTGCATTCAGATGTTTATATCTTTCCTTTTCTCCTTTGCTTTTCACTTCTCTTCTTTTCACAGTTATTTGTAAGTCCTCCCCAGACAGCCATTTTGCTTTTTTGCATTTCTTTTCTATGGGAATGGTCTTGATCCCTGTCTCCTGTACAATGTCACGAACCTCCATCCATAGTTCATCAGGCACTCTGTCTATCAGATCTAGGCCCTTAAATCTATTTCTCACTTCCACTGTATAATCATAAGTGATTTGATTTAGGTCATACCTAAATGGTCTAGTGGTTTGCCCTACTTTCTTCAATTTAAGTCTGAATTTGGCAATAAGGAATTCATGGTCTGAGCCACAGTCAGCTCCTGGTCTTGTTTTTGCTGACTGTGTAGAGCTTCTCCATCTTTGGCTGCAAAGAATATAATCAATCTGATTTCGGTGTTGACCATCTGGTGATGTCCTTGTATAGAGTCTTCTCTTGTGTTGTTGGAAGAGGGTGTTTGTTATGACCAGTGCATTTTCTTGGCAAAACTCTATTAGTCTTCGCCCTGCTTCATTCTGTATTCCAAGGCCAAATTTGCCTGTTACTCCAGGTGTTTCTTGACTTCCTACTTTGCATTCCAGTCCCCTATAATGAAAAGGACATCTTTTTGGGGTGTTAGTTCTAAAAGGTCTTGTAGGTCTTCATAGAACCGTTCAACTTCAGCTTCTTCAGCATTACTGGGTGGGGCATAGGCTTGGATTACTGTGATATTGAATGGTTTGCCTTGGAAACGAACAGAGATCATTCTGTCATTTTTGAGATTGCATCCAAGTACTGCATTTCAGACTCTTTTGTTGACCATGATGGCCACTCCATTCCTTCTGAGGGATTCCTGCCCACAGTAGTAGATATAATGGTCATCTGAGTTAAATTCACCCATTCTAGTCCATTTCAGTTCACTGATCCCTAGAATGTCGACATTCACTCTTGCCATCTCTTGTTTGACCACTTCCAATTTGCCTTGATTCATGGACATGACATTCCAGGTTCCTATGCAATATTTCTCTTTACAGCATTGGACCTTGCTTCTATCACCAGTCACATCCACAGCTGGGTATTCTTTTTGCTTTGGCTCCATCCCTTTGATGGACATTTAGGTTGCTTCCATATCTTGTCTACTGTAAATAATGCTTCAGTGAACATTGGGGTGCATGTATCCTTTTGGATCATGTTTTTCTCTGGTTGTATGCCCAGGAGTGGGATTGCAGGATCATATGGTAACTCTATTTTTAGCTTCTTAAGGAGAAGGCAATGACACCCCACTCCAGTACTCTTGCCTGGAAAATCCCATGGACGGAGGAGCCTGGTGGGCTGCAGTCCATGGGGTCGCGAAGAGTCAGACATGACTGAGCGACTTCACTTTCACTTTTCACTTTCATGCATTGGAGAAGGAAATGGCAACCCACTGCAGTGCTCTTGCCTGGAGAATCCCAGGGACAGAAGAGCCTAGTGGGCTACCGTCTATGGGGTCGCACAGGGTCAGACACTACTGAAGCGACTTAGCAGCAGTAGCAGCAAGGAATCTCCATACTGTTCTCCATAGTGGCTGCAATTTACATTCTCATCAACAGTGTAGGAGGGTTACCTTCTCTCAACACCCTCTCAAGCATTTGTTGTTTGTGGATTTTTTGATGATAGCAATTCTGACTGGTGTGAGGTGATATGATTATCTCAATAGATGCAGAAAAAGCTTTAGACAAAATTCAACACCCATTTATGATAAAAACTCCAGAAGTGGGCATAGAGGGACCATACCTCAACATAATAAACCCCATATACGACAAACTATAACTAACAATCATATTTATTGGTGAAAAGCTAAATGCATTTCCTCTAAGATCAGGAACAAGACAAAGATGTCCACTCTCACCACTTCTATTTGACTTAGTTTTGGAAGTCCTAGCTACAGCAATCAGGGAAGAGAAAGAAATACATGAAATTCAAATGAGAAAGAAGTTAAATTCATGTCACTGTTTGCAAATGACATGATCCTATACATGTAGAAAATGTTTTAGAAAATCCTAAAAACACTGAAAGAAAACTACTAGAGCTCATTATGAATTTGGTAAATTTGCAGGTTACAGAGTTAATACATAGAAGTCTGTTCTTATCTATACACTAACAATAAAAGATCCAAAAGAAAATTCAAGAAACAACCCCATTTACCAAGAATAATAACTTGGTAATAACAAGAATAACGACCCCATTAGAAGAATAAAATATCTTGGAATAAACCTACCTAAGGAGACCAAAGACCTGTATTCCCCAAACTATAAGACTTACTTATTTTATAACTGGAAGTTTGTATCTTTTGATCCCCTTCATCCATTTTTGCCTACCTCCCCCAACTCTGGCAACCGTGAATCTGTTCCTTCTTTTGTTTGTTCCTTTGTTTTTTAGATCTCACAGATAACTGAAATCATTTGGTATTTGTCTTTCTCTATCTGTTGTATTGTGTTTAGCATAATACCTCAAGGTCCATTTCATTCTTTTTTATGGTTGGGTAATATTCTATTATATACATATAAGTATAAAATATTTATCTTATATAAACACATATATAAAACATCTCCTTTATCCATTCATCAATTGATAGACATTTGTTTCCATATCCTGGTTTTGTGTGTGTGTGTTCAGTTGTGTCTGAGTCCGTGCGACCCTATAGCCCGCTGGCTTCTCTGTCCATGGGATTCTCCAGGTAAAAATACTGGAATGGGTTGCCATTTCCTTCTTCAGGGGATATTCCTGATCCAGGTATCAAACTCACCTTTTCTACATCTTCTGCCCTGCAGGCAGATTCTTTACCACTAAGCCATTGGGGAAGCCCAAATATTTTGGTTATTATATTATAAATATGGTACAGTGAACCTAGAGGTGCCTTTTTCAATTAGTGTTTTCATTTTCTTCAGATAAATACCCAGAAGTGGATTTGCTGGATTGTACGGTACTTCTGTTTTTAATTTTTTGAGGACACTTTATGCTGTTTCCCATAGTGGCTATACAAATTTACATTTATACCAAATAGTACATCAGAGTTCTCTTTTCTCTATATTCTGGCCAATACTTGTTATATCTAGTCCTTTTGATAACAGCTGTTCTGCAGGTATGCCTTTTAGTTGTCTGTAGGTTTTCTTTGGAATAATGTCTATTCAGATTCTCTGCCTATTTTTATTTTTATTTATTTATTTTGATGGTTTAATTTTTATTTTATTTTTAAACTTTACATAATTGTATTAGTTTTGCCAAATATCGAAATGAATCCACCACAGGTATACATGTGTTCCCCATCCTGAACCCTCCTCCCTCCTCCCTCCCCATACTATCCCTCTGGGTCATCCCAGTGCACCAGCCCCAAGCATCCAGTATCGTGCATTGAACCTGGACTGGCAACTCATTTCATATATGCTATTATACATATTTCAATGCCATTCTCCCAAATCATCCCACCCTCTCCCTCTCCCACAGAGTCCAAAAGACTGTTCTATACATCAGTGTCTCTTTTGCTGTCTCGTATACAGGGTTATTGTTACCATCTTTCTAAATTCCATATATATGCGTTAGTATACTGTATTGGTGTTTTTCTTTCTGGCTTACTTCACTCTGTATAATAGGCTCCAGTTTCATCCACCTCATTAGAACTGATTCAAATGTATTCTTTTTAATGGCTGAGTAATACTCCATTGTGTATATGTACCACAGCTTTCTTTATCCATTCATCTGCTGATGGACATCTAGGTTGCTTCCATGTCCTGGCTATTATAAACAGTGCTGCGATGAACATTGGGGTACACGTGTCTCTTTCAATTCTGGTTTTCTCAGTGTGTATGCCCAGCAGTGGGATTGCTGGGTCATAAGGCAGTTCTATTTCCAGTTTTTTAAGGAATCTCCACACTGTTCTCCATAGTGGCTGTACTAGTTTGCATTCCCACCAACAGTGTAAGAGGGTTCCCTTTTCTCCACATTGTCTCCAGCATTTATTACTTGTAGACTTTTGGATCGCAGCCATTCTGACTGTCTGCCTATTTTTAAATTGAATTTTCATTGTTGTTATGGGGTTGTTTGATTTCTTTATGTATTTTGGATATAACCTTTTATCAGATAACATTTAGGAATATCTTCTTCCATTCAGTGTTTCCTTTTTATTTTGTTGATGGTTTCCTTCACTGTGCAGAAGCTTTCTATTTGATGTAGTTCCATTTGTTTAGTTTTTCTTTTGTTGCCATTTCCTTTGGAGTCAGATCCAGAAAATATTAACAAGAGCAATATCAAGGAACTTACCACTTATATTTTCCTCTAGGAAGTTTATGGTTTTAGTCCTACATTCAAGACTTTAATCCATTTTGAGTTAGTTTCTATGTATAGTATAAGAGTGTCCAAGTTTCATTATTTTGCACGTGGCTATACAGTTTACCTAGCACAACAAAAAGACTGGCCTTTTCTCGTTTTATATTCTTGCCTCCTTTATCATAAATTAATTGACAATGTATTTATGAGTTTAGTTCTTTATTTTGTGTCATTGATCTATGGGTTTGTTTTTATGCCAATATCATACTGTTTTGATTTTATAGCTTTGTTGTATAGTCTGAAATTAGAAAGTATGAGCGCCACCCCCCCCAGCTTTGTTCTTCTTTTTTAAGAAGAACAACCTCTTTTTGACTATTCAGGATCTTTTGTGATTCCATACAAACTTTGGGATTGTTTGTTCTATTTCTGTGAAAAATGCCATTCATAATTTGATAGGGATTGCATTGAATCTGTAGATCAATTTGGGTAATGTAGATATTTTAATGATATTAATTTTTCCAGTCCATAAGCATGGAATATCATTCCATTTATTTATGTCTTCTTCAATTATTTTTATCAATGTTTTATAGTTTTTAGCATATGCTGCTGCTAAGTCGTGTCAGTTGTGTCTGACTCTGTGTGACCTCATAGACAGCAGCCCACCAGGGTCCCCCGTCCCTGGGATTCTCCAGGCAAGAACACTGGAGTGGGTTTCCATTTCCTTCTCCAATGCATGAAAGTGAAAGGTGAAAGTAAAGTCGCTCAGTCGTGCCCAACTCTTAGCGACCCCATGGACTGCAGACCACCAGGCTCCTCCGTCCATAGGATTTTCCAGGCAAGAGTACTGGAGTGGGGCGCCATTGCCTTGGGTCTTTCATTTCCTTGGTTAAATTTGTTCATAGGTATTTTATTCTTTTTGATGCCATTGTAAATGGGACTGTTTTCTTAATATCTCTTTCTAATAGTTCCTTGTTACTGTATAAAATGCAACATGTTTGCATATTGATTTTGTACCATGCAGCTTTACTAAAATTATTTATTAATTCTAACAGTTTTTTTGGTGGAGTCTTTAGGGTTTTCTATACTGAGTATCATGTCCTCTGCAAATAGTAACAGTTTTACCTCTTCCTTTACAATTTGGATGCCTTTTTTTCTTGCCTAAATGCTATGGCTAGGACTTAAACTCTATTTTGACTGAAAGTAGTAAGAGTGAACCTTATTGTCTTGGTCCTGATTTTAAGGAATAAAATTTCATGACTTCATCACTGAGTATGGTGTTACCTGTGAGCATGTCATATATGGTCTTTATTATGTTAAGCTACATCTTTTTATATTCACTTGTTGAAAGTTTTTATCATAAATGATGTTGAATTTTGTCAAATGTTTTTATACATCTATTGAGATAATCATATGACTTTAATCCTTCTTTTTCTTAATGTGATATATTACATTGATTAATTTGTAGATGTTGAACTATTCTTACATCCCTGGAATAAATCCCACTTGATCAGGGTATACGATCCTTTTAATATAGCCTTTAATTCAGTTTACTTATAGTGTTGAAAGTTTTACACCTATTTTTATCAGTGATATTGGCCTGTAATTTTCTTTTTTGTATGTGATATCTTTGTCTGATTTTAGTGTGAGGGTAATGTTGGTTTCTCCTTTTTTTATTTCTGATTTTCTTTGAGACTTCTCTCTTTCATTCCTTCCCTGGTAGCTCAGATGGTAAAGAATCTGCCTGCAATGTGGTAGACCTAGGTTTGATCCCTGGGTCGGGAAAATCCCCTGGAGAAGGAAATGGCACCCCACTTCAGTATTCTTACCTGGAGAATCCCATGATCACAGGAACCTGGCAGGCTACAG
Source organism: Bos javanicus (assembly GCF_032452875.1). Lineage (NCBI taxonomy): Eukaryota > Metazoa > Chordata > Mammalia > Artiodactyla > Bovidae > Bos > Bos javanicus. The sequence goes on from NC_083868.1 coordinate 45,144,379, forward strand.
TCCATGGGGAATCCCATGATCACAGGAACCTGGCAGGCTACAGTCCATGGGCTCATGAAGAGTCAGACATGACTAAATGACTAGCATTTCATTTTCTTTTTTCCTTAGTGAGTCTAGCTAAAGGTTTGTCAATTTTGTTTCAGTCAGTTCAGTTCAGTTCAGTCACTCAGTCTTGTCCGACTCTTTGCGACCCCATGAATTGCAGCACGCCAGGCCTCCCTGTCCATCACCAACTCCCGGAGTTCATTCAGACTCATGTCCATCGAGTCAGTGATGCCATCCAGCCATCTCATCATCTGTCGTCCCCTTCTCCTCCTGCTCCAAATCCCTCCCAGCATCAGAGTCTTTTCCAAGGAATCAACTCTTTGCATGAGGTAGGCAAAGTACTGGACTTTCAGCTTCAGCATCATTCCTTCCAAAGAAATCCCAGGGCTGATCTCCTTCAGAATAGACTGGTTGGATCTCCTTGCAGTCCAAGGGACTCTCAAGAGTCTTCTCCAACACCACAGTTCAAAAGCATCAATTCTTCAGTGCTCAGCTTTCTTCACAGTCCAACTCTCACATCCATACATGACCACTGGAAAAACCATAGCCTTGACTAGAAGGACCTTTGTTGGCAAAGTAATGTCTCTGCTTTTGAATATGCTATCTAGGTTGGTCATAACTTTTCTTCCAAGGAGTAAGCGTCTTTTAATTTCATGGCTGCAGTCACCATCTGCAGTGATTTTGGAGCCCAGAAAAATAAAGTCTGACACTGTTTCCACTGTTTCCCCACATATTTCCCATGAAGTGATGGGACTGAAAGGTTGTTGTTGAATCACGCGAACACACCAGGATTCTTGGCCCCCGGAGGAGAAGAATTCAATCCGGGGCCAGAGACGAGGCTTGATCGCTCAGAGCTTTTGTGTAATAAAGTTTTATTGAAGTATAAAGGAGATAGAGAAAGCTTCTGACATAGGCATCAGAAGGGGGCAGAAAGAGTACCCCCTGCTAGTCTTTAGCTGGATGTTATATAGTCACTAGCAGTCTGTTAATGAAAGAAAGGAATGTCTTAAAATTCAGAATGGCACCAGGCCCCTCACCCATAAGATGCATTTTGGGATAATCTTGGCACCAAATGGTTTATCCTGGGCCATAAAATGATTAACTTGAATCTTGAAGAAGGGCAGACCACCATACAAATAGTTTCATTTACAAAGATTAGGGGAACAATATCCATACTGGTTTGTCAAGTAGGTTCTGGGCCAAGAGGTGGAACCGACTTGGAGACAGAGTTTGGGGTAAAGGCATAGTACATTAACATAGCTTAAGACAAACATTTCCATAAGAAAAAGGCATTGGTTATCTCTAGACTCGAGAATAGCTAACTTCAGGCGAAGCCGGGTGTCATTATGGCAACACAATATTTTAAGAAAAACCTCCCTTTAAATTTGTATAGAGAAGGAAAAAATATTGCTAGTTTGTTTCCTCCTGCCGCTTAAGAGAGATAAAAATGTCTGACACTTGCAGGCTATTTCCTCTATTTGGAGACCCCTGGCCTTCCTGCCATGATCTTCGTTTTCTGAATGTTGAGCTTTAAGCCAACATTTCACTCTCCTCTTTCACTCTCATCAAGAGGCTTTTTAGTTCTCTTCACTTTCTGCCATAAGGGTGGTGTCATCTGCATATCTGAGGTTATTGATATTTCTCCCGGCAATCTTGATTCCAGCTTGTGCTTCTTCCAGCCCAGCATTTCTCATGATGTATTCTGCATATAAGTTAAATAAGCAGGGTGACAATATACAGCCTTGACATACTCCTTTTCCTGTTTGGAACCAGTCTGTTGTTCCATGTCCAGTTCTAACTGTTGCTTCCTGACCTGCATACATGTTTCTCAAGAGGCAGGTCAGGAGGTCTGGTATTCCCATCTCTTTCAGAATTTTCCACAGTTTATTGTGATCCACACAGTCAAAGGCTTTGGCATAGTCAATAAAGCAGAAATAGATGTTTTTCTGGAACTCTCTTGCTTTTTCCATGATCCAGCAGATGTTGGTAATTTGATCTCTGGTTCCTCTGCCTTTTCTAAAACCAGCTTGAACATCTGGAAGTTCATGGTTCATGTACTGCTGAAGCCTGGCTGGGAATATTTTCAGCAATTTTGTTTAAATTTTTTCAAATAATCAGCTGTTTGTTTCACTGATCTCTTCTATTGTCTTTTCACTTTCTATTTCATTTATTTCTACTCTGATCTTTACTATTTCCTTCCTTATAGTAATTTTGGGCTTTGTTTGCTCTTCTTTTTCCAGTTCCCTTTGGTGTAAAAGTGAGGTTGTTTATTTGAAGTTTTTCTTATTTCTCAAGGTAGGACTATTGCTATAAACTTCCATCTTACAACTGCTTTCGTTGCATTGCATAGATTTTAGTATGTTGTATTTCCATTTTCCACTTGTCTCCAGGTGGTTTTTAATTTCTCCTCTGATCTAACACTGGTGCTAGCAAGTTAGAATTAGAGTACAAAAATGGTTGCCACTCGTGCTGGCACTAGCAAAGTAGAGGGGGAAGAAAGTGAAAATGGAACCTGCCAGTGCTTCCATTCCTGGGAGAGAATCCTAACAGATTTCTTCCTTGCTGGCAGATGCTTTAAGATTAGCAAATGAATCCCATTCACATATGGTTTGGACTCTTCAAACTGTGGTTTTTATGCTGTATGGCCAGGTGGGTGAGTCTGCATGCAAGCCCATTAAGAGTGGAATCTCCATTCCTTACAGCCCTTTGGTTCTTCTGGACATCAGCACTGTTGATCTTCAAAGCCAGATGTTTTGGGGGCTCATCTCATCAATGCAAGTCCAAAGGGTTCGGGTGCCTGATATAGGGCACAAATCCTTGCTCCTCAGGAAGAAGCTCTGTATCTGTGAGATCTCTTTGACTGTGGGTCTCCAACCTGGAGGTGGGGTCTTTGGTGGGACCACATCTCTGCCTCTTTTACCCATCTCATTGTGGACCTTTTGTCCTTTATTGTAGAGGAGCTGTTTGGTTAGTTTTCAGGTCTTTTTCTATTTCCATAGGAAATTGTTCCTTATGTAGCTGTAGATTTGCTGTGTCCATGGGAGACGGTGAATTCAGGACCTTCCTAGGCTGCTCTCTTGAACCACCTCCCCCACCCTCCCTTGTTGTTTTTATTATTCCTTTTGTTCTTGTTCTCCTTCTTCTTCTGCATCAAAAATTGTATAAGGTATCCAAAATCACTGCAGATGGTGACTGCAGCCATGAAATTAAAAGATGCTTACTCCTTGGAAGAAAAGTTATGACTGATCTTGAAAAGCAGAGACATTACTTTGCCAACAAAGGTCCGTCTAGTCAAGACTATGGTTTTTCCAGTGGTCATGTATGGATGTGAGAGTTGGACTGTGAAGAAAGCTGAGCACTGAAGAATTGATGCTTTTGAACTGTGGTGTTGGAGAAGACTCTTGAGAGTCCCTTGGACTGCAAGGAGATCCAACCAGTCCATTCTGAAGGAGATCAGCCCTGGGATTTCTTTGGAAGGAATGATGCTAAAGCTGAAACTCCAGTACTTTGGCCGCCTCATGCGAAGAGTTGACTCATTGGAAAAGACTCTGATGCTGGGAGGGATTGAGGGCAGGAGGAGAAGGGGACGACAGATGATGAGATGGCTGGATGGCATCACTGACCTGATGGACGTGAGTCTGAGTGAACTCCGGGAGTTGGTGATGGACAGGGAGGCCTGGCGTGCTGCGATTCATGGAGTCACAAAGAGTCAGACATGACTGAGCAACTGAACTGAACTGAACTGAACTAAACTGATGGACCTTATGGAGAAAGAAAGACAGTTTAAATATAGTACGATGAATGGAAATAGTGTAAGAATAAAACACTATTGGAACACACAGGAGGTCTCCTCACAATTGAGAATTAAGCTGCAACTTGAAGGATGAGTAGGAATAGAATGGAATGAGCATGGTTCCTTATTTCCATTAGCATGGTAGCTAATGCCAAACCACAGTTGGCTTGGCTGATTCCAACTGTTAATCATGCAGGCTCTAAATCTTCAGACTTTAGCATTGATTGAAGTGTTCTATATCTGCAGTCTCCACCATGTAGCCATGATCTATGTGTGATTATTGCACACTTGACATGTGCCTTGTTATTGTTGTTGCTATTCAGTTGCCAAGTCATATCTGACTCTTTTGCAACCCCATGTCCTGTGGCTCACAGGGCTCCTCTGTCCATGGGATTTCCCAGGCAAGAATACTGGAGTGGTTTGACATTTCCTTGTCCAGAAGATCTTCCCAACCCAGTACTACATTAATTTTAATGAATTTTAGCTTTCATACATACATAGTGACTATCATTTTGGATAGTACACGTCTAGTATGTTCTCTAGATCCCTAGATTCAGTAGTTGATTCGAGGCCCAATGGGGTCTCAGCCTCTGCCCAAACTAGCTTTCTAGTCCTCTCTAGATGTTTCCCCAGCTACCTCTACTTCTCTGTGCTTCTGTGGGTTTTACTGCTAAAGAGATTTGGTGCTGTGTCTCTGGGTAAAAAGGCCTTTTCCTTGTCTAGCTCCCAGATGTCTCTAGTAGGCTTTGATTTGTAGTTACCTTCTTCTAGAGGTCTAAGTGCTATGCCTGCTTGAAATTCTACCTTCTTATGGAATGATTTCTATTAGTCCTATTCAGTTCCCCCAAAGCATGTGTATGCACTGATGGTTAAGGTTCACTCTGCCACTGAGTGAAACTTGACTTCTTCCTCTATTGTTTTAGGCTGACTTTGGGCCTCATCTCCTTAGGGTTTGGACAGCCTCCAAGAATAAAGCCGGCATTCAAGAAGCCTCTCTATTCCATGTCAGTTCTAGAGCCAAAAGAAGACTATTGCTTCTTTCTGTTTTAAAAACCTCAGACCCCTAATGAGCCGCTTACCCACGTATAGTTTTCTAGAAACCAGGAAGTTCATGTTTACTTTTGCAACTGCCTCTCCTTCCCCAGCACCCTGGACTTCTTGACCACATGTTGTCTCTTCCCGGCATATCCAATCAAATGCTCATCTCTTCTATGAAAACATATGTGATTGTTCTTGTCTTTGCTTATCTCCTTGCATGAGTTTACAGTACTTTAGTCTTGATCACACATTTTAACAGTTGTGATCTATCTTGTGATATTTACTATTAGCTCATGTTAGGCTTATCTGCTAACTAGATTGTGCTACCTGGAGGAAAAGATCTTTTTCATATCTCTCACTGATCTTGGCATACTCTCAAAAACACTTATTTTCTATTTTAACAGCTCTGCTTCAGAACTTCTCAAACAGGGTTCAGTTGTTTGGGAATGTTTTATATGCTTTTAAGTTTTACTCTCATACTGCTTATGAAATATAAGGCCAAGAGCTTGTATTCTGATATATTTTAATATAATATTAAGCAGTAGATTAAACAATATCACGAAGATTGAATATTGACTTTTAGCATGGTTATATGTAGGATAATTCAATTCAATCCTGTAGTCATGAAGAGCTTTGAAAATATGTACATCTGGGTTTGACTGTGAAGTGGATTATAACTCAGTCACAGGTGATAGGTTTTAAGGACATTCTATCTGAATTTATTTGACAAAGCACAAAGATCACCATGGAAACAAAACTGGGTTATGGAACTGCTGCCCCCCAAATCTCTGAAGAATGAAGCTGTGCTTTGCAGCTTTCCCGAATAATGGTTTAAAGATTGCTTCATCTAGTCCCATGCCTGTTGTTCTCATGACAGCTCATAGGAGACCCCTATCTGTTGGGAAATCTTATTGTGTGTTTTACTGTATTTCACATATAAACTTACATAAACATCACTGTGATACAGAAGTACTTCAAAAGCCCCTTTGGATGGACAAAGAAATATTACCCATTTTCAGGTTGGTTTTCCAAACAAATGATTCTTGTGAGCCATTTTGAAGAACAAAATAGAAATGACCAAATTCATGGTAGATGGTAGTTTGATTTTTGGAAGTTTGATTTCCACTTCAACTCTGGAAGTATACCCAGAGTCTCAGCTCTGCTCTTATATTAAGAGCAGAAGAGAACATGTGGGAGCAAAAGCCCAGACACACCCTGAACTTAGTTTCCTGAACTTGCACCATTCCAGGATTTAGCAATTATTTGTACTTCCTGTTTATTATTCCATCCCTCAATCTCTCCCCAGTAGCCATTTCTGTGTGTGCCAATACCAAGGGCTTCAGGGTGTGGACAGAGCCTGAATATGCCTCAGCTTGATGGCGTCTAACAACAGCAGATACAACTCAGAGAGGAGGAATCTGGAACAGGAGTAGTCACTGTGTTAACACTGTTAACCGTGTAAACAATTTCTACAGCAAATTTCCTACAGACAAATGAGTTCCGTTCTGAGAGCCTGTTCATAAGTCCAATTTGTTTGTAAGTGCAAGTGGCTTCACTTTCACTTTTCACTTTCATGCATTGGAGAAGGAAATGGCAACCCACTCCAGTGTTCTTGCCTGGAGAATCCCAGGGACGGGGAAGCTTGGTGGGCTGCTGTCTATGGGGTCGCACAGAGTTGGACACGACTGAAGTGACTTAGCAGCAGCAGTACTGTAATAGGTTTATAATACTTCTCACACAAGTAATATATACATAAAAAACAAACACAAAAATAAAGAAGTATTTTTAACCTCACAATACAGTACCTTGAAAAGTACAGTACTATAGTACAACAGCTGGCATATAGGGGCTGGCATGCACATTCACATATTTGAAAGTGTGCGACTTGAAGTTTCACATGTAGGCAACTTACACTAAATAGCTAGTTCTTTGTTTCACTTTCCAGAAGAGTCATCAAGAATGAATCTAATGAATGTACTAATTAATCCCTTTCATTTAGCACCTACTCAGGTTTTGCAATGTGGAGATAACCATGTGGGTTTAAAAAAATGAAATGATACAGTGTCCTAGTTTTAACCTTAGTTAAAACTATTAGCTTTTCATGAAAACAGTGCCTTGAAGAGTTGAGAACATTGGGAACCAGGTCAATGGTCAACTAATTATCAAGGCAAAAGATTTTGAGTAGTTTTTCTTGGCTTCTGATGAGTCCGTAGATGTTACTGATACCACTCAATTGTTGTGTGTTGGAGAAATTAATGTTGAGTTGGAAATGACTGAAGAATTACCTCTGGGTAGATGAGTGATATGAACTTCTGTAGGACCGCTCCACAGTCCACTGAATCATCACATACATAGTGAACCACTATTACGAACCAGTGAACAGTTATTCTATGAACCATAGAACAATTATTATGAATTGTTCTAGACTCTGACAAGAGTTAGAGCAGTAAATAAGATGAAGCCTCTGCTCTTAGGAAACTCATACTCTAGTGAGATCCAGAGCACAAGTAAAAGCCTGGTGTATTGAGAGGGATGGGCCAGACCTTCTTTGGGAGAAAAAGACAGAAAACAAGTGTAAAGTTACAGATAGGCTGGTGACGTTTTTCATAAAACAATAATGATTTTGGATTTGGTTTATCAGTTTGTTTGTGTATCCTTATGTACTTCTGGAAGTTAACAATATTTTATTGACATAGTCACGCACCATTTCTTCACAAATAATCCTCCACAGGAAAAGCTTTATGTAGTTCTGATTACATCAGAAAAGTTGAGAGCCTGCTGAGTTTCTGCTACCAAGAAACTTGGCATCTTTCAATTCTGAAATTTCCCCCCAGCACCTACACATTTTCTTAATCTATGAAAACAGTTACAAGAATAGAGGTCACTTCTTTCAACTTCTTAGTGCATCAGGGACCATCACATTCAACAGAACAGCCTGGGGCCAGCACAGAAGCAGCTCTCTGAAGACACAGTAAGGGCTGCAGTACAGCCCAGACTTGACATGGGGCTCAACCTGGGGAAGGCGATGGCTTCATGGGCTTCCTTCTCAGGACAGGGCTCCTTTTTGTAATACTCAGCTGAGCTCAGTTTCTTCAGGACCTACTACAGTCCAGAGATTCTTTTGTTTGTCTTAGAAATGGTTAAAGTTATGAATTTTGAATATGATGCAAACAATTATGTTACATATTAGAGGTTTATTGTGTCTGTTTGCTTATAGACTGCTTTAATCCACAAAATGTTCACAGGTAGCTCCAAAGACAAATAAAAGTGATTTTCTTTTTGAGGGTGCCTCTTCCATTTGCACAGATAATTTGGAGTTTGTTGTACTATAGATACAGATAGTTTGGGGTTTTAATTTTAAATGGAATAATGTAAGATGACTTTCATTCTCCTCAGGTTGGTTAAATCTCGATTTACGAGGTTCTGCCCTTCAGAAGTTGAACTGCTGAAAAATGCTGAACGAGAACAAGATTCAGAAGAAGAGATGTGACTTTGATGGGCATCCAGTCTTTCTAGATGAAATTTTTCTTTTTCTATTATTTTTGCCTTTTTATCTTTTGTTTGGAGAACAGCTGATTGAAAATGATTCTTGGTGTCATGATATTGGGGGCTTGAGGTGGCTCTCTCTAGATTAGTTAAAGCATGATGCCCACATTCTGAAAAATACTTGTTTTGTTTGCCTTATAGATATATATGCTCAAGGTTCCTGGGCTTACTATCATTTGTAACTCATAGATGGGATTTCACTTGTTTACTGCCTTGCTACGGTGGGAAATAAACAAATCCATGGATCTTGGTTCAAACACCTCAGATATTTTTGTTATTCAGCTGCACCCCACCTTTATATCATGAAGATAGAACCTGTGTGACACCGAAATTCCTTTTCGCGAGACATCTCTTTCTGTAGCACCTGTGTTCTCTTCTGGGAAGAGCAAGCTGGAAGTCATCCTGTGGTGCACTCTCTCAAAGAAGATAAAAGGCATGATCCATGGTTACAGAAGGGTACATGGTGAAAAAGCCATGAAAATCTAGGAAAGGAGAGTTTGAATATTATCTGTAGAGGAAAAAATCATCACATGGCTTAGTATGGCCACCATGCCATCTACCCTGCTAGAATAACTGAGGGGTTAAAACAGAAGCCTTTTATGGAATACATGGGTAAACAATCAGAGCCCTTTTTCACTGGTGGACTAAGTAACTCCCAAAGGAGAGTCTGAAATTCTTTCTCATTCTGGCTTTACCATCACTAGCCTCTAGGGTTTAAACAGTGACCATGTCTTCTCTGTGAAGGTAGGGAATTCAATCAAATGGATCAATTTCTGGCTGTCATATTTTATGAATCTAGAATCTCTGAGACAAAATTGAAGCTAATTTAGTACAGATTAGTCAGAAAGGCCAGTCTCTGCTGTGACAGGAAAGATAAGGAGCACTGCATGAGTCCATGGATGGCTGACCTGAATATGAAGGAAAAGAGGCAGTCTAGCAGGTAGAGGAGCCTGGGGGGCTAGTCCATGGGGTCACAAAAGAGTTGAACACAATTTAGTGATTAAACAACAACCAGAAAAAAAAGTGAGTAGCTGGAGGTGACATGCACTCAATTTAAACCAGAAGCTCCCTGGTGTTCCAGAAGCACTGACTAATCCAGAAAGCTGCCCCAGTCTGGTATTTTCACATGACAGTGAAGAGGGATGTGAGTGGATTCTTTAGGCCAAAGGACTGGACCCATTTCTTTTTTTATGTAATGGTTGAGAAGAGCTGATGAGGGGGCCTAAAGGTTTATCTTGAACAATGCAATAGACCCTAGTACATTTCTGGCATATGAAATGCCCACATGCTGTGGTCCCCAGGTGACCATGGCATTCTGCCCCCATATGTATACTATATCTTAGGGCAAGTTTCTATGATTTTTGGCAATTTGTATTTCAAACAAGTGAGCTGTCAACTGCAGTTATGTCAAAATGGCATTGCTGGTACCTAGGCCTGAGTAGGAACTCTATGATAATTAGCATGAATGAGATTAAGTCTGGAGTTTTGAAAGCTGTAAGTGTAAATATACTAGCAGTCTTTACAAGATAGCAGAAATGTCTATTCCTGCAGTTTCTTCACAGAGAGAACACAAGTGAGATGCAACCCAGTGAGTTCTCAGAGGAGAAACTTCCTGTTCAGGTCTAAGTCCATAGTTTGGGGTTATCTGCCTGTAGTCCATGAAATGAGCAATAAACTAAATATAATTAATATAACTTTATGGAACCTTCATCAAGAAAGGAGTAGAGGAAGAGCATCCTCCCGTACTTTTGTTTGTATTTTATCTCAACTTTTCCAAAAACAAGTCTCAAGTCCTGAGCTTTTATCAAGCCTCTTCAGAGTTAACCCATGCTTGATATGCCATAACCAAGGGAAAGAGATTCTTTAAATAACTCAGCACAATATCAACATGGCTATGGATATGGTAATACCTCCTCAGCTATTTCTGTGGTCTCTAATACCTCCTCAGTGAATTCTGTGATCTCTTACCACCGTTGCTTAGGAAACTGCAGCCTCGCATGGCACCAACTGCCAGTTCACTGTTGAACTGGGAGATCAGGTTATGACCAGCACGGTGTCCTCCTCATCATGTCACTACAGGGCTCATTACTCAAGGTTGTAGTGATTGTATCTTGGATGTGGATTAAGAAGGTGATGCAATAGTTACTGAGAACTACAGGAGCAGTGAAAATAAAAGCTGAGAAATGACAAGGTATCCCAAATGCAAGGAATTAATAGATTACAAAGCATGAAAGAAACATTTGTATACATGGAGAATAGATCCATGCCGAGGACCAGCCCCGGCTGATCCAGGGTATTCGAAGGAGAGACGGCATAGGCGAGGATCAGGATACAATAGCTTCAATTAGATATTAATTAAAGATATAAAGAGTAATAGAATAAGGATAGCTCAGTAGGAAAATTCAGTGGAGAAAAGAGGCTGAGTAGCTTGGTTTACGCGGGAGACCAATAAAACTTCAAGACAAGAAGTTTGCACCACTTACGTAGGCCGCAGGCGTCCTTCCGTTCTCCCGAAGGAGAGGAGACACTGAGGCCTCCCCGGTCGGATCTTAGAAGCCCAGGCATAATTAGTAAGCATGGTGGGTTCCGCGCTCCAGATGGAGACTCAGCCAGAGTGAGAGAGAGAGCAACATGGGGAGACCAGTATTTCGAGAAACTGATCCCAATTCTTTATTTTCCAGAGTCTGTTTTTATACACTGAGATGTTATACAAAAGTCACGTGGGGACAGCAGTCCTGACTTTTATTAAAGTCAGGTGCTTCACACAAATGTATACAGAGGTCTTAGGGGTGTTACATCATCTTCTGGCCAGGGGGGCCTGCTGACAATTTACGACCCTCTCCTTGTGACAGCGGTCAGTCAATCAGGACACTTATTTCTCCAGGGCTGATTATTCTCAAAACAGACGCCACCCAAATAAAGTTACATTCCTACAGGGTGAGGGTATAGTGGGTTTTAGTTAAGGAAAGAATTTACTTAGCCTAAGGTCTAACGTGATTAATATCAAAGGTTAATACTTATTCCTTCTACATATTCATTAATGTGTGTAAGGGCAGGGGATATGGAGACTTAGCAACAAACATTGGCTCAACAAATGAAAAACCCTTCACCAACACAATTTCTAATTAGCCCACTATACTTATACTTATAGTTTTCTAACTTCTCTAAAGAACCTGTTTTTAGAGGGTTTAAAGCATCTTGTGCCTCTCATGGTTGGGAGGCTGTGAGCAATCACATGTGGCCGGAGGAGCCTGTCAGGCAGGCTAGAGAACCTTCAGAGGAGTTTGTAGGTTAAAACACTCTTGTCACACCCAAGAGTTTTTATTGACTGGAGCTCTAGGTTAACTCCTTCTCCGAAAGAGGTGGTGGGGGACAGCCCCCTGTAAAGTCAGAGATGTAGGAAAGAGCACAAAGTAGTAAAGTAGGCCGGCTCTGGTTATGGGGGTAGACGCTCGAGGATTTCCAGGGGGACTCCTGAGGCTCGATCCCGCCTTTGCGTATGTCGAGCCTCCTTCCTCATGACCTTTGCCATGGGCGGAGTACCTCACTCTGGCCCCCAACAGATCCAGAAATTCTATATTCTCCTAATCTGAATTCCAGATGGAGAAGATTGAAAGAATAGAGGACATGCATGAAATAATAGATAAGAATTTTCCCTAAATAATAGCAATAAAAGGAGATGTTTGCTTTAAGCTTGGAGAGGTGCTTCAAGAGCTGTGCAGAAAATACAGTGTTTGGGTTTCTGATTCACACAAGTAAAAATGAAAAATATAAGCCATTCTTATAAATTTAAGTTCAATATGTGAATAGTATTATTCTATTTTTAAGTCTGGAAAATTTAAGCATTCAATTTTAAGGAAACTTTAGTATTTGGGGCACAATTTTAAACTTAGATAATAAGATTGCCCTTTAGATTTCCTCACTGTGTTTATGAATTAAATATTTTTTCAGATTCTTGAGTACTTTAATTAATCAACAGATCTTCTCAAGTTGTTATTATTAAAAATTTAATTTATTAAACTTTTAAATGTGGTATTATTTAAACTTTCTTAAATATTCCAATACTGTATAAACAGTGAGATTGCAACTGCAACTCACAAGCATAAATTTGTTGGTCAATCGCACACTTATAAACTGAACTTACAAGACTAATCTGCGTAGATAAAATTATTTGTAGGATATAAATACTTAAAATACTATACATGTACAATTCTTTAAGGCACAAATATCAACATTTGTTGATTCTGATGCTCTTAAACATTTCTGTACTTAGCTGGAGTAAGTAACTTACTGGTAAGGAGATGATTTGTTTACAACAGACAATGCCAGAGACATCTAGTCTGCTTGTCGAGATTTTGGGCCCAGATACTGAACAGGACAGGATTCTTGACAGTGACCCTAAAAGCACTTTATGAATGAATGACAGTTAGGAATGAATCCTGTTATTTACAGTCACTACATCAGACCCTCCACATAGGCTGTCTCCCAGTCTTGCACAGCACATGGAAGGAGGCTTCCCCTGCTGGAGTCATACTTAAAATTATCTGTCTTTTCTGCCTACTTGTGAAAATCTGCAACCCCTGCCCAAGCTGCCATGTCACTTGATGGGATTTCACTATTCTTTAGCTCTTAAGATATTAATTGTGTTTCCTTCTAAGTAGAAATTTCTGAACTTGATAGAATCCTCCACTCCCCCTCACCCCCCGACCATTTCCTATATGATGAGACTACTCATTTTCTGCAGATATTAAGATGATATTCTAATGAATTCTAGGTCACTCTCTTTTAACAATGATTCAGCAGCTCTGAGCTTGGATGTCAGTATTTCTTAGCCTTTAATCTTTTAAAGCCAGGACAATACCTCTCTGTTCAGTGCTTGCATGAATTGTGGGAGGAATTGATATGACTAATGCAAAAGGTTAAAATGGAGGCAAAAGAGTGCCTCCTGTCTGGTTCCTCTCATGAACCTGAGCTCTTCTGCCTGTTTTCAAATGTCCAAAAGGGAGAATTAAATACTTTTAGTAAGAAGCCATGTGGAGGAGCCCAATATAAGTCCCACTTATAATTTGTATCTGAAGCCAAAATTAAGGTGATAAAACACAGAAAAACTCAGCCAAGTAATCAAAGGGCTAAACAGTTTAAGTTGAAACAATTCTCTCATGTGCTCAGAGACTGACTTCGGTTGCTTGGCTTCTCAGATTAATTCTAAGTTGACTAACATTACACCCGAATAAAATAAAATTACTTTGAATGTACTTCAATATGTAGTTATACTGTCATATTGTCTAACACAACCCCTGTTCCAGAAATGTGACTTGTTCTCTGTTTCCTAAAATTTGTTTCTTTTAAAACATGTGTATTTCTGTGTCTGTATCATACCAATTGCCCTTTTTTCCCCTCCTCCTCTTTTGCAGCTTAACTTCAGGAGATTCTTTAAGGCCCAGTTTAAAGCTCTTCTTTCCTATTTCTTCTTACCACCCTTTGCTGTTTATAAGTTCCTACGGTATGGAGCCCAGAGCAGCACAGGATCATAGGCTGTTCAATCCCCTAATTACCTCTGCAATGAAATGCTATCTTGTTGCTAAGCTGTAATTCCCTAAAGGCAGTCTCACTTTTTTCGTCTCTGCTGTAGCACCTAAGGAATTCTTCTAAACCTGCAGCATTGAAAGGTGAGCTAGAGGAGTAGGAACGAGAGAGAACAATCAAAGGAAAATATACTTTAAAGAAAACAGGGCCCCAAAGGTTGTCTATGGGTGAAGATTCTGAGACCAGATTTAGTGATTTATCTAAGATTGTGCTGTCAATTAGTGGCCAAGCCCATGATGGGATATAAATCTCCTGACCCCGGGACAGAGGGCTCTGTCCGCTGAAGAGGCTTCATGACTACACAGTGAATGGCTCGGGTCCGTCTTCAAGGGACCTGCTTCATTCATAAGACCCATTGTCCCCCAGCCCTGCTTTCCACACAAATGTCCATTCAGGGGAAGAGACTTTGGCTTCTGTTCTAATATGTCTGGTGATTTGATTCTGGTCAGAATTATGTTAGTTTGGGCTGCTGTAATAGAAGACCATAAACTGGGTAACTTAAACAACAAATGTTTGTTTCTGACGATTCTGGAATCTTGGAAGTCCAAGATCATGGTGCCAGCAGATCTGGTGTCTGGTAAAGGCCCACTTTCTGGTGGGAGAGACAGGTCTTCTCTCTCCAGTCTCTTTCTTATAAGGGTGTTAATCTCAACACTAGAGCGTCACCCTGATGACCTAATTTTCTCCCAACAGCCTCAGGGCCAAATATCATCACACTGGGATGAGTTTCAACACATGAATTTTGAAGGTACACAAACATTCAGTCCATAGCAAAAATTCAGCAGAGGAATCACCAATACAGGGATGACCATGACACTGTGTTCTTCCCAGCTGATACTTTCCCTTCTCCTCACCCCTTGGATAAATGTATCTACAGTTACTTCATATCTGATGTGTCCCCATTATGGATGAATGGTGAGTACTTGGCAGCAGAAAAAAATAGCAATGATGCTACCCTCTAGTGGTAAAGCATGGAAACACAACTCATAAGCCAAAACACCATGTTTCACACCTGAAAAGAGGGCTTCACTTATCAAAGTAACATGTCAAACCACAAGCATTGTTAGAAGAAGAGTTTGGGTAATTTAAAAATATATTAGATTTTAATTTATCAGCACCCTAACACATTGTGATGGGTGGAGTTTTATCTCCTCAAGTTCAAGTTGAAGTCCTAACCTCCAACACCTCAGACTGTGAACTTATTTGGAAATACAGTGCTGTAGATGTAATTAGCTTGGAGAAGGCAATGGCACCCCACTCCAGTACTCTTGCCTAGAAAATCCCATGAATGGAGGAGCCTGGTAGGCTGCAGTCCATGGAGTCGCTAAGAGTCGGACATGACTGAGCGACTTCACTTTCACTTTTCACTTTTCACTTTCATGCATTGGAGAAGGAAATGGCAACCCACTCCAGTGTTCTTGCCTGGAGAATCCCAAGGACGGAGGAGCCTGGTGGGCTGCCGTCTATGGGGTCGCACAGAGTCGGACATGACTGAAGTGACTTAGCAGTAGCAGATGCAATTAGCTTAGTTAAGGTGAGGTCATACTGGAGTAGGGTGACCCCCAATCCCAATAGACTGATGCCCATATAAAAAGGAATTTGGGTGAAGATACACATAGGGAGAATATCATGCGGACAGGAAGGAACAGACCGGGGTGCCAACAATGCCAGCAAACCATCAGAAACAAGGAGAGAGAGTTGGAACAGATTCTTTCCCAGCACCTCTAGAGGGAAGGAGCATGACCCCACCAATAATTTGATCTTGGACTTCTAAGCTACCTGAACTATAAGACAATAAATTTCTGTTAAGCCACTCTATTTGTGTTACTTCGTTACAGCAGCCAAAGAAAACTAATACATTCACTACTCTAACATCAGTTTTAAATTTAATGTTTTAGACTTCAAAATAAGATATGCATTTGAGCTGGGAAATGGCATACTGAAGGTTATATGGCAATTCCAGACATGAAAATATGATCTCTCCTATGTTTTGTTAACAGCCATAAAATACGTTGTCCTTATTGGGAAAACTGCTGACAAGTGGCTTGGTTATACATTTATGCTTTTTTTATGGCCTTACTCAGGTTGGCAAGTTTCCTTAACTGGTTTTTTTGTTCAACATTTCTCAGGTAGGTAGTTTACACTTGGAGAGTAAATCATTTATCAACAAGTAACTTCTGCATTATCATCTTTGGTATTCTCTAAATTTTATATGCCTGTTCTCTAACTAGATCACAAACTCCTTGAGTATCATACACTAATATTAAGCTTTCTGGGAATTACAGTCCTTTTCTGGAAAATGCACGGTGTTCATCACAAGATGCTCTTGTATTAGCCAAGGTTTTTCAGATACATAACCTGTAAGATATACACACACACATATATATGAGTTTTCCCTGTGACTTCGCCTGCAAGAGCCCCAGGAGACTCAGGTTTGATCCCTGTGTCAGAAAGTTCCCCTGGAGAATGGCACAGTAGCCCATTCCCTCCAGTATTCTTGCCTGGAGAATCCCACGGACAGAGGATCCTGTGGGCTATAGTCCATGGGGTCACAAAGAGTCAGACATGACTGAAACGACTTGGCACATACATATATATGATATATTTAATTAAATTTTTGTTTAGTTTGAAATTTAGTTGATTTATAATGTTTTGTTAGTTTCAGGTATACAGCAAAGTGATTCAGTACATATATCATGATATTGAATGTAGTTCCCTGTTCTATTTAGAAGGTCCTTGTTGGTTATCTATTTTATATATAATATTGTATATATTTTAATCACAAACTCCTAGTTTGTCCCATATATATATGTGCATATATATATATACAATTTATGTATTTTAAATAACTGACTCATTGTAGAGGTTGTCAAGTGCAAAATCTGCAGAGTGCCCTCCTAAGCTTTTAAGAAGGCAGGCTGGAAAGAGTTGATGCTGCAGTTTGAGTTCAAAGGCAGCCTGCTGCAGAATTCCGTGTTAGGTGGAAGTCAGTGTTTTTCTGTTAATATTAAGGTCTTCAACTGCTTGGATGAAGGTAATCTACTTTACTCAAAGTCTACAGATGAAACCATTAATCTCATCTAAAAATCACCTTCACAGAAACATCTGGAATAAAGTGTGACCAATAAGAAGGAACCGGGGCCTAGCTTAGTTGACACATAAAATGAAACTTCATGGCCATTAGGGATTCTGCTTACTTGATTTCATGTGTTTTTGTGGTTTCCTCAACCCTGAATCTGGACGGGTCTTACAATTTTGTTTCACCAATGAAATGTGGTAAGACCATGTGGCAAATTATGGTCTTACACTTTAGGAGGTCTTGCAGCTTACCCTGTTGCTGTCTTGAAACCTAGCCTGAATGTGAAGGAAACAAGGCTATTCTGTTGGGAAATCTTCAAGGAGGAGGCCCTGGAGCAGAACAGACCACGAGGTAGAGAGAGGCCCTGGCAGTTGGCCTTTCTGGTCATCTCAGCTGAGATCCCAGACATGTGAGAAAGGTCATCTTGGATCCTTGAAGCTCCTGTGAAACTTTCAGATGATTCGGCTATATGATCATGTGGAGCATAGCCACTGCTGCTGAGTTCTTCCCAAATTACTTGATTATGAGGAAATAAATGATGGTTGTGTTTTAAATCACTAAACTTTGGAGTGGCCAGTTATATAGCAATAGATAATTGATATTTAGGCCAATGATTTCTGTAAAATAATTATACTAATTGAGAGACTTGGGATCTAGAATATTATCTTGTTAAGATATAAATCACAGTGCTTTTTGACACAAGACATTGAAAATATCAACTTAGCTCAGTTAAGCTTAAGACTTTATATTACTATTTTCAGGAGGACTAGCATTTACATGGGACTAATGTTTCTTGGCTAAAGCTCATGTCTATTTGCTATAAATTCTGGATTCGTCTTTCACCTGGAGCTGGGTTTTTAGAAAGGAAAAGAATAAAACTGTTCCCACACTGTTATCCCACACTATGTTTCTTAATCTAACCCATAGTGGACAATTTCTCTCTGCTTTCAGTCTTGACCACATATCTGTGCCCATCAGCTCAAACGAGGGATGAAAAAGAGAAGAAATAAAAGAGAAGAAAACAGGAAAGGAATTTAATAGGAATATGTTGGAATACATGGAGAGAGAAATTGAGATTCTCTGGAGCAAGATGCTGAGGTAAATTTAAAACTAAAAAAAAAATTGAGGGTGCCTTTTCTTTCCTCTTCTGGGGCATGAAGAGGTTAGCTCAGGGTTACATTAACCAAGGCTTCCCCAGTGGCTCAGTGGTAAAGAATCCACCCGCAATGCTGGAGATGCAGGAGACACAAGTTGGATCCCTGGGATAGGAAGATCCCCTGGAGAAGGGAACGACTAACTGCTTCAGTATTCTTGCCTGGAGAACCCCATGAGGTTACAGAGGAGCCTGGTGGGCTACAGTCCACGGGATCGCAAAGAGTCAGAAATGACTGAACACACATTAATCAGAGTGCAGCATCTTCCACATACATTTGAGTTTCTTAGGCAACAAGCTACTACTAGTATTAAACACGGTACTTCCGTCTATGAAGAAATCAGCCCTTGAAATACGATCTGGAACACTTTGCTGTGGGGAGCATAGGAGGTACCTGATGAATAACGACACACAGAGCATGGGAAAGCAGAAAAGCACAAAGAAAGCAAGGCGAGTGACTTGGTAACTTCCTCTTGGCCCAGAAAAGGTTTTTTTGATATCTTTCTTCCTGTCCTCCATTGACTAGGTAGAAACAGAGGATGGTAGGGTTGAATAGAAATATAAACAGGTGAGTTCAGGCTTCTCTATAGGCAATAGTTCAGACTTTTCACTAATTAAGGGGTAGATAATGCCACTGGGATATTTTCCAATAGAGAAACTCAGAGGCTCAGTTCAGTTCAGTTCAGTCGCTCAGTTGTGTCTGACTTTTTGAGGCCTCCCTGTCCATCGCCAACTCCTGGAGTTTACCCAAACTCATGTCCATTGATTCAGTGATGCCATCCAACCATCTCATCCTCTGTCGTCCCCTTCTCCTCCTTCCTTCAATCTTTCCCAGCATCAGGGTCTTTTCAAATGAGTCAACTCTTCACATCAGGTGGCCAAAGTATTGGAGTTTCAGCTTCAGCATCAGTCCTTCCATTGAACACCCGGGACTCATCTCTAAGTTATAATAGATGGGGAAGTTGAGATTGGCCTTCCTCATCAATGCTGTGGGAGGTAAGGTAAGCAGGTTTATATATACTTAACTCTTTGTTGGGATCACAGTCCAGATGGTAGGAAGATTAAAGGGATTTAAGAACTGCGTGACACTTCTGGGTATAAACCCATTAAAAATCTAGTTGAATAAATGAATAAGATAAAACAGAATGGTAGTTTTACATATGACAAAAAATATAGTCTACTTATGAATTTTAGCATACTTATCTGATATCTGGCAATCTTTAAAGCCATAAGATTTCCCATAAGCATTAACAAAGTAATATCCTATTATTGAAAAAGCCATTCAATCTCTTGCCATTTGCTAGTTTACCACAAACTTGATCACTGCCTTTGGGAGAATCACCTTGAACAGTGGTTACCAAACATTTGTGGGCATAGAGTTGGAGATTGCTGGGCCCACAGATTGCTGAGCCCTACTTCAGATTCAGTAGATTTCCTATTTTATTTAATGAATTATAATATGTTGTAAACATCATTTATTTTGATGCTCAAATTGTCTCCCATTTGGTAATGGAGAGTCACTTCATGCTGGAGTCTGTGTCCATTTAATATGTACCTATCATTCCTTGTACACTTTTTTGCTTTCTGGTCTAGGATAGTCTAGGCTCAACTTGGATTTTCCCTGCCCCAGTCTTGGAATTAGCCATTTCCTAAAGGAGCCATATTCCTTTTAGTGGAAAATTGTTTTTAGAAGTCAGAATCTGGGCATTGGTGTGCTTATTGCTAATGGGGTATAACTGCTTCCAGGCCCTATGAGTGGCTGGAGCTAGAGAATATCTGTGTGATATATATCACAAATGTGCAGTATATATATTTTTGTATTTAACACACTTGCATCTATGCTTGCTTCTATATTATTTACATATAAAATAAATTTATTAAACATATGTTGAAATATATGATGAAAAGTATATCAAAATATATGAAAAACCATGAGTTTATATTGACATATACATCCAATTCCAATTCAACACTACAGTTTGTTATTCAGTTGGTCAGTTGTGTCCAACTCTTTGCAACCCCATGGACTGCAGCATGCCAGGCTGCCCTGTCCTTCACTATCTCCCAGAGTTTTCTCAAACTCATGTCCATTAAGTCAATGGTGCCATCCAACCATCTCATTCTCTGTCACCCGCTTCTCATGCCTTCAATCTTTCCCAGAATCAGGGTCTTTTAAAATGAGTTGACTCTTTGCATCAGGAGGCAAAAGTATTGGGACTTCAGCTTTAGCATCAGTCCTTCCAATGAATATTCAGGGTTGATTTTCTATAGTACTGACTGGTTTGATCTCCTTGCTGTTCAAGGGACTCCCAAGAGTCTTCTCTAGCACCATAGTTGCAAAGCATCAGCACTTCGGTGCCCAGACTTTTTATGGTCTAACTCTCACATTCGTATATGACTTTTATTAAGGCACAATGGAAATTATTTCATTCAAGCACTAGAAATGAAAAGTAATATTTGTCTTTGTTATAATATGTCTTCAAAATATTTGTTTGTGTTGTATCACAGCAAGTCACAAGTTTTCAGCTTTTGGATTCATTGTTCATTGTTGCATTTAATGCATTTGTCTGAGTGCCGCTTTCTCTGGAGGATATTGCTTCCTTCAGAATTGACTGTATGTAGCTTTGTTTCTTTCTCCATGTTGCTGATTACTTGTTTTGAAATTCTCATGGAATTAAGTTTTCTTCTTTTGCATTGTTGTAACTCTCTTCTCCTAGAGTAAGGAAATTGGCTCTGATTATTCTTAAACATTGACTTGTTTGATGATCCTCTGTGTAACCAAACTTTTGTCTTCACCCCCACCTCCACCCAATAGCTTCCCTTGTGGTTCAGAGGGTAAAAGCATCTTCCTGCAGTGCGGGAGACCCAGGTTCATTCCCTGGGTCAGGAAGATCCCCTGGAGAAGGAAATGGCAACCCACTCCAATACTCTTGCCTGGAAAATGCCATGGATGGAGAAGCCTGGTGTATACTACAGTCCATGGGGTCACAACGAGTCGGAAATGACTGAGCAACTTCACTTCCCACCTCCATGTGGGACACCCTTTCCTTCTTGATTGGGGTCTGACTCCCTATTCTAGGCTGCCATTCCATGTGGATACCCTTCCCACTAACCATGACTTTGAGTTCCCACATCAATCAGCTCATCATGAAGATGTCTTTCTGACCCGTCCTGGTCTCTGAAGCACTGTCCTCCTCTGTTCTGACTTTGATTTCCCATATGGGATTGTCTATCACCTGGACACCTTCTTCACATCTGCTTCTGATACCTCATGCCAGGCTCCTCTCCCCATTGTGTGGGTGGCTTATTCACCTTGCTTAGGGGTTAACATCTCATGCCAGGCTTTCCCCATCCTTTGCCCTCAACCATTATGAATCCCCTTCTTATCCTGTTGAATTCTGACACCTGCTCTGGGCTACTTCTACTCTATACCCCCATCACAGATACCTACCTTGTTTTTCCTCAACTATGACTTTATGGCTGAAATTTAAATGAAGGAAAGGGATCTAATAGGTTGTTTAAAATGTGAAGAAACAGAGATTCAGAAGTTTATGTGGCTTATCCCTGGTCACAGACCAAATTGAGACAAAGTCAGTACAAGTCCAGGTCCCCCTGAGTGTCAGCTATGTGAGAGCAGGAACCCTGCCTCTCTTGTTCACTGCTTTGTCTTCAGCACCTAGAGTGATGTCTCCATGAATACAATGAATGAATGAGTGAATCATCCCCTGTGTAGTTCTTTTCCATTCCTTCTTTGTCATCTTAGTATATGTGTGCATAGGTTAATGACTTTATATGTTAATATTGGTCTATAACCAATAGAAATTCATGCTCTTATATAAATGTCAACATCTAAATTTCTGTGCCTAGGGATTTCTTCCATTCCCTGAATTTCTTGAGTGCCTAGGGGGATATCTGGCCTACAGATGAAGATGGAGACACTAAAAAGTTGTGGCTAATGTAGATTCCCAGGATTCCAGCACTTCTACCATGTGTGGAACAGAATATGTCTTGAGCACCACCAAAGCTGGTTTTTAGTCACCCCTTCAACATACCTGGAACTTTACATGAGATGAATGCCCTTAGCTACATGGCAAAGACTTGCCCATCACCAGCGCCTGCAGTCACACTGCTCAACTAAGACCATTCTGCAGATGTTCATGTGGGGCAGTGCTTCCAAAGCACACTCCTAAGAATGCTACCTCTGAAAGGTTCTTCTCAGGAAGAGGATTCTGTGGCCAAATAATGCTGGGAACTTGATCATTCACAAGGTATGTGAGCATACGAAAGGCTCTGAGAAATCCTAGAATTGAAGAAAGCTGTTAACTTTGTGTAACCCAGTGTCACCCAGATGTCCTTAACCACAGAGCTCCTGTTCAGAGTAGTACTTGCCCAAGTCTCATTTCTTCATTCATGCAATGGGCAAAAGTATCTGTTCCATGGGATTATTGTACATATTTATAAATGAAATAAAATATGTAAAGTGCCTAGCACCTTTGTTGGTATTCTTTTACTTGGGTTTCTTATTTATTGAAAATGATTCCCTTTACTATTGAAGAGATAATAGATATATTTATTATTATAATACTTGAAAAAATAATAAAAATATAAGATGAAAACATAAAAGGGATGAAAAATGAAAAATGTTTTTCATCACATCTCTCAGATTCCCAAGAAGAATTTTTTAAATTGGAGGATAATTGCTTTACAATTAATAATTGTGGTTGTCTCAGCAGTTCAGTTCAGTCACTCAGTCATGTCTGACTCTTGGTCACTCCATGAATCACAGCACGCCAGGCCTCCCTGTCCATCACCAACTCCTGGAGTTCACTCAAACTCATGTCCATCGAGTCAGTGATGCCATCCAGCCAACTCATCCTCTGTCGTCCCCTTCTCCTCCTGCACCTAATCCCTCCCAGCATCAGAGTCTTTTACAATGAGTCAACTCTTTCTATGAGGTGGCCAAAGTACTGGCATTTCAGCTTTAGCATCATTCCTTCCAAAGAAATCCCAGGGCTGATTTCCTTCAGAATGGACTGGTTGGATCTCCTTGCAGTCCAAGGAACTCTCAAGAGTCTTCTCCAACTCAACAGTTCAAAAGCATCAATTCTTCGGTGCTCAGCTTTCTTCACAGTCCAACTCTCACATCCATACATGACCATTGAAAAAACCATAGCCTTGACTAGATGGACCTTTGTTGGCAAAGTAATGTCTCTGCTTTTGAATATGCTTATCTAGGTTGGTCATAACTTTCCTTCCAAGGAGTAAGTGTCTTTTATTTCATGGCTGCAATCACCATCTGCAGTGATTTTGGAGCCCCCCAAAATAAAGTCTGACACTGTTTCCACTGTTTCCCCATCTATTTGGCATGAAATGATGGGACCAGATGCCATGATCTTAGTTTGCTGAATGTTGAGCTTTAGGCCAACTTTTTCACTCTCCTCTTTCACTTTCATCAAGAGGGTCTTTAGTTCCTCTTCACTTTCTGCCATAAGAGTGGTGTCACTGATGTATAGATCAGTCTTATGGACTCTGTGGGAGAGGGAGAGGGTGGGGAGATTTGGGAGAATGGCATTGAAACATGTATAATATCATGTATGAAACGAGTCACCAGTCCAGGTTTGATGCATGATACTGGATGCTTGGGGCTGGTGCACTGGGACGACCCAGAGGGAGGGTATGGGGAGGGAGGAGGGAGGAGGGTTCAGAATGGGGAACACAGTTATACCTGTGGTGGATTCATTTCGATATTTGGCAAAACTAATACAATATTGTAAAGTTTAAAAATTAAAAAAAAAAAAAGGGTGGTGTCATCTGCATATCTGAGGTTATTGATATTTCTCCCGGCAATCTTGATTCCAGCTTGTGCTTTCTCCAGCCCAGCATTTATCATGATATACTCTGCATATAAGTTAAATAAGCAGGGTGACAATATACAGCCTTGACATACTCCTTTCCCTATTTGGAACCAGTCTGTTGTTCCATGTCCAGTTCTAACTGTTGCTTCCTGACCTGCATACAGGTTTCTCAAGAGGCAGATCAGGTGTTCTGGTATTCCCATCTCTTTCAACAGTACATCAATACAAATCAGTCATAATTTAATTTTGTTGTTGTTTAGTTGTGGAGTTGTGTCCTACTCTGTGACTCCATGGGCTGCAGCATGCCAGGCCTCTCTGTCCCTCTAAAATAAAAATATAAATTATATCTATATATACATATATAGATAGCTAGATACCCTGCCTCTTAAGCCTCCTTCTGAACCTCCATCCCACCTCTCTAGGTCATCACAGAGTGCCAGACTGGGCTCCCTGTGTTACACTAGCTTCCCGCTAGTATATCTTCATGAATATATGATAGTGTATAGTATGTCAGTGCTACAAGATTGCCTGGAGAAATATCAATAACCTCAGGTATGCAGATGACACCATCCTTATGGCAGAAAGTGAAGAATTACTAAAAAGTGTCTTGATGAAAGTGAAAGAGGAGAGTGAAAAAGCTGACTTAAAACTCAATATTTAAAAAACTAAGATCATGGCATCTGGTCCCATCACTTCATGGCAGATAGATGGGGAAACAGTGAAAAAAGTGAGAGACTTTATTTTTTTGGGCTCCAAAATCACTGCGGATGGTGACTGCAGCCATGAAATTAAAAGACACTTGCTCCTTGGAAGAAAAACTATGACCAGCCTAGACAGCATATTCAAAAGCAGAGACATTACTTTGCCAGCAAAGGTCTGTCTAGTCAAGGCTATGGTTTTTCCTGTGGTCATGTGTGGATGTGAGAGTTGGACTGTGAAGAAGGCTGAGCACCGAAGAATTGATGCTTTTGAACTGTGGTGTTGGAGAAAACTCTTGAGAGTCCCTTGGACTGCAAGGAGATCAAACCAGTCAGTTCTCAAGGAAATCAGTCCTGAATATCTTCAGAAGGACTGATGCTGAAGCTGAAACTCCAATATTCTGGTCACCTGATGTGAAGAACTGACTCATTTGAAAAGACCCTGATGCTGGAAAAGATTGAAGGTGAGAAGAGAAGGGGATGACAGAGGATGAGATGATGGGATGGCATCACCGACTTGATGGACATGATTTAGAGTAAACTCTGGGAGTTGGTGATGGACAGAGAAGCCTGGTGTGCTACAGTCCATGGGGTCTCAAAGAATTGGACACAACTGAGCAACTGAAATGAACTATGTCAATGCTACTTTCCTGTCTTACCCTCTCCTTCCTCCACTGTGTCCACCAGTGTCCTCCATGTTTGCACCTTCATTTCCTGTCTGTAAGTAGGTCCATCGGTACTATTTTTCTAGGTTCCATGAAGTGAAAGTGAAAGTGTTAGTCATTCAGTTGTGTCTGACTCTATGAGGCCCATGGACTGTAGCCTGCCAGGCTCCTCTCTCCATGGAATTCTACAGGCAAGAATACTGGAGTGGATAGCCATTCTCTTCTCCAGGGGATCATCCGAACCCAGTGACTGAACCTGGGTCTCCTGCATTGCAGGTGGACTCTTTACCATCTGAGCCACCAGGGAAGCCCAATATATATATTCAGTTCAGTTGCTCAGTCGTGTCCAACTCTTTGCAACCCCATGAATTGCAGCACACCAGGCCTTCCTGTCCATCACAAACTCCTGGAGTTCACTCAAACTCACGTCCATTGAGTCGGTGATGCCATCCAGCCATCTCATCCTCTGTCATCCCCTTCTCCTCCTGCCCCCAATCCCTCCCAGCATCAGAGTCTTTTCCAATGAGTCAACTCTTCGCATGAGGTGGCCAAAGTACTTGAGTTTCAGCTTCAGCATCATTCCTTCCAAAGAACACCCAGGACTGATCTCCTTTAGAATGAACTGGTTGGATCTCCTTGCAGTCCAAGGAACTCTCAAGAGTCTTCTCCAACACCACAGTTCAAAAGCATCAATTCTTCTGTACTCAGCTTTCTTCACAGTCCAACTCTCACATCCATACATGACTACTGGAAAAACCACAGCCTTGACTAGATGGACCTTTGTTGGCAAAGTAATGTCTCTGCTTTTGAATATGCTATCTAGGTTGGTCATAACTTTCCTTCCAAAGAGTAAGGGTCTTTTAATTTCATGGCTGCAGTCACCATCTGCAGTGATTTTGGAGCTCCAAAAATAAAGTCTGACACTGTTTCCACTGTTTCCCCATCTATTTCCCATGAAGTGATGGGTCCGGATACCATGATCTTCGTTTTCTGAATGTTGAGCTTTAAGCCAACTTTTTCACTCTCCTCTTTCACTTTCATCAAGAGGCTTTTTAGTTCCTCTTCACTTTCTGCCATAAAGGTGGTGTCATCTGCATATCTGAGGTTATTGATATTTCTCCCAGGAATCTTGATTCCAGCTTGTGCTTCTTCCAGCCCAGCGTTCCTCATGATGTACTCTGCGTTTAAGTTAAATAAGCAGGGTGACAATATACAGCCTTGACATACTCCTTTTCCTATTGGGAACCAGTCTGTTGTTCCATGTCCAGTTCTAACTGTTGCTTTCTGACCTGCATACAGGTTTCTCAAGTGGCAGGTCAGGTGGTCTGGTATTCCCATCTCTTTCAGAATTTTCCACAGTTTATTGTGATCCACACAGTCAAAGGCTTTGGCATAGTCAATAAAGCAGAAATAGATGTTTTTCTGGAACTCTCTCGCTTTTTTGATGATCCAGCGGATGTTGGTAATTTGATCTGTGGTTCCTCTGCCTTTTCTAAAACCAGCTTGATCATCAGGAAGTTCACAGTTCACATATTGCTGAAGCCTGGCTTGGAGAATTTGAGCATTAGTTTACTAGCATATATTAATATATAATATTTGTTTTTCTTTCTCTGACTTATTTTGTTTAATAGGCTCTACATTCATCCACCTCATTACAACTGACTCAAATTCAGTCCTTTTATGGCTGAGTAATATTCCATTGTATATATGTACCACAACTTCTTTATCCACTCATCTGTCAGTGGACATCTAGATTGATTCCATGTCCTGGCTTTTGTAAGTATTAAATATGATGAATATTTATTATTATCACACTGATGTTATAAAAGAAAAATAGCACTATTAAGTATGTTCCAGTGTATGGAATCTCAAGTAAAATGAAGCTGATGCCCACTTTTCCTGTTTTCTCTGTGGTAAAGTTAGGCATTGTGAGGAGGGACCAGGAGGACTTGGTTGCTAATAATGAGATCTGAATTATAGTGCCTACTCAGTTACCAACCAATTATTGAACTAGAAAGAATTGTTCTTAATGGAGAATATACTCACTACATAGGATGAGGAAGTTGGGCCAGTGAAGAGCTAATGCCATGTTTATGAGT
Organism: Bos javanicus; assembly: GCF_032452875.1. Lineage (NCBI taxonomy): Eukaryota > Metazoa > Chordata > Mammalia > Artiodactyla > Bovidae > Bos > Bos javanicus. Next base: position 45,171,936 of record NC_083868.1, read on the forward strand.
CAATAACCCTAAAATACTAGATATAGGATAAAAACAAATCACTCAGTCTTTCTGGATCCGACTTTCTTTACTGAAAACAGAGAGGCTTAAAAATACGAATACTACTTTTAGTATATTTTGTGGGTATTTTAGGTATTTCAGAGGATAGGGTCTTGAACTGGGGAGCACAAGGAGTTAAAATGCGATTATGATCCAAGAGTAGATAGCTCAGTTTGATATCCTCAACAAAAAGGTAAATGGCAAAGAAGCCAGTGAGCAAAAATTTTGGGGTACTTTCCATGTATCTGGCATTGTGCTAGCAACTGAAGATATAACTCACAGCCTTTCTCTGCTGCTGGTGCTGCTAAGTCGCTTCAGTCATGTCCGACTCTGTGTGAGCCCATAGACAGCAGCCCGGCAGGCTCCCCCGTCTATGGGATTTTCCAGGAAAGAGTACTGGAACAGGTTGCCATTGGCTTCTTCGGACAGCCCTTCTCTAAAGGGAGTCAAAATACTCACTAAGTAAAAGGAATGACTCTAATGACTCTTGATTAATGGCAAAAAGAATAGACACAGATAGGCACCCTTCCTACTTTGTATTTGTATTTGTATGTGTTTGTAATCGGAGAAGGCAATGGCACCCCACTCCAGTACTCTTGCCTGGAAAATCCCATGGACGGAGGAGCCTGGTAGGCTGCAGTCCATGGGGTTGCTAAGAGTCGGACACGACTGAGCGACTTCACTTTCACTTTTCACTTTCCTGTGTTGGAGAAGGAAATGGCAATCCACTCCAGTGTTCTTGCCTGGAGAATCCCAGGGACAGGGGAGCCTGGTGGGCTGCTGTCAATGGAATCGCACAGAGTCGGACAAGACTGAAGTGACTTAGCAGTAGCAGTGTTTGTAACACATAAAAATTATAAATAAAAAATAAAAATAATTGAAATAAATAGCAGACTTTCTTTCTTGAAGGGAAATTCCAGGTGGCAGAAACAGAAAAGTCAGTACCATAATGATGAGGCACTGAATTAGCTTTAGAGGCTGGGGGTGGTCATTCAATGTAGACATGGGCACTGGAAGCATGTCTTCCATCCTGTGTCAAGAGGGAAAGCTGGACCTGAGCCACAGGGATTATCCTAAAGCCTTAAAAAGTTGCCTTGACCATTAGAAGGTTAGAAGAGCTCTTTTCACTATTCCAGAGAAGCACTGAAAAATAGTATCATCTGTTCAGGGACCTGAGTAGGAAAAGAATAGTCACCACATGTAAATGAAACCCCAGGCTATAGAAGCTGAATTTATCCTACCAGTGTCAGTTCAGTTCAGTTCAGTCACTCAGTCGTGTCCGACTCTTTGAGACCCCATGGACTACAGCACACCAGGCTTCCCTGTCCATCACCAACTCCTGGAGTTTACTCAGATTCATGTCCATTGAGTTGGTGATGCCATCCAACCACCTCATCGTCTGTCGTCCCCTTCTCTTCCTGCCCTCAATCTTTCCCAGCATCAGGGTCTTTTCAAATGAGTCAGGTCTTCACATCAGGTGGCCAAAGTATCGGAGTTTCAGCTTCAGCATCAGTCCTTCCAATGAATATTCAGGACTGATTTCCTTTAGGATGGACTGGTTGGATCTCCTTGCAGTCTAAGGGACTCTCAAGAGTCTTCTCCAACACCACAGTTCAAAAGCATCAATTCTTCAGTGCTCAGCTTTCTTTATAGTCCAACTCTCACATCCATACATGACTACTGGGAAAACCATAGCCTTGACTAGATGGACCTTTGTTGGCAAAGTAATGTCTCTGCCTTTTAATATGCTGTCTAGGTGGGTCATAGCTTTTCTTTCAAGCAGCAAGTGTCTTTTAATTTCATGGCTGCCAGTCACCATCTGCAGTGATTTTGGAGCCCAAGAAAATAAAGTCTCTCACTGTCTCCATTGTTTCCCCATCTATTTGCCATGAAGTGATGGGACCTGATACCATGATCTTAGTTTTCTGAATGTTGAGTTTTAAGCCAACTTTTTCACTCTCCTCTTTCACTTTCATCAAGAGGCTCTTTAGTTCCTCTTTGCTTTCTGCCATAAAGGTGGTGTCATCTGCATATCTGAGGTTATTGAAATTTCTCCTGGCAAGCTTGATTCCAGCTTGTGCTTCATCCAGCCCAGTGTTTCTCACGATGTACTCTGCATATAAGTTAAATAAGTGGGGTGACAATATACAGCCTTGACGTACTCCTTTCCCGATTTGGGAACCAGTCTGTTGTTCCATGTCCAGTTCTAACTGTTCCTTTTTGACCTGCAAACAGATTTCTCAGGAGGCAGGTCAGGGGGTCTGGTATTTCCATCTCCTGAAGAATTTTCAACAGTTGTTTGTTGTGATCCACACAGTCAGAGGCTTTGGCGTAGTCAATAAAGCAGAAATAGATGTTTTTCTGGTACTCTCTTGCTTTTTCGATGATCCAGTGGATGTTGGCAACTTGATCTCTGGTTCCTCTGTCTTTTCTAAATCCACCTTGAACATCTGGAAGTACACGGTTCACATATTGTTGAAGCCTGGCGTGCTGTAGTCCATGGGGTCTTAAAGAATCTGACACGACTAAGTGACTGAACTGAACAGATTGACATGTATAGCTTTAGGTATGTATTAAAAAGCAGGATAGAGTGATATTAAGGATTCTAATTTTAGAAGGAAAAATGAAAAGAGTAAGTTCTAAGAAAGTAAGTTTGGCAGTAATAAAAGGAAGACCAATTAATGGGAATCAAAGAAACAAGAGGAGAGATCAACAAAACCAAAAGATTAATTTTTTAAAAAGAATAATTTAAATAGATACATTTCCTGGGAGACTTATTAGGACCCCCCCCCCAAAAAAAGAGCATAATTAAGCAATATATACAAAAATAAGGTGTCTCAGATGGTAAAGAATCTGCCTGCAGTGCAGGCGATTCTGGCTCCACTCCCGGGTGGGGAAGATCCCCTGGAGAAGGGAATGGCTACCCACTCCAGTAATTTTGCCTGGAGAACCCCATGGACAGAGAAGCCCAGTGGGCTACAGTCCATGGGGATCACAAAGAGTCAGACAGGACTCAGCAACTAACGCTTTCACTTTCTTTCACTTTCATACAAAAATAAAAGGGTCACGACTCTTTAAGCAAACTCCCACTCCTCTGGGAAGCCAAGGAAATACACCCACCCAGATCCTGCATCACCCCTTCTAACCGCTGCGTGCCTCTTCTGCTTCTGGGTCCTTAGAAGCCCTGACCAGCCTGTGAGACTGTGCTTCCCTTTCCCATCATCCTCTCTTGGGTCAACCTTCGCTGACTGTGAGGGGAGGCTGTCCACAGTGTGGTGTGAGAAGAGCTTGTGGGTGTGGGCTGGGCTGTCGGCGTGTGTGAGCACAAAGCCCCCTGAGGGTGGGTTAGAACGGACATGGGGTGAGAAGGGCAGCTGCCTGTCGCTGGCCTTCTGAGGTAGGGCTCCGAGAAACCCACGGTTTCTAAATTCCAGACCTGGATTTTCAGGTGTTTGTGAAGGTATGTTTATTATGGCATTAGAATAGACTTTTCTGTTTTCTTATATATAAATGGTACGTAGGTCTTCATCGTATTTCGTCCCAGATCGTGCATGTGGTTGTGTTGCTGCTGAAAATACAAATTAGCACCACCCCTGTGGCGAGGTGGTAAAAACTGTCAAGATGTGAATGTGTACTCTTTGGCTCAGAAATTTCATTTCTGGAAATTTATTCTACAGATGAATTTGTACAGTGGCAAAATAAAATGTGCATAATGCAACCTGGAAGCAACAACTGAAAACAATGCTAGTGTTGTTCATAAGAAGTTAGTTAGAGTACAGTCACATAATGGGATATAATGCAACTGCAAAGGAAGATGTGGAAGTTCCCTGTGAACTGCCTTGTAAAGATTTTTGACATTTGTAAAGTGTAAGAGCAAGCTACAGAAATGCCTGGAGAATCCCATGGAGGGAGGAGCCTGGTGGGCTACAGTCCACTGGGTTGCAAAGAGTCAGACACAACTGAGTGACTTCACTCACTCAAGCTACAGAAAACGGGAGAAAATAAGACTGTAGATTCATATTTTCTTATCCTTGTGAAAAGAAGATTGGAAAAAATGAATAGAAATTAATTACTTGTGTATATTTGTGAATGGGAACAAGTGTTATTTTTATATTTCAACTCTGTATATATTACCTATTAAAATATATATTAAAGTAAGACAGTGATTAAAAAAAAAACAGTAACTTATGAGGAAACTCATAAGTAAATACCATGAAGAATCTTAGCTACTATAAAACTTTGGTCAAATGGCAATTTTCTTGAAATAATGTAAGTGACCAAAATTTACTCCAAAAAGAAGGGAAAAAACCTAAATAGAACAGTTACCATTAAAATAGTTATTGGTATTTTTTTTCCAAAAGCTACATGCATGCTACATACTGACTTAGATATAACACTAGTATAAAATGTGATGGGGAAGATAATTTCTGAATAGTGTTATTTCTAGGTAGGGGGTTAAAAGAATATCAATAGAAATTCAGAGGGTTTCATCTCTTTCTGTAAAGTTTCATTGCTCATTAAAAAAAATCTAAAGAAAATATGTGAGAGAGTTACTGTCTTTTAAACCTGAATGTGGGTAATTAGTGATGTTTTATTATTATCTGTGCTTTGTGTATTTGAAGTATTTCATAATTTAGAAAGATTTGCATATCTCTTGTTCACATAGAGAAGTTTGTCACACAACAGTTACAATTAAATCTCTCTTGCTAGACTGCAAGCTCTTTGAGATCAGGATCCATACCTTGTTTTGAAAAAACTATTTTTAGAGCAGTTTAGATTTATAGAAAAATTAAGCAGGAAGTACTGAGAATTCCCATTTACTCTCTCTCTCTCATCACTCCTCCTCCTCTATAATTTCCCTTATCATTAATAGCTTACACTGGTGTGTTGCTTTTGTTACAATGGAGAAGCCAATATTGATACATTATTATTAGTTAAAATATATAGTTTACATAATGGTTAACTCTTGTGTTGTATAGTTCTATGGATTTTGACAAAATTACATATTCACTAATATAGGCTCATTAGGAGTAGTTTACTGGCTAAAAATTGACTGTTTCACCTATTCATCTTCCCTCTCTTCCCCAACCACTGATCTTTTTACTGTCTCCATAGTTTTGCCTTTTCCAGAATAACATATTTGGAATCATACAGTATGTAACCTTTTGAGACTAACTTCTTTCACTTAGCTAAATATATATAAGATTCCCTCCTATCTTTTGTGGGCTACAGCTTCATAGCTCGTTTCTTTTTATGGCTGAATAATATACCATTGTATGGATATACTGCAGGCTTTTTTAAAAATCCATTCACCTACTGAAGGTCATCTTGTTTGCTTCCAGTTTTTGGTGATTGTATATACAGCTGTTATAAACGTCCAGGTGCAGCTTTTTATCTGGGGGCAAGTTTTCACTTATTTGGGTGAATGCCTAGGAGCAGCCTAAAGTTTGCAATATACATTTACAATTAATCTAAATTGACTTTCTAGTAACAATATATGGCCTCATGGGTAATGCCAGTACCTTATAGCAGAGTATTTCCAGTTCTTCATCCTCGTTCCTTATAACACTTTTTGTCATTCATTTCGTTTGTCCATGAGCTTTAATCACCTCATATATCATTACTATTATTATTTTAAACAAACTGTTATCAGTTCAATTAAAAATAAAAGTAACTGAAAGATTTTATTTTACCTTCATTTATTCCTTCTCTAATGTTCTTCTTATGTAGATCTTAGCTTCTGACCTTTATCATTTCCTTCTTTCTGAATAAATTCCTTTGATATTTCTTGCAAGGCAGGTCTACTGGTGACAAACTCCCTCAATTTTTCTTTGTCTTAAATTCTACTTTACTTTTAAATGTCTTTATTTCTACTTTACTTTTAAAGGATAATTCCTTGGATACAGCATTCTTTGTTGGTTTTCGTTCAACACCAAATATTTCACTCTACTTTCTTTTGCTTATGTGATTTCTGAAGAAAATTTCAGTATATTCTTGTACTTGTTGCTCTATAGGTATTTTTCTCCCCTTTTAACTTCTTGAGAAATAATCTCTTCATCTTTGATTTTTCTGCAGTTTGAATAGGAAATGCCTAAGTGTAGGCTTTTGTATTGTACTTAATATTTATCCTGGTTACTGTTCTCTGACTGAGATTTCTGGATCTGTAATTTGGTGTCTGTCATTTATTTTGGAATATTCTCAGACATAAAAACTTCAAATATTTTAAAATTTCTTTTACCTTTTCCTCTCCTGTTATTCCCATTATGTATACACTATACCTTTTGTCCCACATTTCTTGGATATTATATTTTTCATTATTTTTTCTCATTGCTGTTTAGTTTGGGAAGTTTCTACTGACATTTTTCAAGCTCATTGATTCTTGTCTAGTCTACTAATGAACCCAGAAAAGGCCTTCTTCATTTGTTAATTAATTAAAAAAATTTTTTTTGATGCTCTGGCTTTTTGTTGCTGTGCATGGGCTCTCTCTAGTTGCAGAGACTGGGGGCTACTCTCTGTTTGTGGTGCATGATCTCATTGTGGTAGCTTCTTTTTTTGAAGAGCTCCAGGGGAAGCAGACTCAGCAGTGGCAGTGCATAGGCTCAGCAGTTGCAATGCACACGCTTAGCAGTTGCAACACATGGGCCCAGTTGTGGCGCACAGGTTTAGTTGCTGCGAGGAATGTGGAAACTTCCTGGACTAGGGATTGAACCTGTGTTCCCTGCACTGGCAGGTGGATTCTTAACCACTGGCCCACCAGGGAAATCTAGCATTTCTTTTGATTCTTGCTTAGAGTTTCCATCTCTCTACTTATATCACCTCCTTGTTTTTAAAAATTGTCCAGTTTTTTCCCTTAATGCTCTTAGCATATTAATCATAATTATCTTAAGTTCCTGATCCATAATTCCAAAATCTCTGTCATCTATAAATGTGGTTTTGATGGATGACTTGTCCCTTCAGGCTGTCTTTTGCCTTTCAGCATGCCCTTTAATGTGTACTAGAAAATCAGACATGATATATTAGGTGAACGGAACTGAGGTGCAAGCCTTTAGTGTGAGGTTTTATGTTTGTCAGGCCAGGAATTAGACTGTGTTCGCTGTTTATGGTAGCTGTAGGTGTTCTTGCCAGTCAATCTCCCCGTCCCTACTACCCACCCTTTAGGCCACACTGTTCTGATTTTATCACCATAAGATTAGTTTTGTTTTCCTTGAACTTCATGAAAAGAACCATACAAGATTTACTGTGTCTGAATACTTTCATTAACATATCTATGTTGAGTGTATTGATTTTATTACTAAACAATCAGTATTCTATTGTATGAATATACCATAATTTGTTTACTCAGTCTCCTGTTGATGGACTGTTTGGGTGGTTTCCTTTTCTTGTGGCTACCATGAATAAAACTTCCAAGAGGCTTCCTTGGCAATCTGGTGGTTGTACTCTGTGCTTGCGCCGCAGGAGGCACAGGTTGATCCTCTGTCAGGCAACTAAGATCTCACAAGCCAAGTGGTGTGGCCAAAAAAAATGAAAAGTTAAAAAACCCCACAAAACTCCAAGATTGTGTTCTCTGGAAAACAAATTCTGAATTGATTTTTCTACATAAAGGTTTCAACAGGTGTTGTTGAGATCAGTACTCATGGGAAATGACAGGCAGGATTGGGTGAAAGGAGAAATTGAACACAGCTGAAACTGGACTGGCCCTTCAGAGTTGCCCTCTGTGTATCAGTTTTCTTGCTGCAGAAGAAATCACCCTGAAACCTAGTGGCTTAAAACAACCACAATCATTTATTATCTGTCAGAATTTAGAATTTGGAAGCAGCCTGCCTGTGTAGTTCTGGATTAGGATCTGTCATAAAGTTGCCCTCAGATGGTGACTGGAGCTGGGTAAATGCTTCTTCACCCGTGTGTGGTGCCTGGGCTTTGTGTGCAGGTGCTAAGTTGTGTCCAACTCTTCGCGACCCCCTGGACTGTAACCTGCCAGTCTCCTCTGTCCATAGGATTTCCCAGGCAAGAATACTGGAATGGGTTGCTATTTCCTTCTCCAGGGGCTTTTCCCAACCCAGGGAAGGAACCTGTGTCTCTTGTTAAGTAAAGAATTGGCAGGCCGATTCTTTACTGCTGTGCCACCTGGGAAGCCCGGTGCCTGGGCTGGGAAGACTCAGAAAGTTGAAACAGCTGAAGCTCTTCCAGCTTCCCTGTCTCTGTGTAGTTCCCTGCTTTGTATCTCCAGCATGGAGGCTTCAGAGTAGCGAGGCTTCTTACATGTCTCTTGTAGGCTCAAGGCTTACTAAAGTGTCTGTCCTGAGTGAGAAGGAGCTAGGTGGAGGGCAAACCACCTTCTATGGTCCAGCGTGGAAGTCACACAGCACATTTCTCCCACCGTATTAGTCAAGACAGATACAAAAGTCCGCAGGATCCAAGGAGAGAACACAAACCTGCTTCTCAATGGAGAAGTGTCATCACTACAAGAAGAGTGAGTGAGATGGAATATGTAGTACAGCTGTCTTTGGAAAATGCATTCTTTGAGGTATTGAGGCTGAGGGATGAGCCTTTATTCCCTGGCATTGACTAGTCATGGCATGTATCACGAGACTCCTGTACAGTCTGACTCTCTTCAGTTGAGGGCAATTTCTAGAAAAGGATTCAGCTATTTTCTTAGTTGCCAACATCCCCCAAGGCAGGAGGAGTGAGTGCTTTAGTCCTAAAGGTGGCATATGATTGATCGCATTTACTGCAGGTGCTAGAAACATTCAAATCTCTTTGTGGACATATATTTCCATTTATTCGTGGAATTTCTGGTAGGTGTGTCTTTAACTTCATGGCAGTACCAAACAGCTTTCCACAGTGGTTGCTTTATTTGAAATTCTCAGCAATTTGCTGAAGTTCCAGTTGTTTCACTTCCTTAACAGCATTTGACCTTGTCTGTTTTGTAATTTTAGCTGTTCTAGTCAAATGTGAGATGATATTTCATTGTGGTTTTAACTTGGATTTCTCTGATGACTAATATGCTGATCATTTTCATGTGCTTAGTACCCTTCTGTATATCTTCTTTTATGAAGTGTATATTCAAGCCTTTTGCCCATTTAAAAAAGTGGGTTGTTTGTGTTCTTATTAATAATGTATACTCTTTACAATCCTCGTTTAAAGTTATAGAAACACTTCCTTTGTCAGAGAAGTACTGCAGACATTTCTCCCAGTCTGTGGTTTCCATTTTTATTTTTTTTAATGGTGTCTTTCAATGAGCAGTTTTTAGTTTTGATTAAGTACAATTGATCAGTATTTTTTCTTTTATGTGTAGTGCTTTTTGTGTCCTCTTAAAAAAAAACAAAAACTTTGTCCCAAAGTTGCAAAGGTATTCTCCTGTATTCTTAGAGAAGCTTGGTAGTTTTAGCTTTTGCTTTTGGATCTCTGGTCCATCTTAAATTGCGTTTTGAGTGTGGTATATTATCCAGTTAGTCTAGCACTATTTGTTGAAACTATTTTTCCATTTCCCACTGAATTGCCTTGGAATCTTTTGGAAGAATAAACTGACTATATGTGTTGTATCTATTTCTAAGCAGTGGTGTATTTGACTGTCTTTATGAAGTTCTCATAATGCTTTGATTGCCATGGCTGTATAGAAAGTCATAAAACTAGTAATGTCAACTATCCAACTCTGTTTTTTCCTTTAATTTTTATTGGAATGTAGTTGATTTACTCCAAAATCACTGCAGATGGTGATTGCAGCCATGAAATTAAAAGATGCTTTCTTCTTGGAAGGAAAGTTATGACCAACCTAGATAGCATATTTAAAACCAGAGACATTACTTTGCCAACAAAGGTCCGTCTAGTCAAGGCTATGGTTTTTCCAGTAGTCATGTATGGATGTGAGAGTTGGACAGTGAAGAAAGCTGAGTGCCGAAGAATTGATGCTTTTGAACTGTGGTGTTAGAGAAAACTCTTGAGAGTCCCTTGGACTGCAAGAAGATCCAACCAGTCCATACTAAAGGAGATCAGTCCTGGGTGTTCACTGGAGGGACTGATGCTGAAGCTGAGACTCCAAAACTTTGGCCACCTCATGCAAAGAGTTGACCCATTGGAAAAGACCCTAATGCTGGGAAGGATTGGGGACAGGAGGAGAAGGAGATGACAAAGGATAAGATGGCTGGATGGCATCACTGACTCGATGGACATAGGTTTGAGTGAACTCTGGGAGTTGGTGATGGACGGGGAGGCCAGGCATGCTGTGATTCATGGGGTCGCAAAGAGTCGGACATGACTGAGCGACTGAACTGAACTGAACTGATTTACAATGTTGTATTAGTTTCAGGTGTACACCAAGTGAATCAGTTATTTATATACATATATCAGAAAACAAAGATCATGGCATCTGGTCCCACCACTTCATGGGAAATAGATGGGGAAACAGTGGAAACAGTGTCAGACTTTATTTTTCTGGGCTCCAAAATCACTACAGATAGTGACTGCAGCCATGAAATTAAAAGACGCTTACTCCTTGGAAGGAAAGTTATGACCAACCTAGATAGCATATTCAAAAGCAGAGACGTTACTTTGCAACAACGGTTCATCTAGTCAAGGCTATGGTATTTCCTGTGGTCATGTATGGATGTGAGAGTTGGACTGTGAAGAAGGCTGAGTGCTGAAGAATTGATGCTTTTGAACTGTGGTGTTGGAGAAGACTCTTGAGAGTCCCTTGGACCGCAGGGAGATCCAGCCAGTCCATTCTGAAGGAGATCAGCCCTGGGATTTCTTTGGAAGGAATGATGCTAAAGCTGAATCTCCAGTACTTTGGTCACCTCATGCGAAGAGTTGACTCATTGGAAAAGACTCATTGGAAAAGACTCTGATGCTTGGAGGGATTGGGGGCAGGAGGAGAAGGGGACGACAGAGGATGAGATGGCTGAATGGCATCACTGACTTGATGGACGTGAGTCTCAGTGAACTCCGAGAGTTGGTGATGGACAGGGAGCCTGGCATGCTGTGACTCATGGGGTCACAAGGAGGTGGACACGACTGAGCGACTGATCTGATCTGATTCAGTTTAAAAAAATATTCTTTTACCATATTGGCCATTACAGAGTATTGAGTAGAGTTCAACTGTTTATTTTTGCTTTTCCAGGTCTTTTACATTTTTGTAACATTAAAAAATTTTTATTTTGCTGCACTGGGTCTTAGTTGTGGTGTATTGGATCTAGTTCCATGACTAGGGATCAAACCTGGGCCTCCTGTATTAGGACTACAGCGTCGTAACCACTGGACCACTAGCAAAGTCCCTCCATGACATTTTCAGATCAGTTCATCAGTTTCTACAAAAGAGTTCTCATGTTTTTGGATTTTGGCTTTATAAATTTGGAGAAAATAGACACCTTAACTTTGAGTCTTTCATAAGTACATGGTATATGTTTCTACTTATTTAGATCTTTAAAAATTTTTTTCAGTACTGAGATCTAACACACATTTTATTAAATTTCTTTTCAAAAATTTAATGATTTTTAAGCTGATTTAAATATAAATTATTTAATAATTTTATTTTCCAATTATGTGATGCTGGCATGGGGAAATAAATATAATTTTATTTATTTTATATTGTAAAATCTTGCTAAATTTACTTATTATTTCTAGTAATGTTTTTGAGACACCTTAGAATTTTCTATATATTTGATTATGTCATCTGCAACAGATGGTAGTCCTACTTTGCCATTTCTTTGTGATTTTTATTTCTTTTTCTTACCCATATCACTGGTTAGCATCTTCAGCACAATGTTGAATGAAAGTGGCTATAGCAGTTATATTGACCTCTTTTCTGTCAGTCTCAGGGGTGAAAGCATTCAATATTTACACTATTAAGTATGATGTGAGTGGTAGGTTCTTTATAGATGGTTTATCAGTTTGAAGAAGTTCCCTTTTTGCTGAAAGTTTAAAAATAGATGTTTTTTGCCCCTTTTATTGAAATGATTCTTGAATTTATGATTATTGAAATAATTATATGGTTTTCCCCCTCTATTCTATCACATGGTGAATTAAATAATTTATTTTCTATTGTTAAATCAACTTTGTACTCCTAGTATAAATCTCTTTGTTATGATGTATTGTCAGTTTTATATACTGCTGGATTTGATTTTCTGCTATTTCAGAAAGATCTTTGCATCTGTATAAATGAGGTTTATTGGTCAGTAATTTTATTTCCTTATAATGTTTTTGTCAGATTTTGGTATCAAGGTTATCCTGGTATTTTAATATCATTTGGGAAGTTTCTCCCTTTCTCTATTTTCTAAGAGAGTTTATATAAGATTGGTATTTCTTCTCTAACTCAGCAGTAAAACTGTTTGGACTTGTAGTTGGTTGCTTTCAGGATTTTCTTCTTATTTTTTAGCAGTTTGACTACCATGTGTCTAAGTGTGTTTTCCCCTGAACTGCTGGTATAAATCTGGTATGAATTTTACTTGTGCTTTACTGAACTTCTTGGGCCAAGTTTGAAAAGTTTTCACCTTCAGATATTTTTATCTGCCTTATTCCTTTTCTTCTCCCTTTCTGGGACTTCATTTGCTTACAGGTTAGACTCTTGATATTTTTCTACATGTCCCAGAAGTTCTGTTTATTTTTTTCCTCCAGATTTGAGGGGAATTTACACCTAGAATTTGAATTTCCCTTCTGTATGGCTCCCTCCTTTCTGGGATGTCTCCCTTCAGTTTCTAGTTGTGAGTAGCCTCAGCCTTTTCTCCTTTCAAAACTTCGCCCATTAAGATTGCAGCTTTCTGCTGGTGTCTCAGTCACTCTTTCTATACAGACTGGGTAGTGCCCTTCTGTGGAGAAACTCTATAAACTTGAAATAACCTTCAGTTTCTCTCTGGTTTTTTTTATTGCTGTCCAGTCTCCTCAAGTAGCTAATTTAAAATTTTTGTCCAGAGTTTAAAATTGTCAACTGTGGAAGAATTAATGTGGTACAATCTACTCTATCATTATTGGAACTGGAACTCTGCCTCCTATATTTTTAACCTTAGTTAATTTGTTCATCATCCACCCTGTGTTTCAATTTAGAGTCCCCAGTGTCCCCAGATCAAAATATCCCCATCACTAGATCCAAACAGTCCTGTCTCAGGTGTGCTCCTGAGCTGATTGACACCTAACTTCTTTAGAACTGCTATTTTAGATCAGGTTCTCATTTAGCTGGTCTTCTTTTCCTTCCAGCCCCAGTCACTTCCCATATTGCTTCCCATATCGTAGGAGACAGCTTCCTAAAAAGATTCCTTATTTTGTTACTCCCTTGTTTTTAGACCCCTCAAGGCCTGTGCAGGGTTAAATCTTTTTAGCTTGGTCTATAAACTGCTAAAATGCAGTTTATGTCCTGCTGTTGATCCATCTAGAACCAATGCTCATGATATGTTAAGTATTTCTCTGTTCTTGGGCACATCAGAACTTTCTGTTTTTGATTTTTTGCTGTTTGTATCCTGCCTACATTTTATCTGACTTTTCTAGATTTAGTGTTAAAATTTGATGCTAACAGCACCTCTTCCCTGTGTGAGTTACCAGTATTTCCCGGAGAGTTTGTCTCAATCCTCAACATCTGTCTTCTGTGTTCTTACAGCACTTAAAAATCTACATGTTGACATGGTTTGTCTATATCTGTCGATCTAGTCTATCTATTGGAGAAGGCAATGGGACCGCACTCCAGTACTTTTGCCTGGAAAATCCCATGGACAGAGGAGCCCGGTAGGCTGCAGTCCATGGGGTCACTAGAGTCGGACACGACTGAGCAACTTCACTTTCACTTTTCACTTTCATGCATTGGAGAAGGAAATGGCAACCCACTCCGGTGTTCTTGCCTGGAGAATCCCAGGGACAGGGAAGCCTGGTGGGCTGCTGTCTATGGGATCGCACAGAGTCGGACACAACTGAAGCGACTTAGCAGCAGCAGCAGCAGTCTATTTATAAGTCTCCTTTTTCCTCCAGTAGATTCTAATCTTCTTGGTCAAGATGCTGTTATCTTTCAAATATGTTTTTTTTTTTTTTTTTTGGTATCCATAACATCTAGTAAGCTTTGTATACCCTGTATAGATTCTCAGTGTATATATTTTTTGATATTACAAAGAATGTTTTTCAGCAGTGGTATTCAAAATAATGGTTTTACATATGTAAATTACAGGCCATAGAACCCAAAAGAGAAACTAATCAGCCAGTTCATATACTACTCTGTTATTGTTTCATTAGGAACTGTTAATCTCCACATTAAGCACCCTTGTAGAGTTCTGCAAGAATGCGGGACCTGGGAAAATGGCAGATGCATTTGCCCAGAAGAACGGAAAGGACTGAGATGTACAATCAGTGAGTTACTTGGGATAATACTAGGGTGCGAGATTTAGGTGACTCTTGTGTTTATAAGGACAGCAACAAAGACTTTCAAAGCTTCCATTAATGACTGTAGTAACAATGGGCTTTGGGATGATGGATTTAAGATGTGTTTTTTAGCTCAGTAGTAAAAGCTGAGGTTTCTTATGCTATTTACTTGTATGTTCAATGTACCTTGTTTATTTCCAAACTGTCAAGTTTCTCTGTAAAACTCACAGTTGCTTTTCTTTCTGAGGAGAAGGGGACGACAGAGGATGAGATGGTTGGATGGCATCACTGACTTGATGGACGTGAGTCTCAGTGAACTCCAGGAGTTGGTGATGGACAGGGAGGCCTGGCGTGCTGTGATTCATGGGGTTACAAAGAGTCAGACACGACGAGCGACTGATCTGATCTGACAGTGTCTACTACAGGGCAGTGGATAATATGGCTTTCTCAGATCCTTTCAATTGGTGATGTGCCATATCACTCCATTTCAAACATCATAATTTTAACATATTTAACTTTTCTGAAGTCAATATGTACCTACTTACCCAAGTATAGACTTAGATCGAATTTTGTTTTTTTTTCTTCCTTTCTGTTGGAGAGATGTTATTAAATTAGTGGCCTTACTTCCATCAATGGTATTTCAGAATGAAAGTTCAAAGCCACTTTTTGATCTTCCTGTGCTTCCCAACACTCTGCACACTTCATGCTGCCTAAGGATTCAGAGACCTAGAAGATGATTGCTATAATTTCCTACACTCCAAGCAGCCAGGGTATCCCCTGTACCTCACTTTGACATTTTTGCTTTAACCCATACCCTAACAGTTCATTTGCTACTGTAGGCTCTTTATCTTTAATTTTCAAGACTTCAGATAATGTGACACACTATTCTTTCTGACGTGTTGGTGATCACATTCCACCTCTACTGAGTTATATATTGTGCACATTTTAACTGGAACCTGTTATGTAACATAAATGGTAGTAACTTAACTTGATAAGAAAATTTGTAGTTCCTGGCTGGTCAGTGAGGCCTATAAACCTTCTGTTACCTTTCAGATTACACTGGATAGATTTCGAACTTTGACTTTTATCTGGTTTATAATTTGAGAAAGAAAAATAATGAAAATTTATAGTGAAAAATTTTTGATTAATGATGAATTTATGGTGAAAAATATCTTTTCTTTCCATTACAGTTAATTTTCTTTTCCATTACAGTTACTGTGGCAACAGTGCCTATAGGAGTTTCACTTGTGACAGAATTCCTGTGGGAAGATGTGGGTCTTCCTTGCAAACCTGTGACAAGAACACTCAAAATGGTATGTGCTTTTCCAAACATCTCTTCTGTCTAGGCATATGAATTGCTGTGCTGGATCATACCTATTATTTTCTCCAATAAGTATTAGGTCCCTGAAAGAGGCATCAAGGGAGATTTTGTCAAAGAATTTGGCTCCTTTTCATGATGCCAATGTTCAAAGTTTTGGGTGTTAACTCACATAATTAGAGTTTTCCTAAAAACTGAAATATAGATCAGTGTTATTGTTGTTCAGTCACTAAGTCATGTCTGACTCTTGTGACTCCATGGACTGCAGCATGCCCAGCTTCCCTGTCCTTCACTATCTCCCGGAGTTTGCTTAAACTCATGTCCATTGAGTTGATGTTGCCATCAACCATCTCATCCTCTGCTGCCTCCTTTTTCTTTTGCCTTCAGTCTTTCCCCTCTTTAGGGTGTTTTCCAGTGAGTTGGCTCTTTGCATCAGGTGCCCAAAGTACTGGAGCTTCAGATCCAGCATCAGTCCTTCCAATGAATATTCAGGGTTGGTTTCCTTTAGGATTGGAAGTAATGAATTCCTTTTAATTCTTCTTCAGCTTGATTTATTCTTGCAGCCTCCTTCATCTCCTGGAGTTAGACCAGGTTAAGATCTATTCTCTCAGTTACCTAATTTATCTCAATTTTAAAGATTAGCTAGACCATGGATTTTGAGACTTCATCTTTCTAGGTAGAAATGCAGTTGAGTCTGTCCAGTTAGTAGTCTTTCACCTGTTTGAACATTTTAGGTTTTCATCTTGGAACATTCTCTAGCTTCAGCATACCTTTCCTGAAGTATGACAATGTTTTTTGCACAGACACTTTCCAAGAATAAAGGAGCAAGTTACATTTTCTGTTTTTAATATACTCCCTGATGATAGCCAGGGTTTTGATGACATATGTGATTTTAATGCCAGTTGGGTAATATCTTCTTAGAGTCACCTTTAAATTCATAGACTCCTTTCCTGACAGCTTAGAGCCCTTTATGTCATATAATTTCCCTAAATGTTTTAGAAGCTCTTTGTTTGCATTGATTTTCATCTGACTAGTACTCTTGCCTCTCATACCTTCCTGGGGGTCATCATCCACTTCGTGCAGAACAGGATATCTCAGTGTAAATATTTTGATCAAATATGCAAGTATTTGATCAAACTTATGCCAATAACATACCTGGAAAACTTTTTACATTTTATTTAGGTATTTATTCCTATGTGTGTCAAGCACTTTTTGAAACACTAAATAATTACATGTACTGCTTCTCCCTATGTCCTTCTTTGTCTTATTTCTTCTAAGAGATTATTTAGACTGGAATTCCATTTGCTGAATCTAAATTGTCTCTGCTCACATATATCATGGTTACTCAAGTATTCATGATTTTATTCTTTACATAGTTCCTTCCAGTTTCTTGACTAAAAGCTTGGAGTTAAAAGAACTACAGCTACATTGATACTTACTGCCTATGTTGTTCCATAGATACCTACTGTCTTACTTTTTATGTTTTTATGTCTTAAATATTTAATTTAATTACAAAACAGATGTGGCTAAAAAAAAAAAAATAACTGTGCTATTGAATCAGAAACAGTAAAAATGTCAGTGGTATACCCATCAAGGGACATCACAATTGCTTGAAACATATTACATTTTTGGGACCAAAGAATCACCATCTTTCATTTGGTTATATATTTTTCTTCTCTGAGAAACTATTATGAAAATGTTTACAATAGTTATACTATAGTATAAAAAATATACTTATTATGAAAATATTTACTTATACTATACTATACTTGAACTTAAGATTGATCCCATAAAGTTATTTAAACACATCAGTTCAGTTCAGTTGCTCGGTCGTGTCTGACTCTTTGTGACCCCATGAATCACAGCACACCAGGCCTCCCTGTCCATTACCAACTCCCGGGGTTCACTCAGACTCACGTCCATTGAGTCAGTGATGCCATCCAGCCATCTCATCCTCTGTCGTCCCCTTCTCCTCCTGCCCCCAATCCCTCCAAGCATCAGAGTCTTTTACAATGAGTCAACTCTTCGCATGAGGTGGCCAAAGTACTGGAGATTCAGCTTTAGCATCATTCCTTCCAAAGAAATCCCAGGACTGATCTCCTTCAGAATGGACTGGTTGGATCTCCTTGCAGTCCAAGGGACTCTCAAGAGTCTTCTCCAACACCACAGTTCAAAAGCATCAATTCTTCAGCGCTCAGCCTTCTTCACAATCCAACTCTCACATCTATACATGACCACAGGAAAAACCATAGCCTTGACTAGATGGACCTTTGTTGGCAAAGTAATGTCTCTGTTTTTGAACATGCTATCTAGTTCAGTCATAACTTTCCTTCCAAGGAGTAAGCGTCTTTTAATTTCATGGCTGCAGTCACCATCTGCAGTGATTTTGGAGCCCCCCAAAATAAAGTCTGACAGTGTTTCCACTGTTTCCCCATCTATTTCCCATGAAGCGATGGGACCGGATGCCATGATCTTCGTTTTCTGAATGTTAAGCTTTAAGCCAACTTTTTCACTCTCCACTTTCACTTTCATCAAGAGGCTTTTTAGTTCCTCTTCACAGACTAAAACTATTGGCAAATTTGCCTTTAGTATTATTAGTAGTAACATTAGTAGTATTATGAACATATTAATAATTACTTCTAATTTTTTGGCTTTATATAGTGAATGATGGACTGGATGAAGCACAAGCTGGAATCAAGATTGCTGGGAGAAATATCAATAACCTCAGATATGCAGATGACACCACCCTTATGGCAGAAAGTGGAGAAGAACCAAAGAGCCTCTTGATGAAAGTGAAAGAGGAGAGTGAAAAAGATGACTTAAAACTCAACATTCAGAAAACTAAGATCTTGGCATCTGGTCCCATCACTTCATGGCAAATAGATGGGGAAACAGTGGCAGACTCTATTTCTGGGGGCTCCAAAATCACTGCAGATGGTGATTGCAGCCATGAAATTAGAAGACACTTGCTCCTTGGAAGAAAAGTTATGACCAACATAGCAGCATGTTGAAAAACAGACATTACTTTGCCAACAGAGGTCCATCTAGTCAAAGCTGTGGTTTTTCCAGTAGTCATGTATGGATGTGAGAGCTGGAATATAAAGAAAGCTGAGCGCTAAAGAAGGGATGCTTTTGAACTGCAATGTTGGAGATGACTCTCAATTGAGAGTCCCTTGGACTGCAAGGAGATCCAACCAGTCCATCCTTGAGGAGATCAGTCCTGAATATTCATTGGAAGGACTGATGCTGAAGCTGAAACCCAATACTTTGGCCACTTGATGCAAAGAACTGACTCATTTGAAAAGACCCTGATGCTGGGCAAGATTGAAGGCAGAAGGAGAAGGGACGACAGAGGTTTAGATGGTTGGATGGCATCACTGACTCGATGGACATGATTTTGAGTACACTCCAGGAGTTGGTGATGGACAGGGAAGCCTGGTGTGCTGTGGTCCATGGTGTCGCAAAGAGTTGGGCACAACTGAGTGACTGAACTGATAGTGAATGACCAAAATACTTTTCAATGGTTTTGAGTAGGTGGGTTCATACTTGTACATAATATAGAGGAAAAGATGCCTTTGAACTATGACCACTTAAAAAATAACATCCTACATAAATGTTTAAAATTTTCATAATGCTGTAGAGATAGAACAATCATGTAGGAATGGTTTTAACCTTCTACTTTAAGAGTTGTAGGAGCAGTCTCTGTGTTTTTAGTTGTTGCTCAAACAGCTACCCAAAGCTGGTCCTGAGGAGAGTTCACCTACTGATCAGCTGTCCTTCTAATGACAGCTGGAGGTGATTTTACAGCCTCTTGAGTACTGGCCAGAGGAGGACATTGAGATGCAGAGACTCAGGTATAATCCTAGGAAATAAACCCAGTGATTTATTGAGAGCCAATAACGTATTTTCTAGATGCTGCAGTACTGTAGAACTCTTTGCCTTTCATGTTTACTCAGATTTGATTAAAGAAAGAAGGATCAACATATAATTCAATATCTAGTAGGAACTTTACATATTATTTCTGGTCTCTCAGGTCAATATTCTCCTTCACATCCAATTCAAAGCCCTTTTGTCCTTAGTTATTGGATGGCAAGCCTTCCTGTGGTCATGTATGGATGTGAGAGTTGGACTGTGAAGAAGGCTGAGCGCCGAAGAATTGATGCTTTTGAACTCTGGTGTTGGAGAAGACTCTTAAGAGCCCCTTGGACTGCAAGGAGATCCAACCAGTCCATTCTGAAAGAGATCAGCCCTGGGATTTCTTTGGAAGGAATGATGCTAAAGCTGAAACTCCAGTACTTTGGCCACCTCATGCAAAGAGTTGACTCATTGGAAAAGACTCTGATGCTGGGAGGAATTGGGGGCAGGAGGAGAAGGGGACGACAGAGGATGAGATGGCTGGATGGCATCACTGACTCGATGGACGTGAGTCTGAGTGAACTCCGGGAGTTGGTGATGGACAAGGAGTCCTGGTGTGCTGCAATTCTTGGGGTCTTAAAGAGTCGGACATGACTGAGCGACTGAACTGAACTGAAGCCTTCCTTGCAAACTTCAAAGGAAGGAAATAGGTAACTGGTCTTTTGAATTCCAGATTTAAAAGTCAAGACAAGTGGTATCTCCCTGAAATATTCTTGCAGTGACTGTCTGATTTACTTTTCCCTTGCTGTGTATCAAACTATCTCAAACTTACTGGCTGACAGCAGTAAAAATATAAACTCCTCATAGTCCTGTGGGTTGACTGCAGCAGCTGGATTGTGTTGGAAGGTTTAAGATGATCTTACTCACATGAGGCATTGGTGCTGCCTGTTGGCTAGAGGGCTTCAGGTCTCCTCCACATGGCCTTTCACCCTCCAGTAGATTAGACTTGCTTCCTTATATGATGGTCTCAGGACAGCGTTTCAGGAGGGCGAAGACCTAAAGTCCAAGTCTTCTTGAGGATCTAGGTTTTTGAACTCACACTGTCATTTCTACCACATTTTGTTGCTCAAAGCAAGTTATAAGGCCAACCTGGTTTCAAGAAATGGAGGAACAGAATTCACTTGAAGGGAGGAGCAGTAAAATCACATTGCCAAAGGGTTTTGTGTACTGGAACAGATGATTGCTCCCATCTTTGCAAGTATTGTCTTTATTTCTTCTTTTTTAAAGAAATAGTTGATTTACAATATTGTGTTAGTTTCAGGTATAGAGCAGTGATTTAAATTCATATGTACATGTGTGTTCTTTTTTTCAATTTCTGTTATAGATATTGAATTTAGTTCTTTGTGCTATACAGTAAACTCTTGTTGTTTATTTTACACATGGTAGTGTGTATCTATCTGTTAATCCCATAATCATGATTTATCCCTCCCTGCTGCTGCTTTTTATTAAAGTGGGCAATTTAGGGACATTGGCTGTGCAGTCTTAATAAATATGGAGAGACAGAATTATAAAATGTGATAATTGGAAATGGTAATGAAAATCTGGAAACCATGGAAAAGCAGGTATGCTATATGTTCCATGAGATGGGCAATGCGAAAAGGTTCAGACTGTGCACATTCTCTGTTCTTTAGATAGTTGATGCCAAATCATCGCTTTTAAAACTCTCAAATTAGAAACAACAAAGACAAGTAACTAAAACCATTCTTTTTTTTTTTTTTAAGTTGATATCCATTTGTGAAAAGGGACAGGTGGACATATTGGTTGGACAAAGGTCAGCAAATGATACTCTGTAGCATATTTTAAATGGCCTTATATTTTTGACCATCAAAGTTTTGACTGAAAATAGATCCTTAACATTTAAGACCAAAAGGAAGGTATTTTGATGGTCTGCTGTATCAGAATAAAGAGAAACAAATTATGACCAAAAATCCCTTTGAAACAGGAAAGTTCAGAACCTGATGCTGGTCTCAGGGCTATATCCATGAGCAGGTGAAGTAGCAAATATACTTTTTTGGCATGACTGTTCTTTCTTGCCAATTAGATTATTTTGACTAATGATATACTCAAATGTAAATAAAAGGAATTGTTAATACCTGGGGTCAAGCAAGGGAGGAAGAAGAAATTTATGTGTTCTTCTGGGTAACAGACCTGTTACATGTATTATCTCGTTTAGCCCTTATATAACCTCTATGAGTTAGATTTTTATTCTCATAGATAATTCTACCTAATCACACTTACAAGTTATGAAGCACTTATGGCATGCTAAATACTGAGGTAAACATTTTACATGTGGTATTTTAATTTAAAAAATAGCTAAATAGATAGGCATTGATGTTCACATTGTACAGATGAGGAAACTGTATCTCTGAGAGTTTAATATTTTCCCCAGTGAATCACAGTCAAAAAGTGATGGAGCTGGTCTTGATTTTAAAGTCCACACTGTAGCATCCTGGATCCCTAATCTCAGTTGGGCAGAGGAAGGGATTGGATTGATGGTGGAGTGTGTGCTGCCAACTACATAGGTTGTATCAGCTACACAGATTGAGGAAAAGGCTTCATGTTTTGAAGTCTGATAAGCCAGTTTTTGACTCTCATTTCTGTCATTTGTAAAGAATCTGCCTGCAACGTGGGAGACCCGGGTTCAGTCCCTGAATCAGGAAGATTCCCTGGAGAAGGAAATGGCAACCCACTCCAGTATGCTTACCTGGAAAATTCCATGGACATAGGAGCCTGGCAGGCTACAGTCCAGTGGGTCGCAAAGAGTCGAACATGACTGAACAGCTAACACTTACTTTCTGTCATTTGTAATCTGCATGAACTTTGGGTGAGTTCTATAACCTCTCCAAGCCTTTAAATAAGAAGGAGAGTGCTCAACTCATAATGATTTTTTGCATATTAAATGTGATAAAATGTCTAGTAAAATGTCTAGTAAAGTGCCTAACACATAACGGAGACCTGGCCATTTTATGAGAACCTTGTTTCTGCCTACTGATTGGACATTGTTTCTGATTCTTTCATGGGGGTGAATAGCCTGTGACCTTGGTTTTTAATTTTGTGTTGGTGCTGCCGTCTAGTGAAAACTAAGCCACACAGACATACATACACATTGACACATGGCCCCACTAATGACAATATGGATTAACATGCTTTAGTCTCACAACCCAGAGCCTTGAGGCTCATGGGTATCCAGAGAGTTACCTAGGTCCATGCTTCCCAAAGTCTCTGTGCTGAAAGTGAAGTTGCTCAGTCGTGTCCGACTCTTTGCGGCCCCGTGGACTGTAGCCTGCCAGGCTCCTCTGTCCATGGGATTTTCCAGGCAGTACTGGAGTGGATTGCCATTTCCTTCTCCAGAAAGCCATCTTAAAAAATTTCCAACCCACTGCAGACCATAATTTTGTAAAATATTGTCAAAATGAATTATTAGGAAAATGAAATGAAAAAACTATATAAAATTAAAATCCATTAAAAAATTATCAGATTCAATAGTGTAGAATTGTTATATATGTTTTTGACCACTTTCAGTTCTTATCTCCCTATGGACCCTGTAACAATCATTGAACCAACATTGGCCCATAGATCATACCTTGAGGAGTGCTACTAGCTAAGATGGCCTGGCATAGTTAATTAATCCTGGCAAGTATCAATGGTAAGGGCCGAGAAAGCCACTGGCCTGCATGAACTGTGTCCTTTATGCAAGGAAAGAAGCAAACATGAAAAATGGAGCAGATACAATGATCAGGAGGTTGAGGATCAGTTCAGTTCCAGCTTATTCACTTGCAGTTCCTTGCAAAGTGTTTGGACATTTTTATTAGGCCTTTTTGTTTTTTAAAACAGATAATCAACATCTCAACGCAACCTCAAAATATTTCTGATGAAGCCCAGATTTTAACATTGAATGCCAGTAAATTAAGTCCTGAGAACATTATTTCTGCTTATAGAGTGGTTGGATAGATTTTTAACACATCCAGAAATGCTTTACCTGAGGTAAATTCACAAGGATTTTGAAAAGGAGAGGGGTAGAAAGAAAGACATCTCAAACTCTACCAATTCCAAGGTATGGACTTAGGCAGGGCTCAAAATCATTTTGCAGAGCGCTGTTTCTGGGAGATGCTCAAAGAAATATCAATATAAAAAGGCTCCTTGTCCAAATATTCTCTTTGGGAATAGTCATGTTGCAGGTAAGGGGATCCCTTCCAGGGCCTGAAACCGGGGTCTTGTCTAACACTCGGAAATGAGTTGTCTGAGGAGACACATGTGCTGACAAAGCAAGAGATTTTATTGGGAAAGGGCACCTGGGTGGAGAGCAGTAGGGTAAGGGAAACCAGGAGAACAGCTCTGCCACCTGGCTTGCAGTCTCAGGTTTTAGGGTGATGGGATTAGTTTCCAGGTTCTCTTTAGCCAATCATTCTGACCCAGAGTCCTTCCTGGTGGTGCACACCTTGTTCAGCCAAGATGGATGCCAGAGAGGATTCTGGGAGGTGGTCAGACATGTGGTGTCTCCTTTTGACCTTTCCTGAACTCTTCTGATTGGTGGTGGCTTATTAGTTCTGTGTTCCTTACTAGGACCTCCTATCATAAAACAACTCATGGTTACTATGGTGCCTGGCCAGGGTGGGTGGTTTCAGTCAGTGTGCTTCCCCTAACAGTCACAATGATGATTATCAAGTTAAATCTTCTGGAAAGTTCTGGAATGAACAAGTCTATTTCACTTTACTCATATGTTTATCAATTGTATTTGACCTCTCACCTCTATTCAGTTCCAAGTAACTAGAGTTCTAAGAAACTCACTTTGGGTCATGCCATTTTAAACTGTGATCCCTTTCTGCTGAGCATATTTGCATTTGGGTTTTCAAAAAAATTGAGCCTAGTTTACATTTCTGAGCCCAATTTACATCATAACCTGTTAAACTCTGGTACCTGAAAATGAGAACTGCAGACAGCATTCACCAAATGGCACTCCTTAGGTACTGGCCTAGCAGGGTTTATAAACCACCAATATGGAAGGACCAAGTGTCTGCTAGTTGGATATCAGCATGGCCTGAAAACATCTATTTTATTCTATTCCCTTTAAATATCTTATTTCAAAAAAATGTTTTTTGTTATCCTAGGTCCTTTAGAAAGAAAGTGGGATTCAAATCCCAAGTTAATAAAGACGGAATTGAAATAAAAATAATGACCACGAAATGTACAACTTATAGAAGGATTAGCCCATAAAGACAGAAGGGTATTTCCCTGAAGAAGGGAATTAAAATCTAATCAGATGCAGAGACATCTTCTCTGATGTACTCCTGAGTCTTTAATTGAAAGAAAACTGGAAATAATTTTACTAATAGTTACTAAGTCTAACAATTATACTAAGTATAACTAATGTTATACTATTATGGACTTTAACATTTTGAACAATCCTGTACTCTGTTTCTGCTTCTGTATCCAAGCACCTGCTTTTGTGCTCTTGGGGTGAGGGTTGAGGTTGCTATGAGGTCAGATTCAGAGACCTAAGCCTCCTAATTGACTCAGTTTATATTTTCACTGTGCCTTATCTTTATTCCCTCTGCTTTCTTAGGTAGATTAAAAACCAAGCCTTTGATTTTGAAGAACATCTCTAGATTACCATACCAATGGTGCCACTTGATAGCATAATTCATGATAACTATGGTGATGATGGTGGTGTGCAATGTGTCTTCTGTGACGATCAGTGTCTTCTTTCTGGCAGGTGCAAAAGTTGCTGTGACAACAGTAAGTCAACTTCTAGATGCTAGTGAAGATGTTTTACAAGGAGCTGCTGCTGCTAATAATGATGATATCTTCACAGTGTAAGCACAATTCCAGTTTGGAAGGAAAACCTAATGAGGTCCTGCTTACTTTCCTAGATTAAAGCATTCAGTTCAGTTCAGTTGCTCAGTCATGTCCGACTCTTTGAGACCCCATGGGCTGCAGCACGCCAGGCCTCGCTGTCCATCACCAACTCCCAGAGTTTACTCTAAATCATGTCCATTCAGTCGGTGATGCCATCCAACCATCTCATCCTCTGTCGTCCCCTTCTCTTCTCGCTTTCAATCTTTCCCAGCATCAGGGTCTTTTCAAATGAGTCAGCTCTTTGCATCAGGTGTCCACAGTATTGGAGTTTCAGCTTCAACATCAGTCCTTCCAATGAACATTCAGGACTGATTTCCTTTAGGATGGACTGGTTGGATCTCCTTGCAGTCCAGGGGACTCTCAAGAGTCTTCTCCAACACCAAAGTTTAAAAGCATCAATTCTTCAGTACTCAGCTTTCTGTATAATCCAACTCTCACATCTACACATGACTACTGGAAAAACCATAGCCTTGACTAGACGGACCTTTGTTGACAAAGTAATGTCTCTGCTCTTTAATATGCCATCTAGGTTGGTCATAACTTTCCTTCCAAGGAATAAGCAACTTTTAATTTCATGGCTGCAATCACCATCTGCAGTGATTTTGGAGCCCCCCAAAATAAAGTCTGCCACTGTTTCCACTGTTTCCCCATCTATTTGCCACGAAGTGATGGGACTAGATGCCATGGTCTTTGTTTTCTGAATGTTGAGCTTTAAGCCAAATTTTTCACTCTCCTCTTTCACTTTCATCAAGAGGCTCTTTAGTGCTTCTTCATTTTCTGCCATAAGGGTGGTGTCATCTGCATATCTGACATTATTGATATTTCTTCCACAATCTTGATTCCAGCTTGTGCTTCATCCAGCCCAGCATTTTTCGTGATATACTCTGCATATAAGTTAAATAAGCAGGTGACAATATACAGCCTTGATGTCTTCCAGCTCCTTTCTCAGTGCACAGAGCTGCAAATAAAAGCACAGCTTTGCAAGACACATTTCTAGCTCCTCTGCACCTCCACCCCACCCGAATTCAGCTCTTCCCAAGATCCTAGTGTAGTTTGATTAAGCTTTCCCAAGGCTACACTGAAAAAAACAAAAACAAGAGGATCCAACTCTGCCTGCTTTCTCTCTTTTCGATTCCTATGTCACAGATTACTTCTGGTTGTGCATTTATACTAAAACTCATGTACTTCATTCATGGACGTCTCTCACAAGGATTCATTGTGTTTTTATCTTCTATACAGTTTTCTTAGCTCTTTCAAAATTTTACTAAATATGCATGCTCATTATAGAAAAAGAAGAAAGTGTATAGAAGATCAAAAAATTTTAAATTGTGTCATCTTTATTAACCCGTTGACATATATTCATCAAGATTTTTTTTCCTCTATGTGTGTGCATCCTGCTACATACTCTTTTTAAGATTTCTTTTCTGATGTGGGCTAATTTTGAAGTCTTTCAATGAGTTGGTTACAGTATTGCTTCTGTATTGTTTTGATTTTTTGAACACAAGCCATGTGGTATCTTAGCTCCCTGACCAGGAAGTGAACCCATACCCTCTGCATTGGAAGGTGAAGTCTTAACCGCTGGACTACCAGGGAGGTCCCTAGTACATATTTTTTTAAATTTAGGACTTGTTTTTGTTACTTAATAATACCTTATAACCATCTTTTTAGTATAAATACCTATGCATCTATATCACAAATTATAGATTACTGCATAATATGAGTGAATATTAAGCAGTTCTCTGGTGCTGGACATTTAGATAGTTTCAGGTCTTTTAATGTTTTGAGCAGTTGACATTCTTGTACATAATCTTTGTTTGCATGACCTATTATTTCTTAGAAGTAGTTCTCAGTTCTCTAACTTATTATAAGTACCTATTTAGTGTTGAGTTCTCAAAGTAGAAAAAGCACAAAGGCATGAAACAGAACACTCACAAGATTATACTTCTGAGAGATGGTGGTAGAGTTGTTGTAAACAATTGAACTGGTATATTTCATGACTTCGGATTTCGCTAGGAGTCTGGATCTTTTTCACTGGGTGTGTGGATCCTCCCATTTTTCTTGAAGTTGGAGAAGGAAGCACCCATGAGATCCAAAGTCTGTGTTCAGTGAACTCCCTTCAGAGCTGGAGGCTCTGTGTTTGCTGCCTTACTGGAGACAAAGGGGAAGAGTGGATGTTTTTGATGAGAAGGCTGAGCAAAGAGCCACTGCGGGATTCAGCTGAGAGAGTCACAGATCACGAGACAGATGAAAACACTGTCCCAACAATAAACAGGTAGGGGTTTTCCCAGCTTAAGGCATGGAGAAAAAAAAAAAACAAATCTGTGTGATTTATGTGTAAGTCCAAATGACATCAAAGAAGGTATGTAGAGGATATATAAAACATTTAAATATAGGACATGTTGAAATATGAAATGTTATAACCACTCTCAGTCCCTCTTCCTCCCACTCTGAATTTCTAGTCGACTTATTTTTCTAATGATGGATTATCAGTTTACCCTCTCCCAGGTGATCTTTTGCAGAAACATTTGCGGGCTCAGGTCTTTATACATGAAGATAACATTTTCGTTTTCAGCCTCCAGCCCTAAGATCAGGTCACCAACTCCTTAGCTTTCCTCAGGAGAAAAAATCTTAGTGAGCTGCCAGCAGAGGTGATCTCTCTTGTCTCCTCTCTCCCCTTGGAAGGAGACTGTTACTTGAGGCAACTCTTTCACTGAACTGAGACCAGGGTGCAAATTTTCCTGATAGATATCAGCCTTCACGGTGCATCTCACTCTAACTTTTCCTTTCTTTCATTCTCAGTTTCCTTCACTAAGCTACTGAGCTCCCCATCTACACTTACAGGGAGAAGTGGACAGGGTGAGAGTAAAACAGAGGAGCTTGGTAGGGAGAAAAGAACCCATTCCAACTGCAACGGAGTTCTCCAGCATCCTCTCATGCATTCTCTTGTTGTAACCTGGTAGGAGGGGGAGTGTTGAACTGAGCCCAACCAGGGCAAGGTCTGTGATGGCAAAGGCATTCTACTACAGCCAGTGAATCTAAGATTTCATTTCTTCATTTTAACACTTGTTGTAAAGACTGATTCATAACCTTAAAACTTGGCTATTACATTCAGACTCATAATTGCTCTTGTGTATCTATTTTTGGGAATGTCAAACTGCTACCCTAAGTACTGACCACCTTGTATATATACATTGCACATTTCTATTTGCATTTCTGTTCTACTCAGCTTTCTTCACTTACAAGATGCCTATTTAAGTTGTCTTAACCAAAAGAGATTTATTGTAAAGAGATTTATGGACTCACTACTGGACATACACTGTGAGAAAACCACAATTCTAAAAGACACATGTATCCTAATGTTCCCTGCAGCATGATTTACAATAGGCAGGACATGGAAGTGACCTAGATGTCCATCAACAAAGGAATATATAAAGAAGATGTGGTACATATATGCAATGGAATATTACTCAACCATAAAAAGAATAAATTTGAGTCAGTTCTAGTGAGGTGGATGAACCTAGAGCCTGTTAAAGTGAGAATGCAAAAGACAAATATTGTATATTAAGACATACACATGGAACCTAGAAAAATGGTATTGATGAACCTATTTGAAGGGAAGGAATGGAGACACAGATGTAGAGAATGGGACTTGGGGACACAGTGGGGGTGGGGGAGAGTGGGACAAATGGAGAAGGTGGCGTCAACTTATGTATATACTATTGTGTGTAATACGGATAGCTGGAGAGAAGTTGCCTTACAACACAAGAAGCCCAATCTGGCGCTCTGTGATGACTTAAAGGAATGGGATGGGGGAGGAGAGGGAGGCTCAAGAAGGAGGGGATATACATATCATTAAGTCTGATTTGTGTGGTTGCTTGGCAGAAACCAACACAACATTGTAAAAATTAAAAAACAAAAAAATTCTTAAAAAGAGGTGTACTGAATCTCATTGGAACCTAGGAACAGCTTAATGATACAGCTGGGCTGTATGGACCCTGGAGCAGGGGGATGACAGGGTTTTCAATGCAGCTTTGATGTTCTCAGCAGAGCAGTTTGGGGTCTTTCTTGGTGTTTAATGTAATGGGAATGGCCTTTGGAGTAAGATGGTCTGGATTCAAATCTTAGTATTGTTTTTTAGTAGCTACATGATTTAGGCCAAATGACTTCATATCTCTCCAAAGAACCTTAGATTCTTCAGTGTAATATATAGGAGTGATTTCAGGACTCACTTCAGTGGGATTCTGGTGAGGTTCAAATGAGATAATGCATTTAAGTCACTAGCATAATAACCTGACTTTCCATACTAAGTCTTGGGAAAAAAGCTTGGTAATTATCTTTATTATTAGCATGACTAAATGAATGTGTATCTCATCTTTATTTATAGTTTCTGCCCTCTCATAATTTAACCAAGTTTCTGCCCTCTCATAATTTAACCTTTTCATGATGTAGGGGAAATAAAAATAAAATCTTCTGCCAACTAAGAAGTCCTCTCCACAGAAGTAGGAGGGAAAGAAAACACTTCAACTAAGGCATAGGCATTAAAACAGAATGTGATGTGAATATTCCAGGCCAATCCTTAAGACTGAAGCAGAAAGGAATCTGACCTCTTTATGAAGCTAAGCAGATACAACTCATTATATACATGATTTCAGATAGATAATCATAGTCCTCAATTAAGAGAACTTGATGGCACTATTTGTCATACAGTTTGTCCTAAGTTAACCAGGTAATTGAGTTTGCTAATTGACTGTATCTAGAAGAAAAACAAATCTCTCATGCTTTTATGAAAGGAGGTGTTTTTGCAACTTGGATCAAGGTGCCCACCCACCAAAGTTAAGCTCCTAGTTTCCTACAGAAGCTGGGAGATGGGATGCTAGCTCTCTCGGTGTTTCCATTTCAAAGAAATGGTTCCCAGGCCCTTGACATTCCTAGGTCATAAACCTGATAAAATGTCAATCTAGTTTTCAGAAAGATTTATTTGCATTTCAAACAGAAGAGAATGTGCCTACAAGTTTTCTAATGTAAATACTCAAACAAAAAGGAGAGGTGGGAAATCTCTTCCCTTGTTTTCAACAGGAAGAATTAAGCCTCTCATTTTTAATTTGTATTTGTCCTTACAAAGATATACAGTCTTCCCCCAGTATCCATGTGGGATTGGTTCTAGGACCACCCTCTCTCTTACCTCACCAGCTCCCTGCAAATATCAGAATTCCCAGATGCCGAAGTCCCTTATATGAAATGGTGTAGTTGGCTCTCTGTATCTGTGGGAGGCTCCACATTGGCAGAGTCAACCAACCATGAATGGGAAGCTGGGATATGGAGGGCCAGCTATAATGACCTCTCCATGTGTGCTGTGCTAAGGCACTCAGTCATGTCCGACTCTGAGACTTCATGAACTGTAGCCCACCAGGCTCCTCTGTCCATGGGATTCTCCAGGCAAGAATACTGGAGTGGGTTGTCATACCCTTCTCCAAGGAATCTTCCCAACCCAGGGATTGAACCCAAGTCTCCCACGTTGCAGGCAGATTCTTCACTGTCTGAGCCATCAGGGAAGCCCGTGACCTCTCTGATTCCTATTAAAGCAAGGCTTTTCCAATGTAACTGCTGCACTGAGTAGAAGATTCCTGAGTGAAAGAATCCGATTGCTTCTTCTAGTCATTTGTACCAGGTTGATAGCCAGTCTTCTGATGGACAGCCATCTATCGTCTGATCAGTAATGACAAGAGGAGGATAGAATAATACGGGAAGAATAAAGGCCTTACAAGTGGTTGTGGCTAGAGCAACTCTTCAAAAGCAGCAACCACCACCATGAATCTAGCACATTTTTCCCGTTAGCCTTCAAATGCCAGAAGGAGCTCCCCTTAGTATCCCCAGTGTCACAGGTACTGCGCTTTTAGTGGGTGCTCAACAGATACTGTTGGTTGAATGAATCCGTGATTTATGTTCTTAGCAGATCGGAGTTTTGTCAGGTATTCTTGTTGTTGAAAATAGCTCTGGAGTATGATTGTTACTCATTAAGTGAGAAATACATGGTGTGAGCTGCTGAAAATTACAGAAAATGGTATTATGAAAGGAAAACTTTTGAAATAGTATCATTTACTTGAGTGTTTCCATATGAATGATTATCACATTCTCTTTGTGAAGTTTCTTTAGTTATTTAAAAATTTCTTTTTTAATCTCACTTGAGGAAGGGAAAAGATATATTAATGGTATGAATAAAGATTAGTTTTTTTCTTAACATACGTGATTTATTGAAGAATAGTTGACTTACTGTGTTTCAGGTGCATAGCAAGATGATTCAGTTATACATATATGCATATATTATTTTTGAAATTATTTTCCATTATAGGTTATTATAAGATATTGACTATAGTTCCCTGTGCTATACAGTAAACCTTTGTTGCTTGTTGCATATCTATTTTTTTTAAAATGAGAATTAGCATTCTGTTCATACTAAGTCAAACAAGTGGAATCAAAATGTCATACACTTTTCAGTTAGGCAAAAACTCATAAATTTTCTAAAATATATATATTATACATGTTATATATATACACACACAAAAGCTTTTCTACTACATCCGATAAAGGTTTGAGAAAGAACATCAAAGAAAGAAAAAAGAAGAGATGGAGAAATTGGAAAATAAAATTAAATGAAATGGGAACTCTGAATATGAAATAGAAAAAGTGAAACAGACTAGATAAAAGTAAAAGATTATCATATAGTCCAGGTGTTTTTAAATATGGCTATTTAGAAACATATCTGGAGCTCTGGAGAAAAAAAAGAAACACGTGGACATTTGTATTTTTCAGAAAATTCCAAGATAATTCTGATATGCATCTAGATTTTAAAAAGTGATTACAGGTTTTTCTATTAAATTGTAATTTTGGTCATACAGAGTTCTATTAGTTTTCTGTTGACTAATCATGATACAATTGTATTAAGTGAATAAAAGTTGCATAATCACAATAGTAAAATATGTTTATTAGTTTTCACAATCAATAGCCAGACAAAAAATAAAATTACAATTGCAAGCCATAATGGGAATGTTGCTGGGGTCCAGCCCCAGTGGATCCAGAGAATTCGAAGCAGAGGCGGCTTCGGCGATCATCAGGAAACAATTGCTTAATTAAACGTTAATTAAGAATATAAAGAGTGGTTAAATAAGGATAGCTCAGTGAGGAAATTCAGTGGAGAATAGAGGCTGAATAATTCAGCCAGAAGGTGAGAGAAAGAACAACATGGGGAGTTTCAGTGAACAAGGCCCACATTTTATTTTCCAAAGTAGTTTTTATACCTTAAGTTATGCATAGAGGATAATGGGGGAAGGGGTAGAGTCATGCAGTAAGCCAGGCTTTCTTCCTGTAAACTTACCATATGCAAAAGTTTAGGTGATTTGCATCATCTTCTGGCCCAGAGGCCTGTTAACATTTTAAGACCCATTCTTCAGAAAACTTATTTTTCTCTAAAGGTGATTAGTCAGGCGCCACCCTCCAAAAGCATTAGATAAAGTTGCATTCCTATAGGGCAAAGGTGTGGTGGGCTATAACAAGAAAAAGAATTAACTCAAGGGTCCAAGGTTACAAACATTAAAGCTACTACTTACACCAATTATATTAATCAATACACTGCCAGGGACACAGCAGGTAAGGGATATGGAGACTTAGCAGCAAACATTGGCCCAACAAGTGAAAAACCCTTCACCAATACAATTTCTAATCAATCTTTTAACTGCTCAAAGGACTCTGTATTTAGACAGTTTAGAACATCTCATGCCTCTCACAGCTGGGAGGCTCTGAACAATCTCATGTGGCCGGAAAAACCTATTCAGGCAGGCTAGAGGACTTCCAAAGGAGTTTGTAGGTTGAAACACTATCACACCCAGGAACTTTATTAACTGGAGCTGTAAGTTAACTCTTTTTTCAGAGAGAGATGGTGGGGGACAGCCCCCTGTAAAGTCAGAGGTGTAGGTGAGAGCACAAAGCAGAAAGTAGGCAGACTCTGGTTTTGGGGGTAGATACTCAAGAATTTCCAGGGGGACTCCTGAGGCTCCATCCCGCCTTTGTGTATGCCGAGCATCCTTCCTCATGACCTTTGCCACGGGTGGAGCTCCTCACTCTGGCTCCCGGCAGAATGTGATTAACCTAATGCTAAAAAATAATTGCATACAATTTGGGGGGTTAAGCAGAGTGATGGGATATGTTTCCACTTACCAGTGCATACAAGCACATGTTTTCAGCTGCCCAGCCAGTCTATGTCTTTTGGTTGGTGCACTTAATCCATTTATGTTTAAGGTAATTATCGATATGTATGATCCTGTTACCATTTTCTTAATTGTTTTGGATTTATCTTCCTTCTCTTATGTTTCCTGCCTAGAGAAGTTCTTTTAGCATTTGTTGTAAAGCTGGTTTGGTGGTGCTGAATTTCTGTTAACTTTTGTTTGTCTGCAAAGCTTTTGTTTTCTCCATCAAATCTGAGTGAGAGTCTTGCTTGGTAGAGTGTTCTTGGCTGCAGTTTCTTGCCTTTCATCACTTTAAATATATCATGCCATTCCCTTCTGGCCTGTAGAGTTTCTGTTGAGAAATCAGCTGATAGCCTGATGGGAGTTCTCTCATATGTTATTTGTCATTTTCACTTGTTGTTTTCAATATTTTATCTTTGTCTTTAATATTTGTCGATTTGATTACTATGTGGTTTGGTGTGTACCTCCTTGGGATTATCCTGCTTGGGACGCTCTGTACTTCCTGGACTTGGTTGACTATTTCCTTTCCTGTGTTCATGAAGTTTTCAGCTACTGTCTCTTCAAATATTGTCTCAGGTCCTTTCTCTCTCTCTTCTCCTGGGACCCCTATAATGTGAATGTTGGTGCATTTAATGTTGTCCCAGAGGTCTCTTAGATGGTCTTCATTTTTTTTTTTTTCCATTCTTTTTTCTATATTCCATTCTGTGGCAGTGATTTCTACCATTCTTTCCTCCAAGTTATTTATCCATTCTTCTGCCTCAGTTATTCTGCTACTGATTCCATCTAGTGTATTATTTTATCTCTGTTTGTTTGTTCTTTAGTTCTTCTAGGTCTTTGGTAAACA
Source organism: Bos javanicus (assembly GCF_032452875.1). NCBI lineage: Eukaryota > Metazoa > Chordata > Mammalia > Artiodactyla > Bovidae > Bos > Bos javanicus. Next base: position 45,206,479 of record NC_083868.1, read on the forward strand.
TTTCTTGCATCTTCTCCATTGTTTTCCCAGGATCCTGGATCATCTTCACTATTATTATTCTGAATTCTTTTTCTGGAAGGTTGCCTATCTCCACTTCATTTAGTTATTTTTCTGGGATTTATCTTTTCCCTTCATCTACAATATGACTTTCTGCTTTTTCATCCTCATTAACTTTCTGTAGTGTGGTTTTTGTTTTAGCCTCTGTGGGACCATGGTTCTTCTTGCTTCTTCTGTCTGCCCTCTGATAAAGGAGGCTGAGGCTTATGTAAGTTTTCTGATGGGAGGGACCAGCAGTGGGAAAAACTGGTTCTTGCTCTGGTGGACAGGGCCTTTCTCAGTAAAGCTTTAATATAGTTATCTGCTGATGAGTGGGGTTGTGCTCCCTCCCTGGTAGTTTGGTCTGAGGTGACCCACCCTGGGATCTACTGGCTCTATGGTAGGATTAAAGGTAACCTCCAAGGGGATTTATGCCAAGGGGGACCTTCCAGGATTGCTGATGCCAATGTCTCTGTCCCTGTGATGAGCCTGTGCTGGCCCATGCCTCTGCAGAAGACCCTCTAACACTGGCAGATAGTTTTGGATCAGTCTCCTGTGGAGTCACTGTTCCTTTTCTCTGTGCAAGATTTTGTTTGTACCCCCCAAGACTGGAGTCTGTGTTTCTCCCAGTCCTGTGGAGGTCTTACAGTCAAATCCCACTGGGCTTCAAGGCCAGATTCCCTGGGGATTCTCAGTCCCTTTATCAGATCCCCAGGCTGGGAAGCCTTTTGTGGAGTTCAGAACATTCACAACAATGGGAGAACTTGTTTGGATTATTACTATTCTCCAGTTTGTGGGTCACCCATCTGGTGGGTATGGGATTTGATTTTATCATTAGTGAGCCCCTCCTACTATCTTGCTGCAGCTTCTTCTTTGTCTTTGGACCTGTGGTATCTTTTTATGGTGGATTCCAGTGTCCTCCTGTCAATGGCTGTTCAGCAGATAGTTGCAATTTTGGTGCTCTTGCAGGAGGAGATGAGCACATATCTTTCTACTCTGACATCTTGAATTGGAAGTGGAAATAAAGATTTAGAATAAAGAACAATTTTGTTCTTTCAAATGAAATTCTTTCATTTCTGGGAAAACTAGACTGAACCAGTTATCTTAGTTTCAGACATTTGTTGTCAAGTACAGAAAGAGTACAAATTTTTTTTTTTTTTTTGAAACAGGAAAAAGAAACAATCTTATGACTCATCTTAGAACAGCAAATTAACAGATTCCCTCCACTCCCTCATACCTTCCACCTAATCTATCTTTGAACTTATCCAAAGTAGAAATGAAAACTGTGAAAACCTGTAGTGTTTAGTTAGTAGTGAAGGCAATGAGCCCAGAGTTCTGCTCCTCCATAATTCCCCATGAACTGTCGCCTCAGGAGTCGACACTTAAAAAACACAGTTTGGAACCTGAGGGGGTTGGGTGAGAGGAGAGAGTTGAAAACGTGAAAATTAAATCTCAGTACTGGAGAGACAAGAATCATGTGCCTGGCCAATGGGGAGTGGCAGCGCCATCCTTTTATGAGAATACCAACATAACAAGGACTGCTTCTATTGGTAAATCTGTCATTCTTGAATTCCAGCTTTCTGGCATCTATGTTTAGCCTACCCTTCAGTGGGGAGAGTCCACCAGAACCTTAAAAAAAAGTGCATATAACAAAAAAAGACTGGTAAAAATTTAAAAATTATTATGGGATTGTGCCAATATTGTGATTGCCTGAGTTCAGTGGTCATTCCTTTCTTCTGGAATGTGGGACACACACAACTGATTTTATGACAAGTCTCCACAATAGTATGTTGCTATGTTTTTTTTTCTATGCAGTCTTATTGAGAAAATGGAGATATTCCTTGTCTTTGGGCAACAAGTCAGTGGTAGAACCTAGAATAGCAATGTAGTCTGCTAATTTCTCTTCAGAAAATATTGTGGGTCTATAGGTGTTCTTTTTACTGTGCTGAAAGGTGAGCTGTTTATTTCATGTTCTTGTAATAGCAGAGAACATTCTGCTACCAATGATGCTCTACCCATGAAAGTCTAGATTTTTATAAAATTCTGTTTCTTTTTCCTTCTCATAGGAGCTAGGGATTCTCTGGTTTCCAGTTTTACCCGTGTGAACATGGGCAAACTGAAACTGAACAAACAGGCTGAACTTCAGATCTGGCTCAACACCTCAAAAAGTAGGCTTCAAATTATGTTACTTGAAAAAATATACTCAAATTCATGGAATTAATAGCTTAAAATCCATTGAGCAAGTTTCATAGTGAGTAATTTGTGTTTGCGCTCTGACAAATTATGGTAATCTTTACTACTCTAGGCCATAGAGATGATTTCCTTCTTTCCTTCTTTCTTTTCCTCTCTTTCTTTTAAAAACACTTTGGAGGGGAGCAAAAGTGAAATACCCCGGCCATGGATACAAATATGTTTTCCAACAAAAATGTAGGTAGTGGTTCAGTTTTATACTTAAAAATACATTAAAAAATATTCAGCCACTAACTTTGCATGTGTTACTGATAGAATGGCACTCACAGGTGTAAATTCATCCGATAGACCTGTCCTTGGGATATTTTATGTAGTTGACACAACCATCATCGAGTAGTACCAGTGTTCAGTTATCTCCACTAGATGGTGCCCATCATGAGCTCCTTGTCATCATGAATATAGCCCTTTAGAAATTCTTGTGTCTAACTTGAAATGGTTGTACTTTTCAAAGTTAAAAAAAAAAAAATCAACTATTAAATTCAACTACAATAAGCAAACCAAACACACAGATTTCCTTTTATTCTCTTCCCAAGTAAAAAAATTCAGTGCCATAAAGTACCTATTTCAGAAAGACTAAATTCATAATTCTCATTGCATTTTAAAAAGACTAAATTCATAATTCTCATTGCTTATATAATTCTAATTGGGAAACGAATTCTTTATTGATTATATAAGTTGCAAGTATCTTCCCTCCAGTCTACAGTTATCTTTTACGTAGTTTTTCATGTCTTTTGTCATACTAAAATTTCAGTGGTGCATTCAGTGTATCAATTTGTTTTTCTGTAACTTGTACTTAAAAAAATTCATTGCTCTACCAAAGTCACAATGATAGTCTCCTATATTTTCTTCTGAATAGTTTTAGTGTTTGTGTTTAGAGTTAGGTCTTCAGTGCACCTAGAATTTATGGTTATGTTTGGTAAAAGATGGGGATCTAATTTTTGATTCCACATAAATTATGAATACAGTCAAATGTGCTAAAATAACACTGTCTAGAGCCAAAGACAGAGAAGGCAATGGCACCCCACTCCAGTACTCTTGCCTGGAAAATCCCATGGACAGAGGAGCCTGGTAGGCTGCAGTCCATGGGGTCGCTAAGAGTCGGACACGACTGAGCGACTTCACTTTCACTTTTCACTTTCATGCATTGGAGAAGAAAATGGCAACCCACTCCAGTGTTCTTGCCTGGAGAATCCCAGGGGCGGGGGAGCCTGGTGGGCTGCCGTCTATGGGATTGCACAGAGTCGGACATGACTGAAGTGACTTAGCAGCAGCAGCCGCAGAGCCAAAGACTCAGATTAGACTTAAAGGGACAAGTTTTTATATTGAATTTTTAAAAGCCTTCAAGATTATTTATATTTTAATTATTTGTTTCCCTAAAAAGACATCATTGAAATGTATAAGCAAAAATTATTGGAAATTCAGGGCCACATTGACCAAACCAGTATTATAGGGAGACATTTAATGCAACTATCTCAGAAATCAAAGATTAAGTAGACAAAAAAAGCTAATAAACTTCAACTTTATATACATTTGTGTGTATGTGTAGTTTTGTAGGCAGAAAATAGATATTAGAAAATTATCTTCAAATATCTATGGAGTGCTTCAAAAACTGTTAGGCCACATAGAAAAACTTACATGTTTTCTAAAAGTTACATAGGACATAGTTCCTGACCACAATGCAATAAAATTATAAATGTACCACTAAAGAATAGCCAAAATTCTGTCTAGTTAGAAATTTTAAAATACCATTGTTAGAAAGGAAATTAAAGGGTAGATTACAGATTACTCGAAAATTAATAGCGGTGAGAACAGCTTATGGAATGTGGATAAAGATATTTAAAGGAAAATGTATATCTTTTAATAAATTTATTAGATAATAAAAGGAATTGTTTAAAAAGTAATCATTCAGCTAAAGAGGCATAAAAAATAAATGCAAAGAAATCTAAAAGGAAGGGATTAATAAATTAAAAGTTGGAATTTAACTAATCCATGGTGTTATTTTGGATTAACTGGCCTAATACTAATTACAGCATTTTGAAGTTTATTATATCTGATTCTTTCTTTTCTCCCTTCCTTATTCCCTTCTTTCCTTCTTCTCCCTCCCTCCTACCCTTCTCTCTCCAAATAAAAATACCTCTGCCTGTTCATATTCTTTTCAGTGCTTTAGTATAAATCATGTCAGTTTTACCATGTAATGATTTACTTACATGTCTGTCTTCCCATCTAGATAGTGAGCTCTTAATAGTAGGGACCATATCTTAATCATCTTTGCATTTCCAGAACCCCATAGGTGCTTATCACATATCAGTGAGGCAAAATATATGTAGATTGAGAACGTAATTTGAACAACCAGGTTTCTATAACTTGAACTAATTCTGCCTATTTTAGGTAAGACATTGCCATATATTATTCTCTTGAAATAAAAAATTGTGTCTGTAAATAATATTCTGCCCCCAGTGGAAAATTTTTAATTTATAAAAACATCTGTGCTGTCCTGTACTTAGTCACTCAGTCGTGTTCCCCTCTTTGTGACCCCATGGACTGCCTCATGCCAGGCTCCTCTGTACATGGGGATTCTCCAGGCAGGAATATGAGAGAGGGTTGCCATGCCCTCCCCTTGGGGATCTTTCCAACCCAGGGATTGAACCCAGGTCTCCCGCATTGCAGACGGATTCTTTACAGACTGAGCCACCAGGGAAATAATCTGACACATTTTCAAATAATGCAGAAGCATAAAAAAACAGAAAGTGGCTGTCCTCTGGAAAAGGCCAGTGTCAGACATATGAAATGAGTACAGTTGAGCATTACTGTGAAGGCACACCGGTTACTCTGCTCTAGGGGGCAGACCTGAACTGACATTTGGACAGTAATGCTGGACAGAGAAACCTCCCTGATGGGCAGTGACAAAATCATTTCTTCAGACAGAAAGGAGAGAACGGCAGCATTTCCTATCAAAACTTTTGGAGGTTTGATTAATCTAATTGAACTCAAGATGATTTTATGATTTATCAATGTATTGAAATGTACACATGAGGGGGAATGATGAACTGGTTTTCTCCATGGGACAAAAAAGAGGAAGAAAGCATAAAATAACTTGTGCAGATGATTTACATTTACACAATGGGATATTTTCTTTTTTTGTTTTTATTTTTTTTAATTTATTTATTTTAATTAGAGGCTAATTACTTTACAATATTTTATTAGTTTTGCCATACATTAACATGAATCCACCACGAGTGTACATGTGTTCCCAATCCTGAACTCCTCTACCACCTCCCTCCCCAAACCATCCCTCTGGGTCATCCCAGTGCACTAGCCCCAAGCATCCTATATCCTGCATCAAACCTGGACTGGCGATTCATTTCTTAAAAGATATATTACATGTTTCAATGCCATTCTCCAAATCATCCCACCCTCTCCCTCTCCCACAGAGTCCAAAAGACTGTTCTATACATCCGTGTCTCTTTTGCTGTCTCACATACAGGGTTATCGTTACCATCTTTCTAAATTCCATATATGCGCATTAGTATACTGTATTGGTGTTTTTCTTTCTGGCTTACTTCACTCTGTATAATCGGCTCCAGTTTCAACCACCTCATTAGAACTGATTCAAATGTATTCTTTTTAATGGCTGAGTAATACTCCATTGTGTATATGTACCACAGCTTTCTTATCCATTCATCTGCTGATGGACATCTAGGTTGCTTCCATGTCCTGGCTATTAGAAACAGTGCTGTGATGAACATTGTGGTACACGTGTCTCTTTCAATTCTGGTTTCCTTGGTGTGTATGCCCAGCAGTGGGATTGCTGGGTCATAAGGCAGTTCTATTTCCAGTTTTTTAAGGAATCTCCACATTGTTCTCCATAGTGGCTGTACTAGTTTGCATTCCCACCAACAGTGTAAGAGGGTTCCCTTTTATCCACACCCTCTCCAGCATTTATTGCTTGTAGACTTTTGGATTGCAGCCATTCTGACTGGCATGAAATGGTACCTCATTGTGGTTTTGATTTGCATTTCTCTGATAATGAGTGATGTTGAGCATCTTTTCATGTGTTTGTTAGCCATCTGTATGTCTTCTTTGGAGAAATGTCTATTTAGTTCTTTGGCCCATTTTTTGATTGGGTCATTTATTTTTCTGGAATTGAGCTGCAGGGGTTGCTTGTATATTTTTGAGATTAGTTGTTTGTCTGTTGCTTCATTTGCTATTATTTTCTCCCATTCTGAAGGCTGTCTTTTCACTTTGCTTATAGTTTCTTTTGTTGTGCAGAAGCTTTTAATTTTAAATAGATCCCATTTGTTTATTTTTGCTTTTATTTCCAATATTCTGGGAGGTGGGTCATAGAGGATCCTGCTGTGATGTATGTCGGAGAGTGTTTTGCCTATGTTCTCCTCTAAGAGTTTTATAGTTTCTGGTCTTATGTTTAGATCTTTAATCTATTTTGAGTTTATTTTTGTGTATGGTGTTAGAAAGTGTTCCGTTTCATTCTTTTACAAGTGGTTGACCAGTTTTCCCAGCACCACTTGTTAAAGAGATTGTCTTTTCTCCATTGTGTATTCTTGCCTCCTTTGTCGAAGATAAGGTGTCCATAGGTGCGTGGGTTTATCTCTGGGCTTTCTATTTTGTCCACTGACCTATATTTCTGTCTTTGTGCCAGTACCATACTGTCTTGATAACTGTGGCTTTGTAGTAGAGCCTGAAGTCAGGCAAGTTGATTTCTCCAGTTCCATTCTTCTTTCTCAAGATAGCTTTGGCTATTCGAGGTTTTTTATATTTCCATACAAATTGTGAAATTATTTGTTCTAGCTCTGTGAAAAATACCATTGGTAGCTTGATAGGGATTGCATTGAATCTATAGATTGCTTTGGGTAGTATACTCATTTTCACTATATTGATTCTTCCGATCCATGAACATGGTATATTTCTCCATCTATTAGTGTCCTCTTTGATTTCTTTCACCAGTGTTTTATAGTTTTCTATTTATAAGTCTTTAGTTTCTTTAGGTAGATATATTCCTAAGTATTTTGTTCTTTTTGTTGCAATGGCGAATGGGATTATTTCCTTAATTTCTCTTTCTGTTTTCTCATTATTAGCGTATAGGAATGCAAGGGATTTCTGTGTGTTGATTTTGTATCCTGCAACTTTACTATATTCATTTATTAGCTCTAGTAATTTTCTGGTGGAGTCTTTAGGGTTTTCTATGTAGAGGATCATGTCATCTGCAAACAGGGAGAGTTTTACTTCTTCTTTTCCAATTTGGATTCCTTTTATTTCTTTTTCTGTTCTGATTGCTGTGGCCAAAACTTCCAAAACTATGTTGAATAGTAATGGTGAAAGTGGGCACCCTTGTCTTGCTCCTGACTTTAGAGGAAATGCTTTCAATTTTTCACCATTGAGGATAATGTTTGCTGTGGGTTTGTCATATATAACTTTTATTATGTTGAGGTATGTTCCTTCTATTCCTGCTTTCTGGAGGGTTTTTATCATAAATGAATGTTGAATTTTGTCAAAGGCTTTCTCTGCATCTATTGAGATAATCATATGACTTTTATTTTTCAATTTGTTGATGTGGTGTATTACATTGATTGATTTGCGGATATTGAAGAATCCTTGTATCCCTGGGATAAAGCCCACTTGGTCATGGTGTATGATCTTTTTAATGTGTTGTTGGATTCTGATTGCTAGAATTTTGTTAAGGATTTTTGCATCTATGTTCATCAGTGATATTGGCCTGTAGTTTTCTTTTTTTGTGGGATCTTTGTCAGGTTTTGGTATTAGGGTGATGGTGGCCTCATAGAATGAGTTTGGAAGTTTACCTTCCTCTGCAATTTTCTGGAAGAGTTTGAGCAGGATAGGTGTTAGCTCTTCTCTAAATTTTTGGTAGAATTCAGCTGTGAAGCCGTCTGGACCTGGGCTTTTGTTTGCTGGAAGATTTTTGATTACAGTTTCAATTTCTGGCTTGTGATGGGTCTGTTAAGATTTTCTATTTCTTCCTGGTCCAGTTTTGGAAAGTTGTACTTTTCTAAGAATTTGTCCATTTCTTCCACGTTGTCCATTTTATTGGCATATAATTGCTGATAGTAGTCTCTTATGATCCTTTGTATTTCTGTGTTGTCTGTTGTGATCTCTCCATTTTCATTTCTAATTTTATTGATTTGATTTTTCTCCCTTTGTTTCTTGATGAGTTTGGCTAATGGTTTGTCAATTTGTTTATCCTTTCAAAGAACCAGCTTTTGGCTTTGTTTATTTTTGCTATGGTCTCTTTTGTTTCTTTTGCATTTATTTCTGCCCTAATTTTTAAGATTTCTTTCCTTCTATGGTAGAAAGTGAAAAGGAACTAAAAAGCCTCTTGATGAAGGTGAAAAAGGAGAGTGAAAAAGTTTGCTTAAAACTCAACATTCAGAAAACGAAGATCATGGCATCTGGTCCCATCACTTCATGGGAAATAGATGGGGAAACAGTGGAAACAGTGTCAGACTTTATTTTGGGGGGCTCCAAAATCACTGCATATGGTGACTGCAGCCATAAAATTAAAAGACTCTTACTGCTTTGAAGAAAAGTTATGACCAACCTAGATAGCATGTTGAAAAGCAGAGACATCACTTTGCCAACAAAGGTCTGTCTAGTCAAGGCTACGGTTTTTCCAGTGGTCATGTATGGATGTGAGAGTTGGACTGTGAAGAAAGCTGAGTGCCAAAGAATTGATGCTTTTGAACTGTGGTGTTGGAGAAGACTCTTGAGAGTCCCTTGGACTGCCAGGAGATCCAACCAGTACATTCTGAAGGAGATCAGTCCTGGGTGTTCATTGGAAGGAATGATGCTAAAGCTGAAACTCCAGTACTTTGGCCACCTCCTGTGAAGAGTTGACTCATTGGAAAAGACTCTGATGCTGGGAGGGATTGGGGGCAGGAGGAGAAGGGGACAACAGAGGGTGAGATGGCTGGATGGCATCACCAACTTGATGGATGTAAGTTTGAGTGAACTCCAAGAGTTGGTGATGGACAGGGAGGCCTGGCGTGCTGCAATTCATGGGGTTGCAAAGAGTCGGACATGACTGAGCAACTGAGCTTAAGTGAACTGATAGTAGTTGACTGAGCACAGGTCAACCCCATTTGATTATGGAGATGTGAGGGAAAAACAATGGTGAATGGTGAAGCCACAGTGGACAAGGGTATGGAGTTTCCTCAAAAAATTAAAAATAAAGCTACCATATAATCCGACAATTCCACTTCTGGGTATTGATATGAAGGAAACAAAGCAGTAGCTCAAAAACACATATACACTTCCATGTTCATAGCAGCATTATTTACAACAGCTAAAACATGGAAACAATCTAAATCTCTACTGATGGATGAATAGATAAAGATGTGGTATATATATATGAAATCTTGCCATTCACAACAACTTAGTTGGACCTTGAGAGCATTATGCTAAGTGATATAAGTCAAACAGAGAATGACAAATACTGTATGATCTCACTTATATGTGGAATCTTGAAAATCAAAAGCAAACAAGCTCATTGATAACAGACAAACTGGTGACTGCCAGAGGTAGGGGGTGGGAGGTGTGGAGAAAATGAGGGGTGTGAAATGGGTGAAGATAGTCAAAAGGTACAAACCTCCAACTATAAAAAATATAGCCATGGGGATGTAATGTACAGCATGGTGACTATAGTAAACAATATTTTATTGCATATTTGAAAGTTGCTAAGAGAATAGATCTTAAAAGTTCTCAAAGATGGTAACAATAACCCTGTGTACGAGACAGCAAAAGAGACACTAATGTATAGAATAGTCTTGTGGACTCTATGGAAGAGGGAGAGGGTGGGAAGATTTGGGAGAATGGCATTGAAACATGTAAAATATCATGTATGAAACAAGATGCCAGTCCAGGTTCGATGAACGATACTGGATGCTTGGGGCTAGTGCACTGGGATGACCCAGAGGGATGGTATGGGAAGGGAGGAGGGAGGAGGGTTCAGGATGGGGAACACATGTATACCTGTGGTGGATTCATTTTGATATTTGGCAAAACTAATACAATTATGTAAAGTTTAAAAATAAAATAAAATTAAAAAAAAAAAAAGAAAAATTCTGAAACCATGAATGGTGATGGATGTTAATGACTTATTGTGGTGATCATTTCACAGTAAATACAAATACCAAATCATTATGTTGTACAACTGAAACTTATATGTTATATATCAATTATACCTCAAAAGAAAAAAAAGAGAGAGAGAAAACAACAAATGAACAGAGAACAGACTGGTGGTTGTCTGAGGTGGAGGGAGGGTGTGGGTAGGCAGTGGGTGAAGATTTTCAAAAAGTGCCAACTTCCAGCTATAAAATAAATAAGTCCTGGGGATATAATGTGCAGCGTGGTGACTACAGTTAACAATGCTATATTGTTTAAATAAAAGTTGCTAAGAGAGTAGATCTTAAAAGTTGTGATCACAAGGAAAGAATTTTGTAATAGTGGATATTAATTGGACATTGTAGTGATCATTTTGCAGTGTATACAGATGGGAATGACTATGTGCTTCCCTGGTGGCTCAGATGGTAAAGAATTTGCCTGCAATGTGGGAGACCTGGGTTCGATCCCTGGTCAGGAAGATCCCCTGGAAGAGGGCTTGGCCACCCACTCCAATATTCTTGCATGGAGAATCCCTATGGACAGAGGAGCCTTGCAGGCTGCAGTCCATGGGTCGCAAAGAGTTTGACACGACTGAGCGACTAAGCACAGCACACAGGAATCATTATATTGTGCATCTGAAATGAATATAATGCTATAGGTCAATTCAGTTCAGTTCAGTCGCTCAGTCATTTCCGACTCTCTGCAACCCCATGAACCACAGCATGCCAGGCATCTCTGTCCATCACCAACTCCCAGAGTCCATCTAAACCCATGTCCATTAAGTCGGTGATGCCATCCAACCATCTCATCCTCTGTTGTCTCCTTCTACTCCTGCCCTCAGTCTTTCCCAGCATCAGGGCCTTCTCAAATGAGTCAGCTCTTCGCATCAGGTGGGCAAAGTATTGAGTTTCAGCTTCAACATCAGTCCTTACAATGAACACCCAGGTCTGGTCTCCTTTAGGATGGACTGGTTGGATCTCCTTGCAGTCCAAGGGACTCTCAAAAGTGTTCTCCAACACTACAGTTCAAAAGCATCAATTCTTCAGTGCTCAGCTTTCTTTATAGTCCAACACTCACATCCATACATGACCACTGGAAAAACCATAGCCTTGACTAGACGGACCTTTGTTGGCAAAGTAATGTCTCTGCTTTTTAATATGCTGTCTAGGTTCGTTGTAACTTTACTTCCAAGGAATAAGCGTCTTTTCATTTCATAGCTGCAATCACCATCTGCAGTGAGTTTGGAGCCCCCAAAATAAAGTCAGCCGCTGTTTCCACTGTTTCCCCATCTACTTGCCATGAAGTGATGGGACCAGATGCCATGATCTTCGTTTTCTGAATGTTGAGCTTTAAGCCAACTTTTTCACTCTCCACTTTCACTTTCATCAAGAGGCTTTTGAGTTCCTCTTCACTTTCTGCCATAAGGGTGGTGTCATCTGCATATCTGAGGTTATTGATATTTCTCCTGGCAATCTTGATTCCAACTTGTGCTTCTTCCAGCCCAGCGTTTCTCATGATGTACTCTGCATAGAAGTTAAATAAGCAGGGTGACAATATACAGCCTTGAGTTACATCTCAATAAAAAAGCAAGCTGACAAACAAAAAGTGATAGCGAACTGTGAAATGCCTTGATTTTAGCCAGCTTCTTCTCCCCAGCTTGTGCATGGATGTGTACGCAGCAATTCCTAAGTGATTTGTACCCCAGAGCAAAGCAGAACCTCTCCTTGGCTCATGATCTCTGAGTCATTCCTTTTTTTAACTTTTTTTTTTTTTTACTGATTTCCAGGATTTGCTTGTTCATTCAACACAGAGATTTTTGACTTCCTGTTCTGTGTTAGGGGTACTACTAGAAAACTGGAGTAAGTAGCCTTTCCCTTCTCCAGGGGATCTTCCCAACCCAGGGATGGAACCTGGTTTCTTTACCAGCTGAGACACAAGGGAAGACCAGGGGTACTACAGTGAGGAGAAATACAGATAAAAGCCTCTGTCTTCCAGGAGCTCACGTTCCAGTGAGGAAAATAAATAGTAAACAAAAATCTATGCATCACTTCCTCAGAGATAACTAATTTAAAAAAAAGATTGTGTGGAGGAGGAGGAGCCAAGATGGCGGAGGAGTAGGACGGGGAGAACACTTTCTCCCCCACAAATTCATCAAAAGAGCATTTAAACGTCGAGTAAATTCCACAAAACAACTACTGAATGCTGGCAGAGGACATCAGGCACCCAGAAAAGCAACCCAACTCTTCGAAAGGAGGTAGGATAAAATATAAAAGACCAAAAAAGAGACAAAAGAGGGAGGGACGGAGCTCCGTCCTGGGAAGGGAGTCTTAAAAACAGAGAAGTTTCCAAACACCAGGAAACCTTCTCATTGCCGAATCTGTGCTGAGCTTTGGAACCACAGAGGGCAACATAACAGGGAGAAAAAATAAATAAACAATTAAAACTCGCAGATTGCGAGCCCTACGGTAACTCCTCCAGCGGAGAAGCAGCACAGACGCCTGCACACGCCATTAGCAAGCGGGGGCTGGGCAGGGAGGCGCGGCGCAGGCTGCATCGCTCAGAGTAAGAATCTGGCCTGAATACCCTGAGCACTATCTGAGTGAAATAATTTGGGCTAGCAAACCAGACTGTGGGATATCTACCACGCGAAAAGCCAGCCCCAACCAAAGACACCGCCAGGCCCCCGCACGGAACAAAGGACTGAACAGAAATAGCTGGCTGCAGACCTTCCCCCTCCGGTGACAGGCAGCCAGAGCCGGAAGGGGGCAATCGCAGCCCCAGAGAGACATTATCTATAAAACTGTAAGCAGGCTTCTTTTCTAACTAAAACTTCTTGGGGGTCCGGACGGTCAACATTTGCCTGAGAAGGTGCGCCAGTTTTAACACCCGGATAACCGAGTGGCAGGGAGGCGATAAGTCGCAGCATTGGCGCTCGCCAAACACCTCATCACCTGAGCTGCTCGGACCTGGGAAGAGCACAAAACGCAGGCCCAACCGAGTCTGCGCCTCTGAGAACTACCTGAGTGCCTGAACCTGAGCGGCTTGGACCTGGGAGGTGCATGCAGCCCAGGGCCAGCCTCGGATTGTTCCTGGCGGAACAACCTAGAGCCCGAGCAGTGTGGGCAGGGAGGCTACACGCGCCGTGAGTGGGGACAGACCCAGTGTGGCTGAGGCACTGCGAGCGCACACCAGTGTTATTTGTTTGCAGCATCCCTCCCTCCCTCCCCACAGCGCAACTGAACAAGTGAGCCTAAAAAAAAAAAAGTTTCCCCCACCGTCCCCTTTGTGTCAGGGCGGTAACCGGACACTGAAGAGACCAGCAAACAGAAGAAGATATAACAGAGGGAAACGCCTTGGAAGCTACAGGCAATAGATTAAAACCCCGTGGTTACTACGGACTACATAGGAAGGGGCCTATAGATCTTGAGAAATATAAGTTGGACCAAGGAACTAGCCAAAAATGAACTGAACCCACAATACTCACAACAAAACCAGAAAAAGTCCTAGATATATTTTTACTATTTTTACGATCATTCTTTCTTTCTCTCTCTCTTTTTTTTTTTAATTTTTAGAAAAAAAATTTTTTTTAAGTTCTCTATTGTTCCTTTAATTTTCACTTTTATAACCTATTACTTTGCCAAAAAAAAAAAAATCCTATTTTTTTCTTCTTCAGCAAACTTCATATATATATATCTTATAATTGTTTGACCTTATTTTTTTTTCCTTCTTTTCTTCTTTTCTTTAACATTGTATTTTTGAAATTCCAAACTCTACTCTAGTTTTTTAATTTTAGCTTTTTGGTATATGTTATCAATTTTGTACCTATAGTTTTTTTTTTTTATAATTTCTGTGACTTTTTTTTTTTCTGTTTCTTTCTCTTCTTCTTTTATATAATATTGTATATCTGAAATTCCAAACTCTACTCTAGATTTTTAATTTATGCTTTTTGGTATTTGATATTAATTTTGTACCTGTATTTTCTTTATAATTTTTGCGACATTGTTTGTTTTTGTTTGTTTGTTTGTTTTCTCTCTTTATGTCTCTTCTTCCTTTTTTTTTTTAAACACAGTATTTTTGAAATTCCAAACTCTACTCTAGATTTTTAATTTTTGCTTTTTGGTATTAGTTATCAATTTTGTACCTGTATTTTCTTTATAATTTTCTCAACCTTGTTTGTTTTTCTTTGTTCGTTTTTTCTCTCTTTCTTTTCCTTCTTCTTTTCTTTAACATCGTATTTTTGAAATTCCAAACTCTACTCTAGATTTTTAATTTTTGCTTTTATGTATTTGTTACCAATTTTGTACCTTTAAGAACCCAATCCTCAGGACCCATTTTTCACTAGGGAGCGAGATTACTGGCTTGACTGCTCTCCCTCACTTTGGACTTTCCTTTTTCTCCACCAGGTCGCCTGTGTCTCCTCCCTAACCCCTCTCCACTCTACCCAACGCTGTGAGTTTCTGTGTGTTCCAGACAGTGGAGAACACTTAGGGAACTGATTACTGGCTGAATCTGTCTCCCTCCTTTTCATTCCCCCCTTTTATCCTTCTGGCCACCTCTGTCTCCTTCCTCCTTCTTCTCTTCTCTGTATAACTCCGTGAACATCTCTGAGTGGCCCAGTTGTGGAGTGCACATAAGGAAGTGACTACTGGCTACCCCACTCTCTCCACTATTGATTCCACCTCATCTCATTTGGGTCACCTCTAACTCCCTCCTCCCTCTTCTCTTCTCCATGTAACGCTGTGAACCTCTCTGAGTGACCCTCACAGTAGAGAAACTTTCCGTCTTTAACGTAGATGTTTTATCAATGGTGCTGTATAGAAGGAGAAGTTTTGAAACTACTGTAAAAATAAGACCAATAACTGGAAGCAGGAGGCTTAAGTCCAAACCCTGACTCCAGGGAACTCCCGATTCCAAGGAACATTAATAGACAGGAGCTCATCAAACGCCTCCATACCTACACTGAAACCAAGCACCACACAAGGGCCAACAAGTTCCAGGGCAAGACATACCAAGCAAATTCCCCAGCAACAAAGGAATACAGCCCTGAGCTTCAAGATACAAGCTGCCCAAAGTCACCCCCAAACCATAAACATCTCATAACTCATTACTGGACATTTCATTGCACTCCAGAGAGAAGAAATACAGCTCCACCCACCAGAACGCCAACACAAGCTTCCCTAACCAGGAAACCTTGACAAGCCACCTGTACAAACCCACACACAGCGAGGAAACGCCACAATACAGAGAACTCCACAAACTGCCAGAATACAGAAAGGACACCCCAAACTCAGCAATTTAAACAAGATGAAGAGACAGAGGAATACCCAGCAGATAAAGGAACAGGATAAATGCCCACCAAACCAAACAAAAGAGGAAGAGATAGGGAATCTACCTGATAAAGAATTCCGAATAATGATAGTGAAATTGATCCAAAATCTCGAAATTAAAATGGAATCACAGATAAATAGCCTGGAGACAAGGATTGAGAAGATGCAAGAAAGGTTTAACAAGGACCTAGAAGTAATAAAAAAGAGTCAATATATAATGAATAATGCAATGAATGAAATTAAAAACACTCTGGAGGCAACAAATAGTAGAATAACAGAGGCAGAAGATAGGATTAGTGAATTAGAAGATAGAATGGTAGAAATAAATGAATCACAGAGGATAAAAGAAAAATGAATTAAAAGAAATGAGGACAATCTCAGAGACTTCCAGGACAACATTAAATGCTACAACATTCAAATCATAGGGGTCCCAGAAGAAGAAGACAAAAAGAAAGACCATGAGAAAATACTTGAGGAGATAATAGCTGAAAACTTCCCTAAAATGGGGAAGGAAATAATCACCCAAGTTCGAGAAACCCAGAGAGTCCCAAACAGGACAAACCCTAGGCGAAACACCCCAAGACACATATTAATCAAATTAACAAAGATAAAACACAAAGAACAAATATTAAAAGCAGCAAGGGAAAAACAACAAATAACACACAAGGGAATTCTCATAAGGATAACAGCTGATGTTTCAATAGAAACTCTTCAAGCCAGGAGGGAATGGCAAGACATACTTAAATTGATGAAAGAAAATAACCTACAGCCCAGATTATTGTACCCAGCAAGGATTTCATTCAAGTATGAAGGAGAAATCAAAAGCTTTTCAGGCAAGCAAAAGCTGAGAGAATTCAGCACCACCAAACCAGCTCTCCAACAAATACTAAAGGATATTCTCTAGACAGGAAACACAAAAAGGGTGTATAAATTCGAACCCAAAACAATAGAGTAAATGGCAACGGGATCATACTTATCAGTAATTACCTTAAACTTAAATGGGTTGAATGCCCCAACCAAAAGACAAAGACTGGCTGAATGGATACAAAAACAAGACCCCTACATATGTTGTCTACAAGAGACCCACCTCAAAACAGGGGACACATACAGACTGAAAGTGAAGGGCTGGAAAAAGATTTTCCATGCAAATAGGGACCAAAAGAAAGCAGGAGTAGCAATACTCATATCAGATAAAATAGAATTTAAAACAAAGGCTGTGAAAAGAGACAAAGATGGTCACTACATAATGATCAAAGGATCAATCCAAGAAGAAGATATAACAATTATAAATATATATGCACCCAACACGGGAGCACCGCAGTATGTAAGACAAATGCTAACAAGTATGAAAGGAGAAATTAACAATAACACAATAATAGTGGGAGACTTAAATACCCCATTCACACCTATGGATAGATCAACTAAACAGAAAATTAACAAGGAAACACAAACTTTAAATGATACAATAGACCAGTTAGACCTAATTGATATCTATAGGACATTTCATCCCAAAACAATGAATTTCACCTTTTTCTCAAGCGCACATGGAACCTTCTCCAGGATAGATCACATCCTGGGCCATAAAGCTAGCCTTGGTAAATTCAAAAAAATAGAAATAATTCCAAGCATCTTTTCTGACCACAATGCAGTAAGATTAGATCTCAATTACAGGAGAAAAAGTATTAAAAATTCCAACATATGGAGGCTGAACAACACGCTGCTGAATAACCAACAAGTCACAGAAGAAATCAAAAAAGAAATCAAAATTTGCATAGAAACGAATGAAAATGAAAACACAACAACCCATAACTGTGGGGCACTGTAAAAGCAATTCTAAGGGGAAAGTTCATAGCAATACAGGCACACCTCAAGAAACAAGAAAAAAGTCAAATAAATAACCTAACTCTACACCTAAAGCAACTAGAAAAGGAAGAAATGAAGAACCCCAGGGTTAGTAGAAGGAAAGAAATCTTAAAAATTAGGGCAGAAATAAATGCAAAAGAAACAAAAGAGACCATAGCAAAAATAAACAAAACCAAAAGCTGGTTCTTTGAAAGGATAAATAAAATTGACAAACCATTAGCCAGACTCATCAAGAAACAAAGGGAGAAAAATCAAATCAATAAAATTAGAAATGAAAATGGAGAGATCACAACAGACAACACAGAAATACAAAGGATCATAAGAGACTACTATCAGCAATTATATGCCAATAAAATGGACAACGTGGAAGAAATGGACAAATTCTTAGAAAAGTACAACTTTCCAAAACTGGACCAGGAAGAAATAGAAAATCTTAACAGACCCATCACAAGCCAGAAATTGAAACTGTAATCAAAAATCTTCCAGCAAACAAAAGCCCAGGTCCAGACGGCTTCACAGCTGAATTCTACCAAAAATTTAGAGAAGAGCTAACACCTATCCTGCTCAAACTCTTCCAGAAAATTGCAGAGGAAGGTAAACTTCCAAACTCATTCTATGAGGCCACCATCACCCTAATACCAAAACCTGACAAAGATCCCACAAAAAAAGAAAACTACAGGCCAATATCACTGATGAACATAGATGCAAAAATCCTTAACAAAATTCTAGCAATCAGAATCCAACAACACATTAAAAAGATCATACACCATGACCAAGTGGGCTTTATCCCAGGGATGCAAGGATTCTTCAATATCCACAAATCAATCAATGTAATACACCACATCAACAAATTGAAAAATAAAAACCATATGATTATCTCAATAGATGCAGAGAAAGCCTTTGACAAAATTCAACATCCATTTATGATAAAAACTCTCCAGAAAACAGGAATAGAAGGAACATACCTCAACATAATAAAAGTTATATATGACAAACCCACAGCAAACATTATCCTCAATGGTGAAAAATTGAAAGCATTTCCTCTAAAGTCAGGAACAAGACAAGGGTGCCCACTTTCACCATTACTATTTAACATAGTTTTGGAAGTTCTGGCCACAGCAATCAGAGCAGAAAAAGAAATAAAAGGAATCCAAATTGGAAAAGAAGAAGTAAAATTCTCTCTGTTTGCAGATGACATGATCCTCTACATAGAAAACTCTAAAGACTCCACCAGAAAATTACTAGAACTAATCAATGATTATGGTAAAGTTGCAGGATACAAAATCAACACACAGAAATCCCTTGCATTCCTATACACTAATAATGAGAAAACAGAAAGAGAAATTAAGGAAACAATTCCATTCACCATTGCAACGGAAAGAATAAAATACTTAGGAATATATCTACCTAAAGAAACTAAAGACCTATATATAGAAAACTATAAAACACTGGTGAAAGAAATCAAAGAGGACACTAATAGATGGAGAAATATACCATGTTCATGGATTGGAAGAATCAATATAGTGAAAATGAGTATACTACACAAAGCAATTTATAGATTCAATGCAATCCCTATCAAGCTACCAACGGTATTCTTCACAGAGCTAGAACAAATAATTTCACAATTTGTATGGAAATACAAAAAACCTCGAATAGCCAAAGCGATCCTGAGAAAGAAGAATGGAACTGGAGGAATCAACCTACCTGACTTCAGGCTCTACTACAAAGCCACAGTCATCAAGACAGTATGGTACTGGCACAAAGACAGAAATATAGATCAATGGAACAAAATAGAAAGCCCAGAGATAAATCCACGCACACATGGACACCTTATCTTTGACAAAGGAGCCAAGAATATACAATGGATTAAAGACAATCTCTTTAACAAGTGGTGCTGGGAAACCTAGTCAACCACTTGTAAAAGAATGAAACTAAAACACTTTCTAACACCATACACAAAAATAAAGTCAAAATGGATTAAAGATCTAAAGGTAAGACCAGAAACTATAAAACTCCTAGAGGAGAACACAGGCAAAACACTCTCGGACATACATCACAGCAGGATCCTCTATGACCCACCTCCCAGAATATTGGAAATAAAAGCAAAAATAAACAAATGGGACCTAATTAATCTTAAGAGGTTCTGCACATCAAAGGAAACTATTAGCAAGGTGAAAAGACAGCCTTCAGAATGGGAGAAAATAATATCAAATGAAGCGACTGACAAACAACTAATCTCAAAAATATACAAACAACTCCTACAGCTCAACTCCAGAAAAATAAATGACCCAATCAAAACATGGGCCAAAGAACTAAATAGACATTTCTCCAAAGAAGACATACAGATGGCTAACAAACACATGAAAAGATGCTCAACATCACTCATTATCAGAGAAATGCAAATCAAAACCACTATGAGGTACCATTTCACACCAGTCAGAATGGCTGCGATCCTAAAGTCTACAAATAATAAATGCTGGAGAGGGTGTGGAGAAAAGGGAACCCTCTTACACTGTTGGTGGGAATGCAAACTAGTACAGCCACTATGGAGAACAGTGTGGAGATTCCTTAAAAAACTGGAAATAGAACTGCCTTATGACCCAGCAATCCCACTGCTGGGCATACACACCAAGGAAACCAGAAGGGAAAGAGACAGGTGTACCCCAATGTTCATCACAGCACTGTTTATAATAGCCAGGACATGGAAGCAACCTAGATGTCCATCAGCAGATGAATGGATAAGAAAGCTGTGGTACATATACACAATGGAGTATTACTCAGCCATTAAAAAGAATACATTTGAATCAGTTCTAATGAGGTGAATGAAACTGGAGCCTATTATACAGAGTGAAGTAAGCCAGAAGGAAAAATACCAATACAGTATACTAACGCATATATATGGAATTTACAAAGAGGGTAACAATAACCCTGTGTGGGAGACAGCAAAAGAGACACTGATGTATGGAACAGTCTTATGGACTCTGTGGGAGAGGGAGAGGGTGGGAAGATTTGGGAGAATGGCATTGAAACATGTAAAATATCATGTATGAAATGAGTTGCCAGTCCAGGTTTGATGCACTATACTGGATGCTTGGGGCTAGTGTACTGGGACGACCCAGAGGGATGGTATGGGGAGGGAGGAGGGAGGGAGGGTTCAGGATGGGGAACACATGTATACCTGTGGTGGATTCATTTTGATATTTGGCAAAACTAATACAATTATGTAAAGTTTAAAAATAAAATAAAAAAGAAATTACAAGGTAAAAAAAAAAATTGTGTGTCTCTCTAGCTTGAAGACCTTAGCAAGCTCATTACATACAGAATTAAATCAAAACTTTTCAGCATGGCATCAAATACCCCATGTAGCTGGTTTTCAAACTTTGGTGACAAAGATATTATTTCAAACTCATCTTGCCTCATTCACTGTCTTCTTCTCCGTCCTCAGTGCTCTGTGTCCTATACATCTTTCTTTACAGCAGATGATTTCATTGCTGTTGTGTAAATTGCCTTCAAGTGTTTTGGTGGAGGGATAAATGCAAATGAATGAAATCTTCATAATGATTATTATATCTCTTTGTTTAGATTTTCCATTTGCAATGGGCCCCGGTTAGCCATTCATTAAAGTGTAGTAATAAGGTACTGGTCATGAACGATTTTAACCTGAGCAAGGAGCCAACCAAGTACTTTGCCAAGGCTCTCTTTTCTCATCTCTGAAGTACATCTATCACCTGTGACTAGCTATTGTGTGTTTAAAGGTTTTTCATTACATTCTTATAAACAAGGGGGTATTTTTTTTTTCACCTCTCAATTTGCAAACATAACATGATAATGGTGTCACCACTTCCAGGCAAGTGCAGGAACAGGAGGAAAAAAAAATGCTAAGAAAGGGGAATGAGAAAAACAAAATGTGAGGACTTCTAAGAGAAAGGGGAGATAAGAAAGCCTTCCTCAGTGATCAATGCAAAGAAATAGAGGAAAACAACAGAATGGGAAAGACTAGAGATCTCTTCAAGAAAATTACAGATAACAAGTGAAGATGCAAAGATGGGCACAATAAAGGACAGAAGTGATATGGACCTAACAGAAGCAGAAGATATTAAAAAGAGGTGGCAACAATACATAGAAGAACTGTACACAAAAGATCATCATGGCACAGATAATCACAGTGGTGTGATCACTCATCTGGAGCCAGACATCCTGGAATGCGAAGTCAAGTGGGCCTTAGGAAGCATCACTATGAACAAAGCTAGTGGAGGGGATGGAATTCAGTTGAGCTAATTCAAATCCTAAAATATGATGCTGTGAAAGTGCTGCACTCAATATGCCAGCAAATTTGGAAAACTCAGCAGTGGCCACAGGACTGGAAAAGGTCAGTTTTCATTCCAATCCCAAAGAAAGGCAATGCCAAAGAATGCTCAAACTACCGCACAATTGCACTCATCTCACATGCTAGTAAAGTAATGCTCAAAATTCTCCAAGCCAGGCTTCAACAGTTCATGAAACATGAGCTTCCAGATGTACAAGCTGGGTTTAGAAAAGGCAGAGGAACCAGAGATCAAATTGCCAACATCTGTTGGATCATCAAAAAAGCAAGAGAGTTCCAGAAAAACATCTATTTCTGCTTTGTTGACTATGAAAAAACCTTTGACTGTGTGGACCACAACAAACTCTGGAAAACCCTTAAAGAGATGGAAATACCAGACCACCTGACCTGCCTCCTGAGAAATCTGTATGCAGGTCAAGAAGCAACAGTTAGAATTGGACATGGAAAAACAGACTGTTTCCAAATAGAGAAAGGGGTACGTCAGGGCTGTGTATAATCACCATGCTTATTTAACTTATATGCAGAGTACATGTACATCATGGGAAATGCCAAGCTGGATGAAGCACAAGCTGGAATCAAAATTTCTGGGAGAAATATCAATAACCTCAGATATGCAGATGACACCACCCTTATGGCAGAAAGGGAAGAAGAACTAAAGGGCCTCTTGATGAAAGTGAAAGAGGAGAGTGAAAAAGTTGGCTTAAAATTCAACATTCAGAAAACTAATATCATGGCATCCGGTCCCATCACTTCATGGGAAATATATGGGGAAACAGTGGGAACAGTGTCAGACTTTATTTTTTTGGGCTCCAAAATCACTGCAGATAGTGATTGCAGCCATGAAATTAAAAGACACTTGCTCCTTGGGAGAAAAGTTTTGACCAACCTAGACAGCATAATAAAAAGCAGAGACATTACTTTGCCAACAAAGGTCCATCTAGTCAAAGCTATCGGTCTTCCAATAGTCATATATGGATGTGTTAGTTGGACTATAAAGAAAGCTGAGCACTGAAGAACTGATGCTTTTGAACTATGGTGTTGGAGAAGACTCTTGTGAGTCCCTTGGACAGCAAGGTGACCCAATCAATCCATCCTAAAGGAAATCAGTCCTGAATATTCATTGGAAGGACTGATGCTGAAGCCGAAACTCCAATGCTTTGGCCACCTGATGCGAAGAACTGACTCACTGGAAAAGAATTTGATGCTGAGAAAATTGAGGGCTGGAGAAGGGGACGACAGAGGATGAGATGGTTGGATGACATCACCGACTCAATGGACATGAGTTAGAGTACTCTGGGAATTGGTGATGGACAAGGAGGCCTGGCATGCTGCAGTCCATGGTGTTGCAATGAGTCGTACATGACTGAGTGACTGAACTGAACTGAAAGCTCATCTGATAAATAATTTCTAGGGATGTAATATAAAACATGACATACAACTATAAGGACCACTGCTGTATGTTATATATGACAGCTAGTAAGTGTAAATCCTAAAGCTTTCATCATAAGGAGAACTCCCCCCACCCACCGTTTTTTCCCCATTTCTTTTTATTGGCTGTGTTTGAGATGATGGACGTTAACTAATCTTATTGTGGTAATCGTTTCACAATATATTTAAGTGAAACTTTATGCTGGACTTCCCTGGTGGCTCAGATGGTAAAGTGTCTGCCTACAATGCGGGAGACATGGGTTCAGATCCTGGGTTGAAAAGATCTCCTGGAGAAGGAAATGGCAACCCACTCCAGTAGTCTTGCCTGGAAAATCCCATGGATGGAGGAGCCTGGTAGGCTACAGTCCATGGAGTCTCAAAGAGTCGGACATGACTGAGCGACTTCACTTCATGCTGTATGCCTGAAACTCAAACAGTGATGTATGTAAATGTATCTCAGTAAAACAGGGAGCGGGGTGAAGGGCATCTGATTCAAGACTGTCTCATCCAAATTCCTACTTGAGAAAAGAATTCCCTCTGCAATGAGTCTGCAAGGTGCCTTCCAGCATCCCTTCCTCCTTCTGCCCTCTCCTTCCTTCTACCTGCCTCCTTACTTTCCTTTTTCTTTCTTTCTTCATTCCTTACATGTATAGTTGGTACACAGTGTTGTGTTAGTTTCAGATATACAGCATAGTGATCAGTATTTTTTTTCAGATTCTTTTCCATTATATGTTATTACAAGATAGTGAATGCAGTTCCTGGTGCTATGCAGTAAATCCTTTTTGCGTATCTATTTGATGTACAATAGTTTGTATCTATTAATCCCATACCCCTACTTTGTTCCCCCACCCCCTTATTTGGTAACCATAAGTTTATTTTCTGTGTCTATGAGTCTGTTTCTGTTTTATATATATATTCTTTTGTGTTTGATTCCACACATCAGTAATATAATATCAGTTCAGTTCAGTTACTCAGTCGTGTCTGACTCTTTGTGACCCCATGGACTGCAGCATGCCAGGCTTTTGTCATTTTCTGTCTGATGTTTCACTAAGCATTATATTCTCTAGGTCTGTTCATGTTGCTGCAAGTGGCAATATTTCTTTTTTATGACTAATATTCCATTGTATATGCACTTACCACATCTTCTTAAGCTAGTCTTTTCTTGATGTTTGTCAGGGCTGGAAAGGCAGCCAGTTTCACTGTGTTAATAACCTCAGGTATGCAGATGACACCACCCTTATGGCAGAAAGGGAAGAAGAACTAAAGGGCCTCTTGATGAAAGTGAAAGAGGAGAGTGAAAAAGTTGGCTTAAAATTCAACATTCAGAAAACTAATATCATGGCATCCGGTCCCATCACTTCATGGGAAATATATGGGGAAACAGTGGGAACAGTGTCAGACTTTATTTTTTGGGCTCCAAAATCACTGCAGATAGTGATTGCAGCCATGAAATTAAAAGACACTTGCTCCTTGGGAGAAAAGTTTTGACCAACCTAGACAGCATAATAAAAAGCAGAGACATTACTTTGCCAACAAAGGTCCATCTAGTCAAAGCTATCGGTCTTCCAATAGTCATATATGGATGTGTTAGTTGGACTATAAAGAAAGCTGAGCACTGAAGAACTGATGCTTTTGAACTATGGTGTTGGAGAAGACTCTTGTGAGTCCCTTGGACAGCAAGGTGACCCAATCAATCCATCCTAAAGGAAATCAGTCCTGAATATTCATTGGAAGGACTGATGCTGAAGCCGAAACTCCAATGCTTTGGCCACCTGATGCGAAGAACTGACTCACTGGAAAAGAATTTGATGCTGAGAAAATTGAGGGCTGGAGAAGGGGACGACAGAGGATGAGATGGTTGGATGACATCACCGACTCAATGGACATGAGTTAGAGTACTCTGGGAATTGGTGATGGACAAGGAAACCTGGCATGCTGCAGTCCATGGTGTTGCAATGAGTCGTACATGACTGAGTGACTGAACTGAACTGAAAGCTCATCTGATAAATAATTTCTAGGGATGTAATATAAAACATGACATACAACTATAAGGACCACTGCTCTATGTTATATATGACAGCTAGTAAGTGTAAATCCTAAAGCTTTCATCATAAGGAGAACTCCCCCCCACCCACCGTTTTTTCCCCATTTCTTTTTATTGGCTGTGTTTGAGATGATGGACGTTAACTAATCTTATTGTGGTAATCGTTTCACAATATATTTAAGTGAAACTTTATGCTGGACTTCCCTGGTGGCTCAGATGGTAAAGTGTCTGCCTACAATGCGGGAGACATGGGTTCAGATCCTGGGTTGAAAAGATCTCCTGGAGAAGGAAATGGCAACCCACTCCAGTAGTCTTGCCTGGAAAATCCCATGGATGGAGGAGCCTGGTAGGCTACAGTCCATGGAGTCTCAAAGAGTCGGACATGACTGAGCGACTTCACTTCATGCTGTATGCCTGAAACTCAAACAGTGATGTATGTAAATGTATCTCAGTAAAACAGGGAGCGGGGTGAAGGGCATCTGATTCAAGACTGTCTCATCCAAATTCCTACTTGAGAAAAGAATTCCCTCTGCAATGAGTCTGCAAGGTGCCTTCCAGCATCCCTTCCTCCTTCTGCCCTCTCCTTCCTTCTACCTGCCTCCTTACTTTCCTTTTTCTTTCTTTCTTCATTCCTTACATGTATAGTTGGTACACAGTGTTGTGTTAGTTTCAGATATACAGCATAGTGATCAGTATTTTTTTTCAGATTCTTTTCCATTATATGTTATTACAAGATAGTGAATGCAGTTCCTGGTGCTATGCAGTAAATCCTTTTTGCGTATCTATTTGATGTACAATAGTTTGTATCTATTAATCCCATACCCCTACTTTGTTCCCCCACCCCCTTATTTGGTAACCATAAGTTTATTTTCTGTGTCTATGAGTCTGTTTCTGTTTTATATATATATTCTTTTGTGTTTGATTCCACACATCAGTAATATAATATCAGTTCAGTTCAGTTACTCAGTCGTGTCTGACTCTTTGTGACCCCATGGACTGCAGCATGCCAGGCTTTTGTCATTTTCTGTCTGATGTTTCACTAAGCATTATATTCTCTAGGTCTGTTCATGTTGCTGCAAGTGGCAATATTTCTTTTTTATGACTAATATTCCATTGTATATGCACTTACCACATCTTCTTAAGCTAGTCTTTTCTTGATGTTTGTCAGGGCTGGAAAGGCAGCCAGTTTCACTGTGTTAATAACCTCAGGTATGCAGATGACACCACCCTTATGGCAGAAAGGGAAGAAGAACTAAAGGGCCTCTTGATGAAAGTGAAAGAGGAGAGTGAAAAAGTTGGCTTAAAATTCAACATTCAGAAAACTAATATCATGGCATCCGGTCCCATCACTTCATGGGAAATATATGGGGAAACAGTGGGAACAGTGTCAGACTTTATTTTTTTGGGCTCCAAAATCACTGCAGATAGTGATTGCAGCCATGAAATTAAAAGACACTTGCTCCTTGGGAGAAAAGTTTTGACCAACCTAGACAGCATAATAAAAAGCAGAGACATTACTTTGCCAACAAAGGTCCATCTAGTCAAAGCTATCGGTCTTCCAATAGTCATATATGGATGTGTTAGTTGGACTATAAAGAAAGCTGAGCACTGAAGAACTGATGCTTTTGAACTATGGTGTTGGAGAAGACTCTTGTGAGTCCCTTGGACAGCAAGGTGACCCAATCAATCCATCCTAAAGGAAATCAGTCCTGAATATTCATTGGAAGGACTGATGCTGAAGCCGAAACTCCAATGCTTTGGCCACCTGATGCGAAGAACTGACTCACTGGAAAAGAATTTGATGCTGAGAAAATTGAGGGCTGGAGAAGGGGACGACAGAGGATGAGATGGTTGGATGACATCACCGACTCAATGGACATGAGTTAGAGTACTCTGGGAATTGGTGATGGACAAGGAGGCCTGGCATGCTGCAGTCCATGGTGTTGCAATGAGTCGTACATGACTGAGTGACTGAACTGAACTGAAAGCTCATCTGATAAATAATTTCTAGGGATGTAATATAAAACATGACATACAACTATAAGGACCACTGCTCTATGTTATATATGACAGCTAGTAAGTGTAAATCCTAAAGCTTTCATCATAAGGAGAACTCCCCCCCACCCACCGTTTTTTCCCCATTTCTTTTTATTGGCTGTGTTTGAGATGATGGACGTTAACTAATCTTATTGTGGTAATCGTTTCACAATATATTTAAGTGAAACTTTATGCTGGACTTCCCTGGTGGCTCAGATGGTAAAGTGTCTGCCTACAATGCGGGAGACATGGGTTCAGATCCTGGGTTGAAAAGATCTCCTGGAGAAGGAAATGGCAACCCACTCCAGTAGTCTTGCCTGGAAAATCCCATGGATGGAGGAGCCTGGTAGGCTACAGTCCATGGAGTCTCAAAGAGTCGGACATGACTGAGCGACTTCACTTCATGCTGTATGCCTGAAACTCAAACAGTGATGTATGTAAATGTATCTCAGTAAAACAGGGAGCGGGGTGAAGGGCATCTGATTCAAGACTGTCTCATCCAAATTCCTACTTGAGAAAAGAATTCCCTCTGCAATGAGTCTGCAAGGTGCCTTCCAGCATCCCTTCCTCCTTCTGCCCTCTCCTTCCTTCTACCTGCCTCCTTACTTTCCTTTTTCTTTCTTTCTTCATTCCTTACATGTATAGTTGGTACACAGTGTTGTGTTAGTTTCAGATATACAGCATAGTGATCAGTATTTTTTTTCAGATTCTTTTCCATTATATGTTATTACAAGATAGTGAATGCAGTTCCTGGTGCTATGCAGTAAATCCTTTTTGCGTATCTATTTGATGTACAATAGTTTGTATCTATTAATCCCATACCCCT
Organism: Bos javanicus; assembly: GCF_032452875.1. Classification (NCBI taxonomy): domain Eukaryota; kingdom Metazoa; phylum Chordata; class Mammalia; order Artiodactyla; family Bovidae; genus Bos; species Bos javanicus. The sequence goes on from NC_083868.1 coordinate 45,234,747, forward strand.
ACTTTGTTCCCCCACCCCCTTATTTGGTAACCATAAGTTTATTTTCTGTGTCTATGAGTCTGTTTCTGTTTTATATATATATTCTTTTGTGTTTGATTCCACACATCAGTAATATAATATCAGTTCAGTTCAGTTACTCAGTCGTGTCTGACTCTTTGTGACCCCATGGACTGCAGCATGCCAGGCTTTTGTCATTTTCTGTCTGATGTTTCACTAAGCATTATATTCTCTAGGTCTGTTCATGTTGCTGCAAGTGGCAATATTTCTTTTTTATGACTAATATTCCATTGTATATGCACTTACCACATCTTCTTAAGCTAGTCTTTTCTTGATGTTTGTCAGGGCTGGAAAGGCAGCCAGTTTCACTGTGTTAATAACCTCAGGTATGCAGATGACACCACCCTTATGGCAGAAAGGGAAGAAGAACTAAAGGGCCTCTTGATGAAAGTGAAAGAGGAGAGTGAAAAAGTTGGCTTAAAATTCAACATTCAGAAAACTAATATCATGGCATCCGGTCCCATCACTTCATGGGAAATAGATGGGGAAACAGTGGAAACAGTGTCAGACTTTATTTTTCTGGGCTTCAAAATCACTGCAGATGGTGATTACAGCCATAAAATTAAAAGACACTTATTCCTTGGAAGAGAAGTTATGACCAACCTAGATAGCATATTCAAAAGCAGAGACATTACTTTGCCAACAAAGGTCCATCTAGTCAAAGCTATGGTTTTTCCAGTGGTCATGTATGGATGTGAGAGTTGGACTGTGAAGAAGACTGAGCACCGAAGAATTGATGCTTTTGAACTGTGGTGTTGGAAAAGACTCTTGAGTCCCTTGGACTGCAAGGAGATCCAACCAGTCCATTCTGAAGGAGATCAGCCCTTGGATTTCTTTGGAGAGAATGATGCTAAAGCTGAAACTCCAGTACTTTGGCCACCTCATGTGAAGAGTTGACTCATTGGAAAAGACTCTGATACTGGGAGGGATTGGGGGCAGGAGGAGAAGGGGACGACAGAGGATGAGATGGCTGGATGGCATCAATGACTCGATGGACGTGAGTCTGGGTGAACTCCAGGAGTTGGTGATGGACAGGGAGGCCTGGCGTGCTGCGATTCATGGGGTCGCAAAGAGTTGGACACGACTGAGCGACTGAACTGAACTGAACTGAAAGTTCTCATGGTTGATGGTCTTTTTAGTCTGCCACCTCTATCCTGCAAAAAAGGTCCTTTCTCATCCTGGGCTGCAATCTTCCTGTTGGGAGAGTTCCATCCACAAGCAACTTGATCTTTTTCTTTCCCTCTGTTCCCTCGTGGCATAGTCTCATCCCTCTCCTGAAGGACATAGCTACAGTTCCTTGAAGAGAGCACTCAGACCTTTCTCTGCCCCATGGTTCAACCCCTGGGGTTCCTCAGGTGAACTTTCTGTGTCATCTGTCATTCCTCACAGACTGCGTCACCCTAAATGCCTTCACTTAAACCTCTCTAGGTTTCAAATTCTCTGTTTAAATTTTGGCATCCATAGTAGTCAACATGTAAATGAAAAGAAGAAGCCATTTAAAACTCAGAGTTGCAAATATTAAAAAAAAATTAATTATCAGAGTTTGGGGAAAGTGAGATACCATATTAAAAGTAAAAATTGTTCAATTTTTCCTGAAAGTGTGTTGCAAGAACGATAAAACTATTATTACTGTCTGACCTAGTAAATTTCCTTATAGGAACCTATCCTTAAGAAATAATAATTGTGGGATAAAATATTTTTGCATGATGATTTTCTTACAGCTTTGTTTCGTTTAAAAACACCGTATTAAAACAGCTTAATTAAAATATAATTGGTACTTAGTAAAGATATGCAGATGACACCACCATTATGGCAGAAAGCAAAAAGGAACTAAAAAGCCTCTCGATGAAAGTGAAAGAGGAGAGTGAAAAAGTTGGCTTAAAGCTCAACATTCAGAAAACTAAGATCATGGCATCTGGTCTCATCGCTTCATGGGAAATAGATGGGGAAACAGTGGAAACAGAGTCAGGCTTTATTTTTTGGGCTCCAAACTTCAATCACCATTCACTGCAGATGGTGATTGCAGCCATAAAATTAAAAGACGCTTACTCCTTGGAAGGAAAGTTATAACCAACATAGATAGCATATTAGAAAGCAGAGATATTACTTTGCCAACAAAGGTCCGTCTAGTCAAGGCTATGGTTTTTCCAGTGGTCATGTATGGATGTGAGAATTGGACTGTGAAGAAAGCTGAGCGCCAAAGAATTGATGCTTTTGAACTATGATGTTGGAGAAGACTCTTCAGAGTCTCTTGGACTGCCAGGAGATCCAACCAGTCCATCCTAAAGGAGACCAGTCTTGGGTGTTCATTGGAAGGACTGATGCTGAGGCTGAAACTCCAATACTTTGGCCACCTCATGTGAAGAGTTGACTCATTGGAAAAGACCCTGATGCTAGGAGGGATTGGGGGCAGGAGGAGAAGGGGACAACAGAGGATGAGATGGCTGGATGGCATCACTGACTTGATGGATGTGAATTTGGGTGAACTCTGGGAGCTGGTGATGGAGAGGGAGGCCTGGAGTGCTGAGATTCATGGTGGACACGACTGAACAACTGAACTGAACTGAATTGAAACTATTTAAAGCATACAGTTGCCCATAAAGTGCTCATATTTAAAGTGTATAATTTGATATGTTTTTCATTTTATTACTGTTAAGTATTCATAACATAAATTTGCCAGTTATATAAATTTTGACATATATATATATTCATGTCCCTTTGTAAGAACCTCACTTTTCTCCTTCCCATAACCTCACCCTGTCCCAGACAACCTCTAGTCTACTTTCTGTCACTATAGATTAACTCATGTTTTCTAAACACGTGTAGTAATGAAATTATACAGAACAATTTTTTTTGGTCTGACTTCTTGCACTCTGTGCAATTATTTTGGATTCAGCTGTGTAAATTATTGCTGAATAGTATTTCATTATATAAATGTACCACAGTCTGTTTAAATCATTCACCTGGATGGACATTTGGGTTATTTCCAATTCAGTCATTCAGTCGTCTACAACTCTTTGAGACCCCATGGACTGCAGCATGCTAGGCCTCCCTGTCCATCACCAACTCCCGGAGCATACACAAACTCATGTCCATTGAGTCAGTGACACCATCCAACCATCTCATCCTCTATCGTCCCTTTCTCCTTCCACCTTCAATCTTTCCCAGAATCAGGGTCTTTTGCAGTGAATCAGTTCTTCACATTAGGTGGCCAAAGTATTGGAATTTCAGCTTCAGCATCAGTCCTTCCAATAAATATTCAGGACTGATTTTCTTTAGGATGGCCTGGTTGAATCTCCTTGCAGTCCAAAGGACTCTCAAGAGTCTTCTCCAACACCACAGTTCAAAAGCATCAATTCTTTGGCACTCAGTTTTCTTTATAATCCAACTCTCACATCCATACATGACTATTGGAAAAGCCATAGCTTTGACTAGATGGACCTTTGTTGGCAAAGTAATGTCTCTGCTTTTTAATATGCTGTCTAGGTTGATCACAGCTTTTCTTCCAAGGAATAAGCGTCTTTTAATTTCATGGCTATGGTCACCATACACCGTGATTTTGGAGCCCAAGAAAATAAAGTCTCTCACTGTTTCCATTGTTTCCCTTTGCTATGAACTGACAGGACCAGATGCCAATATCTTAATTTTCTGAATGTTGTTTTTTTTTTTTAATTTAAATTTATTTAATTGGAGGCTAATTACTTTTCAATATTGTATTGGTTTTGCCATACATCAACATGAATCCGCCACGGGTGTACACGTGCTCCCCATCCTGGACCCCCTCCCATCTCCCTCCCTGTACCATCCCTCTGGGTCATCCCAGTGCACCAGCCCCAAGCATCCTATATCCTGCATTGAACCTCGACTGGCGATTAGTTTCTTATATGATATTATATATGTTTCAATGCCATTCTCCCAAATCATCCCACCCTCCCCTCTCCCACAGAGTCCAAAAGACTGTTCTATACATCTGTGTCTCTTTTGCTGTCTCGCATACTGGGTTATCATTACCATTTTTCTAAATTCCATATATATGCGTTAGTATACTGTATTGGTGTCTTTCTTTCTGGCTTACTTCACTCTGTATAATAGGCTCCAGTTTCATCCACCTCATTAGAACTGATTCAAATGTATTCTTTTTAATGGCTGAGTAATACTCCATTGTGCATATGTGCCACAGCTTTCTTATCCATTCATTTGCTGATGGGCATCTAGGTTGCTTCCATGTCCTGGCTATTATAAACAGTGCTGCAATGAACACTGGGGTACACGTGTCACTGAATGTTGAGTTTAAGCCAACTTTTTCACTATCCTCTTTCACTTTCATCAAGAGGCTCTTTGGTTCCTCTTCACTTTCTGCTGTAAGGGTAGTGTCATCTGTGTATCTGAGGTTATTGATATTTCTCCCAGCAATCTTGATTCCAGCTTGTGCTTCATCCAGCCTGGGCATTTTGCATGATGTACTCTGCTTATAAGTTAAATAAACAGGGTGACCGTATACAGCCTTGATATATTCCTTTCCCAATTTGGAACCAGTCTGTTCTATGTCCAGTTCTAACTGTTTTTCTTGACCTTCATACAGATTTCTCAGGAGGCAGGTCAGGTGGTCTGGTATTCCCATCTCTTGAAGAATTTTCCACACTTTGTTGTGATCTACACAGTCAAAGGCTTTGGTGTAGTCAATAAAGCAGAAGTAGATATTTTTCTGGAACTCTCTTGATTTTTTGATGATCCAACGGATGTTGGCAATTTGATCTCTGGTTCTTCTCCCTTTTCTAAATCCAGCTTGAACTTCTGGAAGTTTACGTTTCATGTACTGTTGAAGCCTGGCCTGGAGAATTTTGAACATCACTTTGCTAGCGTGTGAGATGAGTGCCATTGTGTGGTAGTTTGAAGATTCCTTGACGTTGCCTTGAGACAGGAATGAAAACTGACCTTTTCCAGTCCTGTGGCCACTGCTGAGTTTTCCAAATTTACTGGCATATTGAGTGCAGCACTTTCATTAAAGAAGTTCTCACACTGTTGCAAAGTTCTAAGGCCCACAACAGATTCCTCAACCTGGGGGTCCAGCAAAGGGACTGAGAACTCCCAGGGAACTTTACTTTGAAGGCCAGTGGGATTTGATCACAGAACTTCCACAGGACTGGGGAAACACTCTTGGAGGGCACAAACAAAACCTTGTGTACACCAGGACCCAGGAGAAAGGAGCAGTGACCCCACAAGAGACTGAGGCAGATTTGCCTGTGAGTCTCCAGGAGTTTCTGCTGGAGGCGTGGGTCGACAGTGGCCTGCCATGGAGTCAGAAGCACTGACTTCAACAGTCTTGGGAGCTGCGGGGCATGCTGGCATAAGTCCTTTGAAAGAGGTCACCATTAACACCTGAGGCTAAACTGCAGGGAGGGAACAAAGCCACATCCATAAACAGAAAATTGGATTAAAGATTTACTGAGCACAGTGCCACCCATCAGAGCAAGACCCAGATTCCCCACAGCCAGTCCCTTCCATTAGGAAACTTCCATAAGCCTCTTATCCTTATCCTAATTTAGAGGGCAGACATAATGGAAACCACAGTCACAGAAAACTAACCAAACTGATCACATGGATCACAGCCTTGTCTAACTCAATGAAACTATGAGCTATACCATGAAGGGCCACCCAAGACAGATGGGTCATGATGGAGAGTTCTGACAAAACATGGTCCACTGGAGAAGGGAATGACAAACCACTTCAGTATTCTTGCCTTGAGAACCCCATGAATAATATGAAAAGAAAACAGTATGGACATCCTCAAAAAAACAAAAATAGAGCTGCTACATGATCCAGCAATTGCACTCCTAAACACATATCCAGACGAAACTATAATTTGAAAAGGTACAAGCCTCCCTATGTTCAAAGCAGCACTATTTACAATGTCTAAGGCATGGAAACAACTTAAATGCCCATCAACGATGAATGGATAAAGATGTGGTACATATTTACAATGGAATATTACTCAACCATCAATAATAACAATGTCATTTGCAGCTACATAGGTGGTGCTAGTGGTAAAGAACCTGCCTGCCAAGCAGGAGATCTAAGAGATGTGGGTTGGATCCCTGGGTCCGAAATATCCCCTGAAGGAGGACCAGGCAACCCACTCCAGTATCCTTGCCTAGAGAATCCCATGGACAGAGGAGCCTGGTGGGCTACAATCCATAAGGTCTCATAGAGTCAGACATGACTGAAGTGACTTAGCACACGTGCACACACACACACATGCACAGGTGGACCTAGAGATTATCATACTAAGTGAAGTAAGTCAGAAGGGGAGAGACAAATACCATATGATGTCACTTATATGTGGAATGTAAAATATGATACAAATGAACATAGCTATGAAACAAAAAAGAGACTCACAGACATAGAGAACAGACTTTGTGGTTGCTGACATGGGGAGGAGAGCTGGGAGAGAGAAGGATAGGGAGTTTGGGATTAGGAGTTGCAAATCATTATACACAGGCTGAAAAAAACAAGGTCCTATTTAATAACCTGTGGAAATGGAATGGAAAAAATATACTCATTGAAAATCAACTATGCTTCAAGAAAAATTTTAAAAACAGAGAAATATGAATAAGAAAAAGTCAGTGATCAGGATTGTTAGAGATGAAAGACTCTCCTTACAGGCCAAAGCAGAGTCTGTACAATCAAGCATACTTCCTGCAGAATGTAGCGTGATGCTTTATTTCCAGTGGAAAGGTCAACACAGAAACTTAGAGAAAGTCACTTGATTTTTGAAGACAGACCTTGATAGTTAAAGGGACTTGTTTAGCTGGTTGAACCCAGGACACTGTGTGGGAGGTTGGAGAATCTGAAGTCAGTACTGCCGATTAGCTTGTCTTGCTGCTTGGAGTCCTGTCCAATGTCAGCCTTAGTGAGATGCCAAGATAAACTGAATGGACTTGGTTCCAGTCCCTATTGGTCATGTTATAGACTAGTTGATAGAGTGGCACACTCTTGGGAAAATATGCTCCAAGTGAGGATGGCATTGAAGCAAGGAACAGATTCTTTGGGGAGGCAATTCTCCAGGTATGTCTCAGGTTTCTGCATGTTTTATGAGCAGATGTCCCAGACAGTTTTATGAGCAATTATCCTGCTGCTAAGTCTCTTCAGTCATGTCTGACTCTGTGCGACCCCATAGACGGCAGCCCACCAGGCTCCCCCGTCCCTGAGATTCTCCAGGCAAGAACACTGGATTGGGTTGCCATTTCCTTCTCCAATGCATGAAAGTGAAAATGAAAGTGAAGTTGCTCAGTCGTGTCCAACTCTTAGCGACCCCATGGACTGCAGCCTACCAGGCTCCTCCGTCCATGGTATTTTCCAGGCAAGAGTATTGGAGTGGGTTGCCATTGTCTTAGACAATCTGAATGAATGTTCATAGAGGAAACAACTTCAGGAAATATATATAATGTCTCCTTCCAGAGTAGAGTGCATTCTGTTCAATAATAAAGATAATATATTCTTACGGGGCACAGATGGGAAAAGTTTTCTTGTAACTCCAAAAAAATATTGGGATTTTCTAAGCTCAGGAACCCACTGCATGTTCAGACGTCAACTAGCTGTCATCCTGCAGAATTTGGGGTTCTGGGAACCAGCTCAAATGTTATTAATAATATGTGGCTGCTGTTATTACTGTAATAAACTGTCCTTTGCCTTTGACCCAGAAGTCTTATGTCCTTTGTCATTATTCATGACACTGTGGCCAACTAACTTGCTAGCTTACATGTGGGGTGACATCTCAGAACATGTACAGATCTTGACAAGCGCACCATGGTCTATAAGCAATCACCACAGATCCCTGCCAGTCAAGGTTGCTACTCTGATCTTATTCCTATTACAGTCATTAAATCCACTCCGCTTCTGAGGTCAATGTCCCATCTGTACATACATATATATATATATATATATATATATTTTTTTTTTTTGTCTTCCCTGGTGGTTGAGATGGTAAAGAATCTGCCTGTGATGCAGGAGACCCAGGTACAATTCCTGGGTCTGGAAAATCCCCTGGAGAAGAGTATGGCTACCCAGTCCAGTATTTTTGCCTGCAGAATTCCATGGGCAGAGGAGCCTGGTGGACTATAGTCCATGGGATCACAAAGAGTTGGACGTGATTGAGAAGCTAATATAATCACTATCATTATTTATTTATTTATGGCTGTGCTGGGTCCTCATTGAACAGTTCTATGAAGACCTATAAGGCACTCTAGAACTAACATGAGAAAAAGATATCCTTTTCATCATAGGGGACGGGAATGCAAAGTAGGAAGTCAAGAGATACCTAGAGTAACAGGAAAGTTTGATCTTGGAGTACAAAATGAAACAGAGCAAAGGATAACAGAGTTTTGCCAAGAGAACACACTGGTTATAGCAAATACCATCTTCCAACAACACAAGAGAAGACTCTACACGTGGACATTAACAGATGGTCAATACTGAAATCACATGGATTTCATTCTTTGCAGTTGAAGATGGAGAAGTGCTATACAGTCAGCAAAAACAAGACCAGGAGCTCACTGTAGCTTGGATCATAAGATCCGTACTGAAAAATTCAGACTTAAAAAGGAGGGAAAACCACTAGACTACTCAGTTCAGTTCAGTGGCTTAGTTGTGTCCGACTCTTTGTGACCCCATGAACCACAGCACTCTAGGCCTCCCTGTCCATCACGAACTCCTGGAGTTCACCCAAATGCATGTCTATTGAGTTGGTGATGCCATCCAACCATCTGATCCTCTGTCATCCCCTTCTCCTCCTGCCCTCAATCTTTCCCAGCATCAGGATCTTCTCAAATGAGTCAGCTCTTCGCATCAGGTGCCCAAAGTATTGGAGTTTCAGCTTCAACATCAGTCCCTCCAATGAACACCCAGGACCAATATCCTTTAGGATGGACTGGTTGGATCTCTTTGCTGTCCAAGGGACTCTCAAGAGTCTTCTCCAACACCACAGTTCAGAAGCATCAATTCTTCAGCGCTCAGCTTTCTTTATAGTCCAACACTCACATCCACACATGACCACTGGAAAAGCCATAGCCTTGACTAGACAGACATTTGTTGACAAAATGATGTCTCTGCTTTTCAATATGCTGTCTAGGTTTGTCATAACTTTTCTTCCAAGGAGTAAGCGTCTTTTAATTTCATGGCTGCAATCACCATCTGCAGTGAGTTTGGAGTCCCAAAAAATAAAGTCTGACACTGTTTCCACTGTTTCCCCATCTATTTGCCATGAAGTGATGGGGCCGGATGCCATGATCTTCGTTTTCTGAATGTTGAGCTTTAAGCCAACTTTTTCACTCTCTTCTTTCACTTTCATCAAAAGGCTTTTTAGTTTTTCTTTACATTCTGCCATAAGGGTGGTGTCATCTGCATATCTGAAGTTATTGATGTTTCTCCCCACAATCTTGATTCCAGCTTGTGCTTCTTCCAGCCCAGCGTTTCTCATGATGTACTGTGCATATAAGTTAAATAAGCAGGGTGACAATATACAGCCTTGACGTACTCTTTTCCTATTTGGAACCAGTATGTTGTTCTATGTCCAGTTTTAACTGTTGCTTCCTGACCTGCATACAGGTTTCTCAAGAGGCAGGTCAGGTGGTCTGGTATTCCCATCTCTTTCAGAATTTTTCACAGTTTATTGTGATCCACACAGTCAAAGGCTTTGGCATAGTCAATAAAGCAGAAATGTTTTTCTGGAACTTTCTTGCTCTTTTGATGATCCAGGGATGTTGGCAATTTGATCTCTGGTTCCTCTGCCTTTTCTAAATCCAGCTTGTACATCTGGAAGTTCACGGTTCACGTGTTGCTGAAGCCTGGCTTGGAGAATTTTGAGCATTACTTTACTAGCGTGTGAGATGAGTGCAATTGTGTGGTAGTTTGAGTATTCTTTGGCATTGTCTTTCTTTGGGATTGGAATGAAAACTGACCTTTTCCAGTCCTGTGGCCACTGCTGAGTTTTCCAAATTTGCTGGCATATTGAGTGCAGCACTTTCACAGTACCATCTTTTAGGATTTGAAACAGCTCAACTGGAATTCCATCACCTCCACTAGCTTTGTTTGTAGTGATGCTTCCTAAAGGCCCACTTAACTTCACATTCCAAGATGTCTGACTTTAGGTGAGTGATCATACTATCGTGATTATCTGAGTCATGAAGATCTTTTGTGTATAGTTCTTCTATGTATTGTTGCCACCTCTTCTTAATATCTTATGCTTCTGTTGGGTCCCTACCATTTTTGTCCTTTATTGAACCCATCTTTGCCTGAAATGTTCCCATAGTATCTCTAATTTTCTTGAAGAGATCTCTAGTCTTTCCCATTCTATTGTTTTCTTCTATTTCTTTGCACTGATCACTGAAAAAGGCTTTTTTATCTCTCTTTGCTATTCTTTGGAACTATATGACCTAAATTAAATGCTTTACGATTACAAAGTGGAAGTGACAAATAGATTCAAATAAATAGATCTGATAGAGTGCCTGAAGAACTATGGATGGAAGTTCATAGCATTGTACAGGAGGCAGTGATGAAGACCATCCTCAAGAAAACAAAATGTAGAAAGGAAAAATGGTTGTCTGAGGAGGCCTTACAAATGGGAAAAGAAGAGAAGCAAAAGGTAAAGGAGAAAAGGAAAGATATACCTATTTGAATGCTGAGTTCCAAAGAATAGCAAGGAGAGATAAGAAAGTCTTCCTCAGTGATCAATGCAAAGAAAAAGAGGAAAACAATAGACCAGGAAAGACTAGAGATATATTCAAGAAAATTAGAGATACCAAGGGAAATTTCATGCAAAGATGGTCAAAATTAAGGACAGAAATGGTATGGACCTAACAGAAACAGAAGAAAAAGTGGTAAGAACACACAGAAGAACGATACAAAAAAGATTGTTATGACCCAGATAACCACGATGGTGTGATCACTTTCCTACAGCCGACATCCTGGAATGTGAAGTCAAGTGGGCCTTAGGAAGCGTTACTACAAACAAAGCTAATGGAGGTGATGGAATTCCAGCTGAGCTATTTCAAATACTAAAAGATGATGCTGTGAACGTGCTGCACTCAATAAGCCAGCAAATTTGGAAAACTCAGCAGTGGCCACAGGACTGGAAAAGGTCAGTTTTCATTTCAATCTCAAAGAAAGGTAATGCCAAAGAATGTTCAAACTACCACACAAATGCACTCATGAAACACACTTAGGAAAGTAATGCTCAAAATTCTCCAAGCCAGGCTTCAACATTATGAGAATCGAGAACTTTCAGATGTTCAAGCTGGATTTAGAGAAAGCTGAGGAAACAGAGATAAAACTACCAACATCTGTTGGATCATAGAAAAAGCAAGAGAATTCCAGAAAAACTTCTGCTTCATTGCTTCCCTGGTGGCTCAGATGGTAGAGAATCCACCTGCAATGTGGAAGACCTGTGTTCAATCCCTGGGTTAGGAAGGTCCCCTGGAGAAGGGAATAGTTACCCACTTCATTATTACTGACTGGAGAATTCCATGGACTGCATAATCCATGGGGTTGCAAACAGTCAGACATGACTGAGCCACTGCCACTGCTTCAAATTGACTATACTAAAGCCTTGACTGTGTGGATTACAACAAACTGTGGGAAATTTTTCAAGAGATGAAACTACCAGACTTCTTACCTGCCTCCTGAGAAACTTGTATGTTTGTCAAGAAGCAACAGTTAGAACTGGACATGGAACAATGGACTGGCTCCATATTGAGAAAGGAGTACGTCAAGGCTGTATGTTGTCACCCTGCTTCTTTAACCTATATGCAGAGCACATCATGTGAAATGCCAGGCTGGATGAAGCACAAGCTGGGCTAAAGACTGTGGGAGATATATCAATAACCTCAGTTATGCAGGTGACACCACCCTTATGGCAGAAAGTGAAGAAGAAGTAAAGAGCCTCTTGATGAAAGTGAAAGAGGAGAGTGAAAAGCTGGCTTAAAATTCAACGTTCAGAAAACTAAGATCATAGCGTTCAGTCCCATCTACTGCTGCTGCTTAGTCACTTCAGTTGTGTCTGACTCTGTGTGACCCCATAGACGGCAGCCCACCAGGCTCCCCCGTCTCTGGGATTCTCCAGGCAAGAACACTCAGTCCCATCACTTCATGGCAAATAGATGGGGAGACGGTGGAAACAGTGAGAGACTTTATTTTCTTGGGCTCCAAAATCCCTGCAGATGGTGACTGCAGCCATGAAATTAAAAGACACTTGCTCCTTGGAAGAAAAGCTATGACCAACCTAGACATCATATTAAAATAGAGAGACATTGCTTTGTCAACAACGGTCCATCTAGTCAAAGCTTTGGTTTTTCCAGTAGTCATGTATGGATGTGAGAGCTGGACCATAAAGAAAGCTGAATGCTGAAGAATTGATGCTTCTGAGCTGTGATGTTGGAGAATACTCTTGAGAGTCCCTTGGACTGCAAGGAGATCAAACCAGTCAGTCCTCAAGGAAAGCAGTCCTGAATATTCATTGGAAGGACTGATGCTGAAGCTGAAGCTCCAATACTTTGGTCACCTGATGTGAAGAACTGTCTCATTGGAAAAAGACCCTGATGCTGGGCAAGATTGAAGGTAGGCGGAAAAGGGGACGACAGAGGATGAGAAGGTTGGAGCCATCACTGACTTGATGGATGTGTGTTTGAGCAAGCTCTGGGAGTTAGTGATGGACAGGGAAGCCTAGCATGTTTCAGTACATGGGGTGGAAAAAAGTTGGACACGACTGAGTGACTGAATTGAACTGATACTGTTTTCTATTTGTTCCATTCTTCTTCTTCTTTTTTTTTTTTTGGTTTGTTTTTGTGGCTGCTCCTTGTAGCTTATGGGATTGTAGTTCCCCAATCAGAGATCAAACCTGGTCCCCAGCAGTGAAAGCACCAAATCCTAACCACTAAACCCCCAGGGAATTTCCCTGTTTTCCATAGTGGCTGCACAGATTTACATTCCCACAAATAGTGTAAAAAGAGTTCCCTTTTCTCCACACCATCTCCAGCATTTAGTATTTTTAGACTTTTTGTGATGAACATTCTGACCTATACAAGGTGTTATCTCTTTCTAGTTTTGATTTATCTTTCTCTAATAATAAGTGATGTTGAACATCTTTTCATGTGTCTTTTGGCCATCTGTATTCCTGAACACTGATTTGAAGCTTACTTGAATGACTGAGGATCAAGGTGGTGTCAATCATCATTTCATCTAGAGTAAAAGGGTAAATTTTGCACCATCTTTTTAAATTGGGTAACTCCCATTGTAGGGGAAAAAGTAATGAGTCACTTATCCCTAGAGGAAATTTCTCCAAGTAACAAAGGTAGTCTTGTTTTTGAGAGATGTATGTGGTCTATGAGGAACATGGTGATGTTTGGCTAAGCACTTGTAGATCTCTTATGTACATTTTTAAGATGCAAGTCACTGTGTTTTGGAAATGGAGGCAAGTTAGTGCCTGGCTTCCACTTCAAAAAATACGATATTGGGGATGTGTGCAGTGTCCTTGGACCAGGGTTGCTGCCAACTGTTGGAACTGTCCAGAGGAGGGTGGGGGAGTACAGGTCGGCAGAGCTTCCAGGGTGGCTTCTTGGCTAATTGGTAAGCCATAGGGTTCAGGCTAATCCTTTTTTGAGAAGACCACCTGAGAGTAGTCAGTCCAATCTGTTCTATTCATGCTGCTTGCTGAGTGGTAGCTTTTCCGTCCCATGAATGACTGAGAATAAGAGTGAAGGGAACATTCAGAGGTATTGACAGGTGTTCTGTGGGGGAAATACTGGAATTGGAGTCATCTATTGCTGTTTTCAGGAGACTTTTTGGTAAGGTTAAGGAGAATGGGTATCAAATTGTGGTCAGAGCTGCCTGGCAGGGAATGACAGACTCACAGTGTCACATAAGATGACCACAACAGTTTGGGATGGTTTCATCTACGCCTTTTCCTCCGGGAAAAAGTCTCCAGGGCAATTGTGAAAGATGAATGATTAATGTTCCCCCCTTCTCCCTCTGCCCCAGGGTTTCTGATGTTCCTTCTTCTGGCACTAGGGTTGTTGCTCTCCCTCAACCTCTACAAAATCAGTGCGTCTGTTTCAGTAGCTATACCTCACCTCTTTTCTAATCATGCCCTATTCACATCACATCTTTTATCTAGTGAGTAGGGTGCAAGAGGGACAAGCCCAGTTTTTCTAAAACTTGAGATTCTTACGTTCCTCATCTGGGGATGCATGGGCTATTAGAGGAGAACTCAGTGGGCAGTGTACACAATCAAGCATCCATTATTCTTATGACCTAGGACCATGTCATCCAGTAAGAGAATGCAGGTGGCTGAACTAGAATTAGGTTTTAATCCTCTAGGTCCCTTTTGGGCCAGGCTGTCACCTTGAAGGTATACCAATCTAACTGGCCTAGTGGTGCTGTGAAGAGAAAGGATGCAACATCATGCCCAAGAACAGTCAACCCAGAATTCCAAATTTTCAGAATACTTCTGTGTAACCCTCCACTTATTTCATCTAGAATATTACCCAGAAAGTAAGTGGCTGATAGGAGATCCTCTCTTTCTGGACAGAGCTGTATTCGGTGACCAGACTGCTTAATAAGTTGTGTAAACCAGGAGGAGGTGAGGGAGATAGTCAGAAATCTTTTTTTTAGTTAAAATTTTTATTTTGAGATAATTATAGATGGATATACTGCTGAAAGAAATAATACAGAGAGACCTCAAGTATTCTTTTTTTTTTTTTTAAGTTTATTCATTTGGCTGCTCTTGGTCTTAGTTATAGCATGTGGGATCTTCTTTTGTTTGTTTGTTTTTCCAGCATGTGGGATCTTTAATTTCAGCATATGGGATCCAGTTCCCTGACCAAGGATCGAACCCAGGTCCCCGGCATTGAAAGCGCAGAAGCTTAGCTACTGGACCACCAGGGAAGACCCAAGATTTCATGTACTCTTTACTCAGTTTCCTCCAATTATAACATTTTGCACGATTATAGTACAATATCCCAACAACATCCCATGCATATAGTCAAACTACAAAATTCTTCCAACACCACAAGGATCTTCTACTTTGCCCATTTATATTCACACTCATTTCCCTTCCACCCCACCACCTCTTTAACCCCAGGCAATCATTATTCTGTTTTCCATTTCCATAATTTTGTCATTTCAAGGATGTTACATAAAGAGAATCACAAAGTATGTAAGAAAAGCATCTAGTTTTCCACATTAAGTATAGTGTTGTGTGTGCTCAGTTGTGGCCGACTCTTTGAGACTACATGGACTGTAGCCCACCATGCTCTTCTGTTCATCGGATTTTTCCAAACAAGAAAGAATACTGGAGTGGGTTGCCATTTCCTTCTCCAGGGGATCTTCCCAACCCCCGGATTGAACTCACATCTCCTTCATTACACGCTGATTCTTTACCATAGAGTCACCTGGGAAGCCATGCATAATGTTAGCTGTGGGTATTTTGTATGTGTTCTTGTGCATGTTCTCCTCTCCTTTTTTATTTTTCTGAGCATTTTTCTGATGCTGAATTTTGTTGAAAGTGCTTACTCTACATCGACTGAACAGTTCAGTTAAGTTATTCAGTCATGTCTGACTCTTTGCAAACCCAAGGACTGCAGATGCCAGGCCTCCCTGTCCATCACCAACTCCTGTTGGTGATGCCATCCAACTATCTCATCCTCTATTGTTCCCTTTTCCTCCCACCCTCAATCTTTCCCAGCATCAGGGTCTTTTCCAATGAGTCAGCTCTTCCCGTCAGGCGGCCAAAGTACTGGAGTTTCAGCTTCAGCATCAGTCCTTCCAATTAATATTCAGGACTGATCTCCTTTAGGATGGATTGGTTGGATCTTGTAGTCCAAGGGACTCTCAAGAGTCTTCTCCAACACCACAGCTCAGAAGCATCAATTCTTCAATGCTTAGCTTTCTTTATAGTCCAACTCTCACGTCCATACATGACCACTGGAGAAACCAAAGCTTTGACTACATAGACCTTTGCTGGCAAAGTAATGTCTCTGCTTTTTAACATGCTGTCTAGGTTGGTCATAACTTTTCTTCCAAGGAGTAAGTGTCTTTTAATTTCATGGCTGAAGTCACCATCTGCAATGATTTTAGAGCCCCCCAAAATCAAATCTGTCACTGTTTCCATTGTTTCCCCATCTATTTGTCATGAAGTGATGGGGCTTGAATGCCGTGATCTCAGTTTTCTGAATGTTGAGTTTTAAGCCAACTTTTTCACTCTCCTCTTTCACTTTCATCAAGAGGTTATTTAGTTCCTCTTCACTTTCTGCCATAAGGGTGGTGTCACCTGTATATCTTAGGTTATTGATATTTTTCCCGCAATCTTGATTCCAGCTTGTGCTTCATGCAGCCTGGCATTTCTTATGATGTACTCTGCTGCTGCTGCTGCTAAGTCACTTCAGTCGTGTCAGACTCTGTGCAACCCCATAGACGGCAGCCCACCAGGCTCCGCTGTCCCTGGGATTCTCCAGGCCAGAACACTGGAGTAGGTTGCCATCTTCTCCAATGCATGAGAGTGAAAAGTGAAAGTGAAGTTGCTCAGTCGCTTCCAACTCTTTGCGATCCCATGGACTGCAGCCCACCAGGCTTCTCCGTCCATGGGATTTTCCAAGCAAGAATACTGGAGTGGGGTGCCATTGAGTTAAATATGCAGGGTGACAATATAGAGCCTTGATATAGTCCTTTCCCGATTTGGGAACCAGTCTGTTCCATGTCTAGTTTTAACTGTTGCTTCCTGATCTGCATACAGATTTCTCAAGAGGCAGGTCAGGTGGTCTGGTATTCCCATCTCTTGAAGAATTTTTCACAGTTTGTTGTGATCCATGCATCAACTGATAAATTTGTGTAATTTTTCTTTAGTCTATGAATGTCATGGGTCATATTGGTTAATTTTTTAATTAGATAAGCCCTGCATCCCTAGGGAAAAAACCCAACTTGCTAATGGTGTATAATAATTTTTATATATTGCCTAGTTCTATTTGCTAATATTTTTGCATCTGTATTCATTAGGGGTATTGATTGGTCTGTTTTCTTTTTTATGCTTTGTTTCTTTAGTTTTGCATCTGAGAAGTTCTGTCTTGCCAAAATCAGTTGGAAAGGGTTCTTTCCTATTTTCTGAAAGACATTATGTAGATTTGGTGTTAATTCTTCCTTAAACATTTGGTAGAGCTCTTCAGTGAAAACTTCTGGGCCTGGAGATTTCTTCTTTGGGAGTATTTGAATTATGAATTCAATTTCCTTAATTGGTTACAGAGCTATTCAAATTATTTCATATTGAGTGAGTTGTGGGAATTTGTGTTTTTCAAGGAACTGGTTCATTTTATTTAAGTCAAATTTTATGTGTGTAGCGTTGTTGGGAATGTTCCCTTATTTCTTTCTGATGTCTGCAAGGTCTATAGTGAGATCCCTGGTTTTGTTCCTGACGTTGATAATTGATGTCTTCTCTCTTTACTTTTTTTGTCAGTCATGCTACCAGTTGTTCATTATATTGATCTTTTCAAAGAACCAGCCCTTAGTTTTTACCTTATTATAGCCTGCTAAAGGTGGAAGTCTAGGACCCAGCTAGCCTTTGCTGAGGTGGATGTGGGGGAAGCCACACTTTTGTCTGAGGTGTTTGGCTAGAGCATACCCATTATCGTCTAAACTCATCTTGTCTTTCTAGGTTCCTCCTTCCTGGTTCTTTGGCTAAAAACAAAAGACAGCAGTCTTTTGCTGGGGTCCAAGTCTGGATCAAGGAACTCATGATCATGACATTCCTTTGGTCCCTAGATTCTAAGCCTCTCTGCCTTCTTCTTTCAACCCTTCAAAGTTGTTTTGTATTTGTTTATACGTAAAGTCAGGGTTTGTGGTTGTACTAGCAGGAGAAACAGGGAAAATTGTATCTACTCCATCTTCCTCCCTGGAAATCTTTTTTTTTTTTTTTTAGTAGATTTTTGAGGAAGCCATGTCAGTGGTTAACAATGTCAGGTGCCTGTTGATTGTAATGAGTGTAGAAGGTTGATCATATACCTTGACTGTCAGGCCATTGTTGAATAACTTTTGAATTACAGGTGTACCATTATCAGATTACAAATGTTCCAGAAAGCTGAACTCATGATGAATTTCAAGGGCCAAGCTTCCTTCGTGAGTTTTCTTGACTGCTAGAGTGATTGAGTATTGTGAATCTACTCATGTATTTTTTTTTCCTTGGTGAATGGGACCCTGAATTTTGGAGGGCTTGCAGAGGAGAGATAACATGGAAATCAGGGCTATAAAGACTTGCGGTGTCTGACTAGTCCATTGTGGCAGACAGACCCTAAGGAGGACCCCAGGCTCTCCACCTCCTGGCATCCAGGAACTTCAGGAGATCGAGGCTAGTCTCTAGGAGGCAAGGGCAGTTGCTAGCTGACATCTAGAAAGAAGCAGGGGATGCAGAGCTAAAGCCACAAAGAAATGAAGCCTGCAACAACCCAAGAGAGCCTGGAAGCAGATTCTTCCCTCCTTGAGCCTCCAGATGAGGATGTATCCTGACAGACACTGTGAGGGCAGCCTTGTGAGATGCTGAGCAGAGAATCCCAGTTAAGCCATGCCTCAACTTCTTTCCTTTAAAAACTGCAAGAGTAAATGTGTGGTGTTTCAAGCTACCAAATTTGTGGTAATCTGTTAAATAGCAATAGGTAACAAATAGACCAACCAAGAATACATCATCTACAGAGTGAAAGCTTTGGACATCAGAAGGCAGAGGCACTCATAATAATAAACTCTGACCCAACTACTCCTGGCAAATGGCATGAAAATTTATGTACGCATGATGTGAACACATATTGGAAAACTTGGTGGTGTGCTATGATAGACTGCCTGGTCTCTGTCTTGGTAGCCTCATCTGAAAGTGGAGATAATTTTAATGTCTACTTCATAGGGTGGCTGTAAGAATTAAACATGATAATGCAGGTAAAGCAATTTAGTGAAGACCTGGCACAGTTCATGGCGTGTGGCCCAATGAATGTAGCTTTTGCCATCTTAATGTTTCAATGAGGTCACATTGTTGTCAACATCCTCAAATTGTAAAGGTGACTGGTTTGCAGACACTCCCCCCAACTAATCAATCTTTCAACAGTTTCCCCAGGATCAAAGCATCGTTTTGCTGTCCTGTTTACATTCTCACAAAACAACGTTTTTCATTTTCCTACAACTACCATCACCCAGCTGAAACTAACCAAGTCTTCCAAATCTCTCCCATAATCAACCCTGGGCTTTTCTGCAGAAAGAACAACTTCTCTAGTTAATGAGGACTTCAGTGAAGGGTTCAT
This sequence comes from Bos javanicus, assembly GCF_032452875.1. NCBI lineage: Eukaryota > Metazoa > Chordata > Mammalia > Artiodactyla > Bovidae > Bos > Bos javanicus. The sequence goes on from NC_083868.1 coordinate 45,254,123, forward strand.
TAAGTTTTTTTCCTCCAACAAAAGAATACTGTCCCCATGAAAAAGGTTCTTGAATTTCATTTTTTGCTCCCTGGATCAAGAGGGGAGAGTGAAGTTCTGAGACGTGGTTTGAGGCCCTTTGGGGGCGTGGGCATTTCGGAGCCCCAGTCCCTTCCACTCGGAAATGTTGGGGATTTAAGTCAGAGCGGGGCGTGCCTATAAATTTCATCCCAAGAACGGGTTGAAATCACACTGTTTAAAGAAACCAGCCTAACCACCTGAAAGGGTGGGAGTAAAAGGAAGCAGGGCCGGGACTAGCCCTGGTGCGGAAGACCCCTCTCGGCCCCGGCCCCTCCCGGGCCCGCAGTGGCCGCCGAGTGCCACATCAGCACCCGCGCTCCACTTCCAGGTTCTTACCAAGGATGCAGCGAGCGAGCCCGGGGGGCGGGGGGCGGGGCTTGAGGCCCGCGGGAGTGGCGGGCTGACCCGCCAATAGGCGGCAAGCGAGGAGCCCCGGAGACCAATCAGCTGGAGCTTCTGCTAGCGGCGGCCGCCTAGACTCATGCCCCGCGGGGGAATCAGATGAGACACATCTGGACAGCTGCGCTGGGGAACTGTGCTGCCCCTTCTCGGGCCGACGTCAGCTGAGCACGTCTCCCACGTTCTCTCCTTGCAGGCACTTATTATTATTCATTTTCCCAATGAAGCAACCTAGAATCCAAGTTTAAACTTTTCTCCTCTAATGCGAGAGGGGGCCAGATCCCATCCTACTTGTTAAACGTTCTTGGGGCTCTGGGATCCAAAGGACAGAAACAGCAACAACGAAAGCCCAGCCGCTGTCTCATTTAAAACTGGCAAAGTGGAAAAGTAGTATTGAGTAAGACCGATTTGGGTAAGTTTTGGATACGTATTGGATATCCTGTTTATCGCTCTATGATCTCTATCTTGCCTCTTTTTCCTATTCTCACTAGCCCTCTCTTTATCAGGGAGAGAATACCGCTTGCTGCCACAAACTGAACAGACTTCGTTTCCTTTACTTCTTTGGTAACACTTTAGTTTTGGGGTCATCTGTATGCTATTTTTAAAAATTTCCTGGGAACCGAAATTTAACTGCTTTCCTATTAAAAGCCTCTTCTAACTTCAAAGTTGAACTATGGATAACTTTATTTTTCTGTTTTCTTTCAGTGAAAACAGTGTATACATTTGTAGAGCCGGTATTTTTATCCATCCCCAACACTCTATTTTGGTAGAGGATTGAAAAGTTATCTGGGTTATTCACAACTAACGAAACTTTTACTTTCTATAATAAGATGTTTAATATTAAATTATTTAAATCCTGAATTGTTATAGGTAGTTACTGTTTCAGTTACATGTGAATGAAGCTCAGTGTCTTTTCTGTATTCTCCTGCTCATAGTGGTAGGCACAAATTCTTCCTTGATCATTAAAAAACACATTAAACATGTTTGTTTAGAGATGCTGTACATCCACTATGTACACCAATAATGTTATATATTAATCGCACTATGTACCACTATGTACATCAATAATGTATATCCACTATGTACATCAATAATGTTATATTATGACCACTATGTACAGACCACTATGTACATCCCTATGTACATCAGTAAATAACATCACTGTTCTGTATTAATCCCATAATTACATCAAAATAATATTCACAGTGGTTGTTAGATCGTTGTGCTTCCACATAATTCTGATATTTATTTCAGGATTTAGAAATGGAAATGTTGGCAAATATTGAGCTAGGTGAATGGCCTGAGGCTCATTCCATCTTAGACATCTATAATTGTCTCTGTTTAAGCAATGTTTTAGATTTGAGGCTTTATCAGATATTATTTACTATTGTGGCCAGAATTAATCTTTAATTTCTGACTTAGAAAGCAGTAGGTGCCTTAATTGAAAGTGTGTTTTTGATTCAGAAAAGCATTGCACACTGTGAGTGGAAGAGTTGAAGTGGTTTTCAGGGCTGGAGGTTTAGAAGAAACAGTGTTGCAGGGATCAGTATAAAGAGCCAGCTGGTCTGGTTCAATTCAAAACCCTCCTGTTTAATCTTGAGCAAGTTACTCAGCCCATCTTACCTCAGTTCCATCCTCTGTATATGGAGATAATACTACCTATCACCGGCTCCCTTCTCAGCTTCCCCTGCTGCACTTGTTTTCCCAGCCACCATTCTGACCTCTACACTACCACCTAGGGTTTACTGAGTGCAGACCAGTTGTTAATGGGGCCTTGTGTATGGCTGTAAGGGAGAGAGAGTCTGGAGAGGAAAGTGAGGTAGAATTTATCAAACACCTTAGAAAGATCTAGAAAGTTCTGGGAAAGAGAACTTATAGGATGGTTTTATAGAAGGGTTGGCATTTCTGGGAAAGATTTTGACAAACAGCTTTGGTTGAGGGGAAAGGGATCCTAAAACAGAAGGTGGCAGGCATTCTAGGAGGAAGGGAAAGCATGGACAAAAGCATTGAGGCTAGAAAGTGTGACTCTATCATCAGGACCCTGGGTTGTGATAGGAATAATTCATGAGAAGTCAGTAGATGGAAAGATGAAAAGTGGGGGAAGGGGGAGGTAGGAGAGAGTGGTGGGGAGAGCCTGTGGGGAAGGAGAGGCTTGGGAGGTAAGATTGGTAGGAAGTGGCAAGCTGAACTGGCAGCAGTTGCATAGTTGGAGGTGTCTCTGGAATGATCCATCTCTGGAGTCCAGTTTCTACCCCTTGCCCAGCATACCTTCCCCATCTGTTCCACTGCTTCAGTGACCTCCAGCCCACCCCCTTCAGGGCCTTGAAGGACTGCTCAGTGAGTCTGGGTCCCACTCTTGGAATCACTCTTGTGGTGGCTGTCTTGGAGCTCTGCTGAAGTGGTTTGGCATCCTGGACTGTTAGGCTGCATTTCAGATGCAGGCTACACTCTAAAGTCTTTGACATGGTTGTGATTGTTGCACTCGTCCCCAACTCCCTACACACACAGTGTGTGCTGGAAAGCCCTTTTTCATGTTGCTAAGAGAGTCGAACATTCACATGGTAATATTTATAACCTTATGATGTACAATTGTTGAAGAAGATAAGACCTGTAGTATTCACCTCAGTGGAGAGTCAGTTTGGAGATCTCTGCTGTCTCTTCCTTGAGAAGTACTGAGCTGTGTCAGAGGGAACCCAGGTCTTGTCCTGATGCTGCTGTGGACCACCTGTGTGACCTTGGGCAAGACTGAGCCATTATGGCCGTCTCTGTGCCATCAACTGTTAAAAGATCTCTAAGGCCCCTCTTCCCTTGGATGATTCTTTTGTTCTTCTTGCACCCCCTAGAGCCCAAGCCTTAACCACTAGTCTGTGCTGCCTTGGATATAATACATCAAAACAGCTTTTTTTGTTTATAACAACGGTAGTCAAGAAGTCCATGGAAGGAGGATCACTGGAGGTGGGGGGACCATTTGGAGGAGTGGAGTTGGTACAGTTTCCCAGGAGTGGCCAGAATATCAACATGAGTCTTGTGTACGGATGTGTTGCATGTGCAGACCGGTCATGTTTTGTTGTTGTTCAGTTGCTAAGTTGTGTCCAACTCTGCTACCCCATGAACTACAGCAGATGCCATTCAGCCATCTCATCTGGAGATGTTTTACTTGTTTTTTAGATGGAGCTCATTACAAATAATCATCTGTATTTTCTTTTTTTTATTTAAAAAATTTTTTATTTTATTTTATTTTTAACTTTACAGTATTGTATTGGTTTTGCCATATATCAATATGAATCCGCCACAGGTATACACGTGTTCCCCATCCTGAACCCTCCTCCCTCCTCCCTCCCCGTACCATCCCTCTGGGTCGTCCCAGTGCACCAGCCCCAAGCATCCGGTATCATGCATCAAACCTGGACTGGCGACTCAGTTGAAACATGTATAATATCATATATGTCTTTTCATCTTGATTGAACAGAACTACCATAGACCTTGGGCTTACGGTAGACTTTCAGTAATATCAGGTGACTCATTGTTGCCTTTAAAAAGCTGAAACAGAGTATACAAGCATCAAAAGTAATGATTTCCCCTTTATTTACCTGCCTTCTTCCCTTTCTACTAGTTTTTCCAGATGTAATTGTGTTAATAGTTTGGTCTGTATCCTTCCAGTCCTTCTCCAAGAGTCTACTCATGGGTGTAGATCTAAACATGAATATAATTTAAAAATATAAATAGAACCACAGTAGTTTTATTTGAAAATACAGAGAAACAATGAAATGTCCGAAGGCTTGTGGAAGAATGGGGCAGATGCCAGGTACACTTTCTATTCCTGTTACTTGTGAATCCTTGTTTGTTTGTTTGTTTTTCTTATTTCTAGAGACACTGTGGTTTTGGGATAAGAACTTCACGTGGTGAAGGTCAACGTAGGACTATTTGAGGGGTCCTGTTATTAGTCATACCCAGTCTGGATTTGAATTTTGGGAATTCAACCTTAAATTTTTTAATATAGTGAATCAACTTTAAAATATTTCTTGAAAAACAGTTTAGTTTTCTTTTTATCTTATTAACTTAATGTAGTCACTCTTTTCAGTCTAGCACACTGACAGAGTACACAGACTTTGGAGTCAGACTGAAGGTTTCAACTTGATACCTACTTCTTACTAGTGTAAGTCACTTTGTCATGGAGGTTTTATTACCTATAAAATGGGGATATCAAAGCCACTAAATGAGGAAATCAGTAGAAAACATTTAGCATGATGTCTGCGTCATACTAAAGCCTATACATGTAAGCAGTTCATTTTTTACTGTGGTAAAAAGCATAACATAAAATTTGGCTTTGTAACCATTTCTAAGTGTATAGTTCAGTGACGTCAAGTACATTCACATTTTTGTGCAGTCATCACCACTGTGAATCTCCAGAACTTTTTCATCAAAATGAAACTCTGTCCTCATTAAACCTTAACTCTCTATTACCTTCCCCTGTCCTCTCAGCCTCTGGCAGCAACCATTCTACATTCTTTCTCATGCATCTGACTACTCTAGGTATCTCATATAAGTGAAACTATAGAATATTTGTCTTTTTATGACTGGATTATTTCACTTAGCATATGTCTTCAAAGTTCACCCAGATTATAGTGTTATAATTTGATTTCTTTTTAAAGCTTAATAATTTTTCTTTGTACATATATATCACATTTTGTTTCTCCAAAACAAATGTTGATGGACATTTGGGTTATTTCCATCTGCAAAGTTAATTTTTTGTGTCAATTTGTCCAGGCTACAGTATCCAGACACTTAGTCAAACATTATTCTAGATATTTAGTGAAGGTATTTTTAGGTTTGAGGCTTTAACCCCATGAGGGCTTCCCTTGTGGCTCAGTGGTAAAGAATCCGCCTGCCAATGCAGAAGCCACAGGAGATGTGGGTTCAATCCCTGAGTGGGGAAGATCCCCCAGAGAAGGAAACGGCAACCCATTCCAGTATTGCTTTAAAATCTCATGGACAGAGAAGCCTGATGGGCTATAATTCATGGGGTCCCAAAAGAGTAGGACATGACATAGCAACTAAATAGCAACTACTTGCATAAAATTCAAATGACATCCCTCATTTCCAGGTAGCCCTGTATTAAATTACTATCCTCACACTTTAAATGAACAAAGTATAAAGTTCTGAATTTCACTTTGATATGTCTAGGTATAGACTTAAAAAAAATTAACAGCTTGTTTTCTTTTGATGTGTCCTTTATATTTGAAGACTCAAATATAAAGTCTTCCTTTAGATCAGAGAGTTGTTCTCCAGTTATTTGAATCTCGCTTCCTCTCTCTATAAGCCAGAAATAATTCAGACAAATGATTGTCAACAGCTGTTACAGGAAGAGGGGAAAAACCAGCATAGAGAGAGGCATGTAGTAAGAAGCACATTTAGGACAGATTTAGGAACACTGTGTATTAAATAAATAATGAAAATTTAATAACATTAAAAAATAATGCAGAAGGAAAAATCGTGAAAAATGCTCGCACCAAAATCATGTGGTAGCTGAACCTTGAGGACAAAGGCCTGAGGAAGAGGGAGTAATAAGGAGGAGAGAGAAGGTTTTGTTGAGAAAGAATGGGGGGTACTGGGGTCAGGGACCTAGAAGCTCTTACCTTTAAGCCAGCAGGAAGGAGAACTGACAGCCCAGCGTCTCTGTCTCTGGTGTCGCTTCTCCTCCTCCTGCTCTGCCCTCAGTTTGTGTACACCAAGGGCATGAAGACAGATTGTGGGAGAGCAGGGTAATCTGGTTTTTTCCTTGTTGCTTGTGTGACTTTTCCTCTGTTGTTTCCACTGCGGGGAGCAGAAGAATGAATCAATGAGGATGAATGAGATCATCCTCCTGGGGCAAGTGGGAAAACCCCATACAGACACTAAGCCTCCTTTTCCTCATCAGAAAAGCAGGCCTTTCTCCCTCTACTTCTAAGAGAGGATTCATGAAGTCCTGTATGTAATGGGGCTTCGTGAACTGTATTGTGTTTTATGGAGGAGAGAGGTTATGTGACCATGATCATACTTTAAAGCTCTTTCTTCACAGAAAGATGCACAAACAACTGATGGCTAAGTGAGTGACAGTTTATTAGGTGTCAGCTCTTCTCAGGGTTCTTCTCGTTGTACCGTCATGGATGCCTTATGGTGTAGAGGCTATTATTATTTTAGAGATGAGATAACTGAGGCCCAGAGAGGTTAAGTAACTCTTCCAAGGTCACACAGTGATGAAATCAGGATTTAAGCACAGGATAACCTCCTTGCAGTGTCTGAATGCTTTATGCCATGTGTAATATTATCCTCAGGAGTGAAGCACCTGTTGTGGTTGCCACTTTTTGATATTCACCATGGCCTGAAAGGTAATCTGGCTCTGCCTTTATCCACCCATCTCCACCTTGTCCCCTCCTTTCCCAATGCTAATGAAATGTAGTCAGACTTTGGATAAAAAAGTAGGTTCAGGTAGAGGCCATGTGATGATTTGAGGTGTGAGATACTTGTTTTGTTCTTTCATCTACAAGCTCAGGCTTGGACTGGTGCTTCTCTCATGTTCTCCAGTAGCAATAACTTTGCCATTAGTTTCGAAATGAGTGAGATGGCCAATACCAAGTCCTAGAGAAGATCTGTGAGCAACTCTGCTCAAATAGGGCTTCCCTGGTAGCTCAGATGGTAAAGAATCTGCCTGCAATTTAGGAGACGAAGGTTCGATCCTTGAATTGGGAAGATCCCTTGGAGAAGGGAATGGCAACCCACTCCAGTATTTTTGCCTGGAGAATTCCATGGACAGAGGAGTCTGGCAGGCTACAGTCTGTGGGGTCTCAAAGAGTTGGACATGACTGAATGACTAACACACACACTGCTCGAATAATGCAACCTACTTCTCCTCTGATAAACTTGGCCTCATGATGTCCAGATTGTATTTACACCTTATACAAGCCTTTTAGGCTGTTCGTTTCCTTCCCCGGAAATGGGGCTGGTGTGAGTCAGGATGGTACAGGGGATATTCCAATTGCTCTTGAGATTAGAAAATAAAAGATTGATAGTGTGATTGTTGATATTTTTGATGAGAATTCATTGGTGGAGAGCATGACAGTTACTCAGTGAGTTGAGAAGAAACACATCTTCTGGGAAAAAGCTTTGGCTTTGGCCTGGGTGCTTACCATCCAGAGGCTGTCTGTGTGGAGAGAGTCATGAGTCTTTCCCCATATCACTGTTGTTTTCCAATTTCCAAATGGAGCACTACTGTTGCAGTGAATGAGAAGGCAGCGGCTCCAAAATTTCTCATGTGGCCGTGGAGAGACATGGGTTATACAAAGTATGCTTATATAGCTGGAAGAGGTATTGGAGGGTCAACATCATTTCAGACTGGACTTCCAGTATTCTCCTTGCCTTTTAAACCCATTACCTATTTTAATGATTTCCAACTTTTAGAAGAGGATTTTATTGTCTTTTGTTAATGAACTGGCATGGTAATGAAAACAATTCTCAATTTTTTTGGTGTGTGTGTGCCTGCTGATGCTCAGTCGTGTCCAACTCTTTGTGACCCCATGGACTATAGCCCACCAGGCTCCTCTGTCTATGGAATTTTCCAGGCAAGGATGTTGGAATGGGTTGCCATTTCCTACTCCAGGGGATCTCCCCAACCCAAGGATCGAACCTATGTCTCTTGCATTGCATCTTCTGCATTTGCAGGCAGATTCTTTATCACTGAGCTACTTGGGAATCCCTTTAGTGGCCAAAAAAAAAAATATATATATATATATATATTCAGTAGTCTGAGGATGTGAAGTAGGAATGTGTCTTTTATCAAGCTTTCTAGGAGATTCTTGGGTCAGTGGCTCAAGATCCTCATTTTGAAAAACTCAGGTTAAAGTGGTATCTTTTCTGTGTAATAATATTGGTGTTGAGTGCTAAGTTGACTGAATTTGAAAGAATTTCTGGTTTTGCCCAAGATAGAGTAACAGGGCCAGATTTATTCTTATCCTGAAATAATAAAAAACATCAGATAAAATATATGAAGTAATATATGGGTTTTGAAACACTGGTCATCAGGCAATGGGAGGGCAGTGATATCCAGGAAATTACAAAGACGTGAACACTCCAACTGCTCCAGCTGATCCCTGGGAGACAGTCCAGGCTGAGCCCCAGGTGGAACTCATACTCCTTGAGTTGAGGAGGTGGTGCTGAGAGCCCAGGAAACCAAGGTGTCCAGAGTTCACAGGACTGAGTTCCAGAACCAAGAGACCTGCACAGAGAGGGGTCACTGGAAACATGCGGGAAGGCCCCTCACGTGTTCATAAGAGTAAGTGAGTCAACTACAGGAGTCTGGAGGGTGGCGGGAGGGGTGCAAAGATGAGGGAGAGGGTGGAGAGCAGTTCCCTGCAGTCACAGAAGTCTGGGAATATTGCTTGTTCCCTGGACAGAACAGTCAGGAAGGTCTGGCCTCAGTAACGGGGAATACTTAGCCTTAAACTGATCACTGCTCCCGACATGCCTAACAGATCATCAAAAAGTGATACCTGAGAGGATCAGACTGCTCCCAGGTCACCTACTCATCCCAGAACAGACCTCAAGAATATTTAGAAATATGAAAAAATATCCAGTGCCCCAAAAGACAAAATTCACAATGTCTGGCACCCCAAAATAGTAAAGCAATTGTGTTTAAAATGAAACACACTGTCCTTGACTGACCTAGAAGTGTATTTCCACACACATTTTTGTACCATTATGCAGTCAAACAGTTAAGTCCATCAGTGTAACATTTTGTACATAACATGCCCTACTCTGCTAAACCATGGTCTGCGTTAATATTTATCTTGGCTTCTGAGATAACAGTTCCTCTTTCATGTCCATTATTGTTTTTTTAAATATGTTTCCTGTGTTTGGTAACTCCAACTCCTGGCTTATGGGAAGGTAAGCTCAGTCAGTACATCATGTATCTGCCCTAAGCATTGGAGCTGGGAGCAATGGATGGTGAAATGGGGCTAATTCTCTAAGGCTGATGGGTGACTTGGAATCAAATGCCATAGAGAGCAGTAAGGGCCAAACCAGGGAGTCCAAGATCTGCTGACAGGTATAAGGGGTGAGTTCAGCCAGGGTGAATTTCAGCCTCTGAAATTCAACAGCAGTGTACCAGTGTTGTGTTAGGACTGAAGCTGAAGAGTCAGACCTTGACTTTGCTACTTGCAGTTTGAGGTTGGGTTAGTGAGATTACTCTGGGGTCATGCATGAGCTTAATGCTCTACGGGTCTATAACGGACCTCCAGACTTTGAGCCTGGGCTGTCTCTTCTCCTCTGAGATTAGGTAATTTTTAATTTGGTCACCAAGCACCAAGTGTGTTTTGCTGATTCATTGCTGCCTAGAAGTTCGGTCTGACACCCTGTCTTCTGGGTATCTCTTCTTTAATGCTTTGCTACTTGAAGAAACAAGTGTTCTTTAGTTTGGCTGGTGCCAAGCACCTTGCCATCCTTTCCCATTCTGCCTGAGCAGATAGGTGACTTTTCTACTTATAAGTCTCTTGGATGGTGGAAAAGTGTATGTTTCTTAAAACGTTGTGTCCCAGATCAATTTGTAAAAAAGTAAGAAAGCTCTTACTTGAAGATAATGACAAGACATTACTACTATCATCTGATGAAAATGTTCCTTTCTTTGAAGGATTGGGGCTAAAGGGTCAGTCTTAGAAAAAATTGGAAGTCAGTTTGTCTTTTAAAGCAGAGGTCTTAAGATCACGTTTTCACCTGAAAAGGAGGCCGATCAGAAGTCTTCTAAAACCTTACTTTTATTCCCAGTGTTGGCTGGACTCTGGGTTGGGTTACTACAGCAGGAATACAGGGATGCATACTAGTCAGTATTCTCATGATCTCTATGATGGTTCTTGTGGCAGAAACAGTTTACTTGCAGTATTTAATGATAATAATAACAGCAGCTGCAGCGTTAGATGGCGGATGGAAAAAGTCTATCACTTTCATTTCCTTTCAATCAGCATTGATCAGAGGAGGATCCGTTTCTCTCTGGTGTTTTCCAGTGAGAGAGACGAGGAGAGCGTGGGTGAGGCTTTCTGTCTTCACTTGATGAGCTTAGGACCATTTCCTGTCTTCCTGCACATGTCTGGGACCTTCAGCCTGTTTGCAAGATGTACTCAAGGACAAAGATTGTGGTTTCTGGAGAGAAATGCACAGAAGAACTTGATACAGTCTCACAGTTGTTAATTGTGGTAGGTGTAACTGGTTTTGTTTTTTGGCATATTGTTATTGTTGTTGTTCAGACTCTTTGTGACTCCACCGACTGCAACACACCAGGCTCCTCTGTCCTCCACTATGTCCTGGAGTTTGCTGTCCACTGAGTTTGGTTCATGTCCATTGAGTTGGTGATGCTATCTTACCATCTCATCCTCTGTGGTCCCCCTTCTCCTGCCTTAAGTCTTTCCCAGCATCACAGTCTTTTCCAACGAGTCAACTCTTCACATCAGGTGGGCGACATATTGGAGCTTCAGCTTCAGCATCAGACCTTCCAATGAATATTCAGGGTTGATTTTCTTTAGATTTTACTGGTTTGATCTCCTTGCAGTCAATGGGACTCCCAAGAGTCTTCTCCAGCACTGCAATTTGAAAGCATCAATTCTTCGGTGCTCAGCCTTCTTTATGGACCAACATCCATTCATGACTAAAGAAAAATCATTAATTTGACTGTAAGGACCTTTGTCAGCAAAGTGATGTCTCTGCTTTTTAATATGATGTCTAGTTTTGTTATAACTTTCCTTCCAAGGAGCAAGTGCCTTTTAATTGCATGGCTGCAGTCACCATCAGTGATGATTTTGGAAACCAAGAAAAGAAAATCTGCCAGTGCTTTCACTTTCCCCCCTTCTATTTGCCATGAAGTGATGGGACCAGATGCCATGATCTTAGTTTTTTTCTTTCAGATCACACAACTGTATTTTCTATTTGTCTTGTGTATAGATAGGGCCATCTGGTTGGTTTAAACCAGTTAAGCCTTCTCTACCACCTCTCTTTTGCCTCTATGGTGAACATAGAGTCCATGCGTTGAAGATGGCCTCCAACAGGAATGTGATCTGAATTTCTAAAGCCTTGCTTGAAGGAAAGATGCCCAGGAAAGCCACACAAATGGGAGTGCTCTGTTGTTCTTAATTTGCATAATATGTAACCTTTCACATTAGAAGCTACTTAGTTTTTCTAATGTTGAGTTTGAAGCCAGCTTTTTCACTGTCCTCTTTCACTCTCATCAAGGGGCTCTTTAATTCCTCTTCACTTTCTGCCATTAGGCTGATATCATCTGCATCTTTGAGATTGTTGATATTTCTCCCAGCAATCCTGATTCCAGCTTGTGATTTATCCAGCTCAGCATTTCACATGATGTACTCTGGGTTTAAGTTAAACATGCAGGGTGACAATATACAGCCTCAACATACTCCTTTCCCAGTTTTGAACCTGTCTGTTGTTCCATGTCTAGATCCAACTGTTGCTTCTTGACCTGCATATAGTATTCTCCAGGAGACAGGAAAGGAGGTCTTTTACTCCTATCTCTTGAAGAATTTTCTTCAGTTTGTTGTTGTCCACACAGTCAAAGGCTTTGGTGTAGTCAGTGAAGCAGAAGTAGATGTTTTTCTGGAATTCCCTTGCTTTTTGCATGATCCAGTGAATGTTGGCAGTTTGATATCTAATTCCTCTGCCTCTTTGAAACCCTGCTTGTATATCTGGAAGCTCTCAGTTCAGATACTGCTGAAGCTTGGCTTGAAGGATTTTGAGCATAACCTTGATAGCATGTGAAATGAGCACAATTGTATGGTATTTGAGCTTTCTTTGGCATTGCCCTTCTTTGGGGTTGGAATAAAACTGACATTTTACAGTCCTGTGGCCATTTCTGAGTTTTCCAAATTTGTTGACATATTGAGTGCCGCACTTTAACAGCATCCTTTTAGGATTTGAAATAACTCAGCTGGAATTCAGTCACCTCTACTAGCTTTCTTAGTAACAGTTCTTCCTAAGGCCCTCTTGACTTCACAGTCCAGGATATCCGGCCCTAGGTGAGTGACTACACCATCATGGTTATCCGTGTCATAAAGACATTTTTTTGTACAATTCTTCTGTGTATTCTTGCCACCTCTTCTTAATCTCTTCAGCTTCTTTTAGATCCTTACTCTTTCTGCTTTTGGCTTATTTTTGTTTATTTCTGCTTGAATGATGATGAGTAAGAAAGGGTAGAGTGAGTGGGTCAAAGTACTGTGCCCTGATAAGCAGTTACATTCTGATTGCCTCTCAGATGGGAGTTTATTTTTCCCTGAGATGAGAATCTGCTTGATAATGGGAAACCCTTGAAGCAGGCAGGAGCCTTTGAGTTGCTTCAGTCTCAGTCCTGCTTCCATCTCCCACTTTTGTCTCTGCCCTCTACTCTCATGCTCTTCTGCCAAAACCCATAATTGTCCTTCTGTTGGCAGCTTTCTCCAGGACCTCATTTACCCAGAAACTGCACAGGATTCAGTAGAGGCTAAGTTGGGATTCTTCCCCTCCTGTTTTCTGTGTATATTATTTTGGGGATTGGAAATCAAATTTTCATGCCACTTTAGAAGTCCTTCTTCAAGATTAAAAAAAAATAAATTTATTTATTTTTAATTGAAGGATAGTTGCTTCACAATATTGTGTTGGCCTCTGCTGTATATCAAGATGAATCAGCCATAGGTATACATATGTCCGCTTCCTCTTGAACCTCCCTCGCACCTCCGACCCCTTTCCACCCCTCTAGGTTATTACGAAGCCCCAGTTTGAGTTCCCTGAGTCATACAGCAAATTCCCATCAGATAGCTATTTCACATATGGTAGTGTACATGCTTCCATGTTACTCTGTCCATTCCTCTCACCTTCCCCTTCCTCTCTACCCTCCACCTGTGTTCATAAGTCTCTTCTCTATGTCTGCATCTCCATTGCTGCCCTGCAAATAGGTTCTTTGCTACCATCTTTCTAGATTCCATATATATGCTTTAATATATAATATTTGTTTTTCTCTTTATGACTTACTTCCCTCTGTATAATAGGCTTTAGGTTCATCCACCTCATTAGAACTGACTCAGATATGTCCCATGTCCTAACTATTGTATATAGATCTGCATTGAACACTGGAGTACATGTGCCTTTTTCAATTTTGGTTTTCTCAGGGTATATGCCTAGGGCTTATATGCCTAGGGCTTCCCAGGTGGCTCAGTGGTAAAGAATCTGCCTGCAATGCAGGATCTGCTGGAGACACAGGTTGGATCCCTTGGTTGGAAAGATCCCCTGGAGGAGGAAATGGCAACCCACTCCAGTATTCTAATAAGGGAATTATTGGATCATATGGTAGTTCTACTCCCAGTTTTTTGAGGAATCTCCATACTGTCTTCCATAGTAGCTGTAATCAATTTACATTCCCACCAATAGTGCAAGAGGGTTTCCTTTTCTCTGCACTCCCTCCAGCATTTATTGTTTGTGGATTTTTTGATGATAGTCATTCTGACCAGTAGGAGGTGATATCTCATTGTAGTTTTGATTTGCATTTCTCTAATAATAAGTGATGTTGAGCATCTTTTCATGTGTTTTTTAGCCATCTGTATGTCTTCTTTGGGGAAATGTCTGTTTAGGTTTTTTTGCCCACTTTCTGATTGGGTTATTTGTTTTTCTGGTATTGAGTTTTATGAGATGCTTGTATATTTTAGAAACTAACCCTTTGTCAGTTGTTTCATTTACTATTATTTTCTCCCATTATGAGGGTTGTCTTTCCACCTGATTATAGTTTCCTTTGCTGTGCAAAAGTGTTTAAGTTTATTTAGATCCCACTTGTTTATCTTTGTTTTTATTTCCATTACTCTGGGAGGTGGGTCATAGAGAATCTTGCTGTGATTTATGTCATACAATGTTCTGTCTGTTTTCCTCTAAGAGTTTTATAGTTTCTGGTCCTGCATTTAGGTCTTTAATCCATTTTGAGTTTATTGGTGTTAGGAAGTATTCTAGTTTCATTCTTTTATACATAGCTTTCCAATTCTCCCAGCACCATTTATTGAAATGACTCTTTTCCCCATTCAAATTCTTGCCTCCTTTGTCAAAGATAAGGTGCCTTTAGGTGTGTGGGTTCATCTCTTGGCTTTTTATATTGTTTCATTGGTCTATATTTCTGATTTTGTGCCAGTACCATACTGTCTTGATGACTGTAGCTTTGTAGTATAGTCTGAAGTCAGGGAGGTTGCATTCCTCCAGCTGCATTCTTTTTTCTCAAGATTGCTTTGCTATTTGGGGTCTTTTGTGTTTCTATACCAATTGTGAAAATTTTTGTTCTAGTTCTTTGAAAAATGCCATTGGTAACTTGATAGGGATTACATTGAATCTGTAGATTACAGTTGGTAGTAGAATTATTTTTACAGTATTGACTCTTCCAATCTAGGAGCATAGAATATCTCCCCATCTGTTTATGTCATCCTTGATTTCTTTCATCAGTGTCTTACAGTTTTCTGTATACAGTTCTTTTGTCTCCTTAGATAGGTTTATTCCTTGGTATTTTATTCTTTTTGTTGCAATGGTAAATGGGATTGATTACTTAATTTCTCTTTCTAGTGTATAGTAATGCAAATGATTTTTAGGTATGGATTTTATATCCTGCAACTTTACTAAATTCACTGATTAGCTCTAGTACTTTATAATTTCTTGGTAATGTCTTTAGGGTTTTCTATGTATAGTATCATGTCATCTGCAAACAGTGAGGATTTTACGTCTTCTTTTCTAATCTGGATTCCTTCTTTATTTCTTTTTCTTCTCTGATTCCCATAGCTAGGACTTCCTAGCTATGTGTGTTCCTAGCTATAAACAGTGTTGAATAATAGTGGTGAGAGTGGGCACTCTTGTCTAGTTTTGATCTCAGAAGGAATGCTTTCAGTTTTTCACTGTTGAGAATAATGTTTGCTGTGGGTTTGTTGTCTATCACCTTTATTATGTACAGGTTCCTTCTATGCCCATTTTTTGAAGAGCTTTTATCACAAATGGGTGCTGAATTATGGCAAAAGCTTTTTCTGCATCTCTTGAGATTATCACATAGTTTTCATCTTTTAATTTGTTAATATAGAGTATCACATTGATTGATTTGTGTATATTGAAAAATTCTTGCATCCCTGGGGATAAACCTGACTTGATCATGGTGCATTATCTTTTTAACGTATTGTTGAATTTTCTTTGCTAGAATTTTGTTGAGAATTTTTACATCTGTGTTCATCAGTGATGCTGCTGCTGCTGCTGCTAAGTCGCTTCAGTCGTATCCGACTCTGTGCGACCCCAGAGACAGCAGCCCACCAGGCTCCCCCATCCCTGGGATTCTCCAGGCAAGAACACTGGAGTGGGTTGCCATTTCCTTCTCCAATGCATGGAAGTGAAAAGTGAAAGGGAAGTCACACAGTCGTGTCTGACTCTTTGCGACCCCATGGACTGCAGCCTTCCAGGCTCCTCCATCCATGGGATTTTCCAGGCATGAGTACTGGAGTGGGGTGCCATTGCCTTCTCCGTCATCGGTGATATTGGCCTGCAATTTTCTTTTTTTGTGATGTCATTGTTTGGTTTTGGTATCAGGGTGATGGTGGCTTTGTAGAATGAATTTGGAAGTGTTACTTCCTCTGGAATTTTTGGAAACAATTTCAGAAGGATAGGGATTAGTTCTCTAAATGTTTGATAGAATTCACCTATGAAGCCGTCTGGCCCTGGGCTTTTGTGTTTTGGGGAGATTCTTGATAGCAGTTTTGATTTCAGTGCTTGCAATTGGTTTGTTCATAGTTTCTATTTTTTTCTGGTTCAGTCTCAGAAGGTTAAACTTTTCTAAGAATCTGTCCATTTCTTCCAGGTTGTGCATTTTATTGGCATATAGTTGCTCATAATAGTCTCTTATGATCCTTTGTATTTCTGTGTTGTCTGTTGTAACCTTTCTTTTTTCATGCCTAATTTTGTTGATTTAATTCTTCTCCCTTTTGTTCTTGATAAGTCTGGCTAATGGTTTGTCAATTTTGTTTATATTCTCAAAGAACCAGCTTTTAGTTTTATTAATCTTTACTATTGATTCCTTTATTTCTTTTTCATTTCTTTCTGCTCTGATCTTTGAGCTATCTTTCCTTATACCAGTTTGGGGTTATTTTTGTTCTTCTTTTTCCAGTTATTTTAAGTGTAAAGTTAGGTTATCTATTTGTTGTTTTTATTGTTTCTTGAGGTAGGAATGTATTGCTCTAAACTTCCCTCTTAGAACTGCTTTTGTTGCGTCCTATAGGTTTTGGGTCATCACATTTTTGTTGTCAGTTCTAGGAATTTGTTGATTTCCCTTTTTATTTCTTCAGTAATCTGTTTGTTATTTAGAAATGTATTGTTTAATCACTTGTAATTCATATCTAGTCTCATAGTGTTATGGTTAGAAAAGATACTTGATATGATTTCAATTTTTCTTAAATTTACTGAGGCTTGATTTGTGACCCAAGATGTGGTCTATCCTGAAAAATGTCCCGTGTACACTTGAGAAGAAAGTGTATTCTTCTGCATCTGGTTGGAATGTCCTGAAGATATCAATTAGGTCCATATGATCTAATGAGTTATTTAAGGCTTGTGTTTCCTTATTAACTTTCTGTTTTGATGATCTGTCTTTTGGAGTAAGTAAGTTCCCTACTATAATTGTGTTACTATCAATTTCCCTTTTTATGCCTATTACTGTTTGCCTTATGTATTGATGTGCTCCTATGTTGGGTGCATAAATATTGACAACTGTTATGTAATCTTCTTGGATTGATCCCTTGATCATTATGTAGTGTCTTTCTTTATCTCTTATAATATTCTTTATTTTAAGGTCTATTTTGTCTGATATGAAAATTGTCACTCTGATTTTCTTTTGATTTCCATTTGTATGGAATATATTTCTATCCTCTCACTTTCTGTCTGTATGTGTCTCTAGGTCTGAATTCAATATTTTTTTTTAATATAAATTAAGAGGACCGAATTGTTTACCTGTCTTGAAAGATATTTTTGAAAAGTTAAAAACAGAGAAAGGTCAACTGGGTGGATGTTTGGATTTTGAGGTATCCTGACACTGGGATGAAATTAGTTCTTCTGAAAATAAAAGATTGGGGTTGTTGTGTTAAACACCTGCTCCTGTACTTAGAGCACAGTGGTTCTATGTTTCATGGAAAACAGTGTTGACTCTCACACTGAGCACAGTGAAACCTCTGAATTTTCCTTTTGGTACACATCCTTCACTGATACTGCTGAATCATAAAACACATGGCCAGACTTGGGGATGGAGTATTGTTAATGAGGGAACTTAGGCCTGAAAAGTACAATTTCAGGAAAATCTGCAATAATATAATTTCTACTTCATTTTTTGTCACGTAATCCCTTTATTTTTCCAAGTTCTAGTTAACAAATAATATTGAGAAGTATCTTCTTCTTTATCATACTCAAACTGAAACACATCCTTTTCTCTTTTTCCTGTGGGTATGATTTGAGAAGCAATTTATCACTGGCAATTCTGAGTCTATGTCCAATAAGAAAGCAAGAATAAAGGTGAATGAATATTTTTTGGTGTTTTAAGTCATTGGAGAAATGATTAGCAAGTTAGTTTACATCACTGAGCATCTTACTCTTACAGATAGAGCCATTAGACTAGTATTGGAGAAAGCAGTGGTATCCTTTGCAGAAAGACTCTGGTTTAATTGAGGTTTCTCCACTGGCCTTCTGTTAGGCTCACCTCCACCTCTAGTCCATCTCATCATTAACCACGTTTCTGAAATTAATGTATTAGAGGGGCTGTTTGGTCACAGGATGAGTGAATATTGATTGAGGGTGGTGATGGTGGATGGAAAAGGGAGGGCCTGCTGGTTATTCCAAGTGAGAGCCTGAACAACATGAAGAGGGAGAGTTAGCAAAAACACAGAAAGAGAAAAAAGAAACAACTGACCCAACCTAAAACATTTGTCAGAAATCTTCTTGAAGACTAATTTACTTTCCTTAGCCATATGGTTGGGCTTCCCAGGTGGCTCAGTAGTAAAGAATTCACCTGCAACGTAGTTCAATCCCTGGGTCAGGAAGGTCTCCCTGGAGAAGGAAATGGCAACCCACTCCAGAATTCTTGCCTGGGAAATCCCATGGACAGAGGAGCCCATAAGGCTACAGTTCTTGGGGTCACAAAAGAGTCGGATGTGACTTAGCAACTAAACAACAACAACAGCCATATGGTTGAGTCATATTTTTTGTAACTAATTCTTATAAAATCTAACCATTTCCAATGGCTGATGGACAAAGAAGTCTCTTCCAACTTGTTAGGGTAAAGAGATCTCTTCTTTAACCAAAATTATAGGAAATCTTCTGCCTCCAGGCACTCAAATCTCTTACTGGGCCCACCATGAAAGATTGCTCTTTTCAGATCAGTCCAGTTGATTAGGTTAATTGTGGCCCAATCTTAAATAAATAAATACCAATTACTGGCGGAGAAAGCTTTTTTAAAAATTGAAGTATAGTTGATTTACAATGTTGTGTTAGTTTCTAGTGTACAGCAAAATGATTCAGTTATGTGTATATATGTATATATATACATACACATTTTTGTCTGTGTGTGTATATATATACACATATGTATGTATATATGTATGTATATGTATACATATATATGTGTATATATATATATACACACACACCTATACAGTAGGCCCTTGTTTGTTTTATATTAATATATAATACTTTGTATCTGCTAATCCCAAATTCCTAATTTATCTCTCCCTTCCCTTTCCCTTGTGGTAACCATAAGTTTGTTTTCTATGTCTGTGAGTCTATTTCTGTTTTGTAAAGAAGTTCGTTTGTGTCATATTTTAGATTCTACAATAAGTAATATCGTATGGTACTTGTCTTCCTCTTTCTGACATATCATTTAGTATGATTGTCTCTACATCCACCCATGTTGCTGCAGATGGCATTATTTCATTCTTTTTTATGGCTGAGTAGTAGTATTCCACCTGGGGCTTCCCTGATGGTTCAGGTGGTCAAGAATCTTCTTGCAACACAGGAGACCCAGGTTTGACCCCTGGGTTGGGAATATCCCTGGGTTGCAAAGAGTTGGATATGACTGAATGACTAATGCTATACTAGTATTCCATGGTGTGTATATATAATACATGTTTATCCATTCATTTGTTGATGGACATTTAGGTTGTTTCCATATCTTAGCTATTATAAGTGATGTTGCTATGAACACTGGGCTGCATGTGTCCTTTTGAATTATAGTTTTCTCTGGATATTGCCCATGAGTGGGATTGCAGGATCATATGGTAACTTGTTTTTAGATTTTTAAGTAACCTCCATACTATTATCCATAGTGGCTGCACCAATTTACATTCTCATCAACAATGTAGGAGAGTTCCCTTTTCTCCACATCCTCTCTAGCATTTGTTATTTTATAGACTTTTAAATGATGGATAGTCTGACCAGTGTGAGGTGGTACTTCATTGTAGTTTTGATTGGTATTTCTCTGATAATTGAGTATCTAATAGTTGAGTATGGTTTCCTGTGCCTATTGGCCATTGTATGTCTTCTTTGGAGAAATGTCTATTTAGTCTCCGGATAAGAAAACTTTTGCATCTCTAAGGAAACAGCCATGTTTGTGAGTACAATTCATACCAGCATGGAGTGACGCTTCATAGGGACATGGAGCGTTCCAGACACTGCCTAGGTTGAATGATGCCCAGAGCATCTCTTTCCACTGTAGTTTCCATGGAGGTTGCTGAACAACCAGAAGAGGAATGCTTTATCTTGAGAGCCAGCTTCATGGTTATGCAATGTGTACAGTTGTACAGGGTCCAGTTTTAGATGAGAGAGCTTCATTCTTGGTTTAATGCTCTACTGTCACTGTTGTGAACATCCCAACAATTTATGAACAAGGGACCCCACATTTTCATTTTGTTTTTGGCCATACAAATCTATTAGCTGTTTCTGCCTCATTCTTCTAGGGTCACTCAGGTGTCACAAGAGGGAGAAAATAAAATCAAGAACCTGTTTGATCACCTTCCTCCAAGTTTATGTATCCAGATAAACACCTAATGAAACTGCTACCTGTTCTTTGATCTTAATTGATGGCATATTTAACCTCCTTTAAGAGGAGATTCTCAGAGATCTCTTTTCCCTTTCTAAAAGCATTTCCATACTGACTTCCTGCTGCTGCTGCTAAGTCACTTCAGTCATGTCCAACTCTGTGCGACCCCATAGATGGCGGCCCACCAGGCTCCCCCATCCCTGGGATTCTCCAGGCAAGAACACTGGAGTGGGTTGCCATTTCCTTCTCCAGTGCATGAAAGGGAAGAGTGAAAGTGAAGTCGCTCAGTCGTGTCCGACTCTTCGAGACCCCATGGTCTGCAGCCTACCACGCTCCTCCGTCTATGGGATTTTCCAGGCAAGAGTACTGGAGTGGAGTGCCATTGACTTCTCCATCCATACTGACTTAGAACCTCTAATTAAAAGAATGATTCAGGTCTGGGCAACATGTGGTACTTCCATACTTGGAAAAGAAGGATTTTCTACATCTCCTTGGTTTACTTTGTTTTATGGTAGATAGCACAACCTCAATTTCATGGGTGCATTTTACACATAAATGTGTAAAATTTATTTTTTAAGCAAGATTTAAGAAATATTCTTATTGGCAACTGGGTCCAAATACCGAAACCAGCAGCAATGATTGTGAATATTCTTTCCTGAGTTTTCTTAATCTTCATAGGCTGTACACAGGTGAGGGGTGTACCCTGCAGCTTTTTATCTATTTCCCTTGGGTGGGAATGGGTGTGAGTAGCCTGGCTTGGTGGACTGGCCCAGGAGAGAAAAGCAGGGTCATGGGAGGGCCTTATCCCTGTGGAAGCCTCCACTTTTTCTGTGCTTACACACTGGCCACCTAAGTTGGACGATGAGAAGTTTCATAGAAATGATTAGTCAGGAGGCAGACTTGGTGAGAGTGGGCATAAAGGCTGTAAGTCCTTCTCAGGACCTGGAGAAGCACCTGCTGACGGTGGCTGGGGAGTGCTTCCCTGATTGCCAAGGACAGGGTCTTCTGCTAAGCAGAGAGTGTGCATAGTGGAGTGATACTCAGTCTTGCTTATCTGATGACATTAATTAAGGGGTGTTATGGGCCAGGGTTCTGTAGGTTGAGTGGAGATGGAGGCCACTGGCAATGCATGCCATGCCCAGGGAGAAATATGTGAGTGGGAGGAAGAAAAAGGATTTCTCTGGAGCTGTTCCAAGGTTGATGCTAGTGAAAGATGCTTGTCTCTCTCAAGCATTAAAGCAGCATCTGCCAGGATTGTCAGTTACTGAACAACACACCTTCAACACTCATGAGCCGTGGGGAGTGTGGATACAGGTAAAAGAGTCGTAAGTTTTAACGTTGTGTTTCCTTACTAGTTGCTTTTGGTGTGCAACTGGACGTGTGTATGTGTGTAAAACTGACAGAAACTTGTCGGGTTATGGTCTATTGATTTTTTTATTCAATTTGGCAAATTTTCAGCATTAACTAAGACATGAAGGCTTTGTTTTAAGGCTTTAAAACAAGGCTTTGTTTTGTTTCTTAATCCTTAACCCTTCTGCCTCAAGTCCAAGGTGCTACTCAGACCAAGAATGATGAATGACTATGAAGGGAGAATTGGTTTGACACAGTCAAAAATTAGTTCACCATTTCTATAGTAATCTTTAGTGTAAAAGAGCAAGAACTTTTCATTCACATTGACATCTAACACTTATGTACCAAATTATTATATGCCAAGCACAGTTCTAGAGCCAGAGATTAAGAAGAAAAGAAAAATAGAAAAAATAATCCTACATCCATGAAGCTTTTGTTCGAGTGAGGGGCAACACAATCAATGAAATAGCCAGGGAAGTCCGTAGTAGTTTAGATGGGAATTATTATGGGAAAGTAAAGCAAGAAAAGGGGATGGGGTTTGAGGCACTTAGTAGTTTTCAATAGGATGATCACGAAAGACTCCTTGAGAAAGTTTTTGAGCAAAGACTTAGAGGAGATAAGGGGAAGAGCATTTCAAGAAGGAGAAGCAGCAAGTGCAAAGGCTGTAAGGTGGAGGCAAGCCTGGTGTGCAAGGAGAGACAGGGAGGCCAGTGTGGCTCGTGGAGGGGAGGATGAGAAGAGGCTGGAGGAGTGACATCACTTGGGGCTATGAAGAGAAGGGGACGACAGAGGATGAGATGGCTGGATGGCATCACCGACTCGATGGACATGGGTTTGGGTGGACTCAGGGAGTTGGTGATGGACACGGAGGCCACAGGTGCTGTGGTTCATGGGGTCGCAAAGAGTCGGACACGACTGAGCAACTGAACTGAACTGAATTGATGAAGTTTCTTGTGAAAACTTGGGCCCAACTTATACTTCAATAGAGTAACACTGGCTCCTATGTTGAGAAAAATGTGAAGGGCAGAGGTGGGAGCAGAGTCCAGTTAGCCCATTGTAATAACCCAGACCTATATGAAAGTGCTTACAGGGGTGCAGTAAAGAGTGGACAGCCCCGGGGAATATTTTGGAGATAGAGCCAGCAGAATTTTCTAGTGGGTTAGATGTAAGAAGTGAAAGAAAGGAGTTAAGGATGACTCTACATCATCCTTAACTGTGGTGGGGGCGAGTAACCAGAAAGATGAAGTTGTCATTGAGTGGGGAAAACTAGAGCAGGTCTGGTCTGAGAGGGATGTTAGGAGATCTGTTTTGGATGGTTTGGGATTTGAGGTGTATGTCAGACATCTGAGCTTCCCTGGTGGCTCAGATGGTAAAAGGATCTGCTTGCAATGTGGGAGACCTGGGTTCAATCCTTGGGTCATGAAGATCCCCTGCATAAGGAAATGGCAACCCACTCCAGTACTCTTGCCTGGAAAATTCCATGGATGGAGGAACCTCTTAGGGCTACAGTCCATGGGGTTGCAAAGAGTCGGACAAGTGACTCACTTTTTTTTTTTTTTTGAAGTGAGCAACTTCACTTTTTCACTTCAGATATTTAAGTGGAGATGCTGAGTGGGAAGCTGGATATGGGAGTCTAGAGTTAAGCAGTGAAGGCTGAGCTAAAGATAGAAATCTAGGAGTGGTGATATAGTATTCATGCTGTGAAGCAGAATGAGATCCCCCAGTACTGAGGGCAGGTAGAAAAGAGTTCTAAAAACTGAGCCTGAGGACTTGCTAATTTTAAGGACCTGTGAGATAGGAGAAAGCAGAAAAGAAGGAGGTACCAGTGAGGAGGAAAAACAGGGGAAGAGTATTTTCCAGCAAAGGGCCCTGATCTACTCTTTGAATTTCTGCTAGTGGCTCAAGTAAGCTGAGGACAGAATTGGCTATTGAATGCAGCAATTTGGGATCTTTGGTGACTTTGACAAGAGAGCTAGAATCAGGTAAGATCAGTAAAGAAGAGATAGGTTGAGGTAGGGAGAAATGAAGTTAGAGACAATTAAATTGCTACCAGTCTTCCTCACTCCCAATCCAGAAGAAACAAGCCCCTCAACTTCCCATTTTTATGATTTTCTTTATTTTATTTTGCCAACTCTGTTAATCTTTGTAAGCAACCTTCAGTTCTTTTGGAATGGGCTGACAAGCCAGCAAGATGGGATGCTCCCACAGGAGGGAGCCTCTACTTGGGTACAGAGCTTCTTGTTACTTCCCTTCATGTCTGGTGGTAGAAATGTGGCCACTTGTCTGGTCCTGAGGGTGGTGGTGGGGGTGGAGCAGTGGGGGCAGGCACAGCTATGCACACTGCATGATACAGGCCCTTTGAGGAGGATGCATTCAGGTCATGATTTTTGAGGGGGGGCAGGTTGCTTTCATTGCTTCTTGGTGAGGCCACAGGAATAACTGTTTTAGCATCTGTCTTGTTATAGTTGCAGAGAAGGGCAAGATTTGGGATAAACTAGAGGGATTTCGTAGCAGCAGCGGAGGGATTTCAGAGGAGAGCACAAGAGTGAAGGACATGATGTTGAAAGGAGAAAAAAAAATCAGTACATATTGGTGGCTTGTCAGCTGTGGCTCTTGCCCTTTAGGGATATGAAGATTCGTCTCATCCTGCAGAGGCTGACCTACATTTCAAAAGTGACTGTGAAATTTGGCGTGTTTGAGGGAAACTTCTTTCCTGGCTAGGGCCACAGGATGACTCATCTGGCTTGGATATAGTTGGCTTTTGTTGAGGTACCAGGAGAGCTCCCGTGCAGGGTACTAGACTCAATTCCCAGTAAACAAGAGTATCTCCTGATTCCTCTACTTCCTTCCTGTTGCTTCAGTGAGGCTTCATGACTTTTGGCTCAGGAAATCATGAGTGATTTGGGAGCACAGAATATGATTTTTGGTTTTCCTTTAGGACCATGTTAGGATGCTAGTAGATGCCACACACAGGACAAACTGGTGGAGCCCCCTCTTAGCTGCCCCTGCTGGGTTCTGGAAAGTTATGCTGTCTGCTCTGTTGTTTATGTGCTGTTGTACCTTGGGCTTCCCTGGTGGCTCAGACGGTAAAGAATCCACCTGCAATGTGGGTGACCTTGGTTTGGTTGGGAAGATTGCCTGGAGGGGGGCATGGCAACCCACTCCAGTATTCCTGCCTGAAGAATCCCCACAGACAGAGGAGCCTGGAGGGCTACAGTGCATAGGGTCATGAAGCGTTGCACATGACTGAATGACTAAGCAAATACCTTGGGAATCTGGCTTCCCTGGTGGCTCAGATGGTAAAGAATCTACCTACAATGCAGGAGACCCGGTTTCAACCCCTGGGTCAGGAAGATCCCCTGGGTCAGGAGAAGGGCACAATAGCATACTCCACTATTCTTGCCTGGAGAATCCTGTGTACAGAGGAGCCTGGTGGGCTACAGTCCATGTGATTGCAAAGAGTTGGACATGACTGAGTAACTAAGCATGGCTACTTATCTTGGGCATCTACCTGCAGTGCCTTTTTGAAAAATAGATTTTATTTTTTAGAGAAGTTTTAGGTTTACAGCAAAATTGAACAGAAAGTACAGTGGGTTCCCATACATCTTCTCCCTCAAAACATGCACAGCCCTCTCCACTATTGACGTCTCACTCTAGAGAGGTACATTCTGACAAACCTACATTAACACATTATTATTACTCAAAGTCTCTGTTCTGGCACTTGTGGGGAGTGACCAGAGCCTCCTTGCCACATTTGGCTCCTGCACCCTGGCTCCAGGATACCTCCAAGCCAGTTTATATAAAGAGTATTTCTGATCAGCCTAGTAATGAGGGAGAAGGTGTTTGTTGTCGATTATTTATTGTTTCTGGTTCAGCTGGAGTTCATTAGAAGCCATGCTTTCCTAACACCTCTAGTCCTCTCTCAGGCAGTGCTGTGTTTCTCTGGTTAGATACCTGCCCAGCAATGTCAAATCCTGGGTTCAGATCTGCCTGCAAGAAGACCAAGGCAGGGAGTTCCCTGGTGGTAGGACTAGTGGTTAGGTTGCCTAGTGGTTAGGACTCTGTGCTTTCACTGCGGTGGCCTGGGTTCATCCCTAATCTGGAAATTGAGATTCCGCAAGCAGAGCAAGAAAGAGGAAAAGGCAAACAGTGCCTGGTGAGTAAGTATGGGGCATAGGGTAATGACCTGTGTGTGCGCTCAGTTGCTCAGTCATGTCCAACTCTTTGTGTCCCCATGGACTGTAGTCCACCAGGCTTCTCTGTCCCTGGAATTTTCCAGGCAAGAATACTGGAGTGGGTAGCGATTCCCTTCTCTAGGGATCTTCCTGACCCAGGGATTGAACACACGTCTCCTGCATTGGCAGGCGGATTTGTTACCACTGAGCCACCAGCTTCCTGATAATCAAGCCCTCTTCTCCCTCACTTCCTGGCTGGTCCATGATGTTATAATGATAGTTTTCATGAGAAATTCCATGAAAGTTTCTGATTCCTAAGACTAATTTCTCTATGCTGGAGGCGAGGGGATGAGTGCCAGGCAGTGGTTGTAGGCTGCCCTGGACCCTGACCTGCTTCTCAGGATGAGGAAAATTGGGCTATTTGGGGATGACATGTCATTCATCTTGATTTGTTTGCTTTTCAGGAGTGTGCCTTTGCTGAGAACATGGGGCTTACTCTTGTGTGGTATTGTTGTTTGGTTCTTTTTAATAGTGTAATACCCTAGTGTGCCATCTTCCAAAGTTTCCAAATTTTCTGGCATATTGAGTGCAATACTTTCATAGCATCATCTTTTTGGATTTGAAATAGCTCAGCTGGAATTCCATCATAACCACTAGCTTTGTTCCTAGTGATGCTTCCTAAGGCCCGCTTGACTTCACATTCCAGGATGTCTGGTTCTAGGTGAGTGATTACACCATTGTGGTTATCTGGGTCATGAAGATCTTTTTTATATAGTTGTTCTGTGTATTGTTGCCACCTCTTCTTAATATCTTCTGCTTCTGTTAGATCCATACCATTTCTGTCTTTCAGTTTGCTCATCTTTACATGAAATGTTTCCTTGGTATCTCTAATTTTCTTGAAGTGATCTCTAGTCTTTCCCATTTTATTCTTTTCTTCTATTTCTTTGCATTGAGCACTGAGGAAGGCTTTCTTATCTCTCCTTGCTGTTCTTTGGAACTTTGCATTCAGATAGGTATAGCTTTCCTTTTCTCCTTTGCCTTTAGCTTCTCCTCTTTTCTCAGCTATTTGTAAGGCCTCCTCAAACAACCATTTTGCCTTTTTGGATTTCTTTTCCTGGGTATGGTCTTGATCACTGCTTCCTGTACAATGTCACAGACCTCCCTCTCTAGTTCTTTAGGCACTCTGTCAACCAGATCTAATCCCATCAAAGTCCACCCATCTTGTTGAAAACAGGTGTGGTAAGGATTAGCTTTAGCTTCCTAAACCAAGATAATCACCATGCTGTGATCACTCACCTAGAGCCAGACATCCTGGAATGTGAAGTCAAGTGGGCCTTAGAAAGCATCACTATGAACAAAGCTAGTGGAGGTGATGGAATTCCAGTGGAGCTATTTCAAATCCTAAAAGATAATGCTGTGAAAGTGCTGCACTCAATATGCCAGCAAATTTGGAAAAGTCAGCAGTGGCCACAGGACTGGAAAAGGTCAGTTTTCATTCCAATCCCAAAGAAAGGCAATGCCAAAGAATGTTCAAACTACCGCACAATTACACTCATCTCACATGCTAGTAAAGTAATGCTCAAAATTCTCCAGGCCAGGCTTCAGCAATACATGAACCATGAACTTCCAGATGTACAAGCTGGATTTAGAAAAGGCAGAAGAACCAGAGATCAAATTGCCAACATCTCCTGGATCATCAAAAAAGCAAGAGAGTTCCAGAAGAACATCTATTTCTGTTTTATTGACTATGCCAAAGCCCTTGACTGTGTGGATCACAATAAACTGTGGAAAATTCTGAAAGAGGTGGGCATGCCAGACCACCTGATCTGCCTCTTGAGAAACCTATATGCAGGTCAAGAAGCAACAATTAGAACTGGACATGGAACAACAGACTGGTTCCCAATAGGAAAAGGAGTACATCAAGGCTGTATATTGTCACCCTGCTTATTTAACTTCTGTGCAGAGTACATCATGAGAAACGTTGGGCTGGAAGAAGCACAAGCTGGAATCAAGATTGCTGGGAGAAATATCAATAACCTCAGATATGCAGATGACACCACTCTGGCAGAAAGTGAAGAGGAACTAAAAAGACTCCTGATGAAAGTGAAAGAGGAGAGTGAAAAAGTTGGCTTAAAGCTCAACATTCAGAAAACTAAGATCATGGAATCTGGTGCCATCACTTCATGGGAAATAGATGGGGAAACAGTGGCTGATTTTATTTTTTGGGCTCCAAAATCACTGCAGATGGTTACTGCAGCCATGAAATTAAAAGATGCTTACTCCTTGGAAGGAAAGTTATGACCAACCTAGACAGCATATTAAAAAGCAGAGACATTACTTTGCCAACAAAGGCCCATCTTGTCAAAGCTATGGTTTTTCCAGTAGTCATGTATGGATGTGAGAGTTGAACTATAAAGAAAGCTGAGTGCCGAAGAATTGATGCTTCTGAACTGTGGTATTGGAGAAGACTCTTGAGAGTCCCTTGGACTGCATGGAGATCATACCAGTCCATCCTAAAGGAGATCAGTCCTGGGTGTTCATTGGAAGGACTGATGTTGAAGCTGAAACTCCAATACTTTGGCCACCTGATGCAAAGAGCTGACTCATTGGAGAACACCCTGATGCTGGGAAGGATTGAAGGCAGGAGGAGAAGGGGACAACAGAGGATGAGATGGTTGGTTGGTCTGACAGACTCCATGGAGATGAGTTTGCATAAACTCCAGGAGTTGGTAAGGTACAGGGCGGCCTAATGTGCTGTGGTCCATGGGATAGCAAAGAGTCGGACACAACTGAGCAACTGAAGTGAACTGAACCTGAGGCTAACATAAGGGCTAGCCCCAGCTTTGCTAAATCTTCTGCACAGCTTAGAACAGGAGTTCCTGGTCCATGGCCTGGTAGGAAACAGGCGGCATAGCAGGAGGTGAGTGGTGGGTGAGTGAGTGAAGCTTCATCGGTATGCACAGTCATTCGCCATTGCTTGCATTACTGCCTGAGCTCTGCTTCCTGTCAGATTGTTGGCAGATTCGATTCTCATGTGTGTTAGTTGCTCAGTTTTGTCTGACTCTTTGTGACCCAATGGACTGTAGCCCCTCACCCCCACCCCAGGCTCCTATGTCCCTGGAATTCTCCAGACAAGAGTACTGGAGTGTGTTGCTCCCTTCTCCGGGGGATCTTCCTCACCCAGGGATTGAACCCAGGTCTCCTGCATTGCAGGCATATTCTTTACCATCTGAGCCATGTAAGATAGAATTTCCTAGATTCTCAGAGGAGAACAATAAATGTAATGTGTTTGAATCATCCCCAAACCATTCCCAGCCCACTGTGGTTCATGGGAAAATTGTCTTCCATCAAACCAGTCCCTGGTGCCAAAAAGGTTAGGGACTGCTGGCTTAGAATATTGCCTCTTATGAAATGTGTGAGGGCATCACCATGTCCTCTGTAGAGGCTGTCTGCTCCTATCACTGTAACCATACCCTGACAGCTGGTCTGTTGGGATGCTGATGTTGCAAGAGCACTCTAGTCCTCTTTTAAGACTATGTGGTACCAGGTATTGCTTCTTATATTCAAACAGGGCTCTAAGCATGCTCAACAGTCCATCCATCATTTATTTACTTAACAACCCATTCAATAAATGCTGGGCAATGAGGATATAAAGATAAGAGACACAGTTCTTGCTTTTCAGAAGCTCACAGTGTAGTGAGGGAGATCCTAGATATGTAATGATGGCATTCAGAAAAAACTCTGTGAGAGTGTCTTGAACACAGAATAGGGTTCCACACACTTGCAGAGTGAATTAGGGAGATTCCTTGGTTGAGATGAGATTACTGATGAGTTTTTTTTTGTTCTCTTTCTTCCTCCTCTTTTTCTTGAACTGAGTCATGCAGGATGTGTATTATTGGTTGAAGGAAGGAAGGGTTCCAGGTAGCAGAAAAACTCTATAGAGCTAAGGAGGCATGTTAGGGAGTTTGGAATATTTGGAGAACTTTAAATGCCATCATGTTGTTTGGTTATAGCAGAGTCCTAATGAACAGCTGCAATGGGATAAGAATTCCTCTGAAACATGTCTGTAGGAAATATTTCCAGAGATCAAATTGCCAACATCCATTGGATCATAGAAAAAGCAAGAGAATTCCAGAAAAACATCTGCTTCATTGACTATGCTAAAACCTTTGACTATGTGGATCAAAACAAACTGGAAAATTCTTCAAGAGATGGGAATACAAAACCACCTTACCTGCCTCCTGAGAAACTGGTATGCAGGTCAAGAAGCAACGGTTAGAACCGGACATGGAACAACGAACTGGTTCCAAATTAGGAAAGCAGTAGGTCAAGGCTGGATATTGGATGTGAGTTTGAGCAAGCTCTGGGAGATGGTGAAGGACAGGGAAGCCTGACATGCTGCAGTCCATGGTGTCACAAAGAGTCGAACACAACTGAGAGACTGAACAACAACAACAATTAACGGCTGCAATGGGATAAGAATTCCTCTGAAATATGTCTGGAGGATGAAGGAGACACTCCCACATTAGCCTGCAATGGTTAGACTATACTTTTGAAATGAGAGAGTATGTGAGATTCAAAATAATACCTTGCAGGAGCCCTGGGCTGTCTTACCTGCGGGGAGAAAGTGTAGATAGCAGTGGGGCCTGTTTAGACTTGTTAGATATGGCTTGTGTGAGTAACGCAGCACAGCTGGGTAAGGGAGACTGGTTCTGAATCTTGCTTCTTTTGCTCAAAAGAGAATGTGATGTGGGCAGAGATAGTGTCCTCATTTATAGACTGTTCTCAACCTACCTCTCCAGGGTTGATATGAGAATTAAATCACACAATTTATTGATAGGTGAAAGTAAATACCCAGCAAAGGTTAGTTTCTCTTCCCTGTCTTTTTCTCTCTTGCTTTTCTCCATCTTTCTACCCTTCCCAACCTCCTTTTTTCATGAATTAACTTTGTACTAAGAAAGTAGTACATGTAAGCATCCTGCAAGGATCTATATTAATAGTCCATTATAGCAGCCACTAGTCACATGTGTTTAGAGAATGCTTGGCTAATTCCAACTGAGATATGTGGTGAGTTGAAAACTTAATGCAAAAAAGGGAATGTTAACTAATCTCATTAATAATTTTTTCTATAGATCATATGTTTAAATGATAACATTTTATATATGTTTGGTTAAATAAAAATGTTATCAAAATTAATTTCACCAGTTTCTTCTTACTTTTAAAAAATGCAGCTACTGGCAATTTAAAATTACATTTTATTCTTAGGGGATAGCATTTTGTGGGCTTTGGGGACTCCGTGGTGAAAAGACAAACTGACTTCGCAGTGCTTATGCCTAGGGGGGAGTAGAAAACTGCCACTGACAGCTAAAGCAACAACAGAAAGTGAAAAATAAAAAAGTAACAAATGTAAAAGTACATATTGTAAGAAGTATGTAAAGAGAAGTTTCTCTGGGAGGAAAACAGCAGGATCTAATTTAAATTGACCGGACGCCTCTCTGAGGGAGAGGTGTTTGAGCTGGGCCTCCAGGAAAGCATTTGCCCATGGCATTTCCAGGCAAAGGTGGGAACACAGCATTCCAGCTGGAAGAAACAGACTGCCAGTCAATATTTACTGAGTCTACCAAACCCGCAGCATGTGGTTGGCAATGGGGAAAAGCTGTGGGGCTGCCAGACACAGGGAGGCTCCACGACTCCTTTGAGCTTGTGGTCTAGAGAGGAGACAGAAGAGACAGGTACGTCAGGGTTCAGGGCTGGGACATGTACTGGCTCTGAAAGTGTCTTTCCTCCTCTGTCTGTCCCAGCCTCAGACCATCACTGACCTGCAGCCACAGCTTTGCAGGTCCCCAGAGCCTGTCAGTTCTTCCTTTGGCAGGGAACACTCACTTCTGCTCTTTTACCCCCGTTCCACTGCCCTGTTCTGAGTCAGACTCATCTTGGAAATTAGCGTCTGCAATAGCCTCTTAACCAGTTTCCTCGCCTCCAGCCTCTTGCTCCCTTTAATATCTTCTGTGCATTCCTACCAAATTAATCACCCTGAAATAACATTTAGACTGCAATTTCCCTGCTTCAAAGCTTTTACTAGCTTCCAGATACTGGCAGAGGAGCAGCATGCCTGGAGCTGTGGGCACCTCTGTCTCTCTTTTCACACTTTATCTTTCCTTGTCTGCATAATGACAGTGCTCAGAGAAGCAGGGCCTGCAGCAGGATGCGCAGCTGGCCTCAAGTAAGCTTTGAAGCCTCACTTCTAGCCAGTTTACATAATTCCTGCTCCTGCCCCACCTCGCCCTCTGGGCCAGGCAAGCTGGAGTCCTCTTTGTCCTTCACACACCGAGTTTCATTGTCTCCGTGTAAGGGCAGGTGCATATCAGTAAGAGCATGGATTTCAGAGTCAGTGAGATGAGGTTCAAATCCCAGCTCTGCCATTTAACTTGCTGTGAGGACACCTCCAATAAGCTTTGTCTTTTCTAAGCCTTAGTTTCCTCTTAGTAATACCAGGAACCTAACTGTAATTTGTACCCCTAAGGGATGGGAGGGTAAGATTTTGCAGGTGCCTAGTCCATGAGAAGTGAGTGAAGTCTCTCAGTCGTGTCCGACTCTTTGCGACCCCATGGACTGTAGCCTACCAGGCTCCTCTGTCCATGAGATTTCCCAGGCAAGAGTCCTGGAGAGGTTTGCCATTTCCTTCTCCAGGGGATCTTCCCAACCCAGGGATCGAACCCAGGTCTCCCGCATTGTAGGCAGACACTTTACTGTCTGAGCCACCAGGGAAGATCTGGGAAGTCCTTAATCCATGCATATTGTTTAAATGAGTGGTAAGCCATGGATGTGCTGATTAACAGTGGTATCTCCTTTTCTTTCTGTATCCCTAGTGCCAGTTAGCAGCCTCTTTTTAAATGGTGATGGGCTGTAGTCTGACTTCTATGCAGCTGTGATGTGGGCTGGAAACACTGGATGGGGACATTGAACAGTGGTGTCAAGAAGCTGGATGGACTTCAAGAGACCATCCAGTGTGGAACCCCTGAGGCCCTCTCGTGTGTCCAAGTAGATCCAAAGGAGTTGGTTGAAAAGCATACACACACACACACACACTTTGGGAGTATTATCTAGATGAGGAATCACTGAACAAGAGACTTCATTTTCCTTTTCATTTATCTTTTTGAAAGATGTAGTATGTAGCAGATTGTCAGCAAGAGAGGAATACAGGATCTTTTCCAGAATTAGTGCAACATAAAAATTTATAAAGTGAGAGTACATGAAAGCTAATTAAAAAAGTTAAATTTTCAACAACTCCTTTATGGAGCTACTGTATAAATGAGGCACAGGGGCACTTTTGATTAAGAAATAGCCACGGTGTAATTCAGAAAAGCATAGGATGTTTAAATAGACATTTGGATATACTCAGAAGTCACAGCCAAGTCAACTGAGATCTCTTACTCAGAGAAACATGCTAATGGATTTCATTCTTAGGGAGAGAGAAATATTCTTTCTTTTTTTCCTTCTTATTTTCATGTGGCACTTCACTGACAGTTTCTTCACTAGCTTCATGAGTATTACTTGAGAAATCTCCACACTGAGCTGTTGCAATGTTCTTTACTCCATGGAAATACCTTCATAAGTTACTGGGTAAAACACAGGATACCCAGCAAAATTTGAATTTCATGTAATACATGCAATATATGGGATATATTTATGCCAAAAATTGCTCATCTGGAATTCTAATTTCACTGGTATCCTATATTTTGTTGTTGTTGATAAATATGGCAAGTAGGCCTACCCAAGGGCTGAAGGGTAGGTACTGAAAACCTGGCTGACAAACTTGTAAAGCTGTCAACACTGGTGACTGATACTTTCATGGGACCTTTCAGATTTCTGTCTAAGGAAGGCTCGTGTATGGTTTTCTCAGGGACCTTACTGTTCACAGACACATGAGCCAGCTCACACCCAGGCAGCCCAAGCAGCAGGTCCTCATTCCTCTATATTTCCTTTGTTAATTCTCATTTACCTTGAGGTTTTTTTCATGCACTTGCATACCTGACCTTCTATGAGATGGGGGCAGAAGCATGGAGGATTTTTTCCCCTGAAATAATAGCTTTAAGTGTAAAGTTGGGGGACAGGGAGGAGGCAGGAAGGCAGGAGACTTCAACTCACTCTGACCCCTCATTTTCCTGTACAGGAGTCAGAGCATTTCCCATGGAACATAGCGAGCTGCAAAACTCAGCTTCTTCTTGTCTGAACTTGAAGTATAAATTTAATTTCTGTCTTTTTTCCCTCACAGCATTTTTCTTTCCCTCTATAAAGTAGACAGAGAGGGTGCAGTCTAAATTAGACTGGAAGTTCAAGGTCAAGGGAAGAGTCACTACCAAGGCCAGGCCCTTCCGGGGAAGACTCTCTTCTGAGTCTTGTCAGGACCTCAGATGCCTCAGGCAGCCTTGGTTTCCCGTATGCTGTGCTGCCTTCAAGACCTTGTGACAAAAAAATAACAAAAGCAAAACAAGTCTTGCATTTTTTTTGGCTTGGCTTTTTTGTTTCTTTTTAGCTTTCCCAATTTTTTAAGTAGAATGTGTGAAGACACAAAAATAGAGACAGTAGTATATAATATGTCAACTAGCAACAATTTAGTAATTGTTGAATTACAGCCAATTTTGTTTTATCTGTTTCCTTATTCATTTCTCGTTTCTTCCAGATAATTTTGGTATTAGAATTCTTCAGAGAAAAAGAACCAAAAGGATGTGTGTGCGTGTTTGACTACATGGAGAAAGGGAAAGAGATTGATTGATTTTAAGGAATTGATTCTTGAGATTGTGGAACTGGCAAATCTGAAATCTGTAGCATATGCCAACAGGCTAAAGAACCAGGGAAGAGTTGATGTTGCAGTTTCTGTTGCAAAGGAAATCTGGAAGCGGAATTGCTTCTTCCTTGGAGAACCTCAGTCTTTTCTCTTGAGGCCCTTAACTGACTGAGTACATCCCCTCCCTGCCCCCTGCTCCCCTGCCTTACCCCCCTGTCCTGTGGAGGATAATCTGCTTTTCTCCATGTCTTCTGATTTAAATGTTGATCATATCTGAAAAATACATTGACAGCAATGTAGACTGGTGTTTGACAAAAAACCGAGTAGCATGGGCTTAGCCAATTTGACATACAAAATTAACCATCACAGTTTGGAAACTATAATCATCTAAACTAACAAGTCATCACATTATTTGGTCCATAATATTTTCATATATATCTTTTAAAAATAAAAATTAAGAAAAACCCCTAAATATAATCACTATTATCACCCCTATAAAATTAAAAGTTGAACTATACCTTTGTATGAATTAACATCTAAATAAAGTTTATACATTGCTATTATAGATAGGACTCAGAAGTCTCTGTTAGTACACAAGTTCTCTCTTTGCTTCTGTTGGTTTTTCTTGCAGTTTATTTGTTGAAGAAGCTAGTTTGCCCTGTAGAACTTTGCATCATTTGGTTTTACTGGTTGCATATGATGTCACTTAATAAGCTCCTCTGCCCCTGTATTTGCTGTAAGTTAAGAATTTCATAGCAAGGCTGGATCACACCTAGGTTCACTTTTTTTTGCAAGAATACTTCAGGCACATTTTGTTGGACTGTCTTTCTTGGATGTCGATCATCTTTGTTTATCACTGCCTGAATTTATTAGTTCATCCTGGCTTGTAAAATTCTAAAGTCTATAATTTCCTCTGCATTTATTAGCTAAAATATTTATATAAAGAGAAATTTCCTCTCATGAACTATTTGGGTAGAGTTCAGTTCAGTCGCTCAGTTGTGTCTGACTATTTGTGACCCCATGGACTGCAGTACTCCAGGCTTCCCTGTCCATCACCAACTCCTGGAGCTTACTCAAACTCATGTCTATTGAGTCGGTGATGCCATCCAACCATCTCACCCTTTGTCATCCCCTTCTGCTCCCACCTTCAATCTTTCCCAGCATCAGGGTCTTTACAAATGAGTCAGTTCTTCGCATCAGGTGGCCAAAGTATTGGAGTTTTAGCTTCAGCATCAGTCCTTCCAATGAATATTCAGGACTGATTTCCTTTAGGATGGACTGGTTGGATCTCTTTGCTGTACAAGGGACTCTAAAGAGTCTTCTCCAACACCACAGTTCAAAAGCATCAATTCTTTGGCGTTCAGCTTTCTTTATATTTCTTTATATGCAGATGACACCACACTTATAGCAGAAAGTGAAGAAGAACTACAGAACCTCTTGATGAAAGTGAAAGAGGAGAGTGAAAAAGTTGGCTTAAAACTCAGCATTCAGAAAACTAAGGTCATGGCATCTGGTCCCATCACTTCATGGCAAATAGATAGGGAAACAATGGAAAAAGTGACAGACTTATTTTTCGGGCTTCAAAATCACTGCAGATGGTGACTGCAGCCATGAAATTAAAAGACACTTGCTCCTTGGTAGAAAAGTTATGACCAACCTAGACAGCATATTAAAAAGCAGAGACATTACTTTGCCAGCAAAGTTCTGTCTAGTCAAAGCTACAGTTTTTCCAGTAGTCATGTATGGATGTGAGAGTTGAATTTGGGTACAATTCTTCCTAATTCTTTATCCTAGTGTTTCTCAAGTTGCTATCAATAGACTGCTATGAGTCTGCTGATATGTTCTTGGAGGGTGAGGAAGGGGGTCTGCAAACTTTTTATTATGATAATCTGACTGCATTTTCATGTCAGCAATTACTGAGAAATATGTAAGCATATTCTACATTACCTGGATGAGTGTCTTATTAGAGTTTGGCCAGTGACTTCAGTGCTGAAGCTGACATTTTTGTATTTTGGATCATGATGCAGGGCATGTAGTGCTGATTTAATTATTAAGGATTGATGAATAAAGAAGATGGGCTTAAAATGCCAGGCAACCTTACAGTGGATTTTAGTTTGAATAGAGATATGAGTCAGTTTGGGGGAACACAATAATATACATCGTCTGGACCAAAAATAATATATGCTGTAGCTGCGAAAGGCCACTTATTTTGAAAGAATTAATTGTCTATTTGATTTGCATTAGTTTGATTTGTGTTGGTTTTGTAGTGTTTGCTTATATTTAATTTATAAATTGGTTTTATTTTCACAGTTGTCCAAATATATATATTTTACTATTAACATTTAAGAAACAATTTGTCAACATGCTGGCTTGAAAGGAATTTATTTCCTTTTAAAATGTCTGTACATTAGAGACAGTTTGAGAAACAGTGCTTTATCCCATTCTGGCTTTCCTAGGGCTATTAGGTAATCCCACCTGCAGTATAATCTGTTTTATTAAGGAGTGACCTCTTGCTGTGGATATTGGGAGATAACAATGTGTATCTAGACAACAATACCCTGAAATGCTCAAAGAAAAATGGCCATACTGGGAAGAAGGTATTTTAACATTGTATTTTTTTTTTTCTAACATCATCTTCAACCACAGAATGGAAGCAGCTGCCTCCTTATGTATCTTTCACTGGGGCCTGTGGAATCTGGTAAATGGAGAACCTTAGACCAGACTATGTATTACCAGAACAACTCTTTGAAAAGATAAGAAGCAAAACCAAAGCCCATCTGAAGCAGTCTTATCCAACTTCATTGTGCTGATGAGTTATCTGAGACTATTGTTGCAAGAGATGCTGCTGGCCCATACCTCATATACTGAAAACTATTTTTTCTGTTGTAATCATT
Organism: Bos javanicus; assembly: GCF_032452875.1. Lineage (NCBI taxonomy): Eukaryota > Metazoa > Chordata > Mammalia > Artiodactyla > Bovidae > Bos > Bos javanicus. The sequence continues at coordinate 45,291,872 of NC_083868.1, forward strand.
TTACTTGATTTTTCCTTGGATAACACATATAAAGCTATGAGTACCATTTTTTATACAAAGTCAGCACTTAATAAATGTTAATGGTTCTTGTTACGGTGGTTAGAATTAGCTTTTGAGGCTCAGAGACGGATGGGATAGAGGAGGGGGTTTTAGAAGTGAACAGACTTCAATCAAGATCCAGGTTTTGTTGTTTACAAGCTATTTGTCCTGGACAAGTTAGTTAGCCTTTCAAGTCACTGACTTGTCAAATGTCTTTGAAATGGAGGAAAATAATGCCTCATGGAATTGGGAGGATTCTATAGAGCTCCTAGATTGGTGGGTGCTCAAAAAATATTATTTCTCCTTTGTCCCCTTTGGATATGGGCTTGGGATTGAATCTTGGTTCTGTTGCAACATTATTGTGACTGATGTTGTAATCCTTATGAAATTTATCTCTTTTATCATTATCTTTAAAATGAGAATGATAATTAAGAAGATTCAATTAACTGGTATATGTAAAATGTATTATGTGTTGGCACATGACAGAACCCATGGTCAGCCCCTCTTTCCCTTCCCTTCCTTCATTTAGTGTAGCAGTCAGCAAGGCTGATGGAGCTCAGATACCAGGCATAAGAGACGGGCTTAGTGGGTTCACCTCTAGATAATGAGAATCATCTGGAGAGTTAACAAAAACCATCTGGAGAGTTTAAAACTGTACAACAGGAGAGTTGTGAGTCTGAGTTTTATTCAGGGTCTTGCTGAGGCTGTATCCTGGAAAACAACCTCTTAATAGCGCTGAGAAAGTACTCCAAAAAAATAGGGGCTGAGCCAGGAGATGTATATATATAAGCAGACTTGAAGTAGAAACTCTTGGAATTGAGGTCCAGGCATTAGTTATTTTTTATGAGCTCTTCAGATAATTCTGTGGTGCAGCCAGGATTGAGAAGTACATAACACTAGGCCCTTGAGTTTTCTTCAGTGATGGAAACTGAGAGTCTAAGGAGGCTCCTTCTGCTGCCAAAATCTTGGCTCTCTGTGCACGGATGCCGAGCAGAAATACAGAGTCATGAAGGAGAAAGAAAGTGTGGTTTTATTCCTTTGCCTGGCAAAGAGGAAACACAGGCTAGCGCCTCAACTGTGCCCCCCGTCCCCCGGGAAATAGGCAGAGGTGTTATAGCTGGGTGTCTTCTTCATAAGTATGTGGTAAGGATCAAGGCAGTGACTGTCTTTCATTCTTCTGGAAAGTTCCATAACAGCTACAACACTGGATTTGGTCATCCTCAAGATTATCTGCCTGTGACTTTCTTTCTAAAGACTGTTACAAGGGTGTGTGAGGGAAAGAATGCAGGTGCAGGATGCCTCGGGTCAGAGAGTGATTAAGGAATTAACTTTGTGAAGGACAAGTGTAGTTACGTGGACCAAAGATCAGAAACAGTCAAACTAAAAACTGGGATTGCTTAACTCTTACAGGCTTTTTCTGGAGATTTCTATAGCCATTTATTCATTCCTTCATTTCCCTTGCTTGGTAGCAGAAAAACCCAGTTTCCATTTCTGTTGTCTCCCCACCGTCTGTTGGAGATTTTTTAAGTTTTTATTTTTATGACTGTCAGAGGCGCTCCATCTGACTGATATACCTAAAAGGGTATGCGAAAGTCGCTCAGCTGTGTCTGACTCTGCGACCCGACCCCATGGACTACACAGTCCATGGAATTCTCCAAGTCAGAATACTGGAGTGGGTAGCCTTTCCCTTCTCCAGGGGATCTTCCCAACCCAGGGATCAAACCCAGGTCTCCTGCATTATGGGCAGATTCTTTACCAGCTGAGCCACTAGGGAAGCCCAAGAATACTGGAGTGGGTAGCCTATCCCTTCTCCAGCAGATCTTCCTGACCCAGGAATTGAACCAGGGTGCCCTGCATTGCAGGTGGTTTCTTTACCAACTGAGTTATCAGGGAAGCCCTAAAATGGCCAAGTTCTAATCTCTGGAAACAGAGCGAGTTGCTCTACATGAATCAGGAAGGGAAAAACTGGACCTCTATCCATTTTAGGTTTTCAGGTGGTATTTTTAACAAAAAGATTAACAGGAGGGAAAAATAACAGTCTTTAAAAACAAAAACAAAAAACAATGCATGTAGCAGATATCACGTGAAAGAAAATTCATTGAAAAATAACTCAAAGTGGCAGTTTAGAATTCTGGATATAGAGCATCTTCAACAAAAAACAATAAATTTGTAGAGAAATGGTAAGACAGAGGAAAGCAGTTTAGGTTTTCAAGGGGTGCACTGTGGGAAGATAAACATATGGGAGGAAACTAATGGCAACTTGTTTGCAGTTTCATCTTCCCACCTTCAGGCTGATAAGAATCTGTCTCCAGTTAAAGAAAAACTTACATCCTGCCTCTAGACAGAAAGGAGGCAGGTAGAGAGAGCTTTTCCTCCACTTGCTACTGCCTTCAGCTCAAAATTGTTTTTATGTCCAAGAGGCATATTTTGGGATGACTTATTCTGATTTCCTTTAGTTCCCAATTTGAAACTTTATTTTTAGAAAGTGTCACATATTAAAAGTCGAGTTGGGTTAGAAGTTGTGAAGTAAGAGATCAGCAAATGGGGAGAAGAATATAGACAGGAACAAGCAGAAAAGAATGGATTTAAGAACATTGTTTCATATTTTATTGAATCAGTCTCTTAGTTTGATAATAGGTCCCTTCAGTTCAACAGTTGTGTCCCATTTCAGAAGGTGGTGTTGTAGGTAGTTTCCATCTAAATTAAGTTTGCTGCTGCTGCTAAATCACTCCAGTCGTGTCCGACTCTGTGCGACCCCGTAGACGGCAGCCTACCAGGCTCCCCCATCCCTGGGGTTCTCCAGGCAAGAACACTGGAGTGGGTTGCCATGTCCTTCTCCAATGCATGAAAGTGAAAAGTGAAAGTGAAGTTGCTCAGTTGTGTTTGACTCCCATTAGTTTCCATCTAAATTAAGCAACTGTGTGATGCGAGCAATCAGGGATTTAGTAAGAGGCATTTCTATAGAAACTAAAGGAAAAGGATGTTTAATGGTTGGAGTTGACTATAAAACTGGTTTCTGAATCCAGATGACCATCAGCTGAACAGATTTCAAGATACTGAGCTCAAAGCATGTTTTGCAGTTTGAATGTCTCTGAGGATGTCATCGGTGTGTTCCAGTGAACCTTCTCAGTGACCTATACAGCAGCAGGCATGAAGGACAAGGTTGTCCATACCTGAACTGTGGTGGGTGATATTTCTGTTTATATCAAGTTGTTCAGCTTCAGTGGTTTTGGGGAAAGGGCGGTTTTATTTCTTAGTGATTACAAGTCAGAAGGGTGGGAAAAACACTCGAAATGCTAGTTTGGAGAGTTGTGACCAGATAGTGTTGGAAATGAAAGAATTTGGGATTCACTCTAGTTCACATGCAAATAACAAAACCTCAGTGACAGTGAACAGGGCTAGGATCTAATGTTCCACAAAGGTGTGTTATAGTTTTCCATTGAAACAACATTTTTCTCTCTCTAGTCACCTCCATTTTTACCAAAGAGAGTCAAAATGAAACTAATTTGTTTGCCAAATAAGTCTAATTTCATTAAACTTGATCTGATTATTTATATAAATGCAGCAAGAATAGAGGTCGATCATGTAAGCTCTTTTAAGTCTGCTTTGCTAGAACTTTTGATAGAGTTTGGAAGCCAAGCCAAGGACTCACTTCTAAGTCCTATAGATTTAGGTGAATTCTTCTCTTCTTGAGATCTAAAATGCCATGAGGTTCTGTATCTGCTAGGAAATGATTTTCCATTCTCATTGGTTAGGCTGGGAACCCTATAAATAAGATACCTGGTAATTTTTTGAAGGGAGGCTTTGTTGGATCCATAAAGCCAGCCTTAGTTTCTTAATATTGTCTGGTTATGTCTGAGTCTATGTACGTCATTCTCAAATACTACATTCCAATCAAAGTCTTGGTAATATAATCAATATTGCCCACAGTGTTCTTTTATAAAGAAAGCAGATTCTCACAGAACTTATGCAAATAACTATAGTGCCATGATAATCACTATGGTGTGATCACTCACCTAGAGCCAGACATCCTGGAATGTGAAGTCAAGTGGGCCTTAGGAAGCATCACTATGAACAAAGCTAGTGGAGGTGATAGAATTCCAGTTGAGCTATTTCAAATCCTGAAAGGTGATGCTGTGAAAGTGCTGCACTCAATAGGCCAGCAAATTTGGAAAACTCAGCAATGGCCACAGGACTGGAAAAGGTCAGTTTTCATTTCAATGCCAAAGAAAGGCAATGCCAAAGAATGCTCAAATTACTGCACAATTGCTCTCATCTCACACACTAGTAAAATAATGCTTAAATTCTCTAAGCCAGGCTTCATCAATACGTGAACCATGAACTTCCAGATGTTCAAGCTGGATTTAGAAAAGGCAGAGGAACCAGAGATCAAATTGCCAACATCTGTTGGATCATGGAAAAAGCAGGAGAATTCCAGAAAAACATGTATTTCTGCTTTATTGACTATGCCAAAGCCTTTGACTGTGTGGATCACAATAAACTGTGGAAAATTCTGAAAGAGATGGGAATACCAGACCACCTGACCTGCCTCTTGAGTAACCTGTATGCAGGTCAGGAAGCAACAGTTAGAACTGGACATGGAACAACAGACTGGTTCCCAATAGGAAAAGGTGTACGTCAAGGCTATATATTGTCACCCTGCTTATTTAACTTCTATGCAGAGTACATCAGGAGAAACTTTGGGCTGTAAGAAGCACAAGCTGGAATCAAGATTGCTGGGAGAAATATCAATAACCTCAGTTATTCCGATGTAACCACCCTTATGGCAGAATGTGAAGAAGAACCAAAGAGCCTCCTGATGAAAGTGAAAGTGGAGAGTGAAAAAGTTGGCTTAAAGCTCAACATTCAGAAAACTAAGATCATAGCATCCGGTCCCATCACTTCATGGCAAATAGATGGGGAAACAGTGGCTGACTTTGTTTTTCTGGGCTCCAAAATCACTGCAGATGGTGATTGCAGCCATGAAATTAAAAGACGCTTACTCCTTGGAAGGAAAGTTATGACCAACCTGGAAAGCATATTGAAAAGCAGAGACATTACTTTGTCAGCAAAGGTCCATCTAGTCAAGGCTATGGTTCTTCCAGTAGTCATGTATGGATGTGAGAATTGGACTAAAGGAAGCTGAGCACTGAAGAATTGATGTTTGGAACTGTGGTGTTGGAGAAGACTCTTGAGAGTCCCTTGGACTGCCAGGAGATCCAACCAGTCCATCCTAAAGGAGATCAGTCCTGGGTGTTCATTCATAGAACTGATGCTGAAACTGAAACTCCAATACTTTGGCCACCTGATATGAAGAGCTGACTGATTGGAGAAGACCCTGATGCTGGGAAAGATTGAGGGCAGGAGGAGAAGGGGACGACAGAGGATGAGATGGTTGGATGGCATCACCGATTCAATGGACATGGGTTTGGGTGGACTCCAGGAGTTGGTGATGGACAGGGAGGCCTGGCGTGCTGCAGTTCATGGGGTCGCAAAGAGTCGGACACGACTCAGCAATTGAACAGAACTGATAGTGCCATGAAAATAAGAATACTCAATAATAAGTTTCTGAATTCTTGAGGGATCAGATAGAGAGAAAATTCTGTTTACAAAGATATAATTTACCAAATTGCCATAAATTATGAGTAGCTTGATAGAAAAGAGAAAAAGTTTTCCTTAAATTTGGAAAAGCAAAACATTAATGAGCTGGTAATGTTTCAAAGGAAAAAATCATAAAAAATTATAATCATCCTTATCAGTTCATTTAGTCCTATGTAATTAATTCTTGTTCTTCTTGATCATGGGTTAACAGTTTTATAAATCAATCAGTTTTTCTATTACAGTTCTAGAAATTAAGCTTTCAGGGCAGCATCAGAATAAAACTAACTTTCTGTGAATTCCAAAAGACGTATGCATGGCCATGGTTAAAAGTCTGATGAGAATACATTATAATTTAACTGACAAGGAAAATTGGCTATCTGTGACATACAACATTTTAAGATGATAGCTGGAATTATGACTATTAACATCATACTAGGACATGTCAGTTTTTTATGATTTCTGGATGACTTAAAATACTAACACACCCATACAAACAGAACCTAAAGATGATTTAGCGTCATTTCTTAGAAGTAGAAGTGAAGATGCTCAGTTGTGTCCAACTCTTTGCGACCCCACAGACTGTAGCCTTCCAGGCTCCTTCATTCATGGGATTTTTCAGACAAGAATACTGGAGTGGGTTACTATTTCCTTTTCCATGGTATCTTTCTGACCCAGGGATTGAACCCGGGTCTCTTGCATTACAGGCTGACTCTACCCTGTCTGAGTCACCAGGGAATCCTTCTTATTCCCATGTAATTTAACATATCAAATAAGCCTAATTAATTTAACTTTTCTCTTTTTAGAGAACAAATCCTTTGAGATTTTCCAGAATATCCCTGGAAAATCTCAAAGTTAGTTCCAAATCAAAAAGATTTCATTTAGAATTTGGTTTTGAAAAGTTTGTAAAAAATGTCAAAAGCTTGAAACACTTGATTTACGAGGATCACAGATCACTGTGAAATAATATATTATCCATTTATCCACAGTGACAATAAAAAGATTTAAAGGTGAATACAGAAAGTTACATGTCCTGAGGGAAAAAAAAGCAAAACTTAGCTCTCTTAATATAAGACCCTTTTTCTTAATTAATTGAACACCTGGTAAAGACAACGTGAAGCACAGGTAATATTTTGATGACATAAAATCTTGGTTTTACAGACATAGAGAATAGACTTATGTACATGGGGAGAGGGTAAGAGAGGGTGAGATGTTTAGAAAGAGTAATGTGGAAACTTATATTACCATATGTAAAATAGATAGGCAACGGGAGTATCACTCAGGAAACTCAAACAGGGACTAGTTTGACTGTGTCAACCTAGAGGGGTGGAATGGGGAGGGAGATGGGAGGGAAGTCCAAAAGGGAGAGGATATATGTGTACCTATGGGTGATTCATGTTGAGGTTTGACAGAAAACAACAAAATTCTGTACAGCAATTATCCTTCAATAAAAAATAAATTTAAAAAAATCTTGGTTTTATAGGAAGATTTCTTAAAAGGTTAAAAAAAATCCAGAATCCAGAATCTTTTATAATCTCTTACCAAGAGCAGATCAGTAGTCTGAAAAGACTTAGTTCTTTTAATAGAGAAAGGAAAATAAATTTTATTTTCTTTTTTTAAATTATAAATTTATTTATTTTAATTGAAGGCTGATTACTTTACAGTATTGTGTTGGTTTTGCCATACATCAACATGAATCCACCACGGGTGTACATGTGTACCCCATCCTGAATCCCCCTCCCACCTCCCTCCCCATACCATCCCTCTGGTTCATCCCAGTGCACCAGCCCCAAGCATCCTGTATCATGCATCGAACCTGGACTGGCGATTTGTTTCATATATGATATATACATGTTTCAATGCCATTCTCCCAAATCATCCCACCCTCACCCTCTCCAACAGAGGGTTGGAGTCCAACAGACTATTCTATACATCTGTGTCTCTTTTGCTGTCTCGCTTACAGGGTTATCATTACCATCTTTCTAAATTCCATATATATATGCATTAGTATACTGTATTGGTATTTTCCTTTCTGGCTTACTTCACTCTGTATAATAGGCTCCAATTTCATCCACCTCATTAGAACTGATTCAAATGTATTCTTTTTAATGGCTGAGTAATACTCCATTGTGTATATGTATCACAGCTTTCTTATCCATTCATCTGCTGATGGACATCTAGGTTGCTTCCATATCCTGGCTATTATAAACGGTGTTGCGATGAACATTGGGGTACACGTGTCTCTTTCAATTCTAGTTTCCTTGGTGTAAAATAAATTTTAGTTTTACATATGCTCACTTTTGATATTAAAGCTTATTTTAAAATCCCTTGTTTAAAAAAAAAAAAGGTTTTGTGGTAAATTTATTCAATTTGAGCCATCTTGACTATACAAGATTTTGTCTATATTCCAAACTTTCTAAATCTGTTTAGTTTTGTCCTTTTTTTTCCTCCTTTATTGTTCTGAAACAACCTTTCATTTCAATTCAGTTCAGTCACTCAGTCGTGTCTGACTCTTTGTGACCCCATGACTTGCAGCACACCAACAACCCTAACCCTAACCCTAACCTCTAAACCAGGAGAAAATTACTCCACATTTCCCATAACAGAAAAGCATCTTCATACCTCATATCTTTTCTTACCAAAATTGTATCTTACTTTCCTTATATACTTTACATACAGAGTTTTTTTCTTTCTATATTAGTAATTTTAATTACATATATTGTTAAAAATTTTAATTCCTAGTAACCCTAGTTTTCAGTGAGAATTAAGAAGCAGACAACTGTGAAGTGTCACATACCAACATTTTTTTATGGATTGGCAAATTATGAATTAAACATTTCATAACTTCTAGATACATACGACTTTTATTCATGGTACAAATTTTAACACGGCAAGAAAAACATGTTATTAATAGACCCAAATGTCTTTTGTCCCTCTGTCATAAGAAGCCAAAAGTGAACTTCTGTTTAGCAATAATGTTTCAGTATTGTATCTTCTGGAAATAATCTACATAGTTAATGACTACCTATCACTTAACATAGAGTAAGGCTTATTTCACCAAGAAGATTTTGGAAGCCGTTTTTAAGTAAAATATAATCATTGTTGAGAAGTTAATTTATAAACTCTTATCCCACCTATTTTTAGTTAATTAAGTTATTCTTAATAATCATAGAAGCAAAGCACTTAAAAAATTAAATACATAGCTTCTTTTTCTTGTTTTGCTGTTGTGCTTGATGTACATAAAGCAATTTGTTGTATATTTCTCTTAGATTTGATTTGTAATTTTATAATCTTAAATATCTAGTAGAGATAACATATGCTTGTTTGACTATTAAGTCCAGGTAGAAAAAATTGTATATATGTGTTAAATTTAAAGTTGAAATTCCTGAAGAAATGCTTGTTTTATTAAATTTTAAAACTTAAACTAGCTTTTATTTACTAAAGATTAACCCAATCGAACTTGAAAAACATTTTGGTTCGTTTCTATATTTCTGAGCATTTTAGGAACATTTTAATTTATACATATCCTTATTAAGCTCTTTCAGATGTTATTTTTGGCAATACTATCCAAAGGTACAAAAATACCACATATAAATAACACATGCCCAGACATATATAAATATACACACAGATGCAAACAAACATCTTATTCCTTTCATTTAAAAATTTTAGCCCTTTATGGAATAAAAGTTATGGAATATAAAACTGACCACTTTATAAAAGAAAGTTCAATTCAAATTGCATTTCTGGCAGATGGAACAAGGTAAGGTTATTTGCTTAGATGGCTAAAGATTTTTACCAATATTTGTGGAGAAAATTTTTAAGGTTTTAAAATTTGCTCTTGACAGATAGCCTCATAGAGGCTGTGGACTAGATTTTGAACAAGGGACCTTTCATAGCTATTTGTTTAAAAAAAAAAAGTCTCTCTTCTTTTTTCCATCCAGTCTCAGGTAGTTGTAGGTAGTGTTCTAGTTAACTCTTCTGATGTTTATATTTTAGAGATGTGGTAAAATTTACATCACCAGAAACTAAGTCACTAGAAATTTTTTTTAAAGAAGAAAAATCAGGAGCATATTTATTTATTATGAGAAATTTAAAGCAATTATTATTTAAGACATTTCTTAAGTGTAGTATAGGCTGTGAATTTTATTTATTTATGTTTTGTGGTGGGCCCCCATATACAGAAAGACTAGGAGCTGAGGAGGTGTGGTTACAGAGTAAAGAACAATAAAACAACCTTGTTATGTGTTCTTGGGGCCTAGTTTCTAATGAGAAATCTCTCAAATATCTTTTTAAAGATAAAAGCTCAAATCTTTAAAGGTATACCTATTTTAATGTGACTGTAACTAAATGAATAAGCCTTTTCATGACTTGAAACCAATGTGCCTTTTATGGCTTAACCATGGACACAAGTTCAGTTCAGTTCAGTCGCTCAGTCATGTCCGACTCTTTGCGACCCCATGAACCACAGCACGCCAGGCCTCCCTGTCCATCACCAACTCCCGGAGTTCACTCAGACTCATGTCCATCGAGTCAGTGATGCCACCCAGCCATCTCATCCTCTTTCATCCCCTTCTTCCCCTGCCCCCAATCCCTCCCAGCATCAGAGTCTTTTCCAATGAGTCAACTCTTCGCATGAGGTGGCTAAAGTATTGGAGTTTCAGCTTTAGCATCATTCTTTCTAAAGAAATCCCAGGGCTGATCTCCTTCAGAATGGACTGGTTGGATCTCCTGGCAGTCCAAGGGACTCTCAAGAGTCTTCTCCAACACATTCTTCGGTGCTCAGCCTTCTTCACAGTCCAATTCTCACATCCATACATGACCACAGGAAAAACCATAGTCTGACTAGATGGACCTTTGTTGGCAAAGTAATGCCTCTGCTTTTGAATAAGCTATCTAGGTTGGTCATAACTTTCCTTCCAAGGAGTAAACCTCTTTTAATTTCATGGCTGCAGTCACCATCTGCAGTGATTTTGGAGCCCGCAAAAATAAAGTCTGACAGTGTTTCCACTGTTTCCGCATCTATTTCCCATGAAGTAGTGGGACCGGATGCCATGATCTTTGTTTTCTGAATGTTGAGCTTTAAGCCAACTTTTCCATCTCCACTTTCACTTTAATCAAGAGGCTTTTTAGTTCCTGTTCACTTTCTTCCATAAGGGTGGTGTCATCTGCATATCTGAGGTTATTGATATTTCTTCTGGCAATCTTGATTCCAGCTTGTGTTTCTTCCAGTCCAGTTTTAGAGTCATCCCCAAAGATTCTACATAAGATGCAGTTCCCCTTGAAATGCAAAGTTTCCCTCAAAGATTGTCTAAGAAAGTAAAGACCTTTGTTGTTACATGGAGTGAAGAAGCTCTGGTTTCTTACAGAGTGAGATACCTTAAATCACAGACCCACTAATCTGTGTAGTACCTAAGGGATTATGCTAAAAAATTTCCCAGTGCAAATAATACAAATAAGGGAGAGATGACAAAGGTCCTTTATGGCTTCCTTATGAAACACCACAAAAGACAGAGACAATTCTGGAAACTAATGACTGTTTCTGAGAGGCTGTGTGTGTGTGTGTGTGTGTGTGTATGTGTGCGTGCGCGTGTGCGCTCAGTTGCTCAGTCATGTCTGACTCGTTGCAACCTCATGGACTGTAGCCCACTGGACTCCTCTGTCCATGGTATTCTCCAGGCAAGAATACTGGAGTTGGTAGCCTATTTCTCTCCAGGAGTGCCGGAGTCCAGCTCCAGCAGCCAGGGAATCAGCCTGAAGGGGTGAGTGGTGTCGGTGGATGTAGCCTCTGACTCATAGTATGGAACTACATGTTTATTTTAAGCTTCAGGTTTTCTTTTATACTTTGACAAAAGCATTAGGTCATAGGTTTGACATTTTTAGTTTTCCCCACCCAGATTTATTGTCTCCAGAAATCATTGTTGTCCTACAGAGTTCCTGCTTCAGCGATTCTCTCAGAATTGGCTTTACTATCTATTATCTACTTTCTCTTATGTGTCCTATACTTAACTTGTGATTACATTGTAATTCATGCCACATTCCTCAGTTTATTTCTTATCTTTCTAAATCCTGTTTGCCCCTAGCATCTTAAGATCATTATTTCCTAAAAAGGCTTCTAGCTATTCTTAATTATTCCTAAACACTAAACTCAGCAAACTTCTTTTGCCATAAACATTCCCCACACAAACAGGTCTCAGATAACAATCCTTCCCATGGCCTCAAGCTGTGGCCTATGTGCTCATCCTGGGACATTCTTTGTAAAGATCCTTGAACAAATGTCAATGGTTATTTTATAGATTATTTCCTGGGCACAACTGTAGAAGGCTTTGTGCTTTCTCATGCTTCTCTCAAGCACCTTAACATTCTTTCCAGCCAACTCAACCAAAGAAAGGAAAGAACAAGTCAGAATCACAAGGTCTAACTCCTTCATCCCGGGACTGTGCCTGTGAGATGAGGAGAAGGAGTTGGGGCCATGCCTCCATTTTGTCAGTAATGCCTAACATGGCTCCTGACACAGGAGATCTTCCTGACTGAGGGGTTGAACCCTCATCTCCTGTGTCTCCTCCACTGGCAGGCAGACTCTTTACCACCATGTCACCTGGAAGCCCCAGAGGCTGTTGGTACCTGGAAAACCAAATCCACAGAGTCACAGTTTAAATAACTAAAATTTATAAATAATTCTTTGGAAAAACATTTGGAGAGGAAGGGATAAGGGAAAATTTTACATTCCTTTCTTGCTCAGGAATTGCAGAGAGACCTGACTTGGGTAGGAATTCTTACCTTTCCCTGGCTTTTTGTTCCAGGATCCCATCTGCAGGATCTGGAGAGAGTGGGACATCCCAACCTGTTTCATGTGAGTCGTCAGGAAGTAGGGTAGACAAAATTTTACTCATCTTAGGTTTTCAGCTCGGACTCTGTAACAAAAAGATCAACAAGAGGAAAACAGTTTATTAACTCCTGCAGTGCGTAGCACATGGGAGAAACCTCAGTGAAAAGTCACTTTTCACTTTTCTAAGTGGCTTAGAACTACAGTTTCTACAGCATCTTCAACAAAGAGCAATAACTGTGGAGAGAAATGACAGGACAAAGAAAGCAAGCTTAGGCTTCTGAGGGCAGCAAACTGGGAAGAAAAATATATGGCAGGGAACTAGTGGCTAATATTCATTTGCAGATTCCTCTGGGGCCATCTCTGGGCTGGTAAGACTGTCTCCAGTGAAAGAAGAATGTGTATTCTGCCTTTAGGTAAAAAAAGAGACGTAGAGCTTTCCCTGCATTCTTTTTTTTAATTTATTTATTATTTATTTTTTGGAGGCTAATTACTTTACAGTATTGTATTGGTTTTGCCATACATTGACATAGATCTGCCACAGGTGTACATGTGTTCCCCATACTGAACTCCCCTCCCACCTCCCTCCCCATCTGGGTATCCCAGTGCACCAGCCCCAAGCACCCTTTTTTTTTTTTTTAATATAAGTTTATTTATTTTAATTGGAGGTTAATTACTTTACAATATTGTATTGGTTTTGCCATACATCAACATGAATTTGCTACAGGTGTACACGTGTTTCCCATCCTGAACTCCCCTTCCCACCTCCCTCCCCATACCATCCCTCTGGGTCATCCCAGTGGTGCACCAGCCCCAAGCATCCTGTATCCTGCATTGAACCTGGACTGGCGACTTTTTTCATATATGATATTATACATGTTTCAATGCCATCCTCCCAAATCATCCCACCCTCTCCCTCTCCCACAGAGTCCAACAGACTGTTCTATACATCTGTGTCTCTTTTGCTGTCTCACATACAGGGTTATTGTTACCATCTTTCTAAATTCCATATATATGTGTTAGTATACTGTATTGGTGTTTTTCCTTCTGGCTTACTTCACTCTGTATAATAGGCTCCAGGTTCATCCACCTCATTAGAACTGATTCAGATGTATTCTTTTTAATGGCTGAGTAATACTCCATTGTGTATATGTACCACAGCTTTCTTATCCATTCGTCTGCTGATGGACATCTAGGTTGCTTCCATGTCCTGGGTATTATAAATAGTGCTGTGATGAACATTGGGGTACACGTGTCTCTTTCAATTCTGGTTTCCTCAGTATGTATGCCTAGCAGTGGGATTGCTGGGTCATAAGGCAGTTCTATTTCCAGTTTTTAAGGAATCTCCATACTGTTCTCCATAGTGGCTGTACTAGTCTGCATTCCCACCAACAGTGTAAGAGGGTTCCCTTTTCTCCACACCCTCTCCAGCACTTATTGGTTGTAGACTTTTGGATTGCAGCCATTCTGACTGGCGTGAAATGGTACCTCATAGGTTTTGATTTGCATTTTTCTGATAATGAGTGATGTTGAGCATCTTTTCATGTGTTTGTTAGCCATCTGTATGTCTTCTTTGGAGGAATGTATGTTTAGTTCTTTGGCCCATTTTTTGATTGGGTTGTTTATTTTTCTGGAATTGAGCTGCAGGAGCTGCTTGTATATTTTTGAGATTAGTTGTTTGTCTGTTGCTTCATTTGCTATTATTTTCTCCCATTCTGAAGGCTGATTTTTCATCTTGCTTATAGTTTCCTTTGTTGTGCAAAAGCTTTTAATTAATTAGGTCCCATTTTTTATTTTTGTTTTTATTTCCAATATTCTGGGAGGTGGGTCATAGAGGATCCCACTGTGATTTATGTTGGAGAGTGTTTTGCCTATGTCTTCCTCTAGGAATTTTATAGTTTCAGGCCTTATGTTTAGATCTTTAATCCATTTTGAGTCTATTTTTGTACATGGTGTTAGAAAGTGTTCTAGTTTCATTTTTTTAACAGGTCGTTGACCAGTTTTCCCAGCACCAATTGTTAAAGAGATTGTCTTTAATCCATTGTATATTCTTGCCTCCTTTGTCAAAGATAAAGTGTCCATAGGTGCGTGGATTTATCTCTGGGCTTTCTATTTTGTTCCATTGATCTATATTTCTGTCTTTGTGCCAGTACCATACTGTCTTGATGACTGTGGCTTTGTAGTAGAGCCTGAAGTCAGGCAGGTTGATTCCTCCAGTTCCATTCTTCTTTCTCAAGATTGTTTGGCTGTTTGAAATTTTTTGTATTTCCATACAAATTGTGAAATTATTTGATCTAGTTCTGTGAAAAATACCGTTCGTAGCTTAATAGGGATTGCACTGAATCTACAGATTGCTTTGGGTAGTATACTCATTTTCACTATATTGATTCTTCCGATCCATGAACACTTTATTTCTCCATCTATTAGTGTCTTCTTTGATTTCTTTCACCAATGTTTTATAGTTTTCTATATATAGGTCCTTAGTTTCTTTAGGTAGATATATTCCTAAGTATTTTATTCTTTTCGTTGCAGTGGTGAATGGAATTGTTTCCTTAATTTCTCTTTCTGTTTTCTCATTCTTAGTGTATAGGAATGCAAGGGATTTCTGTGTGTTGATTTTATATCCTGAAACTTTACTATATTCATTGATTAGCTCTAGTAATTTTCTGGTGGAGTCTTTAGAGTTTTCTATATAGAGGATCAAGTCGTCTGCAAACAGTGAGAGTTTTACTTCTTGTTTTCCAATCTGGATTTCTTTTATTTCTTTTTCTGCTCTGATTGCTGTGGCCAAAACTTCCAAAACTATGTTGAATAGTAATGGTGAAAGTGGGCACCCTTGTCTTATTCCTGACTTTAGGGGAAATGCTTTCAATTTTCACTATTAAGGATAATGTTTGCGGTGGGTTTGTCATATATAGCTTTTATTATGTTGAGGTATGTTCCTTCTATTCCTGCTTTCTGGAGAGTTTTTATCATAAATGGATGTTGAATTTTGTCAAAGGCTTTCTCTGCATCTATTGAGATAATCATGTGGTTTTTATTTTTCAATTTGTTAATGTGGTGTATTACATTGATTGATTTGTGGATATTGAAGAATCCTTGCATCCCTGGGATAAAGCCCAGTTGGTCATGATATATGATCTTTTAAATATGTTTTTGGATTCTTTTTTAAAAAATATATCTATTTATTTATTTGGCCACCTCAGGCCTCGGTTGTGTCATGCAGGATATTTGTTGCAGCTTATGGACACTCTAGTTCTGACCCATGGGATCAGCAGTGTGGCATGAAGGTTTAGTTGCTCTGAAACATGTGGGATCTTAGTTCCCTGACCAGAGATTGAACCCAAGTCCTCTGAACTGAAAGCCAGATTCTTAACCACTGAACCATCAGGGAAGTCCCCACAAATATATTAATAGTTTTTTTTTTTTTTGAGAACAAAGACTTTTTTTTTGTATTGGTTTTGCCATATATCAACATGAATCTGCCACAGGTATACACGTGTTCCCCATCCTGAACCCTCCTCCCTCCTCCCTCCCCGTACCATCCTTCTGGGTCGTCCCATTGCACCAGCCCCAAGCATCCAGTATCATGCATCGAACCTGGACTGGCGATTTGTTTCATATATGATATTACAAATGTTTCAATGCCATTCTCCCAAATCATCCCACCCTCTCCCTCTCCCACAGAGTCCAAAAGACTGTTCTATACATCAGTGTCTCTTTTGCTGTCTCGCATACAGGGTTATTGTTACCATCTTTCTAAATTCCATATATATGCATTAGTATACTGTATTAGTGTTTTTCTTTCTGGCTTACTTCACTCTGTATAATAGGCTCCAGTTTCATCCACCTCATTAGAACTGATTCAGATGTATTCTTTTTAATGGCTGAGTAATACTCCATTGTGTATATGTACCACAGCTTTCTTTATCCATTCGTCTGCTGATGGACATCTAGGTTGCTTCCATGTCCTGGCTATTATAAACAGTGTTGCGATGAACATTGAGGTACACGTGTCTCTTTCAGTTCTGGTTTCCTCAGTGTGTATGCCCAGCAGTGGGATTGCTGGGTCATAAGGCAGTTCTATTTCCAGTGTTTTAAGGAATCTCCACACTGTTCTCCATAGTGGCTGTACTAGTCTGCATTCCCACCAACAGTGTAAGAGGGTTCCCTTTTCTCCACACCCTTTCCAGTACTTATTGGTTGTAGACTTTTGGATCGCAGCCATTCTAACTGGCGTGAAATGGTACCTCTTAGTGGTTTTGATTTGCATTTTTCTGATAATTAGTGATGTTGAGCATCTTTTCATGTGTTTGTTAGCCATCTGTGTGTCTTCTTTGGAGAAAGGTCTATTTAGTTCTTTGGCCCATTTTTTTATTGGGTCATTTATTTTTCTCGAATTGAGCTGTAGGAGTTGCTTGTATATTTTTTAGACTAGTTGTTTGTCTGTTGCTTCTTTTGCTATTATTTCTCCCATTCTGAAGGCTGTTTTTTCACCTTGCTTATAGTTTCCTTTGTTGTGCAAAAGCTTTTAAGTTTAATTAGGCCCCACTTGTTTATTTTTGCTTTTATTTCCAATATTCTGGGAGGTGGGTCATAGAGGATCCTGATGTGATGTATGTCGGAGAGTGTTTTGCATATGTCTTCCTCTAGGAGTTTTATATTTTCTGGTCTTATGTTTAGATCTTTAATCCATTTTGAGTTTATTTTTGTGCATGGTGTTAGAAAGTGTTCTAGTTTCATTTTTTTAACAGGTCGTTGACCAGTTTTCCGAGCACCACTTGTTAAAGAGATTGTCTTTAATCCATTGTATATTCTTGCCTCCTTTGTCAAAGATAAGGTGTCCATATGTGCATGGATTTATCTCTGGGCTTTCTATTTTGTTCCATTGATCTATATTTCTGTCTTTGTGCCAGTACCATACTGTCTTGATGACTGTGGCTTTGTAGTAGAGCCTGAAGTCAGGCAGGTTGATTCCTCCAGTTCCATTCTTCTTTCTCAAGATTGCTTTGGCTATTCGAGGTTTTTTGTCTGTGAAGAATACCATTGGTAGCTTGATAGGGATTGCATTGAATCTATAAATTGCTTTGGGTAGTATACTCATTTTCACTATATTGATTCTTCGAATCCATGAACATGGTATATTTCTCCATCTATTAGTGTCCTCTGATTTCTTTCACCAGTGTTTTATAGTTTTCTATATATAGGTGTTTAGTTTCTTTAGGTGGATATCTTCTTAAGTATTTTATTCTTTCCGTTGCAATGGTGAATGGAATTGTTTCCTTAATTTCTTTTTCTATTTTCTCATTCTTAGTGTATAGGAATGCAAGGGATTTCTGTGTGTTGATTTTATATCCTGCAACTTTACTATATTCATTGATTAGTTCTAGTAATTTTCTAGTGGAGTCTAGGGTTTTCTATGTAGAGGATCATGTCATCTGCAAACAGTGAGAGTTTTACTTCTTCTTTTCCAATTTGGATTCCTTTTATTTCTTTTTCTGCTCTGATTGCTGTGGCCAAAACTTCCAAAACTATGCTGAATAGTAGTGGTGAGAGTGGGCACCCTTGTCTTCTTCCTGACTTTAGGGGAAATGCTTTCAATTTTTCACCATTGAGGATAATGTTTGCTGTGGGTTTGTCATATATAACTTTTATTATGTTGAGGTATGTTCCTTCTATTCCTGCTTTCTGGAGAGTTTTTATCATAAATGGATGTTGAATTTTGTCAAAGGCTTTCTCTGCATCTATTGAGATAATCATATGGTTTTTATTTTTCAATTTGTTAATGTGGTGTATTACATTGATTGATTTGTGGATATTGAAGAATCCTTGCATCCCTGGGATAAAGCCCACTTGATCATGGTGTATGATCTTTTTAATGTGTTGTTGGATTCTGTTTGCTAGAATTTTGTTAAGGATTTTTGCATCTATGTTCATCAGTGATATTGGCCTGTATTTTTCTTTTTTGTGTGGCATCTTTTTCAGATTTTGGTATTAGGGTGATCAGTTTGGAAGGTTACCTTCCTCTGCGGTGTTCTGGAAGAGTTTGAGTAGGATAGGTGTTAGCTCTTCTCTAAATTTTTGGTAGAATTCAGCTGTGAAGCCATCTGATCCTGGGCTTTTGTTTGCTGGAGGATTTCTGATTACAGTTTCATTTTCCATGCTTGTGATGTGTCTGTTAAGATTTTCCATTTCTTCCTGGTTTAGTATTGGAAAGTTGTACTTTTCTGAGAATTTGTCCATTTCTTCCAAGTTGTCCATTTTATTGGCATATAATTGCTGATAGTAGTCTCTTATGATCCTTTGTATTTACGTGTTGTCTTTTGTGATTGCTCCATTTTCATTTCTAATTTTGTTGATTTGATTTTTCTCCCTTTGTTTCTTGATGAGTCTGGCTAATGGTTTGTCAATTTTATTTAACTTCTCAAAGAACCAGCTTTTGGCTTTGTTGATTTTTGCTATGGTCTCATTTCTTTTGAATTTATTTCTGCCCTAATTTTTAAGATTTCTTTCCTTCTACTGACCTTGGGATTCTTCATTTCTTCCTTTTCTAGTTGCTGTAGGCGTAGAGTTAGGTTAGTTATTTGACCTTTTTCTTGTTTCTTGAGATAAGCCGGTATTGCTATAAACCTTCCCCTTAGCATTGCTTTTACAATGTCCCATAGATTTTGGGTTGTTGTGTTTCATTTTCATCCGTTTCTACGCATATTTTGATTTCTTTTTTGATTTCTTCTGTGATTTGTTGGTTATTCAGCAGCGTGTTGTTCAGCCTCCATATGTTGGAATTTTTAATAGTTTTTCTCCTGTAATTGACATCTAATCTTACTGCATTGTGGTCAGAAAAGATACTTGGTATGATTAAAAAAATTTTTTTTTAATTTACCAATGCTAGATTTATGGCCCAGGATGTGATCTATCCTGGAAAAGGTTCCATGTGCACTTGAGAAAAAGGTGAAATTCATTGTTTGGGTGTGAAATTACCTATAGATATCAATTAGGTCTAACTGGTCTATTGTATCATTTAAAGTTTGTGTTTCCTTGTTAATTTTCTGTTTAGTTGATCTATCCATAGGTATTAGTGGGGTATTAAAAAGTCTCCCACTATTATTGTGTTATTATTAATTTCCCCTTTTATGCTTGTTAGCATTAGTCTTACATATTGCAGTGCTCCCATGTTGGAGCATATATATTTATAATTGTTATATCTTCTTCTTGGATTGATCCTTTAATCATTATGTAGCGTCCTTCTTTGTCTCTTTTCACAGCCTTTGTTTTAAAGTCTACTTTATCTTTTTTGTTGTTGTTGTTTTTTTGTGCAACTTAAATTTTTTATTAAAAATTTTTTATTGAAGTATATATTTGATTTTGTGTTTCATATGTATAGCAAAGTGATTCATTATACATACACATATATCTATTTTTTCAGATTATTTTCCTTTATAGGTTTTACAAAGCATTGAGTGTAAGTTTCTTGTGCTATACAGTAAGTTCTTGTTGGTTATCTATTTTATACATAGTGAAAATGTTAGTCCCTCAGTCAGACTCTTTGCATATCTGACTCTTTGTGGCCCCATGCACTGAAGCCTGCCAGGCTCCTCTGTCCATGAAATTCTCTAGGCAAGAATACTGGAGTGGACAGCCGTTCCCTTCTCCAGAGGATCTTACCCAGGGATCGAATCTGGGTTTCCCACATTGCAGGCAGATTCTTTACCAGCTAAGCCACCAGGGAAGCCCTCTACATAGTAGTATGAGTATATTTTGATTACTATAGCTTTATAGTAGAGTCTGAAGTCTGGGAGGGTTATTCCTCCAGCTTTGTTCTTTTTTTCTTCAAGATTGCTTTGGTAATTCTGGGTCTTTTGTGGTTCCATGTAAATTTTAGGATTATTTGTTCTAGTTCTGTGAAAAATGTCATGGGTATTTTGATAGGGATTGCACTAAATTTGAAGATTGCCGGATATCTTTCCATTTCTTTTGTGTGTGTGTGTGTGTGTGTTTATTTATTTTTTTTTTTAATTTAATTTTATTTTTAAACTTTACATAATTGTATTAGTTTTCTACTTAGTAGACCAGTCTACTAAGTCTACTTTATGAGTATTGCTACTCATGCTTTCTTTTGGTCTCTATTTTCGTGGAATATCTTTTTCCAGCCCTTCACTTTCAGTCTGTATGTGTCCCTTGTTTTGAGGTGGGTCTCTTGTAGACAACCTATATAGGGGTCTTGTTTTTTTTATCCATTCAGCCAGTCTTTGTCTTTTGGTTGGGGCATTCAACCCATTTACATTTAAGGTAATTATTGATAAGTATGATCCCATTGCCATTTACTTTATTGTTTTGGGTTTGAGTTTATACACCCTTTCTGTGTTTCCTGTCTAGAGAAGATCCTTTAGCATTTGTTGGAGAGCTGGTTTGGTGGTGCTGAATTCTCTCAGCTTTTGCTTGTCTGTAAAGCTTTTGCTTTCTCCTTCATATTTGAATGAGATCCTTGCTGGGTACAGTAATCTAGGCTGTAGGTTATTTTCTTTAATCACTTTAAGTTATGTCTTGCCATTCCCTTCTGGCCTGAAGAGTTTCTATTGAAAGATCAGCTGTTATCCTTATGGGAATCCCCTTGTGTGTTATTTGTTGTTTTTCCCTTGCTGCTATTAATATTTGTTCTTTGTGTTTGATCTTTGTTAATTTGATTAATATGTGTCTTGGGGTGTTTCGCCTTGGGTTTATCCTGTTTGGGACTCTCTGGGTTTCTTGGACTAGGGTGATTATTTCCTTCCCCATTTTAGGGAAGTTTTCAACTATTATCTCCTCAAGTATTTTCTCATGGCCTTTCTTTTTGTCTTCTTCTGGGACTCCTATGATTCAAATGTTGGGGCATTTAACATTGTCCCAGAGGTCTATGCAGTTGTCCTCATTTCTTCTAATTCTTTTTTCTTTTTTCCTCTCTGTTTCATTTATTTCTACCATTCTATCTTCTACCTCACTAATCCTGTCTTCTGCCTCTGTTATTCTACTGTTGGTTCCCTCCAGAGTTTTTGATCTCATTTATTGCATTATTCATTATATATTGACTCTTTTTTTTTTTTTTTCCTTCTAGGTCCTTGTTAAACATTTCTTGCATCTTCTTGATCTTTGTCTCCAGGCTATTTATCTGTAACTCCATTTTGTTTTCAAGATTTTGGATCATTTTCAGTATCATTATTTGGAATTCTTTATCAGGTAGATTCCCTATCTCTTCCTCTTTGGTTTGGTGGGCATTTATCCTGTTCCTTTACCTGCTGGGTATTTCTCTGCCTTTTCACCTTGTTTATATTACTGTGGTTGGGGCGGCCTTTCCGTATTCTGGCAGTTTGTGGAATTCTCTTTATTGTTGAGTTTCCTCGCTGTGGGTGTGGTTGGATGGGTGGCTTGTCAAGGTTTCCTGGTTAGGGAAGCTTGTGTCAGTGTTCTGGTGGGTGGAGCTGGATTTCTTCTCTCTGGAGTGCACTGAAGTGTCCAGTAATGAGTTTTGAGATGTCAGTGGGTTTGGTGTGACTTTGGGCAGCCTGTATATTGAAGTTCAGGCCTATGTTCCTGTGTTGCTGGAGAATTTGCGTGGTATGTCTTTCTCTGGAACTTTTGGTCCTTGTGTGATGCTTGGCTCAGTGTAGGTATGGAGGCGTTTGATGAGCTGATTAATGTTCCCTGGAGTCAGGAGTTCTCTGGTGTTCTCAGGATTTGAACTTAAGCCTCCTGGCTCTGGTTTTCAGTCATATTCTTACAGTAGCCTCAAGACTTCTCCATCTATACAGCACCAATGATAAAACATCTAAGTCAATGATGTAAAGTTTATTCACAGTGAGGGACACCCGGAGGGGTACACAGAGTTACATGGAGAAGAGAAGAGGGAGGAGGGAGATAGAGGTGACCAGGAGGAGAAGAGGGGGAATCGAAAGAGGAGAGAGCAAGCTAACCAGTAATCACTTCCCTATGTGCTCTCCACAGTCTGTAGCCCTCAGATATGTTTACGGAGTTACACAGAAAAGAGAATAGGGAGGAAGGAGAGAGAGGTGGCCAGGAGGATAAAAGGGAGAATCAAAAGGAGAGAGACTGATCTAGCCAGTAATCAGTTCCCTAAGTGTTCTCCACAGCCTGGAACACACAAAGAGATTGACAGGGTTGGGTAGAGAAGAGAAGAGGGAGGGAGGAGATAGCAGTGACCTGATGAAGAAAAAGGAAAGTCCAAAGGGGGAGAGAGCAATCCAACCAGTAATCTTGCTCCCAAGTAAAAATGGGTACTGAAGATTGGGTTCTTAAAGGTACAAAATTGATAATAAATACCAAAAAACAAAGATTAAAAATCTAAAGTAGAGGTTAGATTCTGAAAAATACAATATTAAAGAAAAAAACAAAGTCACAAAAATTATAAAATATATATATGTGAAGTTTGCTTTAAAAAATAGGGTCTTTTTTTTTTTGCAAAGTAATAGGTTATAAAAATGAAAATTAAAGGTTAATATAGGACTTAAATTTTTTTTAATTAAAAAAATGATAATAGTAAAAATATATCTAGGACTTTCTCTGGTGTTGTTGTGGACAGTGTGAGGTCAGTTCATTTTCAAATAGTTCTTTGATCTGGCTTACACTTCACAAGATCTATAGTCCCATTCCTATGCAGTCGGTGCTAACTGTAGAGTTTTAATGTGTTGCACCTGTCACTTCCAAAGTGGTTCCCTCTGTTTATTTTAGCTTCTGTTTGCTGGCCTCTTCTGTGTCTAATTTCTACCCTGACACAAGGGGGTGGTGGTGGTCAGCTTTTTTATGCTCACTTATTCAGTCGTGCTGTGGGGAGGGAGGAACACTGTAAACAAATATCACTGGCGTGTGTGGGGCGTGCTTACACTGTCTTGGCCACACTGGGTTTGCCCCCACTTATGGAGTGTGTGCTTTCCCTGTTTACACTGCTCAGGCTCTAGGTTTCTCTGACGGGACTGTCTGAGGCCGGCCCTGGGTTGTATGCACTTCTCACGTCCAAGCCGCTCAGGTTCAGGTACTCAAATACTCCACAAAGGCGCAGACTCAGTTGGGCCTGCATTTTGTGTCCTTCCCAGGTCTGAGCAGCTCAGGTGACCAGGTGCTTGGCGAGTACGGTCGCTGCGACTTATCGTCTCCCCCGTCCCTGCTGCTCGGTTTTCTGGGTGTACAACCAGCGCACCTTCTCAGGTGTGCCGTGTGTCTCTTCTGGGGAGCTTCTCTCTGGCTGTGACCCTCCTGGCAGATGTCGACCATCCAGAATCCCAAGAAGACTTGGTTAGCAATGAAGCCTGCTTGCAGTTTGGTAGATGATGCCTCTCTGGGGCTGCAATTGCCCCCTCCTTCTGGCTCTGGCTGCCCTCGCCTGCCTGTCTCCAGCGGGGGATGGGCCGGTCCGCAGTCAGCTAGCTCTGCTCAGTCCTTTGTTCTGTGAGTGGGCCTGGCAGTGTTTTAGGTTAGGGCTTTTCGCAGGATAGCTATCCCACAGTATGGTTTGCTATCTCAAGTTAGTTTCCTCCGATTGCCCTCAGGGCATTCAGGCCCGGTCCTTACCCTAAGCAATGCAGCCCACATCTCCCTGTCCAGTCCCCACTTGCTAGTGGCAGATGCAGATGTCTGCACTGCTTCTCCGCTGGGAGTTGCCTTAGGCATGTAATCTGTGGGTTTTAATTATTTATATATTTTTCCTCCCAGTTATGTTGCCCTCTGAGGTTCCAAGGCTTGCTACAGATTCGCCGGTGACAGTGTTTCCTGGTGTTTGGAAACTTCTCTCTTTTTAAGACTCCCTTCCTGGGATGGATCTCCATCCCTCCCTCTTTTGT
The DNA here is from genome assembly GCF_032452875.1 of Bos javanicus. Taxonomy (NCBI): domain Eukaryota; kingdom Metazoa; phylum Chordata; class Mammalia; order Artiodactyla; family Bovidae; genus Bos; species Bos javanicus. The sequence goes on from NC_083868.1 coordinate 45,316,163, forward strand.
CTCTCTTTTTGTCTTTTATATTTTTTTCCCTACCTCCTTTCAAAGACAATGGGCTGCCTTTCTGGGTGCCTGATGTTCTCTGCCAGCATTCAGAAGTTGTTTCGTGAAATTTGCTCAGTGTTCAAATGTTCTTTTGATGTATTTGTTGGGGAGAAAGTGATCTCCCTCTCCTTTTCCTCCACCATCTTAGGACCGCCTCCTCCCTGCATTCTTAATAGCCTTCAGCTCAAAAATAATTTTTATGTCAAAGAGCCATTCTTCGGGGTGATGTATTCTGTTTTTCTTCACATGGTAAAAGGGATTTTGAAGGTTTGATTAAGTGAAGGATCTGGGATAAGGAGATTATACTCTGGATTATCCCGGTCAGCCCAATGTAATCATAAGGGTCCTTACAAGAGGGAGGCAGGATAATCAGAGAAATAAAAAGGACACGTAGCAACAGAAGAATGTGGAGCAGCTTCAGAGAGAGAGAGACTGAGATTTGAGTGCGACTCGTTTCTGATTTCTGAGTTCCAGAGCTGAAAGATATTGAATATTTTGCTGAAATTTATGGTGATTTGTTAGAGCAGCAACAAGAAACTAAAACAAGGGTATTTGGTGTTGTATTAACAGAAAGAACACTGTCCACTAGTACTTGGGAGATTTGGCTTCCTTTTCTGCCCTCTACCACTTACTAACTACAGACATTCAGGCAAGTGGCAAATGTCTCTAAGCTTAGCTGTCTCTTCTGTGTAATGGAATCAATAAGACCATACGTATTTGAGGGTAGTACTGGGCCGATGGTCTCGTCCACTGCATAGATGTTTCCCCTGCCTTGGCCTCGCCCCTTCGACTCAGCTCAGCCCAGCTCAAAACTTCCAAGCACAACCAATGTCCCCATCCTCCCCTCAGGATCAGTTCAGTTCAGTTCAGTTGCTCAGTCCTGTCCAACTCTTTGTGACCCCATGGACTGCAGCACACCAGGCCTCTCTGTCCATCACCAACTCCCAGAGTTTACTCAAACTCATGTCCAGTGAGTCGGTGATGCCATCCAACCATCTCATCCTCTGTCGTCCACTTCTTTTCCTGCCTTCAATCTTTCCCAGCATCAGGGTCTTTTCAAATGAGTCAGTTCTTTGCATCAGGTGGCCAAAGTATTGGAGATTCAGCTTCAGCATAAGTCCTTCCAATGAATATTCAGGACTGATTTCCTTTAGGATTGACTGGTTGGGTCACCTTGCAGTCCAAGGGACTTCCAAGAGTCTTCTTCAATACCACAGTTCAAAAGCATCAATTCTTCAGTGCTCAGCTTTCTTTATAGTCCAACTCTCACATCTATACATGACTACTGGAAAAACCATAGCTTTGACTAGATGGACCTTTGTTGGCAAAGTAATGTCCCTGCTTTTTAATATGCTGTCTAGTTTGGTTATAGCTTTTCTTCCAAGGAGCAAGCGTTTTTTAATTTCATGGCTACAGTCACCATCTGCAATGATTTTGGAGCCCCCCAAAATAAAATATGTCACTGTTCCCACTGTTTCCCCATCTATTTGCCATGAAGTGATGGGACAAGACGCCATGATCTTAGTTTTCTGAATGTTGAGTTTTAAGCCAACTTTTTCCCTCTCCTCTTCAACTTGCATCAAGAGGCTCTTTAGTTCTTCTTTGTTTTCTGCTAGGATACCCTGAGCTAGTTTATCAATAGCTGAAATTGTCTTGTTTCTTTCTATATTTTCCAGAGACACTCATCCAAATCAGGAACCATTATTTCCTAGATGGCTTCTGTGAAAAAATTAATTAGAATAAATATGAGACCTAAATTTCCTGAATCCAAGAGACTAAGAGACCAAAGAATTATTATGCAACCTTTTCCTTCTCTATGCCAGCAAAATCGTACAGTGTTCAGATATCACCATGCTAGCTTCAGCTTCTGCAATTTATTTGTTTTCTCATAAACTGAATTTGAACATGACTTCCCCTACTTTGTCACCACACACACTATTTAAGGGTGGACACAGAGCATTAGCCTTGTAGATGATCTTTTTCAAAATGGGGAGATGTTCTAGATAGACTTTTATATGATGGCATCTAGAGCAAATATTGGAGAAGGCGATGGCACCCCACTCCAGTACTCTTGCCTGGAAAATCCCATGGATGGAGGAGCCTGGTAGGCTGCAGTCCATGGGGTCATGAAGAGTCGGACACGACTGAGCGACTTCACTTTCACTTTTCACTTTCATGCATTGGAGAAGGAAATGGCAACCCACTCCAGTGTTCTTGCCTGGAGAATCCCAGGGACGGGGGAGCCTGGTGGGCTGCCGTCTATGGGGTCACACAGAGTCGGACACGACTGAGGCGACTTAGCAGCAGAGCAAATATGTTTGCAGTGATGACATGAAAGGATAGGTCCTTGGACCTCGTGTATGTCATATTTAATGCCAAATCCTTTGTCTTCAATAGTAATATTAAACAGTACACTTCAAAAATGTTTATATGAAAGGTCATGGGAATTTTGCAAGTCTTATCTTTCAAAATGAAGTTTTGTTCTGTTAGTTGCAATAACATGTACTTTATCTTTCTGAAAAAGGTGCACATAATCTTGTTTGAACATATTTTGATACAGTAGTTAACAGCTAAACTTGTTATATTTGTCTTTTTCTGAAGAGAAAGAAAAAAAAAAAACCCACCTATTTTTATGTTAAGGGGTTTGAACCAAGGGTCTTCTAAACCAGTGTTTTTTTTACTCGGGAAGGGGATATGAGTTAGCCCCTCAGGGGACATTTATCAATATCTATAGATATCTTTGATTTTCACAGTTAGGGGGAAACTGCTGTCAGAATCTAGTAGGTAGAGGCCAGGGAAGTTGCTGAACATTCTGGAAAGCACAGGAGAACCAATAAACAAATAATTTGGCGTGGAATGTTAATAGTGCCACTGTTGGGAAATTCTGCCCTAGACCAGACCAGTATTTCTAGTTTTTATTGTGTATGTAAGTCACATGGAGATCTGGCTAAAATGAGGATTCTGATTTAACCTTATGTCCCCAGTGGATAGAACTGGGTTACAGGATGTTCTCTGTAGACAGGCATCTAGATATCCTTATGAATAGAGCTCTTGACAATAGCAACTCCTTCTTTAGAAGGTATGATGAAAATGACTGTGTCGACACTGTTGATTCAGGTGTAGTCACTGTATTTTGACTGTACATTGCTTAATAAGTGAGTTTGGGCCATGGGTTGCCTGTGTCTCTGCTCTGAACAAGAGTAACATAACTTTCTTTTATGGGAAGGGAGTAGGTAGTAAAATACTGAGTTTGCAAGTAAGGTTTGTGTGAAAGCAGTTTATCAAGACTGATGAATATTCTGCATCTTCCTTGAGACCTCTAAGGGATTCAAGTTGGCTATGAGGCAGGGCTAACAGAGCATGAGATTTGAATGTCAGCAGAATGAGGTATTGAAGGAAGTTGGAGGAGTTGTCTGGACATCTTTAAATAGAAATTAGATTCTTGTATTGTGGAAGATTTTAAGGGGTCTGATGCGTATCTCTGTCACATCCTTTTTTTTTTTTTTCCCCTACTCGAAACATTTGGTTACTTCTTATTGTCCATGGAATAAAATTCAAAGTTCTTAACTTGGCATTTAAGGTTCTCTATTTTCTAGTTCTAAAGACCATCTTACTTTGCCATTTCTTTGCTGATAAAGGTCCATATAGTCAAAGCTATGGTTTTGCCAATAGTCATGTATGGATGTGAGAGTTGGACCATAGAGAAGGCTGAGCGCCGAAGAATTGGTGCTTTTGAACTGTGGTGTTGGAAAAGACTTTTGAGAGTCCCTTGGACTGAAAGATCAAAGGAGTCAATCCTGAAGGAAATCAGTCCTGAATATTCATTGGAAGGACTGATGCTGAAGCTGAAGCTCCAATACTTTGACCACAAGAGCTGACTCATTAGATGCGAAGAGCTGACTCGTTAGAAAAGACCCTGATGCTGGGAAAGGTTGAAGGCGGGAGGAGAAGGGGATGACTGAGGATGAGGATGAGATGGTTGGATGGCATCTCCGACTCAATGGATATGAGTTTGAGCAAGCTCCGGGAGATGGTGAAGGACAGGGAAGCCTGGCATGCTGCAGTTCACAGGGTAGCAGAGTTGGACATGACTGAGTGACTGAACAACAACAACAAAGACTGTCTTAGGTTTGTTTTTTTTTTAATCTGAAAAGTAGCAACATAGGTATAGAAGGGGAAACTTATTTAATTTGATACAGAATATCTACACAAAACCTACAGTTCACGTCATACTTAATGGTGAAAGATTGGATGCTTTCTCCCTAAGACTGGTATCAAGGCAAGTTTGTCCCCTTTTACCAGCAATATTAAACATTATACTAGAAGTTCTAGCTAATTCAATAATATAAAAAAGGAAATACAAAATGCACAGGTTGGGAAATACAAAGTGTACATGTTGGGAAGAAATAAATAAAACTGTTAAGCAGATGATATGATTGTCTATGTAGAAAATCCAAGAGAATCAACAATAACCAAAAATTCCTGAAACTAGTAAGTGATTATGATTGCAAGATATAAGGTTAATATATGGAAGTCAACTGCACTCCTATATATCAGCAATGAACAATTGGAGTTTGAAACATTCTCTGACATAAATCACAGCAAGATCCTCTATGACTCACGTCTCAGAGTAATGGAAATTAATAAATAAATTGTACCTAATTAAACTTAAAAACTTTTGTATGACAAAGGAAACTGTAAGCAAGGTGAAAAGACAGCCCTCAGAATGGGAGAAAATAATAGCAAATGAAACAACGGATATAGAATTAATCTCCAAAATAAAGCAAGCAGCTTATGCAGCTCAATACCAGAAAATTGAACAATCCAATCAAATTGGGTTGATTGAACAACCTAGTCGAAAAGTGGGCAAAAGATCTAAACAGACATTCCTACAAAGAAGACATTCAGTTCAGTTCAGTTCAGTCACTCAGTCGTGTCCGACTCTTTGCGACCCCATGAACTGCAGCACGCCAGGCCTCCCTGTCCTTCACCACCTCCCGGAGTTCACTCAAACTCACATCCATGGAGTTGGTGATGCCATCCAGCCATGTCATCCTCTGTCATCCCCTTCTCCTGCCGCCAATCCCTCCCAGCATCAGAGTCTTTTCCAGTGAGTCAACTCTTCACATGAGGTGGCCAAAGTACTGGAGTTACAGCTTTAGCATCATTCCTTCCAAAGAACAGCCAGGACTGATCTTAGGATGGACTGGTTGGAACTCCTTGCAGTCCAAGGGACTCTCAAGAGTCTTCTCCAACACCACAGTTCAAAAGCATCAATTATTTGGCACTCAGCCTTCTTCACAGTCCAACTCTCACATCCATACATGACCACAGGAAAAACCATAGCCTTGACTAGACGGACCTTTGTTGGCAAAGTAATGTCTCTGCTTTTGAAAATGCTATTGAGGTTGGTCATAACTTTCCTTCCAAGGAGTAAGTGTCTTTTAATTTCATGGCTGCAGTCACCATCTGCAGTGATTTTGGAGCCCCCCAAAAATAAAGTCTGACACTGTTTCCACTGTTTCCCCATCTATTTCCCATGAAGTGATAGGACCAGATGCCATGATCTTCGTTTTCTGAATGTTGAGCTTCAAGCCAACTTTTTCACTCTCCACTTTCACCTTCATCAAGAGGCTTTTGAGTTCCTCTTCACTTTCTGCCATAAGAGTGGTCTCATCTGCATATCTGAGGTTATTGATATTTCTCCCGGCAATCTTGATTCCAGCTTGTGTTTTTTCCAGTCCAGTGTTTCTCATGATGTACTCTGGATATAAGTTAAATAAACAGGGTGACAATATACAGCCTTGACGAACTCCTTTTCCTATTTGGAACCAGTCTGTTCCATGTCCAGTTCTAACTGTTGCTTCCTGACCTGCATACAAATTTCCCAAGAGGCAGGTCAGGTGGTCTGGTATTCCCATCTCTTTCAGAATTTTCCACGGTTTATTGTGATCCACACAGTCAAAGGCTTTGGCGTAGTCAATAAAGCAGAAATAGATGTTTTTCTGGAACTCTCTTGCTTTTTCGATGATCCAGCAGATGTTGGCAATTTGATCTGTGGTTCCTCTGCCTTTTCTAAAACCAGCTTGAACATCAGGAAGTTCACAGTTCACATATTGCTGAGTTGGCAATTTGATCTGTGGTTCCTCTGCCTTTTCTAAAACCAGCTTGAACATCAGGAAGTTCACAGTTCACATATTGCTGAAGCCTGGCCTGGAGAATTTTGAGCATTACTTTACTAGCGCGTGAGATGACTGCAATTGTGTGGTAGTTTGAGCATTCTTCGGTATTGCCTTTCTTTGGGATTGGAATGAAAACTGACCTTTTCCAGTCCTGTGGCCACTGCTGAGTTTTCTAATTTTGCTGGCATATTGAGTACAGCACTTTCACAGCATCATCTTTCAGGATTTGAAATAGCTCAACTGGAATTCCATCACCTCCACTAGCTTTGTTCGTAGTGATGCTTTCTAAGGCCCACTTGACTTCACATTCCAGGATGTCTGGCTCTAGGTGAGTGATCACATCATCGTGATTATCTGGGTCGTGAAGATCTTTTTGTACAGTTCTTCTGTGTATTCTTGCCATCTCTTCTTAGTATCTTCTGCTTCTGTTAGGTCCATACCATTTCTGTCCTTTATTGAGCCCCAACCAGTAACACTGAAGAAGCTGAAGTTGAACGGTTCTATGAAGACCTACAAGACCTTTTAGAACTAACACCCAAAAAAGATGTCCTTTTCATTATAGGTGACTGGAATGCAAAAGTAGGAAGTCAAGAAACACCTGGAGTAACAGGCAAATTTGGCCTTGGAATATGGAATGAAGCAAGGCAAAGACTAATAAAGTTTTGCCAAGAAAATGCACTGGTCATAACAAACACCCTCTTCCAACAACACAACAGAAGACTCTATACATGGACATCACCAGATGGTCAACACCGAAATCAGACTGATTATATTCTTTGCAGTCAAAGTTGGAGAAGCTCTATACAGTCAGCAAAAACAAGACCAGGAGCTGACTGTGGCTCAGACCATGAACTCCTTATTGCCAAATTCAGACTTAAATTGAAGAAAGTAGGGAAAAGCACTGGACCATTCAGGTATGACCTAAATCAAATCCCTTATGATTATACAGTGGAAGTGAGAAATAGATTTAAGGGCCTGGATCTGATAGAATGCCTGATGAACTATGGAATGAGATTCATGACATTGTACAGGAGACAGGGATCAAGACCATCCCCGTGGAAAAGAAATGCAAAAAAGCAAAATGGCTGTCTGGGGAGGCCTTGCAAATAGCTGTGAAAAGAAGAGAGGTGAAAAGCAAAGGAGAAAAGGAAAGATATAAACATCTGAATGCAGAATTCCAAAGAATAGCAAGAAGAGATAATAAAGCCTTCTTCAGCGATCAATGCAAAGAAATAGAGGAAAACAACAGAATGGGAAAGACTAGAGATCTCTTCAAGAAAATCAGAGATACCAAAGGAACATTTCATGCAAAGATGGGCTCGATAAAGGACTGGTCAGAATGGTCACCATCAAAGTTTACAAACAATAAATGCTGGAGAGCATGAGAAAAGGGAACCCTCTTACACTGTTGGTTGAACTGCAAACTGGTACAGCGACTATGGAGAACAGTGTGGAGATTCCTTAAAAAACTGGGAATATAGTAGACCCAGCAATCCCAATGCTGGGCATACACCCCAAGGAAACCAAAATTGAAAGAGACATATGTACCCCAATGCTCATTTCACACTATTTACAATACCTAGAACATGGAATCAACCTAGATGTCCATCGACAGGTGAATCGTTAGGGATGTTGTGGTACATATACACAATGGAATATTACTCAGCTATAAAAAGGAATGCATTTGAGTCATTTCTAATGAGGTGGATGAACCTGGAGCCTATTATACAGAGTGAAGTAAGTCAGAAAGAGAATGACACATACTATATATTAAAACATATATATGGAATTTAGAAAGACAGTACCAATGATCTTATATGCAGGGCAGCAAAAGAGACACAGATGTAAAGAACAGACTTTTGGACTCGGTGGATGAAGGTGAGGGTGGGATGATTTGAGAGAATACCACTGAAACATGTATATTATCATATGTAAAATAGATGATCAGTGCAAGTTTGATGCATGAACCAGGGCACCCAAAGCCAGTGTTCTGGGACAACCCAGAGGGATAGGGTAAGGAGGGAGGTGAGAGGGGTGTTCAGGATCGAGGGGACACATATATACGTGTGGCCAATTCATGTTGATGTATGGCAAAAACCATCACAATATTGTAAAGTAACTATTCTTCAATTACAATGATTAATTAAAAGAAATGCTTGACACTATTTACCTTAGCACCAAAAAAAGAAAAGAAATACAAGTTTAAGAAAATATGTACAAGATTTATATGAGGAAAACTATAAACCTCTAGTGAAAGAAATTAAAAATCTACATAAATGGAAAGATATTCCATGTTTATGGGTGAAATGAACCAATGTTGTCAGTTCTTAGATTCAGTGTTGTATTGATCTATGTATGCAATACCACTTAAAATCCCAGCAATTTTTTTGTGGATATTGACAAACTAAATTTAAACATTGTATAGAAAGGCAAAAGACCCAAAATAACCAACACAATCTTGAAGAACAAAATCAGAGGACTGACTCTACCTGATTTCAAGAAATAGTTTAAAGCTACACTTATCAAGACAGTGTAGTACTGGTGAAAGAAAAGACACATAGATGAGACACAATAGACTGCCCATAAATAGACTCACATACATATAGTCAAGTGATCTTTGAGATTCTGTGCATAGAAAGAATAATCTTTGTGGTGCTGGAACAACTGTATACCCACCCACATTCAAAAAAACAAAGATCTATAAATAATCCTTATATTTTTTCACAAAAATTAATTCAAAATGGATCATAGACCTAAATGTAAAAAAAAACTGTAAAACTTCTAGAATATAACATAGAAAATCAAGGTGACCTTGGGTATGATGAGTTTTTAGCTACAACATCAAGTGCACAATCCATGAAAGAAAAACATGTATATTACACTATAACTTAAAACTTCCAATTTGTGAATGATACTTTTAAAAGAATGAAAAAAAAAGCCACAAACTGGGAGGAAATACTTGCAATTCAAGTGTCTGATAAAGGAGAGAAATCCAGATATACAAAGAACTCTTAAAAGTCAGCAGTAAGAAAACAAATAAAAAGTAAGCGAAAGATCTGAGCAGACACTTCATTAAAGAAAATATACAGATGACAAATTATGTCTTTATTGATATGGAAATGAAAACAACAATAAGGTACTATTGCACACCTATTAGAATGGCTGAAATCCAGAACACTGACAACATCAAATTCTAGAATGGATAGATATGGAGCAATTCTTTGTTATTTGTTCCTGGGGATGTAAAATGATACAGGTATTTTAAAAGACAATTTGGAAGCTTCTTGCAAAACAAATCATACTCATACCACATGATTCAGGATTGTGCTTCTGGATATTTACTCAAAAGAGTTGGAAGCTGATGTCCATACAAAAACCTGCACATAAATGTTTAAATGTGTATAGCAACTGTATAATATAAACATCCTAAACTGGAAGCATCAAGATGTCCTTCAATAGGGGAATGGGTTAAAAAAACAAAAACAAGAAACAGTGAAACAGTCATACAATAGAATATTGTTGTTTTTGTTCAGTCAATAAGCCATGTCCGACTCTTTGCAACCCCATGAGCTGCAGCACGCCAGGCTTCCCTGTCCTTCACCATCTCCCGGAGTTCACTCAAACTCATGTCCATTGAATTGATGCCATCCGACGATCTCATCTTCTGTCATCCCCTTCTCCTCCCTCCTTCAATCTTCCCCAGCATCAGGGTCTTTTCCAGTGAGTCAGCTCTTCACATCAAATGGCCGAAGTATTGGAGTTTCAGCTTCAGAATCAGTCCTTCTAATGAATATTCAGGGTTGATGTCCTTTGGAATTGACTGGTTTGATCTCTTTGCTGTCCAAGGGACTCTCAAGAGTCTTCTCCAGCACCACAGTTTGAAAGCATCATTTCTTTGGTGCTCAGCTTCCTTTACGGACCAACTCTCACATCCATACATGACTACTGAAAAAAACCATAGCTTTGACTATATAGACCTTTGTTGGCAAAGTGACATCTCTGCTTTTTAATATGCTGTCTAGGTTTGTCATAGCTTTTCTTCCATGGAGCAGATGTTTTTTAACCTCATGACTGCAGTCACCATCTACAGTGATTTTGGAACCCAAGAAAATAAAGTCTGTCACTGTTTCCATTGTTTTCCTATCTATTTGCCATGAGGTGGTGGGACTAGATGCCATGATCTTAGTTTGTTGAAAGTTGAGTTTTAAGCCAGCTTTTTCACTCTCCTCTTTTACTTTCATTAAGAGGCTCTTTAGTTCCTCTTTGCTTTCTGCCATTAGGGTGGTGTATCATCTGCATGTCTCAGGTTGTTGATATTTCTCCCTGACATCTTGATTCCAGCTTGTGATTCATTCAGTTTGGCATTTTGCATGATGTATGCTACATAGAAGTTAAATATAGACAGGGTGACAGTATACAGCCTTGACATACTCCTTTCCCAATTTTGAACCAGTCCATTTTCCATGTCTGGTTCTAAATGTTGCTTCTTGACCTACAGGAATATTATTCAGCACTAAAAAGAAATGAACTATCAAGACACAAAAAGACATAGAGGAAATTTAAATGCCTGTTGCTAAGAGAAAGGGTTCAGCCTGAAAAGGCTACATGTTGTATGATTCCAGTTATATAATATTATAGAAAAGACAAAAACTATTGAAATAGTAAAAAGACTAGTTGTTGCCAGGGGCTCAGGGGCAGGAGGGAAGGGATGAATAGGTGGAGCAAAGGAAGTTTTGAGGGATATTCTGTATGATACTGTACTGGTGGATATATGACATGATGCATTTGTCAAACTCAAGACCTGTAAACACAAAGAGTGAACCCTAATGTAAATTATGCACTTCAGTTAATAAAAATGTATCATGATTGGTTCCTCAGTTGTAACAAAGGTAACACATTAATGCATCATGTTATTAATTGGGAAACTGTGAGGGTTGGGGAGAGAAAACATGGAACTCTGTAATTTTTGCTTAATTTTTATAAGCCTAAAGTGTTTCTAAAAAATAAAATCTATTAATTAAAAAAAATAATTAAAGTGCACAATAAGGCAGTCTCTAGTCTTCTGACCATGCAAAACCGACATTTTGTATTATTTGTTTCAAGTTTTTCTTTCTTTTAAATAAAAGAGAATACTACAGATGAAGCACCCCCTGGTATCCCGCAGTTCTAGTCTCCTTCACTCTCCCCAAAGGAAACCACTATTAATAGTGCCTATCCTTCTAAACGTAAGACCAGAAACTATAAAACTCCTAGAGGAGAACACAGGCAAAACACGCTCCGACATACATCACAGCAGGATCCTCTATGACCCACCTCCCAGAATATTGGAAATAAAAGCAAAAATAAACAAATGGGACCTAATAGCAAATGAAGCAACTGACAAACAACTAATCTCAAAAATACACAAGCAACTCCTACAGCTCAATCCAGAAAAATAAATGACCCAATCAAAAAATGGGCCAAAGAACTAAATAGACATTTCTCCAAAGAAGACATACAGATGGCTAACAAACGCATGAAAAGATGCTCAACATCACTCATTATCAGATCAGATCAGATCACTCGCTCAGTCGTGTCCGACTCTTTGTGACCCCATGAACCACAGCACGCCAGGCCTCCCTGTCCATCACCAACTCCCGGAGTTCACTCAGACTCACGTCCATCGAGTCAGTGATGCCATCCAGCCATCTCATCCTCTGTCGTCCCCTTCTCCTCCTGCCCCCAATCCCTCCCAGCATCAGAGTCTTTTCCAATGAGTCAACTCTTCGCATGAGGTGGCCAAAGTACTGGAGATTCAGCTTTAGCATCATTCCTTCCAAAGAAATCCCAGGGCTGATCTCCTTCAGAATGGACTGGTTGGATCTCCTTGTAGTCCAAGGGACTCTCAAGAGTCTTCTCCAACACCACAGTTCAAAAGCATCAATTCTTCAGCACTCAGCCTTCTTCACAGTCCAACTATCACATCCATACATGACCACAGGAAAAACCATAGCCTTGACTAGACGAACCCTTGTTGGCAAAGTAATGTCTCTGCTTTTGAAAATGCTATCTAGGTTGGTCATAACTTTCCTTCCAATGAGTAAGCATCTTTTAATTTCATGGCTGCAGTCACCATCTGTAGTGATTTTGGAGCCCCCCAAAATAAAGTCTGACACTGTTTCCACTGTTTCCCCATCTATTTCCCATGAAGTGGTGAGACTGGATGCCATGATCTTCGCTTTCTGAATGTTGAGCTTTAAGCCAACTTTTTCACTCTCCACTTTCACTTTCATCAAGAGGCTTTTTAGTTCCTCTTCACTTTTTGCCATAAGAATGGTGTCATCTGCATATCTGAGATTATTGATATTTCTCCCGGCAATCTTGAGTCCAGTTTGTGTTTCTTCCAGTCCAGCTTTTCTCATGATGTACTCTGCATATAAGTTAAATAAACAGGGTGACAATATACAGCCTTGACGAACTCCTTTTCCTATTTGGAACCAGTCTGTTGTTCCATGTCCAGTTCTAACTGTTGCTTCCTGACCTGCATACAAATTTATCAAGAGGCAGATCAGGTGGTCTGGTATTCCCATCTCTTTCAGAATTTTCCACAGTTTATTGTGATCCACACAGTCAAAGGATTTGGCATAGTCAATAAAGCAGAAATAGGTGTTTTTCTGGAACTCTCTTGCTTTTCCCATGATCCAGCGGATGTTGGCAATTTGATCTCTGGTTCCTCTGCCTTTTCTAAAACCAGCTTGAACATCAGGAAGTTCACAGTTCACGTATTGCTGAAGCCTGGCCTGGAGAATTTTGAGCATTACTTTACTAGCGTGTGAGATGAGTGCAGTTGTGCGGTAGTTTGAACATTCTTTGGCATTGCCTTTCTTTGGGATTGGAATGAAAACTGACCTTTTCCAGTCCTGTGGCCACTGCTGAGTTTTCCAAGTTTGCTGGCATATTGAGTGCAGCACTTTCACAGCATCATTTTGTAGGATTTGGAATAGCTCAACTGGAATTCCATCATCTCCACTAGCTTTGTTCGTAGAGAAATGCAAATCAAAACCACTATGGGGTACCATTTCACGCCAGTCAGAATGGCTGTGATCCAAAAGTCTACAACCAATAAGTGCTGGAGAGGGTTTGGAGAAAAGGGAACCCTCTTATTACACTGTTGGTGGGAATGCAAACTAGTACAGCCTCTATGGAGAACAGTGTGGAAATTCCTTAAAAAACTGGAAATAGAATTGCCTTATGACCCAGCAATCCCACTGCTGGGCATACACACCGAGGAAACCAGAATTGAAAGAGACACGTGTACCCTAATGTTCATCACAGCCCTGTTTATAATAGCCAGGACATGGAAGCAACCTAGATGTCCATCAGCAGATAAATGGATAAGAAAGCTGTGGTACATATACACAATGGAGTATTACTCAGCCATTAAAAAGAATACATTTGAATCAGTTCTAATGAGGTAGATGAAACTAGAACCTATTATACAGAGTGAAGTAAGCCAGAAAGAAAAACACCAATACAGTATACTAATGCATATATATGGAATTTAGAAAGATGGTAACAGTAACCCTGTATACGAGGCAGCAAAAGAGACACTGATGTATGGAACAGTCTTTTGGACTCTGTGGGAGAGGGAGAGGGTGGGATGACTTGGGAGAATGGCATTGAAATATGTATAATAGCATATATGAAACGAGTCACCAGTCCAGGTTCGATGCGCGATACTGGATGCTTGGGGCTGGTGCACTGGGACGACCCAGAGGGATGGTATGGGGAGGGAGGAGAGAGGAGGGTTCAGGATGGGGAACACATGTATACCTGTGGTGGATTCATTTCGATATATGGCAAAATCAATACAATATTGTAAAGTTAAAAATAAAATGAAATTTAAAAAAATAGTGACTATCCTTGCCTTTATATTTTTATATTCATATATGTGAGTGAGCAATGAATGGTTTGTAAGAACAATATGTAAGTTGCATCAAACCGTACTTGTGTTTTGCAACTTGCAATTTTCATTCAACTTAATGCTTTAAAAATCCATCCATGTTGCTAAATATAGATCTAGTGCATTTTATCTTTAAAGAGGTCTTTTTTAACTCTAGTATTCTACATATATGTTGCTTCATGTTATTTTTCCATTTTTCTGTTGATGGATATTCAGGTTATTTCTAATTTCATGTTACTACTACCAATGAAGCAATAATTTTTTTTTATATTCAAGGGAACATGTCTAGTCTATGAATTTTTAGGGTACATAGTACATATGGAAGTGCCGGACTGTGGCCAGCAATCTCATTTACACTTCTGGCAGTGTATAAGCATTCCAGTTTCCTCACACTCTCCTCAACACTTGATGTAATAGATCGTTTTTAATTTTGACAAAGTAATAGGTGAAAATATAGCTCTACTTTAAATTTAGTTTTCTTTGATTTCTAGTGATATTGAACATCTTTTCATATGATTATCAGTCACTAAGGTTTTGCCTTGTGTTGAATTGTTTGTTCTTATTCTTGCCCATGGTAGAAGCATATAGGGGAACAGAATGTTTTTTTTTCTTTTTAACTGACTCCTGGTTAAAAATTACATTCTGGCTGCTCAGCCTTTGTCAGTTACATTAATTGCCAATGTCTTCTTGGTCATGTATTTTTTAACTGTATTTATGGTACATTGTGGTAAAGGTACTGTAGACCAAGGGTTGGATATAAAGCCCAGTACTGTTACTTATCACCTATGTGATTGTGGACATCTTAGTTCTAACTTTGCCTCAAGTTCTTTGTGTATAAAATCAGAGTGACAAGAGTATCCACTGGTGTCTACTTAAGAGGTTTCTTCTGAAGTTTAAATAAGTTAAAATGCAAAGCACTTACTTGAATGGAGACTGGTATACAGAAAGCAAACAAAATGTTAGCTATTATATGAAACATAGTTTTTAAGGTTATTGTTGCTGTACAAAATAGATTTAAATATTTTTGGCTTTTATACATGATAGATTTCATTTCCATATTGCATAAAATATTCATGGAAATGTAGTATTCAGGAATGGGATAGATCCTAACAAAGTTGTCCAGATTAAGTTTCTTTCAGATTCACTGCTTTGTCTCTTCAACATGGGCCTTATTATCTAAAATAGTTGCTAAGGTTCTATCCATCAAAATCATGTTCCAGACTGCCAGGAGAGAAGTAAGTGCAGAAGTGTTCATTCTCCCTTTTCAATTAGCTTTATTGAAGTATAATTTACATATAATAAAATTTAGCCATAAATTTTAAGTGTGTAATTTTATGATTTTTGACAAAGTATTTTAGACAGTTTTCATTGACATGAGTTGTGAAGCAGCATGAAGCCTGGGTAGGTGCCCAATATGCTACTAGAGATCAGTGGAGAAATAACTCCAGAAAGAATGAAGGGATGGAGCCAAAGCAGAAACAACACCCAGTTGTGGACGTAACTGGTGAAGAAGCAAGGTCCTGTGCTTTAAAGAGCAATATCGCATAGGAACCTGGAATGTTAGGTTCATGAATCAAGGCAAATTGGAAGTGGTCAAACAGGAGACGGCAAGAGTGAACATCGACATTCTAGGAATCAGTGAACTAAGATGGACTGAAATGGGTGAATTTAAGTCAGAGGACCATTATAGCTACTACTGTGGGCAGGAATCCCTTAGAAGAAATGGAGTAGCCATCATAATCAACAAAAGAGTCTGAAATGCAGTACTTGGATGCAATCTCAAAAACGACAGAATGATCTCTGTTCATTTCCAATGCAAATCATTCAATATCATGGTAATCCAAGTCTATCCCTCAACGAGTAACGCTGAAGAAACTGAAGTTGAACAGTTCTATGAAGACCGACAAGACCTTTTAGAACTAACAACCAAAAAAGATGTCCTTTTCATTATAGGGGACTGGAATGCAGAAGTAGGAAGTCAAGAAACACCTGGAGTTACAGACAAAATTGGCCTTGGAGTACAGAATGAAGCAGGGCAAAGGCTAATAGAGTTTCGCCAAGAGAATGCACTGGTCATAGCAAACACCCTCTTCCAACAACACAAGAGAAGACGCTACACATGGACATCACCAGATGGTCAACACCAAAATCAGATTGATTATATTCTTTGCAGCCAAAGATGGAGAAGCTCTATACAGTCAGCAAAACAAGACCAGGAGCTGACTGTGGCTCAGATCATAAACTCCTTATTGCCAAATTCAGACTTAAATTGAAGAAAACAGGGAAAACCACTAGACCATTCAGGTATGACCTAAATCAAATCCCTTACGATTATACAGTGGAAGTGAGAAATAGATTTAAGGGCCTAGATCTTATAGACAGAGTGCCTGATGAACTATGGAAGGAGGTTCATGATATTGTACAGGAGACAGGGATCAAGACCATTCCCAAGAAAAACAAATGCAAAAAAGCAAAATGGCTATCTGAGGGGGCCTTACAAATAGCTGTGAGAAGAGAAGTGAAAAGCAAGGGAGAAAAGGAAAGATATACCCATTTGAATGCATAGTTCAAAAGAATAGCAAGGAGAGATAAGAAAGCCTTCCTTAGAGATCAGTGTAAAGAAATTGAGGAAAACAACAGAATGGGAAAGACTAGAGATCTCTTCAAGAAAATTAGAAGTAGCAAGGCAACATTTCATGGAAAGATGGGTTCAATAAAGGACAGAAATGGTATGGACCTAACAGAAGCAGAAGATATTAAGAAGAGGTGGCAAGAATAACAGAAGAACTGTACAAAAGGATCTTCATGACCCAGATAATCATGATGGTGTGATCACTCACCTAGAGCCAGACATCCTGGAATGTGAAGTCAAGTGGGCCTTAGGAAGCATCACTATGAACAAAGCTAGTGGAGGTGATGGAATTCCAGTTGAGCTATTTCAGATCCTAAAAGATATTGCTGTGAAAGTGCTGCACTCAATATGTCAGCAAATTTGGAAAGCTCAGCAGTGGCCACAGGACTGGAAAAGGTCAGTTTTCATTCCAATCTCAAAGAAAGGCAATACCGAAGAATGCTCAAACTACCGCACAATTGCACTCATCTCACATGCTAGTAAGGTAATGCTCAAAATTCTCCAAGCCAGGCTTCAACAACACATGAACCGTGAACTTCCAGATGTACAAGCTGGATTTAGAAAAGGCAGAGAAACCAGAGATCAAATTGCCAACATCTGCTGGATCATCGAAAAAGCAAGAGAGTGCCAGAAAAACATCTATTTCTGCTTTATTGACTATGCCAAAGCCTTTGACTATGTGGATCACAATAAACTGTGGAAAATTCTGAAAGAGATGGGAATACCAGACCACCTGACCTGCCTCTTGGGAAATTTGTATGCAGGTCAAGAAGCAATAGTTAGAACTAGACATGCAACAACAGGCTGGTTTCAAATAGGAAAAGGAGTACATCAAGGCTGTATATTGTCACCCTGCTTATTTAACTTATATGCAGAGTACATCATGAGAAACACTGAGCTGGAAGAAGCACAAGCTGGAATCAAGATTGCTGGGAGAAATATCAATAACCTCAGATATGCAGATGACATCACCCTTATGGCAGAAAGTGAAGAACTTTAGAGCCTCTTGATGAAAGTGAAAGAAGAGAGTGAAAAAGTTGGCTTAAAGCTCAACATTCAGAAAATGAAGATCATGGCATCTGGCCCCATCACTTTATGCCAAACAATAGGGAAAGACTGGAAATGGTGGCTGACTTTGTTTTCCTGGGCTCCAAAATCACTGCAGATGGTGATTGCAGCCATGAAATTAAAAGATGCTTACTCCTTGGAAGGAAAGTTATGACCAACCTAGACAGCATATTAAAAAGCAGAGACATTACTTTGTCAACAAAGGTCCATCTAGTCAAGGCTATGTTTTTTCCAGTAGTCATCTATGGATGTGAGTTGGACTGTGAAGAAGGCTGAACGCCGAAGAATTGATGCTTTCCAACTGTGGTGTTGGAGAAGCCTCTTGAGAGTCCTTTGGACTGCAAGAGGATCCAACAAGTCCATCCTAAAGGAAATCAGTCCTGGGTGTTAATTGGAAGGAATGATATTGAAGCTGAAACTCCAATACTTTGGCCACCTGATGTGAAGAGCTGACTCATTTGAAAGACCCTGATGCTGGGAAAGATTGAGGGTGGGAGGAGAAGGGGATGACAGAGGATGAGATGGTTGGATGACATCACTGACTCAATGGACATGAGTTTGGGTAAACTTTGGGAGTAGGTGATGGACAGAGAGGCCTGGCATGCTGCGGTTCATGGGGTTACAAAGAATGAGACACGATTGAGTGACTGAACTGAACTGAATGAAGCCGGGAAATACAGATGACTGCTTTAGATTCTTACCACATCACTAATACTCATCTCAGTGTCTAGACCTTTGTCAAATGATGTTGCACACTACTCAGCCTGGTTTTCTTTTTTGTTGGCATCCTTGTGCATTCTGACTTTGACTATCCTAGTGGATAAATAAATATTGTGGCTACATTAAAAGCTTCACCTCCTTCACTGGTGCTGATAATTCAGTTATTGATAATCCTAGAGGGACGATTCCTCTCCCTTCTATGTTTAACCTATGCAAATGTACTTGATGAAGACTTTCTGATGGGACTATTCAAAAACCTTTTCTAGTCTTTGCCCTGATCTAGGGGGACAGAATGGGATTTGGAATCAGATATATAAAGAACTTGAAATCCTGGCTCTGGTCTTTAATAACTCTGTGCCATAGTGTTGGTTAGTAAATCTCTTGGAGTATCAGTTTCCTCATACCTATGGTGGAAAGAAGGGGACAACAGAGGTTGAGATGGTTGGATGGCATCACTGACTCAATGGACATGAGTTTGAGTAAACTCTCGAAGTTGGTGAGGGACAGGGAGGCCTGGCATGCTGCAGTCCATGGGTCGCAAATAGTTGGACACGACTGAGCAACTAACTGAACTGAACTGTGGTGGAAAGAATATTTCCTTCGGTTTTCTCAAAGAGAGAATAAGCAGATACATCAAAAGTTATTCGCACTTTATAGTACCTGCTAGCTTCCTACCCCAGAGAAGGCAATGGCACCCCAGTCCAGTGTTCTTGCCTGGAGAATCCCAGGGATGGGGGAGCCTGGTGGGCTGCCATCTATGGGGTCACACAGAGTCGGACACGACTGAAGTGACTTAGCAGCAGCAGCAGCTTCCTACCCATATCAGGTGCAACACTACTAACAGAAACAATCTAGGCTTCTATATTTGAAGAGTTGGCTACAGGCACATAATGTAACATGGCATTTATTCTTACTTTCTATTTGTCAGTTTTGTTTTTCAAGATGTCTTTGGATTTCCTTATCCTGTCACATAGTTTCAAGTTGAGTGTTCTGTTTGTGATTCTGGATGTTTGAAGAAGAATGATCCATGTGACATGGATGGTTTTAGCTATCTGAACATTGAGAAGGATATGGGAATTAGAACCAGGGGTATAGAAAAGATAAAAGTAAAATGATGTCTTAATAATGCATGATAAAATAGAGTGAAATAAATAGAATGGCAGCACTCTGGAATGGTTATTGTCACCTGACAGAGCCAGATTAGCGTCTGGTCTCAAGAGCAGGTGTTGAGCCACACACCATTGCCTAATACGAAGTGTGATGTAAGCAAACACATCAGGACTTAGGTACTTATGAAAGACAAATACCTCTGGGGTATGGTGATGGGGAAGCCACATTTAAATCTGAGTGTCTTTGTGCCACCTTGCTTGTCCCCCACATACTCTAAGCCTTTGTTCCTCAAAACTCAAGAGTACCTAAAGATCAAGTGGTGAGTACTTCTTAAAAATGCAGACTTCTGGGCTTCCTCCTGCTGATTGATTTAGTAGATGTGAAGTGAGCCCAGTCTGCCTTTAATTAGGCACCCTGACTCTTTCTGATCCTGTTTGCCACCCAGACCAGTGTTTCAGGGAGGTGGGGTCCCAGGCAGGAGCTCGTCATTCATTGGCTATTTATTGAGTGCTAACTAGGTGTGAAGCATTCTAGGGGACATGGCACTTGTTCACCAAGAGTTTACACTGAAGGAGGAAATAAGACTTGAATGCAGATAGGTAGCAGTTGCTGGCTCTCCAGGTTAGAGTCAGACTGTTGCTTCTTTCTTGTCCACATTTTACTTTGTGCAAGCCTCATATTGGCTTAGAATAATTTAATCTAACTTATTTATTCACCTATCCATCAGTTTGTGTGTTCTGTGAGGGCAAGTGACCTTCACTGTTGACCTACTTAAATGTTTTCCCATCATCTTTTCTTATTTTGAACTGTGGTATTGGAGAAGACTTTTGAGAGTCCCTTGGACTGCAAGGAGATCAAACCAGTCCATCCTAAAGGAAATAAGTCCTGCATACTCATTTGAAGGACTGATGTTGAAACTGAAACTCCAATACTTTGGCCACCTGATGCGAACTGACTCATTTAAAAAGACCCTGATGCTGGGAAAGATTGAAGGCAGGAGGAGAAGGGGATGACGGAGGATGAGATGGTTGGATGTCATCACCGACATGAGTTTGGGTAAACTTTGGGAGTTGGTGATGGACAGGGAGGCCTGGTGTGCTGCAGTCCATGGGTCACAAAGAGTTGGACACAACTGAGTGACTGAACTGAACTTTCTTATTCCTATAACTTTGATTTGGCTGTGACTCCCAACTTAAGCACCTGTGCCAGTCTCTTGCTTGATGCCCTGTAAGAAGATGGTTTGTCTTTATCAGACTTAAAATCAGGCTTTATTACATTACTGCTGCCATGGTCTTTCCTTTTGTTGCTTGTCCATCTTGATAGCCTGGAAGACAGAGGCCAAAGATCAGACATGTTCTCCTGGCTCTGGTTTTCAAAGCAGGTGGGACAGGACTGTGGTCATGTGGGTGGGGTGTCAAGGTGAGTCTCATTGGGAAATATTCTGTGGCACAATGTTTGAACTGGAGGTAGGGTGTTTAAAAGGATGTGGTCCTTAGACACACAACGCAGGCATTGTGACATATTCGGAAGATTTATCTGCTCAAGTTCAAGGTGGCACATTGATTTAATGTGAGCACATTGGTTTAGTCTCCAAGGAGGAAAACGGGACAATTTTAGATTTAGGCCAGTCAGTATCTGCTTTTCCTTCTTGAGACTGGGACCATTGTAAATTCTATTCTGGGAGAAGAGAATTGCATGGGAGTTGACACTGAGGAAAGTGTGAAGGTAAGGATAATTTAACTAAGAATGTCTTTTATTTTTTTTTAAATTTTATTTTATTTTTAAACTTTACATAATTGTATTAGTTTTGCCAAATATCAAAATGAATCCATCACAGGTATACATGTGCTCCCCATCCTGAACCCTCCTCCCTCCTCCCTCCCCATACCATCCCTCTGGGTCGTCCCAGTGCACTAGCCCCAAGCATCCAGTATCGTGCATTGAACCTGGACTTGCATCTCGTTTCATATATGATATTTTACATGTTTCAATGCCATTCTCCCAAATCTTCCCACCCTCTCCCTCTCCCACAGAGTCCATAAGACTGTTCCATACATCAACAGTTGAAATTTGGGAGAGAAAGAACTGATATGGAATGATGGAGAATCAAAAAAAAAAAAAATCAAAGCTACATATGCTTGTATACACATTGCTTTGAAAATGAAGGCAAATGATAAAGTGAGCTCAAGAAATAGCTCAAATTGGTTTATTGTGTTGGATTTATAAATGTCTTGATATGAGTCACTAAATAAGATTTAGTACTATTTTATTTTGGTCATGGCTCAAGATGAATTTTTACTTGAAGTTTGGTGGTGGCTGAAGATGAATTTTTAGTTTAAATTTTTCTCCATGGTTTTCATTTATATCTGGTTCAGAATCCAATGAGTAAATTTCAGAACCTGTTTCTCGCAACTATTTTCAGTTCTCTCCTCTTTCCGTACACAGGCCTGGTCATTGTTTAAGTGGCTTTGGTTAATGGGAATGAACACCTAACACCTGATTTTGCACTTGAGATTTGCTCAGTATTATCCCCAAATGCTAGAGTTTTAAAATATTTCCCTTTTGGGTGGTGAGTGAGTGTTCGTGTATGGCAGGTGTTGGTCAGTAAAATACAGCTAATAGGGGTTTCAGGCATTGTTTCTTGTCTTAGCTTAGGGGGTGATATTTGGTGTCATTAGGAGCAGAGGGTTTTTTCTGGATGGGGAAGTGTATAAATTTTTAGGATGACTGGAAGCTAGAAACCAGTGATTGAATCGTGAAGCTCACCACTTTAGGGCCGCCTGAACCTTTATAAGTGGTGCAATCAAGCAGGGAGGTTGCTGATGAAGGACGTTCTGGTTTGCTAGCCTGGTGATTTCCCCGGGGCTTCTGCTGGCTGTCTGGCGGGAGTGCTCTGCTTTGTGGAGGAGGGCCCCATGTTCTCCTTCCAAAGGCAACATGTCAGCTTTTGGATTGAGATCTAATTAAACTCTGGATTACTAGGTTTTTACCAGCAATTGCACTTGCAGGCAATAGGAAACCAGGGAACAAAAGACAGATGTACAGGTGGTGGTGTTCTAGAAGTTGACTTGAGTGATGTTTGAGGTTCTGAGTGAGTTTTCTCTCTCCACAATGGAAGTGAAATTAAGTGAGTGCCATTTTTGTTTTTAGGAGCAACTGGGTCTGTTGAGTCCCTTAGCCAGGCAAATATAGCAAGACTGCTTTGACTTCATTTTGTTTGGGTCTTTTAAACAGAAAGATTGGAACCATTAGAATGTTTCAGATTAAAAGGCTAACGATACAGAAGTTCTATAACTGACATAGGAAAAGGAGTCATTTCTTATCCCACTCTGATCATCTCAAAATCTTTCAACTATTCCCATTGCCTCCCAATCACATCCCAGGGACTGTTCTGAGATATACTGGTTTGTTCAGCCTTTGGGGGTACAAGAATCTGTTAGCTGGTCATGGAGGTAGACTTGGCTTAGAGTTTTACAATTCAGATATTTTCATGCCATTTCTAAAATACGCAATATATTTTATGTGTGTATTCAAAGTATATATTAGGAAAACCTGAATATTTAAAAGCAACCACAATTTTGGTAACTCTTGTTTGGAACTTCCTTCTTTTTTATCCCCCATATACCAAGAACCTAAAAAAAGAGAAAAAATGGATGACCCAGGCTCATAACCACTGAGAGGCCTCAATTACCTGCTTTACAGGCTCTCACAATATAGTGATGAGCATACAGGCTAATGGAGAAGGCACATTTCCAGTAACTAATCACACAAAGAATTCATTAAAATAAGAACTGAGTACTCTGAGAAGGTGTAAGAGTGATTCTTTTCTGTCTGTCCATGAGGGAGGATTTTCCAAGTAGATAAAATTCAAGAGGCTAGGGGAAGTCAACCAAGTTTGGGGCAGGAGAGGATTGACAAAGGAAGTAGAGGCAGTAAGTATCAATAACCAATTAGTTTTCAGGGACACAGGTGGACTCTAGGGTGACTTTCATATTTTTGGGCTTGAGTAAGTGGATGAGTGGTGATAACTGGAGAAAATATTATTTTCTGGTAGTGGGTGGTATAAATAAGATGATTAGTTCAATGGAGGTGTTGAATAAATATGTGATCCTGTGTTATAAGAAGGGCTTATTTACTCTTGTTAACTTAGAGCTTCATAGGTCCAGTGGGGAATGGAAGAGTAGATTGGTTCCTGCTTTCAATCTACTTGCAGCTTATACTTTAATTGCAGTCAAGGAGTTAAATAACCACAGAAAATTCTAGTAACCCTCTAAGACAGCAGCAGGAGCAATGTTACAGGCCATACATGAATGATTGCTAGGTGAATGGTATAGGTGCTTCTTGCTTTGCTGCAGCTGGTATCCAAGTAGAATTTCTCATCTGGTTTTACTTTTGTTTTTCTTTCATAGTTTGAGATGGGTTGAGAATAGCAGGAGCTTGTTTAATAATACTGTGGTTTGTTTGCTTTGAAATATCTCATTTTATCAGTTAGAAAGTTTGTCTTACTTAAGAAAAGAGGGGGGCTTCCCAGGTGGTAAAGAATTTGCCTCCAGTGCAGGAGATGCAAGAGATGAGAGTTCAATCCTTTGGTCAGAAAGATCCCGGGGAAGGAAATGACAACCCACTCCAGTATTTTTGCCTGGAGGATTCCATGGCCAGAGGAGCCTGGCAGGCTACTGTAGAGCAGGTTGCAAAAAGTTGAATACCACTGAGCACATGAGCCCCATGATCACAACAGAAGAGGAATCTGAGGCCCTGAAGGGGTAAATAACTTTCCCAAAGACATGGAGTGGGTAAATGGTAAAGTTGGGATTCAGATCTAGTTTTCTAGGTCTTCAGATCTTCCTCAGTTTTTAAAAAAATCCTATTTATTTATTTTAACTAAATATATCCCCTATCTCCTAATTTTAAAGATGTATATTATTTCTATTTGGTACTTCTATTTCCAGTTAGATGTTTAGGATTAATTCCTAGAAGTGCAATCCCTGTACCAAGGAACGTAAAAATCTTTAAGATTCCTTTAGAATATATCAGATTCTTTTCCAGAAAAGTTAAAAAAAATTTACAGTGTAGGTGTACTTTTCAATCCCATATAGACGTATTTTTTAGTCTCTTGTGGCACTCTACTCCAGTACTCTTGCCTGGAAAATCCCATGGATGGAGGAGCATGGTGGGCTGCAGTCCATGGGGTCGCTAAGAGTCCGGCACGACTGAGCGACTTCACTTTCACTTTTCACTTTCGTGCATTGGAGAAGGAAATGGCAACCCACTCCAGTGTATGGATGATTCAGGGGCTGCTGGAATGTCCGTCTGGGATCTCAGCTGGAGATTTAAGAGACTTTTAGTGTTTTAGTCAGCTTCATAGTTCATCTTTGAAACTTCACGGTTCTGTCAGGAGGATGTGGAAGTAACTCAAAGGAATCTGTCCCAAACCAAGGGGTCCAGCACTCAGCCCTACTGGGCTGGGGAGAATCCTGAAATCCCCCTCTCATGAGTTCTTCTGCACTGATCTACTGTCCAATCCACAGGGATGATTCTGAGTTCTCTCTTTGTTATTCTGTAGAAGGTACATTAGCTTTGAACAAAGGACTACTCATGTAAACTCAAAAAATTCAAGACTGAATTTCTGTAAGACTGAATTCAAGACATATTTGGTCAAAACCAAAAAAAAAGAGTATTTCTGTTTTTTGTTGCTTGATCATGTAGCAATTCAATTCAAGCCTGGTTTTCTATAGCACTGACCAAAAAAGGAGGATATTTCTGTTTTTTATTGCTCGATCATATAGCAGTTATGTTTACAGAATTTAAATTTGATTTGGCTTGGTATCCCTCTCAATCTGCTGGATTAGGCTGTTAAATGTCAACTTTTAATGACTTAACTCAATAAAGAGTTGTTTCCTGCAAAAATCTAATGCAATCTGGTTGACTATCTTCTATGTTGTAGTTATACCATGCCTAGGTTGCCAAAGCGGGGGAAAAACAAGTTAAAGGAGTCACATAAGCTCTTAACTGACTTAACATGAAAGTGACAAATGCCACAATCTGCTGGACAGAACTAGAAACATGGTTCTGATTAAAATGGAGAGGAGGCTGGGAAAAGTGCGTGGAAGAATACACAGATATTTGATGAGCACTAGTGGTCTCTTCCACACACTTGATGTTTGATACTCTGAAATTACCTACTTAAAATTTTTTGTAGGCAATTTCATATCACTTTGAGTTTTAAACATAAAGATAGAACTTTCCTATTACTATCTTTCAAATATGATTAAAGTGTTTTGGCTGAGTACACACTATCACTTTTAAGAGATCTTTTGAGCTCCTTGTTAAAAACAGTGGCAAGTCCCTTCTCCCAGGTTCTCAGGCCAAAACATCCATCCCAGACTTCTCTCTTTTTCTCTTTCACTCTACACCCAGATCAGATCAGTCACTCAGTCGTGTCCAATTCTTTGCGACCCCATGAATCGCAGCACGCCAGGCCTCCCTATCCATCACCAACTCCCGGAGTTCACTGAGACTCACGTCCATCAAAGTTTTTTTAATAATTGTGAGATTTGGATAAGTAATTTCACTTCTCTACACCTGTATCCCAATTGAAAATATGATTTAACCCCTGATTCGTTGGTATATTGTGAAAATTAGGTTAGAGATCACATGTAAACCAGTAGACACAGTGCCTAGAATAAGGTTAATTGTTCAACCAATGTCTGTCTTTCTACTTGATGGTATTGTTGATCCTGTAATTGGTCTATGTCTGTCGACAGTTGTACTGGATCCTCTGACCCAGCAGTATATATCTACCATCATCAGAAGATAGTACATGGGAATAAGTGATGTTTTGGCCAAGTTTTGGAAAGGAAACACCTTCATCTTCTCTGTGTTCTTATTTTGGTAGTTATGGGGAACTTCAAAGGCCATGCTCTCCCTGGATCCTTCTTCTTTATCTTGGGGATTTGGTGGACTATAAAGTACATTCTGAAATATGCCTTCAAAAAGCAGAAACGGACTTCTTACCTTGATTCCAAAGCATTATTCCATCGAGCTGAAATGTTGGAAGGAATTGTAATAGTTGGAATGACTTTAACGGGTGAGTGACCCTTTTCTGTGTTCTGTTTGCTTTTTGGGGTATTTTCACATGCAAAGAGATAATTCAATATCAAAACAAAAAATTGCTAAAATAAATATTTCATTAAAAATACCTGAATACCTATTCTAATTGTAATTTCTACCTAGTATAATTTATTAGAACTTATACTTCATGTTATACAAAGGGCTATTCCTTATGAGTTAGTCATAGCAATTAACTTGCCTGTCCAGTCAAGGTGAATTTTCTTTTTAGATTTAGTTGGAGCCTTTAAGATAATTTTATGTCAGTTATTCTGAGGCCTGAAAGAGTTAACTCTATCCAAAACCATTTTTCAAAATGTCACAAAGGTAATCAAGTGATTATGGGAAAGTGTCAATAATAAATTATTGCTGATAGGCTATCCACAGGGTTCAGGTTGAAGAAAACCTTATCTTCTGTGTTCATCCTTTTTGTGTGGTTACTAAATTAGAGACAGAGGTTGGGCCAGATGATTGTAAAGCCTTTCCATTGGTTCTATGATTCTGTAAAAACATTGTGTTTTTAGAGTTCCACTTCAGCCTCTCCTTTATTGAAGGCAGAACTTCCTAATTTTCCTTCAGATTTCTTCATACTTTGTTCATGATGAGAGGTCTTTGCGATGGTCATCCAACTGTGGATCAACTATTTTTCAAAGAGAGGAATTTCCTTGCCAAATTCTATAGATAAATAAATGAAGCAGCATCTTCAAGAAAGTTTTTCAGAATTTGTGTAACTGGCTAGACTGTATGCTATATCTGTGTGTGCTTTCTCAGTTATCCGTAACTGGGGAGAAGCTGAACTCTAGCATTTTAATCCTGAACCAAGCACAACTCACTACCCAAAGATGTACTATGTAAGAAGAATTAATCAGATGCTATAGGATTAACCTCACAAATCTAAATCTAAAATTACTCAGGATTTATCTAGTCATTAGATTAAAGTAGGAACTAAGGCCATCAGGGGAACTAATCAGGGAACTCTGTGGAACTAAGACCATTAGCTTTGAAGATCTGAAATAGCTGTTTGATGAAACTCACTATCTTTGACTAAGAATGATTATCCAAACCAATCTTTGAAGCTTCAAAACCAGCCTAAAGAACCAGTGCTCAGCTGTTAGGTAACAGCCCAGATAGAAGAATCAGTGCCATAAAAAGATAATATATTGGGATAAGAAGTAGCCTGGTTCTTCTTCATCTTCCTTTTTCAGTAAAATTGTGGAAAGATGGCTTAAAGTGTGATATATCCCTCTGCAGGCATCCTTGGAGAACAGTTTTATCCTGGAGGACCACACCTGACCTTATATGACTACAAAGAGGGTCAATGGGTCCAGCTCCTGAGCTGGCAGCATTTTACCATGTACTTCTTCTTTGGGCTGCTGGGTGTAACCAATATCTTATCTTCTACCGTCGTTTCACTTCCTGCCTCCTTTAGCAAGTTAATGTTATCAAATGCCTTATTTGTGGAGGGTAAGTATGAGTATTTTCATATACCTTTCATTATTCTTGGACATTTGTCTAGCCCTTTACAATAATATTTCTTTTGCGTCCTGGTATAGCCTTGGCCCACAAGGTCATCTGTTTGGTTTGGGCCGTGGTGAGCTACTGAGATGTCCTAGACAGGATGCCAAAGATTTTCCTTCCCTACTGACTCATTTGGGCTTTCCTGGTGGCTCAGTTCGTAAAGAATCTGCCTGCAATGCAAGAGACCTGGGTTTGATCCCTGGGTCAGGAAGATCCCCTGGAGAAGGAAATGGCTACTACTCCTGTATCCTTGCCTGGAGAATTCAATGGACAGAGGAGGCTGGTGGGCTACAATCCATGGGGTGACAAAGAGTTGGACATGACTGAATACTAACACACACACACACTGACTCATTTAGTACAACACATGAAAAAATTCAATGTGTTTTATTCATAGTTCACATTTTCTTAAAGAAACACCTACTCCAGTATTCTTGCCTGGAGAATTCCATGGACAGAGGAGCCTACTGGGCTCCAGCCATGGGGCTTGCAGAACTTGTCTGTTATGATTAAGCAACGAATCAACAATAATGACAGCCATTGTTTATCTCTGATTTATCCAAGAGATGATCATTATTTCCATTTTTGACATATAAAATTGAGCTGAGAATAGTGAAGCATAAATATCCTCAAACAAGGAGACCACCACTCACAGTAGAGTAGCTTCCAAATCTAATATTGATATAGTGAAACTCCACCATTACATGATAAACAGGGTCCAAAAAATCCTGTCGCATAAAAATGAAGTCCTAACATTCTTTGTTCCATTAGCCTCCCTGTTACTCTGTACAGAAACACTGAAAACAAGTATTTAATGATTTGTTTTCATTTATTTTATATATAAGGGATAGATTGTTTGTAAAACTAGAAAAATCTCCCCATTATCAAGAGATAGTCTTTCCTAATGTCCACTTTGCCTCCCACATCCAAAGGTAAGAGCTTTGGTTGGGCACCAGCCATGATGCCATGATTCTCTTTATCTGAGGGTGTTACCATATTTTCAGTGAACATCTTTTCCCTCTCATCTAAATGAAAAGGATGAAACTGAAGCCAGCATCTCTGTCCATGGGATTAAAAAATATAGTTAGTTACTACTTCTTGGGAGCTTCCAGAGAATCTTATAACACCCATCAAATTCCACTCTTATGACTTGTGTGTATATTTACTGCCTTCAGTGGACTGAATTTCTTAAGGTGAAGGTTTGTCTCATTCATCTGTCTGTTCACCTCAACACCTGTTTCACTGTTCCCTTCATGCTTATTATTCTTATTTTTGCATAAAACATGGCTTTGAAATATAGTTATAGAAAATGTCATGATATAGTGGAGAAGAGAATAAAAGCTGGGGAAGGGGAAAGGAAATTTCAAAGATTCCATCCTAAAGAGGTAGTGATGACTCCAAAAATGCTGTGTGCTCAGTCATGTCCGACTCTATTGCCACCCCATTAACTGTAGCCCACCAGGCTCCTTTGTCCATGAGATTTTCCAGGCAAGAATACTGAAGTAGGCTGCCATTTCCCACTCCAGGTGATCTTCCAGACCCAAGGATGGAATCCACATTTCCTGCACCTCCTGCATTGGCAGGTAGATTCTTTACCACTGTGCCACCTGGGAAGTCCCCCCAAATGCTAGAGGTTTCCAATATTGTAGGAAGCAGTGAGCATCTGATATTTTGGACAAATAAATGTGTGTGTTTATGAAAGTTGTGTATTGAGGGAAACAGTAGATAGTTTCACTGAAAAAGGCAAACAATTTTTTCTGCCTCTGACAGCTTTTGTTTTCTACAATCACATTCATGGCCGGGAAATGTTGGACATCTTTGTGCACAAGCTTCTGGTCTTGGTCGTATTTTCGACAGGCGTGATTGCCTTCATGGAGCTCTTTGCACAGACCAGTATAACTGTGGAACTTCTGCGGACAAGCCTTTTCCTGCTTCAGGGAAGCTGGTTCTGGCAGGTGAGTTGGGGCCTCCAGTCAACATGCCTGGTGTCTGCACTGATGGCCTTCTCTCTTTGATTGTAGGTGTTGTGCTCTGAAACCCAGAGACTCCCTTCTGATATTCTGCTGGCAGTGAGAATGTGAGCCTTTGAGAGGTGATGCTTAATTGAGGGGCTCAGTGACCCTGGTGGGAATAGTGACAGAGCAGCAGGAAAGGAGGTGGGAGGTGTCCACCTTCTTCACACACCTGAATATCCATTTTGTAGGAACTCTGAGCTGGTGCTTAGCTGGAAGCAGTTCCTGATGTTAAAGTCACTTAAAGCCTAATGAGTAATAAGCTTGAGAAACATGGAAGGCAGGAAAGGGAGGGAATTATGTGTTGAGGAATAAGTGTGTGTTGGCTGCTGGACGCGACTTTTACATACACATTATTTCATTCTCATTTTGTCCTTGTGTTTCATTTTGTCCTCACGACAACTTGGAAGTTAGATATTATCATTCCCAATTGACTGATAAAGAAGGCTCAGAGAGAGCAAGTTACTTTCCCAGGATCACTCAATAATGGAGCTAGGTTCTAAATGTGGGTCTGTTTGACTCCAAATCCCAGGCATTTTCCATTTTACTGTTGACTCCCTAAGCTTGGAGTGTTGTTGAAAACATAGTGAACATCTACTATACAGCAGGGGTCCCCAACTTCCGGGATCTAATGTCTGATCTGAGGAGGAGCTGATATAATATGAAAAAACATGAAGTACACAATAAATATAATGCACTTGAATTGAACTGAAACTCTCACTTCCTCCACCCTAGTTCATGGAAAAATTGTCTTCCACGAATTTAGTCCCTGTTGCCAAAAAGATTGGGGACTACTATTTTATAGAGACTGATAAGTCATAATCCAATATACATATATAGATATAATGAAAGTCTGGGATGAAAGGTGAATGTGGTTTAATGACAGAAGATTTCTTAAAGGAGATTTTTAGTCACTAAAGTTCAAGGATATGGGATGATGAGGTTCTTCCAGGGATTTGCATTTCAGTGAAGAGTGATAACAATGCCCTTGTGGGCAAGGGGCAGAGAAATATCATGGTCGAAATGGTAGCTAGGAAAGATGTGATATTTAAGCTTGTGGGAGAGTAGAAAGAGCTAGATTCAAGGGTTATTTTGAAGGAAAAATCATATAGAAAAAGTAAAAAATTACTTATCATGTGATAAAATTTATAATCGGTAAATTTAACCAGCTGGTATACAGAAGTTGCATTGTGAGATTATTTATCATCTGTTGGGAAGCTAAATAGAATGGCATGTAAAACATAATTATGCATTCTGTATCTCTTGATGGGAATACTTTACTGTATATTGTGCATGTATTGCTGATCAAAACTAAAAATAAATTTAAAAAAATTCAACAGTGGTAACTTCTGACCAAGATGACAAGTGGGTTTATACTTCAGCAAATCTCCTCTGATTCAAACATATAACAATGATACATAAACTATCAAAAATACCTATGAAATTAAAAAGATATTAAAAAAGAGAAAACTAAATGAAAGTAAGAGGGTAAAAAATATGTAGTTGCAATTAAACAACCCAAAGTAGGGCAAGCCACCGGCAGGCCAGACAGAATAGGAATGCATAGTTGGAGAAGATGTGGACTGCAGGCCTATGGACTCCAGGTCTGGGGTAGATATGATGGCTGGTTGTTTGGCTCCAGGGAAACTAAAAGGAAATTAAAAATTCCTCTCAATGTGGGGTAAAGGCAGGCTCTTGGAACTCTTTTTAATTGTATGTTTATGTATTCTCTGTTTCTAATTGCTTCTCATTCAGTTGATCTTTCACTTTCTGATAGAGATCTGTTAAAATTTTATATTAGTTATGGATTTGTCAATTTCTCCTTATTTTCAGTTTTTTCTTTAATGTCATAAGGTTGTCTTCTCTTTCTCTCTAGTTTTTTGAGTTGAATATTCACTTATATTTAATTTTCTTATTTTCACATATAATACATCTAAGACTGCATGTGTCCGCAGTTGCTTCAGTCCTGTCTGATTCTTTGCGACCCTATGGACTATAACCTGCCAGGCTCTTCAGTCCATGGGATTCTCCAGGCAAGAGTACTGGGTTGCCATGCCCTCCTCCAAGGGATCTTCCCAACCCAGGGATTGAGCCCAGGTCTTGCACAACAGGTGGATTCTTTATTGCTGAGCTGCCTGGGAAGCCCCATACCTTTCTATAGAATTCCATGTATACCTGTGATGGATTCATTTTGATATTTGGCAAAACTAATACAATTATGTAAAGTTTAAAAATAAAATTAAATTAAAAAAAATAAACAAAAAAAATAAAATTAAAAAAAAAAAAGAATTCCTTTTCTATATATTACTTTAGCTACCTCCTGTGAGATTTCACTCTTGGGAAATTTTGAATGTTGCATTTTCTGTGTGCTTTCCTCTTTAATTTATGAGTTATTTAGGAGCATACTTTTCAGTTTCCCCAAAATATTCTTTCTTTTTTATTGTTTATTTGCAATTCTATTGCTTTGTATGTGTTCCCTTTAAAATGTGTTGAGACTGCCTTTGGAATGTAGCCCAATGTCACTGGCAGTAAATGTTCCATGTATTTGAAAAAATAGTATATTCCATCTTTGTTGGGTTGAAGATTCTCCATATATCTACTAAATCAAGTTTTTAAAGAGCTAAATATGCAAATAAAGAAGTTAGAAAGTAAGGAGAAAGGGGGAAACCCAGAGTTGAAAAAAGGAATAATAAAGATAAGCTCAGAATGAATGAAACTATTTAGTGCTTCTTTAATCATTAATGTTTGATTAAATATCTGAGGGAGGAAGCTGTGAGCTTTCATAACTGACCATGCTGCTGCTGCTGCTGCTAAGTCGCTTCAGTCGTGTCTGACTCTGTGTGACCCCATAGACAGCAGCCCACCAGGCTCCCCCGTCCCTGGGATTCTCCAGGCCATAGGTTGGCTTAATATTGTTCTTTCTGGCAGAGGAATAATATTTTCATATTTCCCCAAGAGCTTTTCTAAGGAAGAGATTTGAGGTTAGAATCTTTGGGCATAAATCCAAGATCATTTAAAAACTTTCCATCTGTCATTATGCCTAGATTAGTTTGGGACTTAAAGGAAAATGAACATTTGATACCAATGCAAACACACACACTGGCGGGAAAGGCAGGTTTAACAACAATACGTCTCCTCCCCTGCCCTCTCCCTGTTAGTTTCCTCTGAAACAAAAATGTTTCAGGGGCTTAGGTGAATTTATTTTGCTTCCATGTTTTGTTGCTATGAATGTTTATGCCCCAAACTCTATCTCAGGTAGTACTATTACACTGTGATTTGCTTTTCAGCATATTTTTTCTCTTACTACTTCCCCATATGTGATTAATAAACAATATATAGACAGATTAGAGAAAAGGTACACCTGGGTTCTTGGAACCATAAATATGGAGAGGTGAACAGAATGAGGAAAATACCCACAGTGGCCATTATTTAAAATAGCTCATATATAAATGATTAAGTTATAGACAAACCTGAAGGGAGTTCCCCTCCCCACCTATCAAAATGGTTTCTTGAACCACATTACAGCCAAATATATTTTTCTCAAAAGCCTAATCAAAGGCAATTTAGAAAAGGTTAAAAAAAATCTCTCAGGCACATTTATTTATTCCATGAATCATGTTTTCTGAGTCTGTTTGTGAATGAGTATTTCTAAAGCTCACTTTTGCATTTTGTCATTCCCAGTGTGAGGACCACAGTGCAGAGAGAATCAAGGAAAGAGGACAACACACGTGGGAGGGATTTTATTTTGGAAACTCAAAAAACAGTTGTGACTGTGGCATGAAGGGAGAAGTCTGTGAGTCCAGGTCAGGCGGACCCAGATCTGAATTCTGGATCTACCATATTAATCACATGACCATAGACTAACTGTTCTGTGTGCTTAAGATTCCTCAACTAAAAAATAGTAATGATATCTTATGAGACTGTTGCTTGAATGAAATGTTCCAACCTGAAAATGCCTCTGCCTTGAGGAGATACTATTAATTCCATAGGAAGAGGGTTGAGAAATCTTCTAGGAGAAGGTGAACTTTAGTTGGGGTTTGAAAGATAAGTGAGAGTCACCAGTGTGTCCAGGTTTGAGCTTTAGGACAGGTGATACTCTTCTGCTTATTTCAGCCTTAGCCCCTGTATTAGTGTACAAGGGCTGCAATAACAAATTCCAACAAGCAGGAAGACTTCACTGTTCTGGGAGATAGAACTAAAAATCAAGTTGTCAGCAGGTTGGTTCTTTCTTGGGGGCCCCAAGGGAGAATTTGTCAGTTGCCAGCAATCCTTGACTTTCCTTGGCCTGTTGGTAGCATAATTCCAATCTCTGCCTCCAGAGTCACACCTGTGTATTTCTGTATACCTGTGTCTTTACATGGACCTCTTATAAGGGCACTCATCACTGGAAAGTGAAAGTCGCTCAGTTGTGTCCAACTCTTTGTGACCCCATGGACTATACAGTTCATGAAATTCTCTAGGCCAGAATCCTGGAGTGGGCAGCCTTCTTCCCAACCCAGGGATCGAACCTAGGTCTCCCACATTGTAGGTGAATTCTTTACCAGCTGAGCCACAAGGGAAGCCCAAGAATACTGGAGTGGGTAGCCTACCCCTTCTCCAGCAGATCTTCCCGACCCAGGAATCAAACCAGGGTCTCCTGCATTGCAGGCAGATTCTTTACCAACTGAGCTATCACGGAAGCCCCACTCACCACTGGATTTATGGTCAATTCTGATCCAATATGACCTCATCTGGATGTTATCTACAAAGACCTTATTTCCAAATGAGGTTACATTCACAGGTATCAGGGGTTAGGACTTCAACACGCCCTTTTAGAAGGAATGATTTAACCCACAACA
The DNA here is from genome assembly GCF_032452875.1 of Bos javanicus. NCBI lineage: Eukaryota > Metazoa > Chordata > Mammalia > Artiodactyla > Bovidae > Bos > Bos javanicus. The sequence goes on from NC_083868.1 coordinate 45,351,334, forward strand.
ACTGTTACGTCTTCCCTCTGGGAGCTGGAGTTGATCACTCCCCAGGCTGGGATAGGTGAGTAATGTGAATGGCATTGAAGGAACACAAGTGAGACTGATGGGTGGGAACTGGAGAGCTAGTCCTTAAACTAACTAGGTCATTAAACTCAACCTCTCAAAAGGCCTTTGGTTGACACAGATTTCTCTGTCAACCTCCATGTATTGATGTGAGAGGAAAACATGAGAAGCAGTTCTGACACCCTGGTTGAAATGGCTGGGCCCCTTAAACTGAGAATTGACTACATGGTTTGAGTTTCCTTATTGTCATTTCCAAACAGTGAGCACAGAGGAGCTAGAAAGTCTCTTTTTCTTCCAGGGCCTTCAGGGACCTGGGCTCTGATCACTTTGGTTTCCACTGTGAGCTTTCCTTGAAGTATTATAAAGGGGTATTACAAAACACAGATATGTCCAAACAGCAGGCAAAGCAGCTGGGTGGCATTCTCCTCCTGGAGTTTATGGGTACTGTAGGCTCAGATTTCTAATTTGATGATTGATCTCTCTTTTGTTAATTACTCAACCCTTTAGAATGGAGCCCTGCCCTTATGCAGAGTCCTGAGCTCTTGCAATGATGCAAGTGCCTTTGTGACTGTTTGGAGACCCAGAGGCAGGTTTGCACCTTACTTAGATTTCTTATCTATAAAATAGACACAACAAAAGGAGTCTGTCAGCTTTGATATTTTAGAAAAATTTATGAATGTGACATTGGTTAATAAATAAAGTACATAGCACCAGTGTAAAAATGAAGGCCTCTGGACTGCTCCACTTGGTCAGGCAGCTACCAACCTGAATGATGAATCAATGGAGAATACATGTTGCTGTTCATGCTTTGAAATACAGGTCTGGTGTGGCCAGATATTTCTATTTTTAGAAGTAAGCTGAGACTATGGACTTCTGCGTGAAGTTCCCTAATTTTTCAAGCATTGTGAATTAATTCAACTTATTTTTTAAAATGTGCAGGGCAGGCAAAGCACATCTGTGATATAGATGTGGCTCAGGATCTGCCAGTCTATAATCTGTGTTTTAAGGGAGAGACAGTACCATGTCTTCATGGGACCAACTATGTCTCAGTACCGATTGTTCAAACTGTATCAAACTGCTGAGATGACTCACTCAGACCCTGGTGTCCAAGCCACTGTCCTTCCAAGCCACTGTGTCCAAGCCACATTGCCCCATGGAGAAAGGCTAAATGATGAAAGAGCATGTTGGGTAGAAGAAGGAGCACACAGAGTTCTGGAGGCAGGCCCTCCTGGCTTGGAACCCTGTTAGTCAATCAGCTGTTTTGTAATACTGGGGACATGACCAAAGTCTCTGAGTTGCAGTTCTACCCTCTGTGATATGGGGATGATGACACCCTCTTCTTGGGGTGGTTGTGAGGATGAGAATTAGGGTGAAGTTTATGTGCCTGAGTGAGGTTACAGTGCCTGACACACGGTGGTACATCTTCCAGGAAGTACCAGTGGCAGTTCTCCTTCCAACTAAAGGGAATCCTTTATTTTTTAAATATTTATCTATTTGGCTGTGCTGAGTCTTAGTTGCAGCACACAGGATCTTTGATCTTTGTTGGGCATTCAGGATCCTGAGTTTCAGCATGCAAACTCTTAGTTGTGACACATGAGATCTAGTTCTGTGACCAGGGATAGAACCCAGACCCCCCGCATTGGGAGCACAGAATCTTAGCTGCTGGATCACCAGGGAATTCCCTAAAGGGAAACCTTTCAAATGGGAAATAGGAACATGTGATTAAGGCATAACTCTTACTTTTCCCTGATTTATTCATATTACTGGAAATTTCCAACAGAAATGGTTTCACTCAATATTATAAACTAAAATGCTTTTTTTTCCCCCAGTAAGATTACATTTATTAGATTTATGATCAGAAGCAAATTACTAAACCACCCAATTTTCCAGTCTTGTTAATGAGGATAACATTACATTAACTTGGGATAATAATATATTATTGAAGGGCCATAGTAGAGAAATCTCCTAAGCACAGTAACTGACACATAGTTAGCTAATATATGGTAGACTTTTGTACAATTATCCATGTAATTATCTTGATTTTGTATTTCATTTAGATCTCAAACCTGACATCTGTTCCTCTGTCTATCTACGTATCATTTATTTATCTTACTTTTCTTATTGGAGTAAAATTCACATAACAGAATTAAATTCCTCCCTCCCTCTCTTCCTTCCTTGCTTTTTCAGTTTTATTAAAGAATAATTGACATACAACACTGTATGAGTTTATGATGTACAGCACAATGATGTCATTTACTTAATGAAATGATTACCAAAATAAGTTTAGTGACTATCCATTATCTCATGTAGAAACAAAATTAAAGACATTGAAAAAAATTGTTTCCTGTGATAAGAAATCTCAGGATTTACTCTCTTAACTTCCATAACATACAGCAGTGTTAATTATATTGATCACATTGTACATTATATCACTTATTTATCTTATAACTGGAAGTTTGTACCCATTGGCTGCCTTCATCCAATTCCCTTTCCCCCACCTCCCACCTCTGGTAACCACAAATCTGATCTCTTTTTCTACAAGTTTGTTTCTGAAATGTAACTGACCTAGAGCACTATGTTAGTTCCTCATGCCCAACATAGTGATTTGATATTTCTATACATTTCAACATGATCCCTCAGATCTAATATCCATGTAGTATCTGGATCTATTATCTGCCACTATACAAAGATATTACATAATTATTGACTATATTTCCAACAGTATACATTTCATACTTGGAACTCATTTGTTCTGTGATTGGAAATTTGTACCTCTTAATCTCCCTCACCAGTTCTCTCATCCCCGGAACCTTCTCCCCTCTAGCAACATTTTATGCTTTTTAAAGTGTATAATTCGGCAACATTTAGTACAGTCACAGTGTTGTGCAACTCTCACCTCTGTTTAGTTCTAAAATATTTTCATCACCCTGAAAGGAAACCCCAGATCCATTAACCAGTCATTCCCTTTTCTTTTCCTTCCAGTCCCTGGTTACCACTAATTTGCTTTGTTTCTCTATGGTTTACCTATCCTGGTTATTTCAGACAAACAGAACTATACAATATATTACCTTTTGTGCCTATCTTCTTTCTCTAACATAATGTTTTCAAGGTTCATCCATGTTGCATTATAAGTTAATGTCATTTTTATGGCTGAATAATATTCTGTGGTATGGAAATACCACATTTTGCTTGTTCATTATCAGTTGATGGACAATTGGAATGTTTTCAACTGTGGCCCTTGTGAATGATGCTGCTTTGAACATTTGTGTAGATGTTTGGATACCTGTTTTCAGTTATTTTGGGTAAATACAGTATCTAAAATGATATTCTACTTTAACTTTTTGAGAAACTGTCAAATTGTTTTCCACATGGCTGTATCATTTTTATGGGCTTCCCAGGTGGTACGGTGGAAAAGAATCTGCCTGTCAATGCAGGAGATGCAAGAGACATGGGTTTGGTCCCTGGGTTGGAAAGATCTTCTAGAGTAAGAAATGGCAACCCGTTCCAGTATTCTTGCCTGGAAAATCCCATGGAGAGAGGAGCCTGGAGGGCTACAGTCCATGGGGTCACAAAGAGTCAGACAAGACTGGGCACGCATATATGTATCATTTTACATTCTCAATAGCAACGTGTAAGGATTCCAATTTCTCCATATCCTTACCGACACTTGTTACTTACTATTATTAATACCATTCTAGGGGGTGTGAAGTGATATTTCATAGTGGTTTTGATTTGCATTTCTCTAATAACTAATGATGTTTATAATTTTTTTCTTGAGCTTATTGAGGATTTAAACACCTTTGGGGCAATGAGTCTTCAAGTCCTTTGCCCATTAAAATTTTGTTTGGCTTTTTTTTTTTTTTTGGCTTTTTGTTGAGATTTAGGAGTTCTTAATATATTCTAGATATCAATTCCTTATCAGATATATGATTTGCAAAATTTCCTCCTATGCTAAGGGTTGTCTTTTCATTTTCCTGATACTGTCCTTTGATGTGCATAAGTTTTAAATTTTGGTGTGTTTTGGTGTCATGTCTAAGAAATCAGTACCAAATCCCAGGACATGAAGCTTTTTCCTTGTGTTTTCTTCTAAGAGTTATGATTTTAGTTCTCATATTTAGGTTTTTGATTCATTTTGAGTTTATTTTTATATATGGTGTAATGATGGTTTATTTGCTAAGTTGTGTCTGACTCTTACGACCCCTGGCTATACTCCATTTATTTAGATCTTCTTTGATCTCTTTCAACAATGTTTTGTAGTTTGCAAGGTACAAATCTTGAGCCTCCTTGCTTAAATTTATTCCCAAGTATTTTATTCTTTTCAATGCTATTATTAGTGGAATTGTTTTCCTAACAATTTTTCTGGATTGTTCATTGCATCTTTTGTGTGTTGATTTTGTATCCTGCAAGTGTGCTAAATTTATTTATTAGCTCTAATAGGTTTTTTTTTGTGTGGATTCTTTATAATTATATGTATATAAGATCATGTCATTTGTGAATATAGATAGTTTTACTTCTTCCTTTATAATGTGGATGTGCTTTATCAATTTTTCTTGACTAATTGCACTGGCTAGAATTTCTAGTACAGTGTTAAGTAGAATTGGTAAAATAAGAAACCCTTGTCTTGTTCCTGATCTTAGGAGATAAGCTTTCAGTATGAATATAATGTTACCCATGGGCTTTGTTTATTTTATTTTTTTATTATTTTTTTAAATTTAAATTTATTTATTTTAATTAGAGGCTAATTACTTTACAATATTGTATTGGTTTTGCCACACATCAACATGAATCCGCCATGGGTGTACACATGTTACCAATCCTGAACCCCACTCCCACCTCCCTCCCATACCATCCCTCTGGGTCATATCTTTGACAAAGGAGGCAAGAATATACAATGGAGAAAAGACAATCTCTTTGACAAGTGGTACTGGGAAAAGTGGTCAACCACTTGTAAAAGAATGAAACTAGAACACTTTCTAACACCATACACAAAAATAAACTCAAATGGATTAAAGGCTTTGTTTATTTTAAAACCTGTTTTTCAAAACTCTGACTTTGAAATAATTTAGTGAAGCTGAGCAACTTGGAATCCTAGTATATTCTCTGAAAGTCCACCAATATCCAGAGATGATTACTATTCATATCTTGAAAATTGATCTATAAATATCCTTAACATTTTTCCAAAAGAATTAACTAGTAGATATTGTCCATTTTAGTAAAACAGGTAGAGTTTCTTATCTGTAGCATCTCAGATAATGGGAGTTATGTTACCATTAATCTTGAAATGAAACATTTTGAACTGCACCATCTTTGGGAATATGGCTGGTACTTCTTAATGTGTGCTCTTTTTTTAAATTACAGATTGGGTTTATCCTTTATCCTCCCAGTGGAGGTCCTGCATGGGATTTAATGGATCATGACAACGTTATGTTTCTCTCCATATGCTTTTGTTGGCATTATGCAACAGCCATTAGCATCGTTGGAGCAATTTATGTCTTTGTCACCTGGTAAGTTAGTGCTTTTTGTTTGTGGAAGTTCTATTTTTTGGGATATGATCATTAATATTCAACAGTACTGAAAAAAAAAAAAAAGATTCAACAGTACTGAAATTTAAGTTCAAAGAGGTATTTCACTCCTTAGCATTCCACAAAACAGAGTAATATAGCAGAAAATTGTCTATAAGCACAGACATTTCCAATAAAAAGAATAAATTTGGTTTAAAGTTGGAATAGCTAAAAAGTGTCTCTGCTGTGCTCCTAACCTATGCATCACCCTTCAACACACTCTTCTGTGCCTCCATGTCTTTGCATATGCTGTTTTCTTTTCCACATGGTCCTCCCCATACTTGCAGTGAGCCCCCTCCATTTCCCCATGCATACCTCAGTTACGGAATTTCCCAAGCTTGTGGTCATTCTTGACAAACATGTATGTCTCCCATTAAGTTTGAGTATCTGATTAATTTGACATTTACTGCAATACCTCTAACAGTAAGATTCAGTTAAATGATCCATGTTTTTACAAGGACTTTGATACAATGTTTCATGATGGATGAGGAGCAATATACAGATTGCTAAGAACCCATATTCTAGCTTTGCTGCTTGTCAGCTATATTAGGGTAGATTATTTAATCACCTTAAATATCAGTTTTGTTGTTTAAAAAATGGAGACCTAAATGAAAATCATGTATTTAAACTGCCTACAACATAATAAGAACTCAATGAAGATTCTTCTTTTTCTTGTCTTTGTTTTTTTTTTTTTTTTTTTCTGGTTCCTATGGTAGATTTCTTTTTAAATTGAAGTTCAGTTGACATGGGGCTTCTCTGGTAGCTCAGCTGGGAAAGAATCCTCCTTCAATGCAGGAGACCCTGGTTCAATTCCTAGGTCAGGAAGATCCCTGGAGAAGGCATAGACTACCCCCTCCAGTATTTCTTGGGGATTCCCTGGTGGCTTAGGTGGTAAAGAATCTGCCTGCAATGTGGGAGACCTGGGTTCGACCCCTGGATTGGGAGGATCCCCTGGAGGAGGGCATGGCAACCCACTCCAGTATTCTTCCCTGGAGAATCCCCATAGACAGAGAAGCCTGATGGGCTACAGTCCATGGGGTTCCAAAGAGTTGAACACGACTGAGCAACTAAATACAGCACAATTGACCCACAACATTATACAAGTTTCAGGTGTTCAACATAATGATTCAACTTTTATATACATTGCAAAATGACCACCACAATAAGTCTAGTTATACCATTCACTTTCATGCATTGGAGAAGGAAATGGCAACCCACTCCAGTGTTCTTGCCTGGAGAATCCCAGGGACGGGGGAGCCTGGTGGGCTGCCGTCTATGGGGTCACACAGAGTCAGACATGACTGAAGCAACTTAGCAGCAGCAGCAGCATACCATTTGTCACCATACAAATTTACAAACACTTTTTTTCTTGTGATGAGAACTTTTAAGATTTACTTTCTTAGCAACTTTCAAATCTACAATACAATATTATTGATTATAGTCACCATGCTATATATAACATTCCCATGATTTATTTCTTTTATTTTCATGTTTTAACTTTTCATTTCATATCAGAGTACAGTTGGTTAACAAGGCTGTGTTATTCTCAGGTGTACAACAAGGTAATTCCATTCTACATATACATGTATCTATTCTTTTTCAAATTCTTTTCCCCATTAGGTTGTTACAGGAAATTGAGCAGAGTTCCCTGTGCTATATAGTAGGACTTTGTTGGTTATCCATTTTAAACGTAATAGTGTGTACATGTCAACCCCAAACTCTCTAAATATCCCCCATTCCTCCCCCCATAACTGTAAGTTCCTTCTCTAAGTCTGTTGTGAGTCTATGTCTGTTTTGTAAATTAGTTCATTTATGTCCTTTCTTTTTAGATTCCATGTATAAGCAATATTATATGATATTGCTTTCTCTGACTTACTTCACTCAGTATGACAATCTCTAGGTTCATTCATGATGCTGCACAAGGCATTATTTCATTCTTTTGCATGGTTGAGTAATATTCCTTTATATATACTTACCACAAATTTTTTAATCCATTCTTCTGTCTATGGACATTTAGGTTGCTTCCTAAATGTCTTGGTTGTTGTAAATAGTGCTGCAATGAACATTGAGGTACATGTATCCTTTCGGACCGTGTTTTTCTCTGGGTATATGCCCAGGAGTGGGATTGTAGAATCATATGGTAGCTCTATTTTTAGCTTCTTAAGGAACCTTCATACTGTTCTCCATAGTGGCTGCACCAATTCATATTCCCACTGACAGTCTGGGAGGGTTCCCTTCTCTCAACACCCTCTCCGGCATTTATTGTTTGGGGATTTTTTTGATGATGGCCATTCTGACTGGTGTGAGGTGACAGGATCATTTCAAGAAGCAGAAAAATCTTTTGACAGAATTCAACACCTGTTTATGATTAAAAAACTCTTCAGAAAGTGTACATAGAGAGTACATTCCTCAACATAATTTGGGTACATCAGTTCAGTTCAGTTCAGTCGCTCAGTTGTGTCCAACTCTTTGCGACCCCATGAATCACAGCACGCCAGGCCTCCCAGTCCATCACCAACTCCTGGAGTTCACTCAAACTCATGTCCGTTGAGTCAGTGATGCCATCCAGCCATCTCATCCTCTGTCGTCCCCTTCTCCTCCTGCCCCCAATCCCTCCCAGCATCAGGGTCTTTTCCAATGAATCAAGTCTTCGCATGAGGTGGCCAAAGTATTGGAGTTTCACCTTTAGCGTCAGTCCTTCCAATGAACACCCATGACTGATCTCCCTTAGGATGGACTGGTTGGATCTCCTTGCAGTCCAAGGGACTCTCAAGAGTCTTCTCCAACACCACAGTTCAAAAGCAACAATTCTTCAGTGCTCAGCTTTCTTCACAGTCCAACTCTCACATCCATACATGACCACTGGAAAAACCATAGCCTTGACTAGATGGACATTTGTTGGCAAAGTAATGTCTCTGCTTTTTAATATGCTGTCTAGGTTGGTCATAACTTTCCTTCCAAGGAGTAAGCGTCTTTTAATTTCATGGCTGCAATCACCATCTGCAGTGATTTTGGAGCCCAAGAAAATAAAGTCTGACACTGTTTCCACTATTTCCCCATCTATTTGCCATGAAGTGATGGGACCGGATGCCATGATCTTCGTTTGCTGAATGTTGAGCTTTAGGCCAACTTTTTCACTCTCCTCTTTCACTTTCATCAAGAGGGTCTTTAGTTCCTCTTCACTTTCAACCATAAGGGTGGTGTCATCTGCATATCTGAGGTTATTGATATTTCTCCCGGCAATCTTGATTCCAGCTTGTGCTTCATCCAGCCCAGCGTTTCTCATGATGTCCTGTGCATACAAGTTAAATAAGCAGGGTGACAATATACAGCCTTGACATATTCCTTTTCCTATTTGGAACCAGTCTGTTGTTCCATGTCCAATTCTAACTATTGCTTCCTGACCTGCATATAGGTTTCTCAAGAGGCAGGTCAGGTGGTCTGGTATTCCCATCTCTTTCAGAATTTTCCACAGTTTATTGTGATCCACACAGTCAAAGGCTTTGGCATAGTCAATAAAGCAGAAATAGATGTTTTTCTGGAACTCTCTTGCTTTTTTTGATGATCCAGCAGATGTTGGCAATTTGATATCTGGTTCCTCTGCCTTTTCTAAAACCAGATTGAACATCTGAAACTTCACGGTTCACATATTACTGAAGCCTGGCCTGGAGAATTTTGAGCATTACTTTACTAGCATGTGAGATAAATACAATTGTGTGGTAGTTTGAGCATTCTTTAGCATTGCCTTTCTTTGGGATTTGGGTACATACTTCAACATAATTTGAGTACATACCTCAAAGGTCATATATGACAAACCTACAGCTAACATTATACTCAACAGTGAAAGGGTAAAGGCATTTTCTTTAAGATCAGGAACAAGAGAAGGATGTCCATTTTTGCCACTTCTATTCAACATAGTTTTGGAAGTCCTAGCTATGGCAATCAGAGAAGAAAAACAAACAGAATCCGAATTGGAAAAAGATGATGTGAAACTGTCATTGTTTGCAGATGACATGATGCTATATACAAAAAATCCTAAAGATGCTATACATAGAAAATCCTAAAGAAAACTACTGGAGCTCATCAATGAATTTGGTTGTTGCAGGTCACAAAATTAGTACACATAAATCTGTTGCATTTCTATACACTAACAATGAAAGATCAGAAAGAGAAATTCAAGAAACAACCCCATTTACCATCTTATTAAGAAGAATAAAATACTTAGGAATAAACCTACTGAAGGAGACACAAGACCTATACTTTGAAAACTATAAGACTTATTTATTTCATAACTGGGAAGTTTGTGCCTCCTGATACTCTGCATCTATTTATGCCCACCTCTCCACATTCTGGCAACCACCAGTCTGTTCCCTGTATCTATGTGTTTTGTTTGTTCATTTGTTTTTCCCATCTCACAGATAACTAAAATCATATGGAATTTTTCTTCCTCTATGCCTTATTTCACTTAACATAATACCCTTAAGGTCCAGTCCATTCTTTTTTATGGCTGAGTAATATTCTATTACATAAAGCATAAAATATTATAAACTTATATAAATATCTTAGTTGAGCTAATTTTTGTGTATGATGTGAGACAGTGGTCCAGTTTTACTCTTTTGCATGTGGCTATCCAGTTTTCCCAGCACTATTTTTGAAGAGACTGGCCTTTCCCTACTTTGTATTTGTGCCTTCTTTATTGTAAATTGACTGCCCATATTATGTGTGGGTCTGTTTCTAGGCTATCTGTTCTGTGACATCGATCTTTTTATGCCAATATCGTACTGTTTTGATTTTGCAACTTCATAGTATAGGCTGAAATCAGAAAGCATGATTCCTCCAGCCTTGTTCTCCTTTGCAAGAGTGCTTAGGCTATTCAGGATCTTTTGTGATTCCATACATATTTTAGGACTGTTTGTTCTATGTCTATGAAAAATACCTTTGGTAATTTGGTAGGGATTGCATTGAATCTATAGATCGTTTGGGGTAATATGGACATTTTAATGATATTCTTCCAATCCATAAGTATGGAATATCTTTCCACTTATTTGTGTCTTCTTCAATTACTTTCATCAGTGTCTTATAGTTTTCAGTACGTAGATCTTTCATCTCCTTAGTTAAATTTGTTTGCATGTATTTTATATTTTATTCTTTTTGATGCCATTTTAAATGGGATTTTTTTCTGAACTTTTCTTTCTGATAGTTCATTGTTGGTATATAAAACCATGAGTTTGCATATTAATTTTTAACCCTGCAACTTTACTGAATTTATTGGTTCTGTTTTTTTTGGTGGAGTATTTAGAGTTTTACATTATATATATATAATGTGTGTGTGTGTGTATATATATATATATATATAGTGGTTTAGTCTCTAAGTTGTGTCCAACTCTTGCAACCCCATGGACTGTAGCCTGTCAGGCTCCTCTGTCCATGGGGATTCTCTAGGCAAGAATAAATGGAGTGGGTTGCCATTTCCTTCTCCAGGGGATCCTCCTGCCCAGGAATTGAACTCAGGTCTCCTGCATTGCAGGCAGATTCTTTACCAACTGAGCTATAAGGGAAGTCATATATATATATATATATATATAGTATCATGTCATCTGCAAATAGTAACAGTTTTACTTCTTCCCTTTCAATTTATATGCTTTTCTTCCCCTTGCCTAAATGCTCTGAGTTACAATGCTATTTTGACTAAAAGTGGCGAGAGTAAGCATCATTGTCTTGGTCCTGATTTAAAGGAAAAAACCTTCATGATTTCATCACAGAGTATGATGTTACCTGTGAGCATGTCATATATGGCCTTTATTAGGTTAAGTATTTTCTCTTTATACCCACTTGTTGAGAGGTTTTTTAAATCATAAATGCATCTATTCATATGATTTTAATTATTTTTTGTTAATGTGATGTATCATATTATTGATTTGTGGATGTTGAATCATCCTTGCATCCTTGGAATAAATCCCACTTGATCAGGGTACATGATCCTTTTAATGCATTCTTAAATTCAGTCTGCTAATCTTTTGTTGAAGATTTTAGCACCTATGTTCATCAGTGATATTAGCCTATAATTTTATTTTCCTGTGTGATATCTGTCTGATTTTGGCATCAGGGTAATGTTGGCCTTGTGAAATGAGTTTGGGAGCATTCTCTTCTCTTACATTTTTTGAAAGTTTGAGAAGGAAAGGTATTTAAATCTTTTTTTAATATTTGTACTGTTTACCAGTGAAACCACCTGGTCTTGGACTTTTCTTCATTGAGAGTTTTTGTTTGAGATTACCGTTTCAGTCTTTTTCATAGTAATTGACCTATTCAGATATTTTATTTCATGATGGTTCAATCTTGGAAGATGTATGTTCCTAGGAATTTATTCATTCAGTTCAGTTCAGTTGCTCAGTTGTGTCCAACTCTTTGCGACCCCATGAATCACAGCACGCCAGGCCTCCCTGTCCATCACCAACTCCTGGAGTTCACTCAAACTCATGTCCGTTGAGTCAGTGATGCCATCCAGCCATCTCATCCTCTGTCGTCCCCTTCTCCTCCTGCCCCCAATCCCTCCCAGCATCAGAGTCTTTTCCAATGAGTCAGCTCTTCGCATGAGGTGGCCAAAGTACTGGAGTTTCAGCTTTAGCATCATTCCTTCCAAAGAAATCCCAGGGCTGATCTCCTTCAGAATGGACTGGTTGGATCTCCTTGCAGTCCAAGGGACTCTCAAGAGTCTTCTCCAACACCACAGTTCAAAAGCATCAATTCTTCGGCACTCAGCCTTCTTCACAGTCCAACTCTCACATCCATACATGACCACAGGAAAAACCATAGCCTTGACTAGACGGACCTTTGTTGGCAGAGTAATGTCTCTGCTTTTGAATATGCTATCTAGGTTGGTCATAACTTTCCTTCCAAGGAGTAAGCGTCTTTTAATTTCATGGCTGCAGTCACCATTCATTACTTCCAGGTTATTCAATCTGTTGGTATTTAACAGTTCATAATACTTTCTTAATCCTTCGTACCTTTTTTTTGGTATCAGTTGCAATTTCTCCTCTTATATTTCTGATTTCACTTATTTAAGCCTTCTCTTTTTTTCTTAGGGAGTAAGGCTAAAAGTTTGCCAATTTTATCTTTTCAAAGAACCAGCGTTTTGTTTCATTGATCTTTTCTATTGCTTTTTTAGTCTCTATTTCATTTACTTCTGCTCTGATCTTTATTATTTCCTTCCTCATAATAACTTTGGGCTTTCTTTGTTCATTTTTTCTAGTTCCCTTAGATGTAAAATTTAGGCTGTTTATTTGAATTTTTTCTTATTTCTTGAGGTAGACCTGTGTTGCTATAAATAAATTTCATCTTAGAACTGCTTTTGCTGTCTAGGTTTTGGTATGTTGTATTTCCACTTACACTTATCTCTGGGTAATTTTTAATTTCTCCTTTGATTTCTAACACTGGTGCTAGAAAGTTAGAAAAAGAGTGCAAAAATGGTGGCTGCTAGTGCTGGCACTAGCAAAGTAGAGGCCGAAGAAAGCAAAAATGGAACCTGCCAGTGCTTCCATCCCTGGAGAGAATCCTAACAGATTTCTTCCTTGCTAGTAGATGCTCTAGGGTTAGGAAATGAATTCCATTCATGTATGGTCTAGACACTTTTCCAACTGTGGCTATTATGTTGTATGGCCAAGTGGGTGAGGCTGTATGCAAGCCCTTTCACAATGGAATCTCTATTCCTTTCACCCCTTTGGTTCTTCTCGACATCAGCCCTGTTGGTCTTTCAAAGCCAGATGTTTTGGGGCTCATCTCACCAATGCAAGTCCCAAGCGTTTGGGTGCCTGATATAGGGCACAAATTCTTGCTCCTCAGGAAGAAGCTCTGTATCTGTGAGATCTCTTTGATTGTGAGTCTTCACACTGGGGATGGGGTCTTTGACGGGACCATGTCTTGCCTCTTTTACCCATCTCATTGTGAACCTTGTCCTGTGTTGTAGAGGAGCTTTTTCGCTAGTTTTCAGGTTTTTTTTTTTTTTTTAAATAGGGAATTGTTCTTTATGTAGCTGTAGATTTGCTGTGTCCATGGGAGGAAGTGAATTCAAGACCTTCCTAGGCTGCTATCTTGAACCACCTCCCCCACTCACTCTTGTTCTTTTTATTATTCCTCTAGTTCTTGTTCTCCTTCTTCTGTACCAAAAAGTGTATAAGGTATAGACCCTATGGGGAGAGAGAGACAGTTTAAATATAGTACGATAAATGGAAATAGTGTAAGAATAAAGCACTATTGAAACACAGAGGAGGCCTCCTCACAATTGAGAATTAAACTGAAGGATTGTTGGAATGAAAGAAGCGAGTATGGTTCATTATTATTTCTATTAGCATGGTAGGTAATGCCAAACCACAGTTGGCCTGGCTGATTCCAACTATTAATCATGCAGGCTCCAATCCTTCAGACTTTAGCATTGATTGAAGATTGTTCTATATCTATGGTCATCGTATAGACATGAGCTGTGTGTGATTATTGAGCACTTGACATGTGCCTGTGCTGTACTTAGTCGCTCAGTCCTGTCCAACTCTTTGCAACCCCATGGATTGTAGTCCACCAGGCTCCTCTGTCCATGGGGAATCTCCAGGCAAGAACACTGGAATGGGTTGCCATGCCCTTCTCCAGGGGATCTTCCCAACCAGGGATCGAACCCAGGTCTCTTGCATTGCAGGTGGACATGTGCCTACTGCCACGTTAATTTTAATTAATTTAAATATTCATATATGCATAGTGATACCATATTGGACAGTACACATCTAGCATGTTCTCTAAATCCCTAAATTACAGTAGCTGATTCTAGACCAGAGGGGTCTCAGACTCTGCCTGAACTAGCTTTCTAGTCCTTTCTCTAGACATTTACCCAGGTTATCTCTCCTGCTCTGTGCTTCTTTGAGCTTCACTTCTAAAGAGCTTTGGTGTTGTGTCTCTGGGTGAGGAAATCTTTTCCTGGTCTAGCTTCCATTATGTCTCTTGTATATTTTGGGTCAGCCTACCTTGATCTGTAGTTACCCCCTACTTGAGGTCTAAGTTTCCTTTATGGCTAACATGGTAAATAATCCACCTGCAGTGCTGGAGGCATGGGGTTCGATCCCTGGGTTGGGAAGATCCCCTGGAGGAGGGCATGGCAACCCACTCCAGTATTCTTGCTGGGAGAATCCCCATGGACAGAGGAGACTGGCAGGCTACAGTCCATAGCATCACAAAGAGTCAGACACAACTGAACAACTAAGCACAGCATAGTACAGAGGTCTAAGTGCCATGGGTGCTGGCAAATTCTACCTTCTCCCTGAGTGATTTCTATTAGTCCTTTTCAGTTCCCTCAAAGCATGTGTATGTGCTGGTGGTTAAGACTCACTCTGTCATTGAGTGAAACTTGACTTCTTCGTCTGTTGTTTTAGGCTGACTTCTGGGCTTCATCTCCTTAGGGGCTGTGCAGCCTCCAAGAATAAAGCCAGCATTCAAGCAATCTCTCTACCCCATGTCAGCTCCCATCCAGAGCCAAAAGAAGACTATTGTCTCTTCCTGTTTCAAAAACCTTCAGACCACTAATGAATCTCTTATCCACCTATAGTTTTCTAGAAACCAGAAGCTCCATGTTTACTGTTTCAGTTGCCTCTCCTTACCCAGAACCTTTGACTTATTGACCACATAGTTAGCTCTACCTGGCATATCCTGATTAAATGCTCATCTCTCCTGTGAAAACTTCTGTGATTGTTTTAGTCTTTGCTTATCTCCCTTCAAGAGTTTTGCAGTACTTTAGTCTCTAATACACATTTTAACAGTTGTGATCTATCTTGTGATATTTACTATTAGCTCAGGTTAGTCTTATCTGCTAACTAGATTGTTCACCTGCAGGAAAAGACCTTTTTTCATATCTCTCACAGCTTTTGTCATACTGTCAAAATTATATAGGTACTCAATAGACACTTATTTCTGTTTTAACAGATCTGTTTCAGAACTACTCAAATAGTGTTCAGTTGTTTGGAAATCACGTTTTATGTGCTTTTAAGTTTCACTCTCATATTGCTCTTGAAATATTAGGCCAAGAACTTGTGTTCTAATGTATTTTTATATAACATTAAGCAGTAGCTTAAAGAATATCATGAAGAATATACACTAACTTTCAGTGAGGTCATATGTAGTTCCTGTGGTCATGAAGAGTTTTGAAAATCTGTTCATCATGGTTTGACTGTGAATTGGATTGTAACTCAGTCACAGCTGATGGGTTTTGAGGATATTCTATCAGAATTTATTTGACAGAGCACAAAGATCACCATGGAAACAAAACTGGGTTATGAAACTCCTACCTCCCACATCTCTGAAAAATGAAGGCATGCTTTTCAGCCTTCCAGAATAATGATTTAAGGATTGCCTCATCTAGTCCCATGCCTGCTGTTGTCCTCATGACAGCTCATAGGACAGACCTATCTTTATGAAATCTTTGTTGTATTTCATATATAATACCACTGTGGTACAGAACTATTTCAAAAGCCCCTCTGGATGGATGGAGAAATATTACCCATTTTCAGGTTGGTCTTCAAGGAGACGACTCTTGTGAGCCATATTGAAGAACAAAATAGAAATGACAAAATTCATATCAGATTGTACCTTTGCCTTTTGAAAGTTTGATTTCCAGATCGACTCTGGAAGTATACCCAGAGTCTCAGCTCTGCTCTTATATTAACTGAAGAGAACATGTGGGAGCAAAAGCCCAGACATACCCTGACCTTAATTTTCTGCACTTGCATGATTCTAGGAACTAAAAATTATTTGCATTTCCTTTTATTACTCTATCCCCCAATCTGATACCACCCTAATGGCAGAAAGTGAAGAGGAACTAAAGAACCTTTTGATAAAGGTTAAAGAGGAGACCCAAAAAGCTGGCTTAAAACTTAACATTCAAAAGCCTAAGGTCATGGCATCTGGTCCCATCACTTCATGGCAAATAGATGGGGAAAAAATGGAAAAAATGGAAGATTTACTTTCTTAGGTTCCAAAATCACTGTGGATGGTGACATGAGATTAAAAAATGAGATTAAAAGCCATGAGATTAAAAGATGCTTGCTCCTTGGAAGAAAAGCTATGACCAACCTAGACAGCATATTAAAAAGCAAAGACATTACTTTGCCAACAAAGGTCTGTAGAGTCAAAGCTATGGTTTTTGCAGTAGTCATGTATGGATGTGAGAGTTGGTCCATAAAGGAAGCTGAATGCTGAAGAATTGATGCTTTCGAACTGTGGTGCTGGAGAAGACTCTTGAGAGTCCCTTGGACAGCAAGGAGATCAAACCAATCAATCCTAAAGGAAATCAGTCCTGAATATTCATTGGAAGGACTGATGTTGAAGCTGAACCTCCAATACATTGGCCACTTGATATGAAGAGCTAACTCATTGGAAAAGACCCTGATGCTGGGAAAGATTAAGTGCAGGAGGAGAAGGGGGTGACAGAGAATGAGATGGTTGGATGGCATCACCAACTCAATGGATATGAGTTTGAGCAAACTCCCTGATACAGTGAAGGACAGGAGAGCCTGGCATGCTGTAGTCCATGGAGTTGCGAAGAGTTGGATACGACTTATGACTGAACAACAGCAGCAACAGATACAGCTCAGAGAGCAGATGTGGGGAACAGCAGGAGTCCTTAGATTCTGTGTTAACAATTAGTTGGTAATAAGTAGACAGTTATTTATTTTCTAGGAGTCATCAGGAATAAATCTAGTGAATGAAGTAACTAATTAATTCCTTTCATTTAATGCATATTCAGGTTCTGCAATATGGAGGTGACTGTGTGGGATTAAAAATGACACACTGTCCCAGTTGTCACCTTAGTTAGAAGTATTAGCCTTTCATGATAATAGTGCATTGAAGAGTTGAGGACATTGGGAGCAAGGTCAATAGTTAACTAATTATCAAGCCAAGTGATTTTGAGTAGTTTTTCTTGGCTCTTGATAAGTCAATAGATGTTACTGATACAGCTCCGTTGTGTGTTGGAGGAATTAATGGTGAGTTGCAAGTGACTGAAGAATTACCTCTGGTGGCCACCTGGTGCCAAGAGCCAACTCATTAGAGAAGACCTTGATGCTGGGAAAGGTTGAGGGCAGGAGGAGAAGTGGGTGATAGAGGATGAGATGGCTGGATGGCATCATCGACTTAATGGACTGAGTTTGAGAAAACTCTGGAGATAGTGAAGGACAGGGAAGCATGGCATGCTGTAGTGCATGATGTCCCAAAGAGTCTGACACGACTGAGTGACTGAACAACAACAGCAAGATGAGTAATATAAACTCCTGGAAGACTGTTCCACAAGCCCATTAAATCATTAAATATGTGGTGAGGCACTGTGTACCAGACATCGTTCTAGACACTGACAAGAGTTAGGGCAGTAAATAAGATGAAGTCTCTGTTCTTAGGAAGTTCATACTCCAGTGAGATCCAGAGCACAAGTAAAAACTAGGTATATTGTGAGGGGTGGGCCAGACCTTCAGTGGGAGAAGAAAGGCAGGAAACAAGTGTATAGATACAGATAGGCTAGTGACATTTTTTCAAAAAATGAGAATGATTTTATTTATGAGTTTGTTTCCATATTGTATATTTCTGAAAGTTAGCTATGTTTTATTGACATAGTCACAGCGAAATGTCTTCACAAATAATCCTGTACAGGAAAAGCTTTACCTAGTTTTTATTATATCAGAGAACAAAAGAGCCTGCTGAGTTTCTGCTACCAAGAAGTTTCATATCTTCCAGTGCCAAAATGATAATTTCCCAACCACACCTACAGATTCTCTTAATCTATGCAAATAGTTAGAAGAATAGAGGTCACTTCTTTCAACTTCTGAATGCATCCAGGCCCATCACATGCAATAGAGCAGCTTGGGGCCAGCACAGAAGCAGCTCTCTGAAGACTGCTGCAGTCTTCAGAGAGCTGTAAGGGCTGCAGTAAGGGCTGCAGTACAGCCCAGACTTGACATGGGGCTCGACGTGGGGAAGGAGATGCCTTTGTGTGCTTCCTTCTTAGAGAGGGCTTCTTTAACACACACCTGAGCTCTTTTGTCTGGGCTTACTTCAGAGATTCTCTTGCTTGTTTTAGAAATTATTAAAGTTATAAATTTTGAATATGATGCAAACAATCATTACATATTAGAGCTTTATTGTGTCTGTTTGCTCCTATGCAGCTTTAATCCACAAAATGTTCACAGGTAGCTCCAAAGACAAATAAAAGTGATTTTTCTTTTTGGGGGTACCTCTTCCATTTGCACAGATAATTTGGAGTTTGTTGTATTATAGATACAGATAATTTGGGGGTTTAATTTTAAACAGCATAATATGAGATGATTTTCATTCTGTCTTCAGGTTGGTTAAATCTCGATTTACAAGGTTCTGCCCCTCAGAAGTTGGACTCCTGAAAAATGCTGAACGAGAACAAGAATCAGAAGAAGAGATGTGACTTTGATGGGCATCCAGTCTTTCTGGATGAAAATTTTCTTCTATTATTATTAGTCACAGATTTGCCTTTTCACGTTTTGTTTGGAAAATGATCGGTTGAGAATGATTCTTGGTGTCACGGTGTTGGGGGCTTGGAGTGGCTCTCCTCAGGTTAGCTAAAGTGTGATGCCCACATTCTGAAAAATATTTGTTTTATTTGCCTTATAGATATATATGCTCAAGGTTCCTGGGCTTACTATCATTTGTAACTCATTATAGATGGAATTTCAATTGTTTTATCTTCTTGCTACCTTGAGAAATAAATGAATGCATGGACCTTGATTCAAACACCTTAGATATTTGTTTTTGTCATTCAACTGTATTCCACCCTTATGTTATGATTCCTTTTCATGAGACATCTCTTTTTGTAGCACCTGTGTTCTCCCCTGGAAAAAGCAAGCTGGAAGTCATCCTGTGGTGCACTCTCTTAAAGAGAAAAGGGCTGATCCACGGTTACAGAAGGGCACATGGTGAAGAAGCCATGGAAATCTAGGAAAGGAGAGTTAGGATGTTATCCACAGCAGGGAAAAAATCATCACATGCCTTTGTATGGCCACCACGCCATCCACTCTGCTGAAATAACTGAAGGGTTAAAACAAGGAGAAGCCTTTTATGGAATACAAGGGTAAACAGTCAGTGCCCCTCCCTCGTCAGTAGACTAAGTAGCCCCCAGCGGAGAGTCAGAAATCCTTTCCCATTCTAGCTTTACCATTCACCAGCCTGTAGGGTTTTAACAGTTACCATAACTCTCTGAAGTTAGGGAATTGAATTGCATGAGTCAGTTTCCAGCTGGCATATTTTATGAATCTAGAGGCTCTCAGACAAAATCAAAGCTAATTTAGTACGTATTAGAAAGGCCAGTCTGTGCTGTGACAGAAAAGATAAGGAGCACCGCAGGAGTCTGTGACGGTTAACTTGAATATGAAGGAAAAGAGACAGTCTAGCAGATAGCTGGAGGTGACACATGGGCAATTACAACCCAAAGCTCCCTGGCATTCCACAAGCACTGACAAATCTTGAAAGTCACCTCAGTCTGGTCTTATCAAATGACACTAAGGAGGGAGGTGAGTGGATTCTTTAGGTCAAAGAACTAGATATATTTATTTTTTTCATGTAAGGGCTGAAAAGAGCTGGGGACTTCTTTGGTGGTCCAGTGGCTAAGACGCCATGCTCCCAATGCACAGGGCTTGTGTTCGATTCCTGGTCAGGGAACTAGATCCCACGTGTCACAACTAGGAGTTCACATGCTGCAACTAAAGATCCTGCGTGCCACAGTGGTCCTGAATACTGCAAATAAGAGTGAAACAAAGAGAGGAAGGAAGGAAGAAAAGGATAATAATAAAAAGCCGATGTGATTGCCTAAAGGTTTATCTTGACCAATGCAGTAGACCCTAGTACCACTCTGACATGCGAAATGCTCACACACTGTGGTCCCAGATGATCATGGCATTCTTCCCCACGTGTGTCTTATATCTTGGATTTCTTCCCCTAGCCCAGCAAGTTTCTATGATTTTGGCAACTTTTTATTTCAGAAGAGTAAGCTGTCAACTGCAGTTGCATGAAAATGGCATCCCTGGTACCTAGCCTGGAGCAGGAACTCTAGGATGATTAGCATGAGTGAGATTAAGGCTGGAATTTTGAAAACTAAGTGTAAATATACTACGAGTCTTTATGAGAGAGCAGAAATATCCATTCCTGCAGTTTCTGCACAGAGAGAACACAAGTGAGTTCTCAGAGGAAGAACTTCTAGTTTAGGTCTAAGTTCATAGTTTGGAGCTATCTGCCTCTAGTCCCTGCAATGAGCAATAAATTAAACACCATTATTATAATTTTATGGAACCTTTACCAAAGAAGGGATAAAGGAAGAGCATCCTCCATTACTTTTGTTTGTATTTTATCTTGACTCTTCCAAAAAACCAGCCTCAATGCCTGAGCTTTTGCCAAACCTATTCATAGGTATCCCATGCTTGACATGCCATAACCAACGGAAAGAGACTCTAAATAACTCAGTGCAATATCAACATGGCTGTGGATGTGGTAATACCTCCTCAGCTATTTTTGTGACTTGTAACTGCCTTTTCTTATGAAACTGCAGCCTTGCATGGCAGCAACTGCCAGCTCATTGGTGAAGCAGGAGATCAGGTTATGACCATCTTGGTGTCCTCCTCATCATGTAACTCAGGGCTCATTAGTTAAGGTTGTAGTAATCATATCTCGGATGTGGATTAAGAAGGTGATGCAAGAGTCATGGGGGACTGCAGGAGCAGCCAAAATAAAAGCTGAGAAATGACAAGCTCTCCCAGTACAAGGAGTCAACAGATTTAAAAGCATGAAAAAGAAGTTCATATACAGGGAGAATAAATCCAGAAATTCTATATTGTATCTAATGTGATTTCCAGATTGAGAAGATTGAGAGAATAGAGGACATGAATGAAATAAAAAAAAAAAAAAAAAACTTCTCCTAAATAAATGGCAATAAAGGGAGATGTTTGCTTTAAGTTTGGAGAGGTGCTTCAAGAGATGTACAGAGAATAGTGATTGGATTCCTGGACCAAACCAATAAAAATGAAAAAAGATAAGCCATTCTTATAACTTTAAGTTCATTTTATAAATATTATTATTCTATTTTTAAGTCTAGAAAATTTTAACACTCAGTTTTAAGAAGACTTTAATGTTTGGGGCACAATTTTAAACTTACTTAGATTTCCCTTTACACTTCTTCACTGTTTTTATGAATTAAATATTTTTATATTTTTCAGCACTTCAATTAACCAACAAATATCCTCAAGTTGTTATTACTACAAATCTAATTTGTTAAGCTTATTAATGTGGTGAAACTTGTTTTCTTAAATATTCCAATTCTGTATAAACTTAATGAGATTGTAACTGAAACTCAAAAGCGTAAATTTGTTGGTCAGTTGCACACTTATGAATTGCACTTAGACTAATCTGCATGGATAAAATTATTTATAAAATTATAAATACCTAAAATGCTGCACATTCATAGTTCCTTAGGGCACAAATATCAACATTATGATTCCTCTCAATTCTGTACTTAGCTCGACTCTTTACATGTTAAAATAGACTTACTGTTAAGGAGATGATTTGTTTATGACAAATGATACCAGGAACATCTAGTCTGCTTGTTGAGATAAAGGATCCAGATACTGAATGAGATGTGGTTCTTTTTATTAAAGATATTTTTTTGGATGTGGACCATTTTTTAAGTATTTATTGAATTTGGTACAATATTGCTTCTCTTTTATGTTTTAGGTTTTTGGCTGTGAGGCATGTGAGCTCTTAGCTCCTCAACTAAGGATTGATCAAACCTGATCTATCCTGCCCTGAAGAGGGCAGTATTCTTGACAGTGACCCTAATGACACATGCTGATTCCTGTTATTTACAATCCTTACATCAAGCTCTTCACACAGGCTGTCTCCAAGACTTGCACAGCACTGGGAAGGCACTTGCCCAACTGGAGTCATACTTAATTACCTGTCTTTTCTGCTTATTCATGAAAACCTGCAACCCCTGCCCAGATTGTCATGTCATTTGACAGGATTTCATTATTCTTTAGCTCTTAAGATATTAACTGTATTTCTTTCTAAGTGTAAAAATTTCTGAATTTGATGTAATCCTGCACTTTTTAACCCATATATTTCCTATCTGATGAGACCACTTTTTTTTTTTTTAACAGATGTTAAGGTTGATATTCTAATGAATTCTAGGTCACCCTCTTTTAATGATAATTCAGTAGCTCTAAGCTTGGATGTCAGTATTTCTTAGCTTTTAATACTTTCAAAGCAAGGACAACCCTTCTCTGTTCAGTGCTTGTATAAATTTTGGGAGGAATTGGTATGATTAATGCAAAAGGTTAAAATGGAGGAATCTCTTACCTGGTTCCTCTCATGAACTTGAGTTGTTCTGCCTGTTTTCAAATGTCCAAAAGGGAGAATTAAAGATTTTTAATAAGAAACTATGGGATGGAGCTCAATATAATCCCCACCTAATAATTTGTGTGTGAAGCCAAAATACATATAGACTCTAAAACACGGAAATAAGCTCAGCCAAGTAACCAAGGGGCTTAGCAATTTAAGTTGGAACAATTCTCTCATCTGCTCAGAAACTGACTCAGGTTCCCTCGGTGCCTCAGGTCAATTTTAAATAGCCTAAAATTGCACCTAAATTAAATAAAATCAGCTTGAATCTATTTCAGTATGTAGTTATAGAACTTCATATTATCCAACACAACCCCTGTAGCAGTGATCCCCAACTTTTTTTGGCACCAGGGTCTGGTTTTGTGGAACAGTTTTTCCATGGACCTGAGGGAATGGGAGTTGGTTTGGGATGACTCAAGTCATTACATTTATTGTGCACTTTATTTCTGTTATTATTATGCTGTGATATATAATGAAATAATTATGCTGCTCACCATAAATGAAAAATCAGGGGGAGCCCTGAGCTTGTTTCCCTCAGCTCAGGTGGTAATGTGAGTGATGGGGAGTGGCTGTAAATACAGATGAAGCCTTCCTGCGCTGCCTGGTTCCTAACGTACCATAGACTGATAACAGGGGTTGCTGCTAAGTCGCTTCAGTCGTGTCCAACTCTGTGCGACCCCATAGATGGCAGCCCACCAGGTTCCCTCGTCCTTGGGATTCTCCAGGCAAGAACACTGGAGTGGGTTGCCATTTCCTTCTCCAAACAGGGGTTGAGGGCCCCTAAAACTTGTTTGTTTTAATTTCCATGTCTATGTTGTATTAACTGCTGCCTCTTCCCTCTTCCTCTTTGCAGCTTAACTTCTGGAGATTCTTTAAGGTCCAGTTCAGAGCTTTTCTTTTCTGCTGCTTCATACCACCCTTTTCTGTTTATAAATTCCTACAGTATGGAGCCCGGAGCAGTACAAGATCATAGGCTGTTCAGTCCTCTAATTATCTCTGCACTGAAATGCTTTCCTTTTACTATGTTGTACTTCCCTAAAGGCAGCCACACTCTTTTGTTTGTTTGTTTTTTGTCCCTATTGTAGCACCTAAGGAATGTTTCTCAATGGGTAGCATTGAAAGGTGAGCTAGAGGAGTAGGAAGGAGAAAGAAAAATCAAACGAAAATATGGTTTAAAGGAAACAGGCCCCCAAAGTTTGTCTATAGGTGAAGATTCTGAGACCAGATCTAGTGATTTGTCTGACTGTGCTGTCAATTAGTGGCTAAGCCCATGATGGGATTTAAATCTCCTGACCCCGGGACAGAGGGCTCTGTCCACTGAAGAGGCTTCATGACTGCACAGTGAATGGCTCAGGTCCTTCCTCAAGGGACCTGCTTCATTCATAAGACCTGTTGTCCCCCAGCCCTGCTTTCCACACAAATGTCCATTCATGGGAAAAGACTTTGGCTTCTGTTCTAATATGACTGGTGATTTGATTCTGGTCAGAATTATCTTAGTGTGGGTTGCTATTACAGAGCACCATAAACTGGGTAACTTAAACAACAAGTGTTTATTTCTCACAATTCTGGAGTCTGGGAAGTCCAAGATCGTGGTACCAGAAGATCTGGTGTCTGGAAATGGCCCACTTCCTGGTGGGAGGCAGAGCCTCTCTCTCCAGTTTCTTTCTTAAATGGGCATTAATCTCATTGTGAGGGCTCCACCCTGATGACCTAATTGCCTCCCAAAGGCCTCACCACCGAATACCATCACACTGGGATTAGAGTTTCAACACATGAATTTTGAGGGTACACAAACATTCAGTCCATAGCAAAAATCCAGGAGAGGAATCACCAATACAAGGATGACCAGAACACTCTATTCTTCCCAGCTGATAACCTTCCCTACTCCTAACCCCTTGGAGAAATGTGTCTCCATTTACTTCTTATCTGATGTGTCCCCATTGTGGATGAATGGGGAGTACTTAGCAGCAGAAAAAAATAGCAATGATGCTACCCTCTAGTGACAAAGCATGGAAACAACTCATAAGCCCAAATACCATTTTTCACATCTGAAAAGAGGTCTTCCTTTACCAAAGTAACAAATGAGACCACAAGCATTGTTAGAAGAGTTTGAGTTATTTAAAAATATCTTAGATTTTAATTTATTAGTACTCTAACCCATTGTGATGGGTTGAATTGTATCTCCCCAACTTCATATGTTGAAGTCCTAACCTCCACACCTCAGAATGTGACCTTATTTGGAAATACAGTTGTTGATATAATTAGTTTAGTTAAGATGAGGTCATACTGGAGTAGGGTAACCCCCAACCCCAATAGACTGATGTCCATATAGAAAGGAATTTGGACAAAGATACACAGGGAGAATACCATGTGAACAGGAAGGCACAGACCGAGGTGATGTATCCATAGTCAAGGACTGCCAAAGATGCCAGCAAACCACCAGAAACAAGGAGAGAGGGTTGGAACAGATTCTTTCCCAGCACATTCAGAGGGAGGGAGCATGACCCCACCAAAAAGTTGATCTTGGACTTCTAAGCTACCTGACCTATGAGACAATAAATTTCTGTTAAGCCACTCTATTTGTGGTACTTTGTTACAGCAGCCATAGAAAACTAATACATGTTAATGTTAGAATACTGGACTCTAACATTACTTTTAAGTTTAATGTTTTAGACTTCAAAATAAGACATGCGTTTGAGCTGGGAAATGGCATGCTGAAGGTTATACGGCAATCCCAGACGTGAAAGTATGATCTACGTTTTATTACCAGCCATAAAATACGTTGTCCTTATTGGGAAAACTGCTGACAAGTTGGCTTGGTTATACATTTATGCTTTTTTTAATGGCCTTATTCAGGTTGGCAGGTTTCTTTAGTCTTTTTGTTCAACATTCCTCTGGTATGTGGAGTTTACACTTGTAGAGTAAATCATTTATCAGCAAGTAACTTCTGCATTATTATCTTTTGTATTCTCTAATTTTTTATATGCCTGTTGTCTAACTAGATCACAAACCCCTTGAATACCATGCACTATTATTAAGCTATCTGGGGATTACAGTCCCTATCCTGAAAATCCATGGTGTTTGTTGCAAAATACTTCTGTATTAGCCAAAGTTCTCCAGAAGCAGAACCAATAAGATATATATGTATATAATTAAATAAATTTCTATTGAAATATAGTTATTTACAATGTTGTGTTAGTATCAGGTATACAGCAAAGTGATTCAGTATACATATATAAATAGATATATTCTTTTTTCACATTGTCTTTAATAATAGTTTATTACAAGATATTGAGTATATATTCATGTGCTACATAGTAGGTCCTTGTCAGTTGTCTATTTTATATATAATAGTGTATATATTTTAATCCCAGGCTCCTAATTTATCCATATATATGTGCTTATGTGTGCACATGTGCATATATATATAATTTATATATTTTAAAAGACTGACTCATTATGAAGGTTGTCAAGCCCAAAATCTGCAGGTTGAGTTCCTAAGATTTTAAGAATGCAAGCTGGAAAGGCCACCTCGAAAGAGATGATGATGCAGTTTGAGTTCAAAGGTAGTCTGATGGCAGAATTCCCTCTTCAGTGGAAGTCACTGTTTTTCATTGAGGTCTTCAACTACTTGGATGAAGGTAATCCACTTTACTCAAAGTTTACAGCCGAAAGCATTAATGTCATCTAAAAATACCTTCACAGAAACATCTAGAATAACGTTTGACCAACAAGAGGGTGCCAAGACCTAGCTTTGTTTACACGTAAAATGAAACTTTATAGTCACCAGGGAATTCTGTCTCCTTGTATTCATGCCTTTTTGTGGCTCCCTCCAACAGTGAATCTGGACAGGCCTCATGATTTTCTCTGACCAACAGAATGTGGTAAGAGCATATGTGGTAAATTATGGTCTTACACTTTACCAGGCCTTGCAATTTACCCTGTTGATGTCTTAGAACCCAGCCTGAATGTGAAGAAGACAAGGCTATTCTGTTGGGAAGTCTTCAAGGAGGAGGCCCTGGATCAAACAGACCACGAGGTAGAGACAATCCCAGGCAGTTGGCCTCCCTGGTTATTTCAGCCGAGATCCCAGACACATGAGAAAGGTCAACCTGGATCCTTGAAGGTGCTGTGAAACTTCCAGATGACTCAGCTACATGATCATGTGGAGCAAAGCCATCGTTGCTGAGTCCTGCCCAAATTACCTGATTATAAGCAAGTAAATGATAAAGACCCTGATGCTGGGAAAGATTGAGGATAGGAGGAGAAGGTGACAACAGAGGATGAGATGGCTGGATGGCATCATCGACTCGATGGACATGGGTTTGGGTGGATTCTGGGAGTTGGTGATGGACAGGGAGGCCTGGCGTGCTGTGGTTCAAGGGGTCACAAAAAGTCAGACACTACTGAGAGACTGGACTGAACTGAACTGAACTGAAATGTTGGTTGTGTTTTAAATCGCTAAGCTTTGGAACGTCCAGTTACACAACAATGGAAACTGATGTTTGTGCCAATGATTTCTGTAAAATAATTATACTAATGGCAAGATTTAGGATCTAGAACATTGTTAAGGTATAAATTATAGTATCATTTGACACAGGACATTAAAAATATTAACTCATCTTGTCTCAACTAAGCTTAACACTTTAAACTATTCATACTATTACTTTTGAGGACTAGCATTTACATGGGACTAGTGTTATCTGGCTGAAGCTCTTGTCTAGTTGCTATAAATTTTGGATTTGCCTTTCACCTGCATCAGAGTTTCTAGAAGGAAAAGAATAAAATTATTCCCACACTATTTTCCCACATTGTTTCTTAACCTAACCCATAACGGACCGTTTCTCTCTGCTTTGAATCTTGACCACGTACCTGTATCAGCTCACACGTAGGGGATGAAAAAGAGAAGAAATAAAAGAGGAGAAAACAGGAAAGAAATTTAAAAGGAACAGGTCAGAATAAATGGAGAAATTGAGGTTCTGTGGAGCAAGACGAAGAAGTGAATTTAAAACTAAAAAGAGTTCAAGGGTGACTTTTCTTGCATCTTCTGGGGCATGAAGAGGTTAGCTCAGAGTTACATTAATCAGAGTACAGCATCTTCCACATACATTTGAGTTTCATAAGCAACAAACTTCTACTAGTCGTAAGCGAAGTACTTCCCTCTATGAAGCGATCAGTCCTTGAGATCCTGTCTGAGACACCTTGCTCTGGGGAGCCTAGGAGGCACCTAATGAGTAAAGACAGAGCAAGGAAAGACAGGAAAGCACAAAGTAAACAAGGGGAATGACTGGGTAACTTTCTCTTGGCCCAGAAAATTTTTTTTATACCTTTTTTTCCTGTCTTCATTGACCACCAGTTAGAAACAGAGGATGGTAGGGTTGAGTAGATATACAAGTTCAAGGTTTCTCTGTTAGCAATAGCTCAGACTTCAGTAATTAAGGGGTAGCTAATGCCACTGGGAGATTTTACAATTTAGAGGCTCAGCTCTAAATTATAACAGGTGGGGAAGTTGAGATTGGCCTTTGTCATCAGTGCCATGGGAGGTAAGGTTAACAGGTTTCTATGTACTTAACTCTTCGTTGAGGTCACAGTCCAGATGGTAAGGAAATAAAAGGGATTTCAGAACTGCTTGCCACTTCTGGGTATCAACTCATTAAAAATCTAGTTGAATAAATGAATAAGATAAAACAGAATGGTAGTTTTACATGTGACAAAAATATAGGCTCCATTTGCTAGTTTACCACAACTTGATTCCCGCTTTGGGAGAATCTCCCTAAACGGTGATTATCAAACATCTGTGAGCATCAAGTTGGAGGACAAGTCAAAACACAGATTGCTGGGCCTCAACCAGAGTTTCAGATTCAGTAGATTTCCTATTTTATTTAATGGATTATAATATGTTATAAATATCATTCATTTTGATGCTCAAATTATCCCCAATTTGGTAATAGGGAGTCTCTTCATGCTGGAGTTTGTATCCATTTAATATGTATCCATCATTCCTTGCACACCTTTTTTCTTTCTGGTCTAAGATATTCTAGGCTCATCTTGGACTTTTCATGCCCCAGTCTTGTAATTAGCCATTTTCCTAAGGAGCTGTATTCCTTTTAGTGGAAAACTGTGTTTAGAAATCAGGACCTGGGCTTTAGGTGTGCTTATTGCTAATGGGATATAACTGCTTCTAGGCCCCATGAGTGGCTGGAGCTAGAGGATATATGTATGTAAATGTGTAATATATATCATAAATGTGCAATATATGCATTTTTTTGTATAACAGACTTTACTTTTATGTTTAATTCTGTTATTTATATATAAATATATTTATTAAATATATATTGAAACATATTATTAAAATATATATTAAAAACCATCAATTTGTATTGACATACAATCCAATTCAAACTTGGTGCTATAGTTCTGTTTAAGACACAATGGAAATTATTTAGTTCAAGTATTAGAAATAAGTAATATCATCCTTGCCTGGAAAATGCCATAGACAGAGGAGCCTGGTTAACTACAGTCCATGGGGTTACAAAGAGTTGGAAACGACTGAGAATGTAAAGAGAATATCACATACTTTCTTTGAATACTTGTCTTTGTTGTAGCCATAAGTTTTCAGCTTTTGGATGAGAAGTTCATGACTGTGTTTATGCATTTGTCTGACATCTACTTTCCCTGGAGCATATTGCTTCCTTCAGAATTGATTGCATGCAGTTTTTGTTTTTTTTCTCCATGTTTCTGATTACTTGTTTTGAAATTCTCATGGAATTCAAGTTTTCTTCCTTTGCATTGTTGTTACTCTCTTGAGTAAGGAAACTGGCTCTGATTATTCTTAAACATTCCCAAGTTTGATCATCCTATATGTAACTAACCTTTGATTTTCATCCCCACCTCCACCCATGTGTAGACACTCTTTTATTCTTGCTTGGGGTCTGACTCCCTATTCTAGGCTGCCACTCTGCATGGATACCCTTCTCACTAACCATGGGTCTGAGTTCCCATATCAGTCAGCCCACCATGAAGATGTCTTCCTGACCCGTCTTGATCTCTGAAGGACTGCCCTCCTCTCTCTGTTCTAGCTTTGATTTCCCACAAGGGACTGTCTCTCACCTGGACACCTTCCTCACCTGCTTCTGATACCTCATGCCAGGCTGCCTCTTCCTATCACATCGATGCTTTATTCATGCTGTTTGGGGTCTGACATCTCATGCCAGGCTCTCCCCATCCTTTGCACTCCCCCACTGTAAATCCCCTCCTTATTCAGTTGAATTCTAATATCTGCTCTGGGCTACTGGTCCTCTATATCCCCATGACTTAGGACAGAAATTTTCAGGAAGGAAAGGCCTCAAGTAGGCTGTTTAAAATGTGGCCCTGTGTGCCACAACTAATGGGCCCATGTGCTGCAACTGCCGAAGCCCCTGTGTCTAGAGCCCATGCTCAGCAACAAGAGAAGCCATGCAAAGAGAAACCCAAGCATCACAACTGGAGAGTGGCCCCTGCAGGCTGCAATGAGAGAAAGCCTGCATTCAGAAATGAAGACCCAGCACAGCCACAAATAAATGCATTTTAAAACATAGAGAGAAAAATCTTACTTAAAAAAAAAGTGTGAAGAAACAGAGATTCAGAAGCTAATGTAGCTTGTCCCTAGTCACAGAGCAAGACAGAGACAAAGTCAGTACAAATCCAGGTCTTCCTGGCAGCTGGGAGAGCAGAGAACCTGCCTCTCTTGTTCACTGGTTTATCCCCAGAACCTAGAGTGAAGTCTGCATGAATACAATGAATGAATGAATCGATCCCTGTGTAGTTCTTTTCCTTTCCTTCTTTGTCACCTTGCTGCTGCTGCTGCTGCTGCTGCCGCCGTCGCTTCAGTCGTGTCCGACTCTGTGCGACCCCATAGACGGCAGCCCACCAGGCTCCCCCGTCCCTGGGATTCTCCAGGCAAGAACACTGGAGTGGGTTGCCATTTCTTCTCCAATGCACGAAAGTGAAAAGTGAAAGTGAAGTCACTCAGTTGTGTCCGACTCTTAGCGAGCCCATGGACTGCAGCCTACCAGGCTCCTCCATCCATGGGATTTTCCATGCCAGAGTACTGGAGTGGGGTGCCATTGCCTTCTCCCCTTTTTCACCCTAATATGGTATAAAATAATGACTTTTTATATTAATATTTGTCAATAACCAATAGAAATAAATGCTCTTATGAAAATGTTAACATGTAAATTTCTGTGCCTTGGGATTTCTTCATGAATTTCTAGAGTGCCCATCTGGATAGTTGACCTATAGATAGGATAAAAGTGAAAGGGTTAGTCACTCAGTTGTGTCTGACTCCTTGTGACCCCCTGGACTGTAGCTGGTCAGGCCCTCTGTCCATGGGATGCTCCAGGCAAGAATACTAGAGTAGGTTGCCATTTCCATCTCCAGGAGATCTTCCAAACCCAGGGATTGAATCCTCATCTCCTGCACTGCAGGCAGATTCTTACCATCTGAGGCACTAGGAAAGATGAAAACATGGAGACACTAAAAAGCTATGGTTATTGTAAGATCCCAGGATTCCAGCACTTCTGTCAGGTATGGAAAAGAAAGTGAGCACCACCAAAACTGGTTTTCAACCACCAAAGTACAACCCCTTCAAAATAGCTGGAATGGACACAAGATGAATGCCTTTAACACGTGGCATTCCATACACATGACCAGTGCCTACAGTCACACTGATCAACTAAGACCATTCTGCTGATGTTAATGCAGGGCAGTGCTTCCAAAGCACACTCCTAAGAATGCTACCTCTGAAAGGTTCTTCTCAGGAAGAGGATTCTGTGGTCAAAGAATCTGACGAACATGATAATTTACAAGGTATGTGAGCATATGAAGCAGGGCAAGGCTAACAGAGTTTTGCCAAGAGAATGCACTGGTCATAGCAAACACCCTCTTCCAACAACCTAAGAGATGACTCTATACATGGATGTCACCAGATGGTCAATACAGAAATCAGACTGATTATATAGAGAAGCTCTATACGGTGAGCAAAGACAACATGGAGCTGACTGTGGCTCAGATCATTAACTCGTTATTGCAAAATTCAGACTTAAATTGAAGAAAGTGGGGAAAACCACTAGACCCTTCAGGTATGACCTAAATCTAATCCCTTATGATTATACAGTGGAAGTGAGAAATAGATTTAAGGAACTAGATCTGATAGAGTGGCTGATGAATATGGATGGAGGTTCATGACATTGTACAGGAGACAGGGATCAAGACCATCCCCATGGAAAAGAAATGCAAAAAAGCAAAATGGTTGTCTGAGGAGGCCTTACAAATAGCTGAGAAAAGAAAGAAGCAAAAAGCAAAGGAGAAAAGGAAAGATATAACCATCTGAATGCAGAGTTACAAAGAATAGCAAGGAGAGATAAGAAAGCCTTCCTCAGTGGTCAGTGTAAAGAAATAGAGGAAAATAATAGAATAGGAAAGACTAGAGATCTCTTCAAGAAAATTAGAGATACCAAGGGAACATTTCATGCAAAGATGGGCTCAATAAAGAATAGAAATGGTATGGACTTAACAGAAGGAGAAGATATTAAGAAGAGGTGGCAAGAATACACAGAAGAACTGTACAAAAAAGATCTTCACGACCCAGATAATCACGATGGTGTGATCACTGACCTAGAGCCAGACATCCTGGAATGTGAAGTCAAATGGGCCTTAGAAAGCATCACTACGAACAAAGCTAGTGGAGGTGATGGAATTCCAGTTGAGCTATTTCAAGTCCCGAAAGATGATGCTGTCAAAGTGTGGCACTCAATATGCCAGCAAATTGGAAAACTGAGCAGTGGC
Source organism: Bos javanicus (assembly GCF_032452875.1). Classification (NCBI taxonomy): domain Eukaryota; kingdom Metazoa; phylum Chordata; class Mammalia; order Artiodactyla; family Bovidae; genus Bos; species Bos javanicus. The sequence continues at coordinate 45,384,210 of NC_083868.1, forward strand.
CACAGGACGGGAAAAGGTCAGTTTTCATTCCAATCCCAAAGAAAGGCAATACCAAAGAATGCTCAGACTACCACACAATTGCACTCATCTCACATGCTAGTAAAGTAATGCTCAAAATTCTCCAAGCCAGGCTTCAGTAATACCTGAACTGTGAACTTCCAGATGTTTGAGCTGGTTTTAGAAAAGGCAGAGGAACCAGAGATCAAATTGCCAACATCTGCTGGATCATCGAAAAAAACAAGAGAGTTCCAGAAAAGCATCTATTTCTGCTTTATTGACTATGCCAAAGCCTTTGACTATGTGGATCACAATAAGCTGTGGAAAATTCTGAAAGAGATGGGAATACCAGACCACCTGACTTGCCTCTGGAGAAATCTGTGTGCAGGTCAGGAAGCAACAGTTAGAACTGGACATGGAACAACAGAAAACCTATCTGGTTCCAAATAGGAAAACGAGGACGTCAAGGCTGTGTATTGTCACCCTGCTTATTGAACTTGTATGCAGAGTACATCATGAGAAATGCTGGGCTGGAAGAAGCACAAGCTGGAATCAAGATTTCCGGGAGAAATATCAATAACCTCAGATATGCAGATGACACCACCCTTATGGCAGAAAGTGAAGAAGAACTAAAGAGCCTCTTGATGAAAGTGAAAGAAGAGAGTGAAAAAGTTGGCTTAATAGGTCAACATTCAGAAAACTAAGATCATGGCATCCAGTCCCATCACTTCATAGCAAATAGATGGGGAAACACTGGAAACAGTGGCTGACTTTATTTTTCTGGGCTCCAAAATCACTGTAGATGGTAATTGCAGCCATGAAATTAAAAGACACTTACTCCTTGGAAGGAAAGTTATGACCAACCTAGACATCATATTAAAAAGCAGAGATATTACTTTGCCAACAAAGGTCCATCTAATCAAGGCTATGTTTTTTCCAGTGGTCATTTATGGATGTGAGAGTTTGAATGTAAAGAAATTGAGCACTGAAGAATTGATGCTTTTTGACAGTGGTGTTGGAGGAGACTCTTGAGAGTCCCTTGGACTGCAAGAAGGTCCAACCAATCCATCCTAAAGGAGATCAGTCCTGGGTGTTCATTGGTAGGACTGATGTTGAAACTGAAACTCCAATACTTGGGCCACCTGATGTGAAGAGCTGACTCATTGGGAAAGACCCTGATGCTGGGAAAGATTGAGGGCAGGAGTCGAAGGGGACATCGGAGGATGAGATGGTTGGATGGCATCACTGACTTGATGGACATGGGTTTGAGTGGACTCTGGGAGTTGGTGATAGACAGGGAGGCCTGGTGTGCTATAGTCCATGGGGTTCCAGACAAGCATATGATAGACTCTGAGAAATCTATAATTGAAGAAAACTGTTACCTTTGGGTAACCTAATGTCACCCATGTCCTTAACCACAGAGCTCCTATTCAGAGTAGTACCTGCCCAAGTCTCATTTCTTCATTCATGCAATGGGCAAAAGTATCCATTCCATGGGATTGTTGTACATATTTATAAATTAGATAAACTATGTAAAGTGCATAGCACCATGCTTGGTATTCTTTTTTTTATGTTTCTTATTTATTGAAAATTATTCCCTTTATTATTGAAGAAATAATAGATATATTTATTATTATAATCAGATCAGATCAGTCGCTCAGTCGTGTCCGACTTTTTGTGACCCCATGAATCGCAGCACGCCAGGCCTCCCTGTCCATCACCAACTCCCGGAGTTCACTCAGACTCACGTCCATCGAGTCAGTGATGCCATCCAGCCATCTCATCCTCTGTCATCCCCTTCTCCTCTTGCCCCCAATCCCTCCCAGCATCAGAGTCTTTTCCAATGAGTCAACTCTTCGCATGAGGTGGCCAAAGTACTGGAGATTCAGCTTTAGCATCATTCCTTCCAAAGAAATCCCAGGGCTGATCTCCTTCAGAATGGACTGGTTGGATCTCCTTGTAGTCCAAGGGACTCTCAAGAGTCTTCTCCAACACCACAGTTCAAAAGCATCAATTCTTCAGCACTCAGCCTTCTTCACAGTCCAACTATCACATCCATACATGACCACAGGAAAAACCATAGCCTTGACTAGACGAACCCTTGTTGGCAAAGTAATGTCTCTGCTTTTGAAAATGCTATCTAGGTTGGTCATAACTTTCCTTCCAAGGAGTAAGCGTCTCTTAATTTCATGGCTGTAGTCACCATCTGCAGTGATTTTGGAGCCCAGAAAAATAAAGTCTGACACTGTTTCCACTGTTTCCCCATCCATTTCCCATGAAGTGATGGGACCTGATGTCATGATCTTCGTTTTCTGAATGTTGAGCTTTAAGCCCTTTTTCACTCTCCACTTTCACTTTCATCAAGAGGCTTTTGAGTTCCTCTTTACTTTCTGCCATAAGGGTGGTATCATCAGCATATCTGAGGTTTTTGATATTTCTCCCGGCAATCTTGATTCCAGCTTGTGTTTCTTCCAGTCCAGCGTTTCTCATGATGTACTCTGCATACAAGTTAAATAAGGCTTTTTAGTTCCTCTTCACTTTCTGCCATAAGGGTGGTGTCATCTGTATATCTGAGGTTATTGATATTTCTCCCGGCAATCTTGATTCCAGTTTGTGCTTCTTCCAGCCTAGCATTTTCATGATGTACTCTGCATACAAGTTAAATAAGCAGGGTGACAATGTACAGCCTTGACGTCCTTCTTTTCCTATTTGGAACCAGTCTGTTGTTCCATGTCCAGTTCTAACTGCTGCTTCCTGACCTGCATATAGGTTTCTCAAGAGGCAGGTCAGGTGGTCTGGTATTCCCATCTCTTTCAGAATTTTCCAGTTTATTGTGATCCACACAGTCAAAGGCTTTGGCATAGTGAATAAAGCAGAAATAGATGTTGGTTAGAACACAATAAACATAAGAAGCAATAGTTAGAACCCTGTGTGGAACAACTGATTGGTTCAGGATTGAGAAAGGAGAACGACAGAGCTGTCTGCTGTCACCCTGTTTATTTAGCCTATCTGCTGAGCACATCATGAAAAATGCAGGGCTGGATGTTACAAGCTGGAATCAAGATAGGCAGGAGAAACATCAATAACCTCAGATATGCAGGTGATACCACTCTAATGGCAGAAAGCAAAGAGGAGCCAAAGAACCTCTTGATGAGGGTGAAGGAGGAGAGTGAAAGAGACAGCTTTAAACAAAATATTAAAAAAAACTAAGATCATGGCATCCAGCCCCATTAGTTCATGGCAAATAGAAGAGGGAAATGTGGAAGTAGTGACAGATTTCCTTTTCTTGGGCTGTAAAGTCATTGCAGGTAGTGACTGCAGTCATGAAATCAGAAGGTGATTGCTTCTTGGCAGGAAAGCTATGACAAACCTAGACAGTGTGTTGAAAAGTAGAAACATTACTCTGCTTACAAATGTTTATATAGTCAAGACTGTGGTCATGTATGGTTGTGAGAGCTGGACTGTAAAGAAGGCAGAAAGCCAGAGAATTGATGCCTTTGAACAGTGGTGCTGGAGAAGACTCCTGAGAGTACCTGGACAGCTGGGAGATCAAATCAGTCAATATTAAGGGCAATCAACCCTGAATACTCATTGGAAGAACTGATGCTGAAGCTGAAGTGCCAGTATTTTGGTCACCTGATCCAAACAGCCACCTCATTGGAAAAATCCCTGATTCTGGGAAAGATTGAGGGCAGAAGGAGAAGAGGGTATCAGAGGACGAGATGGCTGGATGGCATCACCGATGCAATGGACATGAACTTGGGCAAACTTCTGGAGATGGTGAGGGACAGGGAGGACTGGCATGCTGCAGTCCATGGGGTCCCAGAGTTGGACATGACTGGGCACTGAACAACAACAACATCGTGTTGGTTTCTACCAAACATCAACATGAATCAGCCATAGGTTTGCCCATCCAAGCTTTAGTTTGATTAAGTGAGTGTTGTAGAGAATAGGGAAAACACATAGTTGTTTGCGGGTTGAAAAGTCAGCTTAAATGTGTCCTCTTCTGTAAACCCTCTCCTACTCTACCAGGAACAGAACTCTAATTGCAATCCACTATAATTGAAGAGGTGGATATGCATTCATTCATTCTTTCAGTTGAGGACGGAGAAGGGTAGGGAAGATGGGTCCGTGGGCAGGAGAGGGTCAGAGTAACAGCAGCAGAGACACCAGCTGACCGTGACTCAGATGGTAGATTCGTTCGCTCGAGCTGCTGTGGCTTAAACAATAGAAATAATTTGCTTTGTAGTTCTGGAGACTAAAAGATCAAATTAAAGGCATTAGCAGCATTGGTTCCTTCTGAGGGCTGGGAAAGGAGGTTCTGTCCCCATCCTCTTTCTTTGGCTTGTAGATGGCCATTTTCCCCCTTTATATCTTCTTCCCTCAAAGCATTGCTATTGCTATTGCTAAGTCACTTCAGTCGTGTCTGTCTCTGTGTGACCCCATAGACGGCAGCCCACCAGGCTCCCCGTCCCTGGGATTCTCCAGGCAAGAACACTGGAGTGGGTTGCCATTTCCTTCACCAATGCATGAAAAGTGAAAAGTGAAAGTGAAGTTGCTCAGTCGTGTCCGACTCTTCACGTCCCCGTGGACTGCAGCCTACCAGGCTCCTCCATCCATGGGATTTTCCAGGCAAGAGTACTGGAGTGGGGTGCCATTGCCTTCTCTGCCCTCAAAGCATACTTGTGTCCAAATTTCCTCTTCCTATAAGGACACCAATCAGATTGGATTAGGGATACTCTGATGACCTCACTTTGACTTGATCACTGCTCTAATGACCCTATCTCCAATTATGGTCACGTTCTAAGGTACTGGAGTTCGGGACTTCAGTATATGAATTTTTAGAGGAATACAATTCAGCCCATAGCAGATGGGTTATAAGGCTGAGCTTCCATGCTTTTCAAAATTCACACTGGGCCAATAATGCCCACTCACCAACTGTCACTGTCAAAAGCGTGGGCTCCTTAAAGAAGCACAAGTACTGGAATCATGTGTGGGCATCACTGTTTGATCTCTAGGCAGCCTGGAGAACCTGCGGCTCTGCCTTTGCTTTTGTTATTGTTCTGTCTCTAAGTCGTGTCTGACTGTTTTTGACACTATGGATTGCAGCACATCAGGCTCCTCTCTCCTCCATTATCTTCCAGAGCTTGCTGAAATTGATGTCCATTGAGTTGATGATGTTATCTAACCATCTCATTCTCTGCCACCCCCTTCTCCTTTGCCTTCAATCCTTCCCCAAATCAGGGTCTTTTCCAATGAGTCTGTTCTTCACATCAGGTGGACAAGGTATTGGAGTTTTAGCTTCAGCAACAGTCTTTCCAATGAATATTCAGGGTTAATTTCCTTTAGGATTTACTGATTTGATCTCCTTGCAGTCCAAGGGACTCTCAAAAGTCTTCTCCAGCACCACAATTCAAAATCATCAATTCTCCGGCACTCAGCCTTCCTTATGGAAAAACTCTCACATCTGTACATGACTGCTGGAAAAACCAGTAGCTTTTACTATATGGACCTTTGTTGGCAAATGGTATCTCTGCTTTTTAATGCACTTTCTAGGTTTGTTATAGCTTTCCTTCCAAGGAGCAAGCATCTTTTAATTTCATGGCTGCAGTCACCATCTGCAGTGATTTTGGAGCCCAAGAAAATAAAATCTGTTACTGTTTCCACTTTTCCCCCTTCTATTTGCCATCACCTTCCTCCTGAGAAATCTTTATGCAGGTCGAGAAGCAAGTCAGACCTGGACATGGAGCAACAGACTGGTTCCAAATCGGGAAAGTACATCAAGGCTGTATTTTGTCACCCTGCTTTTATTTAACTTAAATGCAGAGTGCATCATGAAAAATGCTGGACTGGATGAAGCACAAGCTGGAATCAAGATTGCTGGGAGAAACATCAATAACCTCAGATATGCAGATGACACCACACTTACGGCAGAAAGCGAAGAACTAAAGAGCCTCTTGATGAAAGTGAAAGAGGAGAGTGAAAAAGTTGGCTTAAAACTCAACGTTCAGTAAACTAAGATCATGGCATCTGGTCCCATCACTTCATGGGAAATAGATGGGGAAACAATGGAAACAGTGACAGATTTTATTTCTGGGCTCTGAAATCACTGCAGATGGTGACTGCAGCCATGAAATTAAAAGATGCTTACTCCTTGCAAGAAAAGTTATGACCAACATAACAGCATATTAAAAAGCAGAGACGTTACTTTGCCAACAAAAATTCATCTAGTCAAGGCTATGGTTTTTTCATTAGTCATGTATGTTGGACTATAAAGAAAGCTGAGTGCCGAAGAATTGATGCTTTTGAACTGTGGTGTCAGAGAAGACTTTTGAGAGACCCTTGTACTGCAAGGAGATCCAACCAGTCCATCCTAAAGGAAATCAGTCCTGAATATTCATTGGAAGGAATGATGTTGAAGCTAAGACTCCAATACTTTGGCCATCTGATGCGAAGAGCTGACTCATTGGAAAAGACCCTGATGCTCGGAAAGATTGGAGGTGGGAAGAAAAGGGGCTGACAGAGGATGAGATGGTTGGATGGCATCACTGACTCAATGGACATGAGTTTGAGTAAGCTCTGGGTGTTGGTGATAGGGAAGCCTGGTGTGCTGCAATCCATGGGGTTGCAAAGAGTCGGACACGACTGAGCGACTGAACTGAACTGATTTGCCATAAAGTGATGGGACCAGATGCCATGATCTTAATTTTTTGAATGTTGAGCTTCAAGCTAGCTTTTTCACTCTCCTCTTTCACCTTCATCAATAGGCTCTTTAGTTTCTCTTCACTTTCTGCTATTAGAGTGGTATCATCTGCCTATCTGAGGTTGTTGGTATTTCTCCTGGCAGTCTTGAGTCCAGTTTGTGATTCTACCTCTGCTGCTGCTGCTGCTAAGTCGCTTCAGTCGTGTCCGACTCTGTGCGACCCCATAGATGGCAGCCCACCAGGCTCCCCCGTCCCTGGAATTCTCCAGGCAAGAACACTGGAGTGGGCTGCCATTTCCTTCTCCAGTGCATGAAAGTGAAAAGTGAAAGTGAATTTGCTCAGTCGTGTCTGACTCCTAGCGACCCCATGGACTGCAGCCCACAAGGCCCCTCCGTCCATGGGATTTTCCAGGCAAGAGTATTGGAGTGGGGTGCCACCGCCTTCTCCTCTACCTCTGCTAGAGGCTCCTAACAAAAAAAAGGAAGCTAAACTATAGGTGACCCTCCAGGTTCACTGACTTCCTGACTTTTCTGTTTTTGTTTTTTCCTTTTTTTTTTCTTCCCTACTTTTTGCTTGTCAGGACATTTGCACTTTGACTGTGTTAAGCTATCCCCTCCCTTTCTCCTTTATTGCCCTGAGCTATCTTTCTTCCTCATAACACCAATCATTTTTTGCATGATCCCATTCAGTGAAGGATGAGGAAATAGCAAGCAGACTGTGTTCCTTTTATTAGGTGATTCGAACTGCTTCCTGCCTGATTAACATCAGAAATCCTAATGAAGATATCTGACTGACAGAACCCTGAGAGAAGCAATTGTGGTTTTTCTAGAAGAGTTTTTGATTAAAGTTCTTGGCTGAAGAAGAAAAGAAGCCAGTTGTCTTTCACCCAGACGTTGGTTTGTGGTTTGGATTCCCCATGGCTTCCAGCCACGCATGTAACCTCAGGGTGCTGGTGGCCATCGTGTGTGGGCTGCTGACTGCCGTTGTTTTGGGACTGGGCATCTGGAGGCTTGTGATCAGGATCCAGAGAGGTAATGTTGTCCTGCTGTTTTTAACTCAGAGTAAGAGAAGGTGTTGAGCCTCTGTGCTGCCACCTGATATACCAGTACTAGAAAGTGCCATGTCCAGGCTGAGGCTGAGAATCATTTATGAAATATAAAAGACAAGGGTCAATTTATGGCTAGCATATGGTTGTATATACATGAGTGTGTGAGTGCATGTGTGTGTGTGTGTGTAAGTGCGCAAGGTGATGAGCAACCAGTTGAATTGGCCTCTTCCTGCTCCTTTAACACCTGATTAAATGAATTGCAGAGTAATAATTAAGATCATTAGTAGCACATGTTTAGGTTTGTTAAGCTAAATCCAAGCTTAACAAACTTCCCTGCTAGCTCAGCTGGTAAAGAATCTGCCTGCAATGTGGCTGACCTGGGTTCAATCCCTGGGAAGATCCCCTGGAGAAGGGAACAGCTACCCACTCCAGTAGAATTGCCTAGAGAATTCACTGGACAGAAGAGCCTAGTGGCTACAGTCCATGGGGTTGCAAAGAGTCAGACATGACTGAGTGAGTTTTCACTTTCATTTTCTTTTAAGGAAGAAAAATAGTTTTGGACACACACATACACAAATAATTAAACATATGCAGAATGAAAGTTCATTTCAAGAAGAAAGTTTAGGAATGTTCTCACTAGGACTGTAAATAAAATGACCATGTTTTTCACACAAAGTTCCTACTTTTCAGGTATTGAAAGCTACTTAAAAATTAATGTCATTTAGAAAACAATTTTCCTGTTTAGTCAATAGATATTTGTTAGTCACCTGTTACATGGTAGAGCTGACCCTGAGAAAGGGAGGTAAAGGGCAGCAGTGTTAAGCAAAGAATGATGTTAAAGGAAAGCCCTAGAACCTCATAACAAAGATTTTCCATAATCCTAATGCTAGTCCCTTTCCATAAAGGGATTCAAAGCTGGATGTTCTGAGCATTCCCTTTTATTTAAAAAGAGATAGAGAGAGAGAGTTTCTAATGAAATGGTGGGTGAAGACAGAAGATTTCAGGGAGAAGGCTGAGAGACCCAGCAGGAACACAGGGCATACCTGCAAAGATCCACTGTTGAGAGCAAAAGGAGTCATGAATGTTGGCTGCTTATGGAGTGATAGCTGATAGATCTGGTGTTTCTCCCCCAAAGACCATATTTAGAGAACACAGTATTGGTAGGGTTTAAAGAACAAGCGAGATAAAATTTATCAGAACAAAAACAGTAAAATTCAAACTTGATGAAAATTTGTTTTTCTTTATTTAAGGTTTGTAAAATAATTTGAGGTTTTAAAAAAATATATGAACTGCAGGTTTTATCCTATTAAGGCTACTAAATTTATAAGACCTTATCTAAAGGATATACTTTTAAGAACTGCCTCCCTTCCTTCCCTCCCACCTCCCTTCCTTCCTCCTTCCCTTCTTTTCTTCCTTTATAAGATATCTACTTTTAAAGGGAAATTTGTGGTAACTTACAAAGACCACAGCTACAATCAGTTCAGTTCAGTTCAGTTCAGTCGCTCAGTTGTGTCCGACTCCTTGCAACCCCATAAATCGCAGCACGCTAGGCCTCCCTGTCCATCACCGACTCTTGGAGTTCACTCAAACTCATGTCCATCGAGTTGGTGATGCCATCCAACCATCTCATCCTCTGTCGTCCCCTTCTCCTCCTGCCCCTAATCCCTCCCAGCATCAGGGTCTTTTCCAATGAGTCAGCTCTTCCCATGAAGTAGACAAAGTATTGGAGTTTCAGCCTCAGCATCAGTCCTTCCAATGAACACCCAGGGCTGATCTCCTTTAGAATGGACTGGTTGGATCTCCTTGCAGTCCAAGGGACTCTTAAGAGTCTTTTCCAACACCACGGTTCAAAAGCATCAATTCTTCGGCACTCAACTTTCTTCACAGTCCAACTCTCACATCCATACATGACTACTGGAAAAACTATAGCCTTGACTAGACGGACCTTTGTTGGCAAAGTAATGTCTCTGCTTTTGAATATGCTTTCTAGGTTGGTCATAACTTTCCTTCCAAGGAGTAAGCGTCTTTTAATTTCATGGCTGCAATCACCATCTGCCATAAAACAAGGACCAAAGTACAAAAACACTACAAGAACAGGACAAGACTGAGGATAGAAAGTAAATAAAAATCAAATGAGTTGCTAAAAACAAATACAAAACATATCCCTGTGTTTCCTGAGGACTATGCCAAAAATGCATAATAATAAGTAACATAGATCCAAGTAACATAATAACAGAGAACTCATGTTTAACAATAAAAGCATACCAGCTCTTCAGAAAAGACAAACATTTCCTTGCTCTAGCAGATTTTTTTTTAAGAAGGCTTTTTATGTAAGGGACATCCCTCAGTTTTGGGTAAACCTAGTGGAAAAGAAGGAAATGGCAACCCACTCCAGTGTTTTTGCCTGGAGAATCCCATGGACAGAGAAGCCTGGTAGGCTGCAGTCCATGGGGTCACACAGAGTCGGACACGACTGAAGCGACTTAGCAGCAGCAGCAGCAGTGGAAAAGAAGGGGGTTCTCATCTAAAGACAAAGATTGAAATACTGGTACTGTTTGCTGTTACTGTTTTGCCTTGTACACAATGGTTGGACATGGCCTTAGTTAGGAAGTTCTGGTTCCTCCACTTCACTCCTTTCCTTTCTCCACTTCTCTGCCACCGCTTTCTATCCTGTCCCATTCCATCTCATGGAAGTATCGAATGCTCTCACTCTTGTCCCTTTACTGGGTATAGAGATGAATTGTTGTTTTTGTTATTTTAAATTTTTGGCTACATTGGATCGTCATTGTGATGTGCGAGCTTAGTTACCCTGCAGCACGTGGGATCTTACTTCCCTGGCCAGGGATTGAACCAATGTATCCTGCATTGGAAGGTGGATTCTTAACCACTGGACCGCCAGGGAAATCCCAAGGTGAATTGTTATTAAACTTATTTTTTTAAGGGGAGCGTCTTGGATATCTCTGAGAAACTGATGAAAACTATGAATGCCTTCCCTAGAAAAAATAAACATATACATACAATTTGGGGTAAATTAATTTTATCACATTCAAAATTTATTTTCAATATAAACAGAATATATTTCCATGGTTTATGTTTAATATAATGTTTAGGCAATTATGTCTCTCTCATTTTTATTTTTCATGAAGAAGTAATGGCCTCTGTGTGAAAAAGTAGAAAAAAATTTAAATTCTGCTGTAAGTAAATTTCAATTAGGAGTTGCTGTTGCTTGGTTATAGAATGAACTTTAATGTATGTATTTCACTATTATAAAACTTACAGTTAATTTTTTTTACTGTAGTATGCTGAAAATTTCACATACCTTCTCTCATTTAATTCTAACAAGTATCTTTGAGGGAGTTTTTTTTTTTTTTTTTAATATCCATGTTAAAGATACTTGGCTTTCATTTTGCTGTTGTTATTTAGTTGCTAAGTCTTGTCCAACTCTTTTGCAACCACATAGACTGTAACCCACCAGGCTCCTCTGTCCATGGAATTTCCTAGGGAAGAATACTGGAGTAGGTAGCCATCTCCTTCTCCAAAGGATTTTCCGAGCCCCGGGATCAAACCCAAGTCTCCTGCTTGGCAGGTGGATTCTTTACCACTGAGCCACCTGGAAAGCCTTGGCTTTCATTTCACTCAAGTACATATTTGCTCAAGAGACAAACTTGATAATAAATCAAACTCAGGTGACTGTTTGTAGAGGACAGACTCCATATGGGGGTTTAAAAAAAAAGTCCAGTACGGAGGAAATTGGGTTTTAGGCAGCTATACTTTCATTTAGTTTTAATCTTGCTGTTGTACACTTCTGTTCTGCTCATTTTCCAATCTCCCTTCTTGCTTCCTCATATAATCGCTTTTTAAATCAAGAAAATAATTCCTATGAAAGGGAAGGGCTTTTTTGAGGAAGAAATTGTCTTATGTAATTGGCTGATGGGCACGCATTGTTTTAACATCAGGATTGAAAGCGAAAGTGGCTCAGTCGTGTCTGACTCTTTGCAATCCCATGGACTGTCTATGGAATTCTCTAGGGCAGAATACTGGAGTGGGTAGCCTTTCCTGTCTCCAGGGGATCTTCCTGACCCAGGAATTGAACCAGGGTCTCCTGCATTGCAGGCGGATTCTTTACCAACTGAGCTATCAGGGAAGCTGATCCCATTTTACAAGTCACTTTTTTAAATTAAGAGACCAGAACTTTGGTTTAGTGAATTTTTCCTTGATTTTTGAATTCTGAATTTAACCTCACCCATGGGTTTTTGATTACACATATTATTGAAGAACATCTGTTGTATAACATGGTGACTAAGAGTGTGTACATAATAGTTGTCGAAAAATTACACGAGTAGGGGAAAAAAGTTGTGCAGCCAGACTACCTGGTTTTTACTAAGTAAACTGGAGCCAGTTTCAACATTTCTGTACCTCCATTCTATTAATTGTATTATAAATATAATAAACATATAAACCCCATCTTATAGGGCTGTTATGAGGATTAGTTAATACATTTACAATTTAAAGATGATATCTAGTACACTGTAGGTACTCAAATTTTTCATGTATGTATTTTTAGATAATTTAGTGCAGTTTTCTCCACTCCCAGATATGTACCTTGAATAGATGCCCTTGATCTAGTTTGGACCTTTGGATTGAAACTCAGCTTATCAAGCTGGAGCTGCAGTAAGTTTAATCATAAATTTCAGCTGACTAGCTCAAATAGAAACAGAAACAGTTCTAAGAACTGCCATATCTCTCTGCTCTTGTTTTTCAATATTTATACTTCACTAGACCATAGGGGCAGAGAAGGCAATGGCACCCTACTCCAGTACTCTTGCCTGGAAAATCCCATGGATGGAGGAGCCTGGAAGGCTGCAGTCCATGGGGTCGCTGAGGGTCAGACACGACTGAGCGGCTTCACTTTCACTTTTCACTTTCATGCATTGGAGAAGGAAATGGCAACCCACTCCAGAGTTCTTGCCTGGAGAATCCCAGGGCCGGGGGAGCCTGGTGGGCTGCTGTCTATGGGGTCGCACAGAGTCGGACATGACTGAAGTGACTTAGCAGCAGCAGCAGACCATAGGAGAAATTTTTATTCAATCATTTAACTAGTTTATTGGAATATGTAACCAGGTAGTTAATGTTGAACAAATTTCACCTTAAAGGCTATACTTTTTGTGTATTATTTAAGTTTTTTAGTTTTTTTTCCCCACTGTGGAGTAAGCTTTCATAAACATTGTCCTCTCATTTAATAATAAACTTTATCTTCACCCAAATATTTCAAATTCCTGGTCTGGGACAAACGACAGATCCCTGGATTTTTAAATCCCTAAAGACTCTGAGCTAGACACTAGAGTTTCCTGATGGAATTTCTTTGACTAATAAATAAAAGATATTTTTATTTCCCCACTTAATCAAACTAGACATTTCAAAATAGGTTCTAATTTTGTCTAGTTTAGGAGAAGAAATTGAATTCATATTTTCCATTTGGAATTTTAAGTATTTTTTTCTACTTTTCAAAGCAGCATGAAATGTGTCACATATGTCCAGTATTTAATTTTCCATAATGTGCATTAAGGTATAAAAATAGGGCTAGAATTTCTGGAAGTATTACTTATCACAATTTAAAAGAATGTAAGGAAATGTTATTATCTCACTGGAGTTATAAAAGAAAATGAGAAAAGAAAAATACCACTATTAAGTAGTATTCTTTTTTATTTAATAATTTTCCTTATTTTATTTTTGGCTGTGTAGGGTCTTCACTGCTGGCTGGGCTTTTCTCTAGTTGCAGTGCCTGGGTTTCTCAGTGCAGTGGCTTCTCTTCTTGTGCAGCGCGGGCTCTAGGGCATGCAGGTTTCAGTAGACGCAGCACTTGGACTCAGTAGTTACGGGTCTTGGGCTCTAGAGCACAATCTCAATAATTGTGGCATATGGGCTTAGTTGCCCGGTAGTATATGGGACTTTCCTGGACCAGGGTCCAACCTATGTCTCCTGCATTGCAGGTGGATTCTTTACTGCTAAGCCACCTGGGAAGCCCAACCCTGTGCCTATATCAAAAACACAGATTCATAATATATAAAACAAAACAGGCAAGCTTATTCAGATAAATTTACAATTTGGTTGGTTGAAAGTAATGCTTTCCTGTTAGAAACTGACAGATCAAGTAGAGAAAATGAATAAAGGTTCATAAATTTGAAAACTATATCTAACAAACTGGACAGTAGATTTTACATATTTGAATTGCCAGGAAAAAAAGGTTAATTTATTATTTTCAGAAGAAAGTCTTACTGAGTACCAAAGAATCAATTTCATAGATTATGTTTTGTGACTACAATGCAATACAATTAGAAGGTAACATATAAACTGACCAAGAAAATTCAAATAAATGTTGAAAAAACTGTTTTAAATGATGCAAAGAAGAAATCAAATGAAAATTACAAAATACTCAGAACTTCAGTGGAGGCACTCTCTATAACAACTGTGTGCACAGCTAAAAATATAGTTGGAATCAAACATTAAATATTAATTAACATGTGAGCAATCTAGAAAGATGGTATAGATGAACCTGTCAACAGGGTGAGAATAGAGAGGCAGACAATAGAACACAAATTAAAAAACACTTACTCCTTGGAAGGAAAGTTATGACCAACCTAGACAGCATATTAAAAAGCAGAGACACTACTTTGTCAACAACGATCCATCTAGTCAAGGCTATGGTTTTTCCAGTGGTTATGTATGGATGTGAGAGTTGGACTATAAAGGAAGCTGAGCACAGAAGAATTGATGCTTTTGAACTGTGGTGTTGGAGAAGACGCTTGAGAGTCCCTTGGACTGCAAGGAGATCCAACCAGTCCATCCTAAAGGAAATCAGTCCTGGGTGTTCATTGGAAGGACTGATGTTGAAGTTGAAACTCCAATATTTTGGCCACCTGATGCAAAAAGCTAAGTCATTGGAAAAGACTCTGATGCTGGGAAAGATTGAAGGCAGGAGGAGAAGGGGATGACAGAGGATGAGGTGGTTGGATGGCATCACCAACTCAATGGACATGAGTTTGAGTAAACTCTGGGAGTTGGTGATGGACAGAGAGGCCTGGTGTGCTGTAGTCCACGGGGTCACAAAGAGTTGGACACAACTGAGTGACTGAACTAAGCTGAATTGAACTGATGAGGACACAGAAGATGTAGGAGAGGGTGGGACAAATTGAGAGAGTAGCATTGACATATATACTACCACGTGTAAAATAGCTAGTGGGAAGCTGCTGCATAACACATGGAGCTCAGAGCTGGGCTTGGTGCTCTGTGTGACCTAGAGGGATAGGATGGGGAGGGGTGGGAGGGAGCCTCAACATGGAGGGGAATGTATGTCTATATACAGCTGATTCACATTGTTCTACAGGAGAAACAACATTGTAAAGCAATTATATTCCAATAAAATAAAAATACAGTTAGAATGACATAGCTTTAGGTATATATTAAAAATCAAGACAGTGAAATAATAAGCTTTCTAACTTTAGAAGTTAAAAAAAGAGTAAATTCTAAACTATGTTACACAGTAATGAAAATAAGAACAAATTAATAGAATGGAAATCAAAGAAACAAGAGCTGAGATCAACAAAACCAGAAGCTAGTTTTCCGGAAAGATAAATTTAAAAAAAAAAAAATATATATATATATATATATTTCCGGCGAGATTCCTTAAGACTAGTTCTAACCCTTGCACGCCTCGTCAGCTTCCGGGCCCTCAGAAGCCCTGCCCCGCGTCTGGGACTGTGCCTCCCTTTCTCGTCATCCACTCTGGGGCCAACCATGCTGCTCCGGCTCCCCTGACTGTGAGGGGAGGCTGTTCACAGTGTGGTGTGAGAAGAGCTTGCCGGTGTGGCCTGGAGTGTCCGCCTGTGTGAGCGCAAGGCTGCCTGAATGTGGGGCAGGACGGACAGAAGGCAAGAAGGGGCAGCTGCCAGCCACTGCCCTCCTGAGGTAGGGCTCCGAGGAACCCACGGTTTCTGAATTCAGACCTGGATTTTCAGGTCCTTATGAAGGTATTTTATCATGGCATTAGAGGTTTCCTTTTCCTTTTGTATAAATGGTAGGTAGGTCTTCATTGTACTTTGTCCCAGACCTCACATAGGGTTGTGTTGCTGGCGAAAATACAAATTAGTACCACTCCTGCGGCGAGATGATAATTACTTTCAAGATGCGAATGTGTACTCTTTGGCTCAGTAATTTCATGTCTGGAAATTGATTCTACAAATGGATTTGTACAACGGGCGAAGTAAAATGTGTAGAATGCAATTTTGAAGCAACAACTGAAAACAACGAAAGTGCCATCGATAAGGGGTTAAGTAAGTTAGGACACAATCAGATAATGGAATATAATGCAACTGTAAAGGAAGATGTGGAAGTTCTCTGAACCACATGAAAAGATTTTGACATTCATTAAGTGTAAGAGCAAGCTACAGAAAACGGGGGAAAAAATAAGACTATAGATTCATATTTGCTTATCCTTGTGAAAAGAAAGATTGGAAAAAATAAGTAGAAATTACTTGTGTATATTTGTGGATGGGGATAAGTGTTATTTTTATATTTCAACTCTGAAATATTACCTAATAAAATATATATTAAAATAAGACAGTGATTTCAAAAAAAAACACAGAAACTAGTGAGGAAACTCATAAGCAAATACCATGGAAAACCTTATCCTACTTTGGTAGGATACTTTGGTCAAGTGGCAGTTTTCTTAAAGAAATGTAAATGACCAAAATTTACTCCAAAATGAAGAGACAAAACAAGAATAGAACTGTAACCATTAAAAGTTATTAGGTTTTTTTTAAATTAAGAAATTACATGTGAATGCTACATACTGACTATCTTAGATATATTTATAATATAAACTGTGACAGGGAAGATAATTTCAGAATAGTGTTATATGTAGGTGAGGGTGAAGAAATATTAATATAAAGGAACTCAAAGGGTTTCAGCTCTTTCTATAAAGTTTCATTGCTCATACACAATCCATGGAATTCTCCGGGCCAGAATAGTGGAGTGGATAACCTTTCCCTTTTCCAGGGGATCTTCCCAACCAAGGATCAAACCCAGGCCTCCCACATTGCAGGCGGATTCTTTACCAGCTGAAGCACAGGGAAGTCCAAGAATACTGGAGTGGGAAGTCTATCCCTCCTCTAGGGGATCTTCCCGACCCAGGAATCAAACCAGGGTCTCCTACATTGCAGGCGGATTCTTTACCGACTAAGCTATCAGGGAAGCCCTAATGTCTGAAGCAAATCTGAGAGAAAGTTACTCTTTTAAACCAGGATATGGTAGCTAGAGATGTCTTGTTATTTCCTATACCTTGCATATTTTAAATATTTTATAATTTAAAAAGATTTTCACATTTCCTTGGTTACACAGAAGTTTTTCACATAACAGTTTCAGTTAAATTTCTCTTGCTAGATTGTAAGCTGTTTGAGATCAGAATCCATATCTCTTTAAAAAAAAAACTAATTATTTTTATTTTTATTATTTTTTATTTTTAATTTATTTATTTTAATTGGAGGCTAATTACTTTATAATATTATAGTGGTTTTTAGAGCAGTTTTAGGTTTACGGAAAAATTAAGCAGAAAGTACAGAGAATTCCCATTTACTGTCTCTCTCTCTCATCACCCCACCCCCTCTATAGTTTCCCTTATTAATATCTTACACTGATGTGTTGCTTTTGTTTCAATAGACAAGCCAATGTTGACACATGATTATTAATATATAGGTTACATTATGGTTCACTCTTCTGTTATAGTGTTGTGTGGATTTTGACAAATACATAATGACAGATAGTCACTGTTACAGGATCATACAGAATAGTTTACTGCCCTGAAAATCCAGTTCATTTCACCTATTCATCCTACCCTCCCTTCCCCAACCCCTGATTTCTTTACTGTCTCTGTAGTTTTGGCTTTTCCAGAATGATATATTTGAAATCATACTGTATGTAGACTGGCTCCTTTCACTTAGCTAAACATGTTTAATATTCCTCCATATCTTTTGTGGGCTTCATAGATCATTTCTTTTTCTGGCTAAATAATATGCCATTGTATGGATATTCTACAGGTGTTATTTTTTTTTAATCTATTCATGAAGGTCATCTAATTTGCTTCCAGTTTTAGGTGATTATATATACCATTGTTATAAACATTCAGGTGCTGCTTTTTGTGTGGGGACAAGTTTACACTTATTTGGGTGAATGCCTAGGAGCATCCTAAAGTTTGCAATATATATTTATGATTAATCTAAATTCACTTTCTAGTAATAATATATAGTCCCATGAGTAATGCCACCACCTTATAGCAGATCTTCCCAATTCCTCATTCTCTTTCTTTATAACATTTCTTGTCATTCATTTCATTTGTCCATAAGCTTTAATCATCTCATGTATCATTATTATTATTATTTTG
Organism: Bos javanicus; assembly: GCF_032452875.1. Taxonomy (NCBI): domain Eukaryota; kingdom Metazoa; phylum Chordata; class Mammalia; order Artiodactyla; family Bovidae; genus Bos; species Bos javanicus. Next base: position 45,402,394 of record NC_083868.1, read on the forward strand.
AACAAACTGTTATCAGATCGATTAAGAATAAAAAAAAACTGAAAGACTTATTTTACCTTCATTTATTCCTTCTCTAATTCTCTTCTTATGTAGATCTGAGTTTCTGACCTGTATCATTTCCTTCTTTCTGAATAAATTTCCTTTAACATTTCTTGCAAGGTAAGTCTTCTGGTGATGAACTCCCTAAATTTTTCTGTCTGAGAATGTCTTTCTTCTTTACTTTTAAAGGATAATTATTTGGATGCAGAATATTTTGTTGTTTTCATTCAGCACTAAATATTTAACTCTACTCGTTTTTTGCTTGCATGATTTCTGAGGAGAGTTCCAGTATAGCTTTTATACTTGTTGCTTTATAGGTATTTTTCTCCCTTTTGACTTCTTCTGAAATGATCTTTTTGTCTTTGATTTTTTGCTGTTTGAATAGGAGGTGCCTAAGTATAGGGTTTTGTTTTATGTTTGACTTTTATCCGAGTTAGTGTGTTCTCTGACTCTGAGACTGCTGATTCTGTGATTTGGTGTCTGTCATTTATTTTGGAATAGTCTCAGCCATCAAAACTTAAAATGTCTTTTCAGTTCTTTTTGCTCTTTCCTCTACTTCTGTTGGACTTCCCGTATAGCTCACTCGGTAAAGAATCTGTTTGCAATGCAGGAGACCTGGGTTCAATTCTTGGGTTGGGAAGATTTCCCTGGAGAAGGAAATGGCAACCCACTCCAGCATTCTTGCCTGGAGAATCCCGTGAACAGACCAGCCTGGCAGGCCAGTCCATGGGGTTGCAAAGTCAGAGATGACTTAGCGACTAAACCACCACCACTCCTTCTCCTATTCCCGTTATATATATGTTATACCTTTTGTCCCATAGTTCTTAGATATTCTATTTTTCACAGTTTTTTTTTTTTTCCTCTTTTTAGTTTGGGAAGCTTCTACTGAATTCTTCAAGCGCACTGATTCTTATCAGTCTACTGATGAACCCAGCAAAGGAATTCTTCATTTCTGTCAGTGTTTTTTGATTACAGCATTTCTTTTTGATTCTTGCTTAGAATTTCCATTTATCTGATTATATTACCTCCTTGTTCTTAAAGATTGCCCATTTTTTCATTAAAGCTCTTAGTATATTAATAATAATTATCTTTAATTCCTGGTCTGATAATTCCAGAATCTCTGCTGTCTATAAATCTGGTTCTGATGGTTGGCTTGTCCCTTCAGTCATTTTTTGCCTATCAGCATGCCCTGTAATTTTTAGTTGAGAATCTGACATGATGTATTAGGTAAAAGAGATTGAGGTGCCTTTAATGTGAGGTTTTATGTTAGGCTGTGTTTTCTATTTATAGTAGCTGTAGGTGTTCCTTGCCAGTCAGTCTTCCCACCACTACTTCCCACCCTTTAGGCAAACACTGTTCTGATTGTATCACTGTAGATTAATTGTTATCCTTGAACTTCAAAAAAGAACCATATAAGATTTACTCTTTTATGTCTGAATACTCTTGTTAACATGTTTTTAAGATTCATTAATGTTATATATCTTTTTATTACTAAACAATGAATAGTCTATTATATGGATATACTATAATTCATTTATTCAGTCTGCTGTTGATGGTGGTTTCCTTTTTTTTTTCCCTTTTGACTACAATAAATAAAACTTCCGAGTGATTTCCCTGGCAGTCTGGTGGTTAGGATTACATGGGGCCTGGGGTGATCCTTGGTCAGGCAACTAAAATCCTACAAGCCACAGTGTGGCCAAAAAATAAAAAAAATTTTAAAAACCTGAAAACTTCTGAGATTGGATTCCCTGGGAAACAAATTCTGAGTTGAAGGTTTTAGTTTTACTATATTAAAAATTTCAACAGGTGGTGTAGGGATCAGTACTCATGGGGAATGACAGGCAGGATTGGGTGAAAGAAGAAACTGAACTGCAACACAGTGGGAGCTGGGCTGGCCCTTCAGAGTTGCCCTCTGTGTATTAGCTATCTTGCTGCAGAAGAAATCACCCCAAAACCTAGTGGCTTAAAGCCACAATTATTTATTATCTGTCAGAATTCAGAATTTGGAAGCAGCCTGCCTATGTAGTTCTGGATTAGGATGTCTCATAAAGTTGCCCTCAGATGGTGGCTGGAGCTGGGGTCACCTAAATGCTTCTCCACCCATGTGCAGTGCCTGGGCTGGGAAGACTCAGAAACAGCTGAAGCTCCTCCAGCTTTCCTGTGTCTGTGTAGTTCCCCACTTGATATCTCCAGCATGGAGGCTTCAGAGTAGCCAGGCTTCTTACATGTATCCTATAGGCTCAAGGCTTCTAAAGCATCTCCCTCTGAGTGAGAAGGAGCTAGGTGGAGGCCAAACCACCTTTTATGATCCCATCTGGAAGTCACACAGCACATTTCTCACACTGTATTAGTCAAGACAGATACAAAATTCCTCTGGATCCAAGGCGAGACCATAAACCTGCTTCTCGATGGAGAAGTGTCATCATTACAAGAAGAGTGAATGAGATGGAACATGTAGTACAGCTGTCTTTGGAAAATACTTTCTTTGAGGCATTGAGGCTGGGGAATGAGACTTTATTCCCTAGCATTGACTAGTCATGGCATGTGTCATAAGGCTCTTGTATGAGCTGATTCTCTTCAGTTGAGGGCAATTCCTAGAAAAGGATTCAGCTGTTTTCTTAGTTGTCAACATCCCTCAAAGCTGGGGGTAGCTCAGTCAGTAAAGAATCTGCCTGCAGTGCAGGAGATCCGGGTTCAATCCCTTGGTTGGGAACATAAGGAAATGACAACCCACTCCAGTATCCTTGCCTGGAAAATCTCATGGACAAAGGAGCCTGGTGGGCTGTAGTCCATGGGGTCGCAATGAGTAGGGCACGACTGAGTGACTAACGCTTAGTTACTTAACTTACTCAAAGCTGGAGGAGTGAGTGCTTCAGTCCTAAAGGTGGCATATGATTGACTGCATTTACTGCAGGTGTTAGAAACATTCTAGTCTCTTTGTGGACATATATTTCCTTTATTTTGCATATTTATGTAGGCATGGAATTTCTCATCATATGTATGTGTATCTTTATTTAGCTTCATGTTAGTACCAAACAGCTTTCCAAAATGGTGGTACCATCTGAAATTCTTAGCAGCAGTTTGCTAGAGTTCCAGTTGTTTCACATCCTTAACATTTGGCATCATCCTTTTGTAATTTTAGCCATTCTAGTTGGGTGTGAGATGATATTTCACTGTGGTTTTACTTTGCATTTCTCTGATGACTAATATGCTGATCACTTTCATGTGATTAATGCCCTTCTGTATATCTTCTTTTATGAAGTATGTATTCAAGCCTTTTACCCATTTAAAAAAGTGGGTTGTTTGTGTTACTAATAATGTGTACTGTCTACAATTTACAGTCCTAATTTATAGTTATAGCAACACTTTCTTTGACAGAGAAGTACTGCAAATATTTTCTCCCAGTCTGTAGCTTCTATTTTTATTATCTTAATGGTGTGTTTTGATGAGCAGTATTTTAAGTACAGTTTATCAATATTTTTTTATTTTATGTTTAGTGCTTTTTACATCTTCTTTAAATAAAAATCTTTGTCCTAAAGTTGTGGAGATATTCATCTTCTGTTTTCCCAGGGAAGCTTTGTAGTTTTAGCTTTTGTGTCTCAGGTCCATCTCGTATTGTGTTTTTTTATTTTTTTTTTAAATTTTATTTTATTTTTCAACTTTACATAATTGTATTAGTTTTGCCAAATATCAAAATGAATCCGCCACAGGTATACATGTGTTCCCCATCCTGAACCCTCCTCCCTCCTCCCTCCCCATACCATCCCTCTGGGTCGTCCCAGTGCACTAGCCCCAAGCATCCAGTATCGTGCATCGAACCTGGACTGGCAACTCGTTTCTTACATGATATTTTACATGTTTCAATGCCATTTTCCCAAATCTTCCCACCCTCTCCCTTTCCCACAGAGTCCATAAGACTGTTCTATACATCAGTGTCTCTTTTGCTGTCTCGTACACAGGGTTATTGTTACCATCTTTCTAAATTCCATATATATGCGTTAGTATACTGTATTGGTGTTTTTCTTTCTGGCTTACTTCACTCTGTATAATAGGCTCCAGTTTTTTTTAAATATTAATTTTTATTTATTTTCAGCTGTGCTGGCTCTTCATTGCTGTTCAGGCTTTTCTCTGGTTGCAGCGAGCTGGGGCTGCTCTCTCGGTGTGGTGCGTGGGCTTCACATTGTGGTAGCTTCCCTCGCTGTGGAGCACAGGTTCTAGAGCTCGCAGGCTTGGATCATTGTGGCTCCCTGGCTCTAGAAAACAAGCTCAGTAGCTGCGGTGCATGGGCTTAGCTGCTCTGCAGCATGTGGGATCTTCCTGGATCAGGGATGGAACTTGTGTCTCCTGCATTGGCAGGCGAATTGTTTACCACCAAGCCGCCAGGGAAGCCCTGACATTTGAGCGTGGTATATTATCCAGTTAGTCTAGCACTATTTGTTGAAACATTTTTCCTTTTCCAACCAAATTGCCTTGGAATCTTTTCAAAGAATCAACCAACTATATATATTTTATCTATTTCTAAACTGTTTATTCTATTTCAGTGGTGTGTTTGGCTGTTTTTATGATGATCTCATAATGTTTTGATTGCTATAGCTGTATAGTAAATCATAAAATTAGTAATGTCAGTGATCCAACTCTTTGTTTTGTTGTTTTAATTTTTTTTGGACTTTAGTTGATTTACAGTGTTGTGTTAGTTTCAGATATATAGCCAAGTGAATCAGTTATATACAAATATCCACTTTTTTTTTTAAAGATTCTTTTCCCATATAGGCCATTACAGAGTATTGAGTACAGTTCCCTGTTTGTTTTGGCTTTTCCAGGTCTTTTACATTTCCATAATATTAAAAAAAATTTTATTTGACTGCACTGGATCTTAGTTGCTACATGTGGGATCCAGATTCCCTGACCAGGGATCGAACCCAGGCCCCCTGCATTGGGAGTGCAGAGTCTTAACTACTGGACCACCTGGGAAGCCCTCCATAACATCTTGAGATCAGTTTGTCACTTTCTACAAAAAAAGTTCTTTTGTTTTAGATTTTGGCTTTATCAATTTGAGGACAATAGACTCTTGAACAACTATGAGTATTTGACACATACATGGTCTATATTTCCACTTATTTAGATATTTTTAAAATACAATTTTATTTGTTTGTTTCTTGGCTTTTCTGGGTCTTTGTTGCTGCATGAGCAACACTCACGTTGCACTCTAGTTGCAGTGAGCTGGGGCTAACTCTCTAGTTGTGATGCATGGGCTTCTCATTGTGGTGGCTTCTCTTGTTGCTGAGTATGGCCTCTAGAGTGTGGGCTCAGTAGTTGTGGCCCACGGGCTTAGTTGTTCCATAGCATGTGGAATCTTCCCAGACCACAGGTGGAACCCATGTCTCCTACATTGGCAAGTGGATTCTTTACTATTAAGCCACCAGGGAGGCCCCTTATTTAGACCCTTTAAAATTTCTTTCAGTACTGATGTCTTGCACACATTTTGTTAAATTTATTTCCAAAAATTTTATGAGTTTTAAGCTAATTTGAATGAAGATGATTTAATAATTTTATTTTCCAATTATTTAATGCTGCTGCCAAGTCGCTTCAGTCGTGTCTGACTCTGTGTGACCCCAGAGACGACAGCCCACCAGGCTCCCCCGTCCCTGGGATTCTCCAGGCAAGAACACTGCAGTGGATTGCCATTTCCTTCTCTACATTTAATGCTAGCATGTGGAAATAAATATAACTTCATTTATTTTTTTTTGCTTTTTTAATATAAATTTATTTATTTTAATTGGAGGTTAATTACTTTACAATATTGTATTGGTTTTGCCATACATCAACATGAATCCACCACAGGTGTACACGTGTTCCCCATCCTGAACCCCACTCCCACCTCCCTCCCCATGTCATCCCTCTGGGTCATCCCAGTGCACCAGCCCCTAGCATCCTGTATCATGCATCGAACCTGGACTGGTGATTCATTTCACATATGATATTATACATGTTTCAATGCCATTCTCCCAAATCATCCCACCCTTGCCCTCTCCCACAGAGTCCAAAAGACTGTTCTATACATCTGTGTCTCTTGCTGTCTCTCATACAGGGTTATCATTACCATCTTTCTAAATTCAATATATATGCATTGGTATCCTGTATTGGTGTTTTTCTCTCTGGCTTACTTCACTCTGTATAATAGGCTCCAGTTTCATCCACCTCATTAGAACTGATTCAAATGCATTCTTTTTAATGGCTGAATAATACCCCATTGTGTATATGTACCACAGCTTTCTTATCCATTCGTCTGCTGATGGACATCTAGGTTGCTTCCATGTCCTGGCTATTATAAACAGGGCTGCGATGAACACTGGGGTACACGTGTCTCTTTCAATTCTGGTTTCCTCGGTGTGTATGCCCAGCAGTGGGATTGCTTATTCTAGTAGTGTTTCTTTTTGAGACACCTTAGGATTTTATATGTATTTGATGATATCATCTGCAACAGAAGACAGTTCTACTTCTCCCTTTCTTTATGGTTTTTATTCCTTTTTCATACTCATATCACTGGTCAGCATCTTCAGCACAATGTTGAATAAAAGTGGTTATAGCAGTTATATTAAACTATTTCTGTCAGTCTCAGGGGTGAAAGTATTCAATGTGCAGGCATGCTCAGGTGTGTCCTGCTGCGACCCTAAGGACTGCAGCCCTCCAGGCTCTTCTGTCCAGATTTTCCAGGCAAGAATACTGGAGTGGATTGTTATTTCTTAGTCCAAGGGATCTTCCTGACCCAGGAATCAAACCTTCATCTCCTGCATTGCCAGGAGGATTCTTCACCATTGGTCCACCCAGAAAGTCCAAAAAGCATCTAATATTACACTATTAAGTATGATGTTAGAGGCAGGTTCTTCATAGATGATTGTTTTATCAGTTTGAAGAAGTTCCCTTTTATTCCTTATTTGCTTAGAGGTTAAAAAAATATGTCAGGTGTTTTTTGCCACCTTTATTGAAATGATTTTTGAATTTATGATTATTGAAATGACTATATTGTCTTCCCCCTCTGTTCTATCACATAGTGAATTAAATAATTGATTTTCTACTGTTAAACCAACTTTGCACTCCTGGTATAAATCTCACTTTGTCATGATGGATTGTCACTTTTATATACTGCTGGATTTGATTTGCTACTTTTCAAAAAGGTTTTGGCATCTGTATAAATGAAGTTTGCTGCTGCTACTGCTAAGTCACTTCAGTCATGTCCGACTCTGTGGGACCCCATAGACTGCAGCCCACCAGGCTCTCTTGTCCCTGGGATTCTCCAGGCAAGAACACTGGAGTGGGTTGCCATTTCCTTCTCCAATGGATGAAAGTGAAAAGTCAAAGTGAAGTCGCTCAGTCGTGTCCGACCCTCAGCAACCCCATGGACTGCAGCCTTCCAGGCTCCTCCATCCATGGGATTTTCCAGGCAAGAGTACTGGAGTGGGGTGCCATTGCCTTCTCCGATAAATGAAGTTTATCAGTCTGTAATTTTTTTTCCTTTAAGGTGTTTTTGTCAGATTTTGGTATCAGGGTTATCCTGGCTTTATAATATCATTTGGGAAGTTTCTCCCTTTCTCTATTTTCCAAAAGAATTTATATAAGATGGGTATTATTTCTACCCTAACTCAGCAGTAAAACTGTCCGGACTGGTGGTTGGATGCTTTCAGGATTTTCTCCTTATTTTTGAGTTTTAGCAGTTTTACCACGATGTGTCTAAATGTGGTTTCCCCCGTGTTTATTTTGCTTGTGGCTTTACTGAATTTCTTGGATCAAGTTTAAGAAGTTTCGACCATTATTCCTTCAGATATTTATCTGCTCTATTCCTTCTCATCTCCTTTTCTGGGACTGTATTTGCTTATAGGTTAGACTTCTTGATATTTTCCCACATGTCCTAGAAACTCTGTTTATTTTTTAAAATATATGTTTTCTTCAGATTTGAGGGGAATTTACAGCCAGACTTCGTGTCTCCCTTTTATATAGCTCCTTCCTTTCTGGGCTGTCTCCCTTCAATTTCCAGTTGTGTGGTAACCCCAGATCTTCATACTTTCACCCATTAAGATTGTAGCTTTCTGCTGGTGTTTCAGCCACTCCTGCTATACAGACTGGGTAGTGCCCTTAGCAGGGGAACTCTATAAACTTGCCATATACTTCAGTTTCTCTCTGTTTTTTATTGCTGTCCAATGTCCTCAGTTACTTAATTTAAAGTTTTTGTCCAGAGTTTTAAACTATCACCTGTAGGGTGATTAATATGGTACCATCGACTCCATCATTATTGGACCAGAACTCTGCCTCCTGTATTCTTAAGCTTGGTTAATTTGTTCACCATCCATCCTGTCTTTTGGTTTAGAGTCTCAGTGTCCTCAGCTCAAAATAACCAGTCACTAGATCCAAATCCTGTCTCAGGAGTGCTCCTGAGTTGATTGATCCGTAACTTCCTTACAGCCACTGTTTTAGATCAGGTTCTCATTTAGCTGGTCTCCTTTGCCTCCCAGCCTCAGTCATTTCCCATACTGCTTGAGGGGTCTTCCTAAAAAACATTCCTTATGATGTTACTCCCTTGTTTTAAGACCTCCCCCGCCCCAGCCCCCTGCCCCAGGCTCCTGTAGGATTAACTCTTTTTGGCTTGGTCTATAAAGCTGCTCACAGTGCCACTTATGTTCTGCTGCTGATCCACGAAGAACCAATGCTCCTGATGTGTTAGGCTTTTCTCTGTACTTGGACACATTAGAACTTTCCATGTTTTTGAATTTTTTGTTCTTTGTATCCTGCCTACGTTTTATCTGACTTTTCTAGATTTAGTCTTAAAACCTGATGCTAACATCCGCTCTTCTCTGGAATAGTTACCAGTCTTTCCTGGATGGTCTGCCTCTGTTTTCATCTCTCTTCTGAGTTCTTATAGCACTTGTAAATCTGCATTGACATGTTTTGACTATATCTATCTAATCTATTGACATAACCTCCTGTTTCCTTCAGTAGATTCAAATCTCCTTGGACAGGGTGTTATATCTTTGAAATATGGGGTTTTTTTTTTGGTATCCATAGCATCTAGTAAACATTGTATATCCTGTGTAAATTCTGTTTTGTTTTTTTTTTTGATCATATTACAAAGAATATTTTTCAGCAGTGGTCTTCAAACATAGTGATTTTACATATAGAAATCAAAGGCCACAGACCCCAAAAAGGAAACTAATCAGCCAGTTCATACACTATTCTGTTATTTATTGTTTCTTTAGGAACAGTTACCTCTACGTCAAGCACCCCTATAGAGTTCTGCAAGAATGGTGGAACCCGGCAAAATGGCAGATGCATTTGTCCAGAAGAGTGGAAAGGACTGAGATGTACAATCAGTAAGTTACTTGGGATAATACTAGGGTGTGAGATTTAGGTGAATCTTACGTTTCTAAGGACAGCAGCAAAGCTTCTCGAAGTTCCTGTCAATTGCCATAGTAACAATGGGCATAATGATCACGAATTTAAGATGTGTTTATTAGCTGAAGAGTAAAAACTGAGTTTTCTTGTGCTATTTACCTGTATGTTCAGTACACTGCCTTTATTTTCCAACTGTCAAGTTTCTCTGTAAAACTAATGGTTGCTCTTCTTTCTGACTGCAGTGTCTACTATAGGGCAATGGGTAATATGATTTTCCCAGGTCCTTTCAAATGGTAATATGCCATGTTGCTGCTGCTGCTAAGTCGCTTCAGTCGTGTCTGACTCTGTGCGACCCCATAGACAGCAGCCTACCAGGCCCCACTGTCCCTGGGATTCTCCAGGCAAGAACACTGGAGTGGGTTGCCATTTTCTTCTCCAGTGCATGAAAGTGAGAAGTGAAAGGGAAGTCGCTTAGTTGTGTCCGACTCTTAGCGACCCCATGGACTGCAGCCCACCAGGCTCCTCCATCCATGGGATTTTCCAGGCAAGAGTACTGGAGTAGGGTGCCTTTGCCTTCTCCGAATATGCCATGTTACATCATTTCAAATATCATAATTCTAACATATTTAACTTTTCTGAAGTCAAGATGCATCTACTTGTCCAAATATCTACTTAGGTGAAGTTTTTGTTTTTTCTATCTTTCTCTTGGAGAGATATTATTAAATCAGTGGCTTGACTTCGCTCAATGGTATCTCAGAATCAAAGTTAAAAGCACTTCTTGATCTGCAGTGTGCTTCCCAGCACTCTATACACTTCATGCTGCCTGCTAAGGATTCAGAGTCTTAGAACTCACTCCTATAATTTACAACGTTCTGAACAGCCAGGCTACCCCACAGAAACCCATGCCTTTGGCTGTTTGCTTTAACCTCCACCCTCGATCCCTTTGCCACTGTAGGCTCTATATCTTTGATTTTCAAGGTTCCAACTAATGTAATACACTATCCTTTCTGATGTGTTAGTGATCACATCCTACCTATACTGAGTTATATATTGTGCACATTTTAACTGAACCTGTTATATAATGTACTAGTTACTGTAATGGTAGTAACTTAAGTAGATAAGAAAATATGAGGTTGCTGGGTGGTCAGTGAGGCCTAAAAGCCTTCTGTTACCCTTCAAATTACACTCTATAGGATTTGAACTTTGGCTTTAGTCTGGTTTGAAATTCAGAAAGAAAAATGATGAAAATTAATAATGAAAAATTCTTGATGATGATGAATTTATGATTGAAAAATATTTTTTCTTTCCATTACAGTTAATTTCTGTGAAAACAGTACGTATGGGAGGTTTACTTTTAACAGAATTCCCGTGGGAAGATATGGATCTTCCTTGCAAGTATGTGCTAAGAACACTCGAAACGGTATGTGCTTTCCCAAGCATCTCCTCTGTCTAGGCATATGAATTGCGCCACGGGATCATACCTATCATCTCTCCAACTAATTTTAGATCCCTGAAAGAGGCATCAGGGAAGATTTTGTTGAAGGCATTGGCTCCCTTTCATGATGCCAGTGTTCAGAGTTTTGGGTGTTAACACATAATTCCAATTTTCCTAAAAACTAAAATATAGATCAGTAGTAAATTCCTTTTAATTCTTCTTCAATTGATTTATTCTTGAGGCCCCCTCCATCTCCTGGAGTTTGACCAAGTTGAGATCTGTTCTCTCAGTTACATAATTTATCTCAATTTTAAAGATTAGCTAGCCTGTGGATTTATACCATATCTACTTTGAGACTTCATCTTTCTAGGTAGAAATGCAGTTGAGTCTGTCCAGTTAGTAGTCCTTCACCTATTTGAATATTTTAGTTTTTCATCTTGGAATATTCTCTAGCTTCAGCATACCTTTCCTGAAGTGTAACAATGTTTTTTGCATAAAAGCTTTCCAAGAATAAAGGAGCAAATGATATTTTTTATTTCTGATATGCATTCTGATGATATCCAGGATTTTGATGACATATGTGATTTTAATGCCAGATTGGGTAATATCTTCTAAGAGTAGCCCTTTAAATTCATGGACTCCTTTCCTGACAGCTTAGAGCCCACTGTGCCATGTGATTTCCCTAAATGTTTTAACAGCTCTTAGTTAGTATTGATTTTTATCTGACCAGTCCCCTTGCCTCTCATACCTTCCTGTGGGTCATCATTCACTTCCTGCAGAACCGGATATCTCAGTAACTAACTCTAGCTTTTTTATGCAAGTGTTTGATTGAACTTCTGCCAATAATGAAACTGAGAAAATGTTCACATTTTATTTAGATATTTATTTCTATATGTGTCAAGTACTCTTTGAAGCACTAAATAAATTACATGTATTGCTCCTTCCAATGCCTTTCTTTGCTTTATTCTAAGAGATTATTGAGACCAGCTTTCCATTTGCCGAATCTAAATTGCCTCTGCCCACATATATTACACTTATTCAAGTATTCATTATTCTGTTCTTTACATAGTTATTTCTAGCTTCTTGATAAGAGCTCAGAGGTAAAAGAGGAGCTTCAATTATATTGGTCCTTACTTCCAGTGATATGTCAATAGATACATAATGTCTTAATTTTTATGTTTTTTATGTCTTAAATATTTCATTATAATTTACAAAAGAGATGTGGCTACAAAAAATAACTGTGCTATTGAACTGGGAAGAGTAAAAATATCAGTTATATACCCATCAAGGGATATCACAATTGCTTGAAATATATTACATTTTTTGAACAAGAGAATCACCACCTTTCACTTGGTTATGTATTTTTCTTTCCTTAGTAATTAGTATGAAAATGTTTGTTACACTTATCTTTGAATTTCAGATTGAGCCCATAAAATAATTTAAATATATAGATTTCTAGGAAGGGAGGATCAAGAGGGAGGGGACATATGTATACCTATGGCTGATTAATGTTGATGTATGGCAGAAACTGACAAAATATTGTAAAGCAATTATCCTTCAATTAAAAATAAATAAATTTTAAAAAACGATATAGATGTCAACAATTGGTAAATTTGCTTTTAGTATTATATTAATAATTACTTCTAATTAATTTGGCTTTATAAAATATTTTTAATGATTCTGAGTGGATAGATTCATACTTGTAAGTAATATAGAGGAAAAGATGCATTTGAACTATGGCCACATAAAAAATAATATCCTACATAAATGTTTAAAATTTTCATTATGCCATAGAGTAGAAGTGGAGTGATCATATAAGAGTGAATTTAACCTTCTGCTTTAAGTGTTATAGGAGCAACCTCTAGTTTTTGTGTTTCTAGTGGTTGCCCCTTAAGCAGCTACCCAAAGCTGTCCTGAGAAGAGTTCACCTACTGATCAGCTGTCCCACTAATGACAACTGGCAGTGATTTTATCTATTTACAGCCTCTTAAGTACTAGCCAGAGGAGGACGTTGAGATGCCGAGGCTCAGGTGATAATCCTAGGAAATAAACCTGATGATTTATTGAGAGCCAGTAACATACTCTGTAGACGCTGCAAAAACTGTGGAACTCTTTGCCTTTCACGTGTTACCCAGATTTGGGTGAAGAAGGAAAGAGCACTATAGAATTCAGTATCTATATAGTCCATGGAATTCTCCAGGCCAGAATACTGTACTGAGTATCCTTTCCCTTCTCCAGGGGATCTTCCTACCTAGGGATCAAACCCAGGTCTCTCACATTGCAGGTGGATTCTCTACCAGCTGAGCCACAGGGGAAGCCCAACAATACTGGAATGGGTAGCCTATCCCCTCTCCAGCGGATCTTCCCAACCCAGGAATCGAACCAGGGTCTCCTGCATTGCAGTCGGATTCATTACCAACTGAGCTATCAGGGAAGCCCATATAGTTCAATCTCTAGGAGGAATTTTTCACATTGTTTCTGGTCTTTCAGACTAGTATGCTCTGTCATATCCAATTCAATGCCCTTATGTCCCTTGTTTTTGGAAGGCAAACCTTCCTTGCAGACTTCAAAGGAAGAAAATAGTTGACTGATCTTTTGAATTCCAGATTTAAAAATCTAGACAAGTGGTATCTGCCTGAAATATTCATGCAGTGACTGGCTGATTCACTTTTCCCTTGCTGTGTATCAAAATATCCCAAACTTACTGCCTGACAACAATAAAGATATAAGCTCCTCATAGTCCTGTGGGTTGACTGTGGCAGCTGGATTGTGCTGGAAGGTTTAAGATGATCTTATTCACATGAGGCTTTGGTGCTGCCTGTTGGCTGGAGGTCTTCAGGTCTCTTTCACATGGCCTTTCACCTCCAGTAGATTAGACCTGCTTCCTTACATGATGGTCTCAGAACAGTGTTCCAGGAAGGCGAAGACCTAAAGTTCAAGTCTTCCTGATGATCTAGGTTTTGGAAATCAAACAATGTTATTTCTACCACATTTTGTTGATCAAAGCAAGATTCAGGAAATGGAGGAACAGACTTCACTTCTTGATGGGAGGAGCAGTAAAATCATATTGTGAAGGGGTTATGTACTGGAGTAGGTGGTTGCTTCGATTTTTCCAAGTATTCTTTATTTCTTCTTTTCTTTAAAATTGAAGTATAGTTGATTAACAATATTGTGTTAGTTTCATATATATAGAAAAGTGATTCATATATATATATATATATATATATATATATATATATATGTGGGCAGGGGGGCTTCTGTGGTGGCTCAGATGGTAAAGAATCCGTCTGCAATGAGGGAGAACTGGGTTCAATCCCTGGGTTGGGAAGATCCCTGGAGGAGGGCATAGCAACCCACTCTAGTATTCTTGCTTGGAGAATCCCCATGGACAGAGGAGCCTTGCGTGCTTCAGTCCATGGGGTCGCCAAGAGTTGGACATGACTGAGCAACTAAGAATATGTGTATGTGTATTCTTTTTTTGTTTGTTTCTTTTCCATTGTAGGTTATTACAAGACATTGAATATAGTTTCCAGTGCTAAACAATAAACCTGGGTTTTTTAAAATCTATTTTACATATGGAAGTATGTACTTGTTAATCCCATAATCATAATTTATCCTTCCCTGCTTCTTCTTTTTATTAAAGCGGGCAATCCGTTGGCAGTTCGGCAGTGCAGTCTTAATGAAAATGGAGAGATAGAATTACAAAATGTGACGATAGGAAATTGTAATCAAACTCTGGAAACCTTGGAAAAGCAGGTAGGCTATATGTTCCATGAGATGGGCAATGGGGAAAAGTTCAGACTGTACATACTCTCTGTTCTTCAGATACTTGATGCGAAATTAATGCTTTCAAAACTCTCAGACTAGAAATAGCAAAGACTATTAACTAAAACCATCCTTATATTTTAAAGTTGATATCCATTTGTGAAAACGGACAGTTGGACATGTTTGTTTGGCAAAGGTCAGCAAATGATAATTTATATCATATTTTATTTTTTAGAACTATTTCAGTATTTTAAATAGCTGCATTTTACATTTGATATACATTATAAAGAAAACGAAAATATGTCTTTTCTCACTTTACTTTTGGTATTGTACATTTTTTAATAAAATTTTATTTTTTAGCACCAAAAGCATTTTATATTGGGGTATAGCCAATTAACAATGTTGTGGTAGTTTCAGGTCAACTGTGAAGGGACTCAGCAATACATATACATGTATCCATTCTCCCCCAAACCCTGTTACCATCCAGGCTGGCACATAACATTGAGCAGAGTTCCATGTGCTATACAATAGGTTCTTGTTGATTATC
The DNA here is from genome assembly GCF_032452875.1 of Bos javanicus. Lineage (NCBI taxonomy): Eukaryota > Metazoa > Chordata > Mammalia > Artiodactyla > Bovidae > Bos > Bos javanicus. The sequence goes on from NC_083868.1 coordinate 45,417,564, forward strand.
CATTTTAAATATAGCAGTGTGTACAAGACATTCCCTAAATCCTTAACTATTTTTTAAATGGCCTCATATGTTTGACCACTGAAGTTTTGACTGAAAATAGATACCTAACATTTGATACCAAAAGGAAGGTATTTTATGGTCTCTTGGATCAGAATAAAGAGAAACAAACTATGATCAAAACCCCTTTGAAACAGGAAGTTCAGAACCTGATGCTGGTCTCAGGGGCTGTATTCATGAGCAGGTGAAGTGGGAAATATAATTATTCTTTAATGCAAATTAGATTATTTTGACTAAGGATATACTCAAATGCAAATGCAAGGAATTGTTAGTACCTGGGATTGAGCAAGGGGAGGAAGAAGAAATTTATATGTATGTGTTCCTCTTGGCACTAGGCATGTTACATGTGTTATCTCATTTAGTCCTTACATAACCTGTAGCTCAAACGATAAAGAACCTGCTTGCCATGCAGGAGACCAGGGTTCGATCCCTGGGTTGGGAAGTTCCTCTGGAGAAGGGAATGGCAATCCACTCCAGTATTCTTGCCTGGAGAATTCCATGGACAGAGAAGCCTGGTGGGCTGCAGTCCATGGGGTCACAAAGAGTCGGACATGACTGAGCAACTAACACACACACAACCTCTGTGAGTTATATTTTCATTCTCATATTATAGATTATTCTAGCTAATCACACTTACATGTTATTGAGTACTAACTGCATGCTAAATACTGTGCTGAACATTTTATGTGTGTTATTTTAATTTTAAAAGTGACTATGCTGCTGCTGAGTCACTTCAGTCATGTCCGACTCTGTGCGACCCCATAGACGGCAGCCCACAGGCTCCACCGTCCCTGGGATTCTCCAGGCAAGAACACTGGAGTGGGTTGCCATTTCATTCTCCAGTGCATGAAAGTGAAAAGTGAAAGTGAAGTCGCTCAGTCGTGTCTGACCCTCAGTGACCCCATGGACTGCAGCCTACCAGGCTCCTCCATCCATGGGATTTTCCAGGCAAGAGTACTGGAGTGGGGTGCCATTGCTTTCTCCGAAAAGTGACTATATAGATCAGCATTGATGTGTTCATTCTATAGATGAGGAAACGGTCTCTGAGAGTGTCCTATTTTGCTCAGTGAACCACAGCCAAAAAGTGATGGAGCCAGTCTTTAAAGTCCACACTGTACCACACTGGCTCCCTAATCTCAGTTGGGCAAGGGAGTGGGTGAAGATGAGGGTAGAGTGTGGAGATGGCTGCCAACCACATAGATTGTGTGGCTCAGACAGTAAGGAATCTGTCTGCAATGCAAAAGATGCGGGTTCGATTCCTGGGTTGGGAAGATCCTGTGGAGGAGGGCATGGCAACCCACTCCAGTATTCTTGCCTGGAGAATCCCATGGACAGAGGAGCCTGGTGGGCTGCAGTCCATGGGGTCACACAGAGTCAGACATGACTGAGTGACTAACATTTGCACTTTCACATAGATTGGGGAAAAGGCTTCATGTTCTGGAGTCTGATAAGCCAGTTTTTGATCGTCATTTCTGTCATTGGTAAGCTGCATGAACTTCGGGTGAGCTCCATAACCCCTCCAAGCCTTTAAATAGGAATGAGGGTGCTCAACTCGCAATATTGTTTTGCATATTAAATGTGATAACCCCTATAAAACATCTAGTTAAATGCCTTACACATAGCAGAGACCTGGCCTTTGAATGAGAACCTTGTTTCTACTGATTCGACATTGTTTCTGACTCTTCCACAAGAGTAAATAGTCTGGGACCTTGGTTTGATTTTTGCAATGATGCTGCCATCTAGTGAAAACTAAGCCACATAGACACATACGTATTAACACTTGGCTCCACTAAAGATAATATGGGTTAATATGTTTAGCCTCACAACCTAGAGCCTGAAGGTTCACTGGTACCTGGAGAGGTTTCCTAACTTCCCTAACTCTACGTGCTGCAAAGCCAGCTTAAAAAATTTCCAGCCCATTGCAGGCTATAATTTTGTAAAATACTAATGAATTACTAGGAAAGTAAAACAAAAAATGCTTATAGGATAAAAATCCATTTTACAAATTATTAGATTCAACAGCACAGAATTGTTATGTTTCTGACCACTTTCAGTTTCTGCTTTTATCTCCCTTTGGACCCTGTAGCAATCAGTGAACCACCACTGGTCCATGGGTTATACCTTGAGGAGCCCTGACCTGGCATAGTTAATTAATCCTGGCAAGTATTAATAGTAAGGGCTGGGAAAACCACTGGCCTACATGTACTGTGTCCTTTATGCAAGGGAAAAAGCAAAAATGAAAAATGGAGTGGATGTGATGTTCATGAGGTTGAGGGTCAATTCAGTTCCAGCTTATTCAACTGTGTTGCTTGCAAAGTGTTCAGATATAGTGTATAAAGTTAGGGCTTTTTTTTTTTTTTTTTTAACAGATTGTCAATATCTCAACACAGTCTCAAAATATTTCTAATGAAGCCCAGATTTTAACATCGAATGCCAGTAACTTAACTCCTGAGAACATCATGTCTGCTACTAGAGTGGTCGGACAGATTTTTAACACATCCAGAAATGCTTCATCTGAGGTAAAACTCATATGGTTTTTAAAAAAGGGAGGGGAACAAAGAAAGACCTTTCAAACTCTACTCCTTACTACAAAGTATGGACTGGGGCAGGGTTTTAGCTGCTCAAAACCATTTTGCAGAGCACTCTCTCTGAGAGATGTTCAAAGGAATATCGATAAAAAAAAGAGCTGCTTGTCCAAATATTCTCTTTTGGGATAGTCACAAATGATTATCATGTTAAATCTTCTGGGAAGTCCTGGAATGAACAAGTCTATTTTACTTTATTAACATGTTTATCAATTGTATTTGACCTCTCACCTCTATTCAATTCCAAATAACCAGAGTTCTAAGAAACTCACTTTAGATCATGCTGTTTTAAACTGGGATCCCTTTCTGTTGAGCATATTTGAATTTTAGTCTTGGTTTTCCAAAAAATTGAGCCTAGTTTACACTTCTGATATCATAACCTGTTAAACTCTGGTACCTGAAAATGAGAACTGCAGGCAGCATTCACCAATTGGCACAGTTTATAAACTGTGCCTAGCAGGGTTTATAAACCACCAATATGGAAGGACCCAGTTTCTGCTAGTTAGATATCAGCATGGCCTGAAAACATCTGTTTTATTCTATTCTCTTTAAATAGTTTATTTTAAAAAATGTTTTTTGTTATCTGAGGTCCTTTGGAAAGAAAGTGGGATTCGAATCGCAAGTTAATAAATATGGAATTGAAAGAAATATAATGACCACCAAACATAGAATTTACGACAGGCTTAGCCCATAAGGACAGAATGGTGTCAATATCCATAAAGAAGGCAGTTAAAATGTAACCAGGTGTGGAGACATTGTGTCTGACATACTTCTGAGTTTTTAATTTTAAGAAAACTGGAAACAATTTTACTAAGCCTAATAGTTACTAACAGTTAGAGTAAGTATAATTAAGGTCTTATATTAAGTATTATGGACTGTAATGTTTTAAAGAGCCCTGTATTCTTCTTATTTTGTTTCTGCTTCTGTATCCAAGCACCTGCTTTTGTGCTGTTGGGGGTAAGGGTGGAGGTTCTGTAAAACACCTTGCTATGAGGTGAGATTCAGAGACCTAAGCCTCCTAATTAACTCAGTTTATATTTTCACTGTGCCTTACCTTTATTTTCTCTGCCTTCTTAGGTAGAGAGAATACTTTCAAAACTTCAGTTTTGAAAAACATCTCTAGATTACCATACCAATGGTGCCACTTGATACGGTAATAATTCGTGGTAACTATAAGGATGATGGTGGTGTGCAATGTGTCTTCTGTGATAATCAATGCCTTCTTCCTGGCAGGCGAAAAAAGTTGCTGTGACAACAGTGAGTCAACTTCTAGATGCTAGTGAAGATGTTTTTCAAAGAGCTGCTACTGCTGCTGATAGTGATGATACCTTTTCAACGTAAGTACAATTCCAGTTTGCAAGGAAAACCTAATGCATTGCTGCTTACTTTCCCAGGTTACAGCATTAACAGGGGTGTCTTTATTTCTCTCGTGGATACACAAAATGGCTAATTCTCTGGAGTGCAGACTAAAGCCATAGCTTTCTAACTCCTCATTGCAGGGGTGGGCATGGCCTGGGATATAGAGTAACTGGGATGATTCAGATTAGGATTTGTTTTCCCAGCCTTAGCTTGGCATGGCCCAGGAACCACTGTGTGCATAATTCTTTTAGCTCCTTTCTCAGTGCACAGAACTGCAAATAACAGCATAGCTTTGCAAGACACATTTCTAGCTCCCCTGCGCCCCCAACCCCACCCTAGATCCTAGTGTAGTTCTCCCCAAGATCCTAGTGTAGTTTGATTAAATTTTCTTTAGCTTTCTCAAGGCTACACTGAAAAAAAAAAGAGGATCCAACTCTGCCTGCTTTCTCTCTTTTGGATTCCTGTGTCACAGATTACTTCTGGTTGTGCATTTATACTAAAACTTGTGTACTTTATTCATAGAGGCCTCTCACTAGGATTCGATGTGATTTTATCTTCTATACAGTTTTCTTAACTCTTTAAAAATTTAATTAAATATGCATGCTCATAATAGAAAAAGAAACTATGTAGAGAAGTGAAATTTTAAATATCGTCTCACCTTAATCTGTTGGTATATATTCTTCAAGATTTTTTCCTCTGTGTGTGTATATCCTATTACATACTCTTTTTTTTATTTTAAGATTTTTTTGATGTGGGTTATTTTTTAAAGTCTTTTGTTGAATTTTTTACAGTATTATTTCTGTTTTATGTTTTGGTTTTTGGTCACATGGCATGTGGGATCTTAGCTTCCTGGCCAGGAATTGAACCCACATTACTGCATTGGAAAGTGAAATCATGACCACTGGACCACCAGGGAGGTCTCTACTACATGTTTTTTAAATATAGAACTTGTTTTTGTCACTTTATAATACCTTATAAACATCTAATTAACATAAATACCTATGCATCTACATCATGTTTTAGATTACCGCATAATATGAATGAACTGTTATTTAAGCAGTTCTCTGCTGCTGAACATTTAGATAGCTTCAGGTCTTTTGATATTTTGAGCAATCAACATTCTTGTACGAAATCTTTGTTTGCATCACCTATTATTTCCTAGAAGTAGTTCTCAGTTCTTTAATAATTATGACCAGTACCTATTTAGTATTGAGTCTCCAAAGTGGAAAAGGCACAAAAACAGGAAACAGGACATTCACAAGATTATACTTCTGAGAGATGGTGGTAGAGGTGTAAACAATTGAACTGGTATATTTCATGACTTCAGATTTCTCTAGGAGTCTGGATCATTCTCACTGGCAGTGTTGATGCTCCCATTTTTTCTTGGAGTTGGAGAAGGTTGCAGCCATGAGATCCAGTGAACTCCCTTCAGAGCTGGAGGCTCTGTGTTTGCAGTCTTGCTGGAGGCAAAGGGGAAAAGTGGATGTTTTTGGTGAGAAGGCTGAAGAAAGAGCCATTGTGGGATTCGGCTGAGAAAGTCACAGGTGATGAGACAGACGAAAACACTGTCTCAACACTGTCTCAGTCACAACATAAACAGTTATGATTTTTGTTGCCTTCTGGCATGGAAGGGGAGAAGGCAATGGCACCCCACTCCAGTACTCTTGCCTGGAAAATCCCATGGACGGAAGAGCCTGGTAGGCTTCAGTCCATGGGGTCGCTAAGAGTCAGACACGACTGAGTGACTTCACTTTGACTTTTCACTTTCATGCATTGGAGAAGGAAATGGCAACCCACTCCAGTGTTCTTGCCTGGAAAATCCCAGGGACGGGGGAGCCTGGTGGGCTGTCATCTCTGGGGTTGCACAGAGTCGGACATGACTGAAGCGACTTAGCAGCAGGCATGGAAGGATAAAAAAAAGGCTGTGTGATTTATGTGTAAATTCCAAATGGCATCAAAGAAGGTGTGTAAAGGAAAAAGTGAAACATTTAAATATAGGACGTGTTGAAATATGAATTTATATAACCACACTCAGACCCTCCTTCCTCCCATTCTGAATTTCTAGTCGACTTATTTTTCTAATGATGGGCTATCAGTTTACCCTCTCCCAGGTGATCTTTTGCATAAACTGCTATGGACTCAGGTCTTTATTCATGTAGATAAGACTTTCATCTTCAGCTTCCAGCCCTAAGATCAGGTCACCAACCTGTTAGCTCTCCTCCAGAGAAAAATCCTGGTGACCTGCCAGCAAAGGTACTCTCTCTCCTCTCTCCCTTGGAAGGATATTGTTCCTCGAGGCAACTCTTCCACTGACCTGAGACCAGGTGCAAATTCTCCTGATAGACACCAACCTTCCTGGTGCATTTCATTCTGATTTTCCCTTCTTTCATTCCCAGGGGAGGGAAATACCTTCCCTTATTTTCAACAGGAATAATTAAGCCTCTCATTTTAAATTTGTATTTGTCCTTACAATGATATGCTGTCTTTCCCCAGTAGACATGGGAGGTTGGTTCCAGGACCACACTCTCTCTTACCTCATCTCCTCCTGACAGATACCAGAATTCCCAGGTGCCCAAGTCCCTTATATAAATTGGTGTAGTTGGCTCTTTGTATCAGCGGGAGGCTCCACATTGGCAGATTCAACCAACCACGGATGCAAAACCTGAGATAAGGAGGGCCAGCCATAATGACCTCTCGGGGCCCTGTTAAAGCCAGGCTTTTCTGATATCATTGCTGCACTAATGGAAGATTCCTGAGTGAAAGGGGATCTGGTTGCTTTTTCTAGTTATTTGTACCAGGTTGACGGCCAGTCTCCTGACCGGCACCCACCTATCATCCAATCATAATGACAAGAGGAGGAAAGAATAATATGGGAGGAATAAACCCCTTACACACGGCCATGGTGAGAGCAACTCTTAAAAACGGCAAACACTCTCATGCATCTAGCACATTTTTCCTGTTAGTTTTCAATGCCTGAAGGAGCTTCCCTTAGTATCCTCAGTGTTTCACCGGTACTGAGCTTTTTGTTGGATGCTCAGCAGATACTGTTGGTTGGATGAATCATGTTCCTAGCAGATTGGAGCTTTGTTAGGTGTTCCTCCTGTTGAAAGCAGCTCTCAGGTTTCATTGTTATTCATTAAGTGGGAAATACATAGTGTGAATCGCTGAAAATTATGGAAAATAGTATTAGGAAAGGGAAACTTTTGAAATAATGACTTTACTTGACTGTTTCCTTATGAATGGTTACCACATTCTCTTTATGAAATTTAATTATTTAAAATTTTCTTTTTTTAATGTCACTTGGGGAAGGGAAAAGATATATTAATGGAAGGAATAAAGTTTTAGAATGAAGAATAATTACATTCTAATGAAATTCTTTCATTACCGGGAAAATTAGATTGAACCAGTTGTCTTAGACATAGACATTTTGCTTTGTCAAGAACAGAAAGAGTGCAAATATTTTTATGGGAAACAGGAAAAAGAAACAATCTTATGACTTATCTTTGAAAGTCAAAGTCACTCAGTCATGTCCGGCTCTTTGTGACCTCATGGACTGTAGCCCACCAGGCTCCTCTGTCCATGGGATTCTCCAGGCAAGAAAACTGGAGTGGGTTGCCATTTCCTACTTCAGGGAATCTTGCAGACACAGAGATCGAACCCGGGTCTCCCACATTGCAGGCAGATTCTTTACTGTCTATGCCAATTTATCTTTGGAGAACACCAAATTAAGATTCCCCCCACTCCCTCCCATTGTCCATCTAATCTATCTTCAAACTTATCCAGAGTAGAAACAAATATTGTGAGAAGCTGCAATGCTTAGTTAATAGCTGAGGCAATGAGCTCAGTGTTCTGCGCTTCCATAATTCCCTATGAACTGTCACCTCAGGAGTCAGCACTTAAATGGTTTGAAAACTGTGGGCTTTGGGTGAGAGGAGAGAGTTAAATAAGTGAATATTGAGTCTCAACACTGGAGAAACAACAATCACGTGACTGGTCAATGGGAGGGCATGGCAGTGCCGTCCTTTTATGAGAAGACCAACATAACAAAGACTGTTTCTATTGGGAAATCTGTCCTTCTTGAATTCCAGCTTTCTGGCATCTATGTCCAAGGTACCCTACAGTGGGGAAAGTTTACCAGAAAAATTTTGGCTATTCTTAATGGTACATTTGTAGTTTCATTGCATCGTGGTCAGGAACCATGTCCTGTATAACTTTATTTTTTAATTTATTTTTAATTGAAGGATAGTTGCTTTACAATATTGTGTTGGTTTCTGCCATACATCAACATGAATCAGTTAAAAAAAGAAGAAAGTACATGTAACAAAGTAAGACTCTGATTAAAAAAAACTCGATATTGTTACAGGATTGTGCCAATATTGTGATTGCTTGAGTTCTGTGGGCATGCCTTTCCACTGGAATGTGGGATACACACAACTGATTTTATAACAAATTTCAATAATAGTGTGTTGTTAATGTTTTTTTCTATGCAGGCTTATTGAGCAAATGGAGACTTATTCCTTGTCTTTGAGCGACCAGCCAGTGGTAGAACCTAATATAGCAATACAGTCAGTTAATGTCTATTCAGGAGGCAACGAGGGGTCTACAGGTGTTCTCTTCACTGTACTGAAAGGTCAGCTGTTTGTTTTAAGTTCTTGTAATAGCAGAGAATATTCTGCTACCAATATATGCTCTATTCATGAAAATGTAGACTTTTATAAAATTCTGCTTTTTTTCCTTCTCATAGGAACTAGCAATTCTCTGACTCCTGGTTCCACACGTGTAAACGTGGACGTAGACAAACTGAATCCCAACGAACAGACGGAACTTCAGCTCTTGCTCAACACCTCGAAAAGTAGGTCTCAAATTACATTACTTGAAAAATGCACTCAAATTCATGTAATTAATAGCTTAAAATTCATTGAGCAAGAAATTATGTTTACTTAAGTTACATACTAATTTGCGTGTGAGTATGTTTGAGCTCTAACAAATTTTGGTAATCTCAAGTCTATTATTCTAGCCCCAGAGATGATTTTCTTCCCCTGTCTTTTCAAAAACACTTGGAGGGTGACAGAATTGAAATGCTCTGGCTTATGAACACAATCTGTTTTCCACCTAAAATGTAGCCAAATGGCTCAGTTTTATACTTAAAAATACACTTAAAAAGCATTCAGTCATAAACTTTGCCCATGTTTACTAGTGGAATGGTACTCACAGGCTTAAATTCATCCTATTGACTTGTCCTTGGGATATTTTATGTAATTGACACAGTCAGCATATAGCAGTACTAATTTTCAGTTATCTCCTTGTATGGTGCTCATCATGAGCTCCTTATTGTCGTGCATATAACCTTTTAGAAATTCTTGTGTCTAACTTGTCATGCCTGTACTATTCAAAGTCTAAAATTGACAATTGAATACAATAAAGCAGATTGAATGCACACATTTACTTTTATTTTCTCCCCAAATAAAAAATCCAGTGCCAAAAAATACATATTTTAGAGAGACTAAATTCATAATTCTCATTGGTTATATAATTCTAATTGGCTAACTAATTCTTTATTGGTTATATAAATGGCAAATATCTTCCCTCCAGTCTGTAGCTATCTTTTACTTGGTTTTTCATGTCATTTGTCATACTCAAATTTTACTTTATAATGTAGTCCAATGCATCAATCTTTTTTTCTATAACTGATATTTAAATTCATTGCTTTACTAAAGTCACAATTATAGTCTTCTATATTGTCTTCTGAATATTTTTAGTGTTTATGTTTACATTTAGATCTTTAATGAAGCTGGAATTTGTGTTTGTATTTGGTGAAAGGTAGATCTAATTTTTGATTTCATATAAACTATCATTAGAGCCAAACAGGTTGAAGTAACACTGTCTAGAGTCAAAGATTCAGATTGGACTGAAAGGAACATGTTTTTATATTAAGTTTTTTAAAAAGACTTCAAGATTGAAGTGTATAAGCAAAAATTATTGGAAATACAGGGTCACATCAACAACCTTGTGTTATAGGGAGAAATATAAAGTTGCTCCAGAAACTGAAGATCAAGTAGACAAAAAATAGCTAATAAACTTGGCCTTTATATACATTTGTGTGTGTATGTAGTTTTATAGACAGAAAATAGATAATAAAAATTATTTTCAAATATCTATGGAGTGCTTCAAAAACTATTAGGCCAAATAGAAAAACTTGCATATTTTACCCATGGGTGATTCATGTTGATGTATGGCAGAAACCAACACAATATTGTAAAGCAATTATCCTTCAATTAAAAATTAATTAATTAAAAAATAAAGCTATACAGGACATAGTTCCTGACCACAATGCAATGAAACTATAAATGTACCATTAAGAATAGCCAAAATTTTATCCAATTAAAAATTTTAAAATACCATTGTTAGAAAGGAAATTAAAGGACAGATTACAGAGTCCTTGAAAATTAATAGCAATGAGAACTCCTTAGATGAAATCCTATGGAATGTGGACAAAGATGTAATTAAAGGAAAGTGTATTTCCCTTAATAAATCTATTAGATAATATGAGAAATTGTTAAAAAATAATCATTCACCTAAAGAGGCATAAAAAGTAAGATAGCAAATCTAGAAAAAAAGAATTAATAAAATGGCATAAATTAATAAAAATGGGACATAATTAACAAATGCTAGATGGGTCAACAAAATAAAATATTGATTCCATGAAAGGCTAATGAAATATACACAAGCTTCTGATAAATTTGATCAAGAAAAGAAAGAGAAAATATAAAAAAACACAAGGAGGATTATATCTTGAAATATGGAGATTCTTTTAAAATCATAAGATAATGGTAAGTATAATTTGTTCTAGTGAATCTAATTATCTAGATGAAAAGATGATTTTCTAATAAACAACCAGAATCCTGTAGGAATGAGGAAAGGGGTGAGTAGGGAATTTCATTTTTTAAATGTATGTACTTATATGGATTTGAATTTTACATCAAGCATGTCATTCTTTTATAAAAATAAGATTAAAAAGCAGTCATACTACATTTTTATGGTTAACTTTGTCACTTAGTGTGACAAAGAAGGAACAATTTGGTGGGCTCAGTGTGATGTAAAAACTCTTCAGAAGCCAATGTCTTTATTTCTCAGAAGAGGACAGAGCAAAGCGGGGGCTGTGGAGGATGTGTTGGGGGCTGTCAGGGCCTTACCTACCCTATCTCTCAAAGCACAAGACTGATTATGCTGGTCCCACCACCACCATTTTAGTATTCTTTGTACTTATTAAGTATATAATATATATGTGTGTATGTATATACACACAGAGACACATACACACCCACGCAAATACATGCAAGCTTTTCACTTGTAAAAGATATCAGAGTTTAGGGAATTTATTCAGCTAAAATGTATATTCATTGTTGTTGCTTCTGTTGTTTTAAATATGGCCAAGAGTTCTATGAAGTGTCAGGAGGCATTTCAAAGGCGGTTCTGTTTGACCATTGCCATGGCCAGCAGCCCCGCTGCAGAACCCCCTGTTGCAGCCATGCTCCTGCAGGCTCTCTTAGGAAAAGCTGACCAGTTTTTCCAGTGTCCTGAAGGGATGTGTCCCAGTCATTTTCCAGCCTTGGGCAAAAGCCTGTCGTTGTCTTGAAATAACAGAGACCAGTAGTTCAAGAGCTGATGGAAAGTATTTAGTCTGTTGAAAGAATCCCTGATATGCACAACTTGAGCTGCTGGCTCTGTGATTTAATAAACTGGTTTCTGCTCAGTCCCTCTGCATAGGAGCCAGACCTCCCAGAGCAGTCCTCTAGGCACTGCTGTCCTAATGATCACTCTCTGCTGTTTCTTATTCAATGACTCAGCGGGGAAAGCAACATGGTCTTGAGCTACCTGCTCATTGTGTTCACTGTCTCACTGCATAGAAAGCAAGAATGTTTACTTTATACATGAGATCCTTTTGGTATTTTTTTTTTAGGTGGATTAGGCAGAGATTATGGTTTCCATTTAGAACATAAGGAATCTTAGGAAAGAAATTAATGTGGATGGAATGGCCAACCATATGTTATATGTGTTAATTAGATGCTGCAGTTAAATAAAGGCAGTCAGCAGACCATTATTTTCTGTATTTCACTGGAGTGTTAAGCAGTCATGCAGTTCGGTGATGGTATGGGACTTTCTTACTTACCTAGGGTTCCCTTATTGATTTTAGTGTCTTTTTTCCCCCCTCACAGCTAATGTCAAGGCATGTGGCTTTGTAGTGTATCAAAACAACAAGCTTTTCCAATCAAAAACTTTTATAACTAAATCAGACTTTAGTCAAAAAATTGTCTCAAGCAAAACAGATGAAAATGTGGAAGATCAGAGCGCTTCTGTTGAAATGGTCTTTAATCCAAGGGTGAGTTTTCCCATTAATAGAAATAATTCAGCCCACTCTTGATTACAAAAGCAGGGACAGTTTGGGCAAAAGAAATCCACAGAACACCTCTTTGAAAGTTTATATGACAAGACTAACTTTAACTTCTCCCCCATCCATATTTTTATAACACTAAGTGTAAAATTAACTACTTTGAATTTTATATTCTCTTTCTTAATCTGTAATAAAGATGCTATGCTTTGTATCAGTACATATCATACATAATCATACAATTGATTTCTCATATGGGTAGCTCAGATGGTAAAGAATCTGCTTGCAATGCAGGAGACCTGGGTTCAATCCCTGGCTCGGGAAGATCCTCAGGAGAAGGGAATGGCAACCCACTCCAGTGTTCATACCTGGAAAATCCCACGGACAGGAGTCTAGTGGGCTGTACAGTCCATTGGGTCACAAAGAGTCAGACATGACTGAGTGACTAAAACTTTCACTTCAAGCTTATCTTAGCCTATTTGATTTTTTTCCACACAATTAAGCATTTTGAAAAAATCAGTTGCCATTGTCTTATTCACAGTACAACCGAACAGAATTCCAGCTTCATTCCTATGCCTGCGTCTATTGGAATTTTTCCATGAAGGATTGGGACACGCATGGCTGTCACAAACAGGAGGGCACTGATGGATTTCTACACTGCCACTGCAACCATACTACTAACTTTGCAGTATTGATGGTAAGGGTTTACATGGTAATCTCTTTCTGGACAAGGGTTTTACTTACATGCAATTGTGTTGTGTGCTAACTGGAGATAATTTGGGGATTAGTTTACGTAGACACTCAACTTTGATTAAATGGGAAAACAAGGAATGAAGTTAGAGAATGAAAAAAAAAAGTGCTGGTAAAGGCAATTAGAATAGTGCTTTTTGCAAAATAGTCTCAAAATAGATGAATTCAGTATTGTGCATTTAATAATGAGAAGGGAGCCCATGTGCAAAAGAGGAGCTGACAGACTCCATTCAACTAACTTGCATGTCTGAAGCATGAAGTTGCTACAGCCAGAGGTAAGGCTATATAGCTGAGTGCTAAAGATGGTTCAGTGTGTACATAGCTGTGGGTGAGTTTGAATAAGTTACCCAGAGCTTTTTCCATTATAAGCATCTAAGTTACTAAGTGTATGCCAGAAGGTATAAGAGGAAGAGCTTTCTAATTCAACTTGTCCCATAGTTCCTCTATGTGTTCTTTTCACTCTAGTGCTCCCCTGTATGAGTAACTGGTAACAGCTCTGGTATCCAGGTGTTTATACACCTCTTGAGAGTTCTTGAACTGACCTTTTTAGGAAGAGGAGATTCGTTTATTGCATTTCCAGGAATCTATTATTCTGGCAAAAGGAAAAATATTTATTTTTTATGCTAGATGGAATGTTTTTATACTGCAGTGGAGTGGGGAGGGATGTAGACTGTCTTCCCCTTATTAAGGGGCTCTTAACACTGTAAATCTTCCAAAGAAGTGGATGTTTTAAGTTTCTGTAGCTAAGAAATATTTGTATTTGGGAAGCCAATGGGGATCAGAGCATACTGGTATAGCATAGACTATCAAATTATAGAGTCTTGCTTTTAAAATATTTTTGAAGTAATTATCATTTTCTTATTTTAATTACCAAATATTTAAAATTGATTTTGATTATTTTATAACTTGCATTATAGAGAGATCTGCTTTCTCAGTCAGTAAATAGTAAAGATACAATTTTAACGTTTTTGATATCTTAAGATCATTAGTATTACTGAATAGCTGTGTAAAACTCAGATTGCTTTACATATTAAATGATACGGGTTATACTTTCATAGTTTTTTTTCTCCTGTTTTGAGGTCAGACTTTCAATTGTTCTTACTAATATCTGAATCTGCTTCAATGCCCACATATTAATATTTATCATTACTTTTGAGTTGCAAAATTTTTAAAAAGGTGATTAGAATTGTATTAATATGTAAAGTTTAAGAGCAGATAAACTCTGAGTGAATAGATGATTTCTAAGATCTAAAGATCTATATATTCTATGATTCTGTGTCATCTACTTAGTATATTACACATAGGAAGTAATGTGACATTTTTGTCTTATAATTTTTTTAACATAGTTTTGTTTATGTTTATTTATTTTTAGCTATGCTGGGTCTTTGTTGCTGCATGGGCTTTTCTCTAGTTATGGTACACAGGCTTCTCATTGTGGTGGCTTCTCTTGAGGAGCACAGGCTCTGGGGTGCGAGGGTTTCAGTAGTTGTGTACTTGGGTTCAGTGGTTGGTGGATGGGCCTAGTTGCTCCATGGCATGTGGGATCTTCCCAGATCAGGGATTGAACCTGCGTCCCTTGCATTGGTAAGCAGATTCTTTACCACTGAGCCACCAGGAAAGCCCTTATGATTTTTTTAAAATGAAGTTTATTTTTATTTTTTTCCTACTAAAGCAATACATACTCAATGCATATAGAGTAAAAGTCTACTTACTAAGCAGAAATATACTGATATGGGAAAATGTTTATGATATTTAAACAGTAAAATAGCAATTTGAAAATAATCTGATTATGTTAACAAAATCCTGTATATTTGTGCAAGAGATGTAGGTAATATTTGTAAACACATTAAAAAAAAGGTCACCTCTGGGGAATTCCCTGGTGGTCCAGTTGTTAGGGTGTGCTTTTCCACTGCAGAGGGCACGGGTTTGATCCCTGGTTGGGGAACAAAGACACCACAAGCCACCTGGCGGAGCCAAAAATAAAAATATCACCTCTGGAGAAGAGATGGTAGGGTTTGATGTGGGGTAATAGCAGTAAAAAGGAACTTGTGTGTTTTAAAATTATATCTCTATATTTAACTTTCATGTTTTATAAATAATCATATACAGCTTTTCTAATAATAACAATTTGAAAAATTAAAAAGTACAGGAAGGCAAAAATAATTCTGTATGTATGTCTCTATTCACCCAGTGATCACCATTATTACCTCTCCACATTTCTAAGAGTACATACTCATATGGAACATAATTTTCTGAGACTATATACTAAAATTCTGGGGTGGATATGGATATATTTCACAAAGGTTAGGTCCCCCTTTCCAAAAGCAAAAATGAACAGGATCTTGTGAATATCTTTTCATATACAGAAAAATACTTCTGCAACTTTAATTTTAGGACATGAGCTTAGATATTCAGGTTTCCCCTTGGATTACAGTTGTGCATACAAATAATGTAACAGGTAAATAAAACAACTCCAGCCAATTTAGCGGAGAAGGCAATGGTACCCCACTCCAGTACTCTTGCCTGGAAGATCCCATGGACAGAGGAGCCTGGTAGGCTGCAGTCCATGGGGTCCCTAGAGTCGGACACGACTGAGAGACTTCACTTTCACTTTTCACTTTCATGCATTGGTGAAGGAAATGGCAACCCACTCCAGCGTTCTTGCCTGGAGAATCCCAGGGAAGGCAGAGCCTGGTGGGCTGCCATCTATGGGGTCGCACAGAGTCGGACACAACTGAAAAGACTTAGCAGCAGCAGCAGCAGCAGCAACAGCAGCCAATTTAGATAACACAAACAACTTTGATTTTAGACATTGAGGAATGGTGTTTATGTCTTCCCTCACTGAATTAGATAACTGTTCTCAAGCCACTATTTCATGAATATTGCTTAGAGATGAAGGGGTTGATTTATTTCCTTTTAAAATATATCTTTATATAAAAAGACATATATGGATATTTTGACCAATATCCAGACTGTTTTAACCAATGTAACTCTTTGTGATGTTGACTTTCATAACTATTTCAGAGTAGCTATTTTAAAATAATGAGTCTTAACTTATTTTCCAGAGTTTCAAAAAGGAATATAAATATCCTGAATCACTAGATGTATTTTCCACATTTGGATGTGCACTGTCCATTGCTGGTCTGGCTCTCACAATTATATTTCAGATCGGCACCAGGTAAGAAGGGAAGCAGGCTCATCTCATGAGAGAAATTGTTACCCTGATATTATTTCCTCTCAGCATATTTCCATTAGAATACAGCCTCTTGGAACCAGAAAGGAAATGAGATTTAATTCATCATGCTCATTTTATAGAATACTCAGCCCTGGAGAGGCTAAGACATATTCATAAATAATATATAACTACAAACTATTTAAGTGACTTGAAGGAAAATTACATGCCATGTTTATCACATAAAAATTAATGTGGTCCTATAACTCATTAATGGGCTTCCCTGGTGGCTCGGTGGTATGGAATCCGCCTGCCAAGCAGGAGATGTAGATTTGATCCCTGGGTAAGGAAAATCCCCTGGAGAAGGAAATGGCAACCCACTCAAATATTCTTGCCTGGAAAACTTCATGGACAGAGGAGTCTGGTAGGCTCCAGTCGATGGGGTCACAAAAGAGTCAGATACAAGTAAATAACAACACTAACTCATTAATGCCATAGTTCCTTGTATTCAATAGAAGCATAACTACCAATTTGCTTTTGCGAAAGAAAGAAACATTGCTAATTAGCAAGTTTTTGAGGATAAAAGTAAATTTTAAACTATATTAATTTTTCAAATGGTAAAACATTTTAAAAGATTTTTAAATACATAGTTTTTTTTTAAACTAATTTTCAAAATAAGCATAAACACATATTTCTTTCTACCTTGATCTCCTCACTCAAGATCCAATTTTGCATAGCACTTGTTATTTTTTGTCACATGCTGCATTTGTAACAATCTGTAAATGTAAGCATGTTCATTTAGTAGCTTATTGGTCTACTGTTTTCCCTTTAAGCATGAAAATTGATGTGGCCTTCTTTGCTTTTGTTGTTGCTGTTTTCTCTTGTTTTTATAAGTCCCTCCCAGGGCTGAGCACGGTACCTGGCCCATGGTGGAGGGATATCTGTGGAATTATTGGGTCGATTATGCATTCCCACCTGGTTTCTTCTCAAACTCAAGATGTCTCACATGCTTCTTTTTTTCAGAATTATTTCTCCCTGATAAATTCCTTCACAACTGTTTTCTCAGATGTGTAGATTCAGGGGTCTTTTGTTTTAAAGGTATTGCTACTTAAACATTTTTTTCCGTGAAGTTTGATTTATAAAAAATTAAAAGTCTACAGAAAAGTTGAAAGAGAATACTGAATACCCATATACCCTTCACTTGGATTCACCAGTTATTAATATTTTGTTTTCTCTCTTTTTCTGTTTTTTCCTGAAATTTTGAAAGTAAGTTGTAAATATCATGACCATCATCTCTAAATTCTTCAAGCCTGTATGTATCTCCTAAGAACAAGGGCACTCCTACATAATATTATTATCCTCAGAGAATTTAACTCAAGAATTTAACATTAATATAAGATTATCATGTTAATATATGTATTCACATTTCTCCGGTTGTTCCAGTAATGTCTATTTTAGCTGTTTTCCACCTCCCTCAATTTATTTAGTTATTGCGTCTCTTTAGTCACCTTTGGCCTACAGTGTGAGGCTCTAAGCAACATGTGAGGAGGTAAATATAAAACTATGAACAAGACAGATCATCTCCCTTGGAATTTACATTCTTGGGGAGAAGACAGACATTATACACATATATACAGAAATATATAATTATACATTGTGGTAAGTGCCTTGAAGGAAAATTACATGCCATGTAATTACAAGTCTGTCACATAAAGTGAAACTCTTCTGTCTGTGCTTTCATTTGAAAAGACACTAAAACATTTATTTGATCCCATCTGAAAAGTTGTGGTAGCTGTATAATTAATATGTTTGCCTAAGATTTCACTCCTAATTGTCATCAATGTTGTAAAATCATAAACCATATATTAATGTAATTACTCCTTCTAATTGTCATCAATGTTATAAAATCATAAACCATATATTAATATAATTGGCAAACAGATTTGTTCATCAGATTCTGAGACATTAGAAATAGAGAAGTACTTGAAGGTGTTAGAACTTTAAGCACATTAATAGGGGAAATAGTTATTTCAAGAGGCCTTGTAGTCTAAAAAACACAGAAAGGTCTGGATGATAGTGAGCGGAAATTTTATAACATTTTTTAATACAGGACTGTAAGCTCCCCTGGTGGCTCAGACGGTAAAGAATCTGCCTGTAGTGCAGGAGATCTGGGTTTGATCCTTGGGTTGGGAAGATTCCTTGGAGAAGGGAATGGCAACCCACACAAGTATTCTTGCCTGGAGAATTCCATGGACAGAGGAGCCTGGCTGGCTACAGTCCTGGGGTCACAAAGAGTTGTGACTAACACTTTCACTTTCATACCGTAATATACAGAGAACTGAGTAGGCACTGGTGACCCACTCCAGTACTCTTGCCTGGAAACTCCCATGGACGGAGGAGCCTGGTGGGCTGAAGTCCATGGGGTCGCTAAGAGTCTACTGAGCGACTTCACTTTCACTTTTCACTTTCATGCATTGGAGAAGGCAATGGCAACCCACTCCAGTGTTCTTGCCTGGAGAATCCCAGGGACGGGGGAGCCTGGTGGGCTGCCGTCTATGGGGTTGCACAGAGTCGGACACGACTGACGTGACTTAGCAATGATATGTCATAAGTTTTAAAGAATACTTGGTTTTACACCCTCAAATTATATCTTCAGATGAAGGAACAGTCCTCAGGCATGTTTTACATTGTGTTTAGTTGCTCAGTCGTGTCCGACTCTGCAACCCAACGTACTGCAGCCCATCAGGCTCCTCTGTCCATGGGGATACTCCAGGCAAGAATACTGGAGTGGGTTGCCACACCCTCCTCCAGGAGATCTTCCCAACCCAGGGATCGAACCCAGGTCTCCTGCATTGCAGACAGATTCTTTACTGTCTCACGCAGCAGGGAAGCCCTCTTTTACATTCAGTTCAGTTCAGTTCAGTCCCTCAGTCATATCTGACTCTTTAAGACCCCATGAACCACAGCACACCAGGCCTCCCTCTCCATCACCAACTCCCGGAGTCCACCCAAACCCATGTCCATCAAGTTGGTGATGCCATCCAACCATCTCATCCTCTGTTGTCCCCTTCTCCTCCTACTCTCAATCTCTCCCAGCATCAGGGTCTTTTCCAGTGAGTCAGCTCTTCGCATCAGGTGGCCCAAGTATTGGAGTTTCAGCTTCAACATCAGTCCTACCAATGAACACCCATGCCTGATCTCCTTTAGGATGGACTGGTTGATCTCCTTGCAGTCCAAGGGACTCTCAAGAGTCTTCTCCAACACCACGGTTCAAAAGCATCAATTCTTTGGCACTCAGCTTTCTTTATAGTCCAACTTTCACATCCATACTGGCCACTGGAAAAACCCATAGCCTTGACTAGATGGACCTTTGTTGGCAAAGTAATGTCTCTGCTTTTTAATGTGCTATCTAGGTTGGTCATAACTTTCCTTCCAAGGAGCAAGCATCTTTTAATTTCATGGCTGCAATCACCATCTGCAGTGAGTTTGGAGACCCCCAAAATAAAGTCTGCCACTGTTTCCCCATCTATTTGCCATGAAGTGATGGGACTGCATGCCATGATCTTAGTTTTCTGAATGTTGAGCTTTAAGCCAACTTTTTCACTCTCCACTTTCACTTTCATCAAGAGGCTTTTGAGTTCCTCTTCACTTTCTGCCATAAGGGTGGTGTCATCAGAATATCTGAGGTTATTGATATTTCTCCCGGCAATCTTGATTCCAGCTTGTGCTGCTTCCAGCCCAGCATTTCTCATGATGTACTCTGCATAGAAGTTAAATAAGCAGGGTGACAATATACAGCCTCGACATACTCCTTTTCCTATTTGGAACCAGTCTGTTGTTCCATGTCCAGTTCTAACTGTTGCTTCCTGACCTGCATACATTAGAAGCTCTGTTTTACATTAGAAGTCCTTGTTGTGGGCCATAGAAATATAAACATGTTGTGGACTAAGCACCACTTTGTCTGATGGATATTTGGTCCTGCTGCCAGGCCGTCTACTGCATTCCTTTAGTTGTATCAGGTCACTTGGAGGGAGATACACAGGGCCTGGAAATTCGCGCAAATAGAGTTCACAGAAGGGCATTTCTGGAGAACAGCTAGCACCTTTGATTAGAACACAGTTTCAAGAAAGGAGGTATCAATCTGTTTTCTTGAACTCACTTCTTTGTGGGAATCAGATGAGGAGAGATTGTTTCTCTGATGTAGTTGGGAAGGTCTATCTACCAGCTGGCCCAACTGGGCTATGAGCTAGGTTTACATGAGTAATAATATCCTTTTTTAACCTCACGATTTCACTAGAGTTTCTCTTTTGTAGCTGTTTTGTTTATTTAATTATATTTTTTATTTTCAGGAAAGTCCGAAAAACCTCAGTAACCTGGGTGTTGGTTAGTCTGTGTGCATCTATGTTGATCTTCAACCTCTTCTTCGTGTTTGGAATTGAAAACTCCAATAAGAACATAAAGACAAGTAACAGTGAGACCAATAATACTGACTTGAGTAGTAATGTAATGCTCAGACAAGACACTGTTGTCATCTCGAATCCCAAGTGCACTGCAATTGCTATCTTACTGCACTATTTTGGGTTAGCGACCTTTGTCTGGATGGGACTCAGTGCTGCCCAGCTCTATTTCCTTCTAATTAGGACCATGAAGCCTCTTCCTCAGCATTTCATCCTTTTTAACTCTTTAATTGGATGGGGTAAGTGTTTGCTTCTACACTTTCTCAGAAATTTAATTTTGTTGAAATCATTTAATTTAAACAAACACCTATTGAAGACCTAGTAGTACAAGGCCTCCAGATAGGGGAGACGGAAAATCCAGCAATCACTAAGAGTGCCTTCTGTCTAGTGAAGGAGTGTCTTCTGTGAAGAGGGCAGATATGACCAAGCAGCTATCCTAAACACATCATGCTGCTGCTGCTGCTGCTGCTAAGTCGCTTCAGTTGTGTCCGACTCTGTGCGACCCCATAGACGGCAGCCCACCAGGCTCCCCCATGCCTGGGATTCTCTAGACAAGAATACTGGAGTGGGTTGCCATTTCCTTCTCCAATGCATGAAAGTGAAAAGTCAAAGTGAAGTCGCTCAGTCATGCCTGACTCTTAGCGACCCCATGGACTGCAGCCTACCAGGCTCCTCCGTCCATGGGATTTTCCAGGGAAGAGTACTGGAGTGGGGTAACACATTATGAGCTAACTTTAAATGTTTATTTCCTTTAACATCTCTGTTAATTAGACTTGAGATTTAGACCACATGTAATCAACCTTCTGACTACTTTAAAAAAAATATTTCAAGACAGTCAGAGGGACTCTTTTAAGAAAAGTAATTTGAAAAATTTAATGGGTTCCTGCAAAGGAGAGTTGTTTTAGTGTTATCTAAATTTAAGTTTATTCAAATGAAAGAGAAATTGAGCCATTTAAGAGTGGACATTGTGTTAACAGTTACAAAAAGATTGGAAATGGTATAGGATTGGTACACATAGCCAACATTGAAAGGGAAAATAAAACACTGAAAAACTATGTCCACTGTTAACCTGCATCTGTAGATCACTTAGTACATTGTGTATAGTAGAAAGAACAATATATCCTGAAAAAGGTCAGATATATAATTCATTCACAGTCTTTTATAATTAACCCCAGGTTTGGGTAAATTATTTATTCTGCAATTCTCTTTATGACATAGGAGTCCCGGCTATAGTGGTAGCTCTGACAGTGGGAATTATTTGTTCTCAGAATGGAAATAATTCACAGTGGGAGTTAGACTACCGGCAAGAGGAAATGTAAGTTTTTATTTTTTAAATGCCCGTTTTGTTTTTTTTTTTTTGAGTGTAACTACTCAATGACATCGAGTCCAAAGGTCCTTGTAATATGCATCTCACTTTATAATTGTCATATTATAACTGTGTATTTCAAATTCTCAAAGAGCACATTATATTTTAAATGCAATGATATGAAAATTTCCTATGATAAATCCATTTACAAAGCAAGTAATTACCTTCCTTCTTAATTTATAAATGTGAACTTTTTAATATTAAGTTTCTTCTTTCATTACCTCTGAAAATCATAGGAAATAAGAAATGTGATCCTTAGTAACCCCTTATATTAGTTTCTTATCTAAAAACTGAGAATAACAATAATAGTAATACCTGCTCTGGAGTTACTGTGAGGGATCAAGCTAGTGTGAAAACATTTTATAACTTGAGCACTATCCATGCTTATGAACCAGTTCTGTGTTGATATGATTATAATGAGTATTTCATGATGATTTATCAATTCTCTCTGTGACTCCAGAGTGAATAATCAACTGTCAATAATGGGAGTACCTGCATTTATACATTGCTATATTTAAAACAGATAACCAACAGGGACCTATTGTGTCGCACATGGAACTCTGCTCAATGTTATGTGCCAGGCTGGATGGGGGAGGGGAGTTTGGGGGAGAATGGATACAAGTATATGTATGGCTGAGTCCCTTTGCTATTCACCTGAAACTACCACAGCATTGTTTATCGGCTATACTCCAATACAACATAAAAAGTTTAAAGTTTGGGGAAAAAAACAATGGGAGTACCTGAATGCATGGTATTTGCTTGAGGAGATGGTATTCGTATGAGGAAATTGAGAAGAAAGCTCTATGTGTATTTCTGCTGCCAAATGGTAACTGCTTTTTAATTTATTTTTCCTTCTTATTTTATAAATGCAACCATTCTTATCCTTGGATTCTGCTTTAATTCTCAGACCAACTTAGATCAGAACAGAACTCTTGGAAATGTGCAAGTATACACAAGGGAAGGCTGTAGTGTCAGGGTGCTCACCTATTTCTAGGGCTGACCATGACCAAGTGTAAAATAGGGATCTAACTGTCTGGCTTGACTTTAGCAGCCACATGCTCCAGGCACTATTTTTTTCTGTTTAATTGAGAATAAATATCTTTTGATGGGTTTTAAAATTTTAATTCCACAATTGAAGATCAAGAGTAAGATGCAAATATCTCATGGGAGAGGTAATTCACCTCAAACTGCATTATTATTAATTTCCTACCCTGACTGAGCCACAGGGTTAGACCCACGCCTATAGAAGTCTTCAGTAGAAAGATGCCTGCTGTCTTAAATTTATTCACACTGAGCTGTAAAGAACTGAGAGCAGATTCTTTCCTGAGTACAGTATTAGATGTTAGGCAAGACCCTGGCAACTGAAAATAAGAGTTGGGAAGAAAGGAAAGGATGTGTAATATGAATATCAGCTTCATCTTGGACCCTTTTTCTCCCTTTCCACCCTGTACACATGCATCAAAGTTCACATTTCTTCAGGATATATTTAGAAAGAGGAAGGACTTTTTTGGGTTTTCTTGAGTTATGCTTCCAGAAATTGCTTCTCAATATACCATACTCCCTGTCCCCCAACCATGGCTCCCAGTTCTACCAGTCATGTCTGAAATCCCTACCCCAGTTCCCTTGAGGTACTGCTACTTCTGCCAGGACCCAGCTAAGGTGTGACTGCAGGACAGGCCACACGCTTGTTTAATGCTCTGTCCCCCAGATCTCTGTCCCACCATATAGGCTGTTTCAGACTTTCCTGAAGGGTTATAGTAACCATTGCGAAATTATAATGCTTGAGGGAGAATTTTGTGGAAGCTATGCTCTATCTGCTACAGCTATCTTTTCCCATGTTTCATGACAAAATCACCAAGGAGTTAAATGCTTCATCTGAGGTTCACTTATAATACTCTTCAGACCTCAGGTTCATAGCTGTTCATCAGATTCAACTTTGAGCTTGTGACTCTTGAATCTTAATTCTAGAAACCCCATTCCTATAAGGATCAGTCTCTATGTAGAATTAATCTTCCAGGTACTCAAGCCAAAAACTTTGGAATCACTTGTAAACTCTCCTATATCTCCCATCTAACCTATCAATAAATCCTTTTGCTTTACTTTTAAACATATCTGGAATCAGACTACTTCTCAGCATCTCCTCTTCCTGGGTCTAGGCCACCAGACTGTTGCAGTAGACTCTGAGCCAACTTTCTCCTTTTGGATGTGCTTTTCTGTTATTCCTGCATCTGAAATAATACTTTAAAAACTAAAGACAGATCATGTCAAGTTTCTCTTTCTCGCCAAGAGTACATTCAGTCACCTATAAAACTCAGACATAATTTGCATCTTTTTGCTAATCTCATCTACTTACTCTATTCTGGCCACATTGGCCTCTTAGCTGTTCCTTAAGCTCTCAGCTCAGAGTCTTTGTACTTGCTGTTCCCTTTGCCAAGAACACCCTTCCTCTTCATCTACTTCAGATGTTTACTCAAATATTTTTTTCCATAAGGGTTTTCCTGATCACTCTATTTAAAATGAAACTCTTCCTTCCCAATTCCCCTATGCAACACACACATATACACATATACATGGTAGTAACTACCCTCACTACCTGTTTTATTTTTCTCCATGGCACTTGTTAACATCTGATATATGGTATATATTTTATTAATGCATTAGTTTTATTTATTTTTCCTGTACCAGAATAACTTCACTAAAGAAAGGAATTTTGGTATTTCATTCACTGTTAATATCTTGATATCTAGAACAATGTGGCACATAGCATGTACTCTATAAATACTTATTAAATGAATGAATTTATTCTTATAACAATGCCAGGAGATGATTACTGAATTTCATAAATTAGGAAAAATATGCCACCAAAACTGCCACCAACAATAACAAAAAGACAAAAACAGATGCAATGAGGGCTTCCCTGGTGACTCAGTGGTAAAGAATCTGCCTCCCAATGCAGGAGACGTGGGTTCAATCCCTTGTCTGGAAAATCCCACATACTGCAGAGCAACTAAGCCTATGCACCACAATTGTACAGCCTGTGCTCCAGAGCCCTGGAGCAGCAACTATTGAGCCCATGTGCTGCCACTACTGAAGCCTGAATGCCTGGAGTACGTGCTCTGCAACAGGAGAATCCACCACAATGAAAAGCCCACATATTGCAACTGGAGAGTAGCCCCTGCTCTCTGTAACTAGAGAAAACCCCACACAGCAACCAAGACCCAGCACAGTCAGCACAGTAAAAAAAATAAATAAATAAATAAAATATTTATATATATATATATAAACAGATGCAGCAAGTTTAAAGAACTAATCAAATAATTTTAATCATTAAATTTTAAAAAATGTCTATTAAAGAGAGTTTAAATAATTTATGGTATAATGAAATAATGGAATAATATGCAGCTGTGAAAAATCATGAAGATAATCTTTATATTCTGATATGGAATAATCTCTAAGATATGTTTTTAATTAAAGTAAGAAGTATCATATGTTATCATTTGCTTCAGAATCAGGAAAATGTATACCTTTGCCAGTGTATACATAGCCTAACTCTAGAAGAATACACAAGAAACAGTGAATACCACCAGAGATAAAAACTAGGTGACCAGGGATAGTTGTAGGAAGGGTCTTATCTCTCTATGATAATTTATACCTTTAAAATTTTGAGCCATCTGAGTGTGTTACATATTCAAATATAAAATAATAATTTACCTAACATCCAACACCTTGTAAGTGACAGAGAGGGACTTTTAACTTTAGGACCGCCTGACTCAGAAGTCCACGTCCTTTCTCCTAGACCATACAGTCTCACAGAGAAATTTGGCAGTATCAGTGCATTTCATTTTTCTAGTCAATTGAATTCTTGAAAATCATCTCCAGTATATATAAGACAAAGGGATACTGACTTTTAGCAGGTCTTTCAGTCGAGTGAATATCAGTAGTGTGAACAGCATAGAGAAGAGTTTGTATACTTTTCTTAGTTTGCTGAAATCATTTCTTTTCTCTCCATAGCTGCTGGCTGGCAACTCAAGGAAGCAGTGGTTTGATAGCAAGTCCATTGTTGTGGTCATTCATTGTACCTGTGACCCTTATCATCATCAGCAACATTGTTATGTTTATTATCATTGTAGTTAAAGTACTATGGAAGAATAATCAGAATCTGACAAGGTAAGATTCCCAGTGAATGAGAAGTTGGCAGGCATGTTCATATAGTACATAATATAGCACAGTGATATATTCACTGCTCCTGGAAGAGTTTTCAGACTCCAGGAAAATGCAAGAATATGTGGTTTTCAGGACAGATTTTTTTCTTACACTTTGTCTCAGAAAGTAAATCGTCTCATCTTCCAACATCGATGCTATAATGTGAGTCTACTGCATTACTTAAGTTACTTTTGTGCTATATAAGCCTAACAAAACTAAACTCAAAGGCATCAAGGAAAAAATTTTATCTCCCAGTCCCAAATATTCATGAAATCAGATGTAAATACTTAAAAATATGAGAGGGTTGTAAGGAGAGGCCAGTGACTGTATTTTCATTTCACAGACTAGTAACTGTAGGTTGTATCTTACATGTGTTGCCTGAATCACATAATGACTTTAAATTTTTGAATATTAGTTGCAAACATAAAAATTGAAAGATTTCACTTAAAAACTATATTTTTTCTTGGAAAAAATTAGAACATCTGGCAAGATTGGGCCCACATTCCCTGCAGATAGGGTGTGTGCACTCTGGTTTATTACTTCCCGTGAACTGATTATTCCTCTCTGTAACCTTTATGACCTCAATAAGCATTTTCATTGTCATCACTGACATACAGAAAGAGCTTTGATTGGAGAGACAAAGAAGAGAAACTATTAAACACATACAGTCCTCCCACTTCCATATCCTACAGCATGAACTGGTTAGAACACAGTGCTAATGAAGCTATGAATTCAGGCTTAATTCTATAAGACTGCTTAATCCAAGTAGACTTACTGTAAATATATCTGTGAACTTTATTGATCACTAAATAGATCTATTTTGTATGAAAAGATGGGTGAAAAACAATCATAATTAGTATGAATGTAATCTTAAATGTGTACTTTACCAGTCAGGAGTAATTATCATATTTCCTATATGGATGATAGCCTATATTGAGAGGAGCTGTGGGGAAAAGACTATCACTTATACTCATTCAAACCTGTTTTTTAGCAGTGAAGAAAATTTTGGTAAAGTCTTATTAGCCTAATTGTGAATTCTTAAATTTCCTTTATACAGAGGAGTATCATTTAGGCCATAGCCATCAAACAAATTCATTTCAAAATTTTGACTGACAGCCCATGGTTCTTAAATTGACTTATTACAATGAAGAGTAGGTTACAATTTAATTTTTAACAAATTATCTTCTATGTATCAGTTAAGTTTTGCTATATAACAAATTACCCCCAAATTTAACAGTTTAGACTGACAAATATTTATTATTTGTCATACGTTTGAGTGTTGGTCAGGTGGTTGTTTTGGTCTTGGCCAGTTTGAATGCTGGTGGATAATCTAGGATGAGTCACTTTCATGCTGATGTTGGTAGTTGATTGGTATTGAGTGGGAACTACTTAGGGAAGCTTATCTCTGCTCCATGTGGTCTCACTGTCCATTAAACCAGTCCAGGTTTCTTAACATAGTACTCTCAGGGTTTCAAAGAGCAATAAGAAAAGGCATGCTCTGATGAGCAGAATGCTTTCAAGCCTCTGTTTGGGGAACAAATGCTGATGTCCCACTGATCAAAGCAAGTCAGAAGGCCCAGCTCAGATACCAGGAATATAGACAGCCTGACAGGAAAGTCTACACTTTAAAGGCTTATCAACCTATAGCATGCAAAGGTCCCAGATCCCTGAAAAAGGAATTACTGATCCGGTAGTAATAATCACTAAAATCAAATTTCATTCCAAGGAAAACTTGATTCTTTGTGAAATTTGCCTATATTTAAGGAAGTATTTATGCTTGAGCTTTTAAACAGATACCACCGTTTTGTCTTCTTTTCTTCCTTCCTTGCTTTCTTTCTCTCTCTTTCTTTTCATATACATATATTTTATCCAGAGTGACATAGGTTTTTCTACCTGAAGCATAATGTTGTTTAATGAACAGTGTATATGTGGAGCTGGACATGTATTTTCAATAAGAGGTTAACAATGATATTAAAAAAACAAGAACCTGAATTGAACCCTATTTTCTTTCTTGCTTTCTCTTATTTAGCACAAAGAAGGTTTCATCCCTAAAGAAGATTCTTAGCACATTATCTGTTGCAGTCGTCTTTGGAATTACTTGGATTCTGGCATACTTCATGCTAACTGATAATGATGATATCAGGCTCATCTTCAGCTACATATTCTGCGTTTTCAACACAACTCAGGTATGGTATGGATTAGTCTGAAGGTAGTGAGAGGGTAACAGGCAGGAAGGCCAGGGGTCTCCAAATGGAGGAAATAGGCTGCAAGTGTCTCTCTTAAGAGGGAGGAGGAAACAAACTAGCGATATTTTTTTCCTTCTCTATACAAAAAATTTTTTTTAGTTTTATTATTTATTTATTTATTTTTTACTTTACAATATTGTATTGGTTTTGCCATACAAATTTAAAAGGAGGTTTTTCTTAAAATGCTGTGTTGCCATACTGACACCTGGTTTCACCTGAAGTTAACTATTCTCAAACCTTGAGTTAACAATGCATTTTTCTTAGGGAAATGTTTGTCTTAAGCTATGTTGATATACTATGCATTTACCCCAGACTCTGTCTTCAAGTTGGTTCAGCCTAATGGCTCAGAACCTACTTGACAAACCAGTATGTTATATTCAGATATTGTTCCCCTAATCTATGTAATGGAGAAGGCAATGGCAACCCACTCCAGTACTCTTGCCTGGAAAATCCCATGGACGGAGGAGCCTGGTAGGCTGCAGTCCATGGGGTCGCTAAGAGTCGGGCATGACTGAGCGACTTCACTTTCACTTTTCACTTTCATGCATTGGAGAAGGAAATGGCAACCCACTCCAGTGTTCTTGCCTGGAGAACCCCAGGGATGGGAAGCCTGGTTGGCTGCCGTCTATGGGGTCGCACAGAGTCGGGCACTACTGAAGCGACGCAGCAGCAGCAGCAGATGGCAAAGAATCTGCCTGCAATGCAGGAGACCAGGGTTTGATCCCTGGGTTGGGAAGGTCCCCTGGAGGAGAAAATGACAATCTGCTCCAGTATTCTTGCCTGGAGAATCCCAGGGACAGAGGAGCCTAATGGGCTGCCGTCTATGGGGTCGCACACAGTCGGACACGACTGAAGCGACTTAGCAGCAGCAGCAGCAGCAGCAATCTATGTAAACAAAACTATTTGTATGGTAATCTGCCCTTCTATAAGATTCAAGTCAATCATTTTATGGCCCGGGATGAATCATCTGGTGCCAAGATTATCCCTAAATGCTTCTTATGGATGAGGGGCCTGGTGCCATTCTGAGTTTTAAGATATTCCTTTCTTTCATTAATAGACTGCTAGTGACTATCCAACTGAAGACTAACAGTAGGGTACTCTTTCTGCCCCCTTCTGATGCCTATGTCAGAAGCTTTCTCTTTCTCCTTTATACTTTAATAAAACTTTATTACACAAAAGCTCTGAGTGATCAAGCCTTGTCTCTGGCCCTGGATTGAATTCTTCTCCTCTGGAGGCCAAGAATCCCGGCGTCTTTTCGTTCAGTAACAACCTTTCAGTAGCAGACCATGCAGTGGCAGAGATGATACCACCCTGGATCAAACTTTCTTATCTTAAAACTCTCTGAAGGTCACTGCTTAGTTAACTTTAGGTGACTCTATTTTTAATACACTTTGAGGAAAGCGGAAGAAAAATATTTTTATGGCTTATCTACTATATCCTTTCCTGAGCTGGAGTTCATGGAATATAATTTCAATAGAGTTGAACCATGTTAGTCCTCCAAGCAGAAGGGGTTCTGTCAAGCAGCTAGCCTGGCGAGCACCACCTTTCCTTCTCTTCCATGCAGCAGGTTCAAGGAGCCTCACGGTGGTTAGTATGGTCAGTGTTGTACTGGTCCCTGGAGCCTGGACCCCTGTGGGGTTGGCTGAATTTTTTTTCTCCCTTTTTTGAAATTTTATGATTATTTAACTTTTAAAAGACTTTATTGAAAAATAATTGGAAATAATTGCTTTGATAGGAACAGAACCTTATGAAGTTGTTTTTGTGACATACGTAGGATGTCACACATAAGACTGAAAATGCTTTTATTCTTGAGTCTTATCTCAAGAATATATTTAAAATAATAAATCTTTTAAAAATTTCATCCATACTTGTTTAAAATATCTGAATGGAAAATTTATATTCTTTCCTTCTTTGGAAACCATTTTGTTAACATTTTGGGAGTATCCACTGTGAGAAGCTCAACATTTAGATTAAGAATTATGGTCACCTTCTGATTTTCATCATGAAAAAATAGTCATATAGATGAATCCAAATGGTAACTGAAAATAAAAAATTTTGTTTGACTTCAGAACATTTTTGTTTTTATTCATTCGTATTTGTGTATTATATATTGTTGTTGTTTAGCTCCTAAGTTGTGTCTGACTCTTTTGTTACCCTATGGACTGTAGCCTGCCAGGTTACTCTGTCCATGGGATTTCCCAGGCAAGAATACTGGAACTGGAGCAGGTTGCCATTTCCTTCTCCAGGGGATCTTCCTACCCCAGCAATCAAATCTGCATCTCCTGCATTAGCAGATGCAGTCTTTACCACTGAGCCACCAGGAAGCCCATGTATTATACAGGGGGAATGTCAAAAGTTTCAAATAAAACAAGGAGGCATTATTGAAAGACTTACCTTAAGATCAGGAATTTCTCTCTGTGCTTCTTATTCTGTGCCTCTTCCTATAGTGAACATTGCCTTTTGCTCTGATGAAATGTATTACAAGGGCTTTTCCATCAGTACATGGAGTTTCATCTTTTCTGAGCTGGCAGAGTGAATTTATACTTCAGGATAATTAATGTACTCTTCTTTTTAGGTTGTTTCCATATCTTGGCTATTGTAAATGTTGTTAATGAACATTTGGGTGCACATATCTTTTTGAATTATTGTTTTTGTTTTCTTAGGCTATATGCTCAGGAATGAAACCACTTGATCATATGGTCGTTCTATATTTAGTTTTTTTGAGGAACCTCCATACTGTGTACCACAGTGGCTGCATCAGCTTACATTACCGCCAATGCCTTTTGCCAGTCCTTCTATATTGGAATGTCATGTTATTTTGACTTTTTAATTTTAATGAATTTCTCATTAATGATAGGATGTTTTTGGAGTAATTGTTTAATTGTTAGTTAGTAAATACTAATGAGGACTTTTCTAGCTGATAATTTTTCTTTAGGTACCATGGCACATGGATTCCAGATTAGCTTGGCATTTAATTCTTGGCAATAATCTTTTTTTTTCCCATTGAAATTGCGTAGACTTTATTGAGATTTTTATGTTGTGGAAAAACTGAGACAGGTCAGAATTTTTTTCTTCTTCTCAGTCTTATATAACCCCTTAGAATATTTTTTGAAATAATTTTGAACTCATAAGAAGTTATAAAAATAGTACAGAGAGTTCCTATGTAGCCTTCACCAAGCTCTTCCAGTGATAGCATCTTATATGACTATAATATGTATAATAAAACTCAGGAAAGTGACACTGATACAATCCACATAGATTATTTACCTGTAAGCTTCAAGTGCGGGGAGCTGTGTGCAGTGTGGGGAGCTGCTTGGCTGTCTGAATTGCTGCCACCATGTTTAATGTTTGTAGGACCTCGCCCTGTATCCCAGGCAGCCCTCTCAGGCATTTTTTGAGAATAATCCCATTAAACAATAGATGTTTCAAAAGGGAGGGGATATATGTATACCTATAGCTGATTCATGTTGAGGTTTGACAGAAAACAACAAAATTCTCTAAAGCAATTATCCTTCAAAAAAAAAAAAAAAAGTAGATGTGTGCCTGCCACCAAATTTGAATGGCTATAAGGCAGACCTTTACTGGTTGCAACACCCAAGGGAAACTCCCCAGAAGGACAATAAGTAGTGTAAGCTTAGTCTGGGATTGCCAGCCGAATCATGGAATTATCACCTAAAGTGACTGGTAATTTAGAAAAGTATCTAAAAGAAGAGCTAGGCAAGGATATTTTCTCCTCCATGCACAGGAGAGACATATTACAAAATAGAGACTCATTACAAAATGTTAATACTTTATGGTAAAGTTGAAGGTGGTCATTTGGCAAGAGCATTGAACTAAAAAGAGATTTAAGCTATTTTCCAGCTTTACAATGAATGATTCATATGATTTTAGGAGTCACACAACTTTTCTGATTGAGGCAGGTAAAATATATAATGAAGTGGGGCTGTTAACATTAACACAGTGTTTTACAAAGTGGGCCTGAATATTGCCTACATCAGAATTTACATGATGTGTTAGAATGCTGATTCCTGAGCCTCACCCCTTACCTACTCAGTCAGAACCTGTGAGGTAAGAGCTAGAAATCTTCATGCTAAACAAGGGCTCCAAGTAATTGTTATGGATACTAAGGAGTAGGAACAACTAGCTTAGTTCACATGGAAGGCTCCTTCTAGGTTTAGAATAATCTATAATTCTAATAAATATTTTACTGAGTGTTACAAGTATTACTTAAAAGGTACAATTTGATCTTTGTGCTAGCGAGAATTAGTTTGACCCATACATTTTGTCTTTTCAGATAACATCTTTGGGATTTTAGGGAGCACAGGATCCTGCAGGATAGTGTCTTTATGAATTCTTCATGGTCTAGGTCTTTTCCTAATTATTGTACAACCAGAAATTCTATCCAGCCTTATCTTTACCTTAGAGTTTGAATTCTGGAAAATCCAGGTGAAATCATGTACTGCACAAAAATGATGCTTTTCCAGGGCCCAGATCTTCATGTCTCCAAAGCAAATTTCTCTCCCTTGAATAATCAGGATGACCAGTGGCCACTTTTGTCCTCCAGAAACCTATGTCCCGTTGAAAACACCCTCGTGTCATCAAGGCCTTCTTCAGGGGAGTAGATACCACCCATTGGGTAACAATCAAGTTAATCTTCCTGCTTTTGGCCAGAGATCTAGTGTATCCCTAGCCAATATGTATTGATCCTATTAGTCAAACGCTCAGAGTTATCTAACCATAGCACCAGAAGTCTCCTGTAATGGTATTCATATGATATGATTCTAGAAATAATCTTTTTAAGGCTTGGGCCTAGTAGGTATCAATCTGGGAGACATCCATGAATTTTTTAAAATAGTTTTTATATTTTTAAATAGTCTTACATAAGAAATCGCAAAGACAGTATACAGTTCCCCTATACTCTTTGCCCAGCTTTTCCCAATGATAATATCTTGTATAACATTGTTAAAATCAAGAAATGAACATTGGTACAATATTCTCAACTCAACTATGGATGTTATTTACTTTTCCACAAAGGATATTAATGAGGAATTATCAGGGGTCTTTTAGATGCTATAATGTACTTTATACGACCTTTATATTACAAGCAAGAGACAGAGTAATGTATCAGATACTGGAGTTTTGGAGCCAAACATATAGTTTAGTTCCAGACTCTACTGATCACTGGTTGTGTTAATTTTAGGCAAGTTACTTAATTTATCTAAACTGTAGTTTCCTTAGGAGAAGGCAATGGCACCCCACTCCAGTACTCTTGCCTGGAAAATCCATAGTTTCCTTATATGTAACATAGGGTGAAGTGAAGTCGCTCAGTTGTGTCTGACTCTTTGGGACCCCATGGACTGTAGCCTACCAGGCTTCTCTGTCCATGGGATTCTCCAGGCAAGAATACTGGAGTGGGTTACCATTTCCTTCTCCAGGGGATCTTCCTGACCCAGGGATCGAACCAAGGTCTCCCGCATTGGAGGCAGACGCTTTAACCTCTGAGCCACCAGGGAAGTCATAACATAGGGTAATAAACCTTATTTTATAGGGTTGATATTAGGACTAAATGAGAAGGATTAAATGATGAATATTGAATGACAAGCATGTGTCTGATATTAATAAGAATGCAAAAAGTGGTTCTATACATTTTGAAATTGTATGGGAAATAGTGTTCAGTCTTCTGTGGTTTAATTCCTCATGCATATCTGGTCTTCTTATGTAAAGTACAGAAAAGCAGTGAATAGAAGTGGATTAAATTTTTTTTTGTCCTTAAATGTATCACATTTCTAGTTATTTTACCAAAAATTCAAGAAATGTAGAATCACAGAATACTAGAACTGTAAGAAGAATTAGGGAACCCATGGTCAATCTACCCATTTAGGAAACTGAAGATCACAGACACTAAAAAAAGAACAAAGTTACTGTGGTATACTAAATATTTGGTCTTTGTCTTCAGTTCCTGGCACACAGATCCTTTAATCTTTGGACTCCCTGAGTTTTCTGCATGCTAATAAGATGACGGGTGGCTGAGGTCCCTAGATAGCTTCAGGATAGAAGCTGGTCACCAGAAAGACCAAGGCTTGATTAGAAGTTTGGAACTTCCAGCCCACTCCCCAACCTCCAGGGATGGGAGAAGGGTTGGATATTGAGTCATTCACCAACAGCTAATGATTTAATTGATCACATCTGTGTAATGAAACCTTTATGCTGCTAAGTCACTTCAGTTGTGTCCGACTCTGTGCGACCCTATAGACGGCAGCCCACCAGGCTCCTCTGTCCCTGGGATTCTTCAGGCAAGAATACTGGAATGGGCTGCCATTTCCTTCTCCAATGCATGAAAGTGAAAAGTGAAAGTGAAGTCGCTCAGTCTTAGAGACCCCATGGACTGCAGCCTACCAGGCTTCTCCATCTATGGGATTTTCCAGGCAAGGGTACTGGAGTGGGGTACCATTGAAGCCTTTATAAAAACCCCTAAATGAAGAGGTTTGGAGAGCCTGCAAGTTGGTGAACAGATTGAAGTGCTGGGAGGGTGACACTCAGAGGGACCATGGAAGCTCCATGCTCTTGCCCTGTAATCTCTTCTGACTGGTTGTTCCTGACTTGTATCCTTTATAGTAAACAGGTAACAGTAAGTAAACTCTGTTGTGAGTGAGTTCTGTGAGTCCTTCTAGCAAATTACCCAACCTGATGTGGGGAGGCAGTAGTCAAGTTGAACAGAAGAGTAGATTGCCTGGGGACATAATACCCATGACTGGCACCATTATGAGGGCAGTCCTGTGGGACTGAGCCCTTTGCCTGTAGGGTCTGACATGGACTCTGTGTAGTTAGCATCAGAATTGAATTGTAGGACACCCAGTTGGTGTCAGAATTGGTTGGTGTCAGGAGGAAAACAAGCCTGTCCTTTGCACAGCCAACATGTGACAAATGGGGACCTGAACTCAGGTCTCTTAAGTCTACTACTTACATACAGTTCTTCAAATATGAGAAGAACATTGCCTCAATCTTCATAGAAAAAAAAGTATGTAGCAGTACGTTGCAGACTGGTAAACTCAGGTTCTCAGCCACAAAGAAGGGTGGGGTGGCAGGGTGAAATACAATTTCTTCCCTGATTCTGTGTCTCAATACTTATCTAATATTAAACTTTTATTCTGTCTGCCAGGGATTGCAAATTTTTATCCTCTACACTGTGAGAACAAAAATCTTCCAGAGCAAAGCTTCCGAAGTATTGAAGTCATTGTCGTCCACCGCTGGGAGAGTGAAGGTGCTGCCGTCAAAGCCGAGGCTGCATGTGAGGATGTATAACATGATCCGGTCATTTCCAGCCCTAAATGAACGTTTTAGGCTGCTGGAGCCATCTACACTTAGCGAGGAGATGTCTGAGAGTGATCAAGTAAACCCAAGCACCTAGACAGTAAAACTGTTACCTTTTGTGGCCCTCTTTTTATTCAGCTCACTTTTTCCATTTCCTTCCTTTATTATCCAGTCTTCTCATAAAATCTCCCTCAGTATATTTTGCTTAAAGTTAAGACTTAGATAACACTTGTTGTTTATTATCATCAGGAATGGTGGATTTGGTAGTTTTTCTATTATTCAATAGAGTCTTACCCCAGTGAAATGAAGAGTTCCACTCAGCTTTCAAGATAATTCGATTATCATTGCTCCCTACATCATAAAGTCTGTGTGACAAAGTTTGATAAAAATATGGAACCTAAAACAAATTCTTTTACGATTTACCAAAAAGGACAGGAAGAGAAAAATTTACCCCCCCAGAACAAAATGATTTCTGGTGAACACTACAAGGAGTTGCTTGTATGTATCATACTTCTGATCTGTGAATATATTAAATTTGTATGTGCTTGTACTTTTATTTCCAGTCAAGAACTTTGCACTTATTTAACCTCTGGAAAGGCTTTTTTTTTTTTTCCTGTTAAAACAAAAAGCATATTTTATGCCCAGAGCAATTGATTCCATGAGAATTGGGAAGTGAGACATAGAAAAATGAGCTGGTTGCTAAAGCCTCTATTTCCTTCCAGTTCTTGATACATCTAACCTTTTATTGATGAAATGACAGTGAGGCTCAGAAAATGAAAACTTAGTCACTATCACCCCTTATGACTTCTAAAAGATCCAGCTGCTTATGAGGTTTCAAACACTGGAATTATGAATGGCTTCCTAAATAAAAAATGACCTCCACTGGGTTGGAGAGCACTCCCACCGGACTTCGGACTTCGGAGATAGAGTCTTTGAAATGCTGTGTTCTGTTTTGTCACGAACGAGGCACCTGCTGTGAGTGCACTGAGCTAAGGGACTAACAAATGTCAAGTAAGCTGTGGCATACCATTCTCACCATGCCTCAAAGAACATGTGTTTTTTATAGAAATGGTTGTAAATGACTGTCGGATTTCTAGGTGAGCCAAGGGCCTACTCCATCTGTAGTATAATTGAGACCTTACAGGATAATGGAAAATATAAGAGGAAGAGAATAAGTAAAGCAATTCTCTGAGGTCAGTGTTTTTAGTGGTGTTATAGTGACATCCCTAGATAGGGGGTGGGCTTTGGGAAAATTACAAGATGCGGTTGACCTACTTGATGTCCTGGAATTTATATTCAGATGAAAATAAACCTTAAGTGGAGGCCTCTTTAAATGTAGAAAAAAAATCACCAAAGAGAGACATTTAGCTGGAGGGTGAAACATGTGTTCCCTTGGTGGTTTTAGTTTTCTCTGTACTTTTTCCAGCATTTTGGGAGGTGCAGCAAACCGAAATTCCCTATACCATTCCTGGAAAGGCTCTACCATAAATGCGAAAGAACCACATACTGTGCGTGTTGTGGGGGCTAAGTCAGGCGAACATTGATGTTCCCCTGCCTTCCCTGAAATTCTACCTCTTGGAAATAATTCTGTTGATTTAAGCCTTTACCTCATGCACTGATTGGGAATCTTTTTTTAGTTTAGTGATACAACTGGAGAGGAAAAACCATCCTGACTTTGAAAGGGTTTCCTTTCCTGGGTCTAAACAATTCAGAGATTACTGTTCGTCAGTCTGAATTGCTTTTTCTTTTACCCTTTCCATTTTGAAGTTCATGTTGCCTCTTTTTTTTCCCCCCGTTACCAACAAAAGGAGATCATTTTCAAGCGCACTGTCATTGCCTCCTTCAGAAGAGCTTGGCATTCTTGCCCAATGCTTGGAAAACCTGGGCCAGAAGTGCTGACTGTATCATACCAGCCAGTCAACCACAGGAGCTCTCTAGCCCTGTGGGATCCGCTTACCGTGACCCTGGGATCTTTAGGACCTGGCTCCTCAGATGAGGTCCAAGTAGAGCCACCAGGATTGTTTCCATCCCCAGGGGCGGGGGTGAGGGGGTGGGATGGGGTGGGAAACAGAGGGCTAGAGGGGGAGGGGCCAGTTGCTAAGAGAGGAAGAAGCTTCCTGTTTACATTTTTAAAAACCTTGTGCTAACCATATTATGGCAATTTTAGAAGATCTTTATAAATTATCTTTTTCAAAATAGCAAAATCAGTAATTCCCTGACCTATCAATAATGTCTGTGTTTTTTTTTAATGTTCTCTTCTACTCTTTGTGTGAATACATAAGAATTTAAACAGCTGTAATTATAGCAAATGAAATGTATTATGATTTTTAGTTACATTTCCCCACTTCTTGTAATAATTGCATAGTATAGCATACCTTACCAAGTTGTTCTGTTATTGAATGTCTTTGTGCTACATTGTTTCAGTCATGTCCAACCCTTTGGACCACCAGGCTCCTCTGTCCTTGGGATTCTCCAGGCAAGAAGACTGGAGTGGGTTGCCATTTCCTCCTCCAGGGGATCTTCCCAACCCAGAGATCGAATGGCAGGCCGGTTCTTTACCACTAGGGCCACGAAGTATAGATCATTTCAATTTTTAATATTATAGTGACATATGATTAATAAACTGGTATATATATATATTCCTTTCTTTTAAATTATTTCCTGAAGATAAATTCTCAGGATGATGATAAACATGTCAAAGGGATGAACATTTAAATTCCTTGTATATACTGTTGTCTTGACAAAAATGTGACCAACATTATGGATTACCATAAACAGTTTTTTGTATACTGTTTACTTTGGTGGTGTTTTATTTTTAAAATTATTCATATGTTTATGTAGTTTATTTATCAATTGAACTGTTATTTTTTCTCATACATTTGTATCAATTCTTTTTTATTATGGCTATTAACCCTTTAACTATTACATTTAGTGACATTATTTCCCCTCAGTTTGTTTCCTCTCTTTATAATATAATAAAATGCTCACTCTGCATTTGATTCAAGATATCCAAAAGATTTATGGGCACGTTTAGCATTTCTTGAGTTTCAATGTCTTCATGCAGGCAGAGTATTTTGTATTAAGGAATGATTTTGTATTAAGGAATAGGTTAGGGATTATGTAAAAACTTCTAAAATGAATAACAGGGGTATAAATATGCCAACCACGGCCAAAGGAATCATGTATTACAGACACAGGCCATCTTTCACCCTTCATTATATCGTGTAACAATTGGGTGGAGTTCCATGACAAAGTTATTTTTTCCTCTCCAACATGCTTTCTTTTGGCATCTATCCACCCTTTCTTAAAATAAAACACTAAATCTTGGAGAAGATTAGCAACTATTTGTTAACACGCACAAAAACCTTAGGGAGATTCAAATGTTACACATGAAGTGTATTACTTCACTTACATTAAAATGTGTATTTGAAAAAAAATATAAAAGCTGCTGAAAAATAGAGGAAGAAAATCTGGAGAAGAGAAAATAATCATAGGAGCAATAAGTAAGAAGAGAAGGATAAGATCAATACCCAAGGAACATGTCCGGTGAGCTTATATTTTTGCTATAAAAAGTGCAGGAGACCTGAGTTCAATCCCTGGGTCGGGAAGATCCCTGGAGAAGTGAATGGCTACCCACTCCAGTATTCTTGCCTGGAGAATCCCATGGACAGAGGAGCCTGGAGGGCTACAGTCCATGGCGTTGCAGAGTCAGACATGACAGAAACAACTTAGCACACATGCATACAATACAAAAGTTATACAATACAAAGACAGTGCACCATAGGAATCTTCAATCTCTCAAGTGGGTCACTGAAGACTATTTTTGTTTGGTTTTTAAAAAATATAGAAGTGGTTTTCCTTAATTTGGGTTATTGGAGTTAATTTTGTTTTGCTTTTTTTTTTTAACTTTTAGAATTAACTTCATTGCCATATAATTTACATGCAATAAAATGCACCCGTTTTAAGTGTATAATTAGATGAGTTTTAACAAATGTGTACACCTGTGAGACAAGATTAAGAACATTTCCTTCACCCTGTAGCCTTCTCTGCCCCAGTTAAACCTTGCTTCACCCCTCCCAGCTCCAGGTAACCACTGGTCTGCTTTCTACCACCGTGTGTTAGTTTTGCCTGTTCCAGAATGCCATGTGAATAGGACCGTATCCTCTTTTGAGTCTGCCTTCTTTCATTCAGCATAGGGTCTTTGAGATTCATCCATGTTATATGTATATATCAGTGGCTTGCTTTTTATTGCTGAGTAAAATTCAGTTTGGCTAGATCACGTCTTGTTTATGTATTCACTAGTTGAGGGACATTTGGTCATTTTCAGGTTTTGAAAACCATGAATAAAACTGATACAACCATCCTTCTATAAGTCTTTGTGTAGATATGTTTTCTCTTAAAATATCTAGTATAGTGTGATACTGAGTCGTAAAGTAAGTGTATATTTAACTATGCAGGAAACTGCCAGTTTTGCAAAGTAGTTTTGCCATTTTATACTCTCAGTAGCAATATACGGGAATTAGTATTTAAAGTCCTGATTTTTGAATTGTTTCAAAAAGTGGAAAAAGGTCATAAATTCTTTTTGCAAGTGGTTGACCATGTTTCTGAAAGATCCCAATGCTTGATATGTTAGCCCTTTATTTTAACAAAGAAAAAAATAAAAGGAAAGCAGAGTGGTATGATCTTACGCTGTTATCTCTTAAAAGCTGTATTTCCCAGGGAACTATAGTCCAATTCTTATCTTCTTTCAATAGAGTTTCGTTACACGTGTAAGTATCACATTGATAATTTGCTGAACTTTGATATGATCTGCTATGAAATCATGACATATTGAGACCTTCTGGACCTTTGCAATGACAAAAATTTGATTTTTCTGCCATAGTACCTACCAAGTAATAGCAGACTAGGGCAGCATTCTGGACTGGCAGTGTGGTCTCAGCTACAAGTTATGTGACTTAAAGCAAGACATTTGCCTCTCTGGGCATAAGCCTAGGCTCTACCTTTGTAAAAGGCAGGACTGGTGGCTCAGATGGCAAAGAATCCCCCTGCAGTTTAGGAGACCCAGATTTGATCCCTTGGTCAAGAAGATCCCCTGGAGAAAGGGAATGGCTACCCATCCTGGTATTCTTGCATGGAGAATTCCATGGACAGAGGAGCTTGGTGGGCCACAGTCCATGGGGTCTCAAAGAGTTGGACATGACTGAGCAATTAACATTATTACTACTACTAGGTAAATTCTGTACCAGCTCTAGAATTTTGTGACTCTAAATACAGGATGAAATTATTTTAAAATTATTTTTTCACCTACATATTACATGAGTATATTCCTTTAAAAAAGAAAATAGAGCATGCCAGATAGAGCCAAAGTTCCAGCCCCTTCACCTATACAGAACAGCCTTCAAGGAGCAGTTTCTCTAAAGAGAGGTGGATGTAGAGCCCTCATGGTAGGGCAGTGGGTCTCAGTGGATATGCAGCTGGTAGGACAGACTAAGTATTTTGCTAAGAATGACTAACTCAGAGGTATACAGTAAGAATATCATTTTCTCCTTTATTATTTCTACATGGGGTAGCAGCTTTCTTTATTTACACAAATAGATCTTTATGTTTGGCCAGTGGTGGGGAGGCTCACCTGACCAACTGGCCCCTATCTGGTCCTCATGAGTTTCCCCTTCTGTTTGGAGTTCTCTTATTTAGCCAACTGCTGCCACACAGAGCTGACTCTCAGGGAGGGATCTAACTTCTCCTATGAAATTCTTACCCTGGAAGGAACTTACGTCATTTCTTTGGTTCCTCTGAGGGTAGCTGAGATGATTGAAACTTTCAAAATGATTTACACTAACTACTAAAAGAGAACATGATGAAACAGATGTTTCATCCAACTTGTTTACAAGGCTCCGAATCTTTGTCCCACTTTCTATCAAAGAATCTCCCTTTTTCACCCTTAGGATTTTTTCTATTGGGAGACTGTGAGCCACGCTGACTTATGAAGAGAAAGATCAGGTGGTAGGTAAGTGAGTTGACTATATTCCTCAAAACCACAGTACAGCTATAACCCTTGTTCAGATATCTGTGAAACTTGGTAATAACCTTCAAATGTAGAGTTCTCATTTCTCCCCTTGCTATAGGCTAAGCTAAAGGTCTCTCCTTATACTGTTTCTCCTTTTTTCACATACTTCCACCTTTCACATTTCTAATTCAGGGTTATTCTATGTGTTCATTTCAAACCAAATTCTCCTGGACATAGGGGAGAGGCCCAGGTGATCATGAAGTTCAATTTACTCTGTCAGTATTTTTCCAAATGCCACACACACAAAAATAGATGGGGTTTTTAACTAACAGCACTTTAAAGGTGTGCTTATGGAGTTTCCAGAACAATCTTCTTGGTGGTTTGTTTGATGCTTATCCCAATAAATGTGACCCTAAGTGCTTAGGAAGTGGCAATTGTATAACTTAGCTTTTCTGGTTTCTCTAACGAAAGGCAGCAGTAACTAAAATCAGTGTCTACACACAGAGTGGGAGAAAGCATGTTCTTGGTAAGAGTGGCAAGTGGCTCAATCCAGCCTATTGTTTCGTGGCCAATTATCACCAGCATTTATTGGGAGCCTAAGTACAGGGACCTGTATCATCAGCAACTGTGGCACATTACAGAAGAGCAATAACTTATTTCACTGACTCAACAGATATTCACTGAATGCCACATAAGAGAGGAGCAAAAAGGGAAATATGATTTATGGGTAACGTTCTTATCTTTGGGTTGGGTGTTGAACTCCAGCTGTTCATGAGGCTCTTAAATTAATTTTTTAATGTAATTTTTATATAGGATCAGGAACACAAAAGGTCACTGATGTTTTTGTGAACAGTTTAGTAATTTAGTTAAAACAAGAAAATGGGCAGGATATGGTTTTGGTTATAAAGGTGTCTATAACCTAAAGGGGGAAATTTGACAAACTCAGAGAATAATTTCATGCTGTCATATAACATATTACTAAACCTAAATATCCTTGATTTCATGCCCAGTCACAGTACTGTAAGCCTACATCCTACTGCATAGCAAGAAGCAAAATCTTTTACAAAGTTTTTCATTGAAAATTTCTAAATGTGTATTTCTGAAGAATCCTGGGGAAATGCTTTAATGTGGCATAAAAGTCTTTCTTGTCTCAGGTCACCTTAGCCTCTGATCTGGCTTCCA
Organism: Bos javanicus; assembly: GCF_032452875.1. Taxonomy (NCBI): domain Eukaryota; kingdom Metazoa; phylum Chordata; class Mammalia; order Artiodactyla; family Bovidae; genus Bos; species Bos javanicus. The sequence goes on from NC_083868.1 coordinate 45,460,648, forward strand.
AATGATGCTTTACTAATCTGATGTCTCACTTCTTGCCCCAGGCAGCTCTTGCTTCTGCTTTGACCAGAGGAATCATCACTACCATATCTCTCAGTTTCCTCAGTAGTACCCAGGGTCAGTCAGTCAGTCAGTTCAGTCGCTCAGTTGTATCCAACTCTCTGCGACCCCATAGACTGCAGCATGCCAGGCCTCCCTGTCCATCACCAACTCCTGGAGTTTACTCAGACTCACATCCACTGAGTCAGTGATGCCATCCAACCATCTCATCCTCTGTCGGCCCCTCTTCCTCCCGCCTTCAATCTTTCCCAAAATCAGGGTCTTTTCAAATGAGTCAGGGACAAGTTTAACATTAAACAAGACTTCACCGATTGCTTGAGGATGAAGCACAAGGGAATAACAACATAAAGAACTTTAAGCTGCTTTCAGAGTCCACAAGCCCTAGTCCCTCTGAAGGCAAAAGTACAGGTGCCTCTCTTACCAGCTTCCAGCTGGCCCCAGTGTTCAGTTCAGTCCAGTCACTAGTCGTGTCCAACTCTTTGCGACCCCATGACCTGCAGCACACCAGGCTTCCCTGTCCATCACCAACTCCTGGAGTTTACTCAAACACGTCCATCGAGTCGGTGATGCCATCCAGCCATTTCATCCTCTGTTGTCCCCTTTTCCTCCTGCCCCCAATCCCTCCCATCATCAGAGTCTTTTTCAATGAGTTAACTCTTCGCATGAGGTGGCCAAAGTACTGGAGTTTCAGCTTTAGCATCATCATTCCTTCCAAAGAACACCCAGGACTGATGTCCTTTAGAATGGACTGGTTGGATCTCCTTGCAGTCCAAGGGACTCTCAAGAGTCTTCTCCAACACCACAGTTCAAAAGCATCAATTCTTCAGCACTCAGCTTTCTTTATAGTCCAACTCTCACATCCATACATGACTACTGAAAAAACCATAGCCTTTACAAGATGGAACTTTGCTGACAAAGTAATGTCTCTGCTTTTGAATATGTTGTCTAGGTTGGACATAACTTTCCTTCCAAGGAGTAAGTGTCTTTTAATTTCATGGCTGCAGTCACCATCTGCAGTGATTTTGGAGCCCAGAAAAATAAAGGATGACACTGTTTCCACTGTTTCCCCATCTATTTGCTATGAAGCGATGGGACCAGATGCCATGATCTTCGTTTTCTGAATGTTGAGCTTTAAGCCAACTTTTTCACTCTCCTCTTTCACTTTCATCAAGAGGCTTTTTAGTTCCTTTTCACTTTCTGCTATAAGGGTGGTGTCATCTGCATATCTGAGGTTATTGATATTTCTCCTGGCAATCTTGATTCCAGCTTGTGCTTCTTCCAGCCCAGCGTTTCTCATGATATATTCTGCAAAGAAGTTAAATAAGCAGGGTGACAGTATACAGCCTGGACGTACTCCTTTTCCTATTTGGAACCAGTCTGTTGTTCCATGTCCAGTTCTAACTGTTGCTTCCTGACCTGCATACAGGTTTCTCAAGAGGCAGATCAGGTGGTCTGGTATTCCCATCTCTTTCAGAATTTTCCACAGTTTATTGTGATCCACACAGTCAAAAGCTTTGGCATAGTCAATAAAGCAGAAGTAGATGTTTTTCTGGAACTCTCTTGCTTTTTCGATGATCCAGCGGATGTTGGCAATTTGATCTTTGGTTCCTCTGCCTTTTCTAAAACCAGCTTGAACATCAGGAAGTTCATGGTTCACGTATTGCTGAAGCCTGGCTTGGAGAATTTTGAGCATTACTTTGCTAGCGTGTGAGATGAGGGCAATTGTGCAGTAGTTTGAGCATTCTTTGGCATTGCCTTTCTTTGGGATTGGAATGAAAACTGACCTTTTCCAGTCCTGTGGCCACTGCTGAGTTTTCCAAATTTGCTGGCATATTGAGTGCAGCACTTTCACAGCATCATCTTTCAGGATTTGAAATAGCTCAACTGGAATTCCATCACCTCCACTACCTTTGTTCGTAGTGATGCTTTCTCAGGCCCATTTGACTTCACATTCCAGGATGTCTGGCTCTAGGTCAGTGATCACACCATCGTGATTATCTTGGTCATGAAGATCTTTTTTGTACAGTTCTTCTGTGTATTCTTGCCACCTCTTCTTAATATCTTCTGCTTCTGTTAGGTCCATACCATTTCTGTCCTTTATCGAGCCCATCTTTGCATGAAGTGTTCCCTTGGTATCTCTAATTTTCTTGAAGAGATCTCTAGTCTTTCCCATTCTGTTGTTTTCCTCTATTTCTTTGCATTGATTGCTGAGGAAGGCTTTCTTATCTCTTCTTGCTATTCTTTGGAACTCTGCATTCAGATGCTTATATCTTTCCTTTTCTCCTTTGCTTTTCACTTCTCTTCTTTTCACAGCTATTTGTAAGGCCTCCCCAGAGAGCCATTTTGCTTTTTTGCATTTCTTTTCCATGGGGATGGTCTTGATCCCTGTCTCCTGTACAATGTCATGAACCTCCGTCCATAGTTCATCAGGCACTCTATCTATCAGATCTAGTCCCTTAAATCTATTTCTCACTTCCACTGTCTAATCATAAAGGATTTGATTTAGGTCATACCTGAATGGTCTAGTGGTTTTCTCTACTTTCTTCCATTTAAGTCTGAATTTGGCAATAAGGAGTTTTGCTGACTGTATAGAGCTTCTCCATCTTTGGCTGCAAAGAATATAATCAATCTGATTTCGGCGTTGACCCTTACTACAGTCTTCGGCCCCAGTGTAGTAGGGATCAATTTATTTCTTCTCAATGGCAAGCCCTTTGCCCAGGAGCCTAGAGAGAGGAAATGCTTTCCCCTCATGCCAGGCTAAGGTTCATCTCCTTATCCTCTGCCCCAAGCTCTGAGTTTTCTTTAGGGATATTGACAGTGGTGTTATTCACTGTTTGCCAGAATTTTATCTCTCTCTGTATTTGTGCGGTTTAATCCAATCTCAAACCACCTCAAAGACATCAGAATACTATTACCAACAGAAGTTAGTTTCCCCAAATCTGCATCATTCAGTTCTAAATTACAAGCAATGAAGAACAAGTCTTTGGAGAAAATCTTGAACTTTTCTCATTCTTACTACAGTCTTTTGCTCCCCAAATGCTGCCAAGCAATTGCTCAAAGAATAATACATACAATGTTGGAAATTACATTTCAGAGGCAAAGAATTCTAAAATCAAATATTTCACTCTCAAACATAATTTTTCAGACTTAGAACTGCAAAAATGTCACTCTTTACTAAAAGTGCATAACTTCTCACCTTAAATTCACTTTACTTATCTGGTGAACAACTGAGGAACAAGTGAGTTCAAATTGATTTTTGCTGAGTCTTCATCTTAGAAAGCAAAAGTTTCCAGCAACTTTTAAGATAGCACTCGCCTCCCCATGCCGATTCCATCACCTATTCCCCCCCTCCTCCCAAATTTCAGGCTTCAGTCTAAAGCCAACATACTTCTTATATAAACACGCATATTCAAAACAAATGCTTTAGATAAATGAAGAGTATGTAATGCACGCTCAAATATCTTATTTCCAAAATGGCTCTGGGATCCTTAATGAGTTCTAATTTCCTAGCCTTCACCTTTTACACATCCATAAAATCTGCCCTGTCTCGTAAACGCTGTTGGGAACTCCTTGTTCAGAAACTTATTCATTCCCATTCCCCGCACAGTGCCTGACAAAGCGTAGGCGCCCAATAATGAATGAATGAGTTTGTAGAAGGAAGGCGGGGAAAAGGTTAGTTTTTTCTAGATAGGACTAGGAGAACTACAATGGCTACAAAACAACAAAAAAACACAAACTTGGACAAACGCCTACTCTTGGCTCTCAGAGTCCAGAAGACCAAATTACGTCCCGCCCACGGGCGAGAAACGGGAAATACTACTGCTTAGGAAAACCGGAAGTGCCTGGTCACGCCCCGCGCATGCGTCCATCCGTTCTGCGTGCACTTCCTACACTTATCCAGTCATCCAGTGAGAAAGCAGAGACTCAGACCCCTGCAGACCCCGGCGTCGTTAGTCCCCGCCCTATCGACGTCGCGCATGCGTCCTGGGTCGGTCCGATAGCTCTGAGGCGGAGCGAAAGGACAGATTTTCTTCTTATTCCCGCCCCTCTTCGTTCCCCACCTGCCACGTACTGGGCCCGAGCTCTCGCTAGGCTTGGTGGGTCAGTGCGATTGGTCGGGGCCCGCGCGAGTCTGCCAGCGAGGTGCGGCGGCCCCGGAGGGCAACCGAGTGGGCTGTGACCGCAGCCTTCCCCCAACGCCCCAAAGCCCGACGGTGGCGGCCTCGCACGGGGTCGGATCAGCGGAGACCCGCGGAGGGGCGGCAGTAGCGGCCTCGGGAAGACGGTATGGCCGCTGGAGACGGGGTCGCGGCAGATTTCTCCGGCCAGGCTGGCCGGGAGACGTGGAAACGCTGCGAGGGCCTCGTTCGAACCGGCGAGCGCGGGGCGGGTGGGGTCGGAGGGGTCGTGGGAAGGTTCTGGAGGCCGAGGACTGAGGCCGGGCCGGGCCTCGCCTCGAGGAGAGGCCACGGCGGGGGAGGGGCGAAGTGGGGGTGCCACTGGCCACCGTGGCAACGAAGCGGACCTATGGGGAGCTTTAGGAGATGTTTGTGCCAGCAAGAACATTTGTGTCGATCGCGCTTGGCTCCAAGGCGTCGGACAGCCGGAGGGAGCGGAGAGGGACTTTTGGAGATCTGGGGTGGTCCAGTGCCTAACCCTCAGAGGTGCTTGAAAGGGTGAGAAGTGGGGAGAATGGCGCCTATGGGAATTAGTTGATTGGGGGTCGCCTGGGGAAGCCTTGTTCCTTGACCGTATTAGTGCTTCATCAAGCGCCGTCTGGAGGCCAAACCCAGTCTAGTAGTGGTGATGACAACTAACTTTTCAAGAGTTTACTTTGCTAGGCAATGTGCTAAGTAGTTTAAATTCACAGTCTCATTTAATCGTTACAAGGATTCTTCCAAATTTAGATATTCCCATTTTGCAGTTGACGAAGGTGAGACTTTAAGAAGTATTTCCTGAGGTCATGCAGCTAGTGGGAGAAATCTTTACCATCAACGCTGTCTCTGGGTCAGGCAGAATTTGAGGCCCTTTGCATTCTTTGGAGTACTCGAAGGTTGGTTTTGTTTAGGGTTTCTTAAAGGAAATTTCTACCCTCTGGAGTTGCCTAAGCAAATTCACTGAACAGGGCCCTCACCACAGGGCTGGTGGAGCTGGAGGTTTGGTCACTGAACCTGGATCCTGGTTCAAAGAGGCAGGCTTTTTACATGTTTCCTTGGGCATGTCACTTTACTGTCCAGTTCTGAGAACAGTGTTCCTGTTGGAAGATTTCATAAGTTAGTGGCCGAGTCATTTCTGGCCTTCAGAGGGAGTAGGGCAAAGACACGATGAAAGGAGAAATGGGGAGCTGAAAAAGCTGTGAGGATGTCACCAGCAGCCCTGGGAACTAGTAGTTCATAGCAGTCTCTACTTTGTGATTGAGGCTAGAGAAAAAGAGGACCTGGATTCTACAGTTACATAAAAAATAGGGTGATAGGATTTTCTCTGGAAGAGAGAATGTCGAGGTGCTTTTGTTTTTGTGATAACCTGTTTTATACCATAACTTATGGCGATGACTGCACAAAATGGAGACAGCCGTAGGAAAGAAGACCTGGTTCCTGGCCACAGGTAGTTTACAGTCCAAGAGAAGCACTAGCCAGTAAGTGAATTCGCAGGCAAACATGGCAGGTGTCAAGTATTTTAAAAGGGGCTCATATTTTCAGAGTCATTGGAACTGGGCAACAATTCCTTTATGATCAAAAGGATTATATCAATTATATTCATTGTTGGAAATGTCTCTATTTAGGGTTATGTCAGTTGTAGGGAGTCATCTCTAGCTAGTGTGAAGGCTTGACTTAGGAACTGACCTGATAGTACTGCCTTTTTTTAATCTATCAGAACTTTATCACTTGTCATTCATGTTTTGTTTAGGGAACAAAAAGTATTAAAAATCTTTACTTACTGTATGTCAGGCACTATTCTAGAAGCTACTGAGAATAGGTAGTACTATCCTGCTGGAGCTAAGCCCTGGTCCTTCAACTACATTATTGGCGGTTTACACATCCTGTAGGGAAGAGAAGATTACATAGATTGATTTGAAGTTCTTTATTACTCTCAGGCTGCAAGACAAACAAAGTGAAATCTTAACCATCTTACTGAAGTAATTATATTTCAGAACTTGGCACGCAGTAGGTATTTAAGTGTTTGCCAAATGAAGAGGGCTGGTTTGGCTCACAGGTGAAGGGGGGTTGTATGGAGGTTTCAGTTAATCCAAGTCTTTAGGAAATGTCCATCCTCAGAATTGGCAGATAAAACACTGACTGTATTCTCTTTCTATGTTAAGACATGCGTAGCATCTGGATGGTAGAACATAGTACACTCTGTTCTTAACTGACCTTAGAGTGTTAGATTCTGTATTTAATGCACCATTTTAAGATGGGCATTAAAGATTCATTCATAGAATTAATTTGTTCAGAGGGTGTCAAGGGAGTCTAGAGACAATAATAAGTACTTAATTGGAAGGACATGTGGCATTTGTATGAGGATACTAGGGCATTTATGTATACTACTGATTAAATGAATTAGGATTCATGAAAACTTCCTTCAAATATTTGAAGTGTTGGTGTGTTGGGGGCCAGGTAGAGTGCTTTCACACACACACAAAGGAGCAGATGTAGAGAACTAGGAAAACTAAATATGTTAATAAAATAACACATTTAAGAGAAGAAAGTAGAATGCTCCTAGTAGAAAAGCATAGTTTTGAAACCAGAATGTGACCAGTAGGAAATGCTCTGTGGTTACAAATAATGTGTTCATGAACATCTTGGTCTCGGAAAGAAGAGATAGGCCTTGAAAAGAAGAAATATTAACATATTAATTAAGCGAAAGTGTATTTTCTGTTGTTATACAATAATGGTATAAATTACTAGAGACTGCAGACATTATTTTGAATTTAGGATTGCAAAGTCATTATAGGAGAAGCACGCTGAATACCTAAGATTAAGATAAAAAAATTAAGAAGGCAGAATTCAATAGCAAGTTAGTATTTATTAGTTCTCTGACACTGTCTTATTTTTAAGGGTGCTGTCTAATCACACATACTCAGGATTGGGGATGGGAGCGTTACGGAGGATGGAGAAACAATAGTGGACAGTCTTTTAGAAAGCTCAGGAGGATGTCACTGATTTGTTCTTTATCCTCAAGTTCTGAAAATAGGAAAATTGGAGAAAATGCTCATGTGGTCTGTCTTATTTTAACGAGAAAATTTTGAAACTATTTTAGTGTTCTCACATACTTTGCTCTTCAGGGTTAGCATTTAATATACACATGCTAGTAGGGTTTGGAAGCTAGTATTTAATGATTGTCCTTCTTTTAATGACTGTAGAATAATTAACTGTGCTAGGCACTGTTCTAGGCTCCAGAAATAACAGTGAACAAAACCATTTATTTCCCTATTTTCTAGTGGAAAAGAATAAAAATTAATACTTTTTAAATGTTTGGTAGTGATTAGTGCTTTGCAGAAAATGAAGCTGAATAAGAAAGTGACAGTAAAGCCATTTTAAATTAGATAGCCAGGAAAAACCTCTGAGAAGTTAACATTTGATCAGAGATTTGAATCATGTGAGGGGTGTGAAAAGGGGTCAAGGTTAAGGAAGCAGCAAGTGCCAAGTCTTAAGAAGGAGATGGTAAAATCTGAGTGTAGCAGAGTGGCCAGGGAGAGAGGTGGGAAATGAAGTTAAATCAGACCTTGACCTTGTAGTTCTGGCTTTTATCAAGAGTGAGATGAGACTCTATTGGAAGATTTTAAAGTAGTTATACTCAGTTCAGTTCAGTCACTCAGTCATGTCTGACTCTTTGCAACCCCATGAATCGCAGCACGCCAGGCCTCCCTGTCCATTACCATTTCCTGGAGTTCACTCAGACTCACATCCATCGAGTCGGTGATGCCATCCAGCCATCTCATCCTCTGTCGTCCCCTTTTCCTCCTGCCCCCAATACCTCCTAGATTTTATTTAACAGGATAACTCTGATGTGTTGAGGGTACTTTTGTTAAGCATTTTACATAGAAATGTATCTCAAATAGTTCCCATTTGTGTTCTCTTCCGTTAGAAGTCATTTCTATGTAAAACCATCAAAATTGCCTTTATAGGTCGTGTCCACTTGACGGCCTCTAAACCCTTCAGTTCAGACAGTAAAGCATCTACCTGCTGTGCGGGAGACCTGGGTTCGATCCCTGGGTCGGGAAGATCCCCTGGAGAAGGAGATGGCAACCCACTCCAGTATTCTTGCCTGGAGAATCCCATGGACGGAGGAGTCCACGGGGTCGCAAAGAGTTGGACACGACTGAGCAACTTCACTCACTCACTCACTCACTCACTCACTTGTTAAGCAAACAAAGGTAAAAGGCAGACAGACCAGTTAGGAGTCTTTTGCAGTAATCCAGGCAAGAGATGATGGTGGCTTGGATTAAGTTGATAGAGGTGAAGAGTAGACCTCTAGAGATATTCTGAAAGTTGTGGCAGCTATATTCATTGGCAATTTGGTATATGTAAAGTGTGCGGGAAAGAGAGGAACTAAGTTTTCTTTTTTGTTTATTTTGAATATCTTAGGAGAATTGTCATTAATAGAGATGGAGAAAACTACAAGAGAAGCACACTTTGAGAGGAAGATCAGGATTTTGTTCTAGACATGTTAAGTAAGAAATCTAAATCAGATGAGCAGTTAAATATATGGGTAAAATAATAACAGACATAAAATAATAAAAGTTATTTTTTTATGCACATAATAAAACCAGTTCCAGACTATTTTACCATAAATATGGTAACATTGGAACAGTGAATTTCCTTTGAAACTGAGAATTTCTTAGATTCTAATAGATGGGGAAACAGTGGAAACAATGTCAGACTTTATTTTGGGGGGCTTCAAAATCACTGCAGATAGTGACTGCAGCCATGAAATTAAAAGATGCTTACTCCTTGGAAGGAAGGTTATGACCAACCTAGATAGCATATTGAAAAGCAGAGACATTACTTTGCCAACAAAGGTCCGTCTAGTCAAGGCTATGGTTTTTCCTGTGGTCATGTAAGGATGTGAGAGTTGGACTGTGAAGAAAGCTGAGCGCCAAAGAATTGATGCTTTTGAACTGTGGTGTTGGAGAAGACTCTTGAGAGTCCCTTGGACTTCGAGGAGATCCAACCAGTCCATTCTGAAGGAGATCAGCCCTTTGGAAGGAATGATGCTAAAGCTGAAACTCCAATACTTTGGCCACCTCATGCGAAGAGTTGACTCATTGGAAAAGACTCTGATGCTGGGAGGGATTGGGGGCAGGAGGAGAAGGGGACGACAGAAGATGAGATGGCTGGATGGATGGCATCATTGACTTGATGGACGTGGGTCTGAGTGAACTCTGGGAGATGGTGATGGACAGGGAGGCCTGGCGTGCTGTGATTCATGGGGTCATAAAGAGTTGGACACGACTGAGCGACTGAACTGAACTGAATAGTAGCTTTGCTTTTTAGCTTTTTAAGTATGTTTTATAGCTATTTAATCATCGAGATCATTTTGTCAGTCTTTCTCTAGAGTTATATATATACAACATCCTGGAGTCCACCATGAATGGGCAGTTGGATCTGAGTGGGAAACTAATCATAAAAGCTCAACTTGGGGAGGATATTCGACGAATTCCCATTCATAATGAAGATATTACTTATGATGAGTTAGTGTTAATGATGCAGCGAGTCTTCAGAGGAAAACTTCTGAGTAATGATGAAGTTACAATAAAATATAAAGATGAAGGTAAGAGTATTTCTCAAGTTTTTAGAAGTCTAAATATTATATGTGTTCTTTTGCCCATTTTTCATTGAACTCCAAATAAAAATTCTGTTTCCTCCTATGGTAATTGAGTACCACTTTCCTTTACTTAAGGGAATGCTCATGTAGTTAGTTATAAGTTAAAAATTTGCCAAGTGATTTATTATTAGAAAGGGGTTTTAAGTGATAGGATACTGTCACACATTTTTACAAGCTATTTGTTTTTCTTTTATGCCTGTACAATTCTGGCTTCCTTTTTGCTTTAAAACCAAACTTACACTCATATTTCCTAAAGTGAAAGGGATGGTAGTACATTTTGAATGAGAAAGTATTCGTGAAAGTATGGAAAAGTATGGAAAAGCTGATTTTTTGCAGGAATTTTCAGAGCACGTAATATGCTGAAGTACTTTCTCAGTTTATGCAGTGTTCCCAGGCTAATTTGACTACAAAACTTTTTATGGAGATGGGTTTTACCTGACAAATATATCATCAACGACATAGTGGAATTATATTAGTAGACTGTCATTTCTCTTTTTTGAAACATAAAGCATTTGTTTATTATTGCTATAATCAAGGCAAAATCTCTTTAAAAAATTGGCCTTGATAATGAAAATATAATCAGAATCATTATTCCTGCATTTACAGTTTGTTCTCTGCTGTTCCGACTGCAGGGTTTCACACCTGCCTCAGTAGACTCTATTTCTTTTTCTTTTGATCTGTCGTCTTTGTTAACATCTCGAATGAAATTGGGCTTTAGGTGGTTACGAGTATCTTTACTACTGCTGAATTTATTTCCAGTCTGTTTCATCTTGATCTCAACACTTGGCACTGCTATCCTCAGCATCGTTTTATAAATACTCTTACTTCTCTGACACTGTGCTATCTCAGTTTTCTTATTCCTAATAGCTTCTCTGTTTCTCTCTGCGTGTTGGTTTAAAGTAATGTCAGCTGTTAGTATAAAAATCTTAAAATCTCAGTGGTTTAACGTTCAAGAAATTATTCAGGGGCCCAGGTTGACATAAGCTCTGATGTCTTCAGTACATGGCTTACAAGCTCACATGCATTCAGCAAGCAGATGCATGAAGATGGAGTATAGAGGATCACATGGGAGATTGTATTCTCTAGGCCTTGAGGTGGTTTATATTTCAGCTCACATCACATTGACCAGACCCCAGTCTGACTGTGCTGAGATGTTAGTGGGTTGGGAACTTGTCCCTGCTTGGTTAGCCACTTTACAACAACTTAGCCTGTGGAAGGAGAGTATAAATCACTGATGGTCAACTAAGCCAATTATTTCACTAGAGGTATAATATGCCTTTCATTTTTTCAATATTTCATATAATATTGAAAAGTGGAAGTGTTAGGCACTCAGTTGTGTCTGACTCTTTGCAACCCCATGGACTGTAGCCTGCCAGGCTCCTCTGTTTATGGAATTCTCTAGGTAAGAATACTGGAGTGGATAGTTATGCTCTCCTCCAGGGGATCTTCCTGACCCAGGGATTGAACTCACATCTCTTGTGTCTCCTGAGTTGGCTGCTGCTGCTACTGCTGTTAAGTCGCTTCAGTTGTGTCTGACTCTGTGCGACCCCATAGACAGCAGCCCACAAGGCTCCTCTGTCCCTGGGATTCTCCAGGCAAGAACACTGGAGTGGGTGCCATTTCCTTCTCCAATGCATGAAAGTGAAAAGTGAAAGTGAAGTCGCTCAGTCGTGCCCGACTCTTAGCGACCCCATGGACTGCAGCCTACCAGGCTCCTCCATCCATGGGATTTTCCAGGCAAGAGTACTGGAGTGGGGTGCCATTGCCTTCTCCGTCTTGCATTGGCAGGCATATTCTTTACCAGCTGAGTCACAGGGGAAACCCCTTCATCTAATGTTACCCAAAACAAATTTTTGAGGGTCATCCTTGTTAAGAAACAAAAAAGGAGAGCGTTTTCTTATTCTCTTCCCTAGTAACGGACTCTGGGAGTTGGTGATGGACAGGGAGGCCTGGCGTGCTGCCTTTCTAGGGTCGCAAAGAGTCGGACACGACTGAGCAACTGAACTGATCTAGTAACGTCATCTATTTACAATATATTGATTATCCCGTTTGACTTCCAAATGTGTGTGTAAATGTGATGAGTTTGTTCTTTTTCTTGTTTGACTTTACAACTCAAGTTTTTAATGGTTTTACCTGAGATGATTTGCTTTTACCTCAGAGCTGGCAGTGGACTTGGGCAAACTCCGGGAGATAGTGGGGGACCAGGAGGCGGGGTGTGCTGCAGTCCATGGAGTTATAAAGAGTTGGACATGACTTAGTGACTGTACAACAAAACCTGAGATGATTTGCTCTTACCTCAGAGTTGGCATATCTTAAATGAATTTTACTATTTTACTGCCTTTCTTTTAACTCATTTTTGTTTATGGAAGGGTCAGCCAACTCCTTCTTTAAAGGATCACATAATATTTTAGAATTGTGGGTCCTATAAGGCCTTGCTAATCTTTTTTGTAGACCTTTTAAAAATACAAAAACTATCCTTAGTTTGAATTCTTTAAGCCAGAATTTATCCATTGATTGCAGTTTGTAACTCCCTAGCTTAGGGTATCCTCGTTGTTGAAACTGTCTTCTACATCTGGTTATCACATTGAATTTGTTTTTCATTGTGTTTTTGAGTGCTTTTTTAAATTATACAGATTTGTGTTCCATAGACTGTATTGGGTACTAGTTTAGAGAGCTGACTTAGGTAAAGAATTCCTGATGTCATAGATACTCTTTATTTCTGTTGGGGAAATCAGAAAAGAAAAAATCAGTTATAGAAAATTTCCTTCTTTTACATATGTACTTAAAAATATGTTTATGAGTAGAATCCCTAAAGTTGAGCATTAGATGTGTGTGTTGTGAAAAAAAAAAAAACCCAAAACATTGGTCTGCTGTAAAGAGAAGAAAAAACTCTCAGTTATGGCTTTTATTGCCATCTTTATCCAAAATAACCGGCCTAATCAGTGTTAAAATTGGTGTACAGAGCATGGCTGGAGCAGCCTCTCAGCCTCCCCATGACAGCCCTGCTCCCCCAGCTGTGTCTGTGAGGATACCTTGGAATGGCTTCTCTTCTGTTTTTTCTCTAGCTATTTTTTCCCTAGCCCTTTGAAAGCTTTTGAACAGGCAATTGATATGCTGATTATAGTATTCTTTATCCTTGGGATCTAGGGGATTTCAGAATCTTGTGTACAGGAATATTTTTCCTGAGGAGAATTGATGGTTTTCATGTTAGTGTTGAGATGATTGGGGACCTGAAAGACTCAACTGTCTACCCTTTTATTAGAACAATTTTGCAGAAAAAAAATTTTTGCAACCTTTTTAGTTACTGTTATATATGGCTTCCCCTCCGTTTGTGTCAGTGGTGTTTTACTGTGCTTAGAATTAAAATTTGAATCTTGACAATTATTATTACCTTGATTTCTGGTAAATATATTTAAATATTTTAGAATAGAAAAGATTTCAATCTAAACTGTAATTTCCTCCAGGTGATTAGTAAAAGATTACATTAATCTTAGATATGTGTTGGCTCGTCTTATGAGAATAAGATAAATATCTTGCCATGAAAGAAATAAAATTAATTTAGTATTCTTTTGGATAAATACGTCTTCCCTAGATCCTTTATGCTTAAAGGTTTTATGGAAGATTCTCTATGCTCTGTGATCCACATTTTGCATTTTAATTGATATATATCCTAGCTTACTACTGATGCAAATCTGAAATTTTTATTTGTTTCAGATGGAGATCTTATAACAATTTTTGATAGTTCTGACCTTTCCTTTGCAATTCAGTGTAGTAGGATACTGAAACTGACATTATTTGGTAAGTGCTAAACTTTCTAATATATTTACTCTTCTTTGTATTTTTATGAAATACTTTTTCTGCTGCGTCACTTCAGTCGTGTCGGACTCTGTGCAGCCCCATAGACGGCAGCCCACCAGGCTCCCCCATCCCTGGGATTCTCCAGGCAAGAACACTGGAGTGGGTTGCCATTTCCTTCTCCAATGCATGAAAGTGAAAAGTGAAAGTGAAGTCGCTCAGTCATGTCTGACTCTTAGCGACCCCATGGACTGCAGTCTACCAGGCTCCTCCGTCCATGGGATTTTCCAGGCAAGAGTACTGGAGTGGGGTGCCATTGCCTTCTCCAGAAATACTTTTTAGTTTATTCCTTTTAAAGATTCAAAATTAAGTGATAATTTTTTCTTCTATATCATAATTTTTAAATTTTAAGGCTTAACTATATCCTTTGAAGATAAATAGAAAGTAGACATATTTTAAATAACTCATCTGCTGTTACCTTAAATAATAATGTATGCCACTTGTATAAGTGTTTCCAGGATTGAAAATAATTTCAGGGTTAAAACTGCAATTTAGTTTAGTTCTTTAAGAATATATAATTGTTTTCCAATGTAGTATGTTTTTACTTATTCTCAGGGTTTAATGTATAGGACTGATACATGAGTTTGAGCAAGCTCCAGGAGTTGGCGATGGATAGGGAGACTTGGTGTGGTGCAGTCCATAGGGTCGCAAAGAGTCGGACACAACTAAGTGACTGAACTGATACTTTTTTTAGACATTGTTTTTTTAAGTAGTATTTCAAGATCTGAGATAGTTCTGATTAAAAAACAAATATAAGACTAAATTTAATCTTATAGATTTTATTTTCTTACAGATCATGACAGATGTGCAAGGCAGAACACTAAAGGGAAAAGATAGGAATGATTGCAAAGTTAAAGTAGTAGCATGATTATATGAAAAAAAATGTGGACTTTTTTCCTGGATGTTTTGGTTAGCATTTTAAAAAATTATGTAGCACTGACTCACCCATTTCCATGAAATAGGATCAATGGCCAGTTGATTTAATTTGTGTTTATTTCATCTCCATCTAAGAAGGGTGAATATGAATCACTTTAAAATGCTAATAACAAAAACTACTAAATTAAAAAAAAACAAACATATCCCTTTACAATATTGAGTCTAAAAACCTAACCACTATTGGCCAGCTGTCAGGCATTAGGTAAACCAAAAATCTTCATCTCAAACACTGAGAATGTACTGGATAAACAATACTGCATATATTTTTTGAATTACACACCTGAGCTTGCTCAGGAACGTGAGGAAGATGTCAGGGACCAAAATATAATTGAAATGAAAAACCAGGGCCTTAAGTACCAAAAGCTGAGGCTTGGGATGCTTTTGGTGGTAATGCTGAAGGTTTTAGTCTGCATAATCTAAGGACTTGTCACTTGGTGTCTTCATGGTATAGGTCTTGTGTCCTAGACCCTCAATGACTATACTCTCAAAAAGCAGATTGTAGAAGAAAAATATCTCTTCATTGGTAGAGGAAAAGTCAAGAAACTGATAAAGAAACTCTGATATATCCTGAGCTATTAGGGGTTTGTGAAGGCTCTCTTAAGGATTTATAACCATGGTCCTTTGGGAACTCCCAAAACCGGATACCACCATGAAAAGTGCAAGAAACAAAGGCAGAAATCTTCTCTGGAGGGTATATGTTCTCAATCCAAACAACATAGGCTTCTCAAAGATAAAATCCTATTGATGAACTTAGAGTTTAAAACTGTAGGACACATAAAACATCCATGTAAACAAGAAACAATGGGTACAACTAATAGTGGGATTAGATTTCTAAGAACTTAGTAGAAGTGTTAATAAATTATGTATTGTTATTAGACATAAAAGAAGAAGAACTAGGCATTATGGAAAAAACATTAAAAAAAACTTAAGGTAGATAAATAGCAAGAATCTATTGTATAGGGAATTATATTCAATATCTTGTAATAACCTATAATGGAAAAGAATCTGAAAAAAGAATGTAAACACACACATATATATATACACATATGTGTATAACTGAATCATTTTGCTGCACACCTGAAAAAGGAAAAATTTGTAATCATAAGAGAACTGTTAATACTCTTCTTTCCAAAACTGATAGATCAAGCAGCCTCAAAATTTAAGCAAAATAGATACAGGCTTGATCGTGTACATTTAGCAATCAGGACAGGATTCAGTTTTGTTTTAGTGCATTTGGACATTTATAAAAGTTGACCATCTGCTAGGTTTTCCAGTGAGTCTCAGTATCAGAGAAGGAATATGTTAGAGATCATTTCCTCTGGTTTTATTAGAAACTATTGGGCAAAAAAGATAACCCAAACTCCCATATTTTTGAAGATAAAAATACACTTTTAAGTAACATGCCATAGAAGAAATCAAATTAGGAATTAAATTTCAAATTAGTGAAGAGTTTTACATGACAAAGTTTTTAGAGTGTGCTAAAGCTAAATACGAAAAGGATAGTGTAAGTCCAGATAACTTAGAAAAAAGAAAATAATAAAAAGCAGAAATGAACTAGAAGTTGGGGGAATTGAAGGGATCAGCAATTTTGAAGATATACAACTAGCAAACCTCTATCTATTAAGTTTAAAAGGCAGAAGTAAGCAATATTAGGAGTGAAAGGGAGTTTAACCTCAAATACTAATACATTGCTGTGAAGGAGAATGAGCACCTTGGAGAACAATAGCATGTCAGTAAAAATGTGTTAGAAAGAATTTTTTGTAGGGCTTGAGTTTGTGTTAGATGGTTTTGCATAAGGTTGAAGTAATGGGGCTTTGCTCTAGATTGGCTGTTGTCAGGAAGTACGGGTTGTCCTATGATTAGGTAGTAATCCCATGATTTATGATTTACCTATTAGGTAGTAGTCCTATGATTTATCTTACTAAATCTTATCCAGAAAATATGGGGAGTAAATGGAGGCTAAAGCTTGCAATTGGTAAAATAGTGTCACTCATAATTAGCCAGGGATGTTTGGTCATTTTTGTGACATTCTGGTCAATGTTCTTGTGTCTAAGTTCTCACATGATTATGGATTGGCTTTCTTTTTTGTCTTGAGCTATATCAGTCCCAGAGTGATCTTTAATAATAGTTGGTGGTGTTCTTTATTTGCTTTAAAAAAAAAGATTTATTGAGATGCAGTTGATGTACTGTTGGTATGTTCTGAAATTGTTTATGTTCAACAACCTACATGGGAATACCATGCCAGCTTTTAGAGCAACACAAAAGCCTGTCTTACAGTACAGGTCCAGTTCTTAGCTTTCAGGAGCTGCTTTGCTTCTTTTCAGCTATTAAAGGAAAAACAGTTAATACCCAGTAAAAGCCAATAATTGATACAGGTAGGAAATTATATTGAACTTTCTCATAAATATATAGGTAGTATGTAAAATACTGATGGATTAGCTTTTAAAGCTTATATTGATGTTTGAAACATATTCTACAAAAAATCTCCTTGAACCTTTATTTTGAAGTAGATGTCCTTTTCTAGTTTGATGCTTTAGGAATTTGTAAATATGTAAGATACACACACACACAAATTGTAAGTATATAAAATGCATAAAAAGTTTA
The DNA here is from genome assembly GCF_032452875.1 of Bos javanicus. Classification (NCBI taxonomy): domain Eukaryota; kingdom Metazoa; phylum Chordata; class Mammalia; order Artiodactyla; family Bovidae; genus Bos; species Bos javanicus. Next base: position 45,477,925 of record NC_083868.1, read on the forward strand.
ATTTTTGAACTCTTACTTTGAGGTTTGCAGTCAGACCCTTATGTCACTTTTTTTTTTAATTAATAATCTCAGTGATGACAGTCTTTCTTGCTGGAAGAAGGATCCTTTTTCTTTTTTCTTAGTTAGCTGAAAGTCATTTGGATAAAGTAGGTAAATGAGGTTAACATTACCCTTTTAAAAAAAAGGCCCAATGATTATTGAATAATCTGACTTTTTCTGGCTTGTGTGCTTCTTTTAAAGTAACTATTTTGAAGGACAGTGGTGATGTGAATTTGTAAATTCTGCATATTTTTAAAAGAGGTTACTTTTTATTTAGGGCATTTATTTTAGGTAGCTAATTTTTGGGGGCATGGGTCAGAAGTAGGCAAGAAGGATAACAGACCTACAGTCATGTTATATTTTTAATAAGGTGTTTATTGTATTATTTCAAGGCTATAAAAGAATTGTGTGAAGTAAAAGCTTTTGAAGGTACATAATTTCTATTAAAATACATTAAAGCTTTCTGTAATTTTACTTTATTTCACTGTAGTTGAATTCTTTTAATGAATATTTTTTGGGGGGAACTTACAGGTCATAAGCCGTAGTTCATCAGCAAAGACTGATGAATATTTACTTCTTCCAAAAATAAATTAGCAATGAAAATCCTTTCCTGAAAAAGTTATTTGAATGATATCAATAGGTATCTTGTTTGAGTTCAAACAAAATTAACTTTTTAAAGAAGTTAATTTTGATTTTTCCTTGTTACATATAATTCTACTGATATATTTATTCAGGAATATTTCCTAAGTTTAAGAAAATGAATGTTTTTATTCCAGTTAATGGCCAACCAAGACCCCTTGAATCAAGTCAGGTGAAATACCTTCGTCGAGAACTGATAGAACTTCGAAATAAAGTGAATCGCTTACTGGATAGTTTGGAACCACCTGGAGAACCAGGCCCGTCCTCCAGCATTCCTGAAAACGGTAGACCATGAAGTCATTTTATTCTCATTTATCCTACTTATGACTTTTTGCAGATTTAAAAAAAAAATTCTTCAGCAGGAGTAAAATGGCACCTCCATTGTCACCCTTTCTTACTTCTATATCTGTGCTAATATTCAATATCTGTTTTCCCAAACCTGGCTGTTCATCAAGATTGTTGTTGTGGTAGTCACTCAGTTGTGTCTCACTCTTTGCGACCCCATGCACTGGAGCCCACCAGTCTCCTATGTCCATGGAGTTCTCCAGGCAAGAATACTGGAGTGGGTTGCCACACTCTTCTCCAGGGGATCTTCCTGACCCAGGGATCGAACCCAGGTCACCCACGTTACAAGCAGATTCTTTACTGTTTGAGCTACCCGGGGAACCTTGATTATAGGGAGATTTTATTATACCAATTCCTGGATCTCATCACAGACTTCCTGGGGAGCAGGGCCAGGAATCCCATTGTTAAAGTGCTGTCTGCGTGATTGTTTTACAGGTAGTCTTAGACTCCTGGGTTATGACATAGGTCAGTTTTCAAATCCCTTTGACTCCTGAACCCTTTTTAGTGTTAAAGTTAATGAACCTCAGAAATGGAAATCATTTCTTGAGTTTTATGTGATATATGAAGTAGTTTCAAGTAAAGGTAATTTTAGATTAGTACATTCAAATGTTGTAATGTTTATCTTAAGCACAGTGTTCATAATATGCAAAAAAATATTTTTTTCCCATTTTACAGACATACTATTTATGTTATGATAAATATGGCATACTATTTTTGTTCTTTTATGACAAATTTGGAACTGAAAGTAGTTTGGGGACCAAATATTAAATGTAGACTGAAATTTAAATATGGCTTGAAAGTAGATTTTTAAAACTTGCCTTCTCAACTTTTAATATTCTTAGATGTTACACTTTAAAAATATACACTTTTAAAAAACCACTTTTGTGTTTGCATGTAAGTTTCATAGGTTTTATAGATTCTGGATTACTGGCTATAAAGGGCTTAATAGAAGATGATTTTGTGGAAAAGTAGCATTGTATAATCTCTTGCAACCTTTAGATTCTGAAATACTCTAAATTTTGGAGTTTAATTTATAGTTATAGTTTAAATAAAGATGCCTTTCCCAATCATTTCCTGCTTTCTCCAGCCATATGGAATTGTGTTAATGGTAGATGACCTGATAAATATTTGGTGATTAATTAGTAATTTCTAGTTCTACCTCTAGATTTTAGAACATATTAAAAAGATTTGCTGAGATACAATGAGATCTTTACAGCCTCTTTATGATAAAGCCTTTGTATTCAGGTTAAAGCATATTGCCTTTTCCTGACCTGTCTCTCCACACAAAAATGAAAACTTTGACCGTTTTCCTAGAAGAAATTATAGATGTCGATATAACAACACTTGCATATAATTTTAGGTGCTTGAAGCATCTATAGAGTATTATGAAAGAAAGAAAGAAAGTCAAGTCACTTAGTCGTGTCCCACTCAGTCGTGTCCCACTCTTTGTGACCCCGTGGTAGCCTACCAGGCTCCTCCGTCCATGGGATTCTCCAGGCAAGAGTACTGGAGTGGGTTGCCATTTCCTTCTCCAGGGGATCTTCCCGACCTGAGGATTGAACCCGGGTCTCTGGCAATGCAGGCACATGCTCTACCATCTGAGCCACCAGAGAAGTCTTAGATCAAAATTCAATAAGTAGAGCCAGTACTGTGTAGAAATTACCTATAGATTTATAAGCTTTTTGTTTTTGGTGGAACAGCCTTTCTGTTCATTACTTCTTGCCACATATTGCTTTTCTTTATGAGTTTAATTCCATGTGTTCATATGTTTTATTGTTCACCTCTCACCTGTGTTAATGGAAAGAGATGTTAAAAATTGGTTTCTCCTCTGCATGTTGGAAATTATTTCATATATTGTTTCTTTATGTGGCCATCCTTCTAGTTACTGTGTCTTGAGTTGCCTAATGAACTGAATATGACATTCTGTGTTTTGTTTTTATAGACAGTTATAGTTTATTTTTTGTTTCCTCTCCTATACTTAGATTGCTTAACTCTTGATCCCGCTTCATTTTATGAAGTTTCCTAAGCTTTTAAGCTGTTAGAACATATTCTGATTTAGTAATCTTCTCAAGGGGGTCGGGGGGAACCAAAAACATAAAATAAGCTGCATCAGAAACTTTCAGAAACATCAGAAAAGTCTAGTTCACCAGAAAAAAGTACCGGTCAGCTGTCAGAGCTCTTTAGAATCCTGTGGCTTGCCCTCGCCCAAAACATGCAGCTACCTATGTCCTTCAGCACTCTGCCTCTGTAGTGGACTTGTTGGACAGTTGCTTTCCTCTGTGAGACAGATGATGTGTAGGTCACCTTCAGTACTGGATTGACCTGTTGCAGTATCTGTGCAGTAGCTACTGGAGCAGGTAGTAGGCTAGTGGGTATATATTGTGTTTCCTGATGAATTTAGTTTGCCATAAGTGGAAGGATGCATAGGTAGTGAAAGATAGCAGTGTGAAGGGAAATAATCCTAAAATTGGTGTCATATGCTCTTGGGATATGGTCTTGGAATTGAAGGAGGGAAGTTGGTGAGGACGATGGATGACTGGCAGACATTTTAAAGGAGTACTTATAAAAGTTTTCCTACCGAGATTTAGGAGATACTAATGTAACTAGAGGAATGATAAGAATAAAAGAGCTGCAAGCCCGTGTGTGCTTATAGTGCACTTGGTTCATAATATTTTTTCATAAGATCAATTTTGGTCATGATCACAGAGATGATCTAATGCTCATTTACTTGGTTGGTAACAGAAAGGAATTGATAACATCAGTTACTTCAGTAAATGGTTAGCAGTTTTCTTTTACTTGTTTAGTTTGTTTTATTTGTAATATTGTTTTATGTGTTGGCCTTAAGTATTTGTAATATTTTTTTATGTGTTGGCCTTAAGTATTTGTAATATTTTTTTATGTGTTGGCCTTAAGTATTTGTAATATTTTTTTAATATTACACATTTCTGTTTATAAAATGTATGTTATTCTTGAATCTGTTTTCTTTCACAAGGTGGTAGTATAAATGCGTGTTCAGAACCTTAGTATCCTTAGAAGAAAAGTGTGTGGTTTAAAATTTTTCCTGCTTATAATGTTTAAAATTCTACTTTGCAAAATATTTTATTATGGAAAAATTTTAATATATATGAAAGTAGGCATAATAGTATAATGAACCCCATGAACCCTCACAACTTCACCAGTTGTCAACTCACAGTATCATGCCATCTATACTCACACATTTCCACTCTTCCCATGTTATTCTGAGCGCATTTCAGACACATATCTTTTATCTGTAATAAGTATTTTAAAGGAAGACGTTGTAAATTAAAATATGTGTTGGCTTGAGGTTTCCATGTACCGACAGATAATGAACCAATAGATAAGTAGAAGTAAAGCATAAAAGTTGATAATCATAACTTTATTTAAAAATGTTTTTATCCTTTTAGAAAATAAAGCATTAGTGCACAGTATGTGTCTGATACTAGGATATATGTCATAGCACTCCAAAAAGAACGGTAAAATGTTTCTCTGTGTAAAGATGCTTGTATTTTTTTTTCTCATCTGATAATTCTTAAGAATGTACATAGATACAGTTTTTTATAAAAGCTATTACTTATCTTTCATTTCTTTTTGACCTTGCCCCCCATTTTACAAAAAGTATAAATAGCAACAAAGAAGAAAGGAAGATTATAATCTTGTACTCAGAGATACCCTCACCATTCCAGACTTTATGCACATATGTATTTTGCTATCATGTATTTTTTAGGCCTTATTGAATATAGATAAAATAGAAACAAGTTTTTGGTTATTTCTTTTATAGATACTGTGGATGGTAGGGAAGAAAAGCCTGCTGCTGCTGATTCTTCTGGTAAACAGTCTACTCAGGTTATGGCAGCAAGTATGTCAGCTTTTGATCCTTTAAAAAACCAAGATGAAATCAATAAAAATGTCATGTCAGCGTTTGGCTTAACAGATGATCAGGTTTCAGGTAAGTTAGTGCCTTCCTTGCATCCTTTATTCTCCCTCTCCTTCCTTTCTTCCCCTTCCTTCTTTAATAGAAGATAACTTGCAAATGGTGAAGTGCTCAAATCTTACGGGTTCATTTTAGGAAGTCTTTACGTATGTATACACTATGTAAAACACCAGCAAGATCAAGATGCAGATGGTTTCCAGCTCCTGCAAAGCTTTCTCATGCCCTCTCTCAGTCAGTAGAACGCTCCTCTTTAAAGAATAAACCTGTGATTGGTTCAAGTAACTTTTATCAAAAGTAGAATTCAGAGGGTTTATTTTTTAAAAAATATGAATCATTTTATAATCTTATTTCAGATTTCTTGCTGGACTTAAATTATGTTTGATGGTTTAATCTCTCTTCTGATCTTAAATTAGGGAAATTTAAATGTAGAGTTCTGGACAGTTTAGAAAGTGCTTTTATTTGAATGTTTTTAACCTTAAAACAGTGTCTTTACTGTGCTTTCTTTGTATATTTTGGGCATCATTTCTTCAACATTTTTTCTGCTTTTTCTCTTGGGATTCCTATTACACATCCATTGGAGAGCTTGATGTTATCCCATGGGTTTCTGAGGTTCCTTTTTCTTCACTCTTTTTTCTCTGTGTTGTTCTGATTGAATGATTCCTGTTGATCTCTCTTTAAGTTCACTAGTGTTTTTCCTTTCATTGCCAATCTGCTGTTAAACCTTTCTAGTGAATTTTCCCTTTCATTTATTGTGCTTTCAGCTCTAGAATTTCCATTTGGTTGTTTTTATAGTTTTAATTTTTTTTCTGTTAAGATTCCTTACCTTTTCATTCATTAATATTGTTTTAGTATTAATCACTCAGTTGTATCTGACTCTGCAAACCCACCAGGCTCCTCTATCCGTGGAATTCCCCAGGCAAGAATAGTGAACTGGGTAGCCATTCTCTTCTCTAGGGGATCTTCCTGACCCAGGGATCAAACCTGGGTCTTCTGCATTGCAGGCAGATTTTTATCATCTGAGACACCAAGGGAAGCCCTTAGGTGGTTAAGATTGTATTTCTCTTCAATTTCTTAAGGTATTTTTGTTTTAGATTCTTGTGAGGATTTTTTGTTACTGTTGCTCTAATATTTACTCACACTACTCCCGTTTTCACCCAGAGTGAAGCCGCTGACTGCTTCAGCTCTGACTCAGCTCTGCTCAGTCCTTTCAGCTCTAGATGCTGCTTTTTATTCTGTACCCTCTTGGTGTCACCCTCTCTCCACCTAATTCTGTGGTCAGCTCGGGCTTTGGAGCTTATATTCAGATTTTAGATCTCATTTCTTCTCGTTCCTTCCTGAATGGGCTTTCCTCAAATTTCTAGCTATGTAGCCAACCATGAAGTTAACACTGGTTTTCTGCAGTTGAAACTGCAGAGATCACAGTTTGCTGTTCTTACCCATTGTAATTCCATTGAGGGTAAACTCTTTCCTGGTGTTCGCCAACATTTGGCTGACTTCCAATAATTTCAAGTAGTTGTTTTTGTCTTCTTTGACCAGGGTTTTAAATTGTTATTTTTGGGTAGGTTTCACCTGATCAGTTTACTTTGTCATTATCAGTAACTGAAAAAATAGGATTTTCTATTAATTTTCTTTTTCTTTGAGACTTTTATGGGGTTATTTATCAAAGAGAATTGTGTGTGTAACATTCTGGAAAAGACAGCTACTTGTATATCATGTATGTTGTTGGCAAAAGAAGACATCAGATAAGTGGTCTATCTGAAAAACAAACTTTTTGTAGATTAACTGAAACACAAGTTAATATTACAGCTTCTTAATATTTAAGACTTCAGGATAAGCCAGGTGGAGGGAGTAAATAGTTATATATGAAGTTGGGCTTAAAAGTTTAATTAAGAATATAGTATAGACCAGAATAATATGATTACTATGATTCATATTGTATTTGAAGGCCATTTTTCTGGTAGCTTTGTATATTGAATTGAAGTAGGAAAAACTACACATAGAAAATGCCAGGGTTCTTTGTAGTTACTTGGGTTATGATGTGAAAAACTCAGTAGCAGTAGTGAATGTAGACATGGGAAGGAGGGATAAAATATTAACAATAGGATAAGCAACATTAATAGCTTACATGCAGGGGAGAAAAGAATTGAAGTAGTATTTTTTTAGAATAATAACATAGTGTCTTTGTGTTATCTGTGTTACCCTTCTTGGGGATGTGTGTGTATGTATTTGTCTAATGTTGATAAATATCAGTGAAATGGTGGTGCACAGGAGTGATCATACATTTTACTCTGGCACTCATCAGTTTCTCTTGCACTACCAGTACCGTTATCCTAGTTTTAGGTTCTCATGAATACCTGAACTGTCAGCTTCCAACTGTATGCCTGATACAGTGCTAGTAAGTTTTGGGTTAGACCAGTTGAAAGGATAGAGGTTTGGCCTCAGGGAAATTAGTCTGCTACTAATAACAAGTACTTATGTAGGGCTTTTTAAGTGGTAATCACTTTTATAAGTTCTTGTTATATAATCACTTTTAAATTTTCATTTAAAATACATTTTATATTAGCCATATTGATATATTTAATATATTTTAACAATATTTTAATGTTTATTTTTAATATATATTTTTGTTGAGGTATAGCTGATGCTATGATATTATGTGAAGTTTCAGATGTTCAACATAGTGATTTACAATTTTTAAAGGTTATGTTTTATTTATGGTTATTATAAAATATTGGCTATATTTTCTGTGATATAATATATTCTTATAGCTTACTTACTGTATATATAATAGTTTAGACCTCTTAATTCCCCTATGCCTCTTGCCCCTCCCCATAAAATTACTTTTATAAGCACTTGCTATAAGCTCTTATTAACTCATAATCCTTATGTAATCTTAGGAAGTAGGAATTAGTATTGCTTTTGTTACAGATGAGGAAACTGAAGCACAGAAAGAGATCAAGTAGCAAGCCTGGATTTACAGAGCTACTAAGTGGCAGCATTGGGATTTGAACCGAGGCAGTCTGGCTCCAAAACCAGTGTTTCTAATCATACTATTCTGTATTGCACAAACAAAAATAACTTAAAGAAACAAATTTTTGTCTTCAGAATGTCTGTTTTGCTCATTATATAGTATTAGAACTACAGCAGATTCTCTCCATTTACTTCTTTGTTCATTATTTTAAAAGAATTTTGAGTGGTTCCATGTATATTTTAAGAGGTAGACTTTGTGAGACAGAATCAGAAAGGTGCCTGGCCAAAAGAACTCCTAGTCTAAGAGGGAAGACTTTTCTGTTTAAAAATGCAGAGTGGAAGTTGGTAAAGTCTTAATAGAAGTATACTCTATAGAAGTTCACAAGTGGAGAAAAGTATTTTTGAGTGAAGAAAGCTCACTAGAAGTGTGGAGGACTATTTAAGGAATGTTTTAGATAGGTAAAACTGGTACTGTGGAAGGAATGGCAATTAATGATCACTTGGGGGAATGAATAGGATTGTATAAAGGGGTGGATATTTTGTAGTGCAGAGGTGAGTTTAAGACTCAGGAATGTAGCACTACACTCTATAGGGAAGGATTTCTAGTCGTAGCTTTGGATTCTTGTGAGATTGGAGCAAAGGAAAAAGTATATATACACACATCAGTTTAGAAGGCTGCCTTTGGGTTATGCTTATTCTGTAGTACTTTACTTTTAGTCTCTTAACCAAATTTACTAATTGAGCTTGTTGGGGACAGATCTTGTATTAGAAACTGAGCTGACTTTTCATGACCACCCAGGGCCTCCCAGTGCTCCTGCAGAAGACCGGTCAGGAACTCCCGACAGCATTGCTTCCTCCTCCTCCGCAGCTCACCCACCAGGAGTTCAGCCACAGCAGCCACCATATACAGGAGCTCAGACTCAAGCAGGTCAGAGTGAAGGTAAAATAGAGCTTAAAGCACATGTGCGGAAAGTTACATGTGCAGAAATGTTTATTATGACATTTTTGGTAATGGTGAAAAGCTTACATGTTCATTCATGCTGTGAACACAATTGTCAATATTTTTGACCTACTGATGTAGTATGCTTTCGGGTTAAAAAACTGAATAGAACAATGTCAGGTATGCTTCTGAACATTGAAAAGAAAAAAAAACCTAAAGTATAAGGCATAATTTTTAGGTTCTATTTTATTTCCTTCTCCCCTCCCGTCTTGCAACTGTGTATGATTTTTGTAATTTAAAAAGATTTAAAAAACAAAGGTAAAGCATAACTTCAGTTTTTTTTTAAAGATAAATAGCCCTTTATATTTTTATGCAGTTAGCAATAAGTCTTTTATAGAAAAAGCAGTGTATTTTAAATCAGACTTTTTCCTCTCTAAATATCATGTCCTCAGATGAGCAGTTTAATCTCTCTGGGTTTTGATATTCTCCCACAGAAAAGTGAACCGAATCAGTGGTTTTCAGAGAATGTCTTAAGTCCTAAATGAAACAGAATGTAAAAAAGCTCAGTCGTTAAACAAGTAAGGGGTCATTGCTGTTGTTGAAGGAAATTGCAAGCGCAGAATAGCAGTCACTGAGGTGCCTCATTGAAACCCTTGGAAGCGCTGCAGAACATGCCCTCAGACTTACTGATTTAGGGTTCCTTCTAGATGGTCAGATAGTCTTTCTTTGGATTGCCTGTGCATGTTAGGCCTTTTAAAGCCCCATATTTTACTTTAAAGGTCACCAGGTGGTGCTCTATCTGTATAAAGGGGTCAGGTAGTGTGATAAGATGTATTTTCAGCACCAGAAGCAAGTGACTGAGTTTATCAGTCAAGTTAAGTAAATCTCCCAAAACAGCCTTAAATGAAGGGGCACTTTTGTAATAGATTCTTAATTATTTTGGGTACTTTTAGATTTGTCCCGTTGGATGAATTGGATGAATGGTAGTGATAGGAACCAGCAGGTGTCATTTTGCTGAGAAATGAGTAGTTTGGGAAGAATTTTCTTATTGTTGAAGCCTCTTCTCAACCAACTTTAGTTCTAGTCTTTTCTTTTGTACCAAGGTGCAGCTGCCAGAACTGGACCAGTTAGAATTGAAGCAGATGTGTCTGAAACAGGGAAAAGCAGAGTTTGGATATGATGGGAGTTTAATGGCTATATCAGGTGAACTAACATCTTTAAAAAAGAAAAAAGCAATCCATTTTTAGCCACGTATACGGCTGTAGGATGGGAGTTGGAAGGGTAATTGTACCAAATTATGTTTGCTGTTCACTTATAAAGGAAAGGGATTTAAGGATCTGCTAATAATATCTCAAATTATTCTTTCAAGGGTTTATCTTAATTGAAAGTTTATTTTCAAATAGGTAAATTTTTAAAATATAAAAGGATATACAGTGGAAATTGGAAAATGCTATCTCTCACTTCTGACACCCAGCAACCAAGTTCCCTTTTTCCGAGTCATCAGATTGACACCATATGGTGGCATTAATTATATGCCTTCTTAAAGCTGTTACTTTTTAGTGTACATTAAAACTTACAGTAGAAAAAATTGTATAGTTACTAATGTGACATCAGTCAATAGATTAGCATTTTAGAGGTGAATCTCTAGATCATTGGTGTTCAAAAGAAATACTGTGGAAGCTATATATGATTTTAAATTTTCTACTAGCCGCATTAAAAAATTTTTTTAATGGTAAAATTAATTTTTGTTATATATTTAATTTAATCTCGTATATCCAGTGTATTAGCATGTAATCATTATTAAAAACATTCTGGTTTTCATACTACATATTGGAAATCTGGAGTGTGACTGATTTGAAACACTTCACAATACGTATAGCATATCATGGTTAAGACTGGCTACTTTAATGAATACCTTTTGATATATGCGAAATATATAATGAGTTCCTGGTATCACCATTTAGTTAGATCAGCTGCTGGTTATGCTTTGAGCAGAATAACCAACAGAAGTACAAATCTGTTACTAATAATTAACATATAAATCTCTTAGAATGTGAAATAATAATCTAAAATAAATAATTCTGAGTTATTTAAATTCCATAAGAGGGATCTTGGATTTGTAAATATTTTTCCTAAGGATTTAAGTCTTAATATATTGTTCATTTAAAAGGATCAAAATGTTAAGCGTCATGAAAAGAAACAAAATGGACAGTATTATCCTTTTTCAGTGAAGCAAGTGCTTCTGTTACTGGAAAACTATGTGACTTGAGCCAAAAACACAATAAAGTGGTGAGGATACAGAGAAGAGCACTTAAAAGTCAACGAAGACTAGAAAGTATTGCTGTTTGAGAAGCAAAAAGATGACAAAGATATAATTGGAATCTGTAAAATCATATGCTAATATAATGGATAAGTAGCTTTTATTATGTAAATTATAAAATTTGTATGTTTTGAAACATACAAAAGTAAAGATAACTTCATGTTTCTTTCATGTAGCTTAATGTTTTAACATTCCATCTTTCTTGTCCTGTATCCCCCCCCAGCTTTTCACTCAGCCATTTCAGTATGCATGTCTAAATGTTATTCTTTTCTTTTTAATGTCACCACCATGTCACTATTTACCTAACAATATTATGGTTCTTTTTAAAAATATTTTATTGAAGTATGGTTGATTTACAATGTTGTGTATTTCTGCTATACAGCAAAGTCACTCAGTTATACATGTATATATTCTTTTTCATTATGGTTTAAGTGATTAAGTGATTCCTAATGTCAGCACATACTATATTTGAATTTTTGTAGTTGTCTCATAGTTACTTTGTTACATTTGGGGGCTTTTTCAAATTAAGGGTCTCCCAAGATTCACATTTTTCATTTAATTATGTGTCTTCAGTCTTTTATTTTTTTAATAGCTGTCAACCCTACATGTTTCTAAAGTCAAAACTATGTATGTGAACGTGCTGTTTAACAGTTTATGCTAAAACATAGATACTTAAAACAGCAAAAAATTATTATCTCACAGTTTCAGAATCAAGGATCTGGGAGAAGCTTAGCTTGAAGGTTTTGGTTAAGGGTTTCTTGTGAGGTTACAGTCATCTGAAGCTTAATTTGAACTGAAGAATTCATATCTTAAGATGACTCCTTCATACGGTTGTTGGCAAGAGACTACATTTCTTCACCAAATGGATCTCATGGGCTTCCTGGGTGACTTCATGACACGGAAACTTCCACCAGAGCCAGTGGTCAAGACAGAGTAAAAGGAGATATTTGTCTTTCTCAACTTGTCCTCAGAAATATCATTTCATGTATTCTAATGGTATATGTTGTTCTGTCACCCAGTCCTGTCTGACTCTGTGACCCCATGGACTTCAGCATGCCAGGTCCTGATGGTATATATATAGATCAGCCTGATTCAGTGTGAGGGGACTACACCTGAGAATGAATACACATGTATTTATTGCTTGTTGTTTGCCATTTTTTTGTATGGTGGAGTTAATCTTTCTAATTTCTAAAAATATGAGGATACCAACCCATTATCTTATATTATACCTGTGCAGGAGTCATTGAGGGTCATTATAGAGGCTGACTACCAATCTGTGTCACACATATAGTCCCAGAATCCTCACCATTACTCTTTGCTTCATCCTATTCTCTTTCTCCTAGGTAATATGTTTTATTGCTTTTACTTTTTTCTATCATCGATTCTGAAAATACAATGCACAAAACATAGCTTATATATATATATATTTTTTTTTTTTTTTTTTCCCCTCAAATCATAAACTTACTGTGAACTATGTTGGCACCTTGCTTTTTCACTTAATATATCCTGTAGCTTTCTCCTTCAATTAGGTCAGGTTGTTCCTCCTCATTTACAACTGAACACAGACTTCTTAATTTTCAGAATACTGTGACAGAGAATGAGAGTTCCATTTTGGACTTGAAGGAAGTGTGTTTAAAATAAGAGAAATACTTTGTTGAGATAGTGTTTAATCCCCAGGGCATTTTCACAAGGAGTTTGAAGCAAATTAAGAAAAAAATGGAGCACTTGCTTCAAGAAGAGTTGTAGTACCTGTTACTTTTTATTGAGGAAAATGATTTGACTTAAAATTTTGAGTGGGGAGTTTCTGGGCTCCTTGGCAGCAGTCTACTGTATGGAGCTTTAATCTCAGACTTTTTGATGATACCTAAGTTAATATTTGTATTAAATGAGATAACATGTATGAAACTCCTTAAATAGCAATCTAGAGTTATGCCTGGGTTTTGGTGATGGTTCTTACTAGCTATGATGCATAGACCCCAGGTAAGTTGCTTATTCTTTTTTATACCTGAAATAGGGACTGCTAATGAGGTTGACTTTTCCCTTCATATATTCATTGCATGTTCTTTGCTCATTTTTGTATTGTAAAGTTAATCCTTCTGTTTTGTAAGAATTAGAACCCATTGTCAAATGCTACATGTATTTCCCCCCTTTATCATATTTCTGTATCAGATCCTTGTCACTTCTGTTCCAAAATTTAGTTTTGAGATATAATCTAGGCAACTTGAGATACAGTTAAGGCAGTATCTTCTAAAAGGTGGTTAGCTTCTGTAGTAGTTTTTATGTTGTCTATAAATCTCAAAGTGTTAAGAAAGTGTTTAACAAACTTCTTGTCGGTTTTTGTATTTGGGAAGAGGATTAATAACTTAAAAATAAGCAAATTTTTCTTTTTTTTGAAAAATTTTAATTGGAGGATAATTGCTTTACAATGCTGTATTACTTTCTGTTGTATGACTGTGTGAATCAGCTATAAGCATATGTATATCCCCTCCCTTTTAAGCCTGCCTGCCCCCCGCACCCCACCGTGCTCATCCCAGCCCTCTAGGTCATCACAGAGCACTGAGCTGAGCTCCCTGTGTTATACAGCAGCTTCCCACTAGCTGCTTTGCATGTGGTAGTGTATATATGTCAGTGCTACTCTTTCAGTTTTATTCCTATCATGAAAGCATACCACTACTTGCTAGGAAAGAAGCTAGCTGTCAGTAGGGGCATAACGTATTCAGTGCTGCAGTACAGAAGACTGGACACCCCGTCTAGTAAAGTGGGTTTCGTCTTGAGATTTCAGCTGTGAGAACTAGCTATTTCCTGTACCTCAGTTTGAATGGCACTAGATAATGCATTGACTTTTAGTCACTGTCTTTTTCTGCTGAAAGTATACTATTTACCTATAGTCTTTTGATTAACAGTAGGTAATTTGAATACTTTTAAAGTATCAGCAACATAAAGTTGTTTTAAAGATTTAAATACTAGCTAGGTTTTTAAAAAATTTAAGTGCTAGTTAGATATTACAGCAAGTTTTATTGCTGCTCTAGGCATTAGGTCTAGCCAAATCCACCATTGGAACAACTGTAAGTGGTGTAGAGGGGTTTAAGATGTGAACCAGTAAGTACTTACATGTTTGGAAATCACAGCAGCTATTCATGGTATTTGTCCCTTTTTTCACATTTTTCTTTATTGATTTTTACTGAACATTAGTAGTACATATCTTTTGGCAGTTGAGTTTGAAAATCTTTGTTTTTTGGAGTTCTGAAGTAACCACTCATTATTTGATGTCAGAGTTCTCCACAGTTAATCCACAGCAGAGTTGCCACACTTGTCAAATTGTTCTTTGTTCTCTTCTTCATAGATATTTAAAGAGGAACAAACACAATCTGTGTCTTAGTTCTCTGAGTGTATATGTGTGTGAATGGGGAGAGAATTAAAGGTGCCTTAAAGATGTTTCTCTTCTGCTGAGTTAAACCTGCCTCTGCCCTGTCTCATCCCCAGGTCAGATGTACCAGCAGTACTCGCAGCAGCCCGGCTATGGCACTCAGCAGCCACAGGCGCCCCCCCAGGCGCCGCAGCAGTACGGTATTCAGTATTCAGGTGAGCAGGTGCCCAGAGAGAGCTGTGTCTATATTCATGAAACCTTAAAATTCCTTCCTCCTGGGTCCTTGATTTGTTATAGTAAGTATTAAGTATTTATTTTTTTGGGGGGGGAATAACATTTGTATCATTTATTTATAAATACTTTACATAGAAATTTTACTGTAAATCACCATTTCAGTTCCAGTGGGCAGGTAAAACACAGTCATAGTAGATGATTCAGTAATAACCTGTAGTATAAAGAAGTTTTTAATATCTCCTACTCATGTGATCAACTTACCTGCTTGGTGATGTAGAGCAAAATGCACAATTTTTTTTCCTCTTTTTTATGTAGCACATTATCCCAGTGTACTCTAGTACCTGGAAAAACTTAACAGTTCCCTCATATGTAAAAAGAGGTGATCTTATTAAATAAGAACCAAATTAAGCTACATAGGTTTTTAAATCTCCCAGAAGTATGTAGGAATACTAAAAACAGTCCATAAAAGTAGAGTTGTGTGAAATGTAATTCAGACAACTAAGAACATAAAAATCTCTCAGTATAGCTTTGAATGTCATAATTCAAATAATTATAATTTGGGTAATTTTTACCTTTGTTATATGAGAATTTATGTTCAACTCTTATAGTCAAATATTTTAAGTATCAGAATTTCAACTAATTTTAAAAAATTACAAAAAAATTACAAAAATGAGCTGTGAACACACAATAAATACATGGGGGGAAGTTAGCCTCATTGTCAGTCCCTATTTCAGGTACAGAAAGGTTAAGCAACTTACCTTGGGTCAGTACATCACAGCTAGTAGGAACCATCATTGGAAGCCAGGCATAACTCTAGAGCATTATTTTAAAAGGAGTTTTTGTACACATTCTCATTTAATATAAATGTTAACCTAGGTATCATTGAAAAGTCTGAGATTGAAGCTCCACATAGTAGACTGTTGCCAGTGAGCCAAAGGAACTCCCACTCAAAGAAGTCTAAAATCATGTTCCTCAATAGAAAATGACAGGGGACAACTATTCTTAAAGCAAGTACATTGCTCTGTTATTTTTTATTTTTCTAATCTACTTGAAACTCATTGTGAAAACACCACCCCTTCATTTAAAAGTTTCAGAGACCATGTGGTCCCCAAAGCCTAGAATGTTTATTATCTGGTCCTTTATAGAAAAACATTTGCTGACTCCCTGAATTAGACCATAAAATTCTACCATTGTAGTTTGACATATTTTAACACAAAGATTTGGATTGGATTTGCTATAGAGTGACTTAACCTGTAGCTGCTAGTTTTTATATAAACTAGGTGGAATGAATTTAAACTTGGACTATAATATTGGGGGAAGGTTATTTTCAGAATGCAGTCTTTTAGAGAAAATCTGTTACCAATTATATATTGGCAATTTGTAGAAATAATAAGTTTTTTTCACTGTTGTCTAATCCAGGCAATTCCCATCTTCACCATGCTTCAGAATCACCTGGAGAGGTGTTTCTTAAAACTTACAGGTGCCTGAGCTCTACTCCTAGAGATCTTGTTTTATTTGGTTGAGGGTGGGGTACAGGCACTGATATCTTAAATGGTTTGCAGGTCATTCTAAAGTGTAGTGAGAATTGGGAACCACTGATCTTGTCTTACCCACTCATTTTATAAATGAGGCAACTAGGGTCCAAAGAGTTGTGATGCATCGAAGGACAAGCAGCTATTTAGTGGGGGACTAGACCAGAACCTGGTACACTTGACTTTGCAGTTAATGACTTACTTCCCTACATCATTCTCACTCTCTCAGCACCAACCAGAGCTTGGCAGACTTTTCTGTTATAAAAAACGAAATAGTAAATATTTTAGGCTTTATGGATCACGTGACTTTTTGTCCTTAATTTTACTTTATTCAGACAACCACACAATCTCCATTTTTTGCCATTTATGGTGATTTTCACCAAAGTTATTTTGTTTTTCAAGGGAGGGGATAGTGGTGGAAGGAAGGATTTTTATATATACAGAGGTATTTTATATTATGGTCAAAGACAGTAGATTGCTAATGAAACAGCAACTTAGGCTCTTAGGCAGTATCCTCTCTCTTGAAAAATAAAGATTTAGTTGTCCCCAGAGTCTGTTGAAAAGCCAGTTTAGATATCAGTTGGCAGGATGAAAACACAGCTTTTTTTTTTTTTTTGCTCACAGTCTTAAATTGAATAGACATTTTCAGTATAAAACCTCCTGTTTCTCCAAAAACTTACAGTAAAAAAATTTTTATGTTTTTATGTAGAGGATAGAAGAAATTGTATGACATCAATGTTTTTTCATGAATTTAGTTTGATTTAGGTGCTGCCATGAGTAAAATGCATTAGGTATTTGAGTTACTTGTTAAAAATTAAGCTTGCTCATAATGATTAGTTAGGATCTTCACTGAGTAAAGTTTAGTTCTTTTCAAAGTATTATTTTTGTATTTCTGATCCTGCTAGTCCTATTAACTTGAAATTGGGAGATATGGAAACAGTCACCTAAATACTCTGCTTGGAGACTGTTAGTGCTTGTGGTAACATTGGACCATCTTTGGCACTCTGCTGGTTTGGCAGTTTTCCTCTGACCTTTTCCAGTTTTATTCATGGACTATGTCAAAAGCTTTCTTTCATGAGTAAATTTTGAACCCAGGTTCAAGGTGAGTTCAGAATATACTCAGTTAATTCAATCCTTTTTATTTTTTTTTAATGCAGGGTTGTACATATTTTAATAATTTTCTTATGTATCTGGTATTTAATGCTGACAGGATTCCAGTCAATGGAGAGGTTTCATTGCAAGTAGCTGCAGGTGTGTTTCATGGTAGAGATAAAAGTTTTTAGTGAAGCAGACCTTTTCTTTTAAAAAGCTTTACATCCTAGTACCTAATGAATATAGATGTTCATTTTTGTGGGGCAGTATGATGTGCTTTCTGTTGTTACTGCTATTGTAAAGGCAAACCATGATACCAAATCTAAAAGATTTTAAGGATTGTGAAAATGGCACTTAATGTTTATTCTTAAATGTTTTATTAATTTTTATAGGATGAATAAGCCTAAAAAGCATCTCACTAACATAGTAAGTTGTATTTGTAGCAGCATTGTTTCATTTAAAAACATTCATTCTCTACAATGTGTTTTTATTTGGTACTGTTATTAAACAGGCCCCTCAAAACCAGGTTAATGACTAGCTTTTGAATTAATTCTGACATTTGTCATTTGAGCATATACTCTATACTGGGAGTTATGCTAGAACAGGCGTTTACTCTCAGGGATTATACAGTCTAGGAGGAGTTGAAGTAGAAGAAATATATATATATAGTGGTTTTCATTTTAGAGGGTTTACAAAATTGTCTAGAAAATGCTTCTTTGTTACTATATGGTATTGAAATATAAAATCCACTACTCTACTTGGTGCTTAAATACTTAGGATTAAGTTTGTTGAATTTCTCATTTATTATTATTTTTTTTGTCCATAACAGTAAGACTAATTCTCTGGAAAATGTTCACCAAAAGAAAAAGTAAGAGGTATATGTTTTGCCTTTTCAGCAGGCTATAGTCAGCAGACTGGACCCCAACAACCTCAGCAGTTCCCAGGATATGGCCAGCAACCAACTTCCCAGGCACCGGCACCTGCCTTTTCTGGTCAGCCTCAGCAACTGCCTGCTCAACCTCCACAGCAGTATCAGGCGAGCAGTTACCCTCAACAAACTTACACTACCCAAACTTCTCAGCCCACTAATTACACTGTGGCCCCTGCCTCACAACCGGGAATGGCTCCAAGCCAACCCGGGGCCTACCAGCCAAGACCAGGTTTCACCCCACCTCCTGGAAGTACCATGACCCCTCTTGCAAGTGGGTCTAACCCATATGCACGTAGCCGTCCTCCCTTTGGTCAGGGCTATACCCAACCTGGACCAGGTTATCGATAAAGAGGCTCAGTTACACTGATGAATGTAGCTGCTAGCTGTTTGCCTCCCAAAAGACTCCAATACTACTATTTTAATTTGTATTGAAGTTCAGGAATTTAAAAAGCAGAGCATTTTTTTATGATACCATTATTGCTGTTAATTGAAAGTATAATTTACTGGAAGAAAAAAGACCAAAATGGAAGTTTTTTTCCTCCCCTGCTTAGAAGTATAGCAGCTTCCTACTTATTTTGGAACACTACTCTTACATGTGTGCAAAGTGATTGATTTTCTAGCTTGCCTTGTCCAGAGGATATTAAAATGCTAGGTTGAAGTTCAGCCCTCTTACTTGGCTTTTTATTATTAACACGATGTACTAAAGTAGATCCCTTTGAGAAGACTAGCTATTATGTATAAAATGTAACATTGATAGGTTAATAAAGATGATTGAATCCATTAGTGGTCTTGTAACTTAATTTAGTCTTTGGTATTCTATATATGCGTATATATGAGAAAAATCCTTAATGATGTTTTTGGTCTTGAAATACATTTTATTTTAGGCCTTTCTATTCAAAGAAGCACAGTGCTGTTGTATTCTGTCCTGATTTTGGTTTTAAATGACAAAACTTTAAAATAGATCAAGACTAGCATTATATATAAACACAGTAGATACAATATTAAAAGATGAAAGGGAGCTTGGTAGATTCTAAACAACCTGTGAGTTTCCTTATAGAAATCAACCATTTAGAAATGAAGAACTCAGTCTTAAAAAAAACTACATCTCTTTATTGCAGAGTTTATACTGTTTGAAAAATATAAAATGAAGTATTGATAAAACTGAAGCATGTTCAAAGGTAAGCACAGAAAGGTCCTTTAAGAATGAGGGCACCAATGCAGCATTCCTGTCTTCCTCCCCAATGAAGGAGAGTAATACTGTTTTAAATAAAAATAAGTCAGATTTTCATTACAGGTTGTTAGAATTAAGAAAACAGCCTCTGATACATTCATTCCCTAGAGATCTTCTGTGTAAAAATAGAGTAAATATCATAAAATGGTAGGCTTCTCATCATGGATTATCCTTTTATGCTTAGACTTTGCTACAGTCTTTGGATACAGCTTGATTAGAATTAAAAACAGTATGAACACAACTGCTTAAAAAAATAGTTTGACAAAGAACATTCAGACATTGTAGCATACTTACGGGTAGAGAAAGCACAAAATACGTATTTTTGAAATAATATATCAAATTTTCAATTCCATTTTCAACTGAAATTTACTGATTCAAACAACCTTTGCAATAATTTGTAGATAATTAATGAAATGTATATTTGCATGAATGGCTATTTAAATGCTTCAAAAGTTACTCAGCTGTTACTAAAAAGTTGAAGTTTAAATAAACATGTGAATATTAGGACCTTTTCTCCCCAGATATAATATGTTGATGATAATTTGATCTAATAAGTTAAGCCAAGTAGAGATTTATGGAATTAACAGTAGGAAGAGTACACAATAAATGGAAATATTTTTTTAAAGTATATTAGTTTTTTGATGTTAATTTTGTTATAAAAGTATCTCAGAACATCATTACAACAGTGTGATAAATAATATACAAATGATCTCTTAAAATACCATGAATAGGGAGCCAGCTTCCCCAAAAATGTTATTCTGTTAATATCAATATCTTGCTTTCTTAAAATGACTTTGTAAAACCTGATAAATATTCTTAGCAATCTTTCTAATAAACATCTAATATTGCTATTAGATTTTAAAATTTTATACATAGTAAACAAAAGAGCTTTAAATGCATGTGGCAAATACCATACTGTTTCCAATTATTTTTTGAAACGATGAAACAGAAGGCACTTTTGAATGTGACTGCAGCATCTACCATTTTCCAGGAATTGTGGTCCCACATTCATACCACTGGACATAATTGATTTGAGTGTGACCACCGATTTCTCCAAATTGGACTGGTTCCTGACGAACTGCTCTGAAATAGCCTAAGAGGGAAATAATTAAAATTAATAGCTGCTGTGTTATATGTTTTGTCCTCATAGATTGAAGGGTGCCTTTGAATGCTTGAAGGTTAGTCTAGGTGAAGCAGAGGGTTTTAGACAGTGGATAGCAACAGAGGCCCCAGTGTCTTTCCTGAGGTGGTAATGGTGGGCTAAACATACGGATGCCTAGGATGGGTTGGTACTATTGATACTTGAGAGAAAGCTGAAATGAAAAGGGACAGGAGTTGGAAGGGTTTTATGTTTGAGTGTCATTGACCAAGTTCAGTATACACTGTTCTACGTGAAAGTGTACTTTCTGCACATTGTAGCCTAGAGGTAGTCTGAAGAAGTGACCTGGGTAGAGAGGTGTGTTGTGCTAAAATGTTAGGAAACGAAAGGGTAGGTCTAAGATTGCTAAATGTCTAGAATTAAAATTTGGTGAAATCATCCTTCAAGGACCCTACACTAAATGATTTAAAATTTTGCTGAGAATGTAAAATGTTATGGAAATAGATAGAACTTACCTTTTCTATCTAGTTCCTGTGCGGCTATAGTTTCAATTTTCTGTTAATGAGTTCACAGATCTTATTCAGTCATCTTTTACTATGGTTGCTATTTTTAATGCCAGTGACCAAAATATGTAGCTAAAAAGACCAATCAAATGATTTTAAGTATTTAACAAGTCTCTCTTGGTAGCTCCTGAGTAATAATGGATATATAATTTACCCTCTCCTACCCTACCTGGACAGGGATTGATTTTCAGTCTTTTTAGTCCTCATGACACAGCTTGGTGCTAAAGTGTCTTTAGAAAGTTGCAGTGATTAGTCACTTCTTAGCAGAATTCTTCTATTTTAATTGTGTAGTTATATAATTATTTATAAGGCAAAAAATATTTTTCCTTTTATGATAGTAGGAAAGTGAAAGTGTGAGTTGCTCTGTTGTGTCCGACTCTTCGCAGCCCCATGGACTGTAGCCCTCCAGATTCCTCTGTCCGTGGGATTCTCCAGGCAAGAATACTGGAGTGTGTTGCCATGTCCTTCTCCATGATAGTAGTAAAGCTTTAATTTTTTTTAGGAAGGAATTAAAACCTGCCTGTGTGCTGAGTATGACAAATTATAAAGGTAGTACATGAATGATTTAAGTTTGGGAAAAGTTTCTTTCAATAGCTGCTTTTGCAGATTCAGGTTTTCTTAAAGTAGAATGTATGTGTAAGCAACAGAGTCTTGAGGAATGGGGTGAAAGTTGAGAAACTTCTATTAAAGTCTTCATGTTAAGGTCTTATGTAGACAGTCTTTTTTTCTTTGGCAGGTAGAGTAGGAAGACTACAGAATGATTTTTAAAGTGATTGCTTTGTTCAGCCTGAGGGCTTCCCTGGTGGCTCAGACAGGAAAGAATTCACCCTCCAATGCAGGAGACCTGGGTTTGATCCCTGGGTCCGGATGATACCCTGAAGGAGGAAATGACAACCCACTCTAGTATTCTTGCCTGGAGAATCCCATGGACAGAGGAGCTTGGTGGACTACAGTCCATGGGGTCACAAAGGTCAGACGTGACTGAGCAGCTGACACTTTAACTTTTTGCTCAGACTGAATGGTTTTTGGGTTCATTTGTAAAAGCCTCTTGCTTTTGAGCAAGCTCAGAAAACCTACCTTCTTTGGTGGGCAACTGGTCAGAAGAGAGTTGCTGTCCTGTGCGTCCATCTAAAAATGAGTCCACAAACTGGCAGTGATCTTCCCCGTGGCCTCTCTGATCGCCTATGTTATAAAATTTTCCTGGAAATTAAAAGGATCATGAGGTATTTCTTTGATTTGGGACAACTCTGAAATAAATTGTTTCAAATAATCTGTCTTCCATGTTCTTGTACTTCCCCACCTGTTCATTCTAGTTCAAGTCACAGTGTTCTTTAAGGGAACAATAGAATCTCCCAGCTGCATCCTTGCTTTTACTCTTGGCTTTCCCTATTCTTCCTCTCCTCCTCCTCTCACAGATTAGTCATCTTTTAAACATGCAACTCAGATAATAATTGCCTCGATCAATCTCTCTAGCAGTCTTCTGTTACACTCAGAATAAAACCCAGTCCCTACCCAATTTCCAAGCTCCACGTGATTACGCACGCCTGCCTGATCTTCCTGATCTTACTCAGCCTCAGCCATGCTGGTAAACTGGAGAGGGGTTTCTGCTACAGGTCTTCATGTTACCTTCCCTCTACTTCTGCTGCTTTATCCCTTGGTCTTTCTTGGTTCCTTCCCAGTTTTCTTCTCAGCTTACCTTTTCTTCTCAAAAGGTAAGTGTTACCTTTTGAGGAAAGCTTTTCCTAAACATTTTAACTAAAGGAGCTTTCATTCCATTCCACCATTTTCTTTCATCCCTTTTTTCCTTTGAAGTACTATGTGAAATTCTTATTTACATATTTGTTTTCTGTCTCTCCCCACTAGAAATGGTTGGGAATGCCAAGAAAATGACTTTGTAAAAGTCATGTGTTAATATGTAGCCAAGAGATTCACAGACTTATAAAAGGGGCAGGAACAGTCCTGCTTTGTCCCCAGCAACGTCAAAACAAAACATATATTATTTGTTAAATGATGGAACAAATATCTACCTTTCTATGTTGGGGTTTAAAATTACTACTGTATGAATACAGAAGAGGAAAGAACCCGTTTAGTCTGGAGCAAGGGGTTATAGCCCTTCTGGCTGATTGTCTTAACCTTGCTCTTGTCTCTGACAGACTTAAAATATTAAATAGGTCACACTCCTTCCATGATTATTGTTAGATACACTCGTTTTACTACCAGTAAGCTTTTCATTCTGGATTGGCTGTAACATAATTGAGCTTGGATATGACTAGTTTCTCTACATTCAACTTTGCCATGATGGCACTGTTTCGAATTGCATTTTCATTATTTACCTTCTTACAGCATTTCTCAGATCCTAAGATTCCAATAACACCTTACTC
This sequence comes from Bos javanicus, assembly GCF_032452875.1. Classification (NCBI taxonomy): domain Eukaryota; kingdom Metazoa; phylum Chordata; class Mammalia; order Artiodactyla; family Bovidae; genus Bos; species Bos javanicus. Next base: position 45,501,560 of record NC_083868.1, read on the forward strand.
AAAAAGAAAACCCGTATTTCTGTCGTGTCTGGCAGAATCCATAGAAAAGTCTAGGTCACAGAATGCTACAGAGCATTTCCTGATCTTACCTGTGAGGGAGTCACTCAGGTAAATCTTGTATCTGAGAGAGTTGCACAGCTGCACCCCTACAAACTTCTTATACCATGTCCTTTTGACATACTGTTTGCCCTTACATTCTGAGTAAGAGTCTGAGTTAAAGGGTCTTTCGGTCCATATGGCATCTCTTCCCGCTGCATAAAGAAAGCACATGGTTTGAGTTTAGTATCTAACTTTGGGTCCTGAAGAGCTATCTTAAAAGCTTTTTTAAAAAGCAGTTTGCAAAGTTCATTGTCAACCTGCTGATACCTGGTTTTCTCCAGTGCTAAATATTGGAGTGAAAAAATACAGGTGTTTAAACACATAAGCCCCCCATTAATTTTCTGTTAATAGTGAGGTGAATCTTGGAGCAGTACGTGTCAAACTTGATTAGTTTCTGCAGTGCTCAACATAGCATCACGTTAGGAACAAAATTAGGTTTCTTTTTCTGAGATAAACTGTTTCAGTGTAAACAGTTGCTTTAATGTGACTTGTTATTAAAAATGGAGATGAGTTTGACAGAAAACAAAATTCTGTAAAGCAATTATCCTTCAATAAAAAAATAAAAGAATGGATAACCCTAACCCTACACAGTGGAATATAACACAGCAGTGAAAATAAATAAAGTCACAAACAAAAGTGGAATTGAGGGTGCTATATCTTAAACAGAAGATTTGAGCCAGTCTGTTATATGAATGAAAAGCAGGTTTCAGAATACTCAACTTGTTCCCAAAACATCATAGGCTGTCAGTATTACTGAACATTTTAGGTAAGCATTCACAGGTAATTGAAGAAGACTAAATGGACTAAAGTGAAATCATGACTAAAATTCTACCATGCCCATTTAGCTGAATCACTGTAGAAAAGCATGCAGTTGTGTTCTCATTGAGGTAGGTACTTACCAGAAACTGGCTCACTCACTCTTGGGTCAGCTGAGGAGAAATAGCAAACAGAGTCAGAGTTTATTAGGTAAGTCCCAGTATTCCAGTGATGTGGCAAAGAAGATGGGTGCTTAACAGATGTTATGGAGTCTTGGACAACATACACTCCTACTAAAGTCCAAACTTGAAAATTGTGAGTTTTGTTTTGGGGATGGTTCTGTGTTGGAGAAGCTCAGCTATGTCTTTTATATGTGGTTTAAGTAGTTAGGAGTCTTGTTTTGCTGTACTAGATTTTACTTCCACTTTCAAATCTTCCTCTTTTTAGCTTCATAAAAAATCTATTGACAAAATCACCAGGATGCCATGAACTGCAGTTGTGGAGATGTATCTTAAGGAACTGGAACTTAGGCCAGATCAGAATATTTCACAGCTGTTCATCATAAAAAGCTATCACATGAATTCCCGTTCTGGATACAACTGGCTCACTAAGTCTGACATTCTGATTCTAGGCATAGAGAGGAGCATTCATTCACTATTGAGTATAGACCTCATACTTCCTCTCTTTTACATTGATAAGCCTAGCATTTTTCTGACATGAAAATAAACGAGGAAAAACCCTGGTGTTGCTTCTTTAAAAGGTACCTTCATTGGTTTTTCAAATAGATGGGTTTTTGAAATCAAGAAATGCTTTACCTCGTTTAGCTGGTTTCAGACAAGCTATGCAAACACTGTGACCCTTTATATCTTTGTTGGGAATTCCGGCTGATGCAATTACCTGATTCAGTACTGAATGCCACTGTGTTGCTGGGTGGCCCTTCACCAAGTGGGTTTATGGGTTTCACCTGGAATTCATAGCTGAAGGGGGAGAAAAAGAGAACAACATTCTTCAGAAGTAGGAAACAACATCTGGTCATACTTAATGTTCCTCCCAATTCTGTTTTGAAATCATCATGATGTTGAATGGACTTATGTTCTAGAAGCAGCTTCAGGAAACTGTTCAAACAGCTTGTCTGTTTTCTAAAAGAAAGGGGTTAATAAAAAAAAAAAAAAAACTTCTCTTTTAAAATCTCCAAATTAACAGAATAAAAATAGCTGAGGAGGTTGTTAATAGACATGCAGGAAAGCAGTATTCGGTGGACCCAGGCTAATTACAGTAATTAGGAGTCTCAGTTTTCTTCAAAGGATTAACTACTTCCTGGGAGCAAAGAATTGGAAAACTCCCAACTTGGGTTGTTGCTTTAGACTTCGTGTTCCTTACCGTGGGGTTTGAACTATGTATGTGAGAATCACATGATAGAGTTGTAGTGGAGAAAGTTTAAAATGCAGATTTTTTTGCTCTATGGTAGCTACTGAATCCATTTGTGAGGGTTTCCAGAAAGGTATTTATAGTAAGTTTCTGAGGTGAATCCTGTGGCCACTGACACATGAGAACTAGATAAACTATGGGAACTGATGCATATGAAAATACTATGTTGCAGGAAGTTGCTGATTATATCACCTGGAACTCGCATCTTATGTGGATCATACGAAGTCACGATATATCCTGAGTAATGGCATGGTAATGTCACCTCAGGATAAGCATGGGCATAAAGACACCCCCCTCTCCCTCTATAAACCAGATTCATATGGACCAGGTCCTTAACCTTTTATGTTAAAAAAACAAAGGACAAAACAAGCTCATATCCCTAATAGTTAAAAGTTTGTTTGATTTCTGTCCTTAAGAATTATTCACTAAATTGCTAGGCAATATTTGACAAATTTCACCCATAGAACACTCAAGCAGAGCAAATCCTTTTAAATTCAAACAGTAAAGCTATTTGCTGTTTGCCTGAAACTAAGAGTTCCTTTTAGTTGCAGACTTGGTAGGAAAGTAGTTTCAAATGTAAAACCAGCTTGAGTCAGCTGAGAATTGTGAGTTTCGAAATTTTGAAAGACTTTGGGAGATAATTCCCCTTTTTGAAAAGTTTATAATTGACTAAGTGCAGAACACACAAATTTATTAAAAAAGTGAAAAACAGAAGGATGACAGCTCTCAGTTTGGTACAGAGGATAACCAAGTGAGCAAAAACAGGAAAACTTTCTGGGGCTCAAAAGATTTTGGGCTACTGAGGCATTGCATTAAAACACTGCTGCAATCTACAAGGAAGACAGATTCTAGTATTACAATGTCAACCACTTTTTGAGTGCTTCCTATGTACTCAAAAAGTACACTACATATAAAAAGTAATACAATACACACAAACCCCAAGAAATAAGTATTAATCCTATTTATCAGTTGAGAACAATCAGGCTCTTAACTATTGTACTCATTGCTTTTGCTTTTCTAAACTTCCAAACTTTGTGATATAGGGATTAAAACATGCAGTTTTTATAGTGAGAGACTGCACATGAAAGAATTTTTGTAAACTAATCAGCTGGTAGAAGGTGTCGTTATCCTTTGCATAAGAGACTGCTGATATAAAGCCACCCATCTCATTTAAATAAATTGCACATACATCAGGTGCTTTGGCATAGAATATTTCCACAGATTAAATTCTAGCTCAGAGGCCTCATGAACTTATAAGAAAGAAAGAAAAAATCATCCCACTATGGTGAACTGAAAATGGAAAAAAGAAATCACAGGCATCTAGACTTTGATTCAAGTGGGCAATGCATTCCACATTCTAGGCCACTGCCAAAAATCTCTGCTTTGGCCAAGTCTGATGAAATTATTTCCGTGTCTTTTTTATTTCAGTTATTTACTCTTCAGCTATATTTGTAGTATGGCCACAAATACTGATAAGCTACTTTGGCGGGGTTTTTTTTGGCCACCATTTTATGATACTTGACAAGTTTTGAAGAAATTATTTTAAACTAAGTTTAATTAATAGCATGGGAACCAAAAGGCAGATATTTTTGGCTGCCTTTATATTAAACAATATTAAAATGGTATATTTTAAAAGGCAAAATTTTCCCCAAGAAGCACATTTTGTCATGAGATTTATGACACTGTAGGTATAAGAGTAATGTCTTACATAGAGAATAGACTTATGGACATGGGGAGACGGTGAGATGTATGGAAAGAGTAACGTGGAAACTTAAAATATGTAAAATAGATAGCCAAGGGGAATTCGCTGTATGGCTCAGGAAACTCAAACGGGCTGTGTATCAATCTAGAGGGGTGGGATGGGGCTGGAGATGGGAGGGAGATTCAAAAGGGAGAGGGTATATGTATACTTATGGCTGATTCATGTTGAGGTTTGTCAGAAAATTCTATAAAGCAATTATCCTTCAATAAAAAAAAATTTTTTAAGTAATGTCTTAGAGAAAATATTGATTGCACATAGGAAATAAGCATAGCATTTTAGCTATGCAAAAATGCTTGCAGAAGAAAATTATTTGAAATAAAAAGTACAGAATAAAATTTCAAATAGAATATTTGGAAGATAAGAAACACAAATATTAGGGGAAAAAGATGAAAAATGTGAGAAAATATAGGAACGAGCAGATTATTTCAGGGAATACAAAACTAGTAGATTCTAGAAGAGAGAGGAGGGGAAAAGGAAGGTAGGAAATTACCCTAGAAGTTTTTAAGTAATTTCCCATAACTGAAAGACATGGGTTTCTAGGTTTAAAAGGCCTAATACTTGCCAAGCAATAAGAAAAAAAAGACTAATGCATAGAAATTGCAAAATCTTGGAGTACTAGGATAAAGAGTAGATCTTAAATGTTTCTGAAAAGAAAACTGGTCACATTCAAAGAATCCAGAATCAGAATGACGTGTGACAGCAACTCCAGAAGTTAGAAAACAATGGAACAATACTTTGAAGGGTTCATGTTATCCTACAATCTATGTTTTAGTTAAACAGTATCAGAGTAGAGTAAAGCACGGATATTTTCAGACACATAAGGACCCCAAAATAACTTCTATAACCTCTCTTGAAGGTGTGTTTCTCAAGAAATGCCAGAAAGCAAGGGAGTAAACAAGGAAGACATGGATATAGGAATTATCCTTAATGTAGGAGAGAGACAAAAGATGATGGTGAGGGGTCCCAGGAGATGTTGCCATGAACAAACACATGTAACAGGTGACTCGAATGTTTGGCCATTTGGAGAAATATTCTAGACATACGGATTTAATTAACAGAAGAAACACCTAAAATAATTGAAAATGAGAGAGGGTGTACTAAGATGTAATAGGAGGCCCCGAGCCCTCCTCCTCCCACAGACACATTGAATGTACATCTGCACATAGAGCAGTTCCCTCTGAAAGAGATCCAGAAAGAAGCTGAGCAACTCCTCTACATTGGGGAAATGAGAGAATACCCGTATCAAGATGGGCAGCAAGGGTTGGGACACACTGGCCATAAAGCCCACCCCTGACACAGCACCATATAATCAAGAGGAAACCCCCAACTTCTTCCTGAGGAGCAAAGGGTTTATAACCCACATCTAACATCCCAACTTTTAAGACTCTCACCTGAGGGATGGGTCCCCTAAGCACCTGGCTCTGAAAGCCAGCAGGGCTTGTGTTTATGAAAACCATAAGGATATAGCAAATAAGCTGTTCTTACAAGTGCATGAGCAGTCACGATGGCTATGCCCTTACTGGATAGCAAAAGGGCAAAATCACCTATTTTTTCTGCCAGTGTTAAAAGACAATGCCTGAGGGCCAGGATTTTTTTTTTTTTTTTTCAGGGCCAGGATTTTAATTTAGCAAGTATCTGGGGCCTGTGATCCTCCCTGGAGACCAGGGAAGCCATTGGAAAGTTGCTGGTATCTCCCTGGAAGGAGGTTGTAACATGTTTGTGCCCTAAGTTTATAGCTTCCATCCAAAGGGATGAATCCTTGGATCACCTGACTGATAGCCAATGGGGCCTTGCATTCATGAGTCCCACAGGACTGTGGCAAAGAAGCAATTTTTAACTAGCTAGTCCCCTAGGGCTCAGCACAGAGGGAGCAGACAAAAATGCCCATCTTCCTATTTTTCCCTGAAAGGGGTTTAACTGCATAGTTTAAAAGCTGACACCTGAGGGTGAGGCTTCTAGTTTTAGCACATATTTAGAGACTAGCTGTGATCTTCTCCAGAGACAGGGAAGTTGGCAGACACCTTCTCTGCCTTCTCCCTCCAGCCTGCTCCAACAATAAAAATAAATCACTAATATGTCCCTGGAAGGGACTTGTACAAATGGCTGAGTCTCAGCTTTCACAACTACTGCCCAAGGGATAGGTCTCCATATTGCCTGCTCTGAGAGGCAATTTGTGTTCACAAATACACAGGGCTAGTGGAGAAGGCAATGCCACCCCACTCCAGCACTCTTGCCTGAAAAATCCCATGGATGGGGGAGCCTGGTGGGCTGCAGTCCATGGGGTCGCTAGGAGTCGGATACGACTGAAGGACTTCACTTTCACTTTTCACTTTCATGCATTGGAGAAGGAAATGGCAACCCACTCCAGTGTTCTTGCCTGGAGAATCCCAGGGACGGGGGAGCCTGGTGGGCTGCTGTCTATGGGGTCGCACAGAGTCAGACACGACTGAAGCGACTTAGCAGCAGCAGCAGCAGCAAACAAACAACCAGTTTTTAATGCACACAGAGCATACTTCCTACCTCACCCCACTCCCCGCCCCAACTATATCCTGGGTTCAGCAGGCAAACAGCCATCTCCTAGTGTTTCCCTAGAAGGGGCTTAACTACTTGATCTCCCAACTGCTACCTAGTGTTCAGCTTGTAATCAGTCTGCATCTAGATGGTGACTGTGATTCTCCCCTTTGGGACACTAATGAGTTTTGGCACACCCCCAAATACTATGAGTCACTAAAGCTAAAGAAAGTTGCTTGGACAATCTCAGAGGTTTGAGAAACAAGTAGGGGCTCAGGTTCAGTTCAGTCACTCGTGTCCGACTCTTTGCAACCCCATGAACCGCAGCACACCAGGCCTCCCTGTCCATTACCAATTCCCGGAGTCCATTACTAGGGAAGAGAATAAGAAGAAAACTCTCTCCTTTTTTGTTCCTTAACAAGGATGACCCTCAGAAATTAGTTTTGGGTAACATTAGATGAAGGGGCTTCCCCTGTGACTCAGTTGGTAAAGAATCTGCCTGCCAATGCAGGAGACACAAGAGATGTGAGTTCGATCCCTGGGTCAGGAAGATCCCCTGAAGGAGTGCATAACTATCCATTCCAGTATTCTTAACTGGAGAATTCCATAAACAGAGGAGCCTGGAAGGCTACAGTTCATGGGGTTGCAAAGAGTAGGACATTACTGAGCACCTAACACTTTCACTTTTCAACATTATATAAAATATTGAAAAAATAAAAGGCATATTATACCTCAAGTAAAATAATTGGCTTAGTTAACCATCAGCAACCCCATGAACTACAGCATGCCAGGCCTCCCTCTCCATCACCAACTCCCGGAGTCCACCCAAACCCATGTCCATCGAGTCAGTGATGCTATCCAACCATCTCATCCTCTGTTGTCCCCTTCTCTTCCTGCCCCCAATCCCTCCCGGCATCAGAGTCTTTTCCAATGAGTCAACTCTTCGCATGAGGTGGCTAAAGTACTGGAGTTTCAGCTTCAGCATCATTCCTTCCAAAGAAATCCCAGGGCTGATCTCCTTCAGAATGGACTGGTTGGATCTCCTTGCAGTCCAAGGGACTCTCAAGAGTCTTCTCCAACACCACAGTTCAAAAGCATCAATTCTTCGGCACTCAGCCTTCTTCACAGTCCAACTCTCACATCCATACATGACCACAGGAAAAACCACAGCCTTGACTAGACGAACCTTTGTTGGCAGAGTAATGTCTCTGCTTTTGAATATGCTATCTATGTTGGTCATAACTTTCCTTCCAAGGAGCAAGCGTCTTTTAATTTCATGGCTGAAGTCACCATCTGCAGTGATTTTGGAGCCCCAAAAAATAAAGTCTGACACTGTTTCCACTGTTTCCCCATCCATTTCCCATGAAGTGATGGGACCAGATGCCATGATCTTCGTTTTCTGAATGTTGAGCTTTAAGCCAACTTTTTCACTCTCCACTTTCACATTCATCAAGAGGCTTTTTAGTTCCTCTTCACTTTCTGCCATAAGGGTGGTGTCATCTGCATATCTGAGGTTATTGATATTTCTCCCGGCAATCTTGATTCCAGCTTGTGCTTCTTCCAGCCCAGCGTTTCTCATGATGTACTCTGCATATAAGTTAAATAAGTAGGGTGACAATATACAGCCTTGACGTACTCCTTTTCCTATTTGGAACCAGTCTGTTGTTCCATATCCAGTTCTAACTGTTGCTTCCTGACCTGCATACAAATTTCTCAAGAGGCAGATCAGGTGGTCTGGTATTCCCATCTCTTTCAGAATTTTCCACAGTTTATTGTGATCCACACAAAGGCTTTGGCATAGTCAATAAAGCAGAAATAGATGTTTTTCTGGAACTCTCCTGCTTTTTCCATGATCCAGCGGATGTTGGCAATTTGATCTCTGGTTCCTCTGCCTTTTCTAAAACCAGCTTGAACATCAGGAAGTTCACGGTTCACATACTGCTGAAGCCTGGCTTGGAGTATTTTGAGCATTACTTTACTAGCGTGTGAGACGAGTGCAATTGTGCGGTAGTTTGAGCATTCTTTGGCATTGCCTTTCTTTCTGGCTTGGAATGAAAACTGACTTTTCCAGTCCTGTGGCCACTGCTGAGTTTTCCAAATTTGCTCTCATAGCACTTTCACAGCATCATCTTTCATGATTTGAAAGAGCTCAACTGGAATTCCATCACTTCCACTAGCTTTGTTCATAGTGATGCTTTCTAAGGCCCACTTGACTTCACATTCCAGGATGTCTGGCTCTAGGTCAGTGATCACACCATCATGATTATCTGGGTCGTGAAGATCTTTTTTGTACAGTTCTTCTATGTATTCTTGCCACCTCTTCTTGATATCTTCTGCTTCTGTTAGGTCCATACCATTTCTGTCCTTTATCGAGCCCATCTTTGCACGAAATATTCCCTTGGTATCTCTAATTTTCTTGAAGAGATCTCTAGTCTCTCCCATTTATGGCTGCACTTTGCTGGAGCAGCTGTTAAGAGATACCCCATGCCCAAAGTAAGAGAAACCCAAGTAAGTGTTTGCAGCCGGTTGGTGTTGCAAGAGGGCATCAGAGGGCAGACACACTGAAACCATACTCAAAGAAAACTAGTCAATCTAATCACACTAGGACCACAGCCTTGTCTAACTCAATGAAACTAAGCCATGCCCGTGGGGCAACCCAAGACGGGCGGGTCATGGTGGAGAGATCTGACAGAATGTGGTCCACTGGAGAAGGGAATGGCAAACAACTTTAGTATTCTTGCCTTGAGAACCCCATGAACAGTATGAAAAAGCAAAATGGTAGGATACTGAAAGAGGAACTCCCCAGGTCAGTAGGTGCCCAATATGCTACTGGAGATCAGTGGAGAAATAACTCCAGAAAGAATGAAGGGATGGAGTCAAAGCAAAAATAATACCCAGCTGTGGATGTGACTGGTGATAGAAGCAAGGTCCGATGCTATAAAGAGCAATATTGCATAGGAACCTGGAATGTCAGGTCCATGAATCAAGGCAAACTGGAAGTGGTCAAACAAGAGATGGCAAGAGAGAATGTCGACGTTCTAGGAATCAGCAAACTGAAATGGACTAGAATGAGTGAATTTAACTCAGATGACCATTTTATCTACTACTGCAGGCAGGAATCCCTCAGAAGAAATGGAGTAGCCATCATGGTCAACAGAAGAGTCCGAAATGCAGTACTTGGATGCAATCTCAAAAACGACAGAATGATCTCTGTTCGTTTCCAAGGCAAACCATTCAATATCACAGTAATCCAAGTCTATGCCCCAACCAGTAACACTGAAGAAGCTGAAGTTGAACAGTTCTATGAAGACCTATAAGACCTTTTAGAACTAACACCCAAAAAAGATGTCCTTTTCATTATAGAGGACTGGAATGCAAAAGAAGGAAGTCAAGAAACACCTGGAGTAAGAGGCAAATTTGGCCTTGGAATACGGAATGAAGCAGGGCAAAGACTAATAGAGTTTTGCCAAGAAAATGCACTGGTCATAACAAACACCCTCTTCCAACAACACAACAGAAGACTCTATACATGGACATCACCAGATGGTCAACACTGAAATCAAATTGATTATATTCTTTGCAGCCAAAGTGGAGAAGCTCTATACAATCAGCAAAAACAAGACCAGGAGCTGACTGTGGCTCAGATCATGAACTCCTTATTGCCAAATTCAGACTTAAATTGAAGAAAGTAGGGAAAACCACTATACCATTCAGGTATGACCTAAATCAAATCCCTTATGATTATACAGTGGGAGTGAGAAATAGATTTAAGGGCCTAGATCTGATAGATGGAGTGCCTGTTGAACTATGGACTGAGGTTCGTGACATTGTACAGGAGACAGGGATCAAGGCCATCCCCATGGAAAAGAAATGCAAAAAAGCAAAATAGCTGTCTGGGGAGGCCTTACAAATAGCTGTGAAAAGAAGAGAAGCAAAAAGCAAAGGAGAAATGGAAAGATATAAGCATCTGAATGCAGAGTTCCAAAGAATAGCAAAAAGAGATAAGAAAGCCTTCTTCAGCAATCAATGCAAAGAAATAGAGGAAAACTTTCCTAACCAGGGTAAAGAAACATTCAGACCCAGGAAAGCTAGAGAGTTCCAATGGAATCCAAAGAGCTCCATATCAACATTAATAGACCTGCATTAATGATGATTAAATTTTCAAAAGTTAAAAATAAGGAAAGAATCTTAACAGCAGCAGGGGAAAAGCAACTTGTTATGTACAATGGAGTTCCCATAACAATATCAGCAGATTTTTCAGCAAAAACTTTCAGGCCAGAAGGGAGCAGCATGATACAGTCAAAAGTGCTGAATTAAAAAAAAATCAGCGAAGTTGGTCTTCAGAATTAAAGAGAAAATAGAGTTTCCCAGACAAATAAAGGCCAAAACAGTTCATCACCACTACATCAGCCTTACAACAATGTTAAAGAGAGTTCTTCAAATAGAAATGGAAGGATGCTAATTAGTAACAGGGAAACATAAAAGTATAAAACTCAATGGTAAAAGTAAATATGCAATTACATTTAGAGTACTCTAATGTTAAAACTGTGGAGAGTAAATCACTTATAACTCTAATGTGAGAGTTAAAAAACAAACAAAAATACTACAATAACTATAATTGCAATAATTAACTAATGGATATACAGTGTAAAAATGTAAATTATGACATAAAAACAAAACGTGGAGGGAAGAGTATAAAAAACAGAGCTAGTGTGTGTTTGAAGTTGTCATTAACTTAAATAGACTTTATGTAAAATAGACTTATGATATTTTATGTAAATCTGGCAACTACATAAGTAATAAGTAATGGTAACTACAAAGTAATAACCAGTAATACATATACACACAAAAAGAACAGAATCACAGCATAGCACTACAGAAAGTCATCAGATCACAAAGGAAGAGAAGGAGAGATGAAGAAAGGAAAAAAAGAATTACAAAACAAAATAGTAATTGTACGTCCATATCTAACAATAATTACTGTAAATGTAAATGGACCAAACTCTTTAATACTTCAAGATAGGTCACATGTTAGGATGCAAGACAAGTATTAATAAATTTAAGAAAATTAGTATCATATACAGTATATTTTCTAACCAGAATGGTAAGAAAATAGAATTCAATTTAAAAGAAGGAGTTGGAAAATTCACAGATATATGGAGATTAAATAACAAACATATGAATGAAAAACCAATGAGTCAAAGAAAAAAAAATCGAGAGCAATCAAAATATATCTTGAGCCAAAGGAAAATGGAAAGACAACATAACAAAATTTATGCAATACCTCAAAAGCAATTCTATGAGAGAAATTTATAGTAAATAAATTTAACAAATACCTATATTAAGAAAAAAAAGATATCAAATAAACAACCTAACTTTACACCTCAAGGAACAAGAAAAAGAACAAGCTAAGCCCAAAGTTAGTAGAAGGAAGGAGATAACAAAGAGCAGAGCAGAAGTAAAAGAAATAGGGACCAGAAAAACAATACAAAAGATCAGTAAACTAAGAGCTGGCTTTTCAAAAAGATACACAAAACTGACAAATCTTTAGCTAGGATAACGGAAAAAAGGGAGAGCTCAAGTAAAATCAGGAAATCAGAAATAAAAGAGGAGATGTTAAAACTGCTGCTGCTGCTAAGTCGCTTCAGTCGTGTCTGACTCTGTGCAACCCCGTAGACGGCAGCCCACCAGGCTCCTCCGTCCATGGGATTTTCCCGGCAAGAGTACTGGAGTGGGTTGGCATTGCCTTCTCCGGACATTAAAACTGGTGCTACAGAAATACAAGGGATTTGGGGAGATCAGTGGACAATTATGAACAATTATACGCCAACAAATTGAATAATCTAGAGGAAATATATAAATTCTTAGAAACATAAAACCTATCAAGACTAAAGCATGAAAGAACAGATCATTTGAGTAGACTAATTACTAGGAAGGAGATTGAGTCAGTAACCAAAAACTTCCCAAGAAACAAGAGCCCAGGACCAGATGTTTTTACTGGTGGATTCAATAATTAACACCAGTCTTTCTCAAACTTTTCCAATAAATTGAAGGGGAGAGGGAAACTCCCAAATTCATTTTATGAGGTCAGCATTACCCTGCCAGACAAGGACACTACAAGAAAAGAAAATTATAATCCAATATTCTTGATGAAATATAGATGCAAAAATCCTCAACAAAATATTAGCAAACCCAAGTTCATCAATACATTAGAATCATCATAAACATGATCTAGTGGGATTCATTCCAAGAATGCAAAGATGGTTCAACATTCACAAATCAATGTGATATACCATATTAACAAAAAGAGGGATAAAAAAACTATATGATTTATATGACCTAAATAGATGCAGAAAAAGCATTTGAAAAAATTCAACATTCTTTCTTGATAAAAACTCTCAACAAACTTGGTATACAGGGAACATGCCTCAAGATAATAAAGGCTTGTATGATAAGCCCACAGCTAACATCATACTTAATGATGAAATGCTGAAAGCTTTTCCTATCTCAGAAACAAGACAAGAATCCCTATTCTCACCACTTTTATTCAACATAGCACTGGAAGTCCTGGCTAGAGCAATCAGTCAAGAGAAGGAAATAAAAAACACCCAAACTGGAAAGGAAGAAGTAAATTTTTTTCCATTTGCAGATGATGACATGATATTATATGTAGAAAACCCTAAACACTCAACCAAAAAGCTGCTAGAACTAATACATTTGGTAAAGTTTAGGATCCTGTATTAATATATAGAAATCTGTTGGATTGTCTGTATACCAAAATTTATCAGAGAGAGAAATTAAGGAAACAATTTACAAACAATTTAGCCTCAAATATAATAAAATATTTAGGAATAATTTAAGGAGATAAAAGATCTGTACACTGAAAACTTAAAGACACTGATGAAAGATATCAAAGAAGATACCAATAAAATGAAAGATATTCCACAATCCCTTATTTTATATCATACATAAAAGTCAGCTCAAAATGGTTTAAAGACTTGAACACAAAATCTGAAATCATAAAACTCCTCAAAACTATTCAAATCCCTAAAGGAGGATGGCATCAAGGTTTTGCATTCATTACGTAAGAGAATCTGAAAGACCCAGCAGTGGCCACAGGACTGGAAAAGTTTAATTCTCATCCCAGTTCCCAAGAAGGGTAGTACCAAAGAATGTACTAACCATCAGACAGTTGCACTCATCTCCCATGCTGGTAAGGCCATGCTTAAAATCTTGCATGCTAGGCTTCAGCATTATGCAAACCAAAAACTTCCAGATGTCCAAGCTGGTTATAGAAAAAGAAGAACTAGAGATCAAATTGCCAACATTTGCTGGATTATAGAGAAGGCAAGGACATTTCAGAAAAAAACATCTATCTCTGTTTCTTCAACTAGGCTAAAGCTTTGACCATGTGGATCATGACAAACTGTGGAAAGCTCTTAGTGAGATGGGAGTACCAGACCATCTTACCTCTCTCCTGAGAAACCTGTTTGCAGGCCAAGAAGCAACAGTTAGAACCCTGTATGGAACAACTGATTGGTTCAAGATCGACAAAGGAGTATGACACAGCTGTCTGCTGTCACCCTTTTTGTTTAACCTATATGCTGAGCACATTGTGAGAAATGCCAGGCTGGATGAGTTACAAGTTGTACAAGTTGGAATCACGATAGGCGGGAGAAACAACAACCTCAGGTATGCAGATGATACCATTCTAATGGCAGAAAGTGAAGAAGAACTAAAGCGCCTCAATGAGGGTGAAGGAGGAGGGTAAAAGAGTTGACTCAAGACTAAATATTAAAAATCTAAGATCATGGCATCTGGCCCCATTACTGCATGGCAAATAGAAGGGGAAAAGGTGGAAGCAGTGACAGATTTCCTCTTCTTGGGCTCAAAAATCACTGTAGATGGTGACTGCAGCCATGAAATCAGAAGACAATTGCTTCTTGGCAGGAAAGTGATGACAAACCTAGACAGTGTTGAAAAGCAGAGACATTACTCTGCCGACAAAGGTCCATATAGTCAAGGCTATGGTCTTCCCAGTGGTCACTTACGGTTGTGAGAGCTGGACCATAACGAAGGCAGAACACCAAAGAATTGATGCCTTCGAACTGTGGTGCTGGAGAAGACTCCCGAAAGACCCTTGGACATCAAGGAGATCAAACCAGCCAATCTTAAGGGAGATCAATCCTGAATATTCACTGGAAGGACTGATGCTGAAGCTGAAGCTCTAGTATTTTAGTCATCTGATGTGTACCCACGACTCATTGGAAAAGTCCCTGATGCTGGGAAAGATTGAAGGCAGAAGGATAAGAGGGCATCAGAGGATGAGATGGCTGGATGGCATCACCAATGCAATGGACATGAACTTGGGCAAACTTTGGGAGATGGTGAAGGACAGGGAGGCCTGGCGTTCTGCTGTCCATGGGTTGCAAACAGTCAGTCAACTAGGTGATTGAGAGCAACAACAAGCTCCTTTATATTAGTCTTGGTAATAATTTTTGGATCTGACACCAAAATCAAAAGCAACAAAAGCAAAAATAAACAAGTGAGACTACATCAAACTGAAAATCTGTACAGCAAAGGGAACCATCAACAAATGAAAAGGCAACCTATGGAATGGAAGAAAATACATGCAAATCATACATCTGATAAGTGGTTAATATCCAAAATACATAAGAAACTCACACAACTCAACAGCAAAAAAGTCAATGACCCAAGGGAAAAATGTGCAAAGGACCTGAAAAGACCCCTTTCAAAAGAAGAGATACACATAGCCAATAGGCACATGAAAGAATGCTAAAGACATCACTAATCATCAGAGAAATGCACATCAAAACCCCAGTGAGATGTTACCTCACACCTGTTAGGATGTCTATTATCTAAAAGACAAGAGATAGCAAAACCTGGTGAGGATATGGAGTAAAGGGTATCCTTGTGCACTACTGGTGGGAATGAAAAGTGGTACAGAAATGAAAAATAGAAGTACCATATGATTGATTCTATTCTTTGCAGCCAAAGATGGAGAAGTTCCATATGGTCAGCAAAAACAAGATCGGAACTGACTGTGGCTCAGATCACGAACTCCTTATTGCAAAATTCAGACTTAAATTGAAGAAAGTAGGGAAAACTGCTAGACCATTCAGGTATGACATAAATCACTTACAATTATACAATGGAAGTGAGATAGATTCAAGGGATTAGATCTGATAGACAGAGTGCCTGGAGAACTATGGAGAGAGGTTCGTGACATTGTACAGGAGGCAGTGATCAGGACCATCCCCAAGAAAAAGAAGTTAAAAAAGACAAAATGTTTGTCTGAAGAGGCCTTACCAATAGCTGTGAAGAGAAGCAGAAGGCAAAGGAGAAAAGGAAAGATATACCCATTTGAATGCAGAGTTCCAAAGAATAGCAAAGAGAGATAAGAAAGCCTTCCTCAGTGATCAGTGCAAAGAAATAGAGGAAAACAATAGAATGGAAAAGACTAGAGATCTCTTCAAGAAAATCAGAGATACCAAGGGAACATTTCGTGCAAAGATGGGCTCAGTAAAGGACAGAAATGGTATGGACCTAACAGAAGCAGAAGATATCAAGAAGAGGTGGCAAGAATACACAGAAGAAGTATACAAAAAAAGATCTTCATGACTCAGATAACCACTCACCTAGAGCCAGACATCCTGGAATATGAAGTCAAGTGGGCCTTAGGAAGCATCGCTACGAACAAAACTAGTGGAGATGATAGAATTTCAGTTGAGCTTTTTCAAATCCTAAAAATGATGGTGTTAAAAGTGCTGCACTCAATATGCCAGCAAATTTGGAAGACTCAGCAGTGGCTACAGGACTGGAAAAGGTGAGTTTTCATTCCAGTCCCAAAGAAAGGCAATGCCAAAGAATGTTCAAACTACCACACAATTGCACTCATCTCACATGATAGCAAAGTAACGCTCAAAATTTTCTGTGCCAGGCTTCAACAGTACGTGAACCGAGAACTTCCAGATGTTCAAGCTGGATTTAGAAAAGGCAGAGGAACCAGAGATCAAATTGCCAACATCCGTTGGATCATTGAAAAAGTAAAAGAGTTCCAGAAAAACATCTACTTCTGCTTTATTGATTATGCAAAAGCCTTTGACTCTGTAGATCACAACAAACTGTAGAAAATTCTTCAAGCGATGAGAATACCAGACCACCTTACCTGCCTCCTGAGAAATCTGTATGCAGGTCAAGAAGCAACAGTTAGAACTGGACATGGAACAACAGACTGGTTCCAAATTGGGAAAGGAGTATGTCAAGGCTGTATATTGTCACCTTGCTTATTTAATTTATATACAGAGTACATCATGAAAAATGCTGGGCTGGATGAAGCACAAGCTGGAATCAAGATTGTTAGGAGAAATATCAATAACCTCACATACACAGATGATACCACCCTTATAGTAGAAAGCAAAGAAATACTAAAGAGCCTCTTGATGAAAGTGAAAGAGGAGAGTGAAAAAGTTGGCTTAAAACTCAACATTCAAAAAATGAAAATGATGGCATCCAGTCCCATCACTTCATGGCAAACAGATGGGGAAACAATGGAAACAGTGACAGACTTTTTTTTTTTTTGGACTTCAAAATCACTGCAGATAGTGACTGCAGCCATGCAATTAAAAGATGCTTGCTCCTTGAAAGAAAAACTCTGACCAACCTAGACAGCATATTAAAAAGCAGAAGCATTACTTTGCCAACAAAGGTCCATCCAGTCAAAGCTATGGTTTTTCCAATAGTCATGTATGGACATGAGAGTTGGACTATAAAGAAAGCTTAGTGCTGAAGAATTGATGCTTTTGAAGTGTGGTGTTGGAGAAGATTCTTGAGTCCCTTGGACTACAAGGAATCCAACCAGTCCATCCTAAAGGAAATCAGTTCTGAATATTCATTGGAAGGACTGATGCTGAAGCTGAAACTCCAATACTTTGGCCATCTGATGTGAAGAACTGACTGATTGGAAATGACCCTATTGCTGGGAAAGATTGAAGGCAGGAGGAGAAGGGGATGACAGAGGATGAGATGGTTGTATGGCATCACTGACATGATGAACATGAGTTTGAGTAGGCTCCGGGAGTTGGTGATAGACAGGGAAGCCTGGTGTGCTGCAGTCCATGGGGTCACAAAGAGCTGGACACGACTGAGAGACTGAACTAAACTGAACTGAATGATCCAGTAGTCTCACCACTGAGTGTATATCCCAGGAAATGAAATCATTATCTTAAACATATATCTGTACTCCCATGTTAACAGTAGCATTATTCATTCTAGTCAAGGTGCAGAAATAAGTGTCCATTGATAGAAGAATGGATAAAGAAATTGTGAGATACACACAGCTAACCCTTGAACAGTGTGGGGGATTACAGGTGCCAAGCCCCCAGTCAGGTAAAAATCTGAGTTATTAGTATCTCTGCCTCAAAAATGAAGGGATTGATAAATGATTCACCCAAGGGCAGAAACTAAAACAGTTTGCATAGAATCAGGACTCAAACCCTGATTCTTTTGGTTCCACATACTGTGATCTCTAATCAAACAAACTTCGAAGGTTTGTAAAGTGAAAATACAAGTACTGTATTTGTTGGAAAAAATCCATGTATAAGTGGACCTTCGCAGTTCAAAGTCATATTGTTCAAGGGTGACCTGTATGTACGTATGTGTATACACACACATACACACACACAGTGGACTATCATTCAGCCTTTAAAAATAAGTAAATCCTGTCATTTGCAACAACATGAATGAACCTGGAGGGCATTATGCTACGTGAAATAAGTCATGTGAGAAAGACAAGTCATGCATGGTATCACTTATATGTGGATCTTTAAGAAAAATGTCAGATTTATAGAAATAGAGTAGAAAAGTGACTGCAGAGTCTGGGGAAATAGATATTGGTAAAAGGGGTTCAAACTAGTTGTAAGATGAATAGGATCTGAGGATCAAAAATACAATGATAGTTGAAATACTGTATTGTATAATTTGTTTGCCAAAAGATTATAATTTAAATGTTTTTACCAGTTACAAAAAATAGTAAATATATTAGGTAATAGATATATTAACTAATTCAGGGGAATCCTTTCATAATGTATATATATATCAAATCATCATGTTGTATACTTTAAATATCTCAAAATTTTATCAATTATAATACCTTAAAAAAGTTGAAAAATGAACAAAATTATTGAAAATAGTTGCTTCTGGCAAATAGAATTTAGGAATAGGAATGAACTGCTTTGTAGTATTTGAGTTTTAAAACCAAGTACATCTGCTTCTGACAAAAATGAAAATTAAATTTGAAAAGGTGTTTCTAAGACCTGCTTCATCAGAATGAGTATCTAAGTGGAGTACAGTCTAGGTGACAGCTGCAGTCAAGCTTTTGGGCCTCATGGAAGGCAAGCCAAATGAATAACACCCCTGGCAGAAGCCATGTCCGATTTTTCCCAGACAGTTATGGATTCAAACAAAAACCATCTTCCCAGTTGCCCATCAGGAGGCAGCATGGCGCTGTGGTGAATGTCATGAGTTCAGGGGCCAGAAGGACTTGGGCTCACAGCTGCATTAATGTGTAACCTTAAGGTAAGTAACTTAAACTCTCTGAGCCTCATATATAAAAATGAGCATCATGGAATTTGCGAGGATACTATTAAATACAGTAATTATAACTTTGCCTGGAAAATGCTATGGACGGAGGAGCCTGGTGGGCTACAGTCCATGGGGTCGCTAAGAGTTGGACTCGACTGAGCGACTTCACTTTCACTTTTCACTTTCATGCATTGGAGAAGGAAATGGCAACCCACTCCAGTGTTCTTGCCTGGAGAATCCCAGGGACGGGGGAGCCTGGTGGGCTGCCTTCTATGGGGTCTCACAGAGTCGGACACGACTGAAGCAACTTAGCAGCAGCAGCAGCAAGTGTATAAAAGTATCTGTGAGTTTCTTAAGAGGCTTACATGAAATGATGCATGTAAATTTAAGGTACCATGCACATAGTAAGTCATTATAACTATTCTTTAATATTATATTTATATCCCTAAAGAATTTTTTTTAAAGGTGCTTCTACTCTTGGGGAATTTGAGAAACCCTACCATAGAACTCTCAAGGCAGAACTATGTCCACAAACTTGTGTTTGTAAAGGTGATAAGAGAGGCATCTGTGGTTTACAGGCAAAACTGTCAGAAATGAGGAAGCTCCACCCTTTGGGATCTAGCCTGAGGCTAACCTCCAGGTCAGGTTAGGGCAGACACATCTTTCTGTCATCTCCCTGCCTTCTCTTCCTTTGCTCCTCTCTATAATGATTTCCCCCTATTTTTACCCATAACTGTGCTGAATTATAATTTTCACTATTTGGTAAACTTAACAAAAGCTTTTAAACCTCAAGCAACCACTTTTTATTTAGAAAGGCCACCCGGTAGCTCTTTGCTGGTTTGAAATGTTTTGTTAGCTGATTTGACCCCTAGTGTCATTTTGAAATATCTGGGCCCCATTCAGGTTGGGTTTCAGTCAGAGGGAAAGACAGGAAAGAGGGGGGTTAGAAAAAAAGAGTAAGGGCAATGGAATGGGGAAAGGGTGATCAAACCCACCAGTTCTTCAAGGACTGCAGGACTGGGGAAAGGATTTCTGGATACCTGCCAGGTACAGGCACTCTGCTGCCTGGGAATACAGCTCAGAAACAAAGGGCAGAGCTGCGGGGATACTGCGAGGATGAAATAAGCCTAAATCTGACAGAAGAGAGTGGAGCAGGTATCAGGGGTCATTAACCAGCTGCCCAGTAGGTCTTTAAGGACATTTCTTTGATCTTGCATTTCTGTAGGGGGACACACATTTCAGATCTGGGTTGCTCTCTAATACTGAAGTGTTGCTAAGAGTATCTTGCACCCCCTCCCTAGATACTATGGAATTTGAAGTGCAAAATAATAAAAATAATACAGTGATGTGAAAAGAAGAATTGCTCTCTTTATAGACTAGTGGAGTTCCATGCTCTTTGCTGTTGCAAACCTGAGCAATCAACTCAATTTCTTTAATGAGGAAGCAATTATTCTTCTGCTGCTCAGACCTACAGAAAAACTAAAAAAAAAAAAAAAAAAAAAGCCTGATACTCTGGCAGCTTATTTTATTCCTTTCTATAAAGCTGATGAGAAGAGATACTGAAAAGTTAATACATACTGCAGAGACTAGAATTTCCCAAAAACCTGATGAATAAGGTCATAATGGCCATTCCACACGCCTGCTTTGTTCTATCAGATTTACAGTTTACAAGAAGTTGCGGCCTCTATTCCAGTTTATTTTTAATGCCAAGATTTAAGTCATATAACACAAACAACAGCCCCAAACTATCTTTGCTGTCAGCTACAGGAAACTTTGGTAGGTTTTAATCTTGGAGGAAGAGCTATTCTCCAGGATCCTCCCAAGCCACAGACGACAGTAGAAGTGCTTGAGCCAGTTAAGTAAACTTGATTTATCTTAATTACCAGACAGAGTGCATTTTCCATAGGAAATTGCTGGACCACATGTATGTCTGGCACACACACAGAATTCTTCAGTTTCTTAGCCAAGCAGGGAGAGACATGGGCTTATACGAAGAGAAGACTGAGATACGAGGGCTCTGTAAGTGGAGAGTGATTGTGTGTAAATCCACATTCCCCAACTAGTTCATCAGGAAGAACTGGCCCATCAATGGATTACCAAAATGTGTGCTGAAAATAACTGTCTGAAAAGAAATTGCAGACCACAGACATAGATTCAAAGCAAAAATGGTTTATCAGGACAAACCTACTCACTGTAAGACAGACCAAGGTTTTGGTTTTATTTTCAGTTCCAGATTTCCCTTTTATTCTGTGATGGTTTCAGATAGCATTAAGACTATGTTATTTTAGATCTGGGAGAGACTTTAAGGTCAATTAGCCCACAGTTCTGGTCCCTTTAAGCAGTGGTGCAACACTTATTTTTTAAGTTACATACTTCATCATTTCTTCTGTTCATGGAACTAAACATAATCATAGTGGTCTTTGCAAACAAAGTAGTTGGCTACAGACAGGAGGACTCTTCTTAATACTTTCTTTTAGTTCAACAAGAGGCACACAATGAAGTTTCATGGGGAAAAAAATAAGGGGAAAATAAATTTTGGAGAGTGGGCCAGTTGGGTACTGTTTCAGTGGACACTAACATCTCTACATTGTCTTTGTATTTTAGGGATGGAGGGTGAGAGAAGGGGATCCTCCAGAGAAAGAGCTGGAGTTGTGCTCCAGCTGTTCATCTCTGGTAACAGATCCCGTCATTTGACTTAAACATTTCTGGCTCCCCCCAAGCAGCCCCTCTGTCCTGTGTACATCTGTCAGCCCAGCTGCGAGCAGCCATCAGCAAGGCTGGGCCTGTCCTCACTGTGCTGCCTTGGGAACTGCAGCTGGTTCCCCAGGGCAGCCGAGCAGCTCTGCGCTCTAGAGACAGAGACACCTCAAGCCGGGTGAGCCGCTGAACTCTACCAGTGGCGGGATCGCTGCTGATGGATACAGTCGTAATGGCCATTCCACATGCCTGCTTTGTCCTATCAGATTTACAGTTTACAAGACATTGCTACCTGTATTCCACTTTATTTTTAATGCCAAGATTGAAGTCTCTTACTGTGGGTTATTTTTCAAGCTTCTCCAGAGTAAATAATAACCTGGCTACATCATTAAAAACAGGCAGGAGAAGGTAGCATCGTTGACTATCTTTTTGGTTCTAAAAGAGTGTGTGAACTTTTAGAATTTTTAACCTCAAAGGCTTTGTAGATCTCTTTTCTCTGCCTTGATTACGCAGGTTAAATGTTCTACACCAACCTTTATCCCACCCATGTCACTGTTTAACAATTAGCTGGTAATTATGACCTGTTTTTAGAGCTCCTGTTTTCTAGTCAGGACAAATGATGGAAAAGGTGACTAAAAATCAATTCTTTACATATGTCTCCTAGAATAGGAACAAAGCTATAGATATTCCTTCAGAAGGTATTATCTTTCAGCTTTTCAAATAGGGAATTCCAGAAGCTCATGGAGGAGTTTTAACAGCTATCATTCAGAGTTGGCCTATGTGGGGAATTTACTGTACATTTTGACTCAAAATTTTCCACAAGGGATGAAGTGTGATTACAGTCATTCTTTATAGCTAATAAAAACCACCTGCTAACTGCATCCTGTACATACTTCCTCTTTATTTTACAGGGTGTCTCTTATTTGCATTAATCTTGGGTCATGATTGGGGCAGAGAAGATACAGTGGTAAGGAACCTTGTCTTTACAATGTAAGACAGTGTGAAAACAGTTTGTAACAAAAGAGCCAACAAGTCCAAATTGGGGAACTTGCAATTTTATTATGCCTGCTGTAGCCTCACTATCAGTACTAACTTTGAGGACTAGTATTTTACCTAAGTTGTGTGCATGGAGGTCACAGGGGTCCTCCTTAGAAGGCATATTGATGGTGGACAGGAGAGACAACCAAGGTACACACGACAACAGTGGGAAAAAGGTGAGTGGTTGTATCTGAGTCTAAGGCAAACGCCAACAAGTAGCATGAGTCCTACAACAGTTGTAACTGGAAACTGGACATGAACCTCATGACTTGACAGGTCCTGTGATTCCAGAGTGTAATTCAGTTCAGCCCTAAGGCACTTTCCTGTTATGTCCCCATTTGACCAATTCGATCAGATGCCACAATGGTACTCACGCAAGAACTTAACGAAAAGTTATTTTCAGTTAGATGTGTTCTACCAACTACTCGTTACAAGTAGCTTTAGTATCAAAATTGATTATTCTAAGTAAAGAAAAGTCAGAATGCAAGCTAAAATGAAAGTCAGAGCAAGTCACTCCCCAGTTACCATGCTTCAAGGTCTCCCCATCACTCGACCACATTCCCTGATCTGGCATAGAAAAGTGAAGGTGTTAAGTCACTCAGTCATGTGCAACTCTTTGCGATCCCATGGACTGTAGCCTGCCAGGCTCCTCTGTCCACAGAATTCTCCAGGCAAGAATACTGGAGTGGGTTGCCATTCTCTTCTACAGGGGATCTTCCAGATCCAGGGATTGAACCTGGGTCTCCCACATTCCAGGCAGATTCTTTACCATCTGAGCCAAGATCTGGCATGGAAGGCCCTCCCTAACTTGGCTTCTGCTTCTCTTTGCTTCCGCTTCTCTCCACTTTTTGTCCCTCACACTGGTGAAAACAGCCTGTTTTTCACCATGCACAACCACACCATTTCCGCCACTGTGCTGACACGCGCACTATTCTCTCTGACCTTCCTTTCTCTTACCACAGTCGCCTGACTGGCTCCTGCCTACTCATCACCCCTCAACCTAAGTGTCACCTTCTCCAGGAAGTTTTGTCTTTCCTTTGATTCCCCAGACTATGTGACATGCCACCCTTGGGCTCCCACTGTGCAGACTTCTACCTGAACTCTCACCACTCTGTGTACAATAATCAGTCACTAGCGTTCTGCCCCATTAGCCTGGAGCTCCTCAAAGACAGGCCGGATGTTTACTCCTGTTTGTAGGCACAATACCAAGCACAGGGCTGACCACGTCACTGGCACCAGGTAAATGTCAGCTGAATGCAGACGCAAACCTTTTACAAACAAGTTATGTTTCAAATGTCCCTGGCATAACTGTGTTCTACCTCTGATCATGAGCTAATAGGTACACTGTGAAACCCGAGAACAGCCTGATTCAGAAACAGAACACAATGAACACTTAGAAACTGGATGCCCTTCAGTGCACCTTCTGTGTGCTACGTGGCTCACTTTTTTAAAGTGGAATAAAAAGCAAGTTCTGTAAGCCCAAGTCCACCTATTAAAAAGTCCAAATTAAATGACCTTTTACTGTTTCCTTAAAATGCATTATGGTAAAAATAGGCCTTCTCCCTGTTAATCTGGCTAAGGAAGCAGAACCAAATTCATCAAATGGGCTTTTACTGAGATACATGCTAATTTTGGCCAACACAGATGACACCACCCTTATGGCAGAAAGTGAAAAGGAACTAAAAAGCCTCTTGATGAAAGTGAAAGTGGAGAGTGAAAAAGTTGTCTTAAAGCTCAACATTCAGAAAACAAAGATCATGGCATCCGGTCCCATCACTTCATGGGAAATAGATGGGGAAACAGTGGAAACAGTGTCAGACTTTATTTTTGGGGCTCCAAAATCACTACAGATGGTGACTGCAACCATGAAATTAAAAGACGCTTACTCCTTGGAAGGAAAGTTATGACCAACCTAGATAGCATATTCAAAAGCAGAGACATTACTTTGCCAACAAAGGTCCGTCTAGTCAAGGCTATGGTTTTTCCTGTGGTCATGTATGGATGTGAGAGTTGGACTGTAAAGAAGGCTGAGCGCTGAAGAATCTATGCTTTTGAACTGTGGTGTTGGAGAAGACTCTTGAGAGTCCCTTGGATTGCAAGGAGATCCAACTAGTCCATTCTGAAGGAGATCAGCCCTGGGATTTCTTTGGAGGGAATGATGCTGAAGCTAAAACTCCAGTACTTTGGCCACCTCATGCGAAGAGTTGACTCATTGGAAAAGACTCTGATGCTGGGAGGGATTGGGGGCAGGAGGAGAAGGGGACGACAGAGGATGAGATGGCTGGATGGCATCACTGACTCGATGGACGTGAGTCTGAGTGAACTCCGGGAGTTGGTGATGGACAGGGAGGCCTGGCGTGCTGCGATTCGTGGGGTCACAAAGAGTCGGACACGACTGAGCGACTGAACTGAACTGAACTGAATCTCTTTAAGAAAATTAACATTTGCAAAATTTTCCATATTATGAATCAAAACAGACAATTTTAAGGGAAAAAACCCCACACTTGTGGAAAGATGTTACTCTTGCAGTATAGGACTATGGTTTATATACAGCAGAGCATCTCTAATGAATTAGATGCTTCCTTTTCCCCTGAAAAGATCAGGAGTCTCCCTGCTGTCAGAGCCAAACAGGCTCTTGTGGTGTCACACTAACACCCAGTTCAATTCAGTCAGATGACGATGAGAGATACGAGAAATAAAATATGACACACACAGAAAATCTCTGATGCTGAAGTTCCAGGTTTCACCTTCGCTGATCTTTTTCAACATAGAGGATCTTCATCAGGTTATGAAATATTCTTTCTTGAAAAACTCCTCAATCTGGAAAATTGATCTGTATTTGCCTGGTGCACTATAACTTAAGATGTCAGGATTTCTTTTTTGTTGTTGTTTTATACAGAAAGCAGGGACAATTTATCAAATGGTGTTTTGGAGTTTGAGGGAAGAAATTGATTTCCCACAGAGTGGCAGTACTTGGCTATATCCATTTGAGAGTTGGCTTGAGTAATACATTTAATGATTTAGCCGTGTAAAACAAACACAAGACCAAAACCCCCTTCCCTACTACATTTTTAGAAATGTCTAAGGCTCTTATTTTTCTTGCATCAATAAAATAAATTGATAAATTATTACATATTTTAGATTTAAAAAGGAATCACAAAACTATACAGCAAGATAAACAACCTGGTATCAATGTGTAATAAGGGATGCCAAGAAAAGTTATTATTGAACAATTAATATATGTCCATTTAAACAAAATCTATTCTCATTGTCTATAATAAAAAGATCCCAAAGCAAAGGAATGCTGTGTCTAGTCTGTAACTATTTTAAGCATTAACTCTTACAAATGTTTACCTGCATTTGTCATGTGGCTTTTGTTTCCCTCCCCTCCTCTTCCAGCACACCAGCCAACTTTCTGTGCTTCAAATCTAGTTTATACCATCCACACTCCAGTTTTCTCTGGTCTGTAGACTTTTCCTCTGCTAAGCTTTGGTATTTGATATCAATATTTGATATTAATGGCCTTCTACCTCTCAGTGTCCCCAGCTCTAATGTTAACTTACAAGACCGACTTGTCAGTTCCTGTATCCCCACCAGTCAGTTGCATATTTGCAAACCATGACTCTAGGAGTCTCTAGTGCTGTGTACAGAAAGCCAAAGAATGAAAGGCAAACTAGACCCTCCCTTCGGATGGAGAAGGATGATGTCATTTCACTCCTTTGTTATGATTTTTACACTCTCAGAATTCACCTGTAATAGCACTGGTGGCTTACCTTGTGTCTGGTTTTAGGTTTTCTACTGTGGAGAAGGTTTGATTTGTTGTTTGAATGGACTTGTTCTTCCCACTGAATGACCCATTTTCTCTGGATATAACTTCATATTCTGAAAAGCAAGAAGGCCAACAGACACTTGTCTTTATGCTTTGGCAAACTGAATGTTCTTGAAGCTAACAGCCTAAAATGTCACTCTCATAAAAGTGAGCAACTGAGATTGCAGGCCTGAGACCTATTGATCATACACATTTGCAACTTCCAGATGGAGATTATCAGTTGATGGTGAAGGTGCCAAAGCATTTGGGGAGTTACTCATGGACCATTTTTGTTTTCTCTCTACCAGAGCAGGAAAGGCCTGGTAACTGTGTAAAGTGATGACACTCTTGGGGTAGCACTGTATATGGTAACCTATCATTTTGATATGTAAGTCAGATCAACTGCCATTGCTGGAAAATCCAGTGCAGTTTTGTAAGAAACATTCTATGAGGAGTGGTGCTTCAGCAGAAGCACATTTCCTGCTCATAGGGCTTTATAACATAGCTGAGAAATGGTCACTGATGATATGGTACTGCTGCAAGTAACAGTTAAAACCATAGCAGCAAATAACATTTAACCAAATAATGAACTATACTTTCCCAGAGTCCCTTATTTTGATTTTATTTTATTTTTAAACTTTACATAATTGTATTAGTTTTGCCAAATATCAAAATGAATCCGCCACAGGTATACATGTGTTCCCCATCCTGAACCCTCCTCCCTCCTCCCTCCTCATACCATCCCTCTGGGTCATCCCAGTGCACTAGCCCCAAGCATCCAGTATCGTGCATCGAACCTGGACTGGCAACTCGTTTCTTACATGATATTTTACATGTTTCAATGTCATTCTCCCAAATCTTCCCACCCTCTCCCTCTCCCACAGAGTCCATAAGACTGTTCTATACATCAGTGTCTCTTTTGCTGTCTCGTACACCGGGTTATTGTTACCATCTTTCTAAATTCCATATATATGCGTTAGTATACTGTATTGATGTTTTTCCTTCTGGCTTACTTCACTCTGTATAATAGGCTCCAGTTTCATCCACCTCATTAGAACTGATTCAAATGTATTCTATTTAATGGCTGAGTAATACTCCATTGTGTATATGTACCACAGCTTTCTTATCCATTCATCTGCTGATGGACATCTAGGTTGCTTCCATGTCCTGGCTATTATAAACAGTGCTGCGATGAACAGTGGGGTACACGTGTCTCTTTCCCTCCCAGAGTCCCTTATTTTGAACTACAGAATTACAAGATTTTCGTACCTACTGCTTATGTAAGTTACATAAGTCTTGTACATACTGCTTATATATGCCCCCTTGATAATTATCCTTGAATTAAAACAAAACAAAATGATACTTTATCTGTAAAGTCAGTAGAGAGATCTGTATAAATTTACCTAAAGGGTAGCTTTCTATGAACTTACAGGGCTAATCAAAAGAGAAAGACTTTCAGAATAAGAGAATATAATTTACTAATATGTTTTCCATGTTGTCAGTTGGGATTTAGTTTAATACATGTGATGAGATCACAAAGAGGATTACAAAAATCAAACAAAAACCAACAAACAACTACAAAAGCCCACTCAAAAACAGTTCTGTCAATATGAAGAAATACACAAGTGGTGGGCTTTGGGGAAAGTGAGAAGATTGTGAGTTACTGGGACTTAAGCTGTTAGTGCTGAGACCAAAGGTAGGAGATAATATTGGAAATAAAGCTGAAATTATAGGATAACTCATGTAGACTTATAATCACCAATTTTAATTTGGGAAGGATCTTTAATGGTAAATTAAAAACACCCAAGATGTAGGACCACCTTTTCAGAATAATTTCCTATAACCATTTTAAATTAGACTAGAAGGCAATGGCCATTGTATCTGGACACATGAATGCAGCTTTTAAAAGACTAATGGCTGGTATATAGTATGTCTTCCTCAGACTCTCTGCTCTCAATCTTTGTCTCAGTTGACTTTTTATTCTAACAGAGCATGGAAAGAGAGGGAGAGGGAGCATTCTGAATTCAGATATTCAAATTATACTTTTCCCTCAGCCATAAAGGGGCACTTACTAGAAAAAGAAGGGAGTAATCAGAATGGAAGTAAAACAGATTTTTTTTTAAAAAAAGGAAACTGCATGACTTAATGGAAAGAAACAGACCAAGCCACTTGCCTGGATCTCAGTCTCAGTTTTCCCATCTGTAAAATGTCCACAGTGTCTCTTCATAGTGTTACTTATAGGGATTAAAGCAGGAACATATGAAAAGTGCTTAATAGTATTTTGCTCAACAGGTGGTACCTATTATTATTATGTCTTTTATTATTCTTTATTATCCCTGAGTTGTATCTTAGAACTTGAAAATTTGAAAGATTCCAGTTCAAAAGATTCAAGTGCTGATTAGTCATTGAATGAGCAGTTTATATGATATTCCAGTTGGTTCATCCATGAAAGCAGTCACCTTCAAAAAACATCTTTGTTTGGGTCATTCCTAATGTTTAAATGTTAATTTAATATGATTTTAGTCCTGAAACTTTGGAGTTTTCAAAATGGATCTAGAAGTTCCCTTCATAATTAAAAAGGTATTTAGAATTTTCCCCAGAATTCTTGTTTTAGAATGTATGTATCTTTCCTTTTTAATTTTTTAAAGTGATAATAGCTTTTTCATAAATGCACCAACATTCTAAAACTCTACCACCAACAACAACAAAGTGTGTGTTCATATTTCTTATTTTAAGATAGGGGATTTAAAAAATAGTTTCTTTAAGAGTAAGGATATAAGAAAATCTACAAAGAACTGACACTGAATAGGTGGTCTCTTTTACCCCCCTCAGAGGGTTTTAACCCCCTTATGAGATAAGTCACTTAGAAGATAATCATTTATTATGAAGGTTGGGAACATCATAGTCTGGTCAGTGCAACATGAAAATAATACTGGTGATACTACTGCTGCCAGTCCTACTGTTGCTGCTGCTGACAAATGTTAATTTAACAGCTTCTAATTTATGCTGCATGAATTCCCTGTTACGTTTTATGCTCACAACAAATTGATAACAATGGGAATTATTATTATTACAAATAAAAATCTAGAAGTTCAAAGAGGCTAATTATAGATTCAAGTTGCATTATCTAGAACATACCTGGTCTGGGATTTAAATCTATGTCCACATGCTCTTTACATATCACAAAATGACAAGTTATGACTAACTTAACTTTAAGTTGTCCAAGGATGTAGGCTATGGGCAATCTCTATGGTGTACCTATTTCTACTTTAGTGTAGAAGGGTCATGGAGAAGCATCAGAATTTGGATGTATTTACTAGAGGTGAATACACACCTATCAATTAGAAGAAAGATTACTGACAGAAGTCAACTAGGGAAATGAAGAATATGTTCCCTCTCTTTTGTTACCTTTCTTAATCCTTTCCTGAAAAACCATTTCTAATGATATGAGAATTAATCTCTGTCTTATCTGAACTACTGGTTTATAAAAGATTATATATGAAGTCATGTGGTATTTAATGGAAAAAAATAGATCATCAGGGCATATGGTTCAATGTTTAAAACATTAAGTAAATAGTGACTAAATACTGACTTATTTCTATGTATAAAATATTATTATTATATATGTGGTCCTTATCCATGAAAATTGTTAGGAAGTGAAGAGGAACTAAAAAGCCTCTTAATAAAAGTGAAAGAGGAGAGTGAAAAAGTTGGCTTAAAACTCAACATTCAGAAAACAAAGATCATGGCATGTGGTCCCATCACTTCATGGGAAATGGATGGGGAAACAGTGGAAACAGTGTCAGACTTTATTTTTTGGGCTACAAAATCACTGCAGATGGTGATTGCAGCCATGAAATTAAAAGACGCTTACTCCTTGGAAGGAAAGTTATGACCAACCTAGATAGCATATTCAAAAGCAGAGACATTACTTTGCCAACAAAGGTCCGTCTAGTCAAGGCTATGGTTTTTCCTGTGGTCATGTATGGATGTGAGAGTTGGACTGTGAAGAAGGCTGAGCACCGAAGAATTGATGCTTTTGAACTGTGGTGTTGGAGAAGACTCTTGAGAGTCCCTTGGACTTAGATCCAACCAGTCCATTCTAAAGGAGATCAGCCCTGGGATTTCTTTGGAAGGAATGATGCTAAAGCTGAAACTCCAGTACTTTGGCCACCTCATGCGAAGAGTTAACTCATTGAAAAAGACTGATGATGGGAGGGATTGGGGGCAGGAGGAGAAGGGGACGACAGAGGATGAGATGGCTGGATGGCATCACTGACTCGATGGACGTGAGTCTGAGTGAACTCCGGGAGTTGGTGATGGACAGGGAGGCCTGGCGTGCTGTGATTCATGGGGTCGCAAAGAGTCGGACACGACTAAGTGAACTGAAGCCTAGTATCTAGTGAAAGATCTCAACAGCTCATTAACATTTAATAATATTAATAATAATGTCAAAACTAATTGGTTAGATAAAGTATATCCTATTTATGATACTTTGAGATTACAGATTTATATAATTTTAAAAAGCTATCATTTATATCATGATAAAAGGAAAATACAGAAAGGAAAATCCTGCTGTTTTCAAAAGCTAAATCATACCCAAGTGAATGTGTATTAGATTATTAGACATATTAGATTAACCAATGCCAATTCGATGTTCTATATCTTTAAGGGAAGTGAAATTTTTATAAATCATTTGGTCTTGTAAGAACTAAGTCTCAGCACTGCATATGGATTGAGAATTTTAAACCTTTTAATACATGTAAATAATCAATACTTACAAATTGATTGATTTTTAGATATTGGGATGATAGTACCTACTGGCATAATCCCAAGCAAAGAAGACTAGTCAAAACTGCATGAGAAAGGAAATTCACAAAATATGGTTTTGTTTTTTTTTAAAGGCCAGTGAAGCAAAGACAAGCTGCTGAATTTGAGCAAACTCTGGGAGATAGTGAAGGACAGGGAAGCCTGGTGTGCTGCAGTCCACCGGGTCGCAAAGAGCTGGGCATGACTTAGCAACCGAATAACAACAAGCCGCTTACACTGGAAGCTGCCCAGACTAAATGGTTTTGTCTAAGGAGAAATAGCTGCTGTTTTCTCCTTTATTCAAAGAAAACTTTTTGACAGCTCCTGAATCTCCCCACTCCTCACCTTACCCTGTGTACTGCTCTCTCCTCCCTCTGACAGCCTCTCATGGGCCCCTCTGTTCCATCTGCCCACCTTGGGCATGTGGAAGCAGGACATGCATGTACTCATATTATTTGCTTCATCCTCTAGCTGATTTGGGTGGTTAGTCATCCCACCCTCCCCTCTTCTCTCTAGTCTGACTCTCTTATTCACTAAGGAAAATTAAAATCCCACATAACAAATTCAAAGAGTGACTCAGAGTTTTTTATTTTTCAGTATCATTTTTATGAGGAGTAGCAGAATCAAAATTCCCTAAGATGGGCGGAAAACTGACCAGGAATAGAATTTTTAAAAACCATACCTGTGGCTGATTCATGCTGATATACGGCAGAAATCAACACAACATTGTAAAGCCATTATCTTCCAATTAAAAATAAATTTAAAGTAAAAAAAATTCTCACAAAATGACTGAAATAATAATGTTTAGCCTGCTTCAAAGTTCTAGATCAATCTAGAAATTGGGATGGTGAAAGGAAAATTGGTTTAAATACTATTAGCAGTGGCAACTTCTCATATATTATTTGTAATTTTCTGGTAATGGAAAGATGAGATATACCTTCACATTGAGAAAAAGTTCTGAGAGGAGAAAGAAGATATATAACTTAAGAGATCTGCTAGGTTAACAGAGAAACCATAACCAGGAAAAAGACGATCTTTCCCATCTTATGATACTTTTGAAAATCATCTGCCACAGAGACAGCAGAACTCTGCAGGGACTTGCTGTTCCTGAGATACATCACCCAGGGTCACAGTCTGACTTGAGGTACCACATTCCCCAAAGCATCATCTTATCAATGCTTCCCACCGTAGCAATAGTCCACATGCCATGCTCTCACCAGTGACAGTGTCATTGAGTGGCTTATCCCAGTCCAAGATGACAAAGGAGGGACACCCTTCCACAGTGACCACAGTGAGGTTGGTAGGTGGGTTCTGCGGTGGACTGGTGGCATTCCCCTCTGTGGCCTCCTCTTTGGGGAATCTCTTGACAGAGTCGGTGATGGAGCAGGGGCTGTTGTCAGGCTTTTGGATATACCGCACGTGAGGACCTAAGAGAGAGAGGACATTGAGCATTTTGGTTTATTGAGCTTGTAAAAAAGGTGGAGGAGAAGTCATAAGTAAAACAATCTGTTTGAGGATATTTGATCTAATACTATAAGCAGTTGGATGAAAGCAGTGATGTGGATGGTTTGAATTTGTGAAAATCCAGAATCCTGTCTTTGGGATACATGATATGGATGATACTATTGATTTAATTTTATAAATAGGTTTATCTTATGCTAATATCCAAAAGTAATTTGGTTTAAACTGCATAATTTATGGGGTACTGGAAAGAGTACTCAAAAGGATCTTGGTTCAGTAGTGGGAAATGATTTGCCTTACACTAAAATATAGTTTTGTTCCTACCAATAAACCTTAAAAGCCAGGCTCAGAAAGATCAAGTGATTTTAAGTTATTTAATTGCACCCCAGAATAAAATCCAACAATATATTAAGAATAACAAACATATACAGCACCCAACAGGCTTCCCTCATAGCTCAGTTGGTAAAGAATCTGTCTACAATGCAGGAGACCTGGATTCGATTCCTGGGTTTGATTCCTGGGTCGGGAAGATCCCCTGGAGAAGGAAATGGCAATCCATGCCAGTATTCTTGCCTGGAAAATCCCATGGACAGAGGAGCCTGGCGGGCTACAGTCCATGGGGTCACAAGAGTCGGACATGACTTAGTGACTAAACCACCAACATAGCACCCAACTGGATAAATTCCTTACAGGAAGATATTACCCATAATGAGAAAAATAAATCATTTGGAGTCAAACTGGAACTTGCATAGATGTTAGAATCATCAGACAAGGATAATAAAACAGCTATTATCTCTATAATCCACATGGTCAAAAAGTTAAGAAATGGAAGATATAAAAAAAGACCCAAATTAAATTTCTGGAGATCTTCAAAGAGAGCAGAGAAGAAAAGACATGTTAGGACAACAAAGAAGGATCGTGGCAGATTTCTCATCGTAAAGAAAGCAAGTGAGAAGGCAACAGAGAGATGTCCTATATATTAAAGAACAAAAACCAAAACAACAACAAAAACTTATCATCTAGAATTCTATAGTGAAAATATCTTAAAAAAAACAAGCAAAATATTTTTTAGACATACAAAAGCTGAAAGAATTCATGACTAGCACACCCAACCTAAAAGGAAGATTCACGGAAGTTCTCTAGACAGAAGGAAAATGATGCCAGATGGAAATATGGCTGCACACAAAGGAATGATGAGCACTGGAAATGGTACCTATATAGGTAAATATACATAATATTTATATTATTATTTAATTCTCTCTGAAAGATAGCTTGTTTAACAAAAATAATTACAATTTAGTGTGGTCTATATAACATGCAAAAGTAAAGTAATAGCCCAATAGCCAGGAAAGAAAAGCTGCTATACTAATGTAAAGTTCTTATACTTCACATTCAACTGTTTATGAAGTTGTGGAATATCACTGGAAGGTAGACTGTAAAGTTAAGGACACATTCTATGAACCCCAAATTATTCACTAAAATAACAAAACAAAGTTATAGCTAAGAGGACAACAAAAAAGGTAAAATGGAATCATAAAAATATTCAGTCCAAAAGAAGGCCGAAAAAGAAGTGGGGAGAAAAGAATAGATGGAACAAATGAAAAACAATAGCAAGATGGTAATAGATTTAAACCTAACCATATCATCAAAGAATATTACCATAAACAAAAAAGGTCACTTTATAATGATAAAGAATCAATTCATTAGTTTATTACAATCCTAAGTAATTGAGGTCTATACCTGAATACAGACCTTTAGTATACATGGAGCAAAAAAAAAAAAAAAAAAGTGACAGAAGAAGAAAGTATAAATAAATTTACAGTTAGAGCTAGAGATTTTGGTATTCTCTCATTAACTGATAGAACAAATTGATAGAAAATCACAAAGGATATAAAAGAATTGCACAATATAACCAAGCAAATTGACTTAATTGACATTTTTATAGAACACTTGTTATGGACTGAATTATGTTTTCCCAAAATTCCTATGTTGAAGATT
Organism: Bos javanicus; assembly: GCF_032452875.1. Lineage (NCBI taxonomy): Eukaryota > Metazoa > Chordata > Mammalia > Artiodactyla > Bovidae > Bos > Bos javanicus. The sequence continues at coordinate 45,536,530 of NC_083868.1, forward strand.
TAATTTCCAATATGAGAAATCAAACCTGATAATACCTTGAAATAAGGCTTCTGGACTCTAGAACTGAGAAAGAATAAATTTTGGTTATTTAAGCCAAAGTCTATAGTATTTTGTTTTGGCAGCCCTAGCAAACTAATACAATATTCCACTTAAGACTAGGAAGATACACATTCTTTTTAAGTATACACAAAACATACACACCAAGATATACTATATTCTGGGCCATAAAAAAGTCTCAATAAATTTAAAATGACTCAGGAAATACAGAGTATATCACAACAATGTAGTTATTAATAAAAATCAGTAACAGAATGATCTCTTGAAAATCTTGAAATATTTGGAAATTAAGTAACCTACTTCTAATAAGCCAAAGAAGAAACCAAAAGGAAATTTAATAGTATTTTGAATAGGGTAAAACTGAATACACAGTATATCAAACATTTTTAGATGGTGCTTAAATAATACCTAGGGAAAATGTTGTAGCACTGAACTTCGTATTTAAAAAGAAGAGAGGTCTCAAACCATCTTGAACCTTAAGAAATTAGAAGAGCAAATTGAACTCAAATTAAGCAGAAAAAGGAAATTTTAAAGATCAAAGTAAAAATAAATGAAATGGAAAACAGAAAAATAATACACAAAACAAATGAAACCCAAATTGAACTTTTAGGAAGATCAAAAGAACTGATAAACCTATGGTGTGGCTGATTAGGTGAAAGAGAAAAAAGGCACATATAATCAATAACAAGAAAGAGAGAGATGACATCATTACAGATTATGCAGATATCAAAATAAAAGAAAATGAAATACATTTGACAACTTAGATGATATAGACCAATAACTTGAAAGACAAACATTATGAAAGCTCATTATGGAAGAAAGCATACTGAATAGTCCTACACCTATTAAAGAAAAGAAAAAAAGAAAAGAAAGTGAAGTCGCTCAGTTGTGTCCGACTCCTTGCGACCCCATGGACTGTAGCCTACTAGGCTCCTCCATCCATGGGATTTTCCAGTCAAGAGTACTGGCGTGGGTTGCCAGTTCCTTCTCCAATTATAATGAATTACAAGTAAAACACTTCTCACAAAGAGAATGTGAGGCTCAGATGACTTTACTGGTGAATACTGCCAAATATTTAGGGAAGAAGCAATACTAATTCTAAACCCTTGCAGAAAATTGAAAAGTTCAGTATTATTTTGACACTGAAACTTGACTAGATTTTAACAAGAAAAGAAAATAACAGCCCAATACCCCTCACTGAATACAATTCTAAACAAAATTTTAGGGAATTAAATCAATAATATATTTAAATGAGAATATACTATAACCAAGGGGAATTTGTCCCTGGAATGCAAAGTTAATCTACAATTCAAGAACAATTACTTGATCATATTAACACACTAAAAGAAAAGAAAAACCTTATAATTATCTCAATAAAGCCAGAAAAATCATTAGACATAATCTAGCATTCATTTCTGATAACAATTCTCACTGGAGCAGGAATAGAAGAGAACTTTCTCAACTCAATAAGGATATCTATTAAAAAAAAACACAGGTAACAACATACTTAATGGTGAAAGATTAAATGGTTTTTTCTATAAGATAAGGAATAAGAAAAAGATATCAATCCTCACTTTCAATTCAGTGTTTTTCTGGAGGTGCTAGCCAGTATGGAAAAGCAAGAAAAAAGGTACTCAAGTTGGAAAGGAGGAAGGAAAATCTTCCTCTTAGATGACATAGTTCTGTATATAGGAAACCCAGCATATCTACGAAAAAATCTACAGAGCTTTGCAAGACTGTAGAATATAAAATCACTGTACAAAAAAATCAGTTGTTTTTCTACATATTAGCAATGAACAATAGGAAACTGAAACTTAAAATGCTACTTTTATGTTTTATTTCACTGAAACTAAAAATCATTGGTGAGAGAAATGAATAATACCTAAGTAAATGGTGAGATATACCATGTTCATAGGTAGGAGGACAATAATGTTCAGCTGTCAGTGCTTTCTAATTGACTTGCAGATTCAATGAAATTCTAATAAAAATATGAGCTGGCTATTTTTCTTTAGACATTGACAAATTCATCCTAAGATTTAGCTAGGAATACAAAAGGACCTAGAGCCACCAAAACAACTTTAGAGAAATAAAAACAATGTTGGAGAACTAACACAACCCAATTGCAGCACTTATCATAAAACCACAGTGATCCAGACACTGTGGTATTGATGGAAAGGTAGCTAATAGATCAATGGAACAACTAGAGAACACCTAAATAGTTCCATGTATATATGGACAATTGGTTTTTGACAAAGGTACAAATTAAATTCAGTGGAGGAACAATAATTTTTCAACAAACATGGTGGAACAGTTTGATATCCTTAAGAAAATAAACTTGCATTCATATCTTATATAATATACACAGTTTGACTCAAAATGGATCATAGACTTAAATTTAAAAGTAGAAACCTTCTACAAAGAAACAGAGGAGAAATTTCTAGAAGGAAACAGAGGAGCTCTTTGTGATCTCTGATTAGTCAATGATTTCTTAAATGTAACACCAAAGATGCAATCTAAAAAAACCAAATCAATAAACCAAGCTTCATTAAAATTAAAAAAGAAGCCACATAGGGAGAAAATGTTTGTGAAATATGTACCTGAAAAAGATCTTCAACCAGAAAATATAAAGACTCTTAAAACTCAACAATAAGAAAATAAGCAACACAATAAAAATATAGAAAAAATTTAAAGAGACATATCAAAAAGGATATACAGATGGCAAATAAGGACATGAAAAGATGTTCAGCACCCTTAGTCATTAGGGATATGCAAAATAAAATCACAGATACTACTACATACTTTTTTAAAGGGTTTAAATTAAAAAGGCTAACCATACTAAGTGTTAGAAAAGATGTGGAGGAACTGGAACCCTCATACACTGCTGACAGAAAGGCAAAACAATACAACTGCTGTGAAAAACAGTTTGGCAGTTCCTTAAAACGTTAAATATACACTTACATATGATCTAGCCATTCCCCTTATAGCAATTTGTCCAAAAAGAATGAAAGCATATGTCTACACAAGACTTGTACATGAATGGTCACAGAATAGCATACTTTACTGGTAATGTAAAAATGCTGGAAACAACCCAAATGTCATGAAGTTTTAATAAATTATTATATATCTATGCAATGGAATACTCATAAGCAATAAAATGGAATAGTCTGTTGATACATATACCAACATGGATGCATCACCAAATAGTTATGATAAGTAAAAGAAATCAGAAAGGAAGTTCATAATATATTATTTTCTATTATGTGAAACTCCAAAAATGCATATTAGTCTATAAAGATGATGCAGTTAAAGTGCTGCACACAATATGACAGCAGATCTGGAAAACTCAGCAGTGGCCACAGGACTGGAAAAGGTCAGTTTTCATTTCAATCCCAAAGAAAGGCAATGCTGAGGAATTTTCACACTAGCATACAACTGTGCTCATTTCACATGCTAGCAAGGTAATGCTCAAAATCCTCCAAACTAGATTTCAACAGGTGAACCAAGAACTTCCAGATGTATAAGTTGGGTTTAGAAAAGGAAGAGGAACCAGTGACCAAATTGCCATCTTCTGTTAGATCACAGAAAAAGCAAGAAAATTCTAGAAAAATATCTACTTCTGCTTCATTGACCACTGAAGCCTTTGACTGTGTGGATCACAACAAACTGTGGAAAATTCTGAAAGAGATGGGAATACTAAACAACCTTACCTGCCTCCTGAGAAATATGTATGCAGGGTCAAGAAGCAACAGTTAGAACTGGACATGGAACAATGGAATGGTTCAAAATTGGGAAAACAGTACATCAAGGCCATATATTGTCCTCTGTTATTTAACTCATATGCAGAGTACATTATGGGAAATGTCAGGCTGGATGAGTCACAAGCTGGGATCAAGATTGCTGGAAGAAATATCAACAACCTCAGATATGCAGATGATACCACTCTAATGGCAAAAAGCGAAGAGGAACTAAAGAACCTCTTGATGAAAGTGAAAGACAAGAGTGAAAAAGCTGGCTTAAAATTCAACATTCAAAAAACTAAGATCATGACTTTGGACCCACCACTTCATGGCAAATAGATGGGGGAAAAGTGGAAACAGTGACAGAATTTCTTTTCTTGGGCTCCAAAATCACTGCAGACAGTGATTAAAGCCATGACATTAATAGATGCTTGCTTCTTGGAAGAAAAGTTATGACAAACCTAGACAGCATATTAAAAAGCAGAGACATTACTTTGCTGACAAAGATCCATCTAGTTAAAGCTATGTTTTTTTCAGTAATCATGTATGGATGTGAGAGTTGGCTATAAAGAAGGCTGAGTGCCAAAGAATTGATGCTTTCAAATTTACGGTGCTGGAGAAGAATTTTGAGAGTCCCTTGGACAGTAAGGAGATCAAATGAGTCAATCCCAAAGGAAATCAACCCTGAATATTCATTGGCAGGGCTGATGCTGAAGCTCCAATATTTTGATCACCTGATGTGAAGGGACAACTCACTGGAAAATATCCTGATGCTGGGAAAGATTGAGGGCAGGAGGAGAAGGGGACGACAGAGGATAAGATGGTTGGTTGGCATCACTGACTCGATGGATATGAGTTTGAGCAAATTCCAGGAGATAGTGAAGGGCAGGGAAGCCTGGCACACTGTAATCCATGGGGTTGCAAAGAGCTGGACATGAGTTGGTGACTGAAAAACAACAGCAACAATCTATAATATAGTTACCTTGAGACTAGAGGTTAGGTGGGAGAAGTGAAGAGGAGGGATTATAAAGGTACATGATGAAACTTTTTGAGGTGTTGCATGTACTTATTATCTTGATTATGACGATGGTTACATGAATATATACATATATTAAGATTTATTAAATTTTATACTTCAGAAAAACAGATCACAAAAGGAAACACTGGTCTATATCATATAATATCTTTTACTTTGGTAGATTAGATTACTGTTCAAAAATATTCTCTATGTTCATGGAAAGCGTATATTTCCCCTATCTTCAATTTGAACTTAGCTCTGTGACTTTCTTTTGCCATTGAATATTGGCAGGTATAACACAAGGAGGTTGAAATGTTGTTGTATATCTGGACTCCTTCTCTCTTTACTTTGTATCATTAGGAGAACGGCTTCTTCTGGGTCACTGTTAGTCTTTCATCTTGGGTACCAAAATGAACAGATGTGGAGCAGACCTTAGGCTAACCTTAAGAGACCCAGCGGTACCTGCTTCTAGAAACAGAATCACCCAGCTAAGCACATCCTAAATCAGCTGACCTCCATGTGACTTGTAGACATATGAGAAATAAATCCTTTTTAGGGTATGCTACTAGGCTTCCCTGATGGCTTAGTGGTAAAGAATCTGCCTGCCAATGTAGGGGACACAGGTTCAAATCCTGATCCAGGAAGATACCACATGCCACGGGGCAACTAAGCTCATGCACCACAACTACTGAGCCCGTGCTCTAGAGCCCAGGAGCCACAACCACGGAAGCCTGTGTGCCTTTAGAGCCCACGGTCTGCAACAAGTGAAGCCAATGCCATGAGAAGCTCTTTCACTGCAACTAGAGAGTAGCCTCTGCTTGCCGCAACTAGAGAAAAGCTCGTGCAGCAAAGAATACCCAACACAGCCAAAAATAAATAGGTAAAAAAAAAAAACATTAAAAAAAGAATATGCCACTAAGATTTTGTAGTTACTACACAGCAACAGTTGACTAATATACCCAACAAAGATAGCTTTCTTAAAAGTAAGATTTGTAGCCGATCAAACGTACCTTTGAATCTGGGCTTCCCAAGAGGATCAGTTTCTCTTGTTGGACTTGAGCTAAAGTCAGTGATGTTATCTGAGGATGGATAATACAATGAAAAAGTAGTAAAGGCTATAAATATTTATAATGCCTCCTGGTCAATTGCGTGCAACTTTGATTTACATATTATTATAATCCATATTATTCACATTTCAAGGCCTTTAACTGTGTCCTGCTGCAGCTGTTCTGCGGAGTAATAAATTATTTAAAGATTACAACTGGGCTTCCCTTGTAGGTCAGTTGGTAAAGGATCTGCCTACAATGCAGGAGACACAGGGTTCGATTCCCAGGTCAAGAAGATCCCCTGGAGAAGCAAATGGCAACCAACTCCAGTTTTCTTGACTGGAGAATTCCATGGACAGATGAGCCTGGCAGGATATAGTCCATGGGGTTGCAAGAGTCAGATACGACTTAGCGACCAGACCACCACCACCAAAGATTACAACGAAGTAGTTAATACGCATTCATATATTAAGTTATGTGTGATTAGGAATGACATGTGGTTTAGGAATAAGGACTAGGTAATCTAGATCTTTTGAGGAAGACTTTATTAAAGATCTTGGCACTTCCTTCTATGTCTGCAAAAGAAAGGAGCACATTCCACAGTAAGTCATTAGAATAAGTGTAATTTTAAATTAAAATGTCCCTATCAATCATAAAATTGAGTGAAATGTATTGATCCAGAACTGGGTCTCTTTTCTCCCTAATTTGAAATCCTCTGGTACTTTGCGGCTCAGCATCCAGTGGGACTCGACTGACATACTCACCAAGATCCTCTCCTGAGGCAGGAGCTGTTGGTTGCTTTTTATCTGTCTCCATTCTCTCCAAGGGGGCTTCTGTAGGTATGAGTGTTGCCCTCAAGGGTGGGGAAGTTACTCGGTCTGATGAAATGATTCCTATAATGCAAAGCCAAAGGAGTCAGGTTTTGTAGGGAGCCCTGCAGAGTTCCCCATTTACCTATTCAGCAAATATTTATTAAGGACTTACCATGTGACTTGGCACTATATGCCAGGATTAGAGAGAAAATAAGACCTGGTGTCCTTGATTGATTGGGAGATATGTGTAAGCCAAATTATACTGAAGCATTATAAATATTGTGAAAGCATAAGACAAGGTCTCAGAGAAGACAAGTCTATGGGGAAAGATGATGGGTGCTGGGGGGAAGACAGAAATGCCTTCCTAGAGGGTGTGATCAGTAGGTAGGCATGAGAGCTGTATTCTAGGTGGAGTTTGCAGGAAGAACACAGTCAGGGAAGCATAAAGTCATGTGGCATGTTGAATTTGAAGACCTGAGAGCCAAGAGTGCCAGGAAGCAATGAGAGCAGAGCGGGGGCGGGCAGGGAAGGGCAGTTCATGGAGGGTCTTGCATACCATGGATTTAGATATCATTTTTAGATGACAAGGGCCCATTAAAATTTTTTCACTAGGGAAGTAACATGATCAGATAAGGAGAGAGTGAACAGTTAGGCTGCAAGTCTGGTGGCAGACAAAGAAATCAAGAACTAAAGCAGTTGTGTAGGCAAGGACAGAGGAGAACTATGTAAGAAGCAGTGAGACTGGATGGAAGGGGTTTTACATGAAAGATATCAAGAGGATGGAGTGGCCAGACTATAGATTAAATGATGGGCATGGGAGATGGCGGGGGAAGAAGAAAAAGGTTTATAAGGTAATGACTGTGATTCTGGCCTAGTGGCCAGACCAGTGTTACTCTGAGATGCTGTATTCAGCAATGTCTCCTCTGCTCTAAAAACACATGTAGGTCTCCCAAATAGGATCCATCCCAAGGTCTATGCAAATATGGGTAGAATAGAGTGGAGGCTTGGAGAAGGCAATGGCATCCCACTCCAGTACTCTTGCCTGGAAAATCCCATGGATGGAGGAGCCTGGTGGGCTACAGTCCACAGGGTCCCTAAGAGTCAGACATGACTGAGCGACTTCACTTTCACTTTTCACTTTCATGCATTGGAGAAGGAAATGGCAAGCCACTCCAGTGTTCTTGCCTGGAGAATCCCAGAGACGGGGGAGCCTGGTGGGCTGCCATCTATGGGGTCACACAGAGTTGGACACAACTGAAGTGACTTAGCAGCAGCAGCAGCAGCAGCAGCAGAGTGGAGGCTAGTAGTAGTGTTAGTCGTTCAGTTGTGTCCGACTCTCTGTGACTCTATGGGCTGTAGCCCACCACTCCTCTGTCCAGGGGATTCTCCTGGCAAGAATACTGGAGTGGGTAGCCATTCCCTACCCCAGGGGATCTTCCCGACCCAGGGATTGAACCCAGGTCTCTTGCATTGCAGGCAGATTCTTTACCATCTGAGCTACAATCTGTCATAAAGTGGAGGCTAGATTTGCTTTTATAGTCTTCATGGGAAAAGGAATTGTTCTCAGATGATAGAGAGTCAAAGAGTAAGGACTGATGTAAGGACTGTGGCCCAGCATGGAATCATGGATGATGGGCTCCTGGTCCTGATGGGAGTGGGCCCCAATGAGAGGATGAGTGAAAACCATGAGATGCTGCACTGGTGCCAGCAGGAGCTTTTTTGAGTGGGTAGAGCCAGCAGGAAATGCTTGGATGGTATTTTCATCCTGGCAAGGAGAGCGGGACTAAGAGGCCTCCATAGATCTGGAGATGGGGGACAGGTGGAGATGCCTCATGGGAGCCTAAGACTATGTTCAGAGGGCAAATGTGGGGGAAGGCATGTTTTCAGAGAACTCCCAGAACACTGAACTGATTTCTTGAATTCCATATGCACTTTCTATGATGGTCATCAGGCCAGATGTGTACAACTGATCTCATTTGTGTTTGGCTCTTTAGTGTAGGGCTTCCATGGTGGCTCAGATTGTAAAGAATCTGCCTGCAATTTGGGAGACCTGGGTTCAATTCCTGGGTCAGGAAGATCCTCTGGAGAAGGGAATGGCAACCCACTCCAGTATTCTTGCCTAGAGAATTCCATGGACAGAGGAGCCTGGCCGGCTACAGTCCATGGGATTGCAGAGAGTAGGACACAAGTGAGCAACTAAAACTTTCACTTTCTTTCCTCAATGTAGACATTTCTTTTGAATTAGAGATGGCTAGCAAAGGGTGGGGAGAGCACTAGAGTTAATCTCAGAAGTGGGATGTGTTTATACCATCCCACAGGCTGGATGAGTTATACCGAAGCTACACTTATTGATGGGAGTGAACAAGGTTTTACATGGCAGGAACCAGGGCCATGGAGCTGCAGCTGAAGACACACAGCCTTGCAGGAGAGCTCTGTGGAGGGAAGTTCCCCTAACTCTTCCATGGAGGACACTGGAGCATCACTTTCAGTCTGACCTGAAAGCTATAGAAGCTCAAGTCTCAGCTGTCCCAGGTTACAATTAATGAAGAAAACCTGGTCTTCTCACTGGGGCCATGTCCCCAGACCTTGATTCAAGCAGGCACCACCAGCATGGATGATAGGCTGATTCCTCCTTTAGCTGATGGGAAAACAACCCAGAGGCCACTGTCCCCTAGTACATCATGGAAACTTCTCCACCACATCCTCCTTTCATCCTGTGAAAACAGTGACATCCATGCCCTTTCTCATAAATCCTTATCAGTTTCCTCTTCCACAGTTGTACTTAACAGCATTATCCTGATTCCCACTACAGAATATTTAGGAGATAGACATGAGGGAAGAGGGGGGAAAAGATGGAGAACATGCTGTGATCTGCTGGCAGGTCCAGTGGAACAGCCTTTAAGAGGAGTGAGATGAAGCTTTGCTCTGAATTGGGCTCACTGATCCTTAATTGCACTCATATATTCACTCAATGATTACCGGATTCACTCAGTAAGGACTGGATTTGGTTCTGGGAATTCAGAGAAAGTGTCATCTGTCATCACAGAGCTCATGATCTAGTAGGGGAAGACAAGGACATGAACAAGTAGGTATAAAACAGAGGTTTGCTCTAACAGAGGTATGTTTCAAGGACAAATAGGACAGAGAAGCAGTGTTAAGTCTACTTTGGGGAGCTATAGGAGGCTTCTTTAAGACAAGGAGGAAGTATGAGTGTCCCAGGTGATTGGGTGAGGTCATTCTATGGGAAAAAGACAACACATGCCACAGCCTAGAGGTGAGAGGTAGTCTGCCTTGTTGCATAGACTAGGCCTGCTCAGTCACCCTGAGTATTCCAGTCTCCAGTCTTTCCCCTGGACCCATAATACTGAGGTCAGCATGAAGGCTGGTGGACAGGGGAGCTACCAAGGAGATGTAAAGCATTTTATCTCAAGAGACAGAATGTTAAGTGGAGGACATTTTCCATTACCCCTGGTGGGTTGGCAGCCCCAAATAATCCATTTGTTGAAGACAAAACGTCTAGCCCCAAATAATCCATTTGTTGAAGAGTTTGTGACTGCTTCCATCTCAGCACCAAGCACCCGGCATCTAAGAAGCAAACTGACGTAGATGGACAAGGATGGTGGCTGTCACCCCACCCACCCAGAATCAGGACAGGAGTCCTTAAAGTTGTAACTGACAGTGTCTGGTCTTTGGGGCCAACACATGCCGAGGGCTGTCTGTTGCTTGAGCTAGCACACCAAGAAGGGCTGGTGGTTGACCAGTAAAACTGAAATCCAGGAAGGATAAGGAAGGTATGTGACTGACATACCTGCACTTCCTGGCTTTCCGGTGACATTGTTGGGTGGTAAAGGCTTTCTTCGTGGGGGCATGGGTCTGGGTGGCAAGGGTGGGCGACGAGTACCTGGGATTATGGCTAAGAGATAATATTACAGATAAAGTGGTCATAAGGATTCACTCTACAAAATCACAGGTTTTTTTTAAAAAATACAACATTTGACAAGTAGCCGTTGGGTGACAGAGAATAGATTCTACGGAAAAGTGCCTGTGAGTAATACTTTCTAATGTTCTTCTAAATTAGTGCTTGTAATGTACCCAGGGATAATAAAGCACACGAGTTAATGGGGAAAATATTCTCTAATTATGGATAAAAATATATCAGTAAACCTGCCCTTTGAAAGGCTGTACAAATGTACAGAATTTAACATCTTTTGCTTCTCGTATAGATTCAACAGTAGCATTTCTGAGTTTCATTGTCTCCAATTGCCTTTGCTTTGCAGACTACAATTCTTGCACCATTTTAGCTTTGAGTAAAGCATATAATTTCCCCTTTAGTAGGTGTTCCACTCCATCCCCCAACTATATTACATAATTATAATTAAACCAACACTTTCAGAACTTCTCAAATGATTACAACAAAGTAGCCCCTAATGGTAGAAGCAATAAGCCTGTGCCCATGCAGATCAGAGCCACCACACAAGGGCACCTGGCCCGGCAGCTGTAAGTGGGAGGCAAAATTTCACACCCACTCTGCTCTCTCACCCACCCATGAGCCTTCATGCAAGGACGCCAACCCAGAGGAAAGGCACATTTTTCTAAATGGTTTGCCTGAAGGGCAGAGAGGAGAGAAATCTTTTTATAATCTTCACAAAGACTGACAAGGCTAAAGTTCCTGAAGCAGTCCACTGTAACCCAAATTTTCTTTGAAGTCCTGTGTTATAAGCTTAAAAATTCATCTCTTTCTTTGCATAATGTATTGGCTTAATAATCTTCAAGCAAAACTGACAATCCAAGAAAATGCCCTGTGACTTTAAGTACTTCCTGGGATATTAGGAATTGTGCACATGCGTGCATGAGTGTGCATATGCTGGGGGTAGGGAGGAGTGAGTCGTGATGATAGAATAGAAATGTCTCACCCAGACATTAATACATCAGAGTAGGTTTCACAGCATCCTTCTACAAAGCACGGAGCTCTTATTCAATGCAAAGATATTACCACTTCCTAATTTTGGCCTATTATATACAGAACAGTCTCAAAGTAGAAACATAAATCATTTCTGGAAAAAGGATATTATAATAAACTACATAAGAGGAAAACTTGTATATGATGAAAACTAGAATCCACAGTTACTTTTCAGCATTTGATCCAATGTGGCCCCTTGGGATATTATGTGAAGTAATTATTAAATCAGTTCCTCATTAGAGGTTCTTATTAATATTCAATTTGTGCACAAAGCACTTTTCATTTTCCCAAATAGTTTAGTATGTTTATCTAGCAATACCCAGGTACTTTTAGCATGGATCGGATGCTTTGGGGACTGTGAGCATGCTACTTGTTTTGTGGCAGCACATATAACTTGCAGCTACAAGTTTCAGAGCAGAACTGAGTGAGGGAGTCAGCCTCTTATTCCTTACCTGGTTTTTTTGTGGGGTGAGACGAATCCATTGATACATTTCTACCAGTACCAGATGGCAGTGGGACTTGCTTGACCCCTGTGAGCAGAGATAATGACAGAATAAATAGATAGCTAAAATGTGATAAAAATTCTTCACAGAAGCTTCATAGAATTGTCAGTGATAATGTGCATTTTTTTAAGAACAAGGATACTGGTGTTTTTGTGCCTAGACATTTTGATTGGCTTCTCCCGTCTGCATACAGAAAAAAATATCTAAAGCCCTACTGCATTCACCGGTTGTGATTTTATTCTCTGAAGATTTAGAGTTTGATTTTTTGATCGTGGCTTTGTATTAATTTTCTATGCTGCCCACCCTGCACTGCCTGCCTGGGTGTTATTGTCTTGCCAGAAGGATTTCATCTACAGTGACTGATTTTTTTTTTTTCCAATATTTGTGTGTAAATTCTGTGGTTTTAAAAAATATTTTTCTCTAACTCCTCTACCCCCAATAAAAACCCTTATAATTCCAACATGTTTGGGTTTGTACCTAATGAATTGACTTTAAAAATATTCTTTGAGAAACCTTGGTTAGCAGGCTGGTTAGGCCACAGACTGGATCTGTACTCTTGAAATTTGTAAATTAGGCCTGGGCATGCCTTGAACTCCAAATTGCTGTTTGGAAGAAACTGATCTGAAAATTACCCTGCGTGCTATTTTATCTCCTAAGTCTCTCAAACATAATCTGTTGGTTATTACTAAGTCATTCACCTAAATACCCATGTTAGGATTTTGGATAGAGATCCTAAGGGTAGAGGGAACCAACTTACTTTTTGTCCTATATTTTAAAAGTTATTATTCTTTTACATTATAAAATAGTCTTCCCTGACATGGCTGGCAGTCTCCACTAAGGAATAATAAGAACAGACATTTAGAATCTCAAGAGTGAATATTATCTTAGATATAGTGGCTCATCTTGAACTTCCCAGGTGGTGCAGTGGTAAATAACCTGCTTGCCAAAAAAAAAAAAAAGAACCTGCTTGTCAGTGCAGGAGACACAAGAGACGTGGGTTCGATCCCTGGGTCAGGAAGATCCCCTAGAGAAGGAAATGGCAACCCACTTCAGTATTCTTGCCTGGAAAATGCCATGGACAAGAGGAGCCTGGGGGGGCTCCTCTTATAGTCCATGGGGTTGCAAAGAGGTGGATATGACTGAGTGTGTGCACACACACGCACACACTGGCTCATCCTAAAAAATGAACCCATGCTCTGAGGACATGTGTGTGTGTGTATGCTCACTATAATATGTACTAAAAATAAGAATAAACATTGAATTAATATACTGGCTATGGTATTAGCAAGAACAAGCACAGTCACAGCCCTGTTTTGAGTGCTGTTCCAGGACTCTGTAGGGACATTACACACTCAGCCTCATGTAATATGTAGGCAGAGATATTAAGTACACAACAGAAGCTTTGCTTGCCAAAAATTAGATGACATTTTCACATTAATTTATGAAATTATTAATCATGATTGTATTATAATGAAAATTAATCAGTCCAGGGATTGAACCCAGGTCTCCCACATTGTAGGCAGAGTATTTACCCTCTGAGCTACCCAAGAAACTCATTAATATATTACTAACATCTTGCAAAGAGTTGACTCATTGGAAAAGACTCTGATGCTGGGAGGGATTGGGGGCAGGAAGAAGAGGGGACAACAGAAGATGAGATGGCTGGATGGCATCACCAGCTCGATGGACGTGAGTTTGAGTGAACTCCGGGAGTTGGTGATGGACATGGAGGCCTGGCGTGCTGTGATTCATGGGGTCACAAAGAGTCGGACATGACTGAGCGACTGAACTGAACTGAACATTAACTATAATAATAATTATGATTAACATTAATTTATGAAACCTAATATTGCAATTCCACATCCTCTTCTATTTGAATAACAGATAATATATAAAATCATGGTGAATGTTTGTATGGAGTCAGGGATCAAATGCTGTTTATCTGTGGTAGGAATAAAATGTTTCTGCGGTCAATGACTATTTTGTGGCTCATCCCACAGGCACTGTGAGAACAGCTCATGGGTCTTCTTTCTGTGCCCTTCTCTGAGTGGTAATGGGAGTGGGAAATGACTCACTGGGTGGTTACTCTGTCTGTGGCTTAGGGGAATGCAATTCATTTGTGTCACCAGGATAACCTGGCCTGCTGATACCTGATTTACCACAATTTTTCAAAGGTAAAATCACATTATATCCTCTGGCATGCTAGCAGGCTATGTGTGCCTTCAGTAGACCCCTATTCACAGTCTTTTTCCAAATCTTTCCACCCTTAGAAAAACAAAGTATGTTGATCCAATACTGCACAAGCACCTTCGATATTCAAGACCTGATTTGATCCATACATCCCTTCTGGGTGGGAGATACCACGGGGGTCTCACAGAGGAGGAAACCAAGGCAAGGGGAGTACTTGTCCAGGGTCTCACAGTTAAATGGAGGCATTCATGCCCACGTATGCCCGGCTCCCAAGCCCATTTCTTGAGCACTAATTGGGATAGTACAGGGTACGTTTTTCTGTCATCATCTTCCCTCCAATAAAGAGAAGGCCCAAAGTGGCATCACTGGTGCTAAAGCCTAGACTTAAAACCTGACTTAACTGCAGTTTTGATTTTCCCCAGAAATGTAATCTCAATCAACCAGTCTGGAAATTTCTAGTCAGCCCCTGTGAGGTAATCTGTCACAGGAGCCCTCTTCATCCTCCAGAAGAAGAGGTGACCTACAATGGTAAAACCCACGCAAATCCCTTCTACCTCAAAAGGTGTCCTGGCTTCAACATAGTATTTTCTTTGGTTAGTAGTTCTCTTGCCCCACACTTGTTCCTGTACATGTGCTTACAGCAGGGGAAGGGGAGGGTGGGCACACTGGGAGAGTAGCATCGCCATGCATCCTCTACCATGTATGAAATGGTAGTGGGAAGCGGGTGCACAGCACAGGGAGCTCGGCTCAGTGCTCTGCGATGACCTAGAAGGGTGGGATGGGGGTGAGAGGGAGGTCCAAGAGGGAGGGGAACACATATATAGACACACACACATGTACACTCACACACAGGTACACACATATGCACACATGTACACTTTGTTGTACAGTAGAAACACAAATTGTAAAGCAACTGTCCTCTAATAAAAAAATAAAACTTCCAGTTCGCACAAGTCTTTGGAGCGCCATTCTAGTCACCACGTAGGATGCTGCTTGATTCATAAATTGCTGAATGCATGCTGTGATAAGTCGCTTGAGTTGTGTCCAACTCTTTGTGACCCTATGGACTGTAACCCACCAAGCTCCTCTGTCCAGGGAATTCTCCAGGCAAGAATACTGGAGTGGGTTGCCTTGCCCTCCTCCAGGGGATCTTCCCCACCCAGGGATCGAACCTGGTCTCTTACCATCTCTGGCACTGGCAGGCAGGTTCTTTACCACTAGCACCACCTGGGAAGCCCAATAAAGCCAGTTAAATCATCAAATTTACTTGGCTGAATTTTTTTTTTTTTTAATGCTTCTCTTTTGCCTCACAATGACTCTGACTTTAGCTCTCAGGTCCTATACTCTGTATTTCAGGTGTCTGAAGTGCCACCACTGGGTGAGGGCTAAACAACCACGGCTGGCAAGCAGGTACCATGCAGTCATGCCACTGATATGTGGGAGTCAGAGAAAAGCAAGGATGACATGGTTTTCTAACCACGAATATGCAGATCCACCAAGTCACGGGCTGGTGAAATGGAGAACTTAGAATCTAAAACTCTGCAGGATTACTTTACGAATAAGAGAAAAAAATAGAAACATCCCTGGCCTCTTTTCTAATAAAGGGAGAAATAAGTCATTTTTTGTCATTTTCTGTATAGGTAGAGATGGAAGCATCATAGTATTATGATCCTTGTAGGTTAAGTACCCAAGTCAGCAGTGTCAGTTGCTAAACTGGATTTTGTCCAGCCTTCAGAACTAAAGAAAAGCCAGCAGTGGATGAGAACGCTGGGGAGAGCCCTGCCGAAGGCAGCTGTGGGACTCAGGGAAAAGGCACTGAACTGGGGACAAGAGACTGAAGTCCAGTTCTGGGCTTGGCTCCACCTGGCTGTGGTTTGCACGTCAGCCACTAGCATGTGAGCACAGGACCTGGAGGCCAGTGAACTTCTGTGGCCCTGAATTGAGGAGAGCCGATAAAGGCCAAAGCAAGCAGAGAGGCAATGGGAGGGCAAAGGAGGAAACCAGTAACAGATAGTGCAGAGAAAGAATCCTCAGAACTGACATCTGATGAGCCAGTCTGGCTCAGGCTGCAACGTGAATTGTTTCTCCCTCATGCAGGATTAATCCACTATTTTCTCAAGGGCAGCACTGGCTCTGAAAGCACCAAGACTTGAACTTCAATGTAAGCCCCCAATTGTCATACGGAAATTCTCCAAAAATCTCTTGATTTACATAGTTCACCCCTTAGCAATTTATTGTCAGAAATGAAGTAATGATTTTGGTATTTTTAACCATGGTAACAGAAACTTTGCAAACAAACACAGCACACTGGGAATTGATTTCCGAATGTATTCGAGACTGTTCCTCATGACCAAAAAGGAGTGGTGTTTATGGGTGATTGGTCTCCTCACCCACGTCTCAAGATCTCAGCACCTGGCTGCAAGGTCAGGGACGAAGGGCCAGCAGACTGGAAGATTTCGCTGCAGCTCAAACACATTCCTCACCTGGGAGGCATCTGGGTTTTGGTTGTCAAGCACACTCCATGTGGGTCCAGTGAAGTGTGGATTCCTCATTAGGACAGAATGGAGCAAAGAAAGGAGTCTGGGATTCAGGTATTAACATATCTGCCAAACCACATGTGCCAAGGGGGTTTCCAAACTATACTTTGCTGGCACACGTGGGCCTTCAAGAAATGTTAGTTGAATGAAAGAACAGTTGCACAACTCAGCAGCTTTCTTCTACGGTGAGAAAGGTGGAGACTATCTGGCAAAGGATGGGTGATTTTTTCTGTCAAAGGTCAGAGAGTAAATATTTTCAGCTCTGCAGGCCATACTGTCTCTGTCACAACTATTCAGTCCTGCCACTGTCTTGTGAAAGTTTCTACAAAACCTTGTTTACGAAAAAGGGGCAGTGAACTGGGTCTGGTCTGTGGCATTGTACTTTGTGGGTCTCCCTGGTGACTCAGTGGTAAAAGGCTTCCCTGGTGGTTCAGTAGTAAAGAATCTGCTTGCCAATGCAGGAAACCCAAGAGATATGGGTTTGATTCCCAGGTCAGGAAGATTCCCTGGAGAAGGAAGTGGCAACCCACTCCAGTATTCTTGCCTGGGAAATCCCATGGACAGAGGAGCCTGGCAGGTTACAGTCCATGGGGTTGCAAAGAGTTGGACATGACTTCAGTTCAGTTCAGTTGTTCAGTAGTGTCTGACTCTTTGCGACCCCATGAATCGCAGCATGCCAGGGCTCCCTGTCCATCACCAACTCCCGGAGTTCACTCAGACTCATGTCCATCGAGTCAGTGATGCCATCCAGCCATCTCATCCTCTGTCGTCCCCTTCTCCTCCTGTCCCCAATCCCTCCCAGCATCAGAGTCTTTTCCAATGAGTCAACTCTTTGCATGAGGTGGCCAAAGTACTGGAGTTTCAGCTTCAGCATCATTCCTTCCAAAGAAATCCCAGGGCTGATCTCCCTTAGAATGGACTGCTTGGATCTCCTTGCAGTCCAAGGGACTCTCAAGAGTCTTCTCCAACACCACAGTTCAAAAGCATCAATTCTTCAGTGCTCAGCCTTCTTCACAGTCCAACTCTCACATCCATACATGACCACAGGAAAAACCATAGCCTTGACTTAGCACACACATTTGTACTTTGTGCAATCCCCTGGTCTAGGCATGCTTTTGCATCTCAAGTTGGTTATAAGCATGTGCTGCTGCTGCTGCTGCTGCTAAGTCGCTTCAGTCGTGTCTGACTCTGTTCGACCCCATAGATGGCAACCCACTAGGCTCCCCCATCCCTGGGATTCTCCAGGCAAGAACACTAGAGTGGGTTGCCGTTTCCTTCTCTAATGCATGAAAGTGAAAAGTGAAAGTGAAGTCGCTCAGTAGTGTCTGACTCTAAGCATGTCGAACATATCAATTAAGGTGAGATGTATCTCTGGAAACCCTGAAAAAGCAGACTGCTGGAAAAATGACCTACCTAAACTTCATTCTCTGAAGGTTACTTTCTAACTTTAAGGTGGAGAAATATTATACATATACATGTGAAATGAACATAAATCAGGTTAAATATCTATAATGATGTTATGAATTAAGAAACTTGGGTCAAGATAGTCTAAATATTGCTGGGTGTTTATGGCGTCATTGCAAGATTTGTATAGAGACCTAAAGAATCAAAGGTCCATAGTTTTAACGCCTCAGAATCTTTCTCTTTTAGTTTTACAAAGGACCAACAGTAAATATTTTTATGCCTAAGACTATGAAGAACATGTCCTATACATCCTAAACACATCCTTTTATCAGCTGATTTTTTAAAATGTAAAATATATGTACTGAAAATTTCAGCAAGAAAAATTATAGTAAAATATATGTGAGGTGGATAAGAATCATACATATTCTAGGCAAAATGTCAAAGTTGGATGAAAAATCAGTTAACACGGAAATGTTGTTCTCATTAATACCCAGTTGAGGCTAGAAGTGAGTGTGAAAGAGACAATAGGGCTGGGTCAGAGAAGAAAAGAAATCTGATGTGAATACCTGCATTTCTATTAACAAGTCAGATTAAAACCATGCACAAAGTAAGGCAGACTCTTGTCTATAACCTGAAGAGAACAGATTTAAAAACTTCTTTTTCTCACCCATTTCTCAAAACATTATTCCCCAGGCAAATAATTTGAAAGCTGTTAGAACTTTCTTTCATAATATGCTATGTAATATCATCTGTGATTTGTATTTCATTTATTTTCTTTCTGGTCTTACTGTATTGGCTTACACTCCACTTCTGTTTTCAGTGGAAGGGGAAAAAGTAGGAATCCCTACTTATATTCTTGATATTAGAAGAAAAATATTCAGTCTGGGAAATGAGATGTTAGCTGTAGGTTTTTCTCAGATGCCCTTTATTAGAGGGAGGAAAATTTCTTTTATTTCTAGTTTTCTGAGAGTTTTCAACACGGTGGTTTTTGAATTTTGTATCATGGCTGATTTTTTATTTATTGAGATGATCATATGATTCTTTTCCCCTTTGTTCTGTTAATGTGGTTCAGTTCAGTTGCTCAGCCGTGTCTGACTCTTTGCAACCCCATGGACTTCAGCGTGCCAGGCCTCCCTGTCTGTCACCAACTCCTGGAGTTTATTCAGACTCATGTCCTTTGAGTCGGTGATGCCATCCAACCACCTCATCCTCTGTCGTCCCCTTTTCCTCCTGCCTTCAATCTTTCCCAACATCAGGGTCTTTGCCAATAAGTCAGTTCTTCACATCAGGCGGCCAAAGTATTGGAGTTTCAGCTTCAACATCAGTCCTTCAAATGAATATTCAGGACTCATTTCTTTAGGATGGACTGGTTGGATCTCCTTGCTGTCCAGGGGACCCTCAAGAGTCTTCTCCAACACCACAGTTCAAAATCATCAATTCTCCGGCACTCAGCTGTCTTTATAGTCTAACCCTTACATCCATACATGACTACTGGAAAAACCATAGCCTTGACTAGATGGACTTTTGTTGGCAAAGTAATATCTCTGCTTTTTAATATGCTGTCTAGTTTGGTCATAACTTTTCTTCTGGGGGCAAGCATCTTTTAATTTCATGGTTGCAGTGAGCTTCTGCAGTGATTTTGGAGCCCCCCAAAAAAGTCTGTCACTGTTTCCATTGCTTTCCCATCTATTTGCCATGAAGTGATGGGACCAGATGCCATGATCTTAGTTTTCTGAATGTTAAGCTTTAAGCCAACCTTTTCACTCTCCTCTTTCACTTTCATCAAGAGGCTTTTTAGTTCTTCTTCACTTTCTGCCATAAGGGTGGTGTCATCAGAATATGAGGTTATTGATATTTCTCCCAGCAGTCTTGATTCCCGCTTGTGCTTCATCAAACCCAGCTTTTCTCATGATGTACTCTGCATATAAGTTAAATAAGCAGGGTGAAAATATATAGCCTTGACATACTCCTTTCCTGATTTGGAACCAGTCTGTTGTTCCATGTCCAGTTCTAACTGTTGCTTCCTGACCTGCATACAGATTTCTCAGGAGGCAGGTAAGGTGGTCTGATATTCCCATCTCTTTAAGAATTTTCCATGCTTTGTTGTGATCCACACAGTCAAAGGCTTTTGCATAGTCAATAAAGCAGAAATAGATGTTTTTCTGGAACTCTCTTGCTTTTTCCATGATCCAATGGATGTTGGTAATTTGATCTCTGGTTCCTCTGCCTTTTCTAAATCCAGCTTGAACATCTGGAAGTTCTCGGTTCACACACTGTTGAAGCCTGGCTTGGAGAATTTTGAGCATCACTTTGTTAGCGTGTGAGATGACTGCAACTGTTCGTTAGTTTAAGCATTCTTAGGAGAAGGCAATGGCACCCCACTCCAGTACTCTTGCCTGGAAAATCCCATGGACAGAGCAGCCTGGTGGGCTGCAGTCCATGGGGTCGCTGAGTCAGACACGACTGAGCGACTTCACTTTCACTTTTCACTTTCATGCATTGGAGAAGGAAAAGGCAACCCACTCCAGTGTTCTTGCCTGGAGAATCCCAGGGAGAGGGGAGCCTGGTGGGCTGCTGTCTATGGGGTTGCACAGAGTCGGACACGACTGAAGCAACTTAGCATAGCATAGCATTAAGCGTTCTTTGGCATTGCGTTTCTTTGGGATTGGAATAAAAACTGACCTTTTCCAGTCCTGTGGCCACTGCTGAGTTTTCCAAATTTGCTGGCATATTGAGTGCAACACTTTCACAGTACCATCTTTTAGGATTTGAAATAGCTCAACTGGAATTCCATCACCTCCACTAGCTTTGTTTGTAGTGATGCTTCCTAAGGCCCACTTAACTGCACATTCCAGGATGTCTGGCTCTAGGTGAGTGATCACACCATCGTGGTTATCTGGGTCATGAAGATCTTTTTTGTATAGTTCTGTGTATTCTTGCCACCTCTTCTTAATATCTTCTGCTTCTGTTAGGTCCATAACACTTCTGTCCTTTATTGTACCCATCTTTCCACGAAATATTCCCTTGGTATTTCTAATTTTCTTGAAGAGATCTCTAGTCTTTCCCATTCTACTGTTTTCCTCTATTTCTTTGCACTGATCACTGAGGAAGACTTTCTTATCTCACCTTGCTATTCTTTGGAACTCTGCATTCAAATGGGTATATCTTTTCTCTTTTGCCTTCTGCTTCTCTTCTTTTCACAGCTATTTGTAAGGCCTCTTCAGACAACCATTTTTCCTTTTTGCATTTCTTTTTCTTCGGGATGTCTTGATCCCTGCTTCCTGTACAATGTCACAAACCTCCATCTATAGTTCTTCAGACACTCTGTCTATCAGAGCTAGTCCCTTGAATCTATTTCTCACTTCCATTGTATAATTGTAAGGGATTGGATTTAGGTCATACCTGAATGATCTAGTGGTTTTCCCTATTTTCTTCAATTTAAGTCTGAATTTCACAGTAAGGTGTTTATGATCCAAGCCACAGTCAGCTCTGGGTCTTGTTTCTGCTGACTGTATGGAGTTTTCCTTCTTTGGCTGCAAAGAATATCATCAATCTGATTTTGGTGTTGACCATCCGCTGATGTCCATGTGCAGAGTCTTCTCCTGTGTTGTTGGAAAAGGGTGTTTGCTATGACCAGTGCATTCTCTTGGCAAAACTTTATTAGCCTTTGCCCTGTACTCCAAGGCCACATTTGCCTTTTACTCCAGCTATTTCTCGACTTCCTACTTTTGCATTCCAGTCCCCTATAATGAAAAGGACATCTTTTTTGGGTGTTAGTTCTAGCAGGTCTTGTAGGTCTTCATAGAACCATCCAACTTCAACTTCTTCAGCATTACTGGTTGGGGCATAAACTTGGATTCCTCTGATACTAAATGGTTTGCCTTGGAAATGAACAGAGATCATCTGTCATTTTTGAGATTGCATCCAAGTACTGCATTTTAAACTCTTGGTTGCTAGGATGGCTACTCCATTTCTTCTAAGGGATTCTTGCCCACAGTACTAGATATAATGATAATATGAGTTAAATTCACTCATTCCATTCCATTTTAGTTTGCTGATTCCTAAAATTTCAATGTTCACTCTTGTCATCTCCTGTTTGACCATTTTCAATTTGCCTTGATTCATGGACCTAACATGAATTTAGGTCCTATGCAATATTGTTCTTTATAGCATCAGACTTGACTTCCATCACCAGTCACATCCACAACTGGGTGTTGTTTTTGCTTTGCTCCATCCCTTCATTCTTTCTGGAGTTATTTCTCCACTGATCTCCAGTAGCAGGTTGGGCACCTACCGATCTGTGGAGTTCATCTTTCAGTGTCCTGTCTTTTTGCCTTTTCTTACCGTTCATGGGGTTCTCAAGGCAAGAATACTGAAGTGGAAATTACACCGATTTGTTTGAATGGTAATACAAACATCCTTTCCTGAGCTAAATATCATTTGGTTGCTATATGACAAAGAGATGTCCCACCCATATTTCCAATCAAGGCTCTCCTCAGCTGAGGCTGACCCTGAAGGAGCTGACAATGGAATGCTGTCTACTGACCTTACTCCTTGCAGGTGGTCAGCCTGTTCTTCCCTGAGGGGGATCCCAATAGAGAAACACCAGAACATAGAACATGTGCAACACATTTTGATTGGGGATGTTAGTGGAGCAAGGAAAGGGGAAACAGCAAGATCAGCTTTGTTTATCTGTGCCCACCAACCTATTTTGATCAGCAACCAACTAATTAAACTGAAGAAGTCCTGGTAAAAGGTCTTCCTTTCAAAGCTAAGTTAGGTGAGTTATTACAAAGCTGACTTTATCTACACAAGAGGGTAACAGATGTCAATTTGTATCACAAGTAGCTCTGGAAAAAATTTTATACTACTGATAAACTAAAGCATAATCATGCTCTGTTTTCTCCCCAAAAGACAATTAACATAATTAACGTTTTCCTAGTGAGAATCACTGCTTGCTTATACTGAAGGTTAATGGCTTTCAAGTTCATCATAGCTGCTTGTTCTTTCATTTGCTCTGCTGACATAAATGCTTTCTTCTATTTTTACTTAGACAAACTCTGGGGAATTACTTTGAATATTCAGAAGGTGGCGTTGTTCACAGCCAGACTGTTTACATCAGACTGAGACACTACGTACTGCCTGGTCCCACTTGGGAAGAATAAAGGGAACAGCTGAGCACAAATAAATATTGGAATGCTTTTTTGCTTTTCATGAATCAGGAATTTATAGTATCTGTCTCATTAATTGAAGGAAAGTGAATTCCTAGAACTTCAGAATTGTAATAACCTAGTACAGAAACACATCCTAAATAAAAATCTAAATCATTTTTAGACTGAATACGTGTCTTCAGATACTATTCACATCTTTCTCATTAAGGAACAATTAATTATGGGTTGATTATATATACATATATATGCATTAAGCAAACTATGTTGTTTATGCACTTTTACATAAGCAGGCACAAGATCTGCATTATTTAAAAAATATTTCAAGGGAACAATGCAATCCCATATTAAGGTATTTGATAACTACCATTTATCCACTGAGTGAGTTGAGTGAACTTTTATCAGTTATTTGTCCTAGTTATCTATATGATGTCCCATAGATAAGATTGGGGCAGGGAAATATCATTTAATCAAACTGAATGATTTGGAAATATGCTTGTAACCAGGGTGATCATTTGCTAATTGCTCTTCTCATTTAAAAAGCTTCCCTGGTGGCTCAGATGATAAAGCATCTGCCTACAATGCAGGAGACCTGGGTTTGATCCCTGGGTTGGGAAGATCCCCTGGAGAAGGAAATGGCAACCCATTCCAGTACTCTTGCCTAGAAAATCCCATGGACAGAGGAGCCTGGTGTCCATGGGGTCGCAGAGAGTTGGACACGACTGAGCGACTTCCCTCTTCTTCTTCTTCTCATTTAAATATCATATTCCAGGTTGCTAACAGATGTGGATCTTTTAAAAATATTATAATGGCACTTATGAAATTATAAACTTGAAAAACAATTGATAATTGCCTCAAAGACCAAACCTATATATGAAAATTTGAAGTTTTCCCTAATTTTGTAATCAGGGAAAAAGCTGTTTTGATATTTTAATTCATACTTAATCAGGATATTTTAAAGAATTAAGACTATATATTGTAGTTGATTTAGTGGACTGGGCTGAGAAAAGTAGAAAACTATTTGTTAATGTTTACAGAGACTTCTGAAATTTTGATTTTGGAATGATTTATAATTTTCAGTTCTGTGAACTTCCAAAACTAGTTATACGAACTTCCAAAACTAGTAAAAAAAGAAATTTAAATGTGAATTTAACAAAATTTAAAAAACTGAATGAAAACATTTAGAGTTTGATAGGATCAAAAGGAAATAAATCTGTGATCATTACCTGCTCCTAGTCCATTCCCTCTGGGTGTCCCACTGGGTCTGGGTCTACTAGGTCTTGTAGTTGTCTTATTCAGAACTATAATAAAGTGGGAAATAAACAGTTTAGACATTTTTTTTTTTTAGTTGAACATTTGCAGTCAAGGAAAATAAAGCTTCCCAGAGAACTGGAACTCATTTAACTGGCAACAAAAATGATGACTTACCAAAAACTAATGTTCACAATATAGAAATCACAATTTTGGTATGAAAATCATAGACTTGAATTTGAGACCTGAGTATATACTCTGAGGTGACCTGGTCTAAGTGGGAAATAGCTTGCTTCATTTATAAGCAGTAGATACATTTCAAAATGGGCTTCCCTAGTGACTCAGACAGTAAAGAATCTGCCTGCAATGCAGAAGACCCTGGTTTGATCCCTGGGTTGGGAAGAACCCCTGGAGAAGGAAATGGCAGCCACTCCAGTGTTCTTGCCTGGAGAATTCTATGGACAGAGGCAAATGGTGACTACAGTCCATGTGGTCGCAAAGAGTGGGACACAACTGAGTGACTAAACTTTCACTACTTTCACACTCAAAACTGGGACTGAAGAAGGATCAGGACTACATATGCCCAGTGAAAACCCAAAACTTGGTGTGCATTTATTTTGTGTATTATTGTTAAGGCCTTAATTCCTAGCACGTAAGTTGGTGGTCCTTTTGGAGGAGTCTCTAGGTACACATCCTTCCTCATAATGCTGGTGTAAGTCTCATTATGATATGATAAAGCTTTTGAAATTTCTCTCCTGCTCTGTTGAGAGTCATAATAATACCAAAACATTGAAATTGTCTGTCTTAGTCTCCATTTGGCAGAGTTTTTAAGGAAAAGCACTTAAGTATGTTGCAATTAAAAGAGTGAGCTCTGGAGCCAGACTGCTTGCCTTCGACTCCACCTCCTAGCCCTCCTTAAGCCTTAGCTTCCTAAGCCTGGCCTCACAGGACACATGGTAAGCACCCACTCACCATTAGGCATACTGTTATTGTTTCCTTATTTTGTAGAAAGGTTTAATATAACCAATGACACATTAAGTTCTCAACAGTTATCATGATACAAAGTCACATGGAGGTGTATTTTTTTTTTTAACAAAGATTTCTGCACCTGTTACCTTTAAGAGTTGCAGGATTACTAAAAAAACTGTGAGTTCCTCCATAAACCAAAAGATATATATGTATTTGCTATTTCTTCCATGTTCCCAGAGAGATGTTCATCAGGAATAGTAGCTTATAAGCCATTTTTGACACTTAGAACTTTAAAACTTCTTAGAATCACAGAGGAGAAAAAGGACAGGAAACATCAGAATCTCTGGTCCAACTTGTATGTTAGACTAGGAGTGATTTACATGGATCAAATTAACCCCTAAGTTAACTTTCCCTAACAAGGTTCAGTGAGGGAGAGCCTAGATCTTTTGATGACTTTGGTCATTTTAAAGCATTTTCTGGGAACGCCCTGATGGTCCAGTGGTTAGGTCTCAGCACTTTCATTGCTGTGGCCTGGGTTCCATCCCTGGTTGGGAAACTAAGATCCTGCAAGACTGCAGAGTGGCCAAAAAAGAAAGGTTTTTTTCCAGTTTAACTATCATTTTACTTTTGATGCATACAACCTGTAAAATGTGTGTTTGCTTGTTTTTATATGGAATGAAAGTCACTCAGCGTGTCTGACTCTTTGCGACCCCATGGACCACAGACCATGGAATTCTCCAGGCCAGAATACTGGAGTGGGTAGCCTTTCCCTTCTCCAGGAGACCTTCCTAACCCAGGTAAAAGTATTCTTGCAGAACAAGAGCCTTTCATATTGGAAGAGATCGTCTTTCCTTAAAAGATAATATTTGAAACAAAATACATCATCAGATCAGATCAGATCAGTCACTCAGTCGTGTCCGACTCTTTGCGACCCCATGAACTGCAGCACGCCAGGCCTCCCTGTCCATCACCAGCTCCCGGAGTTCACTCAGACTCACGTCCATCGAGTCAGTGATGCCATCCAGCCATCTCATTCTTTGTCATCCCCTTCTCCTCCTGCCCCCAATCCCTCCCAGCATCAGAGTCTTTTCCAATGAGTCAACTCTTCACATGAGGTGGCCAAAGTACTGGAGTTTCAGCTTTAGCATCAGTCCTTCCAAAGAAATCCCAGGGCTGATCTCCTTCAGAATGGACTGGTTGGATCTCCTTGCAGTCCAGGGACTCTCAAGAGTCTTCTCCAACACCACAGTTTAAAAGCATCAATTCTTCAGCGCTCAGCCTTCTTCACAGTCCAACTCTCACATCCATACATGACCACAGGAAAAACCATAGCCTTGACTAGACGAACCTTGGTTGGCCAAGTAATGTCTCTGCTTTTGAATATGCTATCTAGGTTGGTCATAACTTTCCTTCCAAGGAGTAAGCTATTGCTAATGTTATCTCTATAATTGCCATGGAAAACTGAAGGAGGGCGAGAGAGTATGTGTGATTTAGGCAAAAATACTATTTTCAAAATGATGTTATATTGGTAAATTTCCATAGTAGTCTCTGAGTCTGCTTATCCTTAAAAAATTTCAGTCAAGTCTTGTTGCTTCCATGGATTCATGATTACCTCTCCACTTACCCACAAGGATCAGAATTTTGTATGTAATTTATTTCAGTTTCAGGATATATACCCTTCATTTGGTCATTTGGCTGTTTCAATACATTCTTTTTTTGGTCATGCTGCACAGCATGCAGGATCCTAGTTCCCCAATCAGGTATCAAGTCTGCACCCCTTGCAGTGGAAGCTTGGAATCCTAACCACTGGACCACCAGGGAACTCAATACATTTTATAACTTCTTTTTTTCAGTTAAGTGTTAGTCACTCAGTCGTGTCTGACTCTTTGCAACCCCATGGACTGTAACCTGACAGGTTCCTCCATCCATGGGATTTTCCAGGCAAAATTACTGGAGTAGGTTGCCATTTCCTCCTCCAACGGATCTTCCCAACCCAGGGATCGAATCCGGGTCTCCTACATTGTAGGCAGACTCTCTCCTGTCTCAACAACCAGGGAAGCATATCTTCCTAGGTATGTTGATTATTTAGATCATCAGAAAGAGGAACAACTTACCAGGTCTGATGTGTGGTTTGTCAGGTGTTCTGGGCCTCATAGTAGTAGTATATAATCTGTGTGGTGCTGAAACAGAGGAAACTCAGATTTAATAACCAAAGGAGTTTCAGTACTCTACAGACCAACAACTTACGCACTTTGCATGGAAGCATAAAGAACATTTTAAATCTGCAAGTATGCATTAGAGCATTGATGCTAAAGGAAAATGCATGTTTAGTTGCTCAGTTGTGTCCCACTCTTTGTGACCCCATGGACTACAGTCCGTCAGGCTCCTCTATTCATGGGATTCTCCAGGCAAATACTGGAGTGGGTGGCCATTTCCTTCTTCAGGGGGTATTCCTGACCCAGGGATGGAATCTGGGTCTCCTGCATTGCAGGCAGATTCTTTACTGTCTGAACCACCAGGAAAGCCCGCTAAAGGAAAATAAAGCAAGTGAAAATATGCATGACTGGAAATTAAAGATGCACATAGTCAAAGTAAGGTAAGGATTAGTCACCAATTAGTCTATGTTTTCAAGGGCATTTATTTCACCACATGGTTGCTTAATATGATAAACACAGAAGTCAATCATCTAACCCTCCATCCATCTATGTATCTGTCCATCTGTCCATCAATCCATCCATCTATCTATTCATATTTCTCAACCAGAGAGTCATTATGGAGCAATACTTTGCTAAAGAAGATAAGTAATCATAAAGGCAAAAAGAAAAATATTTTAGGTATGTAAGAAGAAAAGAGTAGAAACATGTGATCTCTATCAAATTGTCTTAGCTCATGAACCCTGTACTGAATAAATACTCACTTAGTGCCATTCATTAAAGCTTTGTGTGTTAGTTACTCAGTCATGTCTGACTCTTTGTGACCCCATAGGCTGTATGAAGAGGCAAAAAGACAGGACACTGAAAGATGAACTCCACAGGTCATTAGGTGCCCAACATGCTATTGGAGATTAGTGGAGAAATAACTCCAGAAAGAATGAAGAGATGGACCCAAAGCAACAACAACACCCAGTTGTGGATGTGACTGGTGATGGAAGTCAAGTCTGATGCTATAAAGAACAATATTACATAGGACCTAAATTCATGTTAGGTCCGTGAATCAAGGCAAATTGAAAGTGGTCAAACAGGAGATGACAAGTGTGAACATCAAAATTTTAGGAATCAGCAAACTAAAATGGAATGGAATGAGTGAATTTAACTCAGATTATCATTATATCTAGTAATGTGGGCAAGAAATCCCTTAGAAGAAATGGAGTAGCCATCCTAGTCTGAGAGTTAGACCAAGAGTCTGAAATGTAGTACTTGGATGCAATCTCAAAAAACGAAATAATGATCTCTGTTCATTTCCAAGGCAAATCATTCAATATCATAGTAATCCAAGTCTATGCCCCAACCAGTAATGTTGAAGAAGCTGAAGTTGAACGGTCCTATGAAGACCTACAAGACCTGCTAGACTTAAAACCAAAAAAAGATGTCCTTTTCATTATAGGGAACTGTAGTGCATAAGTAGGAAGTCAAGAAATAGCTGGAGTAACAGGCAAATTTGGCCTTGGAGTACAGAATGAAGCAGGGCAAAGGCTAATAGAGTTCTGCCAAGAGAACGCACTGGTCTTAGCAAACACCCTCTTCCAACAACACAAGGGAAGACTCTGCACATGGACATAGATGGTCAAAACTGAAATCAGACTGATTATATTTGCAGCCAAAGATGGAGAAACTCTATACAGTCAGCAAAAACAAGAAAAGGAACTGAATGAGGCTCAGATCATGAACTCCTTACTGCGAAATACAGACTTAAATTTAAGAAAGTAGGGAAAACCACTAGACCATTCTGGTATGACCTAAATCCAACCCCTTATGATTATACAGTGGAAGTGAGAAATAGATTTTAGGGATTAGATCTGATAGAGTGCCTGAAGAACTGTGGATGGAGGTTCATGACATTGTATAGGAGGCAGTGATCAAAACCATCCCCAAGATAAAGAAATGCAGAAAGGCAAAATGGTTGTTGAGGAGGCCTTACAAATAGCTGTGAAAAGAAGAGAAGCGAAAAGCAAAGGAGAAAAGGAAAGATATACCCATTTGAATGCAGAGTTTCAAAGAATAGCAAGGAGCGATAAGAAAGCCTTCCTCAGTGATCAATGCAAAGAAATAGAGGAAAACAGTAGAATGGGAAAGACTAGAGATCTCATCAAGAAAATTAGAGACATCAAGGGAACATTTCATGGAAAGATGGGCACAATAAAGGACAGAAGTGTTATGGACCTAACAGAAGCAGAAGATATTAAGAAGAGGTGGCAAGAATACACAGAAGAACTATATAAAAAAGATCTTCATGACCAAGATAACCACAATGGTGTGATTACTCACCTAGAGCCAGACATCCTGGAATGCAGAGTCAAGTGGGCCTTAGGAAGCATCACTATGAACAAATCTAGAGGAGGTGATGGAATTTCAGTTGAGCTATTTCGAATCCTAAAAGAGGATGGTGTGAAAGTGCTGCACTCAATATGCCAGCAAATTTGGAAAACTCAGCAGTGGCCACAGGACTGGAAAAGGTGAGTTTTCATTCCAATCCCAAAGAAAGGCAATGCCAAAGAATGCTCAAACTACTTCACAATTGCACTCATCTCACACACTAGCAAAGTAATACTCAAAATCCTCCAAGTCAGGCTTCAACAGTATGTGAACTGTGAACTTCCAGATTTACAAGCTGGATTTAGAAAAGGCAGAGGAACCAGAGATCAAATTGCCAATATCCGTTGGATCATCAAAAAAGCAAGACAGTTCCAGAAAAACATGTACTTCTGTTTTATATGCTACACCAAAGCCTTTGACTGTGTGGATCACAATAAACTGTAGAAAATTCTTAAAGAGATGGGAATATCAGACCACCTTACCTGCCTCCTGAGAAATCTGTATGCAGGTCAAGAAGCAACAGTTAGAACTGGACATGGAACAACACTGGGTCCAAATCAGGAAAGAAGTTTGTCAAGGCTGTATATTGTCACCCTGCTTATTTAACTTATATGCAGAGTACATAATGAGAAATTCCGGGCTAGATGAAGCACAATCTAGAATCAAGATTGCTGGGAGAAATATCAATAATCTCAGATATGCAGATGACACTACCCTTATGGCAGAAAGTGAAGAAAGAACTAAAGAGCTTCTTGATGAAAGTGATAGAGGAGAATGAAAAAGTTGGCTTAAAACTCAACATTCAGAATACTAAAATCATGGCATCTGGTCTCATCACTTCATGGCAAATAGATGGGAAATCAAAGAAAACAGTGACAGACTTTATTTTTGGTGGCTCCAAAATCACTGCAGATGGTGACTGCAGCCATGAAATTAAAAGATGCTTGCTCCTTGGAAGGAAAACTATGACCAACCTAGATAGCATATTAAAAAGCAGAGATATTACTTTGCCAACAAATATCCATCTAGTCAAAGCTATAGTTTTTCCAGTAGTCATGTGTGGATGTGAGAGTTGGACTATAAAGAAAGCTGAGTGCCAAAGGATGCTTTTGAACTGAGGTGTTGAAGTCTCTTGAGAGTCCCTTGGACAGCAAGGGGATCCAACCAGTCTATCCAAAAGGAAATCAGTCGTGAATATTCATTGGAAGGACTGATGCTGAAGCTGAAACTCCAATACTTGGCCACCTGATGTGAAGAAGTGACTCACTGGAAAAGACCCTGATGCTGGGAAAGATTGATGTGGGAGGAGAAGGGACTAGAGGATGAGATGGTTGGATGGCATCACTGACTCGATGGACATGAGTTTGAGTAAGCTCCAGGAGCTGGTGATGGACAGGGAAGCCTGCTGTGCTACAGTGCATGGGGTCACAAAGAATTGGACACAACTGAGTAACTGAACTGAGACTACAGCCTGCCAGGCTCCTCTGTCTAAGGAATTATCCAGGCAAGAAGACTGCAGTGGGTTGCTACTTCCTTTTCCAGTAAAGCTTTAGGGATGAACGTAAATGACCTCTGGGTCCTGTTCATCAAGGGAGGGTGAGAAAGATCAAATACTCATAATTCCCAGGAACCAACATGCCACCTTGTTACTTTCTGCTCTTGTTTCCAGGGCCTGACACAGTGAGAACCATTAATGATGACTTGTCAGTCAGTCAGTTCAGTCGCTCAGTTGTGTCCGACTCTTTGCAACCCCATGAATCGCAGCACGCCAGGCCTCCCTGTCCATCACCAACTCCCGGGGTTCACTCAGACTCACGTCCATCGAGTCAGTGATGCCATTTCCATTTCTGACACAAACCAGTACTCTGTAAATGGGTGATTTTCTTTCTTTCTTCTTTCTTTATATATTTGGCCACATAGCATGCAGGATCTTAGTTCTTCAACCAGGGATTGAACACTAGTTCCCTGCAGTGGAAGGGTGGAATCTTAAGCACTGAACCACCAGGGAAGCTCCTCTATAAGCTTTTAAAGTGTGCATCCGTCCTGGAATGTGTCTATCCTCATCTTCCCTCCTCTGCCCGCCTCAACACACCACATTGCCTCCTGCCACCAACTTTCTTGGTAATGCTTTAGCTAAGACTGGAAAAAATTTTTGTGCAAACTTTGTAAGTAGATTACAGTTTCAGTGATTTTGTTCACATCTTGAGTGGGTATTTATGTAACCATAAATCAGCAAATGCCTTGCCTACCACATTAAAAAAAAATACACCTGCAAAACATATTATAATGTAGCTCATTTATAAACTTCCAATGTGAAGACTGATGAGCAGACTTTTGCCAAACTTCAGGCCAAAAATAGCAGACATGTTCTGAAATTCTCTGTAGGTTTAACATGGGACTTTCAACATGTAATAACAAGAGTGAACAGAGGAACTGATGTTATTTTAAAAAATCAGTTCTCACACACCCTAAAGTATGTGGTGATGACTTGCAAATGTTTTTCTTCAATTTTCTTTGAGAATGGTAGGCTTCCCTGTCAGTTGAATATACTTCAGCTCTCTTGTTAATTTCTTCAATGTTAGATTGTCTTTGCTTTAAGAAATATAAAGAATCATGGCTCTATTAGTATCATTCTACAATATATATAAATTTTAAAACTTTAGAAAAGAAACTTTGACTAGAACACAGAAATAATGAGTACTACATTCATTCATTATTTCTAAGCCACAGGATCAGAATTTCTTTTTTTCTTTTTCTGTAGCCTTTACTTATATTTTGAAAGAACTTTTCATAAAGGAGTTGAAATATAACAGGTTTAGGCTGTGAATTACATATCTCATCACTAGATAATACAGGGCCTTGAGAAAACTGCTTGAGGGTTTCAATTTTAAACTAAAAAATAAAAGACAAAGACACATTGTGAGGATGTAATATTGTAAATATCATCTCGACATAGCTTTTGGTGACTGATAAAACCAATTTTAAAAGATAGCTTCATATCTAAAGAGTTTTATAAAATTGTTTAAAAAGAATACTAAAAATACTGACAAAGATAACATAAAAAATAGACAAACAGGGATTATAGGAGAAATACCTTTAAGGACCTTTGTTTTTCCCAGTGTTGGGGGAGGAAAAGAAGGGTACAAATTTCTCTGGGTGGTATAAAGATCAGGGGCTGAAATAAATAATCAAAATGCCCCCAGAGGGACTTCCCTGGTGGTCCAGTGGCTAGGATTTCATGATCCCAGAGCAGGGGGCCTGGGCTCTATCCCTGGTCCAGGAACTAGATCCCACATGCCGCAACTAAGACCCAGTACAGCCAAATAAAGTAAGGATTAAAAAAAAAAAAAAAAAAATGTCCCCAGGATGCCTCTGGCCAATGGATTTCTACCATGGGTTGAGATAAGAGGAGCAAAGGAGAAAAGCTTGAATATGTCAGGGTTTCAAATAGAGCTGCAGGCAATTGTCTCAGCTGACAAAGAAGCAGGAATGGCAGAGAGGGATGGTGCTGGAGACCCTACTAGCACATTCATGCTGTAGGTTTTAGGCATTAAGTTTCTTTGGAGCACCGGGGCCTTACTGCTGAGGGCCCGGAGACCAAAAAGCCACAAGGGACACGAATGGGTGAAGTGTGAAGATCAAGAGGAACAATTTCATTCTCACAGCATCTCTCAAGGTGCTGTGTGCCGTCTTGTGCATCTAATGCCTACTGTTAGAAACACAACATGCTAAAAACAATGCAATGGATCAACTTCCTCGTCCACAATGCTCAGGCACACGCTTATGAGGGTTGGGTCGAAGGGTGATCCAGGACACACAGGAGGGTGCTGTTACTAAAGCTTACCCTCTACCCCCAAGCAGGGTTACTGGCCTGGGTCATGTTGGAAATGCATTCCTGGTGAGCCCCCTTTAAAGGGCCTTGGCACAAGTCTAGAAAAGTGTGGATCCCAGGGCCACATAGGTTAAGTTAAGGATCCTCAGAACATAAGAAAATGATTAAAATGTAGTACGTTATATAAATATGTTAAGATAATTCATAGAATGATATCAGATCTTGAATACACATCCAATCAACTGTGAAATTCATCTATAAAGCCAAGTTCTAGAAGCAATTTGATAAAAATATTGATATTCCCATTAAAGTAAGAGGAAGCAAAAACAAGAAAAGAACACACCTATTATCTTTTATTTTCAATTCTGAAATTTACAAGGCTCTAAAAGCTGAAATCGTTTTCTCATTTGGCAATACAACCTGAAGAATATTTATCCCGCTTATTGTCAATACATATCTTGCTGTAAAAACGTCAGTGTGTTTGATTATGAGAATCCAGATATCTTCTATTAAGCCAGGCATTAAAGAGGTTTGCTGCTACTGCTGCTGCCAAGTCGCTTCAGTCGTGTCCGACTCTGTGTGACCCCATAGATGGCAGCCCACCAGCCTCCCCCATCCCTGGGATTCTCCAGGCAAGAACACTGGAGTGGGTTGCCATTTCCTTCTCCAATGCATGAAAGTGAAAAGTGAAAGTGAAGTCGCTCAGTCGTGTCCGACTCCGGCTGCTCCGTCCATGGGATTTTCCAGGCAAGAGTACTGGAGTGGGGTGCCATTGCAATGTTACAAACATTTAAAGATCAGGATGGGGTATGGATGCAATAGGATTGAACATCTGCTGTTAACCTCTGAAACTGATAATGAGGGTGTGGGAAGACTGCTGTTACACTAGGCTCCTTACTTCTGTGCATATTTTTTAAATAAATAAAAGTTAATAAACAGAAAGGTAATAAAGTAAATAATAAAATTAACATTTAAGCCATTATAAAAATGAAACAAATTCAAAAGACTTAGAAAATTTACAAGAACTGCCCTATACCATAGTGAGTATTCTCAGTCATGTTCATTTAGAATAAGTACTTCTCTACTTATTCTAAAATATATCCCTTAAAGGTAGATTTCTTTTATTGTCATTTCCTCTTATTGCTATATTTCTTCTCCCAATCCCTCCCTCCAGTATAACTGACAATTGAGTAAAATAAATTTGTCTTGCAGCTCTTTAAAATTTATTTGCTCTCATTTTGGGGGGCTTCCTTCCACATGCTAGAGGTAGAAACGGGCAAAAGAGGGCTATTAAGGGGAAAAAAAAAGAAAAGAAAAAAAAAAAACCATGAAAATCCTGGAAATCTGCAACTGGTTACAATCCAAGTAAGAAAGAAGTATATAAAACGGAAAGGTGTCTGAGAGCATGAGGATGTGAGAAAAAGCTTTGTGTAGGCGAGTTGACTTCCCAAAAAGCAGAAAGAAGAAATAATATAAGGAAACCCCAGAGCAAACCTTCCTGGATGTTTTAATATTAATTCATATTTAACAATGATTTTCTTGTTACTAGTTCCCTTTCTCAGGCTGCAACATCAATGAGTTCATCAAGTTTTGGAGATAGGACAAAGAGGAAAAGAGGTAAAGAAAGTAAGAGGAGAAGAAGGAAGGTAACAGATTGTTATTTATCAGAACTGGAAAATGAGGCGAAAGAAGGTAAGGCAAGGGAAAAAAAATAGGAGCTTACATTCTTAGTCATTATCATCAGCTGCAAAGAACATTAGCATTCAAAAGCAAAGCTCTAACTAAAGAGACCGTCTTTCCTACATTTAACTGGTAATCATTTAATATTACTACTTGGCTGATGTTCTGAGCTATGAAGTGAAAAAAATTTAAACTAACTCACGGTGATGAAAATTCTGTTTCTTAAAGGAAAATTTTCTTCCTGCTTAAACAAAGAAGGAAAAGCCACTATCCAGAGGTAGGGAAATAGCTTTACCCTGAGTTGTCTTCGCCAATTCAGTTGTTTGTGGAACCTTTGTTGTGAAGAGTTCTTGGGTAGACTGGTCTGTTGCTGCTGGGGAAAAACACAGTAAGATAAATGGCTTTAAATAAATATCATTAATGAACAAGTAAAAAAAAAAAAAAAAAAAAAACAAGAAAAAACCCCACACTCTTTTTTTCTCCCATGCAATGATATAAGGGTAAGTTGTATTTATAACTATGCCTAGTGATCATCTTATTTTAAAGTTACTGGTACATTTTAATAACTCTGATTTATTATATTTACTGTCTCCTTAAACTATTATATTAATGATTATTATAAGGATCTCTGAAAGCTTTTAGTTCAGGATCACTGTTTAATGATATCGGGCATGACTATACTCTTGGATATGCTTCCTGTCTTATGTATCATTGCCTTCATGTTTCCTTCTATTTCACGACCTTCACAAGTTATTTAGGTGAGCTGGAAAAAATAGATCATAGAAAATAATGTGCATTTACACAACATAAGAATAAATATTCTATTTATCTCACATGAAAATCAAAGTTTATTGACATACAGACACATTACTCCTAACAAAATAAACACTCCTATATTAACTTGAAATAATTACAATATCATACTGACAGAGCAAATTATACTATTCACTTTGCCACATACTGGATCCAAGGAAATATTTGGTGAAAATAAATATGCTGTCATCATATTTTCTGCCTGTTTTATAATCTAGATTCTGCTCATAGATAATTGTGATAGTTGGCCCAATAAACTAAGATATAGTAAAAAAAAAAAAAAAAAGGCAAAAAAAACAGAAGTGGAACTTAGATAATTAACATATTCAGCAGTGGTTCTTGATAAGTACTTTTGACTTCCTCTCATGGGTAAAGCTGACTTTGAGGGCCTATGCTGTAATAGATAAATATTTGGTAATTAAGATATATTTGCTCATTCAGTTTTAAGTATTTTCCTTCAAAAAGGATTCCTTTTAAAATGGGATCAATAACTTTATTTCACACACAAAGAATGGGTTGACCTGAAAAGGGATGAAGGGAGGAAAGTAAAGCCACTGATTTAAACATAACCACGTGGGATGTGGTGTGGACAGGGCAGAGGAGCCAACAGACACAAGCTGGGAATTCTTGCTCTCCTGTTTACATTCAGCCAAGTCACAGGCAAATGAGGGTGAAGACATTGATGCTGAACTCCTCGAGAGCATGGCCAGCTCATCCCAACCAGTCTTCCTGACTCATCCATCCACCTGTGTGTCTTCATGGCCACCCACATGTTCCTCAGATGAGTCTGGCTACCATTCTCTGTATGTGCCTCTTCCCCATCATTCTTTAACCTGAAGAGCCCTTCATACCTTTAACTCTCATTCCAACTGGAAGACCTAGCATACATGCCACTTCCTCTGTGAAGCCTTCCCTGATTACCCCAGGTAGTTTGCTTGTTCAGTGTGCTGCTCATTTCTCTATGATCTCATTGTAATGGATAATATGAGAGTGAATTACAGGAGCTCTGACAACTGAGAATGTGGGTTCCAGTTTGGCTCTGATGTTAGCTCTACAGCTTGGCCAGATTTTTAAAATCTTTCAATGCCTCAGCTTTCTAATCTGTAAAATGGGACAATAGAATCTACACCACAAACTTGTAATGTGTCTTAAATTTAAAAATATGTGAACACTGGGTAGCACAGAGGAAGCACTGCTGCTAAATCACTTCAGTCGTGTCCGTCTCTGTGCAGCCCCATAGACAGCAGCCCACCAGGCTCCCCCGTCCCTGGGATTCTCCAGGCAAGAACACTGGAGTGGGTTGCCATTTCCTTCTCCAATGCATGAAAGTGAAAAGTGAAAGTGAAGTCACTCAGTCATGTCCGACTCCTAGCGACCCCATGGACTGCAGCCTACCAGGCTCCTCCATCCATGGGATTTTCCAGGCAAGAGTACTGGAGTGGGGTGCCATGGCCTTCTCCAGAGGAAGCACAATTATTGCTAAATCCTGTCTTTGTATTAGATGGCGATCTCTCCAAGTAAGGACTTACCTTTAAAGCAGTTGTATTTTGGCATTCCCATTGCTTAGCATTGCACTTAACACTATAAGATATTCAGATTTAAAAAA
Source organism: Bos javanicus (assembly GCF_032452875.1). Classification (NCBI taxonomy): domain Eukaryota; kingdom Metazoa; phylum Chordata; class Mammalia; order Artiodactyla; family Bovidae; genus Bos; species Bos javanicus. Next base: position 45,574,645 of record NC_083868.1, read on the forward strand.
TAAAATTTTTCTTCCCAAATGCAGCTTCAAATATGAAAAAAGCAACAAGAAAGTATAGCATTGATATACACTGGGAAGTTTTTTTTTTTAATTTATTCTTTAATTGGAGGGAAATTGCTTTACAAGGTTGTGTTGGTTTCCGCCATACAAGAACGCAAACCAGCCATAATTATACATATATCGGGAAGATTCTTTTTCCAAAAAAGTAACTGAAGTTTTGTTAAGATGTTTTAAAACATTCTCATCTTGTATTGGAAATCAGCATAAATATTAGAAGGACAAATACACAGTTAATGTAAAAGAATCAAGTGAAATGGATATCTTTTACAGTGATAAAAAGAGATCCTCTATTGTTTGGAATACCACGAACACAACATATGTATGGCTACTTTAAGGGCAATTCCTAAAATGTTAAGTCCTCATTGGGCTGAATATCAAAGCAAAATTTACCAAGAGTGGTTTGTAGTTCCTCTTGACTAGTACTTGGTGAAATCATAGGAATCAAAGGGCTGCCTCGTGTCTCTAAAGGAGCTGAAAAGACAAGTAAGTACCAAGGCTGTCAATCTTTAGATTCAAAAGCCAGCAACCAGCCAAAATAATATTACATGAGATTCTGTTACTTGAAATGCAAAAAGGAAAACATTAAGTGGGTCATGGAAAAGAAAGTTAAGTGTGCATGGAACCTGTGGAGTATCAGAATAATGGTTCTCAACTGTTTTTTCCCACACCAGGATAGATAATAAACAACATTCAGTGTTTGACACAGTCCATGACCATGCCTGGTTAAGATGGGTATGGTTTAGACATGGTTCTAGGTCCCTCAGCTGCATCTCTCCCCTCCAAGAGAGCACACAGGATCACCCAGAGGAGACGATATCATCACTGTAGCAACCATCTGGAGTCCATTCAAATCTATTTTTAAAAATAAACCAGTGGCAAATTTTAGTATTTTGAGATATATAATAAGTACTTGCCAGAGCCTTCCACAGCATGTTAGTGTGTTGTTAAGGCCACAGCTGAGAACCATTAAGCCAGCAGAAATGTTAATTATATGGACATGAGTAAGGTGGGATCATTTTGAACACAGATAAATGAGGTAGGTGAGGATGAACGTGGTAATGAGCGTTCTTAAGTTGGTCTTCAGAGCAAACCTTTAAAACAGTGAAACCACTGCCTTTCTATTCTGAAAAGGGTAAAAATAATGAGAATGAAACAATGAAGAGGACTGAGAAGGGAGGATGTTTCAGTGTGATTGTTTGAGAAAGACCTGCAATCTTGATGGCAGCCAGGAAAAAAATTAGAGTGAGTCAAATGGAAAAACCATTACCTAAAGTTGTCTCTGGCAGATGGATTCTAAAGGTAACAGGTTGCAGAACTAGGCCAAAAGCAAACCAAAGAAATATATTTATGAGAATTACTACCTGGGGGAATAAACCTAGTTTCTGTGTCTCTACAATGCACCCATCTGAACATTTAAACATTCTCCTAGAGAATCAGAATAAATATAAGAAAATTCTATATATCAGGTGACACCCAGGGAACTTAGTTTAGCTAAAACTTTAAAGTTTTCATTTGCTGTCACTATGAGGAAAATTTGGGTAGGCACCCATATTTTTAATTTAAAACTACACCCACATTTGGATGTAGCTATATTTACACCCTGAAAAAACGTGAACATGGTTGACTCAGTTAATAATTATATCTTATAGCTTTAGCATGATTTCCTATTCAATAAAAACACTTTCAGGGAAAATAAACTAATTATACCCTATTCCCTCATGGGGGAAATATGTCAAGCAGATTGCATGATTAAATCTTCCTCTAAAGAAATACACATTTTCTATCTAAAATTTTCTCTGAGCTTCTTCTGCATATCACCCTCATTGCAAAAATATATTTGCCTCAAGAATATCTTTTGAAAAATACACTTCCTAACTGGGAGAATAAAACAGTTCATTTACCAGGTTCGCTCTGAGAGACTTCGGGGTCTGGCTTATGGGGAAGGAGCACATCTCTTGGAACTGAAAGAAAAAGATTATAAAACACTGTGCATTCTAAATGCCATACCTGGAGTGAAACTCAACCCACAGACATAAAACCCTGGGAAGCATGAATGAAGTAAAGATATTTTCACAATGGCTAAAACACTAGGGCAAGAAAAGACTGTCTTTCCAAAATGGAAAAATGTCAGTGTATTAGGGAAGGTTCTAGTGGCAGTAAAACAAAGTTGGTCATGGTTCATTTTGAAGATTCCCCTGAGGGGGAAAAAAGGGAAGAAAAAACTAATTTAATTAAACATAAGAAGGTTATCTCCCTAAGTTATCTTCAAAATAAGAAGTCAGCTTTTGTCTGAAGTGGTTAGCTGCCATGTGATATTCCTGCTAAAATTCCACCAACAGAAATAGGAAACATTATTTTAAAGAAACGGGCTGAAAATTGGGGGAAACGGCAAGCAAAGCAAAACTCTTGAGGATCTAAAAAGAGAACAAAATTGTATTCTAAAAGGCATAATAGTTATAGGGAGAAAAATAGAGCAAAAGCAATCAGCCACTCATTAGAAGACGCCACGTGTAAAGTTGATGAGAGTGCTTGTCAAGTAGGAAATGTTAGATAAATTTTGCCATTTTTGTCATTCTTAGTGATGTGGCTTCTAGTATAAGTATTAGGGCCTCCTGGCAGGAAAACAAGGGAGACAAATATATGCTACACTACAAGCCTACTCATATTCAGTTCTGATCTGTGGTACATTTTTAATACCTGTGTCCAGTTCTACTTTGGACAAATAAAATGGTAGGCTGGGAAGTGATGCCTTATCGCTCACTGGGGAAAATATCAGGTTGACTTGCCTATTGTTAATACCAAATTTCTATGGCAAATCTCCTTTCAGGAGTAATATAATGTATTTCTTTGACTCAGTTTCCCTACAAGGAAGTCCTTGTCAACCCTACTTACTCACTGAAAAGTTTTCCTACCACACTAAATTCATAAATACCCTTAGGTATGCAGTGTAACTTTCTTGCATCTTATATGGTGCTGGAGGAAAAAAAAATAGGATTCAGGCTAGAATTCTCCCTCTGAGAAAGATGAAGAAAAAACTTTTGTACCACAAGGTGGACAAGCACAACTTTACTATTCGTGCAGAAAAAAGATTGTATAAAATGGACATTCATTTTCTTTTATGGCTTTTGGAGATTACATTTAATGTGAATGTCACATCTGTTCTTAGTCTAGGCCACTGAGTAAGTACCAGTGAAATCACAGTTGTGGAATTTGGTCCATTGGAAAGAAATGTAACTCTATTAGAACTTCTATGAGCTAAAAGATAACAACCAGGAGAACTTGAAATGTGGATTTTTGTTTGTTTTAAAAAGGTTAACTTCAAAAAAGATCAGTGGTGGACAAAGTGAGAGAAAACCCACCATAATGGTGAACATTTCACCACTGCTATGTAGTCTTTTGAAAGATTCAAGCAGTAAAACATGAAGAATTTCCAGCCATAATTCAAACTAACTGTTTATCTGTAGGGTGAGGGAGAAGGCACTTTGATGTGGCTCTGAGAAGGTCATGGCCATACAAAGCAGCCTGTAGTTTATAAACATCCTAATTGGTTCCAGTGCTAGACTGCACAGAGAGGAGGTGGGATTAAGGAAGGGAAACGCTGAGAAGAAATGTGCTACCAATAAATCCACCATACTGTAAACACATTACCTGCGGCCTGCCTTAGTTTTCTGAGGAATTCAGACAAGCATAATGTGGATTCCTGCTGCTGCCACTGGCACGTTTTAACCATGAAGTGATGATTTAATAACTGCCATACCAGACGTTCTAAAGCAGGTGAAATCAGTGGAAAGGAAAGAACTAGAAATATTCACAGGAAAGGGATGTGAATCATTCTCTTATTTGGTCAATGGCAGCTCCAAGAAATGCAACTTTTTTTTTCCCCCCCATGTGGCATTCTGTTGTGTATTAAATTGAATAAGAGCATGATTCTAAAAACCTAAATCTTCCATGCTGGGGGAAACTTATGAATTCAAATCATGACAATTTAACTGAGAAGGCAGCTTTGATTTCCTTATTAAAATATTTACTATTATTATATTTAGACCCATTTGTATTAGCCAATTTATCATTTATATTAATGAACAAATTAACTTACCAGTTGTATATATATATTAACTACCTTTTTGAATAAAGGGCATCTCTTCAAAGAAAAATTAAACTACCAGAAGACAACTGTGAATGGAAGTGTCTAATATGGACAAATGTGAACGAACACCAAGAGTATTCTGCCAGAATAGATGGGAGAATGAAAGTGTTGCTCTCTGATGGAGATGGGGCACTAAGAAATCTTCAGTGAGCTTTACCCTTGCATCAGCCTACAAAGATATTCTCATAGATAAGTAACACACATAGACCACACACCTCCTTCATGTCCAGACTGCCACTTCCTTTATTCCAACCTTGGACCCGGAGGCACAGTCTGAGAGGCAGCAGGTCTCCTGCCTCGCAGAGGCCACTTTCAGAGTTTCACTCGTGCTCTGGTGTTACCTTCCCTTGTGTCTCCTCTGGGACCTTTCACTTTCTATCATTTCTATTATCTTATATTTTTCTCTATTAATCCATATTTTCATTTATCTATGAATTCTTCCCCCTCCACCCATAAAACAACTCAAGAGTTCCAAAATCCTAAAATTAATAACCAATTCCTTAACACTTCCCCTTCAAACAATCCCTTTCTTGCTCTCAACTAAGAACTCTGCCTCTGCTTCCTGGTTTCTTAACTGCGTCTTCTCCATCCACTGTAGATGGCCTTCCATTTCACTAATCTCCTGCACCCATGGATCCATGAGACCTCATCCATGGTTCTGAATAGCAAAATGTTCTAAAGACCAAAAAGGTTTATTTTTTATTTTTTTGCTTAGCCTCTTTGACAGCAAAACCTGACTAGAACTGATCTAAGTCAATTTACAGTTTTTATTTATCCTGAGTAGTGTGACTGCTCCTGCTTCTCACTGCAGACTTATGAATATGCATGTGATCTATGGTATCCGTGCTGTTTTACCTTTCCCAAGTCTGAAAATTGCTGATCTCTGAAGCACTGGCCCACAGGTTTCAGATGCAGGCTTCTAGACCTACACTGTCAAGGCCAGTGGCTTTTCTGGCCTCTTCCTCCTCACTGTTACTCATGGCCTTCCCTGCCTGGCCTCCTGAGTTCCTCTTTCCTGGTACTCTCTGATTATTTGACAAAAACTTCTGCTGGCTCCTCATTCCTCTATCCACTATTTAAGTGTAACCATGCCCTCTAAGACTTTGATCTCTGATCTCTTATTTTCTCAGTCTGTACCTTCTCCTGGATGGTATCATTCCCTCAAAATTTAAGAACCTTCTATACATAGTGGACACATAGACACATGGCTCCCAAATCTACATCCTAAATATTGACTTCTGTTTAGAAAGCCAAAAATTCATTTCAACCACCAATCCAACTGGCCCTCCAAACCTAGCACCTTATTCCTCCCTCTGTGTTCCCTGCCTTAGTTAATGGTATTGGCATCTACCACTTGTGTAAGCTAGCTTCCCTGGTAGCTCAGTTGGTTAAGAATCCATCTGTGATGCAGGAGACCCAGGTTTGATTCCTAGGCGGGGAAGATCCCCTGGAGAAGGAAATGGTGACCCACTCCAGTAATCTTGCCAGGAGAATCCCCATGGACAGAGGAGCCTGGCAGTCTACATTCCACGGGGTTGCCAAGAGTCAAACACGACTTAGCGACTAAACCACCACCACCTGCCTAAGCTGGAAATCACTGTGTCCTCCTTCTCACCATGACACCATTCAGTCATTGTCCACATTCTAGCAATTCCATCTCCAAAAGACATTTTAGCATTCATCCCTTCTTTCTTAACTGCAAAAATGCTGCCAATTAGAATCTGCCAAAGAGAGCAGTTTAGAGCATTTGCAGGGTTGGATAGCTTACTGAAATTTAGATTTTTTTCCCCCCTGGCTTGCTTCCAATGACTGAAGTCTATCCAAATATTTCTGTGGTGACAGAAGTTGCTACATAGCCAAGACAGCCCTTGGTACAGAAACACATCTATAAAGAAGGCACAGCTCCGCTGAAGCAGGCATCAGAGTGAGTCCTCTGCCCTGAATTTGAAAGCATTTCTCCAAGGCAGATCAAAAGAAAAGCCAGTACTGTTCTGGCTCTGGACATGCTGTGTGGGCTCAGTGTGTCTAGATTCCTCATTAAATACTGTAGTTAATCTGACTGAGTGACTGGATATTCTCTAAAGGTCTAACTGGATGAAAGCTGTGTTATGCTTAGGCATCTGTGGAATAAAAGAGCTGTACAGGGAATCCGAGACTGACTAAAAATTCAATTTTGTCACTTCTGACATCACTTAGAATTGAGACAAACATCATGTTAAAACATAACTATGTCCTGATTTCAGTACTACATTTTACATTTTATAGAGCATCTGTCTCTCTAGGATATACCAGCACACATTACATTTACATGTAACCTACCCTGTTTTCTGAGGAGCCAGTAAACAAAGTCATGGGCTCCTTAGGAAGCAAACCTGAGACTAGACATAACCCCCAAACTGTTTGAATCCAGTCTGTTTAAACACTTGGGAGAGGACTGAAAAGTAGTGATGATTGCCTTATGTTTCTTCCTGTAGCATCACACCGATGGAGTAACAGGGGAACCCCTGATGGACACATTGGCAGGACCAACACCGGGTTTAGAGACACAGTTCACACTCAGGTATACAGACACTTGGAACTAGAGAGACATGCTGCTGCTGCTGCTGCTAAGTCGCTTCAGTCGTGTCCGACTCTGTGCGACCCCATAGACGGCAGCCCACCAGGCTCCCCGTCCCTGGGATTCTCCAGGCAAGAACACTGGAGTGGGTTGCCATTTCCTTCTCCAATGCATGAAAGTGAAAAGTGAAAGTGAAGTCGCTCAGTCGTGTCCAACTCTCAGCGACCCCATGGACTGCAGCCTACCAGGCTCCTCCATCCATGGGATTTTCCAGGCAAGAGTACTGGAGAGTCAATAAAATAAGCCTAACGAAGGCTCCATGGGGAGCGTTTGTGCTGCTGTTCCAATCAAACTTACGAGTTAGAGTGTGAAAAAATAAGGTATTGATGAAAGTAAGGTAAATATTACATATTTAAAAAGAAGAAAAGTTTAACTATTACATATATTACTTTAATGAGATTATGTCATATCAGAACCGATAGTACTACTGTTTCTAATCAAGAGGAAAATAAAATCACTCACATATATTGTCATTACCTCTAATGACTCCATCTCCGTTAACATATTTGTTCCACAGTTGAAAACAAGAAGTTGACCTTTTGCCAGTGGGAAGATAAGCTTTTTTCTTATTGGTGTTTATAATATGACTTTTGCTGTTAGCAGTACAAATTTACATTCTGGACTTCAGGGCAAAAAGGCTCTTTGTGGACTATTACCACCTGCAACCACCTAATCACCCCACAGCAGCAGAAACATTCTCCACCCACATAACCAGGAAACCATGATAGCAAGTGAATTCACTTGCTTCCAAAATGCCATCTGTCCAAGCTACAGCTCAGAAAAGCTTTGGTTTTAGGAATGTTCTATAATCTTCTAGGACCACCTAAGAATTTATAATAATTGAACTTTTTTTTTTTTTTTTAAGGGGGCAAAACCTGTAGTATTTCTCAGATACTCTGGCTACAAGTTTGGCTTGGCTTATTAGTGAACCAACAATGAACTACTTAGTGAAGCCAACAGAGGCTTCTTATGATCACTTGAGGATCTAGAGAAATGTCTGGGTCCTTGCAGTCCCACCTTGACTTCTCCCACAAATGCAACATAATCCCCCCTCTAAACAGGCAAAAATCCTTCTCAAATGATAGGCAATAAATAGATCTGTAGCTAAAGAAATCATTTAGTGAAACAAATTTCTTAAGCAACTGCTCCATGAACTGGGAAAGTAGAATTAAAACCTCAAACAAAGGAAAAAAAAAATCCTCAGTGCTGAACTTAGTGTAAAATTTCTGAACCCAAGAAAATGGCTAAACATAATTTCCTCCATTTGCAAAACATCATTTTATAATTTTTGTGGAAAAATCCCAATTCTTTATCTTATTTTGGTGAAACGTGAGCATCGCATAGTTAACATTAGTAGGTTATATTTTAGAAGTCAGAAAAGAAAAAAGCATTCTATCCTTAATTCTAGAAGGTTATTTTTTATAAGTCAGAAAAAAAGAGAAGTCTTCTACCCTTGGCATAATTCTCTGCCTTTGGATTATATCAATGTTTACATAAATAATGGAGCACATATGTAACTTTTATAAACACTTTGAAATGATTATATCATGCACGACACAGCATGGTATCTGAACATAAATGAAATATGGACCTCATACCCATCCTTCCTCATGTTTCATCGCTGTAGAATGTGACAGTAGAATGCATTTGACTTAAACATGAAATAAAGCATTTACCAGGTGGCGTATAGGACACTTCTGGACTTGGTGATGTCTTTGGCTTCAAAGTAACACGCTGGAATACCTTAGGAGCTGAAAGAGAGAGCTTGGACCATGAGTCATTTGGTTTCAGCATCTCCCAGTCATGCTTAGCACGTAAGATCTGACAAAGCATAAACCTGATTATTGCTTTTAAAAAAGTATTGAAATAGTAGTTATATGGAAAAATAAACCTTAAGCTCTAAAAGTAAATCAGTTAGAATTTCAAATACTTTTAAGAAAAATGAAATCTGAGAAACAGCAAAATTTGACTAAGCATAAAGGTAGGATGAAGAAATTTTGGAAACTTTTCAGAAGAGATAGCAATTAAATTAATCTAAAAGTACTCTTCTCTGGATGTTTGCTTGACTTCTTAAACCCATCCTCATGCCTTTCTCTGAAGAATGAGTTCAGTAAAGTCAAAGTGGGACCCCCAAAAGCATGTATGAAAGCAACTTAAAGTCAGGTCAGCAACAGCAGAAAGAGAATCGGCAACGGAAGGGAATGTTTGGGCTCATGTTCTGTGCCTCCGGCAATTCTTAGGCTCTAAATAAACCTTTAAATGACATGTTTACAAACTCAAACCGTCTTTCCACAGCTGTTCCTTTGGAGTAACAAGGTGCTAATGTAATAGATTTTTGTTTTGTTTTAGTCCTGGGGGCAGCGGGGAAAGAAAGGCCTACCTTATTTATATAGTTCATTTTACAACTTCAAAAATGCTTTCATAAAGATTATGCCCTTTGATTCTCACCATAATGCTGAGAGGAAGGAATGATCAGCTTCACTTTGAAGCAATGTTGGAGACTATTGCCTGGAGTCACATGATCATTAAGCACCAGAGCCAAGGCTTGAACTGAACCCCAAGGTCCAGACATGATCGCTAGGTCCCAACTCGGGTTTCCTATATCCCAGCTCTGCAGGTCACATTTTTAACTTGCTCCTCATTTTTTAGGTAGACATAATAAACCTGTCCTAACTCAAAGCGTGACCGTGAGAATTAAGTGTGAATGTCAAAATGATGTGAAAGCTATACTCCTATAAACGTTTCTTTCCACTTTTGGAGAAACTTTACAAATTTGACATTGAAAGATCTGAGTATATTTTGCTTTTCACATTGCTTGTCCCCTCAAAAATTAGGAGCAATTTTGATGGTTATAAGATTTCTAGATATATAATTATTAATAACAGGATTGTTCACTGTTACTTATGAACATAGGAATCTAAAATCAAACCTATATTTAATGATAAAATATTCTTGATGATTTCTTCCAAATTTTTGATCCCAATATGTCCTCAAATGCCAAATATAGTAAATTAAAAATTTTCTATCTAATTTATCAACATAATTTAAATGTAAATAAGGCAGCATGCCCAATTACAGAATTTCATTCTGAAAATAGTGATAGATTAACAACTGCATTGCTCTCTAGGTTGTACATGCTATGTTGGATGATGGCTTATAGCCCAACAATAACAATTTGCATTTGGTGTTGTACATATGAACAGAACATTCTCCCATTCAAATGGCCTTTTGCAACAGCTAGCCAGATGTAAGGGGGGAAGTACTGTGAGAGTTTAAACATTTGTCTTTGAACTATTGAGTGATACACCTATATACATATGAAATATCCTTGAAAGACTATAAAAACCTAGAGTATTGCTTGGATCTATTAAGTAAAGTTCATATTCTCCTGGGTAAGACAGATCCTAATTTCACCCACTTTTAAGAGGAATACGTGGCATGAACAATTTTCCAAATCGTCCCCTTATATTAGGCCACCCTGACAAAGTTGGAAGTATTTGGATGGCAGTTACTTTCCAGGGGAGATGCTGATGGACTGGAGTTTGCTCGGTTGGGACAGAATCAGGATGCTCTCTTGCTACAATCTGCAGCCACTCCAGGGTTTCAGAGTTTGAGTGGAACCACTGAGTGTATGCATCTATCCATTCTAAAGTTGCTTATCTTGTCAAGAAAGGTTAGCTAAAGGTCTAAATCAAAATCAAACAAGGTTGAAACTTAGAGTGTCATAATCAGAAACTAGAGTAAGGTCCTGATTTACTATATAGATTTTTGTAAGTATAGAGTACAGCTCAAAAAGATGAAATTATGAATGCCTTCCTTCTTAGTTCTAATCTCCTTTACTTTTTATAATGTTGCTAACCAGGGCTTTACAGCCTCAATGTTTTAACTTCCAACACATCTTATTTTTCATCTGTTCTCTTACTTTCCAGCATTCATTGTTTTATGCTTTCTTATTTCTTTCCATTTCTCCTTTTCCTGCTACATTTATTCTATTCTTTATATTCACATAAAAGGTTGAGAGTTCCTTTAATGATTTTATCTGTTGATTTCTTAAAATTAGATTTTAGTTTCCTACCCACAAATTTAATATGCTTGCTTTTAAAATTCTTATTCTATTAATTTTTACTTATTCACTAATTCCAATTATTTTTCCCTGCATTTCTTATATATTAACATTTCAAATTTATTTTAAAAAGTTATTTTAAAATTTCTTATTCTTTCAGATGATTGTTGCCTTGATACCTTCATATACTTATGTATCACACCCATATTATTTTTTAGCAAAGTTTTAGTAATTAAATAAAAACACATTTTAAAATACATTAAAGCAGATTGAAAATCATTAGCTAGATGTGGTACCCAGGACTTTCTTTTAAGGAGTCTTCCTTTAAAGAAAAAATAATGGGCAAAATTTCTCTCAGAAATACAATAGAAAATGTTAACATCTCTCAGGTATTCAAGATCATTCCCAAATCTAACAGCTCTTTTTTTTTTTTCTTTCAGTAGGGATACTGAGATGTGATTAAAGAATCTGTGGTGGTAATTCAGAGCTATTACCTGGATCAAGCATAATTTTGATGCTGCTAACATTTTCCTTTCCCCAGATCATTGGTGATAGTGAGGGTTCCTTTCCAGTACACTGGGTAGGTGCACTTCATATACTTTTTGGAAATGGGCCATGTGTAAACACATTTAAATATAGATGATTGGCTAGACTGCAACCACCTTGACCACAGAAGGCCGAAATTTTGTTTCACATTCCCAGGGTGTAGCACATTGGCTGGCACGCAGTCAGCATGCAATAAGTATTTGTTGAGTGGCTAACTGATGAAGTGAACTAGTTAATCAGCCACTTAAGGATCAAGGGGTGATGCAATTTTAAATTAGTAGGGAAGAGTGGCAGGAGGACTAATGACAGCCGACTAGGCATGACGGTGTAGGCATCAATGCTGGAAATGTCTGGAAAAACTGATGGAGTCCAGAGGCTGGATGAGGACAAGAATAAAAACTGATGTAAAATGCTGAGAATCTGCAACTGATACAAATGAGAAACCAAAAGGAGGGAAATATGAGCTTTCTTTGAGGTATGTCAGGTTTATGGTAGCCTGAAATGGAGATCTGCCAAGGCAGTCAGAGGAAATGAACAAGATCTTGGTTGAGAAGTCAGGGTTAATCATTCAAGTAACAACCTCCATACTATTAAAAAAATAGCTTATAATGATTCTTGTTTAGCTTTTTCCAAAACTCATAGCAAAACAACCAAAGCAATATTAGGTAAATATTATAGGAGAAGATACATATTAAAAATCTTCAAGACCTAATGTTAAATAAAGTTGACTGAAAGGCCAAAAAATAATTAGAGGACTGGTGGGTAAAGGACATGCAAGGATCATGGAAGGGTTTCTCAAACTAGGAGAAGCAAAAGGAGTAGGCAGGCTATTTTTTAAAGAAATTTCATATTTCTCTATCCCCTTTTCAAATACCATAAGAGTAGGGAAGCTTTTTGGAATAAGCCACTTTAATACTATACTTTTTGATAAAGTCTAAATATAAATATTTATTAGGTTTCAAAGAAAGACTTGTTTTATAAGGGTTAAAAACCTAACTTGCTATAATTCAACAGAGTAACTCTGCAAACATCAAACTTTTCAGGCCAGAATATAAAATAAACATTTACCTGATTGTGTTTGTGGGATTCTTGGATGTGGAGATGTTTTTGGTTTGGGAGGAGTTCGTGGTATCTGCTTGGAAGCTAAAAGAGAGGATACAGATTCGGAGCTCTTGAGCTTCTCAAGAATAACAGTACCTAACCTTCTAGGAGCGCAAAGACGTTTGTTGAGTGACTGAAGATGTAAATATACAGCAATTAACATAATTAAAGCTGGCAAAGAGCAATAGAATATAAGAAGATCATTTTCTTATAATAGAAAACAAAACAAGAAGGCACATTAACTAATATCTAAGATACTCAGCTGGCAAATGAAACTGTTGAAATTTTAGGATTATCTTCTTCAAATACCTATTAAATAGGCTAAAAATAAATTTCATGATAAAATAATTCATCCTTATTATAAGTTCACATCGCATTATCAGAGTATCCCAGTATAATATTTTAAGTACAAAGAGACACAATTTCTTCTAAATAAAAAGCATGTTACATTCCAAATATACCTAGAAGGTGAATATGTCTTAATAAGAGAGTTATGGAAAAAAATTAATTTTGTTAAACAGAACATAATTTTTATTGGTCATATTGGGGAGGAAAAATTGAACAGAAATTGAAAGGATACATTATTGAAGGAAGTTATCCTTTTGCTGGGCAATTCTCAAAAGAGTTCTGGGACATTCAGTGTAAAAGACAATTTCTTCACTAAAAAAATTAAAGGTTTATCCTGCTAGAGGAAAATAATGATCAAATGCAAGGTCACAGCTTGTGGAAACACCTGTTTGGTTGGATTAAGTGTGTCTGAGATAAAGAGAAACAAGAAACAGATGGTTTCCAAGGTCATGGAGTTTCAGACCCTTAAGAAAAGCTTGCTGAAAATAAGTGTTATTAGATGAAAGAAATTGAGTCTGTAGAGACTTCTTCCTGATAATTAAAATATACAAAGCATGCAATGGTTTCAGTGGAATCTTCTCGCCTGTAGAAAGAGGAACAAGATATGTTGGAAATTATACTGGTTTAGAAGCCAGAGATTAAGAACTCACTTTGCTGATCACTTGGTCTACAACCTCGGGTTCTTCATCAAAAGTAAAGGATTTTTAAGAACCCTTCCAACCCTACAATTCTATACTTGTACAGTTTTCTTAGTCTTGTGATATTGTGACTCTGAATTGCTTTGTTTGTTGAGGTTCATACTGATAGGTTATTTGCATCCTTGGGGTATAAGAGACCATCTGTAGGTAAAGGCGTGTTATGAAGCAATTCTATAAAAAATAATTCAGAATGAGATTGGTATCACTGGTGGTATCTGCAAATAAATATTTCAATAATATTAATAACCACAGCTATTAAAAAAACTTGAAAATGTTAGAGATAACAGACACAGATCCAGTTAATACAGTCAGTGTGGAATTTTGGTAAAATTAAACTGTAGAGTTTAATAGGCAAAGTTTAATGGGGTATTCTGACAAGGAATAAAATTAATGAATAATTATATGAATAAAATTAATATCCATATCTCCTTTGGAAATAGGGCCATATAAAATAGTTTATATGGACAATGAATAAAATTGATAATGAATGAATTATTGAATAAAATTAATATCCATATCTCCTTTGGAAATAGAGCCATATAAAATAGTTTCATGGCCATTAAAATACAAGTTTGAGCTCATATATGATAAACTGCTGTTCTGAGACAGCCTATAGACACTGAAAGACTTTTTTGAATAAATGAATAAAATTAATGAATAAATTAATATCAATGAATAAAATTAATTGAATGAATGAAATTAATGAATAAAATTAATATCCATAGGAATAATTAATAAATTAATGAACAAATAAAATTCATATCCATATCTCAATGAATAAATTTAATATCCATTTCTCATTTGGAAATAGAGTCATATAAAATAGTTTCATGGCCATCAAAATACAAGTTTGAGCTTATATATGATAAACTGCTGGTCTGGGAGAGCCTGTAGACACTGAGACTTTTTTCCTTGTAAGAAGAAGTACATCTGCATCGATGTTGTGTTTTCCTACATTTCAAATCCCATCAAGGAAACCTTTATGACTTGCCAACTAACTGGTGTGATTTCAGTTTCTCTTATTTGTATCCAGTGAAGTGGCCAAGCTGCCACAGGAAGGAGCAGAAGAAAGTAGTAAGGTGATAAAGCATTTAAAATTGGGATATTTACGTTTTAAAATAGAATATAAATGTTCTTTCCCAGAAATATTACTATTTCCTCTGCGAAAGACTTGCGGAGTGGCTGAGAGGTATGTTTCAGTTAATCCTAAATGATATTCACAACACTGCTACAGGACTGGCTACACACTATGGATAGAAAGAGGAACGGGGCATCAGAAAGGTCGGATCCCCCATCAGAGACTGTGAGCAGCAATTACGGCTTCCAACAGCTAGTCATAGTCCCAACTATCATCTTCCTGGTCTTTTAAGTTCTGTGAACATTTACCTTCTACATGAAATACAAAACAATACTCAGTGTGGTCTGAGGCTCATCTGGGCTGGGCAGAATTACAGTCTGGGGAGGCAGAGGTGATGTTTCTACAGTAATTGAAGGAACGTACCCAGGGTTACTATAGTGCTTCATGCACCTTTAATACAGAAAGGATGGTAACAAGCAGACTTTACAGAAAAAAAGAAAATTGCAGTGAATACCACTCCTATTTCTTAATAATGTATTTAGTTTAAAAACTGCTTAGAGATGCCAGGTTATTAAAGACTTTCAAGATAAGCAATATCCTTAATTTTTAAATCATCACTCCATATTAGTACCTCCCCCAATAATGCTAGAAAGATATTTTCAAGAGTAACCATAAAACAAAGTAATAAAAACTGTTAAAGCATAAGCCATTCAGCAGCATTGAATTTTGTTTAACAAAGAGAAAATCAAACAAGTAAATCAACGTGATGAAATGACTGCTAATGAAAAGTGTGTTGCTAGGGCAGAAGGTACAAGTGGGTCATCGTACAAAAATATATTATCTGAAATATTCAACATAATACCAAACTGGCAGAATGTTCAACATTAGGAAAAAGATGCTTTAGGTTTGACAGTTTTGGTGACTGAAATAGCAAGAGGCCAAGATCTAGATACAAAGCTGAATGAGAGAAGACACTTTTTTGGACAATGGTTATGAAGAGAAACATCTAGAAAGAAAAGGAACTGTGGTGAAGAAGAATGATGTTGCAACATGGATTCACAATGAAGGAGAACATGGGTTTTCTGGTGATGGTGACAATGAGGACAAAAGCTGCCAGGGTGTAGCATTACCTAGCGTGGTCTCAGGTGGTTCAGACACATGTGTAATAGATCCCACAACTGTATCAAAACAAAGGAGAACAATTTTAAAAACTGTAAGATGTTAAGCTGCAGTCAAGTATCTCTTTCTTGAATATCAACCTCATTCTCTTGGGAATCTGCATCACATTTTTACAGATAGGACAACAGGTTAGGATAAGAAAAAAGCGATCTGAGAGGGACATCCTATTCTATAATCCTAAACCTCCAACTAAGATTGATGTTTTAACTGTCATTAACTGTCAAGTGTTATTATGCCTCAATACCTAGATACCACAGAGAAACTGAAGTTTATTTCTGTATTCAGAGAGTCAACTATCATTTTAATTTTAGGAATTCAAGGATTTTAGAAACTATGGCTCTTCAAAGCTATTGAACTTTAGAACAAGTACCCCAGCTTGGACTTTAGTATTCTATGAAAAGTAATAGATACTAATTAAAATATTTTGAATAAAAGAATCAAAGCATGAAAACCTTTACCACCTTCTGTCTCTGGCTCCTCTGGCCTGAGTGGTGCTTTGGCGGTGGAATAGACATAATCTATTTCAGTTGGTGCTAGAGAAGAAACCGAATGGTGGGTTAGCGGTGGGCAGCCCATAGTACCCACTGTAATGGAACACTTTAATTTGAAAACAGAGGTTAATTATCCTAAGTAGATAGATTTGTGAGGATAAATAACATTTAGGTAGAATATGAAGATGGCTACAATTTAAGAGGGCAGAAATGAAGGCAGTGTGCAGTGTGGAACACACACACACGAACTAGCAGGATCTACAGCAATTTCCACCTGGAGCAAAGCAGATAACTTCATTTCCTTACATATTTTTGTTTAAGGATTCCAGTGAGAAAAAGACATAGAGTGAGTTCTTTGAAAGCATGAGGATGAATCTTAAAAATGAAAATGAAAAATAGGATGTGCATATTTGGATGAAAAGAGTGCTCAGAATATTAAAAAGTGAAATTTTGCATTCAGAGTGAGAGGGAACTAAGTAAGGAAATTGTGAAACTTGCATAGCAACACAGCAGGCACTAGCACAATGTGCTGTATATAATATTTAATTGTCAAGATTCACTGGATGGGCACAGGCAAGATGTGAGAAGCCATGAAATGTTACAAAGCATGAGGACATCCCAAGATGACTTCCACAATGTGATGCAAAAGCACGTATACCTGACTTCCCACTGGGGAACATTATTACCTATAGCTTCCTTTGATGACTCAGTACTAAATGTAAGCGATTCCAGGACTTCAGAAACTAGCAAAAAACACAAAATGGTACAATTTATCAAGAATGACTTGTTGCAAGCATTGAATAAATTCACACAAAGTATTTAGACACGTGTCGTGTACTTTAAAGTACTCAATGTAAGCTGTTACTGTAATAACAATAGTACTATTAACACTAAAAGAAACCCTAATAACTGAATTCATAATTTTATAAGTACTGTAGGTTATCATTAACAACCATACCTTGTTCCATCAACATAAGCATCAAAATGCCATTTAACTAATTAAGAGATATAGAAAGGGGATGAAAAGAAATTATAATCCCATTAGGAAAAAATAAAGATATGGTGCTTCAAAATAAATGTCAGAGGGTTGCAACAGCATTACTAAGCATAATCTTAAAAATTTGTTTTTAATTTGAAGGGCAATAATGTTTAGGTTCATACTGTGTAAGGTGAAATTTTTTGTCTTTACTGAAGTGAGAACTTTCTTCCTTCTTAATGTTCACAACTCAGTGAGCATTCTTTTCACATAGCAGAACACAAATTTAGCTTACTACTAAAGAGAATCACAAGTTTATAACTTAGTGAAAAATAAAGGTAAAGAATAGAATCAGCTCTTCTAAGTGGTTTTGTTGACTACTTAATCAGATATGTGATTATTCTCTGATACAGAGTAAACCTAATGAAATGAAGGTAAGTATTTCTATACAGTTGAATAACAATTAATATGAAAATAATGTATTACTAATTTATACTTATTTGCAATCATGGAAAGAACATGTACCATATGTAGAGTTGTTAAATGCATATTCTTTTGCATTTTTCAATGTTTGGAAATACAATACTTGGGCTGTGTTCCCTGAAGCTCAATGGTGTATCCAGGCAGATTAAATAATTTATTTACCAGGTTGACTCTGTGTCATTTCTAGGCTTGGTGATGTCACTGGCTTCAAAATAAGAGTTTGCAGTTCAGTGAGAGCTGAAAGAAGAGGGTCTAAGTTGTCAAACTAATTATGGATAATTTATGTCATAGAATTTAGATAAAGGTAGCAATACAGAGACCTTCAGAATCACAGTGTTATGAATAGGCATGCAGAGTTTGCATTATTTAAACCAGAGGTTGGCAAATTATGCGCTTCTCAAATCCCTCTTCCTGACCTGTGAACTAAGTGACTTTTACATTTTTAAATGATTGAAAAAAATTAAAAGAGTAATAATCTATGACATGTAAAAAATGGTATGAAATTCAAATAAAGTTTTGTTGAAACACAGCCACATGTGCAAACTAAAATGACTCAAGGCCAAGATGTAAGTGATATACAAATATGCCTTGAATCATCTTAGTTTGTACATGTGGCTGTGTTTCAACAAAACTTCAATGGCTTCAAGCTACAACAGCAGAATTGAAAAGTTATAATAGAGACTGAATGGGCTCCAAAGCCTAAAATATTCACTATCTAATTCTTCACATAAAAAAAAAAAAATCACTGATTTACTGATCCCTGATGTTAATTATCCTTTTAGAAAAAGCAAGAGCCTATTTGAAAAAGTGAGAGTCCTTAAAGACTATTGTATCTGAATCTATATTTCCACAAGGGCTTTCTAAGAATTTCTTACAGCTGATTTCAACACAGTATTATTAACAAAATATTCAATATCATCTAGGAGTATTTTGTTCTATGTTCCAGTTTGACCACTCCCTCAGGTACCGTCAATATGTGTCAAAATGTTTTATTTTCTTGTTCTCACCATTCCAACCACCAATTTAAGTCCTAGTTATTTCAAAGCTCAACTATTCCCTCTAAAACCACATAGAACCTTGATTCCTTTAAATGTTTTCTTTCTATATTTTTAATCAAACAAGCTGCTTTTGTATAAGCAAGTTATCTTTCATCTAAGAAGAATTCAAGACTCAATTCTTCACAATTATATTGTACTTTAAGAGGTAAAACATGCCCTTACTTTTTTTATCTCTATCTCTGTTCCACACCCCACTCTGCTCAACTACTAACATGGTGCTGGGACCACAGAGGGCAAGGAAATGGTTGTTTACCTAAGACAGAGAAGCAAGGCTATTTGAAAAAGAAATTAATGAAATAGAATGCTAAGAGAATTGAATAAGATGCATCTTTTGTCAGAGACAGTTCTTATGCATTTGGCTACCATATAGATCTCCTCCAACCATGAGCATTCTGGTCCATGTGCTATTGTAGAAATGCTACCTGCTCTCTTAGCACAGAGGAGGGAAATGCAAGTTAGCAAGCCATATCACTGTCACTTTGGGACCCACTGCAATGGGCTGGAAGGACTTCTTGAACTAAAACTCGTAGATTTCCTTGGTTTCAACTGTGGAGCTTAGAGAAGTTTAAAGTTTGTAAAGAAGGATGTCCCCGCCCCCCCCCCCCCCCCCCCCGCCCCATGTTTTGAAACTAAAGGAAGAAAATTTTGAGTTGCTAGTGTATTTGTAGGTCTAAAAACCATCAACATTGAATGTGGGCCAATGTTTTCTAAAATATTAGATTTTCTTGGCTTTACTGCCTAAGTTTGAAAATTTCACTTTACTATCCAATTTGTTCCTTATCACTGAGGGTCTTTCAGAGATCAATAACAAAATGTGTTAAAGATATAGATATTACTATGTATAATTAGATCCTCAGAGAGATTCCTACTTAATAATGACTAAGAATCAATGCTAAACTGTAGTGGAGAGTAAGGAATAGTCAAGTTCATTAATGATGGCTAAGCCTGTAAATTACATTCACTAGAACTGACTCTTCCAAGAAGCAACCTTTTAAAAATAATCTGATAGGGAAACCATTCCTTAAAATAGGAAGAGAATAATGAGAATATCACAAAAAATCTTAGAGAGTGGTTCAGAGAAATTTCATGGTACTTAATTATTACCATTTTACAGATCTACATACCAAATAGAAGGGGAACAATTTGGACTTCAGACTCTTCACTGAATCACATAATGAAATGCTAAAGGGGATTTCATGGCAGATAGATTTCCTCACCTGGATCCAGGGACATCTGTTGCAAATAACAGGTAGCTCTTGAATTAAGAATCCTGACTACTTCTCAGATGAAGCATGAAACAGAATTACAACAGCAATCAAAGGAAGCAGGAGCAACTCTGGCCATGATAGTGATGGGTGGGTTTTTAATGAGGTCACAAAAGTCATTACCTAATGTTGCTTCTGGAGCTTCAGAGCTATGAATAACCGGTTCAAAGCTTATAGCAGAAACTAACCAAAAGCAACAAGGGGAACATAAGAAAGCTTAAACATTTTCTTTCAAAACATTAGTTTCGAATGACAACTTTTTTTAACTTTTGTAAATTCACAGAAAGCAAATAGTCTCTGAGGCTAGGAGCAATTCATCGCAGAGAGTAGGTACAACCTTTGAACTCTGCTATGAATCCTAGTATAGTCAACATGAGACTGACCTAGGTGTTTGATTCTCTGATTCTAATATGGAAGCTTGCATTAGAAAATCTGTTTAGGCAATATATGTTAAAAATATGTGAAAGGAATTTGTTGCATTTCTTGTAAGTTGGGTAAAAACCTATGGTTATGTACTATAATAGATCATGTGTGTTTAACTATAGATGTACCATGACTAACTATGCCAGTATTGCTACAAATAAAAGTGACCAAGAACTCATCCAAGAAGCAGCTGCTAACCATACTTTAATGCCTCAACTCTTAGGGAACATGAAGTCTGTTACTTTCCATCAAAGGCACTGCTTTGGGACCCCACATGGACAGACTGCTAGGGTTTACCCCTCAAACCATGGAATAACACATTTACCCAATTTGGTCTGAGGTGCTTCAGGGCTTGATGTGGTTTTAGGTCTGGGACGTGGACGACGAACTCGTGTTGTTTTATAAGCTGAAGGAAGAAATATTGGATTATTATTGGATTATTATTATTCTAGTGAATGTGGTATTGGAAATAAAGTTCTAGATTTTCTAAAATATGTTTCCTTGAAATTTAAGGCATATATTTTTAAGATCCAAATGTTTTTGCCTATTTTGTTCATTATTTTATCACAGAGTCTTGAGGTAAAACTTACACATAAAATTAAGTCAAGAAGTGAAGAGTCTTATAAATCTCTAATTTTAAAAAAGGTAAGGACTATCATCAAACCATAGGTAGTTCACAGTAAGAAATGTAAATATTCCCCCAAGCCATGGAACTATACATTGTTATGTTTTAGTTCATCTAGAGAAGATACAGACATTCCTGACTGCATTTGAAGCTCAGCTTTAAAAATGAGCCCCATTTAGACAAAAGTAGAACATGATACAAATTCAATTAAGATTACACAGTAGAAAAATACTCTGACCTAATCCCATGCATAGCTTTTAAAACAATAGGCAACTTCTTTTAGAGTCTTCAATACTGTTATTGAGAAGGATAATCAAGTTGCAGAACAGCAGAGGATGACAAGATAGTCTTAAGAAGCTAGTGATAATGTGATGATGATGAGGATGATAATGATAGAATGAGTTGATAATGGGCAGGAAAAAAATGTTGTGGAACACAGAATATCATTACCTAATGTTGTTTCTGGAGCCTTGGTTGTATGAGTGACAGGTTCAATGACGGTAGGAAGAACTAGCCAAAAACAATAAAATAAACCAAAGAGATTTTTAAAATGTATTTGAAGACTAATTTCAGAAGCTAATTTTTAAGCTTCAGGACAGAGAGAAAAGAGACACATACTTGTTCTTTGCAGATCTGACCAAATTATGGCCAATATCCATTAACCTCATAAGACAGGTTATGCACTTTGTTCAATATCACTGTGGTCAACAAGAAGCTCTAGATGTTTGGTTATCTGACCCTTGCTAGCATGGAAGACTTTGCTAGATGAGCTTTCTACACGTTTATGAATATAAACATGTTAGACTTTTCTAACTACTGGAAAAAGCATTTATCAGTCTATTTGCACTTCTATACAAGTTAACATATAAATGTCTACTAATTTGTTCACTCTTTCAATAATCGTGGGTATAATAATGAATTCACACATTCAAAAGGATAAGGATCAATGTAAAAAATAGGACATGCTCATCAAAATTTCAAAGTGGTTCTTCATTCAGTAAAAGACAAGAAACTCTTAAACCTTGTTAAATACGGAGAAATAATCAGCCTATTCTATCATAAAAGCCCATCATTTAAACTTTTAAGATTTAGGCATGTTCAAAAATTCGACCATTATCTAAAAGCATTATTCCTTGAAACAATAGATTCACCAGTACAATCACACAGATCCTAATTCAATAAAAAGTAACACAATAAAAACATGGCATTTCTACAATTGATGAGGAAAAAGCAAGTGAGAAGAATAAGAGATAAATGGGAATTCATGTTTGAAAGAAAGCTTAATAGTCAACACTTTAACCAAATGTGCATGATCACATGACAAAGTCGAGTAGATACACAGCAGTCCGACATCCTGAAATTAGTATATACACAGTTCTCTTAGATTCAACAGATGACATAGAGCTTAGCATACTTACACGATAAAGATTGTAATAGGATGACAACAGAGGGGTTAGAAATGGTTTAAGATGCAGGAGAACCTGTGGCTATAATGGTATGACAATGAACAGGAAGAGCACCATTTGAAGGACACACATGCTCATTACCCACGATTTCTGGAGCTTCAGTTCTAAGAGTACCAGGTTCAAGATCTGTAGTAGGAACTAGTCAAAAAACAATGAAACAAACACTTGTGAAAAGTCAGCAAATTAAATCTTACCAGTATAATATTGCTTCAGTAGGTACATAACAATTTGAAAATTTTTTTGAAATCACATACTTCCTATTTAATGATTTGGTCACCTAAAGCCAGGTAGATATTCTTTTATGAGACAGCCATAGCATACACAATCTGGTAAATATCTTCATGAAGTCAACATGAGTTTCTCCTAGGTATCTAAGTACCTAATTCCAATCATTGTAGAACACTGATCTAGGAAAATTATCCAAACAGTTTACCAAATATATACTTATGTAACTGTTCTGACAACTGTTGACTTTTCTGTGGAAGCTTTAAGAAAACAATATGTCTAAGTTCTCACCATAAGGAAAAATATTTTCCTACTGCTTTCATCTATCTATATGAGGTGATGGATTAAACTAAACAACTAAAGCTACCGTGGGAATCATCTCATGACACATGCAAGTCAAATCATTATGCTGTATGCCTTAAACTTATACAGTGCTGTATGTCAATTTTCTCTCAATAAAATTGGAAGAAAATAGCATGTCTATATAAGCATGTATTCAATAAGTAGATTTTGTATTTATAGACATGGAACAGAATTAAGCCAAGTGAAGCATACAGATCTTGTTGAGAAGACCTATTTGGAAGTAGGCTGAGACCTTGTTTGAGGCAAAAGCGCTCAATAAATCAGGATATAAGAACAAATAGCATGTGGTGCCCAGTAGAGCACTTAACGTGCTCTGTTCTAATCACAGGCTGTACCCTGTATAGGGGGAAGAGACCATTGCAGGAGAGACCACTGATACTTTTGGGTCAGATCCAAACTTCTGAGTCATACTTTCAAGGAATTTCTTCAACTACTCTTATGGGCCCTTCCAAACACAGTACTCTTCATTACCACTGAGAAGCAGAACCTCCCTTCACTCAGAAGTCTGTGCTCGCTGGTTGGTCTCTTCCCCTTTCTTTTTGTCTGTCAGTCTCCATGATTTTATGACTTCTTACTTCTGTCCTTCACAGACTTTTCTCTCTTTCAGCTGAGAGATGTTTAGAACCCTTGCATAAAAGAACTCTCTTTGCACAGATATACTGCCTAGGTTCAATCTTTCAATGTTTCACACTGAGGCGGGTTCTGAATTTGACTCTACTCCAGACTGAGAAGTAAGAAGTCGCTGCCTTCTCTGATATCCTCACAACTGTTGATGGGCTGTGGGGACAGGTAAGTTACTTCATGTTTGTTTCTTGAAAAAAAAAAAAAAGATTGGTTTAAGACATTTTGTCTTTAAGTGAAGAAGGGAATGGAATAAGAAAACGCAAATAAAGGACATAGTACATAAAAGAGTAGATCCTTACGTAGAAAGCAGAGTAATCAGCTATCGCACGAGTCCCTGCCACCCCCTCATCACGTTTTCCTTTGCTAACTCGACAGGGGGAAGCAGCAGCAGGCCATTTCGTGCCTTGACCCACGCAGGGATCACATGGACTACCATTCCCACTGCTGGATCAATCCCAGACTCTCCAGAGCCACGAGGACTCAGTCCTTAAATGAGAAACCCACATTTACCCGGTTTGGTTTGAGGTGCCTCAGGAGTTGTTGTAGTTTTAAGTTTGGGACGCGGACGACGGGTCCGTTTTGATGTTTTAGGAGCTGAAGAAAGAAAACCTTCAGTTACTTCAGAGTTCGTAGTTCAGCAGCTATGGGTAGCAGAACACACGTCTCCAGATTTCCTAAAACTTACTAGATTTCCTCATATTTTAGGAAGTGCGTCTTTTAAACTTTTTAATTTGAAGCTTTCACCCTTATTATAATAGTTTTTTTTTTTTTTTACATGTGGAAGTTTACTGGGAATAAGTCATATATATGAAAGTAAGTTATTCATTTAAAAAGAAGAATCATTCAAAGAACTCTCTTTTGAATTAAAAAGGAAAAGAATGATTGGTAAAATATTATGATGGTGGTGATGGTACAAACTCTTCAATGGTTTCCTAAAATAAGACCATGTCATTAACTTTTCAGTTAAAGAACAAATATCATATCAGTTCAGTTCAATTCAGTTCAGTCGCAGATAGCTTAAAAAAAAAAAAAAGACCTTTAGATCCACAAAGAACCCCCTTTTCTAACTTTTGTTAGGGTTACAAGAATTGCTTTTTAAACTCAACTTAAACAAAACATTGGTTAAAAAACATATGCAAAGGCAAGAACAATTTCAGATGGTTATATGTATAACAATTGATCTGAGTTAGGTTCATGCATAGCTCTCTTAGAAACAAAGGATTAACTTGTTTTAAGAGTCAGAGTCTTCAGTACTTTTAGGATGAAGAATATCATGGCGTGATAATAGAGGATGATGATATAGCTTTATGAAGCAAAAGAACCTGTAGCTGTGATGTTGACGGAACGAGTTTGACAATGAGAAGCGAACGCACTTACTGAGGATCACGTGTTATTACCTTTTGTTGTTACCCAAGCATCAGTTCTGAATGTAACAGGTTCAAAGTCTGCAGTAGGCACTGACCAAAAGTATTAAAAAATAAACCAAATGATTGTTTTAAATAAAAGACAACTTAAAACATTTACTGTGAAAAGGATCTTCCTAGTATAACATGGCAAGTTTTAAAAACTCTTAAACTAGAAGGGTAAACAATTGGTTTTCTAAAAATTGGCCATACCTAAGTCAGGTACCTATTCTCTTATTCCTCCTTTTATTATCTGATTCTAAATTAATAAGCCAAAGTATGATGTTTGGGTATTGGTAAGGACCTATCTTGGGAGAGAGACTGAGGCCTCAGCATGATGAATCAGATTGGTATCTCTCCATATTAAGCAAAGAAAGAACATGTCTTCATGAACAAAGAGGAACTTGTTGATAAATACTTGATCAAATCTCAATGGCTTCATCAGGTGCCTAAAGATCTCTACCTTGGGAGTCCGATGTGGACCAACGAAGATCTAGAAAAGCTTTGAGTACCACCTTGAAATCAGATATCCTTTGTATTATATTACAGTTAGACTTTCTCCTTTGGTTGGTCTTTACCTATATCCACTCTTTCTGATTTAATTCTTTTCCATCTTTCTACTCATCTATGTCCCACGATGATTTCAAGGCTCTACTTTCTTTCTTTCTTTATTTTGGGCACATTCCAGCTTTCATTGTCAATGCCCCTGAACTATTGTTATCCCACAAAATCAGCAATACTGAGACAATCTTTTTCTTTGTCCAATAGAGAAGAAACAGTGACTGCTTGGAAACTTTTGAAACCAGAATAAATTTTGGAATAACTAAAATAAATTTTTATGTAATTTTTAAATCCACATAAATCTTTTATTAACCTCTCTGTAAACTGCAGAGGAAAATAGTTAAGGCTTTTAATATGAAGTTCCCCACAATCAGATTTCAACCTTCAGCTCACAATGTAATTGCTGTTTTCCACAATCACAAGTCCCTAAATTTCATTTGTAAAAGAATGAGATAGTTACACATCAACAGTGCACAGTCTAAATCTGATGAGTAAAAGTGCTTTGCCTGACCTATGTGATGTTTGAAAACTGGGATATTTTACTGAATAAACTAAAATTTTGGAAACACCCTAAAAAAATTGGAAAGTCTAGAAATAGTCTGCATGGCAATAATTAGCAAAACTAAGTCATAGGTGAACTGTGTGGATGAGGAAGGAATTTTCCTGTTTGCCCCAGTCTCTACTCCTATACTGTCTCATTTTTAGTCCTTTTTGCTCGTTTACAATATACACTTGGTCATTACAGACATTTGAATTTTCCCATCATGTACTTTTTCACTTTGTCTTTGACCCTCCTTTCTGCTGTTCTTTTTTCCTCTCTAATGAATGCTTTCTTAAAGCAAAAAGGTTACCTCTTGTTTTTACTTTTTCTATTTTAATTATTTATTAAATTGTACATATAACTTTTATAATCATTAGCAAATGCATATGATTCATGCATTTTTTCCTATATTTGCTATTTTCATAATAAAAAGAACAGTAACAAAACATATTTATAGATAATATATAATATATATAAAAAATATAATATGGATAATATAAATGGTAGAAACTGACATGAAAAACTTTATAACATTGACTATATATATTTTTAAAATTATTTATAATATATACATATTATGTGGGAGACCCGGGTTCGATCCCTCGGTCAGGAAGATCCCCTGGAGAAGGAAATGGCAACCCACTCCAGTACTCTTGCCTGGAAAATCCCATGGACAGAGGAGCCTGATGGGCTACAGTCCATGGGGTCGCAAAGAGTTGGACACGACTGAGTGATTTCACTTTCTTTCTTTCATAATATACACACATAATGATTGCTAATGTATATACATATATATCAATATATGATTGTTAAGCTCAAGGCAACAAGTATCACCACTTTTTATTTTTTTGCAGAAAAGAATGTATTTAAATTAGAAATTAATATCAAAATGAGAAATTTATATCAAACATACTTTAAAAGCTCCAAATATTTGGAAATTAAATGTCTACTTAAAAATGATGGCTGTATCTAAGAAGCCATAACAAGGAAAAGTAGAAAACATTTTTAACAGAATAAGAATGAAAAGAGAATTTATCAGAATTTGTTGCACGCAGCTGAAGCTGCTCAGTGCAACTAAATACAATGTGGAAAGCTGAATAAGGTATGAAAACAAATACTGGACACTAGCATAAAATTTTGTGAAACTGGAACAAAATCTGTACTTCAGTTAATAATATTGCATCACATACAGCCACTATGGAGAACAGTGTGGAGATTCCTTAAAAAACTGGAAATAGAACTGCCTTATGATCCAGCAGTCCCACTGCTGGGCATACACACTGAGGAAACCAGAAGGGAAAGAGACACGTGTACCCCAATGTTCATCGCAGCACTGTTTATAATAGCCAGGACATGGAAGCAACCTAGATGCCCATCAGCAGATGAATGGCTAAGAAAGCTGTGGTATATATACACAATGGAGTATTACTCAGCCATTAAAAAGAATACATTTGAATCAGTTCTAATTTCCTGTTTTTTTTTGTAAAGAACATAGTATCATAGTATTTCTTTATATTCTCAGAATTGGATTAGAAGTTTCAAGCCTCAAATTTTGTAAAATCACTAAAACAATAAGCTCTCTAGACTTTAAGCAGTAACCTAGTTAGTAATACTAGATTCCAGAGTAAAGGGAGCTATATCAAAGTTTTAAGTGAATATAAATCAGAAATCTAGCATTATGTTTATACTTAGTCAAATAAGTAAGGCTTCATTCTTTCTAAATTTATCTTTCCCTGACCCGAAGATTTATGTACCTAGCACATCTTGTTGATAGCATACAAATATCAATCTTATATTTTCATAGATGTGTATATTGCCATCTTCTATTTTATTTACCAAGTAAAGGCTTTTGTTTTTAACTGTCTTTCAGGTTTTAGAACTAAAAACACATCTTCCACATCTGATACAATAGCACCTTGGGAGGCTACTGAAGGCACTTGAAAGTGAAAGTGAAAGTGAAGTCGCTCAGTCGTGTCCGACTCTTTGCAACCCCGTGGACTGTAGCCCACCAGGCTCCTCCGTCCATGGGATTCTCCAGGCACAAATACTGGAGTGGGGTGCCATTGCCTTCTCCAGGGGATCTTCCTGACCACTTAGTGTTTATCAATTTGAACTGAATATGCCTAATTTTTCTAGACAAGCTTTATTTTCACAAGATAAGTGGCAGTTAATAAAATGCACAGCAACAGAGATTTTTACAGAGGAAGTATGAGGCATTAGGCTGCCATACAAATCTCCCCCTACTGTGCATTTCTTGCCAACTCTAGAGTAGGAACTGCAACTCAATACTGAGTTGTATCTTTAGTCTCTGGCGGCATATTGGTTACTCCCAACAACTAAG
This sequence comes from Bos javanicus, assembly GCF_032452875.1. NCBI lineage: Eukaryota > Metazoa > Chordata > Mammalia > Artiodactyla > Bovidae > Bos > Bos javanicus. The sequence continues at coordinate 45,603,327 of NC_083868.1, forward strand.
ATTACTCGTCACCCTGTTGGGTTAGGTTGTTGGAACTCGAAGCCATGAAAATTTTTACCTGGTTTTGACTCAGGTGCTTCAGCACTTGGTGTGGTTTTTGGTCTGGGATGTGGATGAATTGTCTGTTGTGATGTTTTAGAAGCTGAAGGAAGAAATTCTTGTGTTATTACATAACAACATTACCCAGGGTTCTGGAACCTATGGGAAGCAAAAACATGACTCTAGATTTTCTACATCTTATTTGATATTATTAGATATTTACCTTTTTAGTTTGAGATTTTTGTCACATACATAAATTCCTTTTGTATCTTCTTTTATCATAGAAGATTTTTTTGAAGACAAAAATCAGTCTTAATATAAGAAATAAAGATTAGTAATTATAATCAAACTCTCATAGAGCAGTGTGGTTGGGCAACAAAAAGGTTAAGGACTGTTGCTAAATTTCAATAGATAATGAAGGACAGTCAAACTAAATGTGAGGTTTATAATTTAATCTTTCAATCTCTGGTACATGTTCTATGTAACTATTAAAATAAGAACACATTACTACCTAAATGGAAACAAAACAACAAAATACTAAGGAAATATAAAAAGGGTAGAAATGTAGATGTGCCAAGAATGGATCCTCTTGGCCCTGTGAGAGTAGTTGTTGATGGCTTTATCTGTCTAGACAAGAAACAGATCTGTGATGTGTTTGAAAACCAGTTTTAACCACAAGCACCGCTTGAACAAAACACAGAATGACACAATTTCAAACGGGTTACCCAGCAAATATCTTAAAGTAGGCTCACCTATGGCTAATTCTATTAAAAACAACAGATAATTTAAGAGTTTTCATAATTTTAAGAAGAATGTAGATAAATGGCCACAAAGAATAAAACTACTGTCACACGGAGCAAGATGAAACTCTGAGCCCAACAATAAGCAGCATAAGGCTTGTTGAAAACACGGTGTATCATTACCTAATGTTGTTCCGGGGGTCTCTGTTCTAAGAGTGACAGGTTCAAGGGTTGAAGCAGGAACTGACCAAAAGATAATACAGTAAAGCAAAGAGATTTAAAAATATATGAAAAGTTAGAACATTTGCACCCCATCAAGATTTGCTTGTGTATCATTCCTTCCACAAACAAACAAAAAATAACAGAAAGAGCAGATGACTGTTCTTCGGCCAAGCAATAGTTATGGTCAGTCTTAGGCTTAGCCTTGAACTATCTTGAGTCAACATGAAATTCTCCTAGGTTTTAACTAATGGATTCTAACCAATATGGCAAACTCTGCACTAGAAAATATTTTCAGGCATTTACCTAATATAAAATGAGAAAAAAAACTGTCTTTAATCTGATCAACCTGTACTTCAGTGGAAGCTGAAAAGGAGCACATCCTATGTTTAGATTAACATGGATATAATAGATGGTGTGTACATTTGAAATAGATATAAAAATTAATCATGGAAGTGGATGGTGTTTGTCCTGCCAAGAGCTCAGCTATGGAAAGAGTCAGAGATCTCTGTTCAAATCATGACACATAAAAGAGCAGGATATGGTGGTCACTCAGTCTGTAATATTTGGTAGAGCATCTTTCTGGCCTAAGCCCGGAAAAAAATGGAAATCAAAGACTGTTGATGTCTTTCAAATCTAAGCTCCTGAATCAAGTTCTCAAAATCCTCTTTCAATTGGCTGGATGGGTCCATCCTAATGTAGCATCATCAGTAGCCATGCTTGGACCACTAAGAAGTAGGACAGTCTGTTCTAGGCAACTCCCCACCCCACCTCTGCCACCTCCACCACATGCCTGGTCCTTCTGTCTTGGATCATGTTTTCCTCCACATATACAAATCCTGTAGTGGGCCCAAACCTTAAGGGCCAAGGGCCAAGTCCAGTCTACCTTGATTTTTCCCTTTGTCTCATCAAAACATATGCTCGACTTTACTGTTTTAGAAGTAAAATAAGTCTCCCAGAGGTGGCATATCACCCACAGTTGCTACTGTTGATCCAGGAATTTGCAAGCTACTTTCAATTTGTTTATTTACTTGAATGGAATATATTGACTCTGCTAAATAAGTTTTATCTTTAAGATCTGAGTGGAATTTTATAGTAAAAACTTACTAAATGTATATCAAAGATGACTCTCACATAGAAAGAATTAGGTATTCTGGCACCAACTGTATCTTACACAGTCATGTTCTCCTCGATACATGGTAGAGGAGATATTACTAATGCTGTCTCATAACTTCATACTTAGAAAGAGTAAGAGTTTTGGGTCCCCACTGGGACAGGCTACTAGGGCTCACCCTTAAACCAACAAATTTCACATTTACCCAGTTTTGTCTGAGGTACTTGAGGGCCTCGTGTGGTTTTAAGTCTGGGACGTGGACGACGAGGTCTTTGTGATCTTTTGGTAGTAGCTAAAGAAAGAAAAGACTTATGTTATTCTATATCTTATGGCTCTGGGTACTGAGGAGAGGTTTTTCCAAAACCTGTTAGATTTTTAAAAGTTCTATGAAACTGTAGTCTAAAATTTTCACTCTTTTTATGCCAACGCATCATTGAGGGTCAAGTTACTTATTCAAGGCATGAAAATTAGCACTTGTAATCAGATACTCACATTAGTCCCTCTCTGAGGGAAAAATGAGAAGGAAGACTCAATTCTGGTGCAAGGGAAGGGGAGGTTAGGGTCACACTAAGGAAAAGGTTTACAATTAAAATTTCAGATTTGGAAAACTTCCTATTTGTCAAATTGGTAATAAAACACATCATTACTTAAAACATCAACAAAGAAGCAAACATACCATGCAAATAGTTTTTTTTAAAAATCTAGAAATGTAGAAGATGTGCAAAGGAACTTAAGAGTAGTTGTTATTGCTCATCAGCCTGGAGAAAAAAGAGATCCAAATTTGTTTTCAACTCAGCTTTAACACAGAACTTCCCTGGTGGCTCAGATGGTAAAGCGTCTGTCTATAATGCGGGAGACCCGGGTTCAAGCCCTGAGTTGGGAAGATCCCTGGAGAAGGAAATGGCAATCCACTCTAGTACTATTTCCTGGAAAATCCCATGGACAGAGGAGCCTGGTAGGCTACAGTCTATGGGGTCGCAAAGAGTCGGACACAACTGAGCGACTTCGTTTTCACTTAACACAGAACACTGCTCAACAAAGCACAAATCAATGTGATAATTTCAAATGCACCACATGGCAGGTAAATCTTTTGAACTAAACACACGCCTGCTCTCATAAAAACAACGGGACACTCTTTTAAAGAGGCTTCGACACTCTTCAGATGACGGATTGAATTGCAGTAGAGGATGATGATGTCATTTTGTGAAAGAAGAAAAGCAGATGATGGGGATGGAGACTGAATGGACTGCACAAGGAGCAGCAACAGCACTAGGGGAATGGCGCAGCGTCATTACCTAGCGTGGTCCCAGATGTCTCAGCTGAAAAAGTAACAGGTTCAAGGTCTGTAACAGGAACTGAAGTAACAAACAAAAGAGAGGTTTGTTGTTTTTTTTTTTTTTAAATAAAGTATGAATAGCTATAACATGCATGCCAAAATGAATCTTGTCAGTGTAATACTATCTCTAGAATACTTTTTAAAATTTCTGAATGAAGGGTGTTATGGACTGAATTGTATCCCCTCAAAATTCATATGTTGAGGTCCTAAAACCCAGTGTGACTATGTTTGGAGCTAGGGCCTTTAAAGATTTAGTTAAGCTTAAATGAGGTCATAAGAATGGGACCAGAAGCCAGAAGGACTGCTGTCCTTATAAGAAGAGGGAGAGACGCAGGGAAGCTTTCACACACAGAGAAGCCCATATGAAGACACAGCCAAAGAGAAAGGTTCTGGGACATATTAAACCCACTGATGCCTTGACCTTAGACTTCCAGCCTCAAGAACTGTTGTCTAAGCTACCCAGTCTGCGGTATTTTGTTATGGCAGCCCCGTCAGACTAACAGAAAGGGAAATCAGCTGCTGTGCTCACACTTGGCCAAACTGTAGTTAGGGACTTCTTCATCTCATGAGATAGCCATTATGTTTGGTCTCTGTTTAGCAGCACCAGAGGGAAACAGTTCTTGTTTATCTGCATCTGCTCTGGTAGCCTTTAGGACATTCTTAGGTATTTAGTAAATACGTTTCTAACAACCCTCAAAAAGCATGTGAAAAACTAACCTGTACTTTTGTGGACACTGAATAAAGAAACTGTCTACTATGTTATCAAATTATGGTTGCAGAAAAAGTTCCTAAATAACCAAGCAACCATTAGACAAATAGCCCAGAATGGCTCTGATAATATTGCTGAGAACTCAGTTCTGGAAAGGTCTTGTGACGTCTGTCCAAAGAAGAAGACTCGAGAAGGGGAAGCTGCTTAGTCCATGGATCCACTCTCAGCACAGGGAAAACTATCCAAGTGTGGAAAGAAGAGATATTATGATGCTTATTAAGAACGATACTAGTCTTAGCCAACCTCGCATGGTGTTGTTCAAGTGCATCATCCCCAAGAAAAATGCTTTATTTGCCTCATAGAGAAAGCAGGATCTCTGCTCCCTCTGGTTGCCTCTAAGCATATCCTTTTTTTCATCTTTGTTCACTCTCACTTACCCACTTGTGCAAATTCTAATGTGACATCAAGACCCAAACTCCTTCTCCGCTCTACTGAAGCCCACGTTGATTTTTAATTTTTTAAAGATCTGCCAAGCAAGTATGAGATGAAAGAATTTGGGTTCCCTCCACCAACAACTAGGGAAGAACTATAGACCCAAAGTACCCATTTTGGATTACACACTGCCCATGAAAAAGCCTCGCTATAACAAATCTATACTTAATGTTTGTGTACCTCAGAAAAATCTTGAATTTGAAATAACACTCTGCACTGTTCTAATTCTCTAGGATGTTCACATAGGAAAAATGTTTGTGCTTAACTAGCCTGCAGACTGAGAAGCAAACCTGTCTCTTACTACCCAGACTTGGAGAGAAGATTATGTATCTTCCAAACAAGAACTTCTCACCAGCTCTGAAGGCACAAGGACTCTTCATAGTTTCCTCACTAGGAGGTAAATAGGTTTCCATTTTCAATCAGTGGCAGGCTACCACACTCCTTAAGTCAAGAACCCTTTTTTTTTTTTTTGCTTTTGTCTGGTATATCCTCCACTGCATCTGGACATGAAGTAGTTTTAAGTTTGTATTGTGAATGACGTGTCTATTGGGATGCTTTGGGAAGTAGAAAAAGATAAACTTGGTACTTTAAAGCTTATGCTTCTGAAAATCACAGGTTTTTGAAAAAACCTTCATGTTTTTCAAAGCTTGATGGATTTTCTTCAGTTTCAAGAAATGGATCTGTCTAGGGTGAAAATTTTGCCCTGACTATGTGTATATCTTGCTTTGTTATTGATGATACTTTGGGGAAAAAGCTGATACATAAAATGAAGGTAATAAATATTTTTATCACATTCTCCTATACTACATTAAAAAGATTGAGTCATTTCTAAACTATGGTGGAGAGTAAGGGGGAGTCAGATTCAACTTAGAGATGAGGCTTACTATTTAAACTTATTAGCCTTGATCACGTTACCTGGTAGACAATTCACTACAAACATATCACACAAATGTTAAAACAACAACAAAACAGGCAGATAAAAAAGGCAGGTGTACAAAGGATGTATAAAGGAACTTCCGTGTCACAGCCTGGTTAGCATGGATCAGGATCAGGCACTCTAATAAATACGTGAAATTTACCTTAACAGAGAACTCTGGTTGAGCTAAAAACACAAACTGGTATGAAGAAAAATTTAAATATGTTACAGGATAGGAAGATATCCCAAACTAGATCCAGGCATGGCTCTCTTTAGAACGAGAGGTAACTTGCTTTATGCATATTTTTCTCACAAGATAAAGAATGTAACTAAATGGCAACAGAGTGGAATGAGCAGAAGTTTGGCAATGAGTAGGGAAAGCTCTTGCTAAAGGGCAGAAAGTGGCATTACCGAATGCTGTCTCCGGAGCCTCTTTTATAGGAGTAACTGGTTCAAAGACTATAGCAGGAACTGACCAAAAATAACAATAAAAAAGAAATGTTAAACATTTATACAGTCTCACAGGGATATGATTTATCTGCACTCAGTTCAGTTCAGTCACTCTGTCGAGTCCGACTCTTTGTGACCCCATGGACTGCAGCATGCCAGGCCTTCCTGTCCATCACCGACCCCCGGAGTTCACCTAAACTCATGTCCATTGAGTCGGTGATGCCATCCAACCATCTCATCCTCTGTTGCCCCCCTCTTCTCCTGCCTTCCATCTTTCCCAGCGCTCAGGTACCAGTTTATCACTCAGGAAGGATTGTCTTTATAATCAGGTAACTGTCCCTGAAAAGTGCCTGTGAAATTTCTCATTCTGTGATGATCCTAGTCTAGGTACCAAAGTAGACCATGCCCATCTTGCTAAAACTGATCTTTGGAAAGAAAGCACAAGCTTTGCCCAGCTGGAGTACTTAAGAGAGCAAGATAAAGGGCAGCCATTCAGTCTGTGGTTTAGCTGTATCCTTTTATCATGTGCCTGGGGAAAGCCTCCCATACTGATGATTCCTACATGAAACTCAAACTCCTAAGCCCAGCAGTGAAAAACCCTTTTCTACTGGCCCTATGAGCCCATTCAGTATAACAGCAGCTTCAGTATAATGTTCTGATCCACACTTAGAAGCCTGACAGAGAAGCCTCTGTCTCCTCTCACTGGTCCCTACATATCCTGCTTTTCTGAACTTCTTTGTTCCCTGCTCCCTAGTCATCCAAATCCATAACAGTTTGAGTGCTCAAGTCCTTCTTAACTACTCTGGTCCACTCTGATTGTTTCTTTAAATTCGGAGAAGGCAATGGCACCCCACTCCAGTACTTTTGCCTAGAAAATCCCATGGACAGAGGAGCTTGGTAGGCTGAAGTCCATGGGGTCACTAGAGTCGGACATGACTGAATGACTTCACTTTCACTTTTTACTTTCATGCATTGGAAAAGGAAATGCAACCCACTCCAGTGTTCTTTCCTGGAGAATCCCAGGGACAGGGAAGCCTGGTGGGCTGCCGTCTATGGGGTCGCACAGAGTCGGACACGACTGAAGCGACATGTTGACAAACTATGGCCCAAAGGCCAAATCGCCCATAGCTTGCTTTCATACAGCCCGTTTCCATCTTTAAGTGGTTGTAAGAAAAAGGAAAATAGATATCACAGACTACTGGGGCCACAAAGCCCCCAGTATTTACTAACTTGTTCTTTATAGAAAATACTATCAACTCCTGCCTGGATCTGTACTATGATGTATACAAGCTAGACAGTTACCAAGAAATAATCTATTTGCCCAAGTATATGTTTGTTGCACAGCTGTTTCAGTCCACTACACACATTCAATATATAAAGGATGAATAGCATCGAATGATAAGCCAATGAAACAGACATTTAGAGAGAAGATTCGAATTCACAAAAAGGAAGGGATTCAGCTACCACCTAAGATCCATCCAGCTATGCTCCGCTTGCCTACTGTGGGGGTGAAAGTGGCTGCTGATCCCAACTTGCCCCTGCACTTTCTCTAGACTCCACAGGGATGGGCTCCAGGATTCCTCAACCAGAATCGACACATTTACCTGAGTCCTGAGGTGCTTCAGGACTCAGTGTGGTTTTAGATTTGGGATGGGGATGATGAATTCATTGAGGCACTTTGGGAACTAAAGGAAGAAAACTTCAGGTTAGTAGAGTGGTTTGAGTTCCAGAAGCTGTGGATAGGATTATACTTGCTATAGAGTTTCAGGAAATTTTTCTTTTGACTTTGAAATATTTGTCACTATTTTTATTATTGCCTCTATTTGTCAATTATATTACTATGAAAAACAAAAATCACATAGAAATATTAGTTGATATATCAAGGAGATCCTCAAAAGTGATTTCCACATGAAAAAAAGTTCCAAAAACCTACTGTATTATAGTGATGGTGGGAGAGGGGTAGGGTGATTTTATACTAATGATGGGACACATAATTTCAATTTACTGGCCTTGGGTATATTTTCTATTTCACTCCTTACTGAAAAAAAGACCATATCATTGCCTAAAATGACAACATAAAGTCACACAGGTCATAAAAATGTAAAAATTTAGATCTGGGCAAGAATTACATCACACCATAACAGTTGTGACAATGTACTCACTTAGATCAAGGACAGACATCCCACTTGCAACCCCACTTGTTGTGTTTGAAACTCAGTAACACAGAATGTGATTAAAAGGTTACATGGGGATGAGATGCTACAAATTCAAACCCATTGCTTTAAGCATATATATACTACGCTAAGTTCATACTTGACTGTCTCAGTACCAAATGAATTGTTTTAAGACCCCAATATATTAAGAAATAATTGAATGACAATAGAGAATGACAAGAGTCTTGTGAAGCAGGAGAAGCTGAGGTTATGATGGTGATGAAATGGGCTTCAAATGAGCAGAAGCAGATGCTGATGGACATAGTGGATCATTACCTACTATTGTTCCTGGAGCTTCGGTCCTAAGACTGACTGGTTCAGGGATTGTGGCAGGAACTGATCAAAAGTAATAAAAGAAATCAAAGAGATTTTTGTGAATGCATAAAATGTCAGAAAGTTCATCTTACCAGTAAAATCAATGCTTTGAAGAGGGGAGAGGGAGGGAAAGGATGGATTACACAGAAAGTGAACATAAAAGGCAGGAATTATAGGGGTGGGAGGTGAGAGGTGGAGGCAGTAGGGGGTCACACCAAGGTCTGTCCACCAAACACAGAACAAACAGCCAAAAAGAAGCTGAGACCATACCCCCTAAGAGACTAAGTCCTTAATGAAAACAGTGGCATTTAATAAACAAAGGAACAACCTCTCAGTTTGTGATATCATTTTAAATTAGGTTATCTTCAGTTCTAAGAACAGAAAAAGCATGGTCCTGTGTAGAAATAGGGATCACTGAAGCCAACTGGATCAAATTTAAGCTCTTGAGTAGACATCCTAGTCCCCTTTAGTTCATTCTATGGGTACAGTCAAGGGAATGTATGAATAAGTCATCGTCTATCTGGTCACCAGCTTCATTCAGCACATTTCCTGTTTTCAGCCTTTGTCTCCTCAACCTTCCATTCATCCAAATTCTGTTCTGATGTTTCCCCTAATTATTCTGGATCTCTTTCTGTTCCAGATATTTACATTTCCAGCATATAGCATTTGTACTCTTTGAGAAATTCCTTTATATTTGTATACACACTGCCTTATGTTATTTTCTATCTTTTTATGCAGGAACAGCTTTTGTTTACAAAATAATTGGGAAATAGAACAGAATTACTACTTCTGATGTGTCTCACAGTTGCTAATACAGTTACAGGGACGTGGAAGGGATTAATAATAAGAGTAGCTTCCACTCTTAAGAGATATGTAAGACATGTACCAATTATGTGCACAGAATTCAGGGTTCCAACTGGGATAGAATGTTTGGACTCCTTAAACCAGAAATCGTATTTACCCAGTTTAGTCTGAGGTGCTTCTGGATGGGGCGTGGTTTTAGGTTTGGGACGTGGACCACGGGGTCTCTTTGTTGTTGTTGTTGTTGGAGCTGAAGGAAGAAAATCTAGGATTAATATAGTGCCAATGGCTTCAATAACTCTGAATAGAATGATATAAGCAGGTTCTAGGCTTTCTAAAATTTACCAGTTTCTTTGAGTGGAGAAAACTTTGTTACTTTAGTTTGAAGTTTTCTCCTTTAACAGATTAACAGGTTTTCTTTTATAACTGAGAATTCTCTAGAGATTAAAAATTATGTAACAGTTATGTTTAAGAAATGAAGATGAGGAATTATCATTTCCTTGAAACCACCTCTAATGAGAAATCATGCTAAACTGTGATGGTATGTAAGAAGTTCAGACCATCCTGTACTATCCTTTTATAATTTAAAACAAGTAAGTTTGGGCAAGTTTTCCACTTGATAATTTACTAGAAAAATGACACAAAATGAGATGAAACATTAGTAAAATAAAACAAAAATCATGTAAATCTTGAACTATAGAAAGTAAAATGCTCAAAGAAACTTCAAGGTATAATAATTGACACTCTGTTGGTGGTCTAAATAAAGGATACATGGAAAATCACATTTGGACCCCAGTTCTAACAAACAGCACAGTGTAAACAGAGACTCAGATTGATGTGATGCAATTACAAGCTGGGAGATGGAGTCAATAGCTGTCTCAAAGTTTATACACATTAATGTTAGAAAGAAGGCCTTTTCTATTTTAAGATGAATACAGCAATAAGATGACAACAAATTACGACATCATCATCTCTATAGCACCACAGATAAGTATGAAAACGAATAAAGAAAACACATCCTGAAGGGTATAAAGGATCATTACCTAAAGATGTCCCAGGAGTAATAGGTTCAAAGTCTGTAGCTAGAAATGATCAAAATAATAATAATAAAAGAAATGTTAAACGTGTAAGAAAAGTCACCAAGCTCTCTTGAAAATGAATTTTACCAGAGTAGCATTGGTTCTACTGCCAGAAAGCAAAATTTTTAAAGTTCTGAGGTGAGGGTACAAAGGTACATGATGTTATAAAATCTCCATATAGTTACCTACAAGTGTTGCTTTTATATTACCTTACAATACAGTAGAAGACTCTGCTCAGAGAAATCTTTAGGTATCTGTCTAATAACATTATGGTTAACAATTATGAGGAAATAATGTGAAAGTATAATTTTAAACACTATATATTGGAAAACAAACAATTAGAATCTATGTCATGATAGATGCAATTGTTGATATATTGGTAATGAATAATCAAAATAGGCAAGGCTCTTTTTTGTTGAGAGTCCACTTTGGAAAAAGGCCAAGACCTCCGTCCAAACAAAGGCCTATAAAAGAGCAAGATACAAAGGTTCATTCAGTCCGAAAAACATGTCAATGCATCTCTCTGCTATCAGGACAGAAGAGAGCTGACCCGGGGAGGATAGGAGAGTATCCTGCGGTTAAGTAGCTCAAATCCAGTCACTGAAGTCAGGCATTCAAGGTCCTTTTCATGGACCCACTAAAAAGTAGCATCGCTGTCCACAATTTCTGAGCAGCAGCCAAGTAAACATTGCTTTCCTCCTTTTTCACAATCAGGTTCTCATTTAAGTCCTATCTTTCTGTTGTCACTCACAAATATGGTACCTTCTTTCTTCTGTTTATGGTATTCCTCCTCATTCCTCCAACAAATCTACAAACTATACACATTTCAAGGTCCACATTACACTCATCAGCCTTGGATCTTTCGCTTCTCCAAGAATAAACTGTGTCTAACAGTTGGTAAAACTCAGTAAGTAAGTTGCTTTGCCCATATTCCTTTCTACCCATTTATGAATGATTTCACACAAGAGCAGCATCCTCACTCAATGAAGCCAAGTCATTTGTTTTTTCTAAACTATTCCTCACAATACTAATGCGGCAGTTCATCAAATAAGAGATGAACTGGACTAAATAGGTTAGATACTCAACTAGGTAAGTGTTTGCTGAGCCAGAGTCAAAGAGAAAATGTAATCGAATGGCGAGAGAAACAAATAAAATACAAGGTACCAAGAAGGTCCCAAGAAGCATGAGGAAGTAACTCATTCTGACTAGAACATTTGTAACTTGGACACCATCCTGAAGGACCACAGGGTTACTAGGCAGCGAGTAATTACACTCCTACCACAGTATCACACCTAACAGGGGTCCGTAGGCACCAGGAACCACATATTTACCTAGTTTGGTCTGAGGTGTCTCGGGTCTTGGTGTGGTTTTATGTTTGGGACGTGGACGTGGGCGACGTGTTCTTGTTCTTTGTGATGTTTTTGGAGCTGAAGAAAAGAAACTGGTTAATGCTGTCCTATGACTGCAGAGAGAAAGGATTATTCATGGCTGTAGGTTTTCTAAAATTGTGCTAGATTTTCTTGAGTCTTGAGAAATTTGTCTCTCTGGTTTGAAATTTTTTCATCTACATGCAAAAAAATGTGTGGGGGTGTCTGCTGACAGTTCTTTTGAGAAAGAACATATAACCTTATTTTAATTATCTGAAAACTTTACTATTATTGCTGGTACCAAATTTTCAAAAAGGACCCTGATCCAAGGGAAATCAGAAGTATAACTTTCTATATCACATTACAGAGGGGCCCAGACTCTCCTGCTTTGTGTTATATTTAGAAATTAGTTGGTTTAGAAATCAATTTGGATTATACTTAGAAATTACTTGGTTTAGGCATATATACCATATCTTAAAACAACTTTCCGTTGCTGGCCATAGAATTACATCTGATGTTTATAAGGCATGCATGCTCAGTCATGTTCAACTCTTTGTGACACCATGGACTGAAGCCTGCCAGGCTCCTCTGTCCAGGCAAGAATACTGGAGTGGGTGCCATTTCCTTCTCCAGGGGATCTTCCCGACTCAGGGATTGAACCTGTGTATCCTGCATCTGCTGCACTGGCAAGCAAATTCTTTACCACTGAGCCACCTGGGAAGCCCTGTTTATAGGGAAGAGACTCCTAACTTTATCTGGAATCCAGCAGAACCACAGGCTCTGTAAAGTTTTAGGAAAGCTGGATAATATGGATGATAGCTTCATACAGACTTATATTCTAACCAAGTGACCTATTTTAAACATCTTCAATACATTCAAAATGAAGAATATAGTTGAGTGACAAAAAAGGATGATGAAAGAATCTTGTAAAAGAGAAAACCCTTTGACCAAGATGATAATGGAATAGAGTGGACAATGAGCAGAAAATGTTCTTGCTTAAAAGATACAAAAGGTCATTACCTAATGTTGTCCGAGGAGCCTCAGTTCTCAGAGTTACAGGTTCAATGTCTGTGGCAGGAACTGACCAAAAGCAATTCAATAAACAATGGAGATTTAAGAAATGTGGGAAAAGAAAGAAAATTATCTTGAAAATGAATCCTTTTAATCCTATAATGTTTAAAAATAATTTATGAAAAACAGCACTTTTTCTGTAATAACTAGCTGAACTCTGGTACCCATTTATCTCACAAATAGCTGCACCCCTTTACACTTTGCTTCTCTATGAGGCCAATGAAAAGTGTTTTTTCGTGGGGGGTTTAATTATATGATTACAGTTATACTGGAAACTTGGCTCCAAAAAATCTTTTGTCCGATACAAAATTTTTACTTATTTTAAAATTTTAAATTGAATTACGTATTTTTAAATTACTCTTAAAAATCATTATGAAAACTTGTGTTAGTAATTGACAGTTTTCACCACCATTACTAAATTTTTTTTGAGAAACAGTGGCAGCAGTGAGAATTTAAAATGTTCTTAATCAGTCTGTTTATTGGATATCTGTGACACATAGGCAAAAGATAAGCTTATGCCTTTTCTCCACAATAAAGGTGATACTCTTCCTGCAACTTGTCCTTATTTATCCTTTTATTTCAAATGGATACTTGGGAGATAACTATTCAAGTGAGGAACAGAGATGATTAATAAAAAATTCTGGAAAGTAATAACTTTTTGTCTGAATAAATAGGATTCCTATAATTCTATAGTATTCTGTAATGATTGAATTATGCATCAAAATAAAATTTAGATTTATGACTCCTTGGTTTTAAATTAGTGTCTCTATTTTAAATTAAGTCCAGAAAATTAAATGTAAAATCAAAAATGTCTTATCACCAATTCTCTGTAACACAGCATAGAGTAATCTTAAGCCACATCTGAAAACATTTTCTGAACTAATGGAAAACATGGTATCCAGAAGTGAATGAAAGGGAGGACTACAAGGCAAAACAATATTCAAAGCTGAGTGCCCTCAAACAAAAAAGGAAAATTCCTGTTTTGTTTGGAATTCAACACCACAAGATGAATTTATCAAGAGAAAGGTCCAGTTACAATGGAACAGTATGAAATCACAAAAGAAAGGACTTCTGCAAGAAAGAGATGATTACGTATTCTTTTTCAAGCCCCAATCAGCTTTTTCATTGCTTCTCTCCCACATCATAAATTATACACATATAAAAGCAGAGATTTCAACAACGTCCTGGTTTGAAGGATGCACAGAGAGAGCATCTGTGACTCTTGCCAACATCAAGTGCTGCAAGAAATCTATCTCTGAAGGTGATCAAAGCACAATTCACATTCAGGAGTAACAAGCTGAGCTGCAGATGTAAGAATGCCTAATGATATGAAAAAGGTTCCTGTTGAAAATAGCAAACAATTTTAGGGAATGAATGAAAACGTGGATGAATGACCACTGTTTACACAGGACATTACAGACAGTGACAGAGATGAGAGGGGTGAGTTCAGAGAAACAATGACCAAAAGGGAAGACACCCATCATTACCTATGCTTGTGGCTGGCGCTTCGGTCTCAGATGTAACAGGCTCAAAAACTGCACCATAAAAAAACAAACAGAGATAAGTAACAAAAGCAAGGAAGGCTAGACTTTTAGGTTCTCACTGATGCTTAACTCATAGGATACAGAATCTGGTTTATTCTAAGTTGATATAAGTTGCCTTCTTGATGGACTTATTTATTATGAGAGATGTTCTCTTAGTAAGTTAGAATTTTGTACTAACTGGAATCTTAGGGGAAAACTTCAATTGAAAAACAATTGAATTTTCAGAACTGTTACATAGTATCTTTTTATTTGGTAGAAAATCAATTAACAGGTACCATTTAAAATGTAAGGTATTTTAGAGAAAGTCAGTCTCCATGTGACTGTAAAGGAGGAACACAAGATCAGCCTCCCTAGTGGTTGCTGCTGAAATGGCTCTGAAAATGTTCCACATAAAGAAAAACAAGCTTTCGTTACAAACACAAACTGAGAAAGCCTGAAAATGCTTTAAGAAAAATGGAATCTGTTAGATAATCAGATGTAAAATTTTGTCTGTTGTTTAGTCACTAAGTCATAGAGTCCTATTCTTTTGCAACCTCATAGACTGTAGCCTGCCAGGCTCATCTGTCCAGAGGATTTCCCAGGCAAGAATACTGGAGTGGGTTGGCATTTCCTTTTCCAGGGGATCTTCCCAACCCAGGGATTGAACCCAAGTCTCTTGCTTGGCAAGTGGATTCTTTACCACTGAGCCACTGGGGAAGCCCAGACAATCTGTTATAAAATTTACTAATTTCCCAAACACTGAGTTGTTCATTTAACATATGAAATGAACAAAGTAGCCACATCAGTGTGGCTACTTTGAGAAGAATGAACAAAGAAATCATTGTATTTAGGTTTCTATGCTTTACAACATGACAAATTGTAAGCATTCTCAGCAACATCCCCAAAGAGAAAGCATCTTAAGTCAAAGCATTGGAAATTATGTTTACCGGATGTAGGTGGTGGCGTATCTGGTTTTGCTGTGGGTTTAGAAAGTAATTGCTTTGCTGGTTTTGAATCTGAAGAGAAAAGGGCTATAATTAGAGTCATGGCAGAGCTGTGAATGTGATCAGTGTTACTTACACACTGCTTTCCTAGTACTGAAAGTAGGGATTACCCAGGCTGGTACATCTGGTCTACGTGTAGTTTTAGGCCTTTGGGGTCATTTCGATGCTTAAGAGAAAGGTATTAAAAATTAGCATAATGGTTATGGCTGTAAGTGTCATAATTAAGGACACATGCTCGAGCAAAGAGATTATATAAATTTAGTGACTATACAACAAAATTAATTCCTGGGGTGGAAAGGGTGAGAAATGTGTCCATTCTTACTAATTCTTCTGAAACCAAAAAGTCTTCAGGAAATGTTCAAAATATGTCTTTCAGCAAAAGTAAGGAGAACTACAATTACTTTTTTTGTATAAGTAATTTTTAAAATGACAAGTATAATAGTTATGTTTCTTAATTGATAGTTTTTTTTTTTTCAGTATAAAAACAGTAAGGTAGAAATTTGAAACTTGCTTAGTAGGAAACCAGGAAAATAATCCATAAATACTTGAAATTATACACAGTGATACATGGTTACTTCTGGAATTTTCTAAAGTAAGTCAGTGACAAATTTATTGTGAATGCTGAGAAATTATAATAATTATAATCAAACAACATTAGGACTGAAAACAGTACAATCAACTTGAGACTTCTAATATTCTCAAGTTATAAAGACTATACTCTTTTATCTTGGACCCGAGACCAAGAAAAATGCATGTGTCTTTGGTTACCAAAACATACTAAAGAAATTCTTCAAAGAAATAGAAAAGCTGAAGAAGCCATTTTTTTTCATGCAGCTTTCTGAAAGGGATAAAGTCTTACAAGTTGAATGAATAAAGCAATGAAATGGTAATCACAACACTGGAATAAAACATTGCCACTTGTCAAGTCCAGGATGAGCACAGAAGTCCCTGAGAAAGAGCAGATGGTTTTCTCAACTCAAGGACACATGATGGAAGGACAGAGGGTTTGTGGGAAACCAGGAAGTTGTGACCAAAACCACAGACCTTCCCTGAAAAAGCACACAGAATTCTTTTAGAAGTCTCCTATCTTCAGGCTCTTCAGACCCAAATAGGAAAGGGGAGGGAACGCATGGAGCAAAACTGTGACACAGTGTAGAACTTCAGTCATGCCTGGGTGGAGAGCAGGAAAAGAAAAGCAACAACCCGGGAAAGGAATTGGGGGAGAGCAAAATTACCGATCGTGGGCACCAAGGGTTCCGGTGGTACCGTTGCAGGTTCCAGAGCTACAGAGGCAAAAAACCGAAAATACTCATTATGTTAAGAAGCGGCATCTTGAGAAGGAAACATGACTCTTCCATCTTTACTTAAACTGTGTACTTTTTCTAAGTGTAATTTTCCTTTCTATTTCTCCCATTTGCCTCTCTTCTCCCTATTGCTTTCCCACACCTCATCCGCCGTGAATATACATCTCGTACAATATTTTTCTGATGCCCTACTTTAATGATCCACTTAGAAGCCCAACTTATTGCTCTGTATACTCAATAACTACAAATAAAAATATAAATGTATTCATAAAATGTGAATGTAGAAAGCACAGATGCTTAAATATAAACTACACTGATTCCTGCAGCCCAGCTATCACCCAGCTAGGTGGTGAGTGAATGACAGTTGCTCAGTCATATCTGACTTGCGACCCCATGGACTTCATAGCCTGGACTATATTCCATGGACTATATAGCCTGCCAGGCTCCTCTGTCCATGGAATTTTCCAGGCAAGAATACTGGGATGGGCTGCCATTCCCTTCTCCATTTAGGTATAGGTAGCTACTTTGTCAATGGCACCCCACTCCCGTACTCTTGCCTGGAAAATCCCATGGATGGAGGAGCCTGGTGCGCTGCAGTCCATGGGGTCACTAAGAGTCGGACACGACTGAGCAACTTCACTTTCCCTTTTCACTTTCACGCATTGGAGAAGGAAATGGCAACCCACTCCAGTGTTCTTGCCTAGAGAATCCCAGAGACGGGGAGCCTGGTGGGCTGCCGTCTATGGGGTCGCACAGAGTCGGACACGACTGAAGCGACTTAGCAGCAGCAGCAGCAGCAGCTACTATGTCAGAAACCACCATATTCCATTTTTTGTGTTAACTGGAACCCTGAATGGCACATTTACCAGGTTTGGACTTGGGCACATCTGGACTAGGTGTGGTTTTAGGGCGGGGACGACGACCTGGCCGTTTGGTCTTTGGTGGAGCTGAAGAAAGAAAATCAGCTGGTTAATATATGAACAGTGACCCTACAAACTGACCATCAATACTATATGCATCTTAGAAGCATATTTAAGCCCTCTGATTTATTGCAGACATGTATCCTTCTGTTTTTCATTACTTATCTAGTTGAATGAGCTCTTGAAAAACGGAGTTGTGGGCTTTTTTTTTTTTTTTTTGCCAAATATTAATAAATAACTCTTCAAGGGAGCTCTCTATTTTTCTCTTTTGACTTGAAAAACTAAGAACTTTATACAGCTTGGAGAAGACAGTCTCGTAAAATTTTTGAAGATATATTATGTTCAACAGGAATATGAGAAAAGTTACTTTTATTAATGGAAGCTGCTAGGGATAAAAACTAAAATTTATTTGGCCTAAGATTCAAAACAAAATTTTTCACTTAGCACTTAAAAATCTGCAAATCAGTAACATGTGTAAAATGGATTTGAATTCAAAATTATTTCAAGTTAGGCAAGTTTTTAAGAACAAGATACAGTTTTTGAACTACAAGAATTAAAATTTCCTTCCCAAAGAATAGGGAACTGTCACACACAAATGAACATTAATGAACAAATCCATTACTGTGAGCCTGCTTAATAAAGATGCCAGCAGTCAGGAAGAGAGGAAACAAAGGTAGGTCACTCACTGCATTACCTAATGTTGTTGAAGATTTAGTTTCTAGCATTCCAGGTTCTAAGACTGCATGAAAAATGACCAAGAAGGAATCAAAATCCAAGGAAAAATGATGAACTTTATTAAAATATGAAAAATGCTTAATTTTTAAGTACTAAGTTGAGCAAACATAAATGGTGAAACTTTTATTCATGTAAGAAATTGCTTTTCTATGTAAATAGATTACTATGTTTTTAGACAAAATGAACAAAAATGCAGCTGGTCATTTAAGTTTGGAAAGAGAAAGTGGAAAAAAAAAAAGCATGACTCTCATTTGGAAGATGTGAATGCAATAAAGTAACCAACAGCTCATATTATGAAGGAAAATGTGGGTAATTCGGTAAGAAGGCACCAGCAGAACAGTTTTGCTCTCTTGAAGAAAAAAAGCTATAAAGATTGAGGGTGAGTTTTTCTTTTTCTTTTACTTAATAAATTTCCTAAGAAATATCAGGATATTGAGAGCTGAAAAGACCATAATGCTTTTAAAGAAAATCTACAAATGTTAGAGTTTTGAAAGCAAAAAAAAAAAAAAAAACTCTAAAAATGAAAGCATAAATATGTCCTGGGGAAGCCATGGTCCTCTGTGGGGAATAATGAGGTTAAAACAAGCTCAGGACACAGATATAAGAAGGAACAAAAAGGAATGTGGCAAATCAAAATCAGTATGACTGTCTCAGAGCTTCCACTTAGTCAAGGCAGCAGAGAGCTTATCTTCTGGCAGAAACAGCTGAAAGCAAGATCTGAAGGACAATCAAGAAATAATTTTTTTAAAAAATCCAAAGCTAAAGACGAACTTGGACATAGTAAGTGAAAGTAAGTGAATTCTTTTTCACTCACTAGAGGAAACTTCATTACCTATTGGTGGCTGTGATGGTGGGAAAATCTCAGGTTCTGGGGCTGCAATAAAAGCAAGTATTATCTAGGGAGATGCTGACAGCACCATCTAAGGTAGAAATGAAAGGTCCTTTACCATAACAAGTGTCCTCTCAGTGGAAAGCCATCAGGTTCTATTGGCTTACAAAATAAAACTCCATCACCCCACAGCCTCTATACAAACTACAACAGCAGAAAGAATTGAGAATTCTAATTTTTCTTGTTGATCTTTAGCTATTTTCCCCACTATAGCTCCTAGTGCCTGAGGAAATATTACTTTAAAAGGAGGTCAGTGTAGCCTTTCAGAGGTCATTCACCTGCTATTTTATTTTCTTCAGGACAGTCAGATGGGAAATGGCAACAGATCCATCAGACCTGTAACCATGTCTGAGCTCTGTTAGTTTTGGATCATTTTCAGCCTGACTGGAGCTGATATTGGTTCACACACACACACACACACAAAAAAAACAGGAATTGAACTTACAGTCTAAAAAGGGCCACAGGTGTTCATATGGTATTCATTATATCTACTACTACTTATTGCTGGTGAACAAATTGATTTACACATGAAACTTATTCCATTTAAATTAGCAAATCAGCAGAAGTTAGAAAGTAGTCTCCACATTTCATGAAATGCTGAATAAATTCATTAAAAATATTATCTAAATATTCTGACAGATAAACTCTCCAAGGCCATTCAGATTGGCAGTAAGTAAATGCTGAATATAAAGAAAGCTGAGCGCTGAAGAAATGATACTTTTGAACTGTGGTGTTGGAGAAGACGAGAGTTCCTGGGACTGCAAGGAGATCCAACCAGTCCATCCTAAAGAAAATCAGTCCTGAATATTCATTGGAAGGACTGATGCTGAAGCTGAAACTACAATATTTCGGCCACCTGAAGCAAAAAACTGACTCATTTGGAAAGACCCTGATGCTGGGAAAGATTGAAGGTGGGAGAAGAAGGGGATAACAGAGGATGAGACAGTTGGATGGCATCACTGACTCAATGGACATGAGTTTGAGTAAGCTCCAGGAATTGGTGATGGACAGGGAGGCCTGGCATGCCACAGTCCATGGAGTCGCAAAGAGTCAGACACAACACAGTTCAGTTCCAGCGACTGAACTGAACTGAAATGCTGAATATAGTTTGGTACAAAGACTATTTTTTTTTTTTAAGAAGATGATCCAACAGCTTTCCTATTCTATAGCACAAAAAGAGTTGATTTCTTTCAAGAAGAAAATAAAAAGGAAATCAATTTTTGAAGTAGAAAACAAAGTAAAGATTCTTTGACATTTTTATTCTTACAGAAAGAAATTAATTAATCTAGTCCCTACTGACCAACTTAACAGAACTTAAAATCACTGTGTACTTAGATATTTCTTAAATTACATTTACCGGGAATTATCTCTGATATTTCTGGACTACAGGGTATGGGAAGTTTGGCAGAAGCAAGTAGTGATGTTTTAGCGACTAAAAAGGAAAATATAATAATAAACAATTTGGATAGAGAATATTCACTTATCTGAAAGCAAGGCATAATAGCACAAGGTGTTACTGAAATGTAGCATCATTCATCAGAATGTCTGTGGCCAAAAAAAGAATTCTGATTTCTCATGAACTTGTCAGAAATAGAGTATAACAGATGAATGGCAAAGCTGTAGTAATGTATCAGACAGAAGTACACTAAGCAAAGTAAAAAGCATGTGTGTGCAGGGAGGAGGGGGGCAGTGGCAGTTGAATGCCTCAGATTCTACAGGAAAAAGGGAAAATAATTAGTTAATATCAGTAATCAAATATGATAAATATCACAAAACATCCACATCTGAAAACAGCAACACCAAAAATTCTCTTGAAACTTCAAGGTTATAATTAATGTTTTAATTTCCACAAAGTTGCCTTCTAAAAGTATGAAAAAGTAAGATTTGCTACTTTTAACAGCTTTAGATTTCACAAAGATGAAAGAATGCTGCTGTTTTAATTTTATAAAGAAAAATCAGCATTTTTCAGTTCCTGAGACCGAGGCCAAATAGGTATGGCATCCTATCAACTAAGTTTCCAATTCACCTGCATAAGAAAATATTATAGTCAGTGGTTATTAAGAAATCTATCTTCTGATAAGATTTCCTCTATCTCAGCCTTAATGTGTTATGGATAAAGATACAAAAAATGTTCCATAAAAAAGCTGAGTGACACACAAATAACCACACCAATCAGCTCAGCATGAAACAAACAAAAAGTCACTGATGGATTTGCGGCTAGAGTACCATTTACTGTTCCATCCGCCATGTCAGAACTGAGTACAATAAACACCCATGATTGGAGGTCTCTCCCTTTCTTCAGATCTTTAAAAGCTTGAAGAGCCAAATGTCATTACAATCTTAATGATTAACTATGAAGGAAAGAATTCTTATTGGATGAGGCAGACAAGCTGGGACATAGTAGATGGCTGAGATTTTTAAGAAAGCGTTGGATTTGGCTTCCAAGCCAAAACCAATGTGGGTTTTTACTCATTAGCTTAACCACAGGGGAAAGCCAAAGGAAAAGCAGCCTTCATGGAAAGTGAAAAAGGAAAAATATGCATGTGAGGAGAGGACTGGGAAAGTCAAGGAGTGGCTCAAATCAAAAAGCTTTTGGTGGCTTATTTGCTCTCCTGAACCTTGGCTACAAAAGAAATCTTTAACAGAGCTATAATGTTGGTTGCCATAAAATGAATACATTTAAAAATACTAACACCCAAACCATGGTTTATGGAGAACTAGTCATTACTCTGTGTTGCCTCAGGCCACTCAAAGTCAACTTGAGCTGGTTTAACTTTAGGCACAGATTATGAAGTAATGATACTTGCTGTTAGGGGAAAAGAGTGAATATTCTTAGGTGATTAGAAGGTAGAAATCAAAGCAATATAAACCCGCTAGCTTCCAAATAATTTCTCACATTTTTAAAATGAAATGTCAAATTAAGAAATCTTTTTGTTCAAATACGTTAGAGTGATAAGAACACTCTCCCACCCTAATTTGAATTAATGAATTTCCTCTCAGAAATGCTTTTATTTCCAGAAACCACTAACATTGATAATGTAACTTATCATGAGCAAATGATAATTAACATTTGGAGACATTTTTTCAATGTTTTCAAATTTTATCTTGTAACAACATAAATAATTAGAGAAATATTTAAAGCTGGTGACCCAAACATAATGTAATATTTCTCGGTCTACCTGGTGAGAGGACCCTATTCAAAATACAGCCTAAATGTAACAGTTACTACCTTATTCCAAAGTCCTCTGGGCATAATTTTTAAATAAATGTACAGGAAACCCTTCTCTCAGCTGTCAGAGTTCTTTGAGTTAAACCACTAGAGTTCTTGGGTTTATTAGCTATGCTTCTTTTTCCTAACAACCTCTTTTAGTGAGAGTACTTCATTCAATTTCTCGGACTTAGAAACCTCACTCATGGTCATGGCATCAACCATACTCCCTTTGCCTAATCCCTAATTTCTTTCCTTCTGATGCCTACAATACCTGGAAATCTCTCTGCCACTTTTAAAGGAGTCATGAGAGTTCTCTTTCTGAGCAGTTCCATTTTCCTTCCTTACCCATGTCTTTGCAAAAAGACAAATCATGCCCACTTAAGCAATCTTTTGCTTTAATAATCCTACTCTGTAAATGCACATTAATGAAAAATCCATATTACAGTGAGAAATATATTCTTCCCAAAGCTCAGGCATTAAATTTTTTATGACAATAATGAGTTGTGACAAAGTTCCCCTTATACTCTCATAAATCAACATTTCAGACTATTGTATAGATTCTGTATAGATAGAGAAAAAGAAAGATTTAATTATTTAACATGTCCTGCAATCCTTATGCAAGAAATTATCTGTTTTTAATTATATACATAGAATAACCCCTTGCTGAAAACAAAACAAAACAAAACACCTACTTTTCTTCAGCAAATTAATGTCTCCTGAGAAGTAAACAAAAGTCAGTGTTCAGAAATCAGCCCCAGTTTAGAAAGAAGTCGTGGAACATTAGGAGACTACAACCCTTACTAGTCATGCACCCTGAGAGCTGAGAAGGCCCCAAACAAGGCAGAGTTCTGAGGGGATGGAAAGGCTTCTCCACTTCTTAGCTGAAAGGCGGCTGATCTGAACTCCAAGCAACTTTGGTATTGGAAACTATTTCACAGTCCTAGACAAAGAAGTTCTCAATCATTCCGTACACTCTCTTTCTGTGCTTTCTCTGTGATGGTCATGCACATAATCAAACACCACACAGCTCAAAGAGATGCTATGATAATATCAGAGGAGCTGGCTCTAATGACATCATTTCATCACATTTTTGCTCTTTCCATGGAAAGATGAATCAAATACCAAAGTGTGAATCGAAAGTTTTGTTCCAAAGAGTGGCATAAAAAATTTTTTCAACCCTACATTTGAAATAATATCAACACAAAGCTCAGGGTAATTACCAGGTTTGCTGTCTGTCACTTCTGGACTGAGAGGGACTTTAGGTTTCAAAGAAATAAATTGTGTTTTACTGGGAGCTGGAAAAATAAAGAAACAAAATGATCATCAAATCAATATTTAGACATTTCAGTGTCTAAAACTACAAAAGGAAAACCTATACTTCAAGTGCTATAAACCCATCATCTTGGATGATTTTGGAAATATTCCATTAGAAAATAAACTTAAAAAAATAATATTTCACAGAACAGTATTTAATGAAAATATACGAATACATTTTCATCTTTTTGAAAAAGCATTCCAAGAAAAAAGGCATTGCCATCAGTCACCATTACTATACAAAGTATGACAATGATTTTAACCCAGGATTAAAAAATAAAAATTAGCGTAATGATTTTGCACTTTATTTCACATTTCTCAGCCATGTCTAAGTTTCTAAGCACCCGAAAAAAGAAATGTTTTAAAAGTAATATTTACTGATATGTATAATGTTGTGATCTGTGGCATAAAGAAATATTATTAACACCATAACAGAAAGCTGTTTTTCTAAAGGAAGTTTGAAATTGAACTTGAGGGCCTTACCTCCCAAAATGGAGAAGTGTATATAAGACACAACTATTAAAACAATGATTGTATAGAAGATGGAAAAGCATCAGTGATTTTACAGCTTTCCAAGGTACAAATGCTGAGTTCACATCCACCAACCACAGTGCCAGCTATCCAAAACTATGAAAGTCATGGAGCTGATGTACTCTATGAGATATTGAGTGCTGTTGAAATGATCCAGTTAGAACAGTGATTGAGACATTACATAAAAGCTGGCACATCTACTAAGGACACATCGTTACCCATTGTTGTCCGTCTAGGTTCAGGGCTTTTAGAAATTTTAGATGTAACTGTTCCAGGACTTGTGGTTCTTTCTGGTGATGGAAAGGGGAAAAAAAAATTAACATATTCTAGAAACAATTTTAAAAAATCCTCCAAAGAGGAACTGAATGACCCTTTTAAAATCCTGTCGTATTTAGTCAGTGTTTACAAAGTATGCAGTGAGTAAAAGTTGGGGGGAAAATTTTTTAAATTCAGTCATAATAGTATAGACTATAAAAAAACTGGAATAAGCAATGGAGTAATCAAAGCCTGGTTATTGAGCATGAGTCTGGGTGTACCCATTAACAATGAAGACTAGCACCTCCAGATTGATCAATTACCTCCACCTCCAACTCTGTGCATAGTATATGCTGTTCCCTTTTCCTTTTCCTCTGCCTAAACCTGACACATATTCTGATGTTTATATCCTCAACTCTTACTTTGCTTTTCTGAGCTTCTACTCTAAGACAGTCTTACAAGCAGGTTAAATCATCTTATGTTGCTCTCATCATTCATGATGTATTATCTTTTTAAGATTATGAGCAATTGGATAGCCAGAGTCACATTCTCTGCATCTCAGCCATCGCCCTACTGCAAAACTGAAAACACAGTAGGCAACAAATATGGGAACTGTCAGCCTGATAAACACTTAAATATAGATGCCTGCCAGAAAAATAAATGACATTATGTATCATTGCTGCTGCTACTGTTGCTAAGTCGCTTCAGTCGGTCGGACTCTGTGCGACCCCATAGATCGCAGCTCACCAGGCTTCCCCGTTCCTGGGATTCTCCAGGCAAGAACACTGGAGTGGGTTGCCGTTTCCTTCTCCAATGCATGCAAGTGAAAAGTGAAAGTGAAGTCACTCAGTCGTGTCCGACTCTTAGCGACCCCATGGACTGCAGCCTACCAGGCTCCTCCATCCATGGGATTTTCCAGGCAAGAGTACTGGAGTGGGGTGCCATTGCCTTCTCCTTATGTATCATTGTGACCATATAAATCACTATATATGATTGTTTCTATGTTTATACCAAAATTCACATGTGAAAAACATCATTCACTAAAACTGATATAAAAAGAAATAGCAGCGTAAGCATTGTTACTTAGAAATGTGGAGTTAAATACAAAAGAAACATATTAAAGAATTGGAGAATGGGTCTCAGGGGTAGAAGGTGGGCAGTAGAGTCCTCTTTTTCAGTCTAAGACTTGAAGTACCTAAAAAAAAACCTCTATGTATTATTTTGATTTAAAAAGATTATTTCCAGAAAAAAAGAATATCATTCACATAATTTTCAGTAAAATCTTACTGAAAATGTTTGGTTTTGTTTTTTTTACTTTAATTATTCATCTTCAGTTAATTCCAAATTTTATAGAGCATCTTTCATCTACAGAATCTTTTCTCTTTGTAATAAGTACATGGACATTATCTACTTGGAATTAAATATCCTGAAAGGTTAAATAGACAGTTATTTACCAGGTTTGGTTCTTGGTGTTTTGGGCCTGAGGCGTCGTTTAGGTGTAGAAGGGACAGATGTAGTTTGCAGGGGAGCTGAAAGAAGATTTAATATAGCTTTGGTAAATGATATTTCCCAGGGGTCAATGAGATTGTAACTGTAAACTTACAAACTTCTTGAGGGGAAGAACTGCTTTCTATTTCTTTGTATCCCTAGAATGCCCAGCACAGGTGTTCAATAAGAACTGACTGAGCCAAAAGAAATTAAATGTCTATATGAGAAGATACATTTTTCAGTTAAGTGTACTGGAAAGGGAGGACCCTTGAAGGATTTAAGTACACAAGGTACAGTTAATTACTCAAAAGATGATTTATCCAACAGCATGGGAGAAGCACAGATATTTGAGATTTAGAGAATGGAACATTCAGAACTCTTTAATTCTATAGCTCACTACTAATGTCACCAGGAGTTAAAGAATTTCATTATTTCAGTAATTTTCTATTATAGACTGAAAGGTATTTTACTCTCTTTTACTCATCTTTCTTCATCATATCCAGGATTGTAGAGCCCACTTGGTGCTCCTTAGACTATTTGGAGAAAAGTAGTCTGATCAAGTGGTATCTAATATGCTAATTGAAGGGAACATATTTTAAAATAATTATCATCTATAATTTTGCTGCTATTGTCTGGTTTATAAATTGGAAAGAACTATAGAAAGGGAGTCATCCTTCAAAATAATATATGCAAAGACAGAACTGTTACATCATACACCTGAAACTAACATAATGTTATATATTAATTTTATCCCAATTAAAAAATAGATACCAGGATTATGGAAATTCTTCAAGAATTATCAGAAAACTAAGAATTACAGATAACCCAGTTCTTTGAAGAGTTTCATCGTAGAGAATGAAGGGAAATGTTTACTACTGAAAATATTCTGAGAAGGCCAGCGTGACTTCTGCTTTTTGTCTCTTCATCTGTTCTTTCAAAGTACATAACTATACAGAGGTCATTAATTACCAGGTGTTGTAGGCTGCATTTCAGGACTGGTAAAGATTTCCAGTTTTTGAGAAATAAATGGTGTTTCACTCGGAGCTGAAAACACAAACACCCCATCCCACCAAGTAATTCCAGTTAAAATGAGGTATTTTAAGAGCTTCAACATGCTTTTAGGTGGTGATACAAAGCACATGCTAAATGGACATAATGAAGGATGAAAAATGCACGTTGTCTTGGAAAGCTACTGGATGAAATGACAGTTTAAAGTGGGGAAAAGGTCAGGATGAAATTGTTCAGTAGCTGACTCCAGGCAGACTGAGCGCACGGAAGAGAGGTGATATAGGCCACAAACATATGAGATGGATGATGATGAAGATGTCCATGCAATTTTCAAAGCTTTTCATTCCTTAAAGAATGGAAAAAATATCATTCATTACAGTTCAAAAATGAGAGAGAGAGAGAGCCTCAAATGGAACATAAGATGCCTGCATTGTAGGGAAAAATATATATTATATTCAGAAAAAGGAAAGAAATAAATGATTAGATGTGATGGAATGAAATGGTCATTTGGAAGAAAGGCATTCACATGGATTTTCTTTTGACGGAAAACAAAGTAGAATTTTTCTGTTAAAAACATTACCCAGTGTTGCCCTTGGCTGTTCAAGAGTTCTAGAAGTTTTAGGTGGGACAGAGTCCAGAAGTAGGTCGCTTGTTGCTGTTGGAATAAATGTCAACATTTATAAAAGCAGTAGAAGGCCCCAGGAATAAAATACAAATTCCTGAGTAATAAATTATGCTCAAATGGGGAAAAATATCAAGAACACTTGAGAGATTGCTGACCAACATTTTAAAACTAGTGATTCATTAGGAGTTGAAGATGAGCTCATGTTTAAAAACATACATACTTCAAACGTTAGAAACCATGATAAAATGGTGTTTCATACATTCAACTGTTTTCAACTGTTTTTTCTGGTTCCTTCCTTCTGTTTTTTAATTGCTAGCTGAATCTGCTCATAACATTGTTTCATCTTTTAAAAATTTCTGCTGCTGTTTAAAATTATTTGCCTGTATTTATCATGGTACCCATATATGGCTACACACACCCCCAAAAAATACCAGACATATGTCTTCGTGTGGCAGAGACCAGTGTTATTTACTTTGAATTTCCTGCAGCACCTAATTTAGTAAGTGTATAATAAAATACTTGCTAAAAGAAACCATCAGACTGAATTAAACTCACTATAGGTAGAGCAGTAAGTGAATATCAAAGTTAGACCCAACTGAACTTCTGTAGACAAATGAGTGACATGATTGCTCTAGAGCAGGATTTATCACCTTGCACTATTGCCCTTTAGGGTTGGATAATTCTGTATTGTGGGGATTTTCGTGTACATTGCAGGGGTTTAGCAGCATCCGTGGACTCTACCCACTAGATGTCAGTAACACCTTCCCCACTGGTGACAACCAAAAATACCTGTAGCCATGGCTGAATATTTCCTCAGTGGGAAAAGAGCAAAATCACCCCCTACAGGAGAACCACTACTCCAGGGAAAACTCCGAATTCTAAAACCTTTTCAGAATGATTCTGATCACGAGAGCACTAGGCTATTATTTAGTGCACCTGAGAGGCAAGCTAATCTTTCTGCATGTCCCACATATGCAGAGTTTATTTACTGGAGGACGTGGAGACATTATCGTTCAGTGGGAGAAGTGGGTAGAATTCATCTCCCTGACAGAGACTGCCACCTTTCTCCTGTGGAGCTCTAGAGAGTAAATTTTTTCACTCTGCAAAAATTGTCAGAATACCTGGCATCCGAAAAAAAAGAATTGAGAGGCTGGGTGTACCTGTGTGGGGCTCTGATATCTCAGGCTCATCTGATGTTGTAGGGCTTGAGAAAACATCATAAGTGGCTTTTAAAAGAAGAGGTAAGACAAAAGAGAAGATGTTAATTTTGATTAATTTTAAGGCTTCATGACATATTTTAATGCTGGCTGAAGGAGGACAGTTGATGTAGGTGCTAGAGCTTGGGCCGTGGGCTACTGGTCTTGTCAGTAAGATTGAAGCCATCACTAAAAGACTGGCCTCTAGTCCTTCTTGCTCTGAACTGAGTCCCTAGGGTGATGTGAGCTTAGTGCTATTTGTTTACAATGAAGCGTGCCAGCTCTAAATCACATAGCTTCAAAGAGTACATACATAAATGAAGTCAGATGGCAATTTTAGGAGACATTTCCAAAGAAGAACAGTCATACTGAGGAATTTGCACAAAAACTATAGTTTAGTTTTTCTATTTAGTAAACGTTACCATCATGATGTCTGGATAGTACTTTACAGTTTGCATAGTACTTTATAGTTTGACAGTACTTTCTCACATATCAGCTTGTTTAACTCTGTTAATATCCTTGAGAAATAGGTGAGGTAGACATTAACCCCACGTTATAGTCAATGGGGTAGTAACTCCATTTTCTAGATATTAAAATTGAGATTCACTGGGGTGAAGACATTTGTTAGTGGTCAGATTCTGCATATTTCTCATTCTATTTAGCATGGGCCCACCTTCTTTCTCCTTTGGTAACCATTAGTTTCTTTTTGATTTCTGTGAGTCTATTTATGTTTTGTAAATAAATTCATTTGTATCATTTTTTATAGTCCATATACAAGGATATCATATATCTGTCTTTCTCTGTCTGATCTACTTCACTTAATATGATAATCTCCAGATTCATCTATGTTGCCACAAATGGCATTATTCCATTCTTTTTATGACTGAGTGCTATTCCATTGCATACATATAAAGACTTCTTTTTAAACATAAACTCGTATATGAAAAGCCTCATGACCTCATTAGGACAGAAATTGTGCTTGTTACACTCTTTACATACTTCAAGGTTGTACTTCCAGAGCCTTGTACACAGGAAGACTCAATGAAATTAATCTGCAACATTTCCGTTACTATGAACAAATAGCAATGAGTTTAACAGTTGGGTAGTTTATGCTTTTAGTAAGGATACATGAGAATAAATGAACAGATTCTTTATTTTTAGAGCATACATATGTGTGCACACAAATCTCTTCCTCTACTATACAATTACCTTTCATATGTTTGTGTGGTCATATCCTGCCATGGAAACAGAACCCTAAACATATATATGAAGACACGGGAAAATACAACAGGCCAGCAATACGTAGCTGGATGAGAAAAGCATTTATAAGACCCACATGCAGAGTTCTGAGTACCATTTAAATAAGGACATAAAGCTCTCTTACATTTCTTAGAAAAATAAAATACCTTTCTAGCTGGCCTTTAAATTTGTGAAAATATTGCCTACAAGAAAATTCTCATGAAGCCAAACCAATGACTCTGGCTGTAAATCTCTAAGAGGCCACTGTAAATCTATAAACCACTCACCACACTTAAATTTTATTTTCCTGATCACAAAGCATCAACACCTCCATTTATTCCTATGTTTTCTCTTCTCTAGGGTTTAATCCAGTTGGGTGGGCCAGATTTACGCTCATCAACACCTCACAGGCAGACAATAAGGTGCAAACAGAGTTCAGCCTCTCTTCAACCATTGTGAGCAAACCACCTGTGGCCCAAACTTCCCACCCAGTATACCACGCCTCGAACATGCTGATCACTTCAGCTTTCAAGTCTTTAAATAATTTTTAGAGCTTAACTGCATACAGCAATTTACTAAAGCTCTATAATGTACTGAAAGAACGAAACACTGAAAATAGTAGTGAACTCCTAAAGGGAGTTCCCAAAGTGGATTCTAATGAAGACTGAAGTAGACTATCCTCAGTTCTGTCAAGGGAAGTTTCTAAAGATAATTGTTTATTTCTCAAGGGGAAATAATTAGGCCAGAAGGAACTGTCCTCTTAGTAATAAGTTACAGAACAGTTAAAAGGAAAAGTCAGTTTGTCTGGACATGTTGGAGGAAGAACAGGCAGGAGAATTTTCTAAGGATGCAAATAAACACAATAGGTCATCTTGGGTTATATAAAAAAGCCATTTCTTTATTTGATTAAGGTTTCAAATCCCTCTTGGTCCTAAATGATGGTCTTTTAAGGGGATGACCAAGTAAATTAAGGAGGCTTAACACTGAGAGCATTAGCAAGCCAGAAACAAAACATTGACTTCCATCCTCCTTCTCCAACCATATATGGGCTTTAGAAATCATGCATCTACTCCATCTGCAGGATAAGATATCTATCTGTCTGTCTGTCTGTGTATCTATCTCTATCTCTCCCACTTCTGATGACCATATTGCATTGGTCATGGTGTCATTTTACTCTCTGCCCTAGGCAGGGGCTGGGAGTTGATTCAGGCTTCCCATTCAACCCGATCAGTGTGGTCATGTGATATCTACCATCAGTGCCATAGGGTTAATAGGATGTCAGGCTATTTCCATGGGGTTGCAGGATCTCTTCAAAATACCCTGCATATGTCCGGGTCTATTCTCCTTAGACATGTGTCCACAAAGAGTTGAACATAACTGAGCGACTGAACTGATTCTCCTTAGACGTTTTTACACAAGTGAAATGAAGACCCAAGAATCATTTGGTGTACTTCTATTCTCTCTTGCTTCTTTTCTTTCTATTAATTAAATTGGGAGTTTAGGATTAACAGATACACACTACCATATATAAAATAGGTAAACGACAAAGATCTACTGTATAGCACAGGGAACTACCCTCAGTATCTTATAGTAACCTATAGTGGAAAAGAATCTGAAAAAGAATATATATTACATATATAGAACTGAATATGTATGTATAACTGAATCAATTTCTCTACACTTGAAACTAACAACAGTGCAAATTAACTATACTTCAATAAAATGCAAAAAATTGAAAGAAAAGTACATGAAAAGAAAATGGTGATGTTGGACCATAAAGATGGCTGAGTGCTGAAGAATTGATGCTTTTGAACTGTGGTGTTGGAGAAGACTCTTGAGAGTCCCTTGGACTGCAAGGAGATCACACCAGTCCGTCCTAAAGGAAATCAGTCCTGAATATTCACTGGAAGGATTGATGCTGAAGCTGAAGCTCCAATACTTTGGCCACCTGATACAAAGAGCTGACTCACTGGAAAAGACCTCGATGCTGGGAAAGATTGAAGGCAGGAAGAGAAGGGGACAACAGAGTACAAGACGGTTGGATGGCATCACCAACTCAGTGGACATGAGTTTGAGTGAGCTCTAGGAGATGGTGAAGGACAGGGAAGCCTAGTGTGCTGCAGTCCATGTGGTTGCAAAGAGTCGGACATGATTGAGCAACTGAACAAAATTCCCTTTGCTTCCAGGGACTTCTGGAAGATTGATATGATGGTGTATGTACAACCCTTTGAATCTCTTAGGCAAATACAAACGCAAATAAAACTGTTACACAAATAAAACTGTTACGCAAATACAAAATCATATTATTCCAGTGAAGAAGTACTCCAACAAGCATGTACACATCCATGCAGATCCACAACTCATCGAGGGGTAAAGGTACTGAGAGCTTTTCCAGAACTCACTCTATAGTAATAGAAATCATAGTCAACTGGCCACTTTCCAATAGAACATAAGACCAATTCTATTGCATCATCAGAGAGATTGACTTTTCTAAATGATTGTTACAAGCACTTAAGTATTTCTAAAATGTAGCCAACTTTTTTATAATACAGAATTTATACATAATTTTACATTTTGGCATATAGTGAAAGAGCAGATCTTTATAATTTCCTTTTTGTATTTTAAGAAAAGTTGGATTTGCCAAGGAAGTCAAAATCAATCAACCCTACTTAAACATATTTTAGAGGAGGTTTAAACAAAATAAAATTCCAAATAATGAGATCACAAAATGCTGTGCTAATGAAGCATTGGGGCCAATAGGCTAAAAGTAGGGAAGAATATGTTTGATGCACTTCTCAGATTTCCTAGGACAGTCCAAATTCCAAATACCCTGTCCCACTCTTGCCATCAACTATTGAAATGATTTCAATATTCAACATGCAAGTTAGAATTTCCATATAGGTTTTTATAGCCAAAAGTAATATAGAAATCTTTATGAGAGCATGCATTTGGATCATTTGATACAGAGTATGAAATAAATGTGGAAAACAAATCTAGCAAATTCTGAAGCAAAATGAATTTCACAAACGGAATTGATAAATGTTTAATGGTTGATGAAGAGACAAGCAGCCTCTGGCATCCAAGTGCTGGCCAGGCACTCACAGCTTGGCTGTGGTGTTTGCCTACTGGACATCAACAGTTGAGAACACCAATATCAGACAAGTCCACCTGGTGACCAAGATGGACCAAGGCAAAAACAAGACCATCCTGTAACTGTGTGGAACACAAAGGCAAGGGCACAAAAATTACTGTCCTCATATCCTGGCTAATATCTTTATCAATCACAACTATAGTCTCACTCCTCTTTTCTTGCCTTATAGTTAAGAATTATTAAAATTTTCTATCACAGACTCCTCCCATTTTCAGCCAATATCAAGTTCAGAGCAAAGCTTCACTTTCTTAAACCCTCCCCAGAATTACCTAACACAAGACTAAATCCCATAAGACATCCTTCCCAACATCCTCTTACTAAGAGATCCACAGTTCCTCATGGCCTACAATCTCATTGTTACAATAAGTAAATAAACTTAACTTTGTTCAAATATAGCTGAAGGTAACTGACAGAGTAAATACAGATGCATTGTATTTCAACATAGAAAATAAAATGTGTTCATTTCACTGTAATAATATGATTAATATCAGCTGAAATATATAATTTATTCAAAAGAAATAACAACTAAAAACAAGACAAATGTTTTTATGTACCAGCATTCAAGTACTATCTTTGCCTCTCTCTCTCTTCTTAATTCTCAACTAATTGCATTAGGAAGCCATGTGAGTAACTGGAAAATACAATAATCATATATGTTGAAACTAAACAGGAAATAGAAACAGTGCATGTATAAATTCACAAAATCAATGAAGAAACAAAGGCTGAAATGAATGAAAGGATTGTGTGAATATATCAACTTTTTAAATCAGAAGTAACACATATTATAATCTGAAATGGAACATGTTAGGAATATCCCACGGAACACCTAAACAAGAGGTAGATGTGAGCGTTAAAAGCCTTAGCAGAAACAAGAAATACTTAACCACCCACTTTGAGAAATCAACTTTACATTGATTTCTCTGGCCCACTGTCCTGTGATTGACCACATTTGATGCTTCTTATCTGCATCATGTGAAATATTACAGACTACAGTGAAAAGGTAGTGCTTCTTCAACTTTACAAATCACCTGGAGATCTTGTTAAACAGCAGATTTTGATTCATTAGATTTGAAGTAGAGCCCAAGACTCAGCCTTTCTAACAAGTTCCCTGGTGATGTCAATGCTGCCTGTCCAAACATCACACCAAGTAGCCCAGACATAACCATTCAATATTCCAAGGGGCAGACTAGGGAGTTTCTGTGGCTGATTCTTATGCCTGCAACCATATCTACTGAACCCTTACAGCCCATGACCAGCTCCAGCACTTCATCTAGACACAGCTGGCAGTTGACGGTTTTTGAAAGTTCTCTGGCACTAAGGTGGACCTGGCAGGAGTGAGGCAGCTGAATAATAAACTGCTTCCTGCTGCATTAGCCTCTATTCATAATCCACCAGGGCAAAACCAGAATTAAAGGAACCTTTCTTTTATTGGGATTTCCAGTCTCATCTATCTGTATCCTTTTTGTAACTTCACAATCTTCACCTCCCAGCATATTCTCTCTATTCCTCAAAGCTCACTTCAATTCAGGCTTTATATATAATTCATATCCTAGGCATTAAAATCACAGAAGGGGTTTCCTGGAGGTTTTAGTCAGTTTGCTCTTAAATAATCATAGACACCAAAAATCTAGAGGCTGGTCAAGAGAAGCCCAGGAAAATCTATGTCCCTATGTTTATAACCTAAAAGTTAAGAGATAAAAGGGACCTAAGTAGTATATTAGTTCAGTGGGCCCTAACAGTCCTCGGTTTGGTAGATGTGATGCTTGTATAGGATGGGGGATTGGGGTGGCAGGCGGGGGAGGGGGGTGGTCAGGTAAGCTCTGCCATAATGGAGCAGATAAACCAGCACACATGCCCACAGATAAGCCTTGTTCCACAGTCAGTGCTGTGGTGGAGTATGAAACTCCACCCGATTTTGTACTCAGTGACCCAGGTTCTGAAGGTAGTCTTGCACCAACAGTCAGTAATTGCAGTAGAATTTTAAGGGCAGGACATGGGGAATTAAGGCTTGCTACTGCTAAGTCGCTTCAGTTGTGTCCGACTCTGTGCGACCCCATAGACGGCAGCCCACCAGGCTCCTCTGTCCCTGGGATTCTCCTGGCAAGAACACTGGAGTGGGTTGCCATTTCCTTCTCCAATGCATGAAAGTGAAAAGTGAAAGTGAAGTCGTTCAGTCATGCCTGACTCTTAGTGACCCCATGGACTGCAACCTACCAGGCTTCTCTGTCCATGGGATTTTCCAGGCAAGAGTACTGGAGTGGGTTGCCATTGCCTTCTCCAGAATTAAGGCTTAGAAAGACCCAGTTTAAGGCTTCTCTAGATTGGCTGACAACAGCAGCCAACTTACAGATGTTTTCCCACTTGAGAAAACCAGGGGAGACTAACAGACACACTGAGTTCATTTGATGCCATCTTTGTATCTTTTGCTAAGATCTGAACCCATTACGCTCAACAGAGAAAGATAATTTGACTAAGATCTATGTGTCCATGAGCCCATGCTCATCCTTCCTCAAACCAGCCATACGCTGAACTCCTTTCTGAAGAATAACACAGAATGGTGGTGTGTTTAATGTCATTACATGAATGTCTAACTACATTACATGCTAGTTATAGGTGCTAAAAGAATCACAACCAGAAGGTTCACAAAGTTAAAAATAAATGAAACAAAAATCATGGAAGTAATCACACAAAGTGGTTTATGAGGTCTTCTTACAATTCTCACATGCTAAATAATTTCTTTGGTTGACTGCTAGACTTCAAAGAAAAGATATAAAGGTAAAAATTTTTGAGGAAAAAAATATATTTTTTGAAAAGGAAAGCTATTTCCCTCAATCAATTTTAGTGTTAGAACACAAGAATTCTCAGGAGAAAAAAGCCAATTGCTACAGTTTACAAAAGAGCGAAGTAAGATCCAGAAAAGTAGAGAAAAATAGCTAAAATATGTGGTTGGTAGTAAAACCAGAACTGGAACCAAGGTCCAGAATTAGTGTTAAGACCTGTGGTCTCTCCTCTAAATTACAATATGTTTACAGATTTTAGGACTCAGTAATAATATCTTGCATGTAGTAAACTCTCAAATGTTCATTGAATATTTTATTGAAAAGAAGCAAATACCTACCTGCAAGGGAAATAGTAAATTCATATTGTTAAATAAGACTACCATAGAGCTTATTTTTGTTACTGTTCTCATGTCACAAAAGAGATCTCTAGAAATTCAATGAATCAACTTGCAGTTCATCTTCTAGCCAGACTTTAACTGTATATCCAGACATTAAAACACAGATCTTTAGAACAAATGCAAAAACATTTTGCTTTTGTATTGAGAAAAATGAAATTAATCTAAGCACCAAGAATAGATTATAGCTTTACCATTTACTACAAATATATGGATAATCAATTAAAGAACCTATAGAAATAAAAATAAGAGAAGTTATTCAATACTGTTGCTCCAATCTATTAAAAAAAAAGAAAGAAAGTAATTACCAGTTTGAGGCAGTAGAATTTTGGAATCTTCAGATATTTTACTTGTAGGCACAATCCCTGGCTTTTCACTTGAAGCTACAGCAAAAAAAGAAATGGAATTCACTGAGAATTTTTTTTTTTTTGAGAGGATAGAGAGACAGAAATAGATTGCCCGTGTTGTTAAATGGCTACCAGTAGCCTGAAATAAAAAAACACACATTGATCCAACTAAACATCATTATATACCAAGAAGCAATCAATACACTACACGCATTCAGAGAGCATTTGAACAGGGTCTAGACAGAGACCAGAGTTTGGTGTCATCTTAATGTTTCTGAGGACAGAAAACTAACAAAATTGGCTCTCTGGAATGGACAGACTAATAATTGTTACTGAATTTGTAGAAAACTCAATCAGAGAAAAAAAAGTCAACCAGCTGTTTGGCTGAGTCAGATTGAAATCATCAGCTCATTGAGGTTTGCACAGCTAGGATCCCGTAAACGTGTCCTACAGAATTAAGCAGTCACCACCCACAACGGAACAGCAGATTCAAGGCACTGTTATTACCCAAGGCGCCCCCAGGTTTCTCAAAAGGGAAAGGTGTTTTTGCCTGAGGAAATTCTGGAAGCCTTTTCGGAGCTGCAACAAAATACACAAGAGATGTTATGACTTGAAGTGCAAGTAAGAGAAAGGTTTTTAAAATCTCAAGCTTGCAGAAACAAAAACAAACACAAAAATGAAAATTACTCAGGAAAAGTAAGGGACTGTTAGTAGTACACATTTTTACGCCTGTGTTTCAATGATGGATGATTTAAGACAGCTTCTTTTTCTATTTTTTATAATCAAGCCACTAAATTTAAGGAGTTTGGGTTCTTCTTCTCACCTTTATTAAACTAGTGTTCTAATTTTTTCAGCAATATATGTATGTGCTCTCAGATATATTTTGTTTAAATTCAAATCAAGCATATCTGAACTAGACAATGTTCCTCCAATAGCTTTTAAAAACAAAATTGCAATAATTACATGTCTTTATGCTTAAGTTTCCCCAACAACTTCCTTGATATCACATTCAAATTCTAAGAAGCAATCTATAGAAATATCATAAATATATCTTCTCTTTCAAGAGAAACAGTTGAGTAAAAAGCTATTTTGGAAAAATAAAGAAAATAATTTATGTAAAGTTTAAAAATAAAATAAAATTTTAAAAAATATAAAAAAAAGAAAGAAAATAATTTATTCAGTGACAATGATTTTGAATTAAAAGAGTCAAATATAATATCAAAATATGACTACTCCCAAGGAAAACAACCAAAGGATTTATATACAGGATGACTAGTTAGTATCCTAAATTATAAAATAAAGAATTTATAGCATCTAAGGGCCTGGCATTCAGGCATTTATTGTTCTATAAGCCATGTGTCCCTTCTTTTCTGTGAGGAGATAAATTTGAATGAGTTAGCCTAAGGGTTTCTTTCAGGCATGCATAAAATTTCCAAGGAAATAATAAGCTGTAGTGTTTACTAATTTTTACCTAGAGTGCTCAGTGGCAATTCAAATCTAGGTATTAAAATAGTTTGTGATGTTCCGGGGGTCCTTCCCCTGAGAACTGCAATAAAGAAGAATTCAGTTAGAAACACCCTGAATCAGGATTTGACACTGTGACTTAACTGTATCGTGTGAGGCATGCTCATAATGGAGGGTACATGGGAAGCTGAAACCTTCCATGGAAATAGCTGGCTTCCCCTGGAAAGTTTTTACACAGTTGTATTAATTTGAAGGTCTACCTTCAAATGACCATGGTGTGATATGGAAGATCAACATCACAAGGACAGAACAATATATATACATGCTGCTCCTTTTTAAAATGATTTTTAAGGAGAAGAGAATAAAGCAACTTAGATTCTCTCAAGCCAATAAACAGCTAACTTACATGACATGAAATTCTTAGTAAAAAGCATTACACTTTTGAGTAGTCTCCTTAAGTTTACTATACATAAGCCTAGGAAAAGCCAACTAAAATGGGAAGCACAGACACAGTCACGACTCTCACCCCTCCAAGCTTTGTGGATTAGAGGGCTGGCATTCTGGTTTTCTATGCCTCCCAAGAGGCTGGTAAAAAGGGTGTGCAGTTAGCATCTAACATCCAGAGCTGCCTAAAATATTAGTCACCAGGATCAAGGCATGTTGTTAACTCTTTAAGGGAACTGATCCAAGAAACAGGAAGATGAACTACTCCCTGTAAGGGAGGAAAGAAAGTGGGGAGGATGGGAAGCCAAGACACTGAGGTTATTTTTCTATGAGGGTTGGGGTGGTTTTTGTTTTTAAAGAAAAAAAGAAAAACTTCTGAGAATTACCCAGTGTTGTTTCTGAAATGTCTAATGCACTAGACACAGTGGGCTTAGTGGTTCTTGGAACTGATTCAGGAGTCACTGGAAGGGAAAAAAGATGACTTTACAAATTAAGATAAAATGAAACAACTCAGGACCATAGGGTACTGCTGTTGCCCTTTAGAATTAGAACTGACATGTATACAGACCAATTCTTTTCAAGTTAATTATGGTAAGGGCTCCCTGGCTTGGCCCAGTGTCTGAACTGACACCTCCTTCCAACTATTCCCTTCTGGGTTTGTCCACTCTCCAGGTATTTCAAAAGGCACATGGAATTGACCCTCATGGAATCACTTAACAGATTATTCATAATTTCTTGTGTCCTTTTTTCTCTTTATCTCCAGAACTTAGCACAAACTCTGGAGAATAATAAGCAAGCACATGATAAATATTTATTAAATGAGTTAATAAATGGGCAGCTAAAAGAATGACCCAGGGCAAA
The DNA here is from genome assembly GCF_032452875.1 of Bos javanicus. Lineage (NCBI taxonomy): Eukaryota > Metazoa > Chordata > Mammalia > Artiodactyla > Bovidae > Bos > Bos javanicus. The sequence goes on from NC_083868.1 coordinate 45,642,872, forward strand.
AAGATTTACTTAGAACTATTACATTATAGGAATTCTCTTTTCCAAACTGCAGTGAACATGCAAAGCTTAGAAGTGGGTTGAAATTATAAGGATTCAAGTGCTAAGTCACAGTTATTTCAAGTGCTAGATCAAAGGTAAAGATGACCCTCAGGTAAATAGTTTTTAAGAAATAAGAACCAGGATCACTGAAATCTGGCATGAATTGTGAGCTACACAATTCCAGAATTTTGTAGGGTAAGGATATGAAATAAACACAATAACAGTGAATAATAAATTATGAAGTTTGTCTAAGCATTTCTGAAGTGGAAAGTCCCGAGGAAGTTTTGGCAGAGAACTAAGAAATCTATAGACGCCCTCATCATATACAATGCCAAGAGAAGAAGTATGATTGGGAAAAGTCGACAGAATCTCCACTGGGTCATGCCTATCCTTTTTTTTTTTTTTTTTTTTTTGTATTTACCAATTAGACTGAAGTCAGAAAACTACCTAGGAATTTCATTCAAATGGATTACTCCAGCATCAGATTATACCTTTCCTCCAATTTCTATGAAGGTAGGGAGGGGATGGAAGGTCCTTCTCTCACCTTCAGTCAGGACCAAATACTTCTTACTCTGTCAGAAATATGTCTACTTGAATAGGTTTATTGAAATCAGGTCATTTTATTTCCCCACCAATCTTTATCTTCTCTGTACAAGTTATGAGTCAGAGTTTAGTACAAGGTATATATCACTGGTTTTTCAATTTACAGCAGTTTTATGGATGAAAAACTCACTTTAGATTGGAGTTACTTTGCCAAATGAAGATTTAGGGGAATCCTTGCTAGGTATTTGTTTCACAGAGTCCTGAATGAGGTGGTACTGCTCTGGCAAAGACTCTGTAGTTCAGAGAATAATGTTTTCCTGATGGGCTGGACTTGGGCAGTTTGTTCACAGAAAATTGCTGAATGTTTGTTAGTAATGGTTGATAAACTGGGGGAAATGCACACTCATTTTATTCTTCAAAGGATTTTTAAAATGAACTATTATGTATTTTCTTCATGAAGGTCGTTAATCTTCAACAGCCATTTACTAAATTATTCCAGGGTACTTTCATAGATCAAAGTATGGATAATGGTATTTTTTTAAACCAATCACTTGTGAAAGTAAAGAACTGAAAAATGCTCTCATGTCTTCTTATAAATGGAAAGCACCAAAATCATGGTATTACATCTTAGTATAAAAATATTTCAGAACGTTGAGGTAGCAATTTTCACCTGGAGTGAATAATGCAGTTCTACTGTTATAGATCAGTTATATAATTCAATTGTTCATTTTGCATCTGTTGTTTTCCCAAACATTAAAGACCCAGAGTCTCCTATTGTTGTATGCTTATGATCAAAATAAACTTCCTACTGGCTCTTCACTGAAAAAAAAAATACAGGCTTATCAATCACTTAATATTTGAAAAAATATATTATGTATTTTCTCAAAGTTAATAAACATAGGGATCTCATTACCTGTTATGGGCAGTGCTGGAATTTTTTCTACCTCTGGTGTTTTAGATTCAGCAGGCAATGCCAAGGTTTCATTCTTAGCTAAAAAATCAGAGAACAAACAATTTACCTCACTTCCTCATAACAGTGTCCAAATATAATTCCCTCAAAACAATCAACCAACAGACTATTTCAAGACTATTCTGCTAGTATCCCTTCCCACCAGGCAGTCAATACAATTACTGTGCATTTCTACCAGTGATTAGTATTAGTAGTGACAGCCTTCAGAATTCCTTCTCATTAACCCTAAGTAATACTTTAAGATCTAAGTTGGCACTAGAAGGAAGAAAAAAAATGACAACCCAGTACTTGGCTAGCTCTCAAGTCATTCTGATTCACAAACAGAGTTTCTTGAAGACATAGGTTGTATAGCAAAATGCTCCCTGGAATTTTATACTCAATTACTCCTAATTAAAAAAAAATTTTTTTTTAAATGGAAAAGAAATTATCCATTATTATATATGGTAAAAATGTAATAGGTTATGGCAATACAGTTTTAGAAAAACATAAATAATGTACATAGGAAACTAAGATATTTGAAGATATTTATGGTTAAAAAATTACAAAAGGTTATTTATTTGAGCCACATATCAACATAGATATTTTCTTTGGGTCTGTGTGGGAATTCAGTGTAAAAAAATGGAATCTGTTTTTCTTTTCTTTCCTCTTCTGACAACTATTCAGGAAACTTCTAAAATTCAGGTATTATTCTTCAACGAAAGTACATTTCTGTGCCAGAGCTACCCAATGATTAAGACATTCTCCGTTTCAAAAAATGCATGTAGGATTAACTCGATTCATCTATTTGGCACACTGAATCAATGACCTACTTACAATATTTTGAAAGTCTAGTAACATGAAAGAATTCATTTTTCTTTGAGATCCGCTGATCATGTCACCTTGAACTGATTATAATCAGATGGGATAAAATCCCATCTTAAGCCTTAAGTCTTAAGGCTATAAGGAACTCTTTGGGTTTCTCAACTTTGGCACTACTGACATTTGTGACTGTATATTTTCTTTTCTTTTTTTTATTATGGGGGCCTTTCGTGTGAAATGTAGGATATTCAACAGTATTTCTGGGCTTTATGCACTGGATTCCACAGCTGGACAACCAAAATACCTCTACTGTGCTTAGCTGCTCGGTGTCTTGACTCTCTGCAACCCCAAGGACTGTAACCCACCAGGCTCCTCTGTCCGTGGGGATTCTCTAGGCAAGAATACTAAGGTCGGGTACCAGGCCCTCCTCCAGGGGATCTTCCCAACCCAACCCAGGGATTTAACTAGGTCTCCTGCATTGCAGGCATATTCTTTACCATCTGTGCTACCAGGGAAGTCCAAGAATACTGGAGTGGGTAGCCAATCCCTTCTCCAGGGGAACTTTCTGACCCAGAAATCGAACCAGGGTCTCCTGCACTGCAGGAGGATTCTTCTCCATCTGAGCTACCCGAGAAGCCCAAAAATGTCTCTGCTGCTGCTGCTGCTAAGTTGCTTCAGTTGTGTCTGACTCAGTGTGACCCCATAGATGGCAGCCCACCAGGCTCCGCCGTCCCTGGGATTCTCCAGGCAAGAACATTGGAGTCGGTTGCCATTTCCTTCTCCAATGCATGAAAGTGAAAAGTGAAAGCGAAGCCGCTCAGTCATGTCTGACTCTTCGCGACCCCATGGACTGCAGCCTACCAAGCTCCGCCGTGGGATTTTCCAGGCAAGAGTACTGGAGTGGGTTTCCATTGCCTTCTCCGAAAAATGTCTCTAGACACTGCCAAATATCCCAGAGTGGGAAGAAGGGGAAAGTGAAAGTGAAGTCACTCAGTCATGTCTGACTCTTTGCGACCCCATGGGCTATAGCCTACCAGGCTTCTCCGACCGTGGGATTCTCCAGGCAAGAATATTGGAGTCTGGAGTCGGTTGCCAGAAGAAGGGGAGGGGGGAGATAAAATTTCCTCTGTTGAAAACTACTGATCTAATCTGTTTTCTCAAAGTTCTTTAAGGATGCAAATTTTGTAATTTCCTCCCGGAGTTACATCACTGACATAAAGATCATTTTCTTCTTTTCAGTTCACATGGGCACAAAATACTTATTTTTTGATGATCTTAAAGACAATTATAAAGTCATGCCTTTCACAAAGACCATGGAAGCAAATCAATGTTCAGTCTGTATCACGGAAGCATACAATAGATTCCTAGAGTTAATGATTTTCAGGAGTGATTTAAACTGCTAGAAACAGGCGTCACAAGTGCTAGTGTCTTCGCCTTGGCTATCTGTCAAGTGTGCATTCTCTATTTCTGTGCAGTGAAGCTGCACAACAAGTCTATACAACAGAAATGTTTAATACCATTGTTCAATTAATGCAGCAGGGCATAACAAGAAGGGACTTTTTCTGGAATAACTAGAAAATTAAACAGATTCAGCATAATTTTATGATAAATCCTTTTTTAGATTTCTAAATCTCATCAACATTTCTTTTCTGCTTCTTTTGTAGTCAGAACTTTGGTTTAGAACTGTGATTGCTGGCACAGGAAAAAACCTTCAGATTACAATTTTTAAAATTTATTTTTTAATTGAAGGAAAATTACAATGTTGTGTTTTCTGCTGTACAATGATGCAAATCAGCTATAATTACACATATATCCCCTCCCTCTTGAGTCCAAACATTGATGAGCTCTAGTTTTGTTATTTTCAGCATGTAACAAAGGAAGGTTTTTCTTTAATGTAAGATTATAAGATTAATCTTCAATGTTCTTCTTTTTTAGTGTCATCTTCTCCTTCAGGATGATTTTTGCTAATCCTTTCATTCTTGTGTAATATCCTATGCTCTTGGTGATTCCTTAGCTAACTAGGACTATGTATTTATTTATTTAAAAAAATTATTTATTTTAACCTCCAGATCCTAGATTTTCAGGCAATGCTCTGCTTTGTTTTAGCTCTTTATGCATGCTGTTACAGGGCAATTACATTAAACTAAAATTAGACTGTTAATGAAGAAAAATGGTTAACTTCCTTCCCAAGAGGTATTTGTATTCTCTATACATCACTACTTCCTTACAGAGGCATGTGTGCATGTGCTCGGTCATCTCCCACTCTTTGCGACCCCATAGACTGTAGCCCGCCAGGCTCCTCTGTCCATGGGATTTTCTAGGCAAGAATACCAGAGTGGGCTGCCATTTCCTCCTCCAAGGGATCTTCCCAACCCAGGGAATGAACCCATGTCTCTTGCATCTACGGCATTGGCAGATAGATTCTTTACCCTCTGCACCACCTGGGAATATCGTATTTCTAAATATGAGACTTCAGACATAAGAGAAATTGGTTGAAGGGAAAGATACTTGAATGGAGACTCTTTATGACTCCTATCAAGCCATGAGTATTCACCACACTATGCATGTACTACCAGCCTTGGCAACAGCAGAGTAAAAATGCCATGAGAGCATGGCCTCAAACCCAGGAAATTCCTTTTCCTCTCTGATTTTTCTGTATCTTTTTTCAACACATTTGGTTCCTTTCATTCTTGGCAACCTAAGTCTTGGTTTTGACAAACCGTTTTTATGTCCCTGGGGAAGTATGTATATCACTAGTTTTTATTTCTCTCATTATTCACATCATGTATTCTCAGAACAAAAGCTATTAATTTCTTGATGTCCCGTGTTGGGATCTGCTGGAATGAGGATATTATTTTTAGGATTTGCCCCTCACACAGTATGACTTTTCTGAATGACAGTGATAAATAACTTCAGGACAGTTTATTTCTCCCTCATTGGTATAAAGAAATGTTATGCTCATTCTTCATAAAAAAAAAAAAACAAACAGTAAATCTAAAATGTTATTTGTGAACATAGTCTAAGATGGTACATTTGATGGATTTATTGGACATTTTCAAACATATTGCCTATTAGTCTCTTCAATGTGTCAAAAATTTGCCATGCATTAAAGATAGGTGTTTCCTTAGAAATAAGCTTTAAAAGGCATTTTCTATTTGCATAGAATTTTCTCCACTAAAATCACACTTAATCCTGAAGCCTTGGTGATTTGTATCAGAATAAAAAAAGCAAACAACAAAGCAAACCAAAAAATCAAATGTTTAATTCTCTAAATTAGAGAAAACAAAATGCTGAATTGATATTAAGGTAGCAGGTAGAAATTTGCAAAAACAAAACAAAAAAATTAGGAAATAGATATTATCAAAACTAAGAACTAAAATACCTCCTAGTTCAAAAATGACAGCAGTAGTCTGGGAAAAAATTCTGTTCATTTTCAGTCTCCTTCACAAATCCTGATTTTTGTATTTTGATGAACAGATTAGGGGCTGAATCAGTAAGAAATCAGTCAGCTCCTTCCTTTTCTTTTCCTTCTAAACAAATCTTTCCCAGGCACAGGGCTAAATACATAGGCTCTGGGCAGAGAACTGGTGAGTGCACGAGTCCTGAGCTCTGGTTCTAAACACAGGTTCACTGAGGGAATTTATTTTGGAATCCTCTTGGCTTTAGCACAGCATTTAGAGGATGTGGAGTTGAGTCTCAGGTTTTATAGCTAATGAGGAGGTGATCAAGTCTGATGTACAAATTAAAGAAAGGAAGCCTAGAATCGCTCATCTACATTCTTGTAAATAACTCACTGTAAGACTAACAGATATGAATATTTTTACAGTAAAAATGTAAGGACTGCACAAAATCACAAAGATCTATTGGCAAATATATTTACATCTTAATAAAATGGTGATGCCGGAGAAGGCAATGGCACCCCATCCAGTACTCTTGGCTGGAAAATCCCATGGATGGAGGAGCCTGGTAGGCCGCAGTCCATGGGGTCGCTAAAAGTCGACTTCACTTTCACTTTTCACTTCCCTGCATTGGAGAAGGAAATGGCAACCCATTCCAGTGTTCTTGCCTGGAGAATCCCAGGGACGGGGGAGCCTGGTGGGCTGCCGTCTATGGGGTCGCACAGAGTTGGACACGACTGAAGTGGCTTAGCAGCAGCAAAATGGTGATGCATCAATTCTGAAAAATTTTCTAAAATTATAAGAGTAATAGTCCTCTGATTAATCCTCTCTACTCACTCAAGGCTTTGATCCTCTTTCTGCCAGGAAATTCTCAAATTATAGCTAAGGAGAACTTAATAGTCTGTCTTTTAAAACTGTTACAGTCTGATTGCCTCACATCAAATAAGTAAATAGGTCAAACCTCAGTGAGGGAGGAGAAATTAAGTCTGAGGTCCCTGCATGTGTAGATACCATGTCTGTGTAAATCACCATCACGTCTCCTCCCCTGCCACTTGTAGTTCTGGCATCAAGTAATCTTTACTAAATATTTGCTGAAGAAACGTTGCTAAACAGGGGCTTGGACCTGTTTCAAACTTGTAATAAGTGAAGATTCACTTGTAACAAGTGCTAAAGTTCTTAGCTAGTTCAAGGAGAATATTCTACATTTTAAAGTCTTATTCAGTTTCTACTACATCCTGCCTTATTCCTCCATATTTATCAGTGGCCCAGGACATTTACCAGAGACACATTTTCCAGAGACTTTAGAGGTTCTCAAATTGTGGTTTCCGGACCAGCAGCATCAGTGTCACCTGGGTTGCTGCTGCTACTGCTAAGTCGCTTCAGTCGTGTCCAACTCTGTGCGACCCCATAGACGGCAGCCCACTAGGCTCCCCCGTCCCTGGGATTCTCCAGGCAAGAACACTGGAGTGGGTTGCCATTTCCTTCTCCTATGCGTGAAAGTGAAAAGTGAAAGTGAAGTCGCTCAGTCGTGTCCAACCCTTAGCGACCCATGGACTGCAGCCTACCAGGCTCCTCCGTCCATGGGATTTTCCAGGCAAGAGTACTGGAGTGGGGTGCCATTGCCTTCTCCAGTCACCTGGGTACTAGGCAGAAATGCAAATTCTCAGGTGTCACCCCAGAAACAACTAAATCATTGGTCTGAATTCTCTCTATAGCATAGGATCTCAACCTTGACGAAGTATGGTGAGTCCCAGCAGTGTAACAAATCCATCAGAGCTTCTCATGTTTCATCAGCATTGAGATCCTCTGCTATAGAGAGAATTCAGACCAATGTGATACTCAAATGCAGCAACTAGCTTAGCCCACTGGCCGCTCCAACTATTTCCTAGGTGCCCATTAAAGGAGTTTTGCTGTTTTTTTTCCCCCAAAATTGTTGTTTTATGTTTTTTAAACACTAAAATCATATCAGGTTTTATCTGTGCGTGTGTTAAGTCATATGAGTTGTGTCCAACTCTTTGCAACCCTATGGACTGTAGCCCACCTATGGGGCTCCTCTGTCCATGGGATTCTCCAGGCAAATATATTGGAGTGAGTTGCCATGCCCTTCACCAGGGGGTCTTCCCGACCCAGGGATCAAACCTGCATCTTTTACATCTCCTGCATTGACAGGCAGGTTCTTTACCAATAGTGCCACCTGTGAAACCCTTAGGTTCTTTCTAGAAGTAGGAAACAGGATCGATCTCAAGTAAATAGTAATTCAAACAAGCCTGACCTTTACCTCAGTTTCCACTGAAAATATCTAGCAGTCCCTTGATAGTACAGCGTGATAAGTATAATTTACTATATAAATGTGTATATTTTGGATAATTGGATCAATATTCACTCTTCCTTCAAAAATATAAAGTAACTATTTCTCTATAGAATGTGGTTTATTTGAATACCTCCAACACTCCATCCTATCTACTTCTTTTTCCAATTTTTTCATTATGGTGAAAGATACATAACAAAAATCCTAACCATTTTTCAAGTATACAGTTCAACAGTATTAAATACATTTGCAATGTTGTACAACTATCACCACCATCCATGTCCAGAACTCTCCTTATCTTGTAACACTGAATCTCTTCACCATTAAACATTAATTCCTCATTCTTCTCCTCCTCCAGTCTCTGGAAGCCACCATTCTACTCTCTGTTTCTATGAATCTCTCTACTCTAGGTATCTCAAATAAGGTATCTCAAATAACAGTCTTTTATCTTTTGTGACTTCTTATCACTTAGCATCATGTTCTCAAGGTCCACTTATACTATAGTAAATGTCAGAATTTCCTTCCCTTTTAAGACTGAATAATTATCCATGGTGTGTATGTGTGATACATACATACATATACACACCACATTTTGCTTATCCATTCATCTGTTGATGGACGCTTGAGCTGTTTCCACATTTTAGCTATTGTGAATAATGCTACTGTGAATATGAATGTACAAATATCTCTTTAAGACTGCTCCCAATCCTTTTGGTTGTATAACCAGAAGTGAAATTGCTGGGTCAGGTAGTTTGATCCTTGATGCTCAGATGGTAAAGCCTGCAATGTGGGAGACCCAGGTTCATGTTCGATCCCTGGATCAGAAAGAGTCTCTGGAGAAGGGAATGACTACTCACTCCACTATTCTTGCCTGGAGAATTCTATGGACAGAGAAGCCTGGTGGGTTACTGTCCATGGGGTCTCAAAGAGTCAGACAAAACTGAGCGACTAACACTTTTACTTTCTTTCATGGTAATTTTATTTTTAACTTTTTGAGGAATGGACATACTGTTTTCCACAGCAGTTGTACAGTCTTTTATTCCCATTCACATGCACATGCTTGTCCCTTACTTTTTCCTTCGGGATCTCCAAAGAGCTCATTGGCTAGATCCCTTGGACATCCTAGGAATATCAGTGCTAATATTGTCACTGCAATATTCACATATAAATCTTGGCCACTTACCTAACTGTGTCTTGATTGCCTCTGAAATCTCGAACATTATGGAAGTGGGAAGTTTGACTGTGGTTTCATTAAGGCCTGGGATAACAAGGTGGACTGCGAGAAAACAGATGTAGTAAAAGAAAATGCATCCTGAAACAAAGCTCAGAGAATTGGAACCATGACACTTAGAGCTTATTTTGCTTAGTCAATTTCAACCCAAACTTTAAAAATCTGGGAAAAAATATGACAGTAAATTTTAAACATAATCTTTTTTCATATTCAGAACTGAACAACCAAAATAATGTGACTTAATCCACAGACTTAAAAATTGTAGAATGGCTCCTTAAGATTAAAAACACCGTTACTAATAATAACTTTTAAGAGAGTTCTTCAATATGACAAAGACTCTCTCACAATACCAACAGGTAGGCAGGTAGGAGGGGAGCCAATAGGTACAGGCTAGAGTTGTTTGCCTAACACTCCTGGATCCTAGCCTGGAATGGAAACAAGCCAGGATGCTAAACAATGAAAGGAAATGAACCAACATCGATTTAACAGACCTGCACACAGTGCAAAATTCTATAACAGCCTTGTTATCAAAATAAGAGCCTGATTTGCTTAACGTAGATGTAGATTTCAAGGCAGACTCACCCAGTATTGTTCCTCCATAGGGGGTCTTATCTGGAGATTTAGTTGAGGCCCTGTGTGTAACATTCTGAATCACTGTTGAAAGACCAAAAGATAATAGTGTGAATGGAAAAAAAAAAAAAATACAGTCAAGAAGCAGAATGAAGCTAATAACGTAAAGCCATCTGCAGTGGAGAAATCTGATCCTTTTTTAATTAATAGAAAGGAACTCACTGCGCTGGCTACACAACCAATGAAAGAGCTAGAAGGCACATCCTAACACCGATGCCTTTAAGTAGAGAAAGTGTTCCATTCTAATTAGCTTAAAATTTCCTTTCTCAGCTCCACTCCCTGCAGTCTACCCAAGTTAAGTAACTTGCACAAAATGAGGCAATGACATACTCAGTAAATAAAATGAATTAGAAAATGTATACCCTCAAAGCAAAGATTCTATGGATAAGTCCAATACTAACTGACCCCATTTTGAAAATACACTTGAGGCATTGTGTTTTCTTAAAAATGAATTAGTATTTTAGGTGCCCAATCTCTTCCACCACAAAACTTTCTGGAAATAATTGAGTCTTAAATAATTTGAAAAACTGAAAGTCAGAACAAAAATGACTAGATGCTGAAATAAGACATAACTCTTGAGACCTGGATTTCTTTACAGTCCTTAAAGTGAGCTCTAAATCATAGTTATCATTTCATTAATCAACATATCCTATTAATGACTTCCTACATCTAAACGATCTTAATCCTGCAGAAAGCCAAATATATTTAATTGGTTTTTTAAAATTTAATACTTGTTAGGGTTGTTCTTTCTCCAGATGTTCAACCAATATGCCTTGCCAAGACTTGGCCTATTTGTAGAGTCAAAATTATCTGTTAACTTCTAATTTACTAGAGCAATTATTTTTCAAAAAAATAAGCATAAATATATATTTTTAAAATATGTGCTATGTTTAATTATCTCAGTTTAAAAAGCATATTAAAATAGTTGTAAGCATATATCCAGAGCAGACATGCAAATTACCTTGCTTGATGATTGTTACTGGGATTAGCTTTCTTGGGACATATGCTGGCTGAAAAGAGGAAGAGATACAGCTTTTGAGTTATGGTTAACTTAAAAAATAATTTTAAAACTGGAAGTAGTCCTTTCTTGCCTTCTATGAAGCTCTCCATGACACTGGTTTAACAGTTGCTGGAAAGATCTTTAGTACATATATCTGCCTCTGTTTTATTGCATTCATTAGTTTTTTCCCATAAATGTCCAAAGATTTGACAGAAGCAGTTCCTTCAAAATTTCCATTAGTTTATTTTACTCAGAAACTGCAATGGAAAGAAGTGAAATCCTTTGGATTGAATCCTAGTGTATTTTCACTTAATTTGAACCAGTGAACCCGTCAAATTCTGTCTTTATATTCCCTCTCAAAAAAAGATTTTAAGCTACACATTCTTTTAAAACCAATCAGAATAGCATTGAAACATGTATATTATCATATGTAAAATAGATGACCAGTGTAGGTTCCATGCCTAAAGCAGGGCATCCAAAGCCAGTGCGCTGGGACAACCCAGAGGGACGGGGTGGGGAGAGAGGAGGCAGGGGGTTCAGGATGGGGGAGACACATGTATACCTGGGGCGATTCATGCTGATGTATGGCAAAAAGCATCACCACATTGTAAAGTAATTATCTTCCAATTAAACAAATAAATAAATTTTAAAAACCAATCAACCAACCCTACAATTGTTACAGGGTGTCCCACTGCTGCTTCAAGCACACAACCACTGTGAACTCCTGATGCTAAGCTTTTCCTTGTCCAGGAAGGCAGAGCTGGGACTCAAATCCAGACATGCCTACTTCCAAAGCCTGCAGGTTTAACAACTGTGTATGTCTTAATGCCCAGAGGACCTCAAAATTGGAAGGGCAGGTCTCAGAGGACTGTGACTTCTCCCTTCTTCCAAATTCCCTCAGATGTCCCACGGTAAGTTTGGATGTCATGGAGAGAGCCACTTGAACTAGGGGCACGTTTAGTGTTAACCTTACAGTGGAGTCCTCACTGGGGATAGTGAGCCAAGGATAAGAGAGCCAAGAGAGAGGCATGAAACAGGATGAAAGAACAGCAGGAAATATACAGAGCAGAATTAGACTGAGCTAAAGGGGTAAGTCGGAGAAGGCAATGGCAATCCACTCCAGAACTCTTGCCTGGAAAATCCCATGGACAGAGGAGCCCGGTAGGCTTCAGTCCGTGGGGTCACTAAGAGTCGGACATGACTGAGCGACTTCACTTTCACTTTTCACTTTCATGCATTGGAGAAGGAAACGGCAACCCACTCCAGTGTTCTTGCCTGGAGAATCCCAAGGACGGTGGAGCCTGGTGGGCTGCCATCTGTGGGGCCGCACAGAGTCAGACACGACTGAAGCGACTTAATAGTAGTAGTCAAGGGGTAAGTAAGCATGACATTGATTTTCTGAAGCTTGGTTTAACCTGGATGCATGGTATAGATATTCCCGGTACTAGACCTGCTGACAATCCAGGATGTAGTGAATGAGATACTTAACCACACAGGTGTTTAAAGTTGTGAGCAAAGAAGGTTTGTTCACATGCTCCCATTCTGATAAGCAATATACCCATAACAAAGAAGGGCCACAATACCACACTTACTGTTGCCTATTTTTCTTCTTGTATTAAAGTCCTTATGTTTAAAAAACACAGAAAATAAAAGTTTACTAATTATTTTCAAAAGAAGCATCTTTATTTCTTGCACTGTATTTGGACCCAGTGCTGTAAGGCAAATGCTTGCATTGCCCCACAAACTTGTATGTTGAAACTTAATCCCCAGTGTGATGGCATTTGGAGGTGGGGCCTTTGGAAGTAAATAACTCACGTGGGTGGAGACCCCATGAATGGGATTAGTGCTCTTACGAAAGAGAACCCGGAGAACTCCCTCCACCCTTCTGCCATGTGAGATAGTTGTGAGCCAGAAGTGAGCTCTCCCCAGACATTAAATCTGCCAGTACCTTAACACTGACTTCCCAGGCTCCATAACTGTGAGAACTCATTTATTGTTTAAGCCATCCACCCAGTCTGCGGTATTTTTGTTATAGCAGCCCTGATGAACTAAGATATCCAGTAATTTCCCACTTAGCAATCTAGCCTAAGGAAGTAGTACAAAATAGAGTCATCATTTTGTGTAACAGTGTTTATTACCACAATGTGAAACAATCTCATCATTCCAAAGCAGAGGTTTTGTTAAATAAATTATGGTTAAAATTTCTGACATTTATTTAACAAAGTGGGAAGTATGTATAGTATAAATGTAAAGGATACAAATTTATATTTATATTATAACCTAATTGTATAACAATATGTGTATAGACAAAAGACCAAAAGGAAATATATCATAGTCATTTTTTAAATGGTAGTAATTTCTTATAATCTGATATTTTATTTTATGTACCTTTCTATATTTTCCAAGTTCTTTACAGGGGGGAATTACATTTATAACTAGGAAAAGCTATTATAAACAGCAGTCTGTTATGCTTCTGTAGTGCATGGCTCATACACTATTGGTCAAAAGAGGAATGATGTAAATATAATTTATTCACAACTTTGCCCAAGCAAGGGAAGAGGAACAGCAGGAACACAAGTATAGCTAGCCATCAGTAGGAAAGAAAAAAATAGTTCAACTTTGATGTCATAGTGGCAGAGAACCTCTTGGTTTATCATAAGAAAATTAAATAAGTGCACTTGCCCAGAGGATCCTTCTTCCCCAGGCCCAGGACCCTGTCTTGATGTGTCCACCTTACCTTCACCTGTCCTGCTTCAGTGAAGGGATTGCCATCCATAGTCTCTATCATTCCTGAGCATTTAAGTCCTTGCTGCGGCAAACTCCAGTCTCATGGGAGATGTTTGCCAGGGGAGCCACAGTATTGTTCCAGGTGCTACTAATTTTTTTTGACAGAGTTGTGGCTACAGTTCCAAAGATTTTTGAATGGCTGGTCCTCTTTTTGCCCCATGAGTCTTGCCGTTTAGTGTATGTTTTGCAGAGTGTGAAGTGTTCAGAGACACATCACATTATAGCAGAAACACCTATGTGTTGCTGTGTCGGTGGCATTATCCCAATATGTATTACCTTTGCTGTGGATGATTTATTTCAAAGAAGTTTTTGACAAAAAGAGATAGAAAATATTTCATTCTTGACATAATGGGACACAGTTTCTGTTTGGGTTCTTATCTGAGTACAGGCTAGTCTTCTATTAAGATGATGACAAGACTGTATCTGTGCTGCCAGAAAATAAGGAAATCATTTAGTTGCAGAATCCAATTCTTTCTAGATCTTATAATTATTCTCTTGCCTAATTAGCAATCCAAAAATGCACCAAGACTAATGAGCAAGTACTAACTCCCTCTCTGTAAGAAGGTTTGTTTTTTAATTGAAATATAGTTAATTTTACAGTGTTGTGTTAGTTTCAGGTGTACAGTAAAGTGATTCACATTATACGAATATATATATAAACACATTTTTTCAGGTTCTTTTCCTCTATAGATTATTATATATTACTATATATATTATATTTCCTGTGCTAGAGGAATAGGAATTATTAATATATTTCTCTGTGCTATACAGGTTCTTGTTGGTTATCTATTTCATATAGTGGCACATATATGTTAATGGCAAACTCTCTCTAATTTCTCTCTCCCCTCCCCTCTCCCCTTTGGTAACCATAAATCTGTGTTCTATGTCTGTAGGTCTATTTCTGTTTTGTGTATCATTTCATTTGTATCATTTTTTTTAGATTTCACATATAAGCGATATCAGATGATATTTGTCTGGCTTCCTGCACTTCATGTGTGTGTGCTCAGTCGTGTCTAACTCTTTGCAACCTTATGGACTGCGGCCTTGCCAGGCTCCTTGAATTTTCCTGGCAAGAATACCGGAGTGGGTTGCCATTCCCTTCCCCAGGGGCTTTTCCCAACCCAGGAATGAACCTGGATCTCTTGCATTGCAGGCCGATTCTTTACCACTTGAGACACCAGGAAAGCCCTAAGGAAATTCACTTTTACCACTTTTCAGGGGACATTGAGTATCCAGTTGGTGAGATTCAGTGGGAAGAGGATGCGGAAGTGGTAAAAGGCAATGTCCCTGATGGTCCATCCAGCTTCCTTTTCAGTCCTGGTTAGGGAAAACCCACTCAAATCTAGCAATGACCACAGCAGCAGTAACCGAACACTGTGGGGTACTTTAGATTCACTCTGCATTGCACTACCTTTCCCCTGATATTAGTTTTAAAAAATTAAAGTTAAGAAAAGTAATGATAACACCAGGATGCTATCCTTTGCGAGTTACTCTTTACAGCTTTGTCCATTTGGTGTTTTTGTGACTTCAGCATATCCACTGTTGATTTAACTTTTTCATGAGGCCCCAGGGAGTGGCTAAGTGTTGCTCAAAATCAAATTTCAATGACTCAAGATCTAAACCACACGAGAAGAATTTGGGCCTGTTACATCCTGGTTTTCATTCATTTTTAGGATGTCCTGATGAAAGTTATGAAAGGTACTGACTCAGTCTAACAGCTGACTAAAGGTGAATCTAACATCCTTCTTGTGATAATTGCTGTATTTCTGGTCAGCTAGGGAGGAATCAGATACCCACCTTTGGTAATACTGGTGGTGTAGATATGAAGTTTTAAAGTTTCTGCTTAGGTCAGTGATTGCTAGGAATGCTGCACACAGTCTCTGGGTGTGTGGGGGAGAGATCAGACTATATTTCTCCTTATTTACTCATCTACTAACTGTTACAGTTTAAAAACTGATACTACCTCTCTTTTTGCCAATGATAGACATGGCCTTTTTAAAAGACAGGTGGACCTCTGATGGAAAAAAATGGAAGGGTGAAAATAGATGTCTATTTTAGGGGAATTTTGATTCTCAGGAGATTTGGATTAATTCAGTAATTAAACTTAAATTTTAAAATACCTGTTAATAAATGCTATATACTTCAGAAATTCATTGTTTGGTTAGTGAACTAGTCAGATGACTAAGTTTTTAAAAACTTATTTAATAATATATTAAAGTTAGCCATCATTCCTTTATATTTTTATATAATAAAGCTTAATGAACTTATTTACAAAACAGTCTTACAGATATGGAAAAAAAAATCTTATGGTTACCAAAGAGGAAACACAAGGGGGAGGGATAAATCAGGAGCTTGGGATTAACACACACACACTACTGTATATAATATAGATAACCAAGGTCTTACTGTGTAGCACAGGGAGCTCTTTTCAATATTCTGTAGTAACTTACATGAGAAAAGAACCTGAAAAAGAATGAATGAGTGTATATGTATGATTGAATCACTTTGCTGTATACCTGAAACTATTAATAGCACAGCATTGTAAATCAATAATAATCCAATAAAATTTAAAAAAAAGACAGATAGTAGACATTAGATTTAACCTTGATAAAAACAGGATTCTTGCTTCTCAATATGAAGAAAATAGCCCAATTATCATCTGTTTTTTGTACATGGATCTCAAGTGATACAACTTACATAAGAAGAATCAGGGCTTTGTTTATGCATCCATCTTTTCTCTCATTTTTCTAGAGATGGAGGCAGGGGTGATATTGAAAGTATTTAACAAGCAGTATACCAAAAGCACTAACAATTAGAAGAGACCCCTGCTAAGTGTCCTCTGGCACAAATCTACTGAGGGTTGCCTGCAGAACACATGCTTAGATACACGAGTTACAGTATATAATGTAACAAGATGTTTAAGGTGGGGCTGTATTTGGGAGTTCCCTGGTGGAACAGTAGTTAGGGCATGGTACTTTCAGTGCATGGCCCCAGGTTCAATCTCTGGTTGGAGAACTAAGAGCCTACAAGCCACATGGCACAGCTTGGAGGGCAGAAGTTAAGATGGGGCTGCATTTAATATTCACATTTTAATCTGAATATTATTTATCTCTTAAAATGGATAGCCTCAAGTTCAAATTGTTTTCTCTATTACCCATCTCTTTTCAGAAGGTGTGAAGAAGTTTTTGCTGTGCTTAAGTTTTAGGTATAAGCATGCATATATGAATAAAAACATTTTTCAACATGTCTTAAAACTCTAGAATTAATTTCATATCTCTTGAAATACTGCCTTCTTTCTGCGACCCTATGGACGGCAGCCCTCCAGGCTGCTCTGTCCATGGGATTCTCTAGGCAAGAATATGGAGTGGTTTGTCATGCCCGCTGCAGGGCATCTTCCTGACCCAGGGACTGAACCCTCCTCACTTACATCTGCACTGGCAGGCGGGTTCTCCACCAGGAGTGCCACCTGGGAAGCCCCAAAATATATACCTCTATAAAGTATCAAACCAACTTTCAGAATCAGCTCTAAGTGGTCACATGAGATGGTCAAAGGCTATCCCAAGTGGTTCTTTTACAACTTTCCCATGTTCCAGAGCTACCCAAAGGCACAGAGGGAAGTTTGTGAAACATTTTTTGTGCTATCCAGACTGTAGCAATGAAGAAAGCCTCACAGAGAATCCTTAAAATATCTTTTTAATTAGTTTGGGTTTTCCTTCGGAAATACCCAAGTGTTTCAAACCACAGCTCGTTAGAGCTGGCTAGAGTTGGGGGTACTCCGCCTCACAGCTTGAAGTGATCAAATATCTGGCTCTGTGTCATAGATGCAGGAAATTTCTTCCTGGACCTTCTTGTCATGGTTATTTATGATGTGGAAAAGATATAAAATTTCTTGGGAATAAAATGTCAATCATCTTTCCCAATCTTGCTGAGTAACTAACCCTAAATGAAATATTCTGCCAAAAGAAACCCAAATTATTGGTATATGATTGCTGTGAAGAAGGAATGAAAGAAACAACATCGAGTCTCACGTAAGCTAAAGCATGACAGCCAAGAGGGTGGGAGATAAGATGTGCTTCCTAGGAAACCATTCACAACAATGAGGATTGTTCTAGAAGAGAATGGAAGAGCAGCTCTATTCCTTGTGACTGGATTTGAAAGCCAAAGCCAAACGGACTTGGAAGTGAAGTGAGTTAGTCGCTCAATCTTATCCAACTCTTTGTGACTCCATGGACTGTAGCCCCCCAGGCTCCTCTGTCCATGGGATTTCCCAGGCAAGAATACTGGAATGGGTTGCCATTCCCTTCTGCAGGGGATCTTCCCAAGCCAGGAACTGAAACCAGGTCTTCTGCATTGCAGGTGGATTATTTTACCACTGAGCCACCACAGAAGGAACGTTAGCAATGGTCCCTTGAATGGCAGAATTCAATACTTGGTACTAAGCTGATTAGTTAAGTATTTGGGAAAAGTACATACCCTCAACAAAGCAGGACCTTACTGCATATAAGATAGCAAGATAAAACCCACATAGTTTAAATTATTACAAAATCAAACCACTAAAACTAAAAAAAAAAAAAATAGAGAATTATTTATCTCATCTCTGGATAAGGAAGAGCTTACTAAAATATCAGGCAATTGAAGATATGACAATGGAAAGACAAATAATTTCATTAAGCAAATTAAGACTTGCTTATTTCACAAATTCCCATAAACAAAATTGATAATAAATGTGACAGTAATGTTTCTAGATGATATTACAAAGTCTTTGTTCTTTAGTGTCTTTAGACGATTAGTGAAGTAAGCCAGAAGGAAAAACATAAATACAGTATACTAACGCATATATATGGAATTTAGAAAGATGGTAACAATAACCTGGTGTACGAGACAGCAAAAGAGACACTGATGTATAGAACAGTCTTATGGACTCTGTGGGAGAGGGAGAGGGTGGGAAGATTTGGGAGAGTGACATTGAAACATGTAGAATATCATGTAAGAAACAAGTTGCCAGTCCAGGTTCGATGCGCGATACTGGATGCTTGGGGATGACCCAGAGGGATGGTGTGGGGAGGGAGGAGGGAGGAGGGTTCAGGATGGGGAACACATGTATGCCTGTGGCGGATTCATTTTGATATTTAGCAAAACTAATACAAATATGTAAAGATTAAAAATAAAAAAAAATAAAAAAAAGATGCCCAATAAACAAAGAACTGAAACTAAAGGTCGTTAAATGGAAAATACAAATGACTAATAAATAAATGAACTAAGTGCTGCTTCATCAGCAATCAGAAATAGAAATTTACAAGCCATTTTACATTATTACACTAGCCAAAAATTTAGTGATGGAAATACATAATGTTGAGAATCAGGGAACTACATCAAGACAACTCTGATCCATTGCCAGCAAGACTGCAAATTGGTAAAAAAAAAAAAAAAAAAAAAAAGTTGACCAGACATATTAGAAAGTTTAAAAATTGTTAAAAATCTAAATTACTAATTCCTGGTCTAAGTGCCTACATATCTACTTTAAGGAAGAAATCAGAAATGTGAACAGGATTTTAGACTGGAAAATGGCAGGCACATGAAATATACAGACACTGACTGCCCTGAACAGAGGCTGGACGTGTTACAAACCAAACCAGTTGCTTCTTCATTTTGAAAAGGGCTGGCTCTTTTAAGTAGGAAATGTTAGAAAATAGAGGAAAGATTTGAACAATGGCAGGGTAAGGACAGCATCTACTAATTCACTCTTGAAACATCTTATGGTGGAAAACAACTCATGGGACAGAAGATAATAAGAATAACCTCAAAATAAATGGAATACTGAAATACTAGGTTAACTATGTTGAATATCAGAATTTTAGAGCTTTAAACAAATTAAAGATAATTTGGTCTCACGCTTCTACTTCCATTTTCTGAGAAAGAAACTAATTCCTAAAATGTACTTGATAGCTAGGCAGGTAATCCAGTTTCAGTACCTCATAAAAGGACCACTTCCTTATTTAAATAAAAGTATAACACAGACATTTTTAAAAGACTGTTCTTGAAAATAACGTGGTACATACCACAGAGTGGACTTGGTCATAGGTACTTTGGATTTTCCCATTTACTTTGCTTTTACCTGACAAAAACAAAAAGAAAATGACATTCATTTCATTCTTCTTTATCCTAAATCAATTCTTATTAGTCATTATGAAGACAACTACAACTACTGCTGTAACTTGGGCATATTATTTTATTTGCTATCATTCCAACACTGATCCTAATGATGTTTGAAACAAAGGATGAACAAGCCTCAGGCCCCATAGTCTTTGCGTGTTCATTTCCACTGGCCCAGCTGTTTCACTGAATATTCACACACGGTATTGTGTTTTGGCTCAGTTCAGAGATTGATTTAAAACAAGACCAATGGCCAAATAAATTTGGAATGACTTGTTACTGTCAAATGTTAATCATTTTTCAAAGAAACACTCACTATGGAAGATACCGAATTATTAATGCTCAAATTGTTTACTTTTATATTTTCATAAATATAGAAAATGAGAATTAGCTCATATTACACAACTAATTTAAATAAAAATTTATAATTAGAAAAAATAGTACAGAAAGCTCACTCAAAATTTCCAGTACTTACTTCCAACAATAGTCTTGTGATTAAAAATCTTACTCCAAATTCCGCCTTCTACATTGTCTTTCACTCCGAATTCATAGACTGTGTCAGGCTTTAGATTTTCCACAATTGTTTCAGTGGCTGGACAGAGCTGAAAAATCCATTTCTTTTCCTTATCCTTTTCTCTATAGCGAATTGTGTAGTATCTGTCAAATAATCAAAGCATGCTGTAAAACCACAGGGAGATTCAGAATGTATTTTGTTTCTTAATATATCACAGACCCCCATCTACTCTTAAGATTTAATATTGGCTTCTCTTAAGATTTTTTAATTTGCAAAGAACATGAAAAAATTGCTCAATGTATGCTTGAGCTTTTCATTTCTAACAGTGAGTTCAGGGACCAGGAAGGAGCACAATCATGGTCTGACAGAATTCCAGCTCTCTCAGTTCTATTTGGAGAAGGAAATGGCAACCCACTCCAGTATTCTTGCCTGAAGAATCAAATGGACAGAGGAGTCTGACAGGCTACAGTTCATAGTGTCACAGAGTCGGACAAGATTGAAGCAACTTAGCACGTAGCACATATAATTCTATTATTTGCTATTTTGCAAAATGAAAGTTTGAGAACACTAAGCATTCATCTTTTTCTAAATGAATAGAAAAGAATACAGGCATATTTTTACAAATACTTAATATTATAGCTTTATAACTGTATGGCTTTAAGCCTTTTAATCCCACGGAGGTATGGTAAAGGTAACATTGTCCAATTTTGTAAAAGAGGAACCTCAGACTCTAATGCATCCAAGACTGCATTTCAGGGGTAAAATTTTCTTATTATTAAAAAAAAAATCAACACCAATAGTCAAGCGAAGAACACAGTGAGAAAGAGCAAACAATGCATATTCAAGATCACTGTTACATATTTGCTATGGGCTTCATAATATTCAGAAACATGTATGGCAAAGTGATGATAATCCTCACTACTGGTTTTGTTTTGTTTTTTTTCATCTTTATCACATAGTAGGCTTTGCATATATTATCTCATTTAATGACTCACCAGGCGATACATTTAATTGTCACAGAAACATCTTAAGTGGTAGGAATCATTAATTCCATGTGAAAACGATGTTTCAGAAAGATCAGTTCAGTTCAGTTCAGGTCAGTCGCTCAGTCTTGTCCGACTCTTTGCGACCCCATGAACCGCAGCACACCAGGCCTCCCTGTCCATCACCAACTCCCGGAGTTAACCCAAACTCATGTCCATTGAGTTGGTGATGTCATCTAACCATCTCATCCTCTGTCGTCCCCTTCTCCTCCTGCCTTCGATCTTTCCCAACATCAGGGTCTTTTCAGGTGAGTCAGCTCATCGTATCAGGTGGCCAAATATTGGAGTTTCAGCTCCAACATCAGTCCTTCCAAAGAACACCCAGGACTGATCTCCTTTAGGATGGATCTCCTAAAGGAGATCCTTTAAGGAGATGGTTGAATCTCCCTGCAGTCCAAGGGACTCTCAAGAGTCTTCTCCAACACCACAGTTCAAAAGCATCAATTCTTCTGCACTCAGCTTTCTTTATAGTCCAACCCTCACATCCATACATGACCACTGGAAAAATCATAGCCTTGACTAGACAGACCTTTGTTGGCAAAGTAATGTCTCTGCTTTTTAATATGCTGTCTAGGTTGGTCATAACTTTCCTTCCAAGGATTAAGCATCTTTTAATTTTATGGCTACAATCACCATCTGCAGTGATTTTGAAGCCCCCCAAAATAAAGTCAGCCACTGTTTCCACTGTTTCCCCATCTATTTGCCAGCCCAGTGTCATCTAGCCAGTGATGGCAGCAGTGATCTAGCAGCAGTGGCAGAAACAGAAAAGAAGGAAAAGCTCCTCTGGCTCTGATCTAAACAGCCTCCCTAAGTGGGGAGGCTGGACAGATCAGGACAGGCGGTATATTGCTCTTGGACACAGCAATGAGAAGGGCTACATGTATCAATACCAATAGGTTTTATAAGCAGATTATGAAAAAGAAAAGTACAAAATGTTGCATGTTTTCAATTGTCTCTCAAAAATTTAGTATCTTTCCCCTACTTCTCATCCCCCAAAATTAAATGGACTAAGATTTACATCAATTGCTTTTAAAGCCCTAAAGTCCCTTATTTACCCAGGCTAAATTGTTTATTGTATCCCCTCTAAGCACCAGACACAAGTTCTTAATATGAAAAAAAAAAAAAAATACCCAAAATCTCTAGAAATAAGGGCCAGGACTGTCTGCATAAATTGTGGACCTCTTTGCAAAATGAAAACATGGGGCCCCTTATTCAAGAATTATTAAGAGTTTTAAGACAGTGACAACAGAGCATTAAACCAAGTATGGGTCCTTCTAAATGGAGAACCTGTGTACCTGTATGGGTTGCACACCCATGATGTCAGCAAGCGGGTTATAGTTTTGTAAGTACACAGAGTAGGTGTATCTGTACATTCAGTTTTCTTTCTTACTAGTTACAAACTACTGAAATGCTTGAAATCATTCACTAGCTTGCTTCTCCCTAGTCTCTGGACTCCATACCCCATTCCAAAGTCAAGACGACAGAACAAGTGGAGGAGGCAGTTTCAGCCAAAACACTAACTGCTACTGGGAACAAACGTTATAGAATACTAGTCTTCTGAGTCCTGCGAGTTGAACCATCAACAGCAATTTATGAAACATATTTGTTGACAAGTACATCCTATGGAATTTCTGTTGCTTTTTTACCCCTGCCTTGGCTATTCAGGACTTCAGAGAAGTGCAGAGAAAACTAAAATTAGAGCAGATGGGCCCCCACAGCTTTGCATCTCCAGTTTGGATACATTTCTCAGCTGCTTGCATGATCTGGTGGAGGCGGAGGGCAATGCCTACAGAATTACCAAAGGTAATCTGGGGATTCCAGGGTTCCCAGTAAATTTGATTTTATATCCTCTTCCTAGGAATAAAATCAGACAGAAATATCCTAAGACTACGTTTTTAAAAAATCTAGCCTGTACATTTTTTTCTATTTTGATCACAAAGCATTCTAAATAACCTCTCTTGTACCAAGTTTGGCAGAAAAAATAAAAGTGCAGGCAGCTAGGCCTTCTCCTTGGCTTCAGTTAGGTTCCCTCATCAATACTGGCTTAATTGGTAATTGTATAATATAGGCAAGTTCTAAATTTTAAAAGATCATAAACAAGGCTACTTAGCTATAAAGTGGTGAAGCATATTTTCTTGATTTTAAAGCAAAATATAGGCCTTATGATAAAAATACTGCACAACCTAGCATGGAGTAGGTACTCCGTATATGTTATGAAACTGTTAAGCAGGAAGTTAGGCATGAGTAACCAGCCGTGACCTGGCAGAAAAGGATGCAAGCTGATCTCTAAACCCCACCCCAGACACACCCAGGAGAGTTCAGAGATAGGCTACAAAAATAACCACAGAGACTTTTCCAACTCCTGCAGACCCTAGGCACACAGTGGATACAAATTAACCACAGGGGCTTCTCCAACTCTGGCACATACACCCTTGATGCACAGCTCTGTCCTGAAGTAACCTTAGGCAACCAGGAGTCCATTAAGGGTTCATAAGTATTCTATACGTACAGATATCTGATGATAACAGACTGAATTATGGGAAAGACATGCACAATAACGCCTGTTGTTATGTAACTTGCAATTGCCAATCAAAACTCTCATGTAGATGAATATGTGACAGCCCCATTTCGCATGTGCCCAGACATGCCCCCTTCCCTGATTGGCCTTGAGTGTATGCCCATTTGCATTTTGCACAGGGCAGCCAAGAGGAGAAGACGGAGTAAAAAAGGGAAGCCAGGCAGGATCATGGCCACTCCTTCAGTGTCAACCAACTCTCATGTCTTGGGAGTGTACTATCTGCTGTCTATTTAATAAAATATCTGTCTGCTTGAGCTGTAACCAGTCTGTTGTTTTGAATCCCTGCTTCGATGACACAGGAGCTGAGACAGGAACTAAGAAATCCCGCTTGCTTGAGCTGTAGTCTGTCATTCCAAATCTTTGTTATGATGAGACAAGAACTGAGGGAGAGAAATAGATTGATGTGACAAAACAAATAGAATGGATACTTTGGTACTTGTAGGGTCATTTTATAATTAGAATATAGTTGCTCTAAATGGCCAATGACTCAATCACCAAAAAATACTGATTTAAGCCATTATATCTATAGTTGTATTTTGTAATATATCATTGCATAAGGTTTCACTTAGCAGATCTCAGCATTCTCATAGAGTCAATGTAAATGGAAGGAAAGTTCAAGCAATGTCTATGTGGTACATTTGCAGAGAGCTTACAGATATTTTTAAATTTATTTCCGTGTTTCTGTACAATAAATTCTGAAATTAGCAGAGCCAAAATTATTATAGAAGAAAGAGAGGCTGGGAAGTGTCTAAAGCCTGAGAATGAGTGGCAGAGCCAGGAAAAGGGTTATTTCCTGACCCATAAACTAACACTATGTGTACTACATTGGACTATCGACTGCAGGGCTTGCAAAAGGAGATGCAAAGAGAAGGTAAAATGAATCCGCATGGAAGAGAATTTCAAGGAATCAGAAGTTCTTTTAGCATTACTTAAGGCTTCCATATAATCAGAGACTTCCCATTATTGCCTGAGGATATCCAGGATCAAAAGTTGACTGCACTTTTTTTCTGTGGTTAATCAAATTTGGTCACAAGTGCTTGGAGAGGCAACAAGTCTATTAAAGATAGAGATAGCAGCCAGTGAATGTCGTCAGAGCAGACCTCTGGAAAGCCTGACCAGCAACTGGACATTAGAAACAAGGATATCTCACATCCCAAATAAGTGGTTAGGAACTTTTGAGGGCGGTGTTTGATTCAGCTGGCAATATTCTGTGCTTGGATCTCCCTAAGAGTCCAAAACTGACAATAGTCTTCATTATAACTTAAAAAATACCATAATTCCTCCAAATGTAATGGAGAAGACAGATAGTGGCTTGGCTTGGATCTCTTTCAGCTGCAAGATAGTAGCATGCCCTCAAGAGAGTCCCTTTGACCACTTACACATCAATTTTCTACTTTGAAAAATGGGGGTTGGAGTAGACAATCATTGAATCCTTTCTGTTTCTAAAATTTTATTCTAGCTACAAATAAGACATTCTATTCTAATGAAATTCAGAGGCAGAATTCAGGCTAGACACGCCAGAGGTAGAAATATCATAAATAAAATTTATGATGTAACTGGCATTGAGTTCTTCTAAGTGAAGAAATTGCATAATGTCAAAATAAGTCTAGTCCTTTTACAAACTAGTCTGGATTGATACACATGGTTGGTCATTTTAGGACTTTCTATACTTTTTTTTTTTAGCAATTCTTTTATCTCTATGTGATTAATCCCTATATTTCCTACAACATCTATCACTTTTTTTTTTTTTTTTTTTTTTTTGCTCTCTTCACACCAAAGGACACGTCCGGATGCCCCATTGTCAACATCCTTACTGCCAGTCTTAGACTCTGACTGCTGATACAAAATCTGCCCTCACCCTCTTTCTCTCAAAATCTCCCTCTCCTCCTTCACTCTCTTTTATCCCTCTCCAATTTTAGGGTTCTCCCTTCTAAAAATAACTGTCTTGGTAATTTTATTCCATTTTATTATTCCATCCACTCTGCATCCTTTCTCCTGATTCTTCAAGATTTTCTCTGAGTCAAAAAGTTGTTCAACTATTTTCCATTATATTAAAGCTAGACTAAAACTAATATTTACTTCTTATTCCTGTCGTTACCTTTTAACACAAATTTCTCCAAAGCAATCTATTTTTTTTCTGTTTTTTTACTGCTCATAATGCCCAAATCTCTTTGCAATCTTGTGTCTGACCTATTAGTGTAAGAAAACCTCATGATCAAATCCAATGATTTAATCATCTGTGAGTTTCATAACTACCTTAAAATCTACTCGTCATTCTCAAATGTGCTCCTATTCCCGTTGTCTTCACGTTCCTTCTTGCCTGTGTCCACTCTGTTTTCAAGTCCAGTTATGTTTCCCTGTGTGATACCTCTCACACTTATCTTGTCTCTACTCCTGAATAGTAGTTACAGGCCCAGTCCAGGTCCTTACTATCTCTGGACTCTTGGAATAATTTTCAAACTGGAAACCATTTCCAAAATCTCTTTATCACTTACTGTTTCCTGATGTAAGTTCAACAAAAGAAAGACATCTCTAGTTATTTTAGTGCTATCTAAAATGGAACAGTTTATCTGAATTGGCAATTATCACATAATATAAGGTAACTAAAATCCCACACACTCAGAAGATTAGCAGCAAATGCAGTATCATTTTTTGCAACCTCTTATGCAAGAATTTTTTACCTGATTCTATCCATGCCTTCTAGGGTAGGTTGTGGTGTGGCCCAACAGAGAGCATCTTTCTAAGAGTTGTGTCTCTGTACCCCCCACTGGCCCCCACCTTGGTTTGCCTGCAACCTCATCTCTCTGAGGTCCTCGCCCTTGATGTCTGGACAGTCCCCCTACTATGTGGACAAGGACCTTCATCTCTGACTCCTGCCCACAGCCTGTGCCTCCCCTGGCCCACTCCACACATTTAACATGTGTCATCTCATTTAATTCTGACATCTCTATGAGATATTACTATTATTACTCCCATTATACAGATTTCAGATAAAGTTCAAGGACTGAAGGGACTGGCTAGATGATTTTTAAAGCTAGTTTTGGACCTTCTACTTGCCTATTTGTTTGTACATTTGTTAGGAATTACTTCTGTAAAGTGTGATTCTATGTTGTGTGTGATGGGAGACAAGTACGACACCAGGCATTAATTCAAATATGAGCTCACAGAATAGGGAGGGTGGTAGATGTACATCTGAACACGACTAAAGGAGGCAGGATGAAAAGCAGAGCATCTGAAGGTGGTTGGGTATGGCACTCTGCAGCCTGAACTTATAAAATGGTTACACTGCAAATCCCATCCCAGTGGGAGACTGAAAGCATGACATCCTACCCAGATCCATGGAAAGCACAATACCAAATCTAAGCCTCGTGTCAGGAGAATGACTCACAGATTCCTTGAGACAGATTCTTAGGGAAATTTTGTGATTTTTTTCTTTAGCCAGGTAGTGGGAACCTGGGGGAGATTCTTAGACGGGTAAATAAACTTGAGCAGTAATTAAGGAAGCTAGATTTATCAGCAGTGGAAGAATTAGAGAAAAACTGGAGGGAGGAATCTCAACTTGCTATAATCCAGATGAGATAATCAGGCTTCCTACGTGGCGCTAGTGGTAAAAAAATCTGCCTGCCAATGCAGGAGAATCCCATGGACAAAGGAGCCTGATGGGCTACAGTCCATGGGGTTGCAAAAAGTCGCACAGGACTGAGTGACTTAGCAGCAGCAGATGCAATAACAAAGGAGTGAATGATGGAAGAAATACAATGGAGCAGAGGAAAATAAACAGATCAAAGTTATATTTCTACAAAATAATTGATGAGACTAGACTCCTTATAGGATATGGGTACCAAGGAAAGTGTAAATAATATTCAAAACTCAATTTTCAAACTTAAGAAGAGGGAAGTTAAAGTGATAGAAAAGGAGATTTTTTTAGTGGTATCAGTTCAGTTTAGTTCAGTCACTCAGTCATGTCCGACTCTCTGCGACCCCATGAATCACAGCATGTCAGGCCTTCCTGTCCATCACCAACTCCCAGAGTTCACCCAGACTCACGTCCATTGAGTCAGTGATGCCATCCAGCCATCTCATCCTCTGTCATCCCCTTCTCCTCCTGCCCCCAATCCCTCCCAGCATCAGAGTCTTTTCCAATGAGTCAACTCTTCGCATGGGGTGGCCAAAGTACTGGAGTTTCAGCTTTAGCATCATTCCTTTCAAAGAAATCCCAGGGCTGATCTCCTTCAGAATGGACTGGTTGGATCTCCTTGCAGTCCAAGTGACTCTTAAGAGTCTTCTCCAACAACACAGTTCAAAAACATCAATTCTTCAGCGCTCAGCCTTCTTCACAGTCCAACTCTCACATCCATACATGACCACAGGAAAAACCATAGCCTTGACTAGACGGACCTTTGTGGGCAAAGTAATGTCTCTGCTTTTGAATATGCTATCTAGGTTGGTCATAACTTTCCTTCCAAGGAGTAAGCGTCTTTTAATTTCATGGCTGCAGTCACCATCTGCAGTGATTTTGGAAGTATAGACAACATTAATTTAGTTTGAGTTTGAGGTACTGAATACTGTTATCTGGTCATTCTAATGAAAATATTCAATGGACAATGAGAAATACACTTTTAAAACTGGGCCAAAATCAGAGGTTCAGCATTGGAGGTCATTTATATCCTTACACCACTCCTAATATTCCTTGTAGAATAGCAACATCAGAAAGTCCTGCGAACTTTTGAAAATGAACAATCTCAGGCTCTTCCTCAGGTTTATGGAATCAGAACCTGCATTTTAACAATATCTTCCACATGATTGAGTATGTCAAGGCTGTATATTGTCACCCTGCTTATTTAACTTATATGTAGAGTACATCATGTGAAATGCTGGGCTGGATGAAGCACAAGCTAGAATCAAGATAGCTGGGAGAAATATCAGTAACCTCAGATATACAGATGAAACCACTCTTAGCAAAGAACTAAAGAGCCTCTTGATGAAAGTGAAAGAGGACAGTGAAAAAGTTGGCTTAAACTCAATATTCAAAAGACTAAGATCATGGCATCTGGTCCCATCACTTCGTGGCAAATAGGTGGGGAAACAATGGAAACAGTGACAGACTTTATTTTAGGGAGGCTCCAAAATCACTGCAGATAGTGACTGCAGCCATAAAATTAAAAGATGCTTGCTCCTTGGAAGAAAAGTTATGACCAACCTAGACAGCATATTAAAAAGCAAGAGATATCACTTTGCTGACAAAGGTCATTAGTCAAAGCTATGCTTTTTCCAGTAGTCATGTATGGATGCAAGAGTTGAACTATAAAGAAAGCTGAGTGCTAAAGAATTGATGTTTTTGAACTATGGTGTTGAAGAAGACTCTTGAGAGTCCCTTGGACTGCAAGGAGATCCAACCAGTCCATCCTAAAGGAAATCAGTCCTGAGTATTCATTGGAAGGACTGATGCTGAAGCTGAAACTCCAATACTTTGGCCACCTGATGTGAAGAACCAACTCATTGGAAAAGACCCTGATGCTGGGAAAGATTGAAGGTGGGAGGAGAAGGGGACGACAGAGGATGAGATGGTTGGATGGCATCACTGACTCAATGGACATGAGTTTGAGCTAGCTCTGGGAGTTGGTGACAGGGAAGGAACAGGGAAGCCTGGCATGCTGCTGTCCGTGGGGTCGCCGCAGAGTTGGACACGACTGAGCGACTAAACTGAACTGAACCACATGATTTGCAAGTATATCAAAGTTTGAGTATCACTGTTCTATATAGACATTATCATTAAAGACATGGCTTACAGCTGAGATAAGGAGGATACATAGGTGAGATATCCAAGGATAGATCTCTATTCCATATTTGAGAGCCAGGATAATAAGCAAAAGAGAAGAGAAAGGGAGTAAGAGCAAAATCTAAATAAAATTTCAAAGGAAGAAAGAGTTCAAGAATGGGAGGATGGCCAAAAATTCCACAAAGAGATTTAAAAGAATAAGAACTGAGAAAAAAATAAAACTATGGGATCTAGCAATTAACTGATCACTGATGATCACCTAGAGAAGTTTCAGTGGAACGGAAAGAGGGTGGGAGCCAGTGAAAAGGAATGAAGACTGTGAATGTGGTTGAGAAATCAAGAATATGAGAGCACATTAATCTGAGAAATTCTGGAATTAAGAAGAGAAACTGAAAAATAGCCTGGAAGCTATAACAGGGTCAACAGAAAATATGTTCTTTGGGGGTAGGGAAATCTTGAGCTGTTTGTAAGCAAGAGGCAGGGCACAAATATCAGTGAAGAGGAAAACGCAGAACAGCAAAGAATATGGAAGGAACAGAATGATGAGCATGTTCTGAAGGCAGAAACATGCTCCTTGGTAAGAACAGAAGAGATTTAAGGCTAAATCTAGGATGAAGAAAAAGTGAGCCAATGGCAGACTGCCTACATTTTCTTCAGTATTACAGAAACCAGGATGGACTGGAACATGAAAAGAGTCAGAGTCAGTAGCCAAGATGCTATTCCCAAGATTCAGGGTAAGGTGCCTAGACTGAAATTGTTGACATGGAAATAGAAATGGAAAAGTAGGAGATAAAGATACTAATATGGGGACTTATCAAAGGCAAAACCAGTGTAACCCAGAGCCTCAATACCTATAGGAAATGAGGAATGTTAAAATTTATGGAGTTTCATATTAGGGAGAGTAAAAGAATTATGATAGTTCAGAAAATAAAAAGGCAGGGAATTGATATTTCATGAGAAAAGTACAAATTCAATTTTGTCCTAAGTTTGAAGTAATAGTAAGGCATAAAAGTGAAAATGTTGACATTTCACTATTTATTCATTCACTATATATTTACTGAAGGTCTACTTGCTGCTGCTGCTAAGTCACTTTAGTCGTGTCCGACTCTGTGCGACCCCATAGACAGCAGCCCATCAGGCTCCCCCATCCCTGGGATTCTCCAGGCAAGAACACTGGAGTGGGTTGCCATTTCCTTCTCCAATGCAGGAAAGTGAAAAGTGAAAGTGAAGTCGCTTAGCCGTGTCCGACCCTCAGCGACCCCATGGACTGCAGCCTACCAGGCTCCTCCGCCCATGGGATTTTCCAGGCAAGAGTACTGAAGTGGGTGCCATGCTGGCACTGGTGCCAAGCTGGTACTGGCTTGGGTACTGGGAAAACAATGATGGCTATGATACCTATGGTCCCAGTCTTCTCTGAGCTTAAAATTTACATGGCAAGATGAATGGGTAATGAGGCACTGGGCTCAATCAAGTGAGAATTCTTAGACCTCAAAAATATTCACTTAACAACTTGGGATAAAGAAAAAGAGGCAAGAGTCAGCTCTGAACCAGCCAACAAGGAGGACCCTCATTCTACATTAAGAGCAAGTAAGTACAACGTGAAAGCATTAGAAAATGTGAAAATGATTTCTAAACAAATCATAAAGCTTTACAAATTGGCAAAGGAGTGAGAACTAAGGCAATCTTAAACACTTTAACAAGCTGGAAACATGGGAAGGAAAAAATATGCTATTAATGGTGAAATAAATTGTGGTTTTAACTTCTCATCTGGGCCAACTGGAAAGCTTTCTTTTGACCTCAGATATATTAAGGACAAATGTGTGCATTCTTCCTTTCAAAGCCCTTTAAGAATAAAACATGTAAATTAAGCATATCTACTCTCCAATGAATGTGAACTCAGAAAAGGCTCTAAAAATATGGGAGACCCAAATGGACCCTATGGGAATAGGAGTGGAAACATACCACCAAGAATAAAGTGACACTGAATTAATATTTCCAAGTTTAAAACAAATAAAATAAAAAACAGGGATGTTCTCATTGGAAACTCACTATACTAGAGCTTTGATATGTAAAGTCAAAAATCAAAGTATAATAAAAAATTTTTCCAATAAATTATCTGCCCTTGCATAGGATAAATGAAGTGACACAAATCAATGTGAAATGATTGTTTCTAAAAACTCAGAGACTTTACACATGCTGCCAAATATTAGAGCTAGTGGATTAAAATGACACCAGTTGATGTTCCTATAGCAAGCTGAGGGAATTCAGGTTCCAATGGCTTTGTCAAAAAACACTCTTGAAGGAAAACTTGACCTGTCTTAATCTAATTTTCAAGAAGGAATCATTCCCTATAACTATTATTGCTTATTTTAACCTACTGGATTAGTCTAAAGTCTAAAAAAAAAAAAACATAATCATATGAGGGTGGATTTCTCCAAGTCTGCTTCTAATTACACTAACTGAGTTGTTCTGGTGGATTTATTTGGGTGTTTATAATATGTATAGTAATTCCAGAGCTTTTAAATAAGGACCATTATTTTTTCTCAAATAGTTACAAAGACTTTAAAATGTCAACTCTTTATTAACTGTTCTAATTAGGGAGAAAGGAGGCGTGGGTAAATAAAATTCACATGGGTAAATAAAATTCTCCACATGTTCCTTTTTGTCATTACATTTAATTCTTTCCTCTTAATTCTTAGTCATGTCCTAACAATTCCCTGGAGAAGGCAATGGCAACCCACTCCAGTACTCTTGCCTGGCAAATCATATGGACAGAGGAGCCTGGTAGGCTGTAGTCCATGGGGTCGCTAGGAGTCGGACATGACTGAGCCACTTCAGTCATGCATTGGAGAAGTAAATGGCAACCCACTCCAGTGTTCTTGCCTGGAGAATCCCAGGGACGGGGAGCCTGGTGGGCTGCCGTCTCTGGGGTCGCACAGAGTTGGACACAACTGAAGCGACTTAGCAGCAGCAGCAGAGGCAACAATTCCCTATTTCTGTCAAGGATACTTTGATCCTCGCACTCAGGTTTGAAAGTTGGCAAGCATCTTGACATGTCATTACTGCATCTTTTATAAAACTTCATTCTAGGCAGAATTATTTATTTTAAATATTGTGATTTGATGGGCATGACTCCACCTATTTGATAAGAAGACCAGAACCAGGGTTCATGGGTGAGGAAATGAGAGGGTGAGGTGCACATGTGGTCTGAATAGCTTGGGGTCTTCAAGTCAACTACTTTGGATAAAAATTCTAGCTCCATCGAGTATCTGTTCCTCTATCTTCTGCATATTTATTATCGACTTTTGCTGTCGTACCGTGACAACATTTGTCAATTAGAATCAATCATCAGATAAGTTGTTTTGTGGAGGGGTCAGGAGAACCAAGTGAAATTGAAGACAGGGAGGCTTGAGGACAAGGAGGAAATCATATCAAATCCTGCTCTAGGAATTGGCAATTTATTGAACCTCATGGATTTATCAAGCAAGTTCAGTAACCATTAAAATCAGCTATGTTTTGTTCCAAGTGTATCAAATATTTCTTCCCTTCTTCCTTTCTTCTTGCCCAGTCCTTCCCTCCCTTCTTTTTTTCTTCTTTCTTAATAAGAGACTTAAAAAAAGGAAAAGGAAAAAGAAACTGACCCACAGATGTTTGTTTTCTCAGCACTAGCATCCTGCACCAACTCATTAGAAACCGAAGTTACCTCAAGCAAGTGAGTTCTTTTAGGAGTCTGTTTCCAAACAAAATTAAGTTTCAGGTTTAGCGTGGGTGAGATAAGGAATATTTCAGATTCTTCGAAACAGGTCAAAATTATTTTTCAAAAACTTTAGCTTTGGCATTATCTTCTACATGCTTTTTTCAAAGAACTTTTTCCTTCAGAACTATAAGCATGTGAAAGAAAATTTCTTTCGTTCTTAGTTTAGATTTCCTAATCAAAGTTATATGAACGGTGGTTTTGGGAACTTAAACATTTTAAAGCTCTTTATTTTCTGTCCAATTTAGACAAATAAAAAGAAAGAAAGCAATACAAAAAATAGACATTTGGCCAAAAAGTATATTAAAAAGTTTTCAATATATTTAGTACAGGGGAAAAATACATATTAAAATGGTAATGAGATAGAACTACACTAGGATACCTAAAGTGAAAAATGTTGACGACATGAAATGCTGGTGAGGATATGGAGCAACCAGAACTCTTATACACTGCCTGTGGGAATTTAAACGGAAAATTAGGCCAAAAAAATATACATCTTCCCTGTGACATAGCAATTCTACTTTTAGGTATTTATCTAGTGTTAGTAGTGTAGTGTTAGTCTCTTAATCATGTCCAGCTCTTTGCGACCCCTTGGGTTGTAGCCCACCAGGCTCCTGTGTCCATGGGATTCTTCAGGCAAGAATACTAGAGTAGGTTGCCATTTCCTTCTCCAGAGGTATTTATCTAAGATAAATTAAAAGGTATGTCTACAAGAATCTTATACAAAAATGTTTATAAAATTTATCTTCAAAATACCCAAAAATAAGACACAATTCAGGTGTCTACCAGCAAGAAAAATGGATCAAAAAATTCTGAAATACTCACATAATGGAGTAATACTCAGAAATAAAAAAGGAATGAACTATTGTTACTTACAATGTCATGAATGAATCTCAAAAAACATGCTGATAGACATAAAAAGAGAACATACTTATGATTTTGTTTACATGGAATTTTAGAGCAGACCAACTCTCTAGCACATTCTAGGGTGATGAAAGAAAAATTTTTAATGGATTGTACAGTACATGGTTACACACTTTTTCTGTAACTGATTAAACTCTACACATAAGATCTGTGCATTTTACTGGGTTTAAATTATATTTTAATAATTAAGTCTTTTATTTTAAAGAAGGGATGAAACAAATTTTAAAAATCTTAAAGTCACTTTGAGTATTTAAAATAAATACCTTTTAAAATAAATGTTCCTTTTGGTTGAAGCTTGAAAATTTTGATTGTCAGATCAAAGTTTTGAATTTTGAAGCTACTGCAGTGAATATTTATGACAAGCGAATATCACCTTATACCCAATTTAGAATCATGGTTCAGCATTTAGTACAGTGCCCAATACATAGACAATGCCAGCTCTATGTGTTGGATGGATAAATGGCAGTGATTTAAAAATAAACTTAGGTTTTTCTTACTTTGTTCTACCAAAGAAGATGGTGGCTTCATTTCCAAGGGTGCTTTTCTTTGACCTACATTTCTCCATGTGTCCCTCTCCCCAGTTTTCTAAGCCGGTGATCCCTAAACTTAGGTGGGGACCAGAATCTACTGGAGGGCTTGTTAAAACACAAATGACTTGGCCCCACCCTTTAAGTTTCTGATTCAGTAAGTCTGGAGATCTGAGAATTTCCATTTTTGATAAGTTCCCAAATGATGCTGGTGCTGATGCTGCTTGGTTTAGGGACCAAAGTGAGAGAACTAGTGTTTTTAGCACTTCATCAATTGGCAGACCAAAGATCCATCTTTCTCAAACCAAGGATCAAATGCTGCAACTTTTAATGGTCTCCCCTAATTGCTTTCAACCTTACGCTCTGAGTTTTTATTAGACTTATCACTGATAACCCCACTTACTATTTGGCTTATTTTTCCTTCTGTTTTTTTCTTTGGAAAGAAAAAAATATGTGCATGAGTTTTCCATTCAGGTAGATGGTAATTCCTGAAGGGTAGGGGCTTTGATGAGTGTGTCTTCATTCTCCTCAAACCGAGAACAGACTCTCCAGCAAATAGCTGATCTGCAGACACTGATGCCCTGATATTTACACATCCTTCTAAAGCATGTGCAGACACTGTTGAGAGCAAGTGTCAATTTTCAGATGAAAAATAAAATTTTCCATAATGGTGAATTACCTGTCATTGGGACACTGACTTGGCAATGTCCAATCATGGTGAGGGTTGATGAGGAAGCCCCAGGACAGGAAGACTGAGCTTGGTGACAGAGTGCCAACTACCAGCTGGAGAGGTTTACGAGCTCGTTTTTTACCTACAAAGGGAATAGACAGGTTAATTCTTGTAACATTTAGCATATTTTCATGATTTGGGTAAAATATACAAAGATAATTTAGCAAGATGATGAAGAATGTGAAAGCATTAAGCTCCTTTTCTTTTTATACAGTGCACAAATATTAATAATGCTTTGCCCATGAATTTAAGCAAGAATCAAATGAAATACCCTTTTGAGATTTACATGTACGTGTCTATGCATATAAACTATATCCATTCCTAGTTTTTATTTTCTTGTGGGTCAAGGATGAACATGGAGGTCTTGGCTGTTACCAGTGAAATAAACAAACACACACACATACACATATAGGTATATATACATTTACTTTTCTTTTACAGACAAGATAAAATGTATGCTTATTTTTTCCCTGAAACTGTGAAATAGTTTCACATTTAGAAATATCTTAGACAACTTACCATCAAGGTTGAATGCTATATATATATATATATTTTTTTTTTTAACTATTTGGAAGTGTAAAATCTCTTGTTAGAGCATTTCAATGACCTCTCTTTTTTTTTTCTTCTTTTTTTACAGTAACTATTGAAACAGACAAGGTACACACATTCTTAATATTGCTGGGAGAGTAGGAATAATATAGGAAGCAGTTATTCCAACAAGACTAATTGGATTTCGGCAATGCCAAGTGTGATTCTGATAAACCACTCTAGATTCTTTTCAAGTATATGTGAGGGGCAGCTATTTGCTTTTTCAAAAATATTTGAAACTTTAGGAACAGGAGGACAGTGAAAAGGAGGAGTGCCTATTACTTCTGTTAGGTTTGAGTTATATTAATTGTTATTCTGGCAGAAAAGCCCTCTGAGACCATAATATACATAATCTAGAGGTGGTAAGTTACTTCATTGTGACATAGATGAATTTTTTAAAGATACCTTAAATAATTTTCAAGGATGGTTATTATTTAGTTGGTTGAAAACATGCAGTTATACTTCTCTATAAATTTTTCCAGTTTACCTATAATAGGACCTTATCTGACTATGATTCAAAGGGTTCAGGTCTGGTCCCCAAACAGGGCAGGTTAGAATCTGAGATAATGTGATTCTGATGAGTTGTTTTTTCTATCCCTGAGTTGATTTTCACTCATGTAATATAATTGTCTTATTTTATAGATGAAAAATAAGGTCTGGAGTAATTTCAAGGTTGTCCAAGGTCACAAAGAGAGCACGCTTAAGACTCAAATCCAGGTCTCCTGAATTGTAATCGTTTCTAGTTTTCTTTTTATTACCTCACTAGTTTAGCTCACAATGTATGAAAGTAATGCCATTTAGAAAAACTACCTTTTTCTTTCCTCAAGGAATCTAAAGTGTATATGACTAAGTTCACTGTTTGGATCTTCAATTTTAATTATTTAATCATTTTTAAATTATGTGGCAGATACAAATATAAAATGAATGGAAGCTAATCCATTACTCATTACATCACTCTTCAATGCAGATTACAAAAAAAAAAAAAAAAATTATATCCATTGCCTGAAAGGAAAGGTGGGGTTTCTGATCAGGATGAAACTATTTCCTGAGTTGGTCATCACGTAGTGAAAAATAATCTAAGGCCAATGTCACAGAAGCCCACAAATGAAATGAAGTTATAAACTGCTATTAAGATATAATCACTCTCTTGATTTTTCTTACTTATTTTTGCATATTTGTTTTATAACCATACTAAGAAAAAGTTCAGTGACTATGAAGCCAGAATCCCATAGAAACATACTCATGCTTCCTGACTTTATTGTTAATATTTTGAAATAGAGTCCTCAAATACTGGAGTACTTTTCTTTGCAAGTATATGGAAAGCTTCTTGGACAATGATCACTATTAAGTTTTGAAAGTACTGATTGAAATCTCCCTTGTGCTTTGGGATATTATGAGGTCAAGTAAAAGGATCTGTAGTTCTCAAAAAAA
Source organism: Bos javanicus (assembly GCF_032452875.1). NCBI lineage: Eukaryota > Metazoa > Chordata > Mammalia > Artiodactyla > Bovidae > Bos > Bos javanicus. The sequence continues at coordinate 45,680,597 of NC_083868.1, forward strand.
AAAAAAAAGAGGAAACCAACAGAAGCCTCGAGGGGAGAGGATTGCGGCAACCAGTTTTTGGTCACCAGGCATGGCTGATACACTGAGGAGACAGCATACATAGCTGCCAAAGGCCCATTTGCTCAATATCTGTACATCCCCCAACGCTTCTTATCCCTTTGAGAAAGATCCTTCTTTCTGTGTGGCATTCAGTGTACCATAAAAGGCAAATATGATTAGGGAATAATTATTTTGAGAACAGTTCACATTAGAACATGAAAAAGAAAAGCACCATGATCAACTCTACCTACAGACTAGGAAGATGTGACATAAGATATTAAAAGCATATTCACAGCTTTATTAGTCCTTCCTAATAGCAAGGTCTGGCTTATTTGATCTGAGAAGAAATTTTAGCAGTGAAATTGGGACAATGTCTTCCTTAGTCATATAGAAACATTTCTACTTTTTTATACACATGGTATCTAGTTGCCTGTTTTACATCTCCCTAACCCTGGGAAGATGGGTGTCACACTGATGTTTTATGAAAGAAGTCTTGTTTTCTGCATCTGACTAAATACAAGTGGTTTGGAGGCATAAATAAAATCCAAGTCCCAACTCATTTAACACACATGTAAATGAGTTATGCTTTTGAAATGTCAAGTTTCCTTCAGCAAAGTTTAGATCTCACATTTTGCCCTAAAAGTCTGAAAGACACAAGAGCAGGCTTTAGTTCACACATTGCAACATAGAAGGAGTCAACAGGAGCTAAACTCTAAATAAGCACTTACTCTGGGCTAGGCCAGTCCTATGTAGCTGTGAACTCATCTCATCCTCACCCAGACCCTCCCATGCAGCAGAACAGAGGCATAGAGAGGTTCAGTAATTTGCCTCAACCCTCTGCTGTTTGTATGCAGTGGGGCGGATAAGACCCAAGGAGCCTCTCCCAACCAGGCTATGCTACTTCCCAAGCAGGGTTATCTGTTTTCAGGGGACTGCTGGGCATCATACATCTTCTAACCTACCTTCCGGAGGCATCCCCAAGACACGTGTTCTCCATGGGTAGAAAAGAGATGAAAAGGCATGGTTTAAAGTTAACAATAATAATGAATCAACAAAAATACCTGAGCATGACTTCTTTTGACTGGGGGGAGGAGCGGGCCGAACGACGATCAGATATTTAGGCTCAGCATCTGGAAATGGTAAGATTATTTATCAGTAAGATAAACAACATGACAGCACACCCATTCCTGACTCAGTGTTCCCCAGCCTTAGTCACTGTAACCACAGAACCAGCGGGTGAGAGGGCTCAGGCATTCGGAAAGTTCATACTTCTTCTGATAGTTCAGGCCATTAAGTTTTTAAAGTGAAAATTAAATCCAGATTTTCAAAACCTCATGGACAGGAATGGGGGAGAAGTCTTAAAAGAATCATGTTAGGGACACAGATTTCATGCCACATTTTCGATAGTCCTTTTCTCTGCAAAGATTTTTTTTTTAAATCAGATCATGTCTCATCTGTAATCCTACTCTTAGAGGATCAGAATGGTGCTTCAAAATCAGAGAAGGAAAATCATACTTGCACAGGACACACGAGTCTCAACTGTTGACTGATCTGAAACTGCTCATTTCCTGGGTATCTGAATATTCTCCATAATATCCTACCTATTTTTTATCCTGTTTGCATAATTTTTCAACCTGTTATCACAGCCAATCATTTTCATGAAAAATTTTAAAACAAAGTCACAATTTAAGTTGGTATAATTACCACATAAATATACTGATGAGAAATAGAGAATCTCTTTAAAATATTTAGGTTTTGTTGCAGGGAATTTGTGGGCTAGTATCTTGATAATTTTAGGTTACACAGGTATATTTGTTGAAACTTACTGAACAGTAACAAAAGGGTCCTACCAGATAGTACAGGGAATTATATTCAATATCCTATGATAAACCATATGGAAAAGAATATGAAAAAGAATATATATGTATAACTGAGTCACTTTGCTGTATAGCAGAAATTAAACACAACATTGTAAACCAACTACATTTGAACAGTTTTTTTTAACACTGAAAAATGTGGACAGTAAAAAGATTAAAAAAATTGGTTTTGAAGTAAAATGATATTTAGACAATAAATAAGTGCTAACTCAATCAAGGGCTGAAAATTTATCAAATAATTTTTTAAATTAATGTTTCCAAGATGAATGGTTGGTTTATACAGTATATACATAAGCCAAATACACTTCAGGCATTTAAAAATTAGCATTTTATAAGCAGCTCTATTGGATTAATTGATTGATTGATGGGTATTATCTACAATAGTTCTTCAGTAACTTTGGATCCTGGAACTCATTCTACACTGAACTTCATCGGGATGCTATCGTCAGTCTTGGTTTGTTTTCATTCAAACATCTCCTCTCCATGTGTTTGGAACAGAGGCCTTCTCTGCCCAAGGCTTTATAGGGCTGACCTCATTTTCAGCCGGAGACAACCTGGCATTCAATCACATTCAATAACTCAAGCCTTTGTCTTTTTCCTGGACGTCTCACATGGCTCTATTTGCTATAACCTGCTGCAGTAATTACCACCGCAAATAGGTTAACCAGATAACCTCTTGAACTGACCTCAGGGCTTTGCTCATTGATCACATTGGTGCCTAAAGACTGCAACACAGATAAACGAGCATTCACAGACAAAGCAGGGTTTCAGAGTCTCATGTGTTTGAAAGCATATCTTGCTTAGTGGAACTTATATAAAGAAAGTTCAACCTAAGTCAAGGTTTCTAGTAGGAATATAATAACCATTTCCTGATTTTTATTTGTGACATACAGCAATATAAGTGGTCTTCCCAGGCCCACTGCCAAATGGGAACCACCGTTGCCAAAAGAATCCACCTGCCAATACAGGAGACATACGAGACCTGGGTTTGATCCCTGAGTCGGGAAGATCGCCTGGAGGAGGGCATGGCAACCTACTCCAGTATTCTTGCCTGGAGAATCCCATGAACAGAGGAGCCTGGCAGGCTATGGTCCATAGTGCACAATATGAGTATTAAGAAACTACTGAGTATTGAGTACTTTCTATGTGCTATTATATTCACAATTTAATTACTCCTCATGGCAATGCTACCAGAACAAGCACCATTCTCACCTCAGTTTGCAGATGAGGTCACTGGGGCTGGGTCAGCCTCATGGGCAACATGTACAGTCACATAGGGAACCAAGCTCAGAAGGATCCCTTGCTTGGTTTAATATCCTGCTTTCGCTGTCTTGGAATTCTTAATACTTTTATCTTTGAATTCATCTTTCGTAAGTCGTCCAATGGGATAATAGAGCATGAGCAGAGAAGACAAACAATAATGCCTGTCTGCACTTCTTTCTATCCACACAGAGCATTCTAGGTGACCATTAGCATTCCAAAGGGCCCATGACATGTGGGAGTCCATTGAGAGCCAAAGGCCAAATAAGGTTAAGCATATTACATCTACGACTCAGTAAGGGACTGTGGAAGGGACACTCACGGCCTTGTGAGGTTACACTGTCCATTTGAACCAGAACTTGCTTCAAATGCAGAAAGAAGGGAACGACATTTTAAGAAACAAAACTGACCAAGGAATCCTATCATGTGCTTACTTATTCATGTTCCTTCCCTGTATGAACCAGCCACTGACAATGAAAGTTAGAAGACAGAGGGAAAGGGAAAGCTGGAGAAACCTCTGCTTCCTCTTCTTCTCAGTTCTCCTTCACTCAGCAGTAAGTGGAAGGAAGAGAGTATTAGTAAAATGTGCATGTATCAAAAGTTGAGCTCTGTGCATTTCCACTACTGTGGCAAGAATAAAGTACACATGCATATAGGAATTACAAGATACATAGTGTGTCACTTCAGTGGTTCTCCTCAGGAGTTAAAGATTCTCACATGCGTGAAGTGCTAGGTCACTTCAGCCATGGCTGACTCTTTGCGACCCCATGGACTGTAGCCTGCCAGGCTCCTCTGTCCATGGCATTCTCCAGGCAAGAATATTGGAGTGGGTTGCCACGTCCTCCTCCAGGGGACCTTCCTGACAGAGGGATTGAACTTGTGTCTCTTATGACTTTTGCATTGGCAGACAAGTTCCTTACCACTAACACCGCCTGGGAAGCCTGAAGGCTCTTACGTCTGCCTTTAAAACTAGCTTTGCATTATATAAAGAAAGGCTAGTAATTTAAACTCTTAATTTTTCTTGACTTAAATGACCTGAAGTAGCAAATAAAATAGCATCAAAACAAGTAGAGAGAGAAACTGTAGAAGGAAGGAAAAAAACTTTATATTTTAGTACCTTTAATGATATTTTTTTTTCTGATTTTTGAACCATGGACCCTGTGTTTTTATTTTGTACTTGGCCCTGCAAATTATGTAGCTCTCTTAATCTTGTCCACAAAATGTCCTTTTAATAAGTCACTGAACTCACTTCTAGGAAAAGAAAGCTAAATCCCATTTTTCTTAAACTGTTCTCAACGTGACAGAGTCTGTTAGAGTTAGCCTTTAATTTCCTTCCTTGATACATGTTTGTTCAACTATGCCTCAGTCATTTTAAAAGAGACCTGAAATACTAGAAAAACAACATGCAGAGAAGCCATATGGTTACATGAGCAATTTAAAAGTAATTTTGGTTATGATCACAGTCATTCTGCATAAAGCATAGGCTGTCACAGCCAGTTACAAATTAGAACAGATGTTGGGACTTGGGTGCATAGGCTGGCTCTCGCTGCTCATAAGAAACTTCCAAATCCATGTATTTCAGCAGTCTTTGCAATCAGTTGGGAATACAGACATGGAAAAACAGAACAACTGGAAAACAAGATTTCTGTTTCTGTTCCTCACTATGAAGTTCTTTATGGATATGCAGCAGTCTGGAAATACATACACTGTACCCTGATCAGAAATTTTGGCAACACATGCCCCAAATCAACTACTTCCTTATTTAGAGAATACACATTATTAAGACATTTTAATTTGTATAGAATGCAGTTAACTTGACAAACTTTCCATTTCTGATGATTTTTAAGTCTATACCATGCTGCAGACTAATTAAATCTAATTTGCTTCATATTTTGAATGCCTTGTGGTAGAGGATAAGGACAGCTTCCTGCTTAAGGAAATCTATTATTGAAATCTTTTATAAAGTCCTAGATTTTTTGGTAATGCAAATACCCCTTCCATAATCACTCTACTTAAAACATCCTAATTCTCACATTTTTATTTAGGGACATCTGCACTGCAAGCCCACTCCAGTGTTCTTGCCTGGAGAATCCCAGGGACGGGGGAGCCTGGTGGGCTGCCATCTATGGGGTCGCACAGAGTCGGACACGACTGAAGCGACTTAGCAGCAGCAGCAGCACTGCAAGCCACACTGCTTTAAAATGCTGTTATAGTGAGTTTTTCCCTGCCATGCAAGTTTCCACAAAAGAAACATAAAATAAACCAGGGTGATCCTAAAGGAAATCAGGTAATGGACCTGAACAAAATAGTATATTTACCCCTGCCTCTTTTTGGTAAACAATTCGGTTTCATGACAAACTAAATTTTTGAGCATAACAGCATGGACCCTGGAGCCTGCAATCAAATCCTGCTCAGCTAGTTGCTAGCACAAGGAAAAATATTTAACATCAGTGCACCCAGTTCATCATGTACAAAATGGGAAAAATCATAGTACCTGGGCTCATAGAGTTTTTAGTTATGTTTATGCACACAAAGTCCTAATTTAATGTTAGCTATTATGATGATGGTGGGCTTTCCAGGTGGCTCAGTGGCAAAGAATCTGCCTGCCAATGCAGGAGACATAGGTTCGACCCCTGGTCTGGGACGATCCCCTGGAGAAGGAAATGGCAACCATTCCAGTATTCTTGCCTGGAAAATTCCATGGTCAGAGAAGCCTGGCGTGCTATAGTCCATGGGGTCACAAAAGAGTCAGACACGACTTAGCGACTAAACAAAAACAAATCATGATGATGATTTCTTAAAAGGTGAATTTTGTGTCCAAAGAGTTCTGAGAACATATTTTAAAAGCAAGAAGTTCAAAACTAAGTTTTTAAAACAAGAAAAAGTTTTAAAATGCAAAAATTTCACAAAAAGTAAAACTGCACACTATCCTGGCAAAGATTCTCTTACTCGACTAAACTCTAATCAGACTCTTACGAGCTCTTGCTCCACTAGGCTCTGACTTTTGGGCTTCTGTGTTCATTTATACATTGTCCAATTTGAGCAGGAATCCTGAGATAGTTTAGCCAGAATGCCCCATCTTCCATGGTTCATCACACTTGGTATCCAAATTCCTCATCCTCCACCGTCTTATAGATGATATCTGGTCACCCTGGCCTGCCTTCGTCAAGAACCCTGGGAGGTCAGTTGAGCCAGAATCCTTCCCGACTGCTTATGCTTCCTTTTAGTAACTTTCCGTCCATTTCCTCCCACTCTGTTTAGTAGCTAGAATATGTACACACTGTTACTTCAGTTGTGTCTGACCCTTTGTGATCCCATAGACTGTAGCCCGCCAGGTTCCTTCTGTCCATGGGATTTTTCAGGCAGTAATACTGGAGAGAATTGCCATGGCCTCCTCCAGGGGATCTTCCTGACCCAGGGATAGAATCGAGGTCTCTTTACCTCTCTTGCATTGGCAGGCAGGTTCTTTATCACTAGTCCCACCCGGGAAGCTCTGTAGCTAGAATTCCTGTGCTGCCCTTGTTATATTTGGAGTTGAGCCCAACCTCTGTCCCTCACTACAAGACCCCACTGTGGTGGTCCCTACATCTATCATGAGAGCCCCCTCCCCTGTCAATAAAGTCTTCCTTAACATCTTGAACAAGTGTCACTGAATAGTTTTTCTTTAACAATATTTGCCCACAAATATCAATGCAAAAAAATCCTATAAAAGATGTTGACAAGCAGAAGCTGGCAGCATATAATACAATAATATGTTATAGCCAAGTGTAGTTTATTCCAGGAATGTAATGTAAAGAGAAAAAAAGCATCGATTTCCACAAGTGCAGAAAAGACATTTGACAGAATTTTACATCAATTCTTGATTAATATGGATTCAATGGAATACCTCTTCAATATGATAAATTATAATAAAATATCTGAACCACATTTTTTAAATACACAGGACCCTAAACATACATTTCTGTTGATTAACTCTCCTGAGCCTTATCAGAACATTCAACCCTCATTATTGTCCCTTTTATTACTAAATATTTTTAAGTATTACACCATGATTTTATTTTTATAACCTGCTTCAGTATTTTTACTGAGTACCTGAGACGTGGATGAGGTAAATAAACAAAGAATGATGTAACCAACTATATTTCATGTTCTTTTACTCCAGTGACGTAGGAATAAACAAAACGAGTCAGTGGATTAGAAGAATTACTGGCATAGTTACACCTAAAACCACCAAGAATTGTGAGTTAGAACAAACTTGCTCATGAAGACCCCAGACACAAACGTCTATGTCCATGTCCCGCTTCAAGATGTCTTTAGCGAATGTGCTTGTCCTCATCAGTCTTATTTTCATTTGTTCTTGAGAGGATCACAAAGCAACTATTTACAACTTAGCATGAGTGAATTCATATTAACACAGTACCCCCACTCATGACCTGTTCTAATTACATAAAAGACACGTGTATGTCCTCTACTAAATATACACAGGGCGTCCACAACCAATGGGGGGGAATCTTTCGGCCCAGTGCCCTTACTAAGTCCTTTCCTCTGTCCCTGAAATCATAAGGTACAGAGAGCCACCTTCTCTCTAAGCTAGTGGCAGCTGGCTGGCAAGCCTCCTGTGAGAGTCCTGATCCATGGAGGGCAAGCAGGCTTTACTCTGGCAGGAGAGGCCCAGGACCTGCTGCTGTCACTAATATGCTTTAAAGATCTGGGTCCCTTGGGAACCACTCAGGGAAGGTAGACATCATGTCAGGCATTCTTCAAGGCCCAGAGAGAAGTTTCAAGATCAAAATGAATTTCCAAGTAACTCTGAGGCTGTTAGAGACAGTCCATAAACACCTTTTGTCAGTAACTAAATTTTTGATTAGCAAATCAAAGAGAGGCAGATTGTTTCTAATGTGATTTGGAGGTATAAAAAGAACACCAAGGCTTAATCCTCATTTCATCCCCAGAGATGGGGAGAGACAACTTCTTCTGCGTCCCCAGTGGAGGCTGAAATCTTCTCGTGCTCCCCTGAGAGAGATGGAGTCTTAGGAATGCTTCTGCCTGGAGAATGAGACCCTTGAGCTGCTGCCCTGGAAACCCACCAAGGAGTATCCGAGGCACTGATCCAGAGGCCTGTTCACAGAGGGGTCTCCTCTGAGCAGCTGTGCGCCCCCATGTGGGGGTTTTGGCCAGCAGACTCCTGACATGCCAGTGGGAGAGCAGCCCCAGCAGGGCTTACTACAGGCGAGGTGGCCATGAATGGATTGAAGCCACATGGCATGTGGGTGATGGATGGGCCACCAGTGGGACTGTACCAGCTCCTTGGGATTCTGAAACCTGTGGGAGCAGCAATAGAGTCCTGAGGAAAATATATTCCATTTCTTCCTAATCTAGCAAGTGGGAGTTGACTGGTTTAAATTTGACTTGGAGACGGTGTCTGAACCCCAAATGGCAATTTGACCATATTCAATATACAACAGTTTTTGCAGGCATATTAAAAGTTCAGAATACCAGAACTTCTTTCGTTCTAACACATAATCCTCTCCTCTACTCCTCTACTTTTAAAATCTCTCAAATGCATTTTACAGTCAGTGGCATGGGACATTGACCAGGGACAGTTGGGTCCTTGCTGTCACTGCCTGACACCTTCCAGGAAAGTCAAGAAAGTGACAGCTTCCAAAATGGCAGAAGAGGGGCAGTAATTCATAAGGAAAGCAAGGGTACAGTGTTTACAAGACACAATCTTATCACTATTGACGCTGGCATGGAGTCCTGTAGTGGAAAAACAAAGCTACAGATAACTCTGAGTTGAAGGGTGAGGCAGAAGACTTGGACTCCCAAGGTGAAGAATATTTAGCAGGAATTTAACTTCTCTCTTGCTTATTTTCCTTTTAATTTTTTCAGTAATAGATCTTTCTCCCCCAAGACCCAATCTAAACATGAGAAAAAACATTAGATGAGACTAAATTGAAAGATATTCTACAAAACACCTAACCACAACTCCTCCAAACCATTAAGGTCATCAAAACCAAGGAAAGCCTGGGAGACTGAGCCTATGGTAGACTTGACTAGACATAGTGTGATATCCTGCATGGGACCTTGGAACGGAGCAAGGTCTTTGGTTAAAACAAAGGAGATCAGATCATGTGCGGACTTTCGCTAATAATGTATCAATATTGGTTGATTAGTTGTGACAAATGCACCATGCTAATACAATATGTGAAGAATAGGAGAAATTGGATGTCAAGTAAACAGAAATTCTATTACATTTGTAACTTTTCTTTAATTTAAAGCTATTCTAACAAAGAATTTATTAAAAAACAAAATCATCTCTTTTTACAAAAAGTAAATCTTTATGTATCCTGGTAAAAGGAAGCTCCTTCATAAGCTTCAAGGGATGCAAAAGCAGTGTCATTAACCAGCAGCTTCATTCTTTATTCGGAGAAGGCAATGGCACCCCATTCCAGTACTCTTGCCTGGAAAATCCCATGGATGGAGGAGACTGGTAGACCGCAGTCCATTTATATAAAACAGTGCTATCATTTATGGTTAGAAGTAATTTAGAATTTGATGAAACAAAGTAACTATTTTATAAGAAATCAATGTGGCACATCCTAAGACTCCTATTAAGAATAACTTCATCCACAAAACCTGGGAAAAAAAAAATCTACAGTCATGGAACTCTCCATAAAGAAATATTATCAGTTTTTCTCCACATCTGCAAGTGTCTACATGCCACACTTAGCTGTAATCTGACCTGGGTGGGTACAACCCAAATTTAAGTATTCCCTTTAGCCTTTAAAATTTGGCAGACAGCTCCCATGCCTTCTTTCATCAACACTGAGTAATGTCTACTTGAAAAATGCCCTTGAAAAGCCTCCCTGTGTTTTAAGTTCAGGCAGAGAGCTCCACTCAAGCACTACTAGTCAGATCTGAAACAAAGCAATCTTAAGTGTGCTCATGCTGGGAAGAAGCAAACTGAGCTTCAAGGGGGGCCCTGGCACTGTGGTTCTGTCTCGGCTGCAGACACTGTTCCCTCACCTATTGGTCCTTAAAGCGGGGCTGGAAGAGGGCAGTCTCATTGAAAAAGGGGTGTAGTTTGGTGAGGGGGTAGAGGGTAGAAAGATAGTAAAATGCTACTTGTCTACTCAGTCCTTGTAAGGTCACTATCAGCAGTTGTAAATTTCAGTTCTGTTACTAACCTTGCTTCTATCCCCACCCATCCTCACATTCCTGGGACAAAATAACAATAGCAAATTGATACCACACATAGCTTTCAGCAATGGGGTACAAATGATTTGCATGTGAGCCAAAGTCCATATCCATCCTGAAGCCTGGATACTAGAAAATGAGAAGCTCAAATATCACTGATGTAACAGATGTGTCCTTCCAAAGAGTAATGTGAAGGAAGCTGGCCACAAAACACACTCGTGATTATTAAGTAACCCTAAAATAATGAGCGACTTCACTTTCACTTTTCACTTTCCTGCATTAGAGAAGGAAATGGTAACCCACTCCAGTGTTCTTGCCTGGAGAATATCAGGGACGGCAGAGCCTGGTGGGCTGCTGTCTATGGGGTCGCACAGAGTCGGACACAACTGAAGCAACTTAGCAGCAGCAGCAGCAGCAGCAGCAACAAGCTATGGCAGTGGCCATTAATAGTCTTGACCAACTCAGGAGTATCACTGATGTTCTTTCAGGAAGTTCAGTGTCCCTTCTGGAAAAACACTAATGGGACATTTTTTTCTGGAACATTGGGGAAATTCTGCAGGAGACAAAAGAGACTCAGATTTGATCCCAGGGTCGGGAAGATCCCCTGGAGAAGGAAATGGCAACCCACTGCAGTATTCTCCCGTGGAGAATCCCATGGACAGAAGAGCCTGGCGGGCTACATTCCATGGGTTGCAAATACTCGGACATGACTGAAGCAACTTAACACAGTGTCTTCTTGGGCACACACTAAGTCACAGCTTCACAAAGCCTCATGGAAACCAGAAATCCACATAGAAGACAGTACTTATAAGTAATGTCAGTACTGCTTTAAATCTACTATGCTTACTGAGATTATGAACACAGAAGTTTAGCTATTTTTAATAAGTCACTAAGTAGATTACTAGCACCTTGCCCTTGTGTGTGTTAGCTGCTCAGTTGTGTTCAACTCTTTGGGACCCCATGGACTGTAGCCCACCAGGCTCCTGTGTCCATGGGATTTCCCAGGCAAGAATACTAGAGTGAGTCGCCATTCCTTTCTCCAGGGGATCTTCTCAACCCAGGAATTGAACCTGTGTCTCCTGCATTGCAGGCAGATGCTTTACTATCTGAGCCACCAGAGAAGCCCATAAAAATGAACATCTATAGAAATATGAATCATCACAGATAGAAGTCGTCCATCTTTTAGAGCATTTCTAAGCCTCTGTTAAGAGTCAGACACGGACAGCGACTAAACCACCACTGCTACAAAGCCTCTGTGAGAAAACATGGGCTGAGGATCACGTGGGATCTGCCTCAAGACTCAGTTTATACTTTGTTCATTTCTGTACCTGGAAACATAGCAATGGCACAGCAAATATTTTCTGAGCAAATGAATGAATCTATTTCTCTATCCCTTTATTGCCTGGGGCTAGAGTAAAGATGGAAGTTTCTGCTTTTTGGGAAGAAAGGAAAAGCAATTATAAGTCTGGGGAATAGCTATCAGCAAAAGCAAATTATCTTTTGAAAAGCTGGTTAACTCCCAATTGCTGAATTTGTCTTTGATGAATCTATCCGTAGAACTGACTTTTTCCTTTGAAGTTCTTTGCTATAAAAAGCACATGGCTTTGTGTGTAATAATAATCCTTATCTTTCTTTCACCTGAAAAATAATCTAAGCCAAAATTTAAAGCAAATTCTACTAATTACTGTTCAGTCATTATTCCTGTTAAATGTTGGGAATCAGTTGGAAAATAAGCCAGTACCCATATTGACAAAACATTCTGTTATGCCTTGTATTCTGCAAAACAAACTGCCTGCTCCGAGGCAGTTTTGGCTCCTTTTGGCCCTAAAGAGACAGTCCAAGGGCCTTGGAACCCAAGCAGGGGGCACAATGGTGATGGTTAAATGATCCATAAAAGGCTCAGCCACTCTGGACCACAGAGCAACTACCAAGGCAAAAAGACTAGGAGCATCCACCACTGGTGGGATTCTATAATGTTCAGTCAAAGACCATAGAAGGGAGCTGACAGCTCATGTTGACATGTACATTACAAGAGGAATTGTTCAGAAATGATAGCAGCAGTGAGCAGCAGCCCCTCATCTCTGTGCTGCAGAGTGAAGCCTCTAAATAAGAGAGATCAGCTTTGATGGGAAGAGAGGATGTGGAGAAGGAGTAGGGGGAAGGAAGAGGTTTGAGGGAGAAAGAGAGCTTTTCCTAAACACTGAAATGTGGACCCCAAAGGCTCCACCACGCTCCTTCGCTCTTCAGTTTTTTGCCTGGATGTAAAGATGCACCCTTTTTGCAAACATTTCAAAGACACACTTCAACATGGAAGACATTCCTGGAAACTTTTTCTTCCAGTTTCTCTGTGAGTTTGGGGAGGCAAAGCTATTGAAAATACACACTTTGCCCAGAGTTGACTATATACTTTATGGCCCCCTTCAATGCAAAATCAAAAGGTAGGACTCCCTGTTAAAGACATTAAACACACCAAAATATAAAACATTAAACACACTGAAATATAAAACATTTGCTTTCTCTCATATACTCTGCCTCGACCGTTCATGGTATTTATTGGTTATTTAATGTTGCTCTGCAAAGGAGTGCAGACCCTCACCTCCCCTATCCCCTCTCTCCTGACTGCCTGGGATCTTTTCCAAACAGAGGCAGCCTCAGCATCAGAGCACCTTATTGCTTCCCCATTCAGCCCCCAGGGCAAGACAGCCAATCTCCCTTTCCTGCAGGGCTGCCATCGGAGCCCACAGACCCCAAGGGACTGTGACCTCAGTCCTGGATGGGGGTGGGAAGGAAGCTGACAGAAGTGAAAGCACCCGCTGATGCACTGTGGCACTGCCAGCCAGGACTGTTGCCAGCCTGCCCTGCCAGATGTCACCAAGAGAGGGTGTCTACCAGGCCCCACATCCACACCCAAGTGCCCGAAGAAGAAGGCGGAGGCAGCAGTAGTTGCTAAGTGGAGTTGGGAAGAGGCAGGGCTGCAGGGGGACCAGGCAGCTGAGAACCAAATTAGGGGAGGGAGTAGGAGGCAAGAGAAGAGCCCAGGCACCAAGCCCTCAGCACACATTCCATTGTCCCATCCCACCTGACTGACAAAATCAAACAAAAGGTAAACCTACTAAAATTTCCGTGACAGCAAAGCACTAAACTTCAATGCAGGGCTCCTCATAGTCCACTGGTCACATGCCCAGAAAGCCAGGTCTCCCCTCCCCCTCCACCCTCAATTCACACCACAGCCTGGATGGACCAAGCAGTCCTGCATTTCCTGTCGTCATAGCTTTCAGTCTGGAGCTGCTCATTCAGCATGTCCCAGGCTAACCCTGCCTCACTTGCAAGCTCTGACAAATTCTCACCCTGACACTGGAAACAAATACTTAGACCATTTCTCATACTATTTGCCACCACAGCGAGCACGCATCCCAGTTTACAGACCTGTTAGACATTAACATTGCTGACTTCATCGCCAGTAGTTTTTTCCTGCCTGTGCTTTATACGTGCACCCCACAGAGAAATTTAGTGTAGGGTGTTGTCTGTGAACTCATTTAATGTTTAGCAAGGACTTGCCCTGGATGGACATCCTGCACACACACACTTTCCAGTGAATTCATCACTTTGCTCATATCATCTCTACAGGAAATATGACCAAATAATCACAACTTTATTTGGATATTGTCCTTTCAAATAACAAAGCTAGGTCACGTTCACTATCAGATGGAAGCCAGGGCCATCAAATCAGCAAGGTGTCTTCTTTCTTTTCAAATGCTCTAGTCAGCATCATCATGTGAGGGTGAGGGGTCAGGAATAATTCCCAGGAGATGAGTTTGTACATAGAGTTCAAAGGTCACAGAATACTTAAGTGTCGTGGGGGAAGGCAGTACGGCATGGTAGTCAAATGCAGGGGCTCTGCAGCCAGCCTGCCACATGTAGCTTTCTTCACTTCTCAGGGATTTACTCTTCAATGGGAAGAAGAGGATGCTAATAGTACCTGCATCAAGGGGCTGCGGTGAGGAGTCAATGACTCTTTCTGTAAAGCCCTTGGCCCAACACATTGTAGCTCCCCAACGACATTAAAGTATAAGCTCATGGGTTGGTGAGAACTTCCAATCCAGCATTTGGTGAGCAGCTACTGTGCACTCAGCCTGATAAATGAAATAAATGCCAGTCTGGGGGAGTATCTTCGTCTTGAGGAGTATCCCCAGTGGTAGAGAAAAGGCAGACCTATTAGCTTGGAATCAGGCAATAAAAGACTAGGGGATGATGCTATGAGTTCAAGGCTTTCACCCACATGTGTACTAAGCTATAACTTTTCAACTAAACTGGGACACTTTTGAAAGAAACGGGAGCACTATTAATACTTAGGCCACAAAAGCAGATGTAAGCCATAACCTGGTCTGAGAAATAGGGTAGAGTCAACACTGTAAGCCAGTTGAATAATTTCATTTTTCTCCTAGAGATTTCCACCCTAGGCAAAGAGAGTTTACTGTACTGTGTTAACTGGGAGACTTGCCCAGCAAACTCCCAGCAGACTCTGGACAGTCAGCTGTTACACCCACGGATCTACTGACCCTGATCATGGAGTACATGGGGGATGGTGAGAGTCAGCTCTCACCCTGAGCTATTCACTGCTGCTGCTGCTGCTGCTAAGTCGCTTCAGTCGTGTCCGACTGTGTGCGACCCCATATACGGCAGCCCACCAGGCTCCCCCGTCCCTGGGATTCACCAGGCAAGAACACTGGAGTGGGTTGCCATTTCCTTCTCCAATGCAGGAAAGTGAAAAGTGAAAGTGAAGTCGCTCAGTCGTGTCTGACTCTTAGTGACCCCATGGACTGCAGCCTACAAGGCTCCTCCGTCCATGGGATTTTCCAGGCAAGAGTACTGGAGTGGGGTGCCACTGCCTTCTCCTAGTTAGCTGCTAAAATATGACTAGTGCAAACAAAAGCAAAATAATGAAAATGGAACAACCTAGACCTGAATGTGACTAAATGCTGGTATTCACAGCATAGTGCTTCAGACAACACAGGCATGTGACAGAGAGTATTGTGTCCTGGGATAGTAAAATTAGGAGTAGTTAGGAAATTAGGATTTGATGGCAGTCTTTGGTTTTGAGATGGAAATTATAATGGAAAATATGGAAATTTAGGAAAAATAAATTATAAAGTCTAAATATTATCTTATATCTGTTCCAGATAACCTGTTAATTTACCCTATTAGCAGCTGTCTTTCTAATTAAATCCACTTCTCATCAACAAGCCTTTTGCAGTAAGTCTGGGACAGTGCATACCTTTGACTCATGCCAAAGGGCCATAAGCTGTTTTGCAGAACCCTTCTAGATATAATTAAGAATAAACTAAGTAAAAGTTAGATTTTGGTCTCAGTGCATTATGCAATACATTGGGAAAAAATTGTGCTTTATATTGGAATATTGAGTTTCTTTTATTGTATTTCCAAGAAAAGATAAATTTGGAGACAGTTTATCTACTGTTTGGTGAGGCCAGGAAGACCATGGAAACACTGAATCCAATAGAAAAAACAGAACCTTGAAAAGATGTTATCTTTATCAAAACAGGTGAAATGGGCATCTATTCTCAAACAAGGCTTTTCTGGTATGAACTCATGGTGAATTATTTTGGTGGTGCCATAAAATTTATTAAGAAATTGGTACCCACTAGGCCAACCTCTTTAAAAAATTCCCCTTTGAAGCTTACTCAAGTTCTGCTAAATTTTGCACCTTGGAGGAAAATCAAGTGATTCTGAGATTCCTATTGTTTTAATGAAAAATCTGGGTTAATCTTGACGATTTAAAGCCAAATACTTCCCAGTGGTAAAAATCATTTCCAGAGAAAGAACCAAATGAGAATTAGATGACATTTTGAAAACAGTTTAAACAAAAGAGAAAAATCCATCTAAATGAGACCCATAGCTATTTCAGATTCCTGGGTCTCTCCCTTTCCTCTCACCAATTCATTCATTCACTGTGCTTCTAAATTATGACAACCCATTGGATGTGAGAAAGAAATCTGAGGCTTCCAGTGTCCTTACCTCTTCAGAATTTTCTATTTGGGAAGGGTCTGGGAATAGACAAGACTCCCCAAAATAAAAACAAATAGCAGTTTATTAAGAATAATGGTCAAGGAAAATGCTTAGCCTCTAGGATATTCATGGAGAGAGACAAAAATATTGACTTCCTTGGGCAGATATGGCCTTGTGGAGAGTAGAGGCAGTAGGGCTTCACAGATGGGCAACTCACAATAAAGAAAGATGGTGATGGTGGCGGTGGAATGGGTAGAAAAGAACAAGTTTTGTGGACGTAGCAACTACTTCACAGATTTTAACTCATTTAAATCTTAATGAGCCTTAAGGATCTAATGGCTCCTTCCATGATACAAGACATTTCTGCTTACTGTTTACAGTGTTAGCTGCTCAGTTGTGTCTAACTCTTTGTGACACCATGGACTGTAGATTGCCAGGTTCCTCTCCATGTCCATGTAATTCTCCAGACAAGAATAGTGGAGTGGGTTGCCATTTCCTTCTACAGGGAATCTTCTTGCCCCAGGAATTGAATCCCCGTCTCCTGCCTTGCAGGCAGATTCTTTACTGTCTGAGCCACCAGGGAAGCCCTTACTGTTTAAAGAACATTCTAATAAATAAAGAGCATTATAGAAGGAACAAATCAGGTTCTTATGTAGACTTTCCACTGTAGAACAACAGATAAAATTACAGTGCTTCAGAGCTCAGGTTCTCAAACCAGACTTCCTGAATTCAAACACTGGTGCCATTTACCAGCTTTGATGCATTTGGAAGTTTACTTGAAGCTCTTAGAGGTTCAGTTTCCTTATGTGTAAAAGGACATTAATACCATTACCTACTCTTCCACAACTATCATATCTTTCATCTGTATTTTGGGACTATCTTGTATTCATTGCTGTTGCTATGCTGTGCTCTCTCCTCAACCTTCTTGCTAATTCTCTAAGGATTCTGCCAGAGAAGATAGGAACTGAGCTGGTTCCAATGGCAGACAGTGTATCTTTTCCTCTGGTTAGTTTACCTTGCTCCTTTCACTAGCTATTTTTCAGCTTAATTAAGTCCTTAAATAATTCCTTCAATTATTTTCAACCTCCAGGTATTTTTCTTCAGTGAATCCACCATCAACTTTCTGGTGGCACTTTCCACAATAAATATTCACTTCTTTTTTGTCATTAGGTAGTATTTATCCTTCCATTTACCCAGGTATGGGGGAGCCTGATGGGCTGCCGTCTATGGGGTCACACAGAGTCGGACAGGGCTAAAGCGACTTAGCAGCAGCAGCAGTATTTATCCTTCCATATAATGAATAGTAGCAATCTCTATTATTTTGTATTTCATCCCACTTCCATAAAAATGAATAGACCACATGTTAATATTTTTATACAGAGAAAAAAAGACAACTGAAGTTCTAAGGGTTGCAATGATGACAGAAAATTGTGCATTTTCTCTTGCTTTCTATACAAACGTAAAAATTAAAGGTAAAACTTGTAAAGGGTGTTAATATCTACAGGAATATAAATTACACATATAAACATATAATTGATATTCATTTCTGAACCACTGTAAATAAATTTTATTCAAAAATTTAAACAAAAATTTCCCCAGTGAAATAAAAGCAAGAAAGAAATGTCAAAATAAGGAACTGATAAAACTTAAGATAAAACTACCATCAGTTAAAGTAAACGAAACAGGGATAGGCTCTTAATTTGATCTATATTTAGTAAGACGGGTCAAAATTCTTTCTACTTTCCTGCTTAAAATTGCTTTCTTAGAGTAAGACAGATTAGAAAATTGAAATCTTGGAATACCAAACCCTTTCAACTGTATCTTGTGAGGATTTACCTTCTCCTTGAGAGGCCACAGCTGTGAAACTCTTGAGAGTTACCTGAGGATTCAAAGTCACTGAATAGGAACTCCGCCCAGTAATGACTAAAAGATGACCTGACTACGGAAGACAGTCATGTGTGCTCCAAGTGTTCTGTGCCACAGTCTTAGATTTTGCTGCCTATTGTGTTTCTTAGTCCATTTGGGGATCTATCCCTTCCAAGGAAACACTTCGTTGCAGTTAAACGGATGAGTATGGTTACTTCTTTTAAGTCACTGACAGTCTGCTAAAGCAATCTACCCCAGAGATCTTACACAAAGCCCAAAAAGGTTAGGTAAATTATCCAAGACCACTCAGTTTGTTGTAACAGCAACCGACAATTATAAACAATTATAAAACATACCTTTATGTTCAGTTCAGTCACTCAGTCATGTCCGACTCTTTGCGACCCCACAAATCACAGCATGCCAGGCTTCCCTGTCCATCACCAATTCTGAAGTATTCATAACGTATTTTATAGATGAAAAAAATGAACTGACTGAGACAAATTAAGTGGCTTAGCCAGAACTACTCCATAGTAAGTAACTGGGTTGAGTTTGAACCCAGGCCTGTCTCACTGAAAACATACCTATTCTTTCCCCACATCATGCTGCCTCTCCAGGCAGAGAAGGATCTTTCCTTAAATGCAGATGTTAGCATTTTGGTGCAGGCTCCTTCCAAGGCAGACCGTCTCAGCGCATCCACCCTGGTGCAGGAATCACTCTGAGGGGCTACAGGCAAGACCGTGAGTCTGAGCATGAAAAACTCATTCTCTTTAGGGAAGTTAATGTAAGGGTTAGCAGCTGTGAGAATAGCGGGGGTTAAGAAATTTGCCTTCAAATCCCTTTGGAGTCCTAACACCTAGTTGAAAGAAATCTTTTAATCAGAATTCCTAGTAGTGATAAATATGTGATTTTTTTTTTCCAATTTAAGCTTTTTATTTTTTGTAGTAAGTACACTAAAATAACTCCTTAACCTGCTCTACAAGATTGGTGGAATATAACTTTTTCCTTGCCAGGTGACACTGATTAACATATTTTCAGAGGTCAAGAGAACATCATAAAGTATGAGTCTATAAAGATTCAATGTAAAAAAATTCTGATTTTTACATTTTTGGACATTTGCAAAATTACCAACAGCTGAACACAAAGTAACAAAGTGAAAACTGGATATGTAAGCCAGAATGAAAGCATTGATGATGTGGGAAAAAAGGATATGGGAACCTCATATCTATTATATGAGAATCATGTTTTATCACATCATTGCAAGACTCAAAGCCAGTAATAGTTATTAATATTCATCTGGGAAAACACTCCTTTTTCTTCTGCTCCAATTAGTCTACAAAAATCTTAGAAGATCCTACAGAAGTACAAGTTTTACAGAAGTTTCATAAATAGCAAAAGGGAATATTTTTTTATGTTTTTTAGTTTTACATATAAGACCAGAACATTACTTTGAAAATACCTTTGTCAATACTAGATACATATTAAAATAAAAGTAGAAATGGTTAAAGATGATTATTTAGTCCACATATCATTAAATGTTAACTTCAATATTTCTGAATAATCAACCATTTCTCATTTCAGTGGTGAGATCTTAAACACTTCAAGAAGCGGAACGGGTCAGACAAAGTGGCATGTAATATTTGTTTTGAAAACAAAAGTAAGTTACAATGTTTGGGTATAGTTGGTGCAACTGAAGAAATACTACTATCCTCTTACAGAATAAAGTAAGAAGAGGGGATGTAAGTGGTGCTTTTTTTACACAAAGAAATAAAAATTCTTTGCTCATGCAACTTGCACCCAAGGGATTTCAACTCATCTCTTTATGATCATTAATCTACTAACACGCCCACAGCACATCTGTGAAAAATAGACTTCATTACTGTTTTACAGATGAGCAGAATTGAGAAAGATCATACTCTAAAATGGTAACAGAAAGGGAATAGAGAAACAAATTTGAAACATACAGTTTGTGCCATGGAGAATAATGGCCCTCCAGGATTGCCCACATCCTCCTCTTCAGAACCTGTGAATATCTTAGGTTACATGATAAAGGAGAATTAGGGTTTCAGGTACAATGAAGAATGTAGATCCATTTAAAATATGGAGAGTAGCCTAGATTATCCAGGTGGGCTCAATATAATCATCAGATCAGTCGCTCAGTCATGTCCAACTCTTTGCGACCCATGAATCGCAGCACGCCAGGGCTCCCTGTCCATCACCAACTACCAGAGTTCACTGAGTCTCACGTCCATCGAGTCAGTGATGCCATCCAGCCATCTCATCCTCTGTCATCCCCTTCTCCTCCTGCCCCCAATCCTTCCCAGCATCAGAGTCTTTTCCAATGAGTCAACTCTTCGCATGAGGTGGCCAAAGTACTGGAGTTTCAGCTTTAGCATCATTCCTTCCAAAGAAATCCCAGGGCTGATCTCCTTCAGAATGGACTGGTTGGATCTCCGTGCAGTCCAAGGGACTCTCAAGAGTCTTCTCCAACACCACAGTTCAAAAGCATCAATTCTTCAGCGCTCAGCCTTCTTCACAGTCCAGCTCTCACATCCATACATGACCACAGGAAAAACCATAGCCTTGACTACACGAACCTTTGCTGGCAAAGTAATGTCTCTGCTTTTGAATATGCTATCTATGTTGGTCATAACTTTTCTTCCAAGGAGTAAGCATCTTTTAATTTCATGGCTGCAGTCACCATCTGCAGTGATTTTGGAGCCCAGAAAAATAAAGTCTGACACTGTTTCCACTGTTTCCCCATCTATTTGCCATGAAGTGATGGGACCGGATGCCATGATCTTTGTTTTCTGAATGTTGAGCTTTAAGCCAACTTTTTCACTCTCCACTTTCACTTTCATCAAGAGGCTTTTGAGTTCCTCTTCACTTTCTGCCATAAGGGTGGTGTCATTTGCATATCTGAGGTTATTGATATTTCTCCTGGCAATCTTAACTCCAGCTTGTGTTTCCTCCAGTCCAGCGTTTCTCATGATGTACTCTGCATATAATTTAAATAAACAGGGTGACAATATACAGCCTTGACAAACTCCTTTTCCTATTTGGAACCAGTCTCTTGTTCCATGTCCAGTTCTAACTCTTGCTTCCTGACCTGCATACAAATTTCTCAAGAGGCAGATTAGGTCATCTGGCATTCCCATCTCTTTCAGAATTTTCCACAGTTTATTGTGATCCACACAGTCAAAGGCTTTGGCATAGTCAATAAAGCAGAAATAGATGTTTTTCTGGAATTCTCTTGCTTTTTCCATGATCCAGTGGATGTTGGCAATTTGATCTCTGGTTCCTCTGCCTTTTCTAAAACCAGCTTGAACATCAGGAAGTTCACAGTTCACATATTGCTGAAGGCTGGCTTGGAGAATTTTGAGCATTACTTTACTAGAGTGTGAGATGAGTGCAATTGTGCGGTAGTTTGAGCATTCTTTGGCATTGCCTTTCTTTGGGATTGGAATGAAAACTGACCTTTTCCAGTCCTGTGGCCACTGCTGAGTTTTCCAAATTTGCTGGCATATTAAGTGCAGCACTTTCACAGCATCATCTTTCAGCATTTGGAATAGCTCAACTGGGATTCCATCACCTCCACTAGCTTTGTTCATAGTGATGCTTTCTAAGGCCCGCTTGACTTCACATTCCAGGATGTCTGGCTCTAGGTCAGTGATCACACTATCGTGATTATCCAGATCCTTAAAAGTGGAAGGAGCCCAAAGAGATCAGAGCAATGTGGTGTGAGTAATGCTTGACCCAATGTTGCTGGATTTTTTAAATTGTAGGAGAGTTTGACTATTATATTAGTTTCAAGTGTACAGCACAGTAATTCAGTATTTTTAAAGATTATATACTCCATTAAAAGTTATTATAAAATAATGGTTATATTTCCCATGTTGTATGATACATATTTGTTGCTTTTCAATTTTATATATAATAGTTTGTATCTCCTCATTCCTTGCCCCTTCCCCATTCCCTTTCGCTATTGGTAACCACTCAGAGAAGATCAGTCTCTCAGTGTCCGACTCTCTGCGACCCCATGAATCGCAGCACGCCAGGCCTCCCTGTCCATCACCATCTCCCGGAGTTCACTGAGACTCATGTCCATCAAGTCAGTGATGCCATCCAGCCATCTCATCCTCTGTCATCCCCTTCTCCTCTTGCCCCCAATCCCTCCGAGAATCAGAGTCTTTTCCAATGAGTCAACTCTTCGCATGAGGTGGCCAAAGTACTGGATTTTCAGCTTTAGCATCATTCCTTCCAAAGAAATCCCAGGGCTGATCTCCTTCAGAATGGACTGGTTGGATCTCCGTGCAGTCCAAGGGACTCTCAAGAGTCTTCTCCAACACCACAGTTCAAAAGCATCAATTCTTCAGTGCTCAGCCTTCTTCACAGTCCAACTCTCACATCCATACATGACCACAGGAAAAACCAAAGCCTTGACTAGACGTACCTTTGCTGGCAAAGTAATGTCTCTGCTTTTGAATATGCTGTCTAGGTGGGTCATAACTTTCCTTCCAAGGAGTAAGCATCTTTTAATTTCATGGCTGCAGTCACCATCTGCAGTGATTTTGGAGCCCAGAAAAATAAAGTCTGACACTGTTTCCACTGTTTCCCCATCTATTTGCCATGAAGTGATGGGACCGGATGCCGTGATCTTTGTTTTCTGAATGTTGAGCTTTAAGCCAACTTTTTCACTCTCCACTTTCACCTTCATCAAGAGGCTTTTGAGTTCCTCTTCACTTTCTGCCATAAGGGTGGTGTCATCTGCATATCTGAGGTTATTGACATTTCTCCCGGAAATCTTGATTCCAGCTTGTGCTTCTTCCAGCCCAGCATTTCTTATGATGTACTCTGCATATACGTTAAATAAGCAGAGTGACAATATACATCCTTGACGTACTCCTTTTCCTATTTGGAACCAGTCTGTTGTTCCATGTCCCATTCTGTTGCTTCACAAACCACTAGTTTGTTCTCTGTATCTGTGAGTCTGTCTCTGTTTTGTTTATATAATCATTTGTATCATATTTTTAGATTTAAAGGTAGAAAAGGAAAAGTGGGCCCCTCTAGAAACTGCAAAAACAGAAACAGATTTTCCCTTCAGAGCCTCCAGAAGGGAATGCAGCCCTCGCCACAACCTTGACTTTAGCCAAGAGAGACCTACATTGGGCTTCTCACATACAGAACTGTGCAGGTGCTCAGTCATGGGTGACTCTTTGCAACCCCATGGGCTGCAGCCCACTAGGCTCCTCTGTCCATGGGATTCTCCAGGCAAGATTACTGGAGTGGGTTGCCATGTCCTCCCCCAGGGGATCTTCCCAACCCAGGGATCAAACCTGAGTCTCTTACATATCCTGCTTTGCCAAGTGGGTTCTTTACCACTAGTGCCACTTGGGAAGCCCAGATGTTCCTTAACTATCCACAAAATACATGAATCCACCACTGACCTGGCAGACGGTACCAGCAACCTCTTCTGCAAAGGCTTCCCTGGTGGCTCAGATGGTAAAGAATCTGCCTGTAATGCAGGAGACCCAGGTTTGATCCCTGGGTCGAGAAGATCCCCTGGAGAAGGGAATGGTAACCCACTCCAGTATTCTTGCCTGGAGAATTTCATGGACAGAGAAGCCTGGCAGGTTACATCCATGGGGTCACAAAGAGTTGGACATGACTAACACTGCACTGCTACTACTAGGTGGGAAAGAATTCATTTGCCAGCTGCAGAAAGAGACAAAAAATCTCTAAAGAGTTTCCCAACAGTGCTGCACATCAGAAGTCACTACTCCCAGGTAGATGTACCTTATACAAATGTAAGGTAATTAATTTATGATGTTTTAAGCCACCCAAGTTTGTGGTAATCTGTTAGAGTGGCAGTTGAAAACTAATATGCTGATGCTTAACCATTTATGAGCCATTAATACAACGATAATCATTAAAAAAAGACTATAAGCAATTTAAGCAACCAGATAATAACATTTAATTTGGAAATGCAAATCTGTTTTGAAGTAATAAAAACAGAAGCACACAGATTCCTTGGCATAAAGAAAGATGGAAAAGTAAATATCTCAGAAGAATGTTTTTCATCTTCCACCAGCATACTAGAAGAGAAAGAAAATAAACAAAAAGAACATATCAATCTAAAGGATAAATTAAGAGTTTTAAAAATTCTGCTTAGAATAGCCTTCCAGGAGAAGTTTGGGAATCACTGTGCTTAAAGATCTATAAGAAACACAGTGATGTTTTATATACCTGGATGGCTTAGTTATATACTAGCCTGATGACAAGAGCCCAGACTAGACAATCTCTCATAGCCTCCTCCAGCCTAAATATTCTACACAGACTTGACTCTGTTCAGATTTCAGTGCCACAAATATTTATTGCCTGTCTACTCAATGTAGGTCATTCTGGTATGAATGACCAAAGAAAAAGACATAAACTTTAAAAGTTCACAGTTTAATAGTGAACCAAGGTTAAACAATCAACCATATTTAAATGACAGTGAGAATAATTGTAAGGGATGGATAAGTGATATAATGATTAAAAATCATTCAGTTCAGTTCAGTCGCTCAGCCGTGTCCGACTGTTTGCAACCCCATGAATCGTAGCACGCCAGGCCTCCCTGTCCATCACCATCTCCCAGAGTTCACTCAGACTCACGTCCATCAAGTCAGTGATGCCATCCAGCCATCTCATTCTCTGTTGTCCCCTTCTCCTCCTGCCCCCAATCCCTCCCAGCATCAGAGTCTTTTCCAATGAGTCAACTCTTCGCATGAGGTGGCCAAAGTACTGGAGTTTCAGCTTTAGCATCATTCCTTCCAAAGAACACCCAGGGCTGATCTCCTTCAGAATGGACTGGTTGGATCTCCTTGCAGTCCAAGGGACTCTCAAGTCTTCTCCAACACCACAGTTCAAAAGCATCAGTTCTTCGGCACTCAGCTTTCTTCACAGTCCAACTCTCACATCCATACATGACCACTGGAAAAACCATAGCCTTGACTAGACAGACCTCTGTTGGCAAAGTAATGCCTCTGCTTTTGAATATGCTGTCTAGGTTGATCATAACTTTCCTTCCAAGGAGTAAGCATCTTTTAATTTCATGGCTGCAGTCACCATCTGCAGTGATTTTGGAGCCCAGAAAAATAAAGTCTGACACTGTTTCCACTGTTTCCCCATCTATTTCCCATGAAGTGATGGGACCAGATACCATGATCTTAGTTTTCTGAATGTTGAGCTTTAAGTCAACTTTTTCACTCTCCTCTTTCATTTTCATCAAGAGGCTTTTTAGTTCCTCTTCACTTTCTTCCATAAGGGTGGTGTCATCTGCATATTTCAGGTTGTTGATATTTCTCCCAGCGATCTTGATTCCGGCTTGTGCTTCTTCCAGCCCAGCGTTTCTCATGATGTACTCTGCATATAAGTTAAATAAGCAGGGTGACAATATACAGCCTTGACGTACTCCTTTTCCTATTTGGAACCAGTCTGTTGTTTCATGTCCAGTTCTAACTGTTGCTTCCTGACCTGCATATAGGTTTCTCAAGAGGCAGGTCAGGTGGTCTGGTATTCCCATCTCTTTCAGAATGTTCCACAGTTTATTGTGATCCACACAGTCAAAGGCTTTGGCATAGTCAATAAAGCAGAAATAGATGCTTTTCTGAAACTCTCTTGCTTTTTCCATGATCCAGCAAATGTTGGCAATTTAATCTCTGGTTCTTCTGCCTTTTCTAAATCCAGCCTTGAGCATCTGAAAGTTCACAGTTCACATACTGTGAAGCCTGGCTTGGAGAATTTTGAGCATTACTATGCTAGTGTGTGAGATGAGTGCAACTGTGTGGTAATTTGAGCATTCTTTGGCATTGCCTTTCTTTGGGAGTGGAATGAAAACTGACTTTTTCCAGTCCTGTGGCCACTGCTGAGTTTTCCAAATTTCCTGGCATATTGAGTGCAGCACTTTCACAGCATCATCTTCAGGATTTGAAATAGCTCCACTGGAATTCCATCACCTCCACTAGCTTTGTTCATAGTGATGCTTTCTAAGGCCCACTTGACTTCACATTCCAGGATGTCTGGCTCTAGGTGAGTGATCACACCATCGTGATTATCTGGGTCATGAAGATCTTTTTTGTACAGTTCTTCTGTGTATTCTTGCCACCTCTTCTTAATATCTTCTGCTTCTGTTAGGTCCATAGCATTTCTGTCCTTTATCAAGCCCATCTTTGTATGAAATATTCCCTTGGTATCTCTAATTTTCTTGAAGAGATCTCTAGTCTTTCCCATTCTGTTGTTTTCCTCTATTTCTTTGCATTGATCTCTGAGGAAGGCTTTCTTAACTCTCCTTGCTAGTCTTTGGAAGTCTGCATTCAGATGTTTATATCTTTCCTTTTCTCCTTTGCTTTTCACTTCTCTTCTTTTCACAGCTATTCGTAAGGCCTCCTCAGACAGCCATTTTTCCTTTTTGCCTTTCTTTTTCTTGGGATGGTATTGATCCCTGTCTCCTGTACAATATCATTATCAAATATCTTGAAAATCAATAAAAATAACTAATGCATTCTTACTGATAATAAAATAAACAACAGTATAATTGGTCAACACTGCAGATTTCCAAGCATCAATATATTACAATGAGAATTTATCTTGTATTTCCTAAACACTGTATATGGAAAGTGAAAAAGTAAATAAAAGAAAATTCTTCTTTAATATAGAATTTCAGTTAAAAAATGCAAAAAGAATGATAGAATTAGATTCTTTCTAAAATGTACAAATTGCCATTTTACAACCTCTGTATAAAATAATGGATCTGGGCCGTGACCATCAATAGATGTTAAAACCATTAAGTGAAAAATTTGATGAATTTTATAACGGCAGGGTCAGGCTGAGGTCACCTAAACATAACAAACAGTATTAACATTACTAAGTATGACACCAGCCATTATATACCTCTTTTGTGAGTTGTTAGGAAATAATACCACCTATAAAGTATTCTTTCCTGAAAATGCTTAACCCAAATCTAATACAGCCTCCAAATCAAAATAGCTTTCACAGGAAATAGCAGGATAGAGGAACCAGTTCAAAAATACATGGAAGCAGCCAGGTAAATACAGAATGTGGACCAGAATATATAATCAAATTTCTCCAGCAAATCAATGACATTTAAAGAGAGAAGGGAGAGAGGACTGACTTATGATATGGTAACAGTCAACCCTAACATGTAAACCATGTAGGATCCTGATTAAAAAAAGAAACAGCTCAAAGAGGGCATTTTTAAAGATGACCAGAGAAATTTAAATATGGATTAGGCATAAAACAATATAATGGGATTATTGTTATAATATGATAAAAGTAAGACATTACTAAAAATATTTTTATCTGTTAGAGATGCATACTGAAGTGCTTAAAGACTATACAAATATACTATCTAGCTATGGTTTAAAATACCTATATGAGCAAATATGAGGACTACATGGAAAGAGATGATGAGCAAAAGAGTGACAATATTCAAGTTGCAGCATTATACACAAGAGTCATTATAGGTTTCTTTCTTCTTATATCTTTGAATTTTTTCATAATAAGAAGTTTTAAACTTTGGCAAAACTAATACAATATTGTAAAGTTTAAAAATAAAATAAAATAAATGAAAAAAAGAAAAAAAAAAGTTTTAAGAGTTGAAACAAATAAAAGGGTACCTATTCCACCTGACCATCCCTCATTAGTGAATCAATAAAAGCTTGATATATTTGTGCTAGAAATTTTCTTTATAGTTTTCTACATATATTTTTCATTAGCAATCTGACTTCTGTCACTTTAAGATAGGATGCCTTCTGCCTCATAAGGAAAGGATGTTCATTATTAACAAAATTTTCAATCTATATAACCAAGGATAAAAATTATGATAAATAAAATGTTACTTCTAATGTTCAATAAATAAAGGACAGTGTATCTATTTGTGTAGGGATACATGTATAGCTCCCAGACACTTTTTATATTAATAGTAAAGAGTGGGTATGTTGAAGGAATATTTGCAAATTTTTAAATTCCTTATGGTTTATATGATCAAGACTAATGTTTTTACACTTGTCAAAGTGTCTAATTCTCAAATTTGGGGGGTAACAAACTGATGTGTTTGCTTTTAATGTGCCCATCTTGTGTAAAATTTAGCATAGGCATTTATAACTAATAATGTTACTCTCTTGCCTGATTTTAAAGTACAAGAGAGACTTATCTATGAGAACCTCTCTGTGAGAAAGAGCTGTAGGGCAAAAGTGATTCATCTTTAACTTTGCTGCATATATGCACAAATATTAGATCTGGTATATAGTAGTTCATGTTACAGGATTAAACTTCAAAGTTTATGGAAAAGCTATTTAGCAATAATTGTAGCAGTAGAGCAAAATACAAACCTAATCTTAGTCTGTTCAGGAAGACTTTGACAGCATTCTAAGCTGAGGATTTCTTTTTTTTTTTTTTTTAATTATCCTTTAAAATGTTTTATTTGCAAATCTGGAGAAGGCTGGACATGCTCACATCCTCAAATTACATTTAATGTGATTAAAATATTTTTAAAGATTTAAAATTTTATAACACAAATATACGCTTTAACCTTTTGTCTGAAATACTCTAAAGTTTAATGTAATATTAATGCTTTGTCTTTTCTTTTTAAAGGTAGTTTGTCATGCAGAGACACCCAGAAAGCTGAAGTTGATATTTTCTACCAGAAGAAAGTAAAGACACAGCAGGAAGGAAAATTAATCCACATAAACAAGCTATGTTACAGAGATTTAAGCCCAGTTATTTTAACTATTTTTTCCCTATCCAAGCTTAGTTATATGGTCAGGAATTGTATAATGGCAATGATTATTTCTGCAGTATTACATACTTTTTGATGTAAAGAATTGTGCTACGGGTTACAAGAATTTTGATGTTTTGTATTTATGTCATTTGGTTCAGCTGAGGATATAGAAAAAAAAAATGATGCTTCAGGATTTATGTACCATGTAACACGCATTACCTGTTACCTCTTCTTCCTATGCCTGAAACCCAAACATCTTACCGACTATGGCCTCAGTGTATTTCCCTTCGGCAGGAAGAGGGAAGTACTGGTTTGGTGATAAGTTACTGCCATATCCCAGGAGAAAACCTTCCAGTTTTACATTAGGACTTGGACGCAGGAACTTCAAGAAGATGGAGTCACTTGTGGTATTGATGTGGACCTTCAGGTTTGGCCTTTTACCTAGAGATGGGAATGAAAATATCGGTGGCTGTTACTTTACCTCTTTAGCATCCCAAGACAAATTTGGAGCAAAGGTTAGTGGTGAGAGGCCTTGTTACTGGAAAGCATGATATCTAGCGACTAAGGATAACAGCACATCCACCTAAATAGCTAAAACACAGGTAATTTTGAGACCAAAATAAACAGACAATAACATATAAAGCAGTCTAGAATACAAAGTGGGCTTCCCTGGTGGCTCAGTCGGTAAAGAATCTGCCTGCAATGCTGGAGACCAGGGTTTGATCCCTGGGTTGGGAAGATCCCCTGGAGGAGGAAATGGCAACCCCCTCCAGTTTTCTTGCCTGGAGAATCCTATGGACAGAGGAACCTGGCGGGCAGCAGTCCATGGGGTCACAATAGTCGTACATGACTGACTAAACCACCACCACCAGAATACCAAGTACTGTCTGGTAAAAAGGATCTGAAATTTCTTACTGGTAAATTAAATTACCACACTTTGAAACCCCCAGCCCCTCAGTGCTGGTCTCTAGCCATAACCCCATAGGACTTAGTGATTAATAGAGTTGGAAAGGGAGGGAGGTGCATAAGTTTTGGTTTAGGAGTAACTGAGACGGTGGAGTAGATTTTCTAAAAGGAGCAGGGTAGAGAGAAAAGATGACTAGTTCTGTTTGGAGATTGCTGGGTCAGTGAGACAACTCCATGGAAATGTCCAACAGTAAGGTGACTAAAAGTGATGCTCAGAAAGCGGGCCCAGATCCTTCTGAGTGTCATTAGTTTATAAATGATCACTGGATGAACTTCCCTAGAGAGACAGCAGAGTAAGGAGGGAAATCCCATGTTTTCAAGGCAGTAATATTATTATTTTTGAACTACTAAGCAACAGGGACAGACAGTCATACTAAACAAACGTCTTGACCAAACAGTAAGGAAACAGCACTGTGTCTTGTCTTTGGGGCCAGAAGAAGCTGGGTTCAAACCACTTCTGCCACATACTGTCCATGGTGCCTCTGGCTGATCACTAACCTGTGCTTGTCTTGTTTCCTGATTTATAAATTATGGATAATGGATAATGATGTCTACTTTGACAGATTGCTGACAAAGGTTAGTGCAAATGGCACTATCTTAAAGCTGATACACAGTAATTGGTCAATAATTGGTTACTTAATCAGGTCCATCCAAAACCCTTTAGTCACAGTTTAGAAATCCTAAGAAAGGCATTGTTAGGTTTTTGTAAGTTCACGTCAAATAAATTTGGCAACAAAACTCAACCTGAACTGTTATGAAGCCACATAGTCCTTCTTTAATCTCACTGTACAGTCAGTGTGATATAAAACAAACATTGTTGTTTTACAACCATACATTAGTTTCTGCTGTATTACAATGTGAATCAGTTATACACAGACATACCCACACTTTTTAGATTCCCTCCCCACTTAGGTCCCCTCAGAGCATGCAGTAGAGTTCCTTGTGCTACACAGTAGGTTCTCATTAGTTATCTATTTTATATATAGTAGTGTGTATAGGTCAATTCCAGTCTCCCAATTCATCCCACCCTCCCTTTCCCTCTTGGCAACTATATGTTTGTTTTCCACATCTGTGTCTCTGCTTCTGCTTTGCAAATAAGTTCATCTGTACTATTTTTCTAGGTTCTAATTGTAGAAATTTTAATCCTATAATTAAATGTGCTTAATTAAAGGGTGCTGATCAAGACCCCACCGAAGAGGTTACTTAATACAT
Organism: Bos javanicus; assembly: GCF_032452875.1. Classification (NCBI taxonomy): domain Eukaryota; kingdom Metazoa; phylum Chordata; class Mammalia; order Artiodactyla; family Bovidae; genus Bos; species Bos javanicus. Next base: position 45,711,815 of record NC_083868.1, read on the forward strand.
GGTCTAGGCATCCTAGTACAATACCAAAATCCAAAGATTTTTCTGAATTCCAAAGTATGTCTGACTGAGAATTTTAGATGAGAGATTGTGGACCTCAATTATTTTCTTTCATTATTTCACTGGGATTTTACATTTTTAAAATACTTTACCTATTGGGAAGACTGTATTTACTTACCTAATAATTCACAGTCCATTTCTCATTAATCAAAGGCTTGTATGTATAGCAGTCAGCAGTCTAAATACCATGGATTTCCTGAATCTATCACACTAAATTTACATTACTCCACTCAAAAATCATCCTGAGCCACCCCAATATAGCCACACAGAAGCCTTCCTTCAGGCCTCTGAAGAAATAAAAACAGCTCCCTCTTGGAGACCGACCAGGCGGTGGGAACCACTCTTACTTCAGTAGCTGGTACTACTATATCCAGGCATGTGTCTAGTACTTTGTACTTCACCAAAATTTGATGAAATTTCTACAGTTTCTTGGTTCTCTGATTGCTATTCCTACATTTGCAGCAAAATTGAAACCCAGAGATACTGAGTGGTTTATCCAAAAGTCTGAGGAAGACCATCCCCAGCTCACCTCATCCAGTTCTCTTACCACACACGTGACAGGGTGGCCACACCTCCATCACTCAGCTGGTTAAGTGCAGGGTCAAAACCACATCTTAGGTTCTCACTAGGCTGGATTTTCTGCTCTCAGTTGTGTGTTTTTTTTTTTTTTAAATTTATTTTTAATTGAAGGAAAACTGCTTTACAGTATTGTGTTGGTTTCTGCCAAATACCAACATGAATCAACCACAGGTATACCTATGTCCCCTCCCTCTTGAATCTCCCTCCCACCTCCCTCCCAATCCCACCCCTCTAGGTTGTTACAGAGCCCCAATTTGAGTTCCCTGAGTCATACAGCAAATTCCCAATGGAATATTATATATTCCCAATATAATAATGTATGCTTCCATGCTCTCATTTTTGCTAAGAATTTTATCATGACTCAGTTGCGTACAAAGTAGCTAATCCCCATACTGTAATGTTCAAATGGATGCTAACTGCTAATGTTTTCTCCTAACTTCACAAGATTTTGACAAGTTGATATAGATAGATAGATAATCTCACATGTATAACACAGATTTTGGCCAAGCCAATTTTCCCCATCTTAGTTATATGCGTAGATGAACTCTACAGTTGTCCATCTTGCTCAGTGAAATGGAACAAATCTAAATCAAGCACATACTCTGCTACCTTGTAAGGTTATCATGTCTCATGATAAATCAAAAAGCCAGCTGGCCTGTTTCCAACACCTTGTTGGGAAGAAGAGATTAGGAATCTTTATGTACTTTGGCTGCACTCTTGTTAGGCTAAGAGCCAAGAGTCACAACATCATCACATTAGACCTTTGCTCACAGATGTACCATGTTATTCCTCCCCTTGGGAAGTGGGAAGGATGGCTGCCCCAAATGAGAAAAAAGGAAGGCTGTAAACAGAATTACTAACAAAAGTGGAAATGTTATTGCTTCCTCTGCACAGCATTTTCATAACTCCAGTCTTTCTCCCTTTTGCTAATAATTCATGTCAATAAATACATCAACACCATGTAACTTTTAAAGTTAATTGGCATTTATCTAACTTACTTTCTCCAAAATTCCAACTCATACTACACTCTAGAGCTAAACTTTTAAAGCTCCTGAGAAAGAAAAAAGCACACAAACAAATCTATTCTGAAAACAGCACCACAAACTTCATATTTTGAGACTCTCTTCCCAGTTCTTTATGGGAACTAGGAACTCAAATTCCTTCATTATCTTGCTATATATGAATACAGTCTTTAAAAAAATTTTTTTATTGAAGTATAGTTGATTTACAATGTTGTGTTAGTTTCAAGTATACAGCAAAATGAATCAGTTATACATAGAGATATGTACACTCTTTTTAGATTCTTTTTTCCATATAGGTCATGATAGTGTATTGAGTAGAATTGAGTAGGTCATTATTATCTGTTCCTTCTCAAAATCTCTCATTTGTCTTTGCCTAGTATAAATCTTCTCATATTCTTCAATGCATACAACACCTTGGCCCTACAGCTATGCTCACATTGTCACCCAGCATGGATTCTCCAAACACCCCATTTTCTCACTCAGTTATGACCCCATTGACCCTTTTAGAGCTCAACAAAATGGTTAAGCAATATTTTGTCCTTTTCATCTGAATAATTTTCTTAAGTGTCCCTTCAAATGAATGTTTGGACTAATATTTGAGTTTACATGCTTAAAAAATTTCCCTGGTATTTTAGGTAATTCTCAGTGCATCCTATAATAATTTTTAACCTTTGATAAATTTATCTTCACTCTGCATAACTCTGGCTTAAAGCTTTGGAACACTAGTCATGTAATAACTTTTATCTTTCAAAAGTTAGCATGAAGAGCTCAGGTGAATGATATAAATAGAGATAATAATAATAAAAAGTACAACATGATACAAGCTCAACTAAGAAAACAGTCATAGTTCAGTTCAGTTCAGTTCAGTCGCTCAGTCGTGTCCGACTCTTTGCAACCCCATGAATCGCAGCACGCCAGGCCTCCCTGTCCATCACCAACCCCCAGAGTTCACCCAGACTCACGTCCATCGAGTCAGTGATGCCATCCAGCCATCTCATCCTCTGCCATCCCCTTCTCCTCCTGCCCCCAATCCCTCCCAGCATCAGAGTCTTTTCCAATGAATCAACTCTTCGCATTCATAAATGGCATATATATTGCCCAGGAATACAGAGAAATGAGTACTGTAAGAACATTTTATTGCATCTTAAATGAGAAACAAAACATATACTAATTAAGAGTGAGATAAAATGAAGAATGTGAGCGTTTCAGGAAAGCAATACTAGAATGGCTGGAAGAGAAAAAGATTGCATGTTGGCAAAGTAGAACTTTTGGATCTATGACAGCTGTTTCTAATCCTCCACAACACCCTAGGGTATCTCTATGTATTCCAAATGGGGTTGTGAAATTCTAAAAGAAAAAGAATGCCTTTCAAAACAGAATTAATCCCCTTTTAGTTTTTAAAAGATATACATGCCCTGTGGCATTAAACACAGGAAGGAAGGTAGTGAAATGAGAAAATCAGACAAAAGATAGAGCGCTACAAGTTCATAGAACCCTCTGGATCAACCAGGAGACAGGCTGCTCTTGCCGTAAGCACAAGTGCTAAGCAAGCATTTAATGTTGACCCCAGAATTCTGAGTGGCTGTGGCCAGTTTATGCACATGGACAGCATCAGATGGTCAATACCAAAACCAGATTGATTATGTTCTTTGTAGCCAAAGATGGAGAAGCTCTGTACAGTCAGCAAAAGAAAGACCAGGAGCTGACCATGAAAAATCATGATCTGAGGATCATGAACTCCTTATTGCAAAATTCAGACTTAAATTAAACAAAGTAGGGAAAACTGCTAGACCATTCAGGTATGACCTAAATCAAATCCCTTATAATCATACAGTGGAAGTGAGAAATAGATTCAAAGGATGAGATCTGATGGACAGAGTGCCTGAAGAACTATGGACTAAGGTTCCTGACGTTGTACATGAGGCAGTGATCAAGACCATCCCCAAGAAAAAGAAATGCAAAAAGGCAAAATGGTTGTCTGAGGAGACCTAATAAATAGCTGAGAAAAGAAGAGAAGCTAAAGGCAAAGGAGAAAAGTAAAAATACATCCATTTGAATGCAGAGTTCCAAAGATTGGCAAGGAGAGATAAGAAAGCCTTCCTCAGTGATCAATGCAAAGAAATAGAGGAAAACAGTAGAATGGGAAAGACTAGAGATTTCTTTAAGAAAATTAGAGATACGAAGGGAAGATTTCATGCAAAGATGGGCACAATAAAGGACAGAAATGGTATGGACCTAACAGAAGCAGACAGTAAGAAGAGGTGGCAAGAATACACAGAAGAACTATTCAAAAAAGACCTTTATGACCCAGATAAACATGATGGTGTGACTACTCACCTAGAGCCAGACATCCTGGAATGCAAAGACAAGTGGGCCTTAGGAAGCATCACTACGAACAAAGCTACGGGAGGTGATGGGATTTCAGCTGAGCTATTTTAAATCCTAAAAGACGATGTTATGAAAGTGCTGCACTCAATGTACCAGCAAATCTGGAAAACTCAGCAGTGGCCACAGGACTGGAAAAGATCAGTTTTCATTCCAATCCCAAAGAAAGGCAATGCCAAAGAATGTTCAAACTATCACACAGTTGCACTCATCTCACACACTAGCAAAATAATGCTCAAAATTCTCCAAGCCAGGCTTCAACAGTATGTGAACTGTGAACTTCCAGATGTTCGAGGCTAGATTTAGAAAAGGCAGAGGAACCAGAGATTAAATTGCTAACATTTGTTGGATCATTGAAAAAGCAAGAGAGTTTCAGAAAAACATCTATTTTGCTTTATTGACTATACCAAAGCCTTGACTGTGGATCACAACAAACTGTGGAAAATTCTGAAAGAGATGAGAATACCAGACCACCTGACCTGCCTCCTGAGAAATGTGTATGCAGGTCAAGAAGCAACAGTTAGAACTGGACATGGAACAATAGACTGGTTCCTAATTGGGCAAGAAGTAGATCAAGGCTGTATGTAGTCACCCTGTTTATTTAACTTATATGCAGAGTACATCATGCAAAATGCCAGGCTGGATGAAGCACAAGCTGAAATCACGATTGCTGGGAGAAATATCAATAACCTCAGATATGCAGATAACACCACCCTTATGAGAGAAAGCGAAGAACTAAAGAGCCTCTTGATGAAAGTGAAAGAGGAGAGTGAAAAGTTGGCTTAAAACTCAACATTCAGAAAACTAAGATCATGGGATCTGGTCCCATCACTTCATGGCAAGAAGATGGGGAAACAATAGAAATAGCCCGACTTTATTTTCTTGGACTCCAAAATCACTGCAGATGGTGACTGCAGCCATGAAATTAAAAGATGCTTGCTCTTTGGAAGAAAAGCTATGACCAAACTAGACAGCATATTAAAAAGCAGAGTCATTACTTTACCAGCAAAGGTCCATATAGTCAAAGCTATGGTTTTTTCAGTAGTCATGTACAGATGTGAGAATTGGACTATAAAGAAAGAAAGCTGAGCACTGAAGCACTGATGCTTTTGAACTGTGGTGGATACACAGACAATAAGGAGCACAAGAAAGGAGCTCCAAGGAGATCCAACAAGTCAATCCTGAAGGAAATCAGTCCTGAATACTCATTGGAAGGACTGATGCTGAAGCTGAAACTCTAATACTTTGGCCACCTGATGTGAAGAACCAACTCATTGGAAAAGACCCTGATGCTGGGAAAGATTGATGGCAGGAGGAGAAGGGGATGACTGAGGATGAGATGGTTGGATGGCATCACTGATGTTATGGACATGAGTTTGAGTAGGTTCCAGGAGTTGGTGATGGACAGGGAAATCTGGCATGCTGCTGTACAAACCTCCTTCAAAGAGGTTTCAAAGAGTCAGATACGACTGACCGACTGAACTAAACTGTGGCCGGTTTCAATAAAACTCTGTAAAGAAACATAGCCCAAACATAACATGCTTAGGTAAGCCAGCTAAAGTGCCATGGATAACTAGTCACTGATCTGTGAGAAAGGAGTTACCATCACAACCTATTCAGTAGGAGGAATTCTTTCATGTCTACTCTCTCTTCATGTTATCTTAACACTTTCAAAAAAATTTTAGAATGTGGTATATATTGTTTATATGAAGTTGGTCAAGTTGATAAAATCATTTCAAGAGAAAAACTTCGAAATACAAAAGTTATCTTCTCATCTAAGAAGTTTCTATTAGTGTAGCAGCAATAAATGCCACAGCCACCAGCTCTCGATGTTGTAAAGTACTAAATAACAAGTTTGGGAATAATCAGATTAGAATTTATTTCCACAAGATATTAAGTAAAAGAATAGCTATAGTAATGATGTTAGTAAAATAATGACTAAGTTGTTTCAGGATTAAAATAACAAACCATATTTCTTACAGCATGTTCTTTCTTTGCACGCATTCTATTGACACTGCCAACCCGTATACTTTCTCAGTCACTTACTTTGTTGTACAAAGTCAAATTTTCTAAGACATCAAAATCATTAAGTCAATTCTCATCGGTTCAGATATGACATATAGATTAAAAAACTGATAAAATGGACTTGGCCAAATTTTAGTTTTGAACTTTAAAAGGACTAACAAGAAAAAGAAAAAGCTAATTGCAGATTGGCAGAAAATATTTGCAATACATTTACCTAATAAAGGACTTGTATCCAGAATATTTAGAAGAATTCTTTCTACTCAATAAGAAAACAGAGTGTTTAAGAATAAATGGCAGAAGGTTTGAATACATCCCTCACTAAAGGAGATATATGATAAACGACAAGCACATGAAAAGGTAACAACATCAGGGTTGTCTGATGTTTCCAGAAAGGGGTCAAATAGTAAACATTGTAGGCTTTGCAGGCTAGATATTCTCTACTGCAGCTATTCAACTCTATCATCGTACTACTAGAGCACCTATAGATGTTATGGAAACAAATAGACATACTTGTGTTCCCATTAAATTGTATTTGTAAAAAAATAGGCAGTTGGCTGGATTTGATCCCTTGGTCATAGTTTACCAACTCCTGGTCAACACCCTTAATCTTCAGGAAAATGCAAGTTCAAACCACCATGAGACACCATATACGTAAAAGTGGCAAACATGAAGACTGCACGTAACAAGCGTTACGCAGAGTTTGGAGCAACTGGAACTGTCTGAGCAACATTCTGAGTGTGAACATCAAATATTTCATAAAGTTTCACTGCTTGTGAAAGCTCTTGGTTGGTTACCAAATAACCCATCAATTTCATTCCTAGGTATTTACCAGGAGGAATGAAAATATAAGTTTATGCAAAGACTTGTGTGCAGATATTCAAAGCAACACCAAAATGGAAACAACCCAAATGTCCATCACATTTTGACAAGCTAAACAAGTTGGATAAGTTGTATGGATAAGCTAAACAGTTATAGCTTATCCATACAATAGGATATGACTGAGCAATAGAACAGCATTTCAAGATGGTTGAATCTCTCTGGCCTACCATTATGTCACTGTAGAGTGAGCCAAATCTTCCTCATCTTTGTAACCACCTTATACAGACTCTCCTGACGGGAGGTCCTTCAAGCATCTTGCCATTTACAGCACTGATGAAAGTACTTTTAATGATGCTTAATATAATTATTCAGCATTCAACAAATGGTACATATATAAAATCAGCAAGTCCTTTTCAGGCATTACTATGTTCCAAGAACTGAAAATTATAAGTTTCAAATGTATTCGATGTTCTTCTTAGTTAGCTTGCAAGTGAAACATTCCAATGTCCTTATGGTCAGAGAAGCTAATTAAGGAGCTATCAAGATGTCACATCTCAAGTTTATGTATTAAACAGGGCAAGTTACTATCTGAAAACATATTCAAAAGATTCCCCCCAAGTCATAGCTGATGGCATAATTTGTGTTTAATTGAACTACAATGCTAACTTATACTAACCATAATTTTAACATGGGACTTGGTGTCATAACTCTTTGTGACCCCATGGACTATGGCCCACCAGGCTCCTCTGTCCATGGAATTCTCCAAGCAAGAATACTGGAGTGGGTAGCCATTCTTTTCTCCAGGGGATATTCCTGCCCCACAGATCAAACCCAGGTCTCCTGCATTGCAGTAGACTTTTTACTGTCTGAGTCACCAGGGAAGCCCAATAATTGAATATTTACTTTAATTCTTAGGCAGTGAAAAAGGTATCACATAACAATGGTGCTCAAATGACTCTTATCTATCTTGGTACCATGATCCAAGGAAAGATATTAGAAGAAGAAAGAAAACCATATGGAATTACATTAATTTTCCTGTGATAGCCACAAGGTTAAAGGAGTAGCCAAGGCAATTAGTTGTCTTCAGTTGTTTCTGATCTTCCATAGAAATAAGTAGTCTGTAGTCTATAACCTTCAGATGGTTCAGTCTACAACCATCTGAAAGCCAGTGATCTGACTAGAAATGTTGGCAAAAAAAGCATGGCAACTTCAGTTAAATGTTTTAAGGATAATGAAGATTGCTGCTGCTGCTGCTAAGTCACTTCAGTCGTGTCTGACTCTGTGCGACCCCATAGACAGCAGCCCACCAGGCTCCCCGTCCCTGGGATTCTCCAGGCAAGAACACTGGAGTGGGTTGCCATTTCCTTCTCCAATGCATGAAAGTGAAAAGTGAAAGTGAAGTCGCTCAGTCGTGTCCGACTCCTAGCGACCCCATGGACTGCAGCCCACCAGGCTGCTCCGTCCATGGGATTTTCCAGGCAAGAGTACTGGAGTGGGGTGCCATTGCCTTCTCTGTAATGAAGATTAAAGTTGCTATAAATCAAATGAACTTCCCAGGTGGTGCAGTGGTAAAGAATCTGACGGCAATGCGGGAGACCTGGGTTCGATCCCTGGGTCAGGAAGATCCCCTTAAGTAGGAAATGGCACTCCACTCCAAAATTCTTGCCTGGAAAATTCCATGCACAGAGGAGCCTGGTGGGCTACAGTCCATGGGGTTGCAGAGTCAGGCGGGACTGAACACACATTCATTATTCAAATAATATTGGGTGCTTTAAAAACTACTTCTACAAGTACTGTAATAGCAAGACACTTGAAAAACCTTCCATCAGAAAAAAAAAAAGTCTGTGCAAGGTGGCAATGGAGATCAGGAAAACCCAGGCCTATTCTGCAGTGCATGATGGCATGCCAGGCAAGATAGGTAGAAGGAATTAAATTGCTTTGGTGGTGATGGTGGTGGTAGTGGTGTGTGTATACAGAATTATAATTTAAAGCACTCAGAATAATACTAGACAAATCCTTTGAAATTTTCAGATTCTTATCTTTCTACTATTAACCCTGTATATCTCATGGTATCCTGGCTCTCTGGATCTCCAGATTGGAATTCTTCCTCAAAATCCCACAGATTTTCTATTACTCCTGTCCCAACTTTTTAGCAAGGCCCAATAAAGGCTTTTTGAGAAGTTGCAAACGGCGAGTGTGCAGTAAACACAGAGGAGCTCTACAGCACGTTCTCCAGAAACAGGGATGCCACTGACAGTTGTCTAAGTCGTGCTTTGCAAAAGTCTAAATGGCACCATTCGAACTATCGTCCTTTATGGCCCTCTATCAGTCCCTGGGTCTGGAAGATCCCCTGGAGAAGGAAATGGCTCCCCACTCCAGTATTTTCACTGGAGAATTCCATAGACAGAGGAGCCTGGCAGGCTACAGTCCACGGGGTCACAAAGACTTGGACATGACTGAGCGACTAACACTTTCCCTTTCATAGCAGCCACATTCACAAAGGTCATGCAAAAATAGCTGTGATTTACAAAAATGGGCAATTTGATAAGGATAACAGGTTGAAATTCCCTAATCTCTTCCCGTTTGCATCAAGCTGCTCTCACCCACCTCAGTCTTCTTACTTCATGCCTTCGGTTTTTATCTTCCCTGCCTTCTGAAGGGCTTTGAGTAGTGGGTTACCTGTAAGGAGGACAGGGACTCAGCTACAAACACTTTGAACGTTGTGTACCCTAATTTACAAATGAAATTAGTTCACCAAATATGTACAATTCAGATGATGCCTCAGGGATCTAAATGAGAACACGAGAGGAAAAGAGATTCTGGGCATTTAGGAAATGATGAACTAACATTGTTTAGTCTCTAAGTTGAAAGTCTCTAAGTTGTGTCTAACTTTTTGTGGCCCCATGGACTATAGCCCACCAGGCACCTCTATCCCTGAGATTTCTCAGGCAAGGATACCGGTCTAGGTCACCATTTTCTTCTCCAGCAGATCTTCCCGACCAAGGGATCGAACCCGTGTCTCCTGCATTGACAAGTGGATTCTTTACTTCTGAACCACCAGGGAAGCACAATAAATTCATAGCACACAGCTTTAGAGACGAACAGAAGGCATTCCTTCTTGTGTTTTTTACAATATAAGAAAAAATACATATGAAAGCACCCTGTGTCCATCAACAGATGGATGGTTAAAGATGTAGCACACATATACATTGGAATATTACTCAGACATAAAAAAGAACAAAATAATGTTATTTGCAGAAACACAGATAGAGTTGGAGTGCATTATGCTAAGTTAAATAAGTCAGAAAGACAAATACTGATGATATCACTTATATGTGAAATCTTAAAAGTACAACAAACTGGTAAATATAACAAAAGAGCAGTAGACTTGCAGATACAGGGAACAAATTAGTGGTTACGAGTGAGGGGAGGAAAGCAGGGAGGGGCAATAGATGGGTAGGGAATTGAGAGGTACAAACCATTCGATATAAAATAAGCCACAAGGACATATTGTATAACACAGGGACTATAGCAAGTAGTGTATAATAGCTATAAATGCAATATAACCTTTGAAAGCTGTGAATCACTATATTGTACACCTGTAACTTATATAATGTTATGCATCAACTGTATTTCAATAAAATATATAAAAATATAAGAATATATAAGAAAACATCTGAAAAAATCCTGGTTTATATGTATATATAAAGCAAGATTTTTATAAATCTAAGGGAAAATGGCATTTTTTAAAAAGTGCAAGAAAAAAATTTTAATTAAAGTCCCATAAGCCACATGGACAGCTGTCAAAACCAGGGACTTAGGGGCTTTAGATAAACTCATGATTTGACTTTACACGTACAGGATCAATGTTAGCAAGAAACTTGCAGCAGAGCATCCCGTGATCTCTGCTCCAGCTCTAGCAGAGCAGCCTGTTCACTCCTATGTGTTGAGATGAGGCTGCTGGCTGGAGGACATGTGCCCACAGGCAACAGGTGCCCTCAGAGTTCAGGCAATAAAAAGTCCAGCTCACCTGGAAAGCTCCCTTGATAAGCCATTCTCAAAGGATTCCCAGACAGCTAACTCTCCCCAGGTGTAAGCTAGTTAACTTTTTATTAGGCATTATGGTCATCAAGTATACAGAGGATGTTTGCTACTGAATTCAGAAAGAAATGCCATTTTGCCAAAATCTGAAGGGGAAAACGTTTTCTTCCTAATGGGGCACTTTGTGTCTGTTTGCCCAGCTGTCTGCGTAAGTGATTTCCATTTCAGCTAAAACAACCACAGTTTCCACCTTGGTCAGAATTCCCAGCGCACTGATTCCTCAGGCCAATACTTCACCGTCTGGTGACTTTGGATGACTAAATGAGACAGACTGAGCCTGCCAATGTTGACATTTCAGCACCCCTTGGCAGGGCTAATGGTTTTACCAAAGGAGCAAAAATTTCATTACCTACTTTGTAACCCAATCAACAACCCAGCAGGAAAATTACTTTTCATAGACTACCATCTAATTCAAGAACCTCTCATACTTAAGAAGAAATCTTATCCTGAGACATACACAGTTGTCCCTTGCACACAGTCCCTTGGTCTAATTCTCCCAAAATTAGTCTTTAAAGTCTGAAGCATGCTGAATTTTCTTTTTTTCAGGGGGTGGGTGGGAGTAGCAACTATAAGCAATCAATGGCCCTGTATTTGCCATAAGGGAAGGGCAGCAGTGACATGGTTCATTTCAAACAACTACAAATTCTTAATAAAATCAATATTTGCTTTGGGGAATCTGGGGAAATAAGTATTTTCACTCATCTGCTTTTCATTTTATCCATTCACTTATGACAAGGTGCTAGGCTTTAGTGACACCAATTCAAACATGACTTGTCTGATCACAAAAACTGTGCATTCTAGTAAATTAGGCACATAAATACATCAACTACTTCAGTGCAGTGTGATTAGAACAATTTGTTCAACGCATCTACAGTGCAGTGGCTCTAGATACGTTGGAAGGGGTGGACCGAGAGAATATATAACAGAAGTGCTCCTTTTGTTGTTAAACTAGTTACAAAAATAGTTTTTATGCCATGTTGTTGTTGTTCAGTTACTAAGTCATGACTGACTGTAACCCCGTGGACTGCAGCACATCAGGCTCCTCTGTCCTTCATTATCTCCCAGAGTGTGCTCAAACTCATATCCATTGAGTTGGTGATGCTGTCTAACTGTCTCATCCTATATCATCCCCTTCTCTTGCCTTCAATCTTTCCCAGCATCAGGGGCTTTTCCAATGAATGGGCTCTTCACATCAGGTAGCCAGAGTGTTGGAGCTTTTGGTTCAGCATCAGTCCTTCCAATGTATATTCAGGACTGATTTCCTTGAGGATTGACAAGTCTCATCTCCTTGCAGTCCAAGGGACTCTCAAGAGTCTTCTCCAGTACCACAATCTGAAAGCATGAATTCTTTAGTGCTCAGCATTCTTTATGGTCCAGCTCACACACCTGTACATGACTACTGGAAAAACCATAGTTTGACTATATGGATCTTTCATACCATGAGGATATGCCAAATGCAGGTAAGAAAGTAAATCTCAAAACCTATTTTGTAATATTTTTTTCTGTACTGCTTTAAACAACTGCTGCTGCTGCTGCTGCTGCTGCTAAGTCGCTTCAGTCGCGTCTGACTCTGTGCAACCCCACAGATGGCAGCCCACCAGGCTCCCCGTCCCTGGGATTCTTCAGGCAAGAACACTGGAGTGGGTTGCCATTTCCTTCTCCAATGCATGAAAGTGAAAAGTGAGAGTGAAGTCGTTCAGTCATGTCTGACTCTTCTCGACCCCATGGACTGCAGCCCACTAGGCTCCTCCATCCAGGGGATTTTCCAGGCAAGAGTACTGGAGTGGGGTGCCATTGCCGTCTCCGCTTTAAACAACTAGTAGAATCTTAATCATTATTTTTAATACATGCTAAAAAAAAAAAAGAAATGGAACAGGTTAAGGGACTTAACAAAACTCATTCCTTATTTTTTTTTTTCTTTTTCTGCTTGATTTTCATGAAAATCCTGAAGGTGATTTTCTTGCTATTTAAAATTATGAGTGATAACAATAGGTCGTCTGATGGAAAAAAGGATAGGCTCCATGGCAGGGTTCTTTAAGAGGGACCCCTCAATTAGAGCATCAGTATCACCAGGGAACTTGTTCTAAGTACAAATTCTCAGACTCCAATGAACATCTCTTGAATCAGAAACTTGGGAGCAGGGCAGTAACCCGTATCTCAACAAGCTGTTTGGGTAATTCTGACGCATACTCAAGTTTCAGAACCACTGTTTATGTTGTTGTTTAGTCTCTAAATTGTGTCCAACTCTTGGAACTCCTTGGACTGTAGCCTGCCAGGTTTCTCTGTCCACCGGTTTTCCCAGGCAAGAACACTGGAATGGGTTGCCATTTCCTTTACCATTCATTATTCTTTGCAAATTCTGTGCATCAAAATGAAAGTTAATGGGCTCAGTGTCTTTTGAAAGAGATAGCAGATATGCAGTACAGTGTGGAGGAAAAAGGACCTCACCCACAATGTTAAACTTCCTGTCATGAGAATTGTATGTATATTTTGGTCTTTGAGAAAAACTCTTCAAAGTATCGTTTTTGGGGATTATAATTTCTAATATACAAAAGGTAAAATACTTTTAAATGTTAAGAAAAAACATCAATTCCATGTCTTTAAATCTTACTAATATTTAGAGACTTAAAATGTTAACTCATCTTTGCTGCTATGATAAAAATTTCAAACATAAGAAAAACTGTAAGAATTGTGCAGTGCACATCTATAGAGCCACCACTAAGAGTCAATGATCAAAGTCCTACTGCACTTGTTTGACCACATGTTTTTCCATCCCTCCATACTTTCACCCATCCATCAATCCATCTAACTTTTCAATGAATTTCAAAGTAAGTATTACTTCAATATGTGTCCTCCTAAACACTTCAATATGCATATCATTAACTACAATTTGATATTTATGTTTTTCTTTTGAGATAAAATTTACATGCAAATGAAATACATAAATCTTAACTGTGTATAAGATTTCTTTTCAAATGCCATCATACACACACACACACACACACACACACACACACAGACATATATATATATAAGCCAAACATGTATTGAGATTTAGAATGTTCTTCAACCCAGAAAGTTTCTTCACATCCCTTGTCAGCCCATTCCCACCCCATCTGCCTAGAAACAATTATTGTTCCTATTTTTACTCCACAGATTAGTTCTGCCTATTCTAGACTTCAGTTAAATAGAATCATACAATATGTACTCTTTCATTTAAGGCTTGTTGCACTCATGAAATATTTTGGAGATTTATCTGTTTCGTTTCATGTATCACTAATTTTTGTTGCTGTTATTTCCACTAAGTAGTATTCAGATAATTATTAAAATCAACATTTTAATATCTTTTAGTGTTTTCGCAAAGTATGAACCTCTCTTGATTTACTGATTTTTGTAAAAGATGGTTATATTGTAATACAATTTTCTCTGAGAACAAGGATAACTTTTATATATATATATATATATATATATATATGTATATATATATTTCCTTTCCAGATATTTCTATTATGCTATTTACTAGGTTAAACAAAACAAAACAAAAAACTAGAATCTCTCCTATTTACAATAGACACTCAATCATATGACTTAGGGCTTCCCTGATAGCTCAGTTGGTAAAGAATCCACCTGCAATGCAGGAGACCCCAGTTAGATTCCTGGGTTGGGAAGAGCTGCTGGAGAGGGGACAGGCTGGCCACTCCAGTATTCTTGGGCTTCCCTTGTGGCTCAGCTGGTAAAGAATCCACCTGCAGTGTGGGAGACCTGGGTTTGATCCCTGGATAGGGAAGATCCCCTAGAGAAGGGAAAGGCTACCTGCTTCAGTATTCTGGCCTGGAGAATTCCCTGGAGAGCACCAGGCCAAGTGAGCCACTTTTGACAATATTGGCTTTCTTATGTCTAAGAGGTATTTTCACCTAGAAGAAACTAGATAAATTTAAACATGTGTCATAAGGAAAAATTAAGTGCTTTTCCTGACAATCTCAAAATAATTGAGTATCAAAAAATAGAAAAAAATAGAAAACCTGTCATTCTAATAATATTCTATTTGGCCTATTTTTCCAAAAGGACCAATATTTCTTATTCTTTTTGTTTCTCAATAACTCTGATATGAGCACACAGTGAATTCTACTGACTAAGGAGAAGAGTAATGGAATCAAAGTGCTTCTTTATAGGACAAAGCAAAAAATGTATAATTCTACCAGTGCTATAAGAAATACCACACACACAAGATTATATAGCTCTAGTTAAAACATTGCTTGAGGGAGCAAATAAGAAATAGTTCTCATGAAAGTTAAAATTTTGTCATCTCATAAAATACCAGAAAGCAGTAACAAAACTTTCCTATGTATTTCTGGCATTCATTCATTTATGCAAAATATCACAAATAAAAACATAAGATGGACATGGAACAAATGGTTTCACCCACCATCTCTGTTTAGACATTTAGAATCTATATGAATTGTTACTGCAGACGGTGACTGCAGCCATGAAATTAAAAGACGCTTGCTCCTTGGAAGGAAAGCTATGACCAACCTAAATAGCATATTAAAAAGCAGAAATATTACTTTGCCAACAAAGGTCTGTATAGTCAAAGATATGATTTTTCCAGTAGTCATGTATGGATGTGAGAGTTGGACCATAAAGAAAGCTGAGCGCTGAAGAATTTATACTTTTGAACTGTGGTATTGGAGAAGACTCTTGAGAGTCCCTTGGACTGCAAGGAGATCCAACTAGTCAATCCTAAATTAAATCAGTCCTGAGTTTTCATTGAAAGGACTGATGTGTTGGCCACCTGATGAGAAGAACTGATTCATTAGAAAAGACCCTGATGCTGGGAAGGCTGAAGGCAGGAGGAAAAGGGGATGACAGAGGATGAGATGGTTGGATGGCACCACTGACTCAATGGACATGAGTTTGCACAAGCTCCAGGATTTGGCGATGGACAGGGAAGTGTGCCACAGTCCATGGGGTCACAAAGAGTTGGACACGACTGTGCAACTGAGCTGAACTGAACTGAATAAACACCCAATGCTGATCATATACAACTGAATATCTTCATATCTCACATAAATGAGAAAATAAACTAACTTATAAAAATGTTATCCTAATAATTTCCAGATAATATTTCCTTTTCACAACTCTAAAATTGTACCTCAAATTTTAAATACAGAATAAATATTTTCATAGGCATATGCAAAGAATGTGTGTAAATGTCATATATAATTTTTTAACAGCTTTTGTTAGGCATAATCACATGCCATAAAATTCACCTATTTTAAGAACACAGTTTATAAACTTATATTTAAACTTCTGGAATTTAATGAATCTATCACAATTGAGCCTGAGAACATTTTCATCCCTCTAAAATATTTTCCTGTATTCATTTGTAGCCAATTCCTGCTTCCTCCCTTTGTTCCAGGCAATCACTGATCTGCTTTCTGCTTTTCTGGTAATTGAATATAAATGTGATTTTTGGTGTCTGGCTTCTTTCACTCAGTGTAATGTTTGTGAGATTCAGCCATCCGTGTTGTATCACTGGTTCTTTCCTTTTAATTGTTGGATGGAATTTCATCTTATGGATAACATTTCATTTATTCATTTCTTCAGTTGACGAATATTTGGATTGTTTCCAGTTTTGATTATTATGAATAATGCTGCCATTCTGAATAATGCTACAAGTCCTTGTATGGACATATGTTTTTATTTTTCTTGGGTGAATACCTAGGAGTAAAATAGCTGGGTAATATGGTAACTTGATCTTTAATTTTTTAAGAAACTGCCAAACTTTTTCTTTTTTTCAGCTTTCATTTAATTGAAGTACAGTTGATGTACAATATTATATGTTATATGTGAACAACATAATGATCCACAATTTTTAAGTTATACTCCATTTATAATTATTATAAGATATTGGCTATATTCACTGTGTTGTACAAAACATTATTGTAGCTTATTTTATACACTGTAATTTGTATCTCTTAATCCCCTACCCCATATTGCCTTTCCTAGCATCCCTCTCCCCACTGGTAACTACCAGTTTATTCTTTAAATCTGTGAGTCTGCTTTTTTTTCATTATTATATTACTTTTCAAGATTATGAATATTACTCTTACTTGAGGACCATGCCAAACTGAAAACATCCAGAAAATGAGCTATACTGTTATATCACTACCACTAAATATATATTGGTGGTGGTTTAGTCACTAAGCTTTGTCCAACTCGTTGAGACCCCATGGACTGTAGCCCACCAGGCTCCTCTGTCCATGGGATTCTCCAGGCAAGAATACTGGGTGGGTTGCCATTTCCTTCTCCAGGGGAATCTTCCCAACCCAGGAATTGAATCCAGGTCTCCTGCATTGCTGGCAGATTCTTTACCAACTGAACTACAAGAATAAAATTAATAATTTTAAACCCTGAGATTCTTGTTTAGTCATTAGTGAAGACCACTCATCTTGTTACAATAATTAGCTTAAAATATAGTAACTCCAATTGCTATTAGGCCAGCAAATTTGGAAAACTCAGCAGTGGCCACAGGACTGGAAAAGGTCAGTTTTCATTTCAGTTCCAAAGAAAGGCAATGCCAAAGAATGCTCAAACTACCACACAATTGCACTCATCTCACACGTTAGTAAAGTAATGCTCAAAATTCTCCAAGCCAGGCTTCAACAGTACATGAACCGAGAACTTCCAGATGTTCAAGTTGGATTTAGAAAAGGCAGAGGAACCAGAGATCAAATTACCAACATCCGTTGGATCATCGAAAAAGCAAGAAAGTTCCAGAAAAACATCTGCTTTTGCCTTATTGACTATGCCAAAGCCTTTAACTGTATAGATCACAACAAACTGTGGAAAATTCTTCAAGAGATGGGAATACCAGACCACCTGACCTGCCTCCTGAGAAATCTGAATTGCAGGTCAAGAAGCAACAGTTAGAACTGGACATGGAACAACAGACTGGTTCCAAATTGGGAAAGGAGTATGTCAAGCCTGTATATTGTCACCCTGCTTATTTAGCTTATATGCAGAGTACATAATGCAAAATGCTGGGCTGGATGAAGCACAAGCTGGAATCAAGATTTCTGAGAGAAATATCAATTACCTCAGATACAGAGATGACACCACCCTTTTGGCAGAAAGCAAAGAAGAACTAAAGAGCCTCTTGCTGAAAGTGAAAGAGGAGAGTGAAAAAGTTGGCTTAAAACTCAACATTCAGAAAACTAAGATCATGACATCTGGTCCCATGACTTCATGGCAAATAGATGGGGAAACACTGGAAACAATGAGAGACTTTATTTTGGGTGACACCAAAATCACTGCAGATGGTGACTGCAGCCATGAAATTAAAACATGCTTGCTTCTTGGAAGAAAAGCTATGACCAAACTGGACAGCATATTAAAAAGCGGAGACATTGCTTTACCAACAAAGGTCCATATAGTCAAATCTATGGTTTTGCCAATAGTCATGTATGGATGTGAGAGTTGTACTGTAACAAAAGCTGAGTGCTGAAGAATTGATGCTTTTGAACTGTGGTGTTGAAGAAGACTCTTGAGAGTCCCTTGGACTGCAAGGAGATCCAACCAGTCAATTGTACAGGAAATCAGTCCTGAATATTCATTGGAAGGACCGATGCTGAAGCTGAAACTCCAATACTTTGGTCACCTAATATGAAAAACTGACTCACTGGAAAAGATCCTGATGCTGGGAAAAATTGAAGGTGGGAGGAGAAGGGGACAACTGAGGATGAGTTGGTTGGATGGCATCACCAACCCAATGGACATGAGTTTGAGTAGGCTCTGGGAGTTGGTGATGGACAGGGAAGCCTGGCGTGCTGCAGTCCATGGGGTCACAAAGAGTCAGACATGACTGAGTGACTGAACTGACTGACTGAACTCCAATTTATCCATAATGCAAAATGAGCTTTCTGTGAAACAATAAAATGATCATTGACATTCTTAGCAATGATTATGATACAGAATAAATTATCATGTTTTTGACTCAATCTCCAGTCATTTCAGGTTGCAGAATATTTTAAACTATACTAATTATGTGAACACTTGTTTACCAGAGAATGAGCCAGTTCTGGAGAGGTTAACTTGACTATTACTTTTACCTAAAATTGGGGCTTGTCAGGTAGCTCGTAAAGAATCCACCTGCAATACAGAAGACCCCAGTTCAATTCCTGGGTACACAGGTTCCCCTGAAGAAGGGATAGGCTACCCACTCCAGTATTCTTGGTCTTCCCTGGTGGCTCACACATTAGAGAATCTGCCTGCAGTGAGGGAGACCTGGGTTTGAACTCTGGGTTGGGAAGATCCCCTGGAGGAGGGCACGGCAAACCATTCCAGTATTCTTGCCTGGAGAATCCCCATGGACAGAGGAGCCTGGTGGGCTGCAGTCCATGGGGTCCCAGAGTCACACATGACTGAGCGACTAAGTACAACACAGCATACCTTAAATTAAACTCAAATTTGATACAAACTTTGGCCTTGTGAGCCAAATGATTTAGTTGGGTTCTTCTGTGTAAACAAAACAAATGGCTTATCTATAGAGACTTGGGAATTATTGCTATTTTAATAATATTTTTCATTGTTTCTTTTTCAATGAATTAAAATTCAAACAGAATTAAACATTTTTGAATGCCTAAAATATTTTTCGATATTGAGGATATTGAAATTTCTCATGTGTATGTATCTCATTATTAACTTCTCAGATGTTTTGTGACTAATGTAGCATTTGAACTTTTCTAGGTGAGGAAAAGAAAACCAAAATAGCTTGGTTCATTGCCTACTGGTCTAACACTATTAAAATTTCTCAGCCTGAATGGTGAATTTGACTCAAGCTTAAGACTAGGTTCTTAAAATAGAATTTTATAACATTTATAAAGTGTTAGGAACATCTACCTGAATGAACTACTTGGAGGAAAAATGTCTTCTTGCCTCAAAATTTGAAGAAATAAGAAGGAAGCCTTCCTCACAACTCTTTTATGAAACAAAATTAGAGGTATTTTTCTCTCTCTCTTTTTTTTTTTTTTTTGTATTTAGAATTTAGGAGCTGTTGAACTGATGAATTGTCCCCTATCTATTCCAAATTCTAAACTATAAAATAAAGAAATGAGATTGTCCTTTGAGTATTCCAAGCACTATTCATAGAAATTTTTTCCTTAAATACTGAAGATGTATAAAAATTCCTACTGGTCATGCCATTCCCCGGTGTGGGGTGAATCAAAGTTGTAAGGGAAGAAAATAGGTGAGGGGATATAAAAAGGGACCACAGTAAGTTGAAGTTGGGATAGTAGGCTGTTAAGTAACAGAAGCTATGAGGCTGAGAAAAAAGATAAAGCATACAGGGCCAGGTAGCTTATTACTAGCAGAAAACAGACGCAAAGGAAGACTAGAGGAAACATCCAGGTTCACTGCTGAGGTGCCCTCACCTTCCATAACTCCATGACTGGTATGACCTGAGGAGGCAACAAGTTCAAAGGATGGGGAGCAATCAGTCAGACTGTGAGTGCATGTGGGTGAGGACCCAGGGCAGAACGGCATTCTCAGGCAGCCAGAAGAGCAGGAGCAGAGGTGCTGAGGGAAGAAGTAATTGGTGCATTTAAGGGTCTTCCCAGGTGGCTTAAATGGTGAAGAATCTGCCTCCCAATGCAGGAGATGAAAGAGACACAGGTTCAATCCCTGGGTCGGGAAGATCCCCTGGAAGAGGAAATGGCTACCCACTCCAGTACTCTTGCCTTGAGAATCCCATGGACAGAGGAGCCTGGTGGGCTACAGCCCATGGGGTCGCAAAGTGTTGAACATGACTTGGCACGCACAAACACACACACACCCTAAAGATCACCTGCATGACTGGGACGTGAATGGGCAAGGAGATGCAATCAATTACTTACTTTCAGAGGGTAAGTAAGGCCCCTGTAGGACACCTTAAAAGATCTATAAGTGTATTAAAGGCAAACTAAATTATTTTCTTCTACTAAGCTACATATATGCAGTTTTCTGAGAAATGAATAATACAAAATATAAACGTATAGTTATAAAATGTATCCACATGGTAAAAAACCTTGCTTCACATGCCCTTAGCAAAAAGCAGCAAGACTTGGTAATAAAAAAGTATGCTGTATTTTAATTAAAAAAACACAAAAGATATTTTACAAATAGATTACAGATTGATAAAATTCAATTAATGCAAGTCCTTCTGTGAACATCAGATGTGTTATGGCAACCAATTCAGCCAGTTTTAATTGTGAAACAAGAAAAAGGCTTACTTCTTGAAAAAAAAAAAAAGCAAAAAAAGCAATTGCTATTAATTTTCCTTTTTGCACTGTGCTGTGTGTAGTTGCTCAGGCATGTCCCACTCTTTGAGACCCCATGGACTGTAGCCTGCCAGGCTCCTCTGTCCATGGGGATGCTCCAGTGATGAATACTGGAGTGTATTGCCATGCCTTCCAAAATCTAAATGAAAATAAAGCAATGCACTCTTGACAGGGACAGATAGAGAGTTAAGCTGCTGACAATGTCCTGTAATTCTGTCTTCCCCAAACTACTCTTGTATTACACTTTCCACCCAGTCTGCTAGCACATTTCCTATTCCTTGCACATTTTTGTCTCTCTTTCCACCCCACCCTAACAACAGTCCCTGCATTAACTTTTTGACTTAAAAGTAATACAAATAATACACATTTATTTCAACTAAAATACTAAAGTTTTGCAAAAGTGTTGCAAATGAGATAAAATTTATTTTAAAAATTATTCATTATCTAATATTCAGAGGAGTCTTCAGTAAAGAAATGTCTTTCTGGATACTTCTTCCTGAGCGTGATATACATGTTGCTGTTGTTCAATCGCTAAGTCATGTCTGACTCTGCTACCCCATGGATTGCAGCACGAAAGTCTTCTCTGTCCTCCACTATCTCCTGGAGTCTGCTCAAATTCATGTCCATTGAGTCAGTTATGTTGTTCTCCGTCATGTCCTTCTTTTTTTGAATGAGATGGCATACCATCTCATTTTCTGCTGTGCCTTTCTTTTTTTGCCTTCAATCTTTCCCAGCATCGGGGTCATTTCCAATGGGTTGGCTCCTCACATCAGGTGGCCAAAATATTGTAGCTTCAGCTTCACCAACAGTCCTTTCAATGAATATTCAGGGTTGGTTTCCTTTAGGATTGACTGATTTCATATACATATTACATAAAAAGAGGAGTCTGTTCTAAGTACTATTTTATAAACTGTACTTTCTTTAACATAAATATCTGTATCCTCATTTTTAATGACTGCAGTATCTTTTAGCTAATTCATGGAGACCTTTCTTTGATAGTCAGTTCAGTCACTCAGTTGTGTTCAACTCTTTGCAACCCCATGGACTGCAGCACGCCAGGCTTCCCTGTCCATCACCAACTCCCGGAGCTTATTCAAACTCATGTCCATCGAGTCAGTGGTGCCATTCAACCATCTCATCCTCTGTCATCCCCTTCTCCTCCTGCCTTCAATCTTTCCCAGCATCAGGGTCTTTTCCAGTGAGTCAGTTCTTTGCATCAGGTGCCCAAAGTATTGGAGCTTCAGCTTCAGCATCAGTCCTTCTAATGAATATTCAGGACTGATTTCCTTTAGGATGGACTGGTTGGATCACCTTTCAGTCCAAGGGACTCTCAAGAGTCTTCCCCAACACCTCAGTTTAAAAGCATCCATTCTTTGGTGCTCAGCTTTCTTTATGTTCCAACTCTCACATCCACACATGACTGCTGGAAAAACCATATCTTTGACTATATGGACCTTGGTTGGTAAAGTAATGTCTCTGGTTTTTAATATGCTGTCTAGTTTGGTCATTGGAGAAGGCAATGGCAACCCACTCCAACCCACTTGCCTGGAAAATTCCATGGACGGAGGAGCCTGGTAGGCTGCAGTCCATGGGGTCGCTAGGAGTCGGACACGACTGAGCAACTTCACTTTCCCTTTTCACTTTCATGCATTGGAGAAGGAAATGGCAATCCACTCCAGTATTCTTGCCTGGAGAACCCCAGGGATGGGGGAGCCTGCTGGGCTGCCATCTCTGGGGTCGTACAGAGTTGGACACAACTGAAGCGACTTAACAATAGTTTGGTCATAGCTTTTCTTCCAAGGAGCAAAAGAAATGGAGTAGCCCTCATAGTCAACAATAAAGCCTGAAATGCAGTCCTTGGATACAATCTCAAAAATGACAGAATGATCTCTGTTCATTTCCAAGGCAAACCATTCAATATCACAGTAATCTTTGAGAGTAGATAAACTGATTCCATAACACCTCAGCAAATTAACAGAGTTTAACAATCATCTCAATAATTTCACAGTTGAATTTATTTTGGTGAAATTTGGTATCCATTTTAGAGATAAGGACTTGATCTTTTAAAGTTTGTACAGTTAGTTTGAGCCTAATTTTTCATTACATCTGAGAGCTATCATATGGAATCCATATGAGAAATGGATAAACTCATATTGTTTGTGAGATTGTCGCTAACATTTTTGGCCATGTAAATGCTAATATTCCCATGTCCTTGAGACTTTCTGCCTGTACTGTAAGGTGAGGTGCATTAGGGATGGAGGACTGAATGGTGGGAAGATATGATGTTTGGAGCCAGAAAACCTGTATTCAGGTCCCAAGTTAAATCCACAATTGCCCTTGTTATATGAATAATTAAC
Organism: Bos javanicus; assembly: GCF_032452875.1. Classification (NCBI taxonomy): domain Eukaryota; kingdom Metazoa; phylum Chordata; class Mammalia; order Artiodactyla; family Bovidae; genus Bos; species Bos javanicus. Next base: position 45,735,476 of record NC_083868.1, read on the forward strand.
TTAAGGTCTGACTGTCACATTCTTCCATCTAAATTAGGATTAGTCATACATAGCTACCCTCTCAGAGTTGCTGGTAGGATTAAATGAAATAGTTTTGGAAAGCAGCTTCTAAACAGTACAGCTCAGTGATATTTAGCTGTTATCAATAAGACCTTATTACTGGATTCTTTCCATTTGGGTGTACTTTGAATTTTTAAAGTTCCTTGCATTTCAACCAGATATTCATTCTATAAATAAAGGTACAGCTTATATGTGATTGGAAACTACACAAGGACAGAGTCCCTAGCGTGGAGAAAATATTCATTGAATAGTTTTCAAATTATTGAACAAACACATACTACATTTTTATTAAATAGAAGTTAATACTCAGATAAGTAAGTCTCTTCAAAGAAAATGGATTATATTAGAGGGTATAGAAGTGTATGAGTTATTACTCAAAACACATAATAAATTCTATATAAAGGAGTAAGCTGCTGCTGCTGCTAAGTCACTTCAGTTGTGTCTGACTCTGTGCAACCCCATAGACGGCAGCCCACCAGGCTCCCCTGTCCCTGGGATTCTCCAGGCAAGAATGCTGGAGTGGATGGAGTAAGCTGCAAGCTGAGGTAGTTCAAAAGAACATTGGCTAATTAGAAATGATTCGGTCAGGAATGGCATAGAAGAAGCATTTGAGTTGGGTCTTGAACGTCAAGACTTTTCCAGAGAACAGGAGGAAGGGAATTTCAAACCAAGGAATAGTAAGGATGGGTAGGTGTGATGCCTAGGATAATCTATCCTACAAGACATTGTGTAAGACATATGCTAGTAAAATCTCTTGTTCAAAAGTCTTTCCATCTACTCTTTAACTTATAATATATGACCATAAGCATCTGACACCATTTGATATCACACACAAATGGAAACCTTTCTTCTGAGGGTGGAGTTTTCTAAGATGAGTTTCCAAACATCAAAACATGCACATACTTAATTTCTGTGGTGTTTATCCCATTCCAGGCATCTCATCCTAGTCAATTATGGAAACACAATGGCCAGCTTTATGGAGCTGGGACAGCATGGCCAGGAGCCATGATGCTAAGCCCAGCATACTCAATTCCATCTACTTAGTAATATTATACCTTGGTACCCCCTAATGAGCAGTAGTAGACTAATTCTTACCATTCATCTACTGTTCATGGGAGAGCCACTGAAAATCTATTATATTCCACACTACTATTAGAACAATTTCAATGGCTTTAATGATTCTAGAATGCCTGAGACAAGTTTGGTGCAGATTGGAGAATTCCATGCTTCAGGCATTTGTTTCAAGTGCCCATTCTCCATAATTTCTCTACAGCATTTAACACCTCTGACCACCTTAATGCATTTTCACATGTGCGCCCACACATGCACCCACATCCACCTTGGTTTTAGTCCGTAACTCAGTGGTATCCTAGAATTTTTTTCTAAGAACACTTCTCCATGTTTCTCTCTTACTTTTAAAACCTCCTTTTCTGGCCCTCACAGCTTGCCTATTCATTAATATTCAGGGAATATTTTACTTTAACTCCTTTAGGGAACTCTTACACTCAGGATGCAACAATAACTTAGCTGATAGCTACTAAATACTGAGCTTACTCTGAAATCTGCACCCCTAGTTCTGCATATTCAGGTCCAGTCTCCCCAACTTTTTGAAGCACTGACATTGTCATTGATGACACCAAATCCCAACCATCACAGTCTTCCTCAAAAACTAATTTAATCTCTGCCTTGTCTACTTTGGCCACAGTTCCAGGCACCCGGGTCACCCTTGCAGTCATCTTTTATCCCTTGCTATAAAATTGGCATCAAACATGGAGAAATTCAAATATAAAGATGCCTATGGCTGGGCTTCACTATCATCCTGGGGTTTTGGAGCAGTGGTTCTCTTCTGAAAAGCTTAGCTTGAGGGAAAAAGTGACTTCCCCTCTTTTCTCACCATACTTAAACTTGCCCACTTCAGGATAGATTGTTTCATCATCCAGTACTTTTATTATAATGGAAGAGACTCCCAAGGGCAAACCACATGTAAATTATGGTTTGATATCATTTAAATCACTTGAAATGGTTTGCAAGTGAATCAGTGTTTCCCAGCAATTCCATTTCACCTTTTCCTAACCCTTTTCAGTAAGATTATGACTTATTGTTTCTCATTCACCCTCTTTGTATGCTACTGAATCAAATCCCAGTTCTTCCTATTGGCATGGTGATTTCTGAGGGGAAAAGTCATTTTTATCTTTGTCTACAAACTAATTCTTTAAATTTTGGTCAAAATTGCCTCTTCCAGTTCAATTCATTTCAAAAAATTATTTTTAGGGAGTTTCTTATGAACAGGATGCTATAAACCACACATTGGGGACATAAAGACAAAACCACCTCAACCTTGAATTCTTAGTTTCTTCTATATACAATCTAGATAAATTTCCCATACTACCTCTCCTTTTATTTCTGAAAAGCTTACTTAATTCCCCTAAGCTGCTTACTTGCTCTAACTTTTCTTCTCTTTGTTTTTCTCTTTCCATTTCTGTTTCCACAACCTCATCTTGCATCCTCCTGATGTCATTTTTTTTCCACGCTTCGGATACAGTTCTCCCACAGCCCCAGATAAGGTAACCTCATCCCTCTTTAGGGAATGGGGCCATTGTGTCTTCTGGGTCTAAATAACACCCATAGATTTAACCTGAAGAGACCATTCACTCTCCCTCATTTTTATAATCTCCAAAGGTATTACATCTCCAATCCCCTTAATATTTCCAGGTTAATAATCATTTAAATCTGCTGCTATGTTATGTTATGTTGTGTTACTCTTTCCCCTTCCACTTCTAGCACCAGAAGAGTAGATGACTCCCGAATGTTCACAACATACAGGTCAAAATAAGGCTAATCTCATAATTCACCTCTAGGTGTCAGCTCTATGTTAACTGACCACTAGGTTTTAACTCATAACACCACGTGGTAAGGGCTATACCCAGAGAATTAACATCTACAATGGAAGAAAAGGAGTTTTCTGAGGCATGAAAGGAAGATACTTTCAGGACCACTTCTCAAAGGAAGTAATACTATTTTTGCCCTGTGGAGGTTACCAGATAGTTGGAGAGAATACTGGTATATTAAGCAATGTGTTCCATTCATTGACGTTAGAGTGTATAGAGATTCCTCTCCAGGGAAAGGTCTGTGGGGAGAGTGGGACTTCAGCAGAGCCTTGAAAATAAGAGTCAAATGACAGGCAGGACTTGGAAGAGTATTTTAGTCAGAAAATGGTAGGAGACTGTTATGTCGAACTCTAAACCCTGCACACAGTTATGGAAAGCAGATAGGCCAGTTTCATTGAAATGGAAATTTCATGAGCAGAGGTACTTGGAATCTCAGGGTTGGAAGAGACCTTAAAGTGACTGCGCTGGTTCTCTGTCTCTCTCATATGACACTGGACAGATACACTGAAACCAGACTGTAGATTTGTTCTTAGGATGAACCAAGAAACCTCTTCTCTCTGAAACACTAATTTGTCTAACAAAGGCCCAGACACAGCAATCCTAGTCACTGCATTTCTGGTTTTCATCAGAATAATTTCCTCTCAAACATGGCATTTACAGATATATGTGAGATACTTGTCTTTTAAAAATAATGAAGTGGTTATTTGAAAAACTGTTACTCTTGAATGTGGCATAATAAACCAAAACTTGGAATCAACCACACAAACAGGAAGCATTAACTTCAGACCAAAAAGGCAACAGGTCTGATTTTTTGGCAAAATTATAAAAAAGCTGAAGAAGGCTGGGATTCATGAAATCTTGGAATTGCCCTTTGGATAGAATTTAACTGGCTGGCTATTAGTCACGGAATCACTTCTAAGTCAGCTTAAGGATCATTTTCACTTGCGTGCTCTCCCTAAATTCCCTTCATGACATTTATTTTTAGAATGATCATTCCCTGAGAATTTCTCTCTTATTCTTTTCCTCTGTCTTTCAGGGTTATATAGAAACATGAAACTTCGCAATGAAATAAACAGAGTAGCAATAAACTGACACTGGTAAGGAATCACAGTTACATTGTCAGCCACTCCCATCAATAACATGTGACATGAGACCAAAAAAGTTCTAAACAGTTCCACAGTCCTTTATATTATATGTAGATGGCCTTGAGTAGATAATCTGCACTAATTTAGCATGAAAATGTTATCTTTTTAAAGGAGGCAAGATAGTAATCTGCATTAGTATTCAAGGGATGGTGAACCCTTTTCCTCCACAATTCTGGGCCCTAATTAAAGTTCTAGATAAAGTGTCACACAAACCCATTAGATACAGAAGCACACCCAGAAACACCTATCAGCAGCTCTCACTGTTATCAGAAATGGCACATTTCCACCAAGCCTCAGGCAAAAGCAAAATATGTTTGTAATTTCTTTAATGTTTTAACTCTGGTGGGTTTTATTATTTTTTTTCCCACAGAATCATAGAACTTGTCTGGCAAGGGGCTGGGAAAGGAAACTAAGACCTGTCTCCCCTCATAAACTCAGCAAAAGCCTCTGTAACCACACAGAGAGCAATCAACATGTGTGTCATCAGGCAGAACGAGGTGGCAGGTGTGATGCTGAATATCCCTGGTGTATATTTCTAACTCAAAAGTCTTGCTGACTTCCCAGGAAAACAACAAATAGGGCCCAAGAAAGAAACAAGTTGCTGTCCCTGAGCACAAGGAGAGAGTATATGTTTCCATAACTTTAAAGTTAGCCATTTCAAATATCTTTGAAATTTCCATATCTTTGAAATTAGCTGTTGATGAGAAAGCCACCAGGGCTTCCCTGGTGACTCAGTTGGTAAAGAATATGCCTGCAATGTGGGAGACCCTGGCTTGATCCCTAGGTCGTGAAGATCCCCTGGAGAAGGTAATGGCTACCCACTCCAGTATTCTGGCCTGGAGAATTCCATGGACAGAAGAGTGTGGCAGGCTATGGTCCATAGAGTCACAAAGAGTCGGACATGACTTAATAACTAACACACACAACAAATTGTGAGCAAAGAGGACTGTTTGCCACTTCTAGGCCAACATGTTGAAATGCTGGTGCCAGACTCTCCACCAGTTAACCAGGTGGGGCCTGGGCCTTGAATGACTGCAAAGAACAGAGGCCATGGCCATTATCAGTGGACATGAAATTGATCCAGAAGTATATTTTTTCCACTTTAAGGCCATTGAGATTTGGGGTTTTGTTGTTGTTTTTGTTGTAGAGGCATAATCTAGCCCATCCTGACTAGTGTAGATGGAGATGGATGCTATGAGAGAAAGCAAATCAGGGAAGCAGTTAGGAAGGCTCAGGCAGGGAGGAAATACACTCTTAGAAAAGAGAAGGCTTTGTTTAAGAGTGTATGTTTAAGGATAAAGATTTGAAGGAAAAGAGAAGGTGAGTCATTCAGATATATGGGGGAAGAACATCACAGGCTGAAGAACATCACACCAAGAGCAAAGGCCCAGAGAAAGGAAGATGTGTGTGGCTATCATGGCAATAAGAAGATGAGCAAGAGGTAAAGAAAGAAGTAATGGGGCCATACAAATATAGCCTTCTAGGGAGGATTTGGGGAGAAGGCGATGGCACCCCACTCCAGTGCTCTTGCCTGGAAAATCCCATGGACAGAGGAGCCTGGTAGGCTTCAGTCCATGGGGTCATGAACAGTCAGATATGACTGAGTGACTTCACTTTCACTTTTCACTTTCATGCATTGGAGAAGGAAATGGCAACCCATGCCAGTGTTCTTGCCTGGAGAATCCCAGAGACGGCAGAGCCTGGTGGGCTGCTGTCTATGGGGTCGCACGGAGTCAGACACAACTGAAGTGACTTAGCAGCAGCACAGCAGGGAGGATTTGAACCTTTACTCTGAAATGGTAAGTTATTTGGGTTTTGAGCAGAAGAAGGATAGGATATGCTTTATGTTTTAACTGATTAACTCTGAGTGAGTGGTGTATTGAGCATATCCTGATAGGCAAAAGCAGGGAGACTAGTTAGGGCACTACAGCAATAATGCAAGTGAGAGATGATGGTATTGTGAATCAGGATGGGAGAAAATGTGAGAAAAATAGAGAAATAAAATTCAGGATAAAATGTGAAAGTAGAACTGAAAATATTTGCTGGTGAATCAAATGTGATATTCATGAGAAAAAAGGGGGGGTTAAAAATGTCTCTACTTTTTTTTTAGGAAAAACAAACAAAAAAATCTCAGCACAAATCTCAACCTATCTGAAGCTTACACAAACCACTGGACCAACCTTAGGAGGGCAGAAACCAAAAGGAAGAAAAAATTCAACCTTAAAGCCTGGGAAAAGGAGACCTCAAACACAATAAATTAAAAAAAAGAAAAGGCAGATAAATACTACAAAAATGAAGGAACAAACTAGAAACACAGAAGTCCAAATAAATGAAGAGGAAATAGGCAAACTACCTGAAAAAGAATTCAGAATAATGATAGTAAAGATGATCAAAAATCTTGAAAACAAAATGGAGGAGATGCAAGAATCAATTAACAAAGACCCAGAAGAATTAAAGAATAAACATGCAGAAACAAACAACACAGTTACTGAAATTAAAAACACTCTAGAAGGAATCAATAGCAGAATATCTGAAGTAGAAGAACGAATCAGTGAACTGGAAGATAAAATGGTGGAAATAACTTCTGAAGAGCAGAATAAAGTAAAAAGAATAAAAAGAACTGAGGATAGACTCAGAGACCTCTGGGACAATATCAAATGCACCAACATTCTAATTATAGGGATCACAGAAGAAGAAGAGAAAAAGAAAGAGTATAAGAAAATTTTGAAAAGATTATAGTTGAAAATCTCCCCAATATGGAAAAGGAAATAGTCAATCAAGAGTCCCATACAGGATAAATCCAAGGAGAAACACGCCAAGACACATACTAATCAAACTAACAAAGATTAAATACAGAGAAAGAATACTAAAAGCAGCAAGGGAGAAGCAACAAGTAACATACAAGTAAAACCCCATACGCTTAATAGCTGATCTTTCAGCAGAAGCTCTGCAGGCCAGAAGGGAATGACAGGATATATTTAAAGTACTGAAAGGGAAAAGTATACAACCAAGATTACTGTACCCAGCAAGGATCTCATTCAAGATTGATGGAGAAATAAAAAACTTTTCAGACATGCAGAAGTTAAGAGAATTCAGTACCACCAAACCAGCTTTACAACAAATATCAAAGGGACTTTGATAGCCAAGAAATACAAGCGAAGAAAAAAGATCTACAAAATCAACCCCAAACAATTAAGAAAATGGCAATAAGAACATATATATCAATAATTACTTTAAATCTAAATGGATTAAATGCTCTAACCAAAAAACACAGACTGGCTGAATGGATACAAAAACAAGACCTATATATATATGCTGTCTATGAGAAACCCACTTCAGACCTAAGGACACATATAGACTGAAAATGAGAAGATGGAAAAATATATTCCATGCAAATGGAAAGCAAAAGAAAGCTGGAGTAGCAATCCTCATATCAGACAAAATAGATCTTAAAATAAAGAATATTACAAGAGATAAGGAAGGACACTACATAATGATCAAGGGATTAATCCAAGAGGAAGATGTAACAATTGTAAATACCTATGCACCCAACATAGGAGCACCTCAATACATAAGACAAACACTAACAGATGTAAAAGGAGAAATTGAGAGTAACACAATAATAATAGGAGACTTTAACACCCCATTAACACCAATGGAAATATTATAAAAAAAGAAAATTAATAAGAAAACACAAGTCTTAAATGATACATTAGATGAGATGAATCTCATTGATATATTCAGGACATTCCATCCAAATGCAGAAGAATACACCTTATTCTCAAGTGCACATGGAACATTCTCCAGGATAGACCACATCTTGGGTCACAAATCAAACCTCGGTAAATTTAAGAAAACTGAAATTGTATCAAGCATCTTCTCCAACCACAACACTATGAGACTAGATATCAATTATAAGAAAAAAAAAAAAAAACTGTGAGAAACACAAACACATGGAGATTAAACAACACATTTCTAAATAACCAACAAGTTACTGAAGAAATCAAAAGAGAAATCAAAAAATTTCTAGAAACAAATGACAATGAAAACAGGACAACTCAAAACCTATGGGATGCAGCAAAAACAGTTCTAAGAGGGAAGTTTATAGCAATACAATCCTACCTCAAAAAAACAAGAAAAACACCGAGTAGACAACCTAACTTTACACCTAAAACAACTTATTTTTCAAAGAACAATAACAAAAAAACACACCCAAAATTAGTAGGAAAGAAATCATAAATAACCAAGCAGAAATAAATGAAAAATAAATGAATGAAACAATGTAAAGATAAAGAAAACTAAAAGCTGGTTCAAAGCTGGTTGTTTGAGAAGATAAACAAAATCAACAAACCTTTAGCCAGACTCATCAAGAAAAAAAGAGAGAAGAATCAAATCAACAAAACTAGAAAAAGGACAGATTACAACAGACGATGCAGAAATAAAAAGGATTATAAGAGACTATTATGAACAACTATATGGCAATAAAATGGATAACCTGGAAGAAATGGACAGATTCTTAGAAAAGTTTAATCTTCCAAGACCGAACCAGGAAGAAATAGAAATTATGAACAACCCAATTACAAGCACTGAAATTGAAGCTGTGATAAAAAAATCTCCCCCAAAAAACAAAAGCCCAGGACCCAGATGGCTTCACAGGAGAATTCTATCAAACATTTAGAGAAAAGCTAATGCCTATCCTTCTAAAACTCTTTCAAAAAATTGCAGGGAAAGGAAAACTTCCAAACTCATTCTACAAGGCCACCACCACCCTGATACCAAAACCAGACAAAGGCAACACACACACAAAAAAACTACAGGCCAATATCACTGATGAACATAGATGCAAAAATCCTCAACAAAATTTTAGCAAACAGAATTCAGCAACACATCAAAAAGCTCATACACAATGATCAACTTGGGTTTATTCCAGGAATGCAAGGATTATTCAATAGATGCAAATCAATCAATGTGATACACCTTATTAACAAATTGAAAGATAAAAACCATATGATAATCTCAATAGATTCAGAAAAAGCCTTTGACAAAATCCAGCACCTATTTATAATTAAAACTCTTCAAAAAATGGGCATAGAAGAAACCTACCTCAACACAGTAAAGTACATATATAAAAAGCCCATAGGAAACATTATTCTGAATGCTGAAAAACTGAAAGCATTCCCCCTAAGATCAGAAACAAGAAAAGGGTGTCCACTTTCACCACTATTATTCAACATAGTTCTGAAAGTCCTAGCTACAACAGAGAAGAAAAAGAAATAAAAGGAATCCAGATCAGAAAAGAAGAAGTAAAGCTCTCACTGTTTGCAGATGACATGATACTGTACATAGAACACCCTAAAGATAGTATCAGAAAATCACTAAAGCTAATCAGTGAATTTAGCAAAGTTGCAGGATACAAAATAAATACACATAAATCACTTGCATTTCTATATACTAACAATGAAAAATCAGAAAGAGAAATTAAGGAGTCAATCCCATTCACCATTGCAACAAAAAGAATTAAGTATATAGGGATGAACTTACCTAAGGAGATAAAAGAACTGTACACAGAAAATTATAAGACACTAATGAAAGAAATCAAAGATGACATAAACAGATGGAGAGGTATTCCATGTTCCTGGGTAGGAAGAATCAATATTGTGAAAATGACTATATTACCAAATGCAATCTACAGATTCAATGTGAGCCCCATCAAATTACCAAGGACATTTTTCACAGAACTAGAACAAAAAAATTCACAAGTCATATGGAAACACAAAAGACCCCAAATAGCCAAAGTAGTCTTGAAAAAGAAGAATGGAGCTGGAGGAATCAACCTCCTGGCTTCAGGTTATACTACAAAGTTACAGTCATCAAGACAGTATGGTACTGGCACAAAAACAGAAATATAGACCAATGGAACAAGATAGAAAGCCCAGAAATAAACCCATGCACCTATGGGTACCTTACTTTTGACAAAGGAGGCAAGAATATACAATGGGGCAAAGACAGCCTCTTCAATAAATGGTGCTGGGAAAACTGGATAGCTACATGTAAAAGAATGAAATTAGAACACTTCCTAACATCATACAGAAAGATAAACTCAAAATGGATTAAAGACCTAAATGTAAGACCAGAAATTATAAAAGTCTTAGAGGAAAACAGAGGCAGAACACTCAATGACATAAATAAAAACAAGATCCTCTATGACCCACCTCCTACAGAAATGGAAATAAAAACAAAAGTAAATAAGTGGAACCTGATTAAACTTAAAAGCTTTTGCACAGCAAAGGAAACTATAAGCAAGGTGAAAAGACAACCCTTAGAATGGGAGAAATAATAGCAAATGAAACAACTGACAAAGGATTAATTTCCAAAATATACAAGCAGCTCATAGAACTCAATACCAGAAAAAAAAAAAAAAACACACACACACAATCAAAAAGTGGGAAAAAGACCTAAACAGACATTTCTTCAAAGAAGACATACAGATGGCTACCAAACACATGAAAAGATGCTCAACGTCATTCATTATTCAGTTCAGTTCAGTCACTCAGTCGTGTCTGACTCTTTGCAACCCCGTGGACTGCAGCACACCAGGCCTCCTTGTCCATCACTGACTCCTGGAGCTTGCTCGAACTCATATCTGTTGAGTTGGTGATGCCATCCAACCATCTCATCCTCTCACTCATTATTGGAGAAATGCAAATCAAAACTACAATGAGATATCACCTCGCACCAGTCAGAATCATCAGATGGCACCAGGCCATCATCAAAAAGTCTACAAACAATAAATTCTTGAGAGAGTGTGGAGAAAAGGGAACACTCCTGCACTGTTGGTGGGAATGTAAATTGATACAGTCACTGACAATACGGAGATTTCTTAAAAAAAAAAACTATGAATAAAACCACCATATGACCCAGCAATCCCACTCCTAGTTATATACCCTGAGGAAACCAGAACTGAAAAAAAGACACATGTATCCCATTGTTCACTGCAGCACTATTTACAATAGCTAGAACATGGAAGCAACCTAGATGTCCATTGACAGATGAATGGATAAAGAAGTTGTGGTACATATATACAATGGAATATTACTCAGCCATAAAAATGAACACATTTGAGTCAGTTCTAATGAGGTGGATAAACCTAGAACCTATTATACAGAGTGAAGTAAGTCAAAAGAAAAAGATAAATATTGTATTCTATCACATATATAAGGGATCTAGAAAAATAGTTCTGAAGAATTTATTTGCAGGGCAGCAATGGAGAAACAGACATAGAGAATAGACTTATGAACATGGGGAGAGGGGAGGAGAGGGTGAGATGTATGGAAGAGTAGCATGGAAATTTACATTACCATATGTAAAATAGAGAGCCAAGGGGAATTTGCTGTATGGCTTAGGAAACTCAAACAGAGGCTCTGTATCAACCTAGAGGGGTTAGAGGGATATGGGAGAGAGGTTCAAAAGGGATATGTGTATACCTATGGCTGATTCATGTTGAAGTTTGACAGAAAACAACAAAATTCTGTAAAGCAATCATCCTTCAATAAAAAAATAAATAAAAATTTAAAACGTTTCTATTTTTTTCAACCTGAGTGAATGGAAAGATGGAGTTTTCTTTAACTGAGTTGAGAAAGACTGTAGGGAAGTAAATTGCAGAATGGACTCAAGAGCTTAGTTTTAGATGTGCTGAAACCTCCATGTCTATTAAAAGTCAAGTGGAGACATTGAGTAGAGACTTGAATAAATGGATCTGAAGTGGAACACAGGGTAACGAATGAAAATGTAAAATTTCCACTTTATTAGTATTTAGATAGTATTCAAAGTCACTAGATTAGATGAGATAACCAGGGGATAAGAAGATAGAAAAGAGATTCAAAACTCAATCTTGGGATGTTCCAATTAAAGAGGTTGGTAAAGTGAGGATGAATCAGCAAAGGAAACTAAGGAGCAGCCAGTGAGAATGGAGGAAAACCACACAGATGAAGAAACTGAAGCCAGGGATGGTTAGTTATTTGCCAAAGGAGATTTAAACCTTAACTGTGATCCTGGTCCTCGCTGCTCATAGCTCAGCTCATGGCAAAGGGTGATTGTGCTAGAACTCAGAATAATTGCATATTATTTTTTGTGGAATATCTCATAAAAATAGTCCAAACTGGGAAACATGTGGGTGGTGCTACAAACAGAAATAAAGAAATAAAACATAGAATAAGGGATTATATGAGTGAGAGAGAGAGACAAAGCAACAGCTGGCACTAGCATTTTCTTTGCAGACTCACTCCATTAGAAAAAATGTACACTTTGAAGATACTTGTCCTCAGAGGGACAAGCAATTCAGTATTTTTATTCAGGATAATACTGCCATATGACAAATATTCTCTAATGTACTTTATTGGGAAAACTAATTAAAAGAGTGTGTGCTTAGTCATGTCCAACTCTGCAACCCCATGGACTGTAGCCTGCCATGGGGATTCTCCAGGCCAGAATACCAGGGTGGGTTGCCATGCCCTCCTCCAGGAGATCTTCCCAACCCAGAAATCAAACCGGGGTCTCCTGCATTGCAGGTGGATTCTTTACCAACTAAGCTACCAGGGAAGCCCAGTAGACTATAGTCTGCCAGGCTCCTTTGTCCATGGAATTATCCAGGCAAAAATACTGGAGTGGATAGTCAATCCCTTTTCCAGGGGATCTTCCCAGTTCAGGGATTGACCCATGTCTCCCACATATCAGCTACATTATCATCTGAGTCACCAGGAAAGCCTGAAAAGGGTATACATACCTATATTTTTAAAATAGAAATATAGTATAGAAGCATTCCAAAACTTGTCTAAAACACTGAAAGTCTGACTTGCACTTAGGATGTAGAAAGCTGTACAAAACATGGTTTCTGTCCTTATGACTACCAAAAAATTATCCCTAATCTTCAAATTTGCAGGCTTGGGCTTCCCTGGTGCTCAGACCATAAAGAATCTGCCTGAAATGTGGGAGATGTGGGTTCAATCCCTGGGTTGGAAAGATTCGCTGGAGAAGGATATGGCAACCCACTCCAGTATTCTTACATGGAGACTCCCTAGGGACAGAGAAGCCTGGTGGGCTATAGTCCATGGATTCACAAAGAGTCAGACACGACTGAGCGACTAAGCACAAAGCACAGCACAAAAATATAATCAAAGAGCTGAGGTTGTAAGGAAATGTGAAATCTAAGAAAAGACAAGCATTTCCAAAGAGAGATGTCACTGGATGCCATAGAAACTAGTACGAAGAATTTGGTTAAAAGTTGTAATGAATTCTTAAAGGCCTATTGTGGGCTATCAATAGACTAGAGAACCCTTGAGTTAAAAAAAAAAAAGAGAGAGAATCAAAGAGGACACTAATAGATGGAGAAATATACCATGTTCATGGATCGGAAGAATCAATATAATGAAAATGAGTATACTACCCAAAGCAATCTATAGATTCAATGCAATCCCTATCAAGCTACCAACGGTATTTTTCACAGAGCTAGAACAAATAATCTCACAATTTGTATGGAAATACAAAAACCCTCGAATAGCCAAAGCAATCTTGAGAAAGAAGAATGGAACTTGAGGAATCAACCTGCCTGACTTCAGGCTCTACTACAAAGCCACAGTCATCAAGACAGTATGGTACTGGCACAAAGACAGAAATATAGATCAATGGAACAAAATAGAAAGCCCAGAGATAAACCCACATACCTATGGACACCTTATCTTTGACAAAGGAGGCAAGAATATACAATGGATTAAAGACAATCTCTTTAACAAGTGGTGCTGGGAAAACTGGTCAACCACTTGTAAAAGAATGAAACTAGAACACTTCCTAACACCATACACAAAAATAAACTCAAAATGGATTAAAGATCTCAATGTAAGACCAGAAACTATAAAACTCCTAGAGGAGAACATAGGCAAAACACTCTCCGACATACATCACAGCAGGATCCTCTATGACCCACCTCCCAGGATATTGGAAATAAAAGCAAAAATAAACAAATGGGACCTAATTTAACTTAAAAGCTTCTGCACAACAAAGAAAACTACAAGCAAGGTGAACAGACAGCCTTCAGAATGGGAGAAAATAATAACAAATGAAGCAACTGACAAACAACTAATCTCAAAACTATACAAGCAACTCCTGAAGCTCAATTCCAGAAAAATAAATGACCCAATCAAAAAATGGGCCAGGTCCCGGCTTCTCGGTGCTGTCATGGCAGGCTTGCTGAAGAAGACCACTGGCCTGGTGGGATTCGCTGTTTGTGAAACTCCACATGAGGAACCTGATGTTAAAAAACTAGAAGAGCGACTGCAGGGTGACCAAATAGAAGAGGTGATTCTTCAGGCTGAAAACGAACTAAGTCTGGCAAGAAAAATGATCCAGTGGAAACCATGGGAGCCTTTAGTGGAAGAGCCTCCAGCCAGCCAATGGAAATGGCCAAAAAAAAAAAAAAAAAAAAAATGGGCCAAAGAACTAAATAGACATTTCTCCAAAGAAGACATACAGATGGCTAACAAACACATGCAAAGATGCTCAACATCACTCATTATCAGAGAAATGCACATCAAAACCACTATGAGGTACCATTTCATGCCAGTCAGAATGGCTGTGATCCAAAAGTCTACAAGCAATAAATGCTGGAGAGGGTGTGGAGACAAGGGAACCCTCTTACACTGTTGGTGGGAATGCAAACTAGTACAGCCACTATGGAGAACAGTGTGGAGATTCCTTAAAAAACTGGAAATAGAACTGCCTTATGACCCAGCAGTCCCACTGGGGGGCATACGCACTGAGGAAACCAGAATTGAAAGAGACACATGTACCCCATTGTTCATCACAGCACTGTTTATAATAGCCAGGACATGGAAGCAACCTAGATGTCCATCAGCAGATGAATGAATAAGAAAGCTGTGGTACATATACACAATGAAGTATTACTCAGCCATTAAATAGAATACATTTGAATCAGTTCTAATGAGGTGGATGAAACTGGAGCGTATTATACAGAGTGAAATAAGCCAGAAAGAAAAACACCAATACAGTATACTAAAGCATATATATGGAATTTAGAAAGATGGTAACAATAACCCCATATGCGAGACAGCAAAAGAGATACAGATGTATAGAACAGTCTTTTGGACTCTGTGGGAGAGGGCCGGGGTGGGATGATTTGGAAGAATGGCATTGAAACATGTATAATATCATGTGTGAAATGAATCGCCAGTCCAGGTTCGATGCATGGTACTGGTTGCTTGGGGCTGATGTACTGGGATGACCCAGAGGGATGGTATGGGGAGGGAGGAGGGAGGGGGTTCGGGATGGGGAACACGTGTATACCTGTGGTGGATTCATGTTGATGTATGGCAAGACCAATACAATATTGTAAAGTAATTAACCTCCAATTAAAATAAATAAATTTATATTAAAAAAGAGAGAGAGAGAGAATATAAAACCCTTGAGAGCTGCAGATACAAGGAGAATTTGCAACCACTTGTGGGCTCTTCTCCATGACTTTCATGGTTGCTTACAGGAAAGACTGAAAGTAGTGAGAGGGTCCTGAGAAAACCTCCTTTATTGTGCAAGACCGGGATGGGAGTTAGGGGTTGGGAGGAGTGTTAGAGCAGTCACTGAGGGAAAGTCATAAAGTACCATCCAGGTCATTCTCTTCTATCTTTCCTGTGGAACACAAGACGGACTTCCTGGGGGTGAAGGGAAGATGAGCTTGATGCCCTAGAGCACAGGTGAAGAGACACTGAAGCTGGGAGAAAGGAACAGAAGAACATACTTCATCCCTGGATAGAGGAGGGGCAGACCTCATTCTTAAGACCCAGGGATCAGAGCAAAAGAGGGAACCTGCCTAAGCCCCCTAGTAACTGTCCAATAAGTGCTGAATATCATTGAAAAAGCAAGAGAGTTCCTAAAAAACATCTACCTTTGCTTTATTGACTATGTCAAAGCCTTTGACTGTGTGGATCACAACAAACTGTGGAAAATTCTTCAAGAGATGGGAATACCAGACCACCTGACCTGCCTCCTAAGAAATCTGTATGCAGGTCAAGAAGCAACAGAACCAGATATGGAAAAACAGACTAGTTCCAAATTGGGAAAGGAGTACGTCAAGGCTGTATATTGTCGCCCTGCTTATTTAACTTATATGCAGAGTATATCATGCAAAATGCCAGTCTGGATGAAGCACAAGCTGGCATCAAGATTGCAGGGAGAAATATCAACAATCTCAGATATGCAGATGACACCACCCTTATGGCAGAAAGTGAAAAAGAACTAAAGAGCCTCTTGATGAAAGTGAAAGAGGAGAGTGAAAATGTTGGCTTAAATCTCAACATTCAGAAAACGAAGATCATAGCATCCAGTCCCATTACTTTATGGCAAGAAGATGGGGAAACAATAGAAACAATCCGACTTTATTTTCTTGGGCTCCAAATCACTGCAGTTGGTGACTGTAGCCATGAAATTAAAAGACACTTGCTCCTTGGAAGAAAAGCTATGACCAATGTGGACAATATATTAAAGAGCAGAACATTACTTTGCCAACGAAGGTCTGTCTATGCAAAGCTATGGTTTTTCAGTAGTTGTTTATGGATGTGAGAGTTGGAGTATAAAGAAAACTGATCATTGAAGAATTGATGCTTTTGAACTGTGGTGTTGGCAAAGACTCTTGAGAGTCCCTTGGACTGAAAGGAGATCAAACTAGTCAATCCTAAAGGATATGGGTCCTGAATGTTCATTGGAAGGACTGATCCTGAAGCTGAAACTCCAATACTCTGGCCACCTGATATGAAGAAGTGACTCATTGGGAAAGACCCTGATGCTGGGAAAGATTGAAGGCAGGAGGAGAAGGACACAACAGAGGATAAGATCGTTGGATGGCATCACCGACTTGATGAACATAATTTTGAGCAAGCTTCAGGAGTTGGTGAAGGACAAGGGAAGCCTAGAGTGCTGCAGTCCATGGGGTCACAAAGAGTCAGACACAACTGAGTGACTGAACTGAACTGAACAAACACCACCACCAGTTTAATGCTAAGACAGCATCAAGAGCATAGAGAGAAACCTTCTCTGAGGTGTAGGCTCAAAGGGTAGACAATAAGAAATATCCTCTGAAAAATCAGTCTCAAGCAGGCCTGAACATTCCTAGTCTTGTTTTACTTTCAGTTCAGTTCAGTTCAGTCACTCAGTCATGTCCGACTCTTTGTGGCCCCATGAATCACAGCACGCCAGGCCTCCCTGTCCATCACCAACTCCCGGAGTTCACTCAGACTCACATCCATCGAGTCAGTGATGTCATCCAGCCATCTCATCCTCTGTCGTCCCCTTCTCCTGCCCCCAACCCCTCCCAGCATCAGAGTCTTTTCCAATGAGTCAACTCTTCTCATGAGATGGCCAAAGTACTGGAGTTTCAGCTTTAGCATCATTCCTTCCAAAGCAATCCCAGGGCTGATCTCCTTCAGAATAGACTGGTTGGATTTCCTTGCAGTCCAAGGGACTCTCAAGAGTCTTCTCCAATACCACAGTTCAAAAGCATATAACATCAGGGAAATGCAAATTAGAATAACAGTGAGATACTAGTACATACCTATCAAAATAGCCAGTGACTAGAACACTGATACCATGAAATGCTGGGAAGAATGGAGCAACAGTAGTTTTCGTTCATTACTGGTAGGAATGCAAAATGGTAAGGCGACTTTGGAACACAATTTGGTAGTTTCTTACAAAACTAAATATACTTTTATCTGTGATCCAGTAATCATGCTCCTTGAGATTTACCTGAATAAATTGAAAATTTACATCCACACAAAAATCTATACTTGGATGCTATTCACATCTTTATTCATGTTTGCCAAAGCCTGGAAGCAATCAAGATGTCCTTAAGTAGATAGCTTAAGTAGAATGGATGAATAAACCGTGGTATAACCCGACAATGAAATGTTCAGTTCAGTCGCTCAATTGTGTCCAACTCTTAGCAAGCACATGAACCTCAGCATGCCAGGTCTCCCTGTCCATCACCAACTCCCAGAGTTCAGCCAAACTCATGTCCATTGAGTTGGTGATACCATCCAATAATCTTATCCTCTGTCGTTCCCTTCTCCTCCTGCCTTCAATCTTTCCCAGCATTAGGGTCTCTTTCAAATGAGTCAGTTCTTTGTATCAGGTGGCCAAAGTATTGGAGCTTCAGCTTCAGCATTAGTCCTTCCAATAAATATTCAGGACTGATTTCCTTAAGGATGAACTGATTGGATCTCCTTGCTGTCCAAGGGACTGTCAAGACTCTTCTCCAACACAACAGTTCAAAACCATCAGTTCTTCAGTATTCAGCTTTCTCTATAGTCCAACTCTCACATCCATACATGACTACTGGAAAAACCATAGCCTTGACTAGGAGGACCATTGTTGACAAAGTAACATCACTGCTTTTTAATATGCTGTCTAGATTGGTCATAATTTTCCTTCTGAGGAGTAAGTGTCTTTTAATTTCATGGCTTCAATCACCATCTGCAATGATTTTGGAGCCCAGTAAAATAAAGTCAGCCACTGTTCCCACTATTTCCCCATCTATTTTGCATGAAGTGATGGGACCAGATGCCATGATCTTAGTTTTCTGAATGCTGAGAGCTTTAAGCCAACATTTTCACTGTCCTCTTTCACTTTCATCAAGAGGCTCTTTAGTTCCTCTTCATTTTCTGCCATAAGGGTGGTGTCATCTGCATATCTGAGGTTATTGATATTTCTCCCGGCAATCTTGATTCCAGCTTGTGCTTCCTCCAGCCCAGCCTTTCTCATGATGTACTCTGCATATAGGTTAAATAAGCAGGGTGACAATATACAGCCTTGACGTACTCCTTTTCCTTTTTGGAAGCAGTCTGTTGTTCCATGTCTAGTTCTAACTGTTGCTTCCTGACCTAAATACAGATTTCTCAAAGAGGCAGGTCAGGTCGTCTGGTATTCCCATCTCTTTCAGAATTTTCCACAGTTTGTTGTGATCCATACAGTCAAAGGCTTTGGGATAGTCAATAAAGCAGAAACAGATGTTTTTCAGGAACTCTCTTCCTTTTTTGATGATCCAGCAGATGTTGGCAATTTGATCTATGGTTCCTCTGCCTTTTCTAAAACCAGCTTGAACATCTGGAAGTTCACAGTTCACGTATTGCTAAAGCCTGGCTTGGAGAATTTTGAGCATCATTTTACTAGCGTGTGAGATGAGTGCAATTGTGCGGTAGTTCGAGCATTCTTTGGCATTGCCTTTCTTTGGGATTGGAATGAAAACTGACCTTTTCTAGTAGTGTGGCCACTGCTGAGTTTTCCAAATTTGCTGGCATATTGAGTGAAGCACTTTCAAAGCGTCATCTTTCAGGATTTGCAATAGCTCCACTGAAATTCCATCACCTCCACTAGCTTTGTTTGTAGTGATGCTTTCTAAGGCCCACTTGACTTCACATTCCAGGATGGCTGGGTCTAGGTGAGTGATCACATCATTGTGATTATCTGGGTCATGAAGACCTTTTTTTGTACAGTTCTTCTGTGTATTCCTGCCACCTCTTCTTAATATCTTCTGCTTCTGTTAGGTCCATACCATTTCTGTCCTTTATCGAGCCCATCTTTCCATGAAATGTTCCCGTGGTATCTCTAATTTTCTTGAAGAGATCTCTAGTCTTTCCCATTCTGTTGTTTTCCTCTATTTCTTTTCATTGATTGCTGAGGAAGGCTTTCTTATCTCTTCTTGCTATTCTGTGGAATTCTGCATTCAGATGCTTATATCTTTCCTTTTCTCCTTTGCTTTTCACTTCTCTTCTTTTCACAGCTATTCGTAAGGCCTCCTCAGACAGCCATTTTTCTTTTTTGCATTTCTTTTTCTTGGGATAGTCTTGCTCCCTGTCTCCTGTACAATGTCAGGAACCTCAGTCCATAGTTCATCAGGCACTCTGTCTATCAAATCTAGTCCCTTAAATTTATTTGTCACTTCCACTGTATAATCATAAGGGATTTGATTTAGCTTATACCTGAATGGTCTAGTGGTTTTCCCCACTTTCTTCAATTTAAGTCTGAATTTGGCAATAAGGAGTTCACGATCTGAGCCACAGTCAGCTCCTGGTCTTGTTTTTGCTGACATAGAGCTTCTGTATGTCAGCTGTGTAGAGCTTCTCCATCTTTGGCTGCAAAGAATATAATCAATCTGATTTTGGTGTTGACCATCTGGTGATGTCCATGTGTAGAGTCTTCTCTTGTGTTGTTGGAAGAGGGTGTTTGCTATGACCAGTGTGTTCTCTTGGCAGAACTCTATTAGCCTTTGCCCCGCTTCATTCTGTACTCTAAGGCCAAATTTGCCTGTTATTCCAGGTGTTTCTTGACTTCCTACTTTTGCATTCCAGTCCCCTATAATGAAAAGTACATCTTTTGGGGGTGTTAGTTCTAAAAGGTCTTGTTGGTCTTCATAGAACTGTTCAACTTCAGCTTCTTCAGCATTATTGGTCGGGGCATAGACTTGGATTATGGTGATGTTGAATGACTTGCCTTGGAAATGAACATAGATCATTCTGTCGTTTTTGAGATTGCATCCAAGTACTGCATTTTGGACTCTTTTGTTAACTGTGATGGCTACTCCATTTCTTCTAAGGGATTCTTGCCCACAGTAGTAGATATAATGGTCATCTGAGTTAAATTCACCCATTCCAGTCCATTTTAGTTCACTCATTCCTGCTAAGTTGCTTCAGTTGTGTCCGACTCTGTGCAACCCCAGAGATGGCAGCCCACCAGGCTCCACCATCCCTGGGATTCTCCAGGCAAGAACACTGGAGTGGGTTGCCATTTCCTTCTCCAGTTCGTGAAAGTGAAAAGTGAAAGTGAAGTCGCTCAGTCACGTACTACTCTTCGCGACCCGATGGACTGCAGCCTACCAGGCTCCTCTGTCCATGGGATTTTCCAGGCAAGAGTACTGAAGTGGGGTGCCATTGCCTAGAATATCAATATTATTCAGTGCTAAAAAGAAATGAGCTATCAAGCCTTGAAAAACATGGATAAACCTTAAGTGCATATTAATAAATTAAAGACACCAATCTGAAAGGACTATTTATTACTCCAATTATATGACATTTTGAAAAGGCAAAACTATGAAGACAATAAAAACATCAGTGCTTGCCTGAGGTTAGGAGGGTGAGGGAGAAAGATGAATAGGTGGAGCAGATGATATTTAAGACAGTGCAACTACTCCATACAAGTGTAATGATCAATATTTATCATTATACATTTGTCTAAACACATGGAATGTACAACACCAAGTGTGAATTGTAATGTAAATTATACATTTTGGGTGATTATGAAGTGTTAATGCAGGTTCACCAACTGGAACAAATGTACCACTCTGGTGGGGACTGTTGATTATGGGGGAGGCTAGGCATCTGGTCCCATCACTTCATGGGAAATAGATGGGGAAACAGTGGAAACAGTGTCAGACTTTATTTTGGGGGGCTCCAAAATCACTGCTGGTAACTGCAGCTATGAAATTAAAAGACGCTTACTCCTTGGAAGAAAAGTTATAACCAACCTAGGTAACATATTGAAAAGCAGAGACATTACTTTGCCAACAAAGATTCATCTAGTCAAGGCTATGGTTTTTCCAGTAGTCATGTATGGATGTGAGAGTTGGACTGTGAAGAAAGCTGAGCGCTGAAGAATTGATGCTTTTGAACTGTGGTGTTGGAGAAGACTCTTGAGAGTCCCTTGGAATCCAACCAGTCCATTCTAAAGGAGATAAGCCCTGGGATTTCTTTGGAAGGAATGATACTAAAGCTGAAACTCCAGTACTTTGGCCACCTCATGTGAAGTGTTGACTCATTGGAAAATACTCTGATGCTGGGTGGGATTGGGGGCAGAAGGAAAAGGGGACAACAGAGGATAAGATGGCTGGATGGCATCACCGACTCGATGGACATAAGTTTGAGTGAAGTCCGGGAGATGGTGATGGACAGGGAGGCCTGGCGTGCTGTGATTCATACGGTCACAAAGAGTCGGACACGACTGAGGGACTGATCTGAGCTGATCTGATGCATATGTAGGGGCAAGGAACATATGGGAAATCTCTGTGCTTTCCTCTCAGTTTTGCTGTGAATCTACAACTACTCTGAGAAAAAAATAATAGTAACATTGTTCTCAGCTGACCTCGCATCATCTTCCAGTTCTGCTCCCTCCCCTCCTCTTCATAGCCAAACTTCCCAGCGTTGATTTTCCTTTCTATTTCCCTCACCCTTGGCCCACTGTGAATAGCTCCTGTGTCCATTACACAGCTGAAACTGCTCCCTGTAAGGTCAGCAGTGACCGTATTTTCTAGGTCACTAGATTCTGTAGACACACCTTATCTTACCAGAACTTTAGCATTATCACACACAGTTGACCACGGTCTCCCTTCAACCATTCTCCTAGGTCTGTGACTGCTCCTTTTTGTGTCTTTGTAATCTCAACTCCTCTACCTGGTAGTTAAATATTGTGCATGTGCTAAGTCACTTCAGTCATGTCCAACTCTTTGCAACAGTATGGAATGCAGACTGCCAAGCTCCTCTGTCCATGAAGATTTTCCCAGCAAGAATACTGGAGTGGGTTGCCATGCCCTCCTCCAGGGGATCTTCCCAATTCAGGAACTGAACCCATATCTCTTATGTCTCTTGCATTGGCAGGTGGGTTCTTTACCACTAGTACCACCTGGGAAGCCCAATTAAATATTTGACAGCCTTAAGCCTCATTATGAAGCTTCTTCATGGTAATTTTATTAATCAATGACAACCAATGATTTCAATGTGACTGAACCCCAATGTGTGAGATGCCCCTGTAACTCTGTCTCCAGCCTTATCTGTCAGCACTTTCCACTTGCTTGCTACGTTCCAGTCACACTGGCCAACCTTTTCTTCCTCCACCTTACTCCATCCACAGCAGGATGTCTGCTCAGAGCTAGTTCTTCCCTCAAGGAGGCTCTGAGTCTCACTCTTCTGCTAACCTGGCAAACTCTTTCCCATCCTTCTGCCTTGGCTTCAGAGTTCCTTCTTATGGACGCCTTCCCTGACACCCCAGCCTAGACCTGGTTTCTCCTTGGAAGGCTCTTATTAGTGAATAACCGTGATCTCTGTATTAGTTGTTTAGAATTCTATTAAATAATTCACATCTGTCTTTCCTCTAGAATGTAAGCTATATGAAAGCACAATTGTCTTTTTTTGTTCACTTCAGTATCCCCAATGCCTGAGAACTGGCTCACAAGAAGCAATCAGTAACTCAGAAATGTCAATTAACCAGGTACTGTCCCCTCAAGCTTGCTTCCTTTCTCTTTCTTTCTTTTCCTCCTCCTTTATCTTCTCTCTCTTTCCTTTTTTCTTATTGATTTATTTTATCTTTAATTAGAAAGGACTTGCAACATTTAAATCATTTTAAAAGAATTATAGTTTGTAGCAAGCTTCCATTTTATTGGTACTAGACTATCTATAGACAAAAATTTCAGCATCTTCTTGCTTCCAGTTTTAGCACATTTATCCCAACTCCTGGCTTCTGTCAGCTTCTCTACCCTCATGGATAGAGGCCTCCCTTCCTTAAAGCTCTGATTGGCTAATTGTCAACTGGAAAAGATCTGAAGAGCCAATTCCTGGTAAGGTGGAAAGACTGATAAAGAAATAAGGGATTTCTATTTTCATGGTAAATGTTTGTATCAGTGTGTGTGTGTGTGTGTGTGTGTGCACACACTCACATGTTGCCTGTTAGTCATTCAGTCATGTCCAACTCTTTGCAACACCATGAACTGTAGCCTTCTAACCTCCTCTGTCCATGGAATTCTCCAGGCAAGAATACTGGAGTAGGGTGTCATTCTCTTCTCCAGAGGATCTTCTCATCCCAGGGATCAAACCCACATCTCCTGCATTGCAGACAGACTCTTCACTATCTAAGCCACCAGGAAAGCCCGTATTCTATCACTGCTAAGTTGCTTCAGTCATGTCCGACCCTGTGTGGCCCCATAGACGGCAGCCCACCAGGCTCCCCTTCCCTGGGATTCTCCAGGCAAGAACACTGGAGTGGGTTGCCATTGCCTTCTCCAATGCATGAAAGTGAAAAGTGAAAGTAAAGTCATTCAGTCATGTCTGACCCTCAGAGACCCCATGGACTGCAGCCTTCCAGGCTCCTCTGTCCATGGGATTTTCCAGGCAAGAGTACTGGAGTGGGGTGCCATTGCCTTCTCCACTAAGGGAAACCAATTCACATTATTTAATTTCTAATAGTGAGAGTGCAGGGATAACAGATAACCTGGGGGGTGGAGACTTCTCACTGGTTATTCATAGCTTGTTTCCCATGCTCTCCTTCTCTTCCACACACAAGCCAAACCTTCTCAATATGAATATAAAGCCAAACTTCAGGTATCTAAGATAAATCATCTTTAAGGATCCATGATCCTAATTCAAGTTCTTTCTCAAGCTCTACCAATCTGTCCTGCTTCGAGGCCTAAGACAATTCAGAAACCTTATTGGTTATGGTGACAGAATATGGGCAGGTCAACAACTAAACCCTCCCATTTCTTTTAATAGCAGGGTTCATGAAAGAAATACAACTGTACAGTTTTAGCAAGTGTTTTTCAAAATGGTCAATTATTGCTAGGCCAAAGTACATCCTAGTAGACTTGCTACAGTAATGACATGAAAACATGGGGCATCTTTACTCTTTGAATGAAATTAAAATATTTGACTTGCCATCAGAAGAATGGGCTTTAGTGAGGAAAGGACTGAGTTCATGCATCATTATTTATTGAGTAACTTCTGTGCACTAGGCATTATTCTGGGTGCTCTAGGGAGTGGAATCATGGCATGTTAGTGGCGGGCCTAACAAATGAGGTCAACAGAGACCCAGACTGGTCTAGTTATTTTACCAAAATATCACAGCTAGAAATAAAAGTCTGTGTCCTCAACATGTTAAATTTATTGTTCTAAATCATCTTTACAAGTGATAAATGCTACCATTACTATAAAGGTGTCTAAAACACATAAATCCATGCATCTGTCATGTAAGGAAGGACTTTGCCCAAGGCCAAAGATGGGCAAGAAGAAGGCCACGCAGGTTTAGTTTTGTGACTAGCTTAGTTTTCTTCTTAATTTAATCCCCTAGAAGTGACATAAAAGCACTATCAACTTCACCATCCTGAGTATGCTTCTGTTCTCCAACCTTAAGTGGTCACACTGGACTTACAACTCTCATTGTTTCCATTGACACAGCTGTTATATCACAAATAGAGTACAGTGATTTAATGTGTGGACTATGAGTGTGGGCAAGAGATCTGCTGTCAAGAATCCCAGTCTCCCAAACCTAATCATCTAGAAAACCAGGTAAGACCTTTATCCATAGGCCTAACTTTTGCCAACCTCTCTCGGGTGAAGTGAAGCAAGTGAGGGCAATGTTATCTCTTAAGTTCATACTATAAAGGGCAAACTGTGGCTCATGGACCAAATCCAATCACCACCTGTTTTTGTAAAAATAGCAGAGTTGAATTTAACAAGTACTGTATGGCTCACAAAGTCTGAAGCATTTCCTATCTGGTCTTTTACTGAAAAACTTTGCTGACTCCCGCTCAAAAGTAAAATATTAATAATGAAGGAATAACAAACACTTAAGCAGATTCTTCATTATCACAAAGGTGGGCTTCAAATGAAAAGTTGAGATGGTTTGTTAAATACAGTTTCTTACTTAGTCAAACCTATGAAATTATAGTACAGATCAAGCTGTAGGAATTTTATAAACATAAAGACTCAAACTGGTCTGAGAACTGGTTGTTCTTTTTCTTTCCAGACATTAGCTGTTATTTTTACTATCAGGCTTGGTGACTTTGTATTTATGGTTACTTCCCCAGAAGACCACATGCTCTGTTTCCGTGCCTTCCTGTTGCCCCTGCCTGGCGCCATGACAAGCACAGAATCTTACATTAAGGAACTCAATGCTGTTGCATGTGCAATAAATTTTAAATCTCTAAAATTTGCAAGCTTCTCTTTTCTTTTTTTCTTTTAACAATACTGAAGGTTATTCAGGTATTGGAAAGTTACTTTAGCAGACCTAGTTTTGCTTGAATAGTAGTGTTATCTGGAGAAGGCAATGGCACCCCACTCCAGTACGCTTGCCTGGAAAATCCCATGGACGGAGAAGCCTGGTAGGCTGCAGTCCATAGGATCGCTAAGAATCAGGCACGACTGAGCGACTTCACTTTCACTTTTCACTTTCATGCATTGGAGAAGGAAATGGCAACCCACTCCAGTATTCTTGCCTGGAGAATCCCAGGGACAGAGGAGCTTAGTGGGCTGCTGTCTATGGGGTTGCACAGAGTCGGACATAACTGAAGCAACTTAGAAGCAGCAGCAGCAGCAGCAGCAGCTACAGTGTTATTATGTTAACTGGTATAACATTCCCAAACCTCAATGTTATTATCTGTAAAAACAAAAGCTTGAACTGTATACCTTCTAGGACTTTTGGTTCTAAATTCTAAAGGCAAATTCCATTAGATATCTATCAACTTCTAGGGACAGATCAAGTTTTTGTTGTATTAGAATTTTGGTAAATCAAATATTATTTGAAATGAATGCTGCCTCATATGTTGGGTCTCTCAATCTCTTGGAGCACCAATATAACAAAGGGCAATTTATCCTGAAAATATGCAGTAAACGTAACTAATCCCAATTTTGTGGTGATGTACCCATGTCTCTACGCAATTTTCCGATTTCAATCCATGCAGAAGCAGTTCAGTAAGTAGAATGATTGCAACTAGCCTGACATTTAACTTTTATTATATTAGTCTAGGAATAAAAATGTCTAAAATTGTAATCTGCAGTTAGTCAATAGTTTTCAGTTCAGCCTAGTCTTCCTAAAAATATACATTCATACACGTTAAAAAAAAAACAAAACTGCAGCTATCTAGGTTGAGAGCCTTTGGGGTTGCAAAGAGTCAGACACAACTGAGTGACTGAATTGAACTGATCTAGGCTAGTAACATGTAGCTTTTTGAAATCTACTAAGATAAATGAGACTAGGAAGAGGCTAATTATCATGTGGTTGAAGCTGGCATCAAAATAGGGCTCTGTGGTGTTGGAGGACACAGGCAAGGATGGTGGCCTTGGGGAGCTCTATAGAACAATCTGGCCAAACGTGACTCAGATTCTGGATATGATTGAAGTTACTTCCAGTCTGTGATTCTAATAGTACACTCCACAGCTTCAAATCTTAGAATCCTGTTAAGAAATATACATTTCACAGATCTTAAATATAATTTTCTGTCCTAAAGTAAACACAAATTATCCTTTGAATGTGGGTCTCTCCTGCAGACGTGGATTCGTAGATAATTCCCCTTGAGATTTGCTGAGCTTTTTCAAAACCAGAGAAGGAATGAGCTATTTATTCTCAGTTCACCCACAGGGTCACTGTTGCCTCATTTTATTCCAGTCCAGTGTTTGACACAAAGGGTGGGGTGGCACAGACACGATCTAAGTGATGCAAACTGTGAAGCAAGAAAATCACAGACCTGAGTGAGAGCCAAGCCTTCCATACACGCAGCTCAATCAGCTGCAAAGGCAATTCCCAGCATGTGCTTTCTTCCAGAGGGCACCACCCTGGATCTCAGAAACATAAAGTAGTTTAGAGGTTGTAGAACATGCTCTTCAATTTAAAGCAGAGGTAACTGAGGCCAAGGGAGGTGAGGTGACTGTTGTAGAGTTCTAGTGCTAAGTAGAGGCAATACCAGAATTGAGAGCCTCCTGTCTACCAATAAGCCCCATTCCACAGACCCCACGCTTCCCAGTGCAGAAAGAGTGAGAGCCAAGAACTAAACAGATGTGTACATCCAGCAAACATGGCCAACACTAGATCCTTGACTCTGAATTTTATCATGAACTTGAAAAAGTTTTCCATCAAGCACATATTTAATAAATGTCACACTCAGACCAGCATCTTGTTCCAAAACTGTGCATTTGAAAAGACAGGTAGAGAAACTGTAGTATCTTCAAATCTCCAGGCATAGCTTAGAACAGAAAAGCAAATTTGCGTCATCAAGAAGGTTAAAAAAATATGCCTTTTTGAAAAATAAGAATGGATTTTGCTGGAATAGAGTCAGGGTAGGGTAGGAGGAGTCCACATCTGAGGGTGTTAACTCAGTTTTGTAACTCATCTGCCAAGAGTCAGAGGAAATCCTCAATAATTCTGCAGAGGAAAGTTTGTTGTTGGGTTTTTTTAAGATTTAAAGAAAAACGCATTCTGTGATTCTTTTCTTCCTGCTCATGTAAGGTTGATCTCAAATAAAAAGCTATGATTTCTTTATAGGAAGAGGGCTTCCCAGTTGGTGCCAATGATAAAGAATCCACCTGCCACTGTAGGAGACACAAGAAATGCTGATTCAATCCCTGGGTTGGGAAGATTCCCTGGAGAAGGGCATAGCAACCCACTCCAGTATTCTAGCAAAATCCATTGTTATTTTTCAAAAAAAGAATATTTTTTAAAATCTTCTTGATGACGCAGATTTGCTTTTCTGTCTGTCCTTTACAGGAAATCACTATTAAATGATCTTTCAGTTCAGTTCCGTTCAGTCACTCAGTCATGTCCGACTCTTTGCAACCCCATGAATCGCAGCACGCCAGGCCTCCCTGTCCATCACCAACTCCCGGAGTTCACTCAAACTCATGTCCATCAAGTCGGTGATGCCATCCAGCCATTTCATCCTCTGTCATCCCCAAATGATCTTTACTTACACAATTCATATTACATAAGGAATTACAGCATTTCTTTCAGCAGAGTTTCCCTATGGATTCCCACAAACACAAATACAGATCTAACTGAATCTTGGCCATCTCCCTAAAGTCTTGGTGCAGCCATAATCCCCTTACATGTCTGGATGCCTGACAGCCTAAGTAACTGTTCAGATGTATGTGATAAAAAAGGCAAAGGGTGTTTTTCTCCATACCCATTCTCCTATGGTAGTGAACTATAGAAGGAAATTGATAAGGATATTTTAAAATGAAATCCTATTGATTTGAAGCAGAAATTAGGCATCTTATTTTATAATAATAGTGAAAAAATCAGAAACATCAATTTACCTTTGAAACATGATTTTTCTTCTGTCAAAATACTGTGTCCAGTTGGACATCTGGGAAGTTGCTCTGTGCATACTCAGTCACTCAGTCATATCCAACTCTTTATGACTCCATGGACTGTAGCGCACCAGGCTCCTCTGTCCATGGAATTCTCCAGGCAAGAATACTGGAGTGGGTTGCCGTGCCCTCCTCCAGGAATCTTCCTGACCTAGGGATTGAACCTGTGTCTCCTGCATTGCAGGCAGATTCTTTACCACAGAGCCACTGGGAAGCTCAGGATGTTGCTACAGTTCCTCCCAAAGTGAACACACTAAAAAAGATGACAAAGCACATGAGGCCCGCCTCCCAGGTATCCAATGGCTGTGTATTGTCACATTTAGGGACACATGCACCCAAACTGGGATTTGAGTCTTATTCGCTTCCCCGATAGCTCAGTTGGTAAAGAATCTGCCTGCAATGCAAGAGACCCTGGTTCAGTTCCTGGGTTGGGAAGATCCCCTGGAGAAGGGATAGGCTACCCTCTCCAGTATTCTTGGGCTTCCCTGTGGCTCAGCTGGTAAAGAATCCTCCTGCAATGCGGGAGACCTGGGTTCAATCCCTGGGTTGGGAAGATCCCCTGGAAAAGGGAAAGGTTACCCACTCCAGTATTCTGGCCTGGAGAATTCCATGGACTCTATAGTCCATGTGGTCACAAAGAGTCGGACACAGCTGAGCGACTTTCACTTTCCCCTTTCAAATATTCCTAAGAACCTAACAACTTGGAGTCCAGCAACATATGTTGAATGCACTTGTTCTTACTCACTCCAGAGAGAGACCCCACTTGACCCGGCCTCTCCTCCGTGCCATCCAGGTACTATTCTTGCCCTTCCTGTCTCCCTCTTCTCAGGGCTGAAAGCCCAAGTGCTCTTGGCTTGTTACCTCTGCCTCCTGCAGCTGTGTCCTAAGAAGGGCAGCTCTTCAGTTTGTGCTTAAAGCTTTCCTCCATGCCCACATGGTTGTTCTCCTTCCCTGTAAGCATGAGGGACGTAGAAGAAGCAAAAGTGGGCAAAGGTGGGCCACAGAGGCTGTGGCCCCATCTCAGAACCACATGTAATGGCTGGAGAGTGGCTCACCACAGGTATTCCTGTCACATGCCCCATGCCAAGAGTTTTTTCTTTAAATCGTCACTTAAACTGAGTTACTCCAAGGAATTTATCAAGCTAAGAGCTCTTGAAATTGCTTTTTTGGTTATTATAACTGCTTCAAGAAATTTTGGAAGCTGATACCATTTTCTGGATTAAATACACAAACTTCTCCCAACATGCCTTGCAAAGTCCCCTGCAAATATATATCTTACAGTCAGGAAAGACATTACTTTGTCACTTTTCCAGGACCCATTGGACATAAACAGAATAGGTAGTCACTTCTTTGGACATGATTTGAGAGACACAAGGAGAACTCTCTTGAATAAATAAATTCTCCTCTAAACCTACTTGGTTGAAATCTTTCTGTTCAAGAAAATGACCTGATTGTTTTGCATTAAGATTTTCTTTGTATAAGCATATTCAGATAAAATGCAGATGTCTCAGAGAAACAAGACATTTAGCTATTATCAGCCATTAACACTTGACAATGAATGAGACTATCAGATTATTTTCAGAGTAGGTTATGGGGCACTGACTAGGGAGATTTTGACAAGGAGTAGTTATGGGAAAATCTGGATAATTACAAGGAGAAGATAAGTATGGAGTGAGGCATTAGAAGTCTTCAGATGCTCGGCTCCAGAGAGGACAACCCTGAGAATGTGGGTGGGCCCTATGGATAAAACGTGCTTCCGCTTTCATGTTTATATCTACCACACATTCTGGATTTCCCCCCTGCCTGAATTATAAAAAAACACCTTACCTAAAATTGAATCACACTATAGAAATGAAAATAACCAGCAAGAGCTTGATAATGTTAAACAGATGTTGGTGGAAGTTGAATTCCATTCACCTACTTATCAAGGTATCTGTCTGTCTTTGTTCCAGCAAAACCACTGGTTTCTTAAAAAAAAAAAAACACAAAACCTGAATGGATCAAGAATGAGGTCATTAAAATAGATTTTTTTTTAATGAAAATTAAAGCAGAAAGGAGGTGTGAGGGTTCTTGCCAGTCAAATGAGTTTGCACTTTGTCAGTGAAAGAATCAAAGAAATGTGGGCTGAGAAGGGTGTGCCTTCCAAAAAGGGGGCAGAAAAAAAGGTAACCAGCAATGAAATTTCATCCTTCCCAGAAGCACTAGATTCCCATGAGATCATATCTGCAACCTGATTAGCTCAAGGCATTGATGTATCAGAGTTTCCTTGATTTAATAAAGCTAACATTGCCATTAAAACATCTGTATTATATTTTAGAAAATGAAACTTATACCATAGAAATTAAAGTAAGCAAAATTAAATTTTTATGTGAAAAAATCTGTCTATACTGAAAGGAGTCTACAAATAAACTGATGATTGCAAATGTTTATAAAGCACCTTTGAGTTGTGATAACTACTCTCTGGGCCAAGAATAGAAGTGATGAATGACCACTTCATTTATAAAGGAGCCTACAAGACAGCTGCAAGTGTTCATAAAAGAAGTCAGGTTCCAACAAGCCCTCACCCACCTTAAAGAAGTCGAACAATGGAGCTATTGTTTTTGCCAGTAAAGACTCTTCAACAAGATGTTATCTTCAAAGAGTAACACGTATTTTTTTAAGGTAAATAAACAGTTCCATTTAGCTGTCTGGATTCCCTAATCTACTTATAGTGTTTGAGTGAGATATTTAAGTATAGAGATTTCTTTTTTTTTCTAATAAATGTTAGATTTCTTAGCCCCTGGCTAGAGAAAACACCCATGCTAAGCAATAATAAAAGCATTGACATGTCCATTCCCATAAACAACACACATGATCCATGTAGCAAATGCAGTCAATCAATCCTCATTATAGCAGAATTTGTATTTGTAAATTAGCCTACTCTCTAAGATTCATTTGTAATTCCAAAATCAATATTCACAGCACTTTCACAGTCATTTACGGACGTGCACAAAGTGGCAAAAAATGTGAGTCCTCCAATGTACATTTCCCCAGCGGAGGTCAAATAGGGTAACAACCCACTTCCTTATTTCAGCTCTTAGACTATAAACAAGTGGACTGTGCACAGTCTATTTAATGCTACACTTTTCCCATTTTTGTGCTTTTTTGGAGGTGATTTCACTGTTAAAATGGCCCCCGAGTATAGCGCTGAAGCGCTGTTTATGGTACAAGCACAAGAAGGCTGTGTTGTACCTTATGAAAAAAACATATGTGTGTTAGATGAGCTCTGTTCAGGAGGCATAAACTATGGTGCTGTTGGCTGTAGATTATGTGTTAAATAAATCAACAGCATAGATTAAATATGGTGTCTTTAAACAGAAGCATAGAAAAAGCAAAGTTATGTAGTGATTGATTAACAAAATGTGACCAGAGGCTTGCAAGAAACTAACCCTGTGTTTCTCCTAGAAACAATGGTTTGGTTGGTGTTTGTTAATTTGGTATTTGCAGCAACTTTATAGAATGTAACTACTACAAGTGATGAAAATTGACCGAAATATGCTCTGTGTTTTTAGGTGAGACCCAAAGGGACTAATTTACCTCAGTGTCACCCATCCTACTGGAAAGAGAGTAAAGACTAAAACTGAGGTGTTTTGCTTTCAAGCCCAGTGACTGTCCGCCTTATGCCTCCTATCTCCAACTATACCTTGCTTATGAATAAAGAAAACGGATCTCATTTCTTCATTACACGAGATGCATAGATTTACTTAGCGTTTTCCTATTGAGAGGACTGTCATTCAAAGTGTCTTTTTAAAAAAAAATAGGCATATGTATATGTATAACTGAATCACTTTGCTATATACCTGAAAGTAACACAACATTGCAAATCAACTAAACTCCATCATAAAATAAATGTTTTTAAAAAACTAAAGCAAACAAAAAAACCCCCCAAGGTGTGTCTTTTCAAGTGTGAAATCAGGCTTACACTGAGACTTAAAGCTGAAAGAACAAAAAAGAAAAAGAAACCCTATGTGACAATTCAATTTAGATTGTATAATTTTAATGGTTGGGCTATGATGACTCTTGAATATAAGATATAGGAAAGGAGAGAGATAAGATTTATTGAATGTGTACCAGACAAATGTAGCCTAGTTCCAAATTTTATCTTATAAGAAATTACTCTGAATTTCTGTAAACTAGTTTACCTTTTAGTAAAGATAGTGGTTTCTAAGAAAATTGATCTCATATTTTTTTTAAGAACAATATCTATCAAGTATGGGTCAATCTCCAAGGTGTAAAGGTATGGATTCAAAACTTATCTGTCCCATTCCTACTGTACAGCTAAAATTAAAAACAAAACCTGATAATATCATGTAACAGCAAGTATGTGGAGTAACTGAAAACTTCATACTTTTTGATAAACAGTACTATAGCCACTTTAAAAACAGTTTGGCATTTTTAAGGTGAAATATATACTTAATATTTGACAAAGCAATCCCACTCAAAAGGAATGAAAATGTATGTTCACGCAAAGCCCTGTAAATATGGCAGTTTTATTCATAACTGTTCCAAACTAAAAACAACCCAAATGTCCATCAACTGGTAAGTGTCAACAAATTGTGGTCCAGCCATATAATAGAATACTCTTCTACTAATAAAAAGAATAAACTACTAATACCAGCAGCAACATGGATATATCATAAAGCATTATGAAAAATGCAAGACCAAAAAAGGCCACATAATATATGCTTCTGTTATAGGACAGTGTGGAAAGGGCAAAACTATAGGGATCAGATCAGTGTTACCAGGAACTGGGGGTTAGGGGAAGGAAGCGACTACAAAGGAACACAGAATTTTCTGGGGTGATGGAAATATTTTATATCTTTATTAAAACTGACAAAATATTTCTAGTATTGGGTGGAACAATGGGGTAGACAAACAGGAGACAGAAATGACGTCTTTCTGTGGTGTGTTTAAGGGCTTCCTGGGTGGCTCAGTGATAAAGAATACACCTGCCAATGCTGGAGACGCAGGTTCGCTCCCTGGGTTGGGAATAGCCCCTGGAGTTGGGAATTTCCCTGGAGTAGGAAATGGCTACCCACTCAAGTATTCTTGCCTGGGAAACCCCAAGGACAGAGGGGTCTGGCAGGTTACAGTCCATGGGGTCACAAAGAGTCAGACATGACTTAGCAACTAAACAACAACAACAAAATTGTGTTTAAAATTTAGAAAGGTAAAAAAAGTCATTTACTGCTTTTCTCTAAATTAAGCTATAACTATAGGAAACTACCACATGCAACACAATGTTGAAATCAGTAACATTTAACTTTAGGGTGCAGAGAGGAATAACAGGTATCCCAAGAGAGGGGTACTCTGGAACGTCAACCCTGTCCTAAATGTGCTTTGAGACCCAATCTCTGTAAGACATGACACGCATTTTGTTTGCAGTCTGGACAAAAAATTTCCCGTTTGATAAGTTAGTCATTTTTAATGTATTGATCTAAAGATTATTTAATAACCAGGCATATTAATAACAGTATAGGAAGTTTCCTAAAGAATACTCGTGCCATTACATTGCCTAAGGAAAAAGAGAAATAAGAACATTTAGAAAGTCAAAAATGTTTACATTTGAATGTAGATAAAGGCCTTTCATCATTGGAAGTTACTTCCTTATTTTATTAAACTGAAATAAAACAAACCTTTTGCAAACAAGATAAAATTGAACCTAGAATCAATACATTCCCACTTGTAATGAATAAGTCTGAGAAGCAAACTTACTTAAGGAGGGAGCCCACAGCTTCCTTGGAGGAGACGGCTGGTGAAGACGAAGGGGTCCCACACTTCACAGACAAATTGGGACAAGGATTCTGAAGTGGTTGATAGCAAGGCACAGTCATGATTTTTTTAGTAGATGCTGCCTGTTTGGATGACGATTTCAGATCTAATTCAGTTTTTTGCCTTCTCTTGATTTTTTTTTTTTTTTTTGTCCATAGGATCCTCTACAAATAGAACTTGATTCAAAAGTCTGAATATTTTTCTTGCTTAATTAGATGTGTTAATCAAGAGTGGATAAAGGAGTGGTAGGAAATGAGCTGTTTTTACTGCTAAAACAGCCTTTCCTTGGCAGCTATGATGAGTGCTTTGGGAAGGTCAAGTCCATAGTGCCTTGAATCTGCATGAAAGCGGGAGATCACATGGGGCCTTGTGATTCCCTGAATGATGATACATATTAGAAGAAGACTCTGGATCTAGAAAGGAGTTTGGTCTGGGACGAGGGGATGAGCCTGTCCCCTGTGACCTGTATCATCCAAGTAACCCAAGTAACCCAGATATTAACTGGCCAAGGAATTAGTCAACTGGATGGAAACTGCCTATGCAATTTTGTGTTTTTGTTGAATGCTTTGCTAGTAAGGTCTTAGTAACTGGCAATAAGTGCCAGTGATTTTTCTTTGTAATCGTTTTATAAACAATGGTATTTTTCAAGGGAGCAAATGCATTCACCTTAAAGTCCTAACAGCAGCCATTAACAAAGTACTGCTGCTGCCGCTAAGTCACTTCAGTCCTGTCCGACTCTGTGCGACCCCACAGATGGCAGCCCACCAGACTCCCCTGTCCCTGGGATTCTCCAGGCAAGAACACTAGAGTGGGTTGCCATTTCCTTCTCCAGTGCATGAAAGTGGAAAGTGAAAGTGAAGTCGCTCAGTCGTGTCCGACTCTTGGTGGCCCCATGGACTGCAGCCTACCAGGCTCCTCTGTCCATGGGATTTTCCAGGCAAGAGTACTGGAGTGGGGTGGCATTGCCTTCTCCATTAATGAAGTACACTGTAGGCAAAATATAGCTAGAACATCTTGAATATTCTGGGATTGTCCTAGTTCGTGACTATACCATCTGTTTCTTCAAAATATCTTTATATTTACCATGCATTCTGGTTTGGGGTTAGAAAAATTTGCTTGCCCTCCACAGATAGCCCATGTAAAGAAATTCCCCAGATGAAGTATTTTTTAAAAAATTAAAATTTCTGGAAATGCCATAAAAAAATTTCAAATAGCAGAGAAGAGCCTGTTCAAAGTCTAATTCTTCCAAGCAAAATGAATCCCCTTTTTCTCTATGCCCAAATGCAGCTGTATTCATTCCTCTGTTACAGCCTTTATTACATTGTATTATCCTGTTTAGTTCATCTGTTTCTTTTGCTAAAATATAAATTCAACAACTATAACCATTTTTCTCTTTATATCTTTATTCCACCTATTATACATTAGGTGTTTATAAAATTTTTTTTTTTTTTCTGTATGACTTAAGAAGTTTCACAAAGGCCTAATCTGAAGATATAATTACATCAAGAATGCTACAGCATAAACTTCAGCATGAAATCAAAGGTAAGGAAATGAGAGCCTGGCCTGATCCAGGTTTGTCCCAGGAGGCCCATTTGCTCCTGGGGGAATTTAGGGATATATTGGGTTGGCCAAAAAGTTCATTTGGGTTTTTCCATACTTGTAGGCCAGCAAGGATTCCATGTGTGAGGAGATTCTATAAGGGGCAAATACAGAAGGTAAATGTCATCTTGGATCTTATACTTCTATGTTTAAATTTTTTTGGTACCATATCAAACCAGTCAATCCTAAAGGAAATCAACCCTGAATATTCATTGGAAAGACTGATGCTGAAGCTGAAGCTCCAATACTTTGGTCACCTGATGCGACGAGCTGACTCATTGGAAATGACCCTGATGCTGGGAAAGATTGAGGGCAAGAGGAAAAGGAAATGATAGAGGATGAGATGGTTGGATGGCATCACTGACTCAATGGACATGAGTTTGAGCAAGCTCTGGGAGATGGTAAAGGACAGGGAAGCCTGGTATGCTGCAGTTCATGGGGTGGCAAAGAGTCAGACATGACCTAGCGACTAAACAACATATCAAAATCAATTACATGAAATAAATTGTATGTTAACATCTTTAGTTATGAAATTTGAGATTTTTCATGGACCATCTCAAAGACCTTTTTGCATGTTTTATCAATACAGTGGTGATCCTTCCAGCCGCTCACTTGATGCACCCTAAATCTAACTCAGTGAAAGGCATCTGTCTAGACAGATGGTTCTGAACTTTCATTGGCTCTTAGACTTTTTTTGGAATCTCAATATTTAAAAACTAATACCTCTCCTCCCAAAATGTCTGAATCCACAAGTGTGCTACTGTATGTACAACTTGAAGACTTTTAAGGACTCCTGGAGCTAAGAAAAAGAACTCTTAACTTGCAAGCTATGTACACAATGTTTTCAGCTGGCTGCCAAATATAAATGTCACAGCTCATGTTCAACAAAAGGCTGATGCCCAATACTGACTAAAAGGCTGGCAAGTTAACAGTTTACGTAAGTCAGAATAACAGAGCACTTTTACGTGGAGTATCAAATTCACCTTTAGTTTCACAATTGTCTTTTTCTTAACTGACCTGGTGAAATAAACTGTTCATACTTTATAGTGGGCTTTTTGAGTTTGGGTTACACTTAACAGACGCTTCAGGCTAATATTAGGCATTAACTTTAACATACATTTACACAAACAGAATGACTCTCACTAATATCTCATAATGTCACCCAAACTTTCCAGTCCCAGATTTAAACATTACTCGCCACTAAACAAGCTTAATTAATGGTGAATGCTGCTCATGCTCCAGCTTGCTATGCAAAGAATGGTTTCTAAGTATAAAGGCAAACAGAATTTCATCACAATAACTACAGCTCTCACTGTCTCAAGCTAAACATTTTGTGCAGTCATGCATCATACGGGAATAGCTGGGTTAGGTAGTTATAACACAGAATCTCTTATGAAGTTAGGTAATTATAACTCAGAATTTCTTATATGCTGAACAAATAAAAAGCACAGGTTTTTCAAATTTATAGAATTATAGGAAGGTAGCCAATTTCCTCTTAACCACTTTCTTTGAATTAGTGCCCCAGTGCTTGGTACTAAATATATAAACCAATCAGTATTATTTCTCCCTACACAGTTAATCTCATTGGAATCATCAGTGATAGTATTTAACATACAGATTATCAGATTACTAAATTGGAATTTGGGATGACTATAGTGAGGGTGGAGGGAACAAGGGGTGGGGATGGGGAGGTAGAACTCTGCATACTTAACAGATTCACTGAGTCAGTGGTTTGCAAAATGTGGCCCCAGGAACAATAGCACCAAAATCACTTGGGAGCTTGTGGAAGTGTAAGTTCTCTGGACCACCCGACCTCTGGTCTAGAATTAGAAACTCAGGATGGGCCCAGCAGGCTGAGCTTTAGCAAGATGACTCTGATGCTTGCTCAAACTTAAGGACCACTGTACTGTGATTCCTAGCTCCTTGATATAGTTGGAGAATGATCATCTCCAGGTTTGTCTAACAGCTGTAACTCAATAAAACAAAATTTAGAGGCTTCTTTTCCAATTCCCTTCTAATCATTTTCCACAACCAGGCCTTGTGGATGGATGTAGGATGCAAGTACCATAAGGAAGAAGGATAGGTGGGAGAGAGACTTTAGATAAAAGCAGATAAATGGTGGTACCTGTTTCTCCCTTCTTTAAAGAAACAAACATCCTCACAAAATAAGAAAGTCCCAGACTCCCCTGTTGGTCCAGAGATTAAGACTCCATCTGCCGATGCAGGGGACACAGACTTAATCCCTGGTCTGGGAGTATCCCACCTGCCGTGGAGCAACTAAGCCTGTGCTCTAGAGCTGTTGCTTTAGAACCGGGAAGCCACAGCTACTGAGCCTGAGCACCTAGAGCCTGTGCTCTGCAACGAGAAGCCGCCACAGTGAGAAGCCTGTGCACCACAACCAGAGAAAGCCCAAGTGCAGCAGTGAAGACCCAGCACAGACAGAAATAATAAAATAATACATTTTTCACTAAAAAATAATAACAAAGTCCCTAGAAAGAGACGTCCCTAAAAGGATCTTGACTCCACTAAATGCTTATCCCTGAATTCCACTGAAATTGTTTGATAACATAACTTACAGGAAGTTTACTTAGTGTTAATATCTGTGGTTCCTTTGTGGCCTGTGAACCTCTGGCCATGAAAAGGAATGTTTGAAATGGATGTTTCTGGGATACCACAAAAACCTTACAGATGACATGTGAACCATGGGTTATGATGACTCTGGAAAACACTACAGTAAATACTTGTCTTAATTCTCTCACACAAGTGAAAACAGATGCTTGGATTGAATGGATGATTGAGAGCAAGTGTTATATAATGCAATTCACCTGACAAATTTAGGGTCTCCTAAAACTAAATGGTCTTCCTTGTAAACAGCTAAGAAAGGCACCTGAAAGTATTTGAGAAAGCACTGACACATTGGTGAAAAATTTTGAAAGTGGGATTTCTTGCCAAGAGTATGTGGAGAAAGAATTTTGACTAGAATATGAAATATTGTTACTTTTTTAGGAGACTCAAGGATATTTTTATTAGTTATTCTGGTGATTCCGTTGTAAAATCAGTATTTTAAATTCGAGTTACTGTTCCCCAAACAGGATAGGAAAAACAGTGAAATGCTATCTATGAAGAGTTTTGCAACAAGAACAAGGTTGTTCTGTATAAGAGCAAAACCATAAACCACACATACCAATATGTCAATCAATAAGAAAATCAATGGTGAATCACACCAAATTTAGTCCATTCTAGGACTTTCATCTTATTTCATATTTATTTTTGATT
Organism: Bos javanicus; assembly: GCF_032452875.1. Lineage (NCBI taxonomy): Eukaryota > Metazoa > Chordata > Mammalia > Artiodactyla > Bovidae > Bos > Bos javanicus. The sequence continues at coordinate 45,775,427 of NC_083868.1, forward strand.
TGTATTACAAGGAGAACAGGCACACAGTGTAGTATGGCACATACCTGTGTAAGCACCAACACCTAAGTTCATATTGTGGATCATTATTACTGTGGATCATGGCCAAAAATGTCTAAAAGCCAAGAGAATATATAGTTTCTATGGCAGAGATAGTGGAAGGTGTTCTAAGCACAAGGATGGAAACATTGAAGAAGACATGAAAGCAGAAAATGGGAGGGCTGAAAAGAGTGAGATGAAAATTTGGAAGTCATCTGTTAAGTACAGCAAAGAAAATAGAGAGAAATAGAGATCAAAGAGGGAGACTGGTTTGTGGAAATGATATGAAATGCCACAACTGTAGTCCAGTTGTCAATTAGAGGATCCTATTTCATGGGAACAGTTGACACAGAAACTCAGTTTCATGGCAATACTGGCTACCAGTCAAATGAAGAGAAACATGGCATTTGAACTGCAGATCCAACTCAACCCCCTAGAAAAGGCAAAGTTCTCTGCAAAGTTCTTGAATATATCAGATACCAACAGCTATCCTGGAACAAAAATAAGGAACAAATAAAAAAAGTTACCTTACAAAATAACACTATGATATCTGGCTTTTATCAAGCATATGTTATTGCCACACGTAAAGGGACATACTAACTTATACCATAATCAAAACCATTTAAGGGCTTCCCTGGTGGCTCAGTGGTAAAGAATCTGCCTGCCAGTGCAGGAGACAGGAGTTTGATCCCTGGGGTGGGACTATCTCACATGCTGCAGAGCAACTAAGCCCATGTGCCACAACTATTGAGATTGTGTTCTAGAGCCCAAGAGCCACAACTACTGAAGCCTGCACTCCCTAAAGTCCATGCTCAGCAATAAGATAAGCCAACACAATGAGACCCTGGTCATTGCAACTGACCAGGTTCAGTCATTGCAATTGAACCCAGAATCAATCCCTGGGTCAGGAAGATCCCCTGCAGAAGGGCATGGCAATCCACTGCAGTGTTCTTGCCTGGAGAAACCCATGAACAGAGGATCCTGGCGGGCTACAGTCTGTGGGGTCACAAAGAGTTGAATATGATTGAAGTGTCTTAGCACACACACACACGTGGTATTAAGACATGATATGGTTTGTCCAATCTGATATGCATCAGTTCAGTTCAGTTTAGTCGCTCAGTCGTGTCCAACTCTTTGTGACCCCATGAATCGCAGCACGCCAGGCCTCCCTGTCCATCACCATCTCCCAGAGTTCACTCAAACTCAGGTCCATCAAGTCAGTGACCCCATCCAGCCATCTCATCCTCTGTTGTCCCCTTCTCCTCCTGCCTCCAATCCCTCCCAGTATCAGAGTCTTTTCCAATGAGTCAACTCTTCGCATGAGGTGACCAAAGTATGGGAGTTTCAGCTCTAGCATTATGCCTTCCAAAGAACACCCAGGACTGATCTCCTTTAGAATGGACTGGTTGGATCTCCTTGCAGTCCAAGGGACTCTCAAGAGTCTTCTCCAACACCACAGTTCAAAAGCATCAATTCTTCTGCACTCAGCTTTCTTCACAGTCCAAATCTCACATCCATACATGACCACTGGAAAAACCATAGCCTTGACTAGATGGACCTTTGTTGGCAAAGTATTGTCTCTGCTTTTGAATATGCTGTCTAGGTTGGTCATAAATTTCCTTCCAAGGAATAAGTGTCTTTTAATTTCATGACTGCAGTCACCATCTGCACTGATTTTGGAGCCCCAAAAAATAAAGTCTGACACTGTTTCCCCATCTATTTGCCATGAAATGATGGGACCAGATTCCATGATCTTCATTTTCTGAATGTTGAGCTTTAAGCCAACTTTTTCACTCTCCTCTTTCACTTTCATCAAGAGGCTTTTTAGTTCCTCTTCACTTTCTGCCATAACCACAGAAAACTAGTCAATCTAATCACACTAGGACCACAGTTTTGTCTAACTCAATGAAACTAAGCCATGCCCTGTGGGGCCACCCAAGACGGGCAGGTCATGGTGGAGAGGTCTGACAGAATGTGGTCCACTGGAGAAGGGAATGGAAACCACTTCAGTATTCTTGCCTTGAGAACTGATATGCAAAGAGGTTATCAAATTAATGTAAATTTGTGCTTTTTGCAAATTTGCTGATGCCAAGATAAATGAGCAGGAAACCATGATATTTGTAGTCAAGTGGAACATTCAGTATGACACAGAAACATCCATTCCTTCCTTGAAAAAAAATACAAAGTGTGCACTGTCTTCCAAAGGGATGATTCCTGCTGAATTCCAATAGAAGAGTCAGCTGTGAGGTAAGGACTAGGGCCAAAGCGGCCAGTGGCGGAAGGTGGGGGTGGAAGCCCAGAGAATGTTCTGAGGATTCTTCTGGTGTTGAGAGAAGGAGGAAAGAGGAAAGGAGGAAATTCCAAAGGGAACAGAAGGAGAAGGAGGCTGAATGGAAAGGAAGATTAGGAACAAAAGGAGGGAGGGGAGGAAAAAAAAGAGAGTCTCTTGAGAGGACTGATCAGTCACCACATCAGACCAACCCATACCTAAGAATCAGCCAGACAGACCAGGTGTTCACAGGAAAGTCAAATTACACAGAACCACATCCCAAACATACATGGAGGAAAAATGACCAGAGACCATGATCCATACTCCCAAATCTTTCACAATAAAAGGTAAATTTCTTTTCTTTTTTTTTTAAAAGGTAAATTTCTGAGCGAAAGTTTCTACCCTGCTGTGGGAGAGCTGAACAAGAGAACAGCAGCTGCTGATGGCAAGAATTGTATTTTAAAAATCCACAGTGCCATGACTCTGGTCTTCAGGCCCTGGTCACTGTGAGGCTGATACCTGACAGGCCAACACACGAGACTCTGACCTCCAGCAACAAAGCCTTCTTTCAGCTCAGCCTACTTTCAGGAAATGTCCAGGAGAAAAGAGCATCTAGATCTTTCTCTGGCTGCCAGGGCAGGTGAAGAGTTTCCAAAATTGTGGCTGGTCATCCACATTCCCTCTTAAGAAAATTACTACCAAAAATCTAAAAAATGATACTGATGAACCTATTTGCAGGGCAGGAATAGCGGTGCAGATGTAGAGAACAGACTGTGGACTCAAGGGGAGGGGGAGAAGGTGGGACGAATTGAGAAAGTAGCATTGATATATACACACTACCCTGTGTAAAATAGCTAGCTAGCAGGAAGCTAGTGTACAGCACAGGGAACTCAGCTCAGGGCTCTGTGACAACTGAGAGGAGTGGGGTAGGGGTGGCGGGAGGGGGCTCAAGAGGGAGGGGATATATGTATTCATTGGGCTGATTCACGATGTTGTACAGCAAAAACTAACACAATACTGTAGAGTGATTATATTCCAATAAAAAATAAATATTCCAAAAAATCCATTAAAGTCACCCTAGTATTAGTTAGTAGTGGAAACTAAAAAGAGAACTGTTATTTTTATTATTCCTTTTTTTCAGGGAAGCAGCTCTGATGTTCAGAGAGGTCAAGTCACTCACCAGGCCCACAGTGACTCCTGGATTTTGATAGACCCTATCACTATTTCCCAATATTAATCCTCCCAGTTCATAATGAAACTACAGTTTAGGGTAAACCTCAAAGGCAGAACATGGCCAGCATTGCTTTCCTCCTAATTCTAGTAAGAGAATGAGTAATTAGAAAATCACACTGCGATAGCAGAATTGTTGAGTATTTGAAGAGGACAAGCCACGAGAGGAAGGGAGGGGCCGTTCTTCAGATCATCTGATACCTGATCCCAAACTTACTGGCTCGAGATGCTTTAACTCCATCTGGGAAAGTGAAAGAAGGAAACTCTGCCCTGAATCCCTTGCCGGCATATCTGTAACAGGCCTGGATTCCAGAGCTCTCTGCCAGCACGACTTTGGCAGGCACCCCAATCCCCTCCTTCAATGACAGAATCTGCCGCTCTCAGAGAAGAAAGGCCTGTTAGGGCTTGCACACCCACACACGTGTACCCAGCAGACTCTCAGCAGGACCCTTGGAAAACCAGAACGTTTTATTATCCGCTAACAGATGGGAAAAAAAAAAATCAAAGGATGTCATTTAAGGAGGAAGGGAATCTGAAATTCCACTTTGGCATCTTGTCGGAAGCGATGTAACCCCTTCTTCGTGCTAGCAGGGGTTCATTCTCCACTCAGAGAGATCTTTCATTTTATTAGAGACACGGAGTAACATACTTGTGTTTCAGATTATAAGTCATCCTATGTGCTCATAAATTATCCTTAACATAAAGCAGGAAGAAGATGAGCTGGAATGTATATGAAAAGTAGAAGTTTTAGTGGCTCAATCATGTCTGACACCATGGACCGCAGCCGTCCAGGCTCCTACTAAAGTGGGTAACTATTTCCTTCTCCAGAGGATCGTCCCATCCCAGAGATCAAACCTGGGTCTCCTGCATTTCAGGTAGATTCTTTACTGTCTGAGCCACCAGGGAAGCCCATGGTTACATGCAAAATTCAAGGAACAATATCCAAAGGCAATTCACATACTCTGTTTACTGAATGTTGTCTTAACTCATATTTTGCATTGACTGGAATCATAGGGTACTTTGTTATCCTTAATATATTATATGAATTCATTTTTTCTTCTTTATGTGCATATATATCACTTAAAACAAGTACATGGCAACACAGTGGGATAGCTTAACTTCTGCAAGTTTGGCTGTTATGTAAGGATAAAGAATTAAGACACTAACAGGTTCATATAAAAGGAAATTACCTTTGTGTGGCCAACTTGTATTTCAATTAGAACTAATTTCAAACTCCTGAAGGCAGGAAATGTCTAAATCATTCTTATAATCCTAATATGATAATAGTTTTGTTTCCTTTTTAAAATGTTATGTCTTTTTAATGTCATTTTTTAAATAAAAATATTCACTTACATATTTAAATATGCTCCTCCCCCTCTTCCTACTGGTAACCACTACTCTGTTCTCTGTTTATAAGTCTGCTTTTTTTGTGGGATATTCACTAGTTTGTTGTATTTTTTAGATTCTACACATAAGTGATATTATCTAGCATTTGTCTTTGCCTGACTTATTTCACTTAGTATAATGTCCTCTAAGTTGGCCCGTGTTGCTGCAGATGGCAAAATTTCATCCTTTTAATGGTTGAGTAGTATTCCACTGTGCGTATATGCCAATAATCCTAATGTGATGATCTTTTTAAAGTTAACTGAATGACAGAATAAACAAATGTAAGTCCACTCCTGAAAAATGTAATCAACCATAGCTTCTCAGATCTAGCCCCTGAGATTTTGTAAAAGTAGACATTTAAACTTATGATCTAACACCAAAAACAAATGTTAACCTTAATTTTAAACATTTTCTTATTTGGCCTGAAAAGGAAGTTTTAAAACTTTTCCAAATAATGCTTCAAAATCCAGGAACAAAGTAGCACAAGATAAAAATTGCTTTTAAGTTGGAGTTACAACTTAAATAACAAAATAATTCACTTTCAACTTTTAAATTTTATCTTGCACTCATCCAGAAAGATTTATCACTCACACATACAGATTTTCAAAACCTGTAGACAGTGGTCCTCGACTCTGGCTACATTGAAATCACCTGAAGAATTTTTTTTCTCTCTCTCCCACCCCATGACAATTAAATCGTAATTGAGGAGGGGAGCAGAATAATACTGATATTTTTGAAAACCTTCAGTTATTCTAATATACAAGTTTACAACTGCTGAGGATAGATGCTATCATAGTTAAACTAATAGCTAAATATATTTTAAAAGAAAATACTGAGTTTCTATATCATAGGTGAAGCTTAAATTAGACCTCATTTTTCCCTTTAGTTAACTCTAATCTGACCAAAAGATGCTTGGAGTGGGTGATTTGGTCTGATTTTCTAGAGTATGGGATTTAGATGTACAGTCCTTGATTGGAGAACAATAAGAAACTTCTGTGAAGGCATTATATCTCCCACCTCCTTTTCAGAATTCTTCAAGGAGGGGCATTAGCTGATTTCATAGCTTATTATATGGAGGAGGTCTAAAAATCTCAGGCTAGCTTTAAGGCTCCCAAATGTCTACCCAAATCACTGAGAATGTAAGTCAGGCTTTTGTTAGACCAGGGAAACTACAATCCAGCATCAGAATCTCACTGTGGAAGGTTCTTGGTGGGGAACATAAGCTAAAATTAGGAGCAGTGGAGTTAAGTCCTGACTCAGTCTTGCTCTCCACAGAACTTTTACAAATTAGCCTGAGACCTTGAAGTTTACCTGTCTTATCATGTATCTCCCAGGACTTTGGGACCATCTCAACACAAGAAGAGACTGTGAAGTATGGAAAATACTCAACAGAGTAAGTAAGTAAGTGTTAGTTGCTCAGTCGTGCCCAACTCTTTGCGACCCCATGGACTGCAGCCCACCAGGCTCCTCTGTCCATGAGATTTTCCAGGCAAAAATCCTGGAGTGGGTTGCCTTTTCCTCCTCCAGGGGATCTTCCCAACTCAGGGATCAAACCCGGGTCTTCTGCACTGCAGGCAGATTCTTTACTGACTGAGCTACAAGGGAAGCCCTACTCGACAGGGTATTCTAGTATTAACATTCTACATAGTCTGGGTGCCTGGAGGAGGCAATGGCACCCCACTCAAGTACTCTTGCCTGGAAAATCCCATGGACAGAGGAGCCCGGTAGGCTTCAGTCCATGGGGTCGCGAAGAGTCAATCACAACTGAGTGACTTCACTTTCACTTTTCACTCTCATGCACTGGAGAAGGAAATGACAACCCACTCCAGTGTTCTTGCCTGGAGAATCCCAGGGACGGCAGAGCCTGGTGGGCTGCCATCTATGGGGCTGCACAGAGTCGGACACGACTGAAGTGACTTAGCAGCAGTCTGGGTGCCATGCTAAGAATATATTTTGTGCATAACCTACATTTTTTGTGTTTTGTTTCCTAGCACACATGGAAGAATTGTTTTATTCATACCAAAAAGGATCTGAAAGAAGCTCTTTTAGTTTATCCAGTTGTCTCCATCTCATCCGCTGCCAGAGTATACTTTCATCCTCCAAACAAAAGTTTCATTCGACCTTATAACAACTCCTCCATTTACTAGAAAAGCCACTCGGTGGTGTTTCAGAAGTACATTTTATGAAGGCTGTATCAACGTCGTAAGTATTAATTGCTGAATATCTGTACATTTTGTCAAAGAAAATTTTCATTTTGTCTTATGTTTTCTCTTTTTAAGGGATGATGGCATCTGAGTCTTATAAGGAAAGCAAAGCTTCTATCTGGGGGACATTTACTTTGCATACTGCTCTTCATGGGACTGGCCACACTTGAGGAATCTAGGCACTGACTGGTCTCTTGTATATAGAAAACATGGTCTACATTGGGTGCTGAATAGTTACCTTGAGTCTTTGACTAGTAAGATATTCATCTCAGTTCTCAGAGATTCCCTACAACTCCAACCATGGAGGCAGACAAATTGGCAGTTTGCCTGCTGGGCATTTGCCACTAAAGAGTGAACTCTGTGAAAAGTAGATGGGGTGTTAATGCTCAAATCAGTGTTATTTTCTGCAGTTAGATTCCCTGTATTCCTTGGCTTCTCTGGTAGCTCAGCTGGTAAAGAATCCGCCTGCAATGCAGAAGACCCTAGTTCTATCCCTGGGTTGGGAAGATCCTCTGGAGGAGGGTATGGCAACCCACTTAGTATCCTTGCCTGGAGAATCCCCATTTGCAGAGGAGCCTGGTGGGCTATAGTCCATGGGGTCGCAAAGAATCAGACACAACTGAGCCACTAAGCAGAGCATATTCATTGTTCCACCGTATCATTTACTAGCTGTGTGACTTCAAGCAGTCATTGGTTATTTTGTGATGGGTAGACTCTAACATAACCCCCAATAATTCCCATCTCCTGTTACTCTGTAATCGTCTTGTGTGACAGCACCAGGAAGCTGCCTCTATTCAATAGAATATAGCAAAGGTGGGCTGCTGCCTCCATGATTAAGCTGCATAGGATTGTAATCTACATCCTTCCTGCAGACACATCTGGGATTGTACACCTTGATGAAGCAACAGCCATTACAGAGAAGCCCATGTGGTAAAGGTCAGAGGTAACCTGTGGCCAACAGCCAGTATGGAAATGAGGTCCTCAAACCAAGGATCCTCAGAGAACTGAAGTCTACCAATAGACACAAGAACTTGAAAGTTGATCCTTTTGCAGTTGAGCCTTTAGATGAGACCTGAGCTAGGCTGACACCTTTGTTGCAGTCCTGTGAAAGACTTTGAAGGGAGGACCCAGCTAAGCCCGACTCAGACTCCTAACCCACAGAGACTGTGAAACAAAAAATATGTGATGGGGGCTTCCCTGGTGGTTCAGTGGTAAAAAAAAATCAGCCTGCCAATGCAGGAGACGGCTTTGATCCCAGGTCCAGGCAGATCCCATATGCGGCTGAGCTACTAAGCCTGGACTCTGAAGCTTGGGAGCCACAATTACTGAGCCCACATGCAGCAACTTTTTAGTAGTAGCAACTACTGCCCTAGAGTCCATGCTCTGTAACAAGAGAAGCCATTGCAATGAGAATCCCACGCACTGCAACTTGAGAGTAACCCTTGCTCCTCACACCTAGAGAAAAACCCCTGCAGCAATGAAGACCCAGCACAGCCATAAATAAATAAAAAAATAAAAATTGTTTTCAATGTGTGATGTTTTAAGCTGCTAAGTTTGTAGTAATTTATTGTGCAATAATCAATAACTAACATTCTCTCTAGGTTTAGTTCCTAATCTGTGAAATGGGGATAATATATTTCACAGGTGTGAGGATAAAATGAGGCTGTGTATATAAACACTGAGCATTAAACAGCATGCCTGATACACAGTAACACGGTTGTTATCATATTCTTTAAATGGGATTCTAATAGAATATGTATTTAAAACATTGTTTTTTTTTTATTTTAGCATGCTCATTCTTTGGCTGATACTATTTTTTTTTACTATTCTAGTAATGTCTCATTAGATAATCCTGTTAATTTTTAAATTTTACATTTATTTTTAGATCACTTTTATTAAGTTCATCTGTTTGCTTTCAATATTCTCCCTTTCTTTTATACTTGCTTTTATAAATCGCAATCAGCAAATCAGGCAAAAGGGAAGTCTTTCTGAGGATGACGATGCAGAATAGTTTGTCACATTTCTTAATGGCCCTCCCTTCATTAGACATCTCACTTTTGTCTTAGCTCACATTAACCTTTAAAAGCATTTAACTGTCTTTTCTATAATACAGTTATTAATGAATTTGTCTATTCTCAAGTGCTACCCTGTACCTCATTAACTTTTGAGAGACAGAGAGAGACTACAATTCCTAAATAGTTAGTATTTTATAGCCTGATATAGCAGTCATAAAACGAAACTAGTGAATGTGTAATTAGCAGCATGCACAGCATGTGTGCTCAGTTGTGTCCGACTCTTTGGGACCCAATGGACTGTAACCCGCCAGGCTCCTCTGTCCCTGGGATTCTCCAGCAAGAATACAGGAGTGGGTTGTCATTTCCTCCTCCAGGGAATCTTCCCAACCCAGGGATCGAACCCACATCTCCTGCATCGGCAGGCAGATTCTATACCACTGCATCACCTGGGAAGCCCTGAAGCCGAGAGGAACCTTATTTTTAAGCACTGGATTCTCAACATGATACTCTTACCATCAAAGAAAAATTATACTTGATCAATTCTTACATTTCAAATACATGTTTCTTTTATCACAGGGGCTGGATCTCAATCCATTTTATCTAGTAGGCAGCGCTTGAACAGACAAACAAATCAATACAACTGCCCAGAAACTTCAGAGTTGTAGAAGATGCTAAAATAATTCCCCTGTGGTTTTCAAACTTGTTTTCTTCTAACAGAACTATATTTTTCCAATGTACTCTTTAATACAGTCTCACCAATACATAAATGTATACTACTCTGATAAAAGCAGAATCCATCCACCAGAATTCCTTGCCTGCCCACATTACTCTTCTCCCAAATTCCCTGTTCCAAGATGGAAAAGACCCTCCCTGGGTCCTTACAGGTATCAAGGACCCTCTGCAGAAATGGACTGAGTCATTGGAGTGACACATTCTTGTTTCGTCAAAGTGAGGTTGGGAGGGCTCCTTGGAAAGTGAGAGCTGTTACCTCAAGTGAGTAGTTGGGAAAATTTAGAGTAAGACATAAGACCCTCTTCTCCAAAGACAACCTGCTACTTCTGCTTTGTAATCGATCTTGGGGAGTCAAGACAGACAGACAGAAGGAAAACACAGTCGTGTCCTAAGTCAACTTAGTCTTGGCTTCCCCTCTGAGTATTAATCCCTGTCGAGTTGTGGCCCCTGGGGGTGGCCTAGGCTCTGGCCATGCAGCTACCCCTGGAGAGAATAGTAATTTATTGTGCAACAATCAATAACTAACATTCTCTTTAGGTCCAGCCTTCTACTTAGGTGCCTTATCTTCTCATAATGTTTGGCCCCTTCAGTCTGGACTGGGTCCTTCCTGGTTATTTTCAAGTTTCTTTGTGCTTCAGTCAAATCAGAGGATGCTGTCTCTGTAGCATAATTATTCTTTTACATCCCTGTCTTCTCCATCAACTGATTAGGAAGACGGGTATCACGCCCTGTCTTCCCACCTCAGCTTTGCATATACACAGAATACAGTTTGTTACTTGAACAAATGAAAACATCTTTATGTAGAACAGGGAGCTGATGTTACATAGAAATTAAAGACACAGTCTGCCACTTGCTTGCCGAGTGACTTTGGGCAAACACTCTGAGGCAAAATTTTATGCTCTGTAAACTGAGAGTAATAAAGTACCTGCTGTTTAGGGAAACATCAAGCTTTTAGTTAGTTTTCCACATTAAAAAAACATAGCCGTAAATTACCACAAACGATATGAGCTCAAATAATGTTATCTATAATAACAGAGATGAGTTGTTAATAGCTGTGAGAGTTATTATTATCATCATCTGCTCTGATTTTTCACCTTGGAGTCAGAGATTTCTACCTTGTCGGGTAAGAACCTGAGACGAAGGGCTGCCTCTTTCTTCCCTTTGCACAAGCCAAGAGTCACACCCAAGTCATGACCTCACACCCTTGGATCATCTGATCACATGTGTATCTGAAATGTTCCTCTCTGGTTTTCCTCACACCTATATCAGGAGGACTGATCAAGTTAGCTAGAAATAGTAGTCTTTGCTTTCTGACTGATTGCAATCTTCCAAACACAGGAGTTTCTGCAAAGAGGTATGTCAAGCCTCACATGTCCCATTATAAGCTTTTCTTGGCTCCCATCACTGCATATTGTTCTCTGTGGTTTTTATTTCTGCCTGTATGCCAGGGGGAAAAGAAAAGTTCTATGGTGCCAAGAATAAAGTATCCTAGAGGTATCTGCAACACAGGGGCTTTCAAGGGTGTCAAACAATGTGGGAATTCTTCTTCAAGGCCTGGGTGTTACGGTCTAAACCTCCTCCTGAAACACAAGTTCAGGTGGATCTTTCCTGGAGGTTGTGTGAGGCTTCCCCAGTCCCCACAGAAAAGTTGATCCTAAGGTGAAGGTGCAGCTTTCCATAGAGAAAAGCAATGTTTGAACTTGATAATCAAACATTGGGTTGAGGAAGTCCAGGCTGAAAAACAGTAGAGTCCTTCTCTCATTGCCCTGTAGAGCAACACAACTCCCTTGCCCCACCTTTCGCCAAGAACATTTGCTACCCTTCTAGATGTGTGTCACTTTGGACACAGATCACATATTATTTGGTGTGCGTATTTTTTTCAGTACTGATCTACTTTTATGCAACCCAATAGACGATTTTTTGAATGCCTGTTATATGTCAGACCCATTACTGAAAGTTTTGCAACTCTTAGCTCATTGATTCCTTCAATACTGCAAAATAGTTATCATTAATCCCATTTTACACATGATAAGACATGCTTAGCAAAGGCAAATAAATGATTTGCCAAAGAACATAGTCATCAAGGGGTAGAGAGGAGAAGAGGTCTGCTAATAAGGTATGTAAGTATGTATGCTCAGCTGTGTCCGACTTTTTGCTGCCCCATGGACTGTAGCCTGCCAGGCTCCTCTGCCCATAGAATTTTCCAGAAAAGAATACTGGAGTGGGTTGCCATTTTCCTACTCCATTAATAATAGTCTCCAACTTTATTCTAAGTTTTCAAAAAGTAAGAAATATTCTTCCAGTATCTTATTTTCTATAACAAAGAATGTGGTTATGTATGTAAATAGGCATAAGACATGTAACAAGTGATCTCTTATTTAAAAAATAATTTTTTCCTATAAATAGCCAGCTATATTTATCAACTATATGCCCCCCCACACACACCCAGCAGACATGTTCTACACACGTGAAGATTAAGATAATGTTTAAAATCTTTATAAGAAACCCTCTTACTCAAGGGAAGGACAGCATTCACATTTACATTGCAGAATATAGCTCCTAAAATCTAGAGCGAAACAGGGCCAAACATAGATTTCTCAGTCAGGAACCTGGGATCCAGTTCTGTTTCTGCTATCAGTGTGGGAAAACTACTAAATCTCCCTGCCTTTGGGTATCTTCATTTATAAAATGGTTATACTGGTCCGTGGTTCCCAATTATAGGCCTATGATGAAGCTTTCATCAGTCTGTAGTGAAATGAAAAAAATAAAAACAATGGGCTTATTTGTATAAAATCATTTGTTTTGTAAATCTGTTAAAAATGGCTAGCTTTCAAGTATGTCCTCTATAATAAAACCCTGATACTCAAAATATATATTTATTTTTACAAGTCCATGAATCCAAATATCTGGGAACCCTAGCCTAGGTGATCACTGTCATCTTTTCTAGCTTCAAAATTCTATCCTCTTCATAAATGACAAATGATATTTAATTAACTTTAAAATAGGAAGGCAAAAAGAAAAGGAAAAAAAAAAACTTATCTTTTTTTTTTCTTATTTAGTTCTGTTCTTCCTCAAATGTGAAAGTTAAGCCCCTGACAAAATATTATAACTATTCCACTAGAAGAAAGATTCTTAGTCAAATGAGTTTGGGAAACAATCAGTTGAAAAAGTGGGACAGTTTTCTTCACAGAGAAATTTTCAGAACCTGTCAAGTTCTAAAATCTGCTGTGACTCCCCCAGAACAGAAAAAGCATGAATGGTCCCCAGGTTACTGATGGGGAGCAGATGCCTGCCCCAAACCCCTTCTGAGGGCAATACTCCTATTCTGGGAATGCAGTTTGAGAGAGGTGGCTTCCTCTAAAAGAAAGACCCTCAGCAGCTTTGGTGATAAAGACAAAACATAGCATTAGTGACAAGGAGACTTGCCATTTATTTTATATTAATTTGATAGTTTTTTCAAGTTACTGGTCTATGGATTTTTTTTTAATTACGAAAGAAACCTGGATGAAAATTCTTCAGATTAAAGTACAATGGGCAAGACATTTATCTTGTGGCTATTTTTAACAATTTTCTTTTTACCATAACAAATAAAGGAAGATTGTGTCAAGAGATTTGTATCTAGTGATTGCAACATGATAATTAAAGCATTTGGAATTTGCAAAAGTCTGCAGTCACAAAATCATGGCTATCACCCCTACACAGTAAGTACAAGGTAAAATAAAAGCATCTGTAGTTATTAAGCCTGAGAAAATCTGCAGACTTTTCTCAGATGGTGAGTCCTTGTTAACTATCTTAGCAGTAGGAATAATTAATTCTGAATGCTTGAGGCTCCTGATTGACTTATTTAAACACTTTTCACAATGATCGAGAAACAAAACTTGATGGAAGAAAAATATCTAATAGTGTATATTTTCATCTTAATTCTTTTATTATTTATTTTTGCAGAATTATCTTAGAGTCAAGAAGGTTTACTCAGCCTTTTTTATTGCTTTTTACATCATCATGTGAAATATCAATGAGCCAAACCCTTCAGCCTTCACACTCTGGATTCAAGTTTCATTTAACACACTGAGGAGAGAATGATTTTCACTTGGGACAAGATGATCTGGGAGCAAACCAGCCGGAGGGAGGACCTAGCAGGATCTTTGGATATTCTGACCTGAACAGACTCTGTTCTCTCCCCCTCTTCTGCTATGTACTTTTCAGTTGCAGACTCTCTTTCTGACTCTGAGCACAGCAGGGTTTTGACAAGCCCATAGCTGCATTGTCTCTGATATTTTCCATCATAACTGTATGATAAATTCCAGCCTGTTTTTCCTAATCCTGCTGACTACAGCAGTCTGCAACCATAAAAAGTTTTCACAGACTTGGAGTTGGCTTAGAGAAGTGCCTCCGCAAAGGAACAACAAAAAAAAAGAACAACATTTATGTTCAAAGACACCAGGAGAGAGGCAGCCTTTGCTTTTGGTGTGATGGGCTCAAGAGGTAGTTTTTAAGGTCTGTTTAAGACATTTTCCTTTTCTTCTGATGACATTTGTACATAGAATACCAACACTAAAATGAGAACAATTTAGCCAAGGAAAGGGGGGATGTCATGTCCAACGGATCAAACCCTATTCCAAACTCCACCAGAGAAAAAGTGTCTACATCATAGCTCATGACTGTCCTTCACTGGTGTGCCCTGCCTAGAATCCTCTAGCCTCCAAGCTAACAGGTATGTGTGAGGTTTACACAAAATGATTCTAGGTTTCCAACTAGCTTCTTTCAAACATTCAGCTAGTACTGGTTTAGTCTCTGAGGTATAAAAACACCAAACGAGTCTTTTCAACAGACTACAATACCCATCTATACAATACAATTCAATATACAAGTACTGTAATTGGCAACTATACCATTCAAGCTACCGTGAACACGGCTAAAGCCAGAAAGAAGTTGGTTTGCATTTTTTGCAATAAAGAGATGCAACTGAAAAGTACATAGCAGAAGAGGGGGAGAGAAAAGCAAAAGTTTAAGCTACTTCTCTTCACATTTGAACTGTGACTCTCTGAGAAGAACTCAAATCCCCCCATTTGTCAAAGCAGATCCCATTTAATCTCAACATTTAAAAGCTAGTATCTCAAACATCATTTTGAAAACACAAAACATCAGAGCTACTTGCCTTTTGGCAATTTCTGTGCATTTCCCAGAGCTAGTGCAATACTTCCACAGAGAAGTAGACACCCCAAGCTGGAGAGCATGTTGCATTTGCCACCTCACACGGGTAGTGATTCTGGTGGGGGTCCCGCAACCCTGGAGCTGCATTTAAGTGGACTGTCTCCTGATGACAGAGGCGGGCGGCTGCACTTAGCTGTGCCGTGGGCTTACTCACAGGGGGTGGAGACAAAATGACATCACACCCTTTCCCACACACACACCAAAAAAAAAAAAAAAAGAAAAGAGAGAGAGAGAGAAAGGCATAACAGCAAAAAACCTATCATCACATTTCCTCCTAGGTTGTAACTGTTTGTCTCTTCTCTTCCCTCTATGATATAAAACTTGGAATTATGGTCAATATATATTTATGAAAGAAAAAGTATTTGGGGACTTTTGAAACATGTGATAAAACTTTTTAAATATCAAAAAAAAGATATCCTTAAAACCATTGGAATGTTAAAAATATAAAATAAAACTGTGTTAGGAAGAAAACTGTTTTTAATTATCTAGTGTAGAGAGAAAAGAGTCTTAGTTGCTCAGCTGTGTCCCGCTCTTTGTGACCCCAGAGACTATAGCCCAACAGGCTCCTCTGTCCATGGGATTCTCCAGGCAAGAATAGTGGAGTGGGTAGCCATTCCCTTCTCCAGGGGATCTTTCTGACCCAGAGTTTAAACCCAGGTCTCCTGCATTGCAGGCAGATTTTTTTACCGTATGAGCCAGCAGGGAAGCCCCAATTCTTCTTTCAAATGAAAGTAAATTTCCAAAAATTCAATCTGAACCATTTTGAAGTTCCAGTATCATGAGAAACTTTTAAGAGAGAACGCCATTGGCTACACAGGTATTCATAGGCATACATAGATATACACACAGATATATACAGAGTATATATACAGATGCAGAGATACAGAGGAATAACTATCATTAGTTGATCCCCAGCTCTGGGACAGGCTCTGTAATAGTGTCTTTACCTATATTCTTGCATTTTAATCCTCACACTGATTACACAAAAGATCTTATATTATCCCAGTTATATTTCACCTATGAGAAAAACTGAGCCCCAGGGAGGTTAACAATCCTGACCAAATCCGTGTATTCTAATGGTTAACAATTTGAATGAGCTTTGGAGTGAAACTGACTGGGTATAAACTAGGATGATGTGTGCCTTCGAACAAATGTCTACATCTTAATTTCTCATCGACACTGGTTACATTAATGGGCTTGCTCTGTGCCCAGCACTTATGTGATCAATTCACATTTACTTATATTTATTCCTCAAAATAATCCAGGATACAGGCACCACTATTACCCCCATTTTACAGACAGAGAAACTGGACTCAGAGAGGTAAAGTAAAAGGCCCCAGGTCACCCAAGCAATCAAACTGGCATTTTATTTTATATTTTAAATCGTGGCCCTATTTATTTATTTTACTTTTTGGCCATGTGGCATGGGAGAGCTTAGTTCCCTGAGCAGGGATTAAACCTGCAGTCTCTGCAGTCGAAGCACAGCATCTTAACCACTGGACCACTGAAGAAGTCCCAGAGCTGGCATTTTAAAAAGATAATTTAAGCCCAGAACTTCTACTCGTCATTCTTAAACTTGAAATTGAAAGATGGAGATGACAGTACCAATTTCACAAGTTTGCTGGTGGCGCTTTCGGACCGTGTGTACCACAGTGCCTGGTTCACAGGAAGAATTTAATCAATGATAATCAATGAAAACAACAAAAATAATGACAATAGTACCTCCTCCAATAAGCAGAACTCTGGTTCTAACCCAGGTCCATCAACCTCCAAAGCCCAAGTGTGTCTTCTCCCTCTGCATCACATGACCCTAAATATAGGCATTGCTAGAGTGACCAGGTTAATAAAGTACTTCAAATGTTGCCAGTGCATTTATATCAACCCTTTGAAAACAGCTTATTTCACAAGTTTGCTGTAGCTGAACCAAAACAGTAAAAGGCAAATGGAATAATGGTGGTCCAATGAAATTCTAGTCAAAAAACCTACTGAAAGAAAAAAGAAAAATTGAAGAGACAGCCCCATCTTCCAAATAGAGTATGAGAAGGCACATTGTTAAAGTCATTTAGAGCTGGCCGGGGCTAAGCTTTCAGCACAGGAATGCTCTGGCACCAGCTACAGGGGGAGGGGGGATTGGATTATTTAACAGGTCTTTTTCGTCTCTAATTTTTTACTTGAATAGGCAGCTCTCTCAAACCCCAGTTTAGACACTCATCCAGTTGGCATTGCTGACTCTGCTTCTATATCCATTGCCATCGGGTTAAGCCAGGGAGGCCACTGTACTAGCAGGAAATGACAGGTTTTTTGAGGGAGGTAAGAAAGAGCAGAAATATTGAAAAGAAGGTCGGTTCTTCAAAACATTGTGAGGGGCAGGCCTGGAGGGTTAAGTAATGGAATTCAAGCATCAGCGTCTGCTTGGCCTGCAGGCTAAATCAGGCCTACATTAGCAATTGTTATTTGCAGATTGGAACTGACTGGGGGCTAATTAAACAAAGGTCAGTCTCCGATCAGTATTTTGTCAGAAAAAATTGGTAGCCTGACTATACCAAGTAGGACAAGGAACATTCAGTGAAGACACAGAAAGTACAGAGCTCTCCTCAAGTCTGGGAGGAGGCAGGCCCTGAAGAAACCAACCGTGTCAGAGAAGCCATTTTACCTTTTCAACAAACACAAAGTTTTCTGTCGTGTCAGAGTCCCAACCCAAACATGAGGTAGACAAATACTCCAGAAGCATTGCAAGTGTCATGCTCAAGGAGAAAAATATGAGGGCTGTGGTCATGTAACCACTGGAGGATTTAAGGCTACTTTTTTTAAAATTGGAGAATAATTACTTTACAATGTTGTGTTGGTTTTTGCCATACAACAATGTGAATTAGCCACAAGTATACATGTTCCCTCACTCCTGAAGCTCCCTCCCACCCGCACCCTTTCCCACCCCTCTGGGTTGTCACTGAGCACCAGGTTGAGCTCCCTGTGTTAGACAGCAACTTTCCACTTTTGGTGTTGTTTAGTCGCTAAGTCATGTCCGACTCTTTTGCGACCCCATGGATTGTAGCCCATCAGGCTCCTCTGTCCATACGATTTCCCAGGGGAGAATAGTGGAGTTAGTTGCTATTTCCTTCTCCAGGGGATCTTCCTGACCCGGACTTGAACCCATGTCTCCTGCATTGGCAGGCGGATTCTTTACCATTGAGCCACGAGGGAAACCCCACAACTTCCCTCTAGCTATGTGTTTTATATATGGTAACCTGTGTTTCCACGCTACTCTCTCAGTTCGGCCCACCCTCTCCTTCCCCTGCTGTGTCCACAAGTTTGTTCTCTACATCTGCGTCTCTATTCATGTAAGACCACTTTTTAAGGAAAACTCACCTTCTGCCCATGGGTAGATTGGAGATGATGAATGTTGAATAATTTGTACACACTCATTAGGTCTCCCCGGTGTCATGAGCCCTTGTGTCTGTATTTTTCTGGAAACAAAAAAATGTGAAGATTTACTATTTGTGAGATGTAGACTATCAAATTGATTATCACCAATACCTATGAAAATTTTTGTTTTACATATTTATTCAAAGCCTGTAAGAGTATACAACACCAAGAATGAACCCTACTGTAAAATATGAGCTCTGAATGAGAACAATATGTTATTGGAGGTTCATCAGTTATAACAAATGGTAGCAAACTCTGATAGGGGATATTGGTAATGGGTAGGCCAGGAGTATGTGGTATGTTTCTGAAGGCAATGGCACCCCACTCCAGTACTCTTGCCTGGAAAATCCCATGGACGGAGGAGCCTGGTAGGCTGCAGTCCATGGGGTCACTAAGAGTCGGATACAACTGAGTGACTTCAGTTTCACTTTTCACTTTCGTGCATTGGAGAGGGAAATGGCAACCCACTCCAGTGTTCTTGCCTGGAGAATCCCAGGGATGGGGGAGCCTGGTGGGCTGCTGTCTATGGGGTCCCACAGAGTCGGACACGACTGAAGTGACTTAGCAGCAGCAGCAGCAGCAGCAGAAGCCGGGTGTAGGTATTCTGGGAAATCTGAGTACCTTCTGCTCAGCTTTTCTGTGAACCTAAAAATGCTCTAACAAATAAAGTTTATCACCAAGAAATCCTTGTTGACAGAACATTTAGGAAGAACTTATGGAAAACCACATAAACTATATTTGTATTTTCTCTCTGTTCTACAAAGACAGGAGATCATACTTATTTTGTTTAGCATTGTACTCAGTGGCTAGAATCTGATAAGAATGCCACATGTTAAGATGCATAAGGATCCAATGAAGCAAAATCCATCCATTTCTCCCTTTAGTTTAGAGGCATCAAGCCTGAGAAAGTTAGACTACAACTTGGAATGCAGGATACAGTTGTTGGAGGTAATTCTCCAGAGTCCCTCACATTTCTGGATGTCCTATGAGGCACTGTGTCCCTGTGCTCTAGCCTTCTCAATAGGCTCATCTTCCCAATGACATTGGTATAGCAAAGAGCTCTGGAAGGGAGAAGTTTGTTTACTGACCCATAGAATAAAGGTAATGTTGCCCTCTGGGGCAAAAGGACTGTATGCTCCTTGTCTATCATCAAAGACTCAGTTTCCTGAAGCTTGGGGTTCCTTTCTTGTAATACAACCTGGCGCATGTAGGTTATGCCTGTATCTCCCTGTATGGCCCTGTGGGAGCTGGGGCTCCTAGAATGAGCACGAATGCTGATATTCAGTCTACGATTATTGCTTGGGGGAAATAAGTTGTCCTTTGTTTTTGACCCAGCATCCTTGTGTCTCCTACCAGCCTCTGTGAACTGTGTGTGTTAGCTTGCACCTACGGTAAGATCCTGCTGCTGCTGCTAAGTCACTTCAGTCGTGTCCGACTCTGTGCGACCCCATAGATGGCAGCCCACCAGGTTCCACCGTCCCTGGGATTCTCCCGGCAAGAACACTGGAGCGGGTTGCCATTTCCTTCTCCAATGCACGAAAGTGAAAAGTGAAAGTGAAGTCGCTCAGTCGTGTCTGACTCCCAGCGACCCCACGGACTGCAGGCTACCAGGCTCCTCCACCCATGGGATTTTCCAGGCAAGAGTACTGGAGTGGGGTGCCATTGCCTTCTCTGATCCTAACCCTTCCCAAGTTTTCACTTGAGCATTGACCCACTCCATATTTTATTAGGTAATCTTTGGTATAGTGCCATCACCTTCATTCAGGTTCCCAGTAAGAATCAGCCATGAAACTATTGTGCATAGTAAGAGTGCTGCCGACACCGCTTATTAAATTATATAGTACCTTCTTCAGAAAAACTTCCATTCTCTATGTCAAGAAAATGCAGTTTTTTCCTGAGCAGCTGCAATTATTCTGTGACATCGTTCTCTTTTTGTGTAGACTGTTATCCAGAGCCAAATGTGTCCCTCACACATTCAAGTACATATAGGTCTTTGCAGTGCTCATATTTTGGCATCATCCCTGGCTTTATTTTTTTTTATCCACACCCTTTTTACTTGCTTATTTTAGTTAGAATATTTACATGGTTTTGTAAGCTGTTTTCTTTTTTTTCTGGCACAAGGTGAGGTAATAAACACACTCCAGACACAGGAGTTATGTAAAAAAAGGTGTACCAAAATAGGTGAAGTGGGAATCTGGGAATGTGTTCTCTGCTTTCCTTTTCTACACAACAGTGGGCCCTGATGGAATTCTGGTACAATGATTGTACAGCATCAGTCCTTCATTTATATTTTCTTCTTGGGAAAGTGGGTAAAAGGCAGGAGAATGCCCAGAACACTACTCTAAAAGTGTGGTAGTTTTCAGGCGTTTTATGTTTGGCTTTTTAAGTGTTCAACATTAATTCCATTACTTCAAATGAGACTTCCACTAAATCAATCTTTCAAATCTTGCACATAAAATCTGTGAGGTCATTTTACCCATCCATTCACACTTTTGAATCTTCCATACATAATGCTCAAGGCTAGGAGATCTTTAAAGTTGTATAGACCTACAACTTGGAGAAGGCAATGGCACCCCACTCCAGTCCTCTTGCCTGGAGGATCCCATGGATGGAGGAGCCTGGTGGGCTGCAGTCCATGGGGTCGCTGGGAGTTGGACACGGCTGGGCGACTTCAGTTTCACTTTTCACTTTCGTGCATTGGAGAAGGAAATGGCAACCCACTCCAGTGTTCTTGCCTGGAGAATCCCAGGGACGGCGGAGCCTGGTGGGCTGCCGTCTATGGGATCACGAAGAGTCGGACACGACTGAGACGACTTAGCAGCAGCAGCAGCAGAAGATCTACAACTAATAAAATGTAAAGATATGCTGTAGACTTCTAAGAAATGCTAATACAAATAATTTTTATTTGATCGTATTTGAAACAGGAAATCCAGTGTTCCATGGTTTCAGCCCAGATAATGTTTCTGTAATTACTGTACTGAATGAGACTCATGATCCAATTGGAGGAGTATCCTGCTTCAGTGGGGGTACATCTGACCAAAGCATGAAGTTCTTTTCTATAATGTTTTTTATAGCACAGGGAAGAACTGTCCTTTCAATGCCCAAATGATGTTTGCAGATTATTCTTCAGTCTGTCTAAATTTTAACTCTAGACTTTTGGCTTCATAACTCTGAAGAAATTACCAACTTGTATTTATTAAAGACTGTAAAGAATTCTTTCTTTCTATTAAGCTGGAAACATGGTTAAGACCTAAACTGTACATCTCCGAGTTGTGAAGTTTGTCTTCCCTATTTTGTCTAAATTCTGCTTTCTTTGTGGAAGTGCTGAGTACAGAGCTGGGCTTGTGCAAGTGAAGGAAATATCTCCCACTTGAGGGAGTCAAGTGCTAAGTGGGAAATATAAGTCAGTAAACCAGAAAAGGGACTCTGAATAGGAGGAAGTGCCAGAGGCATGTCCCACTGGAAAGTAGATAGATTACTGCATCCTTGGGGAGGTCAAGAGCATGAGGAATGTTAGGAGGTAGGGCAAGTAGCACAGTGGTCCTGGGAACATACCCTAGATCGGAACTTTTGCCAGGAGGCTGACTTTTACACTTCAGTGCATGTGGTAAAGGGAGGCCTTATGTGTATTAAATAAAGGCTGAGATGAGACAGCCATGATCATGGTCTGCTAAACAACAGAGTCTCAGTTCAAAACAACAGAGTCTAGATCTTTTTAATTTATTGCTTAATGGAAATACTATTTCTCAGGACAATTTTCAACTTTGTTGCACTCGGGACAATTCCCAACTTTTTTTGGGTGTGACAACCAGGTTGCAAGCTGAGTTAATTAAATGCTTAAAGATAGTGCAAAATTGAGGTTGAGAATTACATTGTGGAATAATGTCCTAATGAGAGAATAAACAGAAATAAGGAAATGAAAAACAGAAACCCTTTGAAGCCAATTTGAGGGCACATCTCTCTTCTAGAATAGGCATCTGTGGGTCCTTTTGGCCAAAGCTACCACTGGAATAAAGAAGAGTATTCTAAAGAGAAGGACACATTCTAAATCCAATTAGAAAAATACACCTGAGGAGGGGAATCAAGATGGTGGAGTAGGAGGACATGGAGTTTACCTCCCCCACAACACAGCAAAAATACACTGATGTGTGGAACAATTCTCATGGAAAACCAACATGAAATTGGCAAAAAAAAAACTCTTGTACAACCAAAGCTGCAAGAGAGATCTCCATGTAACCAGGTAGGACAGAGAAAAAGGCATTGGGTTAGGACCTGCACCCTTGGGAAAGCTCTGTAAGGAGGAGAAGGTCTGCAAGGGTGGACCCTCACCCTGGGGAGCAAGCAGGTCAAGCCTCCATCTGGGCATCGCAGTCCTTGGGTCCTGCGTGGAAAGACAGGCCCACTTGCTGACTGGAAAAACCCACCAAGTCAGACAACAGGGCTGGAGAAGCCTAGATTCTACTCTCAAGGATCGCGTGTGCACTGTTTTGCTGACAATCTGACAGGGCAGTGAGAATTTTGCCCTGGCATCTATGGCCTTACCATACTTTCCAATCCAAAGGGACAAACAGACCTGCCCTGCTCACTACACAGCACAGCCTGGAATGAGATATGGGCAGAGATTCAGTCTAGCTGTGTGAGATAGACAGGGACACCTAGGATGGGCTCTGGGTAGAGCCATAGAGGCCACAGTTAGCACACACTGGCAGTGCCACAAAACCATAGGGTGGCTTGTTGTTGTTCAGTCACTTAGTCATGTCTGACTCTTTGCAACCCCACGGACTGCAACACACCAGGCTTTCCTGTCCTTCACCGTCTCTCAGAGTTTGCACAAATTCATATCTGTTGAGTCAGTGATGCTAACTATCTCATTCTCTACTGCCCTCTTCTCCTTTTGCCTTCATTCTTTCCCAACATCAGGATTTTTTCCAATGAAAAGACCTCTTCACATCAGATGGCCAAAGTATTGAAGTTTCAGCATCAGTCCTTCCAGTGAATATTCAGGATTGATTTCCTTTAGGATTGGTTTGAACTCCTTGCTGTCCAAGGGATTCTCAAGAGTCTTCTCCAGCACCACGGTTCAAAAGCATTAATTCTTTGGCGCTCAGCCTTCTTTACAGTCCAACTATTAGATCCATACACGACTACTGGAAAAACCATAAATTTGACTATATGGACCTCTGTTGGCAAAGTGATGTTTCTGCTTTTTAATTTGCTGTCTAGGTTGGTCATAGCTTTCCTTCCAAGGAGCAAGCATCTTTTAAGTTCATGGCTGCAATCACCATCTGCAATGATTCTAGAGCACACACCCCCCCCCCCCCGCCAAAAAAAAATCTGACACTGCTTACACTTTTTCCACTTCTATTTGCGTGTATAGATTATTGAGCAGACAGACACCAGGAGAGGACTCTTCTAACTACACAGAGAGTCTTGTGTGCCTGGGGTGTGGTCTGGGTGGGTCCACTGTCAACCTTCTTAGGAGTACACAGCAGTTCATCTCCCATAGAGATTACCTTGATTCTATCCACTCTACACTGCAGCCTCCTTCTAGCTCTGGGATAGACAGGTCCTGGTGTAAGTCTGCCACAAAGTAAGCCTAGACCTCAGGCAACAAAGCAGCCACCTCAGTGCCCGCAGCCACAATGTTCTGACCCCCAGCCCCAGCCTACCTCAATTTGATGAATTTCAACAAATGTTTTCAACTGGGAGCCCTCATCACAGTCAAGATAAAGAATATATCCATGACCTTTAGGAGAATTCTTGTGGTCCTTTTCAACCCCACACTCCTTTATCTCCACACTTCTCACCTAGTCTCTCATAACCACTGATCTGCTTTCCATTATAATACTTTAGATTGCAGTTTCTAAAATTTAACATGGAATCATACAGTATGTATTGTGATGGCTTCTTTCACTTAGCATAAGCATAATGAGATTCACCCATGTTATAAATACATCAATAATTCACCCCTTTTTATTGCTGAGTTCACACAGAGTCGGACATGACTGAAGTGACTTAGCAGCAGTATTCTATTGAATGCATATACCACATTTGCTTACCCAATCACCTGTTGATGGACATTTGAACTACTACCAATTTTGGCTTTTTTCAGAAATTGCCGTTATGAACATGTTTTTGTATGGATACATGATTTCATTTCTCTGGGATAAGCACCTAGGAGTAGAATAGCTAGATCAGATGGCAGGTGTCCACTTAAATTTTTCAGAATTATCAAGCTATTTTGCAAAGTAGATCTTTAATTTTATAATCACATCAACAATGTATAAGGGCTCCAGTTTATCCATATCCTTGCTAACATTTGCATACCAGAATTTTTAATTTTATCCTAACAGATATATAATAGAATTTCATTTGTATTTTAATTGGCATTTACCTAAAGGAAAGATTTATCCATCTAAATGCAAAGTTCCAAAGAATAGCAAAGAGAGATAATAAAGCCTTCCTCGGTGATCAAGGCAAAGAAAGAGAGGGAAACAATAGAATAGGAAAGACTAGAGACCACTTCAAGAAAATTAGAGATACGAAAGGAACATTTCATGCAAAGATGGGCACAATAAAGGACAGAAATGATACGGATCTGACAGAAGCAGAAGATGTTAAGAAGAGATGGCAAGAATACACAGAAGAAGTATACAAAAAAGATCTTCATGACCCAGATCACCACAATGGTGTGCTCACTCACCTAGAGCCAGACATCCTGGAATGTGAAACCAAGTGGGCCTTAGGAAGCATTAGTATGAACAAAGCTCGTGGAGGTGATGGAATTCCAGCTGAGCTATTTTAAATCCTAAAAGATGATGCTGCACTGAATATGAAATATGCCAGCAAATTTGGAAAGCTCAGCAGTGGCGACAGGACTGGAAAAGATCAATTTTCATTCCAATCCCAAAGAAAGGCAATGCCAAAGAATGTTCAGAATACTGCACAATTGCACTCATTTCACAACCTAGCAAAGTAATGCTCAAAATTCAAGCTAGGCTGCAACGGTACATAAACAGAGAACTTCCAGATGTTCAAGCTGGATTTAGAAAAGGTAGAGGAACCAGATATCAAATTGCCTACATCCATTGGATCATGGAAAAAGCAAGAGGATTCCATAAAAACATCTACTTCTGCTTCATTAACTACACTAAAGCTTTTGACTGCGTGAATCGCAAGAAACTGTGGAAAATTCTTAAATAGATGGTAATACCAGACCACCTTAACTTGGGTCCTGAGAAGCCTGTATGCAGGTCAAAAAGAAACAGTTAGAACCAGACCTGGAACAACGGACTATTTCCAAATTGGGAAAGGAGTACATCACGGTCATTTATTGTCACCCTGCTTATTTAACTTATATGCAGAGTACATCATGCAAAATGCTGGGCTGAGTGAAGCACAGGCTGGAATCAAGATTGCCGGGAGAAATATCAATAAACTCAGATATGCAGATGGCACTACCCTTATGGCAGAAAGTGAAGAGGACCTAAAGCCTCTTGATGAAGGTGAAAGAGGAGAGTGAAAAAGTTGGCTTAAAAACTCAGCATTCAAAACAGTAAGATCATGGCATCCGGTCCCAATTCTTCATGGCAAGTAGATGGGGAAACAATAGAAACAGCCTGACTTTATTTTTGGGGGCTCCAAAATCACTGCAGATGGTGACTGCAGCCATGAAATTAAAAGATGCTTGCTCCTTGGAAGAAAAGCTATGGAGTTTGGGCAAGATCCAGGAATTTGGTAATAGACAGGGAAACCCAGCATGCTTCAGTTCATTGGGTTGCAAAGAGTCAGACACGACTGAGCAACTGAACTGAACTGAACTGAACTGAACCTTTCAAAACCTCAGGTTATCTCCATTTTCACTTGTAATCCCTAGCCCCTTTCAGTGTTTTTCAGATGGCTACCACTGTTTCAGCATCAAATCCAAACTGAAAATACCCAGGCACAGCATTATTCAATAGAACTTTCTGCAATGATGGAAATACTCTGTCTACACTGTCCCACATGGCAACCACTAGCCCCAGTGAACACTGAGTGCATGACATGTAACTAGTGTGACTAAGGAACTGAATTTTTTTTTTAATTTTTAAACTTTACAATATTGTATTGGTTCTGCCATATATCGAAATGAATCTGCCACAGGCGTACATGTGTTCCCCATCCTGAACCCTCCTCCTTCCTCCCTCCCCATACTATCCCTCTGGGTCGTCCCAGTGCACCAGCCCCAAGCAGCCAGTATCATGCATCGAATCTGGACTGGCGACTCATTTCATATATGATATTATACATATTTCAATGCCATTCTCCCAAATCATCCTACCCTCTCCCTCTCCCACAGAGACCAAAAGACTGTTCTATACATCAGTGTCTCTTTTGCTGTCTTGTATACAGGGTTATCGTTACCATCTTTCTAAATTCCATATACATGCGTTACTATACTGTATTGGTGGTTTTCTTTCTGGCTTACTTCACTCTGTATAATAGGCTCCAGTTTCATCCACCTCATTAGAACTGATTCAAATGTATTCTATTTAATGGCTGAGTAATACTCCATTGTGTATATGTACCACAGCTTTCTTTATCCATTCATCTGCTGATGGACATCTAGGTTGCTTCCATGTCCTGGCTATTATAAACAGTGCTGCGATGAACAATGGGGTACATGTGTCTCTTTCCCTTCTGGTTTCCTCAGTGTGTATGCCCAGGAGTGGGATTACTGGATCATAAGGCAGTTCTATTTCCAGTTTTTTAAGGAATCTCCACACTGTTCTCCATAGTGGCTGTACTAGTTTGCATTCCCACCAACAGTGTAAGAGGGTTCCCTTTTCTCCACATCTTCTCCAGTATTTATTACTTGTAGACTTTTGGATCACAGCCATTCTGACTGGCATGAAATGGTACCTCATAGTGGTTTTGATTTGCATTTCTCTGATAATGAGTGATGTTGAGCATCTTTTCATGTGTTTGTTAGCCACCTGTATGTCTTCTTTGGAGAAATGTCTATTTAGTTCTTTGGCCCATTTTTTGATTGGGTCATTTATTTTTCTGGAATTGAGCTGTAGGAGTTGCTTGTATATTTTTGAGATTAGTTGTTTGTCAGTTGCTTCATTTGTTATTATTTTCTCCCATTCTGAAGGCTGTCTTTTCACCTTGCTTATAGTTTCCTTTGTTGTGCAGAAGCTTTTAAGTTAAATTAGGTCCCATTTGTTTATTTTTGCTTTTATTTCCAATATTCTGGGAGGTAGGTCATAGAGGATCCTGCTGTGATGTATGTCGGAGAGTGTTTTGCCTATGTTCTCCTCTAGGAGTTTTATAGTTTCTGGTATTATGTTGAGATGTTTAATCCATTTTGAGTTTATTTTTGTGTATGGTGTTAGAAAGTGCTCTAGTTCCATTCTTTTACAAGTGGTTGACCAGTTTTCCCAGCACCACTTGTTAAAGAGATTGTCTTTAATCCATTGTATATTCTTGCCTCCTTTGTCAAAGATAAGGTGTCCATATGTGTGTGGATTAATGTCTGGGCTTTCTATTTTGTTCCATTGATCTATATTTCTGTCTTTGTGCCAGTACCATACTGTCTTGATGACTGTGGCTTTGTAGTAGAGCCTGAAGTCAGGCAGGTTGATTCCTCCAGTTCCATTCTTCTTTCTCAAGATAGCTTTGGCTATTCGAGGTTTTTTGTATATCCATACAAATTGTGAAATTATTTGTTCTAGCTCTGAGGAACTGAATTTTAAATTTCACTTAATTTTAATTCTATGCCCCGACCAGTAACGCTGAAGACGCTGAAATTGAACGGTTCTGTGAAGATCTACAAGACCTACCAGAACTAACACCCAAAAGAGATGTCCTTTTCATTATATGGGATGGAATGCAAAAGTAGGAAGTCAAGAAACACCTGGAGGAACAGGCAAATTTGGCCTTGGAGTAGAGAATGAAGCAGGGCAAAGGCTAATAGATATTTGCTAAGAGAAGGCACTGGTCATAGCAAACACCCTCTTCCAACAATACAATAAAAGACTCTACACATGCACATCACCAGATGGTCAACACCAAAATCAGATTGATTATATTCTTTGCAGCCAAAGATGGAGAAGCTCTATACAGTCAGCAAAAACAAGACCGGGGGTTGACTGTGGCTCAGATCATGAACTCCTTATTGCCAAATTCAGACTTAAATTGAAGAAAGTAGGGAAAACCACTAGACCATTCAGGTATGACCTAAATCAAATCCCTTATGACAATACAGTGGAAGTGAGAAATAGATTTAAGGGACTAGATCTAATAGACAGAGTGCCTGATGAACTATGGATGTAGATTCATGACATTGTACAAGAAACAGGGATCAAGACCATATCCAAGAAAAAGAAATGCAAAAAAGCAAAATGGCTGTCTGAGGAGCTCTTACAAATAGCTGTGAAAAGAAGAGAAGCAAAAAGGAAAGGAGAAAAGGAAAGATATACCCATTTGAATTCAGAGTTCCAAAGAATAGCAAGGAGAGATAAGAAAGCCTTCCTCAGCAATCAATGCAAAGAAATAGAGGAAAACAATAGAATGGGAAAGTCTAGAAATCTCTTCAAGAAAATTAGAGATACCAAGGGAACATTTCATGCAAAGATAACCTCAATAAAGGACAGAAATGGTATGGACCTAACAGAAGCAGAAGATATTAAGAAGAGGTGGCAAGAATACACAGAAGTACTGTACAAAACAGATCTTCACAACTCAGATAATCATGATGGTGTGATTACTCACACTCACCTAAAGCCAGACATCCTGGAATGTGAAGTCAAGTGGGCCTTAGGAAGCATCACTATGAACAAAGCTAGTGGAGGTGATGGAATTCCAGTGGAGCTATTTCAAATCCTGAAAGATGATGCTGTGAAAGTGCTACACTCAATATGCCAGCAAATTTGGAAAAGTCAGCAGTGGCCACAGGACTGGAAAAGGTCAGTTTTCATTCCAATCCCAAAGAAAGGCAATGCCAAAGAATGCTCATACTACCATACAATTGCACTCATCTCACATGCTAGTAAAGTAATGCTCAAAATTCTCCAAGCCAGGCTTCAGCAATATGCAAACCATGAACTTCCAGATATTCAAGCTCATTTTAGAAAAGGCAGAGGAACCAGAGATCACATTGCCAACATCCCCTGGATCATCAAAAAAGCAAGAGTTCCAGAAAAACATCTATTTCTGCTTTATTTACTATGCCAAAGCCTTTGACTGTGTGGATCACAACAAACTGTGGAAAATTCTTCAAGATATGGGAATACCAGACCACCTGACCTGCCTCTTGAGAAACCTGTATGCAGGTCAGGAAGCAACAGTTAGAACTGGACATGGAACAACAGACTGGTTCCAAATAGGAAACAGAGTACACCAAGGCTGTACATTGTCAACCTGCTTATTTAACTTATATGCAGAGTACATCATGAGAAACGCTGGACTGGAAGAAGCACAAGCTGGAATCAAGATTACCAGGAGAAATATCAATACCCTCAGATATGCAGATGACACCACCCTTATGGCAGAAAGTGAAGAACTAAAGAGCCTTTTGATGAAAGTGAAAGAGGAGAGTGAAAAAGTTGGCTTAAAGCTCACCTTTCAGAAAACTAAGATCATGGCATCCAGTCCCATCACTTCATGGCAAATAGATGGGGAAACAGTGGCTGACTTTATTTTTCTGGGCTCCAAAATCACTGCAGATGGTGAATGCAGCCATGAAATTAAAAGACACTTACTCCTTGGAAGGAAAGTTATGAGCAACCTAGACAATGTATTAAAAAGCAGAGACATTACTTTATCAACAAAGGTCCATCTAGTCAAGGCTATGTTTTTTTCCAGTGGTCATATATGGATGTGAGAGTTGGATTATAAAGAAAGCTGAGCTCTGAAGAATTGATGTTTTTGAACTGTGGTGTTGGAGAAGAGTCTTATGAGTTTCTTGGACTGCAATGAGATCCAACCAGTACATCCTAAAGGAGATCAGTCCTAGGTGTTCATTGGAAGGACTGAGGTTGAAGCTGAAACTTCAATACTTTGGCCACCTGATATGAAGAGCGGACTCATTTGAAAAGACCTGGACTGAGAAAGATTGAGGGCGGGAGGAGAAGGGGATGACAGAGGATGAGATGGTTGAATGGCATCACCAACTCGATGGACATGTGTTTGGCTGGACTCTGGGAGTTGGTGATGGACAGGGAGGCCTGGCATGCTGCAGTTCATGGGGTCGCAAAGAGTCAACACAACTGAGCGACTGAACTGAACTGAATTTTAATTAATTTAATTTTAAATAGCCACCTATGCTTAGTGGCTATCATATTAGAGAGTGCTTGTCTGGAGGAAGAAGAGAAACCTTGAGTGTCAAGACTGGGGACATTTTCCCCTAGAAGTCCCCCAGTGGATTTTCCCAGATGTCTCTTTGATCAAAAGCTAGTCACATGCCTATTCTTAATTAAATATTGGCAAGGAAAACCATGTCCACAGGTAGCTTAAAATAATCAGGATTCATTGCAGGCACAACATTTTTAGCATCATTTGCTATGGTGTCATTTGTTAAAAAGATTATTCTTTTTCTACAGAATTGTTCTTACACTTTCATCAAAAATCAACTTTTTCAATTTATATAGGTTTATTTTGGAACCCGTATTCTGTTCCATTGCTCTATTCATCCTTTTTAATGCCAATAACATATTTTATTGAATACTACACCTTTACAAGAAGTCTAAAATCAAGTATTAATTTGCCTGTGAGGCCATCTAGGCCTAAAATTTTCTCTATGGGAAGGTTCTGGTTTTCAGTCCGGGGTTTTTGTTTTGTCTGTTTCATGAAAAATTCAATATTTAGTAGACACACAAATTATCTATTTCTTCTTGAGTGAATTTGTCAGCTCGGTCTTTTGAGGAATTTGATCTTTTATTTAAGTGGCCAAATGTGCTGATGTAAAGTTGTTTATAATGTTCTCTTATTATCCTTTTAATATCTGTGGAATCTGCAATAATTTTGCCTCTCTCATTCCTTTTATTGATTTGTATCTTTTTTTTCCTACCCCTGTTCAACCAAAATTTAGAAGTTGCATTTTCACTTTCATTCAGTTAGAAATATTTCTAATTCCCCTTTTGGTTTCTCCTTTGCTCATGGTTTATTTAGAAGATGGTTTCCAATATCCAGTGGTGGGATGGAGGGGGTGGGAGGAGAGGGGAGGATTTCCAGGGATCTTTCTGTCATTAGTTCTAATTTAATTTCATAGAGGCTGATAAAAAGTATTTTAAATGACTTAAATCATTTTATATTTATTGAAGATTATTTTTAAAATATTCTGTTATCATTGAGTGAATGATATATAAGTAGGGTTTCTGTTGTAATTCAAGTCAGAAACAAACAAGAAAATGTTGTCCAGAGTAGAACCATGAAAGGTAATCTAGCAGCTGTCTAACTATCTAACTAGATTGATGATAATGATGATCAGGTAAAGATGATAATGATGTTACTGACAGTGATGGTGGTTTTGTTAAATAGCAGTCATTGTTTACTGAATGGTCAACACTTAAAAAAAATTTTTTTTCCCACTTAGTGTTTTGTAGAACAGCTGGTGTTCCTCTTATCACCACTTACAAAACCCAATCAGGAAAAAAAAAAAAAATCCAGATGATCTAGATTTTTCCTCTAGCCTTCCCCTGAGAATAGTCAACTTTTTAGCTGTTTCCTAAACCATGTATTTTCATAGTCTGATCCTCATTAACAGCTATTTTCATAGTCTGATCCTCATTAACAACAAAATTAAGGTTTGAGATGGAAAAGGCATAAGTCAAAAAATTTAAGAGACTTGCCCAAGTCAATAGTGTAGCTCAGTAGTTTACAAACTTTAGTGTGTATCACAATCTCCAGAGGGCTTTAAAACACAAAATTTCTTCTCTGAATCATTTTCGTATATCCAAAATTATATTTTAGAAAATTATTCTGGTTGATAAAAATGCAAATATCCAGTTCAAGTTCAAGATGGCGGAGTAGAAGGACATGTGCTCATCTCCTCCTGTGAGAATACCAAAATTGCAACTAGCTGTTGAACAACCATTGACAGGAGAATACTCAGTCATGAAAAGTGAAGTCGCTCAGTCATGTCCGACTCAGTCGTGTCTGACTCTTTGCAACCCCATGGACTGTAGCCTACCAGGCTCCTCCCTCCATGGGATTCACAGGAGGATACTGGAACCCACCAAAAAAAGATATCCCACATCCAAAGACAAAGAAGAAGCTGCAGTGAGACAGTAGGAGGGGTAAAATCACAATAAAATTAAATCCCATACCCACTGGATGGGTGACCCACAAACTGAAGAACAATAATACCAAAGAAGTTCTCCCACTGTTGTGAACATTCTGAACCCCACATCAGGCTTCCCAGCCTGGGGATCCAACAAAGGGACTGAGAATCCCCAGGGAATCTGGCCTTGAGGGTGAGTGGGATTTGATGATGGCCTTCCAGAGGACTGAGGGAAACAGAGACTCCGGTCTTGGAGAACACAAACAAAATTTTGTGCACACCAAGAGGAGAGGAGCAGAGATCCCACAGGAGACTGAACCAAAACTACCTGCTTGTGTTGGATGGCCTCCTGTGGACGTGTGTGTCAGCAGTGGCCCACCACAGGCACAGGAGCACTAGAAGGTCCCCCTTGGCATAAATCCCTTGGAGTTCACCACTAACCCAACCATAGACCCCATAGACCCCAGGGCTGAGTTGCCTCAGGCCAAATAACTACCAGGGAGGGAGTGCAACCCCACTCATCAGCAGGTAATTGGATTAAAGCTTTTACTGAGCAAGGACCTGCCCACCTGAGCAAGACCCAGTTTTCTCCATGCTAGTCCGTCCCATCGAATAGCTTACACAAACCTCTTAGCCTCATCCATCAGAAGGCAGACAGAAGAAGCAAGAAGGAGCACAGTCGTACAGTAGCTAACACAAAAGCTGTATTACAGAAAGTTAATCATGATGAGAAAGCAGAAAGTTGTGTCCCAAATGAAGGGACAAGATAAAACCCCAGAAAAACAACTAAATGAAGTGGAGATAGGCAAACTTCCAGAAAAAGAATTCAAAATAATGATAGTGAAGATGATCCAGGGTCTCAGAAAAAGAATGGAGGCAAAAATTGAGGTGATGCAAGAAATGTTTATCAAAGATCTAGAAGAACTAAAGAACAAACAGACAGACATTAATAATATACTAGATGGACTCAAGAGCAGAATGACTGAAGGAGAAGAATGGATAAATTACCTGGAGGACAGGAATGGTGAAAATCACTGCCACAGAACAGAATATATAAAAAAGAATGAAAAGAAACGAAGACAGCCTAAGAGACTGGACAACATTAAATGCACTAATATTTGCATTATAGGGATCCCAGAAGGAAAAGAGAGGAAGGACCTGAGAAATATTTGAAGAGGTAATAGCTGAAAACTTCCCAAACACAAGAAAGGAAATAGTCAACCAAGTCCAAGAAGCACAGAAAGTCCCAGGCAGGATAAACCCAAGGAGAAACACACCAAGACACTCCGACAAAAATTAAAGACAGAGATAAAATATTAAAAGCAACAAGGGAAAAATGACAAATAACATACAAGGGAACTCCCATCAGACTATCAGCTGATTTCTCAACAGAAACTCTACAAACCAGAAGGGAATAGCAAGATATATTTAAAGCGATGAAAGAGAACCTATAACCAAGAATACTCTACCCAGCAAGACTCTCCTTCAGATTTGACGGAGAAATCAAAAGCTTTCCAGACAAGCAAAGTTAAGAGAATACAGCATTACCAAACCAGCTTTACAACAAATGCTAAAGGAACTTCTTTAGGCAGGAAACACAAAAGAAGGAAAAGACCTACAGAAAATAAACCCAAAACAATTAAGAAAACAGTAATAGGATCGTACATATTAATAATTACCTTAAATGTAAATGGATTAAATGCACCAACCAAA
The DNA here is from genome assembly GCF_032452875.1 of Bos javanicus. NCBI lineage: Eukaryota > Metazoa > Chordata > Mammalia > Artiodactyla > Bovidae > Bos > Bos javanicus. The sequence continues at coordinate 45,809,912 of NC_083868.1, forward strand.
AGACAGACTGGGTGGATGAAGACATGTGCATGTATGCACTTCCACTTACTACATCATTCTGCTTGACCTCCCCCCCAACTGCATGTAATTATTTTATATTGTTAATTACTCATGTACCATTATGGCTTGTAATTGTAATTGTCTTTTATTTTTTGTCTGGCTATTGATTGTGAAAACTAATAAACATCTTTTACTATTGTGATTATGTAACTATTACTCGCTTAATACCATTGTATCATGATTGATCAAAAGAAAAATAATAGAACTCTATATCACCAAAACTAGGATCCAATAGAAAAACCTCTAATCACTTTTTTAAATCCAGATGCATATCATAATTATCTTGAAATTTTTTGAAAAATACAAATGCTCAGGTATTGCTTTGTTTCTCCAGAGCTCCAGATATGTTTCTAATGAGCAGTCATGTTTCAAAACAACTGGACTATACTATGATCTTTTACTTTTGTCCACTTTGTTTCACTTTCTATTTCATATTCAGTGCTTCCATTTCATTTAGTTTATATTCTCCAATTTTTCCATCTCTTTTTTTTTTTTTGATGTTCTCTCTCAAGCCTTTATGAAGTATAGTAGGTAAGCTTTTATATACATATATATGTGTATAATACATATTTTAGAAAACTTATGAGTTTTTGCCTAACAAAAAAATTATGACATTTTGATTCTATTTTTTTGACTTAGTACAAATAGAATGCTAGATTTATAATTAAAAAATGTATATGCAATAGGTAACAAAGGTTTACTGTATAGCATAGGGAACTATAGTCAATATCTTATAATAACTTCAAATGGAAATAATTTCAAAAACAGAAAAGATGCAAATATCCCTCAGAACAGTAACACTGGGAGCTGGTATATTAAGAACCATTATACCTTAGAATTCATGAGGACATTTAGGACTTATTGGAGAATGGAAAACAGGAATACTTGGGCTTTTGAGAGAAGTAGGAGGAAGATAGAAAGGTATACAGGAAACTGAAACTACAATCATCCTAAGGACTTGAGTGTAATCCAGGCCTACAATAATCCTTATGGATGTGAGAATCTATACAGAACCTATGTTCACATCCCCTTCTCTTTTAAATCTAACCGTTCATCTAAGTATCCATTCCTTGTTGCTTGCTTTCAGTTTCTTAGTCTTCCTCTAGCCTCAACACAGAACTTAAAAAAAACAGAGAGTAGAAACAGGGAACCACCTATACATCCCTAAGTTATCTCCAATTCAAGGCCACTTGTGGACCAGAACAAAATTTCTAAGGTTCAGCTTTTCATGATCCCATTTGACATGGTGAAATCAGTTTCCTTGAGGCTGCAGACCACACACTCATTACTAAGCAGGATCTCAGGTCTACCGCAAGAAGAGACTAGAATCCTTCAGGGAATTTATTCTCAATTACTATTCCAGACAAAAGCTGAAAACATAATATTTTCCCCTGCTTCTCTTTGCTGAAGTGAAAGAGATATGAAATTATATGATTCACTGCAAACATCTGACATTAATTCCAGGAACAAGGCTCAAAATTAAAAGACATGGAGAAAGCAACAGAGACAGGCTGATAGAGAGTTCATGGGATGAAATGCAGCAACTTCTTGCTCTATGTAATATTAACTGTCACTGCCTGAACAGAAAATTCATGGCCTTTGATTTGTGAAATGCCTTATTCCTAGCACCACTACTCAGAGAAGATATTAAATTGGGTTACAGAATGCCAATCACATGAGATGACGCTGATGGAGCACTGAATTATTCACGGAAAACTGGGATTTCTCATTCCAAATGACTCAACTCATTTGCCAGCAAAGGGTGTGCTGTATCAACCAACCCTCTCAGGCAAATCTGGTTACCAGGCTAGGATCTGAAAGGCCATAAACCAGACTCCAACCATCTAGAGTTTTTCTCTTGCATCCAGATTTGTCTTTCTTAGGTAAAGAACATAACTCAACCCTATGGACATTAAAAGGATAGTCAAGGAATGCTTCAAAAAGAACATTATGTCAATACATTTGATAACCTAAGTAAAATGGACCATTTCCTTGAGATACAGAATTTACCAAAATTCACATAAGAAGAAATAAATTAATATGAATAAGCCTATACCTATTAAAGAAATTGAATCAGTCATAAATGGCCTTACAAAACAGAAAGCTTGAGACCCAGATGACTTCACCAGTAAATTTTAACAAATATTTTTAAAAAGAAATTAAACTAATTCTCTATAATCTTGCAGACGGAATACTTCCTACTCATTCTATAACTCATTCTATGATGTCAACATTACCCTAATACTAAAACCAGACAAATACATTAAAAAAAATAAAGCTACAGGCCAATCTTTCTAATTATGTAGATGCAAAATCCTCAACACAGACTGGCAAAATCAAATCCAACAATGTATAAAAAATAATTCTAGTAATACACTATAACCAAGTGGGATTTATCCTAGGGATACGAGGCTGGTTCAACATTCAAAAGTCAATTAATGTAATCCATCACATCAATAGATTTTTAAAAATCACATGATCATATCAATAGAGGCAGAAAAAGCATTTAACAAAAATCCAACATCCTTCATGGTATAAAATTCACAATATATTACAAATAGGAAGTTCTTCAATTTGATAAAGAATATCTACAAAACTCCCCACTGATCACATCATTATTAAGGCTGAGAAATTCAAAGCTTTCCCATTAAAATCAGGTACAAACAAAGATGTCCTCTCTACTATTCCTTTTCAGTATAATATTAGAAGTTCTAATCAATACAATAAGATAAAGATGTGGTACATATATACAATAAAATATTACTCACCCATAAAAAGGAATGGAATTGGGTCATTCACAGAGATGAGGATCGGCCTAGAGACTGTCTACAGAGTGAAGTAAGTCAGAAAGAGAAAAACAAATACAGTATATTAATGCATACATGTGGAATCTAGAAAAATGGTATAGATGATCTTACTTTAAAGGCAGAAATACAGACACAGACATAGAGAACAAACATATGAACATCAAGGTGGGGAAGAGGAGGAATGAATTGGGAGATTGGGATTTACACATATACACTATTAATGCAATGTACAAAATAGATAACCAATTCTCCAAGCCAGGTTTCAGCAGTACATGAACCATGAATTTCCAGATGTTCAAGCTGGTTTTAGAAAAGGCAGAAGAACCAGCTCACATTGCCAACATCCCCTGGATCATCAAAAAAGCAAGAGTTCCAGAAAAACATCTATTTCTGCTTTATTGACTATGCCAAAGCCTTTGACTGTGTGGATCACAACAAACTGTGGAAAATTCTGAAAGAGATAGGAATACCAGACCACCTGACCTGCCTCTTGAGAAACCTGTATGCAGGTCAGAAAGCAAGAGTTAGAACTGGACATGGAACAACAGATGGGTTCCAAATAGGAAAAGGAGTACATCAAGGCTGTATATTGTCACCCTGCTTATTTAACTTATATGCAGAGTACATCATGAGAAAGGCTGGGCTGGAGGAAGCACAAGCTGGAATCAAGATTGCTGGGAAAAATATCAGTACCCTCAGATATGCAGATGACACCACCCTTATGGCAGAAAGTGAAGAACTAAAGAGCCTCTTGATGAAAGTGAAACAGGAGAGTGAAAAAGTTGGTTTAAAGCTCACCATTCAGAAAACTAAGATCATGTCATCCAGTCCCATCACTTCATGGGAAATAGATGGGGAAACAGTGGAAACAGTGGCTGACTTTATTTTTTGGGGCTCCAAAATCACTGCAGATGGTGATTGCAGCCATGAAATTAAAAGATGCTTACTCCTTGGAAGGAAAGTTATGACCAACCTATACAGCACATTAAAAAAGCTGAGACATTACTTTGTCAACAAAGGTCCATCTAGTCAAGGCTATGATTTTTCCAGTGGTCATGTATGGATGTGAGAATTGGACTATAAAGAAAGCTGTGCACCAAAGAACTGATGCTTTTAAACTGTGGTGTTGGAGAAGACTCTTAAGAGTCACTTGGACTGCAAGGAGATCCAACCAGTCCATCCTAAAGGAGATCAGTCCTGGGTGTTCATTGGAAGGACTAATGAAGCCAAAACTCCAATACTTTGGCCACCTGATGCAAAGAACTGACTCATTTGAAATGACCCTGATGCTGGGAAAGATTGAGAGCAGGAGGAGAAGGGGATTACAGAGGATGAGATGGTTGGATGGCATCACCGGCTCAATGGACATGAGTTTGGGAGTTTGAGATGGATAGGGAGGCCTGGTGTGCTGGGGTTAATGGGGTCGCAAAGAGTTGGACACATTTGAACAACTGAACTGAACTGAGATCCTATTGTATAGCTCAATGCTCTTTTAGTGACCTAGATGGGAATGAAATCCAAAGAAGAGGGAATATATATATACATATGTCTGCTTCACTTTACTGTACAGTAGAAACTAATACAACATATTAAAGCAACTATACTCCAATAAAAATTATTTTAAAAAAATACACAAAGAAAAGGAAATAAAAGATACACATATTGGGAAGGAAACATCAGACCCATCTGTCTTCATTCACAGATGCCATGATCATCTATATAGAAAATCTCTAAGAATCCTCAAAAAATTCCTATGGCTAATAAGCAATTATATCAAGGTTGCAGGATACAGGGTTAATATACAAAAGTGAAGCACTTTCCTGTATACCAACAACAAATAAGTGGAATTTGAAATTTAAAACACAACACAATTTACTCCCAAAATAGAAATATTTTGGTGTAAATCTAACAAAATATGTATAAGATCTGCATGAGGAAGACTATGAAATTGTGATGAACAAAATCAAAGAACTAAATAAATGGAGAGATATTCCATGTTTATAATAGGAAGAACTGATGTTGCCAAGATGTCAGTCTTTTCTAAGTTGATCTATGGATCAGCCCTGGGATTTCTTTGGAAGGACTGATGCTGCTACTTGACCTAAGACTTAATATGAAGCTACAGCAATTAATTGGAATTGGCAAAAGGGTAGATAAATAGATCAACAAAACGGAATGACCCAGAAATAGACCCACACAAATATAGACAACTGATCTTTGACAAAAAAGCAAAGGCAATAAAATGAAGGAAAAAAAATCTGTGCAACAAGTGATGCCAGAACAACTGGATACTTACTGGCAAAAAAAGAAAAAATGAATCTTGACACACAGCCATCACAAAAATTAATTCAAAATGTATCAAAGACAAAACTGCAAAACACAAAACTACAAAACTCCTAGAAGATAATGTAAGAGTAAATCTAGTTGACTTGGGTACAGTGATGACTTTTCAGATACAACATCAAAGGCATAATTCATAAAAGGAAGAATTAATAAGCTCAGCTTCATTAAAATTAAAACTCTTCTGCTCTGTGAAAGGCATTACCAAGAGAATGAAAAGACAAATCATAGACTGGGAGAAAATATTTACTGAAGACATATCTGATAAAGGAATATTACTCAAAACATACAAAGAACTCTTAAAGCTCAAGAAAATAATCTGATTTTTAAAAATAGCCCAAAGATCTTAACAGACAGACACCTGACCAAAAAGGATATACAGATAGCAAATAAGCATGTGAAAAGATGGCCAAATCGTATGCAATACTGTCAGGGAAATGCAAATTAAAACACCAACAAGATACCTCTACACACCTATTAGAATGGTCAAAATCCAAAACACGTACACCATGAAATGCTGGTAAGATATGAAGCAAAAGGAACTTTCATTCATTACTGGTGGTAATTCAAAATGGTACAGATATTTTGGAAAGTAGTTTGGTGATTTCTTACAAAACTAATTCTAATCTTACCACATAATCCATAAAGAAGGTTGAGCTCCAAAGAACTGATGGTTTTGAACTGTGGTGCTGGAGAAGACTCGTGAGAGTCCCTTGGACTGCGAGGAGATCAAACCAGTCAATCCTAAAGGAAATCAATCCTGAATATTCATTGGAAGGACTGATACTGAAGCTGAAGCTCCAATACTTTGGCCACCTGAGGCAGAGCTGACTCATTAGAAAAGACTCTGATGCTGGGAAAGATGGAAGGCAGGAGGAGAAGGGGATGACAGATGATGAGACGGTTGGATGGCATCACCAACTTGATGAACATGAGTTTGAGCAAACTCCAGGAGATGATGAAGGGCAAGGAAGCCTGGCACACTGCAGTCCATGGGGTCACAAAGAGTTGGACAAGATTGAGTGACTGCACAATGACAACATATTACCCAGCAATCAAGCTCCTTGGAAATTACCCAAAGCAGTTGAAAACTTACAACCACACAAAAACCTGTTCATGTATGTTTATCACAGCTTTATTCATAACTGCCAAAACGTGGAAGCAACCAAGTAGGTCAAAGAAAAAATTGTGGTACATTCAAATGATGACCTACTGCTGTGCTGTGCTCAGTCACTTCAGTCGTGTGTGACTCTTTATGATGCTATGGACTGTAGCCCACCAGTCTCCTCTGCCCATGGAATTCTCCAGGAAAGAATACTGGAGTGGGTTGCCGTGCCCTCCTCCAGAGGATCTTCCCAACCCAGGAATAGAACCCATATCTCTGGCATCCCCTGCATTGCAGGCAGGTTCTTTATCATCTGAGCCACCTGGGAAACCTGATGAAATATTTAGTGCTAAAAAAACATGAAATAAGCTATCAAGCTACAAAAAGACATGAACAAACCTTAAATCCATATTACAAAGTCAAAGAAACCAATCTGAAAGGCTACCTACTGTGTAACTTCAACTATATGGCATTCTAGAAAAGGCAAAGCTATGGAGACAGTAAAAATAAAATCAGTTCTGTTGGACAGGTGGCACATAGAGGATTTTTAGGGTAGTGCAAGCACCGTTTGATATCATAATGATGGATAGTTAAGTCATTATACATATGACTAAGTCCATAAAATGTACAACACCAAGAGTGAACCCTAATGTACACTATGGACTTTGGTGATTACGATGTGTCAGAGTACATTCATCATTTATAACAGATGTACCACTCTGGTGGGGGATGTTGACAACAGGGGACCCTATACATGTATAGGAGCAGGGATTTATGGGAAATCTGACTATGGGAAATCTGACTTTCCCCCCTCTCTCCCTCTATTTAAGACTGCTCCTGGAGAAAAAGGAACCTCTTACACTGTTGGTGGGAATGTAAATTGGGGCAGCCACTAGGGAGAATAGTGTGCAGGGTCCTTAAAAAACTAAAAATACAACTACCATATGATCCAGCAATCCCACTCCTGGGCATATATGTGGACAAAAGTATGATTTGAAAGGATACATGTACCCCACTGTTCACTGAAGCACTATTTACAATAGTCAAGATATGGAAGCAATCTAAATATCCATCAACAGAAGAACAGATGAAGAAGATGTGGTATATACATGCAATGGAATATTTAGTTCAGTTCAGTTCAGTTCAGTCACTCAGTCGTGTCTGACTTTTGTGACCCCATGAATTGCAGCATGCCAGGCCTCCCTGTCCATCACCGACTCCCGGAGTTCACTCAAACTCGCATCCATCGAGTCGGTGATGCCATCTATCCAGCTCATCCTCTGTCCTCCCCTTCTCTTCCTGCCCCTAATCCCTCCCAGCATCAGAGTCTTTTCCAATGAGTCAACTCTTTGCATGAGGTGGCCAAAGTACTGGAGTTTCAGCTTTAGCATCATTCCTTCCAAAGAACACCCAGGACTGATTTCCTTTAGAATGGACTAGTTGGATCTCCTTGCAGTCCAAGGGACTCTCAAGAGTCTTCTCCAACATCACAGTTCAAAAGCATCAATTCTTCGGCACTCAGCCTTCTTCACAGTCCAACTCTCACATCCATACATGACCACTGGAAAAACCATAGCCTTGACTAGACAGACCTTTGTTGGCAAAGTAATATCTCTGCTTTTCAATATGCTATCTAGTTTGGTCATAACTTTCCTTCCAAGGAGTAAGCGTCTTTTAATTTCATGGTTGCAATCACCATCTGCAGTGATTTTGGAGCCCCCCAAAATAACATTACTCAGCCATAAAAAAGAATGAAAGAATGCCATTTGCAGCAATATGGATGGAACCTAGAGATTATCATACTGAGTGAAGTAAGTCATACAGAGACAGATATCATATGATATCACTTAAATATGGAACCTATAAATGATACAAATGAGCTTATTTATAAAACAGAAACTGACTCATAGACATAGAAAACAAACATGGTTACCAAGGGGAATAGCAGTGGCAGAGGAAAAGATAAATTAGGAGTTTGGTGTTAACATATACACACTACTATATATAAAATATGTAGACAACAAGGAACCTACTATAACAGCACAGGGAACTATATTCAATCTTGTAATATTTATAATGAAAAAGAACAAATATGCATATATATACATGTATAATTTTTAAGATTGCTCTTAAAAAGTCTTAATGAGCAATCCTCAGCTATAGTTACAAATAAAATATAGATCCTTTGCAATTTAAAAAGAGAAATCACTCTAACAATAAATTGTATAGGCTAATGTATTTCATTTATTTGTTTAATATTTATGAAGAGCCCAATGTGTGCCAGATACCCTTTGGGACCACAGAGAAGAGACCTTTCCTTGCCCTAGAGGAATGAAGAAAAGCAATCCAGTGGTTACTAAATAATATGCTTAATCTTATAAATAGTGGTGAACACCTAATGTGCAGAAGTCCTATGAGGGCATCTATTGCTATCTATCCTGCTGGATGCAAGAAAGGCTTCTATAGGGACTTGATTCTGGTCAGTCTTAAATAGCAAGTGGGAGTTACAAAAACCACTTACTTTTTTTTTTTATCATTTCTATAGTTTTGCCTTTTCCATAACATCATATAGTTGGAATCATATAGTAGATAGCCTCTCTAAGAGTTCTTTTTCACTTAGTAATATGCACGTAAGTTTCCTCCATGAGTGCCCATAGCTTGATAGTTCATTTATTTTTTAACACTGAATAATATTCCACCGCTTGCATAAAGCATAATTAATTTATCCATTCACCTATTGAAACACATCTTGACAAGCAAGGTCTCAGGCTCTAACAAAATAAGAATTTTTACTTCCTCATAATGGCAATTGGATCAATCAAATGGATGGTGAAATGAAAATAATGTAAAACAGAAAACTCAGTGGCAAAGAAACATGGTTTAACTCTAGTTAGAGCCATAGAAAATGAAACCAATCACTTTTCATTTTTACATAGAGTTAAACTATGTTCCTTTGTCACAAGCTCAGTGGCTAAAAACAACTCAAATCTCGAATTTTGGAGTTCTGGAATTTAGAAGTCAGACATGAGTGTCATTGGACTAAAATCAAGGTGTTGACAGGGCTGAACGCTTTTCTGGAAATTCCAGGAGAGAATCTGTTTCCTTGCATTTTCCGCCTTACAAAGCTTACGTTCCTTGGCTCTCAGCGCTCTTCTTCCATCTTCAAAGTCAACAACGTAACATCTCTCTGACCTTACCTCCCTCACCACATTTGTTTCTTTAACTTTTCTTAGTCTCCCTCTTCCACTTTTAAGTACTTTTGTGATTATCTTGGGCCCACCTAGATAATTAAGAACAAGTGGAAGTCACTCAGTTGTGTCTGACTCTTTGTGATCCCATGGACTATACAGTCCGTGGCATTCTCCAGGCCAGAATACTGGAGTGGGTAGCCTTTTCCTTCTCCAGGGGATTTTCCCAACCCAGGGATCGAACCCAGGTCTCCCGCATTGCAGGCAGATTCTTTACCAGCTGAGCCACAAGAGAAGCTCATAATTAATAATAATAACCCTACTTTTAAAATTTGATTGAAGCATAGTTGATTTACAAAGTTGTGTTAATTTCTGCTGTAAAGTGATTCAGCTGTACATGTACATGTTCTTTTCCATATTATTTTCCATTATGACTTATTACAGGATATTGATTATAGTTCCTTGCACTATACATTAGGTCCTTGTTGTTTATTCATCCTATATAGGATAGTTTGCATCTGCTATTCCAAAACTCCCAATCTTTCCCTCTCTCCCACCTTGGCAACCACAAATCTGTTCTCTATGAGTCTGTTTTTTTTTTGTAGATATGTTAATTTGTATATTTTAGATTCAACATATGTGATATCATATGGTGTTTGTCTTTCTTTTTCTGCTTTACTTTGTTTAGTATGACAATCTCTAGGTCTGGCCATGTGCTGTAAATGGCATTATTTCATTTTAATAGCTGAGTAATATTCCTTTATATATATATTCCACATCTTCCTTATCTAGTCATCTCTCAATGGACATTTAGGCTGTTCCCATGTATTGGCTATTGTAAATACTGCTGCTACGAACATTGGGATGCATGTACCTTTTTAAATTATAGTTTTGCCTGTATATATACCCAGGAGTGGGATTGCTGGAACATATGGCAACTCTATTTTTAGCTTTTTGAGGGACATCCATACTATCTTCCATAGTGGTTACATGAATGTACCTTCCCACCAACAGTGTAAGAGGGTTCCCTTTTCCTCACACCCTCTCCAGCATTTACTATCTATAGACTTATTAATGATGGCCATTCTGACTGATGTAAAGTGGGACCTCATTGTAGTTTTGTCATATCCTTATTTTGAGATCAATTGACTAGTAAACTTAATCTTAATTAAGATTAACCTTAAAACTTAAACTTAATCAAACTTAGATGCAAATTTCCATCTGCAACCTTAATTCCATGCTCCCAAATGTATTCACAGATTGTGGAATTACAATGTGAATGTCTTTGTGAAATTTTCCCAAAGAAGTCAAGTTTCTTTGAAATCACTCTAAGAGTTTGGGATTGACATATGTACACCACTGTATTCCAAACAAATAACCAACAAAGACTTGCAGCAGAGCACAGGGAACGCTGCTCAATATTTTGTGATCACCTAAAGGGGAAAAGAATTTGAAAAGGAATGGATACGTGTGTGTGTGTAACTGAATCATTCGCTGTACATCTGAAACTAACCCAACATTGTTAATCGACTATGCTCCAGGGTAAAATAAAAATTAAAAAAAAATATCACTATGACAATACTATTCAAAGAACATAAGGAATGTATGAATGTTAAATATAAATACTTTAGCCTTGAGAAGTTAAAATGGTTAAGAAAACAAAGAAGTGAAAATAAACCTGGAGTTTTAGTTGAGCTGTTTTCACACCCATTACTTGTTGATTCCACCTGAGGAAACACAGCATAAACCTAGCATTGTGAATGAATGAGCTGTGTTAAGAACTCTCTACTGGATTACTCTTTCCTTCTTGAATGGGTGGCCTCTCCCATGTCCTTGTCACTGGGTTTCACCTAAATCAAAGAAATCAACTCATTTAAACAAAGAAGTAGTTCTTAATGCTTCTCTACCAATAGCTATCAGAGCCTAAAAACGTTCACATCCTTTGACTTAATTATTCACACTGGGATATACAAACATCATCTAAACATCTTTAGGAAAATGTAAAGGTTTGCAACAGTACCAAACAACATAAGGCATAAAAAAAAGCAGGTTGATTATATACACTGAGGTACAATCTAATCAGCAAACAATTTAATCACTGAAAACCACATGGCGTTGGCTACATGAGAAATCTGAAATGCCAAGAGGGAAAAAAAATGCAGTTTATAAAGTGCTGTGTACTATATAAATACAATAATTTTCAAAATATGTATAGAATAAAAAGACTGGAAGGACATACATCCCCATCAGTTGTCTGTACATGGTAAAAGCATGGTGATATTTTTCTTCTATTTTTCCATATCTGTGATAAGCAAGCACTGCTTGTGCAATGAATACTGTGGTCTGAATTCATATTTTGAAACCCTAACCTCCAAAGAGAATGGTATTAAGAGATGAAGGCCTTTGGAAGATGGTTAAGCCATGAGAGTGGAGCCCTCAAAAATGAAATGAATATCATTATTAAAGATGTTCCAGAGAGAGCCCAATCACCTTCCTCCACATGAGGAAACAACAAGTCCATGACCCAGAAGAAAGCCTTCATCCAACCTTGCTGGCACCTGGATCTTCCAGCTGGAGACTTCCAGCCTCCAGCACTGTGAGAAATAAATTCCTGTTGTTGAGAAGCTACCCAGTCTTTGGTATTTGGTTACAGCAGACCAAATAAATTAATAAAATGACAAAATGTTCTAGAAATAATTTTTTTCTTATTCCTAACTATCGCAATAAATACCTGGTAGCAGTAGATGGATTCAGGAGGGCTAGATGCAAACCCAGTAAATAATCAAGGTCCACACTCTTCACCCTGGTGAGTTATTCACAACATAGGGGCCATGTCACAAAATGTAGTGGAGTTCACACACTCAGCACAAGACAAAAGAAAAACACCAGCCGGCAATGGTGTCTACATCAGTCACGTAGGCTGAGGCACAGTCAGTGAGTCTGTTCTGTCCCCGAGTTTAGGTGAGAGTGATCTGCTTCAGACACTGCACTGGAGGGTGGTACCTAAGCAGGCTTCATTCAGAACACAGCAGCTGATGGTGGTCATTCTGGGAAAGCCCAGCATCCATTCCACTGCAGACCCTGAATCATCATCTCTTGAACAAAGACCTAAATTTATTATGCTACATCACCCACAATACAAATGCAGAGAAATAGGAGTGGTTCCCAACTTTCAAATATCATATGGAAAAAGAGCACAGAGATGCACAAGGCACTGTCCTCCAGGTATAGGAGCTTCTGGAGTGTGTGTGAAGCCTCCCCTCATTCCTGGACCACTGCAGCTGTTTTCTAAATTGTGGCTCATTTCCTGGTCTCTGAACCTCCAATCCAATAAAAATCCTATAGATCCTGCAACCCTACCTGCTGTTTCCTCCCCCGACCTGACTCTTGCTGTCTGTTCTACCTACTAGCACTGAATACCTGCTACTTGTTTTCAGTTTATCTTTTAAGTAAATGTTATTCAATTTTGCCTCTGTATGCAGGTCAAGAAGCAACAGTTAGAACTGGACATGGAACAACAAACTGGTTGCAAATTAGGAAAGGAGTACATCAAGGCTGTATATTGTCATCCTGCTTATTTAATTTATATGCAGAGTACATCACACAAAATGCCAGCCTGGATGAGGCACAAGCTGGAATCAAGATTGCTGGGAGAAATACCAATAACCTCAGATATGCAGATGACACCACCCTTATGGCAGAAAGTGAAGAGGAACTAAAGAGCCTCTTGATGAAAGTGAAAGAGGAGAGTGAAAAAGCTGCTTAAAAGTCAACATTCAAAAAACGAAGATCATGGCATCTGGTCACGATACTTCATGGCAAATAGATGGGAAAACAATGGAAACAGTGAGGACTTTATTTTCTTGGACTCCAAAGTCACTGCAGATGGTGACTGCAGCCATGAAGTTAAAAGATGCTTGCTCCTTGGAAGAAAAGCTATGACCAACCTAGACAGCATATTAAAAACAGAGACATTGTAGACAAAGATCTGTCTAGTGAAAGCTATGGTTTTTCCAGTAGTCATGTAAGGATGTGAGAATTGGACTAGAAAGAAGGCTGAGTGCTTAAAACTTGATGCCTTTGAACTGTGGTGTTGGAGAAGACTCTTGAGAATCCCTTGGACTTCAAGGAGATCAAACCAGTCAATCCTAAGGAAAATCAATCCTGAATATTCATTGGAAGGACTGATGCTGAAGCTGAAACTCCAACACTTTGGCCACCTGATGTGAAGAACTGACTCCTTGGAAAAGACCCTGATGCTGGGAAAGATTGAAGGCAGGAGGAGAAGGGGACAACAGAGGATGAGATGGTTGGATGCATCGCTGACTCAATGGACATGAGTTTGAACAAATTCCAGGAGTTGGTGATGGACAGTGAAGCCTGGTGCGCTGCAGTCCATGGGGTCGCAAAGAGTCGGAGATGACTGAGTGATTGAACTGATTCATTTTTGCATATGCATTTTGCATAATAGGTATGCGATATATTTAAAGAACTTATGGCTTCCCACGGAGAAGGCAATGGCACCCCACTCCAGTACTCTTGCCTGGAAAATCCCATGGATGGAGGAGACTGGTGGGCTGCAGTCCATGGGGTCACTAAGAGTCGGACATGACTGAGCAACTTTACTTTCACTTGTCACTTTCATGCATTGGAGAAGGAAATGGCAACCCACTCCAGTATTCTTGCCTGAAGAATCCCAGGGATGGGGGAGCCTGGTGGGCTGCCGTCTATGGGGTCGCACAGAGTCGGACACAACTGAAGCGACTTAGCAGCAGCAGCAGCATGGCTTCCCTTGTAGCTCAGATGGTAAAGCGTCTGCCTACAATGCAGGAGACCTGGGTTTGATCCCTGGGTCGGGAAGATCCCTTGGAGAAGGAAATGGCAACCCACTTCAGGATTCTTGCCTGGAGAATTCCATGGACCAAGGAGCCTGGTAGGCTACAGTCCATGGGGTCGCAAAGAGTTGGACATGACTGAGAGACTTCACTCATGGCTCTGGGAGTGAGAAGGAATGGAGATGATGGTGGTTTAGTCTCTAAGTCATGTCTGACTCTTGCAAACCCATGGACTGTAGCCTGCCAGGCTCCTCTGTCCATGGGATTCTCCAGGCAAGAATACTGGAATAGGTTGCCATTTCCTTTTCCAGGGGATCTTCTTGACCCAGGAATCGAACCCATGTCCCCTGCATTGCAGACAGATTCTTTATCAGCTGAGCTACAAGGGAAGCTTTGGGAGTAATAAAGAATAACTTCCCTTGGATTATTTTTGTCTCCTTCTACTCCATGAATTTGAACTGTGGTGTTGGAGAAGACTCTTGAGAGTCCCTTGGACAGCAAGGAGATCCAACCAGTCCATTCTAAAGGAGATCAGTCCTGGGTGTTCTTTGGAAGGAATGATGTTAAAGCTGAAACTCCAGTACTTTGGCCACCTCATGCGAAGAGTTGACTCATTGGAAAAGACTCTGATGCTGGGAGGGATTGGGGGCAGGAGGAGAAGGGGACGACAGAGGATGAGATGGCTGGATGGCATCACCGACTCAATGGATGTGAATTTGAGTGAACTCTGGGAGTTGGTGTTGGACAGGGAGGCCTGGCGTGCTGTGATTCATGGGGTCGCAAAGAGTCGGACACGACTGAGCAACTGAACTGACTGAACTGACTGACTCCATGAATAAAAGGAAGGATGGGGCCAAAAAGGGAAAATAAGTTTAATGTGGAATCAGCCCAGTGATGACCATAAAAACTATAATTAGGATCAGAATTAGACCATCGCCTCAGTGGAAAGCCCTGTCATCTTTTCAGTCTATGCAAACAGAGGCATTTAGATTGAGATCTTGTTTAAATGTGAGTTTACTTGGGAAAGACAAGTTTTTAGCTATTTTTAGTCAGTTCGCTGACTCATTTGAAAAGACCCTGATGCTGGGAAAAATTGAGGGTAGGAGGAATAGGGAATGACAGAGGATGAGATGGTTGGATGGCATCACTGACTCAACAGACATGGGTTTGGGTGGACTCCGGGAGTTGGTGATGGACAGGGAGGCCTGGCATGCTGTGGTTCATGGGGTCGCAAAGAGTTGGACACGACTGAGCAACTGAACTGAACTGAGTCAGTTTGAGTGGACAACTAGTACTTTCTTCATAACACACTTTGATAGGAGGGAAAGACAAAAAAATATCAGAATGACATCTTGGAAGCCCAGGTGAGGGCTCTATTGAGATAAGAAATAGCACAAGAAATAGAAGCCAGGGCTGAACCCTTTAGCTTGTAACTTGTCTTATATATACTTGCAACCACAGTAACATGTCATTTATCAAATCAAGATTTGTGCATTTTAATGTGGCATCCCATTTTAGTGTTCAGGAAATCACAATCCAGGTGAAAAAAAAAAAAAATGAACATTCTAAAATATACATCACATGGACCTGAAGTGTCAGGAGACTGTGTACTTTCTTTTCTTATCCCAAAGCATGAAACCTGAGGTATCTTTAGCTAAGAATGACTGCAGAGCATATGATTCTTTGCTTATAAAAGATCTTGGAATAAGCTGGGACTATACTTTTGGCTCTGAGTTGCAGATGAAGCAGGAAATGCAAAAATACTCTGGACTCCTTCACAAAGGCTCTCAGTGTAAATCTGAATAAGAAGCCCTTTTGGAAATTATGGGGGATTAGCAGGTGTGGGGCTTAAGTGTATGCATTCTCCTTAGCTGACTCTTAGAAGGGTCCCTATGGTCCAAGGGTCTATCTTGGGGTGACAGAAGGAGATAAAGACTTACACAGGCTAATGCACAGATACAAAGATACTTATGTTCGTCAGCAGCTGAAAGGAAACCATGAGTCACACAGAAAAGAAGGATTAAGTGTTTTAACAGGTTTTTTGCTTTTCCTGGATTTCTTACTAGGAAAAACTATCAGTGTTTTTTTTTTTTTTTTCCTTAGTGCAACAAATACTATTTTTCAGTGCAGAGGCGAAGAGTGTGTTTATATGCACAAAACTAATTGGTTTTTTCAATGTATACTTTGCCTTCTGTTTCATTAAGGTGAAGAAAAACACCTTTCAGACTTCAAAAACTAAAGAACTTAAGCTTATGAAACTAAATGTTGTATTTCTCTGCCACTATAGGCAAAGGAATGCCTCTATTATACACTGGTTACAATGGTTCTATACTACAGAAAAAATACAGCAGTTTCAAAGAAAAAGCTCTCACCTTGATCTCCATAAGTTTACCAAATTTACTGAATTTTATCCAAAAAATTACACTAGCAGCAAAGCATGTGGCAGATGGTGAGAGAAAAGAAACAAACGAAAAACCCTAACAACGCTTATCTGTCTTCCAGTTATAGAACTTCATTCACTGTTTTTACTGAAGATATACAGCACAGCTTAAGCAAATGTGCATGAATGCATCGCTAAAGGAGGTCGTTTCTGTTACTTCACTGAATTATCAAATTATGGGTGATGGGGGCTGGTGGGCATGATGTTCAGCACTTACAGAAGGAATTAAACTATCATCTGCAGCCAAGACTATTTTAAATTTTTTTCATTTTCAAGCTTGTCTCCTGGTTTGTTAGCATAGGAACAGTATATTCTGAAATTACTTGGCCCTGAGGTTCCCACTTAGGGTTTTCATGAATTTAAGTTATCAGGAAAATGATGTCTTTCTGGTAGTGCTAATGGTTGGAATGGTTACCTCTCCTGTATGAAACACCTTGAGCTCCTCGGGAAGTTGGACATTTTGTCAGATTTGAACTCTGGCCAGTAAGAGATAAACTTAGCCAAAGAGAATAGCTATTAAGAAGTAGTCGGAATAAGGAGGGCATTGAGTAAGAATATAGTTGGAATTCAATGCCAGCCAAAAAGAGGAATAAAAGAGCCAAAGGATACTTCTTGTTATTAAAAAGCCTCATTAGATCATTTGCTTCAAAGTAAAGTTCAGTTTTGCACAGTAAGTTGGTTCATGTGGTGCTCATGTTCCTCCCTCTATACTGATGAAGGATGTATCATATTATATGAATTATATCAATTGTACTTTTAATGTCTGAATCCTCTCCCCCATCTCCAGTGGAACTGTGAGCTCCTTGTGGAGAGAAGTGAAGTGTTAGTTGCTCAGTCATGTCTAACTCTTTGCAACCCTTTCAACTGAAGTCTGTCAGGCTCCTTTGTCCATGGGATTTCCCAGGCAAGAATAGTGGAGTGGGTTGCCATTCTCTTCTCCGGGGATCTTCCCTACCCAGGGATCAAAGCCATGTCTCTTGCATTGCAGGCAGATTCTTTACCATCTGACCTTTTGATAAATATACTTGGCTATCACAATCATGAGAATAACTGGAATTAAGGGCACAGTGTAACAAAGGAAAGCCTGAAGATGACAATTTGCATTCCCAAGACTGTCCCAAGGAAGAGGGCGTTCCCTCAATACAACTATTCCAGGTCTTTAAAAACAAATATCCAGTGGAAATAAATATCATGTGGAAATAAAAAAGAAACAAAAGAGCAATCTATCAATTATAGACTACAAAATATCATGAGCTTTCTTGGGAGGCAAGTCACAGTCAGAGTTATTTAAGTAGAGGTAACATAACTAATTTGTATGCAGGTCAGGAAGCAACAGTTAGAACTGGACATGGAACAGACTGGTTCCAAATAGGAAAAGGAGTATGTCAAGGCTATATATTGTTACCCTGCTTATTTAACCTATATGCAGAGTACATCATGAGAAACGCTGGGCTGGGAGAAGCACAAGCTGGAATCAAGATTGCTGGGAGAAATATCAATAACCTCAGATATGCAGATGACACCACCCTTATGGCAGAAAGTGAAGAGGAATTAAAAAGCCTCTTGATGAAGGTGAAAGAGGAGAGTGAAAAAGTTGGCTTAAAACTCAACATTCAGAAAACGAAGATCATGGCATCTGGTCCCGTCACTTCATGGGAAATAGATGGGGAAACAGGGGAAACAGTGTCAGACTTTATTTTTGGGGGCTCCAAAATCACTGCAGATGGTGACTGCAGCCATGAAATTAAAAGACGCTTACTCCTGGGAAGGAAAGTTATGACCAACCTAAATAGCATATTCAAAAGCAGAGACATTACTTTGCCAACAAAGGTCCATCTAGTCAAGGCTATGGTTTTTCCAGTGGTCATGTATGGATATGAGAGTTGGACTGTGAAGAAAGCTGAGTGCCGAAGAAGTGATCCTTTTGAACTGTGGTGTTGGAGAAGACTCTTGAGAGTCCCTTGGACTGCAAGGAGATCCAACCAGTCCATTCTGAAGGAGATCAGCCTTGGGATTTCTTTGGACGGACTGATGCTAAAGCTGAAACTCCAGTACTTTGGCCACCTCATGCGAAGAGTTGACTCATTGGAAAAGACTCTGATGCTAGGAGGGATTGAGGGCAGGAAGAGAAGGGGATGACAGAGGATGAGATGGCTGGATGGCATCACTGACTCGATGGATGTGAGTCTGAGTGAACTCCGGGAGTTGGTGATGGACAGGGAGGCCTGGCATGCTGCGATTCATGGGGTCGCAAAGAGTTGGAAACGACTGAGCGACTGAACTGAACTGAACTGAACATAACTGAACATAACTAATTGCAGATGACGTTGTAAATGGATGCACTGAACTTTGGACTTTCAGGTTCCTTCCAAATTGAGAGCCAATCCTTTATCCCTAAAATGGGGTTGATCTAATCATTTGGCTACAACAACCCGCTGAGCACAACCCATAATGATAGTTAGCATCCTTGCTCTGACTCTATAGTCACAGCTGAAAAGATTCCTTATTGGTTATGTTTCTAAGATAATTCTCCTAGCAAGAAGAAAATAAATGTTATAAAAATGACTTAGCTTGATGTTAAGGTCAGGTACATTTTTCATAAATTACAGATTGACTCTCTGGCACTAATCGGTCTTGTATGAGGATTTGATAACCCTCAGGAATCAGAGAAACATTTTTTGAAAGATAGCAGTCAAAATGTCAGGAGCTAAGTCTTCTTATTGACCTCCCTGCCTCTAGTCTTGTTCTGCCTAATCCATTTTCTTCTCTGATGTAAGAATGACAATTTGAGGGCTTCCCTGGTGGCTCAGTGGCAAAGAATCTGCCTGCCAATGCAGGAAACACAGGTTTAATCCCTGATCTAGGAAGATCCCACGTGCTGTGGAGCAACTAAGTCTATGTGCCACAATTATTGAACCTGTGCTCCAGAGCCCAGGAGCTGCAGTTATTGAAGCCCATGTGCCCTAGAGTCCATGCTCCACAATCAAAGAAGCCATTGCAATGAGAAGCCTGCACACTGCAACTAGAGAAAAGCCCACTCAGCAATGAAGACCCAGGACAACCAAAAATAAATAAAATGACCATTCTAAAACATAAAATTAAACATTCTACCACATCTCTCCTCATAAAACCCTTAGATAGTATCTGCTGCTGCTGCTGCTAAGTCGCTTCAGTCGTGTCTGACTCTGTGCGACCCCATAGACGGCAGCCCACGAGGCTCCCCCATCCCTGGGATTCTCCAGGCAAGAACATTGGAGTGGGTTGCCAGATAGTATCTAATTGCCTTCAAAAAGAAGTCTAAATGGCCCTGAATGATCTATGCCTTGACTACCTCTTGGCCTCAATCCCTGACATTCTCTCTTTTGTTCTATATTCAGACAACTGAACAATTGACATCTCCCAACTGTGACATCGTCCTTATCACTTTAACAGTGATTCTGTACCACAGCAGTTTGGCCCCTGGGGACATTTAACTATGTCTGGAGACATTGCTGGTTGCCTAAACTCATGGGATGCTACTGGCATCTACTGGAAAGAGACCAGAGATGTCGCTAAACACCCTGCAGTACATAAAACAACTCCTTACTTCAAAGAATTAACCAGCCTCAAATGTCAATAGTGCCTTTGTTGAGAAACTCTGCTTTAGATAAATGAATGATAGCAAAAAAAAAAAAAAAACACTGATAAAAGTTCCTTTAAGAGAGTGTCTCTAAAATAGGGTTGCAAACTATGCTCATGGGTCAAATTTGGCCCATCACCTATCTTCATAAATAAAATTTTACTGGCACACGGTCATTACCTATTTGTTGATATATGGTCATCTCGTCTATGGCTGCTTTTGCAACAGAGATAAACAGTTGCAACAAAGGCCATCTGACCCACAAACTCAAAAATATTTTCTATCTGGCTTTTTACAAAAAAAGAATTGCTGACTCCTGTTCCTAAGACTGCAGAATATGTCGTGTACAATTATGCCTTGTACACAGGAAAGAAAATATTTTTCCCAACTGGCATGGTATTTCTGTTTTAGGACCAAAGACTTAGATACAGGATAACTGAATGGTCATCTAGTCTTCTATGGAAAGCAAGAATGAGCTTTGTTGGTGATACAGCACTAAAAATAGGAATTTGGGGCTTAGAAGGAGTAGGTGATGATGGGAGAGGTGGAGTGGGGTAAGAAAATTCTTCCCTAGAAATATTTCCACTCAGCATTTTCTAAAAAGAGTCTGCCATGCCTTTTGATGCAGGCAGATTCTAATTTGTAAGAAGAGGTGGTTAGGATCAGTGAGGCAAATGACTATTATGAGGAAAAAAGATAATCAAGTCTATGGCAGTCTCACCTAGCTCCTCAACAACATGAACTTGTTTTATTGTTGAATCTTCCTTTAACTTTAGCAGATTGCTGACCCAACTAGTGCCTTTGTGAAAATTATTTTAAAAAATGCTTTCCATGGGGGACGTAGCTGTGAAAACACAAGATGAGAACCTGGAACAATAACAAGACTGGGGAACTGAATGTGACTCCATATTAAGCCAGAGATCCTAAAGGCAAACTTTTCATAGGATAAAAACAATAAATTAACAAAAATACATTAATTCACAGTATTATAGAAAGCCTAAACATACTATAACCATCAAAGAAATTCAACTAGTAGGTTAAAGTATTTTCTAGTTGAAAAAAACATATTTTTTAAGGTGAATTCTATGAAACTTCCAAAGAACATCATCTCTAGCACTTCCAGAGAAGAAAATAAGAGAAATATTCCCCAATGCATTCTGAGGCAAATATAACTGATGCCAAAACCTGAAAAGGATGCCCCACCCCCCGCAAAAAAAAAAAAGGATTACAGACAAATTCAGCAGAATTCGCTATTTCTGGACAACAACATCCCTGAGCTGAGCTGAGGAGACCAAACAAACATCATGGCAAGAAGACCATAATGACTAAAGGACCTACAGACAGTTTCGTGGCATGACCATCTAAAGCTTCCCTGCAATTGAGTGCAGATAGTGAATCAGGGTGAGCATCAAAAAACCTACTTGACCAAGGGAAACAGGTCCTAGGCAACTGCCATCTACAGAGCTGACATGCAGGCTGCTTTCAGATGAATAACTGGACTAGGCAACTTCTCCCCTCTGCTTTTCCATGAACACAGATTTGATATGGTACAATCTGAAGACAGAGGTTGGCTTCAGCTAACAGATTATCCCTCAGTCTTACCAAGTTCTATACCTGTAGCCATGTCGTGTGACACAGTACCAATTTCATTTATGAAATCACCCAGTCTCTGGATCTTAGAGATGTGCTCCTGGTATGGCATTTTTCTTTTTTTTCCCAGAAAGTTAGTCTTCATCAGTAACAGAAAACACTGCTGAAATGAACATTGCAATTTAAAATGCTGACATTTGGGGACTTCCCTGGCAGTCCAGTAGTTAAGACTTCATGCTTCCACTGCAGGGGGCATAGATTCCATTCTTGGTTGGGGAATTAAGATTCCATATGCCAGGCAGTGCAGCCAAAAAGGTTTTTTAAGTACTGACATTTGCTTTTATCAATTGTTGAACATCATGGTCAGTAACAGTTGATCTTAGAACACAGAAAATTTTAAAATGACATTAAAAGAAATCATTTTATGATTGAGTAAATAGTGCAGGTCACCCACTTACGTATGGAGGAGATGATTTTCATATCCATATTGTCTTCATTCCCAACAAAATGCATGTAACTGTTAATAAAGCAGAAGAGAAAGGGAGAGAAGGAGCAAGGTCAAATGAACAGAGGCATTTGAACAGAGGCAAATAAAAACAAGTTTTATTCTAGTTCAACTAGAATTTGGGAACAGAGCATCCTTCATCTGGGAGACAGGTTGTTGAGGTTGAGAGAATATGGTAATGTCCTTCTCACACTTGTCTGCTGAAGAAACCAGAAAGCCCAGAATA
Organism: Bos javanicus; assembly: GCF_032452875.1. Classification (NCBI taxonomy): domain Eukaryota; kingdom Metazoa; phylum Chordata; class Mammalia; order Artiodactyla; family Bovidae; genus Bos; species Bos javanicus. The sequence continues at coordinate 45,832,627 of NC_083868.1, forward strand.
ATAATTACTGGAAGCCAGGCTTCAGCCTGCCACATACTAAGAATTTTTCAGTCTTCATTTCATCTTAAAAATCTAAGTGATTTTTTTTTCTATTTGGTCTATTATATATCCATAGGAATGCAGGAAGGCAGAATTCAGTGATTGTGCCTCCATCACTAGATTACAAAATCTTTAGGAATGTAAAATCTCAGTACCACCCCTCCAAATCTCAAAATTAAACTGAAATGTTAGGGAAAATGTGCCATGCTAATGGTGGGGGTATACTCCCAGACAGAAGGTAGGAGCTAAATTAATTAACACAACAAAAACATCTGGAAAGAGAAAAAATGAAGTATAACTAGATTTAACAAGGAAGAAAATCACTGCTGAGTTGTTTTACGCAACTCATTGAACTCTCCCCATTGATGGTGCCAGATGGAGGAGGAAAATAAAGGGTCACATCACTTCCTAGAAAAATATCTCAGTGTCTTTAATTATCAGAGATGGAGCATTTGACTTCCAAAGAAGAAGGATATATTCTTCCTAAATCCTTGGGGATCAGTAGCTCAGAAACCAAAGACAGAAGACTTCAGGGCAATGAATCAGGATGAAATCAAAGAAATATTCCATTTTAGAACACACCAGCATAAGAACTCTAGAGTTGGGAAAACACTTTTCCCCTTAAAAAAAAAAAAAAAGCAGCAGCATATATCAATGAACCAGTATAGAACCGGGTGAGTACCTAAATCTTAGTAATGTCTAGATTCAATGAACTTGGAAATCAGGTTAAATATTATGCTTGAATAACAACTAAAACAATGACAAGACTTCACCAAAAGCCTGGGCTGTCCCGTTCTACTTGATTTCACAGATACATACATACATTGAAGCTATGGCCACGATTGCAGTTTGTGTGAGTGATAGCTGTTGTTGGCATGTGGGTGTGCTAACTTTAGTAATTAGAGATCATCTTGGCCCCCCTGGCCAACTTCCACCAGGTTTTCAAAATATCTCAGTGGAAATAAGCAATCAAATTTTAATATTTCAGGGGCTGACTACATGTATCACATCTCTTCCCTCCCCAGCAGTCTACTTTGAATCTTTTACTACTTCAGGGCACCTTCTTCAATGTTCTGAAAAAGATGGCTGGAATTCAAATCAATTCATTTTGCCTGTTAGGCTTCCCTGGTGGCTCAGTGGTAAAGAATCTGCCTGCCAGTGCAAGAGACACAGTTTCGATCCCTGGGTTGGGAAGATCCCCTGGAGAAGGAAATGGCAATCCACTCTAGTATTCATACCTGGGAAATCCCATGGACAGAGGACCCTGGCAGGCTATAGTTCATGGGGTAGCAAAGAGTTGAACATGATTTAGCAACTAAGCCAGTTTCATAAGGCAAAGACATTGAAATACTACAAACTTATTTTTACAGTAGGTGTCTTAGATAAATTTTAATTTCCCCCACACTCATGGTAGTAACATCACTTATTACACCACTGTCTTTTTCCAACCATTATACCTACATTTCATCATTTCATCAGGAATTCATCATTTCCTGAATGTGAAATTTTACATGAATGTGAAAGTACTATTTTATCCCCAGAGGAAAGCAAGGACTGTTATTGCTATTCTTTACTTGTTAGACCAAGTACTCATTCAACCTCCAGTTTCCTTCTCACAGTAAAGTCATGGGACCCATGAACATGGATTAAAAGTAGTGTGTAGTGAAGGTTTCATAAGCTCTAGCCTTCCAAGAGTGTAAGACAGTTTGCTTTAAGTCACTGCATACCTGGTACTGTCATTTCCCTTCACCCTAATACTGCCAGAAAAGCATTGCCCTGGAAGACAGAGATCCAGGTTCTAGTTCTGTCTAAACTACTCTTCACATATCTGCAGTAGCTTTATAACCTGAGTCTTGTGTTTCTCTGAGTCTTGATTTGGACTTCAAGGTTCCTTCCAACTATGACCTTCTTTGAGTTCTTCCTCTTCCAGCTCTATGCTTTTACTAACTAAAACTTGGAAAAGTTCAAGATTTATTTTTTTGAGCCTTAATGACTATTGCAACCTCTTCCAAGTTGGGAATCACCTACAGCTGTTACTCCAGCTTTGACCTCTAGGGAGATAGTCAGGAATGTTCTAATAAACAGGGCTAGCCCTTAAAATCCCATGGACAGAGGAGCCTGGTAGGCTGCAGTCCATGGGGTCCGTAGGAGATGGACATGACTGAGCGACTTCACTTTCACGCATTGGAGAAGGAAATGGCAATCCACTCCAGTGTTCTTGCCTGGAGAATCCCAGGGATGGGGGAGCCTGGTGGGCTGCCGTCTATGGGGTCACACAGAGTTGGATACGACTAAAGCGACTTAGCAGCAGCAGCAGCAGCCCTTGGCTAAGCAGCCAAATAGGTGCAAATTTTGTTTTACACTCCTCCCAACTTCCCTTACAGAATGACCTTCATGCCAGTCAATTATCTGGTATATATGGAGTCCAACCTTCAGCAGTCAACTGAACATAGAAAGATGATGGCTGATATGCCTAAAATAGTATTCCTTCCAGATACTGTGTTGGAATAGAATCTTCTCAGCAAATGAAGAAGACCTTGAACCACCCCCCTATATCTGCCTCTCTTAGTTTTTCCCCATCTCTTCTACCCTATTAGATGCCTAGGCTCATCCTTGGCACCTCTTTCTTTCATTGTTGTTGTTCAGTCTCCAAGTCATGCCCAACTCTTTGCGACCCCATGGACTGCAGCATGCCAGGCTTCCCTGTCCCTCACTATCTCCTGGAGTTTGGTCAGACTCATGTCTGTTGAGTCAGTGATGCCATCCAACCATTAGTCCATGAGCAAATCCAATTATCCCTACCTTTGAAGTCTATTCAAAATTCAACTATTCTTCACCAACATTATTGTTAATACTCTAGTTTAAGTATTTATATTTCAGACGTAGTAGATGGAGGGAAATAATAGAATAAGCAAAGAAAAAAATAGTCTAGATTTAATGTGGGAGTCAATAGATAGCAGAAAGAATGCTTTTTCCTGAATGATTGTCATACAGAGGTGTACTATATTAACATAACAACCAGTACTAAGGGAACACATTCTGTATCTAAATGATAACAGCCGCCTAATCATTCTGATTCCGCCCAGGCCCCTTGACAGTCTATTCTCCTACAGTAGCCAGATCCACTGTGTTAAAAGGCAAAGAAGATCATGCTTGAATGTCCCTGTGGCTTCCCATCTCTCTAAGATTCAAAGGCAAAATCTGAGAACGGCATACTGTCCCCACCACCTCTCTGATCTCTCTGCCTCTCCCCTGCCCTGCTCCTAATGCCCGGCTCCCTCGGATTCTCCAGATTCACCAGGCCTGCTGCTCTGCAGCTTCTTGCCTGCTGTCACTCTGCTTGGAAACCCATTTCTTTGGGGACCCACAAGATTTGCTCCCTCTGTACATCCAGGGCTCTGCTCAAATCTGTCTTTTAGAGGCTTTTGCAGACTGCCTTGTATAAAAGACCACACACCACCAACACAAACACACACACTCTCTCTACCCTCTTATCACCATCTATATTAGCTTATTATCTCTCCCTTGCCTTCCTCCCCGCCTTTCACTAGAGCAAAGCTGTGTCTTGTTTACTGTTGGACGGGTGCTGCTGGCACAATGCCTGACATATCCCAAGCACTCAAACATTTATGAGACAAATGAACTGAGGCCTGGATGAATCACTCTAACACAGGAAGATACATGCTGGTCCTTCTTCCAGCTGCTCTTCAGAACACATCTACTACCACATTCTAGGAAAGTCATGACTGAATGGCATCTGGCGCTGGCGGGATGGGCTTTGCTTCATTACCTTCTCACAGTGCAGCAGTATATTGCTAGCATTCTGTTATATGAATGAGATTTCTTCTCTTTGCACTGTGTAGGTTTTGTCCAAATGCATAAAGGCACTTTGACTCATGTGTACATAGTACTATGTGCACTATGATCAATCTTTCATTTGGTCTATCAAAATAGTTTCTTAGAGAAAGCTCTAGGATGGGGAGGATTTTATGTGTCAAAACTCTGATTTCAATTATCTAGAGCTCTGGATCCCAATTCAAGGATAACTGAACTATATGTACACAAATAGAAATGAACATGAAAAGAACCAGAATTCACTAAATCTCTACTAGCAGCCAGCACTATGATAACAGCTTAATAAATGTTACCTCAATAAATTTATGGTGTCATAAAGGTTCACATGAAAGTGATACGTTCATTGCATAAACGAAGAAACTGAAGTCCAAGGCGGTTTAAAAATTTAGCTAATATTTAAGTGAAAGAACTAAACTTCTGATGCAGATTTAAGTTTAAAATCTACTCTCTTTTGATACTAAAGACAAGACATTCACACCATTCCTGGGAAAAATTAGTCCTTTCTCTTCTCCTGACCCATTGGCCTACAGCTAATACTATTTGACTACGGATTATCTGAGGGGTCATCCTAGAAAGTGTTCTAAAAAGGTGTTCCCGAGCACAAACTCTACATCCTCTAAAATGAAGATTATCTAACCTGTACTGGGGTTTGATCACTTTTCAAGCTTAGGAAAACACTCAAACACAGGTTGACATCATAGCTACATATTTAATTTCACATAAGTTTTAAGACATTTGAAACTATTATCCCAGCCTAGTTTTCTGAAAAACAAAAACAACACCCAGTTGTGGATGTGACTGGTGATAGAAGCAAGGTCTGATGCTGTAAAGAGCAATATTGCATAGGAACCTGGAATGTTAGGTACCTGAATCAAGGCAAGTTGGAAGTGGTCAAACAGGAGATGGCAAGAGTGAACGTCGACATTCTAGGAATCAGTGAACTAAAATGGACTGGAATGGGTGAATTTAACACAGAAGACCATTATATCTACTATTGTGGGCAGGTATCCCTTAGAAGAAATGGGGTAGCCATCATAGTCAACGAAAGAGTCCGAAATGCAGTACTTGGATGCAATCTCAAAAGCAACGGAATGATCTCTGTTCATTTCCATATCATATTCAATATCACGATAATCCATATTTCCATAATTCATATTCAATACCACAGTAATCCAAGTCTATGCCCCAACCCGTAATGCTGAAGAAGCTGAAGTTGAACTGTTCTATGAGGACCTACAAGACCTACTAGAACTAACACCCAAAAAAGATGTCCTTTTCATTATAGGGGACTGGAATGCAAAAGTAGGAAGTCAGGAAACACCTGGAGGAGCAGGCAAATTTGGCCTTGGAGTACAGAATGAAGCAGGGCAAAGGCTAATAGAGTTCTGCCAAGAGAACACACTGGTCATAGCAAACACCCACTTCCAACAACACAAGAGAAGACTCTAAACATGGACATCACCAGATGGCCAACACTGAAATCAGGTTGATTATATTCTTTGCAGCCACAGATGGAGAAGCTCTATACAGTCAGCAAAAACAAGACTGGGAGTTGACTGTGGCTCAGATCATGAACTCCTATTGCCAAATTCAGACTTAAATTGAAGAAAGTAGGGAAAACCACTAGACCATTCAGGTATGACCTAAATCAAATCCCTTATCATTATACAGTGGAAGTGAGAAATAGATTTGAGGGACTAGATCTGATAGACAGAATGCCTGATGAACTATGGATGGAGGTTCATGACATTGTACAGGAGACAGGGATCAACACCTACTGCAAGAAAAAAAAATGCAAAATGGTAAAATAGCTGTCTGAGGAGCCCTTACAAATAGCTGTGAAAAGAGGAGAAGCGAAAAGCAAAGGAGAAAAGGAAAGACATAAGCATCTGAATGCAGAGTTCCAAAGAATAGCAAGGAGAGATAAGATAGCTTTCCTCAATGATCAATGCAAAGAAATAGAGGAAAACAATAGAATGGGAATGACTAGAGATCTCTTCAAGAAAATTAGAGATACCAAGAGAACATTCATGCAAAGTATGGGCTCAATAAAGGACAGAAGTAGTATGGACCTAACAGAAGCAGAAGATATTAAGAAGAGGTGGCAAAAATACACAGAAGAACTGTACAAAAAAGATCTCATGACCCAGATAATCACAATGGTGTGATCACTGACCTAGAGCCAGACATCCTGGAATGTGAAGTCAAGTGGGCCTTAGGAAGCATCACTATGAACAAAGCTAGTGGAGGTGATGGAATTCCAGGTGAGCTATTTCAAATCCTAAAAGATGATGCTATGAAAGGGCTGCACTCAATATGCCAGCAAACTTGGAAAACTCAGCAGTGGCCACAGGACTGGAAAAGTCAGTTTTCATTCCAATCCCAAAGAAAGGCAATGCCAAAGAATGGTCAAACTACTGCACAATTGCACTCATCTCACACGCTAGTAAAGTAATGCTCAAATTCTCCACACAGGCTTCAGCAATACATGAACCGTGAACTTCCAGATGTTCAAGCTGGTTTTAGAAAAGGCAGAGGAACCAGAGATCACATTGCCAACATCCTCTGGATCATCAAAAAAGCAAGAGAGCTCCAGAAAAACATCTATTTCTGCTTTATTGACTATTCCAAAGCCTTGACTGCATGGATCACAATAAACTTTGGAAAATTCTGAAAGAGATGGGAATACCAGACCATCTGACCCACCTCTTGAGAACCCTGTAAGCAGGTCAAGAAGCAACAGTTAGAACTGGACATGGAACAACAGACTGGTTCCAAATAGGACAAGGAGTACATCAAGGCTGTATGTTGTCACCCTGCTTATTTAACTTATATGCAGAATACATCATGAGAAAGGCTGGGCTGGAGGAAGCACAAGCTGGAATCAAGATTGCCGGGAGAAATATCAATAACCTCAAATATGCAGATGACACCACCCTTATGGCAGAAAGTGAAGAACTAAAGAGCCTTTTGATGAAAGTGAAAGAGGAGAGTGAAAAAGTTGGCTTAAAGCTCACCTTTCAGAAAACTAAGATCATGGCATCCAGTCCCATCACTTCTTGGCAAACAGATGGGGAAACAGTGGAAACAGTGTCAGACTTTATTTTTTGGGCTCCTAAATCACTGCAGATGATGACTGCAGCCATGAAATTAAAAAATGCTTACTCCTTGGAAGGAAAGTTATGCCCAATCTAGACAGCATATTAAAAAGCAGAGACATTACTTTGTCAACAAAGGTCCGTCTAGTCAAGGCTATGGTTTTTCCAGTAGTCATGTATGGAATGAGAGTTGGACTATAATGAAAGCTGAGCACCGAAGAACTGATGCTTTTGAACTGTGGTGTTGAAGAAGACTCTTGAGAGTCCCTTGGACTGCAAGGAGATCCAATCAGTCCATCCTAAAGGAGATCAGTCCTGGGTGTTCATTGGAAGGACTGTTGTTGAAGCTGAAACTCCAATACTTTGGCCACCTGATGCAAAGAGCTAACTCATTGGAAAAGACACTGATTATGGGAAAGATTGAGGGCAGGAGGAGAAGGGGACGACAGAGGATGAGATGGTTGGATGGTATCACTGACTCAATGGACATGGGTTTGGGTGGACTCTGGGAGTTGGTGATGGACAGGGAGGCCTGGCATGCTGCAGTTCATGGGGTCACAAAGAGTTGGATGTGACTGACTGACTGAACTGAACTGAAGTTTTCTGATGTAATACAAATAACTGAATTCCAATTGTTGTGTAGTATCTTATAGCTCCTTCTCTATAGCCACTCTAGAAGCCCAGCCTTTCACTCAGGCCTACTTGGGGTACACTGGGTTAGTCCTGGGAAAGCAGCAGAGAACAGCAAGCACTGCCCTTTGCTTATGAAATTTACAGTCTAGTGGGTCAAGCAGACAATTATGCAGTTAAGTATTTAACTACTTTTGGTTAAATGCTATCAACAGCTACAGAGTTGGGTATTAGGAATAATCTCTTCTAAGGCAGTTTCCTAAGAAAGTAATAGTTGAACTGAGAACTAAAGAAAGAAGAGGCATCCCTTAGTTGGAGGAATTGGAAAGTGGTGGCTGGGGTCAGTTTAACAGCAAAGCAAGCAGAATGTGACAAAGCTATGAACTGGGAAAGAGTTTGATGCATTTGAGGAATTGGAAGGGTGGCAATGTGGCTGGAAGCTGGATTAGAGAAGAGTGAAAAGAGATGATGACTGCAATGATATGAAGCTTCCAAGGTGGAAAGAGGCCAAGTCCCATAGAACTTGTGGAGGATTCCAGGATGGACCCCAACAGCAACTGGGAACTAAGGAAATGTTTTCAACAGAGGTGATATGTTCAGATTTGCATTCTGAGGAGATCACTTGGATATTGAATGGAAAATGGCTTAGTGAGTGGAGGTTGAGATGCAGGTGCAGATGAGGGAGTAGAGGGAATGGATGCTGAAATATGTAAGAAGACCAGTGAGGGTGCAAAGGCCAGAACAAAACAAGAGTAGTAATGAAGTTGTAGAAATGCCAATATATTTGAGATATATTTATATAGGGGAGTCAATAGAACTTAGAGCTAGACTGGATGTGAAGATAAGGGAGAGGGAGATGTCAAAAATGACTCCCAGGTTTCTATACATGCTGTTGGCTGGATGGTATTACCGTATCCTGTGTATCCATACACAGAAGGAGTATGTTTTGGGGAGGTGGGTGGAAAGAGAATGAATTAGACTTGGACTCTGAATTGCCCCTGCTTAGCTGGTAAAGAATCCACCTGCAATGCAGGAGACCCTGATTCGATTCCTGGGTCAGGAAGATCCCCTGGAGAAGGGATAGGTTACCCACTCCAGTATTCTTGGGCTTCCCTGGTGGCTCAGGTGGTAAATAATCCACCTGCAATGCAGGAGTCCTGAGTTCGATCCCTGGGTTGGGAAGATCCCGTGGAGGAGGGCATGGCAACCCACTCCAATATTCTTGCCTGGAGAATCCCCATGGACAGAGGAGCCTGGTGGGCTACAGTGCATGGGGTGGAAAAGAATTGCACATGAATGAGCAACTAAGCACAGTACTGAATTGCCCATAGGACTTCCAGTGGGATGTTGAATGAGCAGTTGGCTATTTGAGGTCTAGAGCTCTCTGAACTTGAGATCTGAATGTGGAAATGGATGCAATCGCTTAGGGAAAGAACATAAAGTGTTAAGAGGATGAAGTCATGACAAACTAAAACATGTTAAGGTCAGGTAGAAAAGGAACGGATTAGCAAGGGAACACAGAATTTCCATCACACGCGGTCTTCGTATTACAGCTCCCCTTGAAAGTGCCAGTTTGCTTGTTTACATGGCACCGCAAAAGTAGGGCATATCCAGGAAGCGAGAGGAGACAATATTTTCAACACTTCTCTGATAGCAGACAGAATCAAGGCAGGTCTTTGTGAACTGGCCAAAACCAAAAATTGTTTATGTGCCCACCCACAATTACATAAGGCTCTGAGTTTATTTTGATTATTATCCCTTCCAAAAACACGTTTTTATTTTTTAATCTTTCAATCTCAGTTTTTGCTATCTATTCCTATGCTTCTTTAAACTACTAGAGGTTTAACTAATTGGTATAATTTGGCAAAGCTATTTAGCCTTATAATTGTAGCTTATTTTAGGTAAAATATTACATGTATGTTCCCTAACCTCGCTCTCTTCCTTTTCTTCCCAGAGGAAATACCTACTCAGAATTTAGTGGGTTTTTAACATTTTTACCTTAAGACGTATGTTTAGAAATTATCAACTTCCAGACAGAAAGTAGATTCAATTGCTCAGAAAGAGCATGGTGATTATAAGAGCAGAAAGAATGGACAGAACCCCAGGAAGCAGGATGTAGAGGATTAGCAAAGTAAGAGAACCTGGAAAGGAGACTGAGAAAGACTGGCCAGAAGAGGAGAAAAGTCAGTGTCACCAAAGGAGCCTGAAGTTTCAAATAGTAAAGAGTGACCAGAGTCAAATGCTCAGGAGATCATTCAGACAAGATCTCTGAAAAGCATGGGGTGGATTTAGCACAATGTGATCTTGGAAAGATCTCTGAGGCCACCAACATGTGGACTTCTTTAATTCTATACAATGTGGATATTTTAAGTATATTTCTGCAACCAAGAAAAAGTGCTTCTTTCTTTACTGCTCTTTTTAACTAAAGCAAATCAGGCCACCCCTCTAGCTCCACTTTGTTGAGCTGAAAGAAGAATAAGTTGCTTAGATGACAGATCAGGTTCTGTTCAGTTCTCACAGGTGTGATTGTCTCAATACCATATAATTAGTTACACTCTGTATCCTTGAGACTAACTATAAGCTGTGTTCTGGGGTCCTTCTCTGGCTTCACTGACACCTTCCTCTTTCATTCCTAAGTTCCCTCCTTGGAGTTCTGCTAACTCCTTACTATCCTGTGCTTCATCCTGAATCACTCTTCATGGTAACAGCCCACACTAACTTGAAATTCTCCTTACCCTCCCCTCAATTTCCACTTCATAGTAACTGTGGGTCTTTTGACTTTGGTTTCTACCTATAAATGATAAGAAGGGAAGCCCATGGTGGTCAGAGGTAAAGACTGCTACTGCTACTGCTAAGTCACTCCAGTCGTGTCCGACCCTCAGCGACCCCATGGACTGCAGCCTACCAGGGTCCTCTGTCCATGGGATTTTCCAGGCAAGAGTGCTGGAGTGGGATGCCATTGCCTTCTCCAGAGGTAAAGACTCCACCTGCCAAAGCAGGAGGCAAGACGTAGGTTTGATCTCTGGGTTGGGAAGCTTCCCTGGAGAAAGAAATGGCAATCCACTTCAGTACTTTGCCTGGAAAATTCCACAGACAGAAGAGCCTGGCAGGCTACAGTCCAAAGAGTTGGACACAACTTAGTGACTGAACAGCAGCAAAAATAAATAATGAAAACACATTGCACATACCACTGAACAGGAAAATCATCCTGAGGTGAGTTTTGAGGACAAGAATTATGTATTTACTAATCTTTGGAAACCAGGTCTTAGATGATACTCAGCAAACAATAATCATTCAAAACATTTATTTTGAGTAAATGAAGGGACAGTGACTTTGTAATAGTCCCTTTATTTAATCAAGGTGACTTAAGAGTCTCAGGTTCAACCCCTGGGTCAGGAAGATCCCCCGGAGATCCCATGGCAACCCACTCCAGTATTCTTGCCTGGAGAATCCCAGGGACGGGGAAACTGGTGGGACACATGCATGACTATGTAATCCTGCCTGGGACCTAAGCAAGTGTAGATCTAATACTTGGAACTTCCTTACAACAAAGGGATTGCAGTGCTGCCAGTCCTCTGCTAGTGGTCCCACCTCCAACGCTTGGCAACATGGCTTCTGAAAATCGGCACCGGAGAACTGGGATAAACACGCTCAGCTACTACTCCCTGGTTAAAAAGCCCACTGAGTCAAGGTACATGATGGACTCTACTCCAGTGATTACACACTCAATGACTCTACAACATCCTCTTGTTTCAATATTACACACAACTCAATGAATTGGGGACCATCTGTTACTTACTTAGCCCTGTTTTCATTCCTAACTTAAGAGTAAGACTGAAATCCCTCTCATTAGATGACACTGAAACCCCCAAGAATCTTCACACTTCTTGGGTTCCCCAGTTTGCTCTGCACTCATGTACACTAAATATTCACACACAATGGAAAAGAATTTCCATCGATAACCATGATCTGTATTTGGGGGAGGAGCGTTGTTTTTGTAAAAGCAAAACATTCTATTTTCTGATGTAGTATTTGTCAGAACTTGAAAATAAACTCATTTATATCTATTCATTTCAGTATCAGCTAATGTCAGACTGAATTATGATATTGAAATGCTGTTTTACACTCTTTGACATGTGGAATTTTAAGAACAAGCATCATTTCTATCTGCCCATTTTTATGTCACCTCTACCAAATTCCTTTTACTTTATATTATTTTTTCCCCCAAAGTTCAAGTCACTCCTGTTTTTTTCTCTCAAAACAAAAAAATAGTTAAACTTAATTTTTCCAATAAAGCAAATCTGGCACCTTATTTATTTATAGGTTTTTGCCAAGATCTAAAATCACAAATTCTCTCTGTACACTTTTCCAAATATTTAGAGATATATTTTTGCTGACATTTTAAAGTAATATTTATACCAGTGAACTGAGCTTAAATAAACAGACCATTACTGGTATAGGCATTATACTATGATATTCTTTGAATGTACCACAAAAAGGTGTTTATCTCAATGACACTCCCCAAGGGAAATGAAATCACATATTTGCAGCCAACATAAACAAGTAAAGGTCTTGTTTCCTTTACCAGATCAAGGTTAAACAAGTGGGCCTGATTGAGTAAAGCATCACAGAACATATGTGGGTCAAAATTGGCACTCCCTCAAAGTTTGTGTTGAACTGAATTCAAATATCTGAAACTGCTTTTGAAAAAAAAATGCTATTTCCTGCTTTTAAAAAGGCAAGTTAAAGATTGGATCATAAGCCATCTTGGATATGGCAATGCTCTTTCAAAGAACCCTGAATCTCTGAGCAATATTTGTTTAGTTAAACAACGTTCAACCAACCCTATTGGAACCCTGGGGGAAATTTTTTGTTTAATGTTAGTATAATCCAACCTCAGGCTTCATGGATAATCTTTGTGTTTCTCCTGGTAATAAAGGAAGGAGATAGACAGAAATGATCACAGAAGAAGAGATGATACATTTGAAGGGCAAGGGAGAAATGAATTTATTGAATTCTTACCATATATCCAACATTGTGCAGGGTCTTATTTAACTCCTAAAACAACTTTGCGTTTAAGTATCCCTGTTCTTTGCAAGGAGATCCAACCAGTCCATTCTGAAGGAGATCAGCCCTGGGAGTTCTTGGGAAGGAATGATGCTAAAGCTGAAACTCCAGTGCTTTGGCTACCTCACTCAAAGGGTTGACTCATTGGAAAAGACTCTGATGCTGGGAGGGATTGGGGGCAGGAGGAGAAGGGGACGACAGAGGATGAGATGGCTGGATGGCATCACTGACTCGATGGACGTGAGTCTGAGTGAACTCCGGGAGTTGGTAATGGACAGGGAGGCCTGGCGTGCTGCGATTCATGGGGTTGCAAAGAGTGGGACACGACTGAGTGACTGAACTGAACTGAACTGAACTGATCCCTGTTCTTTTATCACAGAGAACTAAACAAGATCATAGGGCTTAAGTATTAAAAACTCATCTCAAAATGCACCACTGGTAAGGGGTAAAACGGGCTTGTAACCCAGGTCTACCTGGTTCAGAGCTCAAGCTTATCTTAATATCCCCAGGAACAAGGAGATCAGGGAGCCAAATCATAGACTTTCATAGAGCCATTTGCCTGTTGCACACTCATGTTATAGCAGCATATTCACAATAGCTAAAGAAAGAAGCAACTCAGTGTCCATCACCTGATGGATGGATAAATGAAATGGGGTATAAACATACAATGGAATATTTTTAGCCTTTAAGAAAAAAAGATGATTCTGACATGACACATGCTACAACATGGATGAAGCTTGAGCATATTGTATGAAGATAAGCCAGTCACAATAAGGTAAACACCATGGTTACACTTGTATGAGGTATCTGTGGTGGTGGTGGTTTACTCGCCAAGTCATGTCTGATTCTTGCAACCCCGTGGACTACAGCATGCCAGGCTCCTATCTGCAGGAGTGAAACTCTGCAAAAGAAAGTACAATAGAACTGTGGTTGCCAAGGGTGATGAGGAAGGAAAGAATGGAGAGTTGTTATGAGTGTAGAGTTCCAGTTTGGCAAGATATAAAGAGTTCTGGAGTTTGGTTGTACAACAATGTGAATGTATTTATGTATTTAACTTTAAAGTTTTCTATTTTGGAATAACTTTATATTTACAGAAAAGTTGCAATCATGGTATAGAGAGTTCCCCTACTGTTAACAATATAATCACTGTGTACATGCTCAGTTGTATTTGACTCTGCAACCCCATGGATTATAGCTTTCCAGGCTCCTCTGGCCATGGAATTTTCCAGGCAAGAATACTGGAGTGGGTGGCCATTCCCTTCTCCAGGGGATCTTCCTGACCCAGGGATCAAACCCATATCTCCTGCTTTGGCTGGGAGATTCTTTTATTGCTGCACCACCAGGGAGGCCCAATATAATCACTCCGTTTGTCAGAACTAAGGCATTGACGTTGGTATAATACCATTAACTAAACTCCAGACTTCAGACTTTATCCACATTTCTCCAGTTTTTCCTTGAATGCCCTTTTCCAGTTGCAGGATCCAAAAGAGGACACTGCATTACACTTAAATGTTAAGTCTCCCTCACCTCCTTTGGTCTGTAACAGTTTCTCAGATTTTCCTTGTTTTTGATGGTCTTGGCAGTTTTGAAGAATGCTGGTCAAGTATTTTGTAAAATGTACTTTGGATACTTGCTCATGACTAGACTTGGGTTATGAGTAGCAACTGGCTTTTCAATCTAATTTTAACTAAAATTTAAGGTTGATACTTGATTCAATTACCAGACAACTTTTAAGCATGTCTGGAAGAAACTGGGTATGTGAATCTACTTTTTCAATATTTGTTGTTGTTCAGTAGCTCGGTTGTGTCTGACTCTTTGCAACCCCATGGACTGCAACATACATCTTCAACTATAAGTTTTATGAAATCCCATTTCAGATCAATGATTTTTGATGAAAATACAGCATTCAAATTGAGATGTGTTATAAGTGAAAAATGCATTCTGGATTACAAAGCCATAACACAAAATGAAGGATGCAAACTACTGCACAAATAACTGCTTATATCTATTACATGTTAAAATGATAATATTTTGAATATACTGAGTTAAGTCATATATATTATTAATATTGCTTTCACCAATTTCTTTTGCTTAGAACAGATCTTTTCTTTCCTTCCAGTTTTATTGAGGTATAACTGACATACCACATTGTATAAGTTTAAGGCTGTACAGCATAATGATCTCATTTATATACATCATGAAATGATCATCACAGCAAGTTTAGTGAATATTCATCATCTCATATAGATGCAACAAATGTGAATGTATTTATAACTACAGGATTGTAGTATTAAAATGGGTGAAGATGACAATGTTTATGTTATATGTATTTTACTATGATTTTAAAACAAACACCCCTGCCTAAGTTGTGTTTCCCTCACCTTCACCAGTCCTTTCAGTTCCTTTTCTGCCCAGTATTATGTATTTTTCCAAGGCAGGAATTGGGATTAATGAAATAACACTTTTACACAGACACTCTATTTTACAATCTGTTCAAGGACGAAAGCAATTTTTTAAACATGGATACACATCCAGGACACAAAACAGCCACTTAGTTAAAGAACACAAATTCTTCAAAGCATTTACATAGTCCAATGGAGACAGGTTTCTACATGAATTGACATTTTAAAGTCATATCCAATGTTTGTGTCTAGTTTTTCCAGCCAGGCCAACTAAAAGGGTGAGAAAGAGGCCACTAGTATTTAATAAACTTCTGTAGCAGAGCACTTCACAAATGTAAGCTTATTTCATCCTTAAAACAACCTTAAGAAGTAGTAACAATAGTATCTTCATTTTATAGGTGAGCAGATCAGGACACAGAGAGGTTAAGTAACTTGCCCAAAGTCACACAGCTAGGACATGGCCGAGCCAAAAACCTAAACAAAAACAGCCTGGCTGCCAAGGTTATGCTACATGGCCTGTCATTTGTATTTTTTGTGGGCCCATGGGGAAACAGTGGAAACAGTGGCTGATTTTATTTTTCTGGGCTCCAAAATCACTGCAGATGGCGACTGCAGCCATGAAATTAAAAGACGCTTACTCCTTGGAAGGAAAGTTATGACCAACCTAGATAGCATATTAAAAAACAGAGACATTATTTTGTCAACAACGACCCATCTAGTCAAGGCTATGGTTTTTCCAGTGATCATGTATGCATGTGAGAGTTGGACTATAATGAAAGCTGAGTGCCGAAGAATTGATGCTTTTGAACTGTGGTGTTGAAGAAGACTCTTGAGAGTCCCTTGGACTGCAAGGAGATCCAACCAGTCCATCCTAAAGGAGATCAGCCCTGGGTGTTCATTGGTAAGACATGTTGAAGCTGGAACTACAATACTTTGGCCACCTGAGGCAAAGAGCTGACTGATTTGAAAGGACCCTGATGCTGGGAAAGACTGAAGGCAGGAGGAGAAGGGGACGACAGAGGATGAGACGGTTGGATGGCATCACCAACTCAGTCGACACGTGTTTGGGTGGACTCTGGGAGTTGGTGATGGACAGGGAGGCCTGGTGTGCTGCGGTTCATGGGGTCGCAGAGTCAGACACAACTGAGCGACTGAACTGAACTGAACTGAAATATTCAACACACACACACACTCAGTCAGAAAATTTAAAAAAATTTAAATCTCTTTGTCTCTTTCACACCTGCCAATGTTACTCACTGACTTTATACAGAACCTCTTTTGGAAAGCACATCAAGTCTGGGAGCCTCCCGCCAGCGGCTCTCCTGCTCTCTCTGCCACCCTCTCTCTAGTAGATTCTGCTTCCATCTACCCCTGTTGACCCTCAGTTTTAGTTCACATCCAGCCTCTTTATTACCACTTGCCTGCTGACCAGGCTTCCCTGGAAGCTCCATAGAGTTGTCCTGCCTTATTTCTCCCTCTACGGGCATAGCTGTGGGTTCAGTTTCTCAACAATCCTCCTGATGTAAAGGCCTTCTGTGTGTGCAGAGTCCATGTGTCTTTGAGGCCCTGCATTCTTTCAAAACCTCACCTCCAGAGCCCCTCATATCCCTCTTGGTTCTCTGGCCTCTGTACATGTTTCCTGACCTGCTCTCTCTTTTCAGGCCAAACTTTCTCTTTTCTGGCATGAACACCTGAAGATCCTCAATGCACACAGCATGGAAAAGGGCATTTTGAAGTGAATTGTTAGTCACTTAGCCACATCCAACTCTTTGGGACCCCATAGACTGTAGCCCACCAGGTTCCTCTGTCCACAGAATTCTCCAGGCAAGAATACTGGAGTGGACTGCCATTCCCTTCTCCAGGGAATCCTCTTAAACCAGGGATTGAACATGGGTCTCCTACATTGAAGGCAGATTCTTTTTTTTTTTCTTTGTTTTTATGTTTTTTTATTTTATTTATTTTAATTGGAGGCTAATTACTTAACAATATTGTGGTGGTTTTCACCATACATTGACATGAATCAGCCATGGATGTATATGTGTCCCCCCATCCCAAACCCCCGCCTTCCACCTTCCTCCCCATCCCATCCCTCTGGGTTGTGCCAGTGTACTGGCTTTGAGTGCCCTGTTTCATGCATCAATCTTGGACTTTTCATCTATTTCACATATGTTAATGTATATGATTTAATGCTATTCTCTCAAATCATCCCACCCTCGCCTTCTCCCACCGAGCCCAAAAGTCTGTTCTTTACATCCGTGTCTCTTTTGCTGTCTTGCATATAGGGTCGTTATTACCATCTTTCTAAATTCCATCAGCTCAGTTCAGTTGCTCATTTGTGTCCGACTCTTTGGAGCCCATGGACTGCAGCACACCAGGCCTCCCTGTCCATCACCAACTCCCAAAGTTTACTCAAACTCATGTCCATTGAGTCAGTGACGCCATCCAACCATCTCTCCTCTGTCATCCCCTTCTCCTCCTGCCTTCAATCTTTCCCAGCATCAGGGTCTTTTCCAAGGAGTCAGTTCTTTGCCTCAGGTGGCCAAAGTATTGAAATTTCAGCTTCAACATCAGTTTTACCAATGGACACCCAGGACTGATCTCCTTTAGGATGGACTGGTTGGATCTCCTTGCAGTCCAAGGGACTCTCAAGAGTCTTCCCCAACACCACAAAAGTTCAAAAGCATCAATTCTTCGGTGCTCAGCTTTCTTTATAGTTCAAATCTCATATCTATACATGACTACTGGAAAAACCATAGCTTTGACTAGATGGACTTTTGTAGGCATATATATATATGTGTTAATATACTATATTGGTATTTTTCTTTTTTACTTACTTCACTCTGCTATTAATAGCCTCTAGTTTCATCTACTTCATTAGAATGGATTCGAATGTGTTCTTATAGCTGAGTCATATTCCATTGTGTATATGTACCACAAATTTCTTATCCATTCGTGTGCCAGTGGACATCTAGGTTGCTTCCATGTCCAAGCTATTGTAAACAGTGTGCAGGCAGATTCTTTATCATCTGAGCCACCAAAGGGCATTTTACCTCAATCCTATTGTCCATAATTTCAGCTCTATAGCCTGAAACTCACCTAGCTACCTCAAAAGGATGGGCTTCCCTGGTATTAGGGGCAGGGGGAAAGAGGGCGGTCAGTAAATAAAGCAATTGACCAGAAAAACCATTTTGTCAGCTGTGCTCAAACAAACCAAGTAACATTTGGTCCTGTAGCAGTTAAAGTAGGCAGGCTTCCCTGGTGGTCCAGTGGTTAGGAATCCACCTGCTAATGCAGGGGGTATGGTTTAGATCCCTGGTCTGGGAGGATTCCACATGCCATGGGACAACGAAGCCCATGTGCCACAACTGCTGAAGCCTGCGAGCCTAGAGCCCATGCTCCACAAGAGAAGCCACCGTGATGAGAAGGCCACACACTGCAACAGAGTAGCTCCCATTCACCACTAGAGAAGGCCCACCCACAGCAGCAGAGACCCAGCACAGCCAAAAATGGATGAATAAAGAAAGAGATAAATCTTAAAAATAAATAAATAAATCAAGCAGAGGCAGGCAAGTTTTTTCTGTAAATGGCCAGGTAGAAAATATTTCTTGTAGACTTTGTAGGCTGCACAGTCTCTGTCCCAACTACTCAACTCTGCCATTGTAGGTTGAAGCAGCAATGGGTGAATAAATGAATGGATGTGGTTTCATTTCAATAAATGTTTATTCACAACATGTACTAGGATAGATTTGGCCCATGGGTCATAATTTGCTTCTCTCTCAATTAAAGCACAAGAAACCTTTGTGATGTTTTCAGCTTTTAACATGCGTTTCTGAAACCAAAGTCCGTCCTTATTGTTTTTTTAGACTATCCTGTACTTCACTAACTCTCCACTGAAAGTAAAATTAAACTAAAGTGAGAAACATGATCCATCACATTGTTTGCCATATTCCTTTAGGCCAAAGAGCACATCCCAGACATGACAATTATTCACTGCATCAAACTGATCAACATCTGCTAGCACATACACAGCCTCACTCGGGTACTTCTTAATTTCCATAAAGAATCTTCTCTTACAAAATGTTCATGAAGCATCAGCAGACTGAGTTTTTCCAAGTCTAGCTTTGAGATGGCCAAACAAAGTTTTGTGCAGGCATGTCACTGAGGGAACAGGAGAACAGCATGATGTGCTGAGACCTCGGAGATTAATGGTTCACAAATACCAGGCTCTGGGAAAAGTCTCACAATTTGGGACATTCAGGACTGTTCCACTTTATCCCCACAAGGCTCTGAGGTGTTCATTCATTAACTCATTTTTTCATTTGCTTAACGAAAGTTTTGGACAGCCTTCTCTGGGCCAGACATGTTGCTAGGCCCTGGGAATGCAATGAAAACACAGAAAGCGTAACAGGAAAGACTAGAAAAGAACCAGAGTCTGCCCTTGAAGAGCTTCCAGCCTGGTGTGTGTTATCTTACCAAACTTCCTGCAGTGATGAAAATATTCTTTACCTTGCACTACCCAACATGAGAGCCATCAGTGCCCAAAATGGTGGCTCTTGAGCACTTGAAATACAGCTGGGTGACTAGGAAACTGAATTTTAAATTTCATTTAATTTTACTTGAAGTTAAAATAGCCACTTATGGCTTGTTGCTGCTGTAATGGGCAGTGCAGGTGTAGTGGGAAAAACACTTGAATCAAATTGATATAATATTAAAACTATGTGCTATACCAGACCACCTGACCTGCCTCTTGAGAAACCTATATGCAGGTCAGGAAGCAACAGTTAGAACTGGACATGGAACAACAGACTGGTTCCAAATAGGAAAAGGAGTACGTCAAGGCTGTATATTGTCACCCCGCTTATTTAACTTATATGCAGAGTACATCATGAGAAACGCTGGGCTGGAAGAAGCACAAGCTGGAATCAAGATTGGTGCGAGAAATATCAATAACCTCAGATATGCAGATGACACTACCCTTATGGCAGAAAGTAAAGAGGAACTCAGAAGCCTCTTGATGAAGGTGAAAGTGGAGAGTGAAAAAGTTGGCTTAAAGCTCAACATTCAGAAAACGAAGATCATGGCATCTGGTCCCATCACTTCATGGGAAATAGATGGGGAAATAGTGGAAACAGTGTCAGACTTTATTTTTGGGGGCTCCAAAATCACTGCAGATGGTGACTGCAGCCATGAAATTAAAAGACACTTACTCCTTGGAAGAAAAGTTATGACCAACCTAGATAGCATATTCAAAAGCAGAGACATTACTTTGCCAACAAAGGTCCGTCTAGTCAAGGCTATGGTTTTTCCTGTGGTCATGTATGGATGTGAGAGTTGGACTGTGAAGAAAACTGAGTGCCAAAGAATTGATGCTTTTGAACTGTAGTGTTGGAGAAGACTCTTGAGAGTCCCTTGGACTGCAAGGAGATCCAACTAGTCCATTCTGAAGGAGATCAGCCCTAGGATTTCTTTGGACGGACTGATGCTAAAGCTGAAACTCCAGTACTTTGGCCACCTCATGCGAAGAGTTGACTCATTGGAAAAGACCCTGATGCTGGGAGGGATTGGGGGCAGGAGAAGAAGGGGATGACAGAGGATGAGATGGCTGGATGGCATCACTGACTCAATGGACATGAGTCTGAGTGAACTCCGGGAGTTGGTGATGGACAGGGAGGCCTGGTGTGGTGCGATTCATGGGGTCGCAAAGAGTCGGACATGACTGAGCGACTAAACTGAACTGAACTGATGTGCCAAGAAGGACTGAGAATTCTGATAATTAATAACAGAAGGACTTGACCAGTTCAGGAAGGTCAGGAAAAACTTCTGTTAGGAAGTGGCAAGGGAAGAGAAATTTGAGGGGAAAAAAAAAAGGATCAACAGTATATAGAAGATGCCGAAAGATCAAAAGAGAAAGCTCAGAAAAGTGAGTAAACTGTCTATTGCAGTGGTCCAGATGACCAATGATAGACATGGCTTAAATTCAGACAAATTTATGGGATGTACAGAAAGCAAGACTGAGGTATCCTGAAAGAAGACGATGTGAGAAATAAGGAAAGAAGATCTGTCTCAAGGATGAGAGCACAACTTGCAGCCCCTGGTGGAAGAGAGTGCTTTTGACTAAACAGAAAACACAGTGGGATGAGTAGGTCTGGGGGGATGTTATTGGTTTGATCTTCAACATGTTAAATTTGAAGTGCTCAGGACATCCATATGGTCTGCTGAATAGGCAGCACCTCAGACGAGAAGTAAGAAATGAAGATAGAAATTGGTGGGCTATTAGTGAAGAGTGTATATAAATTCTGTCCCCATGATAACGTAAGGCATTCCTGATCAGTTGCCACAATTTTTGGTAGTTAATGCAGAAAAGGCAGTATGTATAAATAGACTACATCAATGCAATGTGATAATTACAACAGGAGTTTATATGGGAGGAGATCAGGAAGGATTCAAATAGGTGGGAAATGGTGGTGGGGTTCACTTGTAAAAGCTTTATAAGAAAGTAAAACTATCTAAAAAGATGTGAAGTAGGGCACAAGAAATTCACACACGGTGGGTGCTCCAGGCAATTATAAAGGAGCAGGAGAGATGGAAAGATTCAGTTCAAGCTGAGGTCTCAGAGAACCAGCTGATCTAGGAGAGAACACTGTAGTTGAGTTTAACAGATGGAAACAAGTATATGTGGAACTGAGACAAGAATGAGCAGCCCACAGAATGAACAGTGGTGGACATTTTAAAATCAAATTGCTCAGTTTCTGCTTATGTGATAATTATATTTGAATACAAACAAGTTAAATATTTAATTTAAAAAATGATGTCACAATACAGTTGACAGCATGAACTGGCAAGTTGTTCATGTCTTTCATCCACTTTCCATACACGGTTTCCATCTTAGGAGCATGTCACCTCTTAAACTGGTGAAAAGGCAGCTCACCAGTTTTAAACAATTTGCTCTTTGAGTGGCCATATGCATGACTGCATTTGCCTTCCCACTACTTCCTGAGCTGAGATCAATTTCTTCCATTTAAAGGTCTTCCTACTGGGACTTCCCTGGCGGTCCAGTAATTAAGAATCTGCCTTCCAATATAGGGGATGCATGTTCTATCCTTAATCAGGGAACTAAGGTCCCACATGCCACAGAGCACCTATGCCCAAGTGCCACAACTAAAGAGAAGCCCGTGTATCACAACAAAAGATCCAGCGTGCCACAACTAAGATCCAACACAACCAAATAAATGATAATATTTTAATTACAAAAAATAAAAGTCCTCCTACTGAACGATAGGCTAGTGAAGAGATAAACTGTGTTACAATTGCACTAATCAATAATTTTATACCTTGCCCTGAAAATTACAACACTAAAAACAAAAAGGGCTTCCCTGGTGGCTCAGATGGTAAAGAAGCCACCCAACTCTAGCATTCTTGCCTGGAGAATCCCCATGGACAGAGGAGCCTGGCAGGCTACAGTCCATGGGGTCACAAAGAATTGTGACACAACTGAGTGACTAAGCACAAAAACAAAAAATTTACATCGGCTTCCAAGTAGTAGAACCTGTTGACTGTAGTTGAGATTCTTGGAAATGTGTTCAGATTCTTTCAGGACACAAAGGGAACTGAATCTAAATCTGATCAAGTGTAAACAAACACATATTCAGGTATTTCAGGCCCAGACTTTGTACTCGTTTGTTCTACAGACATTGTCCCAGTCAGTTCCCCTCCCCTCCTACCCTGAGGCAGCCACCGAGAAGAACGTGGCATCTATCCCTTCCAGTCCAAGCTTTTATACTTTTACTACGTTTATGAATATGAAAACAATATATGGCCTAGCTTTGGGGTTGATTTATATAAATGTTATTCTATAATATGAATCATTATAAAACTGTGTTTAATACACCCTCAAGACTTTGCTCCAAACTACCAAATACCACTTACTATTCATGATTTTCACATGAATCATGTACTATGTTGTACTATGTTGCTTCTTGTGCCAGTTATCATCATAGGGCCCTTCCAATCCACTTCCTTTTCTACCCTGCTTTCTGCCCTGGAAAGCTCACCTGTGGGGGCCACATGCCCTGGATCCCTTATTCTCAGCTTCCTGCTGGAGACAGCGGATGGGAGGCTTGGCTGGAGAAGAGAAGCCGGGAGGAGAGTGAGGTCGGAGCACTTACTCCTCTGGCTCCCTCTCTGAGAGATTGCCTTAGTTTGGCTGCATCTCTGGACAGAAGGTCATTGCTCGTCTCAAGCACCCTGCTTCTTCATGACTCTATCCTTCCATATCCAGAGACCTCTGCTTTCCCTTGTGTTACCCCTGCAGACCTGAGAGTTCTGAGCCTGCCAGCCCTGGGATCCTTGCACTTCCCTACACCCCTCCACACCTTTGTAATTAGCCTTTTGATTTATTATCCTTCTTGAATTGTCCTAACTTGAATGTGCCTAAGTTAAATTTCCCATTGAAAAACTAACTGATCTTAATATTTTAAAAATAATCTTTGAAGTTTTTTTTATAGTTAAAATTATTCAATGGAAAAATCTACAAGGTTTTTTTTCCACAACCAGACTTTGTACTCTTTTATTCTACAGACATTCTCCCAGTCCAGTTCCCCTCCCTTCCTACCATGAGGCAGCCACCGATAGGAACACGGCATCTACCCCTTCCAGTCCAAGCTTTTATACTTTTACTACATTATGAATATGAAAACAATATATGGGAATATATTTGCAATCTGAGGTCACGTTCCAGGAATAAATTATCTGTATTAACCTTCTTGATATCCTTTTGTTTGCTTGTTTTATTGTTGTGACCAATGTCAACCTGGGTCTTCTGCAAACATGCACAAGTAGCTCTGACTGGGTGGTTTTAGTTTGCTCACATATTTCAGAAACTTGAAAGATTCTGACAAGCCCTCTTTGCTGAGCAATCATTTTTGGGAAATAAACATGGCCTTATATTTTACCATATACAGTATTCTGACTCCTAATGTTTTGCTATTTGTGTTGTATATCTCTTCTTCCCATCTATTACTTGACTTTCAAATGTGTTTGTAACATGTTTTGTCAAAGGTATTAGTTTTAATTCAGACAAATTATCTGTCTTTTATTTTATGACTTATGGTATTTATCTCTTTAAGAAATTCTTCACTACCCCAAGTTCACAAAGATATTCTTCATGTTTACTTCTAAATCTTTTAAAGTTTCTTTTTTTACATTCTGGTATGCAATTTGAGACAGAGATCCAACTTTATAATTTTCCATATGGAGAGCCAACTGGCATCTCCATCTACAGAAGAGTCTATTCTTTCCCAAATGATTTGAACACCACTTCTATCCCAAGCGTTGTGTATCTACATGGGTCTTCTCTAGGCTCTCTCCTCTGCTCCATGGTACACCCCTGCACCAGTTCAAATCACGGTTCCATAGTCATGATGTCTAGCAGGGTGAACGTACCCACCATGCTTTTCTTTAAAAGTTCTTTAAAAGTTTTTTGTTGTCTGTGCTGATAAAGTAGACTTCTCCCCAGAATAAAATGAACAGTGTTTCTTGGAGTTGACCATTTCTTCCATTTGAAATTTAGAAGCTAATTGTCTCATTACATGAAAACTTCTACTGGAATTTTGAGTGGGATTGCACTGACTTTATAAGTCAATTCAGGAGAGAAGTATTCTCACCATAGCCAGTCCTTCCATGTATCTACATGGTTCAGTTCCCAACTTATTCAAGTTTGCTTTTACATTTAAAGATTTCTTTTGTAATATTTCTTTTACATGTTTGGGTTGCTTAATTGCCAGGTATTCTATAAAATGGAGGTTTTTATATTTCCAAATTGGTCATTACTAATCCAGGAATCCTATTTTTTTAAAATTTAGCCACTATGCTGAAATATTCAGTTTCATAGTTCATTTCCACTGGATTTTCTATGCATATACTCACATTGTTACAAATGATAAAAGTTTGCCTCTTTCTTTCCAATTGTTACAGCCCCTATTTCATTTCTTTGACAAGAAGCAGTGAGAGGGATACTTATCCTTTTCATATTAAATTAAAAAGAACATTTTTAACACAACACTTCTCCACTTACATTCACATGACATTTGATTCAGATGATAGGAATAATAAGGATGTTTCCAATCATTTTTAGTTTTCTAAGACTATATCATGGATAGGTATTGATTCATCACAAATGCTTTTTCTATATCACTTCAGATAATATATAGCTTATACTATATTTATGTTACAGATATAAACTATATATATTTAATTTTTACACAATATATATTTTACACATTCCCTTTAATCTGTTAATATCATATACAAGTACATGCTGAAATAGAGTTATCCGTATGTTCTTGGAGAAACCCTAACATATACTGCTGGATGGATTTTTGGATACTACTTCATTTAGTATGTTAATATTCATGCTCGTAAATGAAATTGGTCTGTATACTTTTTGCACTATAAATTATCACAGTTTGGGCATTGTATTAGTTTCCTATTGCTGCTGTAACAAACAACCACCAATAAATTTGTTTAAATAAATAAATTTAATAACAAATAAATTTAGAGGCTTAAAATAATATACATTCATTAGCTCATACAGTTCTGGAGATCACAAATCCAAAACAGGTCTCAATGGGCTCAAAGTATCAGCAAGGCGGCACTCCTTTCTGGAGGCTCCTTGTCTTTTTCAGCTTCTAGAGGCCTTCCACAGACTTTGGCTCATGGTCCTCTTCCATTTTCAAAGCCAGTGATTGCTGGTTGAGCCTTTCTTGTGTTACAGCACTCTAACCTTCTTTTCTGACTTCTTCCACTTTTCAGGACCTTTGTAATTCTACAGGGTCCACCTGGAAAATCCTTGACATCTATTTTAAACTCAGCAGATTTGCAACCTTCATTCCATCTGCTACTATAATTGCCCATTGCCATGTAATGTCACATATTCACAGGCTCTGAGATTAGGATGTCATCGGGAGATGGTTGTTCTGCCTACTACAGGTATCAAAAATATAATACCTTTAAAAGCACTTGGGATAGTTTCTCTTTATATTTTGTGAAACAGTACAAGTTAGACATCGTTCACTCCTTAAAGCTTTAATGAAACACCTTCCTTGTATGACTCTTTTTCAGGGATGTTAATACTTGAATTAATAAGTGGCTTTTTTTCTCCTTTAGTTCTCTTGTGTCAATTACCAGTTTAGACCCAATATTCCATGAGAGCCATAAAACTCCCGTCAACACACTGGACGATCTGTCTACCGCATTTTGTTTTTCCTGGAAAAATTCCACCAGATCCTTGTGTTCTCTTAGCCCAAAACTAGACTGTTTGCTCTTTAGGAAGACCTAATCCTCGGAAAAATCCCTTTGTTACCACCTTGGGAATTCCTTTTCCTTCTCTCCTGTGAGATTCTCCTTTCCCTGAATGTTTGGGCTTCTCATTTCTTTCTTTCTTTTTTTTTTTTTTTTCATTTTATTTGAGAGCTTGCCTGTTAGGGGTTTTTTATTTCATCCTGATACTTGACACATGTACAGTCATAGAATGCCAGGGGTAAATATTTTCCCCTGAACTTTAAAACGAGCCCTCTGCTGTTCTCTAGATCCAGGGCTACTGGTAAGAAATGCAACGCCATTCCAATTCCTGATCCTTTCCAGAGAAGAAAGGAAAATGGATGTGAATACTGTCTCTTCAATCTGCTTTAAAAACATTTATTTTATTGAAGTTCCAGTTCAGTCGCTCAGTCGTGTCCAACTCTTTGTGACCCCATGAACTGCAGCACGCCAGGCCTCCCTGTCCATCACCAACTCCTGGAGTCTACCCAAACCCATGGCCATTGAGTCAGTGATGCCATCCAACCATCTCATCCTCTGTCGTCCCCTTCTCCTCCTGCCCTCAATCTTTCCCAGCATCAGGGTCTTTTCAAATGAGTCAGTTCTTCACATCAGGTGGCCAAAGTATTGGAGTTTCAGCTTCAAAATCAATCTTTCCATTGAACACTCAAGACTGATCTCCTTTAGGATGGACTGGTTGGATCTCCTTGCAGTCCAAGGGAATCTCAAGAGTCTTCTCCAACACCACAGTTCAAAAGCATCAATTCTTCAGCACTCAGCTTTCTTTATAGTCCAAACTCTCACATCCATACATGATTACTGGAAAAACCATAGCCTTGACTAGACGAACCTTTGTTGACAAAATAATGTCTCTGCTTTTTAATTTTATTGAAGTATGTTTAATTTATTCTTGAAGAGATGGGAATACCAGACCACCTTACCTACCTCCTGAGAAGCCTGTATGCAGGACAAGAGTTAACAGTTAGAACTGGATATGGAATAATGGACTGGTTCAAAATTGGGAAAAGGTAAGTCAAGGCTGTATACTGTCACCCTACTTATTTAACTTATATGCAGAGTACATCATACAAAATGCTTAACTCTATGATTCACAAGCCAGAATCAAGATTGCTAGGAGAAATATCAGCAACATTAGATATGGAGATGATACCACTTTAATGGCAGGAAGTGAAGAGGAACTAAAGAGCCTCTTGATGAAGGTGAAAGAGGAGAGTGAAAAAGCTGGCTTAAGACTCAGCATTCAGAAAAACTAAGATCATGGCATCTGGTCCCATCACTTCACTGCAAATAGATGGGGAAAAAATTGGAAATAGGGTCAGATTTCACTTTCTTGGACTCCGAAATCACCGCAGACAGTGACTGCAGCCATGAAATTAAAAGATGTTTGCTCCTTGGAAGAAAAGCTATGACAAAAATAGACAGTGTATTAAAAAGCAGAGACATCATTTTGCTAACAAAGGTCTGTATAGTCAAAGCTATGGTTTTTCCAGTAGTGATATATGGATGTGAGAGTTGGACCATAAAGAAGAATGAGTACCAAAACATTGATGCTTTTGAACTGTGGTATTACAGAAGACTCTTGAGAGTCATTTGGACTGCAAGGAGATCAAACCAGTCAATCTTAAAGGAAATCAACCCTGAATATTCATTGGAAGGACTGATGCTAAAGCTGAAGCTCCAATACTTTGGCCACTTGATGCAAAGAGCTGACTCATTAGAAAAGACTCTGATGCTGGGAAAGATTGAAGGCAGGAGGAGAAGGGGATGCCAGAGGACAAGATGGTTGCATGGCATCACCAACTCAATGGACATGAGTTTGAGCAAACTCAGAGAAATAGGGAAGGACAGGAAAGCCTGGGTTGCTGCAGTCCATGTAGTCGCACAGAGATGGACACGACATACCAACTGAACAATATAGTTGATTTATAATACTGTGTCAATTTCTGCTGTACAAAAGTAATTCAGTTATATATATATTTATTCTTTTCTGTTATGGTTTATTACAGGATATTGAAGAGTTCCCTGTGCTACACAGTAGGACTTTGTTGTTTATTGTCTCTTCATTCTTATGCCATGGTGAATTCCCAAAATGGACTTGATGTATTGAGTTCTCCAGGACTATATTTTCTGTCCAGTTTCCACAGTAGTCATTCTTGTTCTAAGTTTCCTAGCCTGTTTTTCTAGAAGCAGGTTTAGGGACAACACAGTCATCTCAGACTCCTTGTTTTATATGAGCAACCCAGTTCTAGCTCCTTCTGCATATAGTACCTATAGACCTAAAGCTTGCTGTAGCTCCCATGTCAAACCCCAGCCATAGAAGTCCATCTAGGCAGGATATGGACTTTCCTCGTAGCTCAGCAGTAAAGAATCTGCCTACTAATGCAGGAGATGTGGGTTTGATCCTTGGGTCAGGAGGATCCCCTGGGGAAGGAAATGGCAACCCACTCCAGTATTCTTGCCTGGGAAATCCCATGGACAGAGGAGCCTGGTGGGCTATAGTCCAAGGAGTTGCAAAAGAGTTGGACACGACTTAGAGACTAAACAATAACAAAACAAAGTCAGGGTACACCCATGAACCATTCCGGTTTAGCCTTGCTTATCTCTCTTATTTGAAGGTGTTTTCATTTTGTTCCCTGGGGATGTCCTTTTTTAAAAAAAAGAAAAGCTATTTATTTAAAATTTACTTTGCTTCCAAGTTTTCCCAAATATTCTATGGTTGAGTGCTGGAAGAGGCACATTTCGTGTTAGTTCAGCTTGTCAAACTTTAAAAATATCTCTAAAATGACATTTGAAAAGGTATTTTGGTCCCCCGGAGCAGGAAATACTGCAGTCATTGCTTCATTTACTGATCCAATCAATCAGCATACTATGTGGGTGCCAGGTGTGTTAACTTTTTATCCCCAGAAATACAAACATTTATCTCCTGGATTAAGACATCTACTAGGCACACATTTGAACATGTTAAAACCAATCTGTGTCACATTTCCCTCAGATTTACAATAGGAAGGAAAAACAAACAAAAACAATTTTTTTTTTCAGTGGTTAAGTTACGATCCTGATTCTTCCTATAAACCAGCTTTAGAGAGGTCCCACTAATTCACTTGAAATTGTTCACATTTCCCATAACTTGATGAAATAGCTTTTCTCTTTACTGTGATTATCTATAGCTATAATGAATGAAGCCTCTCAATTTGACTCTTTGGTGGAAATAGTAGTGAAAGCAACATATTGTATTAGATGTGTTTTTTAGAATGTGATTACATGAAGAAAAAAGCAATATTTAGTTGCAATTTTAATACTACATCCTTTATTTTCCACATTTAAAAAGTATTCAAAGATTCCACATTTAATCACAGTTTAAAGTATCTCAGGAGAATTATTTGCCTTTAAGCTTAATGCTTTTTTCCAATTTTGTAAAACAAATAAAACACTTCATCAACTGCTTTGAAGGAAAATACATTAGCAAGGTTAAACACAGATAAAACTGTCTTTTAGGACATATAAATTTACAGTTGGATCTCAAATTATAATGGACAACAACAAATTAAAATTTTAAATCAAAGAATGAAACTATTCTTGTCACCTCAGTCATTCATAATTTCCAGACATCAGCATATCGTGAACATATCTATGAGACTTCAGTTGGTTCATTCACTGTTTAATAATACCAACAGTCATGGAGGATCCATACTACCATAAACTCTGTTGTCCACAAAAGGTAAGACTAGTTAATAACATAAAATCTATTGTGCATTGTAACATGTCTCTCTTTGTTAAAATGGTGGCTTATTAAATTAGTAAAGTTAAATCAATATGCTTTCAGCTGAGCTCCCTGCCACTTACAGTTATTCTCTGATCCTTAAATTCATAAGGAAAATTGGTATCACTCCATACCCGATTGGGTCAGTGTAGTAAGTGTCCAAAAGTTTATATGAAAAAATTCTTATCTAGCCAAGTTAAATAGAATGAATTTATTTGCTATAGTATTTGATATGTTCTAGACTCATCACAGAAGTATCAAACTCAAGAAGAGAAAAGTCAAAGAAGAAAAGAAACAAAAAGCAGTTGAGGCTTTCACAAAATTTGAAATCTAATATTCCATCTCAAAATTCAGGGCTATTAAGCTATTAATTCTACATATTTAATCCAGCTCTGATATCAGCTTCTTATAATTTTTCCCATGTCTTGTGTTCATTTGAGAAACTTTTTTTGGTTTTGTTTTAAATAACAACAGATGGGAGTAATCATGGCTGAAACCCTAACCCCTCCTTCCCTGTTGTTGGCCCGATACTTTCCAAGGGCACATCTGGGCCTGGGATGGGTCCTTTTTTTCAGTTTTCTCAAAAGCATGTGACTAATACATTTCACATGTCTAATTAAAGGCCTTTTGTGTGGACTATGTGTAGCGAGAACCTCTTATGTGTCCAAGGTCACATGTCTAAATCTGTGAATCTCTAATGTCTCATTCTGAGATAGAGTTCATTAAATCAGAATGAGTGGGTGGTTAGAAAGAAAGGAAAAGAAGATAAGGAAATGGAAAGTTATAAATTAAGACTGTGCTCCAGAACATTACTATTGGCAGATCTGCTGAAATCAATATCCACCAAGGATTGTCATGATTTAGAACAGGAGGCGCCCCAGAGAACATCTAGTCCTTAGCAGCCTTGCCTGAATTTCTCATCTGGCCTCTTATCAACTTCTATTGATTAAAAAGTCTGAGAACTCTGGTTAGTAGTATCACCACCCAGGGCAGTAACTACTGAAGGCCCATTAACCAAGGTCTGAGAAACCCCATAGAGAGAGCAACTTCTTACCTGGGAATCAATATTTTGTCTCATCTTGACTAATGAGTAGGAACTTGATAGCAAAGGACAGAGAACAGTAAGCAAAAGAGCCCAAGGGAGCCCTAAAGGATCAAGTGTGTTCCTGGAACTGAGTTGCACAGAGAGGAGTAGGACATGAGGTTGACAAGATAGGTTAGGTAAAAATTCAGGAGTTTCAATTCCATAATTTAGTCATCTGAATCTAACAGATGTTCAAGTAGCAGAGATGGTATATCATTTTTTTTCACTGGCATTGCTTAAACACTCAAGTATTTTAAAAACACATGTACATCCGTGGCGGATTCATGTCAATGTATGGCAAAACCACTACAATATTGTAAAGTAATTAGCCTCCAATTAAAATAAATAAATTTATATTAAAAATAAATTAATTAAAATAAAATGGTCTAGAGTGGGAAAGAGATTAGGTCAAGGGATATGAGTAGGCAACAGGTCTCTACTCTTTCCAAGAAGGAAAAGATAATAATTTATAAAAAATAGAAGTAAGAACTGCATTTTATTTTTAAACTTAAATAAACTGATAGATTTAGGCAGGGATTATAAGCAAAATAAAGGAAAGGAGAGGGTGGAGGGAACATAGGTTTCTGACTTGGGAAACTGAGTAAAATCATTAACCAAGATCGTGAATAAAGGAAGTGTTAATTCTGAAAGTAAGAGAATGAAAACTTTGTTTCAGGACTCTGAAATCAGGGCGTAAAGGTCTAGACATAGCCTTTTGACCCCATGAAGAAAATTTGGAAGCATTCTGTACAGTGTGAACTACTCAATCTTATAATTAATAATATCAATCTAATAATAATTAATAACTACTCAATCTTATAACTTAATCTTATAATTAATAATAATAATTAATCTTATAATTAATATAATTCATAATCTTATAATTAATAAGTCCTTCTCTGGCTCAGTAATTACAGTTGGGACCACAAAAACTAAGGCAACATGAGTTTAAATAACCATCGACTCAAAATTAACCATACATGCAAGCAAAATCATAACTATAGATTTTGAGGATAGTTATTTCCAGTTTGCCTAGTGTTTGTCTAGTTCACCAGTGGCACTTAAATGGAAAACATTATCATTAAATAAACACTTGAGTTCTGTTTTTTGTTTTTGTTTTTTTCATTTTTTTCTCTTTCAGAGGTCTCTTAAACTGTCCTCCTTTTTTTGCTTTTAATTGGAGAATAATTGCTTTACAATACTGTGCTGGTCTCTGTCGTACATCAACAAGAATCAGCCACAGGTATACATATGTCCCCTCCCTCCTGAGCCCCCTCACCTCTCCCACCCCATCCCACCCCTCTAGGTTGTCACAGAGCAGTGGGTTGAGCTCCCTTTTTGAGTTCTGCTTTTAATGGCCTTTACTGAATCCCTACAAAGTTAAAAAAATTATACCTCATTGTCTTAAAATGCAAAGCAAAATAAGAAACAGTTCAAGAACTCTGCTTAATATTTTATAATGGAAAAAACAATTTTAAAAAGAGTGGATATATATATATAACTGATTCGCTTTGCTGCACAGCAGAAAGTAACCCAACAATGTAAATCAACATACTCCAACAAAATTTTTTTTAAATAATAAAAAAAATTTAAAAAGAAATTTAAAGCCTGGAAGCTAAATAATAGCAAGTACAAGTTTCCACTATACAGAATAAAATATTATAGAAGCTATGAGGAGTAAGGGAAGAGTTCCTGGTAAAGAAGATAGAGCCACTATAGAAACCAATATAGAGGCTCTTCAAAAACCTAAAACTAGAACTATCATATGATCCAGAAATTCCATTCCTGTATATATATCCATAAACATGAAAACATTAATTTGAAAAGATACATGTACTCATGTTCATAGTAGCATTATTAACAATAGCCAAAATATGGAAGCAATCTAAGTGTCCATCAACAGATGCATAAAGATGTGCTATATATGTACACTGAAATATTACTCATTCATTAAAAAGAATGAATGTTTGCCATTTGCAACAATATGGATGGGCCTGGAGGGTATTGTGCTTAGTGAAACAGTCAGACAGAGAAAGACAAACACTCTATATTATCAATTATATGTGGAATCTAAGATATGAAACAACCAAATGAATCTAATAGAACAGACTCACAGATACAGAGAACAAACTGTGGTTACCTGTGGGGAGAGGAAAGGGGAAAAAACGAAATAGGGATGGAGGATTAAAAAGTAAAACAACAATATATAAAATAAATAAGCTACAAGGATATATTGTACAGCACAAGGAATATAGTTTATATTTTATGAAAGTTAAAGTGTTAGTTGTTCAGTCATATCTGACTCTTTGCAACCCCATGGACTATAACCAGCCAGGCTCTTCTGTCCATGGAATTCTCCAGGCGAGAATGCTGCTGCTGCTAAGTCGTTTCAGTCATGTCCAACTCTGTGTGACCCCATAGACGGCAGCCCACCAGGCTCCCCGTCCCTGGGATTCTCCAGGCAAGAACACTGGAGTGGGTTGCCATTTCCTTCTCCAATGCATGAAAGTGAAAAGGGAAAGTGAAGTCACTCAGTCGTGTCCGACTCTTCGCGACCCCATGGACTGCAGCCTACCAGGCTCCTCCGCCCATGGGATTTTCCAGGCAAGAGTACTGGAGTAGACTGCCATACCCTTCTCCAGGGCATTTTTCCCAACCCAGCGATCAAACCTGGTTCTTCTGCATTGCAGGCAGATTCTTGACCATCTGAGCCACCTGGGAAGGCTTTATATTTTATAATAATTTCAAATGCAGTATAATCTAATAGAACATTACTATTAATATATTGTATACCTGAATCTCGGGCTTTCCAGGTGTCTCAGACAGTAAACCGTCTGCCTGCAGTGCAGGAGATCTGGGTTTGATCCCTGAGTCAGGAAGATCCCCTGGAAAAGGAAAATGGTAACCCACTCCAGTATTCTTGCCTGGAGAATTCCATAGACAGAGGAGCCTGTGGGCTACAGGCTATGGGACTGCAAACAGTGGGACACAACTGAGCAACTAACACATACATACAACACACCTGAAATTATATAATAAAAAATTAACACAGATACGTTATATAAATCTAAAAAGAGAACAGAAAGCCTTCTCAAGTATTCTCAGGTGATACATCAAATATTACAACTGTCTTAGCCAGCACAGCACACTAAAAAAGAGAAAGAAAAGGAAGAAGAAGGAGGAGGACGACAAAGGAAAAGATGCTTATGCTGAATCATGAAGGAGGAAGCATTTAAGAATTAGTGTTGACAATAACAAATGAAAAAGCACAACTGAAGCTCATCAGGCTTGTAAATGGTTTGAAAAAAAGCATGGAAGAGGAAAAGTGTTACCATGTTCAGAGAATACCACAGTTGCTCTGTGTGGTTGTAACTTAGTATCTGAGGCAGGAGTTCTGACTGGATGTTAAATTGGAGTCAGCTTGTGTGGGCCTTCATAGTAAAATGAGGTCTAGAGATGGCAGCAAAAACGACATGTTGGGGAAAACAGCACAGATAACTGTAACAGGGCTTTGCTGGGGCTCTGATGTAGAAGACCTGCCCCCAAAGGACTGAGCTGGATCACTGATGTTGCAAAGATTAGCCTAAGGAGCATCCCATGAGACTTCTTTTTTCATTGCCATACCCTAGTTCCTCTTGACCCCTTTCCCCTCTCACCAAATTAGAAATGTTACAAAACCTTATTTAATATACAAAATACACAGATTTCACAAAGGAGTCTGGTACCCAAAAGAAGTTACTAATGATTATCATTAGAATAATAATAAAAGTAATAATAATAACTAGAATTTGGAGCACTTTCTTTGTCCCAAGAGTGTACAGATTGTGTTGTTTGTGCTTACAATAATCCTTTAAGGAGGGTACATTATCACACCAGTTTTACAATGAGAACAATTTAAATGAACTTTTCACTGTTAAGAAGTTTGAGGGTTGGAATAACCAAGGTTGCTTGACATAAAAGTTCTGCTCTTTTCCTTATCCCACACTTGGCATCCACTGGTCTACGAGATTAACTTTTAAGGCATTATCTTTCTAAAACTCTCATTTTATATAACTCTCTGTACAAGGTAACTGAGGCATGGAGAAGGCAATGGCAACCCACTCCAGTACTCTTGCCTGGAAAATCCCATGGACAGAGGAGCCTGGTAGGCTGCAGTCCATGGGGTCGCGAAGAGTCAGACATGACTGAGCGACTTCACTTTCACTTTTCACTTTCATGCATTGGAGAAGGAAAT
This sequence comes from Bos javanicus, assembly GCF_032452875.1. NCBI lineage: Eukaryota > Metazoa > Chordata > Mammalia > Artiodactyla > Bovidae > Bos > Bos javanicus. The sequence goes on from NC_083868.1 coordinate 45,868,133, forward strand.
GGCAACTCACTCCAGTGTTCTTGCCTGGGGAATCCTAGGGATGGGGGAGCCTGGTGGGCTGCCGTCTATCCGGTCGCACACAGTCGGACACAACTGAAGCAACTTAGCAGCAGCAGCAGCAGCATACTGCATCTTTGATGGGAGGTGTTTAAAAGTCAGGGGTGAAATAATGGAAGAGGCAAGGAAGCCAATGCACTTGGGATTGTTACTTCTCAAATGCTACCCTGGGTGTTCTCTAATGATTCAGGAATAAAGTCCCTTCTGAGTCAGTGAATTCAGTCAAAAGACAAGAGTAAAGCTAGCCAATGATTCACTGACCTTTGAAATCTATGTAGTAGATATCCAATAAAAACAACCCCCTTCCATTTAAGATATAAGAGATTTACTCCACACCCAAGTGAACAGCACAGGGGACTTACAAGAATTGTTTTTCGTTTTTTCTTTTAAAACACAGAACATGGGCAGATTTCTTCTCTCTCAAGACTGGGTAATGCAATATTAATACCGTAAAGAAAGTCCTTTAGGGATACAGGTTATACATATAAAATGATTTATAGTAAGAAACTGATTTACAGTAAAAAAAAAATTTTTTTTAACTGAAGATATTTTTAGAAACTACTTGTGTTTTTTAATAAATTAAAGAAAACAGACTTTTTGAAATGTAAGTCAAGGGACGAGCATAAAATAGAATCAACTAAAATAAAAGCCAAGATTAAAATTGTAAAGGAATTGACCATTTTAAGAAGGGGAAAATCTTACATTCTCATTACCAATTCTCTTGCCAAAAACAATTATGAAAGATGAATAAAAGATGTTTTAAATGTTTGAAAGCATCAGTGAAGGCATCAGAAAGCAACCAAGACAATCAGCAGTTGAGCAAAGTTTCCAAAGAGGGGAAGACCGCACTGAACACACTCTGACGACTGGTTTTCCCCTCGGAGGTGTTGGTGATTTGGACCATCATTCCTAAACACAAAGTGGTAGACTGGGGCTTGGAGCAGTTCCATCAGGTCAGGAAGGACAGACCAAAGAGGCCAAAGCATGACAGGAGGAAGGAAAAACAAAGAGGATTGCCCAAAATGAGGCAGTAATTTGCCCTTGAGCCATTTGCCAATTCCTAAGCCTTTCCCAAGCAGAGACTGAAAAACCAAGCAAAAAATACAGCAAAGCCACTAGAGCCTGAAGCCAAGATTTCAGCAGTTCATCAGCGCTACAGAGACAGAAGTTGGAATTCATGACCCACCAAGATCGGCAGGGGTAGAGGGGGGCGGGTGGAATTAGCACATATCCTTGCTTTTCAGTTGAGATACAACAATGAAGAAAATTATATTTTAAAATTTCCCATTAACTTAAAATATCCATTATAAAACTCAAACATGCAAAAGATTAGTTGGGCAAAATAAAATTCAGTTACCTATATGACAAAACTATGGGCTATAGCTTATAAGAAAGCAGTTTTTAGTAAGCAGTTGTATTAAAACTGCAGTTTTACTGCTTTTAGTAAAAATAATAATCATGAAGAAAGAGAATAGATAAATAAAACATTCAATTATAAATTACAACTAGATTAAAAATATTAATTTATTTAAAGAACAAAGATAAATAAAAAGAGAAAGCAATGAAATTACCAAAAAAATATAACTGACAAGTATATCTAACACATGTTGGAGAAGACTCTAGAGAGTCCCTTGGACTGCAAGGAGATCAAACCAGTCAATCCTAAAGAAAATCAGTCCTGAATATTCATTGGAAGGACTGATGCTGAAGCTGAAGCTCCAATGCTTTGACTACCTGATGCGAAGAGACAAATCTTTAGAAAAGACCCTGATGTTGGGAAAGATTGAAGGTAGGGAGAGAAGGGGACGATGGAGGACAAGATGTTTGGATGGCATCACTGACTCAGTAGACATGTTTGAGCAAGCTCCAGGAGATGGTGAAGGACAGGGAAGCCTGGCGTGCTACAGTCCATGGAGTCGCAGAGTTGGACATGCCTGAGCAACAACAACACGAAACTAAAGAATCTGTTCTTTTCACAATTCAGTATGATGTCAGTTGTGGCCTTATCATATACAGCCTTTATTAGGTTGAGGTATTCTTTTCTTTACCTAATTTGCTTAGAGTTTTTAGTCATAAAAGGATGCTGAATTTTATAAAATGCTTTTTCTGCATCTATTAAGATTGATCATATGATTTTTATCCTTAATTCTGTTAATGAGGTGTATCATGTTTATTGATTTGTGTATGTCGAATTATCCTTACATCCCAAGGATGACTCTCACTTAATCATAGTTTATTGTTCTTTTTCTAGCTCCTTGAGGTGGTAAGTTGCTTATTTGAGATCTTTCTTCTCCCTTAATGTAGGTATTTATTGCTATAAGCTTCCCTTTTAGACTACTTTTGCTGCATGTGCATCATTCCATAAGTTTTGGTATGCAGTGTTTTGTGGGTTTGTTTTGCTTTTTTCCTAAGATTAGGGAAAAAACAAGGGTGCCCACACTTAGCACTTCTATTCAGCATCATATTGGAAGTCCCAGCCTGGCCAGTTAAGCAAGGAAAAGAAATTAAAAGCATCCAAATTAGAAAGGAAGAAGTGAAATTGTCTCTCTCTGCAAATGACAATCTAATATATAGAAAAATCTAAAGACTCCATCAAATAAAAACCTGTTAGAACTAACAGACTAATTCAATAAAGTTGCAGGGCACATGGTCAATATGAAAATTAATTGAAGTAGGAAATGGCAACCCACTCCAGTGTTCTTGCCTGGAGAATTTCATGGACAGAGAAGCCTGGCAGGCTACAGTCCATGGGGTCACAGGAAGTCAGACACTACTGAGCAACTGAGCACACACACACACCTCTAAATACTAACAGAGAAATGTCTGAAAATGAATTTAATTAGAAAAAAACACATTTATAATAGTATCAAAAAAGAATAAAATACCTAGGAATATATTTAACCAAGGAGGTGAAAGATCAATACAGTGTAAACCATAAAAAATTGATGAAAGAAATCAAAGAAGACAAAAATAAATGGAAGAATATCCCAAGTTTATATATTAGAGGGATTAATATTGTTTCAAATGTCCATACTATGCAAATCAATCTACAGATTCAATGCAATCTCTATCAATATTCCAAGGGGACTTTTCATAGGAATAGGAAAATTCTAAAATTGCTATGGAACAACTCAAGACCCAAACTAACCAAAGCAATTTTGAGGAGGAAGAAAAAAAAAAAAAAATGAAGATATTATGTGTCTGATTTCAAACTATATTACAAAGCTATAGTAATCAAAATGTTATGGTACTGACATTAAAAACAAACACATAAAACAGTATAATAGAATACAGAGACCAGAATAAATTCACACATATACAGTCAACTACTCTTCAACAAGGGTGCCAAGAATACACAATGGGGAAAGGCTAGTGTCTTCAATAAATGGTATTGGGAAAACCATATATCACACAAACAAAACAATGAAACAACCCATATCTTACACCATTTACAAAAATTAACTCAAAAAAACAGAGTAAAGACTTAATTTTAAGATCTAAATCATAAAACACTGGAAGAAAACACGGGGAAATCTCCATGATGTTGATCTTGGCTGTGATTTTTTTATATGACACTAAAAGCACAAGGCAACAAAAGCAAAATAACCAAGACTACATCAAACTAAAAAGTTTATGGTAACCAAAGAAATCCATCAGCAAAATGAAAAGGCAACCTACTAAATAGAAAAAAATATTTGCAAATCAGACATCTGATAAGGAGTTAATATCTAAAATATATACAGAATTCATGCAACTCAATAGCAAAAAATAATAATCTGATTTTAAAATGGGTAGAAGAACTGAATAGGCATTTCTCCAAAGAAGACATCCAGGTAGCCATCAAGTACATGAAAAGGTACCCAACATCACTCACCATTGGGGAAGTGTAAATCAAAGCCACAATGAAATACCACCTCACACTTGTTAGAATGGCTATTATCAAAAAGACAAGAGATAACAAGTGTCGGTTAGGTAGGAGAACAGAACTACTATATACTGTTGTTGAAAATGTAAATTGGTGTAGCCATTACAAAAACTAGTAGAGCTCCCTCAAAAAATAAAAAGAGAACGTCCATGTGACCCATCAATCCTACTCCTGGGTGTATGTCCAAATAAAATAAAACCAGTGTATCAAAGAGATATCTGCACCCCCAAGTTCTTTGTAGCATTATCACAAAAATCAACCTATGGCAACAATGAAGGGTCCATAGACAGATATGGGTAAAGAAAGTGTAGTATGTGTATAAAATGGATTATTTCCCAGCTATAAAAAGGAAGAAAAAATTTTTGATGTTTGTGACAGCATGGATGAACCTGGAAAGACACTATGCTAAGTGAAATAAGTCAGACATAGAAAGACAAATACTATATGATCTCATTTTATGTGGCTTCTAAAATAGTTTAATTCATAGAATCACAAAGTAGACTGGTGGTTACCAAGATTAAGGGAATGGGGGAAAGGGAGAGATGTTAATCAAAGGGTACAAACATTCATTTACAAGATAAATAAGTTCTTGGGATCTATTTCACAGCATGGTGACTATAGTTGACAATATTGTACTATGTACCTGAAAGTGTTAATAGAATAGATCAAATGTTTTGACCAGAAAAAGAAATGGTAGTTACGGGACATTATGGAGTTGTCAGCTAACACTACAATGGTAATTTTTCAAAATATAAATGTACCAAATCAAAATATCATGTACCTTTCATTTGTACAATGCTATATATCAATTATATTTCAATAAAGCTGGAAAAATAAAATATTTTACCATTTATACTATTTTTTTTAATGTACATGTATGGAAAAGACTAGTTAGACATATCTCAAAGTAATAAATGTGGGCTTCTTTTCCTGGGTGGCAGGATTATAGGATGGACTATTTCTTTCTTTATGCTTTGACATTTTTCACAATAAGCATATAATCAGAAAAAAATATTTAAAGTAAACAAGTACTGGCCTTTCTCAAACTGTATAAACACATCAAAACTAGTTATTGCCAAAAACTTGTGAAAGGAAATGAAAGAAGATATGATTTGAGTCATATACAATTTGTTTATTCTTAAGTCAGCATGTTCAATAACTTTTTTTTTTTTTTTAGTTTTCATCACTTTACTATTTCATAAAGGAGAGTGTTCTCAACTTCTGGGAACTGCAAGAATGAACTGGCAATATCCTACAAGTGTGTACCTATCTACCTGTGAGACAGAATTTGCTGGCTAATTATCAATAAGCTATTGCAAGAAGCTCAGAGGAATGAAATAAAATTTTCACTTTCAGAAATTACTCCAAGTCCTTTCCTGTGTCTCCCTCACTGAAGCTACCATTTTTAAGAATGTACGTCATTACCATCTGGGCACTTCATCACAGATTACAGCTTTATCACCTGTACTAAAGATATCACAAGGTAAAAGAGATTGCTGCTCAACAAAAACTTTCAAGGCAGATATTCTTCAAAAATCATGGTTACTCTACTAATGAGATGCCTCTTTCTTCCACCTCTCACTGACATATACAGGATTTATGACATATGTAAATTATTTCTCATTTAATATTTGTCCCAGTTTTAGTGCTAAGATTTACTAAAAGTTGTTTCTTTAATAGCAAAGAGTACCTTAAAATTCTCTTTTATTTTAATCTCTATACGTCACTCCTTTCACTGGTAAAACTGAGTTATGGCCTACCATACAAGGTAACTGTTCAGTTCAGTTCAGTCACTCAGTCGTATTCGACTCTGCGACCCCATGGACTGCAGTATGCCAGACTTCCCTGTCCATCACCAACTCCCGGAGCTTGCTCAGACTCATGTCCATTGAGTCGGTGATGCCATCCAACCATCTCATCCTGTGCCGTCTCCTTTTCCTCCCACCTTCAATCTTTCCCAACATCAGGGTCTTTTCCAATGAGTCAATTCTTCCTATTAGGTGGCCAAAGTATTGCAGTTTCAGCTTCAGCATCAGTCCTCCCAATGAATATTCAGGACTGATTTCCTTTAGGATGGACTGGTTGGATCTCCTTGCAGTCCAAGGGACTCCCAAGAGTCTTCTCCAGAACCACAGTTCAAAAGCATCAATTCTTTGGTGCTCAGATCATTGTAATGGTTTGAATACATTTTTGCTTCTAGTAATTGGGGCTACTTCTCCCATGGAAGATTCAGTTCAGTTCAGTCGCTCAGTCGTGTCTGACTCTTTGCAACCCCATGAACTACAGCACGCCAGGCCTCCCTGTCCATCACCAACTCCCGGAGTTCACTCAGACTTATGTCCATCGAGTCAGTGATGCCATCCAGCCGTCTCATCCTCTATTGTCCCCTTCTCCTCCTGCCCCCAATCCCTCCCAGCATCAGGGTCTTTTCCAATGAGTCAACTCTTCGCATGAGGTGGCCAAAGTATGGGAGTTTCAGCTTCAGCATCATTCCTTCCAAAGAACACCCAGGACTGATCTCCTTTAGAATGGACTGGTTGGATCTCCTTGCAATCCAAGGGACTCTCAAGAGTCTTCTCCAACACCACAGTTCAAAAGCATCAATTCTTCGGCGCTCAGCTTTCTTCACAGTCCAACTCTCACATCCATACATGACCACTGGAAAAATCATAGCCTTGACTAGATGGACCTTTGTAGGCAATGTAATGTCTCTGCTTTTCAATATGCTATCAAAGTTGGTCATAACTTTCCTTCCAAGGAGTAAGCGTCTTTTAATTTCATGGCTGCAATCACCATCTGCAGTGATTTTGGAGCCCCCAAAAATAGTCTGACACTGTCTCCACTGTTTCCCCATCTATTTCCCATGAAGTGATGGGACCAGATGCCATGATCTTCGTTTTCTGAATGTTGAGCTTTAAGCCAAGTTTTTCACTCTCCACTTTCACTTTCATCAAGAGGCTTTTTAGTTCCTCTTCACTTTCTGCCATAAGGGTTAGATTAAGAGACAAGAATAGAAAATCTGAATCCTTTAATTTGTGAATTTAATTTGTGGTTTTAAACATCCTCCCACCTTCTCCCAAGTTCCAGACCCAAAATTCTATCAACGATTTTAACAAAATAATCTATTTTATACAAACTTTTCCAAAGATTAGAAAATGAAGAAATGACTCTCTTCTTAAAATGAGGTCAGCATAACCTTGATATAGGCCAATTTTGCTCAAAACCGTTGTTGTAAAAATCTCTAAAAAGGTTAGCTAACTGATTTAAAAAACAATACTATATTATAGCTAAACTGGGTTTACTCAAAGTTTATTTAATATTTTTAGCTATCAATATTAATATCTAAAATAGTCATATAAAGGAGAAAACTTATTTGATCATTTCAATAGATCCAAAGTGCATTTGATAGACTTCTATATACAATTTCTAGAAAATAAGGAATAAAATCTCTTAGAAGATAAAAGGGGGGAAAGTGTAGCAGATGTCATACCAAAAATGATACAATACTGAAATCTTCTCCCAAAGATCAGGAACACTTGAAGGATGTTCACTGTCTATTACTATTCAACTTTGTAGTGGAGATTCTAGTCAGTTCAATAAAGCAAGAAAAAGAAAACAGAGGTTTGAAGTTCAGATGAGGAAGAAATAAAACCATAATTATTTATTTAAGGTCTGCTTGTAGAATATACAAAGTAATCTATAATAAATTATTAGAATAAAAAATGAGTTTTGCAAGGGTGCTAATACAAGATCAATATAAGAAAAATCTATTGCATTTTTGTACCAACAGCAAACAGAAAGTGAAATATTTAGAGGTGTCCTTTATAACAGTGTCAATATCCAATCCCCAGGAATAAATCCAAGAAAATGTGTGAAAAAAAATCACTACAATGTTTGACTGAAAATAAAGACCATATAAAAGGTATGGCATTTCTTAGATAGAAAACTCAGTCATGCAAAGTTGTCAGTCCTATCCAAATTGGCCTATAAAATTGATAAAATGCTAATCAAAACCCAACAGAATTATGCACGCGCGTGTGTGTGTGTAGCTTAACAAGCTGATTTTAAAATTCACATGGAAATACAAAAGACTAACAATAACCAAGATGCTCTAAAAAAGCAAGCTAGAAGTACTCTAACAATAAATATTAATATATCTACATAATTAAGATCATAAGGAATCAACAAAAATATATACAAATAGAAAAGAATAAACAGTTCAAAAACACATCCAAGTGTGTACATACATCTAATTTAATGCAAAAGTGATACTACAGAGTAATGGAGAAAGTAATCTCTTCAACAAAATCATCCTGGGCAAATAGATATGGGAAAAATACTGAGCCTGACCCTTACTTCATACCATACAAACAGACAAAGTCAATCATAGCTGGACAGTACATCTAAATGTAAAAAACAAGGCAATGAGCCTTCTAGAGTTTCTTTCTCTGATACAGTAGTTCCTAGTCATAAGTAGCTATCTAAATTAATTAAAATTAAATAAAATTTAAAATTCAGTTCCCCAGTCTTACTAGCCACATTTCAAAGGCTCAATCCCACTTGAAAATAGTATTTGACAGCCCAGATACAGAATATTTCCATCATTTTAGAAACTTCTATTGGGCAATGTTGCTCTAGAATATAATAAAGAATATCTTTATGACCTCAGCATTGGAAAGATTAATAAAACAGAACACACACAACAATGAAAACACTTAACCATTAAGGAAAAAATTGATCAATTAGGCAACATTAAACCTAAAAAGTTCCATTCACTGAGATACCACTAAGAGAATGAAAAAGCAAGCTGCAGATGAGAACAGATATTTGTAATACAAATAATTAGTAAAGGGCTTATACCCAAAATACGCAATTAACTTATACAAACCAGGAAAGACAACCCAATAGTAAAACAGGGAAGTAGAAAGGCATGTCCACAAAGAGGTGATCAAATAGCCTACTTTGCAGTAACCAAGAAAATGAAAATTAAAACCATTATGAGCTATCACTATACATGCAACAGGATGGTTAAAATTAAAGTGCATGAAAATACCAAGTATTGGTATTTAAAAAAAAAGGTGGTGGGGGGAATAATGGGAAAAGAATACTCATACATTGCTGGTGAAAATGTAAATTGAAAAATTTTGGCATATATAAAAATATATAAAGCCACATATTTATATACCCATCCACATCCTATAATAAGCAATTCCACTTCTAGTGGAACCCAACAGAAATATGTACACATATACAACAAAAATAGATTTGAGATATTCATTGTAGCAACATTATTTATAGTAACCAAAATTAGAAACAACCCAAATGATCCAATGAGGAAGAAATAAACCCATATGAGGAAGAAATAAATGAGGAAGAAATAAAACCATAATTATTTATTTAAGGTCTGCAGTTAATAGTAGAATGGATAAACTGTGCTATATGCATTACAGTAGAATGATACACAGCACTGAAAATGAATCAAATAAAGGCATATGGAGTCATTTCAGAAACAAAACAGACATACACAAAAGGATACATACAGCATGGTTTTTTTTTTCATTTAGTAATATTTTTTTTTTTTAAGGAAGCAAAACCAGAGGGTTAGAAGTCAAGCTAGTGGTTTCTTTTGTGGGAGAGGAGGCAGTGTTTGAGAGGGAAAGGAAAGAGGCTCTGAGATGTCAGCCACCTTCTACTTCTTGACCTTGGTGTTTATGTGAGCATTTTCTCTGTGTTATAAATACATATGTTTTGTGCACATTTATGTATGTGTATTTGGTAGGGAAGCCTGGCATGCTGCAGTCCGTGGGGTTGCAAAGAGTTGGACACAACTGAGCGACTGAACTGATGTATATATATTAAATTGTACAAAGTTAAAATTTTGTTTCAGTCTTTAAAATAAACTTATAAGGAGTAATTTTTTAATGGAAATGTTCTTCTGAGAGAACAAGTTAGTGACTCAAACTTTTAAAAATAAAAGAAGGAGCCCCAAGAAGTACAAGGCTTGTTCTAGTTGCAGTGAACATGGAACAGAGGTCAGCCCCAATTGCCTAACCGCTCTCCTTTATAGACCACTCCCATCTCCAAACCTTGGAGTACATCTAAGAGCCCTGATCCCTATGGAAGGCAGTTTAAAAAACACCAATCCATACTTCATTATTTTTCACAAATATTTGAGATTTTATTATTGGAAGCATAGAAGACAGTCCAATGAACAAGGCAAAGTCCTTGCCCTCATAGAGTTTTTATTCTTAACTGGACACTGAAATGTGAAAAGGCAATAGCTCAGCAAGTTTTCTTAAAGGAGAATTTAGTGGATAGAGAATTAAATCTTTGAACTGAATTAAAAGCAATTTACACCCATAGAGGGATGACATTAACATGATCTGATGCTTCTTCGAGTCTTTACAAGCCAGAGCTTATATATCGGATTTATTTATTTTACAATATCTGAGGACCAACCACATGATCAACACTGTATAGACCCATTGAGATTTGGGTATGCACGATAGTGAATAACACAGGGATGTTCCCGGTACTCAGAAAATATACAGTCTAGAAAGTGAGATAGACATGAAGCAAAGTATGCAATCTATAATTAAATTCAAGAGAAGAAGCAGAGTTAGACACCGTACTGCTTTTTACCACCTGATGACCATATTTGGCCACCTCATGCGAAGAGTTGACTCATTGGAAAAGACTCTGATGCTGGGAGGGATTGGGGGCGAGAGGAGAAGAGGACGACAGAGGATGAGATGGCTGGATGGCATCACTGACTCGATGGATGTGAGTCTGAGTGAACTCTGGGAGTTGGTGATGGACAGGGAGGCCTGGCGTGCTGCGATTCATGGGGTCACAAAGAGTCGGACACGACTGAGCGAATGATCTGATCTGATCTGACCATGTTTGATCTGTTATTAACTTCACTCTCTAAAGCACTTGGATAAAGTCAATAGATTTTAATATTTTTCAGCCTATCAAAAAGTTTTACAGCTTTTAAAATTCTGACAGTTTGGAGACACCTAAAGACCAGAGTACATCATGAGAAACGCTGGGCTGGAAGAAGCACAAGCTGGAATCAAGATTGCCAGGAGAATATCAATAACCTCAGATATGCAGATGACACCACCCTTGTGGCAGAAAGTGAAGAGGAACTAAAAAGCCTCTTGATGAAAGTGAAAGAGGAGAATAAAACAGTTGGCTTAAAGCTCAACATTCAGAAAACGAAGATCATGGCATCTGGTCCCATCACTTCATGGGAAATAGATGGGGAAACAGTGGGAACAGTGTCAGACTTTATTTCTGGGGACTCCAAAATCACTGCAGATGGTGATTGCAGCCATGAAATTAAAAGACACTCCTTGGAAGGAAAGTTATGACCAACTTTGATAGCACATTGAAAAGCAGAGACATTACTTTGCCAACAAAGGTCCATCTAGTCAAGGCTATGATTTTTTCCATTGGTTATGTATGGATGTGAGAGTCGGACTGTGAAGAAAGCTGAGCACCAAAGAATTGATGCTTTTGAACTGTGGTGTTGGAGAAGACTCTTGGGAGTCTCTTGGACTGCAGGGAGATCCAACCAGTCCATCCTAAAGGAGATCAGTCCTGGGTGTTCATTGGAAGGACTGATGCTGAAGCTGAAACTCCAGTACTTTGACCACCTCATGTGAAGAGTTGACTCATTGGAAAAGACCTTGATGCTGGGAGGGATTGGGGGAAGGAGGAGAAGGGGATGACAGAGGATGAGATGGCTGGATGGCATTACCGACTCAATGGACATGAGTTTGGGTAAACTCCGGGAGTTGGTGATGGACAGGGAGGCCTGGTGTGCTGCAGTTTATGGGGTCGCAAAGAGTTAGACACGACTGAGAGACTGAACTGAACTGAACAACCAGAGTCCCTTGGACTGCAAGGAAATCCAACCAGTCCACCCTAAAGGAGATCAGTCCTGGGTGTTCATTGGAAGAACTGATGTTGAAGCTGAAACTCCAATACTTTGGCCACCAGATGTGAAGAGCTGACTCATTGGAAAAGACCCTGATGCTGGGAAAGATTGAGGGCAGGAGGAGAAGGGGACAACAGAGGATGAGATGGTTGGATGGCATCACCAACTCGATGGACATGGGTTGGGGTGGACTCTGGGAGTTGGTGATGGACAGGGGGGCCTGGTGTGCTGCAATTCATGAGGCTGCAAAGAATCGGACATGACTGAGTGACTGAACTGAACTGAAAGACCAGGTAAGTCAGACTAGGGTTGGGATCCAAGGGTCAAAAATTCTTAAAGGTCCCCACGTGGTTCCAACATGCAGCCAAGGTTGAGAATCTCTAATTTTGGTGCAAATTTACTCTATATGGTTTAAATTTCTTTCATATTAACCTATAAGCCTATTTTCTATCATATTTAACATTTCAAGACCTTCTAATTCATATGTCTTCTTAGTCTCAGAAAATATGGTTCATTACCAAGTCCAAAATTCAGAGTGGGCACATATCCTGAGCTAAGTAGCTAGAATGTAAAAGTGGCCATTTCAGATAATCTTAAGAAAGCAGGAAGTAAGTTGTTTTACTTAATATTTATTTCAGCTATTATTTAACTCCATGCTTCAAACTTCAATATAATTCATGCAAAGCTGAAAAAGAGTCACATGTTTTTGGTGCTCTGAGGAGTATAGCATCAGTAAAGTAACTGCCACCGGCCCCCCCACCCCCACCCCAGGATGATAGCTTAGTGTCACTACCTAAAAGCAAAGAATTGGGCTGTTTAAAATATTAGACTCATCCTCTACAAACTGCTCTATGCTCCCAGATTTATCTATAATGTGTATGGTCAAAGGATGAAAGTTAGCGTTCAGAGGACCAAACCAAATACTGTGGGAAGAATGTAAAAAGGTCTTTCTTATTACCAGGTGGGCAAAGGATCAAGCATAAACAGAGACTAGGGGCTTTCCAAAATGTTTCTCAGTTATTTTTCTCTTTGATTATAAGGCTGTCTTAGGCTGTGATGTTTAGAGATCAGCCAGCTGGCCTCCAAAATCAAGGGCAAGTGCTCTGGGTTAGAATTATGATGCCATGAAGATCTCTCTCCCTCTCGCTGGACAAAACAAAGTCTCGCCATTTTGCACTCAAGTTTCTAAGTTTTATTTTCCTCTAGGACTCTCCCACAGTTCTAAACTCACAAGTAAATCTTTCAAAAAGTTTCCCTATCCCAACTTAATCATGCAAAAATAAAACCACAAGAACAAGTCTGCAGTAGAAAAGAGTTCTCTGCAAAGCTAAAGACACAGGAAGGGATTCCTTAAGACACCAGGAGAAATAGCAGTCTATTTTCTAATTAGGGAGAAATTTCACAGCATTCAGAAAGAAACAAACCAAAGATACATTATTGTTTAAATTGTTTTAGCTAATTATTTCCAAGACTCAAGAAATTGCAGAACAATAAAAAAATGATTCTAAATCCTGCAACAACTACTCTTTACCAGGCATCACCTTAGGACCAGAGGTTACAGGAGAACACTGGAGAAGCAAGAATGGAAGCCTATAAGAGAAGACAGCAATGGCTTCCTAAGAAAAGAGAAGCTGTCAGGCAATCTTATGCAATCAGATTCTTTGCTTTTTGCCCTGCTAGGATCTCTTGAGTTTTCACATAGAACAATGTTCTCCCCTTCCCTCCCCCTCCCCACCCCCCAGAATGACACTTCTCCTTAAAAAGTTCTGTAGTTTAAAAAGCTCAATTTAATTTCCAGCTTTCTAAAGACCATCAAGTTCTCTTCTTCAGGGACTGAATGGGAGAAGTTTCTGTGGTTCCCTTGTGTATTATAGTCCGTTGCAAAGAATTAAAACCTAATCTATCTGACATGAGCTGAAAAGAAAATTGATGCTAAAGGATATTAGCATCTCACATTTGGAGAGAGACTGGAAAAATCAGATTTGGAACCGGCAGAGGCAAAGGAAGGCTCTGCAGGCATGGTCACGACCAGAGTCCAGCGCAGACCAGCCAGGAGGACAGACAGCCCCTCCCCCAGCCCCCACCCCTAGTGCTGGAGCCGCTCCCAGGACACTCCTGCTTCTGTCCTTAAGAACTCCTCCCCATCTATGCCTCCAACTTGGCCCCAGTAACTCCAAATCGAATCAGCCAGGCCAGCATAGCTGAGTGATCTAGTCCCAGAAGAGTTTCCTTTGCAGGCCCAAGAGCCATGTCTAGAGTACTTTGAGTCCTCCAACACTACTGAGACCTCTGACCAGTTTCTCCTGATGTCAGTATCAGTTCTGAGCTGCCATAATGTTACCTGTGAGTAGATTTATCAGACAGTGAAGTCACCTAAAACAAAGTCTACCACTTTATAAAGTAAGCAGAAACTACTGAAGTATGCCTGAGCCCTCTCTAGGTCTCCCATGCCACCTGCCTTCCTCCCATATTCAGTACTCTGGGGTTTTCCCATATTTCTTAACACTCTCCAGAAAGAATCTGGAACTCAATCTCTGACTAGTCTTTTAGAATGACTAATACTCAAATAAATCTGTCAAGACTCAAAACTTTGCCTCATGCACTAACCCAGGGACAGCCTTGGGCTCTGCTCAGATGTTTCAGGGATTCACTGAAAAGTATCTTCCAAAGATTGAAGGCAAAAGGAGAAGAAGGCAGCAGAGGATGAGGTATGAGATAGTTGGATGGTATCACCAACTCCATGGACATGAGTTTGAACAAACTCCAGGAGACAGTAGAAGACAGGGAAGCCTGGTGTGCTGCAGTCAATGGGTCCCAAAGAGTCGAACATGACTTAGTGACTGAATAACATCTTCCATCTAAGAGTAAAGACTTTGAATTAAACAATAATCCCTGCTGTTTCTTTTTATATTCTTTTATATGCTATACAATTTCTATAACTTATTTCAATTACAGAGTCTAATACAAGAGTCAAACATTAATGCCAGATATCTAAAAAAAAAAAAATCTCATTCTATTTTTGGATGCAAAAATTCTAATTTACTTTTTCCTGCAGTTACAGTTTTATTACAAACTTTCCCCAAAAGTTAAAATCCCTATGATTAAGAGCTATATACTAAGTTTTATTTAACCAAAAATCCTAGAACAAAAGTCACTGTGCTTTCTAGATAATTTTATCAGGTAGATCTGTGACAGCTGACAACCTGATCCCTGACTTGATATGATAGTTTACTTAAAAGTATAACTTCATACTCACATTAGTACCTATTCTGACAATGATATTAAATATTCTAACAAAAGGAACCCCATTATTCCCATTAGCATCACTTAGGCAAAAATCTAGAGTCATTTATCAGCAACATTCTCAGTTCAGTTCAGTTCAGTAGCTCAGTCATGTCTGACTCTTTGTGACCCTGTGAACCACAGCACACCAGGCCTCCCTGTCTATCACCAACTCCTGGAGTTCACCCAAACTCATGTCCATTGAGTTGATAATGCCATCCAACCATCTCATCCTCTGCCGTCTCCTTCTCCTCCTGCCCTCAATCTTTCCCCGCATCAGGATCTTTTCCAATAAGTCAGCTCTTCGCATCAGGTGGCCAAAGTATTGGAGTTTCCAGCTTCAACATCAGTCTTTCCAATGAACACCCAGGACTGATCTCCTTTAGGATGGACTGGTTGGATCTCCTTGCAGTCCAAGGGACTCTCAAGAGTCTTCTCCAACACCACAGTTCAAAAGCATCAATTCTTCAGTGCTCAGCTTTCTTTATACTCCAGCTCTCACATCCATACATGACCACTGGAAAAACCATAGCCTTGACTAGACAGACCTTTGTTGGCAATGTAATGTCTCTTCTTTTTAATGCACTATCTAGATTGGTCATAACTTTCCTTCCAAGGAGTAAGTGTCTTTTAATTTCATGCCTGCAATCACCATCTGCAGTGATTTTGGAGCCCAGAAAAATAAAGTCAGCCACTGTTTCCACTGTTTCCCCATCTATTTGCCATGAAGTGATGGGACTAGATGCCATGATCTTAGGAGCCTCAGGAAGCTCAAAATTTCTTGCACTGTCAAAGTAGGCATAACACAAACTGAGTATCTTTTTTTTAAATGGGGTATTCAGGCAGTGACTAGCATCACTGAGGCAGTAACCTGAGAAGATGAGAGTTTCAACTTTACAACTATCCTTTCACTAGACACCTGACGCTCACTGAAGTGATAGCAGTTCTTCCTTTCCTGTGGTCATAAGACCACTGTCTAAAATAGCACCACAGGACTACTGAAAACAAAGAAAAATTTACTCATAACAACAGTTGTCAATGGAACATACCCTATGTGGATAGAAAATGAGGGACAGTTTTTAACAGCTGATTTTCTCATGGTATAATTGCCTAGAACACTGATGCCTACAGGTAAACCTATTATTTTCCAATAAATTTTGGTCATTTATCTCTATGATTTCTGAAACCTACCAGATGAGGAGCTCAATTTACACTCTTATCAAGCTCTCTACATCCCTCATTTCTAGCACTGCTATCTGTAATCACATCAATCACCAAAGGTAATAACTTCATCCATACTTATTTTCTACCTTGTACTGTAATTCTCTATGACAGCATGACCTGACACATAGGTTGTTAATTCTAATTATTAACCAATAAATATATATACATGTGAATAAATGAATCTCCATGGAAAAAGTAAAAGCACATTAAGATCTCATTGATGGGTCCCCTTGGAACTGTATTATAAAGTCTACTTATATTTTCTCAATAGACCTGAGACCTATTCATCATAAAAGGCATAATTACCAATTACTGACATGTCAAAATAATATTAGCTTTTGTTTTACACTCTTGGGTGATTAGACACATTATAAAAACTGTAGCTCCTTGGATCTACCATGGATCATGTCATGTGTTGTTAACACATGCAAAATAATGAACCCTCTCAAAGACATCCTTATTGTAAATTGCAAAACCTGTGAATATATCAAGATGTGACAAAAGAGACTTTGCAGATATAATTAAGCCGAAGATCTTCAGATGAAAAGTTTACTTCGGATTTCCTGGGTGAACTCTGTGTAATCACAAGTGTCTTTATAATATAGAGGAAGGCAGGAGTGTCAGAGTCAGAGAAAGAGATACAATGATAGAAAGGTGAAAGTCACTCAGTCATGTCTGACTTTTTGCAACCCCATGGACTACATATTCCATGGAATTCTCCAGGCCAGAATACTGGAGTGGGTAGCCTTTACCTTCTCCAGGGGATGTTCCCAACCCAGGGATCGAACCCAGGTCTCCCTCATTGCAGGAGGATTCTTTACCAGCTGAGCCACAAGAGAAGCTCTGCTTCTGTAATGATAGAAGCACAGGCCAAAGTGATGTAGCCTTGAGCCAAAGAATGCAGTCAACCTCTAGAATCTGGGAAGAACAAGGAAATGAATCCCCCCCCCAACCCCCTCCAGAGCTTACAGAAAGGAACACAGACTTGCAGGCTCATTTCAAATTCTGACCTACAGAACTATAAAATAATATATTTATGTTTTACATTTCTGAACTCAGTTCAAAAGGCCTGTACTACCCTAATACCAAAACCAGTGAAGGCACTCCAAGAAAAGAAAATTCAGGCCAACATTCCTTATGAACATGGATGTAAAAAAAGGTCAATAAAATATCTGCACACCTAGCAAAACCAAGAAGGAGATGCTAATGAAGAGCACTAATAGAATGCAGAGCAACTTACTAAACTTTCAAAGTCTTCTGGAGAATCCATGAACAACTGAAAAGAAAGATCTCTTCGCTCCCTATCAACCTGTCCACATCTTGCCCAAGAAAAAAATTGTTGTTTCTGAGGATCCATATTTTTTATTTTTTGCCACTTTCTCTTACATAAATTGCATATTTCCCTCTAATAGATTAAATCAATCTACTATTTGTACCTTTATCAACAGACTACCAATAATTATATGTTATTGAGTTAGACTTCGAAAGTTTTTGATAATCAGTTTCAAGTAGATTTAAAACAAGCTATAGTTTGAAATATTTGTGAAGAAAAGCCTTAAAAAGGCTCAGATAAGTGACATTCATTAAATGAAAGTTAGAATAAGTAAGTTAAAGCAAAAGGAGGAGAAGTCAATATACAACAGTCTGAGTTCTTGGTTCCAAACTGAAACTATTCTTGGCTACTTAAAAAGCCATCACATTAGTGAAATAAAATGCTAACTATTGAATAGACTAATTTGATATTTGGTAAGCACTATGGACTGAGGTTCATGACATTGTACAAGAGACAGGGATCAAGACAATCCCCATGGAAAAGAAATGCAAAAAAGCAAAATGGCTGTCTGCGGAGGCCTTACAAATAGCTGTGACAAAAAGAGAAGCGAAAAGCAAAAGAGAAAAGGAAAGATATAAGCATCTGAATGCAGAGTTCCAAAGAAAAGCGAGAAGAGATAAAAAAGCCTTCCTCAGTTATCAATGCAAAGAAATAGAGGAAAACAACAGAATGGGAAGGACTAAAGATCTCTTCAAGAAAATTAGAGATACCAAGGGAACATTTCATGCAAAGATGGGCTCGATAAAGGACAGAAATGGTATGGACCTAACAGAAGCAGAAGATATTAAGAAGAGGTGGCAGGAATACACAGAAGAACTGTACAAAAAAGATTTTTACGACCCAGATAATCACGATGGTGTGATCATTGACCTAGAGCCAGACATCCTGGAATGTGAAGTCAAGTGGGCCTTAGGAAGCATCACAACGAACAAAGCTAGTGGAGGTGATGGAATTCCAGTGGAACTATTTCAAATCCTGAAAGATGATGCTATGAAAGTGCTGCACTCAATATGCCAGCAAATTTGGAAAACTCAGCAGTGGCCACACTACTAGAAAAGGTCAGTTTTCATTCCAATCCCAAAGAAAGGCAATGCCAAAGAATGCTCAAACTACCACACAATTGCACTCATCTCACACACTAGTAAAGTAATGCTCAAAATTCTCCAAGTCAGGCTTCAGCAATACGTGAACCATGAACTTCCAGATGTTCCAGCTGGTTTTAGAAAAGGCAAAGGAGCCAGAGACCAAATTGCCAACATCCACTGGATCATTGAAAAAGCAAAAGAGTTCCAGAAAAATATCTATTTCTGCTTTATTGACTATGCCAAAGCCTTTGACTGTGTGGATCACAATAAACTGTGGAAAATTCTGAAAGAGATGGGAATACCAGACCACCTGACCTGCCTCTTGAGAAACCTATATGCAGGTCAGGAAGCAACAGTTAGAACTGGACATGGAACAACAGACTGGTTCCAAATAGGAAAAGGAGTACATCAAGGCTGTATATTGTCACCCAGCTTATTTAACTTATATGCAGAGTACATCATGAGAAAGCTGGGCTGGAAGAAGCACAAGCTGGAATCAAGATTGCCAGGAGAAATATCAATAACCTCAGATATGCAGATGATATCACCCTTATGGCATAAAGTGAAGAGGAACTAAAAAGCCTCTTGATGAACATGAGAGTGGAGAGTGAAAAAGTTGCCTTAAAGCTCAACATTCAGAAAATGAAGATCATGGCATCTGGTCCCATCACTTCATGGGAAATAGATGGAGAAACAGTGGAAACAGTGTCAGACTTTTTTGGGGGGGCTCCAAAATCACTGCAGATGGTGACTGCAGTCATGAAATTAAAAGACACTTACTCCTTGGAAGAAAAGTTATGACCAAACTACAAAGCATATTGAAAAGCAGAGACATTACTTGGCCAAAAAAAGTCCATCTAGTCAAGGCTATGGTTTTTCCAGTGGTCAGGTATGGATATGAGAGTTGGACTGTGAAGAAAGCTGAGCGCCGAAGTATTGATGCTTTTGAACTGTGGTGTTGGAGAAGTCTCTTGAGAGTCCCTTGGTCTGCAAGGAGATCCAACCAGTCCATTCTGAAGGAGATCAGCCCTGGGAGTTCTTGGGAAGGAATGATGCTAAAGCTGAAACTCCAGTACTTTGGCCACCTCATGCAAAGAGTTGACTCATTGGAAAAGACCCTGATGCTGGGAGGGACTGGGGGCAGGAGAAAAAGGGGATGACAGAGGATGAGATGGCTGGATGGCATCACTGACTCGATGGACGTGAGTCTGAGTGAACTCCGGGAGTTGGTGATGGACAGGGAGGCCTGGCGGGCTGCGATTCATGGAGTCGCAAAGAGTCGGACACGACTGAGCGACTGAACTGAACTGAACTGAACTGAAATATGCGCTTCCGTGGTCATTCAGACAGTTAAAAAATCTGCCTGCAATGTAAGAGACCCGGGTCTGATCTCTGGGTCAGGACAATTCCCTGGAGAAGGGAATGGCTACCCACCCCAGTGTTCTTGCCTGGAGAATCCCCATGGACAGAGGAGCCTGCTGGGTTACACTCATGAAATTGCAGAGTCAGACACAACTGAGCAACTAAGCATGCAAGTACTAAATAAACAACTACAAAAGTTTGGAGATTTCTAAAATAATTATAAAGACTGTATGGTCTATGAACAAAGTGTATAATTGTTCTTTCTGTAAAGGCATCCAGTTTATATAAACAATAATTTTTAAAGATAAAGCTTAGTATGTTTGCATTGCCATGGAAATTCATAACATCATCACCAAAGCCAACCTCTTCAAGATTAATGTCCTAATTCTCTTGAGTGTTTATAGAAATATATGACTTAAACACATTTTGCTCATACTGAGATTTTGCCTCAGGAAAGACATGTTCCCCTTCTCTTTTCTATTCTTCAATGGACACTAAGGCACATAGAGGTTAAAACGCTTGCTCAAACCATTCACCTCGCTGATAACACAGTCAAGCCTCCTGACTCCTGATCTAGGACTCTACATACTGCTATGGCCCCAAAATATGCAAACCAGAACACTGTGAAGAATGCCACACACTCTCATGCCATGCCCAATAAGATTTCAGGCATTTGGAGGTTTAGGTTAAAGATCCTCTCAGATTAGTTCTGTTCAGGGATCTTGTATTAAACACTCTGATTGACTGGCCTTGGTTTAGAGAAGGAGGCAAAATAGAGCTTCAATTTCCATGAAGAAGGGACAAGTATTTTCCTTGTGAAGTTAAACATGTGTAAAATATAGACACTTGTCAAGATTCTATTTGGTTTCTTTCACATGCAAAAATAATCTATTGCTGAAACCAGGTGAGATGGGGATATGAGCCAAGAGAACTTTTTAAAATGAAACTCTTCCCCCAGTTCACACCAGCATGGACATGGTCAATATCTCTTCTCACTTTCTGTATTTACGGGATCACTCTCTCTACTTTCTACTAAAAAATGTCTGAGAACTTATTTCCAGGCTGTTTATTTCAAATTAGATGAATTTGAACAAAGGTTAATCAGTCTCAATTGTTTAAAAGTGGGTCACAGATTCTGTTTCCCCTTAAATTAAAATGCCTCCTGACTGCTGATGTGAGAATACAAAAAAGCCGTCAATGAAGGAGGTGAGGTTAGAAAAGATAGGAGCTTCCAGCACTACTGCTTGCCTCCTAACTAGTACTCAGTCTGGAGGGGAACTAAACTCATTTGGGTTTGAGAATAGAGTGGGTATGAGCACTAAACTTTCTTTTCTAGCTTACTCTCTTGAAAGAAAATTCATCATTTTTACTTATGATTCTTTAATATTTCATAATAATCATTTTATTTTTAGTTTTATCTACAAGTTACTTTTAAGCAATGCTTACAATCATCATTACTAAAGTTCTTTTCCATAATGTATTCATAATCTTAATGTGCTGATCAAATGCTATGCAGTAGAAGTGTGCTGGCTTGGAGAACACAGAGCTAAAACCTAAGAGTTGTGAAAGAAATAGATGTATCTTTTTGAGGTTCAGTAAACCAAGGGATCAATCACAGTAAGACACATTTTATGGGAGGAAAATGATGTCATATTTAGCTGAGAATATAAATCATGAAAATTAAAGTAAGAAAGTAATGAAAACTAAAGTAAGAAAGTATTGAAAATTAAGGTAAGAAACTATTGAACCATTAGCAAGAAGGAAAAACTTCATGGAATAATTAATAGTTAAGAACAGAAAGGAAGCCATATTATTTCCTATGAGTTTAATATCCATTGTGCCAGGTTGCCATAAGGGTTGAGTACATAGGCACTGTGCCATATATTTTGACTCACATGGCACAAAGTAGATGACCAATAAATATTGGTTGAACTTGAATGTGAGGAGCAGAGAGGAGTAGAAAAGCAATAGTAAGGAGACAAGTTTGGTTGTTACTTAAGCACTAGCTATATTGGAGGAGTTCTAAGTAAATGAAACAATCTATTTTGGCAATTAGAATAAAATCTCTTTGCTTTTATGATCCATACACCTTTCTGTATGAGTTCTCACTTTAAAATGCGCAAGTTTTTCAAGTTATTCCAATACGAATTTATCTTTAAATCTAGTAATATATATGACCATTTAGAGCAAAACTTTGTTTTAAAAAATCCAATTGAACAAAACTTTAAAAAAAAAAAAGCCAATATCCTGCAGCAAGACATCTCATAAGCAATATTTGAGATCAATTTTACCAGTCTTACAATCCAAGGTCAAGAGACCTTGGACAAAACTGACTCTATCACTAATTAGCTGTGTCACCATGACCGCATCACTTAAATAAACTAGACCTCAATTTCAACATATATAGAGCAGTGCATGGGATACCTGATTATAATATTTCAAGATCATTTTTAAAAATTGTTTAATGGATTTATAGATACTTTATGTGTCCCTCATGGCTTATATTTAGTGGAATCATGCACAGAAGAAGTGATGCAAACCAGAACCAGAATAGACTACAGGGTAGTTTCTTAGCCTCAGAATAGTCAGTTTCCTTAGGCATGATCACTTTTGCATATTAATCTCATTAATATCTATCTTATAAGTTTGTCATAAAATTTAAAATAAATATACTTAAAAATATGTCTCATTATTAACTCTTATTCATTGCTGGAGGGAATATAAACTGCTACAGCCACTTTGAAACACAACAGTTCAGTTCAGTTCAATTGCTCAGTTGTGTCCAACTCTTTGCAACCCATGGACTGCAGCACGCTAGGCTTCCCTATTTACCACCAACTCCTGGAGCTTACTCAAACTCATATCCATTGAGTCAGTGATGTCATCCAACCATCTCATCCTCTGTCGTCCCCTTCTCCTCCCACCTTCAATCTTTCCCATCATCAGGGTCTTTTCAAATGAGTCATTCTTCACTTCAGGTGGCCAAAGTATTGCAGTTTCAACTTCAGCATCAGTCCTTCCAATGAATATTCAGGACTGATTTTCTTTAGGATAGACTGGTTGGATCTCCTTGCTGTCCAAGGGACTCTCAAGAGTCTTCTCCAACACCACAGCTCAAAAGCATCAATTCTTTGGCGCTCAGCTTTCTTTATAGTCCAACTCTCACATCCATACAAAATTACTGGAAAAACCATAGCTTTGACTAGACGGACCTTTGTTGGCAAAATGATGTCTCTGCTTTTTAATATGCTGTCCAGGTTGGTCAAAACTTTTCTTCCAAGGAGCAAGCATCTTTTAATTTCATGGCTGCAGTAACCATCTCCAGTGATTTTGGAACCCCCCAAAATAAAGTCTGTCACTGTTTCCACTGTTTCCCCATCTACTTGCCTCTACTTGCCATGAAGTGATGGGACTGGATGCCATGATCTTAGTTTTCTGAATGTTGAGTTTTAAGCCAACTTTTTCACTCTCCTCTTTCACTTTCATCAAGAAGAAGCTCTTTAGTTTTCCTTCACTTTCTGCTGTGGTGGCATCTACATATCTGAGGTTATTGATATCTCTCCCAGCAATCTTGATTCCAGCTTGGCTTCATGTAGTCCGGCATTTCTCATGATGTACTCTGCACATAAGTTAAATAAGCAAGGTGACAATATACAGCCTTGACGTACTCCTTTCCTGATCTGGAACCAGTCTGTTGTTCCATGTCCAGTTTTAACTGTTGCTTCCTGACCTCCATAAAGATTTCTCAGGAGGCAGGTCAGGTGGTCTGGTATTCCCATCTCTTTCAGAATTTTCCACAGTGTGTTGTGATCCACACAGTCAAAGGCTTTGGCATAGTCAATAAAACAGAAGCAGATCTTTTTCTGGAATTCTCTCACTTTTTCAATGATCAAATGGATGTTGGCAATTTGATCTCTGGTTCCTCTGCATTTTCTAAATCCAGCTGGAATATCTGGAAGACAACAGATTCTTATAAACACTTTTTTTTTTTACTATATGATCCAGCAATCTCACTCCTTAGTATTTATCCATAGGAGGTGAAAATTTATATCCAGATTAAAGGCCTGTACACAAATGAGTATAGCTACCTTGTTCATTGTTGCCCAAACTTGGAAGCAACCAATGTGTCCTTAAGTAGGTGAATAGATAAAAAAAACTGAGGCACATCCAGACAATAGACTATTATACAGCACTAAAAAATAAAAGAGCTATCAAGTCACATAAAGACATGGAGGAAACAAATGCCTATTATTAAGTAAAAGAAGCCAATCTGAATGACCATTATAAAAAGGCTACAAAAAATAAATGCTGGAGAGGGTGTGGAGAAAATGGAAGCCTCTACATTACTGGTGGGAATGCAAACTGATACAATCACTATGGAGAACAAAATGGAGATTCCTTAAAAAAAAAAAAAAACTAAGAATAAAACTACCATATGGCCCAGTAATCCCACTATTGGGCATATACCCTGAGGAAAACAGTACACAAAAAAGACACATGTACCCCAGCAGTGATGGCAGCACTATTTACAACAACTAGAACATGGAAGCAACCAAGATGTCCATGGGCAGATGAAGGGATAAGGAAGTCTTGGTACATATATACAATGGAATGTTACTCAGCTATAAAAAGAAATGCATTTGAGTCAGTTCTAATGAGGTGGATGAATCCAGAGCCTATTATACAAAGTGAAGTAAATCAGAAAAAGACAAATAATGTATATTAATGCATATATATGGAATCTAGAAAGATGGGTACCGATGAACCTATATGCAGGGCAGCAAAGTAGACACAGACATAAGGAACAGACTTTTGGACTCAGTAGAACAAGGAGAGGGTGGGATGATTTGAGAGAATAGCATTGAAATGTATAAATTACCATAAGTAAAATAGATAGCCAGGGGGAGGTTGATGTATGCAGCAGGAAACCCAAAGCCAGTGCACTGGGGCAGCCTAGAGGGACAGGGTGGGGAGGGGGCTCAGGGTGGAGGAGACACAGTTATGCCTATGGCTGATTCACACTGATGTATGGCAAAACCATCACAATGCTGTAAAGTAGGTATCCTCCAATTCAAAGACATTTTTTAAAAAAGAAGCCAATCTGAAATGGCTACATACTACATGATTCCAACTATATGCCATCCTGGAAAATACAGACTATGGAGACAGTTAAAAGATCAGTGGTTGCTGGGAAGAAGGTGGGTGGAGAGATGACCAGATGGAGCACAGAGTGTTTTTAGGATTTTTAGTAGGGAAACTACACTGTATAATACTGTAATGATGGATACGTGATGTTACACATTTTCCAAACCCATAGAACGTACAGCACCAAGACTCTGGAAGTTGCGTGCTAATTTTTTGTCAATATAGGTTCATGGGTTGTAACAAATGCAGCCATCTGGTGAAGGACACTGATACTGAGGGAGACAGTGCTTGTGTAGGGGAACAAGTTAAATGGGAACTCTTGTACTTCCCACTCAATTTTTCTGTGAATCTAAAACTGCTCTAAAAAAGAAAGTCTATTTTTATAAAAATTACATTACACTAAAGGGGTTTAAATAAAATTCTAACTCAGTCTCTTTTCAAAGGTGAGCATGGATTTACCAGAAAATACACTCAACAAAATAAATGTGTTGATGGCAAAAAGATATATTTGTAGCTGCTCCACCACTCTCATGGGAGGAATGGTGGAGAGAAAGGGGAAAAAGTCAACTTGTCTGACTTAAGTATTAAAATATTTTTATTTTAACATTAACCAAGACTTTGCAATTATCAGAGAAGTCATTTAATAAAAAACATTAGACAGCATATAGACAAGGGAGAGAGAGAATAAAAGTGTTGTCCTTGATTAAACTCTTCTTTTTGTCAAATAAGCACAAGTATCCTTTCAAATAATCATGACAAGACCCAACCCATTTAGGCAGCTGCTTTCCAAACTGTGCAGCTGTGCTATAATCTGGCTTATTGGAAATTCTCAAAATTGTGATATTATAGCCTAGGAAAAGCAAATTAGAGTTGAGAAACTCCACTGATTTCCAACATGAGGGAAAAGTACCTTGCATTTTCACATGATGAGTATTTATTTTTCAGAGATAAAATCTCTCCAGTATTGCTGTAGAATTATTAAAATGTCTCAGTTATAAGTCTGCAAACCTCTCTGTTACTTAAGTGAACAAGCCATAATGTTCAAATAATTATACGGCTGTTAGTCAGAATGGCACAGGCCTAGGAAGAGACAAGTGGGCTTGCAGAATTGTAGACATCACACAGTCATTCCTTTCAAGTCCAAGTCCTCACCCAAGAGCAGCTTTCATCTCTTTTCAGCCATAAGCACATAATAAGATTATCCCCTGTTCAGACAGGTCACTTCAGCACAAGTCAGAAAACATGAGGAGACAGAAATACAAATATTCAAAACCAGCCTCAAAAAGAGTTATGAAGAATTCCTAAACATTTTGAGATTTTAAAACAAATATGTTGGCTCAACTCATTTGGAACCAATCAAATCTTTCCTGTTCACCTACTGTGAATAAAGAACAATGACATATCTATAACATTTTTTGATAACCACAGTAGTCTTTTCTAATTTCTAACTTCTTTCTTTCCCTTCTCAGGGACCAAATAGATACACGGTATTTTCTTTAAGAAAAAAAAAAAAAAGCAAACACTAAGACACATCGGGTTTCCTTATGACATTTTATCTGAGAAAATAGAATAACATCCATGTTTATTTTCCAGCTAGGATTGAAGATTTAGGTAATGGGACTATATGTTATACTCAGGACCAGTAGATGGCTGGTTAAAGAAAAGTTGGTTGATAGGAACAATCAAATATTGATTATTACCTTAAGCATTTTAACTAGAACATGAAAATATACATGTATTTACCAATCTTCAGATATAAGGAATTATTGCAATATCACATTCAAATTCTCAATTAGTCTCAGAGCAGGAAAGAACACAGGGTCCCTTGTCAAGGAGTTTCAGTGAAAATGCTTTCTGGATTAGTTTGATCCTTACTTCCAATATCAATTCTTTCATTCACACCTAATTAAGCAGCAAGCACAGTGCCATGTTTTTATCAACATCCAAAGCCTTTATCTTAGTTTTCATAGAAATAATTTTCCTTCAAATATTTGTTTCATTGACGTATATAGTGTCTAATTAGATTACATAATTATAATATAGTAAACCCCCACTCCAGTACTCTTGCCTGGAAAATCCCATGGATGGAGGAGCCTGGTAGGCTGCAGTCCATGGGGTCGCAAAGAGTCAGACACGACTGAGCGACTTCACTTTCACTTTTCACTTTCATGCATTGGAGAAGGAAATGACAGCCCACTCCAGTGTTCTTGCCTGGAGAATCCCAGGGACGGGGGAGCCTGGTGGGCTGCCGTCTCCGGGGTTGCACAGAGTCGGACACGACTGAAGTGACTTAGCAGCAGCAGCAGCAAACATTTATTAGAGTGTATAATTAAAACTAAAACTGAAATAAAAAGATTCTAGAGTAAGCAATTTAATTAGTGGTAGCAGTATATGGTTGTGCTAGAGAGTAGCCTACAGCTTCTGTGAATAGGCTCCATATGCTATCAGTATGAGAACAGCCTTTAAGAGGGGAAAAAAACAGCAGCAAATACAGAAAGTTAGTGAATCAATGTCAATTGGAAGTGTTTCTATAAAATTAATTGGAGGTCTGGATTATACCCATGAGAAAACAGGCCTAATTAACACCTTTCCCAAACATCATTCCAAACCCACATTATTTGGGTGTTTCTAAAAGTCTTATTTTTTTCTGGGGGAGGGTAGTTTGAGGATATTATGGACAGTTTACAAGTGCTATAGGAATGTTTTTAAGCTTATTTTTTTAATTCACAGTTTTAAAAATCATGTAAATATATTCTGCATCACCCAGAAAGCCACTTCAAAGCTGAATTCTGCCTCCACAACAATGAGATCATGGGAGCACCAATGACCACCTAAAGGCACAGAACTTAACTTTGTACGTAGGGATAAGCATGGCTAACTACTATCAGCTGCTAACACCTTATGTCAAACTAAGTTTTCTGCACTGTTGTTGAAGTAATTTTACCAACTATAAAGAAAATTTTCCTCTTACCAAGAGAATCTATACTTGAAAGACATGTCTTTCATAGAAACAGACTTCAGTTTAAGCAAATTTAATATAAAAACAACATCGTCTGGTGAAGAAATGTATTAATTTAATTGTCACAAATTATAGGAAACAGCATAAACTTAAACAGCATAAACATGGATTTAATCCACTAGGCTATTCAGGTATGACCTAAATCACATCCCTTATGATTATACAGTGGAAGTGACAAATAGATTCAAGGGATTAGATCTGGTAGACAAAGTGCCTGAAGAACTATGGACGGAGGTTTGTAACACTGTACAGGAGGCAGTGACCAAAACCACCCCAAAGAAAAAGAAACGCAAGAAGGCAAAGTGGTTGCCTGAAGAGGCCTTACAAACAGTTGAGAAAAAAAGACAAGCAAGCAAAAGGCAAGGGAAAAAGAGAAAGATATAACGAACTGAATGCAGAGTTCCAGAGAATAGCAAGGACAGATAAGAAAGCCCTCGTAAGTGAACAATGCAAAGAAATAGAGGAAAACAATAGAATGGGACAGACTAGAGATCTCTTCAAGAAAAATGGAGATACCAAGGGAATATTTGATGCAAGGATGGGCACGATAAAAGACAGGAATGAAAAAAAAAAAAAAACCAGACAGAAATGGCAAGGATCTAACAGAAGCATAAGATATTAAGAAAAGGTGGCAAGAATACACAGAAAAACTATACAAAAAAAGTCTTAATGACCCAGATAACCAAGATGATGTAGTCATTCACTAAAGCCAGACATCCTGGAGTGTGAAATCAAGTGGGCCTTAGGAAGCATTACTAGGAACAAAGCCAGTGGAAGTGATGGAATTCCAACTGAACTATTTCAGATCCTAAAAGATGATGCTGTTAAAGTGCTTAACTCAATATGCCAGAAAATTTAGAGAACTCTGCAGGGGCCACAGGCAATGGCACCCCACTCCAGTACTCTTGCCTGGAAAATCCCATGAATGGAGGAGCCTGGTAGGCTGCAGTCCATGGGGTCGCTAAGAGTCGGACACGACTGAGCGACTTCACTTTCACTTTTCACTTTCATGCATTGGAGGAGGAAATGACAACCTACTCCAGTGTTCTTGCCTGGAGAATCCCAGGGACGGCAGGGCTTGGTGGGCTGCCGTCTATGGGGTCGCACAGAGTCGGACACGACTGAAGCGACTTAGCAGCGGTAGCAGCAGCAGCAGGGGCCACAGGACTGGAAAAGGTCACCTTTCCTTCCAATCCCAAAGAAGGGCAATGCTGAAGAATCAAACTGCACTCATTTCACATGCTAGCAAGGTAATGCTCAAAACCCTTCAAGTTAGGCTTTAACAGTATGTGAACCAAGAACTTCTAGATATACAAGCTGGATTTAGGGAAGGCAGAGGAATCAGAGATCAAATTGCCAACACCCTCTGGATCATAAAAAAGCAAGAGAATTCCAGAAGTCTTCTTCATTGACTACACTAAAGCCTTTGACAGTGTGGATCACAACAAAGAGTGGAAAATTCTTAAAGAGATGGGAATACTAGACGACCGTACTTGTTTCCTGAGAAACTTGTATGTGGGTCAAGAAGCAACAGTTAGAACTGGACATGGAACAATGGACTGGTTCCAAATTGGGAAAGGAGTATGACAAGGCTGTATATGGTCACCCTGCCTATTTGACTTACATGCAGACTACATGGTGTTAAATGCCAGGCTGGATGAATCACAAGCTGGAATCAAGACTGATAAGAATAACATCAACAACCTCCTATAAGCAGAATATTTCGTGGGAAATAGATGGGGAAACAGTGGAAACAGTGTCAGACTATTTTGGGGGGCTCCAAAATCATTGCAGATGGTGACTGCAGCCATGAAATTAAAAGACGCTTACTCCTTGGAAGAAAAGTTATGACCAATCTAGATAGCATATTCAAAAGCAGAGACATTTTTTTTGCCAACTAAGGTCCGTCTAGTCAAGGGTATGGTTTTTCCAGTGGTCATGTATGGATGTGAGAGTTGGACTGTGAAGATGGCTGAGCGCCGAAGAATTGATGCTTTTGAACTGTGGTGTTGGAGAAGACTCTTGAGAGTCCCTTGGACTGCAAGGAGGTCCAACCAGTCCATTCTGAAGGAGATCAGCCCTGGAATTTCTTTGGAAGGAATGATGATGCAGCTGAAACTCCAGTACTTTGGCCACCTCATGTGAAGAGCTGACTCATTGGAAAAGACCCTGATGCTGGGAGGGATTGGGGGCAGGAAGAGAAGGTGACGACAGAGGATGAGATGGCTGGATGGCATCACTGACTCGATGGACATGAGTCTGCGTGAACTCCGGGAGTTGGTGATGGACAGGGAGGCCTGACGTACTGTGATTCATGGGGTCGCAAAGAGTCGGACATGACTGAGCAACTGGACTGAACTGAACTGAACTGAATGGCAGAAAGTTAAGAGAAACTAAAGAGCCTCTTGATGAGAGTGAAAGAGGAGAGAGAAGAA
Organism: Bos javanicus; assembly: GCF_032452875.1. Classification (NCBI taxonomy): domain Eukaryota; kingdom Metazoa; phylum Chordata; class Mammalia; order Artiodactyla; family Bovidae; genus Bos; species Bos javanicus. The sequence continues at coordinate 45,898,945 of NC_083868.1, forward strand.
GCTGGCTTAAAACTCAACATTTGGAAAAACGAAGATCATGGCATGCCGTCTCATCACTTCATGGCAAATAGATGGGGGGAAAGTGGAAACAGTGATAGATTTTCTTTTCTTGGGCTCCACATCACTGCGGATTATGACTGCAACCATGAAATTAAAATACATTGGTCCCTGGAAAAAAAAATGTACAGATTAATACAAGTAAAGATATAAAACTGCTGTAATCCCTGTCTTCTTGGGGTTTGCCCCATGACAAACCTAGATGGTATACTAAAAAGCAGAGATATCACTTTGCCAACAAAGGTCCACATAGTCAAAGCTATGGTTTTTCCAATAGTCATGTACAGATGTGAGATTTGGACCATAAAGAAGGCTGAGGGCTGAAGAATTGATGCTTTCGAATTGTGGTGCTGGAGAAAACTTCTGAGAGTGCCTTGAACTGCAAGGAGATCAAACCAGTCAATTCTAAAGGAAATCAGCCCTGAATATTCATTCGAAGGACTGATACTGAAGCTCCAATACTTTGGCCACCTGATGTGAAGAACTGACTCACTGGAAAACATCCTGATGCTGAGAAAGATTGAGTGTTGGAGGAGAAAAGGAAGACAGAGGATGAGATGGTCAGATGGCATCACTGACACAATGCATATGAGTTTGAACAAACTCCAGGAGATAGTGAAGGACAGAGAGGCCTGTTGCAGTTCATGGGGTCGCAAAGAGTTGGACACAACTTAGTGACTGAACAACAAGATCTAAATGTATTCATATCCAGCAAAGATCAAATAGATGTTTTCAACAGTTCAAATTTTCTACCTAGGAATTAAGAGAAGGCATTAGGGAAATCAGCTATAAATCACATTTTTAAATGAGGTGCACTAATCACTTCCAGAATTTGCAGATTGACATCAGTTTGAGAGCAGGCTTAATGTTTAAAATATTACTATTTTCCACATGTGCAGAAATTGAGAACTTCAGGTATTTTCCTTCTTGGGTAATTTGACTAGGTGCCACTGTAATATAGAATTCAATAATAGAACATTGATGATCTTGTCTTGAATAAACATGGAAGTTTTAAAGTGATATATTATTGACAAGGGCATCTAGGATTGTTCATTGTTCGAGTTTTGGAGAAGAATGAACTGATTATAGTGAACAATTTAAAAAACTTTGAAATTATTAATCCCATTCAAAACACTTATATAAGCAGGCATTCTCTGCATTTGTAGAACTGAAGCTCAAACTCACAAAGTAAATATATTACACCCAACAAGAGGTAATTTTGTTTCAGCAAAACATGCATATTAAAATACATCATTAAATTATATTTGATTTTATATTACTTATTTGAAAATCTGTTTCACTTTTATAGTTGTGTAAAGAGTCATATATACAAGGACTTGATACACATGTACAAATGTAAAATAAGTAATAGTAAAACAGGTGCTATAAGTCCAGCAGAAGGCCATCCAGGTAGCGTCCATATCCTTTGGGGGTCCCACTTGTCACTATACACACCTCAGCCTGCTGGTATCACAAAGTATCCAAGGCTACCCTGTGCCTCCTTTCCCAGGACTGTAATCAGACATTTCTCCAAAGCACCAATTCAGTAGACAAGATCTGGGCACCAAGTAAACTCACTGTTACTATGGTGCTATTTTTTTCTGTACGCTTCTACTGAATAGAATCAGAAACTATATTTTTATAATTTTTTTTTATTGGAGGATAATTGTCTTACAATATTCTGTTGGTTTCCACCATATATCAACATGAATCAGCCACAGGTATACGTATGTCCCCTCTCTCCTGAACCCCCTTTCCATCTCCCTCCCCACCCCACCCCTCGAGGTTGTCACAGAGCACTGGGTTGAGACACCTGTACCCCATACTCATTGCAGCAATTTTTACAATAGCTTGGACATGAATGCAACTTAGATGTCCATCAACAGATGAATGGATACAGAAATTGTGGTACATATATACAGTGGACTATTACTCAGCTGTAAAAAAGAACGCATTTCAGTCAGTCCTAATGAGATGGATGAATCAAGAAATATATTTTTAAGTATTACAGATTCATATTGATTAGTTCATACTTATATTTCCAATTCAAATTCATTAAAACACACAATTCTGACTTACCTTCCCAATTCTATATCTGCCTCTTTTTCCTACAGCGAGAACCATTGTTCCCAATGTCAATATTTTTACTTACTCTCTCATATGATACACATACAAGTTTCAAGATCCCTCTTATGTCCTGCTCTTCTTCCCAAACACCTTAGTCCTAGAGCTATTAGATGGCCCAAAGTAAGACAAGCATTTCTATGTTATGGGGGAGCCATAGTGTCTCAGTGTAAGTAGTGGAAGCCCATCCAGGGTCCCTGAGACCTGCTTCTGTGATCTGTCAGGGAGTAACACTAAGATATTATTTGCTTTTTGCACTTTTATTGTTTGACAAGAGTACTGTGGAGTTCTTCAACAGCTACAGGACTTCACATGAAAGCTAGATTTTATTCATACATATATACACATGCCTCTTCATATATATAGTCATATATATTTCTTCAGTCAAAACAACATAATACAGTAGTTTGAATGCAGAAGCAGATCTGGAATCTAGCGGCCCTCTAGTAAACAAACATTAGAGATTTGCAGAAATATAAAACAGTGCTATACTTCTCATTAAATCTGTTTTGTTTTGGAAAATGTTTTTCATAAAACTATTTTACTTATATTAACATGCAATAGGTTTACCATTATTATTTTTAATGAAAAGAATTCATTTAAAATATTTAATTGATAAATGTTTTAAATTTTCTTTGTGTTTTAATTGCTAAATATTAACTCAATAAATTGGAGAAGGCAATGGCACCCCACTCCAGTACTTTTACCTGAAAAATCCCATGGATGGAGGAGCCTGGTAGGCTGCAGTCCATGGGGTCACTAGAGTCGGACACGACTGAGCAACTTCACTTTCACTTTTCACTTTCATGCATTGGAGAAGGAAATGGCAACCCACTCTAGTGTTCTTGCCTGGAGAATCCCAGGGATGGGGAAGCCTGGTGGGCTGCCATCTATGGGGTCGCACAGAGTTGGACACGACTGAAGCAACTTAGCAGCAGCAGCAACTCAATAAATTAAAAACAAATTAAATTAATAAATAATTCACATAAATTAAGGCTCTTTGGAGTCCCCCATAATTTTTAAGAGTGTAAGAGTCCTGAGGCTCTCATACAAACTGAGAACCAATGCCTTAATATAACGCTGATAAGAAAAAAAAAGGAGAAAGAACTCTGACAGGAAAGTATTATTTACTCAATCATGTCTAACTCTTTGGGAACCCATAGATTATAGCCTGTCAGGCTCCTCTGTCCGTGGAATTCTCCAGGCAAGAGTACTGGAACGAGTAGCCATTCCCTTCCCCAGGGGATCTTCCTGACCCAGGGATTGAACCCAGGTCTCCTGCACTGCAGGCAGACTCTTTACCATCTGAGCCACCAGGGAAGCCCCAGATAGTAACATATAGGAACTTACATATAATAACCAAATGTAGTGAATGTGTCTTGTTTGAATCTTAATTCTAAAAAATCAAAAAAAGATATTTTTGAGATATAAGGAAACTTCAACTATGTAGTATTAGATGACATTAAGAAATTTAAATTTTCTTTGGTTCAAAAATGGCATAGTGATTATGAAGGAAAAAATACAGGTAAAATTAAATGATGACTAAAATTTGCTTTAAAATGACTCCAGAAGAAAAAAAGTAGCAGGGAGTAGATGAAATAAAATTGGGAACTGTTGATAATTCAGGATGATGGATATATAAGTTAATGATAATACTCTCTACATTTGTATTATGGAAATTCTCCAAAATAACCTTACAAACAAAGAGAAACAATAAAAACTTAGAAAACACTGATTCTGAAGATTTTCAGGGATGCATGCTAAGTTGCTTCAGTCATATCTGTCTCTCTGCAACCCTATGAACTGTAATTCTCCAGGCTCCTCTGTCCATGGAATTCTCCAGACAAGAATACTAGAGTGAGCTACTATGCCCTTCTCCTGGGGGATCTTCCTGACCCAGGGATCAAACCCACATCTCCTATTTCTCCTGCTTTGGCAGGTGGGTTCTTCAACACTAGCGCCACCTTGAAACAATTTTGTAATTGATAAAGTTTAATTTCTAAGCACTGTGAATGAGAATTTCAGTAGATGTTCATGTACTTCTACTTCAAAAATTTCCCCAGATTATTATGCAGATATCTCTGATTCTATGGGAAATCCCAGGAAAGTCTGAAGTTGCAAAATAAATTCAGTTACTGGAACGGGAAATACTTAAACCAATTAAGGGATTCTAGTAAGAAAAACAGTTTAGAGTAAAACTAGAAGTAAGATTTTTTTATTCTTAACCAAGTCAGATCAGTTAACATTTTCCAGCAAGAAAAGGAAACTTGCTCAAGTATTAAAGTCTTCTGGGAACAAGTTAATTAATCAATTTAATTACACAGGTGTCTTATGCAAAGCAGAATTTGGGGAGGTAAAGTATGTGTATAATAGAGTTGCTACCCTTAAACCTAGTTAGAGATCTAAGAGACAGGAAGACTTAAATATACAAAACAATGTGTGGCAGAAAAGATAAAGTTTCCTGTGCACTTGAGTAGGAGTTATTCCATCCTCCACAGAGAGACTATGGTTATAAACGCTCCCCATGTGGCGCAGTGGTAAAGAATCTGCCTGCTAATGCAGGAGACACAACAGACACCGGTTTGATCCCTGGGTCAGGAAGATCTCCTGGAGATGGAAATGGAACCCCACTCCAGTATCCTTGCCTGGGAAATCCCATGGACAGAGAAGCCTGGCAGGTTACAGCCCATGGGGTCTCAAAAGATTCATAAATGACTGAGTACAAGCACATCATTTCATCCTCCAGCACTATCCTTACTCCATCCCTGATATTAAAGCAAGACAGGTGTTGAAAATTACTCACTCCACATAGACTCAGTAAGAAATGTCCATTCAGAAAAGATATTTAACTAAAAAATAAAGCTATATATAAAATAATAAAGGAGGCCCATGCCAGTTATACTATACTTTAATCATGAATTTAAATGGAAAACCAAGGACTATCAGGTGTACACATGAAGAGAACCAACATTATAAAGAGAAAGACTCCCTACCCCCCAAAAGAGAGAAAAAACAAAAACTAACGATTTTGAGATCTTAGTGGAAATAATTCAAGGTGTAGAAGAAAAAAACTTTTAAGACAAAAAAATTTTTTAATTTACTCAGAGTTAGAAATTATATCCATAACACTAAAACAGAAAGCAATGAAAAAGGAAGAGAATAAGAAAGAACTTTAAGGAATGTTTTAATAGCCAGGATAAATATTTAGTATAATTAGACTGGAAAACAAAATTTTAGTAATCTCCCAGAACAAGAAGACCAAGACACGAACTATATCAAAGATAAGAGACGCACAGAACCAATCCAGGAAATTCAATTTACAGGAACGTCAAGGATTGAAAAGAAATTATCGAGAGAAAAAGTTACCAAAGGGGAAAATTTCAGAGTTAGAGGTAAATCTTCTGATTGAAAGGACCCACCAAGTATACATTAAAGTTATTTCTTAATAATATTTTTTAAATATACCTTGAGGCACTGCTCTGAAATTTTAGGTCAAGGATAAAAAAAGTAAACGCTAAACAAAAACAAAAGAATAAGAATAATACTGACACCAAACTTCTCATCAGCCACATTAGAAGCTAGAATGCCATCATAAATTAAGTGCATTACTGGCTCAAAATAATAATCTCAGTATATCAAACTCTTTGCCTCATAAATTTGTAGTCTTTTCTCATCTAACTCTCAGCTTAACCAGATGGCTTACATTGACCAGTGAGTTTTAGCAAAAGAGATGTGAAAAGAGTTTGCTTATGTTCGGTCTTTCTCTTGGATGGATTCCTGCCACTATCATGAGAACATATTAGGATAACTTGGAAGGAAAATAAAAGAGTGATATGGAAACCAGCTCAATCACTCCAGATGATGGCCCAACCTACAACTAGCCAATTCCCAAATATGTGATTCCATTTAAAACCAGCAGTCATATAGCTGTTCTCAGGAGATCACAGACTTGTAAGTGTCCCAACTGACACTAAAATAACTGCCTGGACAATTCATAAAATTGAATGGTTGGTTTGATTTCTTCCATATTGTAGAGCAATTATCAATCAATTAAGAATAAATAGATTTTTTTTTAATGGTTGAATTTATTTGAGCTTCTACATTTAAAGTGGCTTCCCTGGTAACTCAGCTGTAAAGAATCCACCTGCAATGCAGGAGACCCCGGTTTGATTCCTGGGTTGGGAATATCCCCTGGAGAAGGGACAGGCTACCCACTCCAGTAGTCTTGGGCTTCCCTGGTGGCTCAGCTGGTAAAGAATCTGCCTGGGATGTGGAAGACCTGGGTTCGATCTCTGGGTTGAGAAGTTCCTCTGGAGAAGGGAAAGGCTACCTACTCCAGTATTCTGGCCTGGAGAATTCCATGGGCTGCATAGTTCACGGGGTCACAAAGAGTCGGACACGACAGAGCCTCTTTCACATTTAAGGTATTTTGTCATGCATCATTGTTGTGGCAATAGATAACAGACGGAAACACAAAGGACCAACGCCTTCAAATATTTGAGGAAAAGTTTTAAACCTAAAATTCAATACCTAGTCAAACGATCAATCAAGAGTGAAGGCAACTAATCTCAAAAATATACAAGCAACTCCTACAGCTCAACTCCAGAAAAATAAATGACCCAATCAAAAAATGGGCCAAAGAACTAAATAGACATTTCTCCAAAGAAGACATACAGATGGCTAACAAACACATGAAAAGATGCTCAACATCACTCATTATCAGAGAAATGCAAATCAAAACCACAATGAGGTACCATTTCACACCAGTCAGAATGGCTGCGGTCCAAAAGTCTACAAATAATAAATGTTGGAGAGGGTGTGGAGAAAAGGGAACCCTCTTACACTGTTGGTGGGAATGCAAACTAGTACAGCCACTATGGAGAACAGTGTGGAGATTCCTTAAAAAACTGGAAATAGAACCGCCTTATGATCCAGCAATCCCACTGCTAGGCATACACACTGAGAAAACCAGAAGGGAAAGAGACACATGTACCCCAATGTTCATCGCAGCACTGTTTATAATAGCCAGGACATGGAAGCAACCTAGATGTCCATCAGCAGATGAATGGATAAGAAAGCTGTGGTACACATACACAATGGAGTATTACTCAGCCATTAAAAAGAATACATTAGAATCAGTTCTAATGAGGTGGATGAAACTGGAGCCTATTATACAGAGTGAAGTAAGCCAGAAAGAAAAACATCAATACAGTATACTAACACATATATATGGAATTTAGAAAGATGGTAACAATAACCCGATGTATGAGACAGCGAAAGAGACACTGATGTATAGAACAGTCTTATGGACTCTGTGGGAGAGGGAGAGGGTGGGAAGATTTGGGAGAATGGCATTGAAACATGTAAAATATCATGTAAGAAACGAGTTGCCAGTCCAGGTTCGATGCACGATACTGGATGCTTGGGGCTAGTGCACTGGGACGACCCAGAGGGATGGTATGGGGAGGGAGGAGGGAGGAGGGTTCAGGATGGGGAACACATGTATACCTGTGGCGGATTCATTTTGATATTTGGCAAAACTAATACAATTATGTAAAGTTTAAAAATAAAATAAAATTAAAAAAAAAAAGAGTGAAGGCAAGAACAAGACATTTCACAAATGCAAGAATAGATATCTATTGCTTTTCATGTATCACTTTGTTAAGAAATCGCTTACAAATGTTTTCCAGAAAAATTCCAAAGCAAGACAGAACAAGACACTGTATCTAGAAAACAGTGAATCCAATCCAGAATTTTCAAGACAAAAGCCATGCTCTAGGCCCAGGAAGAATATCAAGAATATCAAAGTATTGGCTAAGGAGGACACAGGTTTTGATCTCCAAGTGGGGCGAGGAGCAGGGACTCAGCAAAACAGTAAATATGACTGAGAGATCAGAAAGCAGTGATAATATAATAAAGAAATAATAGTGCAGGGGTGACATCAGTGAAAGTGGAAGAGTAAGGACATCTGAAAAGCCTCTCCTTCATAAAAGCAATGAGAACACTGGTAAAATTTGCCAAAATCAACTTTTTTAGAAATCTGGAAATGAACTAAAGGCTTGTAGCAGTCCAGAGAGCATTTGTTCAAAACAAGTGACCAAATCTCAGTAAATACAGTGAGTTTTGTAGCATTTTAATTTGCCCAATTCTCATCCCCTAGCTTTGCAGTATGCTTGAAAAGCAATAACCCATGATCATAGTGAAAACCAGCAGCCACTCTATGGGGCTCCTCTTACCCAGAACACTATTATTTGACTTATCTGCTCATGCCCTGGAAGACCCCACTCACAAGATGTTTTTATCTTCTTCAAATCTCATTAAGTCTGTTAGTCAGTTATTAGTGTCCAACTCTTTGCAACCCTATGGACTGTAGTTCACCAGCCTCCTCTGTCCCCGGGATTTTCCAGACAAGAATACTGGAGTGAGTAGCCATTCCTTTCTCCAGGGGATCTTTCCAACCAAGTCATCAAACTCAGGTCTCCTGCACTGCAGGTGAATTCTTTACCATCTGAGCTAACAGGGAAGTCCAAAACTCATCCAGTGTGACAATTATGTCTTCACATGTGAAGGAATGAAGTTGGACATCTTATCTTACACAATATACAAAAATTAACTCAAAATGAATCAAAGACCTAAGAGGTAAAGCTATACAATTCTTGGATGAAAATAGGTTTAATTTCTGTAACCTTAGATTAGAAAATGATTTCATAGATACAACACCAAAAGCGTAAGCACTGCAAGAAAAAAAAAAAAGATAAGTTGGACTTCATTAAAATTAGAAACTTTGTGTTTCAAAAGACACTATCAAGAAGGTGAAAAGACAATCCATAGAATAGGAAATCACACATTTGATAAGTCTAGAATTCAGAATATTTTTTTAAAAAATTCTTAGCAACTTATCGTTAAGACAACACATTAAAAAATACACAAAGAAACTGAACAGATGTGTCTCCAAAAAAGGTACACAAATGTCCACGTGCACAAAAAGATACTCAATGTCATTAGCAAATGCCAATCAAAACCACCATGAGATATCACTTCACACCAACTAGGATGACTGCAATTAAAAAGAGAAACAATAACAAGTATTGGTGACAGTGTAGAAAAATCAGAACCCTCATAAAAACGGTGTAAAATGATGCAGCTGCTTTGGAAACAGTTATGATTACTCAAAAGTTTAACACAGAGTTATCACATGAGTCAGCAATTCCATTCCCAAGAGAAATTAAAACCTAAGTTCACACCAAAACTTATACAAATATTCACAGCAACAATATTCATAGTATCCAAAAAGTAGAAATAATCCAATTTCCATCAACTAATAAATAAATATAATATATCCATAGAATGGAATATTATTTAGCTACATAAAGGAATGAAATACTGATATGCTATACTATGGATGAACATGTCACAACATGGATGAAACCATTATGCTAAGTCAAAGAATCCAGACACAAAAGTTCACATAGTGTTAGGATTCCATTTATATGAAAGGTTCAAAATAGACAAATTCAAAGACAAAAAGTAAATTAATGGTTGCCAGCATCTGGGGTAGAGAGGAATGTGGAATGATTGCTAAACTTTAGTTTTAGCTAAAGTGCTAAACAAGTTTCTTATTTAGGATAATAAATTATTCTGAAATTAGATAGTGGTAATGGTTGCACAACTTTGTGAATGTCTTGTACTAAAAGCAACTTAATTGCATACTTTAAAAGGTTAAATTTTATGACGTGTGAATTAGAGCTCGATTTTTAAAAATAGTAGAGGATAAGAACCTGTGTCGGATTCATTTTGATATTTGGCAAAACTAATACAATTATGTAAAGTTTAAAAATAAAATAAAAAAAAAAAAAAAAAGAATCTCAAAGCTCCATCTCTTCAAAAAGTCACAGTCTAAACATGTGGCAAATTGAAATGGGAAATAATATTAAGCAACTGGTAGAGTATAAGATGGAGAAGGCGATGGCACCCCACTCCGTACTCTTGCCTAGAAAATCCCATGGACGGAGGAACCTGGTAGGCTGCAGTCCATGGCGTTGCTCAGAGTGGGACACAACTGAGCGACTTCACTTTCACTTCTCACTTTCATGCATTGGAGAAGGAAATGGCAACCCACTCCAGTGTTCTTGCCTGGAGAATCCCAGGGATGGGGAAGCCTGGTGGGCTGCCGTCTCTGGGGTCGCACAGAGTCGGACACGACTGAAGTGACTTAGCAGCAGCAGCAGCAGCAGAGTATAAAAAAAGAACTCATGACTTCTGGTTTCTGGTACAACATAGGAGTTTAGAAGTCACCACTCTATCCTAAAAATAAACAAAAAGCAGAACAAACTGAAGTATTAAAATTTTTTCTTAGATGTACAAAAGAAGTAAAGTCATGAAGCAAATTGGTGCCCCCCAAACTGGAGAGACTGACAAGTGAATTCAACAATCACAACTTATGGTTCAACTCACAAGCTGAAATTTCTAGTGCAACCAGTGCTATGGTAGAAAAATCGGGAAGGTGATAAATTTTTGAAGGCTCAGAGTGAACACATCTGACAGTGAAAAAAAACTTCAGGAAACACTAGTAATAGGAGAGCCGCATTCATTCTTTTATGGCTTTTATCTCTAGGATATCAACCAGATTCTTACAGTAAATATCAGGGAGAAATCCCCTTATGCTTCCAGCAAGGACCAGGGAAATGAACCAATTTGAAAAACACCAGAACACACTGTTCTTCTTAACAAGGTTTGCCCTCAGGGGAAACTATTTGACCAGAACCTAAACCCACTAGAGCTTTATCACAGTTCAGCTGACCTGGAGGAAAGGAAATGCACAACTCCAGCCCTTCATAGCCTTCCATGTAGGGAAAGGGAAATGCCCTTCTGCAGACCACTCAAGTCATACTGTTTCACTTCAGTTCAGTTCAGTTCAGTTCAGTCTCTTAGTCGTGTCCGACTCTTTGCAACCCCATGAATCACAGCACGCCAGGCCTCCCTGTCCATCACCAACTCCCAGAGTTCACTCAAACATGTCCATCGAGTCAGTGATGCCATCCAGCCATCTCATTCTCTGCTGTCCCCTTCTCCTCCTGCCCCCAATCCCTCCCAGCATCAGAGTCTTTTCCAATGAGTCAACTCTTCGCATGAGGTGGCCAAAGTATTGGAGTTTCAGCTTTAGCATCAGTCCTTCCAAAGAACACCCAGGACTGATCTCCTTTAGAATGAACTGGTTGGATCTCCTTGCAGTCCAAGGGACTCTCAAGAGTCTTCTCAACACCACAGTTCAAAAGCATCAATTCTTCGGCACTCAGCTTTCTTCACAGTCCAACTCTCACATCCGTACATGACTACTAGAAAAGCCATAGCCTTGACTACACAGAGGGAAAAGAAGACAGAAGTATTTGTGAAGTTCACAGTTCAGAGGGATAGACTCACTACCTAATCATAGGGCTACAGAATGCTTCTCCCTTTCCTGTACCTTGTCACCATGTTACCAAAGGCCTGTTTACAACAGTTCCTTTCATCTAGTACGTGTGTGGAGAAGGCAATGGCACCCCACTCCAGTACTCTTGCCTGGAAAATCCCATGGATGGAGGAGCCCGGTAGGCTGCAGACCCTGGGGTCGCAAAGAGTCAGACACTACTGAGCAACTTCACTTTCACTTTTCCCTTTCCTGCATTGGAGAAGGAAATGGCAACCCACTCCAATGTTCTTGCCTGGAGAATCCCAGGGACGGGGGAGCCTGGTGGGCCGCCATCTATGGGGTCGCACAGAGTTGGACACGACTGAAGCAACTTAGCAGGAGCAGTACATGTATGTTCAACTATTAAAAATTACAAGACATACTAAAACACCAAAAAATAGTCAGAAGGGACAGAGCATTCAAAGCAGACATGGTAGAGATGCTATCAAACCAGAAACACTTAAAACAACCGTGGTTACTATGTTAAAAGCTTGCTATGAGAAAACAATTGTTTTGAGTTGCTATGTAGCCATTTAACAGAATAACAACTATGCTCACACTCAGAGTCTGGACCTTAGATAAGGACCTGAGCTTAGGATTCCTGCCACAAGTTCCTACCTTGCTTTTTCCAGGGCACCTTTTAAAATAGCTACTTAGAGTGGAGCCCACAAAAATTAGTAACCTCAGCCCCAATCACCTTATAAGTAACAGGAGATTCCTTCTACCTCTTGCTTACCTGTGACTCTGGATGGAGGATCACACTTCCTCCAGCTCATTGCACAGATTGCCTCCCTCATTTCTGGGATTTGTAAATAATAAATCTTGTGACTTTACTTCCTTTATATGAGTATATTAAAACTGCACTTTCAATCAAAATGTCCCTATAGTTTTCACTTGCCCATAGTGGGAGCCCAGATGACGAGGGAGCTACCTGTCAAACACATGCGGGTGGTTTGTGCCTCCTCATTCAGCAGGTCATAATCTGCATATTCTTAATACACCAGCTACAGGCCCACTGATACAAGGCTTTAATAGATAAAGTCAACAGCATGCAAGATCAGATGGTCAATTTAAGCAGAGAGATGAAAATTCTAAGGGAAAAAACAAAAGGAAATGCAAGAGATCAAGAACACTGTAACTGAAATGAAGATCTCCTTTAATGGGTTTATTAGTGAACTGAACATGGCTGAAGAAAGAATCTCTGAGCTTGAGGATATCTCAATAGAAACTTCCAATATTAAAAAGAAAAGGAAGACTGAAAAAAAAAAAAAAAAACAGGAATACTCAAGGACTTTGGTACAACTACAAAAAGTATACATGTATATAATGGTAATATCAGAAGAGGAAAGAAAGGAATAGAAGAAATATTGAAACAGAAATAGGTGAGAATTTCCCCCAAATTAATGTCAGATATCAAATCCAGATACAAGAAGATCGGAGGACTCCAAGCAGGATAAATGCTAAAAAACTATACCTAGTTATATCATATTCAAATGATAGAAAATCAAAGATAAATGAAAAATCCTGAAGGAAATCAGAGGGAAAACACCTTACCTGTAGCAGAAAAAAATATAAGAATTACATCTGACTTTTCCTTCATGCTGGCAAGAAAAGAACAGAGTGAAATACTTTAAGCATTGAGAGAAAAGAACCAAAAACCTAGCATTCTGTACTCTGTGAAATTATCCTTCAAAACTGATGAAAAAAAATAAAGGTTTCCTCATACAAACAAGATTGAGGGGATGTGTTGCCTCCTTAAAAGAAACATTTAATAAAAAATTTCTCCAGAGAGAAGAAAAAGGAAGAAAAGAAGAGCATCAGAGAAGATGTGAAGGTAAAATAAAAACTCTTACTTTTCTTATTCTCAGTTGATTGAATAGATGAGTTTTCTCAGAATAGTAGTAACAATGTATTCAATCATGTGTGTTAATGTGTATATTGTATGTTTGCTTATAGACAAGTGAAATGAGAGATAGCAATGATACAAAGAACAATGAAGAAATTGGCATTATTTCTTTTTATTTATTTATTTTAATTGGAGGCCAATTACTTTACAATATTGTATTGGTTTTGCCATACATCAACATGAATCCACCACGAGTGTACATGTGTTCCCCATCCTGAAGCCCCCTCCCACCTCCCTTCCCATATCATCCCTCTGGGTCATCCCAGTGCACCAGCCCCAAGCATCCTGTATCATGCATTGAACCTGGACTGGTGATTCATTTTACATATGATAATATACATGTTTCAATGCCATTCTCCCAAATCATCCCACCCTCAACCTCTCCCACAGAGTTCAAAAGACTTGTCTATACATCTGTGTCTCTTTTGCTGTCTCGCATACAGGGTTATCATTACCATCTTTCTAAATTCCATATATATGCATTAGTATACTGTATTGGTGTTTTTCTTTCTGGCTTACTTCACTCTGTATAATAGGCTCCAGTTTCATCCACCTCATTAGAACTGATTCAAATGCATTCTTTTTAATGGCTGAATAATACTCCACTGTGTATATGTACCACAGCTCTCTTATCCATTTGTCTGCAGGGCAAAGGCTAATAGAGTTCTGCCAAGAGAATGCACTGGTCGTCGCAAACACTCTCTTCCAACAAAACAAGAGAAGACTCTACACATGGACATCACCAGATAGTCAATACAGAAATCAGATTGATTATATTCTTTGTAGCCAAAGATGGGGAAAGTGAAAGTCATTCAATCATGTCCGACTCTTTGCAACCCTATGGACTATACAGTCTATGGAATTCTCCATACCAGAATACTGGAGTAGGTAGCCTTTCCCTTTTCCAGGGGTTCTTCCCAACCCAGGGATCAACCCAGGTCTCCCACATTGCAGGCTGACTCTACCAGCAGAATCACAAGAGAAGCCCAAGAATACTGGAGTGGGTAGTCTATCCCTTCTCCAGGGAATCTTCCCACCCCAGGAATTGAACCAGGGTCTCCTGCATTGCAGGCGGATTCTTTACCAACTGAGAAATCAGGGAAGCCCTAAAGATGGAGAAGCTCTATACAATCAGCAAAAACAAGATGGAGAGTTGACTGTGGCTCAGATCATGAAATTCTTATTGCCAAATTCAGACTTAAATTGAAGAAAGTAGGGAAACCCACTAGACCATTCAGGTGTGACCTAAATAAAATCCCTTATGACTATACAGTAGAAGTGACAAATAGATTCAAGGGATTAGATCTGATAGACACAGTGCCTGACGAACTATGGACGGAGGTTTGTGACATTGTACAGGAGACAGGGATCAAGACCATCCCCAAGAAAAAGAAATGCAATAAGGCAAAATGATTGTCTGAGGAGGCCTTACAAATAGCTGAGAAAAGAAGAGACACTAAAGGCAAAGGAGAAAAGGAAAGATGTATCTATTCAAATGCAGAGTTCCAAAGAATAGCAAGGAGAGAAAAGAAAGCCTTCCTCAGCAATCAATGCAAAGAAATAGAAGAAAACAATAGAATGGGAAAGACTAGAGATCATTTCAAGAAAATTAGAGATACCAAGAGTGCACAACAAAGGATAGAAAAGGTATGGACCTAACAGAAGCAGAAGATATTAAGAAGAGGTGGCAAGAATACACAGAAGGATGATACAAAAAAGATCTTCATGATGCAGATAACCATGACAGTGTGATCACTCACCTAGAGCCAGACATCCTGGAATGCAAAGCCAAGTGGACCTTTGGAAGCATCACTATGAACAAAGTTAGCGGGAGTGACAGAATTCCAGCTGAGCTACTTCAAATCCTAAAAGATGATGCCGTGAAAGTGCTGCACTCAATATGCCAGCAAATTTGGAAAACTCAGCAGTGGCCACAGGACTGGAAAAGGTCAGTTTTCACTTTAATCCCAAAGAAAGGCACTGCTAAAGAATGTTCAAAGTACCACACAATTACACTCATCTCACACACTAGCAAAGTAATGCTTAAAATTCTCCAAGCAAGGCTTCAATGGTTTGTGAGCCATGAACTTCCAGATATTCAAGCTGGATTTAGAAAAGGCAGAGGAACTAGAGATCAAATTGCCAACATCCATTGGATCATCGAAAAGAGAGTACCAGGAAACATCTACTTTTGCTTTATTGACTACACCAAAGCCTTTGACTGTGTGGATCACAACAAACTGTGGAAAATTCTGAAAGAGATGGGAATACCAGACCACCTGACCTGCTTCCTGAGAAATCTGTATGCAGATCAAGAAGCAACAGTTAGAACTGGACATGGAACAACAGACTGGTTACAAATTGGGAAAGAAGTATGTCAAGGCTGTATATTATCACTCGGCTTATTTAACTTCTATGCAGAGTACATCATGGGAAATGCAGGGTTGGATGAAGCACAAGCTGGAATCAAGATTTCTGGGACATACATCAATAACCTCAGATATGGAGATGATACCACCCTTATGGCAGATAGTGAAGAAGAACTAAAGAGCTTCTTGATGAAAGTGAAAGAAGAGAGTGAAAAAGTTAGCTTAAAGCTCAACATTCAGAAAACTAAGATCATGGCATCTGGTCCCATCACTTCATGGCAAATAGATGGGGAAACAATGGAAACAGTGACAGCCTTTATTTTGGGGGGCTCCAAAATCACTGCAGATGGTAACTGCAGCCATGAAATTAAAAGACACTTACTTCTTGGAAGAAAAGCTATGACAGACTTAGATAGCATATTAAAAAACAGAGACATTACTTTACCAACAAAGGTGTGTCTAGTCAAAGCTATGGTTTTTCCAGTAGTCATGTTTGGATGTGAGAGTTGTACTATAAAGAAAGCTGAGCACAGAATTGATGCTTTTGAACTGTGATGTTGGAGACGACTGTTGAGAGTCCCTTGGACTGCAAGGAGATCAAACCAGTCCATCCTAAAGGAAATCAGTCCAAATATTCATTGGAAGAACTGATGCTGAAGCTGAAACTCCAATACTTTGGCCACCTGGTGGGAAGAACTGACTCATTGGAAAAGACCATGGTGCTAGGAAAGATTGAAGGTGGGAGGAGAAGGGGATGACAGAGGATGAGATGGTTGGATGGTATCTCTGACGCAATGGACAAGAGTTTGAGTAGGCTCTGGGAGTTGGTGATGGACAGGGAAGCCTGGCATGCTGCAGTTCATGGAGTCACGAAGAGTCCAACACGACTGAGGAACTGAACTGAAGTGAACAAATTATGAAAGGGGTTTCTTTTAAAATTCTGTGTTGCCATGATGATACCTGACTCCATCTGAACTTAATTTTTCTCAATCCTTGAGCTAACCAATGTGTTTTTCTATGTAAATATTTGTCTTAAGTTATGTTAATAAACTATGTATATACTCTAGAGTCTCTTCAAGTCAATTGGACTCAGAACCGATAAGGGCTCAACAAACCAGTATGTTTTACTCATACATTTTTCTCCTAATCTATATTAATTAAACTATATATTTTCTTGGAAAACTGCCTCTCTTCAAGATTCATGTCAATTATTTTCTGGCCTGGGATGCCAGTGTTATTTCAAAATGCATGTTGTGGGTAAGGGGCCTGGTGCCACTATTGAGTTTTGAGACATCTTTCTATATAGCTTGCTAGTAGCTATAATACATCCGTCTAAAGACTACCTGGGGGCACTCTTTCTGCCCCCTTCTGATATCTATGTCAGAAGCTTTCTCTATCTCTTTTATACTTTAATAAAACTCTGTTACAAAAAGCTCTGAGCAATCAAGCTTCGTCACTGGCCCCAAATTGAATTCTTTTCCTCCAGAGGCCAAGAATCCCGGTGTCTTTTCATGGCTCAGCAACAACCTTTCGATAGCACATTTTAAAAAACCATTGTGCCAAGTCTATTCTAAATCTTACTCATCCACTGTGATCAGCCCCAAAAGCACACCATTGGGGAGGAAAATATCCATGCAATCATAAAAAGCTTAAAACCAATTTTCTTTCAAACCCAGTGATGTAGCCTTTGGGAATTACATCAGACAGCACTGCTATGAAAAAACTGAAATATTCACATTTTGCTTATTTTTATATGAAACTTTGTGCAGCCTTCACCTTGGATCTCCAGAGGGCAGGCATACAATCATGAGCATCATGGAGTTAGCATGAAAAGAATGCTTGCTATGGTAAAGGTCTCAAGTTACAATCTAAACTTTGAAGGAAAGGTGCATTTGAAGATGAAACTAGGGTGAAGTGTCTGTTACAACTTAAATAAACTTTTAGTCTGGCAATCAAATGTCCTGTAACTCCAAATCTCATGACCTACCCCTGGCCAAGCTGCAGAGCCAGAAACACCATTTATAGGGCCCAGTGCAAAATGAAAACTCAGGGCCACTTGTTCAGAAAACAGGATAAAAATGTTTTCTTTCCTTCTGCTGTCTCTCAGTTTGCCCTGTCATGGTAGATTTTTGTTGTTTTTATTTTGCCATTGCATGTTACTCTCCCTTGGACACAAACACACTTGCAGGGCATCATGAGAGCCTGGGTCCTTTCCCTCTGACTAGGTGGTCACAAGTGCCCAAAACTGACCTCTTCCATGCCCACACACCTAACAGGGATGGAAGGCAACATCAGGGGAACAGCTAGCAGAGAACCCAACCCTGGAAGGCAGAGAGCTGCCAGAAGATGGGACTTCACGTGAGCCAAAGCTCAAAGTCCCCAGTGTGTGCTTCATCATCCTGTCAGACATTACTTGTAAAACACCAATTCCAAATACATTATTAAGAATTTTAAGGTGATGCCTATAGAGCATTAAATCCCAAGTGCAAAGTCCCATTCCGAGTATAGGTCTCATGCAACTCACTGCACTTATCACACACCCATGAGGCTGGCCTTGCCAAGTAAGACAGTCTGTAGCCTAATTTAACATTACAAAGAAGGCTGGAACACAAGGGGAAGAGTGAGGCTCCCAGAAAGTAAAATACACCCTCAGACATTCAGACATTACCGCCTGCAACTCTGTGCTCACAGATGCTTCCTGCCATGGGACAGAAAGATCTGTGCCTTTGGGGAAAAATGTTGTGGATTTCTGCTAAGTAACCCAAGTCTACTAACTTTGCCTCTATCACTCAGATAAGTGCATCTGGTGTAATTTATCCAAGTGTCAGTGTCTGGTATTTTCTCAAACCTTCTAGACATGTACTCAAGACCTATTTATTTAAGAATTAATCTAGAGTGTATGCTCTCTTAGGGCAGGAATGATCATCTTTGTATCTTTACAGTATCCTGCATAAGTTGATGTTCAAAATATGTTTTCTTGAGTTGAAACAGTGACTGCTTTTCAAATTACTCTATACATAAAATAAAAGTCAACTTTTTAAAAATGGATGGTAGCTAGAACTGTCAGAAAATCTATTTGGTGTATAAATGTGTGTACTTATATGTACACACACACACACATAGTCTTAATTCTATATATTTTTCTCAGAAGTTTCATGTGGCTATCAAGATGAATCCTACAAACAAACAGATTGAAAATTGCCACAAAGTCTTAATCAGAAGGAAATCTATTTCAAATCTATTTTGGTTAAAATGCAAAATAAATAAAACAATATTTACAAAAAGTATTTAAATAACATGTATTTAAATACATGTATAAAATACAAAGAGTTTATGACATAATTAAATAAAAAACCAAGAGGAGCTAATATAATACCTCAAGTCTTCCAAAGAAAACCATTTACTAATATATACAAAGTAAAAAGATTGGAAGGAAATGTTACCCAGTAATACTACCATTCAAAACATCTACTTTTGCTTTATTGACTATGCCAAAGCCTTTGACTGTGTGGATCACAACAAACTGTGGAAAATTCTTCAGAGATGGGAATACCAGACCTCCTGACCTGCCTCCTGAGAAATCTGTATGCAGATCAAGAAGCAACAGTTAGAACTGGACATGGAACAACAGACTGGTTACAAATTGGGAAAGGAGTACGTCAAGGCTATATATTGTCACCCTGCTTATTTAACTTATATGCATGGTACATCATGTGAAATGCTGGACTGGATGAAGCACAAGCTGGAATCAGGATTGCTGGGAGAACTATCAATAACCTCAGATATGGAGATGATACCACCCTTATGGCAGATAGTGAAGAAGAACTAAAGAGCCTCTTGATGAAAGTGAAAGAGGAGAGTGAAAAAGTTGCCTTAAAGCTCAACATTCAGAAAACTAAGATCATGGCATCCGGTCTCATCACTTCATGGCAAATATATGGGGAAACAATGGAAACAGTGACAGCCTTTATTTTTGGGGTGTTCCAAAATCATTGCAGATGGTAACTGCAGCCATGAAATTAAAAGATGCTTGCTCCTTGGAAGAAAAGCTATGACCAACCTAGACAGCATATTAAAAAGCAGAGACATTACTTCACCAACAAAGGTGTGTCTAGTCAAAGCTATGGTTTTTCCAGTAATCATGTATGGATGTGAGAGTTGGACTATAAAGAAAGCTGAGCACCAAAGAGTTGATGCTTTTGAACTGTGGTGTTGGAGAAGAATTTTGAAATTCTTGGACTGAAAGGAGATCAAACTAGTCCATCCTAAAGGAGATCAGTCCTGAATATTCACTGGAAGGACTGATGTTGAAGCTGAAACTCCAATACTTTGGTCACCTGATGAGAAGAGCTGACTCACTGGAAAAGACCATGCTGCTGGGAAAGATTGAAGGTGGGAAGAGAAGGGGACAATAGAGAATGAGATGGTTGGATGGCATCACCGACTCAATGGACATGAGTTTGAGCAAATTCCAGGAGTTGGTGATGGACAGGGAAGCCTGGCATGCTGCAGTCCATGGGGTTGCAAAGATTTGGACACGACTGAGCGACTGAACTGAACTGAATACTAGCATTTGTTTCTAGGTGTATAAGATTATGAAGGATTGGAGGGACTTTAAAAATTTATCTTCTGTATTTCTTAAAATTTTTCCCCCTCAATAAGCCTATGTTGCTTTTATAACCAGGAAAAAATTACAAAATAAAGCTTTGGAAAGAATAACTTTCAGCCATTTAAACCAGTAGTTATTTTAACAACAAAGCATTTTGGCCATCAATAATATGGTCCCCAGTATACTTTAAAAAATAAATAGGGACCAGCTTCCTTAGGCAGTTTAAGTCTTTATCACCAGGCAGAAAATATTTCATTAGTTGGAAGCAGCCCTGAAGTGCTGCTTAGAAACTTGCTGATTTTGAATCCAAACCCCAACCAGTGGTTGAGAAAGAGGCATTTGAAATGATCTTTTATCCTACTTCTCTGATTCACATTTTATTTAGGATATTGGTACTTTTAAGTAATTCTTGATTATGATCCAGTAGCAAATAAATCCTGAAATCCAAGTGATTGAACAATAAGGGTTTGTTTTTTATTTATTAATATATCAATCCTGCACAAATCAGCTGAGCAAGCAGAGACTCAGGGCTCTAGCTCTTCAATCATGCAACTCTAGCATCTTGGATTTCTTCACTTCCAGATACACAGATAAAAGAAAGAGGTGGGGAAGGCACATTGGTCATTAACTGCCCTGACAGAGAGAGAAAGAGAGAGAGAGAGAGAGAGAGAGAGAATGTGTGTGTGTGTGTGTGTCCTGAAGGAGTCACATTGGTCTCACCCTAACTGCAGAGACTGGGAGATGTAGAAATGTACAAGGATGTTTAGTTATTATTAACAGTGTCTTTCACAGTATTTTATTTTAAAATTTCAAATAATGTTAAAGGACACAAGGTTTATCACAATAGGACAAAATTTAAGAAAGGTTATAAAACACTATATTAGCAAAAAGTCATTTTTCAAACATTAATATACTTGAAAAAAATTCTAAGAGGATAAGACAAAACAGACTCTTGAGATGAAGTGGGGTTGAGGATGAGATTAAATAGAGTTGAAAGCAAGAAACAATACCCTAACACTTACCATCCTCTGATTTCCAAAGGTTCTACATGAGGCCAAAAAAAAAAAAAAAAGTGGGGCCTTTAAAATGTCCCAGCAGAAGTTGAGAGTTGCCTCAATTTGTTACAAAATTTTATTTGATTTATGCTGCTTACAATGAACTTCAAAGAGATTCATGCCCATGGTTCCTAAATGTTACATAAACACAATTTTCTATAAACATCAGTCTGGAACTCTAGCAACCTGTACAGAGTTGGTAGACACTCAGCAGAGCAAACTGGCAAAGGACTTTACTCTCAAGCCTTCACAATTGAGCATAGCTTTGTCCATTTTTCTACTTATTTAGTAGAATGCCCATTTAATGTTTCTATTTTCAGGTAGCGATGCACATTCTCTATGGTTTTGCACATCGGTTTAGATTTCTCAAAAACATTATGAATTTACGAGAAAGACCGTTCTCCAATCATGTCTGCTGCCTAATATTGTGCTGTGTATATTCAGCAGTCTTCTATAAATGTTGCAGTTTGATTTATAAATATAGTAAGTAAAATCAGTGGGAGATACACTTGAAATATGATTATGCTAATGTATATGCATGAAATAATTTTTTAAATGGAGCCTCATTCCTATTACTTGGATTAAGTACATTAGTGCCAAAATGTGAGATAAGTTACTATATCATATTTTCCTGTAAGTGGCCAAGAAAGATTTAAGCTAGAATAATGCTTAACCAAGTTATATTTTTCAGATATTTTTAAAGGATGATCCTTACTTCTCCACTTCCACAATCAAGATGGAGGAAGGGAACAATAGTTTTGCACTATTTAAAGAGCATTTAGTATTCTCTTTAGATCATAGGTCTTCAACTTTGTTTCCCTATAGCTCTCAATGGTTTTATAATGTCTAGATGGCAAACTATAAAATTCTTATTTGTTGTTAGACAGTGTGAAATCAATAATTTTATTCATTAAGGAATGGAACCTCTGAATAAATGATTTTCTGTGGCTCTTATTAACTTACTGGGCTTCCCAGGTGGCACTAGTCGTAAAGAACCCACCCGCTAATGCAGGAGACATAAGAGATACGGGTTCAATCCCTGGGTCAGGAAGAAAATGGCAACCCGCTCTAGTATTCTTGCCTGGGAAATGCCATGTACAGAGGAGCCTGGCGGGCTATAGTCCATGGGGTCACCAAGAGTCGGACACAAGATTAGCACAATCACAACTTACTACCCTCTTGAAAAAGAACAAATGATCAGTTTAATTTATCAAGAAATCTCTAAGAAAATTCACAAGTTTAAATAGCTTTTGAACCTAAAACAACAAAAGATGTAAGCCACCTCAGCATATCCTCCAACAATTTTTTCTTGGTTTAGACAGACTCTTCAATTATTACATACATGAATAAATTGGGCATCATTTCAACTCCCTTATTTTGGACACATTGCTAAAATAATTAAATTTAACTTCCAATCATGGGGAATTATATAGGCATGAATTGATAAGAGTCCTGCTCCAATTTTTCTTTTCTTCCATGATGTCAATAAAGTTTGTAACTGAAACCCATCTCACAGACCTTTGACTGCCATTTTCTCAGCACAAATGTTCCTGCTCTATTGCTCTGCTCTTGCAGAAGAGATGACGTGCCACTCACAGGACAGTTTTTACACTGCTATACCTCTCAACCCTGTGTGGCAGAGTTAAGAGTTTTTCTGACATCTGAAAAGCAGAGAGGGCTCGGGCCATTTACGTGGATGTTAGCAGTACTAAAAGTGTCCATTTATTAGTCTGTCTCTCGGATTAAACTGTGAGCAACACGACTTGTATATTCTGTAATCATTGTATTGTTTCCAATATAAATCTCAACACCAACAAATGTTTAATTCTTTTTCTTTTTAAGTAACAGGTGTTCGTGGAATACTAACTTTTAGTTAAATCAATATGTTCAGTAGTGATGTGGCAGATACCAAGTGTGTAATTATTTGAAGATTTTCTCCATTCTCTCCAAATTCTTTCCCAATGCCAATCTTCTAACAAAAGGACCTCCTCCTTTTGTCCTTGACTTTAACTCATGTTGAAAAATAGTAAAGGTGATTATTTCAAATAAACCACCACCATGAATTCTAGCTGCATGAAGAAAACTAGGATTACAAGGCTCAGAAATTTTGTTTTCCTTAAAAAAAAAAAAAAAAGACTAATAACATGACAAACCTCAGCAATGCATTTGACGCTAAAATGCCTCCTCATATTTGCAATCCATATGTAGTTTTTGTGGCTCTTCTCTCCCTCTCCCTCTCCTATTCTCCTGCCCATCACCAACTTTCTTAGCTGGAACAAGATTTGTATTTTGAAGTTTTCTATGGAAGGAGGTTAAGTCCAGTTAGCTGGGAGCATTAAAAAAAAGAAGAAAGAAAGAAAAGGGGAAAAAAGACTGCCACAGCCTGTTACTTAAAACAGGAAGGGACTTTGCTGGCAGTTCAGTGGCTAAGACTCCCAGTGCAGGGGGCCTGGGATCAATCCCTAGTCAGAGAACTAGATCCCGCATGCCGCAACTAAGACCTGGCAGAGCCAAATACACAAACATTTTTTTTTAACAACAGGAATGAAACCTAGAAATGCATTAATTAACTCTAGAGGTCTGTTCCCCTTGAGAATGTCCTCCCAGCCAGTTTCCAGATAGTCCAAACATATGAAATACATAACACCTTAAAATATGAAATAAGGTTGACAAAGAGAATAGGAATTAAAAAAGAAAATAACTCTCCATAAGATATTTGATTGGAAGCTAGGAGACTCACCTATTAAGAAGCTATGGGCATGAATCTAAGCCTGGGGCAATGCCTGTCTGCACTCGACTCTAGTCCAGTGGTTACTGCCGTTACTGACACCACTAATCATTAGACTCAGCTGGAGAGCTTGCTAAACCACAGTTAAAATATAAATTGTAATTCAAAAGGTCTGGGATAGGACTAAGGATTTGCATTTCTAACAAGCTTTCAGGTGTGATAATGTTGGTCCAGGACCACACTGAGTAGCACTGCTCTTGACTACCTGAGGGAAAAACACAAAACCAAAAACTATTTTCACTAAGAATCAAAAGGTATAACAATGTCTAGTTGTGAGGAATAAGATACCAAAATGTCTAGCATAATGGTAGTGTTATTGACCTGCTTGGAAATAAAAAAGAAAACCAATTAGGAGTGTAAGAGAAAGATAAATTTTGTTTTTATAAATGCTGGATTAGAGATGACAGGGTATCTATATGTCCATGACCTGTAAGAGGGCGGGAAATAGATGGCCGTCACAGGCATAGAGTTAGAATTCAGGTTTAAAGGTAAGTACTTGTGAGTCTCGTCAACACAGTAGCTAAACCCAAGAGCACATAAAGCCTCTGGGGTCTGAGAAGACACCAGAGAGCTATGCACAGAACCTCAAAGAAGTCAATATCGTGGGTTAGGAACATGAAACACATCAAAAGAGGGAGAAGGACTAGTTGCAATGATTATGATGAAAGAAGAGCCAGTATATGAGTGAGGGTTGTGGGCATTCAAAGAAGGGAGAGTTATATTTATTAATAAGTGGTCTCTGCTGAGTGTCTCAAAGAGAATGAGGAAGATGAAAACCAAAGAGAGATGCTCCAAGATTAAGCTCGAGAGTCACCAACAAACTTTTGAAAGCACTGTATCGGCAGCATGGAGCAGAAGCCAAACTGCAGATGGTTAAGAACAAAATGGGAAAAGAAAAGGCAAGGCAGTTGGCACAATTAAAACAGGAGTACTGTGTTGCATTTCAACTTCGGTTACGGAACTAGGATTCAATGACATCTATGATGTTTACAACTTTCTTTTTCATTTTCAATTTCCAAAGAGTCATCAGTAGGTTGTGGTAGGCTGGAAACTGGTTCCTCAGAAGATATCCACACTCTCATCCCTGATTCTGGGAAAGATTGAGGGCATGAGGAGAAGGGGACAACGGAAGATGAGATGGTTGGATGGATGGCATCATTGACTCAACGGAAATGAGTTTGAGCAAACTCCGGGAGATAGTGCAGGACAGGGAAGCCTGATGTGCTGCAGTCCATGGGGTTGCGAAGAGTCAGACATGACTGAGCAAATGAACAACGTCCCTGAAACCTGTGAATATTACCTTCCATGACAGAAAGGTTTGCATCAGATCAGATCAGATCAGATCAGTCGCTCAGTCGTGTCCGACTCTTTGCGACCCCATGAATTACAGCACGCCAGGCCTCCCTGTCCATCACCAACTCCTGGAGTTCACTGAGACTCACGTCCATCGAGTCAGAGATGCTATCCAGCCATCTCATCCTCTGACGTCCCCTTCTCCTCTTGCCCCCAATCCCTGCCAGCATCAGAGTCTTTTCCAATGAGTCAACTCTTCGCATGAGGTGGCCAAAGTACTGGAGTTTCAGCTTTAGCATCATTCCTTCCAAAGAACACCCAGGGCTGATCTCCTTCAGAATGAACTGGTTGGATCTCCTTGCAGTCCAAGGGACTCTCAAGAGTCTTCTCCAACACCACAGTTCAAAAGCATCAATTCTTCGGCACTCAGCCTTCTTCACAGTCCAACTCTCACATCCATACACGACCACAGGAAAAACCATAGCCTTGACTAGACGAACTTTTCTTGGCAAAGTAATGTCTCTGCTTTTGAATATGCTGTCTAGGTTGGTCATAACTTTCCTTCCAAGGAGTAAGCGTCTTTTAATTTCATGGCTGCAGATGTGATTAATTTAAGGGTCTGGAGGAGATTAACCTGGACTATTCGGGTGTCTCTTAAATGCAATTACAGGTAATCCTAAAAGAGGGAGATAAAGGACTCCTCACACACCAGAACTAGAAAGCAAGGAGACAACTGAAATTAAGATATTATGCTCCTGAAGGCTCTGCTAATGGAGGAAGAGGCCAAGCAACAAGGGATGCAAGAAAGGCTGCTCCAGAAGCTGGAAAAGACAAGGAGACAGATTCTCACATAAAGCGTGCAGAGGGGGGTGGCTCTGCTAACGCCTTGATTTCAGCACAGTGAAACATTTCAGCTTCTGAGCCTCCAGAACTGTAAGAGAATAAATTGTGTTGCTTTAAGCTATCAAGGCTGTGGTACTTTGTCACAGCAGTGAGAAGAAACGAATATATAGATCAATACTCACTCTTGCTGCTGCTGCTGCTGCTAAGTTGCCCCAGTCATGTCTGACTCTGCGTGACCCCAGAGACGACAGCCCACCAGGCTCCCTGTCCCTGGGATTCTCCAGGCAAGAACACTGGAGTGGGTTGCCATTTCCCTCTCCAACGCATGAAAGTGAAAAGTGAAAGTGAAGTCGCTTAGTCGTGTCCGACTCTTAGCAACCCCATGGACTGCAGCCCACCAGGCTCCTCCGTCCATGGGATCTTCCAGGCAAGAGTACTGGAGTGGGGTGCCATCGCCCTCTCCGAACACTCACTCTTATCTGGCAGTAAATTTAGTCTATACAGTCATCGGCGTGCACGTGTGCTAAGTTGCTAAGTTGTGTCCGACTCTGCAACTCCATGGACTGTAGCCCACCCAGCTCCTCTGTCCATGGGATTTCCCAGGCAAGGACACTGGAGTGGTTTGCCATGCTCTCCTCCAGGGGATCTTCCCAACCCAGGGATCAAACCTGTGTCTCTTATGTCTCCTGCACTACAAGCAGATTGTTTACTGCTGATTCATCAAGGACACCCCCATTCAGTCATCTACTCATACCAAAAAAAAAAAAAAAACTACTCTGGATTCATGGAAACATACTTTACCATATGTTATATACATAGCCAGTGGGAATTTGCTGTATGACTCCGGGAAATCAAACCAGGGCTCGGTAACAATCTAGAGGCATGGGATGGAGAGGCGGGTAGGAGGGATGTCCAAGTGGGAGGGGACATGAGTAAACCTATGGCTGATTCATGTTGATGTTTGGTAGAAACCAATGTGATACTATAAAGCAATTATCCTTCAATTAAAAATAAATGGGCTTCCCTGGTGAGTCAGATGGTAAGGAGTCTTCCCACAATGCACGAGACCTGGATTCAATCCTTGGGCCCAGAAGATCCCCTGGAGAAAGGAATGGCAACCCACTCCAGTATTCTGGCCTGGAGAATTCCATTGGCATAGGAGCCTGATGGGTTATGTACATGGGGTCGCAAAGAGTCAGACATGACTGAGCAACTAACACAGGTACAGGTAAAAATAAATTAATTTTTTAAAAAACCCACTCTGAGAGATTATGAGCTATTCTTAAGTGGAGGTTTATTCCTCTTCTCACACCCAGTTTGGTAAGAAACAGATTTGCTGTGTTAGATGAACTTGGGGAATGAAAAGTAGTAAAAGTGTTAGTTGCTCAGTCAGGTCTGACTCTTTATGACCTCATGCACTGTAGCCTTCCAGGCTCCTCTGTCCATGGAATTCTGCAGGAAAGAATACTGGAATGGGTAGTCATTCCCTTCTCCAGGGGATCTTCCTGACCCAGGGATCACACCCAGGTCTCCTGCATTGCAGGCAAATTCTTTCCTATCTAAGCCACTAACGGAGGATATCACTATTTAAATAATTTGAAAAGTTAGACAGAAGATATGGATTTTAGCCTCTAAAATGTTAACTTTTTAAAATATGGTTTGGCCAGCTAGCCAAAATAGGTGGTCCAACCAGCATTTTAATCAAATCACATGCCAGAAAGTATAGTCATCAGCACTTCATAACACAGATCCTGAAATGAAAATCTCATTTTCCCAGTAACCATAAAAAAAAATCAAGGAAAAAAATTATGACAGGAAGAAATGAAACTTAAAGCAAGTCACATACACACAGAAAGAGATATTTGACTGTAGAAAATTTTTTCTATGCAGCCAAAGTTACCATAAACAAATGCCCATTAGGGGACATTCTTATGAAAGAGACCCAGGGACAAGTAAACTAGACCTATTCTCTATCACCAGGTAGAATCTGACCACGTCAGAATATCACTCGAAGTAGAGGATTGAATAGTCATCAGAATTCTGCATGTGGACGTGGCTGGGTGTTTTGCTCCTCCCCACTGCTGATAAAGGACTAGTGTCTGGGTTGCACAATAATGAGATGCTGTGATAAAGAGCTGGCAACACAACATTCTCATTACTTCCAAAACAATTAAGTAAACAGAGAGTCATTCATGGTGTAGTTGGCGAAGGGCAATAATTCTCTACCCTTGCTACACATTAAAATCACCTGAAGGGCTTTTAAAACATTTGATACAGGAAGAGCAGGACCTTCCCCAGGCATTCTAATCCAATTCACTTGAAGTGAGGCAAAGAGCCTATATTTTTTTAAGCTTCCCAGTTACATAATCTTTCATCATAAAACAAAATGGATATATTTATTCCTCAGCAGCAAATCTGTGGCACAGAAGGCCTTTAAAAAAGTAATGAGTTATCCTCTCATCAAAGATACACAGTCTATAATCTGAACAGTCTTACTCAATAATTCTGAAAGTAAAGATACACCCTCCTAACCATATGATCATCTCAGTAGATGCAGAGAAAGCTTTTGACAAAATTTAACACCTATTTATGATTTTAAAAAGTCTCCAAAAAGTAGGCATAGAAGCAACCTGTGAAGTGAAGTCACTCAGTTGAGTCCAACTCTTTGTGACCACATGGATTGTAGCCTACCAGGCTCCTCCATCTATGGGATTTTCCAGGCAAGAGTACTGCAGTGGGTTGCCATTTCCTTCTCCAGGGGATCTTCCCAACCCAGGGATTGAACCAGGGTCTCCCACATTGCAGGCAGATGCTTTACTGTCTGAACCACCAGGGAAGCCCAAGAAACAAAATACTTCAAGATAATAAAGGCCAGAAATGACAAACCCACAGCATATATTCTCTACACTGAAAAATTGAAAGCATTTCCTCTCAAATCATGAATGAGACAAGGGTGCCCACTCTCACCACTATTATGCAACATAGCCTTGGAAATCCTAGCCACAACAATCAGAGAAGAAAAAGAAATGAAAGGAATCTAGCTGGAGAGGGTGCACAGAAAAGGGAACCCTCTTGCAAACTGATACAGCCACCAAAGAGAACAATACAGAGAATCCTTTAGAAACAAAGAATAAACTATCATATGACCCAGCAATCCCACTACTGGGCATATATCCCCAGGAAACCATAATTTTAAATGACACATGTACCCCAGTGTTCATTGCAACACTATTTACAACAGCTAGGAGTTGGAAGCAAACTAGATGTCCATCAAAAAATGAATGGATAAAAGAAATTGTGGTACATATACACAATGGAATATTACTCAGCTATAAAAGGGAACACCTTTGAATCAGTTCTAATGAGTTGGATGGACCTAGAGCCTATTATACAGAGTGAAATAAGTCAGAAAGACAAAGACAAATACAGTATACTAACACATATATGTGGAATATAGAAAGATGGAACTGATGATTCTATTTGCAGGGCAGCAAAGGAGACACAGACATGAAAAACAGACTTAGGGTCACAGTAGGGGAGGGAGACGATGGGATGACTTGAGAAAGTAATATTGAAACATATACATTACTATATGTGAAATAGCTAGCCAGTGGGGATTTGCTGTATGATGCAGGGAACCCCAGAGAAGGCAATGGCACCCCCACTCCAGTACTCTTGCCTGGAAAATCCCATGGATGGAGGAGCCTGGTAGGCTGCAGTCCATGGGGTCACTAAGAGTTGGACACACGTGAGCAACTTCACTTTCACTTTTCACTTTTGTGCCTTGGAGAAGGAAATGGCAACCCACTCCAATGTTTTTGCCTGGAGAATCCCAGGGATGGCGGAGCCTGGTTGGCTGCCATCTATGGAGTTGCACAGAGTCGGACACGACTGAAGTGACTTAGCAGCAGCAGCAGCAGCAGGGAACCCAAAGCAGGTGCTCTGTGACAACCTAGAGGGGTGGGATAGGGAGGGAGTTGGGAGGGAGGGTTAAGAGCAAGGCAACATAGGTATAGCTATAACTGATTCATACTGATGTATGGCAGAAACCATTACAATATTGTAAAGTAATTATCCTCCAATTAAAAATAAAATAAAAATTTAAAAAAAAGATATATCTTCCTTTGGGACAGATCTGGTTTACGGTTAGAAATAATTTCAAAAGCTACCATTATGAGTCCCCCTGCACCCTAGAAACCTCTCACACATCAACATCTTTTCCTTTCTATAACTTCACAATTAATCGTTGTGATTTTAAATCTTCTGTTCTCTATAGTGAAAGAGTGCAATGCAGTGATGAATTCGCTAAAGAAGCTTCATATTTGTATGTTTGAAGACAGATATAAAGGACTTACAAGATCAGACAAGACATTTGGCACACATTCACGCAGGCACAACCAAAGCTCTTGAGTTATTTTTCCAAGCTGATATATTTGCCAGGCAAAAACAATAACAAAAACCTGTCAGGGAGACAGATTTCAGCATGAATTCCTAAACATTCTGTACATAAGCACACAAACATCTTCACACTCAGTAATAAACCTTACTCAATTTCTCTCTGTGGTGAAAAACACACCCTTCAATTTCAGCATTGCCCTGTTGATTAAGGAATGTAATCCTTAATTGCCGCAGAAAGCCTCAAAGCAAAAGCACTGGGCTGGGTTTACATCCTATAGCATTTTGCTCAGTTTCTTGGGTTCTGCATAAGTATTTGACCTGCTAGTATGTATCTATACCATGTAGTTTGAGTCATTTCTTAAGGGCCAGAAATATTCCTTTTTAAACTCTATATCCTAAAACAACTGGTATCAGTTAACACTGAATAACAGTCATCTAAAATCTTCTTTATCCTAAAGCAGGAGCTCACATGTATATGTATCCTCATTTACTACCCTTGAGTAAGTAAGTGAAGTCTGCCCACATTCAATTTGTCAGATGTACCTCTCCTGTTAAGATACTCAGTTATGGAGAGGGGTAGAATGGGGTGGGAGATGGCAAGAAGGTTTCAGAGAGAGGAGACATGCATACTTATGGCTGATTCAAGTTGATATATGGCAGAACCAACACAATATTGTAAAGTAATTATCCTCCAATTAAAAAAATATTAAAAAAATTTAAAAAGATACTCAATTATGGGTGGAAAGGGGAACAGGCAGCTGGAAGTGGTGGCAAAGACAGCTTCTTGGCTTTAGGGTCTCAGAAGAAAGTTCCCTTGGTGTCTTCATTTTCCTACATTCTCCACTTCCCTGGGGGACTTCAGAGACTGCCACGATTGCAAACACTGCTAAGGGAGAAGCCCAAGGCCCCAGAGGAGAATAGGTTTGGGTGACTGTGACTGTCATGTTGATCTGTGGTCAAATGGGCATTCCTCTGGGGGAAACCCAGAAATATCAGGGGAGAGGGTCCCTTCTTATCAAGGGTGTGGAAAGTGCTACATAAGCATTTGGAGGAACAAACAGAAAGTGGCTTTACTGGTGTCCTTGCTCCCCTTTGTATCCTTATGCTGGTGAAATGTGATCATGCTGAGTTGTTACCATGTGAGGATGCCAGAAATGTTCCACATGTCCTTTCACCTGAAGCTTCCAAGCCCTCTGTCCATTTTTATTGTCCCAGACCTCTCCTCCAGCAGCACGAGCCATTTGTGAATAAGGGTTAAGCTTGGGGAGTTGAGGCTGAACCTTAGGGTGTGTGAGATATTCAAAACCTATGTGCTTTCCTCTACACTCTGCCTGTGTGGGTCAGATGTGCAAATAAATGAAACACAAAATAGAGGGTACCTTCTGCAGAATTTACTACTTTTAAGAAAAAAAAATCCAAAACATAAAAATTTGACAAAAGGAAGCCTGCGTATCTTTCCAATGTCATCCTTGAACATCATCTAACAGGCCCACTTAAGGATTCTTTCTTTCTCTGGGAGAATATGCCTTTCTCTGACTTGCTACAAGATCATGTAAAAACTTCTTAACTTTTGCCCAGAAGAGATGCAAGTCATTCCTGTTCAATAGGAAACAAAACCTCAAATATTATGATTATATTGCCCTTGAGGATATGAACAAGTTTGTCTCTACTTAGTCAATTGATTTTAGCATGGCGTGCCCAATAAATTATATAATTTGCTGTTCATCAAACAAAGAATTTATTGGACCAGATTATCATCCTGCCAGTCCTCTCATTCATGAGTTCCGTAAATCTTTGACAAGTGCTCACTTTGTCTTACAGAAGTGTCATGATAAGTTTTGGGAAATCATGCTTTGACACTAAAACACGTTGTGAAGTTTTGGCACAGGGAGTGTTTTTACACAATAGGGGCCAAGACAAAGAAAAGGCTTTACAGATGAAATGGCCCTGAGATAAGCCTTGAGGCATGGATGAGATTTCACCAGTGGTGGTAGGAAGGAGAGCCAGTGCAAGCAGAACTTCAAACATTTACATGTTTACATGGAAAAATGAAAAAGAGGTTCTACATCCTCCAGAAATACTTATTTTTGACCCATTTTATGAAATCTTCTAAATTAAATATTATCAAAGAGAGTCGATTGATGAATGAAAACAATGATATATTATAACCAAATAGAACTTATTTCGGGAATAGAAGGGCTATTCAACATCTGAAAAATCCATCGACATACTAACTATAATGTAAAATAGCATGTGCCCATCCCTCCCCTAGTCCCTTCACATTGTAATTGCCCTTCTCCCATGTACAACGAAGAACACTTTGTTCACATGGGCTCTTTCTAATTCTTATTTTTCTCCCCTTCTTCCACAACTGGTTCGCAGCATGACAAAAGTATGGCAACACCTCAGTTCTTGTAACCTCAATAAAGTCAGCTAAAGAGAATGGATATCTGGAGGTCAGGCTGTCCTCAAAGCTATATAGAAGGACAGAAGCCCTGTGAGATCCAACACTGCCTTCTTCATACCTCAGTCTGGGGCAGTTTGCTCACACTTCTCTTAGGACCTCCTAAAGAGGTCCCAGAACCTGTCAATGACAATATGTACTTCTCTGGCTTAGCTGAAGTAATGTTGTGTCCAGCTCATTTCCTCTCATGAACCCATTGTGTTTTTGTTTTTGTTTTTTTCAACTGGGTAGAAAACATTGTTTCATTCAGACTTCACTGTGTTGAAATTACAAAGTTTTATAGAAAGACAGCTACAGTTAATTTATGATAAGTCTGTCATTTTGGCTTCCTAAAACCACAAATAATATACTCCCCCGGGCATTGGTTTATTTAAATTAGAGGGATTTGTTATTATTTTTAAATAAAAGAGCTTCATGGCTTCAAGAATCTCTGTTGAAAATTATTAGCCTGTGGAAAATCAGCCATCCACACAGAACAGTTAGAAAGAAGTCCAACAGCTTAATTTGCCTAATCAACAACTCAGAACCTTCAACCTCAAACTCAAAATATTTTCCAACTCATTAAAAGAGGAATTGCTTGTATTTGTCATCCACAAACAGCACCAGTGGATGCTGCACAAGATAGCAATCTAAACGAAGCATCCTTTTGGGTAATAAAACCACAGCTGCTGCTCAGTCAACAATACTGTTTATTATATTCAACTACCAAAACCAAACAAAATATACAGTGTTTAAAATGGGCCAGCTAAACACCCACTACTTATTGCATAAGCACTATCAGGAAATACTTTACATCATAAACATTAACTGTTATTCTCACTAAACACAAAGCTGCTTCTCAGTTAATAGTTACTCAATTCATCCTTCAAACCCCACTCCTCCTTCAGCAATAATCATTTATGAGCACCTACCATGTGGCTGGCATGAGTCCTTCCTAAACGATCCATATTAGTGAGTTTTAGTTTTTCACATTCCAAATCACATCCTTCACATCTGACAGATTTAAATAAATGGCAACTCCTTCTAATGTTAAAAGATCATTCTTAAATTTATGGTCATATTTTAAATCTAATCGCCTGAACAGATTTCATTTTAAGCAAATATGAATTCACTCCTATGACACAGATTTCCTTCTAGAATAGCTTCCTACTGGAGACTTTTATTTAAAAAAAAAAAAAAAACAAAGCTCAAGGCAAGGAAAAACTCCAGAAATCTCTCTAGCATTCCAAAAACAACTTTGAAGTCCTGATGAGTGAAATGGAGTTTGAATAGTTAATCACACTCTATTAAGAATGCACAAGTAGGAAGTCAAGAAGTACCTGTGGTGGATTCATCTTGATGTATGGCAAACCAATACAATATTGTAAAATAATTAGCCTCCAATTAAAATAA
Organism: Bos javanicus; assembly: GCF_032452875.1. Classification (NCBI taxonomy): domain Eukaryota; kingdom Metazoa; phylum Chordata; class Mammalia; order Artiodactyla; family Bovidae; genus Bos; species Bos javanicus. Next base: position 45,933,691 of record NC_083868.1, read on the forward strand.
ATAAATTTAAATTAAAAAAGAAAAAAAAGAAATACCTGGAGTAACAACCAAATTTGGCCTTGTAGTACAAAATAAAGCAGGGCGAAGGCTAACAGAGTTTTGCCAAGAGAACGCACTGGTCATAGCAAACACCTTCTTCCAACAACAAAAGAGAAGACTCTACACATAGACATCACCAGACGGTCAATATCGACATCAGATTGATTATATTCTTTGCAGCCAAAGATGGAGACGCTCTATACAGTCAACAAAAACAAGACTGGGAGTTGACTGTGGCTCAGATCATGAACTTCTTATTGCCAATTCAGACTTAAATTGAACAAAGTAGGGAAAACCACTAGACCATTCAGGTACAGCCTAAATCAAATTCCTTATGATTATACAGAGGAAGTGACAAATAGATTCAAGGGATTAGATCTGATAGACAGAGTGCCTGAAGAACTAAGGATGGAGGTTCATGACATTGTACAGGAGGCAGTGATGAAGATTATCCCCAAGAAAAAGAAATGCAAAAAGGCAAAATGGTTGTCTGAGGAGGCCTTACAAATAGCTATGAAAAGAAGATAAGTGAAAGGCAAAGGAGAAAAGGAAAGATATACCCATTTGAATGCAGAGTTCCAATAAATAGCAAGGAGAAAAAAGAAAGCCTTACTCAGTGATCAATGCAAAGAAATAGAGGGAAACAACAGAATGGAAAAGACTAGAGATCTCTTCAAGAAAACTAGAGATACCAAAGGAACATTTCATGCAAAGATGGGCTCAATAAAGGAGAGAAATGGTATGGACCTAATGGAAGCAGAGATATTAAGAATACGTGGCAAGAATACACAGAAGAACTGTACAAAAAAGATCTTCACGACCCAGATAATCACAATGGTGTGATCATTCAGGTAGAGCCAGACATCCTGGAATGTGAGGTCAAGTGGGCCTTAGGAAGCATCACTATGAACAAAACTAGTGGAGGTAATAGAATTCCAGTTGAGCTATTTCAAATCCTAAAAGATGATGGCGTGAAAGGGCTGCACTCAATATGCCAGCAAATTTGGAAAACTCAGCAGTGGCCACAGGACTGGAAAAGGTCAGTTTTCATTCCAACCCTAAAGAAAGGCAATGTCAAAGAATGCTCAAACTACTGCACAATTGCACTCATCTCACACACTAGCAAAGTAATGCTCAAAATTCTCCAAGCCAGGCTTTAACAGTTTGTGAACTGTGAACTTCCAGATGTTCAAGCTGGTTTTAGAAAAGGCAGAGGAACCAGAGATCAAATTGCCAACATCTGCTGGATCATGGAAAAAGCAAGAGAGTTCTAGAAAAACATCTATTTCTGCTTTATTGACTATGCCAAAGCCTTTGACTGTGTGGATCACAACAAACTGTGGAAAATTCTTCAGAGACTGGAATACCAGACCACCTAATCTGCCTCCTGAGAAGTCTGTATGCAGGTCAGGAAGTAACAGTTAGAACTGGACATGGAACAACACACTGGTTCCAAATAGGGAAAGGAGTACATCAAGGCTGTATATTGTCACCCTGCTTATTTAACTTATATGCAGGGTACATCATGAGAAATGCTGGACTGGATAAAGCACAAGCTGGAATCAAGATTGCCAGGAGAAATATCAATAACCTCAGATATGCAAATGACACCTCCATTATGGCAGAAAGCGAAGAAGAACTAAAGAACTTCATGATGAAAGTGACAGAGGAGTGTGAAAAAGTTAGCTTAAAACTCACCATTGCAATGGAAAGAATAAAATACCTAGGAATAAATCTACCTAAAGAAACAAAAGACTTATATACAGAAAACTATAGAACACTGATGAAAGAAATCAAAGATGACACAAAAAGATGGAGATATATACCATGTTCATGGATGGGAAGAATCAATATAGTGAAAATGTGTATACTACCCAAAGCAATCTATAGATTCAATGCAATCCCTATCAAGCTACCAACGATACTTTTCAGAGAACTAGGACAAATAATTTAACAATTTGTATTGAAAGACAAAAAAACTCAAATAGACAAAGAAATCTTGAGAAAGACGAATGGAACTGGAGGAATCAACCTGCCTGACTTCAGATTATACTACAAAGCTACAGTCATCAAGACAGTATGGTATGGCACAAAGACAGAAATATAGATCGATGGAACAAAATAGGAAGCCCAGAGACAAATACATAAACCTATGGACATCTTTTCTTTGACAAAGGAGCCAAGAATATACAATGGAGAAAAGACAATCTCTTTAACAAGTGGTGCCGGGAAAACTGGTCAACCACTTGTAAAAGAATGAAACTAGAACACTTTCTAACACCAAACACAAAAATAAATTCAAAATGGATTAAAAATCTAAATGTAAGACCAGAAACTATAAAACTCCTAGAGGAGAACAGGCAAAACACTCTCAGACATAAATCACAGCAGGATCCTCTGTGACACACCTCCCAGCATATTGTAAATAAAAGCAAAGATAAACAAATGGGGCCTAATTAAACTTAAAAGCTTCTGCACAACAAAGGAAACTATAAGCAAGGTGAAAAGACAGCCTTCAGAATGGGAAAAAATAATAGCAAATGAAGCAACTGACAAACAACTAGTCTCAAAAATATACAAGCAACTCCTGCAGCTCAATTCCAGAAAAATAAACAACCCAATCAAAAACTCGGCCAAAGAACTAAACAGACATTTCTCCAAAGAAGACATACAGATGGCTAACAAACACATGAAAAGATGCTCAACATCACTCATTATCAGAGAAATGCAAATCAAAACCACAATGAGGTACCATTTCACACCAGTCAGAATGGCTGCTATCAAAAAGTCTACAAGCAATAAATGCTGGAGAGGGTGTGGAGAAAAGGGAACCCTCTTACACTGTTGGTGGGAATGCAAACTAGTACAGCCACTATGGAGAACAGTGTGGAGATTCCTTAAAAAACTGGAAATAGAACTGCCTTATGACCCAGCAATCCCACTGCTGGGCATACACACCGAGGAAACCAGAATTGAAAGAGACACGTGTACCCCAATGTTCATCATGGCACTGTTCTTAATAGCCAGGACATGGAAGCAACCTAGATGTCCATCAGCAGATGAATGGATAAGAAAGCTGTGGTACATATACACAATGCAGTATTACTCAGCCATTAAAAAGAATACATTTGAATCAGTTCTAATGAGGTGGATGAAACTGGAGCCTATTATACAGAGTGAAGTAAGCCAGAAAGAAAAACACCAATACTGTATACTAACACCATATATATGGAATTTAGAAAGATGGTACTGATAACCCTATATGCGAGACAGCAAAAGAGACACAGATGTATAGAACAGTCTTTTAGACTCTGTGGGAGAGGGCAAGGGTGGGGAGATTTGGGAGAATGGCATTGAAACATGTATAATATCATATGTGAAACGAATCACCAGTCCAGGCTCGATCCATGATACAGGATGCTCGGGGCTGGTGCACTGGGACGACCCAGAGGGATGGTATGGGGAAGGAGGTGGGAGGGGGGTTCAGGATGGGGAACACGTGTACACCCATGGCAGATTCATGCTGATGTATGGCAAAACCAATACAATATTGTAAAGTAATTAGCCTCCAATTAAAATAAATAAATTTATATTAAAAAATAATAAGAATAACTTAAAAAAAAGAAAAAAAAACCTTAAAAGCTTTTGCACAATGAAAGAAACTATAAGCAAGGTTAAAAGACAGCCTTCAGAATGGGAAAAAATAATAGCAAATGAAGCAACTGACAAACAACTAATCTCAAAAATATACAAGCAGCCCTTGCAGCTCAATTACAGAAAAATAAATGACCCAATCAAAAACTCGGCCAAAGAACTAAACAGACATTTCTCCAAAGAAGACATAGAGATGGCTAACAAACACATGAAAAGATGCTCAACATCACTCATTATCAGAGAAATGCAAATCAAAACCACAATGAGGTACCATCTTGCACTGGTCAGAATGGCTGCTATCAAAAAGTCTACAAACAATAAATTCTAGAGAGGATATGGAGAAAAGGGAACCCTCTTACACTGTTGGTGGGAATGCAAACTAGTATAGCCACTATACTAGTTTTAGAAAAGTTTAGTTTAGTTTTAGACAAAAAAAAAAGTTTAGTTTTAGAAAAGGCAGAGGAACCAGAGATCAAATTGCCAACATCCGCTGGATCATGGAAAAAGCAAGAGAGTTCCAGAAGAAACATCTATTTCTGCTTTATTGACTATGCCAAAGCCTTTGATTGTGTGGATCACAATAAACTGTGGATACTTATGAAAGAGATGGGAATACCAGACCACCTGACCTGCCTCTCGAGAAATCTGTATGCAGGTCAGGAAGCAACAGTTAGAACTGGACATGGAACAACAGACTGGTTCCAAATAGGAAAAGCAGTACCTCAAGGCTGTATATTGTCACCCTGCTTATTTAACTTATATGCAGGGTACATTCTGAGAAACGCTGGACTGGAAGAAACACAAGCTGGAATCAAGATTGCCAGGAGAAATATCAATAACCTCAGATATGCAGATGACACCACCCTTATGGCAGAAAGTGAAGAGGAACTAAAAAGCCTCTTGATGAAAGTGAAAGTGGAGAGTGAAAAAGTTGTCTTAAAGCTCAACATTCAGAAAACAAAGATCATTGCATCCAGTCCCATCACTTCATGGGAAATAGATGGGGAAACAGTGGAAACAGTGTCAGACTTTATTTTTCTGGGCTCCAGAATCACTGCAGATGGTGACTGCAGCCATGAAATTAAAAGACACTTACTCCTTGGAAGGAAAGTTATGACCAACCTAGATAGCATATTCAAAAGCAGAGACATTACTTTGCCAACAAAGGTCCTTCTAGTCAAGGCTATGGTTTTTCCTGTGTTCATGTATGGATGTGAGAGTTGGACTGTGAAGAAGGCTGAGGGCCAAAGAATTGATGCTTTTGAACTGTGGTGTTGGAGAAGACTCTTGAGAGTCCCTTGGACTGCAAGGAGATCCAAGAAGGCTGAGGGCCAAAGAATTGATGCTTTTGAACTGTGGTGTTAGAGAAGACTCTTGAGAGTCCCTTGGACTGCAAGGAGATCCAGTCCATTCTGAAGGAGATCAGCCCTGGGATTTCTTTGGAAGGAATGATGCTGAAGCTGAAACTCCAGTACTTTTGGCCACCTCTTGCGAAGAGTTGACTCATTGGAAAAAAGTCTGATGCTGGGAGGGATTGAGGGCAGGAGGAGAAGGGGACGTCAGAGGATGAGATGGCTGGATGGCATCACTGACTCAATGGACATGAGTTTGAGTGAACTCTGGGAGTTGGTGATGGACAGGGAGGCCTGGCGTGCTGCGATTCATGGGGTCGCAAAGAGTCGGACATGACTGAGCAACTGAACTGAACTGAACTGATAGCCACTATGGAGAAAAATGTGGAAATTTCTTAAAAAACTGGAAATAGAACTGCCATACAACCCAGCAATCCCACTGCTGGGCATACACACCAAGGAAACCAGAACTGAAAGAGACACACATACCTCAATGTTCATCGCAGCACTGTTTACAATAGCTAGGACATGGAAGCAACCTAGATGTCCATTTGCAGGTGAATGGATAAGAAAGCTGTGGTACATATACACAATGGAATATTACTTAGCTATTAAAAAGAATGCATTTGAATCAGTTCTAATGAGGTGGATGAAACTGGAGCCTATTATACAAAGTGAAGTAAGTCAAAAATAAGAATACCAATACAGTATATAAACCCATATATATGGAATTTAAAAAGATGGTAATGATGACCCTATATGTGAGGCAGCAAAAGAGACACAGATGTAAAGAACAGACTTTTGGACTCTGTGGTAGAAGGTGAGGGTGGGATGATTTGAGAGATAGCATTGAAACATGTATATTACCATATGTGAAATAGATCGCCAGTCCAGGTTTGACGCATGAGACAGGGCACTCAGGGCCGGTGCACTGGGAAGACCGAGGGATGGGATGGGGAGGGAGTTGGGAGCGGGGTTCAGGATGGGGGACACATGTACACCCATGGCTGATTCATGTCAATGTATGGCAAAAACCACTACAATATTGTAAAGTAATTAGCCTCCAATTAAAATAAATTAATTAATTTACAAAAAAAAACCCCTCAACATTCAGAAAACTAAGATCATGGCATCTGGTCCCATCACTTCATGGCAAATAAATGGGGAAACAGTGACAGACTTTACTTTGGGGAGCTCCAAAATCACTGCAAATGGTGACTGTAGCCATGAAATTCAGACATTGCTCCTTGGAAGAAAAGTTATGACCAACCTAGACAGCATATTAAAAAGCAGAGACATTACTTTGCCAACAAAGGTCCATGTAATCAAAGCTATGGTTTTTCCAGTAGTCATGTATGGATGTGAGAGTTGGACTATAAAGAAAGCTGAGCACTGACGATTTGATGCTTTTGAACTGTGGTGTTGGAGAATACTCTTGAGAGTCCCTTGGATAGTAAGGAGATCCAACCAGTCCATCCTAAAGGAAATCAGTCCTGAATATTCATTGGCAGGACTGATGCTGAGGCTGAAACTCCAATACTTTGGCCACCTGATTCGAAGAACTGACTCATTTGATAAGACCCTGATGCTGGGAAATATTGAAGGCGGGAGGAAAAGGGGATGACAGAGGATGAGATGGTTGGATGGCATCACTGACTTGATGGACATGAGTTTCAGTAAAGTCCTAGAGTTGGTGATAGACAGGGAGGCCTGGCATGCTGCAGTCCACGGGGTCGCAAAGAGTCGGATACAACTGAGCGTCTAAACAGAACTCAAACATGCCAATAGCTTTATCAAAATATGTGTTCACCAGCACAGGAAGGCAGATTGCTTACCTGATTCTTGGCTTTGATATACTCTGCCAACAAGGTTACTGGCAACATCAGGACTTTCAGAGATGACTCAGACAGTGCCAGGAATGGTTCCCTGAAGTTGCTTTTTCATGAAGCAACTCAGAAAGCCTTGAAAGATGTTCAGCTGTGGGGAGTGACTGGGTAAGAGGAGCTCAGCTGACAAGTAAATATCACTCACTTCACCCCACGACAGCAGGTCAAGCCATCCCTCACTTCTGAGCTGCTTCGCCATCTCCTTGAAATGTTTTGCAACCATAGTCATCCATTTGAAGACAAACTTGACCCTAGCCAGGTTCTAAATCCCTTGAAGGCACAGGTTTTCAGATGCTCTGGAGTGTCTTAAGAACTACCTGGAGTGTCTCATCCTAGCTCTTTGGAATCAGTACCTTTGTTGGGCTGGAAACTGAGAATGTACTTGTTTACATACTGCCCAGCTATTTCTGAAAGAGCTGGTGTTATTTTAGAAACCCTGGTTCAGGACAAAAAAAAATCCATTTCCTAATGGACAGGTATAAGAAATTATTCAGATTGATGGGTAATGTCTCCTGGAATAAAAAGCTACCAGGCAAGAAAAAAAGAGTTGAAGTCTAGCTGAAGCTGACAGCTAGATCACCTGTCACTTAAATGTATATCAGGCTATACCGGTGTTGCTTCAAAAGTGATACCATCTATACTCTACTCAGTTAAATTACAAAAAGATGAAAAGGGAAAGAGATGTCATCAGCATAAGACTGATTCCTATGTGACTAAGCTCACAGACCACAAAGAGCCTAGACTAAGAACATGATTCTGAAGAGAGGAATGAAATTTGTGTTCCTCAGAAGCAGGAGCTGAAGCACTTAAAAACAAAGGTTTGGCACTGTTTCCAAACTGGGTGGGAGAAGGCATGGATGTGTATGATGCCAGCTGGGCCTTTCACATCTCCAACCTCAGCTGAGTCCTTCAGTTAATGCAGGAAAGCCCTGTGCAGCAAGCGGCCACACCATCACACCCCTTCTGTAAACAGAGGGGACATAAGCACACCCTGTAACCCTCTGTCACCCTTCCCACTGTCTCCCCCTGGATAAGCTCCTTCTTGGAAAGGCCTAGTGTAAGCCCAGCTACTTTGCTGGATGACAGTTAACTGCAAATGTATCAGAGTAGATGTAGGCATTAACTTCACTTTGGGGAATGTAATCTGAACCCCAAATCAGCCGTCTAAGTGGTATCTTAAGAAAGAGGTGAGACCAACATTTCACTCTTTCAGTCATCTTTCAGGAATTCTCTTGGAGGCACACCAATGCTGAACCTCTATTTTTTTCAACACCCATTGTCAGGACGGGCATAAATCTCTGGTCTGGGACCAGGCCTGTGCCAAGTAGCTATAAAATAAATCTGAGGCCTCTGAGACCTAGCCAAGGCTTCCTATGAAGGTATCAGAAACAAAAATACTGACCAAAGCTGAGGCTAGGCCAACATGAAAATACCCAGGAAAACGTTATGTGTTTGAAATTTTCCACAATGCAAAGTTTAAAAAAAAAAAATTATTGATTGGAAAATAGCGGAAATTAACACAACATTTTAGATCAACTATGAAAGTCAACATGTCAGTCGATCAGTTGTGTCTGACTCTTTGCAACCATATGGACTGTAACCTGCCAGGCTCCTCTGTCCATGGAGTTCTCCAGGCAAGGATACTGGAGTGGGTTGCCATTTCCTACTTCAGGGGATGTTCCTGACCCAGGGATCAAACCCAGATCTCCTACATTGCAGGCAGATTCTTTACCATTTGAGCCACCAAGGAAGCCCTAAATCAACTATACTTCAATAAAATAAAAAATTTTTAAATTAAAAAATAAAAGAGAAACAGATAAACCTTGGCTCACCATGAATGATCAATAGAAGGATCAGAAAACATTCTTGGGGGCCTGTGATCCACAGCAGTCAACATAAGTAAAGAAGGCCTCAAAAAAAACTGCCCTGCAATTACCTGCAAGGACAGTAAAGCTCCTGGATCCATGCATTTGAAGAACAAAACAGCTGAAGGGTTGAGAGTGAAACAGGCTTTGGTATTAAGAAACCCCCACCTAACTTACATATTTAAATATCATCAACTAGGTCTATCATCCATATAAGATCAGTTCAAGAAAGACAGTGGCCTTGTGTTTCAGTGTTTAATTAGTTGAAACACTAATTAATTTCATTTTGTCATACTTAGATTGATCAGTATAAATTTATGCATGTGTATGCAGTCATGTCTGACTCTTTGAAACCCCATGAACTGTAGCCCTCCAGATTCCTCTGTCTATGGAATTTTCCCGGCAAGAATACTGGAATGGGTTGCCATTTCCTTCTCCAGGGGATCTTCCTGATCCAAGGATTGAACCAGTGACTCCTACGTCTCCTGCATTGCAGGTGGATTCTTTACCACTTGAACCATTGGAGAAGCCCCATATCTATGATGAGTGTCTATTCCATAGTCTATTCCATATTTCAGACACTTCCAAGAGTGATGAAAAGGAAATCATGTCAACTGAAAGTAGAACTACGCAGCACTGCATCCAAACCTACTGTAGCCCCTACTATCTTGACACTGACTCTGCACTTCTAGGCCTGACTCCCAGACTTTTTATGAATTGACCTTACTTTCAAAGTCCAAGGCTACTTCCCATTATTGTCCTCTGCTCCAAGCAAGAAAACCTCACTGCATTGCTACAGGATGTCATAATCCCCAGGTCACATTGTTGCTTCTCTCTTCAGAGTTTCCAAGTCCTGGTTGGGAATTGCTTTGCCCACATTTGGGGGATTGTATTGTGTTGAGAGTATCATAGTTGGAAGTGAAACTGGGTCCTAGCTCTCTGCAGACACATTGTTAACTATCTTAACCAGGTCCTTGACTCTAATGTGTACCCATCCCCAGCGTACTTCCTGTTCCTGGTATTTCCATTAAATAGAAAAAACAGACAAGTGAGGCCACATCTCCCTCCCCTATCCTCCCCCGCTTCTCTCTGTCCTACAATTAAAATACTTATACCATCTTTTCCAATAGTACATTTTATTGAGCAGTGGGAACAAACTGTTCAATTGATGGCAGATCACAAGAAATCCCAGGGACCTAATAGCCTAAGTTACTCAGATGGCGGATACCGGTCCCGGACACTATTTGTACCTTTTCAATCTCCTTGGAAATCTCCTTGAATCTCCTTGAAAATACTATTTAAGCCCATTAAGCTAATTTCCTAAGTGTCAATGATAATAGGAGATCAAATTGCAGATTGAGAAATGAAAGATTTGGAGACTGAAAAATAAAGAAGGATGACCTCATATGTATTCTTTTTCATCGTTTGGCAAATATTTACCAAATCCATGCTGTGTGTTAGGCATTGCAACAAGAGCTGGGGATATGAGGGAGAACCAGTCAGACATGAGAGGTTGCCTAGAACAACTCAAAAAACAAGATACACTCTCCCATGCCCAGCATGGGTCTGAGCTGGGTAAACATACTAACCTTTTAGATTCTTGCTGAAGCCATGACTTTGAAGTCCCCACAGGCCCAGATCCACCACAGCACTGGCTTAAAGAGATTCCTGTGACACCAGAGTGGCATCAACAACCGAGGCTCCTTTCCAAGTTTTCAAGGTGACAGTTTCAGTTCCAAATCAGATAAGGCCATTCGTTGGGACATTTAATAGAAGAGTTTAATTTGTCAGAGTTCAGTCTTCTGAACGACTTGCTTTGCTGTTAAGATAATATCTGATAAGAGTGTTACGTCTTCAGAGGAAAAGTACCATATAAAGACCAAACTCCTGGTGTGGTTTTTTTCCATTGTCTATTTTCTAACTCTTTGAGTGGCCATTCTTAGACTATTTTGCTTTACAGGATCCTGCATTCTTGCCATTAGTATTTAATATGACTGCAAAGCTGGGGGTGGGGGACACATTTTTGCCCTAAAGCAGGGGTCTGAATGCTGAATTCCTTTCAGTTGCATGATTGGATGAGACTGGATATGAGGAATTACTTGTAGCTGAAACATTCTCTCATGACATGAAATTTTCTCTCAGGGGAGCAGCACAGACCCAACATAATGCTAGTAGAGTTCTGGGGTCCAGGCCTTTATCATGTCAATGGTTACACAAAGTGACAAAGCCTAAGATGAGTTCATATCCCAAGAGATGGATCAAAGGAGTTTCCTGGGTCAAAACTAGGAAAGCATCACAAAAAGACAAATATTATATGCTTCCACTTATATGAAGTACCTGCTGCTGCTGCTGCTAAGTCGCTTCAGTCGCGTCCAACTCTGTGTGACCCCATAGACGGCAGCCCACCCGACTTCCCCACCCCTGGGATTCTCCAGGCAAGAACACTGGAGTGGGTTGCCATTTCCTTCTCCAATGCAGGAAAGTGAAAAGTGAAAGTGAAGTCGCTCAGTTGTGCCCAACTCTTAGTGACCCCATGGACTGCAGCCTACCAGGCTCCTCTGTCCATGGGATTTTCCAGGTAAGAGTACTGGAGTGGGTGCCATTGCCTTCTCTGATATGAAGTACCTAGAGGTGTCAAATTCATAAAGACAGGAAGCATAGAGGAAATTGTTAGGGGGTTGAGGGGATGAAGGGAATGGGGAGTTATTGTTTAATGGGTAGAATTTCAGTTCTGCGAGATGAAGAGAATTCTGGAGATTAGTTGCACAGCACTGTGAATGTACTTATCACTGCCGAATGGTACCCCTAAAAATAGTTAAGATGGTAAATTTTACATTACATTTTACATCTACTTTACCACAACTGAAAAACAAAACAGGAAAGCTAAATATACTGATGAATAAAGAAAAAAAATATTCAGTAAAGACAAAAATGGACAGCAAAACCCCCAAATAGACAGGATTAGGACAGACATCAACTTGGGGCAGGGACTGCAGTGAAGGGACAGTGCCCAGGAATGTTTTAAAAATCAGGGTTTTATATTCAAATTTTACTTTTGTCAGAAGTTGACTATGCGATGATGCTATGTGGTTGTCCTGGTTTAGAGGCACCAGTCATAACAGACATATACAGTAGTAAACACCTCCCGGACCGCACTAGACAGACAGGCATATACCTCAGAGACATGTGGTCCTGAACCTTTAGATCCAGCTTAAGAACAGAGCAAAACTTTTCAAACTGTACCTAACATATTGTTCCCCTGGACCTCACCAAATTGGGAAAGAACCTCAGAAAGAAAAGCATTCCTTCTCTGGTTAATGGTCTTTGAGAAGCAGCAAGAAGAGAAGGAAAGGATTAAAGTGGCATGACAAAAAAGAATCACAGAAAAATACTGAGCATTATAATGTCCCATTAAAATTTTACTACTTGTTTAGAAAGTCTTTGTAATGTTTGCAGTTTGCCACTCAAAAATAATCTGATCATTCTGAATTTAGACCAGAAGAGATTTTCAGGCTACAGCCCATAATATCACACTCCAGAGGGCCAGACTCTAATTTCCAACTGCCTGATGGCTATTGACGCTTAGTTGTGCCCTCTGGACTTCAAGCTCAATTTGCAAAATTGAAGACAGACCAAACATGCTTTTCCTCTGAGTCCCTTTCTCAGTAATGGCACTAGCATCCTTACAGTCACCCAGGCTTGAACTATTGGAGTCAAAGGAATTCTCCTCAACCCACAACAATTTGGTTGCCAAAGCCCTTCAACTATGCTTCAGTGATATTTGTACCCCCCATCCACCTGCCAATCTCCTCCTTTCCCCAGAACATTCCAATACCCTAATCCAGCTCTTAGTATTAATCTTTTGGTTGGTATGATGCTAAAGATTCCTGACTGGCCCCAGGTTGGACTCTTGCTTTCCACTCCAACTTTAAAATAGCCACCTGTGTTTTATGCTTACAGTCCCTCCTTAATGGGCCATCCTGCCTCATTCTGTGGGCTTCCCTGCATTCATGAACCGAAGTGAAAACTCCTCAGCCTCAACTTCAGATTGCCACACAACCTTCCTGAAACCTCCCTTAGCCCCAGTCTCCCACCGTGTCTCTTTGGGTACCTACGCTGTGCCATATTCAGCTACCCACCATTATCCAAACGTGTTAGGAAATTTTACAGGTCCGTGCTTTGATTATGTTGTTCCCTTGACTAAAATGCCCTTATTATCTTCCCTATCTTTTTCAATTATTGAAATTTTACCCATCTTTTACAATTCAGCCGAAACATCATCTCCTCCTTGAAAATTACCATAAACCTTTCCATTGAAATGATTCATTTCTTCTTCAGGCTCAACTGTTATTAAATACCTAATACTACGTTCGATGCATGATACAGGATGCTCGGGGCTGGTGCACTGGGATGACCCAGAGAGATGGTAGGGGGAGGGAGGTGGGAGGGGGGTTCAGGATGGGGAACACGTGTACACCCGTGGCAGATTCATGTTGATGTATGGCAAAACCAATACAATATTGTACATTAATTAGCCTCCAATTAAAATAAATAAATTTATATCAAAAAAAAAGCTTACAGTGAGCTATAAACTTATAACATTCGGTCAGTCCTAAGGACTGAGGATGATAAGCACAAGGTAAGTGCTGCAGAATTGCAGACAGCATAGACTTGCCAAGTATTGATCAGCAAAATGGGTTCCTCAGTCACTAGGGAGTTTGGGAGGGGGTGGTTCCCCAAGTGGGAATAATTTTTTGAATAGGATTTTAGTTACAGACGATGCAGTCAGTTGTTTACATGGAAACCTTCAGTTCAATGTAAACACATGAAAACCATTACTAAAATAGTTATATTCATGAGATGGGGGTGACTGTATTAAATCCATTTGCCAAACCACAAATGGTCAAATAAATGGTAACTTAAAACATGCAGGGGCAGGACAAACAAATTTCCTTGAGTTAAATTCATGACAGATGGAACAAAAAAGATAAGTACTTTTTACAGGTTTGCAATGTTGATTACCTTACCAACATTAATTCATAAAATTATCCATTTATCAGGTGATAATTCATGTATGATAGCATCCCCAAGAAAAAGAAATGCAAAAAGGCAAAATGGTTTTCTGAGGAGGCCTTACAAATAGCTGAGAAAAGAAGAGAAGGTAAAAGCAAAGGAGAAAAGGAAAGCTATACCCATCTGAATGCAGAGTTCCAAAGAATAGCAAGGAGAGATAAGAAAGCCTTCTTCAATGATCAGTGCAAAGAAGTAGAGTAAAACAATAGAATGGGAAAGACTAGAGATCTTTTCAAGAAAATTAGAGATACCAAGGGAACATTTCATGCAAAGACAGGCACAATAAAGGATAGAAATGGTATGGACCTAACAGAAGCAGAAGATATTAAGAAAATGTGGTGGCAAGAATAAACGGAAGAACTATACAAAAAAGATCTTGCTGCTGCCGCTAAGTTGCTTCAGTGTGTCCGACTCTGTGCAACCCCATAGACAGCAGCTCACTAGGCTCCTCTGTCCCTGGGATTCTCCAGGCAAGAATACTGGAGTGGGTTGCCATTTCCTTCTCCGATGCAAGAAAGTGAAAAGTAAAAGTGAAGTCACTCAGTCGTGCCCGACTCTTAGCAACCCCATGGACTGGAGCCTACCAGGCTCCTCCATCCATGGGACTTTCCAGGCAAGAGTACTGGAGTGGGGTGCCATTGCCTTCTCCAAAAAAAAAAAAAGATCGTACTGACCCAGATAACCATGATGGTGTGATCATTCACCTAGAGGCAGACATCCTGGAGTGTGAAGTCTAGTGGACCTCAAAAAGCAACAAAATAATGCTCAAAATTCTAGGCTTCAGTAGCACATGAATTGAGAACTTCCAGATGTACAAGCTGGATTTAGAAAAGGCAGAGGAACCAGAGATCACATTGCCAACATTCATTGGATCATAGAAAAGGCAAGGAAATTCCAGAAAAACATCTGCTTCATGGACTATGCTAAAGCCTTTGACTGTGTGGATCACAACAAACTGTGGAAAATTCTTCAAGAGATGGGAATACCAGACCACTTTACCTGCCTCCTGAGAAATCTGTATGCAGGTCATGAAGCAAGAGTTAGAATAGGACATGGAACAACGGACTGGTTCCAAATTGGAAAAGGAGTACATCAAGGCTGTATATTGTCACCCTACTTATTTAATTATATGCAGAGTACATCATGAGAAATGCCATGATGGATGAAGCACAAGCTAGAATCAAGACTGCTGGGAGAAATATCAATAACTTCAGATATGCAGATGATACCACCCCAATGGCAGAAAGCAGAGGAACTAAAGAGCCTCTTGATGAAGGTGAAAGAGGAGAGTGAAAAAGCTGGCTTAAAAGCCAACATTTGAAAAAATCAAGATCATGGCATCTTGTCCCATCACTTCATGGCAAATAGATGGGGAAAAAATGGAAACAGTGACAGACTTTATTTTCTTGGGCTCGAAAATCACTGTGGATGGAGATCGCATCCATGAAATTAAAAGATGCTTGCTCCTTGAAAGAAAAAACATGATAAACCTATAGAGAATATTAAAAAACAGAGACATCATTTTGCCCACAAATGTCTGTACAGTCAACGCTATGGTGTATCCAGTAGTCATGTATGGATGTGAGAGTTGAACCATAAAGAAGGCTGAATGTTGAAAAACTGATGCTTTCAAACTATAGTGCTGGAGAAGATTCTTGAGAGTCCCTTGGGCCACAAGGAAATCAAAGCAGTCAATCCTAAAGGAAATTAACCCTGACTACTCACTGGAAGGACTGATGCTAAAACTGAAGCTCCAATACTTTGGCCACCTGATGCGAATAGCCAATTCATTAGAAAAAGACTCTGATGCTGGGAAAGATAGAAGGCAGGAAGAGAAGGGGACAACAGAGGATGAGATGGTTGGATGGTGTCATCAGTACAATGGACATGAGTTTCAGCAAATTCTGGGAGATAATGAAGGACTGGGAGCCTGGCATGTTGCAGTCCATTGATGGCAAAGAGCTGGACATCAATGAACAACTGAACAACAACAACAATCAGTGAGGTCATTTCCTTGGTTTTCCAGAGTCAGACTTAGAATACCCAAGAACTTTAAATAATACCCAGAGCTGCTGGCAGAAGTATAGCATTTAATAAGTTTGGGACATAAGGGCCACTTTTAATTTTGTCTCCCTTGAAAGTAAGGAAATCTTATTTCCACAATATTCCAAAATCATAGGCTTCTCCAAAGGCATGTCAACTATCAGTATAGTGATTTGCAGTTTTATCTTTAGCTAGAATACATGCTCAAGTAAAAGAATATAATTTGGTTTGTTGGGCTAAAGTTGTCAAACCTAAGGTTCTTTGCCTCAGTGATTTGAAAAGGAATTGATATTGCATGTGTAGCTGAGTATTTACCATTTTCATCTTTCAAGTAAGGGCCATCAGTATTCCATGGGAAATTAACATTTGTTAAAGGGGGTTTCTTGTAACTAGGTCGTACTAGGTGATCTATCAAAGTCAAACAGTCATAAGGAGTTTTGTCCATGGAAGAAGGAGGAAGGGTAGCAGGGTTCAGATTGTTACAATGAACAAGAGTGATGGGGGGACAGTTAGCAAGAGAATTTCATAAGAAGTGAGATGCCTCACTGGAAGATGTTGAGTGTCATGTGAGTCCAAGATAGCTTAGATAGCATGAGGTAGAGAGATGGCAAAGAGGATCCACTGACAATTTCTTCAATGGCCTTAACTGGAAGGGTAGTACAGGGATAGCCATGTGGCGTGGAGGTTAACCTCAGGCAATAGGATCTAGGATTTGTGACCTAGAAGTCAGTGATAGTCCCTGTGTTTTAGAGTAAGTACTCCAAGGGCATCTCCCTCTTTTTTGTATACAGAAAGGAAATAAGAATAGTTTGGATAGCCAAGAGCAGGTGGATTTGTTAAGCCTTCCTTCAAGGTTTTAAAGGCCAGGTCATCTTGGTTTTCCCAATAATGGGATCAGATTTACGGTATTTAATAAGACATACAGTAGCAATTAAGGAGAGGTTTGGAACCAACTGTGACAGTAACCAGCTAGCCCAAGAAAACCCTGAAACTCAGTTTTAGGTTTTAGGGAGCTCAAGATGGTGTGAAGCCTATCAGGATCTAGGTATAACCTTCCTTGTATTAAATGTCCTAAATGTTCAACCTGAGCTTTAACAAATTGCTATTTTTCCTTTGAGATCTTGTGTCCCTGAGTGGCTAAAAGTTTTAAAAGTGAATCCTGTCTTCTTGTTCAGAGTCTTGAGAGAATGAGCAGAAAAATAAATCATCTACATATTGTAGGAAGGTGGAGCCTCCAGAAAATTTTATATCATCCAGATCAGCTTTTAAAGTTTATGAAAAGTAAGAAGGCTTTTCAGAAAAATTCTGGGGCATCACTGTCCAGGTATAATGTTTTTCTTTCCCAGTAAAGGCAAAAGGATATTGACTAACCTTATCTGCTGGAATATTGAAGAATGCGCTGCATATATCAAAGTGGAAAATCTGCTTTCAGTAGGTATGGATGCTAATAACGCCATGTGAGAATTAAGAACAATGGAATGGGCAAGAATAACAAAGATATTTATCGCTCAGAGATCTTTGACAAATCTCCATCCTCCACCATTAGATTTTCTTACAGGTAAAATAGGGATTTTACAAGGACTGGTGCAAGGGACATAGTAACTTCCTGCACTTTAATATTCTTCTATGATAGGTCTTGTGCCCTGTAAAACTTCTTTGTTTATAGGGTATCAATTCTGGGCAGAAGTTTTAAGAAATGAATTTGGATCTAAATGGGGTTGTGGGGGGGTGGGGGAGACTCTATGAATTCTGAATATATCTGTGGAAGATTTTGCCCACAAAGTAGGGGACAATAAATCTAATGATGGGGATAAGTATGAAGTTTGACCTTCCCTGGTTTGTAAAGTACTTATAAAAGAAAAAGGGTTTGGATTTTCTTGGGGATGAGATTCAAGGGATTTGAACTCAAGAGTTATTTCTCCTTTCATGAGAAAGAAATAGTAATATGATATTTTTCTAGGAAATCTCATCTTAGTAAGGGGACAGGAGTTAATTCACTGAGGAGAAATGAATGGTTATCTCCCAAAGATCCCAAGCAAAAGGATATAGGCTTAGAAACAGGGACTTTAGTTTATTTGAGACCACCTCTATTTGAATAAATGTACTACTCTGAGAAAGAGACTGTATCATTGTAGTAGGGTTGTAGCACAGACAGGGCAGCTACATGTTGTAAGGGATTTGTCCCCTAATCTAGAGAGTAGTTCCCTATAGCCTATTTAATGATGCAATGGGAAACAGTCCCTGTGTTTCCTCTGAGTCCCACCGTTGGGAAGAGTCTGACTCACTCTCACTATTTGCAGATGACATGATCCTCTACATAGAAAACCCTAAAGACTCCACCAGAAAATTACTAGAACTAATCAATGACTATAGTAAAGTTGCAGGATATAAAATCAACACACAGAAATCCCTTGCATTCCTATACACTAATAATGAGAAAACAGAAAGAGAAATTAAGGAAACAATTCCATTCACCACTGCAATGGAAAGAATAAAATACTTAGGAATATATCTACCTAAAGAAACTAAAGACCTATATATAGAAAACTATAAAACACTGGTGAAAGAAATCAAAGAGGACACTAATAGATGGAGAAATATACCATGTTCCTGGATTGGAAGAATCAATATAGTGAAAATGAGTATACTACCCAAAGCAATTTATAGATTCAATGCAATCCCTATCAAGCTACCAATGGTATTCTTCACAGAGCTAGAACAAATAATTTCACAATTTGTATGGAAATACAAAAAACATCCAATAGCCAAAGCGATCTTGAGAAAGAAGAATGGAACTGGAGGAATCAACCTGTCTGACTTCAGGCTCTACTACAAAGCCACAGTCATCAAGACAGTATAGTACTGGCACAAAGACAGAAATATAGATCAATGGAACAAAATAGAAAGCCCAGAGATAAATCCACGCACATATGGACACCTTATCTTTGACAAAGGAGGCAAGAATATACAAAGGATTAAAGACAATCTCTTTAACAAGTGGTGCTGGGAAATCTGGTCAACCACCTGTAAAAGAATGAAACTAAAAAGAATGAAACACTTTCTAACACCATACACAAAAATAAACTCAAAATGGATTAAAGATCTCAACGTAAGACCAGAAACTATAAAACTCCTAGAGGAGAACATAGGCAAAACACTCTCTGACATACATCACAGCAGGATCCTCTATGACCCACCTCCCAGAATATTGGAAATAAAAGCAAAAATAAACAAATGGGACCTAATTAAACTTAAAAGCTTCTGCACATCAAAGGAAACTGTTAGCAAGGTGAAAAGGCAGCCTTCAGAATGGGAGAAAATAATAGCAAATGAAGCAACGGACAAACAACTAATCTCAAAAATATACAAGCAACTCCTACAGCTCAACTCCAGAAAAATAAATGACCCAATAAAAAAATGGGCCAAAGAACTAAATAGACATTTCTCCAAAGAAGACATACAGATGGCTAACAAACACATGAAAAGATGCTCAACATCACTCATTATCAGAGAAATGCAAATCAAAACCACTATGAGGTACCATTTCACGCCAGTCAGAATGGCTGCGATCCAAAAGTCTACAAGCAATAAATGCTGGAGGGTGTGGAGAAAAGGGAACCCTCTTACACTGTTGGTGGGAATGCAAACTAGTACTCCACTAGAACAGTGTAGAGATACCTTAAAAAACTGGAAATAGAACTGCCTTATGATCCAGCAATCCCACTGCTGGCATACACACTGAGGAAACCAGAAAGGAAAGAGACACGTGTACCCCAATGTTCATCGCAGCACTGTTTATAATAGCCAGGACATGGAAGCAACCTAGATGCCCATCAGCAGAGGAATGGATAAGAAAGCTATGGTACATATACACAATGGAGTATTACTCAGCCATTAAAAAGAATACATTTGAATCCGTTCTAATGAGGTGGATGAAACTGGAGCCTATTATACAGAGTGAAGTAAGCCAGAAAGAAAAATACCAATACAGTATACTAATGCATATATATGGAATTTAGAAAGATGGTAACAATAACCCTGTGTACGAGACAGCAAAAGAGACACTGATGTATAGAACAGTCTTATGGACTCTGTTGGAGAGGGAGAGGGTGGGAAGATTTGGGAGAATGGCATTGAAACATGTATAATATCATGTAGGAAACAAGTTGCCAGTCCAGGTTTGATGCACAATACTGGATGCTTGGGGCTAGTGTACTGGGACGACCCAGAGGGATGGTATGGGGAGGGAGGAGGGAGGAGGGTTCAGGATGGGGAACACACGTATACCTGTGGCGGATTCATTTCGATATTTGGCAAAACTAATACAATGTTGTAAAGTTTAAAAATAAAATAAAATTAAAAACAAACAAACAAACAAACAAAAAAGAAAAGAAAAGTTGTAATCACCTAGACCTTTTTGATCTATAGCAGTCCTTTTCCAGTGGCCAGTTTCTTTCACAATAATGAGAACCCAGTAGGGAGAGTTTGTTTGGGAGATTCCATTTGTTGAAGTTGAAAATTTTAGTTGCCCTTCCTTTGGAATCATCTTCTAGGGTGCAGGCTAACAGATTGGATAGATTGACAAGATCAGAGGTGGGCATTGCTTCCCATTCTATGCAAGTTCTCCTAACAGAGACCTGTTTAAACCATTTATAAAAAATTGATAAAGGCCACCCTGCTGGGTTCAACATCTATAACAAGTCCAAAACTGTCTTTAAAAGTAATTTGGAGTCTGCAATAGTAATCATAAACAGATTTGGCAGGCTTGGGAGTACACGTCTGAATTGTGTTCCACTCCACTGGTGTAGGGAAAGTGCTTGGGACGGCAAGATGCTGCCTTTCAGGTAAACCATGAGCTTGGTCATATAAAAGGGCCACTGGCTGACTTACTTCGAATTCCAAGGATTGTTTGCAGCTTTCCTAGTTAGCAATTTTCATCCAATACTGGGTTTAACCTTTTCCCACAAGCAACCTAGAGAAGCCAGGTTGTTAAGTCTGAAATATAATATTAAATAATTCTGCAAATCTACAAGAATCCTCAGTTACCTTAGGAAAATCTTTTATTATAGCTTGAGGTTCAGCTTTGGTCCATGGAATGCTGAGAAATTAATGATTTAGCAGGAGCCTCAGAAGACTTAATTTTTAATGGGAGTTGGAAAGCTTCAGCATTACAGAAGGAAAGTTCAGATTAAAGGAAAGGGGTCAGAAGAGGGCAAAGATGAACACAAAGGAGGTGGAGCCATTGGGAAGGGAAACCTCACTGGTGCTGTGGAAGAAGAGACCTCTGATGATTTTTTATCTCCTTTCAGTTGTTTATTTGCTTCAGTTAACTCAGAAATAGTATTTTGCAAAGAGGCAATTTCAAAATCCCAAATACATTTAGAAGCCTCTAGGTACCAATTAAAACACCTATCTCACTCGGTTTGTTTAGTTCTATCACCACAGTCTTCTAATTCAGTCTGGGAGAAAAACAAGTTTGGGGAGATCAAGAATTCCTCATAACAGCTCTTTAATTTCTAATTATCTTTAGTAAGGTTGACCCACTTAATCCAAAATGCATGTGAAGAGAGGCTACAATTCTTTAACATAAACCTGGCTGAGGTCCCTGAAGGACGGCCACCCTTAGAGCATTTAAATGAGTGGGATCTTACATGTCATAGGTTTTCTTGAGAGCAAAAGAAAAATTCCTAAATAGCCTGATGTGTGTGCTTTCAGAGCTGGGAGTTGTGTTTTGTTCTAGAGTGTGCCTTTCCCAAGATTCCCTTGATTTTCCTTCCTGGTGATGGCCTTTGCCCCGGTTGTCTGATCCATGACCATGTACCCCTTGTTGTAAGAAAACTGTCTTATAGTTGAGGTAACTTAATGTCAATCTGGCCTTATCCTCTCATAGGAGTCTTTGTCTCTCATAAGGAGGTGAAAGTGCTCTAACAGCATTTATTTGCTCCACTCATACCCACTGATACTGTTTTTAATTGCTTCTCTCAAGAATTTCCAAGGAATTATACTGAAATTCCAGTGTGCTTCAATAAGAAAACAAATAAGTCCTCACCAAAGAGGATAAGGCCTTCATACAGATCCTGAGTAAAGTCAGAAAACTCAAGTCAAAGAAAAGGAGTTCAAGGGGACTTCCCTAGTGGTCCAGTGGTTACGAATCTACTTTCCGATGCAGGTTCGATCCCTGGTCAGGGAACTAAGATCCACATGCCATGGGACAACTAAGCCCACAAGTTCCAGAGTCCATGAGATGCAACTAGAGAAGCCCAAGTGCCAAAGCAACACAGAGCCCACACACTGTAAGACTCAACACAGCCAAATAAATAATGTTTTTTTATTTATTTATTTATTTATTTTTATTTTTTATTTTTTTACAATATTATATTAGTTTTGCCCAACATCGAAATGAATCTGCCACTGGTATGTCCGTGCTCCCCATCTGAACCCTCCTCCCTCCTCCCTCCCCATACCCTCCCTAATGTTTTTTTAAAAAAGAGAGGAAGCAAGGAAGCTCAGAATCTGAGAACAGACTCACCAAACCAAAAGGAGATGGTAACGCACAGCAGTGATAAACACAAGGGACTTGCTGTGGGCACCTCACCTGATAACAAGGGTCCTTTTGCTTCAGAGGTCATCCCCTTTGGATCTCATTTTTGAGGCCAAGGTATGTTACCTATAGCTTATTATGGCTTGCCTGTCCTGAATTGTATTTTCCCTTGCCATTCCTGAATAAACTCATCTTTTTTTGACAATTTTGAGCTTGCCCCAGTTTACCTCTTTATTTAGGTCAATAACGCCAAGCCTGGTTTTCCAATCCCCATTAACAATTCTAGAAGACACCCAATCTCATTTGTAAATTGGGTGTTAAGTTGGAAGTAGAGACTGAAAAGCACCAGAATACAACTGTCAAAATATTCCAAAGTGAGGAACCAAACCAAACTGCAGAAATTTCCAAGCAGGCGGCTGAGAAATGTTTCCTCTGCTTAAATTAACCAGATTTAATGTCTACTCTTTGAAGTCAAGATACCTGACAGATTCAATGACCTTAACCCCTGGCCAAAGTTGATTTGTCAAAGAATGGAAACCTCATCCCAGCTTGACTTTCTGGTTATGCAGTTTTGAAAACAAAATCTAGCGGCCTTAAACAATAATTTATTCTCTCTCAATATTCGGTCAGTTGCTGGGCTCAGCTGGAAGAGTCACTTGGCATCTCTCATGAGCTGGGCCTGAAGTCATATGAAGGTCTGACAGAGTTAGATGTTTAAGAAGACTCACTTACATACCTGGTATTTGTTGCTGGGTATCAGGGGGAGCTCAGCTCAGACTGTCAACCAGAGCATATGCACATGGTATCTCCATCAGTTTGAGCTTCTCACAGCTTAGTGGCTGAGTTTCAACAGGGAGTATCCAAGAACTAGAATTGCAAGAGTCTCAGGTAGAAGTGTTAAGGGCTCAAAAGTCACATAGCATCATTCTTATTTAAGACAGAGTCCCAAGGACAGCTAAGATTCAGGGAAGGGGTTTACATAAGGTCATTAGGGTACGCAGGAAAATGGCCCTCAGGGGTGTCCATGTTCTAATCCCTGGAACCTGTAAATATGTTACCTTACATGGCAAAAGGGACTTGGCAGATGTGATTAAGGATATGGGCCTTAACATGAGGAGATTATCCTGTATTATCCAGGTGTGCTGAATCTAAAATGTGAGTGCTTCAAACTCAAGAAACTCTCTCACCTGCAGAGAACCAGAGAAATGGCAGTAGGAGAAGGACTTGGCCTGTCACTGCTTACCTGAAGATGGAGGAAGGGAGCCACGGTGACCTCTAGAAGCTGGCAAAGGCAAGAAAACAGATTCCACCCTAGAGCCTCCAAAAAGGAACACAGTCCTGCTGACACTTTGATTTCAGCCCAGTGAGACCCATGTTGGGCTTATCATCTATAGAAGTGTAAGATAATAAATTTATGTTGTTTGAGCCACAAAATCTGTGGCAATTTGCTACTGAATAAGTAAAAAGAAACTAATACAGGATGAACACATACCAGGAAATATAGCTCGCTGGGAGATCATCTTTGGACACCAGCTCCTGCACCTGATCTATAAGGGTCACTTCTCAGAATGTAGAAATAGAACTCTAGACCACTCACTCTCCTAGATGAAAGAGACCTAAATCCAGACATTGCTGGTAGTATCCCATTTTATGACATGTGCTCTATAATCAGAATATACCACTTATAATAAAGGACATGAATTGAAGATGAATTCTCCAGGCCAGAATACTGGAATGGGTAGCCTTTCCCTTCTCCAGGAGATCTTCTCAACCCAGGGATCGAACCCAGGTTTCCCATATTGCAGGCAGATTCTTTACCAGCTGAGTCACAATGGAAGCACAGAACTGATGATATCAACATTAATTAAAAAGTGAAAAATCTCAGACCCTTAATATTCTGTATTTATGTTGTGCAAAAGAAATTTTACTGATTTATTCAAACAATAAGTCTATATACTTCAACAATGAAATCACTTAAGCCTAGAAACAGTCCTTTTGCCTTAACTAATAAATTTCTTGGACAAGAAACAAATGTAAACATGTGACTTGGTAAACATAAAATAAATATTCATATTTAACTGACCTTAAGCAGAAACTAGAATTAAAAGATATCCTATGCTCTTGGGTTGAAAAAATTGATATTTTTAAATGGCCATACGACTCAAAGAAATTTAAAGATTTAATTCAATCCTTATCAAAATACCCATGACATTTTTCACAGAGCTTTGCTTTTACTGAATCTTGGTCAATAACTTGCTGAATTGAATCTAAGAAGGCCAAACTGGAGAAAAAAGGGTTTGGGGTGTGGGAGTAATATTGTTCTTATGAAAGGTCATAATTCTTAATTTGAAATTTTCTAAATTCATATATATCATAGTCTACCCAATAATTACTAAGTGAGCAAAAGAAAAGTGAATTTCTAAGCCAAAATGGTTAATGACAAAACCAATTCTATTCTTTTCACAATTTTTATTTCAAAATCTTTGATCTAACCTCCTGAGACTTTGCCAAGCAAAAGTTGGAAAACTGGCTAAAACAGTGTCATGGTGTCCATGTGCTTTATCTTCAGCACACTGTCCAGGGCAGTGTGGACCAGAATTATCTATGCACGTGCCATGAGTGGTGGCTCAGATAGTAAGGATTCTGCGTGCAATGCGGGAGACCCGGGTTCAATCCCTGGGTTGGGAAGATACCCTAGAGAAGAGAATGGCAACCCATTCCATTATTCTTGCCTGGAGAATCCCATGGACAGAGGAGCCTGGAGGGCTACAGTCCATTGGGTCACAAAGAGTCAGACATGACTGAGTGACTAACACATTCCCTTTCTTTTCATGCCATGAGTCACAGAGAGCCTACCTGTGACTCACCTGTCATGAATTGACAGTCTGTGTGATGGACAAGGGAAGCTGAGGCCACCATGTGACCATGTTGATGATTTCCTATCACCTACGTTCCAAGAACATCATGTAGGAAATTTATTTTACTTATTAGCATCCCCCTGCCAATGCCCACTGTACATCTCTATAGTGTGCCAATGGACAATACACATACCAGCCAGGGGTAATACCTCATGCTCTGCCCATGAGGGGATGGCTATATTACGTAATGGTGAAGGGAACAGCTTCTAGATTTAAATTCTGACTATATCACTTACTATCTGTGTAACCTTGGGAAAATGACTGAACCTATCTTTGCCTTAGTTTCCTCACCTCTTCTAAGGGGATAATAATAATATCCACCACTGTTATCCCCCTTATCGTAAATGTCTTAAGGATATTACTCAATTTATTTACATAAAATTTGATAGTTACTAGCTACTATGATAGTAAGCACACTAAATAAATATTAGTTTTCACTATTATCATTGTTATTGTTTTAATTAATAAAAAGACATATGCCAGAATCAACAATAGGAAGACAGACGGATACTCTCATTGGGACTATCTGCACATGCAATCATGAAAGTTCGAATTAAAGTAATAAAATCCAGATCTGTACTTCCTAGATTCATCTTACAAAAATTCCAAATATCTTTATTCATAAAAGTTAATGTATCAGTTTCCATGTTACCCCCAAGGAGAGCTCTTTCACATTTAATTTATCTAGTATTTTCATCCTCCATCAAACTCTGGACGGGCTAATATGATATAAATGGTTGGCCTGGAATAGTCCCCTCATTCCACCAATAGTCTTTTAGGGAAAAAATGAAGAGGTATGAGGGGAATTATTGGGGCTCAAAAACAGTCAGTTTGATTGTTTTTAATATGGGCAAACGATGAACACCCAGAACCAGGTAAAACACCAGATAATTGTTATCTGATCACTTTCTAAATAATTGTGTATTGGTTTTAGTCAACAACAAAATGAAGATGTATTTAAAGTTAGATGCCTTCAGCCACACAGCATAAGAAGTGGTGATTGTAATTTGGTGTGGTTGAATTTCTACAGCTCTTGAGACTATATCTCTATGCCCAAATGGTAAAATAATCAGCAGATTCCATAAAATATTATTGCAAGAAGTCATTTGATTTCTAGCAGAAAAAAAATTATATATTCTTGGCTTTTATAGTGGTATTTGGAAGGCTGTTTTAGAATAAATTTTATTAGCCTAAAAAAAGACAGTAAATGAACATCCCAGCTGTTAGTCCATGAAGTAAAGCAAAGTGATTGTCCTTCTTGGGGGTTTTTCCTGCTTCACTTTATACATATACATACATACACGCACACACATATATATGTATTTAATTATCAAATGTCAACTAGTCCTTCCCAAAATTCAATTTTTAAACTATATTAACTTTAAAAGTTGGACTTGAGGGGAAAGTGGCAGTGTTCCTAAAGGGACAAGATATACTAATATATCTTATTGACTGTCTTTATGTGTTTGATTTCCAGAACTGTTGTTTTTCCACTTCTGGAATTCATATTCAGAAATGTGTATCCTCTTATGAAACCATTTTTTAAACACAATAAAAAAAATCCTGTTGATTCTCTAGGTGTCTCATGCTGACACTGTACCTTTGCTGAGAAATTAACAATAAAGTAAACTTTGGGCTGTTTATACAAAAGTTTGGCATGGTGACAATATTTATGTGCCAAGGGGTAGAGCTGAACAACCTCAAGATGGAGATGAACAACACTTGGAAGCTGGTAGCTCATGTTTGATGCATTATCACACCTTTATGACCTCCACCCCAGCAAACCACAAGACTATGGAGAGACAAGGAATTTGTGCTCTGTAATTTCATCATTACCCAAGAGGTTATGAATTTTATTTCATCCTCATAAATATAAAATGAGATGACACAAGAAGTGTCGAGGTATGTTCTAGGACACAGATTTTCTCCATGCCACCTCATATTTGGGACCTCCTCATGCTCTCAACACTGAGCCCAGCTATGTTAGAAGAAGCTACATTCCAGGCTCTTTCAACATGGTAAACATCAAGTAGTTTACAAATAGCAAGAACTACAAGCTCCTTAATTTGTTTTCTAATTTATCATGTCTTACAACATGAAACAGCAATTTATATATGCTTGTCTGATTGCTTACTTTTTCCAGGAAAGAGATATTAGGAAAGGTTGTGAGAGCTAATAAAACCACAGTATTCTACTTGGGAATATTTATGAACAATCCCTTCTATAAACACAGGAACTGTAGTCACATCAGACTGATTGTCCAATGCACAAAACAATGAAAAGATCTTGAAAACAGTAACAACTTAATGTCTGAACATTTTCTTAACAACAAGCAGCTCACATACAACTGTAATTGTGGCCAAATGATTTTTCTAGTGTGAACTGTGTCAGCAAACACTGAAATAATTTGGGAGCAGAATGTTCATCACAAATGATCTCATTTCTAAAAAGGACATATGTACGTGTGCATGTTCAGGGCCACAATACAGTACTGTCAACACATGAAATAATCTGAGATTTCTTAATTTTCCACAAATGTGATGATCATTACAAAAAAAAAGATAGCATACAGTATTCAATTTTACCTTCAATCTCCTAGTTAAACATCAAAGCAACTCTGTACATATTAGAACTATACTTTCCTCATAAGATAATAATCTCTTTCAAAGACGTGGCAATTGCTCTCTGCAAAGCATACTATAAGACACTTACCAAGGTGAAATAGCAAAGATATTTCAATAACTCAACAACCTTAGACACTTCTGGTGGTAAAAATACTTGGAAAAGTCAAGCCCCAGGATTGCCAAACTTTACACGTGGACTTAAACCTTTGTTCTAATGTCAGAGCTATTTATTGAAGCTGTGGAATAAAAATGAAACATGTTTCATATTAAACACAATGAATCATGTACATATACCTAATGGTGAAAATTCTAAATATTGTGAAATGCAAACTCCCATTCCAAATTTAAAAGAGATATATTAAAAACTACTTTGTTTGATATGTGTGTTTTAATGTATGATTGTTTCATACAGCAGTTCTGTAGAAAACCCAGTATTGAGTAGTCCTAGTAATAGGACAAGAAATATATTTTTTCATTCTCAATGAATTTGCTAAGTTTTTATACCACTCAAATCGTGTTTGTATTGAAATCTAAAGCACTTCTAGAATAGGGGGAACAGTCTTCCAGCTCTTAATAAATATTTTGTTCTGTGTCGTTCAGTCGCATCCAACTCTTTGCGAACACATGGACTGCAGCATGCCAGGCTTCCTTGTCTTTCACTGTTTCCAGGAGTTTGCTCAAACTCATTTGAGCAAAGTCCATCAAGTCAGTGATGCCATCCAACCATCACATCCTCTGCTGCCCTTCCTCCTGCCTTCATCTTTCCCAGCATCAAGGTCTTTTCCAGTGAGTTGGCTCTTTGCATCAGGGGGCCAAAGTACTGGAGCTTCTGCTTCAGCATCAGTCCTTCCAATGAACATTCAGGGTTGATTTCCTTTAGGATTCACTAGGTTTTGTGCATAAATGAATGAATAAAGGAAATCTAAAATTAAAACCTAAAAAATAATATAGCCTAAAATTTTTAAATAAAAGAAACTAAATCTTTATATTTGTTAGTTAAGAAGGAAGATGTTAGAATAAGCTATTAATGTGTTGCATAATCTTCCTCAGTCTCTCTCCAGAGGCTGTGCAAGAGCTGAAATCAGGCTACAATCTAGAAAGGTGTATCCATTTATGATCCACCCCAACCTACATAAAATGGATCATATCTCTGAAAACTTACTTTATCTTTACAACTGGCATAGAGCATATTATAGAGAAATTATGAAGGCCTTGGAAATAGTATTTCAATTAAGATACTGCCAAAATTTAATTAATAGTCACTTATGAAGACAGAGTATTTTAAAATTCATCTTAGGATATTCTTTTACTTAATTACATAGGAAAAGGAAAAGGAACATCTTGTGCATTTTAAACAGTCTGTGACTTGATTTAAAGGAAATCTTCCTCTAAATTTCAGTAGAAATAGTTTCTTGAACTTTGAACAACAGGACTTGAACTGAGCAGGTCTACTTATACTTGAATTTTTTTTCGGTAGAAAGACTGCAATATTACACCATATGCCATTGGTTGAATAGCAAATACAGTACCATGGATACGGTGGAATTGCCTCTAAGGGGCTTTTCAACTGTGCGGAAGGTCAACAACTCTAACACCCCTGAGTTGTTTCAGGGTCAACTGTACTCTCTTAGACAAGTGCTTTTCAAACTTTAATGTGTTTACAAATCATTTAGGGATCTTGTTAAAATGCAGATTCTTCTTCCTGCAGGTCCAGGAAGGGGCCTAAGACTTTTTTCCTTTTGAACAAGATCCCTGTGATGGTGATGCTGATGGTCCTTGGACCACACTTTGAATGGTACTTTGAATAGCTGACAAACCAATTTAGAGTCTCTTAAAATCACCAATGTCTTTAGAAACTTTTACTTCAACCCAAGGTCCTACTTTTTCAAGTGAGCGTTCTAAAGTTTTATTTCCGATTCCATCAAATTTATTTTATAAAACTGGCAACTCACGTCAAGTGCCAGAGAGACAGGCCTAATTTAACAGATTTTCTATCAAAAAAGAAAAAAGTTAAGCAGATGTCATATTGTATTCTGCTTCTCTTAACTGATGTTACTTAGAAATTTTTGCAGCCCACAGTATATCATAGAAAAATCAAAATGAAATATTATGATGTATGTGTGCATTTTTATGGAGCAGGGAGTTAGGGTGTCATATTCATCTCCTGGATAACATCCATTGCCAGCTGGCTAAACTTAAGAAATTCTGAACACTAGTCTTGCCAGAATTCTGCCCCCGCAACCTGGCTGACAGGTTTATCAACAGCCGGGAGGCAGAACAGGCCCCAGCCAGGCTTCCCCTCTCTGCAGTGCCAACTGCAGGCTGAATGTTTGGGCTTCAGCAGTAACAGAGGCAGACAGGCCCTAAAAATCTAAAAGGAACAGATACTGCTTTTACAAACAACAATAATGAAGAAAACAATTCTGACATTCAGAATGTTGCATGCACTTTTAAGGCAATGAGGGCTTAAGCAATCAGTGATATAAATTCCTCAGTGATACTTACTGAATATTGTATTTGAAATACAAATAATCATTATATTAGGAAATAGAAATCACTTTCCTTAAACAAATACATCTTTTAACTTTCTAGAATGTAAACCATACCAAAAAGAACAGAATAACAAACAGAACAATGGTCAGATATGTCAAATCCCTCTTCATCTGCATGAATAAAGTTGAGTAAGAAGACACGCTAGAGAAAGATCATGTGAAGAAAGCTGCTTGCCATGTGGGCATAGCCACTGTGGAAAACAGTATGGCAGTTCCTCAAAAAGTGAAATATAGAATTACCATAGGATCCAGCAATTCCACTTCCAGGTATATACCCAAAAGAACTCAAACAGATACTCATACACTAATGTTTATAGCAGCATTATTCACAACAGCCAAAATGAGGAAACAAACCAAATGGCCATCAACAGGTTAATGGGTAAACAAAGGTGAGGTATTGTACAATGGAATATCATTGACCTTTAGAAAAGGAATGAAATCCTGATACATATTATAATATGGGCGAACCTTGTAAATATTATGCTGAATGAAACAAATTGGATACAAAAGGACAAATACGACTCCAGGTATGTGAGGTACCTGCTGCTGCTGCTAAGTCACTTCAGTTGTGTCCGACTCTGTGCGACCCCATAGACGGCAGCCACCAGGCTCCCCCGTCCCTGGGATTCTCCAGGCAAGAACACTGGAGTGGGTTGCCATTTCCTTCTCCAATGCAGGAAAGGGAAAAGTGAAAGTGAAGTCGCTCAGTCGTGTCTGACTCTTCACGACCCCATGGACTGCAGCCTACCAGGCTCCTCCATCCATGGGATTTTCCAGGCAAGAGTACTGGAGTGGGGTGCCATTGCCTTCTGTGAGGTACCTAGATTAGGTAAATTCATGGAGACAATACATAGTATAGGAGCTACCAGATGCTAGGAGAGGAGTGTGGGGGAGCAATTACTTAATGGCAATAGAGTTTCTGTCAAGGGTGATGAAAAAGCTCTGAAAATGGATGGTGATGATGGTTGCACAACAGTGCGAATGAGTGTATTTAATGCCACAGGATTGTACGCTTAAAAATTAACATGGTTAGAAGCATATACAGTACCGTATGTAAAACAGACAGCCAAAGGAAATTTGCTGCATAACTTAGGGAACTCAGACTGGGGCTCTGTTAACAACCTAGAGGGATGGGATTGGGAGGGAGATGGGAGGGAGGTTCAAAAGGGAAGGAACATACGTATACTTATAGCTGATTCATGTTGATGTTTGGCAGAAACCAACACAATTCTGCAAAGCAATTATCCTTCAATTAAAAATAAATTTAAAGTTTAAAAAAAAGGGAGGGGATTTATGTACACCTATGGCTAATTCATGTTGACATATGGCAGAAATGAAACCAATATTTTAAAGCCACTTATCCTTCAATCAAAAGTAAATAAATTTTTAAAATGAAAAAACTAACAGTAACTTTTAAGTTATATATATTTATCACAATAAAAAATAGAAAAAATAATCCACTGAATACTTAAACAACCTGATTTAAATTTTTTCTCTTTTATTTACTTTTTTATTTTTCCCCATAAATTAAAAATTTTAACAAAAGCTAAGTGTAGAAAGTGGATCTTAGAAGACAGGCACATGTACTTAGAACCATTTTCTTTGCTCTATTTTTTTAGTGCTTCAGCTATTACAAAGGATCAGACTCACACATTTCAAAATCTTACCCAGTATCAAGTTTCCATAATCATGTAAAAGTCAGGTAATCCAGGGGCTCAGACAAAGCAGAGAGGATTTGGGGACATTGAGGTGGCTTCTCTTTCTTCTTATAATGAGCACTCACTCTCTGGCCCAGAATGATAGATGAGCTTGCCAATGGAGGATATATGGGGTTATCTCACACAGTAAGGGAAAATTTTATTCATGATACATCTCTGTTTTATACCCTAGCTTTCATATCAGTTTTCAAGGATATCTTGCTAAGAGCACTCCTGTTAGCAGAGATCATTAGCCTATTTACCCAGAGGTCCAGAATTACATTGCCTAGGCAGTTATGTTGGGTAACCTGCCTTCTTTCCCCTCGTCCAAAGTAGAGCACCCCTTGGTAATTTGGGGCAACCTGGCTTACAGCCCAGCTACATTAACTTCTTTCTCCTCATTAACTAATTTATTATGATTGCACATGTGAACTAGTATGTGTGCATTTGTCTTTAGAAACAATTATTTAAGGTACAAACCTGGTATGATATTTTCGTGGGAGTTTTCTGCTCCTAAAGCTTGATGTCTAGACCTTTCAGTTCAGTTCAGTTTCAGTTCAGTCACTATTGTGTCCGACTCTGTGATCCCATGGACTGCAGCACGCCGGGCTTCCCTGTCCATTAGCAACTCCTGGAGCTTACTCAAACTCATGCCCATTGAGTCAGTGATGCCAGCCAACCATCTCATCCTCTGTCATCCCCTTCCCCTCCCACCTTCAATCTTTCCCAGAATCAGGGTCTTTTCAAATGAGTCAGTTCTTCACATCAGGTGGCCAAAGTATTGGAGTTTCAGCCTCAGCATCAGTCCTTCCAATGAATATTCAGGACTGATTTCCTTTAGGATGGACTGATTGGATCTCCTTGCAGTTCAAGGGACTCTAAAGAGTCTTCTCCAATACCACA
Source organism: Bos javanicus (assembly GCF_032452875.1). Lineage (NCBI taxonomy): Eukaryota > Metazoa > Chordata > Mammalia > Artiodactyla > Bovidae > Bos > Bos javanicus. Next base: position 45,966,838 of record NC_083868.1, read on the forward strand.
GATCAAACGCATCAATTCTTTGGTGCTCAGCTCTCTTTATAGTCCAACTCTCACATCCATACATGACTACTGGAAAAACCATAGCTTTGACCAGACAGACTTTGTTGGCAAAGTAATGTCTCTGCTTTTTAATATGCTATCTAGTTGGTCATAACTTTTCTTCCAAGGAGCAAGTGTCTTTTAATTTCAGACCTTTATGTAAGGAGAACTCCCCAGACAGGTGCATCAGGTATCACCTGGTGAGAGTGAAAAAGAAAAGATGGGGTTTCTAAGTCCTCACATAGCTCAACAAGGTCCCAGATCCAACGATCCAGATGTAGGGAGCTAGAGGCAATGAAAACCTAAGGGAAAAGGAACACTGCTTTCACATCAGTCACCTTTCAGGCCAAAAGGCACTGAAAGGAGGGATGCATTATTGCTTCAGAAGGGCTTTCTGGGGTCTGCTTAGCTTATTCCATCTTTCCCATTCTCTGATGTTAACTTTTACATCATCTCGCTGCTTGGACTGCAGGATTCAGACATTTCTTTGCATCCCAGGTCAACCTTGACTTTAACAAGAACATAAATTTCTTCTTGCCTCAGATTCCTGGTTTGGCTTCAGCCCATTCCATACAGGTCCCACCTCTCAGGACCTGAGGCTGAATCAGAGGACTAGGTCTCCCACAAATCTGGGGGGAAAACCTGGGCAAAACTCTCAAAGCTTCACGACTGGTTGTAGAAGCAGCTGCCACCCCAAGCTGATCACCATGCAGAAAAAATCGGCCCCTTCATATTGCCAACCTTCAGGACAGGACTTCCCCCTGCTCTGTTCCTCCACTGAGCCAACTCCTTTGCAAATGTGGGTTAAAAAACAGTAGCAGGGAGAAACCAAGGCTCTTCAGACTCTCTTCAAACCTCTCTGATGGTGGTGAGTCTGGACTCTACTATCACTACCTAAGATTCTGAGATTAATAGTGGCGCCAGGGAGCCAGAGGGATGGAGCCAAAACTGGTGCTTCGGTTTTGAGTATATAGTGCCCCTAATTAATCCCATCTGGCTTCATATAATTATCTAAGCAGAAGTGCCTTTGGCATTATTTGAATCACAGATCGAGCTCTAACTTCTGCTGATAGCTATAGAGCTCGTTCTTCAAAGCATGCAGCAATGCAAGCAGAAGGAATAATTTGCTTCTTATAGACATATGCCCTGGACAGGGACATCTTCTGGATGAAATACTACCAGAAACATAGTCAATAAGCACTGAAAAAATCCTTTCTGTAAATAGTGCCAAATACAATTTTAAAAACCTTATAAATCATGGAAGTTTAAAAAATAACAACACATCACAGTTTACTAAATATTTTCACCAATTTTCCCATTTGAAAGGAAAACAGGAAGTGTCACAATTTCCAATTTAAAATAATAGAAGAAAGAATTAACTTTAACTGGGAAGAAGAAAGAATTAAGATACTCTGTCTCATTAATAAATAACAGAGGAATAAATAAGAAAACAAACAACTAACTTAAGACCAAATTCCAACATCAGTTTTATATGTGTCCCTGTCATATAACGATGTATATGTCTCAACATGCTTGGTGGCAGGATTCATCTGCGTTCAGGTATTTCTGGTGTTCTTGTGATACAGGCTTTTCAGAAACTTACAATGCTAGGCAGTTTACTCAAGGGAAGAAAATTATTTGGTTTAAGCTATAGTTATTTTTTATATTTTTTTAAGAGCTGCTGTTATGATCACACCTGTCCTTTATAATCTTTACATATCAATCTTGGAAACAAGAAAAGCAGGATTTTCACTCTATTTATATTCACATCAGAGAAGTGCAACAAAACATTTCAGTGAAACGCTATGGCAGACAATCTGCTCCATTGCAGCAATGTGTTTGATGTGGGCTCTGGACACAAAGCAAACCCTCACAGTTGGGAAACGACAGCTGATGCTTTTGTCAAAGCCTGCCAGCAGCTGATGACCCTGCGCTCCCTAGTTCTGAGCGCATGTCTCCTGGTGGTGGTTCCTTGTGTATGTAAGTGCCCCACCAGAGTTATCTGGGTGGGTGGTCTATGGAACAGATGGAATTTATGGCCAGTTTTACTCACAGATGGGCAACTACTTCAAATGCTATTGCTTGATGTTTGATTGTGGAAAGGGACCTGGTTGATTCTCCCCAGAATCAAATCAAACACTAATACTATGAGGCTATGGTTACTATTAGTATAACTCCTTTATGAGCAAGGGGAAGACTTAGCAACACACAACAAATCCTTCAGACCCATAATGAAAAAGGAATCACTTTTTGCCACTAAAAACAAAAAGAGGAAAGAAGAATGTTAGATGCCATCCTGTGTAAACCAATAGACAGCTTCTCTTTTCTCCCAAGAGTTCTATTTTCCCTCTAAAGTTCTAACGTATATCAAATCACTGCATAATATTTCTCAAAACTTTGAATGTTGACAAAAATTTCAAAACAAAACTATTTATTTTTGAAAAATCTTTTCTCATTGTGAAAATAATTATTCACTTGCAATACAAATACCTTCAATTTAGAAAATACAAATACTCTTGGTCTTCCAATACCGTAAAGTATTGACATTATTTTCACTTAGTGTGAATGAAGGCTATGAGAACTAGCTTTAACTGGGAGGAACAAGGAATTAAGACACCAACTCATTAAGGAAGAACAGAAGACTGAAAGTAAAGGGATAGAAAAAAAAAAAAAAAACCCATGCAAATGGAAGTTAAAAGACAGCTGGTTTAGCAGTATTTATATCAGAAAAAATAATTCTGTACAAAAGACAAACATGAGAATTATATAATGATTAAGGGCTCAATACAAGAAAAGAATATAGCATTTATAAATACATATGCATTTAATTTGCTGTTGTTGCTGTTTAGTCCCTAAGTCATGTCCAACTCTTTGCTACCCCATGGACTGTAGAACATGTACCCCATGTCCTCTGTCCTCAACTATCTTCCAGAGTTTGCTCAAATTCATGTCTATTGAGTCAATGATGCTATCTAATCATCTCATCCTCTGGCAACATCTTCTCCTTCTGCCTTCAATTTTTCCCAGCATTAAGGTTCTTTCCAATGAGTTGGCTCTTGACATCAGGCGGCAAAAGTGTTGGAGCTTCAGCATCAGTCCTTCCGATGAATATTCAAGGTTGATTTTCTTTAGGATTGACTGGTTTTATATCCTTGCAGTCCAAGGAATCTTCAGTCCAAGTCAAGAGCCTTCTCCAGCACCACATTCAAAAGCATAATTCTTAGACCCTCAGTCTTCTTTATGGTTCAGCTCTCACATTGCACATGACTACTAGAAAAACCATAGCTTTGACTATATGGACCTTTGTCACCAAATTGATGTCTCAGCAAAGTGATGTCACTGTCTAGGTTTGTCATAGCTTTCCTGCCAAGGAGCAAGGGTCTTTTAATTTCATGGCTACAGTCACTGTCCTTAGTAATTTTGGAGCCCAGGAAAACATCTTCTTCCACTTCATCACTTCTTCCACTCTTTCCCTTTCTATTTGCCATGGTAAGATAGGATCAAATGCCATTAGTTTTTTTACTGTTGAGTTTTTAAGCCAGCTTTTTCACTCTCCTCTTTTACCCTCATCAAGAAGATCCTTAGTCATTCTTCACTCTCCACCATTAGAGTGGTATCATCTGCATATCTGAGGTTATTGATATTTCTTCTGGCAATCTTGATTCCAGCTTGTGATTCACTGAGCCCAGTATTTCACATGACATACTCTGAATAGAAGTTAAATAAGCAGGCTGACAATATACAGCCTTGATGTATATTGTCCTTTTCCTCCTTTTCCTATTTGGAACCAGTCTGTTGTTCTGTGTCCAGTTCTAACTGTTGCTTCCTGACCTACATATAGGTTTCTCAAGAGGCAGGTCAGGTGGTCTGGTATTCCTACCTCTTTCAGAATTTTCCAGTTTGCTGTGATCCACACAAAGGCTTTAGCATAGTCAATGAAGTAGAAGTAGATGTTTTTCTGGAACTCCTTTGTTTTCTCCATGATTCAAAAAATGTTGGCATTTGATCTGTGGTTCCTCTGCCTTTTCTAAACCCAGTTTGTATATCTAGAAGTTCTCAGCTCATGTACTGCTGAAGCCTAACTTGAAGGATTTTGAGCATAATCTTGGCTAGCATGTGAAATGAGTGCAACTGTACAGCAGTTTGAACATTCTATGGCATTGTCCTTCTTTGAGATTGGAATGAAAACTGACCTTTTCCAGTCCTGTGGCCACTGCTGAATTTTCCAAATTTGCTGGCATATTGAATGCAGCACTTTAACAGCATCATCTTTTAGGATTTGAAATAGCTCAGCTGGAATTTCATCACTTCCACTAGCTTTGTTCACAGTGATGCTTCCTAAGGCCCACTTGATTCCACATTCCAGGATATCTGGCTCTAGATGAGTGACCACACCATCATGGTTACCCAGGTCATCAAGACCCTTTTTGTATAGTTCTTCTGTGTATTCTTGCCACCTCTTCCTAATCTCTTCTGCTTCTGTTAGGTCCTTACTGTTTCTGTCTTTTATGGTGCCCATCCTTATATGAAATTTTCCCTTGATATCTCCAATTTTCTTAAAGAGATCTCTAGTCTTTCCCATTTTATTGTTTTCCTCTATTTCTTTGCATTGTTCATTTAAGAAGGCCTTCTCATCTCTCCTTGCTTTTCTCTGGAACTCTGCATTCAGTTGGGTGTATCTTTCCCTTCTTCTCACATCTTCTGCTTCTCTTTATTTTTTCAGCTATTTGTAAAGCCTCCTCAGACAACCACTTTGCCTTCTTGCATTTCTTTTTCTTTAGGATAGTTTTGGTCACTGCCTCTCGTACAATATTACAAATTTCAGTCCATAGTTCTTTAGGTACTCTGTCTACCAGGTCTCACCCCTTTAATATCAGAGCATCTAAATATGTAAAGCAAATATTAGCAGACACAATGGAAGAATTTGATAGTAATACAATAATAGTAGGATACTTGAATATACCACTTAGATCAATGGACAGGCCATCTAAACAGAATATTAATAACGAAGCAGTGGCCTTAAATTCCACATTACACCACATAGACTTAATAGATACCTGAAGCTTCCCAAGTGTCACTAGTGGTCAAGAACCTGCCTGCCAATGCAGGAGACATAAGAGATGTGGGTTTGATCCTTGGGTTGGGAAGATCCCCAGGAGGAGAACGTGGCAGCCCACTCCAGTATTCTTGCCTGGAGAATCCCACAAGACAGAGGAGCCTGGAGGGCTACAATCCATAGCATCACAGAGAGTCAGACATGACTAAAGTAACTGAGCATGCATGTAGAACAAGCCATTGAACAAACAAAAACCCAGAATACACACTTTTTTCAAGTGCACATGCAATTTTCTCCAGGATAGATAACGTGGTGGCCACAAAACAAGTCTCAGTAAATATAAAAAATTGAAATTATATTAAATATCATTTCCAGCCACAACAGTATGAAACTAGAAATCAAGAAAAATGGAAAAAAATGGAAAAAAACACAAACATGTAGAGATTAAACAACATATTACTAATAAAATGAATCAACAAATAAATGAAAGAAGAAATCAAAAAATACCTTGAGATGAATGAAAACAGAAGTTAAACTTTTCAAAATCTATCAGTTCAGTTCAGTCACTCAGTCGTGTCCAACTCTTTGCGACCCCATGAATCACAGCATGCCAGGCCTCCCTGTCCATCATCAACTCCCGGAGTTCACCCAGACTCACGTCCATCAAGTCAGTGATGCCATCCAGCCATCTCATCCTCTGTCGTCCCCTTCTCCCCCTGCCGCCAATCCCTCCCAGCATCAGAGTCTTTTCCAATGAGTCAACTCTTCGCATGAGGTGGCCAAAGTACTGAGTTTCAGCTTTAGCATCATTTCTTCCAAAGAAATCCAAGGGCTGATCTCCTTCAGAATGCACTGGTTGGATCTCCTTGCAGTCCAAGGGACTCTCAAGAGTCTTCTCCAATACCACAGTTCAAAAGCAGCAATTCTTTGGCTGCGATCCAAAAGTCTACAAATAATAAATGTTGGAGAGGGTGTGGAGAAAAGGGAACCCTCTTACACTGTTGGTGGGAATGCAAACTAGTACAGCCACTATGGAGAACAGTGTGGAGATTCCTTAAAAAACTGGAAATAGAACTGCCTTATGATCCAGCAATCCCACTGCTGGGCATACACACTGAGGAAACCAGAAGGGAAAGAGACACGTGTACCCCAATGTTCATCACAGCACTGTTTATAATAGCCAGGACATGGAAGCAACCTAGATGTGCATCAGCAGATGAATGGATAAGAAAGCTGTGGTACATATACACAATGGAGTATTACTCAACCATTAAAAAGAATACATTTGAATCAGTTCTAATGAGGTGGATGAAACTGGAGCCTATTATACAGAGTGAAGTAAGCCAGAAGGAAAAACATAAATACAGTATACTAACGCATATATATGGAATTTAGAAAGATGGTAACAATAACCCGGTGTACGAGACAGCAAAAGAGACACTGATGTATAGAACAGTCTTATGGACTCTGTGGGAGAGGGAGAGGGTGGGAAGATTTGGGAGAATGGCAATGAAACATGTAAAATACCATGTAGGAAACGAGTTTCCAGTCCAGGTTCGATGCATGATGCTGGATGCTTGGGGCTGGTGCACTGGGATGGCCCAGAGGGATGGTATGGGGAGGGAGGAGGGAGGAGGGTTCGGGATGGGGAACACATGTATACCTGTGGCGGATTCATTTTGATATTGGGCAAAACTAATACAATTATGTAAAGTTTAAAAATAAAATAAAATTAGAAAAAAATAAATAAATAAAAAGAATTCATTTGAATCAGTTCTAATGAGGTAGATGAAACTGGAGCCTATTATACAGAGTGAAGTAAGCCAGAAGGAAAAACACCAATACAGTATACTAACGCATATATATGGAATTTAGAAAGATGATAACAATAACCCTGTGTACGAGACAGCAAAAGAGACACTGATGTATGGAACAGTCTTATGGACTCTGTGGGAGAGGGAGAGGGTGGGACGATTTGGGAGAATGGCATTGAAACATGTAAAATATCATGTATGAAATGAGATGCCAGTCCAGGTTCAATGCACGATACTGGATGCTTGGGGCTGGTGCACTGGGATGACCCAGAGGGATGGTATGGGGAGGGAGGAGGGAGGAGGGTTCAGGATGGGGAGCACATGTATACCTGTGATGGATTCATTTTGATATTTGGCAAAACTAATACAATTATGTAAAGTTTAAAAAAAAAAAAAAGCAGCAATTCTTCAGTGCTCAGCCTTCTTCATAGTCCAACTCTCACATCCATACATGACCACAGGAAAAACCATAGCCTTGACTAGATGAATCTTTGTTGGCAAAGTAATGTCTCTGCTTTTGAATATGTTATCTAGATTGGTCATAACTTTCCTTCCGAGGAGTAAGCGTCATTTAATTTCATGGCTGCAGTCACCATCTGCAGTGATTTTGGAGCCCAGAAAGATAAAGTCTGACACTGTTTCCACTGTTTCCTCATCTATTTCCCATGAAGTGATGGGACTGGATGCCATGATCTTAGTTTTCTGAATGTTGAGCTTTAAGCCAACTTTTTCACTCTCCACTTTCACTTTCAACAAGAGGCTTTTTAGTTGCTCTTCACTTTCTGTCATAAGGGTGGTGTCATCTGCATATCTGAGGTTATTGATATTTTTCCCCACAATCTTGATTCCAGCTTGTGTTTCTTCCAGTCCAGCGTTTCTTATGATGTACTCTGCATATAAGTTAAATAAGCAGGGTGATAATATACAGCCTTGACGTACTCCTTTTCCTATTTGAAACCAGTCTGTTGTTCCATGTCCAGTTCTAACTGTTGCTTCCTGACCTGCATACAGATTTCTCAAGAGGCAGGTCAGGTGGTCTGGTATGCAAAAGCAGTTCTAAGAAGAAAGTTTATAGCAATATAGGCCTACCACAAGAAACAATAAAAATCTAAAATAAACAACCTAACTTTCCATCTGACAGATTTAGAAAAGGCCCAAACTTAACAGAAGGAGGAAAACAATATAGTCCAGAGCAGAAATCAATAAAATAAAGCTCCAAAAATACACACAATAAAAAAGATCAGTGAAACTAAAAATTGGTTTTATGAAAATATAAACAATATTGATAAGCCTTCAGCCAGACTTACTAAGAAAAAAAGAGAGCCTAAATAAACAAAATTAGAGATGAAAAAGAATGAAGTAAAAGAAAAAGCCACATGCTTCATAAAGTGGCCTATCCACCATGGTATAGTTTAAGACTGTTACCTAATGGAAAAGTTTATGGGCAAAATATTGCCTCAATACTTAAAGTACAACTTGAAGGTCATTACTTTTTTCTGATTAAATCTCTACTTAATGCTCCTGAAAATAAAATATACTACTGAAATACTGTTTGAGTATTTCATGGCTCATATAAAGCCATGCAGGCTATGCTTGCATTAACAACATCCTGAGCATCAAAACAAGTAGGAAAACTGACAGTGGCTGGTATTAAGGTGGAGTCATTCCTGTCTTTTCTATGGCTATAGGACATGTGATTGGCAGCTGAAGTAAGCACATTCCAATCACAAGGTAAGCTGTACTGTATTTCATTTAGCAATTGCTAAGAGGCCAAGAAGTAGGCATTCCTCTAGGGCAATCCCTGGAAACAGCTATGGAAGTAAAGGAGTATAGTTATATTTGCCCAGATTTAGTAAAAGAATTTAACAAGTATGACACAGAGAGGCCAAAGTATACTGGAATCAAGCCAATCTCAAAGAAAGAATTTTCCATTGATGTTGGTTATGACAGATTCTTGGAACTTGAAATCTTTTTTTCATCCAAAATTTGCTAATCTGGACTTTACCTACCTAAGAAGTAGTAGATGAGGTAATTCAGCATTATCTTACTGATGTCTGAGTTCTCTCAAGTGAGTAAGAATACTGACCTCACTTAACTGGATGTGCAGAGATTTTGAGTGTCATTTTTATATTTTGAAGGAAAAAATGACCAAGTAAATGATACATTTCAAAAAGGAGCCTCATACACAACAATGTGAATTAATTTAATGCCACTGATTAGAACACTTAAAATGGCTAAAATGTAAATTTCTTGCTATATGTTACCAAAATAAAAAATATATATATATATTTTTTAATTTAGGTGGCCTCATGACACTTGCCATTATTTATTCATGGGACAAGGAATTCCAATAATTAGGAAATGCTACCAACCTCACATAAAGAAAATTGGTTTTTGCTGCAAGTGTTTTTGTAGCTGAGAAGCTAGTACAGTTGACACTTGAACAACAAGGGTTTGAACTGTGCAGGTCCACTTATATATGGATTATTTCAACAGTAAATAGTACAGTTCTACACATTCTGTAGTTGATTGAACTTGTAGATATGCAATCACATATATGGAGGAACCACATATACAAAGGAACTACGAAGGGCTCACTATAACTTATGTTTTTGACTGAGTAGAGGGTCCACACCCCTACCCCCACATTGTCCAAGAGCCAACCATGTATTTGATTAAGTCTAATTCCTTGGACTCCTTCTTGCTAAAAAAAAGAAAAAAAATTAATAAAGATAGCCTGTTGGATTTGTTTTTAAAGCAATGTTCCAACATCAGGTATTACCACACCAGTTTCAGTCTGTTTACTGAAATTTGTTTCTGGTTCCTGTCTTCAGCAGATGCCACTGACCCAACCTATGAGAGGCACACAGTGCTTGCTGCAGGTGCAAACAGTTCTCTGCTCAGACAAATTTTCTAACCCCTCTCCTATGGCAGAAATGAAGCAGACGGGCAAAGCCAATTAAATCTCTATTAGCTGATTTGAGGTGATTCTAATGGATTTGTTCCCTCTTTGCTCTTTTTTTTCTTTTCTCTTCCCCTCTTTTCCTTTTTTTGTGTTTGTTTTTTGTTTTCTGTTGGGCTTTGTGTCTGGCTTCAAAGTGTTTTCAAGGTTTTTTCACCTGTAGCATGTATTTGCTAGCAAGGTTATGCTCAAAATCCTTCAAGCCAGGCTTCAGCAATATGTGAACCAAGAACTTCCAGATGTACAAACTGGGTTTAGAAAACTCAGAGGAACCAGAGATCAAATTGCCAACACTGACTGGATCATGCAGTACGCAAAGGAGTTCCAGAAAAAGGTTCTGCTTCATTTACTATGCTAAATCCTTTGACTGTGTGAATCACAACAAACTGGAAAATTCTTAAAGAGATGGGAATACCAGACAACCTTACTAGTCTCCTGAGAAACTTACGTGTGAGCCTAGAATCAACACGTAGAACTGGACATGGGACAACTGACTGGTTAAAAATTGGGGAAGGAGTACAAGGCTGTATTGTCACCCTGGTTATTTAACTTATATTCAGGGTGCATCATGTGAAATGCTGAGCTGAACGGATCACAAGCTGGAATCAAGATTGCCAAGAGAAATATCAATAACCTCACATAAGAAGATGACACCATCCTAATGGCAGAAAGTGAGGAGGAACTAAAGAGCCTCTTGATTAGGGTGAAAGAGGAGAGTGAAAAGGCTGGCTTGAAATTCAGCATTCAAAAAACTAAGGTCATGGCATCCTGTCCCATGATTTCATGGCAAATAGATGGGAAAAAATGGAAGCCGTGACAGACTTTATTTTCTTAGACTCCAAAATCGCTGCACATGGTACCTGCAGCCATGAAATTAAGACACTTGGGTTTCCCTGATGGCTCAGACAGTAAAGAGTCTGCCTGCCATGCAGGAAACACAGGTTCTATACCTGGGTCAGGAAGATCCTCTGGAGAAGGGAACAGCAAGCACTCCAGTGTTCTTGCCTGGAGAATTCCAGGGACAGAGAAGCCTGACAGGCTATATTCCATAGGGTCGCAAAGAGTCAGACACAACTGAGCAACTAACACTTCTCCGTGGAAGGATAGCTATGACAGTCCTAGACAGCATATTAAAAAGCAGAGACATCACTTTGCCGACAAAGGTCCATATAGTCAAAGCTATCATTTTTTCAGTAGTCATGTACAGATTATGAGTTAGACCATAAAGAAGGCTGAGTGCAAAGAACTGATGCTTTCAAGTTGTGGTGCTAGAGAAGACTTGAGAGTCAACTGGACAGCAAGAAGCTCAAACCAGTCAATTATAAAGGAAATCAACCCTAAATATTCATTGGAAGGACGGATGCTGAAGCTGAAGTTCCAATACTTTGCTCACCTGATGAGAAGAGCCACCTCATTGGAAAAGACTCTGATGTTGGGAAAGATTGAAGGCAAAAGGAGAAGGGCATGTCGGAGGATGAGATGGTTAGATAGTATCACCAACTTAATGGACATGAATTTGAGCAAACTCCAGGAGAGAAAGGAGAACAGAGGAGGCTGGCATGCTGCAGTCCATGGGGACTCAAAGAATTGGACACAACTTAACAACTGAACAACAACAGTGTATATCAGCACTTCATCCCTTTTCTTGACCTTAGTTGTTTCACGTAGCTATAACAAAATATCATAGACAAGGTGACTTAGACAGCGTTTATTTCTCATACCTATGAAGCCTGTGAAGTCCAAGAATAGGGTGTTGGCAGATTTGAAGATTTGGTCTTTAGTGAGGGCCCTCTCTCTGTCTTGCAGAATTTTCACTGGATCCTCACAATGCAGAGAGAAGACAGTCTAGTGTCTTTTCCTGTTCTTATAAGGATACCAATCCTATTATGGGGGCTCTACTCTCATGAGTTCATCTAAACCTAATTACCTCTCAAATTCTCCACCTCTTCATATTATCACATTGGGAGTAATGGCTTCAATGGTGGATCAGGGGAGATAGAAATATTCATTCCATAGCATGACCCAATAATGTTCCATTGTATACATAATACTACATTTCTTCAATCCACTCATTAGTTGATAGACATTTGGGTTATTTCCACTTTTTGACTACTATGAATAATGCTATTATGAACTTTTGTATACAAGTTTTATGTGGCCACATTTTTCAATTCTCTTGGGTATATACCCAGGAGAGGAATTGCTAGTTCATATAGAGACTCCATGTTTAACCACTCAAGGAACTGCCAGTCTGATTTCCCAATGGCTGCACCATTTTACAATTTCATAAGCACCAACACTATTGTCTGTCTTTTTTTATTACAACCATCCATCCTAGTGGTACACACTAGTGATCAGTCGTGTCTGACTCTTTATGACCCCATGGACTATAGCCCACCAGGCTCCTCTGTCCATGGAATTTCCCAGGCAAGAACACTGAAGTAGGAAGCCATTTCCTCCTACAGGGGATCTTCCTGACCCAGGGATCAAACCTGAGTCTCCTATGTCTCCTGCATTGCAGGTGGATTCTTTACCTGCTGAGCCACTGGGGAAACCCTCCATCCTAGTGGTATCTTGTGATTTTTGATTTGCAATTCCCTAGTGTCTAATGATGTTGAGCACCTTTCCTTGTGCTTATATCTTCTTTGGGCAAATGTCTATTGAACTCTGCCCATTTTTAATTGGATTCTTTGCCTCTTTTTATTGAGTATAAGAGCTCTTTATATTTTAGATATAAGACCCTTATCAGATATAAGATTTGCAAATATTTTTTTTCCTTTTTGGGCTTCCCTGGTGGCTCAGAGGTTAAAGTGTCTGCCTGGAATGTGGGAGACCGGGAGTTTGATCCCTGGGTTGGGAAGATCCCCTGGAGAAGGAAATGGCAACCCACTCTAGTACTCTTGCCTGGAGAATCCCATGGAGGGAGGAGCCTGGTAGGCTACAGTCCATGGGGTCGCAAAGAGTTGGACACGGCTGAGGATTATCTTCTTGGTAGTGTCCTTTGAAGCACAATTTTTTTTTTTAATTTTCACAATAAATTGCTTTTGAAAAAAGCTTTTGGATGTCTGGATCCAGAGTAATATTTTCTTAACACATTATGAAAACTTTCATAGAGTTTTATAGCAGGTAGGAAGGTAATTTAGGAGTACAGTACAAGAAGAACAAGAGAGGTTAACTGATAATTAAAAGGGAAAATATTTTGATGAGTAGAAAATTGAATTTCCACATAGTTAATATATAAGATTAGAGCCTCTGTAATACATTTTTACTTCTTTCCATATGTGTAAATGCACATACAGCAGATTGAAAGGAGTTATTGTATAAACACAAGTCAGAGAGGAAAAAAAATCCATGTTTGCCTCTAACTCTGACTATGTGGAACTAAGGGAAAAACAGAGTTGATTACTCAGGTTAAAAGCTGGGGATCTATAAATGACAAATAGCTATATTAAAGAAATTATTAACTTTATATACTGAACCACTGCTAATGACATTTTAATTAATAAAAGTTGCTTTTGAAATAAAACTTTCTGGTTAATTTCTCCACTCCCTTTGGACTCTTTGGTAGTGAAAAAAAAATTAAATTCAAAACACATATGAAACTTTCATAACAGTTTATGCAGAGCATACAAAGTTCACAGTTTATAAATTCTCCTTACCTCAAGAAAGGAAATGGGCAGAAACAACCATGAACCACTCTTGTAGTCATTTCTGCTAAAATACTTCTCCAGTGTACTTTTAGCTATTCATTTCCTTCTTCTTTGTTGTAACAGACATAGAACATTATGTTAGTTTCAGGTATACAATGTAATGATTCAATATTTGTATATATTTCTAAATGATCATCACAATATCTAATTAATGTCTATTACCACACACAATTACAAAAAATTTTTTTCTTGTGATGAGAACTTAAGATCTACCCTTGTAGCAATGTTCAAATATACAATATAGTATTATTAACTATAGTCACCATGCTGGACAGTACTTTGATGGGACTTCTGGAAGTTTGTACCTTTTGACCACCTTCATTCATTTTGCACACCTTCTACCTCCTGCTTCTGCCACCCACCAGTAAGTTCTCTGTATCTATGAGTTCAGTTTTGAATTATTTTTTAGATTCCACATATAAGTGAAATTATATGCTGTTTTTCTCTGTCTGACTTATTTCACTTAGCATAATGCCCTCAAGTTCCATTTGTTATCACAAATGGCAATATTTCATTCATATTTATGGCTGAAAGTGAAAAAGTGAAAGTCGCTCAGTGGTGTCCAACTCTTTGTGACCCCATTAACTATACATATATTATTCTGTCCATGGAATTCTCCAGGTAAGAATACTGGAGTGGGTAGCCTTTCCCGTCTCCAGGGGATCTTCCCAAACCAGGGATCAAACCCAGATCTCCCACATTGCAGGCAGATTCTTTACCAGCTGAGCTACAAGGGAAGCCCAAGAATACTGGAGTAGATAGCCTATCCCTTCTCCAGCAGATCTTCCCAACCCAGGAATCGAACCTGGGTCTCCTGCATTGCAGGCAGATTTATGGCTGAACAATATATAAATCACATTTTCTTTATCCATTCATCCATTGATGGATACAAGTTGTTTCCATATCTTGGCTATTATAAATAATGCTACAATGAACATGAGGGTACACCTCTATCTTTTCAAGTTAGTGTTTTCATTTCCTTCAGATAAATACTAGAAGTGGAATTCTTGGATCATATTGTGGTTCCATGTTTTAATTTTTGAGCAATCTCCATATCATTTTCCATATTGGCTGCACCAATTTGCATTCCTGCCAACAGTGCATAAGGATTCCCTTTTATTCACATTCTCATCAATACTTGTTATTTGTTGTCTTCTTACTAATAGCCATTCTGAGTGGATGGAGTAATGACCTCTCCAGTTTTCAGAACATCCAATAGTGGAGTATGGTGCTTTGGAAGCAAAAAGGACAAAAGATTTCTCATCAGTTAGCTGAGATAAAGGATCATGGAGGACCTGCAGTCAACAGTCAGGGGTAGAGAAGGTTGGCCAAGATCTAGGCAAACAGCTACGCAATATGCTGAGCCAGGAGACACCATTCCATGCCCCACCTGATGCCTGCTGCTTCCTGCCTAAAAGTTCTTGTGTGTATATCTTAAATCCCCAACTATGTTGTGATCTCCTTGAAGACCTTATCATATGTGAGGTTTCTTTCCTTTTAGTACAGTGTTGGACACCAAGTACACACTTAGTAACTGAGAAACAGATTACCAATTTGCCATGTCATTTACCAGCCTCCTCATTCTTTTCAGAACTGTAAACAACACAAATACATCTCAACTGTGCACACCAATGATGATGATGGAGTTTTTGTTCTAAAGTGGAAGAGTGACATGCCACCGTACGGATTTTTTATTGCTCAGATGGTAAAGAATCTGCCTGCAGTGCAGAAGACCCAGGTTCGATCCCTGGATCGGGAAGATCCCCTGGAGAAGGAAATGGCAACCCACTCCAGTATTCTTGCCTGAAGAATTCCATGAACATAGGAATCTGGCAGGCTACAGTCCATGGGGTCACAAAGAGTCACACAAGACTGAGTGACTTTGACACACAGACTACTGACCACATAAAGTATGGTTGATCTAATGGAGTCGGAGATAGGATATGATGGTGAGACCCAATGAGAATATCAAAACTCACTCACTAAAGGGTCCTCATTCTTTTCAGAAGCAGCTAGAGGATGTGTGAGGTGTGACTTTAAGTTCACTAGAGCTGAGGCTTAGCGTAAGGCTTCACAGGGACCCTTTAATGTTTATATCCACTTAATGTTACAGCCTTTTTCTTGGGAAAAAATAAAAATAAAAATTTTTTAAGAATTAATGTTTTCATGCAAGTACCACCAAAACCTACATACAACTTTCTCAAAATTAAATTTTATATTATTGTAACATTGGAGCAATAAAAAGGATACTTTCAGAATTATCATGAAAAAGATTTGGCCATAAACTGTGACATCTTGGTGTTTAATACTATCATTAAAGAGCAGAGAGGTTTTGCACAACAAAGGAAATCATCAACAAAATGAAAAGGCAACTTACCAAATGAGAGAAAATATTTCAAAATCAAATTGATAAGGGAATACTATCCAAAATATATGAATAACTCTTACAACTCAAAAGCAAAAAAGTCAATCTGACTAAAAAATAGACTGAGGCTATGAATGGACATTTTTCCTAAGAAGACATACAGATAAACAACAGATACATGAAAAGGTGTTCGGCATCACTCATCATCAGGGAAATGAAAATCAGACCCACAGTGAGATGCCACCTCACACCTGTTAGGTTAGACCCTGGTATGTGTCCAAAAAGGTTACGCTAAAGGCCCATCTGAGAAAATCACTCCATGATGTATTCAAATCATGCTTCACCACGTAGTGACCTAAGTCCTTAGACCAGGCTTATGCACTGCAGTAGTCAAGGTTCTCCAGAGAGAAACAGAAACAACAGGAGAGTCATTATGAGGAATTAGCTCACATGATTACAGAGGCTGAAAAGTCCATAGCCTGCTACCTGCAACCTAAAGACCCAAGAAAGTCAGTGGTATAAATTCCAGTCTAAGAGCAGAAGAAGATCAATGTCCCAGCTCAAGCAAGCAGGCAGAAAAAAAAAAAAAAAAAGAAGAAGAGGTGAATTCCTATTTCTTCTACCTTTTGTTATATTCAGATCCTCAGTGGATTGAATGATGACATCTACCCTCACTGGGAAGGGCAAACTGCTTTAATGAGTTGCCAATTTAAATGCTAATCTCATCCAGAAACACCCACAAAGACACATCCAGAAATAATGTTTAATCTGAACACCCTGTGGTATCAAGTTGACACATAAAATAATCATCACATGTACCTTCTTCTTTCCTTCATAATGATTTGTCCTTAGTTCTAAATGCAAATGACCATCCACAGTCTTTTCCCCAAACACTTCTATTTTGACTGATAACCAAGATATTTACACTGGAATCCCCATTACAACATTAAAAAAAAAAAAAAATTCAGGACCTGCCACAATCAGACCCCTTCCATCTCCACAATCAGACCTCTTCCATCTCTCCAACCTGATCCCTTTTACTCTCTGTAGTGGGTTGATTATGTCCACCCAAAAGATATGTCTAAGTCTTAACCCCTAGTACTCATGAATGTGACCTTATTTAGAAATAGAGTTTTTACAGATGTAATTAAGTTAACGATCTTTGGAGAAGATTACTTTGGATTCAGAGTGAGCCCTAAATCCAATGACTGGTGTCCTTATAAGAAAAAGAGAAAAAAAAAAATTTTTTTTAAGTGGCTTTCATTTTTTCTTTCTTTTTTTTTTTTAGATTTAAATTTTTTTTTTTATTTTATTTTTAAACTTTACAAATTGTATTAGTTTTGCCAAATATCAAAATGAATCCGCCACAGGTATACATGTGTTCCCCATCCTGAACCCTCCTCCCTCCTCCCTCCCCATACCATCCCTCTGGGTCATCCCAGTACACTAGCCCCAAGCATCCAGTATCATGCATCGAACCTGGATTGGCAACTCGTTTCCTACATGATATTATACATGTTTCAATGCCATTCTCCCAAATCTTCCCACCCTCTCCCTCTCCCACAGAGTCCATAAGACTGTTTTATACATCACTGTCTCTTTTGCTGTCTCGTACACAGGGTTATTGTTACCATCTTTCTAAATTCCATATATATGCGTTAGTATACTGTATTGGTGTTTTTCTTTCTGGCTTACTTCACTCTGTATAATAAACACACTGAGGAAACCAGAAGGGAAAGAGACACATGTACCCCAATGTTCATCGCAGCACTGTTTATAATAGCCAGGACATGGAAGCAACCTAGATGTCCATCAGCAGATGGATAAGAAAGCTGTGGTACATATACACAATGGAGTATTATTCAGCCATTAAAAAGAATACATTTGAATCAGTTCTAATGAGGTGGATGAAAAAGAGAAAATTTAAGATACAGAGACACAGAGGAGAAGGAATTTTGAGATAAGAGGCAGAGACTGGAATAATGCACCTACAAGCCATGCAACCAAAGACTGCTGACAACCACCAGGAGCTAGGAGAGGGGCATGGAATGGTTTCTCCCTCAAAGTCTCGAGAGGGAATCAACTCTGTAACACCTTGATTTTAAACATCTACCCTCTGTGAGACAGGGCATTTCTGTTGTTTTAAACCACCAAATTTGTAGTGCTTTGTTACAGAAGCCCTAGAGAAGAATACTCTAGTAAATACTCCTCTCATTTTCCCTGAAATACATCAACCTCTTTCCCACCTCAAGACCTTTCCTTAACTATTCCCTCACCCAACATGTCATACCCTTCACCTTTTCACTTGTCCTTCCTAGCCTCTGGGACCTCTCTCAGTCCTATTTATTCCAATCAGTCTTCTCCAGCTATTCCTATCCACTTACCTTCTTAACTGTTTGTTGTACTATATATTATATACAGTCTTCCCCTCCTACTTAAGGTTCTATATCTTGTTTCCCTAAACAAATTGAAAGCTCCATGAATGCAGATTCTTATGCTATAACCTTAAATTTAGCAAGCACTTGACAAAACCATATTTAATTACTGCATGCTGCTGCTAAGTCACTTCAGTCGTGTCCGACTCTGTGCAACCCCATAGATGGCAGCCCACCAGGCTCCCCCGTCCCTGGGATTTTCCAGGCAAGAACACTGGAGTGGGTTGCCATTTCCTTCTCTGAATTACTGCATAGCATCAGATAAACCAAGAGAAAGGGCCTCACAGCTGTAGTACCACCAATACTATACAGCAGAGATTTGCACAATATTGTAAATCAGCTATATTTCAATTTAAAAATAATTAAAAAAACAAATCTCAGTGACATTACTGCAGACTGCTCCCCAGATTCTATACCTCACAGGTTGAACTTATATAGCCCAATTAGAATAGAATGAATGGGAGCAGGTCATTCTCTGTGGTGCTGCTCAAGGCTAAACTTTCACCCCCAAAGCTATTACAGTCACCTTGTCATTGCTTTGTGAAATAAAAAGGGTACCTATGAGAAGTTACTATAGCAAAGCTATAATTTATACAGCATTATAGCAACAGTGATATTGAAGATCTTTGATGCATTTAGGTTGCATAGGCTTGAGGCTGCTGAACTCAGTATTAATCAAAAAGAAGACTCATAGCAAAAGAAAAATTTTCCAACCTTCTTCTGTGATACAAACATGAAGGAAATATTTTCTCTTATTGTAATGGCCTTGAATGGATATTTGCAAATTATCTTCCCTTTCTTCTTTCTTTGGTCTCAACCAATGACTTTAGATGAACTCTGTTAGCTGCATTCCTTCCGTACCTATTTTCAGGTAAGAAATAGTCTCAGGTAAGAATCCTTGACTCAACTCTTTGTAAAATGTAGGTAACCTGAGGTCTTCAAGTGCAAAGCTAACATGCTGCAGGGAAGAACCTAGAATGGAGTTATGGACCAAGTGTTGAGATGCTGTTAGGACAAGATACACACAAGACACTTCCCCCTCTGGCCTCTCTTGTTAGTACAATATGAGTTGTAATGGTACTAAGTGAGCAGAACTGAGAAGTTACATTACCAAGACAAAAAATCTTCATGGAAGTTTCCCTCTCTGAGTCAGACTTGAGCCAAGATATTGCCTGCCTCACATCATATAGCAGAATCCACATGACCAAAAAAATCTTAGGGATTCTCCAAGCTAAGAAGTCATTGCCTCCCCTAAATTATCCCAGAATCCAAAGGGGAATGGCTACTAGATCCTGGTGATACAACTCTTTCACTTACCTCAAGACGAGCTGAGCAAAGATCTCACATCAGTCTCCATGAGTCCAACCGAGAGAACTCCACAGCTCACTAACCCTCTCCCACTGGCCTGCCCACCACATGCCGCCCATAGCCACTGGAGTTGTAGAACTGCCACAGCAAGAGTTTACCCTTTCTCCTATTTTATATTTGATCAGCACAAATTCCCAGAAAAACTGAGTCTCAAGAGACTCTCACAGTTTCTCCCTTTCTCCCTCCATCTCCTTTCCCCCACCATCACGTGCATGCATACATTAGAGAGGCTTGGTTTGGCATATTTTTCCTTTTTTCATAATTTACATTCATTCAATAGTTCACCAAGCATTAAAAAAAAAAAAAAAAAAAAACTTTATAAGACACTGGGAAAAAAAGCATCGACCTCTTTGTGTGTCAATGATTACGATATGCAGGGCCCTCTGTCTGTCTGTGGCTGCAGCACACACACACCCACACCCCCCCCCCACACACACACACAGCTGGCCAGATAGCTGATGGGCACAAAAGTCACCGGCCACCATTGTGCTGGGCCTTCAGGCCTTTACAGTGAATCACCAACACTCCAGGTCTACAGATTATCCTGCACCTTTTAGAATAGTGGTTCTCAGCCTGGGTGCACATTAGAATCATTTGAGAAGTTTTATTTAAAAGGTGATGCCTGTCCATTCTAGGGATTCTGGTTTGACTGACTGGAATGGTGTTCTAGGATCAGTGGATTAGTCTTTAGGAGGCTATGACGTACAGTCCAGGTCAAGAAAACCTGGAGGCGGAGGGGCAGGGGGTGCACTGGGGAGGGCAGGACAGAGTTCCAGCCTCTTTTTTCCAAAGGCCCATAGTCTCTATGTAAATTCATATTTGCAAATAGATTTGGGAGGAAAGTGAGATGCTAACTCCTCTCACCATAAGTATCTTAACTCTCTCTGCCCACCAATTACAGCTATTTCCCTTTCACTTACAGTCAAAAGCAAATATAAAAAACTTTGTTGTAAACAACATTGTTTCTCCTTCCAGCTACTGTCTCAGTAGGAAGATGTAACTATTGTCATTGCATTATTACAGTAAAAAGATAGCATTTCAAGGGACAATAAAATATATTGATCATGTAATCATGCCTTCTATTCACTAATTTTTCTCTAAATTCAAGGCCGGAAAAGGGCTCATAAATTTCCTATTTTGTGCAACGATAGCCTATTTTAATTAGAAGTAAGCATAGATAATTATCTGAAGAGTTTTCTTCTATTACAGGAAGCAAATTACTTCTCTTAAAAATATTAGTAAATAACACCCTTATGTGACACATGGTCATAACCCTGCTCCAAGAGAGGACAAGGCAAATTTATCAGATTTTGCTCTGTTTCATTAAATTCTCCACTCTTCAGAGCCTGCAATTTAATTGCAGGGAGAAACTATAAATGACCCTGCAGAGTGCTTGTGGAAGAATTAGCCATCATCTTTATTTATGAGTATTCTAAACAAAGAATCTAGCAGATACGGACACAGTCGATGTCTTCCAGGCCACACCAACTGGGGGTAAAAATAGGGTCACCATATGTTATAAACAGGAATTGTTGATTTTGTTCTCCATCTACTCTGCCAAAACTCTCATCCTCTCAAGATAATGCTCAAAGAATTCTGGGAGTTTTCAGGGGCTACAGGAGCTAATGCTTGTATTTGCTATGGATGTCTGCCCCTTCCCTCTGTCCTGCTCAAACTCAGTAAAGCTAAAGTGCATGTCTTGGAGAGCACCAGAATTGAGAGCTACACCATCACCACCTTTATCCCTGGAGTGGCTGCTATTACACAGCCGATGTTGTCTGATGCAGTCAACACTTGTGGAGGTTCTAGGAGAAGGGCTGTTTCACTTTTGGCTCCTTCTTAGGGTAACCTTACCTTGGGACTTAAGTATGACTCCATGGAGTCTAAGCTGGAGAACAATATGGACAAAAGCCATTTGCTCTATTTAAAATCATCCCTTCCCTCTGGCTTTGCACCATTCTTCCAGAATCAAGCTTTTATATCTTCATTTTCCCCAATGAAATTTTTTATTGAGACACTTCAGTTTACCTATTTATCCCTCCCCACCCCTAGTCCTCCAAATTATTCATTCATTCATTCATTCAACAGTTAAACACTGTTGTGAATAACAATGACCTGGACAAGTACAGTCCTTTCCTTGAAGACTGAGTGCCATGAGCAAGTTGTCTGGTGGGGAGGTTGGGGATGCTGTGAGCTCTTAGAGGACGGGCAATTCTTCATGTGCATAGGCAAGGAACAGTTCTCAAAGGAAAAAAATGGCCTCAGAATAGAAACTATTTAATAAAAGAAGGAGTAGGAGCTTCACAGGCAAAGCAGAGAAAGATCCAGAGCTCAGAAACAGCGAGAGAGAGAGTGTTGGGAGGTGGGATGAGGAAGGGGCAACTCCAGACATAAAGAGCATCATGCACAAAGTCTCAGAGGTTAGGTAGAACATTTCAAATTCCAAAGACAATCCGTAAGACTGACTTCCACCAGAAGTTTAACCTTTCTACACCAATAACTTGTCATCAGAAAGGGGACAAAATGACTGATTGGGCTTGCTTTCCTGAGTTTTTCTTTGAGCAGGTATTAATTAAGTAGGAACAGGCTCTACAGACAGATGGAAGCAGAGCTGCCAGAGAAACTACAGAAGTGAAGTTGCTCAGTCGTGTGCGACTGTTTGCAATCCCATGGACTGTACTCCTACCAGGCTCCTTCGTCCATGGAATTTTCCAAGCAAGAGTACTGGAGTGGGTTGCCATTTCCTTCTCCAGGGGATCTTCCCGACCCAGGGATCAAACCCAGGTCTCCTGCATTGCAGGCAGACTCTTTACCCCCTGAGCCACCAAGGAAGCCTGAGAAACTACAGAATCCCCAGTTAAATCTGAATTTCAGGGACTTTCCCGGCAATCCAGTAGTTGAGACTTCACTTTCTAATGCAGGGGGTACTGGTTCAATCCCTGGTTGGGGAACTAAGATCCCATATGCCTTGCAGCCAAAAAAATAAAATAAAATAAAATAAAACAGAAGCAATATTGCAACAAATTCAAAAGAAGATTTTAAAAATGGTACACATTCCCCCCCAAAAAAATCTGAATTTCAGATTATAAATATTTGTGTATATATATGTAATATATACTATTTAAAAGCAATTATTTTAATATGAATATGTCTAAAATATTGTATGACATATACTAAAAATTACTTGCTATTTATCTGGAATACAAATTTACCTGGCTGTACTATATTTTTATTTGCTAAATCTGGCAACAGTAGATCATGAAAGTGACCACAAACTTGGTCACATTTGTTGGAAAGTCAACTGGAAAAAGAAGAGATAAGATTACAAAAACAGACATCAATGGTAAAAACATAAAAAACATGCAGCTCACAGAAAAAAAGGACTACAGTAGGTCAAGCAAATTTTCTTGTCTGAATTCTAAACAACTAAAACCCATGAAGAAGGCCTTACAATAGTGTATAGAGGATTCTTTGCCAGAAGCACTTTCTAAGAGAGGACTGCAGAGGAAGGACCCCTAAGATCAAGTCCCCAACTCGCTAGCAGTTGTCAGCCAGCCAAGGAACCTGATGCCAACAGAAGAGAGACAAATACAGTCATCAAACAGCAGGGTCAGCCACCCTTGGACTCTTGTCACACCCAGCCAAGGCAGTGACCCCATCGTGCTTCTTAAGAATTCTGATGGATGAAAGCACATTTAAATGCATGTGCATTTATCTTCTGGCTGCTCATTATAATACATCCTTATGCCCCCATGTCTCACGGTACAGTCCCACTACACAGGCACTACTTCTAGAAAGAAATGGATGAGAATCGGCATATCAACTGGGAGAAGAAAAGTTTAAAGCAGCAGGAAACAAAATAGATCAGGAATAAAATAGCAAAATAAGGTTTTCTGCTTTCTTAGTTTTGATCTGAATAACAGTAGTGTTTGATGAAGAAATTAAATGGGAAGAAGTGAAGTCATAATTTTTCATAGATAGACATAGCAAATCTGAGTTTTTAAGGTCTCCACTGGACTGGCTTTAGGGGTATGTGCGTGTGTGTGTGTGAGACAGACAGAGACAGAGAGGTCTTGAGTAATCAGACAGACATGAGAGAAAGACCAAAGAAAGAATATTTTTATTCTGTTGTAGCTTGAATAAATTGTTGACCTTAAGTGGAAATATACTAAGCTTGAAGACAGATGAGAACAAAACCAATAAATTTCATAAGACTGTAGTGAACACCAGATGTTGATAGTCTTACCAAACCAGACATCTGCTTTTATCTCTAAGAGACAAGAGAGATGTACAAAATATTTTTAAAGGATACAAAACATGAAGCATTAGAGATGAAAAAGTGCACAGGTACAGCCCCAGATTTCAAATTGAGAGGTACCCGCATGGTGCTCTGTCCATACACGCCTTACCCCAGGCTTCTGTCCCAGACCCCAGAGCTTCCCCAGGACATGATAGTCTCAGTTCTTTATATTCAATATTCAACCCCAATCTGAAATTATGGTCTAGTGCCCAGCTTTAAACTACTCAAAGCTGAAACACTTAGAAATCTGTCTTCCAACTGCCCGCCCCCTTCAATCCATCCTCCGTCACGTGACTGTGCTAAGTCGCTCAGTCGTGTCCAACTCTTTGCGTCCCCATGGACTGTAGCCCACCAGGCTCCTCTGTTCATGGGATTCTTGTTCTTCCAGGCAAGAATACTGGAGTGGGTTGCCATGCCCTCCTCCAGGGGATCTTCCTAACCCAGGGATCAAACCAGGTCTCCTGCATTGCAGGAGGATTCTTTACCATCTGAGACACCAGGGAAGTCCAAGAATACTGGAGTGGGCAGCCTATCCCTTCACCAGGGGATCTTCCCAACCCAGGAATTGAACCCAGGGCTCCTGCATTGCAGGCCGATTCTTTACCAGCTGAGCTACCAGGGAAGACTTATTGAATAGATGACAGCATTTGACCCACATTTCCTGAGTTGTTTTGCAGATATGGAAACCCCCCAGCAAATGGAAGGAGTGAACTACTTGATGACCATGAGCACATACCCCAGGGTTCCAGGAGCTTAAGGACTAATAAAGTGAGCCTCTGTAACACCACCCTGTTCCCTCACTATTACCCGGTCAGAGAATTGTGTACCAGCTGAATACATATCCTTTGACCCCACTCCCTAACCAGACTTTATAAAAAGGCTTTGCCAAAACCCTTCGGGGAGCTCAGGGCATTTTAGCGCATGGGCCACCCATCTCCTTGAGTAGCCCTGCAATAAACCATTCTCTGCTTCAGACTTGGATTTTTCTAAATTTTGGCTTGTTTGGTTTCACTGTTCATCAGGTACATAATCACCTGAGCTACCAGGGAAGCCCTAAACCTATGTATGAAAATGAAAGTCACTCAGTCATGTCTGACTCTTTGAGACCCCATGGACAATACAGTCCATGAAATTCTCCAGGCCAGAATACTGGAGTAGGTAGCCTTTCACTTCTCCAGGGGATTTTCCCAACCCAGGGATCAAACCCAGGTCTCCCGCATTGCAGGCATTCTTTACCAGCTGAGCCACAACGGAAGCAAACCTAAGTATACTTGTTCCAGGTTCCAATATGGAGACATCCTCTCTCACCTGAAGCAGTCAGAGCAGCGAGTGAACCATGTAGGTTGATCTTCCCACCCAGTTCTTTATATCAAGTTAAAATAAAAGGTAGTTTTCACTCAAGAGGTTCATATAATACTCTAGACTTGAATATACATTATATTTTTTTATAATTAAAGCATAGAAATTTGGGGGAGACATTAAAAAAATAATTAAAAAAAAAGAAAGTTAAGCTTTGCTTGTCTGAAGTAATATATAATAGAAGTGAGTCATGTTAAAAATTACCTTGGATGGATGGTCTAACGAGCCAAAGCTTCATTAGAAATCATGTTTTCAGTTGGGAGGAGAGATAAATCAGGAGTTTAGGATTAATATATACACACTACTATATATAGAATAGATAATCAACAGGGACATACTATATAGCAGAAAAATTTCTATATAATATTTTGTAATAACCTATATGGGAAAATAATCTGAAAAAAATAGGTATACTGTACTAGGAAAACTATAATCCAATATAAAATTGAGAATTAAAAAAAAAAAAGTGGTGCTTTCAGATCAAGTCATCTATTGCAAAGTAAACACATTCTTAAAACAGGTGTTTAATTCCTATCCTTTATTTTTTTAAGAAATAGTTTTCTTATTTCAAAAACAATATTGAATACATTTGAGTTAGTTCTAATGAGCTGAGTGAACATAGAGCCTATTATACACAGGGAAGTAAGTCAGAAAGAGAAAGACAAATAGTGTATATTAATGCATATATGTGGACTCTAGAAAGATGATACTGATGGTCCTATTAGCAGGGTAGCAAAGGAGAGATAGACATAAAGAGCAGACTTTTGGACAGTGAGGGAAGGAGCTGCTGCTGCTAAGTCGCTTCAGTCGTGTCGAGGGTGGGATAATTTGAGAGAATAGCATTGAAACATACATCACCATATGTGAAACAGATAGCCAGTGGGAATATGATGTAAGATGCAAGGAACCTAAAGTCAGTGCTCTGTGACAACCTACAGGGGTAGGATGGGGAGGGATGTCGGGAGGTGGGGGCGTGGATTCAAGAGGGAGCGGACATATGTATACCTATGGCCGATTCATGTCAATGTATGGCAAAAACCATCATAATATTGTTAAGTAAGTATCTTCTAATTAAAAATTTAAAAAGATAAGTAATAGGAATGTAATGTACAACATTGATAAGTATAATTATCACTTGTACTTAACACTGCTGTATGTTATACATGAAAGTTAAGAGAGTGAATCCTAAGAATTCCATCACAAGGAAAAAAAATTTGTTTCTATTTCTTTACTTTTATATCTGTACGAGATGATGGATGTTCACTAAATTTACTGCAATAATCATTTCATGATGCATCTATGCCAAATCATTATGCTGTACATTTTAAACTTATACAGTGCTATGTGTCAATTACATCTCAATAAAACTGTAAGAAAAAAAATACTGCTGTCTATGAAAAAAAAAGTTTGGGAAACCAAAAGAACAGAGAAGAAAATTTAAATCACCCATAATCCTACCACTTGGAAGTAACCACTATTAATTTACATGTTAGTATTCAGCCTCCTAGTCTTTGTTCTATATTTACATAAAGTTATTATAAAAATGAGATCATCCTGTGTTTATTGTTTAGTAATAACTTTACCTAAAAGATGCTGCTGCTAAAGTGCTGCACCACCCTGCTTATTTAACTACTATGCAGAGTACATCATGCAAAATGCTGGGCTGGATGAAGCACAAGCTGGAATCAAGATTGCCGAGAGAAATAATAACCTCAAACATGCAGATGACACCACCCTTATGGTAGAAGCGAAGAGGAATTAAAGAGCCTCTTGATGAAGGTGAAAGAAGAGAGTGAAAAAGTTGGCTTAAAACTCAACATTCAAAAAAACAAAGATCATGGCATGTGGTCCCATCACTTCATGGCAAATAGATGGGGAAACAATGGAAACAGTGACAGACTTTATTTTCTTGGGCTCCAGAATCACTGCAGATGGTGACTGCAGCCATGAAATTAAAAGACGCTTGCTCCTTGGAAGAAAAGCTATGACAAACCTAGACAGCATATTAAAAAGGAGAGATATTACTTTGCCAAGAAAGGTCCATATAGTCAAAGCTATGGTTTTTCCAGTAATTATGTATGGATGTAAGAGTTGGACCATAAAGAAGGCTTAGTACTGAAGAATTGATGCTTTCGAACTGTGGTGTTGTAGAAGACTCTTGAGAATCCCTGGAACAGCAAGGAGATCAAACCAGCCAATCCTAAAGGATATCAGTCCTGAATATTCATCGGAAGGGCTCACGTTGAAGCTAAAGCTCCAATATTTTGGCCACCTGATGCAAAGAGCAGACTCATTAGAAAAGACCCTGATGCTGAGAAAGATTGAAGGCAGGAGAAGGGGATGACAGAGGATGAGATGGTTGGATGGCATCACTGACTCAATGGACATGAGTTTGAGCAAGCTGCAGGAGATGGTGAAGCCTGGTATGCTACAGTCCATGGGGTCGCCAAGAGTTGGACACGACTGAGTGACTGAACAACAACAACTTTACCAATAAATATATATTCAGGCAACATGCTTGCATCATTAAATATTCTTTTAAAACACGTAGGTAATTTTTTAAATTGAAGTATGGTTGACTTAAAATGTTGTATTAGCTTCAGGTTTACAGAAAAGTGGGGGCTTCCCTGATGGTTCAGCAAGTAAAGAATCCTCCTGCAATGCAGGAGACACAGGTGACTCTGGTTCGATCCTTGGGTCAGGAAGACTCCCTGGAGGAGGACAGTGGCAACCCACTCCAGCATTCTTGCCTGAAAAAAATCCCACGGACAGAGGAGCCTAGAAGGCTATAGTTTGTGGGGTTGCAAAGAGTCAGACATGACTTTGCGGCTGACACATACACATACAGCAGTGATTCAGTTATACATATGTGTGTATCTATTCTTCCTGACTGGTGGCTGAGACAGTAAAGGACCACCTGCAATGTGGGAGACCTGCGTTTGATCCCAGGGTTGGAAAGATCCCCTGGAGAAGGAAATGGCAACCCATTCCAGCATTCTTGCCTGGAGAATCCCCATGGACTGAGGAGCCTAGGGGGCTGCAGTCCATGGAGGTTGCAAAGAGTCAGACATGATTGAGCAACTAAACACAGCACACATTCTTTTTCAGATTCTCTTCCATCATCGGTTATTACAAGTCACTGAGTATAGTTCCCTGTGCTATACTGTAGCATAGGAGCATAACAAGGATATCCTTGCTGTTGATCTATTTTATACATGTAATATGTGTATATGTTGCTGCTGCTGCTGCTAAGTTGCTTCAGTCGTGTCCAACTCTGTGTGACCCCATAGATGGTAGCCCACCAGGCTCCTCTGTCCCTGGGATTCTCCAGGCAAGAATACTAGAGGGAGTTCCCATTTCCTTCTCCAATGCATGCATGCATGCTAAGTCGCTTCAGTCATGTCTGACTCTGTGTGACCCTATGGACAGCAGACAACCAGGCTCCTCTGTCCACAGAATTGTCTAGGCAAGAATACTGGAGTGGGTTGCCATTTCCTTCTCCAGTGTATATGTTAACCAAGTACTATAAAAGAGCTCATGTTGACCTTAAGTGAAAATGCACTAAATTTGAGGAAAGATGACAACAGAGCCATAAATTGGTTTTGTCTTGTAGATATGCCTTAATTTATTTAACCAATTCTCATTTATTCTCCACCACCAGTTTCCTCGTTCTTGCTCGCACTCTCTTCTCTCCCCATTCAGTTCAGATCAGTTGCTCAGTTGTGTCTGACTCTTTGCGACCCCATGAACTGCAGCACTCCAGGCCTCCCTGTCCATCACCAACTCCCAGAGTCCACTCAAACCCATGTCCATTGAGTCCGTGATGCCATCCAACCATCTCATCCTCTGTCATCCCCTTCCCCTCCTGACCTCAACCTTTCCCAGCATCAGGGTCTTCTCCAATGAGTCAGCTCTTTGCATCAGGTGGCCAAAGTATTGGAGTTTCAGCTTCAACATCAGTCCTTCCAAAGAATATTCAGGACTGATCTCCTTTAGGATGGATTGGTTGGATCTCCTTGCAGTCCAAGGGACTCTCAAGAGTCTTCTCAACACCATAGTTCAAAAGCATCAATTCTTCGGTGCTCAGCCTTCTTTATAGTCCAACTTTCACATCCATACATGACCACTGGAAAAACCATAGCCTTGACTAGACAAACCTTTGTTGACAAAGTAATATCTCTGCTTTTTAATATGCTGTCTACGTTGGTCATAACTTTCCTTCCAAGGAGTAAGTGTCTTTTAATTTCATGGCTGCAGTCACCATCTGCAGTGATTTTGGAGCCCAGAAAAATAAAGTCTGACACTGCTTCCACTGCTTTCCCATTTATTTGCCATGAAGTGATGGGACCAGATGCCATGATCTTTGTTTTCTGAATGTTGAGTTTTAAGCCAACTTTTTCACTCTCCTCTTTCACTTTCATCAAGAGGCTTTTGAGTTCCTCTTCACTTTCTGCCATAAGGGTGGTGTCATCTGCATATCTGAGGTTATTGATATTTCTCCCAGCAATCTTGATTCCAGCTTGTGCTTCATCCAGCCCAGCGTTTCTCAGGATGTACTCTGCATATAAGTTAAATAAGCAGGGTGACAATGTACAGCCTTGACGTACTCCTTTTCCTATTTAGAACCAGTCTGTTGTTCCATGTCCAGTTCTAACTGTTGCTCCCTGACCTGCATACAGTTTTTTTCAAGAGGCAGGTAAGTATCACATCCTTGTAGCTAGCTTATCATACATCTAGTAATTTCCTTGAGATAAATTCCTAGAAGTGTAACGGCTGGGTCAAAGGAAATTTACTATGCTTTCTGAACCAAATGTTTCTGCTTTCCTGCTGAATTTTTCTAGAATTAAGCAAGATTTCCACATGGGACATTTTGATGATGTATGAAGCTTACATGCATATTCTTGCATAATTCATTAACAGTTTCTAATTTCATTCTACCAAGTGGCAGATGTTAAACACATGTCTATTTAATTTAAAAAAAAATCAGAGTTATTTCAACTTTCTTATGCTGACAGCTCCAGTCATTTCCAGTTCATTACACTGTATTACAAAATTAAATCAATTCATGAAAGCAGCTAAACCTTGTAAAACTAAGAAGAAGCATATTTCTGTCCAAAGTAGTATAGAGAACTATATTATTGTTAAATCTGAAGTCAGTGAACAGCTGGTAGACACACCAACATGAACACATCACATAGGCATTGTGCTAAGCAGAATAAGCTAGACACAAAAGAGCATGTATTTATAAGTCTGTTTATGCAAAGTTCAAGAATAAGCAGAATTAATGGGGAGGGAAATCAAAATCGTGGTCATCTCTTGGAACTGACTGGGAAGCAGCCCATGGGAGCCTTCTTGGAGATATTTTATCTATTGGTCTGGCTGACCATTGCACAGGCATATGGAAGAAATGATTGAAAAGAACACACACAAGGAATTGGAAACTGGGTCTGACATATACACACTGCTGATACTATGTATAAAATAGATGACTAATGAGAGTACTGTATAGCATAGGGAACTCTATTCAACGCTCTGTGGTGACCTAAATGGGAAGGAAATCCAAAAAGAGGGTATATGTGTATACGAATAGCTGATTCATTTTGATGTATAACAGAAACAACATTTTAAAGCAACTAAACTCCAATAAAAACTTTTTCAAAGAGGCAACTATAAAAAAAAAACTCAAAAATACTGTAATTATCCTCCAATTTAAATTTTAAAAGATGAAAAAAAAGAAATGCACTTTAAAAAAATTGAACAATACATTTAAATTTTGTGCACTTTTACTTTATGTATTTTACTGTAGTATGTTGTACTTTGACTTTTTTAAACTCCAAAAAAAATCTAAATTCTAAATCAATGGTCTACATATTTGTTTCCTAGGGCTGCCGCAAGAAAGCACCACAAACTGGGCAGCTTGACACAATAGAAATTTATTCTCTCACTGTCCTGGAAGCCACTAGTTGAAAACAAGACATCAGCACAGGCAGGCTCCCTCTAAAACCTGTAGGGTAGACTCCTTCCTTGCCTCTTCCTAGCATCTGGTGGTTGACTGGAAGTCTCTGGCATTGCATGACTTACAGATGCATCATGCCAAGCCTCTGTCTTCATAAGGTGTCCTCACTATGTCTCTGTCATCACATGGATGTAAATTCTTAAAAGGACACCAGTCATACTAAATTAGGGGCCCACTCTTCCCATCTGACCTCAATTAATTACATTTGCAACAGCCCTATTTTCAAATCAAGTCACATTCTGAGGTACTGAGATTTAGAATTTCAGTATACATTTGGGAGGGCTTCCCAGGTGGCTCAGTGGGTAAAGAATCTACCTACAATCTGCTTGCAATATGGGAGACAAGGGTTCGATTTCTGGGTTGGGAAGATCCCCTGGAGGTGGGCATGCCAAGCCTCTTCAGTATTCTTGCCTGGAGAATTCCATGGACAGAGGAGCCTGGCAGGCTACACAGTCCATAGGGTCACAAAGAGTCGGACACGACTGAAGCGACCAAACATGCACGCACATAATACATTTGGGGGGAAATGATTCAACCTATAAAAGTTTACACTCTTCTTTTAAATTTTTCTTCCAAAAATTTAAGTTCTGCAAAGGGACCAAAATGAAGAAAATGGTATCTGGAAGGGTTTACATTTGCTGCTACTGCTACTGCGAAGTCACTTCAGTCGTGTCTGACTCTGTGCGACCTCATAGACAGCAGCCCACCAGGCTCCCCCATCCCTGGGATTCTCCAGGCAAGAACACTGGAGTGGGTTGCCATTTCCTTCTCCAATGCATGAAAGTGAAAAGTGAAAGGGAAGTCGCTCAGTCGTGTCCGACCCTCAGCGACCCCATGGACTGCAGCCTTCCACGCTCCTCCATCCATGGGTTTTTCCAGGCAAGAGTACTGGAGTCGGGTGCCATTGCCTTCTCCGGGGTTTACATCAGTCAGCAGTAAATAAGCTCTATATGCCAAGGGATTCCTCAGGAAATCCTCAGTCAGGACTACAGATCTGTTCTCAGTTTCCATAATATGTACCAGAGGGAGGGAAGACACTTGTGAAAAATGACAGAAGGGGAATTTGGATATGAACAGAGAGCTCACATGCACAGCACTTCAGTGCAGTATTTCTGAAATACTGATATGTTATGGTTCATTGTTGTCCCAGTATCCAGCCAGCTGGCTGCCTCAAGGGAAGCTTTTGGCAGCACAGCAAACAGCAGTAAAGAGTGAGCCTCTCTGAGTTTTATATTCCAGAGTGAGAAGATTATGTGTGTAGCCACAATACCTTGGGCAAAAATTTGGAGGCAGAGTTTCATCCTCAAAAAGGATTCTTTCCTTGGGATGGAAGAAAAAGAGAAAGGGAGATTACTTTCTAATTCCTGGTAGAGCTGCTTGGGTTGGGATAGGGTCAGCGAGGGAAAAACTGCAGCAGAAAAGACCATGGACAGCCTCACAGATATTTCCGCCCCAGGTGTGCCTCAGCATCAGCAGAGGGCCCAGGGCCATGTGGATGCCAAGGGGCACCTCAACAGAGACCCATAAAAGCCAAGACTTGAATGGGCCTCTTACCCAACACACAGCAACAAGAAATGTGATTCATTAAACCAATAACTAACTCTGACACAATGTGTCCCTATTTATGAGATAATCAAAAAGTAAATGCATTAATCAGAAAAATACATCTTTTGTCAGATCACACATTTCAATTCTGGGTTCAGAGATCACAGTCACCAAAAAAATTCAGCAAAAGAGAAAATTATTCAGTGGCTCTAAGAGCATCGAGAAGGACAGGAACTAAAATTGAATTAGAGCTGAAACCTGGAACCAATGGTTTGACTTTTATCAACTGTTCAGTTCAGATCTAAAGAAGAAAAAAAAGTACTTGGCATGTCCAGGATATAAGAGCACAAAAGGAACTCAGACCAACAAGAGCTGGTCAAGTCTTGCCCACAAAAAATGAATCCGGCGGGAGAAAGCAATAGATGGGAAGCAAAGAAAGATCTGTGGAAAGGATTCCAATGGTAGCTGGGCATGTCTTGCTGTTTCTCTTAAATTTACCTGCCAATATTACCTTAACCATGAGTGGCTCCACAGCTGTAAAATATGTACTCTGCTAACAAAACCACTTTTAGAGGAACATCGACCAAAACCAGACATACATGCTTATACAAATTGATGCTGTCTTTGTAGACAGAACTGGCCTGTATTCACTGGATACGCTCATCGTTAAGTGGTGCTACCGTTTTCACACTGCTGAGTATTTCTGGCTTTCGCCTGACTTTTTAGATGACCATGATCTCTGAAACAAATCTAGAAAGTCTGATATGACCAGAGTCCTTTTTTTCTGATTTGTGAATTTATCTGTGTAATATATCTCTAAATATATATTTAAAGTGTTATAAATGATGTGTCAGCTTTAGTTAGAGGTTTAATCATTTTACTGAAAAGAATAAAATTACATGAAATTGCATCTCGGCAAGAAAATCCAGGATGTACAGTCATCACATGAGGAAAACTGGGCTTCGGAGAGAAGACAGCAGCAGTCCTTTGGAAACTGTCCCTCATTTCTGGCAGCAGAGGAATTTACCTCCGGAAAATTGATCACTCTGTGAATGCAAGGTCCAGCCTGGCCTCGTGTGCCAAGGAAGACCTAACTCTCATCTGGTGACGATAATGAGAAAAGAAGGATTCCACAGCTGAAGCAAAGCCTGTGTTGGGATCCAGTTTCCTTCAACTGCATTCAGACAGTCCCTGGTCTGCCATCAGCAGGCCCCTACGTGCTCCTCTCCATCCTAAGCACATGTGTGCTGCTCCGTGGATGTCTAAGGTCTCTTTCCAACAGACCTAGCCATGGGATGGACTTTTCTGCATGTTTGCAATTCTGTTAGTTACATTTTGTGCTCTGCATCTCAAATTAATCCATCAGCAAATGAACATTTTGGCCAGAGCAAAAATAGAGAATATTTCCATTTCTTTAAAAAATCATTACAAAAATTAAGCATTATTTCCATTCATTGCTTACTCTCTACCATGGACCTATACATTTAATCTTTAAAGTAAATAAGCTGATATCCTTAACCAAGATATAAAAGTATGACAGTTCTGAAATCATGAAAAAATAAGTGAAATGGACTCTTCTGGCGCTATGCAGGAGTCCTGACGTTATCTATAGATGGTAATGATAGATGAGGACCTTGACTCACAAAGAGCTTAAGACAGCAACTCTCGGACTGAATGTGTGTCAGAATCTCCTGGGATGTGTCAACTCCAGCATCAGAGATTGCTGCTGTGGGCCTGGAGGGGAGGACCAGAGATCTGCCCAGAGGAGGGTATAACCTACATATTTAACTCAACCCAGGTGATTCTGTTGGAGGTGGTGTCCAGAATGCACTATGAAGAGATTGAAACCAGCCCCAGAGTCACAAAACATAAAAGCAGCAGAGTCTCAGCTTAGAATCTGGGGACTGACAGGGGATAAGGGAGGTTTCCTTGCCCTTGGGCCTGACTCTCCCTCCTCTGCTCTGCTTCTCACCGTCAGGCTGCCCTTGCACTCACCCTGAAAACCATCGAACTGAAAATTACACCAGAATTACAATTTCAATGGCACACTGCAAAATATACATCAACATACACCACTAGCTTACTAGGCTCCCTTAATAAGTATCAGGTCATTTTAGTATCTTCATTTCACAGGAGATTGAAATGACACTCAAATTAGTTAACTATTGGGACCTCCCTGATAGCTCAGTGGAAAAGAAACCGTCAGCCAAGGCAGGGGACACAGGTTCGATTCCTGAGCCGGGAACATTCCACATGCCTTGGAGCAACTAAGCCTGGGTGCCACAGCTACTGAGCCCACACTTCAGAGCCTGAGCTCTGCAACAAGAGAAGCCACAACAAGGAGAAGCCTGAGCACCACAGCTACAGTGTAGCCCCGCTCTCTGCAATTAGAGAAAGCCCTCGCACAGCAACAAAGATCCAGGGAAACCAAAACCAAATAAAATTATTTTTAAAAACAGTTAACTGTCCCAAAATTACACAGCAAAGAAGTACAAGAGCCAGACACAAACTTACACTACAGGTACACAACCTACTGCCTCCTTGAAGGGTCAAGTGCGCTGGATCAGCTTTTCCTACTTAAAAATTTGCCACCATCAGATAGCTCCAATTTCTCTCCTCGTTCTTCCATCAGTCAGTTAGTGACATTTACTTGGCGCCCACTGGGTTCAGAAGGCCAAATACAGGAACTCAAACAAAGGCCCACAATTACTCTCACAGGAGCTCAGGACGCTGAGAGTACTTTTCAGTTGTACCCCTTGGCTTTTTCTGCAGGAGCACATCTGGCCTTCTGAATAGAGTTAATACTGGGTTACAAAAAAGCTTTTTCCAAATTACTTCCTGATTTGTATTCCGTTTCTAAAGCACAACATGTGTTGGGACAGTATTTAAATCATACTAAAAGCAGAACTTGGACTGCAAGGAGATCAAACCAGTCAATCCTAAAGGAAATCAATCCTGAATATTCATTGGAAGGAATGATGCTGAAGCTGAAACTCTAATACTTTGGCCATCTGATGTGAAGAGCCGACTCACTGGAAAAGACCCTGATGTTGTAAAAGATTGAAGGCAGGAGGAGAAGGGGACGACAGCGGATGAGATGATTGGATGGCATCACCAACTCAATGGACATGCATTTGAGCAAGCTCCAGGAGATGGTGAAGGACAAGGAAGCCTGGTGTGCTGGAGTCCATGGGGTCGCAAAGACTGAGGCATGATTTAGCAACTGAACAATAACAACAGCAAAGCAGAACTGGGAATTCTCTTCAAAATCAAACTGTCACTTGTAACTCAAGCCCCAGTGCAAAATCTGGAGCCATTTGCACTGACTATTGAGTGACTTCAAACTTGAGGAAAAAGATATTCAGTACCTTTGGGGCACAAATACCCTCCCAACTGCCAGTCCTGCTGCTCTCAACCACCAGTCCATACCACCCTCCTCCTTGCAGATTCAAAGAGACTACTGGGAAGGAGTAGTATTTTCCAGAAGTCTGTGTAGAGTATTTTGGCTTCTACCACCCTTTCTTGAGAGGAAGAAACAGCATTGCTAAAAGTGAATGTCTTATAATACAAGGATTTATCTTAGCAGTTTTCACACTGTTAGCCCCTGGCTGTCTCCTAAATATTTTCAGGTGGTTCACAAGGTCAAAATTCATTTCATAAGAATCCTAAGGTATCGCTTGGCTTCTCACTGTTTTGATTTTTGCACAGATAGCACAAAAGCAATGGAGAGTAAAACCACTGGTTCTTCAGCATGAATCAAGGCAGTGGCACCAAATTTAATCACTGTATCCTTTACCTGCAACACTCACAGTAAGAAGGCGGAAAATGATACCACAAAGATGTCCTTGATGAAGTAGTAAAAGTTATTCATTTTATTATATCCTATCGGAATACCAGACCACCTGATCTGCCTCTTGAGAAATTTGTATGCAGGTCAGGAAGCAACAGTTAGAACTGGACATGGAACAACAGACTGGTTCCAAATAGGAAAAGGAGTATGTCAAGGCTGTATATTGTCACCCTGTTTATTTAACTTATATGCAGAGTCCATCATGAGAAACACTGGACTGGAAGAAACACAAGCTGGAATCAAGATTGCCGGGAGAAATATCAATAACCTCAGATATGCAGATGACATTACCCTTATGGCAGAAAGTGAACAGGAACTAAAAAACCTCTTGATGAAAGTGAAAGTGGAGAGTGAAAAAGTTGGCTTAAAGCTCAACATTCAGAAAACGAAGATATGGCATCTGGTCCCATCACTTCATGGGAAATAGATAGGGAAACAGTGGAAACAGTGTCAGACTTTATTTTTCTGGGCTCCAAAATCACTGCAGATGGTGACTTCAGCCATGAAATTAAAAGACGCTTACTCCTTGGAAGGAAAGTTATGACCAACCTAGATAGCATATTCAAAAGCAGAGATGTTACTTTGCCAACAAAGGTTCGTCTAGTCAAGGCTATGGTTTTTCCTGTGGTCATGTATGGATGTGAGAGTTGGACTATGAAGAAGGCTGAGCACCAAAGAATTGATGCTTTTGAACTGTGGTATTGGAGAAGACTCTTGAGAGTCCCTTGGACTGCAAGGAGATCCAACCAGTCCATTCTGAAGGAGATCAACCCTGGGATTTCTTTGGAAGGAATGATGCTAAAGCTGAAACTCCAGTACTTTGGCCACCTCATGCAAAGAGTTGACTCATTGGAAAAGACTCTGATGCTGGGAGGGATTGGCGGCAGGAGGAGAAGGGGACGACAGAGGATGAGATGGCTGGATGGCATCACTGACTCGATGGACGTGAGTCTGGGTGAACTCCAGGAGTTGGTGATGGACAGGGAGGCTTGGCGTGCTGCAATTCATGGGGTCGCAAAGAGTCGGACACGACTGAGCAACTGATCTGATCTGATCTGATCACTTGCTACAAGTGTTTTTAATATCCTGTGAGAAAATGAGACACATATAAAGCACTTCAGCTGCATACTGAAGGACCCTGCTGTCATCAGGAAAAGTGTTATGTGAAGTTGTGAGCTGTTGTTTGTTTAGTCGCTCAGTCATGTCCAACTGTTTGATACCCCAAGGACTGTAGCCTGCCAGGCTCCTCTGTCCATGGGATTCTTTAGGCAAGAATACTGGAGTGGGTTATTTCCTTCTCCGAGTTATGAGCTGAGGTAGATGCTTTTTTTGTGGAGTACTTTATTAGTTTTCTATTGCTACTATAACAAAATGCTGCAAACTTGGTATCTGAGAACAACACAAAGTTACATTTCTGTAGGTCAGTAGTCTGATGCAGATCTCACTGGGCTCAAAGTATCAGCAGTAAATTCCTCTGGAAGCTCTAGGAAAAAAAAAAAAATCCCTCCCTCTTCCCCCCCCCTCCCCTTTTCCAGTGTGGAGTCTATCTGCATTCTACAGTTCATGGCTTCTAAGTTCAAAACCAACAGGATAACGTCTCCCAATCTCCTGCCTCCCTCTTTCACTTATAAAGACTCTTGTGTTACACTGGGTCCAGTCTCGTCATCCAGGACAGTGTCTCTATCTTCAAATCCTTATCTGAATCACATCTCCAATGTCTCTTTGGCCAGCAAAAGTAACATATTCACAGATTCCAGGGATTAATCACAGACATCTTGTAGGGGCGGGAGGGGGGTGGGTATTAATCTGCTTTCCACAAACATTATTTTCACTTGAAAGAATGAATAATAGCCAAACTGTGATTATTCAGATTTGGATATTTGGCAGATACTTTCTCAAAATCAACAAAACAAGCCTGTGACTTTTAGGAAAACAGCCTAAAGTACTTATTACCAAAAATCAAGTTCTCAAGTGAAAATAGAAATTTAAGAAAACCTGTGTCTACCACAGTGAACTTAACAACTTCCCAATACTTAAGGGCTTTTCTAATGAGGTTGGTAGTGTGATATTTTGGATAATGAATAATGAGATATGTCCACATTTGGAAGACCTGAACCAAATGAACCAACATTTTTCAAAGATTTACTGTATGATATTATGAAATCATGCATGGGTAAACAAATATTCAATGTGTAAGAGGCATCAATGGATTTTAATGTGACAGAATATGAAAAGTTTGTTGATATGGTTTTAAATTCCCCATTGCGACCAACCTCTAAGAAACTATAACTTTCACATTTTGATATAGTACTAAAGAAGGTTACTCACAACTACCGGAAGATGCTATCAAAATATTCCTCCCTTTCCACCTGTGTATCTGTGTCATGCCAGATATTTTTTGTTGTTGTTGTATCTCAATTTTTAAAAGATCACTACATTAAGGACTGAATGCAGAATGAGATAACAGAATCCAGGTATCATCTATTAATCCAGGCATTAAATATTTGCAAAAATAAAAAACAATGCCACTCTTCTTACTGATATTTGTTTGGGAAAATATAGTTGCTTTTTTCATTAAAAATAATTGATTATGTTGATATGTAATGGGTTTATCATTGTTATTTTTCAATGAATTAATAAATATTTTTCAGTTTCTCAGTTGTATTTTCTAGTATGGTAAATATTGAGAGCTCTAATTCACATAAACAAAAGACACTCAGAGTCCGCGATAATTTTAAGAGAATAGAGTGGTCTTGACACCACTTGACAACCACTAACCTACCCTAAGCCTACCAGAGTAGGAAATGGAAGTGAAGAGTAGGATACAGTGGTGCCATTCTAATAATGATTTCAAGTGACCCTGAGAAATGCAATTTGCACCATCTTCTCAATGCCCTGTCCCCAGGGAGAGGGCAGCCAAGCACAAGGGCAGCTGAAAAGGGTTGAGGCGGTAGACACTCTGCAGTAAGCATTCCCCTACCCCCACCAAATTCTGGGAGAATGCAGTAGTGTTCCCTACTTGGGTGCCAGCACCTGTGACACCGCCACATAGAAGTCATCAGCCCTGGTCCAGGGTCATTTAGAAAGGCAAAGGCAACTTACACTGTGTGATATCTGTCCCTTTCCTTCTCTTTCATCAGAGTGTCAACCACCTGAAAGCTAGAGAACCAGAAGGAAAGAGGGAGAATCCCAGAAGAAGACCACACACCATGAAAATGAGAAGGGTGCAGGACTAGAAGAGAAGACCCAGACCCACCCCACTGGCAAGTTCCTCCAGACACAACCCCACCAGTAACAGAAGAGATGGAAACTTTAAAATTAGAGCCTTTCATGTGACAGATTCTCAGTAACCAAACGGTCTGGAGGTTAATGCACCAACCCAACATGTCATGAAGGAATCTGTTAATCAGTGAGTGAGCAGTTAGGAGACAGCCTCCAAGAGCACCCTCACTTCTGACACCAGCAGCAGAGTTCAGGCATCCCCAAGACCACTGTCACTTCAGGAACTAATTACAAGTTCATGGATCTCCAATGTCAACTACAAATGGGCCCTTACCAAGAGCATTTACCAATACCATGAAATTAAAAGATGCTTACTCATTGGAAGGAAAGTTATGACCAACCTAGATAGCGTATTAAAAAGCAGAGACATTACTTTGCCAACAAAGGTCTGTCTAGTCAAAGCTACGGTTTTTCTAGTGGTCATGTATGGATGTGAGAGTTGGACCGTGAAGAAGGCTGAGTGCCGAAGAATTGATGCTTTTGAACTGTGGTGTTGGAAAAGGCTCTTGAGAATCCCTTGG
Source organism: Bos javanicus (assembly GCF_032452875.1). Lineage (NCBI taxonomy): Eukaryota > Metazoa > Chordata > Mammalia > Artiodactyla > Bovidae > Bos > Bos javanicus. Next base: position 46,007,460 of record NC_083868.1, read on the forward strand.
ACTGCAAGGAGATCCAACCAGTCCATCCTAAAGGAGACCAGTGCTGGGTGTTCATTGGAAGGACTTATGCTGAGGCTGAAACTCCAATACGTTGGCCACCTCATGCGAAGAGTTGAGTCATTGGAAAAGACTCTGATGCTGGGAGGGATCGGGGGCAGGAGGAGAAGGGGACGACAGAGGATGAGATGGCTAGATGGCATCACTAACTCAATGCACATGAGTTTGGGTGAACTCCAGGAGTTGGTGATGTACAGGGAGGCCTGGCGTGCTGCGATTCATAGGGTCGAAAAGAGTCAGACACTACTGAGGGACTGAACTGAACTGAAACAACAATAGCAACAAGGGTATTTACCATCTTCTTCTGTGGAGATTGAACCCCGTGCTGCTGAAGCTGTTGACCATCAATACCCCCTGAGGGAGTTCAGGGCAGAGTGAGGCACTCTGTCCTCCAGGGAATCTGGTGGGACAGATCATTAGACAGTTGGATATTTTTAGGTGCAGATTATATGATCCCAGTCCCTCAGTTCAGTTCAGTTGATCAGTTGTGTCTGACTCTTTGCGACCCCATGAACTGCAGCACACCAGACCTCCCTGTCCATCACCAACTCCCAGAGCTTACTCAAACTCATGTCCATTGAGTCAGTGATGCCATCCAACCATCCCATCCTCTGTCGTCCCCTTCTCCTCCCACCTTCAATATTTCCCAGCATCAGGGTCTTTTCTAATGAGTCAATTCTTCACATCAGGTAGACAAAGTATTGGAGTTTCAACTTCAGCATCATTCCTTCCAATGAATATTCAGACTTGATTTCCTTTAGGATGGACTGGTTGGATCTCCTTGCAATCCAAGGGACTCTCAAGAGTCTTCCCCAACATCACATTTCAAAAGCATCAATTGTTTGGCCCTCAGCTTTCTTTTTTTATAGTCACATGCATATATGACTACAGGAAAAACCATAGCTTTGACTACCCGGACCTTTGTTGACAAAGTAATATCTCTGCTTTTTAATATGCTGTCTAGGTTGGTCACAACTTTTCTTCCAAGGAGCAAGTGTCTTTTAATTTCAAGGCTACAGTCACCATGTGCAGTGATTTTGGAGCCCAAGAAAATAAAGTCATTGTTTTCATTGTTTCCCCATCTATTTACCATGAAGTATTGGGACCAGATACCATAATCTTTGTTTTTGAATGTTGAGCTTTAAGCCAGCTTTTTCACTCTCCTCTTTCACTTTCATCAAGGGGCTCTTTAGTTCTTCTTCGCTTTCTGCCAGGAGGGTGGTGTCATCTGCATATCTGAGGTTATTGATATTTCTCCCGGCAATCTTGATTCCAGCCTGTGCTCATCCAGTCCAGCGTTTCTCATGATGTACTCTGCTTTTAGTTAAATAAGCAGGCTGACAATTTACAGCATTGACGTACTCCGTTCCCAATTTGGAACCAGTCTGTTGTTCCATGTCTGGTTCTAACTAATGCTTCTTGACGTGCATACAGATTTCTCAGGAGGCAGGTAAGAATGCAGAGTTCCCAAGAACAGCAAGGAAAGAGAAGACCTCAATGATCAATGCAAAGAAATAGAGGAACAGAAAAGAATGGGAAAGACTAGAGATTTCTTCAAGAAAATTAGAGATACCAAGGGAACATTTCATGCAAAGATGGGCTCGATAAAGGACAGAAATAGTATGGACCTAACAGAAGCAGAAGATATTAAGAAGAGGTGGCAAGAATACACAGAAGAACGATACAAAAAAGATCTTTATGACCCACATAACCACAGTAGTGTGATCACTTACCTGGAGCCAGATATCCTGGAGTGCAAAGTCAAGTGGGTCTTTGGAAGCATCACTACGAACAAAGATAGTGGAGGTGATTGAATTCTAGCAGAGCTAGTTCAAATCCCAAAAGATGATGCTGTTAAAGTGCTGCACTCAATATGCCAGCAAATTTGGAAAACTCAGTAGTGGCCACAGGACTGGCAAAAATCAGTTTTCATTCCAATCCCAAAGAAAGGCAATGCCAAAGAATGTTCAAACTACTCACATTTGGACTCATCTCACATGCTAGCAAAGTCATGCTCAGAATTCTCCAAAAGAGGCTTCAATAGACCTTTCAAATGTTCAAGCTGGATTTGGAAAAGTCAGAGGAACAAGAGATCAAATTGTCAATATCTGTTGGATTACTGAAAAAGCAAGAGAGTTTCAGAAAAACATCTACTTCTGCTTTATTGACTATGTCAAACCTTTGACTGTGTGGGTTACAACAAACTGAAAAATTCTTAAAGAGATGGGAATATCAGACCACCTTACCTGCCTCCCAAACCTTCATCTTCTCATATCTAGAAAAGCACTAAATCCGTTCGCGGAAAAATCAGATCCTTGTGACTAAGAGAAAACCTCTTGTAAAGTAAGTGCTTGATTGCACTGAACTCCCCATTCGCCAAAACCTTATACATTGAACTTTCCCCACTACGTCTATGGAGCGGTCTCTCAGAGCTATTGAGGTGCTGCCTCCCAGGCTGCAGTCCTCATTTTGCCCCAAATAAAACTTAACTACCAACTGTCAAGTTGTACATCTTTTTTAGTTGACATCAATACTACTTCAGATTCAATAATTCACTAGAAAGATCCATCAAACTCACTGAAAGCTGTTGTACATATGGCTTCATTTCGTCACAGTAAAACAATGCAGATTAAAAAAGCCAAGGGAAGAGATGCGTGGGGCAGAGTCCCGGAAAGTTCCACACACAGAGCTTCCAGTTGTCTCTTTCAGTGCCTTCATGGACAGCATTAATTTTCCCATTAATAATATGTGACAATACGCACAGAGTATTACCAACAGACTGCTGCTGCTGCTGCTAAGTCACTTCAGTCATGTCCGACTCTGTGCGACCCCATAGACGGCAGCCACCAGGCTCCCCCATTCCTGGGATTCTCCATGCAAGAACACTGGAGTGGGTTGCCATTTCCTTCTCCAATGCATGAAAGTGAAAAGTGAAAGTGAAGTCGCTCAGTCGTGTCTGACTCTTAGCCACCCCATGGACTGTAGCCCACCAGGCTCCTCCATCCATAGGGTTTTCCAGGCAAGAGTACTGGAGTGGGGTGCCATTGCCTTCTCCTACCAACAGGCAAGTTCACCCAAATGTTGGTATCCAGAGTCTTTACTCAGGATCACATGGCTCACCTCCACCTCCAGCCCCTCTTGAGAGTGATTTGACACCACATGACCCAAAGTCCCCACCACAGACCACATGGTTAGACTATCTGGTGTATCCCAAGGTCTCCAGATAAACAAAGACACTTTTATCAGGTAGAATACTTCAAAGGCTTAGAGATTACCTCCCACAGTTCAGTTCAGTTCAGTCACTCAGTCGTGTCCAGCTCTTTGCGACCCCATGAATTACAGCACGCCAGGCCTCCCTGTCCATCACCAACTCCCGGAGTTCACCCAGACTCACATCCATCAAGTCAGTGATTCCAGCCAGCCATCTCATCCTCTGTCGTCCCCTTCTCCTCCTGCCCCCAATCTCTCCCAGCATCAGAGTCTTTTCCAATGAGTCAACTCTTCGCATGAGGTGGCCAAAGTACTGGAGTTTCAGCTTTAGCATCATTCCTTCCAAAGAAATCCCAGGGCTGATCTCCTTCAGAATGGACTGGTTGGATCTCCTTGCAGTCCAAGGGACTCTCAAAAGTCTTCTCCAACACCACAGTTCAAAAGCATCAATTCTTCGGTGCTCAGCCTTCTTCACAGTCCAACTCTCACATCCATACATGACCACAGGAAAAACCATAGCCTTGACTAGACGAACCTTTGTTGGCAAAGTAACGTCTCTGCTTTTGAATATGCTATCTAGGTTGGTCATAACTTTCCTTCCAAGGAGTAAGTGTCTTTTAATTTCATGGCTGCAGTCACCATCTGCAGTGATTTTGGAGCCCAGAAAAATAAAGTCTGGCACTGTTTCCACTGTTTCCCCATCTATTTCCCATGAAGTGATGGGACCAGATGCCATGATCTTCGTTTTTGAGGGCAAAGGTCAGACCTTTCTCCCAGCAGAGTTAAATTCTTTACTACACAGCAGGGAAGGGAGATTCAATTCAATGAAGCTGGTGAAACAACAGGCAAAAAGCAAAAAGACTTCATATTCATGCTCCACCCACGGACCACAGGGACACGGTCTTATCCTTCTTACCCATGACCTGAACTTTCCTCCCCGAGCCTCTCTTGGCACTGGTGAGAGTGATTGTGCCTTGGTGTAGCCTGTACATACCCCTCCCCACCTGAGAACAGAAAATACCAACTAGACAGAATGAAAAACCACACGGGATAGAATTCCAACATAACATCCTCTCATTTTTATTAACCTCTTCTTAAAATGCAAATACAGTGGGAAAGTTAGGACACTGGTATCTATCATTCCAGCTTCCAGATGCATTAGTTTTATCTGACTGATTTTCATCCTGAATTAAAAGAGTTGTTTGGGAGAAAATAGATTAAAATATGGTGAGTTGTGGAAGGCCTCTCATTCAAGCAGTTGAGTCTTTGAAGCCACTACTGTTGTTAACTTTTCTTACTAATAGTGTCCAAAACTCCTAGAACTTTTCAAGAGCTAGGAAAGAAACTTCTCAAGTGATAATCACTTACTGGTATCCACCTGGAGCATCATATTGAGAAGGATTCTAAAGTCATACCTGAGCTCCATTCAAAAAAGTGTGGTAATCCATTAGTAAGGTCTGTAAAGCCACAAGAGAGGAGAGCAGAAGGATCCATGCCTCATATTTCTTATCCTTATCTACTCCTTTGACTTCAGCCCTTCATGCTGTTTTGGAGGGAAGCAGTACCATTTGTAGACCGTCAAAGTAAAGACTCTTGACTCTTCATCCTTGCACCACTCACTGACCAACCCAGCCATCTGGTCCAAGTTTCTGTCTTTGTGATAACGTTTAACTCCCAGTGGTCCAGAGACTGTGTATCATCCATCAAGCACCACTGGCTCTGAATTCAAGGGCAACAATTGTCCCTTCCTAGTTGTGCTGAGGGCTAATTTATCAGGGTGTTCTGAATGCCCAGACCCAAAAAGGAGATGGCAGAGGTGGGCTTAATTTCTCCAGAGCAGTGCTGCATACCTACCTCTAGTGATTGAGAGGCATCAAGTTTTAGCTCCAAGGCTCTGACCATATCACCACCAGCAGCAGCACAGCTATAATTTCTGTGTTTATTATGTGAAAGACATTAAGCTAAGCACCTTTAACGTTCTACCTACTCTGTAAGTTACATATGACTACTAGCCCCATTTTACAGAGAAGAAAACGGAGATGCAAAGAGGTTAAGTATCTTGCCCCAGGTTTAGCAAGCCTTTGAGTGGTTCACATGAATCCAGAATTTCTACTCTAAATATATCACATTTTATTGCTTATATCTTGAAAAAAGTAGTCAGGCACCATTGTGACCTAGGGTTTTAAGTCATGTAGATTACATATTCTACTCTATAATATACCTGAGTGTTTTAATACAAAAATCCTATTTCCCAAACATCTTAGTACAGTTGATTCTCCAATAGGAGATGATGTATTTATCCTGAGACTCAGTATTCCTCCTGGAGTTCAGGTACAGTGTGAGAGAAACAGCAGCAGGACATTTGATTTTGCTCTTCCTACACCTGATGATGGGGCTTCCCCAGCGCCTCAGCTGGTAAAGAACAGTTGATTCTCCAATAGGAGATGACGTATTTATCCTGAGACTCAGTATTCCTCCTGGAGTTCAGGTACAGTGTGAGAGAAACAGCAGCGGGACATTTGATTTTGCTCTACCTACACCTGATGATGGGGCTTCCCCAGCGCCTCAGCTGGTAAAGAACATTCCTGCCAATGCAGGAGACGCAAGAGACACAGTTCCATCCCTGGGTCAAGAAGTTCCTCTGGAGAAGGAAATGGCAACCTACTCCAGTATTCTTGCCTGGAAAATTCCATGGACAGAGGAGCCTGGTGGGCCACAGTCCATGGGGTTGCAAAGAGTCAAACATGACTGAGTGTGCATCCACACACACACCTGATGATAAAACCTGTGAACTCAGAAAGCAGATGCTGTTATGGTGTTCTCTTCTGTCCATCCTGCATGTGTCTCTAAGAACAAGGGTGTGGAGGGCTCAAGAAAGAAAGAGGGGCTAGGATACTCTAGGTAAAAAGAAAAAGAGAAATATTTTCACTTGAATAATAAATATACAGATTGAAAGTATTTGAAAATCACTTCCTAATTTCACAGAGAAAATAAAAAGAAATAGTCATTATTAATTACAAGGAACCTACTAAGTGGCTCATGTAAATGGTCATGAAAGTAAAAAAAAAAATGTTTAAAGCTCTAGGCCTCACTTCCTATTCCACAGTTCAAGACCCTTGAGCCTTTGTCCTGTCACCTTTCCTAACATTAGTGACATGCTTCACATCTAAGTACTTGGAGATAAAAGTTCCACATCATCTCAAATACCCATAAGCCCAAACTTGTGGAGTTAACAGCAACAAAACATTGTATTGCAAATTACATATAATTACAAGCATGAAATAACACAAAGCATACGTCAGTAATATATTTAATATTGAGTCCAAATTCCATAAAGATTCCCTGGAGATTTCTGGGTCAACTCTCTGTGTCTGCCACACGATACAATACTGCATACTTTCAGTTATGTGTCATCTCCAGTATTTGATGAGTAACCTTCTGAAATGTATATAATTACTCCTAAGTGAGACATGTGGACAATAAAAACTGAAACCTAAAGGCTGACTTTTACTTGGCTTTAGCAGGTGACATCCTATAGACAAAATAATCAAATAAACCAATTAACCAACCAGGACAACATTTTTCTTTTTTTTTTTTCTATATTCAAGAGTGCAGGAACATTGTCCCATGAACAGAGAGCAGCAACATATTGTCTACATATGGTTTTGCTCCTCCTTCCAAGTACTGAGCCAAAGCCAGACCTACCTAAATGAGGCCTACAGCAGAAGGGCAAGCTTGCTCACAGAGGAGGAGAGTGAAACGACCTGTGGAATCCCTGCTCTCAGCCTTTGACCAGCTGACTGCAGAGGCCAGGCTTGAACACCATCACAAAGAAAACTGGCTGTTGATTTGGACCTACCACTGGTGCTATCATCAGCAGTGGGCAAAGGCAGGCCTGCCACCAGGGGATACAGAGGAGGAACGGGGAGTGACAAGCTCAATACTGACCAAGTGCTTCCCAGGCAGAAGTGAAAACACGAGAGCAGGTCTTCAGGTCACGTCGTCACTCCTTCCAGCCCCTTCATCACACCACTTTCCACTGCTGGAGACCAGGTAGCACCTGGTCAAACTGAATACCTGACATCCACTTCTAACAGAGTATATTAGTTTGCTAGTGCTGTCACAGCCGAGTAATAGAAACCAAGTGACTTAAGCAACAGAAAGTTATGTCTCACAGTTCTGAAGCCTAGACGTCTAAGACCAAGATGCTGACAGGGTTGGTTCTGCCTGAGGACTGTGAGAGGGACTCTGTTCCAGGTCTCTCCTCTGGACTCTGGTGCTTGCTCTGGTGGTTGGCATTTCTTGGCTTACAGATGCAACATTCTGATCGCTGCCATGGTCTTCACACAGTACCCTTCTTTTATGTCTCTGTGTTGTTATTGTTGTTCGGTCATTCAAACATGTCTGACTCTTAGTGACCCTAAGGACTGCAGCATGACAGGCTTCCCTGTCCTTCACCATCTCTCAGAGTTTGCTCAAACCCATGTCCATTGAGTTGATGATGCCACTCAACCATTTCATCCTCTGTTGCCCCCTTCTCCTCCTGCCCTCAATCTTTCCCAGCATCAGGGTCTTTTCCGATGAGTCGGCTCTTTGCATCAGATGACCAAAGTATTGGAGCTTCAGCATCAGTCCTTCCAGTGAATATTCAGGGTTGGTTCCCTTTAGGATTGACTAGTTTGATCTCCTAGCTGTTCAATAAGAATATAAGGACACCAGTTGTATTAGATTAGGACCCATCCTACTGATACCATTTTAATTTGATCATCTGCAAAGATCCTATTTCTAAATAAAGTCACATATTCAGGTGTTAGGACTTCAACACATTTTAGGAGAGGACACAGTTCAACCAAAAACATGCAAGATCAAACCATCTCTAGTAAAAAGTTGAACTGGACTCTGTGACTCGGCTTAGAGCATAAATACTCCCTTCTCATAAAATAGAGACTGCCTGGACACAGGAAGGGGAGGGTGAATCAGAGCACACATTAAGGTGCAGTTACCTGTCCTCTAGCAGTAACATGCGATCCAATCAATGTCTGGGTTCTAATAGGCAAGGTTTCTTGGAAGCATGTTAAACTTAAGTGGCCACATCAGAGATGATTTTACCCATCTCAAGTCACGAAAACACTTGGAATCTGTTTTGTTCAAATGGCAATTGCCAAGATGCAAGGATGTATATACTTTTGTTCCTGTCCTGGCCCTTTTACCCTCAGTTCCATCCTTATCCTTTTCGTTCCCCTGTGTTTCATCTCAGGGGGCTGGCTGCGCAGGCTTTGTTTCCCAGGATCCTGGGACAGGTGGATTCTGGCCAGGGCAGGCCAATGCAAGATACTGAGAACAGATTCAAGCACAGGAGGAAGGGAGAACCTCTCCTCCTCACATGGCTTGTAGCAGCTGCACCTCCTCCAGACTCAGGATTTCTCTGGACAGTCCAGTGTTTCTCACACTTCTTCCAGATGACCTGACCTCCTAAGCACACTACACCCCCTTCTTGACCCTCCAGCCAACACCCTCCAGGGTGTTGGTGGATTCTCTGGGTTGCCTCAACGACCCTTATTTAGCTCTAGATTTTCCATCACCAGTTTAATCAATTCCCTGAATTAAATCCCCTCTGTTAGAGTCTGAAAGTAGCAATACCCCCAAAGCAATAAGCACATTTGGAGCCAGGTCTGTGTCTCCATGTGTCATTCTCCACTATAAGGAGTCAGAGGTATTTAGAGACATGGCTGGTTTCAGGGCTATGTCAGGGAAAGAATTAGATGAGGAAGCCAGCATGAGGGGCTCCCAACATAGAGACAATTTGAACATCAAAATAATGATAGTAACATTATAATTATTGAACAAATTATGAAACCAAGATTTTGTACTGATATGAATGGATTGATTAATTACTAAATTTTGATGACAAATCGGATATTTACATAGTCTGAAAGTAAACTATCTCTTCATATACTTAGTAGCTATAAAGGTGGAAGGATTAGCTTTATGGTAGAGAAGTCTGATAGACTTACAAGAATGTGATCAAAGGAAACATGATCCAGGATGAATCCATGAACACAACAAATGAAAAATGTGTGCTACCTGACAGGATGCATTGAGAACACAGCATCGCTCCAGTGTAACCTGAATCAAATCAAGAGGAAACATCAAAGTCAAAGATATCCTACAAAATAAATGGCCGACAAAGAACTAAACAGGCATGTCTCCAAAGAAGACATACAGATGGCTAACAAGTACATGAAAAGATGCTCAACATCACTCATTATCAGAGAAATGTAAATCAAAACCACAATGAGGTACCATCTCATGCCGGTCAGAATGGCTGCTATCAAAAAGTCTATAAGCAATAAATGCTGGAGAGGGTGTGGAGAAAAGAGAACCCTCTTACACTGTTAGTGGGGATGCAAACTAGTACAGCCACTATGGAGAACAGTGTGGAGATTCCTTAAAAAACTGGAAATAGAACTGCCTTAGGACCCAGCAATCCCACTGCTAGGCATACACACCGAGGAAACCAGAATTGAGATACATGTACCCAAATGTTCATCGCAGCACTGTTTACAACAGCCAGGACATGGAAGCAACCTAGATGTCCAGCAGCAGACGAATGGATAAGAAAGCTGTGGTACATATACACAATGGAGTATTACTCAGCCATTAAAAAGAATACATTTGAATCAGTTCTGATGAGGTAGATGAAATTGAAGCCTACTCTACAGAGTGAAGTAAGAAAGAAAAACACCAATATAGTATATTAATGCATATATATGGAATTTAGAAAGATGGTAACGATGACCCTATATGTGAGGCAGCAAAAGAGACAAAGATATAAAGAATAGACTTGGACTCTGTGAGAAAAGGCGAGGGTGGGATGATTTGAGAAAATAGCACTGAAACATGTATATTACCATATGTTAAACAGATCACCAGTCCAAGTTCGATGCATGAAACAGGGCACTCAAAGCCGGTGCACTGGGACAACCCTGAGAGATGGGATGGGGAGGGAGGTGGGAAGCGGTTCAGGATGGGGGACACGTACACCCATGGCTGATTCATGTCAATGTATGGCAAAAGCCACTACAATATGGTAAAGTAATTAGCCTCCAATTAAAATACATTAATTAAAAAATAATAAATGGCCTAGAATCTTCAAATGTGACAAGATCATGAAAGTTTATGGTTCTTTCAAAGTAAAAAAAATAAACCCCTTTGTTGAAAGCTCAGAATGACTTCTGTTTTCTGTACATTTGATTGATATTCTTGCTTTCTGAACAGTAAGCTCTTACAGGCAGAGAGTGTTTTTATATCTTCCACAACTCAAGCCCAGTGGTGTACACATAGTTAATACCAAACATGTATTTGTTGACTTGACCAATGAAAGAACTCAATAGTCAATTTAGTGAATATGTAAACTTCAACTAGCAAAGTTAATTAGTCCAACTAACTAAATTGGTCTGAGGGCCTGAAGGTCAATTATCCATCCTTATGAGCTACAGTAACATGCTGACTCTTGGGCTTCATTGTAACCCCAGCTTGAGCTTGCACTTGCATTGGATATTAGGATTTAATAGCATGCTTTTATTTAAACCCTCACTTTGTCTTTTTGTCTTCACAGCAACCCTGCAAGATAGGCAGGATGGTTTACTTCTACTCTATAGATGAGGACAAAGGAGAGAGAGTTAAGTGATTCTTTTGATTCAGCCCAAATTACCCCAGTTAGGAAGTAGCAGAGCAGAGATCTGAACTCAGCTAGTTTAACTCCTGGGACTAAATAAGAAGGGAGTGTTCCTGTAAGGTGACTCATCCAGCCAATTGTTCCAACAAGGATCTGAGTGGCCAAGAGTGTCAACAGCTTCATTTCCACATATGAAGAACCACATGATTAGATGATAATGTCTTAAAAAGTAAACTCCTTCCCTCTTTGACAGAGAATCTGACTAGCATCTTAACACAGACTTACAGGCCCTTCAGGTAATATAGGTAATAACAGATTTATAAACAATCACACTGTTGAACGTCCTAGACATCAGAAATGTGGTGCAGAAAAACCTGATCAGTGGTTTTAAGATGTCTAAAAAGGCATCTTGCTAATAAACATTCTAAAGTTTAAAGGTAAATAAATTAGAAAACACAAACATTGGCTTGATATTAAAGCATGTTAGCTACAAGGGGATCTTCCCAACCCAGGGATCAAGTCCGGGTCTCCTGTATTGCAGGCAGATTCTCTACCATCTGAGCCACCAGAGAAGCCCACGTAAATATTTACACTTTGAAAAAAGCATGCATAGGTACCAATACTTAAACTAAATTAGGTTCTGTTTTACATGTTGCTTTGCTTTCCAATTTTTTCACAGTGAGCACGAGCATCTTTTACTTAATTATCTGCTTTATCATTGTTGTATTTACAACACTAGTTAGATCACTAAATCACTTGTTGATTTAATGAATCAATAAATCAAAAATAGAGTAATAAACTAAAATGTGGGGTCAAATTGTCTACAATATTAAATTTTTACTTCACATACTTCTCTTCATGTTTAAATTTTGGAAGTCAATACTAATTCAGATTGCTATACATTCCAACAAGACATTAAAAAGCAAAATTGTGGACACTGTTGAGCTAATATTTAGTACATCTAATAACTCTTCTCTAAAAAAGAAGAGCTTGTCAAAAAAGGCAAATTAAGGAATGTAGTAAAAAATGGAAACTTCAAAAAAAGAAAAATATAGTCCTGCTTAGCTAGAATTAGGAATCTAAGCACTGACCTTACCTTTTCCCTTGTTCTCTTACGTGAAATTAACATAATTTCTAAGAATCTTTAGGTGTGACACCAGACTTCCCTAATGTGGAGTGCAAGGTGGCCCAGTCATCTGACAAATCCTATGGGATTAAAAGTGGAGCCTGAGAAACATACACCAAGAAAACTGATGCCCCCATAAAACAACTTGTTCACTCTATACTATGTTCATGTCAGAACAAAGACAACCACAAAATCATAGAATTTTGGATCTGGAAACGATCTTAATGCTACCAAGTTCAACCTTTCCCCACTCCCACCCCTACTTACAGATGGGGACTTTAGGGCTATAAATGGTGAGGGACTCACCCAAGTAGCAGAATTAGGAATAGAAAAATAGCTGTTCAATGTCCAGATCCAGGACTCTTTCAGCTTCCCCATACTTCCCATAATTTAATTTAAGATACAAATATGGTGAAGAGTAAGGTCAGCAAACTTTTTCTGTAAAGGGCTAGATAGTAAATTATTTAAGCTTTGTAGACCATATGTTCTACTATGGTCACTCAACTCTGCCACTTTAGCATGAAAGCCACTACAGACAAAATATAAATAAATGTTATGTCTGTGTCCCAATAAAACTTTATTTACAACAACAGGCAGTGGTCTGGATTTAGCCTGTGAGCAGTAGTAGTTTGATGGCCCCTGGTCTAAAGGAACAGCACTGTACTTCCTTAAACTTTGGATTCACTGCCTTCAGATTCATTGTTCAGTCTATATATGTGTGAGTGCAGAACAAGAGTTGCATTTTGATCTGTATCCTAAAAGCCTCTGCTAAGTCACTTCAGTCGTGTCCGACTCTGTGCGACCCCATAGATGGCAGCCCATCAGGCTCCCCCGTCCCTGGGATTCTCCAGGCAAGAACACTGGAGTGGGAGAAAAGTCAAAAAACTCTCCCCAATCAATGTCATAAATTATTAAAATCACATACTGACAAACACACCTCAAAGAAAGAAAAAGTGAAGCGTGGGAAAACAGGCCAATGAGTGAAAGTTCTGATTATTAATTGGCTGCTTCTTTTTGCTCCTAGTCATTTAATTAATGAGATAAAATCAAGTGGCCAAACTTCCATGTTTTTTGGTATTTAGGGTAGTCATTAATTACCTACGAATCTCTGCTGCTCTCTGGTGGTAACATGAAATTGTTAGAAGACACTCCAGCAAAGTTAGTATAGTTGAATTTAGAAACTGAACTTATAAAATACTTTAGGATAATTAAAAAACTCAATGAGTGAGATGGAGAATTTTCTTATTAGGCAGAATTTTAACCAAATTCCTAAAATACTTTTCATAGAATATAGCATTTTCCTTGGTCTTAAATCCTCGTTTTTTTCTACTGGGACAATCACTAGTTTTTCTGACACCAGAAGGTTCCGTATTTTTTTTTTTTCTCTAAAGTAGAAGCATCATAATTGATGAACCATGGCTCAGAAGAAGCTTTAATTCTTTCAGAATTTTTGGAGAGGGCACAAAAAAGTACAGCAGAGAATCAAAGGAGATTAAGTATCTGCCTGGCAGTTGGCTGCCAGCAAAGCAGTTTTCAATGCAAATTACAATTCCAGGTGACATATAGCTAAATGACAGCAGATTCTACTTCTCTTTAATGCTGGGGGGCGGGGGGAATCTTATTTCTAATGCCTCAGTCACATCAGAGAAGCAGAGAACCCAACTTCAGTTTTCTCATCACTGAAAACTGTTCTTTGGGGATGGATTCACACATAACAGAAAACAAAGTCAGACCTCAGTATTCATATCAGTACATTGTGGCTCCTGGTCACTCAAGCCAAACAAGGAGCAGAGGGATTGCAGAAACCAGGTAAGAAAAAGAATAGTAAGGACAGCTTGAAAACTCTGTGAGCACAGGGGTCAGGTGCTCCCAACCCACTGTGGTTAATGCACTCCACTCCAGCACAGAGACTAATATATTGTAGGGGTTCAAGATGCTGTTACTGAATCAGTGAAGAAATACATTAATTAACCATTAGTGCTTATGAGAGTGGTTATAAACTACCTAGTACTCTACCTAGTACTTAGTACTCCAGATCCCCTGGAGAAGGAAATGGCAACCCACTCCAGTGTTCTTGCCTGGAGAATCCCAGGGTCGGGCGAGCCTGGTGGGCTGCCGTCAGTGGGGTCACACAGAGTCGGACACGACTGAAGCGACTTAGCAGCAGCAGCAGCAGTACTCTACAAATGATCATTTTATTCATATTAAAAGTAGAGAAGAGGTAAAAGACAAATCAGGAGATAATGGCAGAAAATGGCATGGCTAATATGGAAGGAAGTTCTTTCCAAACTCATAATTCCATGACTTATTTCTCAGTATAAGAACTTTGGAGTTGCAAAGGATTTTAAGGCTTTTCTTGTGCAAAAATCTATCTGATGGTCTTTATTCACAATATTCCCACCAAGTGATGGTCACCCAGCCACAGTTCAAACACTTCCAGGGACAGGGAACTCTACATCTGCAAAATATGTTTTGTATTTTGGGAGGGAAAAGGAGTTGGAGCAGCCAGCAAAGGGTAGAAAAAGATTCAGAGCTGTGCTGTTTAATACGGTGGCCACCAGCCACAAGTGGCTATTGACCATCTAAAATGTGACCAGTTTGAATTGATTTTGAAAACGTAGTACTCCCAAAAAAGATGTAAAATACTCTATTCATTCTTTATAATGATTACATGGTAAAATCATAGTATTCTGTATAACTTCAGTTAAGTAAAATACATTATTATAAAACTAATGGCCCTGTTTCTTTTTACCTTTCCAATGTGGTTGCTAGAACATCTGAAAGTATGCATATAGCCCACATTATATTTCTACCAGACAGCACTGGTCTAGAGAACACATTATGTCTTTCTCTTGATTTAGCTAAAGAAAAGTGGTGTCTTTAGGAGGCACTGATTTGGAAACTTTGGTCCACTTTTAGTATGGAAATCAAAATATTTTCAATTTGAATCTTGTCTGCTCTCTGCTGGTGCTTTTGTCCATGCATATTCCCTTGGCTATGAGATGGAAATAATAGTTTCTTCTCTCTACCTCCACAGAGAGCCATAGACTCATTATAAAACTCTCACAATTACAGACTCCCGTTATCACAGAGATGGTATATAAGAACTGCCTCCATTCAGTAAAAGGAAGAATCTTCTAACAAAGTAAGGACGGTCAGCTTGGCTAAACTATCCCAGATAGCAGACAGATCCTACATTTTATATTACTGAAAGACTCATAGCAACTAACAATAGGAAAGGGGGAAAACGTTCTTAGGAGTTCCATGATAGGAAAAAAAAAACAATAAATCTTAATCAATTATTAATAAAATGTACTATTATTTTACCATATGACTACAGCTTATGTATACACAATCAAAAGTACTAATTCTTCAGTTAAAAGTGCATATGAAGGGATTTCCTTGGTGTACCAGTGGCTAAGACTCCAAGCTCCCAATGCAGGGGGCTTGGGTTTGACCCCTGGTCAAGGCCTCTTGACTGGCACAGTGGTAAGGAGTCTGCCTGCCAATGGAGGAGAGGCAAGAGACACAGTTTCCATCCCTGGGTCAGGAAGATCCCCTGGAGAAGGAAATGGCAACCCATTCCAGTATCTTGCCTGGAAAATTCCACGGGGAGAGGAGCCAGGCAGGCTACAGTCCATGAGGTGGCAGAGTCAGATCTGACTGAGAAGGCACACAAGCAAGTGAGGAACTAGATGCCACATGCCACAACTAAGAATTTGCACATAAAGATCCTGCCTGCTGCAACAAAAAACAGAGCCAGTATGCCACAACTAAGACCCTGTGCAAACAAATAAATTTTATAAAAATACAATAAAATTTACATATCTTGAAAAAGTTCAAACCTTCTTAGGTGGTTTGTTGAATAGTCTGGAGATAGTGGGTAAAATAATAAAATCAGTTCACTTTACTCATTTTACTCCCTGTCACAAATACGTGCAGGCTTTATGAGTGATTCCCACTAGCTTTACGCGCGCACACACACACACACACATGCACGCACAGGCTAATGACCTAATTCCAAGGAGTTTCTCTTTTCTACCACTCACATTAAAGAGATTTGGGGTGGGATGAGAGGGATCTGTATTGATTTGGACAGGGTCACTTCTCCTTTCTCATAGTCTCTGGAGGGTTATCTGTCCCCAAGCCGATGCTCAGCTATGAGTGTCTGGAACAACAGAATCTGACAACTGATGTGTCAGAACTGTCAACCTGTGAAAAGTGGTTTTAGACAATATTTGAGTTGCCATGTGTTCCTAACATTACTTGCATAGGAAATGTAAAAAATGCATTTTCTGATATTTATGGCTATTAACGTCAAATTTAATAACAAAATGATTAGAATTAATTGTGATTTTCTTTGTCTTTGAAGGTTTTTAAGATCAGAGAAAAACCTTACCTATTTGAACAGAATATTCCTTTTAGGGCAATGAAATACAAGTTCTCCAAGCTCTATCCAGCTACACAGACTTAAGTCACTAGGCTATTTCATGTAGCCCTTTAATGACTAAGAATCTCCTTATCTTGGGAGTCTTTTCTCTGGGTATCTCTCTTTATTTGAGGGCAGTGAGTTTGACAGAAATATTGAGTTAAGGACTGTTTCATCAGTATAAGTTCTAGGCATTCCAGGAAATCTAGTTTGATTTTCTGAAGAAAGGGAAAATAATCCAGTCTTTTATGAGGAAGAGGGTTAAAAAAACCAGCAGTGAGGTTTCTCGTTGCCAGGCACTCATCTCTTCTATGGACCAAGGTCTCTGACCACTTATAATAATTGCAATGGAAGTAGAAACTTCTCTCACTCTGTTCTATTTGGCCACATGGTATACTGAATAATTCTACAAAGCTTAAAACAATCTAGATCAGTGGTTCTCAGGGAGCACCAGAATTAGCTGGAGGAGTTGTTGAAACACACACACAGTGCGTGATCCATTCTCCTAGTTTCCCGGCAGGTCTGCAAGTTGGGGGCAGGATATCTGATGCTCCGCTTCTCTGACATTTGTGTAGGCAGTACCAATGCTGCTGGTCTAGGAACTACATTTTGAGAATCACTGATTTGGAACAGATTATTCCAACAAATAAATGCAAAGATACACATGAGCAAGGGCTATTCTTTCAGAATTCAGATTGAGATCTCCCCTCTAAAAATACTTTCAAAAAATTTATTGAGGTCATTTTTCAAAATAGTAAACCTAAGCATCAAAGTCTGGTTCATAAAGATGGTTTTCGTATGCTTGATTAAATAACTTGTGAATGCAACATAACATTTGATATGAAATATACTAATTTTCCATTGTGACTTTCTACTGGAAAAATAAACTGTATTGCTTCCATTTTTTTAACTGGAGTATAGTTGTTTTACAATGTTGGGCTAATTTCTACTATACAGCAAAGTGAATCAGCTATACATTCACATATATCTCCTCTTTTTTCGATTTCCTTCCCGTTTAGGTCACCACAGAGCATTGAGTAGAGTTCCTTGTGCTACACAGTAGGTTCACTAATTATCTGTCTCATAAATGTTATAAACAGTGTGTACATGCCAATCTAAATCTCCCAATTAATCTCACCTACTCTTTTCCACCTTGGTATCTATGTGTTTGCTCTCTACATCTGTGTCTCTATTTCCTCTTTGCAGGTAAGATCATTTATACTACTTTTCTAGATTTCACATATATGTATTAATATGATATTTATTTTTCTCTTTCTGACGTCAGTTTGTATGACAGTCTCCAGATACATCCATGTCTCTGCAAATGGCACAATTTCATCCCTTTTTATGGCTATTATTCCATTGTATATATATTCCACATCTTCTTTATCCATTCCTGTGCTCTTCTCATCAGGTGGCCAAAGTATTGGAGCTTCAGCTCCAGCATTAGTCCTTCCAATGAATACTCAGGGTTGACTTCATTTAGGATTGACTGGTTTGATCTCCTTGCTGTCTAAGGGATTCCCAAGAGTCTTCTCTAGCACTATAGTTCAAAAGCATTACTCCTTCAGCACCCATGGACTCTAACACACCAGGCTTTTCTGTCCATCACCAACTTCCAGAGCTTGCTCAAACTCATGTCCATCGAGTCAGTGATGCCATCCAACCATCTCATCCTCTGTCGTCCCCTTCTCCTCCTGTCTTCAACCTCCTGTCTTCAATCTTTCCCAGCATCATGGTCTTTTATAATGAGTCAATTCTTCACATCAGATGGCCAAATTATTGGAGCTTCAGCTTCAGCATCAGTCCTTCCAATGAATCTTCAGGATTGATTTCCTTTAGGATTGCCTGGTTGGATTTCCTTGCAGTCCAAGGGACTCTCAAGAATCTTCTCCAACACCACAATTCAAAAGCATCAATTCTTTGGTGCTCAGCTTTCTTTATGGTCCAACTCTCACATCCACACATGACTACTGGAAAAACCATAGCTTTGACTAGATGTATCTTTGTTGGCAAGTAATGTCACTGCTTTTTAATATGCTATCTAGGCTGGTTTTTCTTTCAAAGAGCAAGCGTCTTTTAATCTCATGGCTGCAGTCACCATCCACAGTGATTTTGAAGTCCAAGAAAATTAAATAAAGTACTCCTTGCAAACTGCTTGGCCACTGCCTTTTTGGAGCACACCTGTCCAACTTCTACCTATGTGAAGATGAACTACTTCTGACTGTATTGCTTTTCAATCATCACACAGACTGAGCACATTAAAAAAAATAAGCTGAGAATGAGGCATGATTATAAATAAATGTAATTAAGGCCAAAAGAGAGAGAGAAAAATAGACCTATGAATTTTATGGACAACAAACTAAGCCTGAGCCACAAAAAGTGATGTAGCTGCTGCTAAAATGAGTCCTTCTCAGGTACGGAGATGTAATGCCCATCTTAATAGGAGACAGACTATGTCTGGAATGCTACAGTAATGCCGTTAACTCCATTTTAGGAAAGTCATCAACACACAGGAGAGCCCACAGAGGTGACCAGGATGGTGGAAGCTCTGAAAAGTTTGTCTTTGGGGGAATATTTGAAAGAATCTAGGGTGCTGGAGAAAAAAAAAAGAGTTGGATGTGGGGTGGGGGAGGGGCACGGGGCACATACACAGTCTCTGGAAATACTTGAAGAACTGTCACAAGAAAGAGAATTTACACTTTTTTTTTCTCAGCAGGTGAAAGAATAGGAATCTATGAGAATATCAGGTAGATCAAGAACACAGCTTTGAAGTCAGATGGTGGATTTAAGACCTTGTTCCAGCCACTGTTGAGTGTATAGACTTAGACAAGTTATTTAACCTCTGTGAGCCTCAGTTGTTCATCTGAAAAGAGGGATGTCAGAAGTAGCTACTCCTGGGTACAAATTAAATGAGATAACCAGCACAATGCCTGACAAGTGTTCACATACTCGTCTGCATCAATGAATTAAACAGAGATGTCTGAAAATGCAATGAGCTGCCTTTGGAGGAGGAGCTTGAGCACACGCTAAAAGATCATCTGCCAGGGATGAACCGGTGAGAATCTCACATTGGGTTGAACTAAGTAACCTGTAAGACCAGTGCAACAATTCTTTACCGCTGTTAACCGGCACTTAAATTTCTCTCTTCTGTGTCCCCACCCCCTTAGTGCAGGACTTCTCACAGTTTCTCATCATTAGTTATAAACACATCCATCACCTACCTAGTCTGAGTGCCTCAAGGTCAGACTACGGCTCATCCAAATTTGTTCCCCGTGCACCCTGCCCAGCGCTTGGCATAGAGCAGGCTTTCTATAAACACTTGCTGAATGAAGACACCCAGGACTAGGCCCTACCCGGGCTTGCAGCTGCTTTTCTACCTGTGTGGAAATTTCTCCAGAAAGGGTCTAGTTAATATTTAGTCCTGGAAGTTTTAGAATTCTTGCAATTATGCTGGAAACATCACTCAGTAGACCTTAATTTTCTGGGTGAATAAAGTCCTCTAATTGCACAGTATCCAGTTTGGAAAAGTTCCTGATGCCCAGCATGTGACTGCCCCCTCCCCAGGCGTCCAGACCATGGCTCTCTGAGCTCTCCTGAACACACTCCACAGCCGCATTTTCCAGCTGAACTACTTTCCAACAGTTCAGTTCATACCCATGGAAACCCTTATGCACATCTTCCCCCTTTTCTGTTCCAGAAGTTTCTAAAAGTAGCAAGAGGCATAATAATGCAGTCCAGCCATGGTATGTCAAAAATAACAAGACCTGCTTATTTACCAAAAAAGCATGTTTGCGTAAGTATCAACTGATTCCTTTAGTGCCATAGCTCTTCTCTGGATAAAACCAAAGTATCTTTCAGGACCTCAGACTTATTAACCTTTAATATGTTTGTCTAAGTACTTACCAAAATATTAATTTTCTTTTGGTTACTCAACAAAAACTTGATGACCAAGTAAACCGTGTTCTGATGGCACAACAGAAATGAGACAGCTTCCAAATGAGCTTAACTTACAGTCATGGAATAGCACAGGCTATCAGAGAAAGTATTTCAACTTATCATTCATTGCAGGAAAAAAGTTTCACACTTTATACTCCGAATAAAACCTGTTCTGAAAGAACCAAAACTCTCCACACCACCTAAAAACCCAGAATGGGATATAAGTAAGAGCAGTCCATGAACTGCCAGTCCTGTTAACCCACAACACATCACCATGTGATGCTAAACATCCTGCCAGGGGGTCAGTTCCAACACCACACACTCTCTTCTCTGGAATGTGGTAAAGGAAAGTCTGAAAGCAAAGCCAATCTTGGCAAAAGCTCTTGTTCTTTCACATCTTCCAGAGACGTGAGGCTCCAGGAGCACTCAACTCCCCACCCCTGCGCATGACTAAATCAGACTCTTATAAACTTCAGAACAACAATTTCCTTCTGGTTCAAACAGTACGTGCAGCACCCAGAGCACAGACCCTACCCAAACTGCAAAAACAAGAAAGCATATGTTTTCCATCAGCATTGAGTTCCTCAGCAATAATTTCTTATTTCTTTATGATATTCTTGAAGCCCATTTTTTTCTATAAACTGTGTATGAGTTTTTTGGTGAGGAGAATATTTTTTTAAAAAGCTTTTCCTAAGACAGTATCTGTCTAGATCTCCGTATAACTTTCTAATTCTTTATGTCATTTGCTGTGCTTCTGTGTCACATCCTTACTGAGGAATTATCTACTCTGGCAGGAATATCTATATACACTCTGTTACATTTGGACAAGGATAATCAAAAAGACTTCTATATGCTTTTCTCTGTGGGACAGCAAAGAGTCAGACACAACTGAACAACAACAAAATGGCTTTTCTGACTATTATTGAAAGAATAAATCGGGAAATGTGAGACAAATGGTAAGCACCCTGGTACCTACTGACTCTGCTGATGTTTATGACTTATTATTACTGTGATGTATGTGGTAAATCATTAGTAGGCTTTATAGTTTTGTGTTTCTCTTCCTCTGTGCCATGAATTTAGGGTTACACGGGTTCAGAGTAATTTTGCAAAGTGATATGACTTTCTAGACAACACTGTTAAGAGAGGGTCTTGTATGCAGAGTTCATTAGTCAGGGCCACCTGACAAAACCAATTTGACATTGTGATGACACAAGGAAAGTCCTTCACAATCATTACACCTCATAGACTGTAATCAGGAAGGACCTAACATAAGTGCTGCCCACAAAAGGCAGCAGGGTGAGCAGAACACAACAGTTCCCTGGTGGCTGAGATGATAGAGTCTGCCTACAATGAGGGAGACCCAGGTTCGATCCCTGGGTCAGGAATATCCCCTGGAGAAGAAAATGGCAACCCACTCCAGTATTCTTGCCTGGAGAATTCCATGGATGGAGGAGCCTGGCGGGCTAAAATCCATGGAGTTGCAAAGAGTCAGAAACAACTGAAGCAACTGAGCACATGAGCAGCATGCATGGAGATCATTTAAGGAACACCAGCCCACAGTCACACCGGGCAAGGGCCTCCAGTGCTCTGCCTCCATATGCAAGGGAGTTTAAAAGAGGAAGGAAAGACCACCCGGACAGAGGTGGGCTCTTTACAGTCATCAACATAACCTCTGATTATACAGTGGAAGTGAGAAATAGATTAAAGGGATTAGATCTGATAGACAGAGTGCCTGAAGAACTATGGATGGAGGTTCCTGACATTGTACAGGAAGCAGGGATCAAGACCATCCCGAAGGAAAAAAAATGCAAAAAGGCAAAATGCTTGTCTGAGGAGGCCTTACAAATAGCTGTGAAAAGAAGACAAGCAAAAAGAAAAGGAGAAAAGGAAAGATATACCCATTTGAATGCAGAGTTCCAAAGAATAGCAAGGAGAGATAAGAAAGCCTTCCTCAGTGACCAATGCAAAGAAATAGAGGAAAACAAAAGACCAGGAAAGACTAGTGATCTCTTCAAGAAAATTAGAGATACCAAGGGAACATTTCATGCAAAGATGGGCACAATAAAGAACAGAAATGGTATGGACCTAACAGAAGCAGAAGATATTAAGAAGAGGTGGCAAGAATATACAGAGGAATGATACAAAAAAGATCTTCATGACCCAGATAATCACGATGTTATGGTCCCTCAGCTACAGCCACACATCCTGGAATTGAAAGTCAAGTGGGCCTTAGGAAGCATCACTATGAACAAAGCTAGTGGAGGTGATGGAATTCCAGTGGAGCTATTTCAAATCCTGAAAGATGATGCTGTGAAAGTGCTGCACTCAATATGCCAGCAAATTTGGAAAACTCAGCAGTGACCACAGGACTGGAAAAGGTCAGTTTTCATTCCAATCCCAAAGAAAGGCAATGCCAAAGAATGCTCAAACTACCACACAATTGCACTTCATCTCACACACTAGTAAAGTAATGCTCAAAATTCTCCAAGCCAGGCTTCAACAGTTCATGAACCATGAACTTCCAGATATTCAAGCTGGATTTAGAAAAGGCAGAGGAACCAGAGATCAAATTGCCAACATCCACTGGATCATTGAAAAATCAAGAGAGTTCCAGAAAAACATCTACCTCTGCTTTATTGACTATGCCAAAGCCTTTGACTGTGTGGATCACAAGAAACTGTGGAAAATTCTGAAAGAGATGGGAATACCAGACCACCTGACCAGCCTCTTGAGAAATCTATATGCAGGTCAAGAAGTAACAGTTAGAACTGGACATGGAACAACAGACTGGTTCCAAATAGGGAAAGGAGTACATCAAGGCTGTATATTGTCACCGTGCTTATTTAACTTATATGTAGAGTACATCATGAGAAATGCTGGGCTCGATGAAGCACAAGCTGGAATCAAGATTGCCAGGAGATACATCATTATGCAGATATGCATAAAAACGATATGCTTATCTCCTCAGATATGCAGATGACACCACCCTTATGGCAGAAAGCAAAGAAGAAGTAAAAAGCCTCTTGATGAAACTGAAAGAGGAGAGTGAAAAAGTTGGCTTAAAACTCAACATTCAGAAAACTAAGATCATGGCATCTAGTCCCATCACTTCATGGCAAATAGATGGGGAAACAGTGGAAACAGTGAGAGATTTTAGTTTTTGGGGCTCCAAAATCACTGCAGATGCTGACTGCAGCCATGAAATTAAGACACTTGCTCCTTGGAAGAAAAGTTATGACCAACCTAGACAGCACATTAAAAAACAGAGACATTACTTTGCCAACAAAGGTCCATCTAGTCAAAGCTATGGTTTTTCTAGTAGTCATGTACGGATGTGACAGTTGGACTATAAAGAAAGTTGAGCACTGAAGAATTGATGCTTTTGAACTGTGGTATTGGAGAAGACTCTTGAGAGTCCCTTGGACTGCAAGGACATCCAACCGGTCCATCCTAAATGGAATCAGTCCTGAATATTCATTGGAAGAACTGATGCTGAAGCTGAAACTCCAATACTTTGGTCATCTGATGCAAAGAGCAGACTCATTAGAAAAGACCCTGATGCTGGGAAAGATTGAAGGCGGGAGAAGGGGATGACAGATGATGAGATGGTTCGATGGCATCACCGACTCAATTAACATGAGTTTGAGTAAACTCCGGGAGTTGGTGATGGACAGGGAGGCCTCGCATGCTACAGTCCATGGGGTTTCAAAGAGTTGGACACGACTGAGAGACTGAACTGAACTGAACATAATGTCAAGAATCTTCACAGATCTTCCCCTGGTGTTGAGGGCCCTTGAATGTAGCCAGTCAGACTGCCCAACATAAAGCTGAATTTGAAACCATACTTAGAAATGTCCATAAGTAAAGTGGAAGTCATTCCAGTAGTGATAAAACCTGCTCAATAAAGGTAACTTTTACATTTTTTCACAAGCCTCTACATCAAAGATGTTAAGATCAACAGTCATTCTCTTTGTAAGAGATTACAAAACACTTTGGAGAAGGCAATGGCAACCCACTCCAGTACTCTTGCCTGGAAAATCCCATGGACAGAGGAGCCTGGTGGGCTGCAGTCCATGGGGTCGCCAAGAGTCAGACATGACCGAGCGACTTCCCTTTCAGTTTTCACTTTCATGCACTGGAAAAGGAAATGGCAACCCACTCCAGTGTTCTTGCCTGGAGAATCCCAGAGACAGAGGAGCCTGGTGGACTGCTGTCTATGGTGTCGCATAGAGTCGGACACAACTGAAGTGACTTAGCAGCAGCAGCAGCACAAAGCACTTACAGCTCACATGCCTAAAACTCAAAGTGAGATTATACAGGAGGGCTCCTCCACAAGGAAGATACCCCTTGCAAGAGGTGTTTCCTTGAGAAAAACAGTCTCACAATACTAGTAATTAGTGTGCATACTAGTGCAATAGTCCAGTTACAGAAACTGGTAACAAATTCCCCAACTTATTCTATAAGAATCCCAAACATACAAAAGAAGGAAATGATTAGACAGGGACTTGCCCCCACCTCCTTGAGGACATCACCACCAGATAATATCATAAAGATCATCTGGATCTACTGAAGTGCATCTAGGATAAGTCATTCCAAGACTCACATGAAATGCCTCATCCCACTGACTTTATGGAGTCTAGCCTTAAAATCCATCTCAATACACCAGAACACCACTTTCCGTATTGCCTCCATATGTCAGGTACCATGCTACATAATCGGAGCCTTGGGGAGATGATAAGAGGGATGAAATAATATTTTTTAAAGTGGCATCAGAAATCCTTTTAAAGAGGAGACTGTTTCTGTTTAGGAAAATACTTTGCAGAGCTTCCTGGAAGGTTTGATGTCATCCTGAAGATATGGGCTTATAGGAGCCTAGGAAACAAAGAAACAGCTAAACCCATTTCAACAGAAACTATGGGGTGAAGGTAAAAATGGAAAATAAAAAAGACAGGAGGATAGAGAGTAAATGGAATAAAGGGAGACCAAGAAACCTGTGAAGCAGATTAATAGTAACAACAGAAACAACTGGAGGACTTTCCAAAATAGAAGAATTTAAACTCTGTGTGGGTGTATAATAAAAACCCCTTTTAAACATCTGATTCTTATAAAGTCATCTACCCATATTTTTTTTAAAAAGTAAGGAAATTGTGTCAGCTTATCTGGATCAAGCCTTTACTTCAATTCACTTGAAAAAGCAAAAGTGAAAGTCGCTCTTTGCAACCCCATGGACTATACACTGCATGGAATTCTTGAGACCAGAATACTGAAGTGGGTAGCTGTTCCCTTCTCCAGGGGATCTTCCCAACCCAGGGATCGAACTTAAGTCTCCCACATTGCAGGCACATTTCTTTACCAGCTGGCTACCAGGGAAACTCAATTCACTTAATCCTCTCTAAAAAGAAAAAAGAAAGGGAGGGAGGGAGGGAGGAAAGGAGTTTGAAACTGAACCTGTAATCAATTGAATGTACCCAGAGGATCACATTGGTTATACCATGTACAAATAATGACGGTAAGTGAGACTGAGGGAAAATGAGCCATGGGAATGAAGCCCTAAAGTATCAACTCCAGATTGTTAACCTCCCTAATGCATCAGCTCTGGATTGTTCTTCTTAGCATCCTTGCAAAGTGTGACCATGCCCAAGTAGAGCAACAAATACAAGACACTGTAATAAGCACACAAATATTTCTCAATCTGTGAAGAACATTCCCAGTTAAGGAATTCTTCACTTGGAAATTCTTTTTGCCCCTTAAAAATTCTATTGCTTTATAGAGACCCTGTTAAAATTCCAAATTTGCTAGTCATAAAATCCATATTATTATACAGGTTTTTCAGTTTGTGGTATAACTTTTCATAAAAATTATCTCATTTAATACCTGTGAGGTTGGTGTTATTATGGTTCTCAATTAACAGATAAGGACACTGAGGCCTACAGAGGTAAATTATCTTCCCCAACATCATGTAGCCTATAAAGAAGTCCCTGGTGGCTCAGATGGTAAAGAATCTGCCTGCAATGTGGGAGACATGGATTCGCTCCCTAGGTTGGGAAGATCCCCTGGAGGAGGAAATGGCAACCCACTCCGGTACTCCTGCCTGGAGAATCCCATGGACAGAGGAGCCTGGCAGGACCCACAGTCCATGGGGTTGCAAAGAGTCAGATGACTGAGCGACTAAGCACAATACATAAAGAAGTCAAGACTTGAACTTGTACCTTCTGAGGATAAATCCTTTGACTTGTTTTCTACATCATGTTTTCTGACCAATAATGAGAAGAACAAAGTTCAAGTTTTAGAAGCAGCCATATAATATTTCAAAACACAGGTGAAAGCAAGAGATATGTAAAGCCATACCTATGCAGCCTGTATTCATCCCTCAAAATAAAAGCAGTTTTCAGGCGTCCTGCTCCCACTCTATTTCTACCATATTCTCCTTTCACAGAAGTCAGGTGCTGCCAAGTCCTCACTGCCTAAAAGGAAAGGCTCTCCTTGGCAGCTCTTTGCTGGAGGACAATTCCCAAAATGTTGAGAGACTTTTAATTTCAAATTGTAGACTAGCTTATTAGTATGAATATAAATTTCTGTTTCTTACTACTGATATTTCATCTAATAGTGCTGGAAAACGAGCTCTGCCACAAAATACCATCTGCCATGAAGCCCTGTTCTTAAATAACGTCCCATACTGAAAAGAACTGCATTCAGATTGACAAAGGGGCTTTTGTGGTTATCAAAGAAAGAAAGAATTTCCAAAATAATCCTAATATCACTACTTGATGGTTTAGTCTATCATCAAGCTGTTGGTAGGTGTTTTCTCTAAAACTAAGCTTTTTCTGTCACTTTTAGAACTATGCAGGTTACTGTGTGTCTTTTATTCAGTGCCCATGACCTCTTACTTACATATAAATCTCAAAGGATAGAATTTCTCGCTGATGCCACAAACATTACCATATTAAGTGCAGGCCTTTGTTAGAAATTCTTCTGTAAGCAAAACCATCCACTCACCTTTGCAAGTTGATCAAATCATTACTTGATTGACAATGTCTTAAGCTGGATGTAGAAAGAAAAACTGGCAAAGAAATTTGAATTTTCATAAAGACTGAGCATGAAGCACCTTTCCATAGAGGATGTCTTTTATGGGAAATGATGTAGTTATTTACAAGGCCATTGTTTCTAGCCCATGTTGAAAGTTTTCACATAAATATATTACCTTCAAACTACATCTGGAAACCTGACATTGATTTTTATATGAAAAGATGATAAATCACTGTAAAACATGCCAGGCCTCTCAGTAGAGCCCATGAAATACACACACATTTCCATGTAAACTAACCAAGGAAGCCTGATCAAGAATGTAATATTGATTTGGAACAATCATTCCAGGGAAGAAACTTTTGATAGCATAAGACTTCTACTCAAAACAGTTTAAAACAATCCTGGCTCCATCTTGCAGTTATACAAAATGAATCACAGAACTTTAGAATAAAAGAGACTTCATCATCTGTTCAACCTCCTCATTTCAGTTGGATGGGAAAGAGGCAGGATGGTGTTTCTATTTGTTTTTTATGTGCATTCCAATTTTTTTTTACTTTTTATTACATTTTTAAACACACCTAAAGGTAGGTAGCCAAGTACAATAAACTCCCTTGTGTGAGTAACAGTCAATCTAGTTGAGTTACCAATCTTTTAACATCCTTTCCTTTTACAATGAGTAATTTAAACCCAGAGAAGTAACGTGACCAAGGTCACTTAGTTATTTTGTGGCCAATCCATGACTTAAACTTCTAACCAGCCCCATTCCTCAACTAGTATTTTTCCCACTCTTTCCTCATAGCTCTTGCCATTTGTAATACATGCGTTGGTCAGATGCTTTCATTTCTATTTTTATCACCACACCCACAAGCAAAGTACCATTATGAATGAATGATGTAGACTAATGCCACCCTAGCCTAGGCTGTAACACCACCCTGACCAACTAAATTATTACAAACACCTCTCCACGTTCAACAACAGGAAGAAGTTCTGCTGCTGCTGCTGCTGCTGCTAAGTCGCTTCAGTCGTGTCCGACTCTATGCGACCCCATAGACGGCAGCCCACCAGGCTCTCCCGTCCCTAGGATTCTCCAGGCAAGAACACTGGAGTGGGTTGCCATTTCCTTCTCCAATGCATGAAAGTGAAAAGTGAAAGGGAAGTTGCTCAGTTTTGTCCAACCCTCAGCGACCCCATGGACTGCAGCCCACCAGGCTCCTCCGTCCATGGGATTTTCCAGGCAAGAGTACTGGAGTGGGGTGCCATGGCCTTCTCCAGGAAGAAGTTCTGCTGACTTACAATGGAACACTTTTCAACAGCTCTAGCAACTATCTTCTCCCAGATCTGCCTGAGAATGTTTCATAGAAACCAAAATACACTGTCTTTGTTTTCTGCTACATCTATTTGCTTCATGGGAAATAGATGGGAAACAGTGGAAACTGTGGCAGATTTAATTTTGGGGGGCTCCAAAATCACTGCAGATGGTGACTGCAGCCATGAAATTAAAAGACGCTTACTCCTTGGAAGGAAAGTTATGACCAACCTAGATAGCATACTCAAAAGCAGAGACATTACTTTGCCAACAAAGGTCCATCTAGTCAAGGCTATGGTTTTTCCAGTGGTCATGTATGGATGTGAGATTTGGACTGTGAAGAAAGCTGAGCACCGAAGAATTGATGCTTTTGAACTGTGGTGTTGGAGAAGACTCTTGAGAGTCCCTTGACTGCAAGGAGATCCAAGCAGTCCATTCTAAGGGAGATCAGTCCTGGGTGTTCTTTGGAAGGAATGATGCTAAAGCTGAAACTCCAGTACTTTGACCACACCATGCGAAGAGTTGACTCATTGGAAAAGACTCTGATGCTGCGAGGGATTAGGGGCAGGAAGAGAAGGGGACGACAGAGGATGAGATGGCTGGATGGCATCACCGACTCGATGGACGTAAGTTTGAGTGAACTCTGGGAGTTGGTGATGGACAGGGAGGCCTGGCGTGCTGCAATTCATGGGGTTGCAAAGAGTCGGACATGACTGAGCAATTGAACTGAACTGAACTATCTGCTTACATTCAACATAAGAGACCAGATCAAATCAACGTAAAGTTATATCATTACAATTAAGTTTCCAGATCTTGTGCTGTCCACTCCAACCTTTAAATCAAACCGAACTACTTATGCAGCATTCAGTTGGCAGTCTATAAAAACAAGCCAGTCCTAGCTTGTAAACCTGCAATCCTCTTGTTTTGTTCCTTAATCTTGCTCTTGCTTGACTCTATGCCAGTTTGAGCCAGTTTCCAACCCCTATCTTACCATTTGTACTTTATGACTAATTTTGTCTTAACCAACTTGGTATCTTTGTTGTGCTTTCAAAAATCAATTCACTGTTTGATTTCTCTTGGCCTTAAGTGCCTTAATCCACCCATTCTCTTGCCATTCCTTTGGAATCCAAACCCCTACAGAGAGGAATTTAGTGGTATGAAGCCAAGGCTGCTGACAGATGAGTGTGTGGCAATTTCATGTTTATGGGCTGGGAAGTCATTATTCCCTCCCAGGGAAACTTGGCTACCATTACGGTTTAACAATGCTTTTTCACACAGACCAACTGAGAGGTCATCTCATCCACCAATATGAAGAAAGAAATCATTGTTTTCTGCCTTTTACAATTGGCAAAGGTAATAGAGATACTTCATGTCCCTTTTGTACTCATCTGATAACCTAGGAAAGCCTCAAAAATAGATTCCAACAGACATATTAAAAGGATTAACCTTATTTGTTGGTTTTCTTGCCAAGGAGTTCAAATTTCCTTTTCTGCATGGAAGCATTTGTTATAATGTTTGAGGTAAAATTCCCCAGAGTAATGTAAAAGAAGACCTATTTATCTCTATCCCATGCTCTACAACCCATCACACTCCCTACCTTTCACACATTAAGATATTACTTTATTTTTTTCAGTTTTTTCCTATTCCATCTTTGACATCTATATTTGAAGAGTAAATAAGTCAATAAATAAATATACAGTTAAGGCTCTAAAAAAAACACATTAACCCAGCAG
The DNA here is from genome assembly GCF_032452875.1 of Bos javanicus. Taxonomy (NCBI): domain Eukaryota; kingdom Metazoa; phylum Chordata; class Mammalia; order Artiodactyla; family Bovidae; genus Bos; species Bos javanicus. The sequence goes on from NC_083868.1 coordinate 46,037,964, forward strand.
AGGTAAGACATAGATCTGGATTTGTGTGTGTGTTTGTGTATGTACGTGTGGATGTGCACATATGCATGCATGGATGCTCACATACATGTTTTGAAAGCAGAAATTAATTTGTATTTATTCATTCTCTAAAACTTCCAACCTCCCCCATTTCAACAGCGTAAGTTTGTAAATTGGTGAGTTCACGACTGGGGGCAGTCTGTTGCCAAAAAGCAGACCAAACTAGTCCACCTGGGAACAAAAAAACTCATGATGTTTGTCTTGGTTGCATCTAATGAGCCTGGAACATAAATAATTATTTAACCTTAAAAGAAAATATAATATCCTTCATGACTAAACTGTTAACCTACCATTTATTCTCTTCTCACTTTTAAATCTGCCACCTAGCACTCTAATATAAACAAAACAAAACCTCAAGAGAAAAGCAGGCCAATAAACAAACAGAAACCATTTCTAAAGCTGGATACACATTCCTTTCTGTCATAAAGTAGTACCCAGTCTGGGCTTCTCTGGGGTTCAGATGGTAAAGAATCCTCCTGCAATGCAGGAGACTCAGATTTAATCTCTGGGTCAAGAGAATCCCCTGGAGAAGAAATGGCAACCCACTCCAGTATTCTTGCCTGGAGAATTCCATGAACAGAAGAGCCTGGCAGGCTACAGTCCATGGGGTTGCAAAGAGTTGGACACAACTGAGCTACTAAACAGATAGACATAGTACCCAGACTAAGCATTTCTGTTTCTATTTAAAGACTCCATAATGCTCCCTGTGCCTAGAACTTGAAATTTGAGAGTCATCTGATAATTTTCCTTTTCCTCTACTTCATATCCAACTATTCTATAAACATTGTCAACTTTGCCCATACAAAATGTCTTCAATGCATTCATTTTTCTAAAATCTTCCATATCCCTATCCTCATTACATCATGCCGGGACTATGGCAATAGCCATTTAACTGTCCTCCTTTCTCTGTTCTAATACTATACACCACAGTGTCAGGCGAAGGGGAAAAAAAAGCCCCCATGCTGCCATCAGCATGTTTCTTACTTCCAAAGCCCTCCCAGCGTCTATCAGAGTAAGTTCTCAATGCTCCATCTTGTGCTCCTACCCACCAAAATGTGTCCCCACAGCTTCCCAGCCCAGTGCTCTGCCCAGGTAGGCCAGTCTTCTCACCTGCCCTGAGCAGCTACTCTTACACTACTCACCCACAATGACTATGAGAATCTAAATTGAAACTGGGGCCATGTTTAGGACTAATCTTCCTGGTTCAGCCTATTAACCCCACAAAGAATTCTTTCTTCTTCTGACTCTCCTGAGCACTAGAGGGAGCTTGCTCCACCCAATCTTGTACTTGATTTTATTCCCTGTGTTTGTGTCCTGTCTTCTCAACTAGATTGCAGAACCTCTAATCCATTTAAGGTGCCTAACATCTACCCTGTTTAACAGTTGCTATGGGAAATGACAGGTCTGAAAAAAGTAATTAAAAAAAAAAAAGAGTAAAGATTGTGCTTCATACATCTTTGCCTTTCCCACAACAATATGCTGAGTGTGCTGCAAGTATTTAACAAATAGTTGCTTTTAAAAATATTACTGAAGCAATGAGCTAGGAAAATCTCTAAAGAAAGGTCAGTCTTGAGATGTAACTAAAGAAATGGAGATGAACACAGTTTCTACCATAATAAAAGTATCAAGATCAAATGAATGTTACTCATCACTATATCAATATTTTATATACTGTGGGCTTTTCACTTCACATAGATTATTTATGAAGCCTGTTGTTGTGTGTTAAGTAGCTTCAGTCATGTCTGACTTATTGCAAGCCCATGGACTATAGCCCACCAGGCTCCTCCATGGACTTCTCCGGGCAAGAATATTGGAGTGGGTTGCCATTTCCTTCTCCAGGGGATCTTCCCAACCTAGGGACTGAATCTGGATCTCCTGCACTGTTCAATACAAATTTTTAACAAATACAATATATGTTTTTCTAAACATTAAAATTGGCCATATATTCAACACCCAAAAGTTTATAACTCAGAATAAAAAACTAAGACTATTTTTAAGTAATTGAAGTAAAAATTCATTTTTAACAGCGACCTAGATGACACCACCCTTATAGCAGAAAGTGAAGAGGAACTCAAAAGCCTCTTGATGAAAGTGAAAGTGGAGAGTGAAAAAGTTGGCTTAAAGCTCAACATTCAGAAAACGAAGATCATGGCATCTGGTCCCATCACTTCATGGGAAATAGATGGGGAAACAGTGGAAACAGTGTCAGACTTAATTTTTTTGGGCTCCAAAATCACTGCAGATGGTGACTGCAGCCATGAAATTAAAAGACGCTTACTCCTTGGAAGGAAAGTTATGACCAACCTAGATAGCATATTCAAAAGCAGAGACATTACTTTGCCAACAAAGGTTCGTCTAGTCAAGGCTATGGTTTTTCCTGTGGTCGTGTATGGATGTGAGAGTTGGACTATGAAGAAGGCTGAGCACCGAAGAATTGATGCTTTTGAACTGTGGTGTTGGAGAAGACTCTTGAGAGTCCCTTTGACTGCAGGGAGATTCAACCAGTCCATTCTGAAGGAGATCAGCCCTGGGATTTCTTTGGAGGGAATGATGCTAAAGCTGAAACTCCAGTACTTTGGCCACCTCATGCGAAGAGTTGACTCATTGGAAAAGACTCTGATGCTGGGAGGGATTGGGGGCAGGAGGAGAAGGGGACGACAGAGGATGAGATGGCTGGATGGCATCACTGACTCGATGGACGTGAGTCTGGGTGAACTCCGGGAGTTGCTGATGGACAGGCTGCGATTCATGGGGTCGCAAAGAGTCGGACACGACTGAGCAACTGAACTGAACTGAACTGAATATTCAGGTAAAAAGTATATAAATATCACAAAACTGACTTATACTAACTCACCTTTGATTTAAAAAATAATAATAGATGAAAGGACACTCTGGCCAAATTAATTTGAACAAAGCTTATAACAAAGCAGTGACTAGAAAGTCAGGCCTGGACATGCTCTCATGCTGGCTACAGAGAGCCCCTCCATGCCCGCAGAGGCCCAGTCTAACCAAGGCCCTGTAGTCAGTCTAAGACCCAGCTTACAGACACGAGGAGAAAACTGGCCAATGGAAAGAAGGTTCTGTGGCTTGACTGCCAAGAAAGGGTGATAAGAAAAGTCTTGAAACCTCAATGAAATAAATCTACTTCTAGAAATCTTTCTTAAAGGAACATGCAGAAATACAGAAAATACAATCATTCTGACAATTTTTAAACAATAGGAAATAATCTAAAAGTGACCAAAATATATGAACGAATGGCCAATGTAAGTTTTGGTAAAGCCATCCCAGAACTCTCAAAGCACATGCTGAAAGTGGCCAGAAAGGTCACCGAGACAAGTGAAATAGGCTAGGATGGGCTGCCGTGTATGGGGTTGCACAGAGTCAGACACGACTGAAGTGACTCAGCAGCAGTTCAAATACTCAAGAACATCACAAAAGCCAAACAAAACATATCCATGGGCCAGACTTAGCCACACACCACCAACTTGATTTCTGTGGTGAAATCTTTTTGAAAATTATGATTAAAGAATGTTTAATGAAAATGTTCTTTGTATAATATCAGATTAAAAGGGGGAGGGGAGTATGATCCTAATAATGTAAGAGACATATATTGTGGGAAAAAAAGACCAGCAAAAAATCATTATAGCTGTATCTGGAGAGACTGTGGATGATTTGTTTTCTTTATACTTTTCTATATTTTCAATATTTTCTTCAAGTGAGTATTTATTACTTTATAATATAATGTTGCATCGCTAACTGGGTGATGTCCCTAAAGGGGGGCAATTCAGAAAGGTTGACATTTTTTTCCCAATTCATCATGTTAAATTTTGTATATAAAAGGCTGTTTGTAAGGTCCTAAAATTTTGAATTGCTGTGAGGCTGAAAAATTTAACATCATTAATGAGATGAAAGTATTGCTGAAAGAAGTTATGAAAATAATACAAATACATACTATATATAAAGCACTCAGCCCAAACACACTCAACAATGGTATTCAGAAATACTTCCCTTTGGTATTTGCCAAATACCTTGTCTTGTCTTGTATGCTGACCTCAGGTCACCCTGATTCTGAAACCATTATCACATGGCTTAATTACTAGCTTTCCTGAACCTTCTCCCCAGCTTATTTCTCTGCCCCCATCACCACCCATGTCTCAGATTCTCATCACCATGACTGACAGGAAACCATATCCCTGAGCCCTTCAGAGTTTCCTTGACTAAGCCCCTAACCCCTGGTTATCACAATCCAATAATAAAAATGTGATTCTAACACCTCTAGGGAAGCTTTGTCCAAATATTGGCTAGAAGCTTGTAAAGTATGTGTTTACCATAGCCTGCTTTCCCTTCCCTTTTTGCTCCCCAATTAGCCAAAGTTTACAACTTATCCTAGTCTTTATTTTCCACTCTGCACCTTGCTGGAACTCTTTGGAGAAAAAGTATTTGTAGATTTAGAAGAGCATGTTCTCTTATCCTCAGGAATGAATGAGATGAGACAGTGGATTAATTCTGAGATAATCAGGCAACTTTTCATGAAGCATATTCACATAGATTTGCTTTTATGTTTTGATTAGGCAAATATGAAAGTTATTTTGCATTCTTCAAACTCAGATTGAATAAGAGTGGGAGGAAACTTGCCTACCTGTCAGGAAGGTATAAAATTTCATTATGGGTCAGTGAGCATTGCCTGTGGTCTTATTTTTTGGTAATTCCAGAATCACACAGGACCCTCAAACATGTAGCAGACCTTTGAAGACAGGCATATGAAAGAGAACCACGGTATCATTACAAAAAACATATTTCTTTGGAAAAGTAAATTTGATGATAATATTCACATGTAGACCTCCTGATTTTTTTTTTTAAGTGTTCATCTAAAGAGTATCTAGGGACTTCCTTGGTGGCCCAGTAGTTAAGAACCCACCTTCCAATGTAGGGGACGTGGGTTTGATCCCTGATTGGTGAACTAAGATCCCACAGACCTCGGGGACAACTAAGCACGCATACCACAGCTAGAGAGCTTGTGCGCCAACTGCTGAAGCCCACACACTCAGGAGCCTGTGCTCCACAAGAGCAGTCCACACATGGCGATGAAAATACAGTTCACCAAAAATAATAAATGTCTAAAAAAAAAAAAAAAAAGAAGAGCGCCTAGTTTAGGGGCTAGGAGAAAAGATGTCATCATTTATCTGCCACATCTCTACTCGATACTTTTAAACAACAGGCTGTACCCTTTGGCCTCTTTTTGCAGCCACTCAACACTCTCCCATCTACCCAGCACTGGGCTGCACAGCCTCAGGCACAAGCTTTGTGTGATGGTGATGACTCTGAAGCACAGACACTGAGCTCACATAGTAACCACCAGTACAAACAGGTCACTAGGGCCAAGGCAGAGCAAGATGCCAGAGCTAGAAGCCATCAGCAACTCAAAACATATGGAAGGACAAGAAAGCACATTAGGGAGAAGGGCAAGGTAGAGACTTTCCATGTTCCCTTCAACACAGAAGCACCTCCCTCCCCAATGGTGGCTGAAATAGGGATTAGATATCCAGGCCTGCCTGCATGGCTTGTGAGTTCTGTACAACACGGTCTAAGTTTTGGCAAGTTGACTAATACTAGAAAATCAAGTCTCATGACCACCTCTGTTGGCTAGAATTACTGTATTTTCCAGTCTCCTAGAAAATAAAAAGGCAACTGGAAGAAGGAAAGTTCCCAAGATACTTTACTTCCTGTTTCTGCTTCTGAGGAATAGTTTTACTAGGGAATAGAATTATCTAACCCTTAAATCAGTATAAAATTTGAGAGGTTAAAAACATGTGCCAACTTACATAATGTAGCAATAAAAGATGGCCTCAACAGTGAATATTTTAGGTAATAATTAATTCAACCCGACCTTCCATTCTAAATCAAGCTTTGTACTAGAGACAAAGCTTTCTAAGATAATTAGATGGAAACCCTGGAACAACTGATTTGCAAGGTAATATGTTTATCTCTGTCAGTTGCCACGTAGCTCTCATCTATACCCCGTCAGTTCTGGAACAGACAGAAGAGCCTGGCCCTCCCGTGATGAGCTGCTGAGCCCTCCCAAGTGGGGGTCACTGTAAGGTTCTGATGTAAACGTGGATGTGGAGAGCAGCACAGTGTATATATCAGGCCAGGGACAAGAAGAAACGATGAAATGCCATCAGTCAGTGTGACTCCCACCTCAGTGCTGAAAAAATACTGGCAAAGTCAGTGTTTTTATAACATGCTCACTAACATTATCATATACCTGCTCTCTCCATCTCACTGAAAAGAATCACCTGACATTATAGATCTTTCCAAACTATCAATTTTATATTTTAAGTCAAAATTAATTTAAGACTGTCTTTAAAATAGAATAATGTCTAAACCTGCTCATTAATGGAAAGTCCGTTTAAGTTTGCAGCTTTGCAATTCCAAGTTAAATTCTGATTTTGAAACATTGCTGGCAAATATGAAAGTAAAATAAGAAAAAGTGAAGCAATGGAAAAATCTCTCCTGGCTCATAGAGTTGAACAGAAGGTATTTCCAATCCTCAACATGTGTTTTTGAACTTTCTTTTATGAGGAAGAGAGATCATTCCACTACTGTCATGGAGAACACTTCATAAGGAAAATAAATTTCTCTAGAAATAAGTTCTATTTACATCTACATTTTTAAGAGAGATACGCAGCATTTTAAAGTGATGACTCCAACCCAAAGTCTCCTTACCTGGATACTTTCAGGAATATCATCTGCCCTGGAAATGGGCCATTAAATCTATTTTCCCAGTAGTAACTGCAACACAAATTACTAATTGATTATTCATCTAAAATGAAATTGTCACTAAATGGTAGAATGAGATCTAGATGCTCATTTTATCTGCAGCATTTCAAATCCAAATAGTATAAAAAGAAGAAAAGGTCAAGAATTATTTTTTTTCTTTAATTCAGATTGACTTTCTCTCATAAGGAACTAAGATACCAGAAACCACAGAATCTTTACAGAAAAAAAAAGAAAAACTTCACAAAAGCTTTCTGTATAAAAACTTTAAAACAGAAAAGTCATATCCATTGTAAACTAAAAAAGGCAGGGAGAAGGTCTTCTTGACCAATTATTGCTAAAAAGCAATTAGAAATTAAACCAGTATCTGTTTTTGTGCTGTGCTTAGTCTCTTAGTCGTGTCTGACTCTTTGTGATCCCATGGACTGTAGCCCGTCAGGCTTCTCTTTCCATGGGGATTCTCCAGGAATACTGGAGTGGGTTGCCATTCCCTTCTCCAGGGGATCTTCCCAACCCTGGGATCAAACCCAGGTCTCCTGCATTGCAGGTGGATTCTTTACTGTCTGAGACACCAGGGAAGCTCAGCATCTGTTTTTAGATCTTTATAATTTAGTTTTTCTTCAAACATTGAAACCTGTGTTTTAGTTTTCTGTACTTCCCAAGCAATAGCGATTTTAAAATCTGAATCAAAAATGAGCTTCCCAGGGCCTCCCTGGTGGCTCAGTGGTAAAGAATCTGCCTGCCAATGCAGGAGACACGGGTTCAATCCCTGGTCTAGGAAGATTCCCCATGCCTCAGAGCAACCAAGTCCTTGGACCACAATCACTAAGCCTGTTCTCTAGAGTCTGGGAACCAAAATGACTAAACCCACATGCCACAACTATTGAAGCCCGCACACCTAGAGCCTGTGCTCTACAAGAGATATCACCACAATGAGAAGGCCCCGCTCACCACAGCTAGAGAAAGCCTGACCACAGCAATGAAGGCCCAGCACAGCCAACACAAATAAATAAGTTTCCTTCATTCACATAGGAAAGAAAACATCTAACATTTGTCTTGTGACCACATAAACTTTTGATGTTTTCATACGAGCAGCAGTATCACCTTCCTTGAGCATGTGACAGTTACCTGACACCAAGCAAAACTAAGATCCATCCCCTTGGAGCACGGAGCCATGTAGATGCTTCCAAGCCCCTACATCCTGGGAGGGAAGGATAGGACCTTCTTCCTGGAGGAGTCTGGCATGACACCTTCTCTTTTCAGGGCCTTTCCCCCGGCGCACAGGGACAGCGGTCACTCTGCTGGGATTAAGTTACTTAAATGGGAAGACAAGCCATCTTTCCCACATGGTAAGCCTTGGGAAACAGAGGAAATACCAACACTGGTCGCTGCTATGTATAGGATGAACGAGATCTACTTTGAAAGTACATCATCTCTAACTTTCACAAAACATAATTACTAGAACCTAAATAAAACTGACAGGTTTATCCAAGTATTCATTCTTCCTCAGGGCAGTGTTTTGTTGTTTTTTTTTTACAAGGGAAGAACTGAGTCACACGTACATCAGTGCCCTGCCCCCTCATGCTCTTATTTTATTCTGCCCTACACAATAAAGAAATAAACAAGTAAAAAAAAAAAATAAATTAAAAAAAAAAGAAATAAACAAGTAATACATTTTTTAATTGTTTTTTAAGATGAAACAATGCCTTTTATATTAAGGCATCATACTACCTGTGCCATCAACAGAAAGTACAGTCAAATTAGTTCCTACAAACCCACCTGTCTGCACAAGCTCCCCGACCTTCGCCCCTCTGCCAGCCATAGCACCTGAAGCTTCCCCTATGATCCGGCACCATTCCCCTTACTATTCCACCTCTTCATCCCGCCTTCCTCCTCAAGTCTGTGGTTAAGAAACACAAACAGGTTATTACATTTCAATACAGCAGTCCAGATGGTCTGATAGGGTTTTGCAAAATGCTTACTGCTTTAGGTTCTGTGAATTACTCAATAAGATTAATATAAACATATGAATCTGAACTCTTGAAACATTTAGGATTGTTTCTAAATCTCTATAAACTATTTCTTTAAAAATGGTTTGTCAATCACTCAAGTTCTACTTAATTTGCTTGCTAGTCATTAAATACATAGGACCCATTATCTCAAGCAAATTGAATGAATACTGTAGACCAACTCTAATCAAGCACTCTTCGGTCTTGTGAATAATAAGTGAGCAAGATGTGGTCCCAACATCAAAGAATTCAGTTTAGTGGGAGGTCCAGAGGATGAGATGGTTGGATGGCCAATGGACACCAACTCAATGGACATGGGTTTGAGCAAATTTCAGGAGACAGTGAAGGGCACCGAAGCCTGGCATGCTGCAGTCCATGGGGTCACAAAGAGTCGGACGTTACTTAGTCACTGAACAACAATATAGGTAAAAATTACAACACAACCTTGGTGAATAGTGGAGTGGAAGCACATACTTGGTACAGAAAAAGGCATAAAAGATAGAGCTTCTTTTTGGAGGCTTTCTCAAAGCCCCACCTGCTAAAAATATGCATTCTTCCCCAAATCTGCCATGGTGTGTGCAATACTGACAGTTGTGGTTGTTCATTTGGAATAATAAATTACTTACAGAAATACCACATACAACATTGGTGTTATTTGGAAAAACATGATTCCTTAACATCTACTATTACATTAGCACAGATTCATTTGTATAAAAAAAGTGGAACACAAGATATGTGTGTGTTTTGGTGAGATACCTTACATGTCATGGGACATAGTCCATCAAGGACTAGCTCAGATGAGACATATATTCAGAAGTACCCAGAAGGTGGACCAGCAGGGTGAACACATGACCAAAGAGTAACTAGGCCTTGTCCTGACCAGACTTTTATTAAAAACAGGTTATGATTATTTCTTCTAAAACTAGGTCATTAATTAATCAATACGTATTTATTGGACACATTTCTCCCAGTTTGAGTTTTTATAATACAGTCTTTGGAGTCAAATCAAGACCACCCTTTTCTTTCCTAAGACTGATTTAGGACATCATCATGCCATCTTGCCAGCAAGACATCATGCAAACAGGGGAAAAAAACATTAAGTTGAGGTTTCTGATGCTTAGGTAAGCGGTAACTGACCTACCCAGGCAGAACTGCTTTACATTGCTCTTATACCATGTTCATGCCTTCTTGTTCTCTTGTAGACAGGTCACCAGTTCCTTCTCTTGTTATAGACCATCTGGTGTTAGCTGCTCACCCTTAATCTTTCTTTAATCAACTCCACCAGTTTTCCTTCCAACCCTGCCTTAAGCAAATGAGGAAAAAATGAAAGTTTCTAAGACTTTAAAGACTGAAGTTCAAGAGAGGCCAAATAATAACTCAGCATCATTAACTATCAACAAATTTCGGGGCAACAATTGGGCTCTGAATCTGTCTTCAATTCTCGGAGACTCTCACTTCACAAAGTTTAACCAAAGACTATCCCTCCCACACCATGCTCACACTGTATGTATTTCTGAGTGGTAATTACAACTGAACTACTGCTACAATCTACAATGTTTTCTTCTAATTGACAAAAAGTGTAGGGAAATTCTTGAAAGAGAAGTTTATTAATAATGAAAATGGCAAACTCTATACATGAGAAAAAAGACCGTTCATATACATAAAGACTGTTAAATTTTTATTTCTAATTAGCTAGTATTAAGACTAGAGCATGTCAAGCAAACAGTACAGTAACATGAGCTTATCTGATCCATACTTTAAATATAGTGTCATCATAAACAAGATGAAACAGAAAAATCTTTCGGTGTCCACACTCCATATTGAACATATATTATGGTATGTACAGTCACTTCATAATCATCACAGTCCACATACATAAATAATTATACCTTATTCTCTGATATGATGGTTACATTTTTCCTATTTATTCCCTTAACCACTAAAAAAAGCAACTAAGTGAAGGAAAAAAGGATAAGGAATCATTTCAACTAGGCTGTAGCTGTAAATTGTGTGTTTTGCTCTGTCTTATTACCCCAAGGGGAGTGATTTAACCTGTGTCTTGTTAAATCAAACAGGTAGTGTAAGGTTTTACAAAATGCATGACTGAAGGAAATTTCTATTTATATTCTTTACACCATCAGTTGCTTTCTGGTACCCTCCCACCTTCTCACCTCCAGCCAGGTTCTTCTGGAGAACACAATGCAACTGATTTGATGATTATGACCGTCACACCATTTTTCTGCATTCACTGCACACTTGGGAATAGAATGAGCTAGGCAGCATGACTCATTGCAGCTGGATTGTAAATTTGAAAGGCTGGCCCCACCCATTCTACTGGGAATTGTTAGAAACATTTTAAGAAAAAAAAATGACCCATATTTTTCTTAGCTAAAATATTTCAACTTAATAAAGGTAAGTTTTCCTCCTAAATCAGCTGTTTCCTCATGGAGCAAATATGTTACCTTGTTTTCCCATTTCAAAATGAAACTTCAATTCACAGGCTGATAGATGTCAAAGTATCCATTATTGAAAACATGGAAATGACACAAAGATGCCCACTGCCTAAAAATTATGAGATGGATGAAGGCAAACTTACCAAAAAAAGAATGCAAATAAATAGATCAGGTACACATTTGAGTCAACATGGATTTAGAGCCTACAAAGAACATTTGTGCAATTTTCATCTTTTGTCAGAAGTACTAATAAATCAGGGTTGTTCAATTATATTACCATTTACTATGTGATAAAAAAAAAGTATGAGAAGAGGAGCAGCCAAGCCATGATGACCAGATACTGAAGAAGAGAAAAAACAGAGTGGGATTAAAATCAGGTAAAACTTGCACTTGTGTTATTATGTGAAGTAAATGGGACTTTACAGCACATAACTGTGAACAAATACCCTTAAACCACTGCCATGTGGAAATGGAGTCCTACATACCAAATAAGTTTCTCATTATCCAGAACCCAAGAATCCTGTATGTATACTCAACTATGAAGGTTACATCTGCAGGACTCCAAAGCACCTTCTGAACCAAAAAAAAAAAAAAAAAAACCAAACCACGTTGAATTCTTTACCATGCACTCTCTAGTTGTGGTGCACAGGCTCTGGAGCTCACAGGCTCAGTAGTTTATAACATGCGGGCTTAGTTAATCCGTGGCACGTGGGATCTTTCCAACCCAGGGATCAAACCCTCATCCCCTGCACTGCAAGGTGGATTCTTAACCACTGGACCACCAGGGAAGTCCCAAGGGAAAAGTTCTTTTTAAAAGCTCTTTCAAGATAGTTTGTCCTGTAAGACCAATAGCTCTTTTAGCCCTTACACTGTGAACAGCAGAGGGTCTTCACCATGGAAACTTCATTCTCCAGTGTTTCTCATTGTGGTTCAATGATGACAAAGGTAAGGCCAAAGTCTTTATTCCTGAACTGGGGAGCTCAGGTCTCACCCTGAGAGTTCAGGAGTTCCTTCTATTAACAGATGTGGAGCAGACATTTGCGCAGAGTCAACAAGAGATTTGCTCTTCAGAAATATGTCAGAATTCTTACTTCACTGATTGGCTTCTGGAAACAACAATCCTCCTTCAGCCCCATTCGTGCTTCTCATAAGTGTTCCACGAGGTGGCCAGTTCTACACCCAAATCATGTCCATCTAGACTCTGCCAGCAAGCAGACATTCATTTAAAATGTTGCTTCCTAGGGTTAACTGGGTTAGGGTTAATAAAAACAAATTTTCTTTTTCATCTACAACAAGCAAATTTAGAATCTTCAACAGAGAAATCTTAGGAAGTTTTACAAATAAAATGAAGCATTAAGTAGTGATAAATGTCATTAATATTTACAATGCTTTAAAGATAAATATCATTTCCCTTTCAAATGAGCACAGTAGAAAATATCCCAGCAGTGGCTTGTACCTATGCTGAACTTTTAGAGAATCTATTATGTGAGTAGGGAATGAAAGAGAATCCCAGGAAACAGGAAATACCAACCTATATAAACACACACTCATAAAACCTGTGACCCATACATACTTTGCAAAATACCTAGACATCTTCAAGGCTTTCAATAGCTTTATTGTGGCATGTACTCATTCCAGCAATTTTGTTTCTGGTGTCTTCATAATGAGTGAAATTGGCAATCATTAAATTGAGAAAAAAAAATGAACCAAGTATTTTAGCTCATGGTCAATCTACCCTGCTTAATAGTATCTGGTCATAAAGAAACCAAAATATTAAAGATTATCTTTGACTAACATGAAGATACCTAACATGAAACACGCCTGCATCAATAATAGCCTATTTGCATACACAACTCAATATTAGGAGCGATAGGGCACTCTCCGTGCCCCCTCCAAGGCTACCATTCACAAAGTGCTAGGAAATAGAGTAAAGCTTCCATTTTCAGTTAAAATTTATATAAGATGTGACTTTTTCCTATGTATAGAGGAAAAAAAAAGTTATTTTAATTGCAATGGAAGTCCTGCCCTGTTTTATGTAAGCAGGAGTGAATTTAGATACAAGGTATTCATAAAGAAGCAGCCAACCTATACCATAGGAGGGAGTTAAATACTGTTTTTGAAATTAAAACACCAGGAACTAGAGGAGATACAAGGTTTGCACGGGTCATGGTGAGGTAGCAGCAGCAGAGTCAGGGAACCCATCTGTTCTGACTCAGCATACCCATCAATCAGCAAAGTATACTCTCAGTACTGTGGTCTTGACCCAACACCCTCTCCTTCCCTGTCCACTTGATTGAATTCATCTTTAGTCTATGGAGAACCCTCTAAACTTTATACATATGTGTTGGCCAAGACAGCTTTAAAAAACAGGATATTAACATAATTAACAAAATAATGTGGTTTTGATTAACAGGCTCCGGAAACTGAAAACTCTGGTAGAAGCACAAAGTACAGGCCTAACTCTATCCTAAAGCAAAAAGGTTGCTTTTTCTTCAACGATTTGATTAAAAAAAGGCTTAATATTTTAGTTAGGTGAATGTCTGACCATAAACTATGTTAAAACTACTTCAAAAGCTTTTCATTTCACCTGAACTAACATGCTGCAAATATTCAGCTATTAAGCTTACTTCGTCTGGTAAGAGTCTCACCTTGTCTTCCTGCTGTGAAACCTGAAGCACAGTTGTTAAGAGAGACTCTCAGAGACTCAGAAGCAGATAGCAAATGAATCCCCAATTCCCAGACCCGGCTTCTTCCTTATAGAAAACTTTCCAGAATTCACACAGTTTTGATTCCCTTTAAATATAGCTTACCATCACCTCAAATAGCAAATAGATGGGGAAACAACAGAAACAGTGACAGCCTTTATTTTTTGGGCTCCAAAATCACTGCAGATGGTGATTGCAGCCATGAAATTAAAAGACGCTTGCTTCTTGGAAGAAAAACTATGACCAGCCTAGACAGAATATTAAAAAGCAGAGACATTACTTTGCCTACAAAGTCTGTCTAGTCAAAGATATGGTTTTTTCAGTAGTCATGTATGGATGTGAGAGTTGGACTATAAACAAAGCTGAGCGCCGAAGAATTGATGCTTTTGAACTGTGGTCTTGGAGAAGAGTCTTGAGAGTCCCTTGGACTGCAAGGAGATCCAACCAGTCCATCCTAAAGGAGATCAGTCCTGAATATTCATTGGAAGGATTGATGCTGAAGCTGAAACTCCAATACTTTGGCCACCTGATGTGAAGAGCTGACTCATTTGAAAAGACCGTGATGCTGGGAAAGATGGAAGGCAGAAGGAGAAGGGAATGACAGAGGATGAGATGGTTGGATGGCTTCATCGACTCAATGGACATGACTTTGAGTAAACTCCAAGAGCTGGTGATGGACAGGGAGGCCTGGCGTGCTGCAGTCCATGGGGTTGCAAAAGAATGTTCAGACACAACTGAGTGACTGAACTGAACTGAACTGAAATACAGCTTTTGGTCTTTGTGGATATAAATACCATCGCATCTCTGGCCAAATTCTAAAATTTTAAACCAGAAAAAAATTTTGAGTCCCGAATTTAATTTTTTAATAGAAAACTCTTCTTTCAACAGAGTTCCAAATCCAGGTTAATTAATATGATGTAATGAGTGATCTCCATCTTCTCTAGGCTTCTAATCAGTTGCAAATATGAGTTTTGATTAAAGCTCTTCCCTGCTATGAAACAAACAAAGAGCAATTAGTTGAAAAAAGCTAAAAGGTACTGAAATGAACTTTTGTTGAAATGTATTGTCAAACTATCTTCCTAAAATTACCAATCCTTTCTTTGCAGGAAAGTTGTCCTGTGCTTTGCTAAGTTAAAAAAAAAAAAAAATCCAGTCTACAAAGACTATGTAATATTTTTACTGAATCCTAAACCAAGTCCAGTAATATTTTCATGAGCTATTGGTAGATGAAAACTCCAGACTACATGAAAACTGAAAATGTACTGGTCACGTCCCTAACATTTTTTCAATGCTGTCTCCTGACTTTGAACAATCCCCTTAGGGTTATAGTGTCTGTGTGAACATTCTTTTGTTTCACTGGATCTTGTTTAACTCTTCTTTGTTATATGATTTTTTTTCATATATTTTAATGCTAAACAGTTTACCAGAAGAAAGTGAAGCATGTAGTCAATCTGGCTGTCCCTAACTAGGCTCTCCTGGTTCCTCTCTGGATTTCTTAGCCTAGATGAGATACCTTTTTAATTCAGGAAACACAGATGGCTCTGAGGGGCTTATAAAAGGGTCTTAGGAAAGATTAAAAAAAAATCAGTCATCATCTTTCTATTGGATACCACTGAAGTTGTGCCATAGGTCATCTACTGGCTGGAGATACAGAGATTAGCAGATATCCTGGATTAAAAGGTAGAATCCTATTAATATTGCTTTGACAGCACTCAAGCAAGGTTTGCAGTAACTCCCATTGGCCAAGTCAGATGTTCAGAGAGTTTTCTTCTTAAAGGAGTATCTACCATGCATGGGGAACCAGAAAAGCATCTTCCTTAGTTTCCTTTGGTGTCAATCCATCCGTTCCTATCAAAGGAACCATGAGTGAGGGGCTGCCTGTCAAAGAAAGGGGATTTGGAGCAAAGAGGCAGAGGCTCCAACCAGAACCACATGTGTGGTTGATCCTTTATCAGTTTCTTCTATAAGCAGGCATGAATTGCTCTAGTTTTTTTCTTCTAAAAGCCAGGTGCCATTATCTGGCCTGGGTGAGACCCATCCACAAGGAAGCACCTTTCAAAGGGCAGCTGTAGGACCAAATATCAAAACCAAATAATAATCCCACCCACTACCCTCAGTTAACATCTATAAATGGTCTCTTTACAAGGGTATTGTATTTTTGTAACCTACGTCTTGTTATGGATCGTAAGATGCAAAGGGAAGACAATAAAACTATGGACACTTGCCCAAAATGTATGCTGAAAAAAGTAATGGAAAAAGACATATTGAAAAGTAAGGTGAAGTTGAAAGAAGCAAGAGATGCACTTTAATGAGATCTGCCTCATTCAAAGTATACCTAAAAGGATCTACAGAGATAGGAAAGGAAGTATATGTTAAAATATGTGAGCATTTGGTTATTCAAACAGGTGACTCTATGCTAATAAGAGAAAATATGACAGAGCGAGGAAGCTCTAGTCCAGAACACAGAGTATCTTTGTTTTCAATCTTCACTGGCACTTGCTGTCATCTGTGATCCTGAGTAAGACTCTCCATTTCTTTGATGTTTCCTTTCTGCACTCACACAACTTAAATAAGAAACATTCAACTTGTAAAGGCACTAGAAGGAATAACTGCAGAATCAGAGTGGATGTGGATTAACTGTAAAGAACTCAACAACACTGGTTACCAACAAAACCCCTGTCATATGGACAGGAATTATGTATTCACACTCATGGCCCTACTGTAAGGTGAACTGTTTAGAATTTGGGTGCAGGTACTCTCTTAAATGCTTACATTTGATGTTCTCTGACAAAAGCTGCAAACTCAGGATCCCTGGCATACAGTTCCAAAATTCTCATCCTTTCTTGGATTTCCTTTAAGGGAGGGAGGAAGGAAGGAAGAAGAAGAAGAAAAAAAAAAAAGCCATACATTACACTAAAAAAAAACTTTAATGGCCTTTTAAAAAAGAGGTCTAATTTTTATAAGAGACTGTAGCTTTCTGGATGGTACAGGAGAGAGCTACAGAAAACAACAGACTTTTCAAAAAAAGGTGGAAGTTGTGGCTACTACATGAACTGCTCTGAATAAATCAGACGTATATTTCTAAGGAGTATGGAGACATTTGCTAACATTTCTAAGGGAGGAGGAAGACATTTGCTAATAACGATACAGGAATCACTGGGTAGGAAATATGATACAACACAGAACTATATCCTGGCTACATATCACACTGACTGGGAGGTATCATGAGGAAAAAAACTAATCGTGAAATAATTTCCATTCTTTCTTGAAGCCTAAGTATACACATGAACACACACACACACACCACCCAGCAGAGCAACAAGAGAAAAACCAAGTTTCCTACCTCTCTGGAAAGGTCACTGTTCTCATACATTTGTCTGATCTCTTCCCTGCTCAGACCAGCAATCATCTCTCTGTCTGTGGAGCTGTAGAAGGGCCGCTGAGGATAGGGGCCCTCATACTGCTCGAGGTCGGCCTCGTAACTTTCAAATACGGGGTTGTGCTTCACGGCACTTTCTACGGATGAGAGGCCATCACGCTGCCTGCTGGAGCCACAAAAAGAAAAGTATAATTGACTCAGGTTCTTTTCTGGATGCTCAGCTATTCAGGAGACTATTTACCTGGAGCAAAATTCCTGTTGAGGAAGAAAAAGAGACTAATTGGATACAAATGGGAGGGGAGTGACTGTGGAAAAGATCCAGATCAATCTCAAATATTATTTACCAACTTGTTATCACTATAATTTCCTCAACTACTTGATAAGTGCCCTGTGGGGCCAGTTCCTTGTCTCTTTATTTTTTATTTGCCCTAAAGTGCCTGGTACCTAATGAATGTTGATGGGGAACTATGTCTGCTGATAGCATTTTATTAATATTAATGGAAATGTTAAATTTTAAGGAATATTAAATATTAAGCATTTCATTAAAATCAGTGGGAATAGCATCATTATTTCCAGCATAGACAAATTAAAAATCAGTGTGTAAATACTATTCAGCCATAAAAAGGAACACATTTGAGTCAGTTCTAATGAGGTGGATGAATACAGTGCCTCTTATACAAGAGTGAAGTAAGTCAGAAAGAGAAAAACAAATGTACACTAATGCATATACGTGGACTCTAGAAAGATGGTACCGATGAACCTATCTGTGGAGCAGCAATGAGACACAGATGTTGAGAAGTGATTTAGGGACATGGGTAGGGGACGGGGGAAGAGAGGGTGGTATATATGGAGAGAGTAACATGGAAACACACATTACCACATGTAAAATAACCAATGGGAATTTGCTGTATGACTCAGGGAATTCAAGCTGGGGCTCGGCGACAAACTACAGGAGTGGGATGGCGGGGAGGTGGGAGGATGTTCAAGTGGAGGGAGACATGGGTAGACCTATGGTGATTGATGTTCATGTTTAGTAGAAACCAACACAATACTGTAAAGCAATTATCCTTTGATTAAAAATAAATACATTTTTTAAAAAAATCAGTGTTTAACCACAAGAAGAAAGTAATAGAAATAAAAACTCATGGGGGAATGGGCTTCAATTAAATTCAATTCAGGTCTACAACTATTTACTGAACACTGATAGTGTGCCTAGGAATTTTCTTAGATGCTGACAATACAAAGAATTTGTTTGAATCTCTCTAGAACAAGATCATGGTCCAATGAAAAGTCAGAACCAATAAAAAATGTAAGAATGATAACAGAATTATGTTCTGGGTGCTATAGGAAACTAGGAGCAGTGCCTCCTCAGCCAAGCCAGAGGGTGAGTGGAGGTAACCTAGACTGGAAGCAGACCTGGAAGCATAGAAGCAAAGTACAGCCAGTGACTGTGATCACATTACACCAAAAGGTCCCTGGATCGCTAGTCTAGCAAGTAGAATAGATTCTATCTCCTCTATTAATGAATCTATACTTAACTAAAATGAGAATCAGATTCTATTTCTTGTCAGATTCTTCAGATCAGATCAGTCGCTCAGTCGTGTCAGACTCTTTGTGACCCCATGAATCGCAGCATGCCAGGCCTCCCTGTCCATCACAAACTCCTGGAGTTCACTCAGACTCAAGTCCATCGAGTCAGTGATGCCATCCAGCCATCTCATCCTCTGTCATCCCCTTCTCTTCCTGCCCCCAATCCCTCCCAGCATCAGAGTCTTTTCTAATGAGTCAACTTTTCGCATGAGGTGGCCAAAGTACTGGAGTTTCAGCTTTAGCATCATTCCTTCCAAAGACATCCCAGGGCTGATCTCCTTCAGAATGGACTGTTGGATCTCCTTGCAGTCCAAGGGACTCTCAAGAGTCTTCTCCAACACCACAGTTCAAAAGCATCAATTCTTCGGTGCTCAGCTTTCTTCACAGTCCAACTCTCACATCCATACATGACCACAGGAAAAACCATAGCCTTGACTAGACGGACCTTTGTTGGCAAAGTAATGTCTCTGCTTTTGAATATGCTATCTAGGTTGCTCATAACTTTCCTTCCAAAGAGTAAGCGTCTTTTAATTTCATGGCTGCAGTCACCATCTGTAGTGATTCTGGAGCCCAGAAAAATAAAGTCTGACACTGTTTCCACTGTTTCTCCATCTATTTCCCATGAAGTGGTGGGACCGATGCCATGATCTTCATTTTCTGAATGTTGAGCTTTAAGCCAACTTTTTCACTCTCCACTTTCACTTTCATCAAGAGGCTTTTGAGTTCCTCTTCACTTTCTGCCATAAGGGTGGTGTCATCTGCAGATCTGAGGTTATTGATATTTCTCCCAGCAATCTTGATTCCAGTTTGTGTTTCTGCCAGTCCAGCATTTCTCATGATGTACTCTGCACCTAGATGTAAAGTCTGCCTAATTACCACTGGAGTGAGCCAAAGGGGAACAAACTAATAGACCTGGTCCTCACATGGGCCTCACCTTATCTCCATCACCCTTCCAACCCCTCCTGCACCATGCAACAGGCAGTCTGGCCCCACTCAAGGATGCCATTCTTCCGTTGTGCAGTGAGATTCATGCATGCCTCTCTGTTTGTTCCTTCAACTGGCTAGGAAGTTTTCCATCTACCTCCTGCAGCAAACATCTACTCTTCTGTCCAGTCAAATATCATAACCATTATTAAAGCATCTAAGCTGCCCTCCCCTAGGGAAAACAAATTACTCATCTAGGCATTCTAGCAGGTTGTTCAAACTGTTGCTTATGTTTGTTTCCAGACTGACACCCTCTGAGGACAGGAACCATGTCTCTTCTGAACTTTATAGCCCTCTCCCCTCCATTCAGACCCCTTCCAGTACTCAGGACACATAAAGTACAAAATGAATGAATAAAAGGAATATTTTATTCCATCAGAGAGCAACTGTTGTTATTTACCTGGAGGGTCTCTCTCTTTCCCTCCTAACATATTGAGCTTGAAGAGCCTTGATGATGAAGAAGACTACAGCAGAAGAAATGAGGACAAGTCCAATCATGGAGGCAATGGTGACGCCGATCACCAAGGGCTCAGACACAAACTCTTCGCAGTGCTCACCACGATACCACCAGTTCTCACCCACCCGGCACCTGAAACAAGAAGTGACCAAGCCACAAATGAAATCACTCTGTTGAAAGTAACAACAGCAGAACCTTCAGTGGGACTGAGCACAGGTAGAGAGAGAAATGCTGACCACAGGAATCTTCAGTAAAGAGGTGAGTAAGATTAAAGGCTGTACATAATGCCTGGCACAGACTCAAGAGGTCCCCAGTGACTACTTGTAAAGACTGATAAAAGAATAACTAGACTTACAGAAAGTAGTTTAGTCAACTCTGTTGTTTATGGATAATGAAAAACAGGCCCGTTTTCGATAAAGTAAAAAATTGGAGTTAGATCACACAATTTGTCAACAACAGCTGGTCTAGAACCCAGGTCCCCAGACTCCTCACATCCTTCCACCACACTGCAGAGATCCTCCAAACTACAAGGCCACACACTATGTAAAAGCATCCTCAATTCCCAGAGCAGCAATCACTGCTCTATAAAATCAGATTTATTTTTTTGAAAATCAAGAGACTATTTTTCCTCTTAGTTTTATAGCCAAACTTTACATACAGAAAATCTGAATCATTTCCGCCTATTTCCTCTGCTTTTGACATTGATGCCAACACTTTCCCCTTTTGAAATTCACAGACTGTCCTCTTACTGAGGTCCCTCCCTGCTTGTTCTCAGCATCCTCTCCTTCACACCTTGTGACTTTGGTTGGATGTGGTAGGGAGGATGGTTGGTTCTGCTCTGTTTAAGTAGAGTGACCAGGGAAGTCTGCCTGAATCTGCTCATCTGTCTGGTATATTTTCTTTGACCCTACCTTTAAAAAATAGAAATTAGATACTTAAACTATCACAACTTTAAATACTTGCTATTCTTTATTTTGGAATACTCATTTTTACCAAAAGCAGCCCAAAGCTGTTAAAAACATAATTCAAATAGAACAATAAAACTCCTCTGTTTCAGATACAGTACAAAGTGTTGATTATATATCAAAACACAATTTGAGCAGCAATCGCCTTGTTATCACCACTAAAAACCATTACACAAAGATCTCCAACTATTCTAAGTACTCTCCAGAAGACACTAGGCAATGTTTTTCTTACAGCTTTGTAGAACATAAGATAAAATAACCCATTGAACTGGGTATAATTCAGGCCTAATAACTGATTCAGTCTTCACATGTGAACTAGATGGCACCCATCTGGTAGCTCAGTTGGGAAAAAAACCTGCCTGCAGTGCAGAAGACCTGGGTTCGATCCCTGGATCAGGAAGAAGAAGGAAATGGCAACCCACTCCAGTATTCTTGCCTGGAAGAACAAGAATCCCATGAAGAGAGAAGCCTGGAGGGCTACAGTCCATGGGGTCACAGGAATCGGACACGACTTAGCAGCTAAACCACCGCCACATCTATTACCTAGATATAACTTCTCTAATAAAAATTGTTGTGATCATCCTAACATCATAGGCACAGATCTCTTTCTTCAGAGGAAGTATCTCTAACCTTGTGAAGCCAAAATCTCTCCCTACGACATACCTACAAATGGCCCCATGTCCAGGCATGATGTCACACTTCCCATCATTCAAGCAGAAGTTGGGCTGTAGGTCACAGAGACTCTGACAGGGCAGATCTTCCACACTCAGGTACCCAGGGTAGCATCTGCACTCTGCCTCTCCACTCCAGGGATTGACCAAACACTCAGAAAATTCATTGCATGCTTGAAACTTGCAAGGGTTGGCTTGATCACCTAAAATACCAAACAAACCAAAGAATGGTATAAGGAAAGGCAAAACATAGGAATTGGGGTATAAGAAGCCCCTCCAATAAGGGTCTCCCATTCAAAGTACCATGGGACAATCCCCTTCCTGAATCACTGAAATATATCACCACCCACACCACAAAAAGTTTCCGATTCGCCCTTGACTGATGATAGCTTTTGTCAAATTTCTTTGAAATGCAGAGCCAAATTATAGGATCCAGTGACCTGGGCGAGCCTTGACCTGTTTTATATAAGAAGGATGTAGAAGATTTAAAATCTATGTATTATAGGTCTAAATTAAACAGTTTTCACGTACCATTCATTTCCACCAAGCCTATCCTGCTGTCGTGGTCCTCTACTCCGCACATCAGGCTGCATACCCTACTCCTACCCTCACCTCACTGAGAACATGGCATGGAGAGACAGAGTATAGAGAAGAACTGGTGGAAGCCTCAGGGATGAGTACAGCCACAAAAGAGCAGTCTAAGAACATTTGAGATTTGTGAAAGTTAATATCATGAAAACATATCAGCCCCACACCACCTCAACAGTATTTTGGCTTTAGTAATTCCAATTTCAATTCATGGGATGAGAGAAAGTAACATTTAAAAAAATTATTTAGGACAAAAACCAGTCAAAAATGATATAAAAACTGACCATAGATGGGCCTTCCATCCTATCATGGTAAAACTGCATGTTCTTCAGTGGTGAATGGCAATCTCTGAATTACAAAAAGGCAAATGGTAAAGAAGATACCACAAATAGAAGAAATCACTGGAAATGACCCATGAACTCATCTATATGAAAAAGCATAAGGTTTAGCTAGAAGATGAAGGGAAGGTTGAAAAACAAAAAGCATAGTCTCTCAGTTTCCAGGTAAATTAATGTTGCTTTGAGAATCAATAACTTCCTTGCTGCTGTGAAAATTCAAGACATTTTGCATGAATCTGTGACCTTGGAATATGTAGATTCTCTGCAGCTAATCTTTCTTGGCCTTATGTAGGAATGAGAGGGGAGGTATTGTGTAGAATACTGTCCCCTAAAATTCATGCCCACCTAGAACCTCGGAATATGA
The DNA here is from genome assembly GCF_032452875.1 of Bos javanicus. NCBI lineage: Eukaryota > Metazoa > Chordata > Mammalia > Artiodactyla > Bovidae > Bos > Bos javanicus. Next base: position 46,061,301 of record NC_083868.1, read on the forward strand.
CTTTGCTTGGAAATAGGGTCTTTACAAATGCAATCAAGTTAAGATGAGGTCATACTGGATTAGGTTACCCAAAGTCCAATACCTGGTGTCCTTATAAAAAGAGAGAAATCTGGACACAAGGACACAAACACACAGGAAAGAAGGCCATATAAAGACAGAAGTAGAGACCAGAGTGATGCATCTACAAGTCAAGGAATATCAAGGATTGCTGGCAAACACCAGAAGCTAGGAAGAGGCAAGATAGGCTTCTTTCTTAGAACTTTCAGAGGGGACATGGCTCTACCAACATCTTGATTTGCATTTCTAGCCTCGATAACTATGACAGAATAAAGTTCTGCTGTTAGAAGCCACCCAATTGTAATCTTCTGTTACAGAAGTCCTAGGAAACTAATACAGAGGACCAAAAATAAAATGCTCATAGAACAAGAAGAGTATACAAATGCGCTAACAGATGGCAGTTTCCACAAGGGAACTACACAGCAGGATTCCACTGTGTATTTCCTAAGTCTTCACATCCTGGTCCTCATATTCACTTTGTGGCTTTGTAATCAGAAAATAATCTAATCCTGGCCTAGGCTGAAATCTGTCCCTATGAGGGACAGAAGTGTATCTAGGGGGTGGTAAGGATAGTACTGAACATTTCATGCAGGGATGGGAACAATAAAAAACAGAAATGGTAAGGACCTAACAGAAGCAGAAGAGATTAAGAAGAGGTAGCAAGAATACACAGGAGAACTATACCAAAAAGGTCTTAACCAGATAACCACAATGGTGTGGTCACTCATCTAGAGTCGGACACACTGGAGTGTGAAGTCAAGTGAGCCTTAGGAAGCATTACTACAAAGCTAGTGGAGATGATGTAATTCCAGCTGAGCTTGAGCTATTTCAAATCCTAAAGGATGATGCTATTAAAGTAATGCACTCAATATGCCATCAAATTTGGAAAACTCAGCAGCAGTCACAGGACTGGAAAAGGTCCTTTTTCACTTCAATCCCAAAGAAGGGCAATGTCAAACAATGTTCAAACTACTATACAACTGCTCTCATTTCACAGGCTAGCAATGTTATGCTCAAAATCCTTCAAGCTAGGATTCAGCAGTACATGAAATGAGAACTTCCAGATGTTCAAGCTGGGTTTAGAAAAGGCAGAGGAACCAGAGATCAAATTACCAACATTTGTTGGATCATGCAGAAAGCAAAGGAGTGTCAGAAAAACATCTACTTCTGCTTCATTGATTATGCTAAAGCTTTTGACATTGTGGATCAGAACAAACTGGAAAATTTTTAAAGAAACAGGAGTACTAGACAACCTTACCTGTCTCCTGAGAAACCTGTATAACCTATATGCAGGTCAAGAAGCAACAGTTAGAACTGGACATGGAACAACAGACTGACTCAAAATTGGGAAAGGAGTACAACAAGGCTGTATATTGTTACCCCGTTTATTTAATTTATATGTAGAGCAATCACATGAAATGCCAGGCTGGATGAATCACAAGTTGGAATCAAGTTTGCCGGGAGAAATACCAACAACCTTAGATAAGCAGATAATACCACTAATGGCAGAAAGTGAAGAGGAACTGAAGAGTCTCTTGATGAGGGTGAAAGATGAGAGTGAAAAAGCTGTCCTAAAACTCAACATTAAAAAACTAAGATCATGGGATCTGATCCCATCACCTCATGGCAAATAGAAGCAGAAAAGTGGAAGCAGTGATAGATTTTATTTTCTTGGGCTCCAAAATCACTGCAGATGGTGACTATGACCATGAAATTAAAAGACACTTGCTCCATGAAAGGAAAGCTATGACAGACCTCGGGAGCATATTAAAAAGCAGACATCACTTAGCCAACAAAGGTCCATATAGTCAAAGCTATGGTTTGTCCAGTTTTCATGTATGAATGTGAGGGTTGGACCATAAAGAAGGCTGAGCACCAAAGAACTGATGCTTTTGAATTGTAATACTGGTGGAGACTCTTGAGAGCCCTTTGGACTACATGATCAAACCAATCAATCCTAAAGAAAATCAACCCTAAATATTCACTGGAAGGACTGTTGCTGAGCTCCAATACTTTGGCCACCTGATGTGAAGAGTGGACTCACTGGAAAAGACCCTGATCCTAGGAAAGACTGAAGGCTAAAGGAGAAGGGGGTGGCAAAGGATGAGATGGTTAGATATCATCACCGATTCAATGGACATGAATTTGAGCAGACTCTGAGAGATAGTGGAGGACAGAGGAGCCTGATGTCCTGCAGTCCATGGGGCCCAAAGAGTTGGACTCGACTTAGCAACTGAACAACAACAAAGGATGTTATTGCACAGTCCCCCCTTGTTGATGGAAGTTCAAGAATTTCTGAGATATTATATGTGAAAATAAATTAAGCAAGAGACAAGTCAATCTTATATTTAGCCAATGTTGAGATAAAATAATATTTTAATCTGAAACCTTTTAGCTAAAAATGTATGTGTTAATAGGGAAAATTCTATTTAAAATTTCTAAAACTCTGTGACCACTCTCTGGGTGTAGGTGAGTGCCTAGGGAAAGGAAAAATAGAATCCATAAGGGGAAAAAGATAAATGTTTCCCCCTTTTATTTCCAATCAAGGAGAGAGACTGAGACCAATATTTAAATCATGCAAATAAGAGATTGGCATTTTAAAGTCTCTTTCTAGTCTTTTGTGCAGATATAAGGTAGATGTTCAGAATGGATAGCTCTCCATTGGGAAGAATATTTAATGACTTTATGGGAAAACAGAGGGAGACTTGGAGCTATGCTTGAGATAGGAGACAGCGATCTAAACTGTAGAATGAATTACATTCTGGTTTTCCAGGGACAGGCGAAGAGAAGGATTGATGGGTCCCAGAAAATGGGAGTAGAGGAAATATGAAGAAGGTCTGATAAAATAGCCAGAGGTGCCAGAGTAATGTAGCAGTTGACTCTGTCCTGGAGGAAAAATTGGCTGTTAAAAGACAACTTTGAAAGGGTGGCTGAAAAATTTTGGGATATTTGTACCTAATGGTAATATTTTTTTAACCCATTTTCTGTACTATGACAAAAACTCCTCTATCACCCTCATATCATCAGCAAATATCTGATGGAATCAACTGCCCTGTGTTGAGGGTATTTTGGGAAAATAAAATATGGGACTGTGATCTGTGTTGGATTAACATAAAGAACAACCACAAGGGTCAAGACAAATGGTGAGATTGGAAATTCAATAGAAGAAAGTCAAAGCTGGAGAAAATTAAGAGATAGTTAAATTCCCTGATAATTCCTAGAGATGTTAGGGCTTGGAGGGCCTAGGATGCAGGTTTTACACTGCACATGGTGAGGACGAATGCAAATTCATTTGAATATTAAGGGAAAAGATGGCTCTATAAACCTTGATGACTTGGCATACATCTGACATGTGAGTTACATACAAAATTGAAGTAAATGTACTTATTTATATACTTCTCTTCAAAAAGAAGTGGGTAGACTTTTGCAAAAGGTTTATAAATCATCACTGCTTGCATTTACATGGCTAGTCAAATGCTTTTATATATGCTATTTGTTTAATCCTTAGAATAGCCCCATGAAATATTAGCCAAGTAATACTACCCCATTTGCTATGTAAGGGAGTAAGGTTCAGAGATAAAACAGCTCATCTAGGATCACACAAATGATAAATGGCAGAGCAGAGGCAAGAAAGCAGGCCTTCCAAATTATAATTAATTGCTTCTTCCACTACACCACATGACCACATGGCAAAAAATGTGCAAATGTCCTTAAAGAACTCAAGTGGCAAGAGATGCGGATATAGGGGAATTAGCTAAATCATTTTCCTCACTTTCAATGAATAATGGTCCTTCATGGAGTTCAAAGGAAAGAATGTTTGCTTCTTTCCTGGTTAAAGAATAGGGCTGACTTCCAAACCAGTTTGAGAGTAAAGGGCACTGGAGAAATTCAAACCCAGACATTCCATCTTACTCCTACTCAAAACCATGCTCCTCTGGTATGCAGAAGGTAAAAAAGAAAAAAGTCTGAGCTCCACCAGTATTCTCTGCATCCAACTCTTTCCAATAAAAATAATGGTTTATTTCATTCATTCACAGTATTTTTGAGTACCTTCTATATGCAGAGGTTTTGGCTACAAAGTGGCTAATTAAACAGACAGTCTCAGTCTGTGTGGATAGTTCCACTGGGAAATATAGCTATTAAGCAACTATGTGCATAAATTAGCATGACTACAACAGTTATAAATTTTACAGAGGGAAAAGAACCAGTCTAGATTATGAATCAGTGAAAGTCTTGAGGAAGAGACATTTGAACAGAGGCATAAAGGGTAAGCAGAAGTCAGCCAAGAGGGGAAAGAGATTAAGGCAAAGACAGAGTGTGCAAAGGTTTCAAGACAAGAAAAGTTTTGGGAATCAAAGGAACCCAAAACAAGCTAGTCCGAGTAGAACACAGTGAGTAAAAAAGTTCGCTTCACTGGGTGATACTGGGGAAGAAGATAGGAACCAGGCCCGTGGTTACTGAACCGGGTAGCCACTGAAAGTATTTCAAGCAGGAAAGTGAAATAATCTGATCAATGCTCTAGAAAGAGTGCCCTGGGTGCTGTCTGGAAAACGAATGGAAGGGGATGGGAGAGAGGAAAAAAAGTGAGATAGTGGGGAGACTGGTCCAAATGAAAGATGATGATGGTCTGGCCTAAAGAAGGAGCAGTGAAGGCAGAGAAAAACACACAGATCTGAGATATCTAGAATTCAGAATCAATGTAAGTTTAGTGAGTGACTAAAAGTTAGAGGTGATGGAAACTGAGGTATCAGAGTGACTTTCTAGGTATCTGGCTTCAGTAGTGGAGTGGATATAATTTCCATTTAACAATAGAGACAAGCTGAGAGAAGCAGATTTAGTTGGAAGGTACGAAGAGATGGAAACCAAGGGCTCAGTCTTAGCTTCAGGGCTTAATCTAAGCTTGATATACATAGAATATATCCAAGTTGAGATCATCAACTATGTAGTTAGATACAGATTCTGGAACTCAGAAAATAAGCATGATCTGCATATAAAAATGTAGAGAGTTACTGACATTTATATTAGACTTACAATAATGGAAATAGATAAAACGAAACGGAAGAATAACACAGAAGGCGAGAGAGTTCACATCTAATGGGCTTCACAACATACAGAGGTAGCAAGAACACATTCAATGGATTAGTAAAAGAGAGAAAAAGATGGAGCAGGTAGAAAAGAGAATGGGAGCTAAGTAAAGATAGCATGTGGGACAATCCTTCTGAAAAGAGAATGATACTGCCACCCTTGGAAGAGATAATTTACTAATTATCAAAATGCAGCAAATTTGCCTGACTTAGTCCTCTTCTACCTATAAGTATTGAACTTACCCAATTCAGTGTGGAAGAAAATACACACGAATAATAATTAGATTCCACTAAGAAACCATGATAGTATTCAATATCATTACCTGATTCCACATCAAGGGAGTATTTATCAATAGCCAAGTTCATGGTTTGGTAGGCAGTAGTGCAAAAGTCTTCCAGAATCACGTAGACAGCATTGGTGACGTTAGGAAGGACAGACCTGGTGAACTTCATTCGGCTATTCACCACAATACTGCCATTTCTGAAGTTCAGGATTTCTAAATTCTGGAATCCAGTGAGATTTGATTGGAGATAGGGAACCAGCTACAATACATGTAAAGTGGTCAGTTTATTGACAAAGTTTTACATTTTGTTCAATACACCAAAAACAAAGAAAGACGAACCTCTCCACTTTTCCAAACTGTATTCTGTTTACATTATTTAAATTGTTCATCAACAAAAGTATGAATTGTGAATTATTTGAGTCATGAGGTTATCAGAGTTATTTAGGAAACCCATGGAACTCACAGTTTTAGCCACCAGAGAGTTTATTCTCTGTTTCACTAAAGGATCGTGACAGTGAAAGTATTATAGGTACCTACAAAGCAATCTCACAATAAAATGTGAAAATAAATCTTAAACCTGTTTCAATCCTAGAAATTATGGAATAAAAAATCCAGTATCTAAGTTGTCATATCACTGTTATGCCACATTTGTGTTTTCCTTTTTTTGTATCCACCTGCCTCATTGTTTTCCTACCAACCCTAGGCTATTACACTATTTGGAGATGATAGGAAATGAAAGTCTACAGCAGACCACATTTTCCTTGGCTGAGATCTTATGTTGTGGGGAAAGAGGGGTGGTTCATATATGATTATTCACTAATGCCCATATTTCACTTCTTATGCTTACCAGTTCTAAGAATCTTTGCTCCAGGGCTTTATACTCCAAAGAGTTTTTATTAAACAGATCTTCTGAAAACATCATGTTAGTCACTCTGAGGCTGAAGAAAACCACCACAGCTCCTGCGGCTTGGGTATGACTCAGGTCATCACTTCTTGTGGGTTGAGCCACAACAGCCATCTCTGTGGAGTGGATATTTGTAGACATTTCCACATAACTACCAACCATGCCACTTTCCTCAGGGATTAGCTCAGGCTGATAGTAATCTGTGCCTATCTGGTCCAACTCTAATGAAATATCCTGTACACCCATAATGACTTCATCTTCCAGCAGGGTGGAACTTATGGTTGAAGGCAATTTGGTAGACTGTGTCATGGAAGCTTTCAACCAGAGCTTGTCAGTACTCTGTGGTGTACTTGCCAATGTGTCTCTGGACAGTTTCCCTAAGGGAGAAGTTCTTGCCCAAAAGACATCTGACTCTGGCACTGTGGTCCTCAAAGGCTGCACATCTGACTTTTCTATTGAAATCTTGCTGTCAAACCATTCATGGTTAAATGACTCTGTAGTCTGCTCCATATCCTCCTTTAGAAAGTGTTCTACTTGATCTGCTTTATCAATAGAAGCAGAGACTGCCACAAATGTCAGCAGAGGAGGTGATTTGGTAACTGAGTAATAATCAATGTCGGGTACCTCTGATGTGTGCTTGGGTAGAACTGGAGATGCAGATTGAGTTGTGGTCTCTGCAAAGAGGGACACAGTAGGTCCACCAAGGGGCTCATCTTCTGCAAAGTTTGTAGACCCATCAAAAGGCCCATATTCTGAATGCTCAGCACGTTGATCTGCAGAATCTATTTTGTCATCTATAACTGGTTTCACATCTATACCCTCAGTTAGCAAAAGTGAATCCTCAACTTCAAGCCATGACTTGGACAATGGTTCAGTGCTCTTCTCTAATGAAGTCTCACTCCATGGCCAAGTAATCAGGTCTATCTTTTGCCCAGACCCTGAACCCAAACCACTTTCAAACATGAACTCTTTTTCCATAGTTGTGTCTGGCATCCAAGAGCTCACTTCTAATTGGTCTTTGACTTTGGAGGCCAAAGAGTCCATGCCAAACGGTGTAGTTACTTCTTTAGCAAGAAGATCAAATGTGACAGAGGAGACTGGATATGGTGAGGATGGCAAAGATACCCCAGAGTCTTCCATGGATGGTGGTGTTTCTTTTGGCACAGGATAAGTAAATGGACTTGAAGGCAATGGATTAATAGAAAGAAAATCTTCTGACACTTCAACTTTCATTAATCCTAAAAATAGAGTTTTCCATTAATCAATCTACAAAGATGCCAAAATATATTCCCAGTCCTAATAAATACCTGTTTTTCCCCATTAGATCATGACAGACAGTTGCTGACTTTTACTTTGCCAAATCCAGCAAACAACAAGAAGGGATGATTATATTTTTGTGATGTGGTACAGTCACTCATGATTATAACCCCCTTCCCTGTGGATAACAAAACATCAGGTACTAAAATAACTCATCTTCAAACACTTTGGGTTTTTTTACCCCGTGAAAACAGAGAACTGCTGGTAGCCATATTGACAACAAAGACTGACTCTAGTAAAACCTTAGGAAGAAAATTCCCTAGAAATTGAATTCCCATTTTCTGGCTATGTTTATTATCTACCATTCTTCAGGTTCACCCAATGTTCAAAAAGCTGGGCTCATTATTTATATCTTTATTCATCTTCCTCTTTCACCTATACTCTAGCCCTGAGTCTCACTGATTTGTCTTCTCCTGCCACATCTAAACCATCTACTTGACTTCATTTCTTAATCTCTGCTACAGCTTCCCCAGTTCAGACTTTCCCCTTCTCAAGCCTAATGCAAGCTAAAAATCTCTATTGGCCCCAAATTAATCCTATTAAAAGATACTGGCATAATCTTTGAGGCTGTTTGTTTACTACTAAAATATTCAAGCAAGTAGAGTAGTTCTTAAATAGTAATATAATTTAATTATATATCCTTTAACAGAAGCTTCAAAATATCTATTAGGTGATAGTAATATAATTTAATTATATATCCTTTAACAGAAGCTTCAAAATATCTATTAGGTGATCTCACCCAAGATATTCATTTCTTATTATTTACCTATTTGGACTCTCCATTCCAACCCATTAAAGCCAATTGTTCCCTTTCTCACACAACTTTTCCAAGACATTTCCTCTGAGTGAATGTGGCCATGCTTTCTTCTAACCCTAGTCTCTTGCTCTCTTCAAAACCTCTGTCATCTAATGCAATAAATTGTGAAAAGTGATTAAAATTCCTTACCATCTTCTAATGAGTGAGACCCAGAAGTCCTTTCTTCAGAAGCCACAGGCAGGTCAGTCTGAAGCACTGCTGGGGTGACAGAATGAAGAGTCAAGCCGCTAACATCTAAAACCTCTGGGGAAGAACTGAGGCTCACCTTCGAGGGAAAGGCTAATTTGGGTGTAGACACTAAATCACCCAAAGGGCTTTCTGACCAGAGTTCCCTGCCAGTGGCTGAAGGAAGGCCAGAGCTGAAACCAAGTGGTGAAATACTGCTCGTGGTGGATTCATCTGCTGAGGGCCATTCAGCTTGAGGGGTATTATCCTGGAGGGGCAAAAAGAAGCTAAATCATATCATAGATAAAAGAAACACATACAAATAATTTCAAATAATCATCCATCCATCTACATTCCCAGATTTTACAGGGACAAAAGGCAATGTAATATTGTGAAAGGGATGGGGGATGGGCTCTAGAAGCAAACAGATCTATAATTAAATCCCAATTTAACCACTTACTAGTTGGAAAATCTAGAGAAAAATCAATCAAGGTATCACTTTAACCTCACCTAAAAAGTAGGAACAGATGACACATTATCTTTAAAAGATCCCAAACAAAATGAGTTTGTGGGATAAAACATTGTTTCTCTTGCTTTAGATGGTTCCTTGCCCTCTATCTTATCGGTGTGCTTTAAATACACAGAAGTTACTAATATCTTTACTTTGTTGTCAAAAACCTAAGCACGTTGCTCACAGCAGGAAAAACAATCGGTAATTTTATTCATCATTCTGAAAGGTACTAAAAATTAATTATAGGTCTTTTATTTTTATAAGAAATGCCACCAAGTGAAATGTGGTCTCTTACCTTGAATAAGTAGCCATATCTGCAAATTATAGCAATATCTGTGAATTATAGTACCACCTTTACTAACATAGTATTAATCGTATCTTAAAATTTAGCTGGTGGCTCAGGCAGTAAACGTATTTGCATGCAATACAGGAGACCTGGGTTTGATCTGCATGCAATACAGGAGACCTGGGTTTGGAAGATCTCCTGGAGAAGGGAATGGCAATCTACTCCACTATTCTTGCTTGGAGAATCCCATGGACAGAGGAGCCTGGCAGACTACAACCCATGGGGTTGTAAAGAGTCAGACATGACTGAGCGACTAAGCACACACTCAGGAATAGAAAAGTGGACAGAAACACAATCCTTGAACACATTAATTATTTAATCTTGTGCAGATCAGTCTATGTAAAAAGGTTTAATGATGATTTTAATAGGTAAAATGGCCAAGACATTGGATAAGAGTTTATATATTCTAATCTATATTGAATAACAAAACCCAAGAAGTGTCAAATGCATATAAGGAATTCATAAAATATTTCCTAGGTGAAAACTGAAAAAGAAAAATAGGAAAGATCAATAATTCTCTACTCTAAATAGCATTAAAATCTCATGCAGATTTTTTAAAGACACCAATGCCCAAGCCACACACCCCAGAGATCCTAACTTAACTGGTCTAAGAGTTGGGACCAAGACATGGTATTACACTCTTAAAGGTTCCTCAGTAAAGGATGGAGCCTCATCACATGCCCATTGTATTATACCCACCTGGGTTTCTAAAATACTTCTTTAGTTGTTGAATCATTATATTTTCTCATTAACTGGAAACTTTAAGAAAATTTCCACAAGCATAAACCTGCGTGAAAACTAGAATTCATGGGATAGCTATGAACAAAATGAAGTCCATGGAAACTAAGAACAAGAAACTCTGAACAGAATCCCTTCCACCTTCCTCCAGGAGATTCCTGCCAGAGGTGGTGAACTTTCACTGGCACATACGCTCAAGCCTAACATGCTTTTTAAACAAAAGCACACAATTTTAAGGTGGCTAACTATAGTTTAGTCTATGGCCATGAACTAACTCAACCTACTAAGCTATGGAGGGACTCAACTCAGTTACATCACCTAATGTCTTTTATGCTTTGTCTACACACTTTCTCTCGTCTCTCCATCAAGGGTCCACATGATGAAGCATTAGATAGCACACTCCCTCAATCACAAAGGAGGAAACAGGAGGCAAGAAATTACTGAGCATGTCCGAATTCATCCCTTCTTCTAGTGACAAATGCACAGTAGATCATTGGGTATACATAGAAATACTCTCAGTTTCATCTACTATTTCTAAACTAAAAGCACTAAGTCAAGTAACTAATTTTCTTTTGTGGAACTCAGTGACACCAACACTTCGTTCCCTGTTCAGACTCTTTTAATTAGGTCCTATTTTAAGTGAGCCATCCTGTTGGTTATTTTTATCTGTCACAACCCTAGCCCCTTCTCTTCCCTGATAACTTCATCACCCCCGCTCCCTTACGAGCGGTCTTCTGTTTGAGTTTGCACGTTTAGAAGCGGAAGATCAAAAAACAGGAAGACTGAGAGGTTAGGGTATTTCTTTCCTCTAAGCCTCCATACTGTGTGTCCTGCAGTAGCTCTGTCCCTCTACAACTAAAGCTTCAGCTCTTACTGGGCTCTGGTCACTGCATTTCCTCCCCCTGCCCTAAAACTCAATGGATGGGAATGGCTTCTCACTGCTGTTAGTCTCAGCACACTTTGAGATTTCCTTTTTTCATTCCCTTAACCTCACACTACTATCCAGGGGGTTCTGCTACCACTGAAACCCTAACTGAGCCATGTTCTGTAGTGCAATGTATTTTAAATATCCATAAAAGTTTGCATCATTTTTGTCAAAAGGTGATTACAAGATATGTGATGAAATACAAATGGCCAGAAAAAGAAGAGAATGGATTAAAACAACAACATGAACCAAAAATGATATCATTCTGGCAAAATTTAATTAGAAATAAAGAATCTAAAGAGTAAAGAGGGAAGTGATGAAAAGGGGATGGTGCAATATTAGTATATATTTTTGGCAATGTGACTTGGTCAGAAAGAGGAATTAGACAAAGACACATCTGAGCATTAGACTGGAGTCTAGTGATCTGAGTCTGATGAACTGAATATATAGAGAAAAGCAAAATATATATCAAAGGAAGAGGAAGACCATCTTCAAAAGACTAGATGTAACTGCTGCAAATGATATATTAAAAAAAAAAAAAAAGAACCATTTAAGGATAAGAAATTACCTCTTGGGAATTCTCTCATCAGAAGTGAAACTGAGGATATCAATCATGAGTAAGGCCAAAAAGATGATTTAAATCAGGGGAAAGATTTCTGGCATTTTTCTAGTAAATTTTAGTATTTAAGAGTATGTCATCACCAGGAATGAATTTAACCTTCATAACTTCAAAACTCTATATAAGGAAAGCAGCTTGTGATCACTGACCTATGTACATGGTGCTTCTATATAACCTAGCACCAAACAGATACATAAAGTTGCCTTATATTTCTGACTAGAGAGTCTAAAACTTTCTGGGTCCTCAAAAATGAGCCAAGAGTGATGTCAGCAAGATGAATGAGTAAGACAACCCCAACTCATACTCCCCTTTCAACAACAGCAATTTTCACCCTTTGTGGACAAAAGTGACTTTGTGGGAGCTGCAGGATTCAGTACTATATACCAAGGGACCCAGAAGGAGTCTGGCCCACCTGGCACATAGGGTAATAAGCATACAGACTTCAGCCCTGACTGTGGACCTGAGGTGGCCCATGAACTAGCTCCAGCCCCTCTTGGACACAATCTGGGAGCCACTGGAGAACAATAACTTGGACAATCACCCGTAAATGAGAGAACCATTGTGGAAGTCCAAGAGTCCAAAAGAGTAGCTCCCAAAATACCACTAAATCCAAGTTCAGACACACTGTTGAAGGTAAGCTAAACAGTTTCACTTTACCCACCTCATCCTTCCCACATGGCAACACAGCCCATGGCCAAGAGAGCACCACTCTGCACAAGATTTCTGCACAGAGGAAAGTGAGAGTGTGTTAGTCTCTGGCCGCCCCAGCTGTGCAGGTCCTTGTATTTCTCTCACTCTGTCCAGAGTACTGAGTTGTAAGATGCACAACTAGGGGATGGGAAGTGGCTGAAAGAAGAGCAGCCAGGACTCTGAACGTATTAAAGGGATACAGATCCTACTAACTGCATGACGGACTCCATCAGGAGGCCTGACCATGAGTTGCCAAAACGCTTTGCCCACTGATCCCCCTTCCATAGCCCACGGGCGCCTCCAGTACTGTGTGTGCCTCACCCCCACACACACCTGCTCCACCCCATGGCTGGTTCCTTGTATGCCCTTCCCATGGCAGAGAGAGCGAGCTTTGGCAGACAGCTAGTGAACAGAAAGCCATCCTGAATCTATAGGCCAGGGAGAGATGACAAACTTTAGCTTCTGCACTTCCCTTGGGAAAGCAAAAGGAAAGCTATCATCACTCAGCCCGGTGCACTGCAGGATCAAGAGAGGGCACACAAACTCAAGAGAGGGCACACAAACTTAAGAAATCTGCCACAAGAGGTAGCAAGAAGCATGCAGAAGGTATATCCATAGGAGGTCTGAGAAAAACAGAAAGAAAATATTCTAATAGTTATATGAAAAGATATTAAAAAATCACCTTTAACAGGGAAATGCAAGTCAAAACCACAACAAAACATCATCTCACACCTGTTGGAATGGCTATTTTCAAAAAAGATAAAAGTGCTAGCAAAGGTGTGTGGAAAAGGGACCCATGTGCACTGTTAGTGGGAATGTAAATAGGTACAGCCATTGTGGAAAACAGTATACAGTTTAAATTAAAAACAGAACTACCATGTGATCCAGCAATCCCACTTCTGGATATATGGCTGAAGAAAACTAAATCAGTGTGTCAAAGAGTTCTCTGTACTCTTATGCTCAGTGCAGCATTATTCAGAATACTAAGACATGGAAACAACCTGAGTGTCCATCAGTGGATAAATGGATAAAGATGCATTACACAAATACCATGGAATATTATCTAGCCATGGAACAGAAAGAAGTCCTGCCATTTATGGCAATATGAATGGACTTGGAGGGCATTATGCTAAGTAAACTAAATCAGAAGAAAAGGTCAAATACTGTATGATACCACTTACACATAGAATCTGAGAAAGCCAAACTCATAAAAACAGTTGTGTTCTCCAGGGGCTGGGGGTGAGGAGATGGAGAGACGTCAGTCAAAGAGTACAAACTTGCAGCTATAAGCCAAATAAGTTCTGGGTATCTAATGTACAACATGGTGGCTATAGTTAACAGTACTGTTATAAACTTGAAATTTGTCTAAAGAGTAACTCTTAAATGTTCTTACCACCAAAAAAAAGATAAATATGTGAAGTAATGGAGCTGTTAACTAACTCTACTGTGATAAGTACTTCAAATCATCATCTTGTACACCTTAAATTTATACAATGTTCTAGGTCAATTATATCTCAAGAAATGGGAAATAAAAAGAATTGCCCAGATGGAGACAGCAATTCCAGAGTTCAATTCCAAATAAATGAAAAGACAACAAATTGAAGTCTAGAATGTAGAAGTAAAACAAATAGAAGCTTTTGTTTTGCCAAAGGTTTAGTGCTTTATAAGGCCATCCTTCGGTTTACAAAAATCTTATGTTAGGAAGGGGGGCAGAGCATGCACATATATGTGAACATAATAAAAGTACCATATTTTATAACTAGAAAGACTCTTAAGAATCATTTAGTCAAAACTTGCCTATTAAAAATAAGGAACTGAGGTTCATAGTCAGGAAAGGCCCACAGTTACAAAAAATAGAGAAAAAAAATCTGAACTAGATTCTGAGTTACTAGAATTCTGTCCTTGGGTTTCCCTCACCATATAGGACTTTTTGTTGAAGAATACGTACAAGTGTATATACCCAGAGGGCAAAAGGATTTCCAGAGGAGAAACTAGAGCTAGCAGATTTGGCAGTCAGTTCTCATTCAGGCTGGCATGTGTGCAAAGATCCAAAAGACTCAGGTGAAAAAAGAGCAGAGAAAGGAGGAAAGACCATTTTCTAATATTTAAATGTCTGCTATGTTGAATATAGAAGCTATTTGTATATAAGGGAATTCTTCCTTTCTCATTTTTTTCTATTATCCTAAAATTATGTATGTATTCAATTTTAAGTAAGAAAGCCATTTAGTCAATACTAAGTTCTGTCCCTCAAAAAAGCTGTTGTGATGATAAGAATCATACCATACCAGAGAATTCATTTGCTTTCCTCTTAATTATCTAAAACCACTTCTAGAAATGTGTTAAAGCCACCTGTGCTTCCAGTTGAGTCAGGTATATTTATATTGTTGTAATTCTAGGTGAGCATTTTTTCAAAATTCTAGGAGAGATGACTAAGCTCCTCGACCTATACCTAAGAATTTGAGTTTTATCATACAGAGCCTACGACCTGACACACATTAGGAAAGGCAGTTGAATCCTCAATGAAAAAGAAATCCTCAAGCAATATACATGATTTCAATATACCTGTAAACTAAATTCCTTTTCATTTTCTAAAAATTAAAATAATAAACAATTCTGTAATGAAAGTTAAGCCACAGGTAAGCAACATAAAATGTGAAGTAAAACAACTTGATTTTTTTAAAGAAAGAAAGAAGACCAAAAAAAAAAAAAAAGAAAGAAAGAAAGAAGACCATCTATTCCAAACAAGTACCCCCTTAAGAAAAAAAAAAAAAAAATGGCATGGCAATGAAGCTTTCTCATATATTTTGAAAGGTAAACACATACATGCCAGGAATAGCACTTCATTTATTTTTATATGAATAGATGTTCCCATAGTAACAAATTCAACTCCTGAATTCTTCTTTTAGCTCAATGTAGTATATCAACAGGTTCAATATTATATTGGCCAGTTTCAGTTCTGCTAATGCCAATTGAAAAGCTTGCTAAGTGCTATAGGAAGCACACTGTGCAACAAGTGATTTTCCAAATCAGAAGGCCAAAAGGCGTCAAATTCAATATCCCCAAATTACTACCTCTAAAATAATTTCTAAAAATAAAATCTGGTTAAAAAAAAAAACAACAAAAAGCTCACTTCTATTAGAGTAGAGAGGACAGAGAGGAAGAAGGGGGAGGAAGGGGAGAAGCAATAACCAGACACTTCTAGTTAATCATACTTTTCTTTCACGTCTTATTATTACCATTAACATTCCAATGTCTCCTCAAACTGAAAAACCAAGGAGTTGGCTTAAATGCAAATAGACCCACAGAACAAGCAACATAAATGAACAAATGAGTACAGTTAGTCAGTGTCTGCCATAACTAAACGGGCAGCCTCTTTCAACCAAGCTCTAGCCACTTCTTGCAATGGAAAATGTAAACAATGATTTTGGATCTTCCGGTTTTCAAAAGAAATTGAAAAATCTGTATTTTTATCAAAAAATCTCCTAATTTTTAAAAATTGACTTAAAAAAAATAGCCCCAAAGCACATGCCTATAGCTGGATATCTAGTCAGCTCATCTCAAGTTTGCAAACCCTGGCTTATATAAAATTTGTGTCTTTACATCATTCTAAGTTATCATCACAGATCTGTGGTGACAGAAGCCCTGACCATTAGTATGTCTTCTTTAGTTGGCGGGAATGCATACTTATACAGCCACTATGGAGAACAGTGTGGAGATGCCTTAAAAAACTGGAAATAGAATTGCCTTATGACCCAGCAATCCCACTGCTGGGCATACACACTGAGGAAACCAGAATTGAAAGAGACACGTGTACCCCAATGTTCATCGCAGCTTTGTTTATAATAGCCAGGACATGGAAGCAACCTAGATGTCCATCAGCAGATGAAAGGATAAGAAAGCTGTGGTACATATACACAATGGAGTATTACTCAGCCATTAAAAAGAATACATTTGAATCAGTTCTAATGAGGTAGATGAAATTGAAGCCTATTATACAGAGTGAAGTAAGCCAGAAAGAAAAACACCAATACAGTATACTAATGCATATATATGGAATTTAGAAAGATGGTAACAATAACCCTGTATGAGAGACAGCAAAAGAGACACAGATGTATAGAACAGTCTTTTGGACTCTGTGGGAGAGGGAGAGGGTGGGTTGATTTGGGAGAATGGCACTGAAACATGTATAATATCATATAAGAAACGAATCGCCAGTCCAGGTTCGATGCAGGATACAGGATGCTTGGGGCTGGTGCCCTGGGATGACCCAGAGGGATGGTATGGGGAGGAAGGTGGGAGGGGGGTTCAGGATGGGGAACATGTGTACACCTGTGGCAGATTCATGTCGATGTATGGCAAAACCAATACAATATTGCAAAGTAAAAAATAAATAAATAAAGTAGCCCAAAACAACTGTTAAAAAAAAAAAAAAAGAAAAGAAAAGAAGCCCTGACCAGAAGGGGATCAGAAGGAACAGAGGCCAGAGACATGTGTTTGCAATGGATCACCACTCCCTGCCACCACACCCTGAATGAACGCCTATGACAGCACCACCTTATTTGTGTACAAGTCTGTCTACCACCACCAGACTGGAAACTACCTCTTGTAGGCAAGACCACACCTTATTCATCTTAGTCTCCCCAGCACTTGGCACATGAAAAGGACAAAATAAATACACTTGAATGAGTAAGTGGATGAATAAACAAACACCAAACGAATGTAATCTCTGATGTCAATCTCCCTCTAACCTTTTTTCTCCATTATGGAACTTGGTGAAAAGAGTATTTCCAGTGACTCCACATTTCAAAACTGAGTTGCTCTACACCTGAGCAGAAGGAATGGCTGCTCATATTGATGGTTAAGCCAGTTTGAGGCAGACTTTCTAAATTTCCACTGCTGGATGAAAGCCAAGAAACAGATGTTTGAAATTAATTTAACATTAGTTTCTTTTCTGCCATATGAGACAGAAAAGAAGTATCAAGAGGGTAGAAGGAGTGGGGAATATAGAAGAAGGGAATGTCCAGGGTGCAACCATGTGATAACAGAAGATCCTGGAATCGTTGTAGACAGTTTGGTCTTTAGTGGTATTGTGGTGGTTGTTCTACCGACACTGCAGGAAGCTACTTTCTTTTTGACTGGTTGCTTCTGGGTAGGTGTCATGGCAAGTGGAGGCTGGAAGGGACAGAAGTGTGCCCAGGGGAGTTGAGTGGTAGGAACAACAAAAAAAAGTTCATTCCATGCTGTTTCTGTGCAAATGGGAATGTTTTCTGCCCAGGATAAAGGGAGGCTGATTTAGAGTCCCACGCAATATTTGTCATTTGTCAACCAGGCACTATTTTTACTCTTCTTTCTCTCTTTTCCATACGTACACTGTTCTATAGGCTCTGGAATATATAAACATTTTCTTCAATACAGTCCCTGTAACAAAAAGCTATACTCTGTACCTATGTACATCGAATTTACATTTCTGGGTAACTTTTAGAGAACAACTCAGTGGGCACTTACAGTTTAATTATCACCAAACAAGTATGAACCACAAATAACCTTTCTACCATTTGCGGACTTTGGCAATGCCGAACGTATGGACTTCATTTAACCACTGCAGAAGGCTTAAATTATCTGCTCATGGTTGGGTCCATGAGTTGACAACTATGAATAATGTTCCAAGGATGATGTAAGAGAATATTTGAAATAGGAACAGCTTGGGAAATCCATGATGCCAAAGTAAGCAGGCAGGTGTACAAAGAAGAGAAGTTTTAGAGCCTGGTTCTAGGCATAAAACACAGAAACATACTTACCAGAATAGATGGTAGGGCTTGCTGAAGACTTGAACTTTGAGTGTTCCAAACTTGGTCTTCACTTTGGGGAAGTAAAACCCCTCTCACTAAAGAAAGAATAACATTAAAGAAATTTTTAGTTGAGACACTACAGTGTTTAAGGTTCAGAGACAATTAAAAACCAAGTTCTTCCTTTTTATAAGCTTAGATTTGGGTAGAACAAATGGAAGGATCTTGCCTAGAAAACGCTTGATACTTTATTCAAATATTTTACTTATATTAGCACCATCTATCTAAATTATAAGACTCCAACATAAATATTCTTCCCATTGTTACATTTTGAACACTCCTATTTTCTTTCCTTTCTCAAGCATTTTTTACTCTTTTCAGGATTCCCATGAAGTATCTGTTCTAAAATTGACTTTTTTTTCATTTTAATAAGAAAGTTGAACTGAAATTCCAATTCATTTGGCTGATGCCAAAAATGGAGAAAATTATACAAAACTATTTCCTTTTTGGCAGCAAAACTATTTCCTTTTTGGCAGAGAGTACCTTTGAAAAACAGGGTAAGACACCAGAGAGTTTATCACTATACCAATACTAAAGAGTCACAAAGTTAAGAGAGTAGATTATATAATTCAACTCAGTAAGATTTACTGAAACCTCACTAGTTACTATAGACTTTGATTATATTGAGGCTATAAACACTAATAAAGCCAAGTTCCTCTTGTGGAAGTGTTCCCTATGTCAGAGAGATAAATAAAACAATATGAGAGGCATTTATATAATGTATGTGAACACAGACCAAAAAATAGAATCATTTTTCCTGGAGGAGAGAAGGAATCAATAAAAATTAAAAAGAAGGGGTTGCGAGAAAGGTGATCTGGTGTATACACCAAAAATAGAAGCAAAATCTCTGTATTTACCTGTTCCTACTGCACTGGCACCTGGGTCAGGAAGATCCCCTGGAGAGGGAAATGGCAACCCACTCCAGTACTCTTGCCTGGAAAATCCCATAGACCAAGGAGCCTGGTAGGTTACAGTCCATGGGGTTGCAAAGAGTCAGACACGACTGAGTGACTTCACTTTCACTTTTCACTGCACTGACATAAAGGGATCAATCAAAAATCAAACTTTATTTTTGGAAAATAAGTACTTTCCAAAACTTTTTCTCGACTGTGTGTTCAGTTAACTTGTCTTCTATGGAAAACCAGTAGCATGAAATCAAAGATGAATATATATTTTAATGACGATCAAGTTACCTAGGAAGCTGCAGCCATTCAGAACTCTGAAGCTGGCGTAACAACAGAAATGTATTTTAGGAACAAAATTCTGAGCAATTGAAATGTGTATCTACTGAAAGGCAAAGCACCTGAATTAGTTTGTGCTGGATATCCTAAAGCTTTTGTTAAACTTGCTGTGAATTACTGACCTCTTTCTAGGACACCTTCTAGAAGGTAGCTCCACATAAAAATAAGACCTCACTATGCTCTTTATGGATTTAGTATCCTAAACAGCCTCATTTTGCCTATTGCATATCTTAATCCTCATGCCATTGATTCACCAGAAACCCCTGATTAATCTACCTGAATTAGCTGCATGGCTAATAGTCATTAGCTTAATGACTATGAACTAAAACAGGGAAAGGAAAATATGAACTATCTGGAAATAAAGCTAAAGCACCATTCATATCAGGATGTTTTCTGTATGATGCAGCCTAGAGAGTGCTAAGAACCATATACATATTGGGAATTTTGTTTTATGAGAATATACTGGGAAAGAAACTAAAACCATACAAGGACTTAATGGTTATACAACTTACCATTGATAAGCTGAAGGGAGTCAGGATCTGGATTCAAAGAAGAGCTCCCCAGCAAAAAATTCTGGTGCAGTGTCTCAGCAATATAATCTCTGAAGTTACTAATTGTATAAACAGCAGTGGGCTTATCATCCAATTCTACAAGACCATGGTTTTCCACCTTGTTGGAATGTAGGCTAATTAGGTCCCAGGTAGTATTGCTGATAGCCTCCCCATTGAAGGTAACTGCATAGTGAACATCTATGCCACTGTGGATGACAAGAAAAACAGATTAGGTCCTGCCAAGGAAACACAAAGAAAGGAACTCTGAAGCCATGGAGAGCAAACATTAGACCTAGGAAGAGTCTCATAAGGCAAGGATTCCATCACCATTCTCCGTAGACTCTGGATGGCAACATTTAGCCATACCCTTCTCCTTCCAGAAAACAGAGAGTTTACAGCTCTAAGAACACGGAGGCCACAGAGTCAGCCTGCATAATACCTGAGCATCTTCTTCCCGCCATGTTCTCACCCCTTCAAAATCAACTGTTCCTTTTCACTCTCAGTCAGCTTCCTTCTTCCCCTATTAGAGTTTCTCCTCCCTGATTTAAAAAAACCAAACCAAACCTTCTAACTCCACCCAACAATGGGAAATCCTCTTATATCTCAGTACTGTTGCTGGACGATTTATGTACTCCACAATGGGGAGTGAAATAGTAAAGCAGCTTAATGACTGTGAACTTAAACAGTTATCTATTGTGAAAGGAAAATATGAACTATTTGGAAATAAAGCTAATTGATGAGTTGTGAGTTTTTTAAAAAAATATCATGCTAGAATATCTTCTAATATGACAGCTATCTAAGTCTCTTCTTTGATAGCCCAGACAATTTACAGTCCCATAAAGTTTAATAGTGCATTGTAAAAAACTTACTAAGAAGTGATGGTTTTTTGGCCCACTAGGAATGATAACTCCAAAGTCTATGACTTTACTTGCCTATAGGACATTTAGCAAATTAGTTAATACAACTAACAAATTAGTCCAATTTGGCGGGGCTTCCCCGGTGGCTCAGTGGTAAAGAACCTTCCTGCCAATGCAAAAGACATGGGTTTGATCCCTGAGTTGAGAAGATCCTCTGGAGAAGGAAATGGCTACCCACTCTAGTATTCTTGTCTGAGAAACACATGGATAGAGGAGCCTGGCAGGCTACAGTCCACGGGGTCAAAAGCAGCTGGATACAACTTAGTGACTAAATAGCAACAACATCTAACTTAGCATTCCTTTCCCAGTTAACTATATATATTTCTTCCAAATGCTCTAGAAACTACCTCTCATTTTTCTGCTGGCTCCCTCATTAATGAGTTGAATAAAATTTTGAAAAGTGTTAATAAATAACTTTGTCTGGGAATGGGGCCTTTTCACTATCTTTCCACAGGCAAACAAAGAGATGATTTCTTGGAAGAAAGGATAAAGTGAAAATAAATAAGTAGGACTTGATATGTCATTTGACATTTTCTTAAATAATCATTTTGAAGAAACATCAGAATATAAGATTTTTAAACCAATAGAACTACACCTTATAGACCAACTCAGACTTATCTAACAGCTAAAAACTAACATTTTTGTAAGTGCTTACAATGACAGGTTATGTCCCAGGCTTTGTCTGATTTAACACTCATAACAAATGTGAAGGTTTTATTATCTTCAGATTATTGTTAAGAAACTAAGCTTTAAAGAAGACTTGCCTAAAATATCACAATATATAAAGGGGTAAAGTCAAGATTCAAACACAGATCTGCCTGACTCTGGCACCAGCATTCTGAATGACTACACTACACTCAGTAACTTTAAACTATTAACAAAAAAAAAGTCATCACGAGAACAGCTTTGCTCTACTCATCACCCTCACTTCCAGCCAGTCTGTGAGACACAGCCATCAGAAACAATACCCTACAAGCACACCAAGATCCTCCACCCTCTCAAAGATGCACCACCCTCTCAAAGATCCTCCACCCTCTCAAAGATGAACCACTGAAGGCAGATGTGCACGGAAATAATCTGCCACCTTCAGACATTCTGTAGGAGCAAAACGATGCCCAAACCAAATCACTCAAAAAAGCATTTCCTCTTCTGATTCACTTATATATTCCTTGATTATAGACTGTGCTGTTTTGTAAAAAGATTTTGTTTATAGTGAATGCCTTGCAGTCTGTCCTTGAGTTTCTATCTCCAATGTCTGACTTGGTACCTGGCATTCAATGCCTATTAAATTAACAGAAATCTATACTTGCCTGACTAGAGAGAGAAAACTCCAGCCTTAATTAAGGTATTCACATATCTTTAGAACAAAAAAAAAAGTCAGAATAACGAGAGGGGTCTCATGGAGTCTAGAAAAAGGGCTACTTAACTAATTTATCTTACTATGAGTGAAAAGCCTGTAACAGTGCATTGTAGCTTCCTTGTAACACAGAACCCTAGATTGGAGATAGCTACAATAGGCTAGCATGACTTTGATATTGGCCATTAGGATCACCCAACTTCCCTTCTCTGATCTCAAGCTGGCAAAAGAACTTAAGATCATAATTTCCTACAGATTGTCCTATGGGGAAAGAATGCATGAGCTAAGCCAATGCAATAATTAGTCAGCTGGCAGATACATTTCTTGCTTTAAATAGATCAATCAGCATCCTAGAGAATGCACTATATTTTGTAGTTTGGTAAGCATAAATTGGTCTTAGGAGACCTCTTCTTCCTGGGAACTCTGGCAGTTCTGGACTTGCCCTGGGTCTACAGGGGACGCCATGAAGGTGTTACCCCTTGCCTACCACAGAAGCAGTGAGGCACAATGTTCCTGTCCCACTCTGAGTATCATCAATAAGGCTTTCCTCCCCAATCTGATAAGCTGTCACTTCCAATGGTGTGCTTTAGGGAACCTTACAGTGGTAACTGAGCATCTCAACACTTGGATGCCTTGCTGAGTGATAAGACATCTGCTTGTCATCTCTAAATTCCCTCAATCCCTTAATTTATCATGTCAGAACATGTTGATTCATGAGTAACTCCTGATCTCCTTTTGTAAAGAAATAAATTCAGTAAAATATGGTCTGAAAAAAAAAAAACACGATGGCCCCAATGTGAAATTGAACAGTAAGAGGGACACCTACTGGTCAGAACTCACCACACCACGTGTGTCCTAAACATCCCTCACAATGCCTGGCTCCTAGTAGTTCAATAAATATTTTTGAAAATAATGAAAAAACAAATGGTTAGTTTTATTCACTAATGTAGCAGATAGAACCATTAACTTTGTGATACTTAAATGACAATATGTGATATTCTTGACTTAATCGGAAGGGTGCTCAGTCTCTAAATATGCAAGTGGAGCAGTGGCCTGCGATGCAGGAGATGTAAGTTTGATCCCAGGGTCAGGAAAAGCCACTGGAGTAGGAAATGGCAACCCAGTCCAGTATTCTTGCCTGGAAATTTTCATGGACAGAGAAGCCTAGCGGGCTACAGTCCATGGGTTGCAACAAGACAGAAGAAACTGAGTACACACATTTTTCACCCTAAAGAGCATGCATATTAACCTCATACATTTCTGTCTTCTGAGTAATCATTTTAGGGACACCGCTTCACAGGCAGAACATAACTCTGTGAGCATGATCTTTCCAAGCTCTGCGGGATGGCACATGCCTGCATCTCCAGAAAGGCAAGCTTCTCCCTGGGATCTATGCCCAACCTAGTAACCTGTTAACATGATTCTAAGACAAAAACCAGGGATAACGGGAAAAAAAATGGAGGAGAGGAAATGGCTGTGCCAGTTAGCACTCCAGTTGCTTCCTGGACTTGACAGAAAATCAGACAAGGCGAGTCAAGCTCTTATTGAGAGCCCATCATGTGCTTTGCATGACTTTTAAACATCATAAGGAGAAGATCAAGAGAAATGTTTTTGGATCAAGAAATCTGTGCAAATCAGGCAGTCTGGGTTAGATTAGTGGTCTTACTCTTTACTGGCAAAATATAATTTTTCTCCCAGTGTTTTCCTTGGACATCTAAAAATAACACTTCTAATATCATCTACCTTGTCTGGTAAAGATATATTCATTAAAGAAGATAAAATGCCTCACAGAGATATTTCAATTCATTATCAAGTTTCTGTCCTAGAAAGAGAAATCAAAGAAATGCTTGAGCAATCAGAAAATCATCTATTCTCAGATTCAAGAACTTCACTTCAGCATGACCCAGAACAGACTTAGTTCTGGCATGGTAAATGCAATACAGAGATATCTCAGGATAAAGAGCAGAATAAAAATAAGCCAGAAGAACAAGGAAGTACATAAGATGCAGGATACACACTGGGGACAAAACATTATTTGATTGAAGAAAGCTGGGCTGCCTTTCTGCACTCAGCAACACCAAATTAACCAACCGTCACTACAGCATCACCTTTCACCTTCTAAACTACACTGAAACAACTGCTATATAGAGGAGAGTCTCTCTGACTGCTATTTCCAAAGACATCAATCATGTGGAGGGGAAATTTATTCACTTCAAATGTCCTCATTGGCTGTCTGACGTGTGCAAGTTTTAAATAGAAAAAATAATATTACATCTCATGACGATCAATCAAACCAGAGGTATTTCAAGAAACTCAGATATTTCTTCTTCTCTCACACTTCTATTAGGAAGAAAGTTCATACAAGGCCTGGAGTTGAATTTTTGAAGTGTGGACACCAGGCAGATATTTTGTTGATTCACTTCAAATGGGTCCTACTAACTTATATAATGTGTGCAACTTGAAAGAGGTACAAAGCAAACAGAAAACTTCATGTGTATATAAATATTTACGTACAGAGACAGGT
Source organism: Bos javanicus (assembly GCF_032452875.1). NCBI lineage: Eukaryota > Metazoa > Chordata > Mammalia > Artiodactyla > Bovidae > Bos > Bos javanicus. The sequence goes on from NC_083868.1 coordinate 46,086,194, forward strand.
TATATATATATATTACATAGACTACTTCTGTGCTATACATTCACTCATATGCTACACATTCACTCATACACAGCTCAAAATAAAAGAATACCAAGAAGTTGTGAATAAATCCCACCAACTGGTTAATATCCGACAATATTGAACAGTTTTTGAAACTGTACTTAGGTTAAGAATTCTATCATAAAATCAAATGGCTTCATATTGAATTGTTCTCTGTGTCCCCATAGAAAACTCAGCACTCAGCAACTGAACACCATTCTTTGACCAGAGGGTTCACATCAGAATTCAGTTATGTTTTAACAGTCTAGTCTTCCCAGTTCAATTCAGTACAGTTGCTCAGTCGTGTCTGACTCTTTGCGACCCCATGGACTGCATACAGCACACCAGGCCTCTTTGTCTATCACCAACTCCCAGAGTTTACTCAAACTCAGTGATGCCATTCAACCATCTCATCTTCTGTTGTCACCTTCTCCTCCCACCTTCAATCTTTCCCAGCATCAAGGTCTTTTCCAATGAGTCAGTTCTTTGCATCAAGTGGCCAAAGTATTGGAGTTTCAGCTTCAACATCAGTCATTCCAATGAATATTCAGGACTGATTCCCTTCAGGATGGACTGGTTGGATCTCCTTGCTGTCCAAGGGACTCTCAAGAGGCTTCTCCAACACCACAGTTCAAAAGCATCAATTCTTCAGTGCTCAACTTTCTTTATAGCCCAACTCTCACATCCATACATGACTACTGGAAAAACCATAGCTTTCATTAGACCTTTGTTGGCAAAGTAATGTCTCTGCTTTTTAATATGTCTAGGTTGGTCATAACTTTTCTTCCAAGAAACAAGCGTCTTTGAATTTCATGGCTGCAGTCACCATCTGCAGTGATTTTGGAGCCACCAAAAATAAAGACTGTCACTGTTTCCCCATCTATTTGCCATGAAGTGATGGAACCAGATGCCATGATCTTCGTTTTCTGAATGTTGAGCTTTAAGCCAACTTTTTCTCTCCTCTTTCACTTTCATCAAGAGGCTCTTTAGTTTTCCTTCACTTTCTGCCATAAGGGTGCTGTCATCTGCGTATCTGAGGTTATTGATATTTCTCCCAGCAATCTAGATTCCAGCTTGTGCTTCATCCAGCCCAGTGTTTCTCATGATGTACTCTGCATAGAAGTTAAATAAGCAGGGTGACAATATATAACCTTGACATACTCCTTTCCTGATTTGGAACCACTCTGTTGTTCCATGTCTGGTTCTAACTGTTGCTTCTTGACCTGCACACAGATTTCTCAAGAGGGAGGTCAGGTGGTCTGGTATTCCCATCTCTTGAAGAATTTTCCAAAGTTTGTTGTGATCCACACAGTCAAAGGCTTTGGCATAGTCAATAAAGCAGATGTTTTTCTGGAACTCTCTTACTTTTTTGATGATCCAGAGGATGTTGGCAATTTGATCTCTGGTTCCTCTGCGTTTTCTAAATCCAGCTTGAGCATCTGGAAGTTCACAGTTCACGTACTGTTAAAGCCTGGCTTGGAGAATTTTGAGCATTACTTTGCTAGCATGTGAGATGTGTGCAATTGTGTGGTAGTTTGAGCATTCTTTGGCATTGCTTTTCTTTGGGATTGGAATGAAAACTGACCTTTTCCAGTCCTGTGGCCACTGCTGAGTTTTCCAAATTTGCTGGCATATTGAGCGCAGCACTTTCACAGCATAGTCTTTTAGGATACTTAGTAAATACTTAGTAAATACTTGCTAAAATAATATAAACGAAAATGAGGAAGTCAGAAAGCCCTTTGCAAATGTAAGATATTATATTTATATCTTATATGTGGTGGTGGTTTAGTCACTAAGTTGTGTCCAACCCTTTGCAACCACGTGGACTGTAGCCCACCAGGCTCCTCTGTCCATTGGATTTCTCAGGCAAGAATGCTGGAGTGGATTGTCATTTCCTTCTCCAAGGAATCTTCTTGACCCAGGGATGGAATCTGTCTCCTGCATTGCAGGCAGAGCAGATTCTTTACTGACTGAGATACCAGGGAAGCCCCTGATCTTATATAAATGAAGGCAAAATGACATGGATTGATCTGGAGGTATTACACTGAGTGAAATAAATCAGACAGAGAAAGATAAATACTCTATGTTATCACTTATATGTGGAATCTAAAAAATTAAATAAACAAATGAACAAAACAGAAACAGACTCACAGATATATAGAACAAACTATGGTTACTGGTAGGAAGAGGAAAGGGGGGAGGAGCAGGATAGGAGTAGAGGATTAAGAGATACAAACTACTATGTATAAAATATGCTACAAGGATATACTGTACAGCACAGAGAATATGGCTAATATTTCATAATAAGTTCAAATGGAATAAAATCTATAAAACCCTGAATCACTGTGTTCCACATCTGAAGCTAATACTATAAATTAACTCTACTTCAAAAAAAAAATTAAAAATTTTTTAAAAATTAAATGAAGAAATGTTATTTTATCTCTAAACATCCCTATGCTTAGCCTATGAATTTGCTTCATATATTCTATATTATTATTATTTATCTTTCAAGAGAAAGTAAATTTTAAACAAACTTGAATTCAAAGACAAAAAGACAAGCAACTTTCACAAAGGGGACTGACTATGCTTTTAAGATTGTGCTTCTAAGACACTCCAGAGAGCAACTGTTTTCACAAATGAACTGTGATAGAAATCAGCTTTCTTCTTTTCATTTACCACTTAAAATGACACTTGGTTATATTACTCAATGACAACTGTATACTTGAAAGTGCTTTATGAATGCCAATTTTTATACTAATTTTAAATTAAGCATAACTTAGTATTTTAAAGTATTTGACAAAGGCTAATTATACAGCACAGGGAATATAGGCAATATTTTATAATAACTAAAAATGCAGTTTAAGTGTAACCTTTAAAATCACGATGTAGTACACCTGAAACATATATAGTATTATAAATCAACTATACCTCAAAAAAATAAAAGTTTTAAAATAAAAATTAAGAGATTAAAAAATACAAGTACTTGTTAGTCAGCAGTCTATGATAGAAGTCTGTAAACTACAGCCTATGAGCTAACTCCAGCCCACTGTCCATGAGTTAATGGATTTTATATTTTTAAATGGTTGAAAAAACTCAAAATAACATTTTGTGACATGTGAACACCATATGACAATGATATTTCAGGATCTATAAATAAGTTTTATTGGAACACAGCCACACTCATTCATTTTCAATGTATCGCTTACACTACTTCCAAGTGAACAGATATGACAGAGCTTATGTAGTGTGAAAAAGTATAAAATACTTAATATATGACTCTTAACAAATAATGTTTGCCAAATGATCTTTAAAAAGTTGGACAGTGATACTGGAAGTAATAAAAGAACTGAGCCATGTTCCTTTAGACTTAGGGCTACCATATTTTCTAAACTATTTCCTAATTAGGTCAACAGTACAGAAAGTGTCAAAAGGTACTCTACCTGCCATTTTCCTTAGGGGACCTGAAAATAAAAATGGAAAGTGTTAAGCAGAGTTTAAGCAAGTTATAATTGTCATATAATTAATCAAAGTACAAGCTCTTAATGTATTTCCTCTAAAATGTTTCTTCAAATGAAAATGCTTGTATAGTACTGCTGCTGCCGCTGCTGCTGCTGCTGCTGGTGCTGCTAAGTTGCTTCAGTCGTGTCCAACTCTGTGCGACCTCATAGACAGCAGCCCACCAGGCTCCCCCGTCCCTGGGATTCTCCAGGCAAGAACACTGGAGTGGGTTTCCATTTCCTTCTCCAATGCATGAAAGTGAAAAGTGAAAGGGAAGTCGCTCGGTCATGTCTGACTCTTAGAGACCCCATGGACTGCAGCCTTCCAGGCTCCTCCATCCATGGGATTTTCCAGGCAAGAGTACTGGAGTGGGGTGCCAATGCCTTCTCCGTGTATAGTACTGCTGCTAAGTCACTTCAGTCGTGTCCGACTCGGTGCAACCCCATAGACAGCAGCCCACCAGGCTCCCCTGTCCCTGGGATTCTCCAGGCAAGAACACTGGAGTGGGTTTCCATTTCCTTCTCCAATGCATTAAAGTGAAAAGTGAAAGTGAAGTCGCTCAGTTGTATCCAACCCCTAGCAACACCATGGACTGCAGCCTACCAGGCTCCTCTGTCCATGGGATTTTCCAGGCAAGAGTACTGGAGTGGGGTGCCATTGCCTTTTCCGTGTATAGTACTAGATAATGACAAATACCTGTACAATGAAGGAAGAAAGCAAAGGTGGAGAAAGTATTCTATTTTAAAATCTATAGTCTTTACTGTCTTTAAACTTCTTAAAAATACTTTTAAACAATTAATACGTGGTTATCACTTTATAAATAGACTTTTTTCAGTAAATGAGCAGAGAACTCCAGCTGTTGGCATTAACAAAATTGATAACATTTTTGGGGGGATACAATGTTAAATGTTATGTGTTACGTATACAATGTTACAATACTAATGTTAAGTCGTATTAAAATTAATGAAAAGAAAATCAGATAATGTATAGTAAGATTCCAAGGAGTTGGGAAAGGTCCAAATTGACTAACCTATAAGATACTGCATAGTTTTTAATATTTATTTATTGATTTTCTGTATCAGACACTTAAAAGGACTTTCCATATGTCAAGAACTACGCTATACATTTCACAAAAATTAATTCTTTCAATCTTCCTGAAAACTCATTAAGGACCATGAATATCCCCATTTACAGGTAAAGAAACTGAGGAATAAAAACGCTAAATAATTTACCCAAAGCATTTCAAAAGTTATTTTTAAATAAAGCACGATTCATATAAATTGTATATATTACCTTTTTTTATATAAATAAGAAGTTAAAGCTTGTTAATTTACCCAAAACCATCCAAGCAGAAGTGCCAAAGGCAGGATTTAAACCTAGGCAACTTGATCTCAAAGGCCATGTTGCCTTTCATATGCTATCAAATGAGAGAGGACTTCAAAAGCCTCAGTTTCTCATGTAAGCTTTAGTCACAACTGGAGACAGTATTCCTGCAAAGTGCTATGGCTGAACTGGGGAGACAGGTCATGGTATGAGAGGAGATGGAGGGTCAGTTTACCATGCTTGCCCTTGCCCCTGCATCAATAACTAGCTGAGTTCCTAGATAAAGTACATACATTTCCTGTGCTCTGGTTTCCTCACCAGAAAAAAAATGAGGATTACAGTAACTATCTCACAATACGGCTATTGGGATTAAATGAGTTAATAAGGATAGAAAGCCTGGCACACTATAAATGCTATGTAAGTGCTTGCTGTTATTTCTGGAAAACTCAGAAGTTGTGACAAGACTATGCCAAAGTTAAGATGTAGACACTGTCAATTAAGCCCGTGCTCCCCTGCATCTAATAGCTGGGCCACCGTCACCATCCACATGCTCCAAAGCTTCAGAGGACTCAGTCTAGCACTGGGTAACAGCCAGAGATATAAAGATAGCCACTTTGTTTCAAAATCCCTCTTCTGCTCTCTGACTTTGGGCTAATACTTCATCCTTCTAAACCTATTTGTTTTTCTTCAAAATAAGTATTAATAGCAATATTTTTGCTAAAAGAGTTGAAGATTATGTGAACTCAGGAATGTAAAGTGGCCAGTACAAAGTATTCACTCAATAAAATGTGCACAAGTATGATGCTTCAGGTCTTAGACAGGGAAGCAATGTCCTAAAAAGAGGTGTCCGATTTACCTAGAATTGCTATGCTGATAACACATCCCCTCCAGAATGACTATACATCAAGATGTCAAAGGGACCTCACTGGAGCACTGATGAGCCTTTAGGAGCATACTAGATCACATCTAACCTTATCCAGGCTCCCCTCAGTGCCAAATAAAAACACATAACTTCTCAGCAGCAAGTTGGAGACATGAATTCCTAAGTTCTTACCCTGGCCCAACTACAGATCTAGCATATCTCCTTGAATGTATTATTTTGCCTTTTTTTACCTCGGTTTCCTCATCTGAAAAACCAGAATTAGGAATAAGAATTTAACAAAAGAACACCAAATTAAAGAATCCACGTCATTTTTTCATCACTGTTGTTAAGAGTATATACAATAAACACAAAAGGATAATCCATTTGAAATAAAGACTGCTATAAAACCTATGCATTTTAAAAGTCTATTTACCTAAAGTCAAGTACACGAATGTCCTTGTAGCCTGGTAACCCAGTAAATGCATTTTCCACCTATCAAAAATAAAAAATTTGTAACTACGTAGAAATATAAAAAAGCACACACAAAATGTTTTTAAGAGTAGAATATAAAGTGCACTGTTTGTAAGTATTAGAAACTTGTACACATACACGGATATACATGGATTAGAAAGCTAAGAAATTTCTAATTGTTACAGTGTTACAAAATAGTTTTTACCACAACCCTGCCACATTTTTAAATTTTTGTTTTTTAAGGTTTTGATTTACTTTAATATTAATTTTTTCCAAATTATAAAAAACATACTTTTATTGGCAAAACACTATTTTTTCCCTTATGTGATGAAATGTGAAAAAAAGGACTAGTTTCAAAAGAAACTGTAATAACATTTTAAAATGTAATTGTATGGATTAGAATCTGGCCACAGCACACACACTGACACACAGTCAGGTGTTCATTTCCTGTGAGTGTAAACTGTCTGGTGGCATCTGTTTCCTGTTCCTATGACACCAAGGACTGTGAACACAGCCAACATAAGAAAGAAATCTGCACATCTGAGCTTAGGCTTTGTTGACTGGTGGTGACAGAGGAAGTTATAAAGCAGTGACTGGTCAAAATATCAATTTATGAGCATCACAACTGCAGAAACCAGTTTTATCACCAAGTTTCTAAAATCAGACTACATAAACCAGTATGAGCTTAGTGACTAAAGCAGGGGGAAGTGATAGATTGGACTAAATACCAAAAAATATGAGGTTCTGTACAAATACACATTTAACAAAATCGAACATTTTACCCACAACATTTCAGAAGGTGACGGTCTCATTAGGTTAAGTCACTATGGGGCTAACATCAGAACAGAAGAAGTTATTAGTGGACTTTGGGGCTATTTGCCAGCAAATTTGGAAAACTCAGCAGAGGCCACAGGACTGGAAAAGGTCAGCTTTTATTGCAATCCCAAAGAAAGACAATACTAAAGAATGCTCAAACTACTCACAATTGCACTCATCTCACATGCTAACAAAGTAATGCTCAAAATTCTCCAAGCCAGGCTTCAACAGTATGTGAACTGTGAACTTCCAGATGCTCAAGTTGGATTTAGAAAACGCAGAGGAACCAGAGATCAAATTGCCAACATCCGCTGGATCATCGAAAAAGCAAGAGCGCTCCAGAAAAACATCTACTTTTGCTTTATTGACTATGTTGCGTGGATCACAACAAATAGGAAAATTCTTAAAGAGGTGGGAATACCAGACCACCTGACCTGCCTCCTGAGAAATCTGTACGCAGGTCAGGAAGCGACAGTTAGAACTGGACATGGAACAACAGACTGGTTCCAAATTGGGAAAGGAGTACGTCAAGGCTATATATTGTCACCCTGCTTATTTAACTTATATGCATGGTACATCATGAGAAATGCTGGGCTGGAAGAAGAAGCACAAGCTAGAATCAAGATTGCTGGGAGAAATATCAATAACCTCAGATATGCAGATGACACCACCCTTACGGCAGAAAGCAAGGAGGAACTAAAGAGCCTCTTGATGAAAGTGAAAGAGAAGAGTGAAAAAGCTGGTTTAAAACTCAACATTCTGAAAACGAAGATCATGGCATCTGGTCCCATCACTTCATGGCAAATAGTTGGGGAAACAATGGAAACAGTGACGGACTTTATTTTCTTGGGCTCTAAAATCAGCCATGAAATTCAAAGACACTTGCTTCTTAGAAGAAAAGTTATGACCAACCTAGACAGCATATTAAAAGGCAGAGACATTACTTTGCCAACAAAGGTCCATCTAGTCAAAGCTATGGTTTTTCCAGTAGTCATTTATGGGTGTGAGAGTTGGACTATAAAGAAAGCTGAACGGAGAAGAATTGATGTTTTTGAACTGTGGTGTTGGAGAAGACTCTTGAGAGTCCCTTGGACAACAAGGAGATCCAACCAGTCCATCCTAAAGGAAATCAGTCCTGAATGTTCGTTGGAAGGACTGATGTTGAAGCTGAAACTCCAATACTTTGGCCACCTGAAGTGAAGAACAGACTCACTAGAAAATAACCTGATGCTTGGAAAGACTGAAGGTGGGAGGAGAAGGGGATGACAGAGGATGAGGTGGTCGGATGGCATCACTGACTTGATGGACATGAGTTTGAGTAAACTCTGGGAGTTGGTGATGGACAGGAAAGCCTGGTGTGCTGCAGTCCATGGGGTCACAAAGAGTTGGACACAACTGAGCGACTGAACTGAACTGAACTGGAGCTATCTCTGGGCACCTGCTTTTAAAACCAAGTTCTCATAAAATCAGGAGAATTAGATTTTTTTTTAAATCTTGGTTCACCAAAAATCCCTCTGCTTTGTGGATAAAGAATCCAAACCCATGAAATTTTTTGGCTACAATAATTCACCTTGTTTTATTCTGAGAGAAAACAGAGAAGTGCTAATTCTTGGAGGATGGGGGTGGGGATAAACTCCACAGGACTAGGAATGCAAAGACTGACAGTTAGTCTCGGCTATTTTTCACTGGCAGAGTGGCCAGGCACAAGTCTTCTTTCATAGTACTTAATGCTTCAATGCCCACTAAATATATCAGTTCTTAAGATTAAGATGAGCATAGCTAAAAGTACTTCATTAGCTGCAAAATGCAGTGTTATTGCATGTTGTTATTAATACTAAACCCATCTTGCTCCTTGGAAGGAAAACTATAACAAACCTAGACAGCATATTAAAAAGCAGAGACACCATTTTGCCAATAAAGTCTGTATACTCAAAGCTATGGTTTTTCCAGTAGTCACGTGCAGATGTGAGAATTGGACCACAAAGAAGGCTGAGCACCAAAGAATTGATGCTTTCAAATTGTGGTGCTGAAGAGGACTCTTGAGAGTTCCCTGGGCTGTAAGGAGATCAAACCAGTTGATCCTAAAGGAAATCAGTCCTGAATATTCATTGGAGGGACTGATGCTGAAGCTGAATCTCTAATACTTTGGCCACCTGATGCAAAGAGCTGACTCACTGGAAAAGACCCTGATGCTAAGAAAGACTAAAGGCAAAAAGAGTAGAGGGTGGCAGTGGATGAGATGATGTGATGGCATCAGTGACTCAATGGACATGAATTTGAGTGAACTCTGGGAGATAGTGAAAGGCAGAGGAACTTGGGTCGGACATGACTTAGTGAGTAAACAACAACAAACCCATCTCTTCTGGGGCTTTGCCATTTTTTGACTTTAAACATGTTTTCTAATTCATCACACCCAGTTAGCTACTACATAGGTGCCCAGCTGTAAGAAGTCATTCCAGCTTATTAGCAACAAGATTAATAACAGGTACAATTTACTGAGTGACTGCTATGTGCCTGGTGCTTTGAAATATTACTTCTAATCCTTGCAACAATCGCAAGAGATACACAGTTTCCCCATTATGCAATTGAGGAAACTGAGACTAAGATATCAACTAATTTGCCCAGGATCATCCATTTGGTGAGTGACTGAATCAGAATTCATTCAATCATCAGTCTTTCTAACACTGAAGCTCATACTCTTCTCACTGAATCACATGCCTCATCCTCTTTCCTTTGATAAATATGATTTTATAACTGGGACCAGGAGTGGGAGAACTGTGAGGCTCACCACAGCTTCTCACCTGAATTAAAATGAAGGGGACTTGGGGCTTCCCTAGTGGCTCAGTGGTAAAGACTCCACCTGCCAATAAAGGAGACATGGATTCAATCCCTGATCCGGGAAGATCTCACATGCCATGGAGCAATGAGCCCATGCACCACCACTACCACTGAGCCTGCCTTCTGAAGCCCAGCAGCTGCAACTACTGAGCCCACAGGCTGCAACAACGGAAGCCTGCAGACTCTAGAGTCCACGCTCTGCAACAAAAGAAGCCACTGCAGTGAGAAGCCCACACACCACAATTAGAGAGTAGCACCTGCTCACCGCAACCAGAGAGGTCTGTGCAGCAACGAAGACCCAGCACAGCCAGAAATAAATAATAAATAAAATTATAAAAAATAATTGAAGGGGACTCTGTATGATATAAAGGAAAGAACAGTTTCAAAGGAAGGAGGAGACCTGATTTTCCCTTCCACTCCTAGAAGCTGAAATGACCACGAACAAGTTACTCACCCAGAAGGGTTTCATCTATAAAATGGAGCTGATTATCCACCTGGCTGCTGTTAGCAAACTGACACACAGCAGCCCGCAGAACACAAAGCACTATGCGAGGACACGGTGTTGATTCTGTGGCTGTCGTCAGGTATCCACACTCCAAAGCCTATCACAATGACCTTTCCCTCTCTGATGTCACTCTTGGTGGCACCCCAAGTTTATCTTTCTCAGCTTATCAAAAAAAAAAAAAATGTAACAGCTCCTGAATCTCAATCCTCCCAAGCAGGCTTTCTTTCTCCCTGTGTATCTTCCAGCATTACCCGAAAAAATAATACTGAAAGAACAACTCCCATGACTGTGTCCTGAAGGGAGAGAGCTTGAGGGTCTCCTTTAGTTTGCAGTATATGTGGAGACAGGACCTTTCAGAGACACGACCCTGACTCTGCAGCTCCACACAGGGAAGTGGCTATCGGTAGACATATCATTCCATGTAAAAGGACCCATATGTAGAAATAGGCCAGAGAAGGAACTGATCCTTCATCACCCTCAAATCACCTTGAGCCAATAGCTATCTACCTCATAAAGTCCCTGCTGGAAATGTTTTTCAGAGTGTTTATTAGACCTTCTCTAAATATGCAGTCATTTAGCACAACTGTTTATCCAAACATGGAGGTTTATTAAAGGCTCCTTAATCCAAGAGCAGAGAGAACCAAAGAGCTGATCCAAGACACTGTCTGATGCCAAATGGACACTGGCCTGGCTGACATTTCTTCCACATACCATATAGCCTCACAAATTGGCCACACAGCTAGGAAAATTAATTGTCTAGCCCACACTCCCTGTGTCTGATGGCTGCAATGATGCTGCTTGGCTGAGAGATGTATATTTTTATTTCTCATCTAGACACAATGTCTAGAGAAGGAAATTAGTCCGAGGTAATGGAATCAAAAATCTTGGCCACAGAAAACTCCATCAAGAGGGATGGAAAAGAAATAAACAGGAGGACTAATGTACCCTCTCACTTGACAGAGAGAGAAGAGATGGGCCCTCAGTATCTTGAAAAAAATCTCAACTTCAAGTCCCTAGATAGAATTCTTCCAGAAAGTAAAGTTGTAAGATGGTCTAATGCACAATTCTGTAAAGAAACTCTCTTTTAAAAATACTTCTAACCAAGGAACAGAGATAAAAGGGAAAATTTACTTTTCACTGGATGTCCTTTTGTCCCTTGAGCTTGGGGCTTCATACTACCTATGCATTAACTATTCAAAAATGTTCACCTTTAAAAAAGAATAACAAATACAAAATGAAAAGAAATTAAATTTATTGTTCCCTCAAGGAAAATAACACACTACATATAGTATCTCAAAGATGCTCATTTCTCCAAATATTGTCAAGTAAAAACCATGCCACAGAACACATTCTTCCTTGGCTGTGTGGCCAAAGCTGGAAATAGCATTTATTTGTTGGCATATGGCAAATGGATACAAAACTTTGTTTCAGTGAAATAGTTCATCTTTTGGTGAAATTTTCACAGAGCTTTCTAAAGAAATGGCTAAATCACTACTCACCAAATCAAGTAGCTGGAAAGCTTAAGTCTTAAACCTACCTTTAACCAGTGTTAACATGGGAAATTTACAACTCCAGCAAACTATCTTGTATACAAAAAAGAATAAAAACATATCCTCAAAATCACCCACCTCTGAAATAAAGTCTTCTACAAGGCGCTGGTGATGAAAGCTGGAGGGGTCCTGTAGTTCTTCATTGTACTGTTCCCCCAAAAGGTGGATACTGAATTCTGCAACCTGCTCAGCGGCTGTTTTTGTGGATGCTTCTACCACATTCTCAATTTCATTGCTAATCTGGATTTTTAGCAAAAGAACAATAAATGTCAATGTTCACTCATTCAGTCAACAAATATCTACTGATATGATATGCCAGACACTGTGCCAAAAGCAACTTCTGATGATGACTATATAATATTTGACTTTGAAACTAACTGGTAGATTTTAAGACAGGTTATTATTAAAATTACTAAAATTACTGTGTATTTGTTCATTCCTTTGAATACACAGTGATTGTGATCACTGGTTCAGGGAAAGAGAAAATTTTCCACAGATAACCACCAAAGTTCACCACCTGTGAGTTAGTAGAAAAAGCTGAAGTTACACATTGCTAATTATTAGAGAAATGCAAATTAAAACCACAATGATATATCACCTCACACATGTCAGAATGGATATCATCAAGAAGTCTACAAATAAAAATGCTGGAGAGGATGTGGAGAAAAGGGAATCTTGATTCATGGGTAGGAATGTCAATTAGTGCAGCCACTATGGAAAACAGTATAGACATTCCTTTAATAGAACTTTCTGAAAATAGTCCTGAAAACAGCCATTAAAAAAAAGTGAGTCGCTCAGTCATGTCCAGCTCTTTGCAACCCCATGGACTACACAGTCCATGGAAATCTCCAGGCCAGATTACTGGAGTGCATAGCCATTCCCTTCTCTGGGGGATCTTCCCAACCCAGGGATCAAACCCAGGTCTCCCATATTGCAGGAGTATTCTTTACCAGCTGAGCCACCAGGTAAGCCCAAGAATACTGGAGTGGATAGCTTATCCTTTCTCCAGTGGATCTTCCCTACCCAGGAATAGAACCAGGGTCTCCTGCATTGCAGGTGGACTCTTTATTAGCTGAACTACCAAGGAAGCCCAATAAAACTCAAATATATTTCCCTACAAATTCCCACTGATCCCAGTTCTGAAACCTGGATGCATATAAAAACTACAGGCCCCAGAGAACCTTCAAAGAAGGATAGGCACCTATCATCTTCTCTGACTTTTCACTAGTTCCTTTTCTCCAAACACTTCTCGGGCTCTTAATGTCTCCCTTAGAGTATGATACACATAAGTGAGGTCTGATAATTAAAATATGGTACAACTATCACTTTCCTGATAGCAGATTCTAATTTCTGTTAATGTAACCTAAAAGTACTTTTACTTTACTAGTTTTTCCTCATACTGCTGAGTCATATTGAAACTAATAAAAACCTTTAGCCTTAAGGAATTTTGTACAAGACTTTGCATTCTTCAATATTAAATTTTCCCTCACTAAATTTAAATAAAAACTTCCATTTTCAGTATTACTATAAAAGAAATATCCTTAGTAACCTTGTTGCAATACAATGCCTAAAATGCTGACTAAATTTTTTAATGATTTTAATGCATATCTGGTTTGCAAGAAAATAAACCAGAAATCAAAAGAGATAGGCTAGAAAAATCCAAAGAGGTGATTCAGTAATCTATGCTACACAGTGTATCTAGCAATCTCTTGTGACCTAGGCTTCAGTTTCAAATACTACAAGGGAAAGGATATAAAGTGCCAGGTGTATACGTGTTGAAAAGTCAGATCAAAGACGCCTATCTAGACAGTTTGAACAACAAATTAGACTAAGTCGAAGGAAGAATAAGTGAACTGGAAGACATTTCTGAATGCAACATAGAGGAACAAAGAAATGAAAGTTAAGAACGAGTGGTTAACAGACAAAAGGTATAAAATGAGGGAGTCAGACATATACCCAATCATATGAGACAACACCTGAGAATTTTCTCTCTATATATTTTTGTGGATTTGCAGTATCCTCAATACTGTATTATATGCTACTATATTGTACTTGTAGTGATGCTTCCTAAGGCCCATCATCACTGCAAGTGACCTGAAGTGCGAAGTCAAGTGGGCTAGTGGAGGGGATGGAATTCCAGCAGAGCTATTTCAAATCCTAAAAGATGATGCTGTGAAAGTGCTGCACTCAATATGTTAGCAAATTTGGAAAATTCAGCAGTGGCCACAGGACTAGAAAAGATCAGTTTTCACTCCAATCCCAAAGAAGAGCAATGACAAAGAATGTTTAAAATATCACACAATTGTATTCATTTCACATGCTAGCAATGTAATGCTCAAAATTCTCCAAGCTAGGCTTCAACAGACATGAACCAAGAACTTCCAGATGATCAAGCTGGATTTAGAAAAGGCAGAGGAACTAGAGATCAAATTGCCAACATTGGTTGGATGACAGAAAAAGCAAGAGAATTCCAGAAAAACATCGACTTCTGCTTCACTGACTACACCAAAGCCTTTGACTCTGTGGATCACAAAAAACTGTGGAAAATTGTTAAAGAAATGGGAATACCAGACTACCTTACCTGTCTTCTGAGAAACTTGTATGCAGGTCAAGAAGCAACAGTTAGAACTGGACTGGTTCAAATTGGGAAAGGAGTTCTTAAAGGCTGTATATTGTCACCCTGCTTATTTAACCTATATGCAGAGTACATCATGAGAAATGCCAGGCTAGATGAAGCACAAGCTGAAGTCAAGATTGCCAGGAGAAATATCAACAACCTCAGATATGCAGATGACACCACCCTTATGGCAGAATGTGAAGAGGAACTAAAGAGCCTCTTAATGCAGGTGAAAGAGGAGAAAAAGCTAGCTTAAAACTCAACATTCGAAAAACAAAGATCATGGCCTCCAGTCCCATCACTTCATGGCAAATAGATGAGGAAACAATGGAAACAGTGAGAGACTTTATTTTCTTGGTCTCCAAAATCACTGCAGATGGTGACTTGCAGCCATGAAAAAGACGCTCCTTGGAAGAAAATCTATGACAAATCTAGACAGTGTATTAAAAAGCAGAGACATTACTCTGCTAACAAAGGTCCATCTAGTCAGAGCTATGGTTTTTCCAGTAGTCATGTATGGACTGTGAGAGTTGGACCATAAAGGAGGCTGAGTACCAAAGAATTGATGCTTTTGAACTGTGGTGTTGGAAAAGACTCTTCAGAGTCCCTTGGACTGCAAGATCCAATCAGTCCATCCTAAAGGATATCAGTCCTAAATATTCACTGGAGGGACAGATGCTGAGGCTGAAGCTCTAATACTCTGGCCACCTGATGCAAAGAGCCGACTCAAGGGAAAATAACCTGATGCTGGGAAAGACTGAAGGCAAGAGGAGAAGGGGATGACAGAGGATGAGGTGGTTGGATAGTATCACTGACTCAATGGACATGAGTTTGAACAAGTTCTGGGAGATGAAGGACAGGGAAGCCTGGCGTGCCGCAGTCCATGGGGTCACAAAGAGTCAGACACAACTGAGCGACTGAACTGAACTGATGTACACTGATTTTTTAGACAGAATGCTACTGTACTCTCAACAGACTACAGTAGAGGTAAACATAACTTCTATATGCACAAGGAAACCAAAACGCTCATGTGACTTTATTGCAATACTCACTTTATTATGGCCATCTGGAACTGAACCCACAGTATCTGAGATATGCCTGCAGTTATACTATATTATAGTATACTTATAGTAGTACACCATATAGTATTTGGGAGTCTATAGTTTTACAAAAATGGGTATAGGAGTGTGTTTATGCTTATTTACTTTGCTTTGGATTTATTGTACTACCTTAACATGAGGTTTTTAGTCTACTATAAATTTGAGAAATTCAGTCATTATCTTTCATCATTACGTAAATACAGAGAGGGAGAGAGACAGTAGTATCTTAACGGTAGGAGAAAAAATGGATTACCCACAAAAGAATAAGAACTGAATTGTTAGTTGAGTTCTTAATAGTAACTATAAAAGTTAAAAGATAGTGAAATAAAATCTTGACAAAAAAAAACCAAAGACCTTCTATCTAGAAATTTATACAGATTATAAGTATCTTTCTAGAATAAGGGTATAACAAGGAAATCTTCAGGTGACCAAAAACAGATTGAACCATTGAGAGATTCTTACTAAAGTAATACCAGACGCATATATTTCAGAAGGAAAATTATTCCAAAAGAGAGTCTAAAATGTAAAAAAGAATTTTAAGAAAATAAAACAGTACACACCTGGGAAAATGTAAAAACGTTTAACTATATAAAATAAAAATGATTCAGTCAAATTTGTAAGATTAAAAAGAGAGAACTAAAGGAGAGAAAGAAAGAACAAAAATACTGAAAATAACATATAAAACAGTAGGGTAATCACTTGAATTACTTTAATGTTCTAATGTTCCTGCAGACTCAGGATAAGGATAAAGATTTTGAAAAACTTAAACTTTGCTAGATTAAAGACACATGATAACATACAGGGTAAATACTAACAAAACAAGAATAAAGTATGTAATTTCTAAAACAGTATCTGAAAAATGTATTCGGGAAAAAACTGAACTGTAAAACTGTACATTAGGCTTCACTCTGAACTAGTCATGTATGCTTGTACTGTTTTGTCTTCCTACTGGTTCTACAAATTACCTTCAAATTACTCTGTTACGAAATGTTCCAACTGATTACACATAATCCCTTCATTTACATTACAGTGAGTTTTATCTCATTCTGTAAAAGTTTCCAGACCTACACCATAACATTCAGCATCAAGTTCAGAACTACAGTATCACTTTTTATTCAAATATTTATCAAAAGCCAATATTTTTTGTACAATCTAATTTGGACACAGTTTTACTGAATATTAAAGGTACTGTATTGATACAAGGATCCCAAACTGGCTCCAGCCTTGCTCAGCAACAGGGAAGGTGGTGGACAGAGTGGGATGACATGACTTGACTTCATAGCTGGTAAGAGAAGGTGTAAGGTAACAAATTGTACCTTTCAAGTGAATATGTTCAATCAAAGTTTGCTCTGTATTAAGGAATCTGTGATTTACGAATATTTAATAAAATTTCTAATGAAACATTTTCATCTTCTTAGAAGCATTTCCTTTTCAAAAAATTTGGAATGTGATAGCCAACTTAATGCTTCTTAGTGGACAGATTTCTATTAGTAATGATGCATTTAAAAAGTACAATACTTCTTTAAACTACATAAAATCTATATCCTTTCCCTCTGAAGAAGAGAAGACTAAGTCCTGATTTATTAAGAGACAGAGTACATAGGCAAAAACCCTCACAATAAATTATGCACACAGCCCACAGAAGACAGTGGGCTTACCATGATGACAGCTCCCCAGGCTCCACGTCATTTAATTTACAATTCAAATCTATTCTTTGCCAAAAGCAGACTTATTGGGCTCTCCAAGGAATCTCAGATTCTTTTTAATGTACTGGTTTTAGAATCTACATTTCCATAAAGAGAACCACCTGAAGTTTTGTGTTGTCTGGCAATGAAGAATAAATCTCGCTAAATCCCTGTTCTCCACGTTAGAAACTAAATAATGAAACGGAACATCACTCACACTGTCTTCTGGCCTCTCCAAGCTGCTCTCTGAGATACCTTCGTAGGAGGTCACCCCTGGATATGGAACACTGAGACCAGCATCTAAAAAGAAAAACAAAAACATGTGTATGAATTCAGTCCGTGACTAAATCATAATGTCTATCAGGAAACAATAAACTGATTTTGATGCCATTCATATTAAGTCATTTGCTTTTTCATCTGCAAAATTGTGTGCATTTTAACCTCAAGACACATGAATTTCTTCAGCACAAGAAATAAATATGACTCATTCAACAAGCATTTACTGATACCTACTATATGTCAGCCTCTATGCAAGCCTCCAGGGATTAAAAGTCTCTATCCTTAAGGAGTAAACTAACTTGTAAAACTCTCAGAGAGGGGAAGTAGCTGAAGATTGGAATTGGCCAAAAATTATAATTGTTGATGCTGGGCCTCACCATGCTATTTTTTGTATGTTTGAAATTTTCAACATAGAAGAACTTTTTAAAAAAAAATTAAAAATAAAGAAATCAACTACTAATTTACAGGAAATATAGAGGTCAAAGAAACATACAAACAAAATATACCACAGAATGCAATTAGAAAAATCCTTACTCTGAGAAACTCTAAAAGACAAATGACAAATAGTGGAGCTACAAAGGTTCTACCTTTTGACATAAGCAGTGATTACAAAGTGTTTGCCTTAAAACAATTCTTTAGGTTGTACATTTGTTTTAAGGTTGTCAGATTCTGTATTATGTACTTAATAATTAAAGATTCTTAAGTAACCCAATTATAATGTCATAAAATAAGTGAAAAAACACTGCTTTTTCTTGAGACTTCTTCAACAACAAAAGGAGAGACAAATTGGTATTTTTTAAAATATGAGCTGAAAATTGTGCTTCTTTGCAACTAAACAATAAATTTTAAAAGAGAAGTGAATAAAGGCACAAAAGCATACCTCCCAGTGTTGACATGTCACCAACAGGAACTGGAGATGACAATTCAGAGCTAGGAAAAAAAATGTCTGGAGTTAATAAAATGACAGAAATGTAAGGGTTTATTTTGGGGTTTGTTTTCCAGAAAGGAATTCACCTGATCTCCAAATAAGGATTCTCAAACCAAAGTACTAAGTAGCAATTAAAAAAAAAAAAACTCATTTATTTTACATTTTTTGATGCCTACTCAACCTGAATCACCCTACATAATATTACATAGTACTACATATTGTGTAGTATGCATATATATATGTACACACACACATAATGTACCCTACATAATACATAATACTACATAACCACTCTACATAGTACTTCCTTACTATTTCATAACCCTGTTTCATTTTTTTCCTCAGTTCTTTTCACTATGTGAAATCATTCTGTTAATTTATTTATCTACTTCTTTGTCTATGTCCATACCCTTCATCTTCTAGAATGGCATTTCCTAATATGGTAGTCAGTCAGGTAATTTAATTTAAAATTAAATGAAGATTCAAAATTCAGAATCTCATCCACACTATCCACATTTCAGTGTTCAACAGTCATACATGTTTAATGGCTATTTTATGGAACAGCCTAGTAAAGAACATGTTCATCATCACAGAAATATCTATTTAACAAGACTTCCTCAAGAATGTAAACTCTAAAAAAAAAAAAAAAAAAGAATCTAATCTAAACTCCATGAGATTAGGGCCCTTATCTGCCATATTTGCACTGTATCTTCATCTTAAAACAGAAACTACCACTTAATAGGCACTGAATAGATATTTTTGGAATAAATAAATACTATTGACCAACCAGTCTAGTGTAGAAGGCACTTGGCATACAGCTGTGAACAAAATACTCATGGTCTATGAACATTACCACCTAACAGAAAACAGTAACAAACATAAACGCAACAAGCAGTTCAGACACAAAAGTACTGGCAGTCAGGGGGAACATATAAGCCCAAATCTCATCTCATTTGAGAGATCACAGAATCATGAAACTTCACAGAATAAAACAAATCAAGCTTAGAGACATGATTTGCTATAGGCTACATTGCTCCCAGGTTTCAGGTCCCCTGGCTATCCTTTTACCATTCAACCCTGCAACTATAGGCAAAGATCAGAAGAGATCAGAGGATAATCTGAGAAAGTCCTTAAAGAAAGGGTGTTTCCGCCAGTCTAAATCTCCACACATCCCCAAATATATAAATTACAGTAATTGAAAACTCTCTTCAACTTTCCACAGGCAGTTTTCAAAGACGATTTAAACACAGTCAAAATGTCTCCCTCTTAGACTCGCTTCTGTCTCAGTGAGCCCCATCTTCACTTCAGAACCACTACTTCAAATTGTCCTGCTGCGTTAAACTAGATCATGGGGTCACAGCCACCAGATAAATGTGGCACACATCCTGAAGCAGCAATTTTCACTTTAAAGTAAAAGCACAGTTCAGTTCAGTTGCTCAGTTGTGTCCGACTATTTGCAGCCCCATGAATCGCAGCACACCAGGCCTCCCTGTCCATCACCAACTCCCGGAGTTCACTCAGACTCACGTCCATCGAGTCGGTGATGCCATCCAGCCATCTCATCCTCTGTCATCCCCTTCTCTTCCTACCCCCAATCCCTCCCAGCATCAGAGTCTTTTCCAATGAGTCAACTCTTCGCATGAGGTGGCCAAAGTACTGGAGTTTCAGCTTTAGCATCATTTCTTCCAAAGAACACCCAGGGCTGATCTCCTTTAGAATGGACTGGTTGGATCTCCTTGCAGTCCAAGGGACTCTCAAGAGTCTTCTCCAACACCACAGTTCAAAAGCATCAATTCTTTGGCACTCAGCTTTCTTCACAGTCCAACTCTCACATCCATACATGACCACTGGAAAAACCACAGCCTTAAAAGCACAGAGAGCTAAGCAAAAACTGATATGAATTTGGACATGTATAAACTGCTGTATTTAAAATGGATAACCAACAAGGACCTACAGTTATAGCACATGGAACTGTGCTCAGTGCTATGTGGCCACCTGGATGGAAGGGGAGTTTGGGGGAGAATGGATCCATGTATAGTTCAGTCCCTTCACTGTTCACCTGAAACTACCACAACATTGTTCATCAGCTAGATCCCAATACAAAATAAAGTTTAAAAATAAATAAATAAAACATAATATTAAAACATGTGTGGCTGTATTATAGAGTACAATATAAAGTTTAAATGAATATTAAGTTACAATATGATCATTTCAAAGACATTTCATGACTGGAATTGGAGTGGGGGAATCAGCTGAGGCCATGTTCCCTAAACCCCCAAGCTTTGGTAGAAAATTTGAGAAACATAGGCTAAAAAAAAAAAACCTCACCATAAAGATTCTCCTGGTTTTTAAAAATACTATCTAAAAAGAATAACATGTTAAACCAAGACACCAAACGTATCACTATTTGTTATTTTTGGTACACTTGCAGGAACCTGCTTACTTAGCTGTCATTCAAAAGACTATAAAGGAATATGACATCTGGATAAGTCATTTTGATGAATGATGAGTAGAGGAAGACCTGGGTGATAAAAAAAGGTCACGGAGCTAGCCAATGAAGGAACTGTGGTGTAAAACAGGCCCATTTGATTCCAGAAACCTCTCTCTTACCCACATTAATTCCACACTACATGGCCTTTATGTGACCCATATTCCCTAGAAGGGCAACCAGGATGGTTTTCCTTGGTCTTAATGATAGTGGTGTTACATCAGCTAAATGACCTAAAAGTCAAAATGTGTAAGGACCCACAAATAGGAAGGGAAATCCAGTGAAAGCTGGAGAGCAATTAAGTATGAAGAGCAAAGAGGTCAAAGTAAAACAAAGCACAATACAGGAATCAGCATAGGAAGTTGAGATGACATGGCAGAGAAACCAGACTTCACCAGGGATCGGTCAAATTGTCTCCCACATCAAAATCAAATTTAAGCTAATTCTCTAAGTCAGTAAGTAAGCATTCAGAATGGAGAAGTTCGCTTACTTCAATAGAATTAGATTTCACTTACTGAATTCAAAATAACTTTTTTTTTTTTCAAAATAACATTATTTTAATGATGGTAAGGGCTTCCCCAGTGATTCAAATGGTAAAGAATCCACCTGCAATGCCAAAGACCTGGGTTCGATCCTTGGTTTGGGAAGATCCCTTGGAGGAGGTCATGGCAACCCACTCCTGTATTCTTGCCTGGAGAATCCCCATGGACAGAGGAGTCTGGTGGCCTACAGTCCACAGGGGCACAAAGAGTTGGATATGACTGAGAGATTAAGCACAATGATGGTAAGTGGGCAACTCTCAGTAATTTAAAACACTTGTCCAACACTCCCAACACTTAATCCCTCATCTTCCCACACTTCTTTCAAAAGACAGAAGCATGAATCCTTTCACATTTTCTCATTAGGGATGACTCCTACAGGGATGCCCTAGAATGTCGCTCACAACAGAATTAGAATACAGAGCTGTATTGAGTTTAGAGACAGAAATGCCTCATTTCTAGGCCAAGCCACAAATTTGAAGTTGGTCAGCTAAGATCTTTAGCTTAATGTGAGCAGCAAACAACCGTCTACTGTCTCATTTCCTCAGCTTATCCAGCACATAATTTTTTCCTCACAGCTACTGGCTAATCATGTCAGTGGAATTCAGATGGAACTGTGTCAAAAATACCACAGTCACATGGAACCTATGTTTAAAAACATACTAAGGGGACTTCCCTGGTGGCAGTGGATGAGAATCCACCTGCCAATGCAGAGGACACAGGTTCGATCCCTGGTCCGGGAAGACTAAACGTGCCACAACTAAGCCTGTGCACTAACCTGCTCCGGAGTCCGTGAGCAACAACTACTGCAGCCCATGTGCCTACAGCCTGTGCTCCACGGCAAGAGGAGCCACAGCAGTGAGAAGCCAGCGCACCACAACGAGAGAGCAGCCCCCACTCACTACAACCAGAGAAAAGCCACGCAGAGCAACGAAGACCCTCCACAGCCAAAAATAAATAAATAAAATTGTTAAAAATAAATAACAAAAATACAGTAAGACAAGCCAACAATCATTTCATACCTAGACTACTATTCCCTTTTACAATTTCCTTTCCTTTGCTTTGCTCTAGAACCTGTTAACTATAATCAGCACTTAACAAGAAAAAACTTAAGGCAAGGAGTTAGGAATCCTGGGTGCTAGTTCCAGATGTATCACTAACCTTGTATATAGCTTGGGAAGATGCCTCAGTTGCTCTAGGCCTCAAGATCTAACCTCTAAAACAAGAATATCTCTTTCTCTACCTACTTCACCAAGGTGTTGGTGAAAACTAAATAAAATATCATTATACAGAAGCATTATGTAAAGGATGAAATGCTAAACGAACATAAAACAGGGGTGGGAGTTGGATCAAGATGGCCGAGGATTAGAACAAAGAGCTCACCCTTTCCCACAAATACATAAAAAATACATCTACATATGTAAGGATTCTCATAGAACATCTACTAAATGCTGGCAGATCTCAGACTTCCACAAGGGCAAGAAAATCTCCATGTAACTGAGTAGGACAAAAGAAAAAGGAGAGAAAGGAGTAGGATGGGACCTGCACTCCTGGGAGCGAGCTGTGAAAGAAGAACAGTTTCAACCAGACAGCAGCAGACAAGTGGAGAGAGGCCTGCTGCACAGAGGGCTGGTGCCCCCCTCCTGGCAGCACTCCCCAGCCTGAGACACTCATCTGCTGGGGGCGGGGCTGGATACTGAGACTCCAGTTTCCATGCTCAGAGACAGGGAGGACTGGGGTTGGCTATATGGTGACACCCTGAGGGAGCCAGGGTGTGGTGCGTCACACGGAGGGAGTCAGGAAGATGCCTGGACCCATCAGAAAACCAAGGTGCCACTGCTGGGGAGCGTAGAAGGAAATGTGTGCAACTGCCATGGGAGCTTCTTTTTCAAGGCAGGACACCACTTACCCTCTTCTACATAAGTTCCAGGTGCAGCTATTGCTGCCATCTTGGACTCCAGAGGTAGCTGGGACTGCTGCCCTGTGTCCCTGGGAGTATGCACAGGGCCAGGCACCTGAACACTGCTATAAAAGTGATCGTGGCCAGCACATGCTGAGAAAAGAGACAGCAAGCTTTCAAATCAAAAACAGCTCTCATGCCAAAAACGTATTAAACCCACAAGCTACACAGGGACGCTCATGCTTATAAACAACTCTCCAAGACAACAGTAGATAATTGTTCCCCCTAAACTCACAGAATGAGAGAAATACAGCAAAATGAAGAAGCAGAGGAACCACTCCCAGTTAAAAGACTAAGAGAATTCTCCTAAAGGAACAATGAAACAGACCTCTTCAGCCTAATAGACACTGAGTTCAAAAAGAAGGTAATGAAAATACTGAAGGAATTAAGAGAGGTTATCACTAGAAATGCAGATCACTATAAAAATGAACTAGCAACTGTAAGGAAGAACCAAGAATATTGAAAATTTATTTGCTGAGATGAAGGCTGAGCTAAAGACAATGAATAGCAGAATAAATGATGCAGAAGAAAGAATAAATGATCTTGAAATTACCCAATCAAAACAGCAGACAGTTTACAGTAGCTAGGACATGGAAGCAACCTAGATGGTCCATTGGCAGATGAATGAATAAGAAAGTTGTGGTACATATATATAAAGGAATATTACTCAGCAATTAAAAAGAACACATTTGAGTCAGTTCTAATGAGGTGGATGAAACTGGAGCCTATTATACAGAGTGAAGTAAGTCAGAAAGAAAAATACCAATACAGTATATTAACGCATATATATGGAATTTAGAAAGATGGTTAACGAGGACCCTATATGCAAGACATCAAAAGAGACAAATAAAGAACAGATTTTTGGACTCTGTGGGAAAAGGTGAGGGTTGATGAGGGGATGAGGTTGATGAGGGATGATTTGATAGAACAGCACTGAAACATGTATATTACCATACGTGAAATAGATGACCAGTCCAAGTTTGATGCATGAAACAGGGCACTCAAAGCCAGTGCACTGGGACAACCCAGAGGGATGGGGTGGGGAAGGAAGTGGAAGGGGCGTGGGGGAGGGTTGGGACAGCCACACCTGTAGCTGATTCATGTAAATGTATGGCAAAAAGCACCACAATATTGTAAAGTAATTAGCCTCCAATTAAAATAAATTAACTTTTAAAAAACAGCAGACAGAAAACCAAATGAAATTTAAAAATGAAAGCAATATAAGAGACCTATGGGACAATATAAAGTGTGCACTCTATGCATAATAGGGATTACAGAAGGAGAAGAAAGAGAAAAGCGGATTCAAAACATATTGGAATAAATTATGGCTGAAAACCGCCCAAACCTAAAAAAGGAAACAGATATTCAGATATAGGAGGCAAACAAGATGGACCCAAACAGACCTACACCAAGACATATTATAATATAACAGGGTTTAATGGAGTTACATGTTAGCCCAAACAAATAATATATATGCTTTTACATTTGAATCAATTCTAATGAGGTGGATGAAACTGGAGCCTATTATACAGAGTGAAGTAAGCCAGAAAGAAAAACACCAATACAGTACAGTAATACATATATATGGAATTTAGAAAGATGGTAATGATAACCCTGTATGCGAGACAGCAAAACAGACACAGATGTATAGATCAGTCTTTTGGACTCTGTGGGAAAGGGCAAGGGTGGGCTGATTTGGGAGAATGGCATTGAAACATGTATATTATCATATGTGAAACGAATCGCTACTCCAGGTTCGATGCATGATACAGGGTGCTTGGGGCTGGTGCCCTGGGATGACCCAGAGGGATGGGATGGGGAGGGAGGTGGGAGGGGGGTTCAGGATGGGGAACACGTGTACACCTGTGGCAGACTCATGTTGATGTATGGCAAAACCACTACAATACTGTAAAGTAATTAGCCTCCAATTAAAATAAATAAATTTATATTAAAAATAAATAAATAAAAGTGTATTTGGCTTTGTGATCATGATGGGCATCGTCAAGTACAAATCTAACTTATTGGAGATATCAAGAAAAAAAAATTTCACAGATCAGTCCTTACACTGAGAATAACACCAGGGACCTGATAATAGACTTGGATGATTGAACAGAAACTCAATTACTCATCCAAAAAATACTTAGTAAGCACACGTCCTAGGCTGACTTTGTATTGAAGATAAAACTGTAAGAAGATGGTAGGGAGTTAGGTGACTGGAGCTAAGGGGTGATGTTTTCAAGATGTCTGGCTGGAGACAAGTGGTGGAGGAGGATTTTTTGTAAAATAGGTAACTTGGGAAGATTTGAGCATGTTTAAATATTAATAAGTAGTTGGTAATGGGAGAAGCTGAAGACTCAGGAGAGAAAAAAACAATTATAGGTTGATGTCTAAGAGGTCAGGACTGATGCTAAAGCTGAAACTCCAATACTTTGGCCACCTCGTGTGAAGAGCTGACTCATTCGAAAAGACCCTGATGCTGGGAGGGATTGGGGGCAGGAGGAGAAGGGGATGAGAGAGGATGAGATGGCTGGATGGCATCACCAACTCGATGGACATGAGTTTGAGTGAACTCCAGGAGTTGGTGATGGACAGGGAGGCCTGGCGTGCTGCAATTCACAGGGTGGCAAAGAGTCGGACACGACTGAGCGACTGAACTGAACTGAAATGAATGGGAGAAGCTGAAGACTCAGGAGAGAGAAAAAAACAATTACAGGTTGATGTCTAGGAGGTAAGATGGGATATGAAGTCCTGAATAACGGGTAGGAAATGGTTTTTTTAAAACAGACTTGCTAGATGACAGTAAGGGGAGGTGAAATCAGTACACAGCAGAGTATCTGGTGTAAGTCATATGTTAGCAGTTGGGTTACAGTTTACATAGAAGAAGTAACTTAAATTACAGAGAAGTAATGTGGTAAGCAGAAGAGTGATATCCCAAAGATGTCCATATCTTAATCCCCAGAACATGTGACTATGTTATTTGCAAAGGAAAGTAAGGTAACAGATAGAATTAAGGGTACTGATCAGCTGGCCTTAATTCTTAAGTAGAGACCATATCCTCTGGTTTTATCAGGTAGACCCAATGTAGTCATGCATGTGTATGTGTGTGCTAAGTTGCTTCAGTCATGTCTGACTCTTTGTGACCCTACAGATTGCAGCCTGCCAGGCTCCTCTGTCCATGCAATTCTGCAGGCAAAAATACTGGAGTGGGTAGCCATTCCCTTCCCTAGGGGATCTTCCCAACTCAGGGATAGAACCCACATCTCTTAAAACTCCTGCACTGGCAAGCAGGTTCTTTACCACTAGTGCTACCTGGGAAGCCCCAGGGTAGTCATAAGGACCCTTAAATGAGGAAGGAGGCAGAAGAATGTCAGAGTGACAGAATGTGAGAAAGTAAGCCACTGCTAGTCATAAGCCAACCAACACGGGCAGCCTCTAGATACTGAAAAGGGCAAGAAAACAGATTTTCCCCTAGAGTCTCCAGATAGGTAATGCAGGTCTGCCAACATGCTGAGAATCATGTCAAGCTTCTGCACTACAGAACTAGAAGATAAATTTGTGTTTTGTTGGGAGAAATATCAATAACCTCAGCTATGCAGATGACACCACCCTTATGGCAGAAAGTGAAGAGGAACTAAAAAACCTCTTGATGAAAGTGAAAGAGGAGAGTGAAAAAGTTGGCTTAAAGCTCAACATTCAGAAAACGAAGATCATGGCATCTGGTCCCATCACTTCATGGGAAATAGATGGGGAAACAGTGGAAACAGTGTCAGACTTTATTTTTGGGGGCTCCAAAATCACTGCAGATGGTGACTGCAGCCATGAAATTAAAAGACGCTTACTCCTTGGAAGGAAAGTTATGACCAACCTAGATAGCATAATGAAAAGCAGAGACATTACTTTGCCAACAAAAGCCCATCTAGTCAAGGCTGTGGTTTTTCCAGTGGTCATGTATGGATGCGAGAGTTGGACTGTGAAGAAGGCTGAACGCCGAAGAATTGATGCTTTTGAACTGTGGTGTTGGAGAAGACTCTTGTGAGTCCCTTGGACTGCAAGGAGGTCCAACCAGTCCATTCTAAAGGAGATCAGTCCTGGGTGTTCATTGGAAGGATTGATGCTAAAGCTGAAACTCCAATACTTTGGCCGCCTCATGGGAAGAGTTGACTCACTGGAAAAGACCCTGATGCTGGGAGGGATTGGGGGCAGGAGGAGAAGGGGACAAAAGAGGATGAGATGGCTGGATGG
The DNA here is from genome assembly GCF_032452875.1 of Bos javanicus. Classification (NCBI taxonomy): domain Eukaryota; kingdom Metazoa; phylum Chordata; class Mammalia; order Artiodactyla; family Bovidae; genus Bos; species Bos javanicus. Next base: position 46,113,934 of record NC_083868.1, read on the forward strand.
ATGGCATCACCGACTCGATAGACATGAGTTTGAGTGAACTCTGGGATTTGGTGATGGACAGGGAGGCTTGTTGTGCTGCAATTCATGGGGTCGCAAAGAGTCGGACACAACTGAGCAACTGAACTGAACTGAACTGAAGCTACTAAAGTTTGTGATAATTTGCTGCAGCAGCAATAGAAAACTAATACAAAAATCTCAACACAGAATGAGAGCCATCTCAAGAAAATTATAAAAATAAATTTAAATATAGAAAGTGATTAAATTAAGGGTTTTAAGGGATGACTACAATATTCGCTAGCTTCCCTGGTAGCTCAGACGGTAAAGCGTCTGCCTACAATGCAGGAGACCCAGGTTCAATCCCTGGGTCGAGAAGATCCCCCGGAGAAGGAAATGGCAACCCACTCCAATATTCTTGCCTGGAAAATCCCATGGACTGAGGATCCTGGTAGGCTACAGTCCATGGCGTCGCAAAGAGTTGGACACTACTGAACGATTTCACTTTCACGATATTCAACTTAAAGAGGGGCTAAGTGAATTCCCAGGCCACTCCCAGTATTAGCTAACTCCAGGTCCCCTCATTTCAGCAAGTACCATAGTTGATGCTTTTCATCCCACTCCAACCTGGTCTGCTCTAGTTTCATAGGAAGGATATCAACTTTTAAATTTTCAAATTCAGTTATATGTATTTCAAATTTAGTTCATATGTATTGCTATTTTTACACACGCCCTATTTTCTAAGGATGATAAATAATACTTTGAGTCCCTTCACATCTAGGACATCAACAAAACATATATGACACATTCAGTTCTCTAATTTGTTTATTTATGTATTTGTTTCAATGGGATTAACACATATTTCCAAGAAATAGTAGATGAATGCAGCAAACCACACCCAACCAAAGTGAGCTATGTAGAAATACACAAACTACACCTCAAACATCTTCCAGCTACTCCATGTGTTATGTGTTATAACATCAGCCCACATATGGTGTTACAACTTACAACTTTTCAATCTATTTCAGATAACCTTCCTTCATCCCTTTGTAACTCATGAGTTACGATCTTCCCAGTGTCTGTTTTCACAGGCAAACTCCAAGGCTTCTTCCAGATTACAAGTGATACTTATTATTATAGCTTTTATACACTTCTTAACCATGTAAGATGTGCTATTGTTTTCATTAGGTACAACCATGAAGATTACTGGCAGGACCCACCAGATTGTTAAGTCTACTGCATGTGCATTGGAATGGCAATCATAAGGAACCTCTGAGCTCTGCCTCTTGAAGGTAAAGGACCCACGCCTAAAGCACCACATGGCCCCACATCTAAGCTGGTGCTCAATCCCAGGCCCTAAAACAGACTTGGTGGTATTGTTAGCTATATGAAGTGAGACCACAAGGAGTCCCACTTCCCTCCTGCTTACTCACACTTGATTTGGAACTTACATATACCCCACTACCACCAAGAGATGCAGTCTAATTATGCATTTGCCTGGACTCTGCTGCCCAGGCTACACCTCTGGACACTGACTCACTTTGTTGGTTTTTCAATCTGTTGTTCCATCTAACTTGAGACAAGATTATGGACCTGAACTGCATGCCCTAGTGATTTCCCCCCCCCCCCCAAAAAGTCACCTACATACTGGCATAACCTAGATACTGAATATGGATAGAATTAGAAATCATTAGTCCCTGTACACTCAAAATCCCTCACCTTCCATGATCTGCTTTGTCCTGCCACTGCTCGGGAGCCAGAAACAAGCTTAATCCTAAGCCTAAAGGCCCACAGAGCCATGACTCAAATCACTGGAGGATTCATTAAAGCTGTGCTAGTCTTATGCTTCAAGATCACAAACATCATTAAACCATAAAGTGACCCGCACCACAACCCCATCATTTAATCAACCATCCTCCACTAAGATGTACCATTTTAGATAAACAGTATTAGCCTGTAAGCCTCAACAATAGTAGATCATTTTGTATTCCAGTTCCAAAAATCTATTTCCTCACCAAGAGAAAGGAACAAGTCCACCTCTTAGTAAGGTCAGTCAGTAAACAAGCACAGTGGCTCTGAAGGTGGTTTGGAAAGGGAAGTGGCCTCAAGATGAGGAAAAGACTTTGAGACTTACCCACAGGCCTGGTTATAGGAACAAGAAATAGGAAGGAATCATTAAATTTGGGATGAGCCTTAGAACAGGTATGATAGATCTCTGTTGCCAAACATGAACTTAGGGGGGAAAAAGACACTCACCCACTTACAGTCTCCTTTGCATATGTCAGTTTCTAAGGAAAACAAAGATACAAAAATGATGATGTGAGTGAAAGACAGTTATTAAGCAGTAAACAAAACTTACTGCACAAAGAACACTAATGCCCTAACACAGAATCTATGTTATTATTCTTACAGTTAAACAGTTAAAGTACGAATGATGCAAAGTTTGTTTTGTGACTCAGAACATCCCACCCACCACTCAGTTTCTGTGTATGTTCCCCAAAGTCCCTGTGCTCTCTTAATGGACACAGATTAACAGACTTTACCTGCTAATCATTCCAGAAAGGTCTACGGGTTAGAGATGGGTAGAGTTTTACATTAATCTTCCATGGACTTAGAACCAAAGTGTTTTGTGATCTACTACGTTTATAGCAATTCCTATCATAGAGTAATATCATCATGTGGATAAAATAATTATAAAATCTAATTCTCCAGAATTCAGACAAAAAGATAAACTGTATCCATAGTTGGATTATTCCTTTGGGGCATTCAAAGAAAACTGTGTCCAAGTTATGTCTAAACTAGTGGTTTTATTTTGAGACCAATATGATAATCTGGAATCAAATTCTATTTTCTCTTTCTCAGCTATGGAGGCAAATCCGAAAAATTTCTCTGCTGCTAGGCCTCAACTTCCTTATCTGTAAAATGGAGAGATGATTACTCTAAATAATTCTCAAGATATTTATAAATAACTCACTGTTCTTTTTACTCTTCACACTCTCCTAGAACAATCTCAGCCAGTCTTTTTTTCCCTAAATTTTAATCATCTAACACCTTCAACTTGGATTTTATTTCCTTTAATTAATCTCTCAATACATATAAACACAGAAAAATCATCAATTAATCAATTTGTACTATTAGCTTTAAAATTTTATAGGCCAGCATGGTAGTTATTTTTAAAATGCTGGAATTCTGAGTTCTAATAATTGTCAACCACATAAATTCACCACCTATGAGTAAACAGTTGTTATATTTAAAATCAAGCTAAAAAAATAGATGTATATATATGTATAACTGAATCACTATGCTGTAAAGCAGAAATCAACACAGCAATGTAAATCAACCTTATTTCAATTTTTTAAAAAAAGGTAAAATCGAGCTTCCTTCAGTTTTTGGACAGCCAGTGATCACTTAAGTAACATTCTCAATCCCTCTCATGATTTCAAGTACTACCTCAAGGCTGGTGATCCCTATAGCTGTATTTATAACCCAGACCACTCTTCTGGGCTTCATATCTAAATATTAAGCAATTCACATTTCAAAGATGGCTCAAAAGAATGCATTAAAAAGCAAACTCACTCTCCCCGTCAGTGTCTACAAGCTGCTTCTTTCCCTGAGTTCTCAGTGGTAGCCATCAAAGCTAGAAGTTGGGAGGCTTCCAGGGTCATGCTTTTATCATTGCCCACTCCCATCCAATCTGTCACCGAGTCCTACTAATCCTTTTCCTATTTAGATCCCCTATGTACCCTTTCTCTACTTCATGGTTTATGTAGGATTCTCATCCCCTCAGGCCTCAAGTAGCAACTGATCTCTGCTCATCTTGTCCCCTCTAATCTATCATCTGGTGTACAGAAACCACAATAACCATTTTACAGTTCAAAACTGTACAATCAGCCCCTGCGACTTGCCAACTTACACCCCTTCAATGGCTTTCTACCAACTACAAACTTCTTAAGCTATCCACCCCTCTAGTCTGATCTCCTGTCAAATCTAGTCTACTCTTCTGATACACTGGCCAACATATACATGTATTGTTGTTAGTCACTAAGTCGTTTCCAACTCTTTTGTGACTCTATGGACTGTAGCCCACCAGGTTTCTCTGTCCGTGGGATTTCCCAGGCAAGAATACTGGACTGGGTTGCCATTTCCTTCTCTAGGAGATCTTCCTGACTCAGGGATTGAACCCATGTCTCCTGCACTGGGAGGCAGATTCTTTACCACTGAGCCACCAGAGAAGCCCACATTTTATTATATACAACTAATAATAACAAAATGTAAGAAGTACAATACTAAAGAATGAATAAAGAATTATGGTGTTCAAAAGATTATGTGAGCTAAATCTGCTAGGATGGGGGTTGGGGGTTGTTTTCTCATGAAGGAGGTTACATCTGAGCTGAGGACATGTAGGACTTGAATAAAAGGAAGAAGGATATAAGAAGCCTCTCACACAGCATGTGCAATCTACCACATAGATCATATAGATCTAAACAGTTTCCTTCTCTTGCCATGAATACATGCAACATGAAAAAGGTAAGGTGGGCAGATAATTTGTCTATATGCATGCTTGTTTCTCCTTTGCTAAGAATAAACTAAATCTAAAACAAGGAAACCACGTAAGCAAATTCATGCATTAGAACCACATTTATACTTTACTAAACATTTATCCAATGATCTATACCCTCTATCTTTAATCAGTTGTCAATTTAACTTTGAACTGATAAAATGCAAAACTCTGGCAAGAATGTTTGATTCTCACAGATTAATATTCTTAGCCTAAATCTTTGTAGAGTATTACTTCCAAATACTTACATTTATAAACAATCCTGAGGTTCTTGCTGGCTTCACAATGATTATTAATTATAATGGCCAGATCTAGAGATACAAAGATTGGCCACCCTGTGGTAAGTCATCTGAAGAGCCTAATTCAACAAAAGAGTAGGGATCTGGCATTCACTCTTTCTTCCTTTAGGCCTGAGCTCTGTATATGTGCTTCTATAGTAGTACAGTAATTTCTTCTTGTTACTACATTTACCTGCATAATTAAGCTTCTGTGTTCCACAGACTGACTAAAATGTGTGCCCATTTCAAATATAGTCGTGATTCCATCCTCACACAAATTCATCCAATAATGATATTCCTCACGCCCAGGAAGTCGATCCCAAAAAGTCCTGAAGGCTTCCCAGACAGCTTCCTGGCATACTGAAAAATAAACAGAGGTATTTTTTATGGAAAGGACTTTAGGGTTCTCACAATGACCACGGACCTGTTATTTCAGATTCCTGAGACACTCTTGCACACAGTGTCTATTCTGCAGGGACATAGGGATGATTCTCATTCAAAGCCCTTCTGTACACCCCATTTAAACTTCCTAGACCTGAAGAGAATCTGCACTCCCCACTCCTTTCCCTTGCAAAGGAAACTGATTCACCTCCTCATAGGCAGGGGTTTTTACTTCTCTTAAAAAAAAAAAAAAATCCATGTTTATGTTTTAGCAAAGTACAGCTGATACGGAGAATATTTCAAAAGGACAAATAACCTGTGGTATATCCATATGATAGGATTAGAATTCAGTGATAAAAAGAAATGAGGCTTCAAGCCATGAAAAGACGTGGAGAAGATTTAAATGCATTTAAATGGTATGGGGAGGGAGGAGGGAGGAGGGTTCAGGATGGGGAACACGTGTATACCTGTGGCAGATTCATGTTGATATATGGCAAAACCAATACAATATTGTAAAGTTAAAAAATAAAATAAAATAAATAAAAATAAATAAATAAATTGCTAAGTAAGAGAAGACAATCTGAAAAAGCGACATACTGTATGGGTCCAAAGATAATACCTTCTGGAAAAAGCGAAACTATATAAATTGTAAAAAGATCTACGGTTGTCAGGGACTGGGGGGAGGGAAAGATCCAGGAGGTCGAAACGGATGGATTTAAGGGCAGTGAAACTATCTGTATGACACTGTAACAGTGGACACTTGACACTGTACATTTGTTAAAATCCACAGAAAACACAACAGAATGAGTGCACTCTAATGTAAATTATGAAACTACTGTCTTGAATCCTGTACTAGGGCTCAGACTATGCATCTTATCTAGTATGGAGAAATCCAGAATGGAACAAAGTCTTTTTTTAGGGTAATACAGTTTCCTTTCAGAATTGTGGAGCCCAAAGCATGAGGAACAGTCAATTTACTGCATAAGGCAAGAAAAAGAAATCCTGGAGCGATGGGGTGGGGAGAGAGGTGGGAGGACACATGTTTACCTACGGCCAATTCATGTTGATGTATGGGAAAGCCATCACAATATCGTAGAATAATTATCCTCCAATTAAAATAAATAAATAAATAAATTTTTAAAGAAATAAAAGACATACAAATTGGAAGATAAGAAATAAAACTATGTCTTTATTTGTAGATGAAATAATCACCTATGTAGAAAACCCTACAGAATATATGAAAGAGCTACTAGAACCAATACGTGAGTTTACAAAGTTACAGAATAAAAGATCAATACATTAATCAACTCTATGTTTATATACTAGCAAGGAACAATCAAAGACCATTTAAAAAAAAATACTGTTAACAACAGCATGAAAAAAGTGAAATAAATCTGACAAAAAGATGTATAAGATCTAAACACTAAAAATTACAAAACACTACTGAGAGAAACTGACAAAGATCAAAATAAATGAGGGGATACATCCATAGAGCAAGAGAGTCAACACTGCTAAGATTGCATCTCTTCCCAAATTGATTCCCAAATTGTGTGTGTTTAACACAGACCAAATCAAAATTCCAGTAGCTTTCCATGTACAAATTGGCAAGCTGATTATAATATTTATATGGAAGACAAAGGACCTAGCATAATCAAACAGATTTAAAAAGAACAAAGTTGAAGGACTTGCACTATTTGATTCAAAGACTTATTATAAAGCTTACAGTAATCAAGACAGTAAGGCATTGGCATTAAAACAAATAAATCTGTGTAAGAGAATAAAAAATGAAGAAATAGATCCATCATACACAGAAGACTGATTTTCAACAAATGTACAAAAGCTAGAAAAGATAATCTTTTTAATAAATGATGCTGGAACAACTGGCTATGCAAATACGAAAAAAATTAACTTTGACTCATATACACCAAATACAAATATTAACTCACAGTAGATCAAAGACCTATATGTAAAACCAAAAAATTATAAAACTTCTACAGGAAAAAATAACAGAAAATCTTTGTGACTCTGAGCTAAGCAAACTTAGATCCAATACCAAAAGCAAGTATGAAGCAAAAAAAACCCATCTGACATATCAAAATCTAAAACTGTTCCTCAAAAGACATTGTTAAGAAAAACAAAACAATAAACCAAACATTGGGATAAAATTTATGCAAAACATATATCTGACAATGAATTTGAATTTGGAATCCGTAAAGAACTCTTATAACTCAATTATAGGACAAATAATCCAATTATTTTTTAAATCAGCAAAACATTCGGATAGAAACTTCATCAAAAAAGATATATGAATGGCAAATGAGCACATAAAAAAGTGCTCAATGTCATCAGCCTTCAAGAAAACACAAGTTAAAACCACAATAAGATGTCACTTCATATCTACTAGAATGTGGTGGTTTAGTCATTAAGTCATGTCTGACTCTTGCAACCCCATGGACTATAGCCTGCCAGGCTCCTCTGTCCACAGGATTTTCCAGGCATGGTTACTGGAGTGGGTTGCCATTTCCTTCTCCAGAGGATCTTCCTGACCCAGGAATTGAACCCAGGTCTCCTGCACTGCAGTCAGATTCTTAACTGACTGAGCTATGAGGAAAGCTGCATCTACTAGAATGGTTACAGCTTAAAAAGACCGACTATACCAAGCATTACACAGATGTGGAAAAACAAGAGTCCCAATACACCACTGGTGGTACAACTACACTGGAAAACAGTTTTGGCAACTTCTTAAAAAGTTAAACATAGAACTATCATGTGATCCATCCATTCCATTCCAATTAACCAACAGATATGAAAGCAGATTGTTCATACAAAAAAATTTTTCACAAACATTCATGACCACTTTCTCTATAATCACCAATAACTGAAAACCACCCAAATATCCCCAAATGCAGTATATCCATAAAATGTAATAATACCCCAAAATAAATGGTAATGAAGTATTGCTACATCAAAAAATCACAGATGAGTCTCAAAACAATTAAACTGAGTAAAAGAAGCTAAACAAGAGTACATAGTATGAATACATTCATATATATAAGTGTAGAAAATGCAAACAATACCTGGTAATAGAAAGCAGATTAGTGGTTACCTCAGCTCTTAGGTCAAGGGAGGTGCTCAGGGAGGAAGGGATTATAAAGGCACTTGAGAAAATGTTTGGAGGTAACTGAAAAATTCATTATCTTAATTGCAGTGATAATTTAAGGATCAATACATTTGTCAAAACTAATCAGACTATATACTTTAAATATGCGCAGTTTATAGGCTATATATTAAAAGGTCCAACTACTAATATAATTTTTTGAAGGGAGGATACTATTAATTACTTCCTACTCCAAGCATCCCTAAATATCTGGTTAATTTCAAAAGTCATTAAGTTGAGTGCAGTTGCTTCTTGCGTAAATGGAGATATTCTTCAAATGTGTTATACCAAACAGCAATTGATATCAAATTATCTATGAAAGGAAAAACTCAGCAAACCATTAGAGTGAATTAGTTCAGTGGAAAGAACTAAAATCCTTGGTTGAACAGTGAGTAGATCTAAACAATGTCTAAACAATTGGTTTTAGCAGCATAATCCAATTATCTCTCCAAATCTACTCAAAATCAAGACCTATGTTGAAATATTCATTTCCCCCTTCCCAGAAAAATATCTACTACTGCTTCACTGACTACACTAAAGCCTTTGTGTGAATCACATCAAACTACCAGACCACCTTACCTGTCTCCTGAGAAACCTATATGCAGGACAAGAAGCAACACTTAAACATGGAACAACTGGACATGATTCAAAATTGAGAGAAAGGAGTACAACAAGGCTGTATACTGTCCCCCTGCTTATTTAACTGCTATGCAGAGTACATCATGCAAAATGCCAGGCTGGATGAAGCACAAGCTGGAGTCAAGACCACCAGGAGAAATATCAGCAACCTCAGATACGTAGATGATACCACTCCAATGGCAGAAAATGAAGAGGAATTAAAGAGCCTTTCATGATGGTGAAAGAGGAGAGGGAAAAAGCTGGCTAAAAACTACTGTTTGAACTAAGTTCAAACAAATTTTGAACTTAGCTCAACACTGAACTAAGTTCAAACAAAATGTTTGAACTAAACATTCAAAAAACTAAGATCATGGCATTCGGTCCCACCACCTCATGGCAAACAGATGGGGAAAAAGTAGAAGCAGCGACAGTTTTATTGAAATCATTGCTGCTGGTTTCAGTATTTGGACCCACCAGCCAATAAGAATATTTCTTAGTTCTTGCTTAAAAAAAATAAGACATACTGAACTGTGTAAAATGCACCCATGAAATTGAGACTGTGCTACATAAGTACTACAACACAAAGTAAACCAAGTAGATGTAGAAAATTCATCTTTTCAAAGGATGAAAGTACCAAATGTTGTCAAGATGTAAATCATTCTTTTAACTAGAGTTTCTGAATCAGTATGGAAATGGTTCTAGAAGGGGAAAAGAGACCTCTGAGAACTTCCTCTTAAAGGAGGTTAAATATACCATCAGATAAGATTAAGGAGAGGAAAATGTTGAAGTAGTGATAGATTCTCTTTTCTTGGGCTCCAAAATCACTGTGGATGGTGACTGCAAGCCATGAAATTAAAAGACGTTTGTTCCTTGAAAGGAAAGCTATTGCAAACCTGAAGTGAAGTGAAGTGAAAGTCACTCAGTCGTGTACAACTATTTGCGATCCCATGGACTATACAGTCCATGTGATTCTCTAGGCCAGAATACTGGAGTGATTAGCCCTTTCCTTCCCCAGGGGATCTTCCCAACCCAGGGATTGAACCCAGGTCTCCTGCATTGCAGGCAGATTCTTTACCAACTGAGCCACAAGGGAAGCCCAAGAATACTAGAGGTGGGTAGTCCATCCTTTTGCCAGCAGATCTTCCCTACCCATGAATTGAACCAGGGTCTCCTGCATTGCAGGCAAATTCTTTACCAACTGAGCTATCAGGGAAGCCCATGGCAAACCTAGACAGCGTATTAAAAAGCAGAAGCATCACTTTGCCAACAAAGGTCTGTATGGTCAAAACTACAGGTTTTTTTTCAGTAGTCATGTACAGATGTGAGCGTTGGACCAGAAAGAAGGTGGAAGAATTGATGCTTTTGAACAGTGGTGTTGGAGAAGACTCTTGAGAGCCCCTTGGACTGCAAGGAGATCAAACTAGAAATCCTAAAGGAAATCAACCCTGAATATTCATTGGGAGGACTGATGCTGAGGCTGAAGCTCCAGTACTTTGGCCACCTGATGTGAAGAGCCGACTCAGTGGAAAAGACTGATGTTGGGAGAGATTGAAGGCAAAAGGAGAAGGGGCAACAGAGGATGAGACGGTAAGATACCATCACAGATTCAACAAACAAGGAGATAGTGGAGGACAAAGGAGCCTGGCATGCTGCAGTCCACTGAGCTGCAAAGAGTCAGACATGATTTAGTGAATGAACAACAATCTTTCCCCCATGGTAACCATAAGTTTTTTCCTACATCTGTGACTCTATTTCTATTTTGTAAATAAGTTCATTTGTACCATTTTTTTTACACTCTACATACAAGTGATACTTTATGATAAACTGGTACTTTTAAAGTACTTAAATGATTTTAAACCATGTCCATGTCCTCTCTTGAAATAACATAAACTTTTCTCTGAAGCTATATAAATACCAAATTCTTAATAAGTCTGTTTTCCATGGTTAGTAGAAAGATAATATTTGGTTCAGTCTCTACCAAAAGTATGACAAATTTTGAATTGTAAAGAAATACAACAACTGTTTTCGAACTACGTTTGAATTTCACCATGGAGCCCAAGGGTATGAATATTTGCTTACCTCGGACTTTAAAATATTTCACATGGTTTGCCACAGCCTCTGTAACACTTTCATCTGGGCAAGTTTTCACACCATTAGGAAATAAAGTAGATCGCTTTCTTCTGAGCAACCAATGTCTCTCAGTTTCTCTGCTGTCCAGAGGTTGTTTCTTTTTAGCAGATAGAGAAGAATCTGTGGATTCTGAGTCAGTCTGGAGAAAAGAAACTGTACTCTTGGGTTCTTGGATCTCTTCTAAAGACAAGTATGTTTGTGCTACAGAGTGAAAGCATAAACAAAACTGATGATGATGAATGAAGATACAGAATGAGAGGAAATAAACAAAAACTGACATCTGCACTATGTCTGGATTTTTAACTCAATGTTCAAATTACAGGCCTATATGCTTCAAGAGAATGACGTATTCAATTTTTTCTCCATTTAATTCCTCCTCTTTATTTCAAGACTGTTAGTAATTGAAACCAAGTATATATTCAATTACAACACAAGAAATAAGAAGAGGTAAGGTCTGAATCAAAAAACATTAATGAAGAGGAAAACCAGAATTATTGAAGAAATTATCACACAGTTTAAATGAAGCAATATTAAAGATTGATAGAGTAATATTTGATTCAATTCCTTACAGCAATCATACCAAATAATGTTTTTAGAGAAAATATACTACAGATATAAAGAAAAATTTAAAAAGTAACACAGATTTTTAAATACCTGTTAACGATGGAAGGTTTCCTTCTATCAGGACAAATATCAAAATACACAGAGAAATCTTCCCAAAATGAGGAAACATAATCATTTGAGCCAAAACCAAAAGGAGGAGGAGAGGCCAAACTCTGTAACTGAAAAGCCTTGAAATGTCCAGTAACAAACTGTTACAGAAGAAGTCTAACATTTATAAGTTTATGTTTAAGAACTAACAACCATTCCAAAATCATTATAAATTAGCTGAATAAAAATGGTGTCCTTTCAAAGTACCTCTCCCTTCTTTTCTGAAATAACTAACATGCTATGAGAGCAGGAGAGATAAGCTAATTAGGACAGATGGGAAGAGACAATTTCTTTGTTCTAATCTAGTCAGCTAAGCTCTTTACTAACACTATCCTTGCCTTTAATAAGCAGTCCACATAAAAATAATGTTTCCCCAAAAATAATAATGTTACACATACAACTCAGAATTTTACAATTTTTCTCCATCTATTAGATTTACATATTCTCTGATATTCTCTACAACTGATTTAGAAGCATAAAATGCCCAGACCAACTATACTTGTCTACATCAGAAATAGAGAACTACATATAAAATAAAATCAGTTTTCTTGGAGCTGTTTCTGTTTATAATAAATCTACTGTCTTGTAAGCTACTGTCTGTCCCTCCTTGATTAAAAAACTTGAAAATCTTCCACTGTAACCACTCTATCTCCTTCCTCATCTATAAAATAGAACAGGAATAGTAAAAATAACTCATGATAGAGATAGTGTAAGCATTACAGAAATATTAAACTTTTTCTAAATCCTAGTTAAGTGACTGGCTTATGACTTTAAAAAGAAAGTCGTTTGTTTTTTTATCCCAAGAATTGTGAAATAAAAACAGTATTAGCTTCTTTAAGAAGGCTTTCCCTTTCCACTGACAACGCTCTTGCAACCTCTCTACCAGCTCTCAGTATCACAGTCACACACATACCCTAAGCTGAACACACTCTGGTGATGCCAAAGAAACCATGATTTTTTTAAACAAGCATACTGAAACTGTTCATGTGTTCATTTCTCCTATTAGACTATAAATGACCTAGGAATAAGAGCTGTCATTCATTTTTTTCTACCTTGTACATTTCCTGATAGTAGTAGATGCTCAAAAAATGTTCCCTGAACCGACAATCAAAATTAGCATATGCCTGTTAAAACAGAAGAAAAATTAATCTAAGCATCAACTATATGACATGTACTGAGTATCACACAATTTAAAATTTCTATCTAAAAATCGGTCACCTTTTGTAAGGAAAAAAATTACACCTCAGCCTAATGAATTGGAAATATGTTTAATATAAAATGTTGGTATTCTCAAAGCATTATTTCCATATGAATTTACAAAAATGGATTTTAAACAATCTTCAAAACATATAAGGGACAGTGGTTTCTTTGAAAAACATACAAACAAAAGTTAAGAAGTCACAATAAGATGTATTATATACTTGTTTTCCCAAAATTAGATATACAAAACAATGAATAGTCATCTAAAAAAGTTCCCTCCCCAACAAAGACACTGGGAATGAAACATGTAATTATAATTGTTTTTATAGGAACTCTCCAAAGGACAAATATCTTTAACAATAAAAAGGTGATGACACAAACATAAGGACACTAAGGCTTAACTCAAGTCACATGATTCTGAAATAAAACATCCCAATTGTTAGCTTCATCTTAAATTGCCTTTCCTTCACTGCTATACAGTTACAACATAAATCTAAGAGATGCCTAAAAGAGAAGATTAAAATAATATTATTAAAAAAATTTTCTTATCTGAGAAAATACAATATAATTGTCCCCTCAAAATATTCCTGATAACATTAGAAGGTTGTAAAGAGTTGAATCATATGTAATACCATCATTATCACATCAATTCAGGACTGTTACCTGTCAGAACATTTAATAAAAACTTATGCTCCATCTGGTTCTTAAGTCTCTAAAAATTACAATTGAAAAATATAAAAGCAATGAAAGCAATCTGGCTTTTGCAGACAAATACTGGGTAAACAGAGCTATAAAATTATGTATTCAGTCCTAACAATTAGTATATAAGAATTTGAGGATTTTTTTTTTAATTAAAGTTATGAAGACACCAGTTTTATCTTCTATACTTACAGAAACTGTATACATATTCTGGGATGTCAGAGTAGGATAGGAGTCAATATTTACATAGCTATACCTCAAATAAACTAAGTTGAGCTACATATGCAATTTTTTGTGATAGCTAAATTTTTTGCTCCAAATTCACTCTGAATGAACGAACTAAATTCTCAGATCCCCACACATGACAGCAAAAGAAACAAAACAAACAACAGTTAGAGGAACAGTTCCATTTAGCAACTGAGAAAAATAAGCTGCGCTTTGAAAGAGTGAATTCTTATCACCATCCTAACATTGTTTTCTCTTATGCTATACAGAAGGGATGCCGTAAATGGCATTTTCTGAAGCCTTGATACTAAATTCTTTTTTTAAAAAAATACATAGTATTCATACTGCATGCTTGAGCTGCAAAGAATAAAACTACAATACAATGTGACTTGTCAACCAATTTGACAAGCACTGGGGCTGGCACCAGGGAGGACCTAACTCCCTTCCACTCCCAGTTATGTGGAAGTACAGATCACACAGCTGTATTATCTACAAAAACATTCCCACATTACATATACTATTGCATAATCCAATCATATTTAATCAGAAAATATTTATGAAATATTTTGAATCAAATATTTATGAAACTTTAATTCCTATCTAATACATTAATCTATATTACACCCATTTCCACTCCATCTATCAGATCCCAACAATTCTAATAATATGTCTTATATATTTTAAATAATGTACAATGACTTATAAAACTACTGCAAGTTATTTTCTTCTCTGTGAGCTGGCCAACACAAATGCCGGTAAGCGGCTTTCCAGTAATCGTATAGAGCATCTGTGTCATGTTTGTACAGATTAACTAGCTACTGCTGCCCTTCTGCTGCTGTAAATGAAGCTTCAAAATGAGCTCTCGAATATCTTCCCGTTTGGTCTTTATTACATGACGAGGGAACCATTTCTCCAGATGAATTGGAAGTTCAAAGTTAACAATAGGATCCTAATGAGAGAAAAGACAATGTAATCACTTTAGCAGTATAATTCAAATTCGCTCAAAATTCATTTTTATAAGAAATGAGAAATTGCTAACTTTTTAAAATAACAAATCCCATTGCTGGGCATACACACTGAGGAAACCAGAAGGGAAAGAGACACGTGTACCCCAATGTTCATCGCAGCACTGTTTATAATAGCCAGGACATGGAAACAACCTAGATGTCTATCAGAAGATGAATGGATAAGAAAGCTGTGGTACATATACACAATGGAGTATTACTCAGCCATTAAAAAGAAAACATTTGAATCAGTTCTAATGAGATGGATGAAACTGGAGCCTATTATACAGAGTGAAGTAAGCCAGAAGGAAAAACACCAATACAATATAATAACGCATATATATGGAATTTAGAAAGATGGTAACAATAACCCTGTGTACGAGACAGCAAAAGAGACACTGATGTATAAAACAGTCTTATGGACTCTGTGAGAGAGGGAGAGGGTGGGATGATTTGGGAGAATGGCATTGAAACATGTAAAATATCATGTATGAAATGAGATGCCAGTCCAGGTTCGATGCACCATACTGGATGCTTGGGGCTAGTGCACTGGGACGACCCAGAGGGATGGTATGGGGAGGGAGGAGGGAGGGGGGTTCAGGAAGGGGAACACATGTATACCTGTGGCGGATTCATTTTGATATTTGGCAAAACTAATACAATTATGTAAAGTTTAAAAATAAAATAAAAAAAAAATAACAGCTTTAGTGAGACATAATTCACATAACATACAATTCACCTAAAGTATTCAATCAAATGATTTTCAGTATATTCAAAGTTGTGCAACCATCACCACAATCAACTTCAGAGTATTTTCATTAAACTGCTAACTTTCGAACATCAAAATTAAACACCATATGTTCTGCTACAATTCATTTAAGTGAATTAGCGCAAACAGAATTAGTAAACAATGCTTCAGTACAACATAGAAGTCAGGTTGGTTTGAACACCATCTTCTCCAACATGTTACTATTTTGTACTATTAAAACAAAGAGAAAAGCCAGCAGTAAATGAAGAATCTCAGATAAAAAACAGAAAATTCTACATTAGTACCTTCTTTTAGTCTAGGAAAACAACCAATTTAGTAGTTTCAAGAATTGCTACATTTTCCATTATGTTAAGCTTAACAAGGAAGTTGCAACTGCAAAGACAATTCTGCCTGTCTTCAAGAAAATAAACAAATAAATGCTGAAGACTACCCCAGATCAAGAACCTGATCTGCCTCTTGAGAAATCTGTATGCAGGTCAGGAAGCAACAGCTAGAACTGGACATGGAACAACAGACTGGTTCCAAATAGGAAAAGGAGTACATCAAGGCTGTAAATTGTCACCCTGCTTATTTAACTTATATGCAGAGTACATCATGAGAAACGCTGGACTGGAAGAAGCACAAGCTGGAATCAAGATTGCCAGGAGAAATAGCAATAACCTCAGATATGCAGATGACACCACCCTTATGGCAGAAAGTGAAGAGGAACTAAAAAGCCTCTTGATGAAAGTGAAAGAGGAGAGTGAAAAAGTTGGCTTAAAGCTCAACATTCAGAAAACGAAGATCATGGCATCCGGTCCCATCACTTCATGGGAAATAGATGGGGAAACAGTGGAAACAGTGTCAGACTTTATTTTGGGGGGCTCCAAAATCACTGCAGATGGTGACTGCAGCCATGAAATGAAAAGATGCTTACTCCTTAGAAGGAAAGTTATGACCAACCTAGATAGCATATTCAAAAGCAGAGACATAACTTTGCCAACAAAGGTCCGTCTAGTCAAGGCTATGGTTTTTCCTGTGGTCATGTATGGATGTGAGTGTTGGACTGTGAAGAAGGCTGAGCGCCGAAGAATTGATGCTTTTGAACGTGGTGTTGGAGAAGACTCTTGAGAGTCCCTTGGACTGCAAGGAGATCCAATCAGTCCATTCTGAAGGAGATCAGCGCTGGGATTTCTTTGGAGGGAATGATGCTGAAGCTGAAACTCCAGTACTTTGGCCATCTCATGCGAAGAGCTGACTCATTGGAAAAGACTCTGATGCTGGGAGGGATTGAGGGCAGGAGGAGAAGGGGACGACAGAGGATGAGATGGCTGGATGGCATCACTGACTCGATGGACTTGAGTCTGAGTGAACTCCGGGAGTTTGTGATGGACAGGGAGGCCTGGCGTGCTGCGATTCATGGGGTCGCAAAGAGTCGGACACGACTGAGCGACTGAACTGAACTGAACTGACCCTAGATCATGTTTATAAATCTGATGAAACTATTAGAAGCTAGATGTAAGAAGGACTTACTTAAAAAGGAATGGAGTATTACTCAGCCATTAAAAAGAATACATTTGAATCAGTTCTAATGAGGTGGATGAAACTGGAGCCTATTATACAGAGTGAAGTAAGCCAGAAGGAAAAACAGAAATACAGTATACTAACGCATATATATGGAATTTAGAAAGATGGTAACAATAACCTGGTGTACGAGATAGCAAAAGAGACACTGATGTATAGAACAGTCTTATGGACTCTGTGGGAGAGGGAGAGGGTGGGAAGATTTGGGAGAGTGACATTGAAACATGTAGAATATCATGTAAGAAACGAGTTGCCAGTCCAGGTTCGATGCGCGATACTGGATGCTTGGGGCTGGTGCACTGGGACGACCCAGAGGGATGGTATGGGGAGGGAGGAGGGAGGAGGGTTCAGGATGGGGAACACATGTATGCCTGTGGTGGATTCATTTTGATATTTGGCAAAACTAATACAATTATGTAAAGTTTAAAAATAAAATAAAATTTAAAAGGAAAAAATAAATAAATAAATCAGAACATTAAAGTCTTTAAAATATTTGTAACAATCTGATAACCATGACATTATCTTGTTTTAGTCTGTATTTTCTTGATCACAACTGTAGTTAGATATCTGCTCTTATATTTCTGTTAGTAGAATTATCTTACTGATGTAACATTTCATCTTCTGTACTCATTTGTTTTCTGTGAGTTGTCTTTTATTATTTATTTAACTGATCTATACGATTTTTGTAAATTTCTTCCTTCACAAAGAATCCATTTTTATTTACAGTTGGAGGTGCAAATCAAAGTTTCTGTTTGACTTTAATGTATGCTTCAAAATGTTGCCAAATGTATTAAATAATAAATTACTTCAAAGATTTGGAATATTACTTTTTCATATAAAATTTATCATATGTTCATGAAAAAAAAAAAAAGGAAATTAAGAATCCCAGGGTTTAAAGCTGAAATGATGGGCTGACTGTGATTCTAGGAGCATATGTCAGTGGAAATTTAACTGTGTAAGTATTTTTATTAGAATTAATGTTGTTTTTCTTAGGCCTAGTTACAAAGTTCCACAGGTTTTGAGTGATCAATCTGAAACCTGTTTTTTTCCACCCACTGTCTGTTATATTAGTGCACAAATTTGTGAAACACAAGGTTTAGTTTTTTGAGTTCCCCACCCCCTAGGAATCTTAAGTGGTGCTACAACCTAAATGAGATGTATACTCTACAGACTGGGGCTACATAAAGTAAAATTATATAGCAGATTCAGAATATGTTATGTAATAAGACATTCTGGATAATCTAAAAACAAAATCAAATCTCTTTGGAAAGAGTATTAGAAGATCAGAATTCTCATCCTATAAGGCAGTTCCAGTGTAGAATAAAAAAGGAAAAAGAAAACATAATAACACATTTAGTGGTTTCCATTATGTATACCATCTTCTACTATAATCAATTCTCCCCAATTATATCAAAAGTTGTAACTGCATACTATAACCTTCATGCTTTGAAAGTACATTTAAGGATTATCTAAACAAGCCTCTGGTCAAAAATACCCTGTTTCTACAGCCATCTTCATAAATAATACTGGTTATGACTGAAGTAATAAGCTAACAGTTAAAAAAAAAAAGAGTGATTCCTTACTATTTAAAACTCTTTTTAATAACAGTTCGTATAGAATCTCTGACGAGCTAGAAAATAATACCCATTCTTGTCATTGTACTTATGTAGCTGATGGTTTTCTGAGATTCTTCAATACACAAGTCTTTGGTCTTGAAATTTTTCTTCAGCTTTGTCTGTCTTATTCTCTCTCTGCCTCGAATCCATCTGCGACTCCAATTATATGTAAATTAGACTTTTGACTGTACCATACTTGTCTCTTTTGCGCTGCTCTCTTCTTTACATGCTTTTTCCTTTCTTAGCTACAGTGGGATACTTTCTAGTGTCCTTTTTTAAAGTTCCCTAATCCTGTCTTCTGTTGTATTCAGTCTGCTATTAAACCCAGCCAGTAAGTTCTTAATTTTAGATATATCAGTATGCACTTTCAGTTCTAGAATATCCACTCAACACTTTTTTTAAAAGCAGATTCCATTTTCACCCATATTGTTCATCTTTGACTATTTTCTCCAATAAATTAATCAAATTATTTTAAAGTTCTTATCTTTTAACTCCAATATTTGGGTTATATATGGTTCTATGTCTTTTTTTTTTTTTTCTTGATTACCTCTAACATTTTCCTGCTTCTTTGCTTGCCCAATAATTTGTGATTATATGTTAGTAACTGTGAATAAAAAACTTATTTATATCTTTACATACCTTAAAGAAGCTTTCCACATATTGCAGTAAATACACACCACAATCACTGCTATTATCCTGTTTAGGAACTTTAGGGCACAGGTCCACCATGTTTGTTTTGCTGAATTCACGATGAGTTTTTCGTTTAACTTCCCATTCTACCTCTAAATACCTTAAATCAACAAAATGTAGAGTGATGTGAATAGAACTTTCTTTACTGTTATGTAAACTTTCACAAGGACTTCCCTGGTGGCTCAGATGGTAAAGTGTCTGTCTACAATGCAGGAGACCTGGGTTAGAGCCCTGGGTTGGGAAGATCCCCTGGAGAAGGAAATGGCAACCCACTCCAGTACAATTGCCTGGAAAATCCCATGGACAGAGGTGCCTGGTAGGCTACAGTCTATGGGGTCGCAAAGAGTCGGACACGACTGAGCAACTTCACTTTCACTTTTCACTTTCAAACTTTCACGAAGATGTAAAAGCATCTGCCGCCAAATATGTTGCCTCCAGCCACATTTCAAAAGACTTAAACCTTAACAGCACAAATTATAACTTGTGAGGCTTCAAAAATGCTAATAAAATCATCTGAGTTTCAAACTAAAAACTAGACTTTTTTCAACAACTCAACTTTTACAACTTATATAAGTCACTTATATTTACAAAGTAAACTTCAGTTGCTAGTTTTTTCCAGATCCTATAGCAAATTTTAAAATTACCAACAGACACACAAAATAAGAATGTGAAAGAGTTTTTTCCTAAAGTGTTACTTTTGTTCAATTGTGAATACAAATTTCAAATTTACTTTTGATATAAATCCTTGAGAAATGTTTTATACATAATGGGGTTATTATTAATTAGATTTATAGACCTCACCTAAGTACTTAATAAAATATAACTTCTGATCTAATTTTTTAAGTAATTAAGGCAACTTACCAATTATTGAGATTATAGTAAAATCATCACTACTTACTCTCGTAAATTCTGAACTGTGTTTTGTATAGAAGCAGCTTTCAAGGAATCTAGTATGAGAATGCATGGCCTATGAAAAGCAAAGAAAGAAATCAAGATGTACGTATTTGTATATGAAGTAAACATAAATATCTAAACTATGTGTTACAGCATGTACGCACCTTTTACACATCTTCTTTGGTACTGTCACATTCATCTCAGGACTCTGAAATAACATGAATTTTTATGACTTTGAAATTAAAGCCAGTTTGAATAAATAAATTTTCAGTCATTTTAAAAAATGTTTCAAATAACTTTAAAATTTCAAATGAGAGTTCTTTTCATCATCTCAACTAAGCCAAATTCGTTTTTAAAATTTATTATTTTCTGTCACTGGTGAAAGACTTTATAAACTTTTACATGTGATGTTAAGAAGTTATGGAGCTTTAAAATAGCCTAAAAACAAACTAGAACTTGAATTACTTGTATTCAGAGTTGCCATCTTAAACAAAGATAAACAAGTTAATTGAATCTGTCCTTAATCACATTTTCTTAACTCAGTAAATGAAGTCAGTAGCGACACACTTCTCCCTTTTGAAGCACAAGAAGCAAAGTATTAATGTATATTAAGGGACAAGAGAGGGCTTCCCTTGTGGCTCAGCTGGTAAAGAATCACCTGCAAAGTGGGAGACCTGGGTTCAGTCCCTGGGTTGGGAAGATCCCCTGGAGCAGGGAAAGGCTTCCCACTCCAGTATTCTGGCCTGGAGAATTCCATGAACTGTATAGTCTATGGGGTTGCAAAGAGTTGGACACAACTGAGCGACTTTTCACTTTCACTTTCAAGGACAAGAGATGGGGTATTTTGTTATTTTTGCTGACAAATTTAAGAATCAATAGATCAAACTTTCTTTAATATGCAGATTTTCTCAGTTATCTTTATTATGCTAATATAACAGTAAATCTCAAAGACGGAAATAGAACACAGGATTTACTCAGCTTCAGTTCAGTTAAGTCGCTCAGTCATGTCCGACTCTTTGCGACCCCAGGAATCGCAGCACGCCAGACCTCCCTGTCCATTACCAAATCCCGGAGTTCACTCAGACTCACATCCATCAAGTCAGTGATGCCATCCAGCCATCTCATCCTCTGTCGTCCCCTTCTCCTCCTGTCCCCAATCCCTCCCAGCAACAGTCTTTTCCAATGAGTCAACTCTTTGCATGAGGTGGCCAAAGTACTGGAGTTTCAGCTTCAGGATCAGTCCTTCCAAAGAAATCCCAGCGCTGATCTCCTTCAGAATGGACTGATTGGATCTCCTTGCAGTCCAAGGGACTCTCAAGAGTCTTCTCCAACACCACAGTTCAAAAGCATCAGTTCTTCGGTGCTCAGCCTTCTTCACAGTCCAACTCTCACATCCATACATGACCACAGGAAAAACCATAGCCTTGACTAGGCGAACCTTTGTTGGCAAAGTAATGTCTCTGCTTTTGAATATGCTATCTAGGTTGGTCATAACTTTCCTTCCAAGGAGTAAGCATCTTTTCATTTCATGGCTGCAGTCACCATCTGCAGTGATTTTGGAGCCCCCAAAAATAAAGTCTGACACTGTTTCCACTGTTTCCCCATCTATTTCCCATGAAGTGATGGGACCGGATGCCATGATCTTCGTTTTCTGAATGTTGAGCTTTAAGCCAACTTTTTCACTCTCCTCTTTCACTTTCATCAAGAGGTTTTTAAGTTCCCCTTCACTTTCTGCCATAAGGGTGATGTCATTTGCATATCTGAGGTTATTGCTATTTCTCCTGGCAATCTTGATTCCAGCTTGTGCTTCTTCTAATCCAGCGTTTCTCATGATGTACTCTGCATATAAGTTAAATAAGCAGGGTGACAATTTACAGCCTTGACGTACTCCTTTTCCTATTTGGAACCAGTCTGTTGTTCCATGTCCAGTTCTAACTGTTGCTTCCTGACCTGCATACAAATTTCTCAAGAGGCAGATCAGGTGGTCTGGTATTCCCATCTCTTTCAGAATTTTCCACAGTTTCTTGTGATCCACAAAGTCAAAGGCTTTGGCATAGTCAATAAAGCAGCAATAGATGTTTTTCTGGAACTCTCTTGCTTTTTCCATGATCCAGCAGATGTTGGCAATTTGATCTCTGGTTCCTCTGCCTTTTCTAAATCCAGCTTCAACTTCAGGGAGTTCACGGTTCACATATTGCTGAAGCACGGCTTGGAGAATTTTGAGCATTACTTTACTAGCATGTGAGATGAGTGCAATTGTGCAGTAGTTTGAGTACTCTTTGGCATTGCCTTTCTTTGGGATTGGAATGAAAACTGACCTTTTCCAGTCCTGTGGCCACTGCTGAGTTTTCCAAATTTGCTGGCATATTGAGTGCAGCACTTTCACAGCATCATCTTTTAGGATTTGAAATAGCTCAACTGGAATTCCATCACCTCCACTAGCTTTGTTCATAGTGATGCTTTGTAAGGCCCACTTGACTTCACATTCCAGGATGTCTGGCTCTAGGGGAGTGATCACACCATCGTGATTATCTGGGTCGTGAAGATCTTTTTTGTGTAGTTCTTCTGTATATTCTTGCCATCTCTTCTTAATATCTTCTGCTTCTGTTAGGTCCATACCATTTCTGTCCTTTATCGAGCCCATCTTTGCATGAAATGTTCCCTTGGTAGCTCTAATTTTCTTGAAGAGATCTCTAGTCTTTCCCATTCTGTTGTTTTCCTCTATTTCTTTGCATTGATCGCTGAGGAAGGCTTTCTTATCTCTTCTTGCTATTCTTTGGAACTCTGCATTCAGATGCTTATATCTTTCCTTTTCTCCTTTGCTTTCGCCTCTCTTCTTTTCACAGCTATTTGTAAGGCCTCCCCAGACAGCCATTTTGCTTTTTTGCATTTCTTTTCCATGGGGATGGTCTTGATCCTTGTCTCCTGTACAATGTCACAAACCTCATTCCATAGTTCATCAGGCACTCTATCTATCAGATCTAGGCCCTTAAATCTATTTCTCACTTCCACTGTATAATCATAAGGGATTTGACTTAGGTCATACCTGAATGGTCTAGTGGTTTTCCCTACTTTCTTCAATTTAAGTCTGAATTTGGCAATAAGGAGTTCATGATCTGAGCCACAGTCAGCTCCTGGTCTTGTTTTTGCTGACTGTATAAGCGTCTCCATCTTTGGCTGCAAAGAATATAATCAATCTGATTTTGGTGTTGACCATCTAGTGATGCCCATGTATAGAGTCTTCTCTTGTGTTGTTGGAAGAGGGTGTTTGTTATGACCAGTGCATTTTCTTGGCAAAACTCTATTAGTCTTTGCCCTGCTTCATTCCGTATTCCAAGGCGAAATTTGCCTGTTACTCCAGGTGTTTCTTGACTTCCTACTTTCGCATTCCAGTCCCCTATAATGAAAAGGACATCTTTTTTGGGTGTTAGTTCTAAAAAGTCTTGTAGGTCTTCAATAGGTTCAACTTCAGCTTCTTCAGCATTACTGGTTGGGGCATAGACTTGGATTACTGTGGTATTGAATGGTTTGCTTTGGAAACGAACAGAGATCATTCTGTCATTTTTGAGATTGCATCCAAGTACAGCATTTCGGACTCTTTTGTTGACCATGATGTTACTCAGTTACTCAGCTTAACTGACTTTAAAATCTTTTTTATCATAAATGCATCTTAAAACAGAACTCAATTTGGGAAACCTGCCTCTAGAAGCAAGAAAAAAACTCCCCTATTCTGCCACGGTGACATTAAAGAAGAAAACCTTCCTTCTGCCCAGTCTGTTCCAGTGACAATAAAGACATAAGCCTTTGCCAGCGAGGCTACTGCTATCTGTATGTAAGAAAAATAATTAGGTGACTACCTTAATCAATTAAGATACCAAATCTAGACCATAAATATCCGTTTAGAGGTATATTTGAAGAAAAGTTAACAGTAACTATCTTAGCCACAGAAGTCATATGGATTAACCATGAGTCCACTTTGAATGATTTTTACCAACAATTTATAAAAATAGAAAGTGGAATGTAAAATATTGTATAGGAGGTGGTGACCAAAACCATCCCAAAGGAAAAAAAAAATGCAAGAAGGCAAAGTGGTTGTCTGAGGAGGCTGAGAAAAGCAGAGAAGCAAAAGGCAAGAGGAAAAGAGAAAGATATACCCAACTGAATGCAAAGTTAAGGAGAATAGTAAGGAGAGATAAGAAAGCTTTTTTACATAACCAATACAAAGAAATAAAGGGAAACAATAGAATGGGAAAGACTAGAGATCTCTTCAAGAAAATTGGAGATATCAAGAGAACATTTCATGCAACAATGGGCATGAAAAAAGAAACAGTAAGGACCTAACAGAAGCAGAAGGGATTAAGGAGCAGCAGCAAGAATATACAGAACTATACAAAAAAAGGTGTTAATGACCTGGATTAATGGCCTGTATAACCATGATAGTGTGGTCACTCACCTAGAAACAGAAAACCTGGAGTGTGACATCAAGTGGGCTTTAGGAAGCATTACTATGAACAAAGCTAGTGGAGGTGATGGAATTCCAGTTGAGCTATTTCAAATCCTAAAAGATAATGCTGTTAAAGTGCTCACTCAATATATCAGCAAATTTGGAAAACTCAGCAGTAGCCACAGGACTAGAAAAAGTCAGTTTTCAATCCAGTCCCAAAGAAGGGCAATGCCAAAGAATGTTCAAACTATCACACAATTGCATTCATTTCACATGCTAGGAAAGTAATGCTAAAAACCCTTCGAGCTAGGCTTCAGCAGTATGTGAACTGAGAATTTCCAGATGTACAAGCTGGATTTAGAAAAGGCAGAGGAAATAGAGATCAAATTGCCAACATTCATTGGATCATAGAGAAAGCAATGGAATTCCAGAAAAACATCCACTTCTGCTTCATTGACTATGCAAAAAGCCTTTGACTATGGAAAATTCTTAAAAGACATGGGAATACCAGACCACCTTACCTGTCTCCTGAGAAACCTATATGTGGGTCAAGAAGCAACAGTCAGAACTGGACATGGAACAACAGAATGGTTCAAAATTGGGAAAGGAGTATATCAAGGCTGTATACTGTCACCCTGCTTATTTAACTTCTATGAGGAGTACATCATATGAAATGCTGGACTGGATGAATCACAGGCTGGAATCAAGATGGTCAGGAAAAATATCAACAACCTCAGGTATGCAAATGATACTACTCTAGTGGCAGAAAGTGAAGAACTAAAGAGCCTCTTGATGTTGGTGAAAGAGGAGAGTAAAAAAGCTGGCTTTAAACTCAACAGTCAAAAAACTAAGATCATGGCATCTGGTCCCATCACTTCATGGCAAACAGAAGAGGAAAAAGTAGAAAGAGTGACAGATTTAGGCTCCAAAATCACTGTGGATGTTGACTGCAGCCATGAAAAGACACTTGGTCCTTGGAAGGAAAGCTAGACAAACCTACACAGTGTATTAAAACCAGAGACAACACTTTGCTGACAAAGGTTTGTATAGTCAAAGCTATGGTTTTTCCAGCAGTCATGTACAGATGTAAGAGCAGGAACTTAAAGAAGGCTGAAAGTGAAAGTCACTCAGTCATGTCAGACTCTTTGCAACTCCATCAACTATACAGTCCATGGAATTCTCTAGGCTAGAATACTGGAGTGGGTAGCCTTTCCCTTCTCCAGGGAATCTTCCCAACCCAGGGATCGAATCCCATCTCCCACATTACAGGCGGATTCTTTACCAGCTGAGCCACAAGGGAAGCCCAAAGAAGGCTGAGCACTGAAAAATTGATGCTTTTGAATTGTGTTGTTGGATAAGACTCTTGAGAGTCTCTGGACTGCAAGGAGATCCAACCAGTCAATCCTAAAAGAAATCAACCCTGAATATTGATTGGAGGACTGATGCTGAAGCTGAAGCTCCAATACTTTGACCACCTGATACAAAGAGCTGTCTCATTGAAAAAGACCCTGATGCTGGGAGAGACTGAGGGCAGGAAGAGAAGGAGGCAACAGAGGATGAGAAGGTTGGATAGCATCACCAACTCCATGGACATGTATTTGAGCTCCCACTAACTCTGGGAGATAGTGAAGGACAGGGAAGCCTGGCATGCTGTAGTCCATGGGATCACAAAGAGTTGGATATGACAGCAAGTGAACAACAATTATTGCAAAAATTGATGAAATGATGAAGAATAAAAGTACATTTTCCCATAGAAATTGGAAAATTAGCTGACCAAGAAAGATGATCAGATAAACTACTAAATAAATGAATCTAGGAAGTTAAAGTAAGATAAACAGATGCAAAAAGAAAGACAATTTCCCTTGATATCTTTCCTATACCAACAAAATAAATCAAAGAATCATGCTGTTGCTGCTGCTGCTAAGTCGCTCTGTGCGACCCCATAGACGGCAGCCCATCAGGCTTCCCCGTCCCTGGGATTCTCCAGGCAAGAATAATGGAGTGGGTTGCCATTTCCTTCTCCAAGGCATGAAAATGAAAAGTGAAAGTGAAGCCGCTCAGTCGTGTCAGACTCTTAGTGACCCCATGGACTGCAGCCCACCAGGCTCCTCCGTCCATGGGATTCTCCAGGCAAGAGTACTAGAGTGGGCTGCCATTGCCTTCTCATAAATCAGCATAATTCAATCATATGGTCCACCTGTATCTGTCATAGCCTACCTAGCTAAGCCTTATTTGAGAGAGAGAATTGTTATATTCATGAGTTTTCCCCCCTTCACATTTATAAAAACACACTTACTTGAGAATCTTCTGTACCTGAGGACAGTGTGGAAGAAGTATGCAGATCATTATCTAGTTAGAAATAACAAAACAGTTATGTGTGTTTATTTTATGTCTACTACAAAGTAGTGGGATAAAAAATGTAATGTGTATGCACACTAGTAGTTAAAGGAAAAAGAATACCTGGGAACTACTCGATTTTTTTTAATGGTTAATATTACAAAAAAATTCAAGTGATAGATAAAACAGACAATGCTTAATCAGCTGTCATCAGACAATACATAAACCCTACAGCCAAATCTTGAAATACCAGTTAGCTGGGCCAGTTTCCTATAAAAATACAACCTTCATAGAATGCTCATTTATCAAAATCTCTGCTGTTTTAACGCAGAGGTCCATTAATTCGCCTAGTAATAATTCTTCTAACACATGATCATAGGGTATTGCATAAATAAACTTTTACAGCACAGGAGAATTAGACAAAATTGAAAATAATCAGTTATTTTTTCAGTTTTTCTTTCTCCCACAAAAGATACAGGCTTTGGCTAGTATTAATGTTAATGACTAATATTAATTGTGCTTGCTGCTTAGGCTACAGCTATAAAATATAGTTTGATTTTTTTCTCAAAGAAAGTAGGCTTATTTACCTACTTAAGATCTATCTGGGTTGCAACATAAAAATCATGGAAGAAAGAGACCCCTATATTACCTAATAAAATTACAAGTGTCAGCACAACCTGTCTTGATTTATACCAAGAGAAAGAAAAAAAGGGTAGATTTCAAGTTATGCCTGAAGATACATGATATGAATTCTTAGCAAGAATATTTTATAAAAAGTGCTATGATAAACTTAACAGTATAACTTTAAAATTACATTTTGTTTATACATGAGTCTACATGAAAATTTCAGATATTCTAATAAACTAAATGATAAAAAATAATTATACTATTTATACAACCTTGCAACCTCATATTGTTCTCTATAATCATTTTACCTTTGCCATCATTATTAAAAATATGATCCACATTAAGTTTATCACCTATTGTTCTGCTGTCATGGTGGGATTCCTCAGCCTGGGAGTACTGGGGTATAGTTTGTGGAAAATCTTCATATACAACTTCTTCTAACCATGGAAAACAAATGACTGCAAGATACCAGTGAGACCTGTTGAAAAAGAAATATAATCTTAACACAAAATCTAAACAATATAGAAGAATATGTTGTAGAACTATAGCTGAGAAGGTGGGTATGACAAATATTAATTCTGAAGAAGTTCACTGTAATATCTGAACAAACATTTCACAACTAATTTAAAAAGTACTACGACTTCTTAGGGTAAAATCTGAGTAATTCAAACTTACTTTTATATAATTAATATTTCCTGCTGAGGATTTGCTTTAATAAATAAACAGACTTACAGCATCATCTTTTTTTCTTTTAGTGCTTAAAGAGTTTGTTCTCTTAAATATTTGAAGATTCACCCTGAATGCTTTTTCTTTTTTGTTTAGAAAATCTTTTCTTGAGTACCCCTCACCTCCAAAAAAAAAAACTATATGCCTCAGTCATTATAGTCTTGTGGGCATTTGTCATTTTATTTTTTTCACTATATACAACATCAGCACTGTCAAACCAAAATCCAAGACAAATAATCTCATTTATTTTAGCTACTTCCTTAGAAAAAATTTAAACGTAACACCTTGATTGATATACCCATACTTTTTTACTGATTACTAATCTAAAAATGCACAAAGTACTTTTCTCCACCCTCCAATTTTTAAAAAAAAATAATCTGAAATACTCACGACTCATTTACAGGCACAAAGATGTAATCTTTGTTAAAGATGTTTATGTGACGAGTCCATGTTCTTACTCTCTTATGTCTTCTCTGAGCCATTCTGGGAATAAAAAGATAGATATATTTGGTAGACAAAAAATTCAAAATTTAAGATAAGAATTTCAAGAGTCATTTTATACACTGAAAAATGCTACTTTTAGTTTATTTAACCATCTTCTTCAAGATACATAATATTTAACAGACTGGAAAATGTGCTTTTATTAACATCTGGCTGTTTTTAAATATGACCACTATTTATAAACATAAAATAATGGATAAGAGAAAGGCAGCAATTCATAAAATGCTCTAGAGATTCTAAAAGTGTCTGGGAACAACTGTATATGAACAGCTATACCTATTTATTCTGATATAAAATACTATCATTAAACCTTAACAGAACTGTCTAAATGTTGTATGTGTGATGAGGGAGTTGTTAAAACTTAACGGAAGAGGAGGGATGAGGTATATATTCTTAAATTTTTAAAGATGAAACTCTTCTCCCTTTATCTCATTTATAGGAATATTATAGAACAAGGAATTCCCTGGCAGTTCAGTGGTTAAGACTTTGCTTTCCAATGCAGAGGATGCAGGTTCGATCCCTGTTCCGGGAGTTAAGACTCCACATGCCTCCTGGACAAAAGACCAAAACATACAACAGAAGCAATATTGTAACTAATTCAATAAAGACTTTAGAAATGGTCCACATCAAAGAAAAAAAAAAAAAAGAACATCATAGGACAACGAGTTAAGCATATGCACCATCCATCTTTTATTTTATTTCTTTAATATTGGATTCGTAATAATGAAAATCACTCACACTGCCTTAAAGGAATTTACAAAATAATGAAGACAGAAAAAAAAACTACAACAAATAACTAAAATGTAAGTTTCATAAGGGATACAAATGAATTATGGTGATGGCATCTAAGAAAACCATCAAGAAAAAGGTTGGCACACACAAATAATAGTTCCTTTTCTTTATGTCATTAGGGAGTTAAAGAAGGAAGATATCAAACCAAGTTTGGATGTCAAAAAAGGTTCTAGGAAAGGAATGGCATTTCACAGTTGCATAAAGGAGGTTATGGTATGATATTTGGCTCAGTCCTAGGAAGGACCTCTTTTTAGTTAGAAAATTAAACAAACAATGGTTTGTTCTTATATATTTATATACCAAGTAACACAGGAAACAGATATCTTTGCTCTATCCCTGTCCATGAGAATATCTAACCAAACTCACGGGAGTAGATGTTGGGAGTAAAATGGAATCCAGAATGGGCTAAAAGATGTGGTAGGAATCAGACACTACGCAAAAGAACAACTTTGTAAAATAATGAGTCATATGTTTACCAATTTTCTTATTTCAAAGTGATCCAACCATTACAATGATTATAAATAATTATTTTTACCTAGTACAGAATCTCTTTGTTTTCCATTTGAAAAATCTTAAAAGAGACAGCTGGTTTTCTTTTGTTTTATGTTGGTGTTTGATAAATTTCCTGATTATGCTAACCTTACGTCACTGGGAATACATCACACTTTGGATGGAGCAAGGATGATAAGAGGGAATATAGGGCCACAATATAATCTCTTACACTCTGTTCCTAACTAACAGGAAAATTCTCAATTAAATGTCTAACAGTTCCCTCCTTGTTCAATAACATACATTATTATCTTTTGTTTTGAGTTCCTAGTACGTTCTAAGAACTGAGCAAAATGTACCAGGTATAGAGTAGAAAAAAAGACAGATGTAGTCCCCGACCTTATGGAGCTTATATTTTAGAATGAGAAACTGAAAAGAAAAAAAGCAAATATAAAAATTATTAGAAATAGTTTTAAAATAAACTAAGAAGTACCAGGACAGAAAAAAAAAAAGTGCCAGGAGAAGAAATTTCTGTCAGAAAACAGCAAAGAGCTTAGCATATTCAAAAACTAAAAGGAGGCAGGCTGAGCTGAAGTATAGTAAATGAAGGGAGAGGATGTTGTGAGACGAGTTTAGGGAGATGGACAGAACTGGATCTTGCTGAATCTCATAAACCACAGTGATGACTGTATCTATCATTTAGTCTGCTATTTCCTAACGTTAATAGCTTGAGCTTCCTGTAGGATTCATTGGCCATAAATTATGGTTTGTATCACTTGCAAGTTTTTTTTCTGGATTCTTTTTTTTTTTTTTAAGCCAATCTGTAGCAGTTCTTTGTGTGAATACTAACTATATACACATTAGCCAAGCATTAGTATGAGTATTGGTGTGTGTATATGTATGTATTTGTTCATATGTATATGGGTACATGTATATGAAGATATATTATGCATAAGATACATGTAATATCTCTCTTACCCTGGAAGAAGTCACTCATCTAATTTATTTTTGTCTTATGTTTATATATGATCAGGCAAATAACATCTAAGTTTTTTCTAATTTTTTAATCAAAAACAAATTTTTAATACAGCAGAATCTACATTTTCATTTCCTCAGTTTCTAAGTAGGTATGCCAACTGCATAATCTCCACACTGACTAGTAATCTTAACACAAAATGTGGGATTAAGTGTAGGGTGCCAACCATCAATTTCAATACACATAAAATAAAAGAGGAGGGCATGAGAAATGTTAAATATCTAATTTGTTTACTACATCCTCCCCTTCCATATATCCCCCTCTGTTAACCCTAATTATAAGGAATATTTTCATACTGTGATTTTCTTCTTAGTTGATCCTGGAAGGCCTTGTCTACCAGCACAAATTTCAAACCTATAAAGACACTCAAAATACGGATGAACACCATTCCAGTTTGTCTAGGTATACAACCAATATACACAGGTTGCCCAATGTAGCTATTAATAGAGCCTCCTTTTATTCACTCAAGTGTTCCAATTTAGACCATAAATTATACAGCTGCAATACTATAAATAAGAGAAAGAGCTTGAACTTTGACATCAGAAAGCTATATCCAACTTCTGATAACTTATCTAACTTTTTTAAGCTTCAGTTCACAACAATGGCCATTTACCTCATAAGACTATTGTAGAATCAAACAATAACCTTATGTTCACTGTCCTGGTTCCAAGCAGGTACTCAATAAATGTTAATACTCTCTCTATTGCTATTCTTTTTCTCCAACAACACAACAAACTCAGTTTACCCATTTAATCATCTTTTTAGTTGCTTATTGCTCCTATTATTTTAATGGAATGAAACAACTCTCACAGCCATCTTATTGAAGGCCATCAAGTGAAACAAAAACATCTCTGGACCAGCGGTTAAAAGATAAAGATTTAAGTACCATCAGTCTGTCACTTTATCAGAATTCTGACAATCTTCATTGGCCTGCTTCCTCATCTGAAAAATGCCTTACATATCTAAAATCACTGTTTTGGGAAGAAATAATGTACAAAAACGTACCTTGTAAAGTGGTAGAAAGATGTTTACATTAACTTTTTCAAAAAAATAAAAACTCTTAATTTTATCATATGCCTACCACACAGATTATTACACAGAGTATTAGGGGTGGGGAGAAAGATGAAATGGCTCTCTGCTCACAACTATTCAAGTTACTGCTAAGATTAAAAAAAAATCACTCCTTCTTCTTTTTTGCCTATCCCTAACCACTGCTCAGACCCTGATGCTGGCAAAGACTGAAGGTGGGAGGAGAAGGGGATGACAGAGGATGAGATGGTTGGATGGCATCATTGACTCAATGGACATGAGTTTGGGTGGACTCTGGGAGTTGGAGATGGACAGGGAGGCCTGGCGTGCTGCAGTCCATGGGGTCCAGGGAGTCGGACACAACTGAGTGACTGAACTGAACCACTGCTCTGTAAGTTTTAGAATTAATCAAAAAAATACTTGGACAGAAATTCAGCTAAATTGTGGGCACAAACATAGTATTTTTTATAATGTTGCTGCTGCTGCTGCTAAGTCGCTTCAGTCGTGTCCGACTCTGTGCAACCCATAGACAGCAGCCCACCAGGCTCCGCCGTCCCCGGGATTCTCCAGGCAAGAACACTGGAGTGGGTTGCCATTTCCTTCTCCAATGCATGAAAGTGAAAAGTGAAAGTGAAATCGTTCAGTCGTGTCCGACCCTCAGCGACCCCATGGACTGCAGCCTTCCAGGCTCCTCCATCTATGCGATTTTCCAGGCAAGAGTACTGGAGTGGGGTGCCATTTTTTATAATGTTACCTCAGTTTAATTAAATAGTAGTATGTTAGTGAGAGTCCAACCAGGAAAAAATAAATCACATATATTTAAGACAGATAAAATGTAATGCAAATTATTGGCTACAGTGGTGATAGAAAAAGTGCAAAGCCACAAAAGGCAATCAGTGAGGCAACCAGAGCTGGGCACAGTAGGACAATGCTACACCCAATGCTGAAGGGGAGAGTGAAGAAGTAGTGGCTCCAGACAAAAGTTAGAGCTCTGCCTGTCCAGTGAAAGAAGGGCCCACAAATGAACTAGAATCACTATCAAAATAACTGCCCAAGGCAAAGAGGGTAAGGAAGAAACATCCTGACATCTTCTTTCCTTGCCATCCAACCTCCAATATTCCCAACAGACAATTGGAAATGCAACCTGCAAGAGTCAGCCTCCCTGTGATGAGGAACAGAACAGTGGAAGGGTGAGAAATGCCTTTCAGAACAGACAGGCCCAGGACACGCACAAGTGGTAATACTGCTCACTCTAGGAAATACAGTAAGAAGGTATTTTGCTAGGAGCATCAAAATAGTAATGCTTTCCTCTTAAAACTTAAGTATATTGGAAGACTGACTTACGAAAGATTTGGATTATCTTCTGTTAAATTATTTTCCTTTCTTGTCAAGCATTTGTAGAAAAAGCTACTAAAAATATGACTTCGTTCAACAAGTTCATCTGATGCCTTCTCCAATATAAGATACCTATAAAGTAACAACACCACAAAAGTCAGTTATTTTTAGATTTTACCTGGTTTTCCTCCAATTATTTTATGAGTTCTGAAAATCTTCATTTGTATGTCCAATTAGAGTCAAAGCAATCTTGCAGTTTGCTCTCATTTCAGATCTTTTTTGTTGTTGTTGTTGTTCTTTAACTACCTTACCTTCTATCAAGGTCAATTAAAGCCGAAATTTTCCATTTTCTCATTCATTTACTTAACACGTATTTCTTAAGTTCCTAGTATGTGCTAAGTACCGTATTTATACTAGCAACATTAAATAAGAGGGGGAAAAAACAAGTTCCTGGCCCCAGAAAAGTGAGGGTAAAAAGGAAATATTAATCAAATCATACAATCACATATAAAACTAAAACCATGACATTCCTAAATAAATCTAGAGAAACTTTAATAACTCTTGAGACACTACTAATTGCTAAATCATTAGTCCATTTCCATATAAGACAATTCAACACAAGCTTGTATTTCAATCACTTAGTGATTAAATCTCTCATATTTACAGAACTCTGGTATTTTAATAGTTTAAAAAGGTTCAAAAATGACCTTGCAATTTCTTTTTTTAAAAAAGCATAAAAGACAAATTCAGTTTGAATTTTTTTTAATGTGGTCATGCAGAGCATATACTGTGTGAAAGGAGACACAAAGAATGCCTTCGGTGTGCTCCAAGTATTCTTTTATCTTAATCTGAATGATGATGACATGGATACATATATATGTGAACATTCATGAGCTGTACACTTAAAATTTGTGCACTTCCCTACTTGAAAGATATTCCTCAATTTTAAAAATAATTAGGAAGTAGTTTAAAAAATTAACATAGGATCCCCTCTGAAAAGAATTCAAAGAGACAGAGATACAGGCACCTCAGTGAAAAAGAAGTATAGAAAAATACTCTTAGAATCAAATTATAAATAAAGTTTTAGTAATTATTTCCAATAAAATACATCAAAATTAACACCAAAGATGATCTAATATATCTCACAAAATATAAATTTGACACTACTTAGGGCTACAAAACTTAGTAAGATGTAAGATGCTCAACCTTTAGAAGGAAAAATCATCATAACGCCACCAATAACTTTAAAATAAGGCAAAATATTATATGAACCATAAAAGAGATACAAAAAAAGATATTATGAGAGTTAATAATACCTGTTTAATCAGGAAAGGTTTTCAAGAAGGTAACACTTGTGAGGAAGGGGCGTAAAATTTCAAAGGGGAATAAAATTTTAACATGTTAAGATAAAGAAGAGAAAATTCCATGAAGCAAGAGTAACAGGGCATTAAGGCAGAACAGTGACTAAGGAATGGGCTTTGTTTAGTAGACTGTTTATAATTTAATTTTGCTGGAGACCTGGGTTCGATCCCTGGGTTGGGAAGATCCCCTGGAGAAGGAAATGGCAGCCCACTCCAGTATTCTTGCCTGGAAAATCCCATGGACCGTGGAGCCTGGTAGGTTACCATCCATGGGGTCGCAAAGAGTCGGACACAACTGAGCGACTTCACTTTCACTTGCTGGACTATGCAATAGGCACAGGGTTATTAGTAAATGGCAGAAAATACAGATTAGTGTCATATTATCAAAACACTCAAATGCTTGACTGAACTCACTTTGACAGGTAATAAGAAATTAATAAAAGTTTCTAATGAGAATTGCATTCATCAAGTGGTTTATGAATAATAATGGTGATAATAATATACTTAACAGGAAAACAAAGACAAAGGATATAAAAAAATAATTTAGATAAGATAAGTATACTAATGGAGAAGGCGATGGCACCCCACTCCAGCACTCTTGCCTGGAAAATCCCATGGATGGAGGAGCCTGGTAGACTACAGTCCATGGGGTCGCAAAGAATCGGACACGACTGAGCGACTTCACTTTCACTTTTCACTTTCATGCATTGGAGAAGGAAATGGCAACCCATTCCAGTGTTCTTGCCTGGAGAATCCCAGGGATGGGGGAGCCTGATGGGCTGCCATCTATGGGGTCGCACAGAGTCGGACACAAGTGAAGTGACTTAGCAGTAGTAAGCATACTAAAAAGATCGATGACAGAGACAGATAAATGAACTTGAGAGACGAAATCTACTACTCAGGCAACTGAGTATGTAGAAAAGAAAGAGAGGGTGAAGAGTCAATGACAATGGAAACTTCACTTCCAGCCCAGATGGAATAAGAGGGATCAGATTTACACTCCTATTTGAAACAAGCAAAAAATCAAACAAAATACATGGAGCAATAGTTTTTAAAACACAGCACATCAGCAACAAAGAATACTGACCCTTGAGAGATGGTCAGCTCCATAACTGCCTCAGCTTACTGCCTTGATACATTTCAGATTACAACACAGAAAGCAATAACCCAGATGAAAGATGTAGACTCCCTGAGTTTAGGAGATGCTGAGAGTCAGAAAATACTCTTGCTGCTAACACAGCAAGAGTTTGCAGATCAGAATATTGGAAAGGAAAAAGCAGTATAGATAGAAAACTCCAAACATATGCAGAGCATCCTCCTCAAGAATTTAGCAGAATACTGATCACTGCATTATGTAAGAAAGACACTTAAGACTGGAAAAGGAACTACCTGAAAAAAGTAGAGAGAATGGTACCCAGCATTCATTGCAGGAATACTGCCTGTTGCTACCAGCCAGGCTGGAAAACCTCATAATTCATGAGAAACTGAGTACCGTATTCAGAAGGGTCTTTCCTCAGTAGTGGGGATTAATCTGTTGGTCTTACCTAATAAGTCTTAAAAAGCAAGAGTTTAAAACCACTGAACTGTTTCCAAATCAGTTCAGTTCAGTCTCTCAGTCATGTCTGACTCTTTGCAACCCCATGGACTGTAGCACACCAGGATTCCCTGTCCATCACCAACTCCCAGAGCCTACACAAACTCATGTCCATCGCATTGGTGATGCCATCCAACCATCTTTCCCTCTGCCGTTCCCTTCTCCTCCCACCTTCAATCTTTCCCAGCATCAAGGTCTTTTCAAATGAGTCAGTTCTTTGCATCAGGTGGCCAAAGTATTGGAGTTTCAGCTTCAACATCAGTCCTTCCAATGAATATTCAGGACTGATCTCCTTTAGGATGGACTCGTTGGATCTCCTTGCAGTTCAAGGGACTCTCAAGAGGCTTCTACAACACCACAGTTCAAAAGCATCAATTCTTGGGTGCTCAGCTTTCTTCACAGTCCAACTCTCACATCCATACATGACTACTAGAAAAACCATAGCTTTGACTAGACAGACCTTTGATGGTAAAGTAATGTCTCTGCTTTTTTTTTTTTTTTTTTGTCTCTGCTTTTTAATATGCTGTCTAGGTTGGTCATAGCTTTTCTTCCAAGGAGCAAGCATCTTTTAATTTCATGGCTGCAGTCACCATCTGCAGTGATTTTGGAGCCCAAAAAAACAAAGTCTCTCACTGTTCCCATTGTTTACCCATCTATTTGCCATGAAGTGATGGGACCGGATGCCATGATGTTAGTTTTCTGAATGTTGAGTTTTAGGCCAAATTTTTCACTTTCCTCTTTCACTTGCATCAAGAGGCTCTTTAGTTCTTCCCTTTCTGCCATAAGGGTAGTGTCATGTACATATCTGAGATTATTGATATTTCTCCCAGCAATCTTGATTCCACATTGTGCTTCATCCAGCCCAGCATTTCACTGATGTACTCTGCATATAAGTTAAATAAGCAGGGTGACAATATACAGCCTTGATGTACTCCTTTCCTTATCTGGAACCAGTCTGTTGTTCCATGTCTAGTTCTAAATGTTGCTTCTTGACCTGCATACAGATTTCTCACAGGTGGGTCTGTGGGGAGTTTTGGAATCTCAGAAGGCAACATAACCAGGAGAGAAAAAAGAAAACCCACAGAATACAAGCCTAACCGCAACTGTGGAAAAGGAACTTTCCCACCAAAGGCTCTAACCTAATAACCTAAGGCACAGCCTGGCTTGCTGACAGAACAAAGGATTGAGTGAATACCCAAGGAGAGATAGCAGGCTGCATACCGGCCCCTCCCCGCCCGGAGGCAGAAAGGCAGGCAGATAGCCAGAGCTGGAAGGCAAGGGGCTGCTGCAATCTAAACCCCAGAGATGGCACCTTCCATCAAACTGTGAGCAGGCTCCCAGCTGCTAACCAAGGTTTTCTGAGATCCTGGATGGTTGACAGCCACCAGGAAGGTTGCAGCCTGAGATCAGCTCTCCAGGAGACATATGGCACAACTGAGACAGTGCTCTCATGGCACACCCAGGAAACCAAGCAGCCGGGACCAAGGAGGTGATTAAGACACATGGCCCACCTAGGACAGTGCACTCTCCAAGATCCTGGTTGCTTGAGCTGCTCAGACCTGGAAAGTGCACAAAACGCATGCCCAACCCACAGAGACTGAGCCAGAACTGTGTCTGAGTGTCTCCTGTGGAGGTATGGGTTAGCAGTGGCCTGCCCCAGGGACAGGGACTCTGCATGCAGCAGACCTGGGTATGGCATAAGCCCTCTTGGAGGAGGTTGCCATTAGCCCCACCATAGAACCACCAGAACTTACACAGGACTGGGGAAACAGGCTCTTGGAAGGCACAAACAAAACCTTGTGTGCACCAGGACCCAGGAGAAAGGAGCAGTGACTCCACTAGAAACTGACCCAGACATGCCCATGAGTGTTCAAGAGTCTCTGGAGGAGGCGAAAGTCAGCAGTGGCCTGCACAGGGTGGGGGGCACTGAGTGCAGCAGTGCGTGCATAGGACCTTTTGAAGGAGGTCAC
The DNA here is from genome assembly GCF_032452875.1 of Bos javanicus. Taxonomy (NCBI): domain Eukaryota; kingdom Metazoa; phylum Chordata; class Mammalia; order Artiodactyla; family Bovidae; genus Bos; species Bos javanicus. The sequence continues at coordinate 46,152,662 of NC_083868.1, forward strand.
CATTATCTTCATTACCTCCACCATAGTTTGGCCTCAGGTCAAACAACAAGGAAGAACACAGCCTTTCCCATCAACAGAAAACTGGATTAAAGATTTACCCAACATGGCCCCGCCCATCAGAACAAGACCCAGTTTCCCCCTTAGTCAGTCTCTGCCATCAGGAAACTTTCATAACCCTCTTATCCTTATACATCAGAGGGCAGACAGAATGAAAACCACAATCACAGTAAACTAACCAAACTGATCACATGGACCACAGTTTTGTCTAGCTCAATGAAACCATGAGCCATGGTGTGTAGGGCCACCCAATATGGATGGGTCATGGCGGAGATTTTCCAAATAATCTGTTTCAAAACAAAATTTAAAAATATTTATAGTAATATACCAGCACTCAGTAAAAATATCACCAGACATGCAAAGAAAAAAAGAAAAACAGTATGACTCATAATGAGGGGAAAAATCAGTCAATTGAAACCAACCCAGAACTGACAAGGATGCTAGAATAAGTAGAAAAAGACATTTTTAAAGTTATTATATAATAATTATATTTCATATATTCGAAAAGCTACATACATATTTTTTAAAAGACCCAAATAGAACTTATAGAGATTCATTCTACAAAGTCCAAGAAGAATAGTAGATGCTAACATGAGACTTTTAAGTCTTATCCTTATTAGAATAAGGATAGCACTACTATTAAAATGATAGGGCTGAAATTATATGATGATAATAAATTGATTTGGGAATGGTCAGTGAAATAATCAGGAGACATCTTGAAAAATAAATGTTAGAAATGTGGGTCTAAGGATATAGTACAAAATGAGGACAAGAGACAAATTATCGCTGCATGAAAGTTTAGAAAACTTTTTTATAAATTCATTCAGCTATAATTTTATAAATTCATTGGCTATATAAAAAATTGAAAACTGTAATAGAATAGTGATATAGATTCTTAAAATGTTGGTTAACTTTTACAGCGCTTAAGGACACATAAAGAACTATACAGTTGTTTCGTCCTGGTTTCCAAAGTGATGTGTCATTATGTAAGTACTTTCGTCAATAATATTATAGTCAAAGCATCAAGCATCACTGACTCAATGGACATGAGTTTGAGCAAAATCTAGGAGATGGTGAAGGGCAGAGATGCCTGGCGGGCTGCAGTCCATGGGGTCGCAAGGAGTTGGACCTGACTTAGTGACTGAACAACAAAATAGTCAAAGAAGTATCAACCAACAGCAAGCAAATAACAAAAATGAAAACAAATGAAACAAGAATAACTCTTCTGAAGTATACAGTATCTATGGGAAGTAAAGGGATGAAACAACTTGTCAACAGTAGAAAACTTCACTAGACAAAATTTTTCAAATCTGAAATTTGAGTGGGTTATTTTCAGCTAGAGTTAAAATACTTCAGAAGTATTTACTTTAAGATTCACATCAAAACCTGTAAAACAAATGACATAGTGACATGATCATGTTTCACTGTACTTACTTAAGATAGAAATCAATGATTACATCATTAAGAAACTCTCCTTCTTCTAAGCACTCCAGATCTTCATTAGTTACTCCTAAACCCCCTTTAGTAGGTGGTGGAGGATATACAATCAACCTTAAAAAATAAAAATATAAGTAAAATATATTAATAATGAAAACTCTAGTCTCAAAGGGATTTGTTCTTTGGGACAATACAGGGCAGTAGTATTCAATAACTAAAATCTTAGGGTAAAATATCTGACACAACACAATCAACTATATTTTCCTTCCTTTGTTTTCACAAGCTACTAATAGTACTGTCACTGAGTATCTTTTCATTTCCAGTCCTTCCCATGTGGGCTAGTCTCAGTTTTTGTCTAATCAACAGGTTATCTCACTATCACTAAGGATGTCTCTCTTCTGTACAATATTTAACTTTCAACAAACTGAAGTAATAAACCATATAAGATTCTCCTATGCTCCAGTTTCCACTGTTAAGTTTGAATACCCAAGACTAAAACAGTCAGCAGTCAAAAACTATGTTCTCCTACTAGTAACTAGTCTATACCAGCTGGACAATGAAGAAATACATGGGAACTTAGGAGGCAAGTTTTCCATAACAACATGCTTACAATATAAAACTTAGGAGAACATAAAGGAAATAAACCATCAGATCACAACCAGAAAGAAGTGGAAAACAAAATGACAACTAATTAGGCATTTTTTCCTTTGGTTCCCTCTCTTAAAGTTCAGAAATAAGAGCAGTTGTAAATTCTGGCTATAATCTTGAAACAGACAGGGTGGTACTCACTGTATAAATATAGTCAATAATAAAGGTATAATATGTACTTGTTGAACTAGAAAGATTCAAGAAGGTAAGAATCAACTGCAATTGATTTAATCTTCGTAACCATTGCACCTAAATTAAATAATATGGGAAATTTTTAAGTCATAAAATGATAATAACTATTTAATGACTATTTCCCTATCCTGTGCTGTCCGTTTGTTTTTTAACAGAGAAAAGGAATCATATAGAGGAATAGAAATTATTCTCAAATGCAAAGACTGCCTTATTCTACTTTATTACCATAAGAAGACACAAGAAAGACCAAATATGAGCAAGAAGTAACTTGTGAAGGGAAGTTCTGATAAACTTCAAAGTACCCGAAATTGAGGCACACTTTAGTAAGCAATTTCTCTTTTCCTACCATATATTCAGATATGGGATATATAATCTTAAAAACCTTATACTTCTATTCAAATATTTTCAATAAAGGCTTTGACACATTTGACATCTTGGCTACCATTTCTGACTTCTTAAAACATAAAACTAAGTGAAGTGTCACTGACTTGTTTTCTTGATTATTTTTATTATTAACTGTCAGCAAGAAAGCAAAACTGAAAACATTTAAAAAGGTAAAATACTTAAAATCAGCAACATGAATGAAAACTACTAATGTGCCCACCTATTACAAACAGGGTATGACACAGTACATACTTCTGAACAGGTCCAGTGTGCCTGACTTCTCGCCATTCCTCATCTGGATTAGAAGTAATAGAAAGCGAGTAGCAACCACTGCTTTGCTTCTGCAGTAAGGTGTAAGTAGGCTTGGCTGTATCTGTATTTGAGGGCTGACCCCCGCCAAAAAAAAAAAAAAAGGGCAAAGTAAAAGGTCTCCTTATACCCGTACAAATACATATTAACTCTCAAAGGGACAAAGTCAGAAGTTAGACTTGTAAGAGAAAATGGGACAAAAAGAAATACACACCAGTGAGTTATATACATACACATATACTCTTATAATTTCTACAAAGATATAATCAAATCAAAATAATACTCTGGAGCAAAAGATAATGTACTATGGATCAAAGTTTAACCTCAAGTGTTACTTATAGGTCCGGGTTTTACAATTTTAGAATCTGAAATCAGTGCTGTTCAAAATGAACAAAAGAGGTGATAAGTAGTAGGAATGTTTTTAAAAGACTGATAAGGGTTTATAACAACATAAACCAATATTTTATTATGAAATGAGAACTATGATACAAATTTGTATATACCGTGTAATTATCAAGCAAAATTTTTACAATATTATGCAAAAGCCAGTGGTGAAGTCTTACACCTTATCTTTCACTAATGTGTCTTTCTACAGACCTTTAAAATTACAGATTAAAATAACCAAACCCACATGTGAATGCATGTGTATGTGTGCACATGCCCCCATCACAGAAAACTTAAACACTTTTCTTTCTGCAGGTATTTGGCAGAGATATATAAGCCATAAGTATATTAACAATCTCCTATAAAAATAAATACAGCATTTTAAAACTTACCATTAATTGTTTCAAGATAATCTTAGATTTATAAAAGCGTTATAAGCCTCTAAGGTGGTGGTGGTGGTGCTGCTGCTGCTGCTGCTAAGTCGCTTCAGTCGTGTCCGACTCTGTGCGACCCCACAGATGGCAGCCCACCAGGCACCCCCGTCCCTGGGATTCTCAAGGCAAGAACACTGGAGTGGGTTGCCATTTCCTTCTCCAAAGCATGAAAGTGAAAAGTGAAAGTGAAGTCGCTCAGCTGTGTCCAACTCTTAGCGACCCCATGAACTGTAGCCCACCAGGCTCCTCCGTCCATGGGATTTTCCAGGCAAGAGTGCTGGAGAGGGGTGCCATTGCCTTCTCCTAAGGTGGTGCTAGTGGTAAAGAACCCACCTGTCAATGCAGGAGACGTGAGTTCAATCCCTAGGTGGGGAAGATCCCCTGGAGAAGAGCATGGATAGAGGACCTTGGCAGGCTATAGTCCATAGGGTCTCAAAGACATGACTAAAGCGACTTAGCATTTAGCAAGCCTCTCACAGATTCCCCTAATACTAACATCTTTTAAAAAACCACAGTACAATTATCAAAACTAAGAAATTAAAGTTGTATAATACTATAAACTACAGACTTTATTTTGATTTTACTACTTTTTCCAGTAATAAATTTGTTTCAGGATCCTACAATTCCTTCATCTTTCTTTATTTTTCATGACCTTGGTATTTTTTAAGACTGTTGGTCAGTTATTTTATAACTGGGCTTGTTTGATTTTTCTCATGATTAGACTGAGGTTATAAAATATTGAGAAAAACAATATAGAAGGGATATACCCTTCTCCATGCATGATGTGACAGGTACATCAATATATTTTATTACTGGTAATGTTAACTTTGATCATTTGGGCTAAAGTGATATCTGTGACATTTCTCCACTGTAAAGTTACTATAGTGGAGGAAAAAAGTTACTTCTTTTTCGTAATTAGTATTTAAGGTGAGACACTAAGATTATGCACATATCCTGACCTACTTTAAGTTTTCACACATTAAATTTAGCATCTCTCCACGGATCTTACCTGCAACAATCATAACTATGATTTTTCTAGTGGTGGTTTTATATTTCTCTTGTTCCTTTTACATTTTTTAATTGCAATATTTTTCTAAAAAAAAATTATCCCTTGCCCACCTTTTATTATTTGTGTTTTCATTCATCTGTTCAGTTAATCACATGTATCAATACACATTAAAGGGTATATATCTTATTCTCTAGTAATAATTGCACGTATCATTACTGATTTTGTTGATCTGTTTCTAGCTTTGGCACTGGGAATTCCTTTAGGTTGGTTCCTGTGACCTTTGACAAAGCATAGCATTCTAAAATCATGCTAATTTCAATGAAAGAATTTTTATCCAACTGCTTCCCTCCCCCTCACTAATTACATTAATCATATGCTAACCTGAGACACTGATTTCATCTTCATTTCTTCAGTAGTAGCAGCAGGGAAAGAACAAGTTGAAGCACAGTAATAATGAATAAAAGAACTTTCTTTTGAAGACAGGTTCTGAAATAAAGGAAGTGCCTGAACCCAAGACAATGGATAAGAAAGCTCTAATTCTCCATTGGTTGTACTTATTTCTGTCATAATGTCTTTCAATTTCAATTCTTCTCTCTGTGAAATAGAACTGTGTAGCTCAAGGAAAATGAATTCAGTCGATTTTGCTATGAAAGAAAAAAAAAATCGGTTTTTATTGGTAGTATTATTTTGCAAGGGGATTAAAATTAAAATAATTTGATTATTAGTAACAGTAAGGATGGTATAAGGCTCAACAAACTATTTTGCATCATAGTTAATAACCCAGGCAAATTGAATTCCAAAACAACCATTAGTAGCCTAGAACCAAAACTCACAATTTTAGACTCCTACTGCATTAGAATACAAACTCCACAATGGTACTGTATTTCCAGTACCTGGCATTTATTAGATGTGAGCAAATATTTGTTAATGATTGAAATATATACATTATATACAAAACAGACAGCCAGTAGAAAACTGCTATATAGCATAGGGAGCTCAACCTGCTTGCTCTGTGATGATCTAGAGGGGTGGGATGGCGGGGTGGTAGGGAAGACCAAGAGGAAGGAGATATGCGTATACTTATGGCTGGTTCACATTGTTGTATGGCAGAAAAAAACATTATATTATAAAACAATTATCCTCCAATTAAAATAAACAATTAATTAAAAAAATTTGTTAATGAGTATGTGAATAAGTAAATGATGACTAAACAATTATTTTTCTCTAGCCTTCTCTATATAGCAAATCTGCTCATTAAAATTTTCATTCCAACACTTCCTTCAGAATCATCTTCTTTCATTAGTCATTTCAACAGTGGTTTCAAATGACATTCTCACCTCCCACAATGATTATAAATGGCTTGAGCATCTTCCCAACTCCTCTGCTATTGGATCATAAATTTCCCAAATTAATTTGGAAGCAATCAAGATAACAAAATAAGGAATTTTAAAGATTTAAAATTCAGATCATTACTTAACATCTTTAATATGCAAGGCAGCAGGAGGGGAAAAGGTAGAGAGATTAAAGAGATAAGAAAGAAATTTACTAATCTGATTTAACTAATTCTAAACCAGACTTCTTAGGAGTTGGAAACTAAACAAAGTTGGAAAATATTTCAAGATACATATATACCGATAGGAACATTGGAAAAGTATTCAATCCAGTCTTAGAAAAATGATACATAAGTAAGTATATCAAGTTTTCTTTTTTAGAAACTAAAGAAAATCTTGAAAGACTTCTGTATTTTATTTAACTTTGCCACTGATTAGTTCTGTCATAGTTCATTATGAAATCAGGGCAAGAACTCTTATGATAGGCAGCCAAGGATGTCAACTGACTAAAAGGTAAGGTACTGCTTTTATTTTAGAAGATAATTTTAATTGGTTGAGTAAAATTATAAGGAGAAATTATGAATAAAGTAATTTATCTTAAATAATATCAAGGGATAAATTATTTTTAATTCAGTGAACTTAATTTCAATTCAATGAAATGATTACATTCTACTAAATTATTTTAGAGAAAAATTATTTTATAGGAGTTCTCAGATAATCTTGACATTTAAAAGAAATCTTTTTATACTCACATTGCTGGCTTAATACAGAGTTTTCTAGTTGAGTCTGAATCTCCTGAAGATAATTTGAGGAGACCCAAAGAAAGAGGATAGCATGACTTTTTTTACTGTGATCATCATCTTTATTTTTCCATAATCCAAATCTCTTTAAATGTGTGGTATCCACTAGCAATGAAATCTCATGCACGGACACTGAAAAAAGTAAAAGATAACAAGGTAATAAATTAATCTGTTTAGGAATACAACACATGCACTGTATGACTCTTCTTTAACAATATATTTTTCAAAAAGAATTACATGCAATGTTTTTCAAAAATATTATTTATAGCACATTTCAATAACTTGGCTGAAATACCTAAACACTATTATTAGAGTAAAAAAGATCATATAAATTAGAAAGGGCTAAATAATTATTAAATGGTAATAAAAAGTAGGAAGTTAGCCTCTCACCATTATATGATCTCAGACTATCTTATCAATGCAGTAAACTAAGCACAGTGTAACTAAGAAAATTATATAATTCTATTTTGGTCAATACTATTAACCAAGATTCCAAATGCTATCATAAGCCACTTAACACCTATTTCCCTTCTAAAACATTTATCCAAAGATTCTCAAGAGTAATATGAGCTTCTGAAGGATCTAGGATAATTTTTTTTTGGAGGCACCGCAGTTTGCAGGATCTCAATTCCCCCACCAAGGATTAAACCTGGACTATGGCAGTAAAATTAAATTATTTTTAATTAAAATTTTAAATTAAGAAATTAAAAGACGCCTGCTCCTTGGAAGAAAAGCTATAACCAACCTAGACAGCATATTAAAAAGCAGAGACATTACTTTGCCAACAAAGGTCTGTTTAGTCAAAACCATGGTTTTTCCAGGAGTCATGTATGGATGTGAGAGCTGGACCCATAAAGAAAGCTGAGCGCCAAAGAACCATGGTGTTAGAGAAGACTCTTGAGAATCCCTTGGACTACAAGGAGATCAAACCAGTCAATCCTAAAGGAAATCAGCCCTGAATATTCATTGGAAGGGCTGAAGCTGAAGCTCCAATCATTTGGCCACCTGATGCAAAGAACTGACTCACTGGAAAAGACCCTAATGCCAGGAAAGATTGAAGGCAGAAGGAGAAGGGGACGACAGAGGAAGAGATAGTTGGATGGCATCACTGACTCAATGGACATAAGTGAGCAAGCTTCGGGAGTTGGTGATGAACAGGGAAGCCGGGCATGCTGCAGTCCATGGGGTCACAAAGAGTCGAACATGACTGAGCGACTGGACTAAACTGAACTGAATGGCAGTAAAAGCCCAGAATCCTAACCACGAAGCAACCAGGGAATTTCTAGGATGAAATCTCTTAAAATTTTCCGAGGTTTTACTGCTCAAAATTTTGAGGTAATCACTCTGAATTAACACTTTTCCCTTTCATTTAGTGAAAAGAATCTCCTGGAAGGACCTTATTTTGTAACTCAAAGACACATACAAAACTGGTGTAAAGAAGTCCTGAGGTCATCTGGTTCAACTGTGAGAAAACAAGTAGCTGAACTAGGAATATAAATATCAGTTAAGTACAATCCCAAGACTGTTACCTATCTGAAATAAATCTCTTACTACTCCTCCCCCTGTTTTTTCCTGGCACAGTGCTACTCAAAATGCAACATTCTCAGCTTGCAACATTGCCATCAGCCCGGAAGCAATTGGAAATACAGAATTCAGGCCCCACACTGGATATACAGAATCAAAATCAGCACTTAGAGAAAAATAAAAAAATAAACAGGTAATCCAGATGAACGTTAAAGTTTGAAAAGGATTTTACAATGAGCATTCAAATACTCATTAACTTGTCATCTTAATGTTTTCCAAGATAGCTATTCTATTCATTTTTTCTTTATTTCTTTCCTATTTCCTCCTTCCTTCCGCTATTCTTTTCTTCCATTATTTCATTTCTTCAGGTTTTTTCCTTGTTCTCTTTCTGGATTTCTATGTCTCTTCTGTGCCTGTCCATACTCATGCCTGCCTGACTTGCTCTCTTTCTATCCTGTCATGTCTTATTCTAACCTACCTCCCCTCTTCTTTTACTACTTACTGGCTCCTTTTTTTTTTGTATGTCTTTTTTTTTTTTTTAAATTGAAATATAGTTGACATATAATATTAGTTTCAGGTTACAACATAATGATTTGATTTTTGCATACATTATGAAATGATGACCATAATAAGTTTAATAACCATCTGCCTCCCTATAAAGTTATTATAATATTACTTACCATATTCCTTATATTGGAGATTATATTTCTGGGGCTTATTTATTTTAAATAAATTTATTTTGCCTTATTCACTTAATTTTGTCCAGCTCCCCATCACCCTCCTCTCTGGCAACTAGCTGCTTGTTCTGTTTATATATGAGTCTGCTTCTCTTTTATTTTTAGATTCCACATACAAGTGTGATCATACAGTATTTGTTTTTGTCTGCCTCATTTTGCTAAGCATAGTACCCACTAGATCCACCCATGTTGTCACAAATGGCAAGATTTCATTTTACAATGGTTGAGTAATATTCCATATATCTCGCATCTTCTTTATCCATTCATCTATCAATAGACACTTAGGTTGCTTCCACATATGTTTGCTTGGCTACTGTGAATAACGAATGCTGCAGTGAATACTGGGGGTGCATGTACTTTTTCAAAATAGTGGTTTGTTTTCTTAGAGTAAATATCCTGAAGTGAAATTTTTGGGTCACACAGTTCTATTTTTAATTTTCTGACCAACCTCCATACTATTTTCCATTGTGGCTGCATCAATTTACATTCTGAATGTATGCCAACAGTGCAAGAGGGTTTCCCTTTTTTCTGCATCCTTTCCAACACTTGGCTTCCCTAGTGGCTCAAACGGTAAAGAATCTGCTTGCAATGCAGGATACCCAGGTCTGATCCCTGGGTCAGGAAGATCCCCTGGAGAAGGGAATGGCAACCCACTCCAGTATTCTTGCCTAGAGAATCTCATGGACAGAGGAGCTTGGCAAGCTACAGTCCATGGGGATGCAAAAAAAGAATCAAACATGACTGAGCAACTAACACTTTCCAACACTTTTGTTATTTGCTGTCATTTTGATGATGGCCATTCTGACCGAATGAGGTGGTATCTTGCTGTGGTTTGGATTTGCATTTCACTGACAATCAGTAATGTTGAGTATCTTTTCATGTATCTGTATGTCTTCTTTGGAAAAATGTCTGTTCAGGTCCTCTGCCCATGTTTTAGTTGTTTGTTCCATTGATGTTGAACTGTATGCATTCTTTATATATTTTGGATATGAACTCTTTATCAAATATATGATTTTCAAATATTTTCTCCCATGCTGTACACCTGAAATTAATATGTTGCATGTCATTTATACCTTTATTTTAAAAAAAGAATTTGAGAGGTAGCTCTGTTGCATAGATCTTTATCTACAGATTATAGCACTATCTTTTATGAAATTTTCTTTTGAATCACAGGTCTTTGTTTCTTCTAAATAGCTAATGTTATATTGTTCCATAATAACTTATTAAAATTTCCTAATTAAAAATATCAGGGTGTGTATATACACACACACACACATATATACATATTCTAATATATTACATATGCCTTATACATTCTTAGTACTTATAGTAGCTTCCTAATCATTAAATTTATTCTAATAATACATAGTTGTAGATTCTGTACATGGTATATGGGAAGAGTCCAACTAAAGTTACTTCAATCTCATCTTCAGTCTGGGGAAGGTTTCTTCTTCCCCAGTTCATTTCTGAAGTGCTATCTGTATATATTTTTCTTGCTCATTCTTTTCATAATTTATTCTCTAAAGAGACTGTTCTCTGTTGCTTATTATTAGTTCTCTTAGTGTTGTTTATTCTGAAAGGTTTTTATTTGGGAAGAGAATGAGAAACCTCAGTCTCCACAAATTACAGGTACATTTTCTAATCCACTTTGTACTTTATCTAATCCATTAGATAAAAGTGTACTTTATCCACTTTTTCTAATCCACAGGTACTTTATCTAATTCATTAGGTAACAAATGGTATAAATGCTCTTTCTTAATCCCTATGCAAAGCCATTTACATGGTTGTGTGCAACACTAAAAATTTTCTTCATTCTTTACTTACAGTTTCTATTTTCATCCATTTTTATATATCAAAACTCTCACTATAAAAACTATTTTTCTTATCCCTTAATATTACTTTAAGTCATTAAAATAATATACCATTTTAAGTGTTACAAAATATTTTAACTCCTTTGGAAGCTACTAAAATAGTGTTAGGTTGAAACACATTATTAATCTTACATTTACGCAAATTCTATAGTGGAAAAAAGTATGAAAAACTAGTTGCAGAAATACTTCAGAATTTTTGCTGACCAGTTTTATACTCAAAATTACAGTGAAAAGAGGTCATAAGACAATGATAGCTTACCTTGAAATGGGATCTTAATATACTTTGTTGTGAACTAAAGAAAAAACAAAAAAGCAAAACAGGAGTTACCACTCAAAATGTGTTACTATTCAAATTTTTCAAAAAATTGTTCTTCTTTAAACCACAAGTAAGTAATCAAAGTCTATGTACTAAAAGTCATAAATCTTTTCCTCTTAAACTAAGAAGATATTTCATTGTAAATACTTTGTCTTACAGAAGTTTAAGAACCCTGTGCAAGGAATTTAATTTTCAATATGCTCATTTATAAAACCAGTAAGACTATACGTAATATATTTTCAAAATGTTTCCAGAATATTTAAGGAAGAAATAAGATAAAGTCCAAAAGAACTGCCAAGAGACCTCAGAGTATCAATGATTTTGGTTAATTAACTACAAAGCAGAATTTGATTCTTATCTCTGTTGACATTCCCAGGATTCATTTTTCTTTGTTTCATGTTATACATTTCCTTCTGACTGAGATTCAGCAAGGTTCCCGCTCATTCCACTACATCTGTGCCAAGACACTAAATTTTCTCTAGGTATCTTTTGTATATATCTGATCTCCTTAATTGTTGATTTTATAATAAACTTTCAAGAGTTATGGAGCACCTAAATCTTACGTGTACCATCTAAAATAGAGGTCCCTTCAAGTCTGTCAAATTAATTCATGCCTATTGATTTGTTACTTGGTTAGGTTTCCCTTTTGATCAATACATTTATGAAACTTTTGACCAAATCAGGGATATAGCCTGTGAGCAGAAAACAAAATTTAAAATGGTGTTGGTACAGGGGTACCTAAATTAACTACCAACAAAGTTCCAAATAAGTAGCAAACAATGTTTGGTGAAACCACAGGTTTACTATGCCTCTTTTTTTTTCTAATTAAAAATTTTTTTCATGCTGTAGTTCCCCAAATATAAAACTCACATTTCATTGTGTAAGTTAGCCACTAAAGCAAAATTTGAGCAAAAGGACATATGGGGTTCAAATGTTGCCTCTCTATCCCTACTACTTTTTATAAACAATAAGTAGGTAAACTTAGGCAACTTACTGAACCTCTCAGCTCTAGGTCAGAACCTTAATCAAGAGGAGCTATTATCATTAGACTCTAGCATCTGATTCAGTATGTTATCTAATCTGATTTAGTCAAATACATCTTATTACTATGTCACTTTCATGCAACTGCTGTATATTTCGTGTATACACCCCTTGCTAAATTCTTTCTGACATGTTTCACTGGGTCATTAATCTCATAAAATATATCTTAGCAATTGTAAATAATGAGCTATAGAAAATGAATATAAGAAGTGTTTGCTATTAAGATTTTACAGTCATTACTATGAAATTATGAATAGTAGTACATCTATATATCTGGCTGCTGCTGTCTACATTATTGTTTCATTCTCCCACCATAAGCAACCTTGTCCTATCAAAACTTTCAACTTGGCAAGAATTACATACTCATTTTGCCTTTTTCAATGACTAAGCCAACATGCAACCTTCCCAAAGCCAAAGCCCTGAATGCAGCAAAAAACTGAATCCCTAGTTAAGAAATCAGAAAGATGTTCTTGTGGCAATAAGGTAATCCCAAGTTCTCTGAAATCATACCATATCTATTTAAACTTAAAAATAAAGCTGAACATAAGAGATTTTTTGTAACTTCTAACAACAGCCAGTACAGTTTTTTTAATATATACTTAATAAACATTTTTCCTATTATTAACAAAGTTAAGATCTAAAAAATTAAATGTGCAGCATTCTCTACTGCAGCATTCTCAACATTATAAAAAAAAAGGCAATAATAACTTAAATGTACCACTCTAAAATAATGGCTCTAACTTATATAAGAGTTTCCCACTACAGGTATTTCTCTAGTGCAGCTCAACTGTAACTGTCATGACAGAGAACAATATCTCCAGCATCCATAACAATACACAGCAGATACTCATTAAAGATCTGGAAAATGACTAAGTTTAATTCTCTAATATACTATCCCCTCCCAAAAAATAAGACGTTCTTTACCTTATAAGTTATATAGAATATGATAAACTCTGTCTGAACAAGAATATATATTAAGTTTTTTGAAAAGCTTGAAATTTTTAAGACTTTTACCTTTTTCCTGTTTTATGTTATTCATTATATTTTTCAACCTTAAAACTTCTTAAAATCCCTCCATAGTAACATAACTGTTTTAATTTTTGAAGAATTCCTCTCAACCTTTCTTCACACACATATATTTTACCTGCATATATTTACTTTAATTTACTAAACCACATTCCTATAATCAGACATTTAAGATTTTTTGTTTTTAACTAAAGTCTGTATTCCAATAGACATGAGACAAATGTTTAAGACCTGCTTTATGACATTTATTGAATATCTGCAGTCCTATATTACTTGTAATAGCAAAATACTGGGGACAACTGCAATGTCCAACAGTCAGGAATTCAGAACAATCCAATCATTCCAAAATAGGTAGGTGAATTAATTTAATGTGATTATGGTAAGTTAGAAAACAGTATGCAGAATGGACTGCTCTGGTGGCTCAGTGGTAAAGAATCTGCCTGCCAGTGCAGGAGATGCAAGTTCAGTCCCTGAGTCAGGAAGATCCCCTGGAGAAGGAAATAGCAACCCACTCCAGTATTCTTCCCTGCGAAATCCCGTGGCCAAAGAAGTCTGGCAGGCTACAGTCCATGGGGTCACAAAAGAGTCAATTAAACAACAATATATAATGCTACATCCTTTGGTTTTAAAGATAAACAGTTAATATGGAGAATACAGAATGATGTAGAGTTAATACTAATTGTCTCTGGATAAGCAAGATTACAGGTATTCCTCAAATTGTTCCTTTATTCATTTGTGGATTTCCCTGGTGGCTCAGCTGGTAAAGAATCTACCTGCAAGGCAAGAGACCTGGGTTTGATCCCTGGATTGGAAAGATTCCCTGAAGAAAGGAAAGGCTGCCCACTACAGTATTCTGGCCTATACAACTTCATGGACTGAACAGTCCATGGGGTGGCAAAGAGTCAGACACGACTGAGCGACTTTCACTTTATTCATTTGTAGTTTTTTGTTTGGTTTTGGTTTTTGCCCATAACAAGTCTACCTGAGTGTATAATAGCATAATTAATACACTAATTAATGAAAACCCACTGAGGAATATTTATGTTAAATTTTTCTCCCTTAGCTAATCAGTTACTATAACATATTTAGGTTACCTAATTTTTGGCCATTACAAAGAACTCTACAGAAAAAACTGGTCAAACCTGGGTTTTAAATGAAAAAGCTAAAAAGTAAGGGGAAAAATTAAGAAAAAGTGAACAAAATTTCTTAAAGTAATTTTAAAAATCAACCTAGGCATATCAAAAGCATTAATATCTGAAAATTAGTGATCAGAGAAGATACATTTTAAACAGAATTGCTGTGATGTTTTCAATCAAAGCAATTTTAACTATATCATAAGCTACCACTATGGGTACTTCCCAGAATTTGTACACGGTTACTCTGTTGGGATAATAGAGTGCATGGTACATGGTCACCAAGTAAACATATACTTCACGTCTTAAATCATATACTGTCCTCTCTGTGATGTCTTCCCTGACTGCTCCAGCCAGAGGAAAGGAGAGATCATGTCTTAACATTTTTATATTCCCTACCCTATCTATAAGACAGTGAAATATTGCTAAATCTTCTAGGAAAATACTTGAATTATAATTTGATATAGTCAATTCAACTAATGTTTATAAGTGCCTATTTAAGTGTGAGCCATTTATGTAAAGTATAAGAGGGAGTAAAATATGGTTCCTCATCACAAGATGCTTAAAGTCTAATAGAGAGATCTAGGCAATAATACAAACAAAAACACAAAGAATCAATCTTACAACAGATGTACAAACAAAGTGCTGTAAGTACACAGTAAAAGGAGAAGTTAATTCTGGCTAGGAAGAAGAAATCAGGAAAGGTTTTCGGGAAGAGGAGGTATTTCAGATAAGCCTTAAAATATTTTAACAGGCAGAAAAAAGTAGTGAGAAAGTATAGAGAACTGAGCAAAATCCAGCATGGCTTTCATATATAAAATGTGAGGCATTAATATTGAAAAGAAAGTGGAAAAATAAGAGGAACTATTCCTGGATATCCTTAAAGTAACAAGTTTAGGAATTTGGAGAGCTCTGTTGTTGTTCAGACACTTGGTCGTCTAAGACTCTTTGCGACCCCATAGACTGCAGAGTGCCACACTTCCCTCTTCTTCACCATCTCCCAGAGCTTACTCAAACTCATGTCCATTGAGTTGGTGATGCCATCCAACCATCTCTTCCTCTGTCATCCCCTTCTCCTCCTGTCTTCAATCTTTCCCAGCATTAGGGTCTTTTCTAATGAGTCAGTTCTTTACATCAGGGGACCAGAGTACTGAAGTTTCAGCTTCAGCACCAATCCTTCCAATGCATATTCAGGATTGATTTCCTTTAGAATTAACCAGTTTGATCTCCTTGCAGTCCAAGGGACTCTCAAGAGTCTTCTCCAATACCACAGTTCACAAGCATCGATTCTTCAGCACTCAGCCTTCAGCACTCAAATCCACACGTGACTACTGGAAAAACCATAGTTTTGACTATGTGGACCTTTGTTGACAAAGCAATATCTGTTTTTTAATATGCTGTCTAGGTTTGTCATAGCTTTTCTTCCAAGGAGCAAGCATCTTTCTATTTCATGGCTGCAATCACCATCTGCAGTGATTTTGGAGGCCAATAAAATAGTCTCTCACTGTTTCCATTGTTTCCCCATCTATTTACCATGAAGTGATGGGACCAGATGCCATGATCTTAGTTTTTTAAACGCTGAATTTTAAACCAGCTTTTTCACTATCCTCTTTCACCTTCATCAAGAGGCTCTTTAATTCCTCTTCACTTTCTGCCATAAGGGTGGTACCATCTGCATATCTGAGGTTATTGATATTTCTCACAGCAATCTTGATTCCAATTTTGATTTTGGCAGCATGAATCCAGAAGATTCTTGCTTCATCCAGCCGGTATTTTGCTGGAGAGCCTGGAGGGCTGCAGTCCATGGGGTCGCAAAGAGTCAGACACAACTGAGCAACCAAGCACAGCACTCTGCATATAAGTTAAATGAGCAGGGTGAGAATATACAGCCTTGACATACTCCTTTCCCTATTTGGAACTAGTCTGTTGTTCCATGTCCGGTTCTAACTGTTGCTTCTTGACCTACATACAGATTTCTCAGGAGGCAGGTCAGGTGGTCTGGTATTTCCATCTCCTTAAGAATTTTTCACAGTTTGTTGTGATCCACATAGTCAAAGGCTTTAGCATTGTCAATAAAGCAGAAGTAGATGTTTCTCTGGAATTCTTTTGCTTTTTCTATGATCCAACAGATGTTGGCAATTTGATCTCTGGCTCCTCTGCCTTTTCTAAATCCAGCTTGAACATCTAGAAGTTCTCAGTTCACACACTATTGAAGCCTAGCTTGGAGGATTTTGAGCACTGCTTTGCTAGTATGTAAAATTAAAGCAATTGTACAGTAATTTGAACAATCTTTGGCATTGCCCTTCTTTGGGATTGGAATGAAAACTGACCTTTTCTAGTCCTGTGGCCACTGCTAAGTTTTCCAAATTTACAATAATTTAAACTCAGTTTATAATAATTTAAATTAATAAAATAAGATTCACTCTTTTTGCTATCAATTATACTCCAAAGAAATATTTACTTTACCATCAAATAAGTGTTAGAACCCAAAGAATATCAGTGTTGCACATGATTCTTTTCATACATAATCTTCATTAGAGTAGTCAGATTAGAGACATGATTTTAGGGCATTCCTCTACAGTTTCAAAATTTCCTATTTAAAGATATGTTTCAAAACAGATATAATAACATATTCAAAATTTCCTATATAAACTAATATCAATTCCATTTTCATTTGCACTAAAGAGGCAATCTGAAAATTGACCTTGCCCAAAAGCAAAACTAAAGAAAAAATATATATACTTACTGTAACACAACCTTTAGAAGCTCCTTTTATTTTACCAATATAAACAGAAGTAAATATAAAATCCAGTTGTAGATCCATCTCATTCTTAGGTATAAGACAGGAAATGTTTTCCATGACAGGATTATATGAACATAATTCAGATGAAGTCTAACAACAAAAAAATTATAAAATGCATGTAATGCTAAGTATTATATAAATGTTGACAATGATTTTTTAAGTCATATACGTCTTTAAATTATCATTAATGAGTTTGTGAAGGATTTTACACTGTTCTTACTGTCAAGAAATAGTTGTCTAGATTTTTCCCTTAAAAAGTATGATTTACTTTGATAAAATTACTCTAGTTGAATTCTAAATTAATTCCATAGGGCCTACAATACAGAAATACATCCTTCTCTGTATCAAATTCATGATTTTAAATTCAGTATTCCCTAATGGGCTTTATTTATTTTTAACTCAACAAAAATAAATTAAGATTTATATAATGTTTAGTTTAACATGCGTTTTTAAATATCTCTTCTAGTCACCAGAACAACCCCATAGGGCAAGTTATTTTTTTATTTATGCATTTCATAAGTAGAGCTAATAGATGTTTGGACTGGTTAAGTGACTTGCTTAAAATAACACTGCTACTAAGAAGCAAAACTAAGACAAATCAGCTTTCTATCTGCAGGTCAAGGGATATTTCAAGCATATAAAATTGTTTCTATAAACCAAGATGATGCTGTTAGCTATTGCATTCTTAGTGCACAAGAAGGGATATAACTGCCTAAGAAGCACTGATATATCAAATCTATATGATTTACTATGTGCACTATGTCTCAAAAATCATTCCACTTCTCCTCAAAAAATTCACAACTCTGCTTTTAAGTTATAATAGACGACCAGGCAGTATCAACAGCAGCAATTTTCCATGATCTCTTCTGAGTTCTACAATGCTTTCAGATGACTTTTTCAATTCCATATTTGCATAGCTGTTGCACATTATGCCTCTTTAACCTTGATATTGCTAATGACCAAATAAACCACGAGTAGAGCAATTATTGGAGAAGGCAATGGCACCCCACTCCAGTACTCTTGCCTGGAAAATCCCATGGATGGAGGAGCCTGGTAGGCTGCAGTCTGGGGCTGCAAAGAGTCGGATACGACTGAGCGACTTCACTTTCACTTTTCACTTTCTTGCATTGGAGAAGGAAATGGCAACCCACTCCAGTATTCTTGCCTGGAGAATCCCAGGGACAGGGGAGCCTGGTAGGCTGCCGTCTATCGGGTCGCACAGAGTCGGACACAACTGAAGCGACTTAGCAGCAGAGTAATTATGCATGGGTATTCACTCTCCCACCTCTAGAAAACGCTGATTAATCTTCACCTCAAACATGCGCTCTACTCATTATTTTTAATCCAGCTCACAATGCCATTTATCTGCTTAACAGAATTTTTTATCATTCTCATCTTTTATTGTTTACTGTACTCTTCTTATCCCTTAAGCAAAAAAGGGGGAATCTAATCAACTACAGATGGTTCTAATTAGTCAAATAACTGTGTGTTTTAAGTGATAAATTGAGAAGAGGAGTTATAAAAAATTCCTTATTGGGTCTCACAATTGGTAAAGACTAACTGCCTTTTAAAAATGGTCAATTCATACTTCTAACAACTTCATTTAAAACTGGAAACAAGGAAGGGTGCAGAGGTATATTCTGCCTAACAGATCTTGGTAGATCTCTATGTTATTTACTGCTTGGCTGTGATCATATGTTGTCAGCTCTACAAGGGATATAATTTTCCTTTAACATGATCATTTCATACTGCACTGTTAATTTACATGCTGCCAAGGGAACTGCAGTTCATTTAGAATTTTGAACGCATTATCAACACTTTTAATTACAAATACAGCTACACTATCAGGTAGGCTGTTGGCCCAGATGGGCAACAATTGCTACATTTTAACAAAAATTCACAACTACTGAGGTGATTTCTGTATGAAGTAACAAATGCAACAGAAACACCCATGAAATAATAATCAACCTATCAGACTGTTTTCATTGAACTGACTAAATTCTTCATCACACTCTACAGAATAACAGTCTTTGCATTATTCAAAAACAATTAACATAAGTTAACCATAATTCTGCACTGGTAGTGACTGACAATCATTTCTTTAAAACAGGAAAATCAGAAGCTGATAATATGAATGAATACTGACAATAAATAACTTGAACCTTACTTTAGAGCTATACTCTTCTAAGACGTATGTCAAAAACACCACTGGCTGACATTAAACCAACACACACTTCCACTTCTGTAAGAAGGAAGAGACAAAGGACTTATCAAACTGATAGGTTTGTGACACTTTTCTAAATGCTTTCATATGTTGTTTCATTTAATACTCAAAATAATCTTGTGAAATAGGTGTTATCACTCTCATTTAGTATATAAGTAAACAGGCTTAAAGAAGTTAAGGGACTTGTCCAAATGGCAGATCCAAGATCTGAACACAGCTCTGTATAGCTCAAGATGTCAGGTTCTTTCCTCTATATCACGCTTTTTTAATAGCATGTGAGGAAAAGGAATAATTCCAAGTAGCCCTTGTACTACAAAACTACACAAATACCAGAAACCATTTCATTCTAGAAAATATTTTGATAAAGTACTTAAATGTCCAATGAGAAACCAAAAAGAGAATATTTGAGTCAGAATATTTAGACTAAAAAAATAAAACTGACCAAAAGAAAAATGATATTAAGCCTTTCACTTCAAAATAAAGACAATTATATGCTTCCCTCAAACTAATACAAAAGTTATCTTAGAATTCAAACTAAGAAATATGTTATTTTTACATAATATTCTGCTTGATGAAACAAAAAAAAATAGTCATTAGCCAATAGTGTATATTTCACTGTTAATCTGTGAGAAGACAGAAATAAATTACCTGTACAGACTCACAAGTAATCAATGGTAGTTCTGACACTACTGGTTCAGAAGTACTCTCACTTTCATGAGAAATGGCATCATCCTGCTTAGGCTGTAATTTAAGAATTTCTGAACTTTTATGTTCAGTGGGTCCTTCTTCATCACTAGAAACAACAACTAAAATGGAAAAATGTATTTTTTTTTAATGTGTCACAATAATCACATATAAAAAGAGAATTTTCTAACTCATGCAATGTATCTTTAATAATTCCACTGAACTGAATAATCTAACTTTATTCAGTTTCGATAGTAGCCCATCATTCATTATCTGATTTATGCTGCTACTGCTGCTGCTAAGTCGCTTCAGTCGTGTCCGACTCTGTGTGACCCCATAGATGGTAGCCCACCAGGCTCTGCTGTCCCTGGGATTCTCCAGGCAAGAACACTGGAGTGGGTTGCCATTTCCTTCTCCAATGCTACCTGCATACAATGTTTTCACATCAGTGCTATTATTTGGCAGTTATCTGCAACCTTACTCTCTGGAGGAAGAAGGTATTTTAAAATAGATAAAGCCATTAGGATAACTTAGGAACAGATTCTAGTTCTAATAATATATTATTGCCATCATTCTCGGAGAAGGCAATGGCACCCCACTCCAGCACTCTTGCCTGGAAAATCCCATGGACGGAGGAGCCTGGTAGGCTGCAGTCCGTGGGGTCGCTAAGAGTCAGACATGACTGAACGACTTCACTTTCACTTTTCACTTTCATGCATTGGAGAAGGAAATGGCAATCCACTCTAGTATTCTTGCCTGGAGAATCCCAGGGACGGGGGAGCCTGGTAGGCTGCCGTCTATGGGGTCGCACAGAGTCAGACACGACTGAAGCGACTTAGCAGCAGCAGCAGCCATCATTCTAAATTGTACTTTAAGTCCTGTTACATTAGTTTCTTCTAGGAGGAAGAAATGAATGGCAAGGGAAAAATGTGGGAGACTAGTCACTAGATATCCTTTAGAACCTTTTTTGTACCATGTGACTGTATCAAATACTTGAAAATTAAAATCAATTTAATGACAATAAATAAATAGCACTTAAACTCTCTGTACTTCAGTTCAATCAATCAAAATGACAATAATGGTCCTTACAGATTTGTGCCAAAAAAAAAACAAAAAACTGATGAGATACTGATGAGTACACTAATAAAAAAAAATTACTTCTGCTTCCAAGTACTCCATTCCTTACCTAAATCAATACTACAAAATTAATGACATCCCAAAACTCCAAGTCTTTTTTTTCCTGAAGGTAATATATTCCTGAATATATTTCCTGAAGGTAATATATTCCTGAATATATTTCCTGAAGGTAATATATTCCTGAATATATTTCCTGAAGGTAATATACACGGATGTAATAAATAACACAGTGCCTCAGCAAAATTTCTTTGACAGAAGAAATAAAACAACTAAGCAGAGTAGAGACAATTAATAGCTTTTATTATCCTCATGTTACTTACTTGGTTCAGCAGAGATAAATGATAGGTTCCCTTCACTGTGTTCACTTAAAACAGGTTTTTCTATTGTGTTCAATTCATTCTTATCCTTCACAACTAGAGTAGAATTCCCCACAGTATCAGAGGAAATAGAGCTCTCAAAAGTTTCCATGGCTGAACATCCAGAGGTCATTTGAGGAGAAGCACTCAAAGCCAACTCCTGACCACAATCTGAGGGTAGTTGAGCAAAATCACTTTCTATGGATTCATATGTAACTTCTTCAAACAGTTTTGGATCCTCATGATAGTTTTCACTCGACTTTTCCAACTCAGTGAATACTGCTGGGTCATTTTCTTGCTCTTTCTGAACATAAATAAATGCATATGAAAATCAGCATTTTTCAAATTTAGCTAACATGAAGAATCTTTTTTAAGTTTAAATTCCTATAAAAGTAAAAATACTATATCATTTCTATAATTATAGGAATAGAAAAGTACACAATTACACTATATTACTTGCAAAAGTCTCTCAAGTATTAATATACAGATATAAAGCTTGGTCTATCCAATCAGATGCCTAAATAGTTTTTAAAAGGATGGGAAGGGGAAACACCCATATTTACAAGTGGTTCAGAAGGGTCTCACAATCTAAGTCAACTTTAAATAAGAGAAAAATTTTTTACAGCTTTACTTTGCAAAAGAGGCCATTTGACATTATGTGACTTTAGTTACAAGAGCAAAAAAAATAAAAACTTAGGATAACAATATGAAAAATTAAGAAAATCAATCACTGCCTTCATATCTCTCAGTTCAGTCGCTCAGTCATGTCCAACTCTTTGTGACCCTATGGACTGCAACACATCAGGCCTCCCTGTCCATCACCAACTCCTGGAGTCTACTCAAACACATGTCCATTGAGTCGGTGATGCCAACCAGCCATCTCATCCTCTGTCGTCCCCTTCTCCTCCTGCCTGCAATCCCTCCCAGCATCAGGGTCTTCTCCAATGAGTCAACTCTTCGCATGAGGTGGCCAAAGTACTGGAGTTTCAGCTTCAGGATCAGTCCTTCCAATGAACACCCAGGACTGATTTCCTTTAGGATGGACTGGTTGGATCTCCTTACAGTCCAAGGGACTCTCAAGAGTCTTCTCCAACACCACAGTTCAAAAGCATCAATTCTTCGGCACTCAGCTTTCTTCACAGTCCAACTCTCACATCCACACATGACCACTGGAAAAACCATAGCCTTGACTAGACAGACCTTTGTTGGCAAAGTAATGTCTCTGCTTTTGAATATGCTATCTAGGTTGGTCATAACTTTGTTTCAAGGTGTAAGCGTCTTTTAATTTCATGGCTGCACTCACCATCTGCAGTGATTTTGGAGCCCCCAAAAATAAAGTCTGACACTGTTTCCACTGTTTCCCCACCTATTTCCCATGAAGTGATGTGACCGGATGCCATGATCTTCGCTTTCTGAATGTTGAGCTTTAAGCCAACTTTTTCACTCTCCTCTTTCACTTTCATCAAGAGGCTCTTTAGTTCCTCTTCACTTTCTGCCATAAGGGTGGTGTCATCTGCATATGTGAGGTTATTGATATTTCATCAAGGCAATCTTGATTTCAGCTTGTGCTTCTTCCAGTCCAGCGTTTCTCATGATGTACTCTGCATGTAAGTTAAATAAGCAGGGTGACAATATACAGCCTTGACATACTCATTTTCCTATTTGGAACCAGTCTGTTGTTCCAAGTCCAGTTCTAACTGTTGCTTCCTGACCTACATATAGGTTTCTCAAGAGGCAGGTCAGGTGGTCTGGTATTCCCATCTCTTTCAGAATTTTCCACAGTTTATTATGATCCACACAGTCAAAGGCTTTGGCATAGTCAATAAAGCAGCAATAGATGTTTTTCTGGAACTCTCTTGCTTTTTCCATGATCCAGCAGATGTTGGCAATTTGATCTCTGGTTCCTCTGCCTTTTCTAAAACCAGCTTGAACATCTGGGAGTTCATGGTTCACATATTGCTAAAGCCACACATCTCCTTTACCATATAAATCTAAATCATGTTTATAATTATAACTCAAAGGCACTGCAAAGTCCTGAAATGCCTTGTGAATCAAAGGACTCAAAAAGCTATCTCCAAAAAACAAAAAGCTATCTCCTTACACTTTTATTGTTAACTATACACTAAGTTTTTGAAACTAAGTAACGTATGCATTAAGTATTATAATTTCTGCAACAGATTTCCTAAACTCTGGAAAAAAAGAAGTCTATAGCAACTGGAAGTAAACTACTACTGATAAAATAGTCTGGTAATAATTTCACAGACCAAGTGAAAAGCAATTGGCTAGATAGTATGACTATTATGTGGTTAAAATAAGACAGAGAGAAGAAATACATCTGTAGGACATATAACAAACCACTAAATATAAAGGCTGGTATCAGAGGAGAAATAGTTTAAACTTTTTTACTTGTTCATAATATAGTTAGCACTCTATATGTGCCGGTTCCACCAACTGTGGGTTCCACCAACTGCAAATGGAAAATATTTCCAGAAACATAATTCTAGGGATTTACAAAAGGCAAAACTTTAATTTATCATGCACAGGCCACTATTTACATAGCATTTATTTTTCACATCCATTTATGTAACATTTACAATGTATTAGTTGCAAGCAGTCTAGAGATGATTTAAAATGTACAGGAAGATGCAGATTATATGCAAATATTAAACCCTTTAATATAAGAGATTTAATTTAAACGTCTATGGATTTGGTATATCCAAGGTCCTGGAACTAACATACTGTAGATACTCAGTGATGACTGTATTTGAAATTTGTTCCCATAACTATTACTGCAAGAAAAATATTTTAAGTTGCATTTAAAGTATTAAAAAAAAAAACAGAATCAAAAAATAGGCAAAGAAAAAAGTCTGATGATAAAATCAGAAAGCTAGAAGAACATTATTTGGTCACAGTCAATTCATTTTTATCATAGGACAAATTATTTCATATGACATCTAAATACCTCTACTTACTGTCTGTTCTGCTGACTTATACAGAGAAGCAGGATTATGAGTATCAGGTAAATTACTTCTAAGCCTTTTCTTTCTCTTCCTGGAAATCAGAGTGGGTTCCATTCTTGAAACAGAATTTGTATCATCCTTGTTTCTACTCCCCACTTCAAGATGGTCACAATCTCTACTTCCACTACTGAGGTCTAAAAAACAAAAGAGACATTTTTGGCCAAAAAGTACAGAAAGGATCCTCTTCAGAAGAGCTCAAAGAAAATCATCAAAATTGCTATACTACTCTCAGAGCTAGTTTTTTTAAACTCTACTGTTAAATAAGCACACCAACATGGATAAATATAAAGACACATCCCATCTTAAACTGCATTCACAAAGCAAATGTTCATTGTACAAAAAATATGAGATAAAGGAAATATATTAAAAGGTAGTATTAGTAACCAAAGTAAAGCAATCAAACCATATTTTGCTTTTGCTATAATTGCATTTGACTATGATAAAGAAAAGTCTTAATAAAATTTTGAAAATTAGTGTCTTAAATGCTTTTTAAATTCACTGTCATTTTAGAAATTACAACTAATTTAGACACTGGTTTTCTTTTTTAAATGTAAGTTTTAATACATATATTTAGTAACTGAAAAGGGACAATAATTTGAAACAGTAGAGTACTGATCACTGCTCTCTTAAAAGAAGCCAAAATATTTCTCCTCAGCAGACAATTGTGGTATGTAATCATTCATAAGGCAATCAATTACTTTCAGTTTATTTCTTTTTTGAAAAAAAATCAAGACCTTTAATTTTAAATCTCCAATAAATCTATTACCCTACAGAAAAGGAGGGGCCTCCCTGGTTGGCTTAGATGGTAAAGAATCTGCCTGCAATGCAGGAGACCTGGGTGCAAGCCCTGGGACGGGAAGATCCTTTGGAGAAGGAAATGGCTACCTACTCCAGCCTTCTTGCCTAGAAAATTCCAAGGACAGAGGAGCCTGGCAGAGTCCATGGGGTTGCAAAGAGTCAGACATGACTGAGCGACTAACATGTTATCACAGAAAAGGAAGTGCTACCTTTTTAAAGTCAACAAAGTATTATTATGAAATGCATTTCAAGTATTATCAAACATGCATAGTATTTCAGTTATCAAATATATGTACTATACAAAAATACATTTCAGAAGGTTCTACCTAAAGTTATCCTAACCAACTGAAGATTATCCTGAATTTTTTTGCTTTCTGAATTATATCATATAAGTACCAACTCAGATATTATACCATTTTATATAAGAGATTTAAGCATTTATGGATTTGGTATGTCCAGGGTGCTGGAATTCACACAAAGCAAGTCCCAAAGCAGCTTCCTTGAATTCATAAACTTAAACCCATGTAACACTGACTGTTCTGACCACTTCATTTACTCAACACTACACACCTTCTATTCAAATTACTCTTGCTCTTACTCTAGCTTTATAAACATCTAACAACTAACATTCATAATACTTCTTTTTCATTGCTTAAAATTAAGGCAGGCATGGGGACAGGACTGAGGCCAAAAACTCAAACCATGAACAGTCTTCCAAATTCCAAAGACAACTCTTAACTCTCTCCCCCAGAAAAATAAACTACCCCCAAATGATCAACACAGTATTTTGAAAAGCACAATAAATTTTATTTGCAATTCTATAAACTGTAATGGTTTCTTTTGTAAACTGTAAGCAGTGAAGGACAGGGAAACCCAGCGTGCTGCAGTCCATGGGGTCACAGAGAGTAGGCCATGACTGAGCAACTGAACAACAAAAACTAAAAAGGTAGTCAAATATAATTTCTACATATAATACTGGATCAAGCTATAATTTTGAAACATAAATACTACAGCAAAAGAAACTGATGCAGGATTAGCTCAAGATGGCAGAGTAGTTGGACAAGAGCTCATCACCTCCTTTTGAAAACATCAAAATCACCACTGAACAACCACCAACAAAAAAATGCTCAAATCCACCAAAAAAGGATACCCAACATCCAAAGACAAAAAGGAGTTCTCAGTGAGATGGTAGGAGGGGCACAATCACAATAAACTCAAGTTTCATACCCACAAGGTGGATGACTCAAAAAGGGGAAAACAATTTAACTACTGAAGTGAAAATTCAGAGCCCCACACCAGGCTTCCAAACCTGGGGGTCCAGCAACAGAAGGAAGAGTCCCCAGAGAATTTAACTATGAAGGCCAGTAGGGTTTGATCACAGGTTTTTCACAGGACTAAGTGAAACGGAGACTCCACTCTTAAAGCGCGCATACAAAGTCTGTGCAAACCAGAACCCACGGTCAAAAGGCAGTAACTTCATAAACAGACTGGGCAGACTTAACTGCTAGTATTGAAGGGCCTACTGGGGAGGCCTGGACTCACTGAAAGGGAAAAGAACACTGGCAACAGCAGTTCTAAATGACACACTAGACCAGGTGGACTTAATTGCTATCTACAGACCATTCCATCCAAAAGCAGAAGAATACACATTCTTCTCATGTGAAAATGGAATATTCTTTGCATTGAACACATGCTGGGCCACAAAGAGAGCACCAGTAAATTTTAAAACACTAAAATCATATCAAGCATCTTTTCCAACCAAAACACTATGAGACCAGAAATAAACTATGAGAAAAAAACTAAAAAAAAACAAGCATGTAGACTAAATATGCTATTAAACAGTCAATATAACACTGAAGAAATTAAGTTCAGTTCAGTCACTCAGTCATGTCCCACTCTTTGCAACCCCATGGACTGCAGCATACCAACTGCCCTGTCCATCACCAACTCCTGAACCTTGCTCAAACTCAAATAAATCGAATCAGTGATGCCCTCCAGTCATCTCATCCTCTGTTGTCCCCTTCTCCTCCTGCCTTCAATCTTTCCCAGCATCAGGGCCTTTACCATTGAGTCAGCTCTTCGCATTGGATGGCCAAAGTATTGAAGCTTCAGCTTCAGCATCAGTCTTTCCAATGAATATTCAGGATTGATTTCCTTTAGGATTGACTGGTTGGATCTCCTTGCAGTCCAAGGGACTCTCAAGAGTCTTCTCTAACACCACAGTTCAAAAGCATCAATTCTTCGGTGTTCAGCTATCTTTATGGTCCAACTGTCACATCCATACATGACTACTGGAAAAACCATAGCTTTGACTAGATGGACCTTTGTCAGAAAAGTAATGTCTCTGCTTTTTAATATGTTGTCTGGTAGGTCATAGCTTTTCTTAAATGGAGCAAGCATCTTTGAATTTCATGGCTGCAGTCACCATCTGGTACAGTGATTTTGGAGCCCAAAAAAATAAAGTCTCTCACCGTTTCCATTGTTTACCCATCTATTTGTCACGAAGTAATGGGACCAGACACCATTATCTTAGATTTTGAGTACTGAGTTTTAAGCCAGCTTTTTCACTCTCCTCTTTCACTTTCATCAAGAAGCTCCTCAGTTCCTCTTCATTTTCTGCCATAAGGGTGGTGGCATCTGCATATCTGTGGTTATTGATATTTCTTCCGGCAATCTTGACTCTGGCTTATGCTTCATCCAGCCGGACATTTCACATGATATACTCTGCATATAGGCTAAATAAGCAGGGTAATAATACACACCCTTGACATACTCCTTTCCCAATTTGGAAACAATATATTGTTCCATGCCTGGTTTTAACTTTTGCTTCTTGACCTGCAACAGATTTCTCAGGAGGCAGGAAAGGTGGTCTAGTATTCCCATCTCTTGAGGAATTTTCCACACTTTGATGAGATCCACAAAGTCAAAGGTTTTGGCATAGTCAATAAACAGATGTTTCTTTGGAACTTTCTTCTTTTTCTATAATCCCCTGGATGGTGGCAATCTGATCTCTGGTTCCTCTGCCTTTTCTAAATCCAGCTTCAACATCTGGAATTTCACAGTTCACATACTGCTGAAGATTCACTTGGAGAATTTTGAGCATTACTTTGCTAGCATGTGAGATGAATGCAATTGTGCAGTCATTTGAACATTCTTTGGCATTGCCTTTCTTTGGAATTGGAATGAAAACTGACCTTTTCCAGTCCTGCGGCCACTGCTGACTTTTCCAAATTTGCTGGCATATTGGGTGCAGCACTTGTACAGAATCATCTTTTAGGACTTGAAATAGCTCAGCTGGAATTCCATCACCTCCACTAGCTTTGTTCATAGTGATGCTTTAAGGCCCACTTGACTTTGCACTTCAGGATGTCTGGCTCTAGGTGAGTGATCACACCACCATGGTTATCTGGGTCATGAAGATCTTTTTGGTACAGTTCTTCTGTGTATTCTTGCCATTTTTTCTTAATATCTTCTGCTTCTGTTAGGTCCATACCATTTCTGTCCTTTATTGTGCCCATCTTTGCATGAAATGTTCCCTTGGTATCTCAGATTTTCTTGAAGAGATCTCTGGTCTTTCCCATTCTATTGTTTTCCTCTATTTCTTTGCACTGATCACTGAGGAAGGCTTTCTTATCTCTCCTTGCTAGTCTCTGAAACTCTGCATTCAGATGGGTATAGCTTTCTTTTTCTCCTTTGCCTTCAGCTTCTCTTCTTTTCTCAGCTATTTGTAAGGCCTCCTCAGACAACCACTTTGCCTTTTTGTATTTCTTTTGCTTGGGGATGGTCTTGATCATTGCCTCCTATACAATGTCACAAACCTCCATCCATAGTTCTTCAGGCACTCTATCAGATCTAATCCCTTGAATCTATTTGTCACTTCCACTGTATAATCGTAAGGGATTTGATTTAGGTCATACCTGAATGGTCCAGTGGTTTCCCTACTCTCTTCATTTATGTCCGAATTTTGCAATAAGGACTTTATGATATGAGCCACAGTCAGCTCCCAGTCTTGTTGTTTTTGACTGTATAGAGCTTCTGCATCTTCGGTTGCAAAGAATAAAATCAATCTGATTTCAGTACTGATGATCTGGTGACATCCATGTGTAGAGTCATCTCTTGTGTTGTTGGAAAAGGGTGTTTGCTATGACCAGTGCGTTCTCTTGGCAAAACTCTGTTAGCCTTTTCCCTGCTTCATTTTATACTCCAAGGCCAAATTTGCCTGTTATTCCAGGTATCTCTTGACTTCCTACTTTTGCATCCCAGTCCCTATAATGAAAAGGAAATCTTTTTTTGGTGTTAGTTCTAGAAGTTCTTGTAGGTCATCATAGAACCATTCAACTTCAGCTTCTTCATCACTAGCAGTTGAGGCATAAACTTGGATTGTGTGTTAGTTGCTCAGTCATGTTTGACTCTGCAACTCCATGGATTGGGGCTCACCAGGTCCCTCCATCCACAGGATTTTCCAAGCAAGAATACTAGAGTGGTTTGCCATTCCCTTCTCCACAGGATCTTCCCAACCCATCAATCTAACCTGGGTCTCCCAATTTGTAGGCAAACTTTTTACCATCTGAGCCACTAGAGAAGACTCAAAGTGGAGCATAGACTTTATTACTGTGATATTGAATGGTTTGCTTTGGAAATGAACAGAGATCATTCTGCATTTTTGAGACTGTGCCCAAGTACTGCATTTCAGACTCTTCTGTTGACTATGAGGGCTACTCCATTTCTTCTAAGGGATTCTTGCCCAGGAATAGCATGAAAAGGCAAAAAGATATGACACTGAAAGATGAACTCCCCAAGTTGGTAGGTGTCCAATATGCTACTGGAGAAGAGTGGAGAAATAACTCCAGAAAAAATGAAGAGATGGAGCCAAAGCAAAAACAAATCCCAGTTGTGGACGTGATTGGTGATGAAGTAAATTCTGATGCTATGAAGAACAATATTGCATAGAACCTGAAATGTTAGGCTCATGAATCAAGGTATATTGGAAGTGCTCAAATAGGAGATGGCGAGAGTGAACATTTCAGGAATCAGTGAACTAAAACGATCTGGAATGGGTGAATTTAATTCAGATGATCATTGTATGCATTACTGTGGGCAAAAATCCCTTAGAAAAAATCAAAGAGGATATCAAACAAATACCTAAAGACAAATAAAATGAAAGCACAATGATCCAAAATCTATTGAGATGCAGCAAAAGCAGTTCTAAGAGAGAAGTTTATAGCAATACAATCTTACCTCTGGAAGCAAAAATCTCAAATAAACAACCTAAGCTTATACCTAAAGTGACTAGAGAAAGAACAACAAGCAAAATCTAAAGTTAGTAGACAAAAAGAAATCATACAGACCAGAGTAGATTTAAGTGAAATAGAGCCAAAGAAAACAACAGTAAAGATCAATGAAACTAAATGCTAGTTCTTTGAAAAATAAACAAAATTAATAAACCTTTAGCCAGAGTTATCGAGATAAAAGACTCAAATCAATATTAGAAATGAAAAAGAAGTTACAACTAATATCACAGAAATACAAAGGATCATAGCTGTATGCCAATAAAACAAGCTGGAAAAATTCTTGAAAGTGAAAGTGAAGTCGCTCAGTCATGTCTGACTCTTTGCAACTCCATGGACTGTAGCCTACCATGCTCCTCAGTCCATGGAATTCTCCAGGCAAGAGTACTGGAGTAGGTTGCCATTTCCTTCTCCAGGAGATCTTCCCAACCCAGGGATCGACCCTGGGTCTCCTGCATTCCAGGCAGACGCTTTAACCTCTGAGCCACCAGGGAAGGTACAATCTTTCAAGACTGAATCAGGAAGACAAAGAAAATATGAACAGACCAATTACAAGCATCAAAATTCAAACTATGACTTAAAAACTCCCAAAAAATAAAAGCCCAAGACCAGATGGCTTCAGAATTGAGTTCTATCAAACACTGAGAAAAAAGCTACACCTAGCCTTCTGAAACTGTTCCCAAAAACTGCAGAGGAAGGAAAACTCCCAAACAAATTCTGTCAAGCCACCATCATCCTGCTGTCAAAACCAGAAAAAGATATCACAAAAAAAGAAAATTACAGGCCAATATCACTGATGAACACAGTCACAGAAATCCTGAACAAAATACTAGCAATCTGAATTCAAGGATACATTAAAGGTGCATACACCATTATCACATTGGATTTATCCTAGGGATGCACGGATTTTTCAAAATCCACAAATCAGTGTGCTACACCACATCAACAAACTGAAGAGTAAAAGCCATATGATCATCCAAAAAGCTTTTCAAAAGAAAAGCTTTTGACAAAATTCAACACCCATTTATAATAAAAACTCTCCAGAAAGTGGGCAACATAATAAAGGCCTACAAACCTACTGTTTGTAGAAACAAACCTACAGTTAACATCATACTCAGTAGTGAAAAGCTAAACGCATTTTCTCTGAGATCGAAACAAGATTAGGATGTCCACTCTCACCACATTTATTCAACATAGTTTTGGAAGTCCTAGCTATAGCAATCAAAGAAAATGAAATAAAAGGAATTCAAATTGGAAAAGAAATTAAATTGTCACTGTTTGCAGATGCATGATACTATACATAGAAAATTCTAAAGACACTACCAGGAAACTACTGCAGCTCATCAATTAATTTGGTAAAGCTGCAGGTTACAAATTAATACACAGAAATCTACTGCATTGCTATACACACACTAAAAATGAAAGATCAGAAAGAGAAATTAAGAAAACAATCCCATTCACCATCACATCAAAAAGAATAAAATACCTAGGAATAAACAAACCAAGACCTGTACTCCATAAACTATTAAGACACTCATGAAAGAAATAAAAAATGACACAAACAGATGGAAATATATATCATGTACTTGGATTCAAAGTATCAATATTGTCAAAATGACTATACTACCAAAGGCAATCTACAGATTCAATACAATATGTATCAAATTATCAATGGCATTTTTTTATAGAACTAGAACAAAAAAATCTTAAAATTTGTATTGAGACACAAAAGACCCTGAATAGCCAAAGCAATCTTGGGAAAGAAAAATGAAGCTAAAGAAAGCATGCTGTTCCCTGACTTCAGACTATACACTTCAAAGCACAGTTATCCACACAGTAGGGTACAGGCACAAAAAGAAAGATAGGTAAATGGAATGGAATAAACAAACCCATGCATCTATGGTCAGTTAATCTATGAAAAAGAAGGCAAACTATAAAAAGGAGGAAAAAACAGTCCCTTCAATAAATGGTGCTAGGAAAACTGGACAGCTACATGTAAAAAAAAAAAATGAAATTAGAAAATTCTTTAAAACCATACACAAAAATAAGCTTAACATAGATTAAAGACCTAAATGTGAGACCACACACTATAAAACTCTTAGAGGAAAACATTGGCAAAACACTCTCTTGACAAAAACTGCAGCAATATATTTATGATCTATCTCCAAGAATAATGGAAATAAAAATAAAAATGAACAAATGAGAACTAAACTAAATGTTTTTGTAAGTTAAGGAATCATAAATAAATGAAAAGAGAATCCAAAACATGGGAGAAAACAATTCAAATGATGTGACCGACAAGGGATTAGTCTCCAAATTTTACAAACAGCTCATGTGACTTAATATCACAAAAAACAAACAATCCAATCAAAAATGGGCAGAAGATCAAACAGATACTTCCCCAAAGAAGATATACAGATGGCCAAGAGGCACATGAAAAGATGTTCAACATTACTAATTATTCAGTTCAATTCAGTCGCTCAGTCGTATCCGACTATTTGCAATCCCATGAACTGCAGCACACCAGGCCTTCCTGTCCCTCACCAACACTTTGAGTTTGAGCTTACTCAAATTCATGTCCATCGAGTCAGTGATGCCATCAAACCTTCTCATCCTTTGTCATATCCTTCTCCCGCCTTCAATTTTCCCCAGCATTAGGGTCTTTTCCAATGAGCCAGTTCTTTGCATCAGGTAGCCAAAGTACTGGAGTTTCAGCTTCAGCATCAGCCCTTTCAATGAATATTCAGGACTGATTTCCTTTAGGACTGACTGTTTGGATCTCTTTGCAGTCCAAGGGACTCTCAAGAGTCTCCTCCAACACAACAGTTCAAAAGCATCAATTCTTCGGTGCTCAGCTTTCTTTATAGTCCAACTCTCACATCCATACATTATTACTGAAAAAACCATAGCTTTGACTAGACAGACATTTGTCAGCAAAGTAACGTCTTTGTTTTTTAATATACTGTCTCAGTTCAGTTCAGTTGCTCAGTAATGTCCAGCTCTTTGTTGGCAAAGTAATGTCTCTGCTTTTTAATATGCTATCTAGGTTGCTCATAACTTTCCTTTCAAGCAGCAAGCGTCTTTTAATTTCATGGCTGCAATCACCATCTACAATGGTTTTGGAGCCCAGAAAAATAACGTCAGCTACAGTTTCCACTGTTTCCCTATCTATTTCCCATGAAGTGATGGGACCAGATGCCATGATCTTATTTTTCTGAATATTGAGCTTTAAGCCAACTTTTTCACTCTCCTCTTTCACTTTCATCAAGAAGCTCTTTAGTTCTTTGCTTTCTGCCACAAGGGTGGTGTCATCTGCATATCTGAGGTCATCGATATTTCTCCCAGCAATCTTGATTCCAGCTTGTGCTTCATCCAGCCAGGCATTTCACATGATATACTCTGCACACAAGCTGAATAAGCAGGGTCACAATATATAGCCTTGACGTACTCCTTTCCTGATTTGGAACCAGTCTGTTGTTCCATGTCCAGTTCTAACTGTTGCTTCTTGACCTGCATACAGATTTCTCAGGATGCAGGTCAGGTGGTCTGGTATTCCCTTTAAGAATTTTCATGTTGATATATGGCAAAACCAATACAATATTGTAAATTTTAAAAAAAGGTGTTGCTTAAACCAATAGTTCTGAGAAATAAAACAGTGATTTCTTTAGCTCAAAAAAAAAAAAAAAAGAATTTTCCACAGTTTGTTGTGATCCACACAGTCAAAGGCTTTAAAGCAGAAGCAGATATTTTTCTGGAACTCTCTTGCTCTTTGCTGATCCAATGGATGTTGGCAATTTGATCTCTGGTTCCTCTCACTTTTTGTAAATTCAGGTTGAACATCTGGTAGTTGATGGTTCAAAATTGCTAAAGCCTGGCTTGGAGAATTTTGAGCATTACTTTACTAGCGTGTGAGATGAGTGCAATTGTGCAGTAGTTTCAGCATTCTTTGGCATTGCCTTGCTTGGACTGGAATGAAAACCGACCTTTTCCAGTCCTGTGGCCACTGCTGAGTTTTCCAAATTTGCTGACATGTTGAGTGCAGCACTTTAACACCATCATCTTTTACGATTTGAGAGAAATGCAAATCAAAAGTATAATGATATCTATCACCTCACCCAGTCAAAATGGCTATCATCAAAAAATATACAAACAATAAATGCTAGAGAGGGTGTGAAGAAAAGGGGACCCTCCTACATGTTTGGTGGGAATGTAAATTGGTGCCGTCACTACAGATAAGAGTATGGAGGTTTGCAAAAATAGAGCTACCATATGATCCTTCAATCCTACTCCTGGCCATATATCCAAAAAAACATAATCTGAAAGGATACATACACCTTAATATTCATTGCAGCACTGTTAACAATAACCACGATATGGAAGCAATCTAATAGCCATCAACATAAGAATGGATAAAGATATGGTACATATATACAATGGAATATTACTCAGCCATTAAAAAGAATAACATAATGCCATTCGCAGGAACATAGATGGACCTGGTGATTACCATACTGAGTGAAGTAAGTCAGACAGACAGAGATAAATATATGATATTTCTTATATGCAGAGTCTTATAAAAATGATACAAATGAACTTATTTACAAAACAGAAACAGACTCATAGACTTAGAGAACTATGGTTACCAGGGGGGAAGGGTAGGAGGAAAGAGTAATAGAAATTGGAGCTGACATGTACACATTTCTGTATTTAAAGTGGATAACCAAGGACTGCTATATAGCACAGGGAACTATGCTCAATATTCTGTAACAACCTAATTGGGAAAATAACTTGAAAAAGACACATGTATATTTAGATACATGTATATTTGTAACTGAATTGCTTTGTTGTACACCTGAAACTAACACAATACGGTTAATCAACTATACTCCAATATAAAATATAAAATTTTTTAAAAACTGATGAAAGAACTAAGGCTTGGAAAACCCCAATATAGCAGTTTTCCTCCAAGAAGTTCACTAACTGCAAATCAGTCAAGACAATCTCATGGGAAACTGGAATAAATGTATTAGACAGCGTCAGACATTATTTTAAAAAAACAGGACTCTACCTGAAATATATATATATATATTTAACTTGCAAATATCGTTACCATATAAAATTAAACAGCTAACAAATTCCTATAAGCAAAAGAATGTTAAATATTTCCAATGTATTATATTCATAAAAGCAAGTTTTACAAGGCAAACTTAAGGCACTACAAAATAAAGGTATACTGAGTGTGAGGAATAGCTCAGTTGGTAAAGAAACTGCCTGCGATGCAGGAGACCTGGGTTTGATTCCTGGGTCAGGAAGAGCCACTGGAGAAAGAAATGGCAACCCATTCCAGTATTCTTGCCTGGAGAATCCCATGGGTAGAGGAACATGGCAGGCTGCAGACCATGGGGTCGCAAGAGTCAGACACAACTTAGTGACTAAACCACAATGTTTGTATATGACAGATCATAACTAGACTTATCATGGTGATTATTTGAAATGTACAGAAATACTGAATCACTATGCTGTGTAACAGGAACTAATACAGTGTTGTATAATTTGATTATAATTCAAAAACAAAATCAGAAAATGAGACAAGATTTGTGGTTATCAGAGACAGGGGGAGGACGAATCGAATGAAGGCAGTCAACATGTACAAAATTACTATTATAAAATAAATAAGTTTTAAGAGACATAATATATAACATGACAAATGAAATTAACACTGCTCTATGTTATATATGAAAGTTGTTAAGAGTAAATCCTGAGTTCTCATCATAAGGAAAATTTTTTTCTAGATAGGTAAATGGAATGGAATAAAAAGCCCAGAAACAAAACCATGCATCTATATGAATAAATGGATGTTGACTAAACTCATTGTGATAATCATTTCATGATATATATAAATGAAATCATTATACTATTCACCTTAAACTTATACAGTGCTGTCAATTATAAAAAACTGGAAGAAAAAACTTTTTTCAGTGGTATACCTGGGATTTAATTCAGAACACCCATTAATTTATAGGCTTTTGTTAAACAATTGGTATTAGACACAATTATCTATAGGATGAAAATACTGTGAGTTTTAATAATGTTTCAATAGCTAACTTTCTTTAAAACACTTTACCTAAGAGGAGAACCTTCAGGGATACTAAGAAACTATATAGTGCTTTTTTTATCATTCATTTTTCCCTGCTGTAAGTCTAGAATTTGTTACTTTGAAGGAATACTGAAGGACATAAATTAGAAAGCTTTTTATTTAACTATTCCTATTCTACCAAGAAAAGCAATGAAGGTTTAACAGTGTTTTGATGGTATCTGAATTGAGCCCACTTGCACAAATACAAATCCACCTTTATTTTTATACTGTAAGCAAGGACAATTATTTCTAGGAAAAGGACAATTTGTTTAAAAAAAAAAAAAAGTCCTCCATTACATGCAGATCGTATTTAGTAATCAATTGAAAGATTACATCTACAGTCATAATACTTTCTCTAGAGACTGCCCTCGTAAGAGTTACAGCTGGTTTCCTGTATACGTCAAAGATACTAGTTTCCTTGCAAGTGTTCTCTTCTATGAA
Source organism: Bos javanicus (assembly GCF_032452875.1). Lineage (NCBI taxonomy): Eukaryota > Metazoa > Chordata > Mammalia > Artiodactyla > Bovidae > Bos > Bos javanicus. The sequence goes on from NC_083868.1 coordinate 46,190,182, forward strand.
AAAGAGTATTTAAAATGTGAAAACAACTGTGTTCCAAATGAAATAGAAAAAATTTTTACACAATATCATTAAAGGACCACCTTTTCTTGTGAATAATTTATAAAATCATTCAGAAAACAAAATATTTCAACTAGCTTGAAGCTATCAATAATCGAAGAGACCCTGGAAAGTGTTAGTTTCACACCTGACTAGTATATAAATTGGTTTTGGTGAAAATTTGTATATTAAATTATTTAAAAGTCTTTTTAAAAAGAGACAAAAAGAAGTCAATTCATTAATCCTACAGGCAAGAAAACCTACAATGAATATTTAGAAGTCTGGGATGTATTTACCTTTAAATTTGCTAAAAGTGACTTGTATTGGAATCCTCCTACTAGAGTTGAGAAAAATTCTAATGAATAAAGAATGTACCTGTGGCTGATTCATGTTCATGTATGGCAGAAACCAACACAATGTAAAGCAAATGTCCTCACATTAAAAATAAATTAAAAAAAAACCAAGAATATATTTCATACTAGGAAGACAGGCAGTGGAAAGCCAATAATAATAATAGAATTAGCAATAATATCAATGACTAGACAGATCCATGGCTCAGATGGTAAAGAATCTGTCTACTAATGCAGGAGACCCAGGTTCGATCCCTGGGTCAGGAAGATCCCTTGGAGAAGGGCATGGCAACCCACTCCAGTATTCTCGCCTTGAGAATTCCATGGACTGAGGAGCCTGGCTGGCTATAGTCCATGAGGTCTCAAAGAGTCAGACATGACTCAGTGATAAACATTTTCACTTTCATGAAAGTAATATTTAGAAATAGACAAATTAACATTATAACTTTATTGCTATATGCCAGCCAAACAAAAAAATGACAAGAAATAATATTCAAATTTAACTTCCAGATTTAGTAAATAAATCAAGAGATGTACACTGTAGGATACAAATAGTAAATTTAGCAATTTTCTTTGTGTTGCTAAAAAATCTCTCTTTACTTTCATGGATAAATATAGTTATAACTCAAATAGTACTAAAACTACAATAGACAAAAATTCAAATGGCAACAGTTTTCTGAGGTTCACAAACCTTTAGGCTGAGTATCAGACATAAAAGAAATGCCATCATCATCTCTTCGTTTTTCTTTAGTGTAAGAAGTCTGCTTTGCATAATTGTCTGTCTTACTTGATTGTGAACTGCTGCAAAACAAAATATTATTACACTCAATTCTTCTAAGCAAAAATAAATTTAGAAGCCAGTTGGCATATATTCAAGATAAAAATAACAGATCACAAATAAAGTCTTATATAGCAGAGTATGTGGTCTGAACAGTAGAAAGAATATTAAACTATGATTTGAAAAATAAGTTCTCCTTCCTATTCTATCTTTAAATTCTCCATGTTTCTTTGAAAGAAAAAAACAAGAAATGTTTTATTCTTCCAAAATTGTGCACAGGCAAAGTGAACAAAGAAAAATACAAGTGCTAAATATATCAAAGGGATCTAAAAAGTAAACATTCCCTGAACACAAGTAGATGATAATCACACTTATGTGTAATCAAAAAATAAGTCAAAAGTAATCATTAATATGTTTGATGCATAGTTCACGTATCAGAAGTTATATACAAAATAAGACTTAGGGTGTGGTAACAAATTTTACCTACAGAGAAAATAGTTTAAAATATAAGCTACTGGTTAAATATTTCAAATGTATTAAAACCAAATTTTGGATGATTAACATAATATCACTACTATGAAAACATAATACAATAATAGTATGGGACATTAATACCTACCCCACTTTCAGTTATCATTAGATCATCCAGACCAAAAAAAAAAAAAAAAATCAAGAAGGAACATTGGAGTGAACCATAAACTTGATCAAATAGACCTAATATGTTTTTATAAAACAACACAGAACATTCTCCAGGATGTTTTAAGATAGGTCACAAAGCAAATCTTAGCAAACTTAAGACACACACAAAAAAATCTGTCCCAATCACAAGAGCATAAAACAAGAAATCAATAACAGGAAGAAGTCTGAAAAATTCAAAAAAAATAGGAAGATTAAACAATGTGCTCCTGAAAATCAACTGGCTAAAGAAGAAACCAAAAGGAATATCAAGAAGTATCTTGAAACAAATATATACATAAGCAAAAATTTCAAAATCCATGAAATGTTCTACGAGGGCAGTTAATAGCAATAAAAGTTACATTAAAAAACAAGAAAGAACTCCGCTGAAAAACCTCACTTTACACCTCTTGGAACCAGAAAAAAATATAAATTAAGCCCAAAGTTAGCAGAAGGAAAGAAACAATAAAGACCAGAGAAAAAGTAAATAAAAACGAGATAAGAAAAACAATAGAAAAGATCCAAACTAAGAGCTTATTTTTTAAAACAAACAAAACTGACAAACCTTTAGCTAGACAAACCAAGAAAAAAAAAAAGACTCAAAGAAAAATAGATCATCTAAACACTACTATGAATAATTGTATGCCAACAATATGGATAACCTAAGAGCCAGTCCATCGTAAAGGAAATCAGTATTGAATATTCATTGGAAGAATTGATGCTGAAGATGAACTCCAATACTTTAGCCATCTGATGTGAAGAACTGACTGATTTGAAGACCCTGATGCTGGGAAAGACTGAAGGTGGAAGGAAAAGGGGACAACAGAGGATGAGATGGCTGTATGGCATCATTGACTCAATGGACATGAGTTTGAGTAAGTTCTTGGAGTTGGTGATGAACAGGGAAGTCTGGTGTGCTGCAGTCCATGGGTCGCAAAGAGTCGAACACAACTGAGCGACTGAACTGAAGAGCCAGTGTTATGGGGAAGATAAAAAAACCTACTGGCTGGACTAAGGGCAAAAAGACTTGTACTGGGCTGGCCAAAAAATTTTTTCAGGTTTTTTTCAGTACCATCTTATGGAAAAACATGAATTTTCTGGCCCACCCAATAAATAAAATCATTACAACTGGTAGTACAGAAATACAAAGTATTGTAAGTGATGATTATAAAAAGTTATACATCAACAAATCAAATAACCTAGAAGAAAGGGACAAATAATTAGAACCATACAACCTACCAAAATATATTATGAAGAAAAAGAAAATCTGAACAGATCAATAACAAATATGGAGACTGAATTAGTAATCAAAAACCTTCCAATACAGAAAAGTTCAGGACCAAATGGTTTCACTGGCAAGTCTATCAAATAAGAATTAATGCCAATCTTTTACAAACTCTTTCAAAAAGTTTGCGAGGAAAGAACACTTCTAAACTCAGTTTAGAAGGCCATCACTAATACCAAAGCTAGATAAGGACAGGACGGTAAAAGAAAAATATAAATCAAATACCCCTGATGCATAGGGATGCAAAAACTCTCATCAAATTATTAGGAAACCAAACTCCACAACACATTAAAAGAATCATACACCATGATCAAATGGGACTTATTCAGAGATGCAAGAATGGTACAGCATACACGAATCAATGTGATAAAGCACATAGGTAAAATGAAAGATAAAAATCATTTGATCCCTCAAAAGGTACAGAAAAAGCATTTAACAAAATTCAACATCCTTTCACTATAAAACTCAAAAACCTGGGTATATATGGCTGGTTCGTGTCAATGTTTGGCAAAAACCAACACAATTCTGTAAAGCAATTATCCTTCAATTAAAAAATAAATTAAAAAAACCTGGGTATAGAAGGAACGTACTTCAACACAATAAAGGCCAGTATCACAAATGACACCTAACATCATATGAAACACTGAAAGATTAAAAGCTTCTCCTCTAAAATGAAGAAGGGTACCCATTCTGATCATTCTTATTCAACACAGTACTGGTAATACTGGCTATAAAAAATTAAATATGAAAAATAAATAAATAAAATGAATCGATATCAGAAAGGAAGACATAAAATTGTCATCATTTGCAGATGATATGATTTTATAGAAAGAAAACCTTAAAAAATCCAACCAAAAAAAAAAAAAAAAAAAAACAACTCTAAGAACTAATAAATGAATTCACTAAAGTTTCAGGATACAAAATCACCATACTACAATCAGTTGCATTTGTACACACAAATAATGAACTATCTGAAAGAGAAATTGAGGGGAAAATCCCATTTAAAACTACAGCAAAAAAAATAAAATTATACTTAGATATAATCTAGAAGGAAAAAGAGCTGTACACTGAAAACTGTAAGACACTGATGAAAGAAACTGAAGAAAACACAAATAAATGGAATGATATTCTGTACTCATAGATGGGGAAAAGTTACATTGCTAAAATGTTCACCCTATGTAAAGCAACCTGCAGATTCAAAGCAATCTTTATGGACATATCAATGGCCTTATTCACAGAAAGAGAACAATCTTAAAGTTTGCATGCAACCACTAAAGACCCCAAATAGCCAAAGCAATGTTGAGAAGGAAAAACAAAACCAGAGGGACTGATTTCAATCCCTTCATGATTTCAAGCTAAATTACAAAGCCATAGTAATCAAAACAATATGGAAAAATAGACACATAAATGACTGAAACAGAATAGAGAGCCAGAAATAAATCCAGGCATGTGTGGTCAACTCATGTATGACAAAGGAGCCAAGAATACACCATGGGAAAAGGATAGTCTCTTTAATAACTGATGCGGGAAAAACCTGACAGCCACATACAAAAGAATGAAACTGGACCAATATCTTATACCATATACAAAAATCAACATAAAATAGACTAAAGATTTACATATATGACCTGAAAACATAAAATTTCTAGGAAAAAACATGAGCGTAAGCTGGTTTTGGCAGTGATTTTTTGGATTAAACACCAAAACAAAAACAACAAAAGAAAATAAGTGGAACCACAAAGCTGTACAGTAAAGAAAACTATCAACAAAATTAAAAGGCAACTTATGGAGCAGGAGAAATAGTTTTAAGTCATCTATCTCATAAGGAAGTTAATATTCAAAACACATGATATATAAAGAATCCATACAACTCAACCAAAAAAACAGAACAATTTCATTAAAAAATGGGCAGAGAAACTGAACAGAAGTTTCTCCAAAGACTACAAGCAACCAACAGGTACATGAAAAGGAGCTCCACATGCACTGATCATCAAGGAAAGGTATGTAAAAACCACAATGAAGTATAACTTCACAAATCTGAGAATGGCTATTATCAAAAGAGAGAAACAAGTGTTGGAAAAGATATGGAGTGCTGTGGAAATGTAAATTAGTGCAGTCACTATGGAAAACAGTATGAATATACCTCAAAAAATCAAAAATATAACATACAGTCTAGCAATTCTACTTCTGGGTGTTTATGCTTAGGAAACAAAATCACTACCTCAAAAAGATACATGTACCCCCACGTTCACTGAAGCATTATTTGCAATAATGAAGACATGGAAACAACATAAGTGCACATCAATAGATGAATGGATAAAGAAAATGTGACACAAACACACAATGGGGTATTTTTCAGTCATAAAAGAAAAAGAAAGAAATCCTGCTATCTGTGACAACATTAATGAGCCTTGAGGGCATTATGCTATGTGAAATGAAACAAAGACAAATAGCATATGACTTCACTTACATGGGGAATCTAAATTTAAAAACAAACCAACACATGCATAGACACAGACAACAGGTTGGTGGTTACTAGAGCCGGGAGCATGAAATGACTGCAGGTGGTAATAAGGTACAAGTTTCCAGTTATTTAAAAAAAAAGTCTTGGGGATGCAAGGTACAGCATGATGACTATAGGTAATAACTAATAACAAGAGTGTACTGTATATTTGAAAGTTGCTAAGATAGTAGATCTTACAAGTTCTAATCACAAGAAAAAAAATGTAACTACGTGGTGATGGGTGTTAACTATACTTATGGTGTTAATCATTTTGCAATATATACGTATATGAGATCATTATGTTGTACATCTAAAATCAATACAATATTCTGTAAGTAACATATCAATTAAATTAATTCAGTTAAAAAAGACAAAATGAAAAACAACTGAGAAAGCAATTTGTTACTAATTAGAGTAGCCATAAAATTAATTAAATCTTTACCAACAATCTTCTCACCCATGATAATTACTAACAAAACAACTCATTATGGTATTATTTAACTGGGTAAAAATTCTGAAAATAAAAAATTTTTAAATAAAAAACTATCAAATTATTAACCTACAGTCTTCCTTTATAGTACAATATATATATCAATTACTACATTTTCAGAAGTATTTAACAACATAGAATTCTAAATTTTATTGAAGTATAGTTGATTTACAATGTGTTAATTTCTAGTGTAAAGCAAAGTGATTCAGTTATACATGTTGTGTATATATTCTTTTTCATACTCTTTTCCATTATGGTTTATCACAGTATACTGAATATAGTTTCCTGGCTATACAGCAGGATACTGTTCTTTATCCATCCTATATGCAATAGTTTGCATCTGCTAATCTCAAACTTCCAATCCTTCCCCACTCCCTTAGAAATGTTTACATTTATAAAAGTACTAAAATAATCAGCAAGAATAAATCAAGGGCCCTTGTACAATAAGATATGAAATATACACTAAGTGACCTCAGGAAAATTGCAGAGTAGGTAACTTCTATGCAGAGTACATCATGAGAAACGCTGGACTGGAAGAAGCACAAGCTGAAATCAAGATTGCCTTGAGAAATATCAATAACCTCACATATGCAGATGACACCACCCTTATGGCAGAAAGTGAAGAGGAACTAAAAAGCCTCTTGATAAAAGTGAAAGAGGAGAGTGAAAAAGTTGGCTTAAAGCTCAACATTCAGAAAACGAAGATCATGGCATCTGGTCCCATCACTTCATGGGAAATAGATGGGGAAACAGTGGAAACAGTGTCAGACTTTATTTTAGGGGGCTCCAAATTGACTGCAGATGGTGACTGCAGCCATGAAATTAAAAGACGCTTACTCCTTGGAAGAAAAGCTATGACCAACCTAGACAGCATATTGAAAAGCAGAGATATTACTTTGCCAACAAAGGTCCGTCTAGTCAAGGCTATGGTTTTTCCAGTAGTCATATATGGATGTGAAAGGGACTGTGAAGAAAGCTGAGCGCTGAAGAATTGATGCTTTTGAACTGTGGTGTTGGAGAAGACCCTTGAGAGTTCCTTGGACTGCAAGGAGATCCAATCAGTCCATTCTGAAGGAGATCAGTCCTGGGATTTCTTTGGAAGGAATGATGTTAAAGCTGAAACTCCAGTACTTTTGGCCACCTCATGCGAAGAGTTGACTCATTGGAAAAGACTCTGATGCTGGGAGGGATTGGGGGCAGGAGGAGAAGGTGACAACAGAGGATGAGATGGCTGGATGGCATCACTGACTCGATGGATGTGAGTCTGAGTGATCTCCGGGAGTTGGTGATGGACAGGGAGGCCTGGCGTGCTGTGATTCATGGGGTCGCAAAGAGTCGGACACGACTGAGCGACTGAACTGAACTGAGGAGACACCAACCCTGTTCTCACCTAGACAACAGCGCTGGCAGAATCCGATGAAATTTGGAGTTCTGGAGTCTACTGAAGGTTTGTAACTTCTAGTCAAAAGGTTCAACAGTAACTTTGGTCAATTAAGGCAATTTGGATGGTAGCAGTTACCTATACCCAGCTCTGAGACAAGCAGCCAAGTCCAAGTTCTTAGAACAGTTTGCACAGGCTTACAATCACCAAGATGAGCAATAAGGGCCTTGTCTTTCAAATATTGGGAATCTGTATTCTGATCACTGACTGCTGTCTCTGATTATGGATAAGGAGACATAGAGACAGGCAGCCATTGCTGTAACAACCATCACCATGTTGCAACAGTCTCTCCATTCAGCTAAAACAACATGCAGGAGATTAAAAGAGCTAGCACCTATTTTGTTCTATTTCTTCGCTTCATTTTTCCTATTTCCTCCTTATGGGAAATAAATATTTAAGGACTAAGATATTAAAAAGTAATAACATGTACAAGGAAATTTAGAAAGTCACAAACATGATCATGGAAAGACATAGGCTCAGAAAAGACCTGAAAAGACCTTTTATTTACATATTAGACTGATACCTGGAATGGGGACATATTGCAACAATTTTAAAAACTAAGCAAACAAAGGGAAAAAATCCAGCAAATGCTGGGGAAGGAGAAGAACCTGATTTTCAAACTTCACATTTTATAATATCCAAATGTCAAGTTTTCAAAAACAAAAATAAAAAAATCACATGACATTCAAAGAAACAGGAAAGAATGGCCAATTCAAAAGAAAAAACAAAAACTAATCAACAGAACCCGTCCTTGAAAAAAAAAAATAGCAGATGGCAAACTCAATAAGTAAAGACATTAAAACGACCATCTTCAAGATCCTCAGGGACCTGCCTGGCAGTTCAACAGTTAAGAGTTGCACTTCCAATGCAGGGAACACAGGTTCAACCCCTGGTAAGGAAACTAAGATTCCCACATGCTGCACAGCATGGTGAAAAAGGAAAGAGACAGACAGACAGAAGAAAATCTTTAACAAAATCAAGAAAATGATTTGTGACAAGATGAAAATATCAATAAAAGACAAATGAACCAAAGGGAAATTCTGGAGCTAAAAATGTACAATAACTGAAATGAAAATTTTATTAGAGATTCAAAAGCTGATTTGAGCAGGCAGAAGAAACAGTGAGTGAACCTGAAAATATGACCATACAAAGGACCAAATCTGAGGAACAGAAAGAAGAAAAACTTAAGAAACGTAAACAGAACCTAAGGGACCTATGGGACACCAAGAAAGGGACTAATATACACATTGCTGGTATCTCAGGAGAAGAGACAGAAAAGGGCAAAGATATTATTTAAATAAATAATCACCAAAGAAGTCCAAATTTGATGAAAGACATGAATATAAACATCAAAGAAACCCAAGGAACTACGCGTAGAGTAAACTGAATGAGACCTATATCAAGAAAAGTTATAATTAAATTGTCCAAAGACAAAGGCAAAGAGAGAACTCTTTCTTGAAAGCACAAAGAAAAAAGTGACTCATCACACATAAAAGATCCTCAATAAGATTATGAGAAGATTTCTTATCAAAAACCATGCTGGCCAAAAAACACTGAATTGGTATATTCAAAGGAAAAAATCTATCAACAAGGAATTCTATATCTGACTATACTATCCTTCAAAAATGAGAACAAAATCAAGACATTCTAAGATAAACAAATCTAGATAGCACATTAAAAAGCAGAGACATCACTTTGCCGACAAAGGTCCACATAGTCAAAGTTACAGTTTTTCCAACAGTCGTGTATGGATGTGAAAGCTGGACCATAAAGAAGGCTGAAAGTGAAAGTGAAGTCGCTCAGTCGTGTCCGACTCTTTGCAACCCCATGGACTGTAGCCTACTAGGCTCCTCTGTCCATGGGATTTTCCAGGCAATAGTACTGGAGTGGATTGCCATTTCCTTTTCCAGAGGATCTTCCCGACCCAGGGATCGAACCTGGGTCTCCCGCACTGTAGACAGACACTTTATCGTCTGAGCCACCAGGGAAGTCAAAGAAGGCTGAGTGCCAAAGAATTGATGCTTTTGAACTGTGGTGCTGGTGAAGACTCTTGGAGAGTCCCTTGGACTGCAAGGAGGTCAAATCAGTCAATCCTAAAAGAAATCAACCCCACATACTCATTGGAAGGACTGATGCTGAAGTTCCAGTACTTTGGCCACCGGATGTGAAGAGTCAACTCTTTCGGAAAAGATCCTAAATGAGGAGAAAGACTGAAGGCAAAATGAAAATGAAGCAGTAGAGAATGAGATGGTTAGACAGCATCACCTACTTAAGGGACAGGAATTTGAACAAACTCTGGGAGATAGTGGAGGACACAGGAAAAATTCTCATTAATATACCCCAAATGGTTCATATTGTTCTATATCCTAACCACATGGTTCCTGGGATGAAAGGATGGTTCAACATACAAGAATCTATCAATATAATAGCCTGATATGCCACAGTCAATGGGGTCACAAAGAGTTGGACATGACTTGGTGACTGAACAACAACAATAACTAAGGTAAACAACAGCTGAGGAAAATCATTACCACTATAAGTAAAACCAGCCCTGTAAGAAAAACTAAAAATAACTGGTAAAAGTAAATCCATAGATAATTATAAAATCTACTATTACTGTAATTCTGGTTTATAATATGCCTGTTTGTTTTATACATGATTTAAGAAACTGATACATTCTTTAAATTATTAGACTATGCTTTTGAACAAACAACACATAAAGATATAATTTTATGACATCAATGACTTAAAGTATGTGAGGACAGAGCTATAAAGGAGCACATTTATGAAATTAAGCTGGTATAAATTCAAACATGGTTCCTGGGATGCAAGGATGGTTCAACATACAAGAATCTATCAAAATAATACACCACATTAACAAAATGAAAGAGGAAAACTACATGGTCATGTCAATTAATACAGAAAAAGTACTTCACAAAATTCAGTACCCTTTCCTGATGACTAAAAAATGAAATTCAACAATCTAAGAAAAGAAACTACCTACATCATCATAGCAAAGATCATATATGAAAAACACACAGTAAACATCAAACTCAATGATGAATGATGGACAGCTCTTCTTCTAGAAAAAGGAATAAGACAAGGATGACCACTTTCACCACTTCTAGTCAACACAGTACTAGAAGTTCTAGCCAGAGCAATTATACAAGAAAAATAAACATAAAAGCATTGAAACTGGAAAGAAATACTCTGTTTACAGATGATATGATCTTGCAAGTAAGAAACTCTAAAGATTACACACATACACATACATAAACATAAAAAATGATTAGAGGTAATAAACAAAAGAAGAAATTAAGGAAATAATTCTATTTACAATAGCTTCAAGAAGAGAAAAAACTAAGCACTTAACCAAGGAGACAAGACTTGTAAAATGAAAATTATAAAACATGGCTAAAAGAAATTAAAGAAGATATTAATAAATGGAAATACAACTCATGTTCATGGACTAGAAGACTTAACATGTCAATACTACCTAAAGCAATCTACAGATCCAATGCGATCTTATGAAAAACACAGTGACATTTTTCACAGAAATAAAAAAAAACTTATCCTAAAATGTATAGGAACCAGAGAACAAATTATCAACATTCACTGGATCATCAAAAAAGCAAGAGAGTTCCAGAAAAACATCTATTCTGCTTTATTGACTATACCAAAGCCTTTGACTGTGTGGATCACAATAAACTATGAAAAAATCTGAAAGAGACAGGAATACCAGACCACCTGACCTGCCTCTTGAGAAACCTGTATACAGGTCAGGAAACAACAGTTAGAACTGGACACAGAACAACAGACTGGTTCCAAATAAGAAAAGGAGTACGTCAAGGCTATATATTGTCACCCTGCTTATTTAACTTCTATGCAGAGTACATCATGAGAAATGCTGGGCTGAAGGAAGCACAAGCTGAAATCAAGATTCCCGAGAGAAATATCAATAACCTCAGATATGCAGATGATACCACCCTTATGGTAGAAAGTGAAGAACTAAAGAGCCTCTTGATGAAAGTGAAAGAGGAGAGTGAAAAAGTTGGCTTAAAGCTCAACATTCAGAAAACAAAGATCATGGCATCTGGTCCCATCACTTCATGGCAAATAGATGGGGAAACAGTGAAAACAGTAGCTGACTTTATTTTTCTGGGCTCCAAAATCATTGCAGATGGTGACTGCAGCCATGAAATTAAAAGACACTTGCTCCTTGGAAGGAAACTTATGACCAACCTAGACAGCACATTAAAAAGTTGCACATTTGTGCAACTGTGGTGTTGGAGAAGACTCTTGAGAGTTCCCTGGACTGCAAGGAGATCCAACCAGTCCATCCTAAAGGAGATCAATCCTGGGTGTTCATTGGAAGGACTGATGCTGAAGCTGAAACTCCAATACTTTGGCTACCTCATGCGGAGAGCTGACTCATTTGAAAAGACCCTGATGCTGGGAAAGATTGAGGGCAGGAGGACAAGGGGAAGACAGAGGATGAGATGGCTGGATGGCATCACCGACACAATGGACATGGGTTTGGGTGGACTCCGGGAGTTGGTAATGGACAGGGAGGCCTGGCGTGCTGTGATTCATGGGGTCGCAAAGAGTCGGACACGACTGAGTGACTGAACTGAACTGAAAATGTATACGCAACAAGAGTCAAAACAATCTTCAACATATTTGGAGGGATCAAACTCCCTGATATCAAAACTTACTACAAAGCTATAATAATCAACATATATGGTACTATCATAAAGACAAATATGGAGATCAATGGAATAGAATAGCACCCAGAAATAAAGCCACACATATATGGTCAAATGATTTTCAAATGGCTGCTAAGTCCTTTCAATGGGGAAAGCACAGCTTTTTCAACAAATGATGCTGGAAAAACTGAATATCCACACGCAAAAGAATGAAGAAAGACCCTCACCTAATAGTCTTATACAAAAGTTAGCTCAAAATGGATTAAAGGCCTAAAAGCATAAACTGAAACTATAAAACTCTTAGCATAAGGGAAAATGTTCAAGACATTGGATATGAGAGTATTTTCTTGGATATGACATCAAATAGAAACATAGATAAACTGGACTTCATCAAAATTAAAACTTCTTGGGGCTTCCCTGCTGGTCCAGTGGTTGAGACTCCATGGATCCACTGCAGTGGACAAGAACGAGTTCAATCCCTGGTCATGGAACTAAGATCCTGCATGCCACATGGCATTACCCCCAAAATTTTTTTCAATTAAAAAAAACTAACACTTCTGTACACCAAATAGCAGGAACAATACAGTAAAAAGGCAACCCACAAAATGGGAGATCTATCTGCAAATCATACTTTATGATAATATTAATATATTTTAATATTCAGAATAGAGAGAACTTCTAAACTCACAGATAAACAACCTGATTCATCAATGGGCAAAGGACTTGAATACACATTTCTCCAAAGAAGATACATGAATGGCCAATAAACACATGAAAAAGATGTTCAATAACCCTAAAACCACATTAAAACCACAATGAGATATCGGTTCACATCCATTGGAATGATTATCATGTAAACACAGAAAAAATCAAGTGTTATAAAGGATGTGAAAAAAACCAGGACCCTTGTGTACCACTGTGGCAATGTAAAATGATGTAGTTTTACATTTATAGAAAACAATATGGTGGTTCTCCAAAAAATTAATGAAAGAATTATAGGATCCAGAAATTCCACTTTCAGAAATACACCCAAAAGAACTGAAAGTATATAGAAACACAGATACACGTACACTGATGTTCATAACAGTTTAATTATTCACAATCACCTAATGGTGGAAGCAGCCTAAGTACCCATAGACATTTGTAGAAGACCCCAGAAAGTCAAAAAGGAATCAACACTTCAATAAGGAAAGTTATCTCCAACCAGTTGTTCTGGGTCTAATACCTCATTTAAAAAAATCATAAACTAAAACAGCAGCTGACTAACCTATTTTTATACTTCGGGTTGAGGAGGTCTTCCCAAGAGCAAACCAGAACCAGGAGTCAAAAACTGACAGATTTTACAAAATAAAACTTTTAAGTCTCAGTGCCATAGAAGTTACTATAAACAAAGTAAAATTACAAAAACAAACTTGAAAAATTTTTTTCCAACACGTATAACACAGAGATAATACCTTTCATAAGAGTTCTTACAAATTAGTAAGAAACAAATGAAATACCTCAATACACATAAGACTTAAGAGAAAACTCATGTAAGAAATACAAAACCCAGGGCCATTGTTCAGAGGTAAAGAATCTGTCTGTACACCCGTGGCAGATGCATGTTGATGTATGGCAAAACCAATACAATATTGTAAAGTAAAAAAATAATAATAATAAAATAATAAGTTAAAAAAAAAAAAAAAGAATCTCTCTGCCAATGCAGGAGACGCAGGTTTGATCCCTGATCCAGGAGGATCCCACAGGCCTTGGACAACTAAGTCTGTGCATCACAACTACTGAGCCTGTGCTCCATAGCCCTTGACGCACAACTACTTAGCCCACATGCTACAACTACTGAAGCCTGTGCACCCTAGAGCCTATGCTCCACAAGAAGAAGCCAGCGCAATGAGAAGCCATGTGCCATAACTGGAGAGTAGCTCCCACTTGCCATAACTAGAGAAAGCCTTCGTGCAGCAAGCAAGCCATCCAGCCACCTCATCCTCTGTTGTCACCTTCTCCCACCTTCAATCCTTCCCAGCATCAGGGTCTTTTCTAATGAGTCAGTTCTTTGCATCAGGTGGCCAAAGTATTGGAGCTGCACCTTCTGCAACAGTCCATCCAATGAACATTTAGGACTGATTTCCTTCAGGACTGACTGGACTGATCTTGCAGTCCAAGGGACTCTCAAGAGTCTCCTCCAACACCACAGCTCAAAAGCGTCAATTCTTTGGTGCTCAGCTCTCTTTATGGTCCAACTCACATCCATACATGACTACTGGAAAAACCATAGCTTTGACTAGACGAACTGTGTCAGCAAAGCAATGTCTCTGCTTTTTAATATGCTGTCTAGGTTGGTCATAGCTTTTCTCCCAAGGAGCAAGCATCTTTTAATGGCTGCAATCACCTTCTGCAGTGATTTTGGAGCCCAAGAAAATAAAGTCTAGTCTCTCAGTGTTTCCACTGTTTCACCAACTATTTGCCATGAAGTGATAGGACTGGATGCCATGATCTTAGTGTTCTGGATGCTGAGTTTTAAGTCAGACTTTTCACTCTCCTCTTTCACTTCCAATAGGAGGCTCTTTAGTTCCTTTTTGCTTTCTGCCATAAAGATGGTATCATTTGCATATCTGAGATATTGATATTTCTCCTGGCAATCTTAATTCCAGCTTGTGCTTCATCCAGCCCAGCATTTTGAATGATGTACTCTGTATATAGATTAAATAAGCAGAGTAACAAAATACAGCCTTGATATACTCCTCTCCCAATTTGGAACCAGTCCATTGTCCCACGTCCAGTTCTAAATGTCACTTCTTGACCTGCATACAGATTTCTCAGGAGGCAGGTAAGGTGGTCTGGTATTCCCATCTCTTGAATTTTCCACCATTGTGATCCACATAATCAAACGTTTTGGCATAACCAATAAAGCAAAAGTAGATGTTTTTCTGGAACTCTCTTGCTTTTTTGATGATCCAGCGGATGTTGAAAATTTGATCTCTGGTTCCTCTGCCTTTTCTAAAACCAGCTTGAACATCTGGAAGTTTACAGTTCATGTATTATTGAAGCCTGGCCTGGAGAATTTTGAGCATTTCTTTACTAGCATGTGAGATGAGTGCAATTGTGTGGTAGTTTAAGCATTCCTTGGCATTGCCTTTCTTTGGGTTTGGAATGAAAACTGACCTTTTCCAGTCCTGTGGCCACTGCTGAGTTTTCTAAATTTGCTGGCATACTGAGTGCAGCATTTTTCACAGCATCATCTTTTAGGACTTGAAATAGCTCAACTGGAATTCCATCACCTCCACTAATTTGTTCGTAGTGATGCTTTCTAAGGCCCACTTGAGTTTGCACTCCAGAATGTCTGGCTCTAGGTGAGTGATCACACCATCGTGATTGTCTGGGTCATTTAGATCTTTTTTTGTATAGTTCTTCTGTATATTCTTGCCACCTCTTCTTAATACCTTCTGCTTCTGTTAGGTCCATACATTTTCTGTCCATTATTGTACCCATCTTTGCATGAAATGTTCCCTTGGTATCTCAGATTTTCTTGAAGAGATCTCTAGTCTTTCCCATTCTATTGTTTTCCTCTATTTCTTTGCATTGATCACTTAAGAAGGTTTTCTTATCTCTCCTTGCTATTCTTTGGAACTCTGCATTCAGATGGGTATATCTTTCCTTTTCTCCTTCGCCTTTCACTTCTCTTCTTTTCTCAACTATTTATAAGGCCATTTTGCCTTTTCGCATGTCTTTTTCTTGGGGATGGTTTTGATCACCATCTTCTATACAATGTTATGAACCTCCATTCATAGTTCTTCAGAGAGTCAGTCAGTCAGTAAGTCAGTTCAGTCACTCAGTCATGTCTGACTCTTTGCGACCCCATGAATCACAGCATGCAAGGCCTCCCTGTCCATCACCAACTCCCGGAGTTCATTCAAACTCATGTCCATTGAGTTGGTGATGCCATCCAGCCATCTCATCCTCTGTCGTCCCCTTCTCCTTCTGCCCCCAATCCCTCCCAGCATCAGGGTCTTTTCCAATGAGTCAACTCTTCGCATGAAGTGGCCAAAGTATTGGAGTTTCAGCTTCAACATCAGTCCTTCCAATGAACACCCAGGACTGATCTCCTTTAGGATGACCTGGTTGGATCTCCTTGCAGTCCAAGGGACTCTCAAGAGTCTTCTCTAACACCACAGTTCAAAAGCATCAATTCTTCGGCGCTCAGCTTTCTTCACAGTCCAACTCTCACGTCCATACATGACTACTGGAAAAACCATAGCCTTGACTAGACAGACCTTTGTTGGCAAAGTAATGTCTCTGCTTTTGAATATGCTATCTAGGTTGGTCAGAACTTTCCTTCCAAGGAGTAAGCATCTTTTCATTTCATAGCTGCAGTCACCATCTGCAGTGATTTTGGAGCCCAAAAAATAAAGTCTGACACTGTTTCCACTGTTTCCCCATCTATTTCCCATGAAGTGATGGGACCAGATGCCATGATCTTTGTTTTCTGAATGTTGAGCTTTAAGCCAACTTTTTCACTCTCCTCTTTCACTTTCATCAAGAGGCTTTTTAGTTCCTCTTCACTTTCTGCCATAAGGGTGGTGTCATCTGCATATCTGAGGTTATTGATATTTCTCCTGGCAATCTTGATTCCAGCTTGTGCTTCTTCCAGTCCAGTGTTTCTCAGGATGTACTCTGCATATAAGTTAAATAAGCAGGGTGACAATATACAGCCTTGACGTACTCCTTTTTCTATTTGGAACCAGTTTGTTGTTCCATGTCCAGTTCTAACTGTTGCTTCCTGATCTGCATATAGGTTTCTCAAGAGACAGGTCAAGTGGTCTGATATTCCCATCTCTTTCAGAATTTTCCACACAGTCAAAGGCTTTGGCATAGTCAATAAAGCAGAAATAGATGTTTTTCTGGAATTCTCTTGCTTTTTCTATGATCCAGCGGATGTTGGCAATTTGATCTCTGGTTCCTCTGCCTTTTCTAAAACCAGCTTGAACATCTGGAAGTTCACAGTTCACGTACTGCTGAAGCCTGGCTTGGAGAATTTTGAGCATTACTTTACCAGTGTGTGAGATGAGTGCAATTTTGTGGTAGTTTGAGCATTCTTTGGCATTGCCTTTCTTTGGGATTGGAATGAAAACTGACCTTTTCCTGTCCCGTGGCCACTGCTGAATTTTCCAAATTTCAGACACTCTATCAGATCTAATCCCTTGAATGTAATGTCAGTTCCATTGTATGTTACCACATAGTACTATGTAAGGGATTTGGTCTTAGTCACATAAGGCATTTTTCCTTAAACTCTGAGTTGTTATGGCAACAATCTTTAAGACTAGCTTTAAACCCAGAGCTGATGATTACACAACAAAACAACTCATCCTACTCCAGGGTATGATCTTCCTTAAGTTCTGTACTAATGATAATACAACAAAAATGTACCTTGCTTAAGAACATGTTTCTCCTTAACAAAACCTTATGACTAATCTTGTTATCTTGTGGGAGTGGGTCTGGTAAGACCTTTACAACCTTGAGACATTTTTTTGATTTACTGTTAATAACCAGCTCAACAAGTATACAGCTCCCTTGCTAAGACTAGTGATGGGGCACTCTCTGTCCCCCTTCCGATGTCTACATCAGAAGCTTTCTCTGTCCTTTTTCACTGTAATAAATCTTCTGCCACACAAAAGCTCTAAGTGATCAAGCCTGGTCTCTGATCCCAAAACTAAATCTTCTTCAGAGATCATGAATTCATGAATCTGGTATCATTCACTGTAAGCTACCAGTATCTCTCCTTAAGGAGCTCACTGTCTAGTATAGGATGAAGATATAAACACTTCTAGTGCAAAATGATAAAATACATTTCTACTACCTCTGATTATATATTAAATTTATTAGTAACTGGATAATGCCACTGAAACACTCTTTTTTATTTTCAGCAAATTCAGAAAAAGGATAAAGTTAACATTGTCACTGAGAATTCGCTAAGTAGAATCTAAGTGAAACAGAAAATATTCTCCAAAAGAAGAAAAATTCATAAAATTTATGTTAATAAGAAATAAACAGAATTTATAAAAACAGAATGTTATAAAGTAAGAAATTTATTATAGATACTTTAAAAGGTAACTATGAATACTCTTTAATGTAATTAGCCTTAAAAGAGAAATACAAACCAGAAGTTACTTTTGGATGATTAGGGGTAGAAAGGCAATTAAGATTGGATCAACAATTATTCACTCAGATCACAACTATTTATTGTACTGTTAGAAAGCAGAAAATAAAATAGAGTTTCACGGTAAATGAAAGTTAAAAGATCTAGTATTATGTACTAACTGACATCCCCAAGCTTTTTAACCACAATTTTTTTTTTTTTTAATTTACAACCACCATATGAGCCTCTCCTAGTACTTTGCTACAAAGTCGTTCAGTCATGCCCAGCTCTTTGTGACTGTATGCACTCTAGCCCACCAGGCTCCTGTGTCCATCGGATTCTCTAGGCAAGAATACTGGAGTGATTGCCATGCCCTCCTCCAAAGGATCTTCCCAACCCAGAGACTGAACCCTTGTCTCAGGCATCTCCTGCACTGGCAGGTGGGTTCTTTACCACCAGTGCTACCTGGCACTGCTGATTTCCATATTTCTTATTAATACAGTTAAGCTATGTACCAATTCAGCTACCTCATATCATTTTTTTGGTGAGGAATGCATACAATCACTCATTCAGCAGATGCTTAGTGACTAGGCAGTGTTCTAGAATCTGAGTATAAAAACAATAAAAAAGAAAAGAAGGGATGGATGGATCGATGGAGAAACAGATGGGTGGATAGGACAAAGAAAGATGAGGAACAGACATATGTCAGGGGAATGAATTTCAATTACACCAGAAAAGATGCAGTAGGTAACTAAATTTTCATTACAAGCCTACATCCATTTTCCCAAACACAAGTAGAATGATCAGTACTTTCTGAAACTGACTCTTAACTATGGGCTGCTGGTTCCCATAGCAACTCCAGTCACCAGGGGAGAAAAGTTAACACTAGTTATTTAGCAGTAACACATTTCTCAGGGGAGAACAGAAGAAGGCTCATGAGAATAAGTGCACAATTTATTTTATTTTGAGTAGAGTTATCACTAAACATACCTTTCAGATAAAAAGAAGTTCTTGTGAGGATTTAGATTTTGACAAGATTCTAGGCTGCCATCAGATGATGAAGAAAGCTGCTCTGATTGCAAGTTGTCTGTATCACCCAAATTGGCCTCAGTTACAGATGAGGTCTTTATGTATTTTCTTCCTAACTTCGTTCCCAGGACATTCGTCAATATAACTCTGGGTATCCTGTCATATAAAATAACAAACACTGTACTATACTGAAATTTGCAGTAAAAAAAATTCTAGGAAGTTGAAGTTTCAAACATTTTCAACTTAGCATAAACAATCTATTAGAATTATACCATCCTGGAAATCAACCCATAAATACTCAGTATTTTGGATGAACACTCTTTTTTTGTTTCTGGAAGTACTTACATCTTATAAACTGGCATAGATTGGCCTGCCACTATATGGCTTTAAGTATACTAGTGGATGCTATTGGAACTGCTTAAAATTTTAACCAATTTTTCTCAAAAAAAAAAAAAGGTTTTTCCTTTCCAGTAGTTATTAAAAATACAGAGACTACAAACCAATTCAAAAAAATCTTTATTCTCTTTCAACAGAACAGTCTTTGGTAAATAACAACATATTCATAATTGGCAAATGATAAATGCTAAATCCAACAAGAAAGACATCATTCAGACTGCATCTATAGTAATGACAGATTCCTTAAGAAAAACAGCACATATATTGATGGTAATAAATATGTTTTACATAATAGCATCAGGAAAAAGGGTCAACAAAATTAATGTTTAGAAAACTAAAGCATAATTTTTAAATTGGTGGGATTCATATAAAAACTAGTAATGCAAGCCTGGTATCTTCTTAAACAGAAGAGGATGGCCTAACCTTCCGTTTAGCCAGCTGTTATTATGAACAACTGATACTCGTTGCCATACCACAATGACGTCTTTAAAGCAAATACCTGACACTGAACTAACAGGCCTAGATCAAATTATTGTGATTTTTAAAATTTGTGTTAGCATTTTCTTTTAAGTTTTCCTATCTCCTGTTTATGAGATGTCCCCCCTGACTGTTACTTGCAGCACTTCACTGACATTTTGTGAGAAATAACAGATAACACCTAGAAAGGACCAAAGTACTTTTGTTTAAGTAAACAATGTGAGCTTCCCTGTACTCTGCTACATTTGCTATACCACTCAGAAGGAAGGGAAGGGAAGTCGCTCAGTCGTGTCCGACTCTTAGCGACCCCATGGACTGCAGCCTACCAGGCCCCTCCATCCATGGGATTCTCCAGGCAAGAACACTGGAGTGGGTTGCCATTTCCTTCTCCAATGCATGAAAGTGAAAAGTGAAAGGGAAATCACTCAGTCGTGTCCGACTCTTAGCGACCCCATGGACTATAGCCTACCAGGCTCCTCCGTCCGTGGGATTTTCCAGGCAAGAGAGGTACCCTTCAATTTTCACTACAGAATAGAAGCACTGTGTTCTTTTCACTATGTTCCAGACAATGAAGAATTTCAGATCCTAGGAGAAGTGTAAAATAATTCAGTCTCCCCTTTATTTTAAACATGAAGAACTCAAATCTCATAAAAGGTAAATGGTTGCCCAAGTATAAGCAACTCTAGCTCCTAGAAGAACCTAGGCTTTTGGGTTTTTTAAATTTTATTCCATTACACTGCATTTTCAATACTAACTTGCCACAGCATCCAGATAACTGAGTTTATCTGTAGATACTTTGCTGCTGCTGCTGCTAAGTCGCTTCAGTCGTGTCCGACTCTGTGTGACCCCAGAGATGGCAGCCCATGAGGCTCCCCAGTCCCTGAGATTCTCCAGGCAAGAACACTGGAGTGGGCTGCCATTTCCTTCTCCAATGCATGAAAGTGAAAGTGAAGTCGCTCAGTCGTGTCTGACCCTCAGCGACCCCATGGACTGCAGCCTACCAGGCTCCTCTGTCCATGGGATTTTCCAGGCAAGAGTACTGGAGTGGGGTGCCATTGCCTTCTCCGGTAGATACTTTAGGAATCCTTAAATATATCCATTTCCAGAACAACCTCCACAAAAAAGTACTGGGTTGATTAAGCAGTATATGATCTTAAACAAGGCTATGGTAAATACAACTCTCTGAACTCAAGAGTTTAAGTGAAGGAAGAAAGGAAATAAAGTAAGCCATTTAGCACAATCACGAATTGTGGAGAGTGAAGAACAAAGATATTTGTCTTTCTCCTCTCATGATTTAAGCCTCTAAGATTCCTATTTATTACTGTCTACTTTGTATATTTGATGCCTGACAGAACCCTCCTTAAAATCCTGGATTTGAAGTAGGAATGAAGACAACAAAAGACCAGTAAGGAGTTTCAATATTTCTTCTGACCTCACACTAGGAATTGCAGGTAAATGAATAAAGAAAACTCAACTGCAGTTCTCAATCTTTAGGGAGAATGTAGGATTATTAGAAGAGAAAATTTTATTCAAGTAAGAACTATTTTTCTTCAAATCAATCAGTTCAGTCGCTCAGTTGTGTCCAACTCTTTGCGACCCCATGGAATGCAGAATGCCAGGCAACTCCTGGAGCTTACTCAAACTCATGTCTATCAAGTCAGTGATGCCATCCAACCATCTCATTCTCTGTCGTCCCCTTAAATTTTACTTACTTTTAAGAGATGAGAGAATTTGATACACTAGTTAATAGCTCATTTTAAGAATTGATGATATACTCTTCATGTTCCCCTATCATTACTGAATTCTAAAATGTAGTTCATAACAAAATAATTCAAGAACTGTAGTATTTAAAATGTGGAGGATAGAAGAAGAAATATCCTCCCAAGAAAAAAATCAGCTATAATTCACTTGTTTAAATGCCTAACTATAGTAAGTTTAAGTACGTTTTTAAATGTTGAGTCCCTAAAGAAAGCTCCAAATAGGAGAGAAAAAGTCCATAGAAGGATAGTTCTCTACAAAGTACTGAAGAGAATAATCAGCAAAAATAAGCAAACAAAAAAATGTACAAATATCAGCAAGGAAAAGAATAATTATAAAGATTAGAATTCTCTTTTGAATAACAAATGATCATTCTATTCTATTATGGTTTGTTTTGCTGCTAGATTGTTGAAGAAAGAAAAATCAGAGCTATGAAAAAAGAACCTTAGAAGGTAAGTAAGAATTTTTAAGCTAAACAAATAGTTTAAAACTCTTTCCAAGAAGAGAAAAATTTGAAAATTCCCCCAAAACCCATTTGAAAAGATTATACACGAATCTACAATAGAAGCCACAGCTCTAAAGTACAAAAGCCCTAAAGGGCTCTGAAGCCACCAGAAGGCTCAAGGAGCTAACTTAGTATGTCTACCATGGCAAGTAAGCCAGAAAGAAAAACACCAGTACAGTATACTAACGCATATATATGGAATTTAGAAAGATGGTAACGATAACCCTGTATGTGAGACAGCAAAAGAGACACAGATGTATAGAACAGTCTTTTGGACTCTGTGGGAGAGGGAAAGGGTGGGATGATTTGGGAGAATGGCATTGAAACATGTATAATATCATATATGAAATGAATCACCAGTCCAGGTTCGATGCATGATACAGGATGCTCGGGGCTGGTGCACTGGGATGACCCAGAGGGATGGTATGGGGAGGGAGGGGGTTCAGGATGAGGAACACGTGTGCACCCATGGTGGATTCATGTTGATGTATGGCAAAACCAATACAATACTGTAAAGTAATTAGCCTCGAATTAAAATAAATAAATTTAAATTTAAAAAAATAAATAAATAAAACACTTTGGCCATTTAAAAAAAAGGAAAGCATTCTACTACTGTGAACAAATGCCACAAGAAAAAAATTAAAAATAAGAATATTTAAAGGTTAATGAATTCAATATCATGTAAAATATGTAATAAAGTCTAATCCCTACTTTACTTATGAAAAAAAATTAAAGGTCAGAAAAATGAAAAGCAGTATGGGCACAGAGTTAGTTAAGAGCAAGGACTTTGGAGTGAAACACAGGTTGAAGTGTTTCAACTTCAACTAGTAATTATATAACCTTAGGTTGGGTACTTACCATAATTTATGCCTATTATCACTGATCTCCTCATCGCTAAGATGTGGAGAATAGTAATATCTACCTTAAAAATGATTAAGATTAAATGAAATAAAAGATGTAAAGCAATTAGCACAAGTCCTGGCACACAGTCAATTTATAATAAATGGAAGCTCACTTTAATCTACCTATTATTGAAGTCTTCCCCAAACTTATAAATTATCTTTTCAATTAGCATTTAATTGTCATAATTTATCATGCTCTGCTCTGCAATCTTAATGAAAACATCTTCTTAGAAAAGCATATAATTAAATAGTTAGCAATATCTATAGTACTCCTAGCTCTTCATAACACACACCATAGCCCAAACATCTTTCTTTAATTATTTACAACTTAATGTAATTTGGGTACCTTGAAGAAACAGAGTTTTGTGTGACAACCTTACAGAATACAAATGTATAAAGTGATAACTAAGTTCATAATATCTAAAATGCCTTTTGGTATACAATTTATAAATTAGCACTACCATGGAAATTCTAGGGCTAGCCAGCAGTACAAAAGATTCTGAATGTTAACAAGAAATATGTAAAAGTGTATACTTCATCTCTTATACTATCTCAACACAGCAGGAAGGACTGAAAGTTGCCATTTCACACAGTCTATCCAATTTTTTTCTCAAGTATGCAAACAGTATCAGTAAGTAAAACAGATTCAATTTTACTTACTAATATTATGAAAGTGAAAGTTTTAAGTCACTCAGTTGTGTCCGACTCTTTGTAACCCTATGGACAGTAGCCTGCCAGGCTCCTCGGTCCATGGAATTCTCCAGGCAAGAATACTGGAGTGGGTAGTCATTCCCTTCTCCAGGTGATTGTCCCGACCCAGGGATTGAACGTAGGTCTCCTACATTGCAGGCAGATTCTTTACCGTTCGAGCCACCAGGAAAGCCATGTTGAAAGCACATTTCAAAACATAATATGCTAAACCAAAGAACCAAATTTTGTAACAGTGAAATGAAGCAGAAAGTATACTGGCCTGAGAAATAATATCATTTATTGAATGTGTCTCTATACACATTCTGGTCCTTAACTGTTTCAATTACAAATTGTGAGTTCCACCCCACAGATAAGTAGCAAGGTAAATATAAGACTGAAATAAAAAATGGGAGAAAACTGAAAATCTGATAGGAGCTATTAAGATATCCTTGATGTTAAGAGCAAATTTTTAAAGAAATGGAACCCTTGTTGATAGATAACATAATTGCATCTGGCATTAAAGCTATAAATAACAAGTAAAAAAATAACAATACTAATTTAGTTTTTATTTTGCTACAATTTAGATGAACATTTTGCTAAAATTGTGCTGTGGCATTTAATAGGGTTTCTATAAATCTATTCTTATCCCAGATGGTATCATTCAAAGTATTACTTTCTAAATCAGTTTAAGCTACATAAATTTTTTTTTAATTTTTCAATTACCTTCTTAAAATAATATACAAATTTTCTAAATTTACCCTTTTCTTTTACTAAGCAATATTGTAAGTGAATAAAGTATCACTCAACTAAACCATTGCTGGCTTAAATAAGTCTTAAGGTTACAGGAATACCAGGGTGTCCAAAAAGTCATACCATCACAATATCTGGAATATGTAATTTTTTTAAACTCCAAACATATATAAACTTAAGAAAAACACGGATAAATATAATTACACCATTTAGGGAAATCCCAAGAACCAGGAGTTAACTTTTTTTAACAGAATATTGTACACTGTCCCAGTATTTCTCTAATAATCTCTGGTGTTAATCAATGAAGACAAGATAAAGATGGTTTACCTCCTCAAAAGTTTTGCACGTATCTCCCACTAGGTTCTTTCTTGCCTACTGACCAAGGCTTATAAAGATCTGGAAATATTCTCCCAGGAAAACAGATATGAACCACATATGGAGATAAAACCTAAACTAAAATATGGTTTATTTATTTTAAAAGATATGTGTGTATCCCACATACTGCTAGCTTGACATTTCTAAAACTCTTGACTCGTTCCTTCATTATTTAATAAGACTGATTGGGATCACATATTTTCTGTTTTTCTTCTCAACTTTATCCAGAAATTAAAAGGCTAAAATGTCTTCATTAAAGGGCAACATACTTAGATCACTACCTTTAGATCCCAGAATGTGCTTTTCTGTACATCTGAAACTATTACAATGTTGTAAATCAACTATATGCCAATATAAAATTTTAAAATTACTTAAAAATAAGTAGACAAAACTTTTAAAAAGTAAAAAAAAAAAAAAGAAGCCATTGCTGGGAATGAATAAGTAATTTTGGTTTACTCGGTAGTTAAATTTTAAGTTAAAATTAAGAACCAAACCTAAGTTTTTCTTCCTTTCATCTTTCTGAAATAATGACATCTTAGCCAAGTAAAATGAAAATAAGACAAACAGTATCATGTCAAAGTTAAGCAAAGTCTGAAGAAAGTCTAAGTCTCCTATTCTAGATAGCAAGTTCCACACAGAAAACATCTATCCAAACCTATACCCTAAACAGCTCTCCAATTTTCTTATTTGAAGCTTATAATACCTCTTTTCCTGTCTGAGACCAAAATTACAGAGCAGATCATTGGTTTGGGTGGAGGAAAAGACATTTCAATCAAAGAGACTGGAACTGCTAAGTAATCTCAGCAAACGTTTATCGAGAATTCAGTATGTGCCCAGAACTGTGTAAGGAAAAAATAATAAAACATAGTCTCTGCCCTTATGAAGCTTATAGTAAGGGAGGCAGAGAAATCACATTAAATGTTATGGGTGCTATGATACAGAAAAGGCAGCTTTCCCAAAGAGATCAAAGAAAGATGTGGCAGCTGGAATTGAAGAAGGCTTCCCAAGAAGATGGAAATGAGTTCAGTGTTAAAGACCAATATCAGTCAATAAATGGGAAAAGGAAATTTTTCCCAAGATAAGAGGACAAAAAGCTCAGAGGTATAAAACAACATTATACATTCAGTGAGCTACCAGCAGTTCCTTAATTCTAAAGCACAGTACTGAATGTGGAAGAGTAGACAGACACAAGGCTAGAGACAATCAAGGTGCAATAATTATGGACGTTGTAATGCCAAGGTAAAGAGTTCGAACTTTAACCTAAAGATTATCTGGAGCCACAGAAAGATGTTAAATAGCAGAGTGACACATAACATCTTCATACTTCAGCAAAAATATGGTGAAATAATGAAGACGAAAAAAAAGACTATGCACAGGAAGCCCAATAAAATTACGATCAGAGTAATAAAGGCACAAAGTTATCAGGGTTTGAACTGGGGCAGTGGTGAGAAAGAGGAAGAAAAGATCATTTGAAGACAGATTTAGGAGGCAAAAATAACTAGACTTGATAAATGATTAGATACAAAGAGTAAGGGAAAAACAGGAGCCAGGACAATTTCTAAGTTCTAATGCAAAGAACTAAGTGTGAAAAGGAGTCATATATTCAGACAGGGAGAAGACAGGAAAAAAGGAACAAGTCTGAAAACAAAGATGATTTACTCACTTTGAAACAAGCTAAACCTAAGACACCTGGAGCTGAGGGGAAGGTCTGGACTAAGTGGCAGCTCATCTGAGTAAGGGAACAGAAACACACATACACAGTAAAAAAACGAATTAGAATCTTATTGGGACTCTATTTCACATTATATTTAAGTTTCCTGAACACATAATCTAGCTGCTAACAATTTCTGGTAAGAAAAACTATTCTGGGGGATGACGCATTACACTGTTCTCCTCACACTGTTCTAATTCAAAAAGATCAGACATGGGATGAGGGGATGGATGTCATCTGGAGGAGAGCTGGAGCTTCTTCTCAAAAGAACCAAAGGGATTGGAAGGCCCATCCCTTTAAGCAGCCCCCTTTATTTAGATCTATCAGCACAGTAAAGGAATAGCTCACCTGTACTAAGAAAGAAAACCGCTGTACTTCAGGACAATGAGAGTAAATTGCTTCTTCATAAATTACTAAAGCTAAGTGTCTAAGATTTTGTGTGCTTTAGAAAATTTAATTTACATCAGGTATGATATAGTACGGGAATTCTTGTTATATAGCTTTTTATGTTATTGCATTTTTTAAAAGAAGTGTCCTTTAAAAAAAAAAAGTACTGCACAACACTATGTTCAAATGTTGTGACAGAGTTCTACTTTAGTTTTTAAAGTAATTGTGCTGAAAGTCACCAAGTTTCAGCTGGATCTTGGCTTAAAGCACTTATAAATTGTTATCCAGGGACTTCCTTGGTGTTCCAGTGGCTAAGACTGCGCTCCCAGTGCAAGGGGCCTGATTAAATTCTTGATCAGGGAACTATATCCCACATGCCATAACTAAGACCCAGCACAGCCAAATAAATGGATAAAAAATATTAAAAATATTGCTAAAAAAAAATTGCCATTAAGGTTACAGACCAAATAATCAAAGCACCATCTAGCTAATGGCATGCTATTCTAATTGAAACTAAATACTTCCCCTAAAAAAATAATTCACTTAAGGGTTAAAACTGTAAATGGAAATACATTTAAAACATTATGTTATAGGTCAAAAATTCCCAAAGCTAATTTCTAATTTTTAGTCCCAAACTTCACATACAATTTAAAAAATATATATATAGAACAAAACAGGTCTTGTTAGCTTTCAAAATTAAACTGCATATTTATTATTAAAAATCTGGGAGTAATAATTCAAAATCATCTCCTGTTTTTTAAATGCATGTAAAATATAAGAAAGCTCACAAAATAAAAAGTGGTAAGGACCTAGATTAAATAATATTTAAAAGTTATGTTAAAGATACTTGGCATGCTGCAGTCCAGGGAGTCACAAAGAGTCAGATGCAACTAAGCAACTAAACACCAACAAATGATAAGAAGCAGAAAATTTAAAAGATCCATAGATAGACAGACATTTTTTTTTTCTTTTCATCTTTAACATACCTTTGAGATAATATTTAGGTCCTTACCTAACAAAATCTAGGTCCTCATCTACCTGTCTATATCTAGTTCTTCATTTTATATACGTGAATCTCTAAAAATATGTATATGTGAATCAAATTATTAAGTTAAATGTACTAAGAATATTATTTGTTTTTAAAAATAATTCTAACCCAATTGATTAAACAAAATGTAGAGTCATTAACTTTGTAAATTAAGATTGTCAGCTTTAAGATTTGAGGGAGTTACACGTGTATATGCCGATTTTCTTAAGGATCATTTCCAACAATCTTATTTTTAAGATCATTGGACTTAAAGTACTTCCAGTGCAGTAAGCTGAACAAAATCAATACTGAACAACATACCTTTCAGATAAATTAAGGCTTTGGTGAAGAGGTTCTAATTTTTGACATGTCTCTAGGCTGTCAACAGATGTCGAAGGCAATGAGTCAGACTGCACCTTGTTGGCATCACATAAATTAGCATCGTTTCTAGGTAGGGTCTTTCTGAATTTTCGTCCTAAATCCGTCCATAGGACATTCGTCAACATAACTTTGAGTTGCCTGTTATACACATAAATAATTAATACATACAGTACTAAATATTATATAATAACATGTATTCATCACAAATTATAACAAATGAAAACCTTCAGGAATTCTAATTCAGTTCTTCAAGCAATTAACCAGAGTAGTAAATACCATAACAAAAAAAATCTGCCTAACCATTCTCAAATATACATGAAAAACTAAAGCACATTTCACTTAAATTGGGATTTCCTTCAGAATTCTGTCTGAAATACTACAATTGTGGTCACACACATGCACAGCTGTTGGGATTCCTGGTAACTAATCTGTGCTTACCCACACTATCCGTGGAACAATATTCATTTGCACATCACCTCACAAAGGCAACCACTTCCTGCATTACAAATGAGTTCTTAGTTTAGTATTTGTTGATTTGGAAACATAATTAAACCTAAAGATAACAGTACATCATCTACAGTCTTAACTCTATATAGTCTTAAGACACATTTAGGTTTACCTTATTTCTAAAAATAGGTCAACTTAAAACACTGTATGTATACCAATTTCAAAAGTAAAACTGATAAATCCAAGCACTGTCAGCTTTTTGCCTCATTATATTTTGCCCATTACTCATTTAACAAATCTTTGTACCAATGATACTTGGAGAACTGTGTTCAGTTCTTGAACCATGAAACACAGTACTGTGAACAGGCTACCAAGTTGATGTAAAACAATGTCAAATGAAGAATTGTGGGAAGAATTGAAAATGTTTAATTAGAAGAGTGTCTATTCTACTCCCTAGTATCAGTTTTAGACCCTTTTTGTTCAACAAAAGTAAGAATATTAAGAAACAGAAAGCAGTGTTTGTGTATGTTTAAGATAAAACATGTCAAAGAAATGACTTGTTTGCACCTGCCCCTTGGGGCTGTATCTTCAGATCATCTAGTAGAAGAAGTGGGAGCTGCTGCTTCTTCCAAGGAGCCACTACAGAAAGCACTTACAGATTTTAGGATTATCATTAAACAATAAAAAGATGAGAGACATTGCTCTGAATGAATAAAAGTTCATTCTTCATCCAACAAATACTTACCAAATACCTTCTAGCAAAACAATTGGCAACAAACAAAACAATTACAGTTCCTGCCTTTGTGGAGGTTACATTTCAAGGAAGAATTATCCAATTAGCTATTTAATTACAACTGTAATGAGCAATATGAACAAAAAGTACAGATGCTGCATTTCTACTGAACCAGATAAGGGAAGTTTTACTAAGAATATGACTTTTACTGAAGTTGAAACTATCCAAAGGAAACAAGTGGAAAATGAAGAGCGGTTCAAAAAGGAGTATAAAATGTAAATGCTCAGACATGAGGAAAGTTTGTTCAAGAAAATTAAAGGACTTACCTGGCTCAAGTGCTTAGAATGAAGAGGAAATTTGTATAAAGATGGGCAGTTAGGCAGAACTGTGTGGATTATATTGAGGATTTGAAACTTTAATGTCAACAACAGTATCAATCCCCTAGTTTTAATAAAAGAATGATGATATCATAGCTGTATTTTTAAAAAGATGACTTTGATCTTTTGTGAAGAATAAAGAAAACATGAAGAGAAAAAATAATGAATTTACAGAGGTGATGGTGACTTAGGGATAATTTAATGGAATGGTGGGAGCAGAAACAGGAAAGAAGAAAAGGGACATGGATACAGCAAATGTAGGCAGTTGACACAGAGCTATGAAAGGGGGATACAGGACAAGCTGCTGCTACTGCTAAGTCGCTTCAGTCATGTCTGACTCTGTGCAACCCCATAGACAGCAGCCTACCAGGCTCCCCCGTCCCTGGGATTCTCCAGGCAAGAACACAGGAGTGGGTTGCCATTTCCTTCTCCAATGCATGAATGTGAAAAGTGAAAGTGAAGTCACCCAGTCATGTCCGACTCTTTGCGATCCCATGGACTGCAGCCCACCAGGCTCATCCGTCCATGGTATTTTCCAGGCAAGAGTACTGGAGTGGGGCGCCATTGCCTTCTCCGATATAGGACAAGGACTGAGGATAAATGTAAGATTCAAGATAGGTCTTCTGAGTTAATTATTGGTTACTTAGCTTAAGATTGAAAATATTTGTGTAAGTTTAAGTGCTTACGGGAAAGAGTTCAACAAAGTAGGAGACGTTGATGATACAGGAGACAGAATAATTAACATTATAATTAAGTTTCTTAAGAAGTGGCATAAACAGAGCTAGTATTTATTGAACATGCACGATATACCAGAAACTACGCTAAGCCCTTTATAATGCTTTACTTCATTTAATCCTCACAACTAATCCATGAGGTCAAAGCTATGGTTTTTCCAGTAGTCATGTATGGATTTGAGAGTTGGACCATAAAGAAGACTGAGTGCCGAAGAATTGATGCTTTTGAATTGTGGTGTTGGAGAAGACTCTTGACAGTATCTTGGATTGCAAAGAGATCAAACCAGTCAATCCTAAAGGAAATCAATCCTGAATATTCATTGGAAAGACTGATGCTGAAGCTCAGTCCTTTGGCCTGAGCTCCAGTACTTTGGCCACCTGATGTAAAGAGCCAACTCATTAGAAATGACCCTGATGCTGGGAAAGACTAAAGGCAGGAGGAGAAGGGGATGACAGAGAATGAGATGGCTGGATGGCACCACCAACTCAATGGACATGAGTTTGACCAAGCTTCAGGAGATGGTGAAGGACAGGGAAGCCTGGCGTGCTGCAGTCCATGGGGTCACAAAGAGTCAGACACGACTGAGCAACTGAACACCAACAACTCCATGAGGTACAAAGGTAACTATTCTTCTGTAACTGAGAAGACCAAGACAGAATGATTAATAACTTGGCCCACAGTAAAATGGGTTGAATAGTGAGAGTGGGATCCAGAGCCACACACTCTCAACTCTGTTGACAGCACTCTTAACTGCTCCACTGTGCTGATTTATGATGGCCTTCTTCCAGAAACCAAGATCATTTTTTCAGAGTAATATGAAAGGTAAAGGAATACAGGGTTGAGGAGAGAAAAGGCTTCAAATCTTCATTGTGTAGAGGGGGAACACAAGACGACTAGCAAAACACGGTACGATTATCTTGGGATTGAGAAATCCAGTAAGATTAATAATTATGAATTTATAATGCCACAAACATACTCTGTTTTGTCATTTTTTTCCCATTAGTGCTCAGCCACCTTGATGTCAGCACAATGCAAACAGATAATCAGGTTCACAAACAATTATTAATTATGAAGGAAAAAGGCATCTTTGTAACTAAACATCTGTCAGCTAGCACCTTAACCAAGTGGTCAAAGATAAGGCTACCAACAGTGGGACAAGGAGATATTATGTATCCTCTGATATGACACAATAAGCAAATGACATCAGCTAGGAAGCATTCTTGCCAAAAATGTAACATGGACCTAATCATAAGGCCAAACCTAGACAAATTTTTAAAATCTAGTATATAAGACATCTTACGAGACAACTGGCCTGAGCTCTTCAAAAAAGTCAGTGTCATGGTTTAAGAGGGTGAAGAGATGGTGGGATTATTCTAAGATTAAGAGACTAATGAGACATAAAAACCAAAAAATATAATGCATGAACCTCAATTTGATCCTAGATTTTAAAAAAAAAAAAAGACATCTTGGAGACATTTAGAGAATTCTGATTCTAGATTTTACATGAGATGATAATATGAAATTATTATAGGGATTTCTTTGGTGGTCCAGAGATTAAGAGTCCACCATGCAGTACAGGGGATGAGGGTTGGATCCCTGGTCAGGGAACTAAGGTCCCACATGCCATGGAGCAAATAAGCCCACATGTCGCCCTAGTCAGGTTTCTGTGTACCATAACTACTGAAGGCCACACAGAGCAACTATTGAGCCCGTGTGCAGCAACTGGAGAGTCTGTGCACTATAACCAAAGATCCCACATGATGCAATGAAGACCAGGTGTGCCACAACTAAGACTCGACAAGCCAAATAAATAAAGTAAATATTTTTAATGTAATTAAAAGCCAAAAATGATATTAAAAAAGAAATTAGTATAAATCTTCTTCATGATGTATTGTGGTTATCATGTAAAAGAATTCCTTGTTTTTAAGAAGTACAGACTAAAGTATTCAAAGGTAAAGTGCCTGATGTCTGTGACTTATTCTCAAATAGTTCTGGAAAAAGTGTATGTGAATGTGCATATGTGATATGCACTTAAATATATGAATGAAAGACTGAGAAAGCATAAATGTGGGAAAATGTTAACAATATTTCGCATGTTTGTTATTCTTAACAAAATAATTCCACACCTGGAATCCTGTACCAAAAAAATACAAAACGTATGGGGAAAAGTCATGCATGAAGATGTTCATCACAGTATTATTTATAACAGCAAAAAAATACAAGCAACTTTAAAATCCCAGCAATAGCAGAATGGTTAAGTATATACCATGATAAAACCGCTTAATAGAATGTTACTTATTGGTCTCTTAAAATCTTCTACTTTAAATTTTAAGGATGGCTGGCTGTGTTGTTTCCTGCTTTCTATTTGTCTTTATTTCTATTTTTTATGCTAAGCAAACACTATTTATGTAGATAAATATCAACCAATTTATTCTGTAAAGAACAGTAAACATGCTTACCTAGCCAAAAAACTATTAATTAGTGAAAAGAAACTATTTTTTACATTCAGGATTACTCTTTTATAAGGTTTTACAACTGTATAACTTAAAATTCTAAATGATCAAATGAAAACACTTGTAAAATCCTAAGGATATATAAGTTCTACTTTTCAGTCTGATTAGAAAACTGACTATTAGTAATCTGCTAAATTATTTGAAAAAATATCCTAACGGTAATTTAAAAATTGTTAAATATGAAAATCTCCAATGTTGGAAAATGTCATTTTTCTATTCACCCAAATCAAGTAAGAATCACGACTGGTACATGTTATGCATGGCTGAGTCCCTTCAATGTTCACCTGAAACTACCACATTACTAACTGGCTATACTCCAACACAAAAAGTTAAAAACAAAAAAAGAATTACCATTGGTGATTTTACTGGTAATTCTAATTATTGGTTCTAAGTGAAAAAGACAATTGGGTTCTCTGTGAAAATACTTATTTCACGTTCATAAATTTGCTTTATTGTAATCTGACTAATAATATTCTAATTAAAGGTAAATTTTTAAAACTTCTATATTTAAATGCCCTAGCATTCTTTTTAAAAATCCCTTTAATACTTATTTAAGAATATAAAAATCATCTATAAAACACATTCCAGTTTGAAAAGAATAATCCAAATAAATATACCTCACACTATTAGCCAGGGTTTGTTACTCTATTTAGTTAAGTATCTAGAGACCACATAGGAATCAACTCTTATATTATTGATTCAGAACATTTTTTTAGGATCTCATTTTATTTATGTTTTATTG
The DNA here is from genome assembly GCF_032452875.1 of Bos javanicus. Classification (NCBI taxonomy): domain Eukaryota; kingdom Metazoa; phylum Chordata; class Mammalia; order Artiodactyla; family Bovidae; genus Bos; species Bos javanicus. The sequence continues at coordinate 46,224,511 of NC_083868.1, forward strand.
GAGGATAATTGCTTTACAATGCTGCAGTGATCTCTGACATACATCAATGTGAATCAGTCATATTTATATACATTTCCCTTCCCTCCTGAGCCTCCCTCCCCTCTCATTTCACCCCTCTAGGTCGTTACAGAGTGCCAGGCTGGGCTCCCTGTGTTATATAGCAGCTTCCCACTAGTTACCTGTTTTATACATGATAGTTTATATATGTCAATGCTACTTTCTCAATTTGTCTAACCTTCTCCTTCCCCTGCTGTTTCAACCAGACCATTCTCTATATTTGCATCTCCATTTCTTCTCTGTAAACAGGTTCATCAGTACTATTTTTTCTAGATTCCATATATGTGTATTAATAGACAATATTTGTTTTTCTCTTTCTGACTTACTTCACTCTGTATAACAGGCTCTAGGTTCATTCACCTTGCTACAACTGACTCAAATTTGTTCCTTTTTATGGCTGAGTAATATTCCATTGTATATATGTATCACAACTTCTTTATCATTCACCTGTTGAGGGACAGCTAGGTTGCGTCCACGTCCTGGCTATTGTAAACAGTGCTACAATGAACACTGGGATGTATGTGTCTTTTAGAATTGTGGTTTTCTCAGGGTATATGCCCAGTAGTGGGATTGCTGGATCATATGGTAGGTTTATTCCTAGTTTGTTAAAGAATCTCCATACTGTTCTCCACTGTGGCTGTATCAATTTACAATTCCACCTAGCCCTATTATTTCTACAGATATTCAAATAGAAACTTAAATTCAGAATAAAGAAAAACATTCAAAACCTAAACTTAGTATTTAGGGAGACACACTTAGGTGGCAATACTATCCCAAAAAAGTAAGATTAGGAGACAGGTTAGTTTTAAAGGAGAGGAAAGGGAGTTGTAACTACAAAGGTACATGGAATTTCTGGGCTAATTTTCTATTTTATACCTGAATGGTGGTTATATAAAAACATATTAAATTATAATAATTTATTAAACAGTTTACCCTTTATTCATTTTTTGGTAGATGCATTATATTTCACAATAAAAATAAAGAGTAGAGGACAGCTAAATGAAGATCTCCACCTAACCCAACATTCTATTGATGATATATATACCATCCCTGCTAAAATACATGCATAAGCTTTTTTTTTTTTTTTTGTGGCCACACCTTAAGGGATCTTAGTGGGATCTTAGTTTTCTGACCAGGGATCAAACTGGTGCCCCTTGCAGTGGAAGCGAGGAGTCTTAACCTCTGGACTACCAGGGAAGTCTCATCTAAGCTTTTCTTTTTTACTATGATTTATTTACTTGTCTACAATAGGTCCTAGCTGCAGCATGTAGGATCTTCAATCTTCATTGCAGCATGCAAACTCTTGGTTGCAGCAAATGGGATCTAATTCCCTGACTGGGACTCCAACCAGGGCCCTCTGCATTGGGAAAGCAGAGTCTTAGCCAATTGGACCATCAGGGAAGTTCTCACCTAAGCTTTTTAGAATCATCCAACAGTCTATTTACAAAATGTCCCCTTCTAAGCTATGAATTATTACTCTACTATTCATTTAATGTACAAGGGAAAATAGTTGCTGATTGATGTACTCAAAGTTTAAAAATTATCACTCCCAGAAAATAAAAATTATATCACATTTCTTCTGTAGTACTTATCATACACGTAAAAATCTGTAATTATGAAAAAAAAAACTCAGCAAAACCACAATAGAAAAAAAATTTTTTTTCAAATTTTGTTCGATTTAAATTTTTCAACAAAAGCAGTTTTTCAATGAATGCATAAATATTAAACTTGGCTAAATTCAAAACTCAGGGAAAAAAATCACTTCTCAAAACATGGTGTCCTATTTTTAGATTCTAGAAACTGACAGCTGGAATGAAGGCAATGTTTTAGTTTCTTTTTTCATAATTTAATTTTAGTATTTCTTGTCCTTCAAAAAAAAAGGGGGGGTGCAGGAAATAAAAATATGCTACCACAAAACATGCCTCTTTGGCACAAGGATTATTTTGAACTGAAAGCAACTGAGAGTAGATGCCAAAAAGGTTCCCTGTCCACTCATTGCTTGCCTAAAAGCAGGTTTACACTATTTATCACCAGAGACTCTTTATCAGCCCAGGAATATAATTCACATAACAAGCCTTACTAATCAAACATTATCTCCTATTAGTTTCCCCCATATACGTTCTATTCCACAGTTCGCCATCCTTGGAATAGCAAATCTTTTTCCTCTGTCTTATCACTTCTCTAGAAATTTATTGTCCTTTGCTAATACATTATATAAGCCTAAGCTGTAACTACTCCTTTGAGTTACTCTTTATAGAATTTCTCCCATGTATATGCACACTGCATGTGTTGAATAGATTCTGTTTGTTTTTCTTTTATTTATCTGTATTTTGTCTGTCCAATTATGGCCCCAGTCAGAGAACCACTGCGGGGTAGAGGTTTGTGTCCTTCCTCCTCAAGGACAAAATAAATGAACACATCACAGAAAATACACACGAATAGCCAATATGTATGTGAAAAGATGCTCAATATCATTAATCTCATTTTTCTGGTCTTTTAAAAACAGTTTGTCTTTTCAAAAAATGGGAAAGGGAGCAAAATATTTCAACAGATACTTTAGAAAATATACAAAATAACAACAGACACATGAAAAGACGCTCAATATCATCATTCATCAACAAAATGCAATTATTACCACAATTAGATATCACCACATGGGACTTCCCTAGTGATCCAGTGGCTAAGATTCTGCACTCAAATGCAGAGAGCATGGGTTTGACCTCTGACCAGGGAACCAGACCCCACATGCAGCAACTAAGCCTATGTGCTACAACCACTGAACCCACACAAATAGCCCACATGCTGCAACCAAGACTCAGTAGAGCCAAAACAAACAAATAAAAAAAATTTTTAACATAGCTCTTAAAAAAAAAAAGATATCACTACACATATATTATAAGGGATGATGACACAGACTGACCATACAAGTCCTGACAGGAAGATTGAGGAAGTAAAACTCTACTGCATTGCTTGTGCAAATGTAAATTGACACAATTACTTCTGGAAAACATTTGGCGGTTTCTTAACAAAGTTGAAAATGTACTTTCAATGACTCAACAACCCATCTCCTAGGTATTTACCCAAAAGAAATAAAAATGTGTCCATACAGGCACTTGTACATGAGTGTGCACACAGCAGTTTTATTCATTGTAGTATTCATTTTACACAGAACTAGAACAAAAATATTTTATATTTGTATGGAAACACAAAAGACCCCAAATAGGCAAGGCAATCTTGAGAAAGAAAAACAGAGCTAGAGGAATCAGGCTCCCTAACTTCAGACTATACCACAAAGCTACAGTAATTAGAAGTGTAGATATTCGCACAAAAACAGAAATACAGATTAATGGAATAGAACAGAAAGCCCAGAAATAAATCCACACACTTATAGTCAATTAGTCCATGACAAAGGAGGCAATAAATACACAATGGAGAAACACAGTCTCTTCAATAAGTGGGGCTGGGAAAACTGGATGGCTATATGTAAAGTATAAAATTAGAACATTCTCTAACACCATATACAAAAAGAAACTCAAAATGGACTAAAGCTCTAAATGTATGACTGGACACTATAAAACTCTTAGAGGAAAACATAGGCAAAACACTCTTTGACATAAATCACAGCAGTATCTTTTTGGATTCACCTCCTAGAGTAATTGAAATAAAAACAAAAATAAACAAATAGGACCTAATTAAATTTAAAAGCTTTTGCATAGCAAAGGAAATCATAAACAAAATAAAAAGACAACCCACAGAATGGGAGAAAATATTTGCAAGTGATGAGACAGACAAGGGATTAATCTCCAAAATATACAAACAGCTCATGCAGCTCTATATTAAAAAAAAAAAAATCAAACAACCCAATCAAAAAATGAGTATAAGACCAAATTAGACATTTATCCAAACAATACATATAGATGGCCAAGGAGCATATGAAAAGATGGTCAACATCACTAATTATTACAGATATGCAAATCAAAGCTACAATGAGGTATCATCTCACACTGGTCAAAATGGCTATCATCAAAAAATCTACAAACAATAAATGCTGGAGAGTGTGTAGAGAAAAGGAAACTCTCCTAAACTTTTGGTTGGAACATAAACTGGTACAACCACTACAAAGGACAGTATGAAGATTCATTAAAACAAATACAAAAATAAAAACAGAACTGCCGTATGATACACCACTGCCACTCCTGAACATAAATCAAAAAAAAAAACCATAATTTGAAAAGATACACGCACCCCAATGTTCACTAAAGGTCTATTTAACAATAGCCAAGATATGGAGGCAACTTATATGTCCACTGACAGAGGGATAGATAAAGAAAATGTGGTACAAATATACAATAGAATATTACTCAGTCCTAAAGAAGAAAGATCCATCTGCAAAGGCATGGATTGACATAGAAAATACTGTACTTAGTGATACAATTCAGACTGAGAATAACAAGTACTATGTGAATATAAAAAATGATACAAATGAATCTATACACAAAATAGAAAAGACTCACAGAAACAGAAAACAAATTTATGGTCACCAAACAGGAGAAGAAGGAAAAGAGAGACAAATAAGGATTATGAGATTAACAAATACAAACTACCATACATAAAACAGATAAGCAACAAGGATTTATTGTATAGCACAGGGAATTATATTCAATGTCTTCTAATAATCTACAATAAAATATAATCTGAAAACATATACAACTGAATCACTTGGCTATACACACAAAATTAATTCAATATTATAAGTCAATTATATTTCAACTTTTAAAATTACTGATCACAGATCACCATAACAAATATTATAATAGTGAAAAGGTTCTGAAATATTGCAAGAATTACCAAAATGTGACACAGAGACACAAAGTGAGTAAATGTTTTTTTGAGAAATGGTGCCGATAGATTTGCTCAATGTAGGGTTGCCTGCAACATTCAGTTTGTGAAAAACAGAGATCAGTTCAAGATGGCAGGGTAGAAGACGCGCTCTCACCATTTCTTATGAGAGCATCAAAATCACAACTGCTGAACAACCATCAACAGGAAGACACTGGAACCCACCAAAAAAGATAACCCATATCCAAAGACAAAGGAGAAGTCCCAATGAGACAGTAGGAGGGACACAATTACTACAAAATCAATTTGTAAAAAATGCAGTATCTGCAAAGTGCCAATAAAGTGAAGCACAATAAAACAGAGTATGCTTGTATCTTATGAGTAGTGTCCTTACAAAAATGGCAGAAACAGATATACACAAAAGGAAGACAATATGAAGACATACAGGGAAAATGTGTAAATATGGAGGACTGAATGCCTGAAGAAAAGAGGAGGGAGACATGGAACAGATCATTCCCTACTGCCTTCAAAGGAAGCATAGCCTTGCTGACACCTTGACTCACATGAAATGTAAATAGATTAAGTAACCTAATCAAAGGTAGAGACTGTGAAAGCAGCTTATGATAAAATAAAAAACAAGATCTTCTATGTTCTGAATGTATGTGTGTATGTGTGCCAAGTCGCTTCAGTTGTGTGCAACCTTATGCACTGTAGCCCAGCAGGCTCCTTTGTCCATGGGATTCTCCAGGCCAGAATACTGGAGTGGGTTGTCATGCCCTTCTCCAGGGGACTTTCCCGCCCCAGGGATCAAACCCGAGTCTCTTAACGTCTCCTGCATCGGCAGGCTGGTTCTTTACCAGTAGCTCCACCTAGGAAGCACTCTGAATGTATGTCTCCACTCAAAATTCATATTTTTAAATTCTAACCCCCAAAAGTGATGGTATTAGGAGGTGGGGACTTTGGGAGGAGCATGAGGGTAAAGCCCTCATATATGGGATTAGTGCTCATAAAAAAAAAGTTCAAGAGAAGGCTCCTTCCACTCTTTGAGGACACAGCAAAAAGATGTCCATCCGTGAACCAGGAAGCCTTCATCAGATACTGAATCTGGAGGTACTATGATCCTGGGCTTCTCAGGCTCCAGAATCATGAGAAATAAATGTTTTTGTTTATAAGCCACCTACTCTTATAGTATTTTGTTACGGTAGTCGAAAAAGACTAAGATAAGATCCAACTGTATGCCTCGAATAGAGACACACTTTGGACTCAAAGAAATAAATAGGTTCAAAGTAACATGATGGAAAAAGTATACCATGCAAACAGCAACCTTATGACAGGTAGAGTGGCTATACCAGTATTAGACAAAATAAACTTTAAAGAAAAAAATAACATCAAGTGTGTGTAGAAACAATGAGGACTAATTCATTGACAAAAGGGTTAATTCATCAGTGGGATACACTGACTATAAACATGCATGCGTGCTCAGTCACTCTAGCGGTGTCCGACTCTTTGCAACCCTAAGGACTGCAGCCCACCAGGCTTCTCTGTCCACAGGGATTCTCCAGGCCAGAAAACTGGAGTGGGTTGCCATGCCCTCCTCCAGGGGATGTTCCTCACCCAGGGATCAAACCTATGTCTCCTGTCTCCTGCATTTGCAAGTAGGTTCTTTACCACTAGTGCCACCTGGGAAGCCCGACTATAAAATACATATATAATAATAAGACGACAAACTCATTAAGCAAAAACTAACAGAAAGGAGAAATTAACATTTCAATAATAATAGCTCAACATTTAAAACCCCCGTCTTGATAGAACAATGGGACAAAAAAATTCACAGAGGCTTGAATAACACTATCAACCAACTCAATCTAAAAGACATCTAGAGGCACTCTAATAAATAGAAACAAAATGCACATTCTTCTCAAACACATGGAACATTCTCCAAGAAAGACCATATGCCAGGCCACAAACAAACCTCAGTAGATTTACAGGAAGTGAAATCATATAAAACATTCTCAGATCACAATGGAATTCAATTAACAACAACAGAAAAGTCATCAGAATGTAATGTACAGCATTGTGACTATGGTTAATAATACTATAATGTATATTTGAAAGCTGCTAAAATATAAAACTTAAAACTTGTCATCACAAAAAAATTGTGACTGTCAGTGATAGATGTCAACTATACTTATTGTGGTGATCACCTCACAATATATACAAGTGTAGAATCATTATGTTGCATACCTGAAACTAATATAATGTTATATGTCAATTATATCAATAAAAGAATATCTTTGAAATTTAAAAATACATAGAAATTAAACAATACACACTTTCAAAGCAAGTGAATTAATCATACCAGAAACTAGAAAATACTTTTGCTTAAAAAAAGAAAATCACAAAACACCAAAATTTATGCGGTGCACCTAATAGAGTGCTCAGAATAAAATTTAAAACTAAACACCTATATTAGAAAAGAAGACAGATAGATCTCAAATCAATAACCTAACTATATATCTTAAGAAATTATAAAAAAAAGCACAAACTATGTCCAAATCAAGAAGAAAATAAGATTATAGTGGAAATAAATGAAATTAAATATAGAAAACCTGCAGAGAAAACTGATAAGACCAAAACTTGGTACTTCGAAAAGATCAAGAAAATCTACAATTATCCAGGTAGACTGAACCAAAAAACAAAAAACACTCAAATTATTAAAATCAGGAATGAAAGAACAGTCATCACCAGCAATATTGCAGAAATTTTAAACAGTGATAGAATACTATGAACAAATGTATGCCAACAAATTAGATAACTTAAAATACACAAATTCCTAGAAAAACAGAAGCTGCCAAAACTGACTCATTTTTAAAAAGTAGAAAATTTCAAAAGACTTATAACAAGCAAAAATCTGTATTTGTGTAATTTGAAAGCTTCACAGATACACACACATATGCATGCAAGCACATTCACCACCAATAACCAAATGGCTTCACTGGTGAATTTTATCAAACACTTAAGAATTAATCACAATCCTTCAGAAACTCTTCTGGAAAACAAAGTAAGACAGAATACTTTTCAGCTCATCTTAAAGGCCATTATTAGTCTCACTCCAAGGCCAGACAGAGACAACATTAGAAAACAGCAGATTATTTTCCGTTCTGAATACATACATAGATATCCTCAATAAAAATCCTAGCAAACTGAAACCAGTAACAAATAAATGGGATCATAAATCAAGATAAAGTGGGATTTATCCCAGGAATAGAAAGTTGGTTTAAGATCTAAAAATCAATTTATGTAATATATTATATTAATAAAGGATACAAATTATATGATATAAATGCAGGAAAAACATTTGACAAAATCAACACACATTCATCACAAAAAGCCTCCAACAAATTAAGAACACAAAGGAACTTCCTCAACACAAAAAAGGGCATGTCTGAGTCTATTTAAGCTACAACAATACATCACAGACTCAGCAGCTTACAAATAGCAAACATTTATTTCTCACAGTTCTGGAGGCTGTGAAGTCCAAGATTAGGGTGCCAGTCAACACGGTCAGCTCTCGGGTGAAAGCCCTCCTCTGGGCTGTAGACTGCAGACTCCTCAAAGTGTCCTCATGTGGTAGAGGGCACCAGGAAACTCTGAGAAGTCTCTTTTATAAAAAGAGCACTAATCCCATTCATGAGGGCTCTACCCTCATATCTGAAGCACTCCCTCAAAGACCCCACCTCCAAATATCATCACATTGGGTATTAGGATATCAGTATACGGATTGCTGGAATATACAGACATTTAAACCATAGCAGGGAATCTATAAAAAACCTATAGCTAACATCATACTTAATGGTGAAATACTAAACGATTTCCCTCTGAGACTGGGAACAAAGCAAAGATTTCTACTCTCACCACTTCCATTCAGTTCAGTTGCTCAGTCGTGTCTGACTCTTCCATTATACGTTGTATATTCTAACTAGGACAATCAGGCAAGGGGGAAAAAATTAAAGGCCTACAGCTGAAAAGGAAGAAGTAAAGTCATATTTATCTGCAAGTGACATGATCTTGTATATATATCCCAAGCAATCTACTAAAAACTTCTAGAACTAATAAGACAAACAGGGTCACAGTATATAAATCTGGGCTAATATATATAAATCAATGGGATTTCTATACACTAGTAATGAAACATCTGAAAATAAATTTAAGAAAACATTTCCATTCATAAGAGCATCAAAAGAAGAAAATACTTGGGAATAAGTTCAACAATAAATGTCCAAGACACACTGAAAGTTATAAAATATTGTTGAAAGAAATTGAATAAGATCTAAATAGATGGAAAAATATATTCATGAACCACAAGACTTAATTTGTTAAGATGGCAATACTTCCCAAGTTGGTCTGCAGATTTTCAACATGTCCTCCATCAAAATTGTTGGCTGTTTTGCTAAAAATGACAACTTGATTGTAAAATTCAGCTCCTTAGCTCCTCCCCTGGTGGTCCAGTGGTTAAGAATCCATCTTGCGACCCAAAGGACATTGGTTTGATCCCTGGTCTGGGAAGATCCCACATGCCGAGGAGCAGCTAAGCCTATGCATCACAACTTCTGAGCCAGGGCTCTAGAGCCCACAAGCTGCAACTATTGAGCCCATGTGTCTAGAGCCTGTGCTCTACAACAAGAGAAGCCACTGCGATGAGAAATCCATGCACAGCAATGAAGAGTAGTCCCACTTTCCACAACTAGAGATAGCCCAAAGACCCATCACAGCAACAAAGACCCATCACAGCCCCAAAATAAAATAAATAAATATTAAAAAAAATAAAATTCAGCTAAAAATGCAAAAAGCCCAGAACAACCAAAACAATTTTGAAAAGGGACTTCACTGGCAATGGTTAAGTCTTCATACGTCCTCTGCAGGGAGCATAGGTTTGATCCCTGGTCAGGGAACCAAGATCCCACATGTCACGTGGTAATGCCAAAAAAAGGTTTTTTTAAAAAATTGTTTTAAATCTTGAAACTACTATAAAGTTGGAAGACTCACATTTTCCGATTTCAAAACTTACCACAAAGTTACAATACAGTGTGCAGTACACAGTGGTACCGAGGTAAAAACAGACATATAGATCAATGGACTAGAATCTCAAATCCAGAAATAAACCCATATATTAACGTTAACTGATTTTCAACAAAGGTAGCCAAGAAAAACTGGTACCTCTTCAGCAACTATTGCTGGGAAAACTGCATATTCACAAACAAAGATATAAATTTGGATGCCTATCTCATGCCATACCTAAAATTAAATCAAAATCGATAAAAGACCTAAATCTAAGAGCTAGAACTATAAAAATTCTCAGAAGAAAACCCAAGAGTAAATCACCATGACCTCAGATTAAGCAACAGTTTCTTAGATATGACAACAAAAGCACAGAAACACAAGAAATAGATAAATGGGATTTCATCAAAGTGAAAAAAACTTTTGTGCTTCAAAGGACACCATCAATAAAGTGAAAAGCTGAGTGACAGAAAATACTTGCAAGCCATATATCTAATAAGGACTTGTCTCCAGAAGATGAAAAAAAAAAACACCTCTTAAACTCAACAATAAAAAGATAACACAATTTTTAAACAGGAAAAGGATCTAAACAAACATTTCTCCACAGATATACAAATGACCAACAGGCACGTAAAAAGACACTCGATGTCATTAGGAAACATTTATTAAGACCACAATGAAACATCATTTCATACCCACTAGGACAACTATAGAAAAAAAGGAAGGAAGGAAGGGAAGGAGCGAGGGAAAGCAAATATTGGTAAGGACAGAGAGTCCCTGATACATTTATTTACTGAGGGCAGTTCACTTGAAAGGTGAGAATTCAGACTAAATAGCTTACAAAGAGCTCTGATATAAGTTCAAGAATTCCAATTAGTCATCTAACTTGTGCCAACTCCCAATAATTTTAATTTTTACTTTGTTACCATCATTTTTTATTCATTTACTGTTCTTAAAAAATATACTCTTTTGCAAAATAACAACTTTTTAAGCATTTACTGTTATCTAATACTAAAAATTTAGCTCTGAATTCCTTCTAGTAAAAATTGTAATTTGAATCCCACAGCTATCTAATTTCAGCATATCCATTACTCATTAATACTATGACTATAGGACTGCAGTTGCTAACTGGAGCAGTTTTTTTCACTACAGACCACAAATGATGAACCCAGCATTTTAAGGAGTTTATATATAACCCTTGCTTTATTAGATAAATCTTGCCAGATGTTCCAAACACACAAACAAGGAGTTAAGATGACAGAATCACAGAAAGTCAGAGCTTAGATGCAACCATAAAGGCCACTGAAGTCAATCACTGTATTTTAGAAGTTGTGGTAACTGAGACCCAAAAAGGTTAAATGAATCATTCATGGTCACACTCTACATAGCTTAAAGACCATCCTGTGTCACACACATACATGTATCTTACCTTTCTGGTGATATCTTAGAAGTGACAGGATGACCACGTACACCTTTTTTACTTTTATGGTCTAGAGAGAGGACCTTATTTCTTAGGCTCCTTTTCCACTAAGGAAAAAAAAAATGGAATTTGGAATTCAATAATAGAGAACACAACAATTATAAGGCACTTAAATTTTCTTTTTATTTAGAAATTAAAGATAAACAGCCAAACTCATAAAGGTTCACAGAGGGGTAAAAATGCAATCTACAAAAAAACCTGGCATCTTTTGCTGGTGGAGAAACAAAAGCCCACTAAATAATAGAAGAAAGACATTTAAAAATATAAAGGTAACTTTAGTCAGGAAATTGACATTTTAAAATTCAAAAGCTTACATAACCAAAAGATGGTAAATGTGTTTAAGGAAATATAAAAATAATTACATGTCAAGTTAAATAGAATCTGCAACTCTGAAGTAACTGCATTTATAAACAACTAGAAGGGATTACACGGAGAAGGCAATGGCACCCCACTCCAGTACTCTTGCCTGGAAAATCCCATGGATGGAAGAGTCTGGTAGGCTGCAGTCCATGGGGTCGCTAAGAGTCGGACACGACTGAGCGACTTCACTTTCACTTTTCACTTTCATGCATTGGAGAAGGAAATGGCAGTGTTCTTGCCTGGAGAATCCCAGGGATGGGGGAGCCTGTTGGGCTGCCGTCTATGGGGTTGCACAGAGTCAGACATGACTGAAGTGACTTAGCAGCAGCAGAAGGGATTACAACTAATTCCCTATGAACTGTTACATGGAGAAACTTTATGAAAGAGTCAGATATCTTATTAACACTGTTTAAATTTAATCTAACTAGAAACAACAATTAAAACTGATTTAGTTAATATGCAACAGTGTGAGTCTAGACAAAAAAATTATTTATCTTCTCTTTACATTAGTTTCCTTATGTGGTAAGAGTTGTGTGTGTGTGCTCAGTCACGTCCAACTATTTGCAACTCCACGGACTATAGCCCACCAGGTTCATCTGTCCATGGGATTTCCCAGGCAAGAATACTAGAGTAGGTTGCCATTTCTTCCCAGGGGATTTTCGCAACCCAAGGATGGAAACTGCATCTCTTGCGTCTCCTGCATTGGTAGGCAGATTCTTATACACACACACACACATACACACACACACAATGGAACATTACTTGGCCATAAAAAATGAAATAATAACATCTGCAGCAACATGGATGCACCCAGTGATTATCGTACTAGGTGAAATAAGGCAGAAAGAGAAAGACAAATACTTTGTGATATCACTTACATGTGAAATCTAAAATATGACACAAATGAACTTATTTATGGAACAGAAACAGACTCAGGGACATGGAAAACACTTATGGTTACTAAAGGAGAAAGGGGGTAGAGGAGGGAAAAAGCAGGAGTTTGGGATCAGCAGTACAAACTACTACATATAAAATAAACAACAAAGTCCTACTGTATAGCACAGGGAATATACTCATATCCTGTAACAAGCCATAATGGAAAAGAATATCAAAAAGAATACGTATACATCTGTACAACTGAATCACTTTGCTGTCCACTTGAAACTAACACAACAATGTAAATCAACTACAATTCAATTTTTAAAAATACTGTCTTCCTCAAAGAGGTATCTATATATCCATGTTCAAAGCAGCACTGTTCACCACAGCCACAAGGTGGAAAAACTCAAGTGTCCCATCAATAATAATATCAATAATAACAAAATGTGGCATATACGTAAGTAAGGAAATATTACTTACCCTTAAAAAAAAATGAAATTCTGATATACATTACAACATGGATGAACTCTGTGAGATAATAAAAAATACCATATTGGTCTCTGCCCAAAGTTCCTGACACAGAACTCCTAAAATCCTTATAATTTTCTTGGTAATAAGAGCATCTTTTGCTATAATATTGGTTTTAACCCCAATTCTTGTCACAAGGCTTCTAAAACCCTGGTTAATTTCCTAGGTGACAGGAGTGTCTTTTGTACTAATGAAGTGACTCTAGGTGAGCTTCTGGATAAGGGCTAGTCACCAGAAAGACCAAGTCAGTATTATGAGCTTAGAATTCTCATCTTTGCCTCCCATTCCCTGGAGATGGGAGAGAAGCTGGAAACAGAGTTAATTATCGGTCATGCCTATGTGAGGAAGTCTCCATTACAATCCCAACAGTATGAGGTTTGAAGAGCTTTCAGGCTGGTGAAACCCATCCACATACCAGGAAGGCGACAATCCCGCCTCCACAGAGAAGAAACTCCTGCAACTCGGGACCCACCAGACCTTGCCCTATGCATCTCTTCATTTGGCTGCTCATCTATATTCTTTATCATGTCCTTTAATAAGCTGGAATATGTACACATGTGTTTCCTTGAGTTCTGTAAACTGTTCTAGCATAAATTAATCCAACCTGAGGAGGAAGTCATGGGAACCTCAGATGTATATCCAGCTGGTCAGAAGCACAGATGACAACCTGGACTTGTGACTGGCATCTGAAGTGGAGTGGAAGCAGTGTTGAGACTGAGCCCATAACCTGTGGGATCTAAAACTATCTCCAGGTAGTGTCAGAATTGAGATAAACTGCAGGACTCCCAGCTCATGTCCCAGAGGACTGTTTGGTGGGGGAAAACCCACACACACGTGGTGGGAGAAGTGTTGTGAAAATGATAGTAATCTGAGAATAAAGGAGAAACACAGGAGGAAGAGGGCTTTTCCCAAAGCGATGACATTAGGCTAAGTGAAATAAGCCAGTAACAAAAAGACAAATACTCTATGATTCTAGTTATACGAAGTATCTAGAGTACATAAAGATAGAAAATAGCTTGTACACAGAAATAGAAAACAGACTACATCAAACTAAAAAAATGTCTGCACAGGAAAGAAAACCATCAACAACATGAAAAAGTAACCTATAGAACTGGAAAAATTATCTGTGAAACACATATCTGATAAGAGGTTAATATCTAAAATATACAAAGAACTCATACAATTCTATAGCAAAAACATATAATTTTACAATGAGCAGAGGATTTGAACAGACATTTTCCCAAAAGAGACACACATATGGCCAACAGGTATGTGAAAAGGTGCTTAATATCACTAAACATCAAGGAAATGCAAATCAAAACCACAGTGAGCCATCACCTCACACCTGGTAGAATGGCTCTTATCAAAAAGACAAGACATAAAGAGTTGGCAAGGATAAGCAGAAAAGGAAACTCTTGTGTACTGCTGGTAGGAATGTAAATTGGCAGAGACACTATGGAAAACAGTACAGAGGTTCCTCAAAAAAATTATAAAAATCACCATATGATCTAGCAATTCCACTTCAACTTCTGAGTATTTATCCTTAGGAAACAAATCACTAACTGAAAAAATTATCGACAACCCTTGTTCACTGCATTAATTATTTACAATAGCCAAGAGGTGTAAACAATCTAAGTGTCCATCAGTGGATGAATGGATAAACAAAACATGTTATATACATAAACACACAGACACATGGAATATTATTCAACCATAAAAAAGAAGGAAATCTTGCCATTTGCAATAGCATGGGTGCACTTTCAGGGCATTATATTAAGTGAAATAAGTCAGAGAAAAAATACCGTATGATCTCACTTAGATGCAGAATTTTTTTTTAACTCATCAGTACAGAGAACAGATTTGTGGTTGCCAGATGCAGAGGTTGACAGTTGGGGAAAATGGGTGAAGATGGTCAAAAAGTACAAATTTCCAGTTATAAGTAAGTCCTGGGGATATAATGTACAGCATGTTGACTTAGTGAACAAAGCTGTACTGTATATTTGAAAGTTGCTAAAAGAGTTATGAGATGGTTGGATGGCATCACCAACTCAATGGACATGAGTTTGAGGAAGCTCTGGGAATTGGTGATGGACAGGGAAGCCTGGTGTGCTGCAGTCCATGGGTATAGCAAAGAGTTGGACAAGACTGAGTGACTGAACTGAATTGAACTGAACAGAGTAGATCTTAAAAGTATCATCATGGGGAAAAAAAAATTGTAACTATTAATATGTATGGTGATGAATGTTAACTAAATTTACTGTGGCAATAATTTTGCAATTTAAATATGTATCAATCATTACAGCTTTCAGCGACAGTGAAGCTGGGGAGATTCCAGCCAGGAAAAGAATGTCAGATCTCATGGTCCTCCTAGGTTGTTTTTTTTTTTTCAGCTGCACTAGGTCTTCATTACTGCATGCAGGCTTTCTCTACTTGCAGAGAGTGGGGGGCCACTCTCTAGCTGCAGTACATGGGCTTTTCATTGTGGTGGATCCTCTTGTGGAGCTTGGGCTTTAGATGAGTGGCCTTCAGTAGCTGCTGCACGTGAGCTTAGTGATTGTGGCGCATGGGCTTCGCTGCCCTGAGCCATGCGGGATCTTCCTGGACCAAGGATCAAACTGCATTGCAAGCCGGATTCTTAACCACAAGACCAACAGGGAAGCCCCTTCCTAGATTTTTGACGCTCTCCTGAAGCCCTTGGATAGAATGGCTTGATCCCAAAAACAAATAAATCACAAGTTGTGGTACATACATACAATGAAATATTACTCAGCTATAAAAAGGAACAAAATTTGAGTCAGTTGAACTGAGATAAGTGAACCTAGAGCCTGTTATACAGAATGAAATAAGTCAGCAAAACAAGTACATATATTAACATATGTAAGGAATAGAGAAAAATGGTACTGATGAACCTACCTGCAAGGCAGGAATAGAGATGCAGACATAGAAAACGGACTTCCAGACACAAAGGAGTGAGGAGAGGGTGGTCGAACTGAGAGAGTACCATTGAAACGTATACGTTACCATATGTAAAACAGAAAGCTGGTGGGAAGAAGCTGCATAACACAGAATGCTCAACCCAGTACTCTATAACAACCAAGAGGGGTAGAATGGGCTTGGGGGTAGGAGGGAGGTTCAAGAGGGAAGGGACATACATACTTATGGCTGATCCATGATGTTGTATGGCAGAAACCAATACAATGTTGTAAAGCAATTATCCTCCAATTAAAAATAAACTAAGAAAAAAGAAATGTAGTTAAATTCACCAGCTGCGAAAGCCATACAGCAAACTTTTCTTCAAGATTTTTTCTTAAAGTATGTATATGAAAAAAATTTTTTTTAATTTTAATTAAAATTGAAAAATATTTTTAAATAGATAAATATTATATGTGTGGATACTTGATCAGTCATGTCTGACTTTTTGTGACTCTATGACTGTAGACTGCCAGACCCCTCTGTCCCTGGAATTCTCTAGATAAGAATATTGGGGTGGGTTGCTATTTCCTTCCCAAATTATGTTATATACCTAAAACTAACACAATGTTACATGGTAATTATATCTCAATATCAAAAAATATATCATATTTGGCTCACCAAATGTACCACATTAATGCAAGATGTTAATGATAAGGAAACTATGTGTGAGGGTAGGGGAGAGTAGTGTAAGAACACAAGTACTGTTTGTACTATCCCTTCAATTTTTTGGTAAACCTAAGACTACTCTAAAAAATAAACTCTGTTAATTAAAAAAAATTAAGTAAACTGACAGTAGCAAGTGCTGGTACCAGAAGTTGCCACACATTACTGGTGGAAATGTAAAATGGTATTCTGGAAATCAGTTTGGCAGTTAGGTATATACTTACCACATGACTCAGGAATCCCACTTCAAGGTATTTATCCTAGAGAGATTAAAACTTCTGCTCACAAAAAACCTGTGTTCTTAATTGCCAAAAACTGGAAACAACCCTTATGTCCTTCAATGGTTCATTTGGGAATGGATAAACAAAATCACTGCAGATGGTGACTGCAGCCATGAAATTAAAAGACGCTTATTCCTTGGAAGGAAAGTTATGACCAACCTAGACACCATATTCGGAGAAGGCAATGGCAACCACTCCAGTACTCTTGCCTGGAAAATCCCATGGGTGGAGGAGCCTGGTAGGCTGCAGTCCATGGGGTCGCTGAGGGTCGGACACGACTGAGCGACTTCACGTTCACTTTTCACTTTCATGCACTGGAGAAGGAAATGGCAAGCCACTCCAGTGTTCTTGCCTGGAGAATCCCAGGGACAGGGGAGCCTGGTGGGCTGCCGTTTATGGGGTCGCATAGAGTCAGACATGACTGAAGCGACTTAGCAGCAACAGCAGCAGCAGACAGCATATTAAAAAGCAGAGACATTACTTTGCCAACAAAAGTCTGTCTAGTCAAGGCTATGGTTTTTCCAGTGGTCATGTATGGATGTGAGAGTTGGACTGTGAAGAAAGTTGAGCGCCAAAGAATTGATGCTTTTGAACTGTGGTGGTGAAAACTCTTGAGAATCCCTTGGACTGCGAGGAGATACAGCCAGTCCATTGTAAAGGAGATCAGTCCTGGGTGTTCATTGTAAGGACTGATGCTAAAGCTGAAACTCCAATACTCTGGCCACCTCATGCAAAGAGTTGACTCACTGGAAAAGACCCTGATGCTGGGAGGGATTGGGGGCAGGGGGAGAAGGGGACGACAGAGGATGAGATGGCTGGATGGCATCACCGACTCAATGGACATGAGTTTGAGTGAACTCTGGGAGCTGGTGATAGACAGGGAGGCCTGGCGTGCTGCAATTCATGGGGTTGCAAAGAGTCGGACACGAACTGAACTGAACTGAACTGAAACAAACTATTGATATAGTTTGTTATTCATCAACAACAAGGATGAATCTCACTGGCACTAAACTGAGTGAAAAAACACTCAAAACATTAAAACATTACATGCTCCATGATTACACTCATGTGACACTCTGGAAAATGTAGAAGTACAAGGAGAGAAAACAATGTTAGCATAGATTATGGATGAGGATAAGAAGAATCTACAAAGAGGATAGCACCAGGGAATTTTTTGGAGTGATGGAACCATACAGTATCTTCACTGTGATGACAGTCCTATGAGTCCATAAAGATCCTGTGGCTCATAGAACTTTACATCATGAAAAAACTGATAAATAAATACAAATACACATACACTTTTATTACATTGGTGGTTGCAAAAAAATATACATTTGTCAAAATTCAGAGATCACTTAAAATGGATTAATTTAATTATATATAAATTCACTGTCAAATATATTTGAGAATAAATATAAAATATATATTTAAAGGGGCAAAATATTTGGACACATAACAAAAAAGAAGATACACAACAGTTTATCAACATATGAAAATATTTTCACTACTATGTATAAATTAGATAATTAATGAGAAACAACTGTAGACCACAGAGAACTCTACTCAGTGTTCCATGGTGACCTAAATGGAAAGGAAATCCAAAAAACAGGAGATGTATGTATAAATATGGGCTTCCCTGCTGACTCAGTGGTAAAGAATCTGCCTCCCAATGCAGGAGATTTGAGTTCAATCCCTGGGTCAGGAAGATCCCCTGGAGAAAGAAATGGCCACCCACTCCAGTATTCTGCCTGGGAAATCCCAGGGACAGAGGAGCCTAGTGGGCTATATATACAGTTCATGGAGTTGCAAAAAAGTAGGACGTGACTTAGCACCTGTTCAAGTCACATAAAAAAAAAAATGACTTAGCGACTGAACAACAAATGTACACATAGAGCTGATTCACTTTTCTGTACAGGAGAAACTAACACAACATTGTAAAGCAAGTACACTCTAATAAAAAAATATGAAAATATTTTGCCACCATTGTTCATCAGGGCAAAACAAATTAAAAGTCCCAAAGTTCACCAACAGAAGAATTAGATAAATGAATTGCATTATACTCATATAATAGAATATTGCTCAGCAATAAAAAGGAACAAACTACTAATAGGTAAAAAACAAAAATGAGCTTCAACAACATTTTACTAAGCAAAAGAAGGCAACACAAAAGAGTATACACTGAAAAAAATAGGCAGAAGTATCTTACAAATATAGAAATTAAAAAATTGGTTGCCAGAACAGGGTGGGAATAGAGACAACAGGCAAAGAAAAGATACAAGGGTAAGGGCAAGTGAACTTTCAAGGCTCATGACAATGCTCTATTTCACTGAGATATTGGTTGCATATGTTACATTAGTCAAAGCTCATCCAATTATATACCTAAGATCTGTTTTATATATCTCAGTAAAAAAAAACCACACAAATAAACAAGTTAAAATTCTGCTAAAGATTATGGAAACTGGCATTTATCCCTTTTTCTTTCATTGAAAGCTACGGTGATGTGTGGGAGAAAACATGAAGCAAGATTTTGGTACCACCTCAAAGTCTACAAACTATGAAGCACATTTAACAAATACTGTTACATCTAAAGCAACAAGGGACCAAGGTAGTGCTGACACATTTGCCACTTCAAATCTCAAATAGGATGTAGATTTCCCAGAAGTTAAGTATCACTATCCTAAAGAAGACATCCAACTAGTGTAGGAAACTAGTCATAAGAAAAGAAAATTTGTCTCTGAGGAGGCTGAGGAGGTCCTGTTTCACTTAGTGGGTCAGAGAGAACAAGAGAAAATACGTTGTTACTTCTAAGGAAAAGAAACCTGCTGAAACAAAGAGGAGTTAAGGAAGAGAAGAGAGCAGATTGTATAACATAGAGACCTAATATCTAAAGAGCTCTCTGGTGATCCATGTCTGCCTCTTGAAGGCCAAAAACTAAAGACAGATTATATGACCCAAGGGTAGAGGAAGACACACATTTAGTAAGACACTTCTTAAGAAAACAAATTCAAATCATATCCATTTACTTAGACTGTGTGTATTTAAAACAATATATTTTTACTCCATTCAGTATTCCAAAGCATAAAATAAAATATGCAAATATAGATAAAATATTCCTAAAATAATGTATTTTTTTCTTCTGTTAGCAACAATTTCACTACATGATAACATTCAGTACTAACTAGTAAATTGGTAGAAATATGGGATCTCTCATGGTGGCAATACATATTGGTACAAATTTTCTGAGATAATTTTTCAGTATTTATAAAAATTTAATATACAAACTTCCTTACACCTAGTAATCCCACTCAAAAATGGTTCCCTGCTTATGAAAAATAAAGGTTGCTGCAATACTATTTCTATTAGTAAAACTCTAGAAACAACCAAACTGTCTAATATCAGTGCACTAAGTGACTAAATTATTGGATATAGTATATTTGGGGAGTATTGTAAAGCCAATAAAAAATAAGTAAAAGAGGTACATCTAAATGTGTTAAAATAGAAAAAAATATTAAAATATTACTAACTAAAAATGGCAGAACACAGAACAAAATGTATTTCATGATCCCTCTTCAGCAATGATCAAAAAATGTACAGTCATACATGGGCAGCATGCTTTTTTCTTCTTGAAAGGAATGGAAAAAAAAAAAAAAACTGTCAGTAGTGACTGCATTCAGGAAATAGTCCCATTTATTATTTTCCTTGTCTATACCCTGTATAAAAAACAAATGTTATTATTTAATAACTAAATTTTTAAATAACATTAGGGAATTCCTTGGTGGTCCAGTGGCTAGAAAACTGTACTTTTCAATGGGTTCAACTCCTGGTCAGGGAACCAAGATCCCACAAGCCATGAAGCACAGTCAAAATAAACAAAAAAATAAATAAATAATGTTAAAGCAACTAATACTAACAGCTAATCTTTCCTCTGAGAACAAGTTTTAATAAATGGTTAATTTTTCCTGTCTATAACATAAAAATACATATATTCAAGGTGACTTAAAGTCTGTTATCCTAAAATACTACCATTATGAGCTGAACTGTCCCCTTCAAAATTCGCATGTTGACGTCCTAACCTTTAACATGTATGTACGTGAAGATAGGGCCTTTACACAGGGAGTTTATGTTTAAATGGGGTCAAAAGGGTGGGAACATAATTTATAAGACTAGTGTCCTTATAGGAAGAGGAAGAAACTCCAGGGATGTGTGTGCACAGAAAAGAGGCCATATGAGAACACAGCAAGAAGGTGGCCATCTGTAAGCCAAGGAAAGAGGCCTTAGAGAAAACAACCCTGCCCGCACCTTGATCTTGGACTTCCAGCCTCCAGATCTGTGAGAAAACAACTTTCTGTTGTTTAAGCCACCAACCTGTGGTATTTCATTATGTTAGAAATGTAAACCAATAAAACTAGCAGACCAATATGTATATTCTCAAACAGAGAACTGGAAAATCTGAGAAAAAATTCCATTTTTAAAACACCGACCATGAGTAGTGCCAGTCAAGAAAAGAAAAAACATATAAAGTGCTATCTTAAGCCTTACTTATGAGAACTCTATAGTATTACTTAAAAGTGATAAAACTGGTGCAGATTTATAATCAGGCTGTCTTTTAAAATAACTGTCACTTTTTACAATATACCCTCTTTAAATTTACAAAACAAAAAAAGCAAGGGATTTTATTAGCGTTAGCGTTAGTTGCTCAGTCATGTCTGACTCTTTGCAACCCAATGGACTGTACCCTCCAGAAGCTCCTCTGTGCATGGTATTCTCCAGGCAAGAATACTGGAGTGGGTTGCCATTTCCTTCTCCTTTAATAAGCTTAATATTATCATAAATTTAAAATACAATATATAATAATGAGATTTAAACTCCATGAAAAAAACAACCATTCACAATACACTATTCTTAGATTTAAACTGAAAAATGACCCTAAACTAAAAGCATGATATTTCAACATATGCCAGAAATAAATTAAAACCTGCAATTATGTAATACAAGAAAATAAAAAAAAATATATGAAAATAAAAATTAAGCTTTATTAAAATATTTTAAAACCCAAGAAGAGAGTTTTTATTTACCCCCTGCAAAGAAACATCCCAGTGTTCTGAGCTTCTGAGTTTGGACAGTGGTGACTGAACATGAACATCCTCTGGTTTTGCATTTAATATCTTCGTTATCTGAAACCAAAATGACAAAATAATTAGTTTAATTGAAATATAAGTAAGAGCTGAATGAGCTAACAGAACCACTACATTACTTGCATTAATATTTTGCTATTACTTTCAAGGAGTTTTAAGTTCAGTGCTTAATTTAGAGGTAGTTAAATATATGGAGAAGGCAATGGCAACCCACTCCAGTGTTCTTGCCTGGAGAATGCCACGGACAGGGGACCCTGGTGGGCTGCCATCTATGGGGTCGCAGAGAGTCGGACACGACTGAAGAGACTTAACGGCAGCGGCAGCAGTTAAATATGATTTTATAAAAAGCCTCTTTCACTCAGTATAAAAGTAGATAAATGAGGTATCACAATAACTACTTAACTACTCTTACTTGCAGTTTCTTCCTCTTCTAATCTCTCAAACACTACCCCCTGAGTTCTCTACTACACAAATCTAATTATGGCTACAATCTTAAACTACAATGGTGCCCATTACTTACAGATGTAACTCTTAACAATCTGGCTCTTTGATGTCACTCACACATCACAAACTCTACACCTTAACCACACTGAGTTTACTCAACCTTCTTCAGGCATACATCTCTAGATCTCTGTATGTACTGCTCCTTTAACCTAGAATGCTCTTCTCTCTATTTCTCCCCTATTAAACACCTCAGATTCTGCAAAAAATTATTCTTATCCACACAATCGTCACTCCCATACCGGGGCTTTCCTTTCTCTGGGTATTAGTACTTGGTAGTTTATAAGATAGCATGATATGTGTAATACAATTATTTATCTACATGTTTGTCTTCTTCACCAGACTGTGAAGGGACTAAGAGAGTGTACTCTGACTTAGTCACCTTTATATTCCAAAGTGAATGGTTTACAATACACCAAATAAACGAATGGATGGATTGTAGCCACAAGCTTGAAATCATCTGTTTAGAACTTAAATAATTTTACTTTCACATTATAAATGATGGTTAAGCATCAAGTTCAGCTTATTATATAACATAAAATAAGCACTGGGCTTCCAATATAATAAGCATCGGGCTTCCCAGGTGGTGCGAGTGGTAAAGAACCGGCCTGTCAATGCAGGAGACATAAGAGACGTGGGCTCAACCCCTGGGTCTGGAAGATCCCCTAAAGGAGGGCATGGCAACCCACTCCAGTATTCCTGCCCAGAAAATCCCACAGACAGAGGAGCCTGGTGGGCTATAATCCATAGGGTTGCAAAGAGTCAGACATGACTGAAGTGACTCAGCATGCATAATAAGCACTGTATCAACTACAGTCAGTAACACCATAAAATGGTTTCAGTAAGAGTAAAGCAAAAGGGCTTCCCTGGTGGTCCAGTGATTAAGAATTCACCTTGCAATGCAGGGGACACCACTTTGATCCCTGCTCTGGGAAGATCCTACATGCCGTGGGGAAACTAAGCCGATGTGCCAGAACCACTGAGCCTTAGCTCTGGAGCCTGCAAGCCACAACGACTGAAGCCCACACATCCTAGAACCTATGCTCCCCAACAAGAGAAGCCACCACAATGAGAAGCCTGCGCACTGCAACTACAGACTAGCCCTTGCTCAGAGCATCCAGAGAAAGCCTGAATGCAGCAAAAAAGACTCACTGAAGCCAAAAATAAATAGATAAAATTATTTTTAAAAATCTACAAATGGTAAATGCTGAAGACGGTGTGAAGAGAAAGGAACCCTCCTACACTGCTGGTGGGAATGCAAACTGATATAGCCCACTAGGAAGAACAGTATGGAGGTTCCTTAAAAAACTAAAACTAGAGCTACCGTATGATCCAGCAATCCCACTCCTGGGCATACAACTGAAGAAAACCATACTTTGAAAAGATACATGCATCCCAATGTTCACTGCAACACTATTTACAAAAGCTAGTAGGTAGAAGTAACTTAAACGTCCACCAACAGAGGAATCAATAAAGAAGATGTGGTCATATATACAATGGAATATTACTCAGCCATAAAAAAGAATGAAATAATAGCATTTGCAACAACATGGCAAGAATACACAGAAGAACTGTACAAAAAAGTTCTTCATGACCCAGATAATCACGATGGTGTGATCACTCACCTAGAGCCAGACATCCTGGAATGTGAAGTCAAGTGGGCCTTACAAAGCATCACTATGAACAAAGCTAGTGGAGGTGATGGAATTCCAGTGGAGCTATTTCAAATCCTAAAAGATGATGCTGTGAAAGTGCTGCACTCAATATGCCAGCAAATTTGGAAAACTCAGCAGTGGCCACAGGACTGGAAAAGGTCCGTTTTCATTCCAAACCCAACAAAGGGCAATGCCAAAGAATGCTCAAACTACCACACAATTGCAGTCATCTCATACACTAGTAAAGTAATGCTCAAAATTCTCCAAGCCAGGCTTCAGCAATACGTGAACCATGAACTTCCAGATGTTCAAGCTGGTTTTAGAAAAGGCAGAGGAACCAGAGATCAAATTGCAAACATCCACTGGATCACGGAAAAAAACAAGAGAGTTCCAGAAAAACATCTATTTCTGCTTTATTGACTGTGCCAAAGCCTTTGACTGTGTGGATCACAATAAACTGTGGAAAATTCTGCAAGAGATGGGAATACCAGGCCACCTGACCTTCCTCTTGAGAAACCTATATGCAGGTCAGGAAGCAACAGTTAGAACTGGACATGGAACAACAGACTGGTTTCAGATAGGAAAAGGAGTATGTCAAGGCTGTATATTGTCACCCTGCTTATTTAACTTCTATGCAGAGTACATCATGAGAAAGGCTGGGCTGGATGAAGCACAAGCTGGAATCAAGATTGCCAGGAGAAATATCAATAACCTCAGACAGGCAGATGACACCACCCTTATGGCAGAAAGTAAAGAGGAACTAAAAAGCCTCTTGATGAAACTGAAAGAGGAGAGTGAAAAAGTTGGCCTAAAGCTCAACATTCAGAAAACGAAGATCATGGCATCTGGTCCCATCACTTCATGGGAAATAGATGGGGAAACAGTGGAAACAGTGTCAGACTTTATTTTTTTGGGCTCCAAAATCACTGCAGATGGTGACTGCAGCCATGAAATTAAAAGACGCTTACTCCTTGGAAGGAAAGTTATGACCAACCTAGATAGCATATTCAAAAGCAGAGACATTACTTTGCCAACAAAGGTCTGTCTAGTCAAGGCTATGGTTTTTCCAGTGGTCATGTATGGATGTGAGAGTTGGACTGTGAAGAAAGATGAGCACCAAAGAATTGATGCTTTTGAACTCTAGTGCTGGAGAAAACTCCTGCAAGGAGATCCAACCAGTCCATCCTAAAGGAGACCAGTCCTGGGTATTCATTGGAAGGACTGATGTTGAGGCTTAAACTCCAATACTTTAGCCACCTCATGTGAAGAGTTGACTCACTGGAAAAGACTCTGATGCTGGGTGGGATTGGGGGCAGGAGGAGAAGGGGACGACAGAGGATGAGATGGCTGGATGGCATCACCAACTTGATGCACATGAGCTTGGGTGAACTCCGTGAGTTGGTGATGGACAGGGAGGCCTGGCGTGCTGCACAGGTGATGGACAGGCATGCTGCGATTCATGGGGTCACAAATGAGCGACTGAACTGAACTGAACTGGATGGACCTAGAGATTGTTATACTGAGTAAAGTAAGTCAGACAGAGAAAGACAGATATATGACATTGCTTATTTGTGGAATCTAAAAAATGGTACAAACGAACCTATTTACAAAACAGGAATAGAGTCAAAGACATAGAAAAGAACCTTACAGTTACCAGAGGAGAAAGGGGGTAGGGAGGAAGGATAAACTGTGAGATTGAGATTGACACATACACACTGTTGTTGTTTGGTTGCTAAGTCGTGTCCAATGCTTTGCGACCCCATGGACTGTAACCCACCAGGCTCCTCTGCCCATGGGATTTCCCAGGCAAGAATACTGGAGTGTGTTGCCATTTCTTTCTCCACATACACACACTATTACATATAAAATAGATAACTAATAAAGATCTACTGTATAGCACAGGAAACTCTACTCAATACTCTGTAATGACCTATATGGGAAAAGAATGTTGAAGAGTGGATATATGTACATTATAATTGATTTACTTTGCTGTATACCTAAAACTAACACAACACTGTAAATCAACTACACTCCAATAAAGATTTTTTAATTAAATAAATAAATAAAACTGGGCATAGTAGCAAGATAATGGGCTTCCCAGGTGGCACAGTGGTAAAGAATCTTCCTGCAAATGCAAGAGACGTGGGCTCAATCCCTGGGTCAAGAAGATACCTTGGAGTAGCAAATTGCAAACTGCTCCAGTATCCTTGCCCAGAAAATTCCATGGACAGGGGAGCCTGATGGGCTACAATCTATGGGACTGCAAAGACTTGGACACACATACACACATAGAAGCAATGTAAAATCTCTTTTTTTAACTCCTTTATTAATCTCACTTAAGCTAAATCCAGAATTTTTCCTTTTATTTTTTGCTGCCTGGCATGGCTTGCAGGATCTTAGTTTCCAACCAGGAATCGAACCCAGGCCCACAGCAGTGAAATCACCGAGTCCCAACCACTGGACCACCAGGGAATTTACTAAATCCAGAAAATTAAATGAAGAAACCACACCCCACAAATTTGAAGTAAGCAAAGGCAGAGTAAGAGTACCCAAAGCTACACTCTCTGTGTGGTCTTGCAAGGTACTCTTGATTTCACAGCCCTCCTTTATGATATCTTCTTCTCACTCTTTTTTTCCAAAAACTGTGCCAAATTAAAGTTCTTTGTGTATAATTAGAATGCTTCAGAGTAAAGTGGCTACTAAATTATTATAATGCAAATCAAGGTACTGCTGCTGCTGCTGCTGCTAAGTCACTTCAGTGGTGTCCAACTCTGTGAGACCCCTATGGCATTTAAATCACAAAATTCTGTAGGAAAAAAGATTATCTTTCTAAAAACAGATCAAATCTTTTTCAACACCTTCTAGGTAGGTAGAAACCTCATTTTGCTTGTTTTGCTATTCCTGGCTTATATGAAAGAAATAAATGAAAAAATGTTTAAAAAGATATATACCAAATAGTAACTTTCAGCGCATAACTTGAATACAACACTTCAACATCTACAGTATCATAAATGAATGCACATGAGGCACTCTAATATATTCGATCATCAAATAAATGAGTTATGTTTTACATAAATTTAAAATAATATTTGAAAAGTATACTGGTACATTTTATAATGATTTAAACAAGCCTGGTCCCAGAAAGGACTTCCTATGTTCTAGTTAACCCTTGATTAATTAGGATATACCACTGGTGGCTCAGATGGTAAAAAAGACCTAAGTTCAATCCCTGAGTCAGGAAGATCCCCTGGAGAAAGAAATGGCTACCCAATCCAGTTATTGTTACCTGGAGAATTCCTTGGACCGAGAAGCCCGGAGGCCTTGGGGTCGCAGAGAGTTGGACATGACTGAATGACTAACACATCCCCCCAAAAACACTGATTAGTTATAGATTTACAGTATTTTCTTTAAAATTTTATTGAAAAGACAAATACCAAAACACTTTCAATATTATTAACTCTAAAGATAATCCAAAAGTTAAGAGCAAAACTAATACATACCTTATGTAACTCTGAAGACGAAGGCTTTTTCCTTTTCCCTTCTGTGACAATTTCTACAAAGACATGATAAAAATTAGCATTTAAGAAACAACAGAATTAATCCTTTCATAGCTGTCTTCTGTCTTAAAGTAACTTTTCTTGTTAGATTTACAATTTATAATGATACACTTCACAGAACCTGAAGGACTTACATAAAGGTTAAAAATAAACAGAAGAGTAACAGATTCTCATAAAATTTCTTGATTAAACAATGTATGTACAATGACAACTGAAATACGATAGGTAGCTGACTCTAAGAACTAAGTAAGAAATTCCCTGGCAAAAATCCTAGTATCCGAGAGGTCTTTGATATATTTTGGTTGAACTGTAAGACCAGATAAATTCTTATAATGGGGAACAAGGGGGCTACGGGAGAGGAGAGCAGAGGGTAAGGGCTACATATCTAAGCTTCTATGCAAAAGAGAACAGCTTAGATCTTTCTTCACCATTTTTCAGACTTCCTAACGGATGTTCTTTGTTTCGTTTTCTTTCCTTTTTTTTTAATTTTAAATTTATTTTTCTAACTGAAGGATAATGGCTTGACAGATTTTTGTTGGCTTCTGTCAAACATCAACATGAATGATTCTTTTCTTCAGTCAGCAAATACGTACTTCATGTTTATCATGTGCATGGCACTGTGCCAGCCAGTGGTATTGGGTAGTGAGCAAATTTAACACAGTTAAGTCTTCCTGGAACTTATAATTCACTGGAATTTCTCAATTTTCATAATAAAAATCAATCATAGAGACCCACACATATGTGGTCACTTATTTAAGACAAACACACCCCCCGCAATTCAGTGAGGAAGGGATGATCTTTTCCATGAGTAATGCTAAAGCAATTTTACAACCAAATGATGTAAACAAATAAGTAATAAACATATTATACACAAAAATTATTTATAAATTGATCAAAGATTTAAATATCAAAGACAAAGCTTCTAGAATAAAAATGAAGAGAATATTGTCATGATCTTGGGGTTGGTAAGGATTTTTCAAACAAGATTCAAGTAGTACTAACCATAATGGAAAAGATTAATAAACTCAACTTCATTAAAATTAAAAACTTTTGTTCACCAAACCTCATCACTGAATGAGAAAGCAAACTGCAGACTGGAAGAAGATGATTTATAACACAGTTATCTATGTACAGCATGCTGACTATAGTTAATACTGTGTAATACATGTATCTGTCAAAGGACTCATAACCAGAATACATAAAGAACTCCTATAAAGCAAAGGCAAGACAACCCAGTGTTCACAATGGGCAAAACCCTTGAATAGGTACTTCATAAAAATTAAAAAAAAGTCCAAATGGCCAATAAATGTATGAAGTGTCTACTCATTATTAAAGTAGCCCAATTTCATTATTACTAGGGAAGTGCAAGCTAAAATGTCAATAGAATATCATTTACCCTTAGGGTAAAATTAAAAAGACAAGCAATATCAAGTTTTTTGTTTTTTTTTTTTACAATATCAAGTATCGGTAATTGGTCATATTCTATATGAGTAGAAGTCTCATCTACTGCTTGTGGGAGGGTAAATGAATACATCTACTTTGTCAGTCAGTATCTTCTAAAGTTAGACACCTGCTTACTTAATGTCCAACAATAACATTAATAGATATTTAACCAAAAGAAATGAGTGACTATGCTTCTAAAAGGCATAAGAATGCTATCCTATAAAATGCTATCCTATAAAACAGGCATGTATAAAAATGCTATCTTTGTTCTTAATGACGAAACCTAAAAACAATCCAAATATCCATCATAGGAGCAAGAATAGACCTTTTTAGACAATAGAAAACTACATGAATAAAATTTTTTATACAATAGAAAACTACATAGTAATAAAAAGAATGAATACCTGCTATGCACAATATGAATACATCTCACAGACATTATGTTCAAAGAAAATCAGATGCAGAAAAATGTACGATTATATTTATGTGGAATTCAAGAATGGGTAAAACAAATCTATGATGCTATTAGTTAGGATGGTGCAAGTACCCAAACAGGGAAAGACTACTAACTCACTGGGACAGGATACAAGTTGGTCTTCTGAGATGCTCAAAATGTTCCAATCTTCAACTAGGTGATAGTTATACAGGTGTATGTATACAAGTATAAAAAGTCATCAAACATCAAAGACATGGTACTGTGTCATATGTAATTGTTGTTTGCTCACTAAGTTGTGTCTGACTCTTTGCGACCTTGTAGACTGCAGCAAGCCAGGCTCCTGTCACCTTGAATATCTCCCAGAGTTTGCTCAAATTTATGTCCATTGTGTCAGTGATGCTATCTAACCATCTAATCTTCTGCTATCCCCTTCTCTACCCCCTTCTCCTTTTGCCTTCAATCTTTCCCAGCATTAGGGTCTCTTCCTATAAGTGAGTTCTTCACGTCAGGTGGACAAAGTATTGGAGCTTCAGCTTTGGCAACAGTCCTTCCAATGACTATTCAGGGTTGATTTTCTTAAGGATTGACTGGTTTTATCTCCTTGCTATAGAAGGGACTCTCAAGTCTTCTCCAGCACCACAATTCAAAAGCATCAATTCTTCAGGACTCAGTCTTTTTGAATGGTCCAACTCTCACAAACATACATGACTACTGGAAAAACCATAGCTTTGACTAATCAGAACTTTTATCAGCAAAGTGATGTCTCTGCTTCTTAATACACCGTCTAGGTCTGTCAAAGCTTTCCTTCTATGGGTCAAGTTTCTTTTAATTTCATGACTGTAGTTACCGACCTCAGTGATTCTGGAGCCCAAGAAAAGAAAATCTGTCATTGCTTCCACTTTTCCCCTTTCTATTTGCCATGAAGTTATGGGAGTGGATGCCATGATCTTAATTTTTTAATGTTGAGTTTTAAGTTGGCTTTTTCACTCTTTCACTTTCACCAAGAGGCTCTTTACTTCCTCTTCACTCTCTGCCATTAGAGTCGTAGCATCTGCATATCTGACATTGTTGATATTTCTCCTGGCAATCTTGATTCCAGCTTGTGATTCATCCAGCCCAGCATTTCACATGATGTACTCTCCATATAAGTTAAATAAACAAAGTATCAATACACAGCCTTGTTGTACTCCTTTCCCAATTTTGAACCAATCCATTGTTTCATGTCCAGTTCTAACTGTTGCTTCTTGACCCACTTACAGGTTTCTCAGGAGGCAGGTAAGGTTGTCTGCTATTCCCATTTCTTTAACAATTTTCCACAGTTTGTTGTGATCCACACAGTCAAAGGCTTTAACGTAGTCAATGAAGGAGAAATAGATGTTTTTTCTGGACTTCCCTTGCTTTCTCCATGATCCAATGAATTTGATCTCTGTTTCCTCTGACTCTCCAAACCTAGCTGGCATATCTGGAAGTTCTCAGTACACATACTGCTGAAGCCTAGCTTGAACAATTGAGGATAACCTTGCCAGCATGTGAAATGAGAGCAACTGTACCACAGTTTGAACATTTTTTGGCATCACCCTTCTTTGGAATTGGAATGAAAACTGACCTTTTCCAGTCCTGTGGTCACTGCTGAGTTTTCCAAATTTGCTGATATATATTGAGTGCAGTACTTTAACAGCATCATCTTTTAGGATTTTAAATAGATCAGCTGGAATTTCATCGTATCCACTCACTTTGTTCGTAGTAATGCTTCCTAAGACCCACTTGACCTCACATACCAGGATGTCTGGCTCTCAGTGAGTGACCATACTATCATGGTTATCTGGGTCATTAAGACATTTTCTGTATAGTTCTTCTGTATATTCTTGCCATCTCTTCTTAAGATCTTCTGCTTCTGTTAGGTCTCACCATTTCTGTCCTTTATCATGCCCATCCTTGCAAGAAATGTTGCCTTGGTATCTTCAACTTTCTTGAAGAGATCTCCAATAGTCTCCATTTTACTGTGTTCCTCTATATCTTTGCACTGGTCATTTAAGAAGGGCTTCTTATCTCTCCTTGCTATTCTCTGGAACTCTGAATTCAGTTGGGTTTATCTTTCCCTTTCTCCCTTGCTTTTCACTTATCTTCTTTTCTCAGCTATTTGTAAAGCCTCCTAAAGCAACCACCTTGCCATCCTACATTTCTTTTTCTTTAGGATGGTTTTGGTCACTGCCTATTGTACAATGTTATAAACCTCTGTCCACAGTTCTTCAAGCATTCTCTCTACCAGATCTAATCCCTTGAATCTTTTCATCACTTTCAAGGATTTGATTTAGGTCATACTTGAATGGCCTATTGTTTTTTCCTACTTTCTTCTTTTAAGCCTGAATTTTGCAATAAGGAACTCATGATCTGAGCCACAGCCAGCTCCAGGTCTTGTTTTTACTGACTGTATAGACCCTCTCATCTTTGGCTGCAAAGAACATCATCAACCGGATTCCAGTCTGACCATCTGGTGATGTCCATGTGTAGAGTCATCTCTTAGGTTGCTGGAAATAGGTGTTTGCTATGATCATGTTTTCTTGACAAAACTCTGTTAGCCTTTACCCTGCTTCATTCTGTACTGCAAGGCCAAACTTGCTTGTTATTCTGAGTATCTCTTGACTTCCTACTTTTGCATTCCAGTCCCCTATGATGAAAAGGACATCTTTTTTTTTTTTTTTTTTGGTGTTAGTTCTACAAGGACTTGTAGGTCTTCAAAGAACTGTTAAACTTCAACTTCTTTGGCATCAGTGGTTAGGGGGCAGACTTCTGTCATTTTTGAGGTTGCACCAAAGTACTGCATTTTGAACTCTTCTGTTGACTATGAAGGCTACTCCATTCCTTCCAAGGAATTCTTGCCTACAATGGTTGTCTAATTAAATTCACCCATTACCATCCATTTTAATTCGCTGATTTCTAAGATGTCGATGTTCTCTCTTGCTATCACCTGCTACCATGTCCAGTTTACCTTGATTCATGGACCTAATATTCCAGGTTCCTATGCAATAGTTCTGTACAGCATAGGACTTAACTTTCACCACCAGACACATCCACAACTGAGCATCATTACCACTTTGGTCCAGCTGCTTCATTCTTTCAGAAGCTATTCATAATTCCCCTCTGCTCTTTCCCAGTAGCATACTGGACGCATTCTGACCTTGGGGGCTTATCTTCCAGAGACATATCTTTTTGCCTTTTCATACAGTCCATGGGGTTCTCCAAGCAAGAATATTATTGTGGACTTTGATTTCTTACTCCAGTCAACCACCTTCTGTAAGAACTCTTCAGTACGACCTGGCCATCCTGGGTAGCTCTGCACCCATGGCTCATAGCTTCCTTGAGTTTGTTGCAACCATGAAGAGACTATATGTGGTACCTCAACTTAATAATTAAAAAACATTTAAAGTAACAGTTATAACAAATGGGCTATAACTTTTCCAGAAATCTACAAACCTGAAACAATTTATCTCATTTCATAAAAATAGTGTGAGTTTCACCAAATGCATTTCCTCGAGTAATCACTGACATAAAAATCATTTTAACTTCTATACTTAAGCTTTTGATAGTTTTAAACAATTGTCAATAAAGTAGTACTTCTTTTTTTTATTATTTTTTTTTATAAAGTAGCACTTCTTGAACTACCAAAAACAAGTAACACTTAAGTAAATGTTAAGAACCTCTTAAAAAAAATAGAAAGCCTTATATAAATTCAATTTCTAGTCAATTTTCAACTTAATATATAGGGCTTCCATGATCCAGTGGATGTTGGCAATTTGATCTCTGGTTCCTCTTCCTTTTCTAAAACCAGCTTGAACATCTGGAAGTTCACGGTTCATGTATTGCTGAAGCACGGCTTGGAGAATTTTGAGCATTACTTTACTAGCGTGTGAGATGACTGCAATTGTGTGGTAGTTTGAGCATTCTTTGGCATTGCCTTTCTTTGGGATTGGAATGAAAAGTGACCTTTTCCAGTTCTGTGGCCACTGCTGAGTTTTCCAAATTTGCTGGCATATTGAGTGCAGCACTTTCACAGCATCATCTTTCAGGATTTGAAATAGCTCAACTGGAATTCCATCACCTCCACTAGCTTTGTTCGTAGTAATGCTTTCCAAGGCCCACTTGACTTCACATTCCAGGATGTCTGGCTCTAGGTCAGTGATCACACCATTGTGATTATCTTGGTCGTGAAGAACTTTTTTGTACAGTTTTTCTGTGTATTCTTGCCACCTCTTCTTAATATGTTCTGCTTCTGTTAGGTCCATACCATTTCTGTCCTTTATCGAGCCCATCTTTGCATGAAATGTCCCCTTGGTATCTCTAATTTTCTTGAAGAGATCTCTAGTCTTTCCCATTCTGTTGTTGTCCTCTATTTCTTTGCATTGATTGCTGAGGAAGGCTTTCTTATCTCTTCTTGCTATTCTTTGGAACTCTGCATTCAGATGCTCATAACTTTCCTTTTCTCCTTTGCTTTTCCCTTCTCTTCTTTTCACAGCTATTTGTAAGGCCTCCTCAGACAGCCATTTTGCTTTTTTGTATTTCTTTTCTATGGGGATGGTCTTGATCCCTGTCTCTTGTACAAGGTCACGAACCTCCATCCATAGTTCATCAGGCACTCTATCTATCAGATCTAGAAAGTTCTAGATCTATCAGATGGTCTATCAGATCTAGAGAGTTCCAGAAAAACATCTATTTCTGCTTTATTGACTATGCCAAAGCCTTTGACTGTGTGGATCACAATAAACTGCGGAAAATTCTGCAAGAGATGGGAATACCAGACCACCTGACCTTCCTCTTGAGAAACCTATATGCAGGTCAGGAAGCAACAGTTAGAACTGGACATGGAACAACAGACTGGTTTCAGATAGGAAAAGGAGTATGTCAAGGCTGTATATTTTCACCCTGCTTATTTAACTTCTATGCAGAGTACATCATGAGAAAGCCTGGGCTGGATGAAGCACAAGCTGGAATCAAGATTGCCGGGAGAAATATCAATAACCTCAGATATGCAGATGACACCACCCTTATGGCAGAAAGTGGAGAAGAACTAAAAACCTCTTGATGAAAGTAAAAGTGCAGAGTGAAAAAGTTGGCTTAAAGCTCAACATTCAAAAAACGAAGATCATGGCATCTGGTCCCATCACTTCATGGGAAATAGACAGGGAAACAGGGGAAACAGTGTCAGACTTTGTTTTTTGGGGGCTCCAAAATCACTGCAGATGGTGAATGCAGCCATGAAATTAAAAGACGCTTACTCCTTAGAAGGAAAGTTATGACCAACCTAGACAGCATATTCAAAAGCAGAGACATTACTTTGCTAACAAAGGTCCATCTAGTCAAGGCTATGGTTTTTCCAGTGCTCATGTATGGATGTGAGAGTCGGACTGTGGAGAAAGCTGAGGGCCGAAGAAGTGATGCTTTTGAACTGTGGTGTTGGAGAAGACTCTTGAGAGTCCCTTGGACTGCAAGGAGATCCAACCAGTCCATTCTGAAGATCAGTCCTGGGACTTCTTTGGAGGGAATGATGCTGAAGCTGAAACTCCAGTACTTTGACCACCTCATGCGAAGAGTTGACTCATTGGAAAAGACTCTGATGCTGGGAAAGACTGGGGGAAGGAGGAGAAGGGGATTACAGAGGATGAGATGGCTGGATTGCATCACCGACTCGATGGATGTGAATCTGAGTGAACTCCAGGAGTTGATGGACAGGGAGGCCTGGCGTGCTGCGATTCACAGGGTAGCAAAGAGTCGGATGCAACTGAGTGACTGAACTGAACTGGACTGATATAGGGCTTCCCTGGTGGCTCAGTGGTAAAGAATCTGCCTGCCACTGCAGGAGACACGGGTTTAATCCCTGATTCAGGAAGATGACGCAGGGCAAATTAAGCCTAGCGCCAAAAATACTGAGACGAGACTACAGACCTCAGAAGCCACAACTACTGAGGCCAAGTGCTGCAACTGCTGAAGCCTGAGCACCAGAGCCTGTGCTCCACAAGAAGAGAAGCCAATGCTGAGAAGTTCATGCTCTGCAGCAAGAGTAGCCCCTATTTGCCACAACTAGAGAAAAGCCTGTGCAGCAACGAAGACCCAACACACCCAAAAATAAATAAATAAACATTTTTAATAAATAAATATACTTTTAAAGTAATACAAGTTGTCTAAATTGAAGTTTATAGATTTTTTGCATATTTCTTTTAATTAATACTATTGTGATTTCCCAAAATTTTAGAGGTTTTTATAACTGAGTTGTTCCAACCTATATAAGATTGGTTGGAGTATTTTAATAAACATACGATGTACCTCTGCTTGTGACTGTCTAGTATAACACAGTGCTCAAGGATAAAATTATTAAAGCCAGAAAACCTAAATTTATATCTTGGCTTACTAGCTGTGACTTCCGTGAGACTCAATTGCATCCATGCATGCTTTGTAGTATCCAGCTCTTTGGGACCTCATAGACTGTAGCCCTCCAGGTTCCTCTGTCCATGGAATTTTCCAGGCAAGAATATTGGAACAGGTTGTCATTTCCTAATCCAGAGACTTAGTTTCTCATCTCTAAAAAGGGGAGTATATACAGCTTTTCGATTGCTAAGATTAAAGTGAGATAGGCTAATCTCCCTAAAAAAAAAAAGCAAAAATAAACAAATGGGACCTAATAAAACTTAAAAGCTTTTGCACAGCAAAGGAAACCACCAACAAAATGAAAAGATACGTATGGAATGGGAGAAAATATGTGCAAACAACGTGACTGATAAGAGCTTAATTTCCAAAATATACAAACAGCTCATATAATTCAATATTAAAAAAAAAAAAAAACTATGGGCAGATGATCTAAGTAGACATTTCACCAAAGAAGACATACAGATGGCCAGAATCACTTAATCAACAATCACTTAATTGCTAATTAATAGAGAAATGCAATTCAAAACCACAATGACATATCGCCTCACACCAGTAAGAATAAATATCAACAAAAAGTCTACAAATAATAAATGCACGAGAGGGTGTAGAGAAAAGGAAACCCTCCTACATTGTTGGTGGGAACTTAAATTGGTACAGCCACTATGAAATACAGTATGCGGGTTCCTTACAAAACTAAAAATAGAGCTACCATGATTCAGTAAACCCACTCCTGGGCATATATCCAAAAAAGATGGAAATTCTAATCCAAAAGATACAAGCAATCCCAATGTTCACAGCAGCACTATTTATAAGAGTCAAAACATGGAAGCAAACTACATGTCTGTCAACAAGTAAATGGATAAAGATAAAATGGATAAATGGATAAATATTCCACACACATAATGGAATATTACCATAAAAATGAAATACTACCATTTGCAGCAACATGAAAGGACCTAGAGAATGTCATCCTAAGTGAAACAAGTCAGAAAAAGATAAATATGACATGATATCACTTGAATGTGGAATCTAAAAGGTAATACAAATGAATCTATATACAAAACAGAAATAAGACTTATAGACATGGAAAACAAAGTTATGGTTATTAAAGGGGAAAGGAGGGGCAGGAGAGAATAAATTTTGACTATGGGATTAGCAGGGCAAAGCCAAGAGAATGCACTGGTCATAGCAAACACTCTCTTCCAACAACACAAGAGAAGACTCTACACATGGACATCACCAGATGGTCAACAACGAAATTAGACTGATTATATTCCTTGCCGACAAAGATGGAGAAGCTCTACATAGTTAGCAAAAACAAGCCCAGGTGCTGACTGTGGCTAAGATCATGAACTCCTTTCTCCAAATTCAGACTGAAATTGAAGAAAGTAGGGAAAACCACTAGACCATTCATGTATGACCTAAATCAAATCCCTTAAGATTATACAGTGGAAGTGAGAAATAGATTTAAGGGACTAGATCTGATAGACAGAGTGCCTGATGAACTATGGACAGAGGTTCATGATACTGTACAGGAGACAGGGATCAAGACCATGCCCAAGAAAAGGAAACGAAAAAAAGCAAAATGGCTGTCTGAGGAGGCCTTACAAATAGCTGTGAAAAGAAGAGAAGCGAAAAGCAAAGGAGAAAAGGAAAGATATACCCATTTGAATGCAGCGTTCCAAAGAAAAGCGAGGAGATATAAGAAAGCCTTCCTCAGTGATCAGCGCAAAGAATTAGAGGAAAACAATAGAATGGGAAAGACTAGAGATCTCTTCAAGAAAATCTGAGATACCAAGGGAACATTTCATGCAAAGATGGGCACAATAAAGGACAGAAACGGTATGGACATAACAGAAGCAGAGGATATTAAGAAGAGGTATCAAGAATACACAGAAGAACTATACAAAATAGATCTTCATGACCCAGATAACCATGGTGGTGTGATCACTCACCTAGAGCCAGACATCCTGGAATGGGAAGTCAAGGAGCCCAAGGAAGCATCACTATGAACAAAGCTAGTGGAGGTGATGGAATTCCAGTTGAGCTATTTCAAATCCTCAAAGATGATGCTGTGAAAGTGCTGCAAATCTCTCAACATGCCAGGAAATCTGGAAAATTCAGCAGTGGCCACAGGACTGGAAAAAGTCAGTTTTCATTCCAATCCCAAAGAAAGGCAATGCCAAAGAATGCTCAGACTACTACACAATTGCACTCATCTCACATGCTAGTAAAGTAATGCTCAAAATTCTCCAAGCCAGGCTTCAACTGTACATGAACCGTGAACTTCTCCAGATGTTCAAGCTGGATTTAGAAAAGGCAGAGGAACCAGAGATCAAATTTCCAACACCCGCTGGATCATCGAAAAAGCAAGAAGAGTTTCAGAAAAACATTTATTTCTGCTTTATTGACTATGTCAAAGCCTTTGACTGTGTGAATCACAACTAACAGTGGAAAATTCTTCAAGAGATGGGAATACCAGACCACCTGACCTGCCTCTTCAAAAATCTTTACACAGGCCAGGAAGCAACTGTTAGAAATAGATATGGAACAACAGACTGGTTCGAAATAGGGAAAGGAATACGTCAAGGCTGTATATTGTCACCCTGCTTATTTAACTTATGTGCAGGGTACATCCTGAGAAACGCTGGGATGGGTGAAGCACAAACTGCAATCAAGATTGCCGGGAGAAATATCAATAACCTCAGATACGCAGATGAAACCACCTTTATGGCAAAAAGCAAAGAACTAAACAGCCTCTTGATAAAAGTTAAAGAGGAGAGTGGAAAAGTTGGCTTAAAGCTCAAAATTCAGAAAACTAAGATCATGGCATCCAGTCCCATTACTTCATGGCAAATAGATGGGGAAACAATGGAAAAAGTGAGAGACTATTTTGGGGGGCTGCAAAATCACTGCAGATGGTGACTGCAGCCATGAAATTCAAAGACACTTGCTTCTTAGAAGAAAAGTTATGACCAACCTAGACAGCATATTAAAAAGGAGAGACATTACTTTGCCAACAAAGGTCCATCTAGTCAAGGCTATGGTTTTTCCAGTAGTTGTGTATGGATGTGAGAGTTGGGCTATAAAGAAAGCTGAGTGCTGAAGAATCAATGCTTTTGAACTGTGATGTTGGAGAAGACTCTTTGGGAGTCCCTTGGACTTCAAGGAGATCCAACCAGTCCATCCTAAAGGAAATCAGTCCTGAATATTCACTGGAAGGACTGATGCTGAAGCTGAAACTTCAATACTTTGGCCACCTGATGGGAAGAACTGATACACTGGAAAAGACCCTGATGCTGGGAAAGATTGAAGGGAGGAAAGGGGGAGGAAAAGGGGACGACAGAGGATGAGATGGTTGGATGGCATCACTGACTCAATGGACGTGAGTTTGAGTAAACTCCTGGAGTTGGTGATGGACTGGGAGGCCTGGCGTGCTGCAGTCCGTGGGGTTGCAGAGTTGGACACGACTGAGCAACTGAACTGAACTGATGTGATTAATGGACACAAAGTACTACACATAAAATAATTAAGCAATAAGGATTTACTGTATAACACAAGGAGAAATATTCACAAGCATTTAGTATGACACAGGAAATAACATTCAATATCTTATAATAACATAATGGAAAATAATCTAAAACATATATATATATATATACACACACACACACACATACACACTATATATATAGCTGAATCACTGTGCTGGACACATGAAACTTACACAATATTGTAAATCAACTATACTTCAAAATAAAGTGAGATTGTCTATATTAAAATATTTAGATTATATCTGGCAAATAGTATAAAATATGTAAAAGAAATAACTTATTATTTTATACTAAAATATCCCTCTTTAAGAAACATTAATGCATTTGTATTAGCATATAGAAAAATTCTAGTTATTCCCATTCTAAATATATATATATATATTCTTTACATATTCAAGTTAAATAATTAGAAAGCATGACTTTTTCCCAAGTAGTTTGTGGAGCCATTCATCACTTATTTATTCCATAAACATTTACTTTAAATAACAATAATTTCCATTGCCAGGCACTATGCTAAATACTTTACTCACATTATTTTACTTAATCCTAACAAAGGCCTTGTGAATTCAGTAATGGCATTATCACTATTTTATAGATGAAGATGTTAGGTTTGAATAATCTAAATAACTTGCCCAAGGTCGCCATGTTAATCCATCCCTGGTCTGAGTCCAGAGTTCGTATTGTTAACCAGCACACTCTAGGTATGCTAGATGTTATGGGGATAAAAAATAAGACAGTCCCTGTCACAGGGTTAACAGGATAACAGCAGAGATTAAACAATGCAGCAGCTAGAATAGATGATGGAATCTGGTAAGCCTACATAAGAGGTACAGAGACCTTTGAAGTTTAAAATTAGGAATACTTTTTCTAACTTTGAATTATTTTTTGAAATATTTTTGAGTTAATTAGGAGATAGTTCTTAAAAGGCACAGTTGAACTGGATTTTGAAGTAAGTTTTGGATAATAAGTTTTAGATAGGCAGAAATAGGTGGGAGCACAGTGCAATGCTAAGTGCAGCCAAACAGTGAATTACCCAACATAGGGGACAGTAGGTCCCCTACATATGAACCTTCAAGTCATGAACTTTCAAAGATGCAAATATGCACTTGCATGTCCAAACACCTAAGTTACTTCACATGTCTCGTGCATACTGTCAAATGCCTGCATCCTCTACAGTGGCTATGTTTTTGTGTGCTTTACAGTATACAGTAGTACAGTATCTTTAATTCAAGTCCAGGATGTCCAGAAGCAAGAGGGTAGATAGAACTGAATCCAGCAAGGAACCAGATCCTGTGCCATCAACATCAGGTGTGAGTGAAACTGCAGCTTGCCCTCCATCTCTTATTGCTGACGATCCTTCAGCTCTACCATCTCCCACCCTCTTCCTCTTCCGGTCCGTAACTCTTCTTGCCTGTTGACTCGATGCCACCCCCTGTATACCAGCTGTTGTACTGTACTACTGTATTTTTCAAGGTACTGTAAGATTAAAAATGTTTTTAGTGTGTTTGTTTCTTTGTGTATTATTTATATGCAAAGTATTATAAACCTATTACAGTACAGACAATTCTGTTAGTTCAGTACCTAGGCTAACTTTATTAGACTTACAAACACACTCACAGAATGGAACTTGTTCATATGTTACGTATCAATAAGCAGCAGCAGCTCACATTAGCCTGTCTCCTAAATTATTTAAGACTCATATTAGAGGTAGCCATCTGAGAGGCAAGTTTGAGACAGCACCATTATAGCAACGTTCCAGTCGGCATCTTTACAGCTACTCAATCCTATCTATAAACCACTCCTTGTGTTACTACATTCCTCTAATATACTTTCCAATCCTTTCCCTTCTATCACCAGGCCTGGGAATCACATTTCAATGCCCTATATTTCAATCCCTACAGCTTATTACAGTGCTATTCTCTCATCTCAGACAATGCCTCATTACTCTTTCCACTACATTTTTTTTAACTTGACCCTTGAGTACATGTCTTTTTAATATTCTTTTCGCTTTCTGTTTTTTTTAATTGAGGTATAGTCGTCATCTATACTCTTCTCTATCTCCTCCCTAGCCCACCAAATTCCTTTCCCAAGTCAATACATTTTCTTTATAGCCTTCTCACTGAACATTTCCTCCACCTTAGTTTAACCGAATCCTTTTTATTACTTATGCTTTTATTACATAATTATAATTAAATTATACAGATTTTTATTGACTACACTATTTTTAAAGACAGTCTCAAGATTCTTCTCACATTTATAAAAATAGGGGAAGAGATTAACAACCTCCTTCCCCACCACCACTTTCAACTAATATTCAATCCTTATTGCAACAATTCCCATAACTTGTATTATTACCTTATCCATATTATAATTGCCCTGAACTGACCCAAGATCCTCTCCAACATTCCTAAATACTCTGATTCTTGATTCATAGTTTTCCTATCATTAAAAATCTACCATCATACTGGAGCTCTAAAACTTTCAAAAATCAACTCACGAAATACAATGGACTCATCTTAATTTACTTGAGTCCAACAAACTACTTCACATCACATTCCCATTTCCACAACATGCATTAATGAATGGATGGATTTAAGAAATAGCATTACACTTTGCGGGCTTCCCTGGTGGCTCAGACAGTAAAGAATCTGCCTGCAATGCAGGAGTTCACAAATGTGAATTTCTATTCTACAATACACTGTCCTTTGACTCTTTTGTTTTCTCACTCACACTAAACACATGTTACCCCCACATCTTATAACACCCTTTAGTCCTAAGTAAAACTAAATTATTTTCGGCCCCAATTCTTGCTCCTGGACTGCTTAGCACCGTTAAAGAAAATCACATAATTTTAATAACCACAACCACTATTATCTATGGAGTCACATTTATTTTAACAAAGACTTTTTCAAAACTAGTTAACAGTTTCATTCATTCATAATTGACCTCCTACTGTATTTTGAGCTCTAAATACCACCTGAAAGTCTTTCTCAAAAGATGATGTTGACTCCTGTTTCACTTGTAAGTCATGACTGCAATAGCCTTAACTTCTCAAAATTTATCTGTATCTTTATCCATCTTCCCTCCTTTCTGCAAGTCTTAACAAGCTGTCCTTTGAGTCTCCCCATTTCTCCTAGGACCTCACCCTATCAGTTATCTTTCATCTGGTATCTTTCCCTCTCCACTGACCCCTTACCTAGGCCACACAAATCTATCCTTTCTACCTAATTCTGTACTCCTTGTTCCAGAGAAATCCTTTCCTTCATAACTCATTTTCTGCTTCCTCACACCACTCATTCATTTAGCCTCTTGAAATGTCTTTTCTCCTACTGCTGTACTAAAATCAGTGGTTTAAAAAAAAAAAACAAATGACCTAATTGCCAAATCCAGCATCCTCATACTACTTTAACTCTCTGACTTACACTGTTTTTCACTCTCCTTTCCTTCTCAAACCTATCATACTCCTTCTAATCTGCCTATCTAACTGCTTACCAGTGTTTCTTCCTCCTTACTTTGAAATTAAATACATGTGATTCAACACTTTTCTCACTCCATAGTTTTCCTGTGGGTAATTCTATCTACTCCAATGGCTTCAGCTAACATCACGACAAATAACGTAATATTACAATGATTACTTGTATCTTCTGGTTTTGAACTTCAATTATGGTTCACCGGATGATACATAATATACAGATATCATCTGGACCTATTTTTAAAAGTGTACCATCCTGTGACACTAGATTCTCAAGATGAAACTGAGGGTTGAGGGAAAAGTTTCAAAATCAATCAAATTTGAAAAACACTGCATGTGCAGTCACTCTCTTGGAGAGGCAAAATGTATATCAGCATAGCAAAAGCTCCAAAAAATCCTGCAGTATGTAACATTTTCTTATAACTACAGTTGTCACACTTATTTGTCCATGAAACCTTTTTTCCAAGTAAGGTCCATTAACATCCTATGAGAGTTAAAAAGATTAAAATTATATTTTCTAATCAGAAAAACCACATTTTAAATCCTGGCTCTGCTTCTTTTATTGCTAACAGTTACTTACCCTCCCTAAATTCCAGGCTCCTCATCTGTAAATCAGATACAATAACCAGCTCAGGAAGCTTTTGAAGGAACTACAACATTTGTAAAATTCTCAGCACACTGTTTAG
The DNA here is from genome assembly GCF_032452875.1 of Bos javanicus. Classification (NCBI taxonomy): domain Eukaryota; kingdom Metazoa; phylum Chordata; class Mammalia; order Artiodactyla; family Bovidae; genus Bos; species Bos javanicus. Next base: position 46,268,488 of record NC_083868.1, read on the forward strand.
AACCTAAGTACTCAAAAAACATTATCTATCCTTAAGTGCAAATGAGAATCAACAAAGATTTCCAAGATGTTGCCTTAACAGTTGACAACCTGAAAGGGAAAGGGAGAAGGATGTCACGCAGTCGTGTCCGACTCTTAGCGACCCCATGGACTGCAGCCTACCAGGCTCCTCCGTCCATGGGATTTTCCAGGCAAGAGTACCGGAGTGGGTTGCCATTGCCTTCTCCATGACAACCTGAAATTTCCTTCGACTTTCCTGTTATAATTCAAAAATTCATTTGAACATTGTGATCTATGACTCTATAATATCTGTCATATTGTTGCTGTTGCTAAGCATTTCCAATGGTCATTCTCCCTTGAATGAATGACCCATGCACTTTATTATTTCATTCAACTGTCAGTAACCTGTCTCTGGTGCCAATAATTTTTAATCTGTGTCCCCATGTAATTCACTGCTTTGATATGCTGTGAACTTGGAAATAATATATTTATCTTTATTGGGGTTATAAATAATTTAAACACATAGATACAATATAATACAAAGAAAGCCTGCAGAAGCTTCTCATGAGTGAGATTTAGTATATAAAAATACCCTCTCCTCTCATGCTCAGAGGTGTTTCATATTTAATTCCTGATTCATAGCCATATTCCAGAAAAGTAGGTAATCAGATTTTGTGGTACTTCTATTTATGGACTGTTTATTATTAATAATTCATTTAAAAACAATAAGCACATTGCATGTTAACATTTTTTATTTTTTAAGCAACTTTATTTCCCCAAAATTAAGAAGAGTGGCCTTATTTTACTTTTCCCAGCTCTTTAACATCTAACTTACTGAAAGACAGATGCCTTCCTCTATACGCTTCTGCATTCACTCTGTTGTGATACAAGTCATGTAACCTCTGGAAAACTGTTCTGTACACATGTGGGAGATTAAGAGGAAAAGGCAAACCATGCCTTAAAATTATGAAAGTCTGACCACAGACCCAAAAGGAACTCAGGGAACCTAGAGATTCCCAGACCATACCTTGAGAACCAGCACCCAAAACAAATAAGCCAGAAGCTATTCAGCTCCTACAGTTGCCAATTATGTGAGTCCACAAATACTTGTTTTGCGTTTAGCTTAAACCCACTGGAATTGGGTTTCTGCTACTTGTAACTAAAAGAGGTCTGAGCAGTACACTATGCAAGGCTTAATTCTTCCGTGTTCAGCAGGAAGTTTAGGAAAACCTAGTACAGACTCACAGAAGAAACTTTGTCTTATTTTCTCTTTCTATGCTATCCACCTTCCTTATACCTCTAACTTAAAATTTGTTTTATTAATCAAATTTCTATCTTTGGTTACTTATGAAAGTCTCATGACTACAAATGTCATTCCAGTCATTCAAGTTCCAGTTATTCCTAGAATGCACGCGTGCATCCAGTTATCAGTCGTACCTGACTCTTGGTAACTCTTTAGACTATACTCCTCCAGTCTTTTCTGTCTATGGAAATTTCCAGGCAAGAATACTGAAGTGGGTTGCCATTTTCTTCTCCAAGGGATCTTTTCAACCCAGGATTGAACCCAGGTTGCCCACACTGCAGGCAAATCCTTTGCCGCAGAGCCACTGGGGAAGCCCAATTAGCAACCATCCTAATGAAATAGCAACTGCATGCATACAAATGTCACACAGAATTCAGGATCCTTTTAAGCCAACAGACTGTTCTGAGAATTCGTATGAGAAAATTAAAAACACACTATTAGGAAAAAGGGCTTCCCAGGTGGCGCTAGTGGTAAAGAACCTGCCTGCCAGTGCAGGAGACATGAGAGACATGGGTTTGATCGCTGGCTTAGGAAGATCCCCTGGAGAGCATGGCAATCCATTCCTGTATTCTTGTCTAGAGAAGCCCTATGGACAGAGAAGCCTGATGGACTACAATCCACGGGGTCGCAAAAAGACAGAAGTGAAGCAATTTAGCACAATTAATAAAAAATTAATTCTTAAAAAATTCATATTCATCTGTTAAAACCAGATGAATACTGGAGAACAGCTAGTTAATATAAGATCTGAAAATGGTTTTTATTCTACATTAACAATTACTTTTCAGAAAGGGCAGCTCCAAAAGGGAAGTCAGCAAGAAAAAAAAAAAACCTCTCCAGAGGGATAACTCCCATAACTATCAATGTCTTTTAAGAATTAACAATTTTACTCTCAAATTTTACTTTCTACAACTACTGGCATCAAATTAACTGTAATAAAAAAATAAATAAATCTAAGTGTAACCAGGTAAAGATGATGGGATCTGCTGAAGAGTAATGCTAATATCTTGCCCTTCCCCCTGAAACAATGTACTAAGCCAAGGAGAAATGCATTTATTGAAAGAAGGCTGTGTTTGTTAAAGTGAGGTATGACTACTCCCAAAGTTCTGTGTGAGGAAGCACACAAATGACACCAGACAAACATTCTGCCTTTTCCTTATGTGTCAATTTTACTTAAAGGTTTTAGGGGAGGAAAAAAAAGTGTAATAAAATAAACATGATCTACTGGCAGCATACATATACATACACATGTGTGTATATATGTATATGGCTTTTCAGGTGGCACTAGTGGTAAAAAAAATCCACCTGCCAATGCAGCAGACACAAGGGACATGGGTTTGAGCTCTGGGGTGGGAGGATCCCATGGAGTAGGAAAGGGCAACCCTTCATGTATTACTGCTTGGAAAATTCTATGGACAGAGAAGCCTAACTGGCTACAGTCCACAGGGTCAAACAAAGTATATATGTATATATACGTAAGTGTGTATATATACACATATATATGTGTGTATATATATGTCAGGTCAGTTTATTTCTCTTCCTTGGTTGTTATACAACAAAAATTTGAAAGGTTTAAAACAATAGACAAGTTACAGCTCAGTTCAGCTCAAGCAGACAGATCTTTTATTAGACAGACACTCTCAACACACAGCAGCAGGCTCACCCCAAAGGAGTCATCCTCCCTATTCCTTTTGGCTTTCCCCTCTGTATACTTCCTGTCTTCTTTTTTTGGTTGTGCCCTGTGCAAATATAGGGCTTGTACCCACTACCAATCAATGAATCAATGAAAGGGAATGCAAATGAGCATTCGTTCAAGGCCAACTGACAAATGCAACTTATATAACAGCAGACTCTGCTGTGTATGTCTTCCCATAATTCAGTGTTATAATCAGATGTATATATGTGTAGAATGTTTACAAACCCTTAATGGGTTCCTAGCTGCCTAAGGGTACTTGAGGAAGCCCCTGTGATTAGTTTGTATCCAGTGTATCCTAGGGTGCATGTGCTAGAGTTGGAGAAGTTACCCCCTGGTTATTTTGTAGCAAATGTGTGAGCTCCTGGGTGTGTCTGGGATGGGGTTTAGAGATCAGCTTGCATCCTTTTTGGCTAGGCCACCCCTCCTTGCTCATGTCTAACACACACACGAATCTGAATGTGTGTGTACTCAATCATGTCCCACTCTTTAAGACCCCATGAACTGTAGTGGGTTGCCATTTCCTATTCCAGGGTATCCTCCCCACCCAAGGATCTAACCTGCGTCTCCTGCAACTCCTGCATTAGCAGGAGGATTCTTTACCAATGCACCACCTGGGAAGCCCTATATATATACATATATATTAATATAATACATACATATACTTTCAAAGGCAAAGAATATAGACTACACACACATACACACACACACAAATGGTAACACTGGTTGCTTATGAAAAGGAATTTCAGGTTTTCCGCTGCTTCACGCAATGTCCCAGAGATCCTTGCTCACGCTTCTTTGCAGCCAGAAAAAGACTGAGATGCACTGCCACAAGGGAACTCAAATAAATTTAGAATTGTTAAAACTATCTATTCAACAACAGACGGCACATTAAGAAATAAGAAAATGAAATGATTCGTTGTGTGTTAGTGTACTAGACTGTAAACTTATCAAAGAGCCCCTACTCCCTCCTCCTCTGGTAGGTCCACGGGACTTAAAACAGGAACTTAGGTACCCTTAAAGGACGAGATCTTTAAGGAAAACTTGCTGACTGGGAGGAGCTCCACCTGACTTCTTACAACACCCTCTTTTGTGTTTCTAAAATCCAGTACCCAAAACTAAAGATAATCATTTAACTGCCAAAGCATTTTCAAAAAGAAAAATATGCTGAGAATAAAAACACAACGAAAAAAAAAAAAAAAAACCACAACGAAACAGGGCTTCAAGTCCTTTGTTAGACTTTTTAATCACTTTTGGAAGAAGGGGGTGTCTAGAAAAGAAAAGGGTTATTAAGCGGGCTGGCTCCTAAGTCCACGCAAGGCACGATGTTTGCAGCAATTTAGACGAGAAATGTCTGGACAAGGAAATGGCAACCCACTCCAGTGTTCTTGCCTGGAGAATCCCAGGGACTGGGGAGCCTGGTGGGCTGCCGTCTATGGGGTCGCACAGAGTCGGACACGACTGAAGCGACTTAGCAGCAGCAGCAGACGAGACATGAAGTGTCAATTAACAAACCCCGCCTCTCCTTCGCAGCTGCTTTTACCTGCCTGGGGTGGGGGCGGGGGCGGAATGAGAAAGAGGCAAAGTCAAGAATCAAAGGAAGAGGGGAAAGTGGGGTCAGGCGCCGAGAAGCTGGAAATGAAACAGCAACATTGGTGGAATTACGAGGAAGGCGTGGCAGGAGAGCGACAAACCAACCGGGAAGACCCGTGGTTCGACGAGACCCAAGCAAGGTGCTAGCAGGAAAACAAAAATGAAAGGGGTGACGGGGTGAAAAGCGACTGAGGCTTTGATGACAGCTCGGACTGGGTCTTCAACCCGCAGGGGCCGGGGAGACCAGGGGACCTTCCATTGTGCGGGGCCCCACCGCTCCCTCCCCTCCGCTCCCCGCACAGCCGAGCCAAAGCCGGAGCCCGAGCCGGAGCCGGAGCCCTCACAGCTCCGGGCCGCAGCTCCCGTCGCCGCCTGTGTCTCCCCTTTGCCCGAGGTAGGAGATAATATGCTCAGTCCTCCTCCGACCCTTTCTCACCAGCAGAAGATCGTCGTCTCCCGGCCTTCCCCTTGTCCATCTTCTCCTCCTGCTGGAATCGCAGTCGCTGTCACCTCAAGCCCCCTCTGAGTAGGGGAGGGAGGGGGAGGGGAGAGGGGGAAAAAAAGCCAAGAACGTGAGAATTGCGCTTGCGCAAGAGCAGTCGCCGGCCTCAGACCGGAAATTACTGCCCCTCCCACCTCCATCCGGAAATCACTTCCTGGGACTTGTTTGCTCTGTGGGTTAGCCGCTCAAGTGTTTGTTTAAGTGGCGTTTTTTCATTCTCTCTGTGCCTATAGGACACTGAGACTGGGTGTGAGGTTTTAGCCCATAAAGGTTTTGTTGACTTGAGGATGCGGTTGACTAAAAATTAAAGCAAGGAAGCTAGGAATTCCCCCACTTCGCTACCCCAGAAATCGTCCTTTGATGGTATTACTTTACTCGTGGCGTCTGCTATGTGTCTGTTCTCAAGGCGCTTCCTCAAATTTAGAAGCAAAAAGACTTAAACAAGACAAAAATCAATAGCCTGTTAGTTTAGCAGTTGGAGTGGAAATCAATTAAGTCAGCTGAGGGAAAAAAAGTAATAGGATCTCTTCAAAATCCAAATCCATAATTTTTAAAGGACAGGGAAAAAGCTGGACCCCAATTTTTTAACATAAAATAATGAGATGCTATAAAGTGGGTGGCTGTATATTAATTTGTTCAACTAATTTTTATTACAGTACTTAAGGGAATAACCCTGACTTCAACGAACTCAACGATTAGTACTTTGGGGCTGATTACTTTTTTAGTCCTTTCATAGGACCCATCAGTTTATAAAATTGTTCTATTTGATTAGCCATAAAGTACATATTTGAATACTTTTTTTAAGTGGGTAAACTTTAATCATAGTAAGTTTAACAAAATAACACAGAGCACTCTAGTTAGAGGCAAATGATACTGGAATGTTCCAGCAGTTTAACATCCGCTCCCCTCTCCCCCATCTTGCCAAGGCTGGTAATGGGACTTAACTTGTTCAATTCACTGCCAGAGCCTGGCTTTTGCTTTTTTAGCCTTACTTTTTAATTACTGTGTCGTCTGTGTTGGAGCTAGGGGTAAGTCTCCAGGTGATAATGCCTATTGGGCTCGGGGGAGTGTCTTGCAAGGTCAGAATGGCTGAAAAGCAGAAATACGTCAGGACTTGCTGCGAATGAAATTCACTACAAGGATTTCATTTAGAGGCTCAATTTATTTCTTTTTAGCAAATAAAAACACTGCCTAATGAAAATATCTGAATTTTATTATATAAGTCAACTTTTTAAATTGAATTTTACTCCAGAATCACGCTGGCTTGATTCATCAGCGGATATTATACGAAACAGAGCTGGGAAAAGATGGAAATAGAGGTAAGAGATGGAAACATAAAAAAGGAAATTCTAAGTAAGCCTAATCCATTTCTGTGCAAAGCTTCCTTAAAAGTAAATGGTTTTAAAGTTTAGCAGTAAGTCAACCTATTAGAAATGACATTATAAGAAATAATATTAGTCAACTTGCAAACATATCATTTAAACTTATCATTCAACCAAATATAGCATTTCTGTTAATACAGAGAGTGAGTCAGATTGTTTCTTTGAATGGAGCTGGTTTTGAATAACATATTTGAAGATAAATGACCTTTAAGCTCAAAAACTTGAAATTTGCTTTTTAAACCAGTATTTTTATTGTTTTTACAGTATCTACTGCATAGTTGTATTGCAAACAACTTAAAGGACTAAAAAGTTCCGTCTTTTGAGGGAGTCATTTAACAATCTCACTTTGCAGTTTATGAAAGACTAATTACATGATCTTTTGTTTTATAGTGTTTTATGATGTTGAGGTGAAAGCTTCCTTATTTTAAAATAAGTGAATTGTGAACTTTTAAAATAAATGAATCATTCAAAAAAAGTGAATGATTCCCTTAGTATGTTTGTAGATAAGGTCATTTCTTTTATGTATGTTTAGCTCACCATGTATAGAGCCTTTTAAATTAAGATTGTTTGAGATTAGAAATTCATCAGCCCAGTATTTTATAGGAGGAGAGGATGGACAGGTTTGATCTTAATGAGTATGGTTCTTTATTGGGTGTTAAAAGTGTATATAAAGTGTTTAAATTAGATATTCTATTTTTGTTTTGACTATAGGATTAAAAGCAGTGGCTATGATTTTTTTAATAGTTACAGGACATGATGGCAGTGTTAAATTGATCAACTCTTTATTTTACCCATTAAGTAACAATGTCTTTGAGGAGAGCTTAAACTAAAAATGACACTTCTCTTCCCAAGTGAATTAACTTTTAAGTACAATCTGAATATAAATAGGTTTGGTTGGTGACTAAATATATCAAGGAACAGCTATATATGAATTCAGGGGAGAGTTACATGTTGAAGTGTATTAGCCAAGCAATGTAAACTACAATAAATTGTAAAGTACTGTCTGCCTTTTCATTCTACAGGATACTCTGCACCTTGCTCCTTTTCTCTCCACTTAAATACTTGTCCTTTATTTATCGGTGTGCCATATTGGTTATCCAGTTTGCAAACTCCCATTCTTTTCCCCTGAGAATTGTTTCTCAAACAACTAGGTACAAACGCACTTAACAAAGGTGAAAAAGAGGAATTGAATGCCATATATTACATGCTATTAGAAAATACCGATTTTGTTTTACTCTGATTGAAAGAAAAGTTAGCTAACAACATTCTTTAGCTCTTTGGTTTAGTTTAGTTGATTTAGGTTTAGTTCATTGAGTTTTACATACTAGGTTATCTTTCTATTTCAGTAGAGAAAAGGGCAGTTTGTTTGAATAAACAAAGTATTTTTAGATATAAGAGATAACTGCTTTTCTGTACAAACCTCATCCATGCCAGACTATCAAATAGACCCTCCTTTTGGAGAGCAATTTAGCAGTATCCGGTAGAATGGAAGATGTCAACATGACTTAGAAATTCCACTTGTAGGCATATTGCCTAGAGAAACTCTTGATATGTGCACAAAAAAATATATAAGAATGTTCATTGTAGCTTTATGTGCTTAGTCACTTAGTTGTGTCTGACTTTTTGTGACCCCATGAACTGTAGCCCACCAGGCTCCTCTGTCCATGGGGATTCTCCAGGCAAGAATACTGGAGTGGGTTGCCATGCCCTCCTCCAGGGTATCTTCCCAATACAGGAATTGAACCCAAGTCTCACTCATTGCAGGCGGATTCTTTACCAGCTGAGCTACCAGGGAACCCCACTTTGTTTATAATCGTGGAAAACTGGAGCAGCCTTAAAGTTATTCAACAGAATAATGGTTAAACCATGGCATATTCAAGCAATGGAACACTATAAATTAGTAAAATGAATGATCTCGGACTGTGCTTATTAATGTGGGAAAAAATCACAATGTTGAGTGAATAAGAAAGGCTGGGCAAGAGAGAGATTTTTTTTTATTTCATATTTCTCAAAAAGAAGATCATCCTGTCTTATTTTACAGAAACTTCCGTGTGTGAGACACTGCATAAAATGGCTTTTATCTATATTAATTCTCACAACAGCCTTGTGAAATGTTATCCTATTTTGCATTTATGCATTGAAAAAATATTTGTATATCCCAGACACTGTTCCAAGTACTATAGATAGAGCAGTTAATTAAACAAAGTTCCTGTTCTCACAGAGCTTTCATTCTAGTGAGGAGAGACAATTTTTAAATATACAATTATATATCAGGTGGTAATGTAGGCTATGAAGAAAAATAAAGTAGAGTGGCAGGATAGAGGGTAATATCATTTGCTGTTTCAGATAGTATAAACTAAAACTCAGAAGTTGAAGAAACTGAAACTGATAGAGGTTAAGAAACCAGCTAAAAGTCATTCAACTTAACATTTGGAGCTAGAATTTAAACCCAAATCAAGTAATCTACTTCCAGAGGCTCCTCCTATCTGTCACTTGCACTCTAGGAAAAGATATTAATTACATAACAGCACCTGAGATCAGCAACACTGGAAGGAAAAGTTTTTAAAGGAACAGAAAATAGCAGTCTATATAGGTTGGATAATTTGGATAACCAAATACCTTCATAAACTACTGGTTGGGTATGGGAGTCAGATTCAGAAAGTGAGAAAAGAGTTAAGAAATCAAAGCAAGCTGGCACTGTTTTGATTTTACCTTAAGCCTTGAGTGGCACTGAAAATCATTTTAAGTGCTATTTATTGGAAGTGGGTTGTGGTTGCTAGTGTGAGTGTTCAGAAATTCAGGAGCAAGAGTATTAATGTATTTGTTAAGAACATGAATTTGAGTCACATAGCCTCAGTACCTAATCATTTAACAGTTGTTTGATTTTAGCACAAACCACTTAACCTTTTTTTTTCTCCCCAAAATAAAGTCTATTGAGGTTTTTTTCCTCCCGGGACTTAACCTTTCAAGGACTTTTCTTTCCCTTTGGGCTGTGACTACAATAACTAAGTTAACTTCTCAGTCACTTTTAGTTTCAAACATCAGAATAACCATATCTTCTATTATTAGATAACTTGATCATAATCTCCAGTGCCTGGTTCACATTTCACATCTACTGCCATCCCCTGTCATTTATTTAATAGCAAAAATATTTAAATACTTACTGTGGAGATAAAGACTAACCAAATGAGAAAAACAAAATCTATTCATTCTGAGCTCACTATAGCAAGGGAGTCAGCCACCATCACTTGCATTCTGGCAGTGACTCAAAAGCCAGCAGACGAGCAGGAAAGCTTTGTAGTGGAAAAAAAGGGAAGGCTGCTGGCATGTCCTGATTGGACCATATCGGCATGAGGAAGCTGTCTACAAGCTAACTAAAAGGGAGCCATCCTGTGTCACTGGTTAGGGGTGCCTATGTGGCTTTCTCTGGTGGGTCCTAAGTTGGAAGCAGGTATAAAAATTACGGAAGCTATAAGTTATTAACCAAGTCTTGGGACTTGCCTGGTGGTCAGTGGCTGAGACTCCACATTGCCAATGCAGGGGACCCCAGGGTTCGACCCTTGGTCAGGGAACTAGATGCCACATGCTGCAACTAAAGATCCTGCATGCCACAGCTAAGACTGGGCACAGCCAAATAAGTAAATAAATACAAATCAAGTCTTGGCCATTTGGGGCCAACTGTGACAGAAGTTATTGTTTGACTTCTCAGATTGTCACTAGAAGTAAGCAGTCTCACTTCCTGAGATTCTGCCTTTTAAGACTGGCTTCCAGGGCTGTTTATTGTAGATGAGAGATTTACTTCCTGGGCAAGTTGCTGCAGATTGTGGGTCAGAGTTCTGTTTTTATATATGGTCTATCCATTGTCCCTTAGTGTATTCAACTTCTCACTACTGTGCATTTTTCACAATTATTTTGAGTTAAAATCTCTACCATAGGTTAATATATTAATGTCTTCATGTTTGCTGTTTGGTCACTAAGTTGTGCCTGACTCTCTTTGCAACCCTACGGACTGTAGCCCTCCAAGATCCCCCATCTATGGGATTTCCCAGGCAAGAATACTGGAGTGGGTTCCCATTTCCTCTTCTAAGGGATCTTCCCATCCCAGGGTTCAAAACCACATCTCTTGTGTCTCCTGCATTGGCAGGCAGATTCTTTACCATGGGGCCACCAGGGAAGCCCTAATATCTTCATAAAGTGCTTAACTTAACATGATTTCCCACAGGAAGACTTAAGCAAGATGAAATTTGTATTTTATTTTTTTCTAGTACTGACATAATACTGCTTTTTACTTTCAGTGGTTACCAGTGACTCAGAAACTGAGCTTCCGAAAATTTATTGAACAATCTGACTTACTAGAAGAACTTAAATATGACTTCAATGAAAAAGCTGAATTGAGACACACTGAGACACATGGGCCTTTTGCCTTTAACTATTATAAAAATGTCCTGGAGAGGAATAGCAAGCGCTACTGGGCCCTTGGCCATTTGCTTGAACAATACATTTATGAACTTTTGGAGAAAGTGTGCAAATTACAAAAAGTATATATCCCACCAGAGGCTGATAAGGAACCAAGAAGCTTCTTTTTCATGAGTGAGAGAGCGTTATCAAATCATCATTCTGCTCTTCTTGTCCTCCTTCAAGACCACGGGGTCTTTAGAGCTGGTCAGTGGAGTCAGCAAGCAATAATACATCATGGTCTCCAGCATGGAAGTCAGATACCATGTATTCAAATGGCATTGCAGGCACATTATGATGTAATTGTGCTAAACCCCAATGACAATTTTGTGGACCAGCAGACAGGAGAAGAGTGGAAAGGCCTTTTAACACAAAATGGTGAGTTCGCTTCCAGAAAAATGGTTCAGACAAAGAGCTTTTTCTCTCTCCAGGAGTCTCTCCAATGTATTCCAAAAAGATGCAGCAACACCCCTGAAGAACACATGGCTTATATTTGGGATTACTTCATTTCAAAGACTGAAGGCAAGGATGTTGCTTTCATTGTACATGGTTATGGAGGCTTGGTTTTTATGGACTTGCTTGTTCGTAAAAAGTGGGATGTGATGAGCAAAGTATACGCTGTTGCACTTATTGACTCTGAACATCATGTAGGACACCAGTTGGGACGCGATGTCCAGTTATTAGAATGGATAAAGCAGCACTGCCGTGAATGGGTGACAAGTCCGAAGCCTTTGGATAAACCTGCAACAACCGTTTTGAAAAAGGAGTTTCCTATAGTTTCTGCTGGTACAGAAAAACACAACTTAGCCCCTTCCTCTAGCCTTCAGTCAATTTTTAAATACTTTAGAAAAGCTTTGAAAGCCAAAGCAGCTAATTTCTCTCGAGTGTCCATAGTGACTAGAAGCTCCACAAAAAGAAAGCAAAGTGCTTAAGTTACTTTTTTTTGTCATCTAAGATTGTTTTGTCCCACTGAAACTTTGCAAATGTAGATGCTAGAAGAGAAGAACACTTCCAACTCACATGCAGTATTATGTTCTGACTTCAAGTCTGATTTGCTGAATTTGTTTAAAAGCAAATATGTTTTGCAAATATGTTCTGTAGCCTACTGATGAACCAGGAAGTCAGTACCATCATTAATATTTTACAATATTAGTGAAAGTAGTCTTGTTAGAGGATCTTCTTAGGAAAAGATTTCATATGGTTTAATGACACCAAAACTGTAATTGATAGAAATTAAATATTAAGTCAATATTTGACTTCTGTATTATTAGCACTATATTAAAATTATAAATGAAAATAAAATTAAGTATCATAAGAAAACTCCATTCTTGGTATATTTGTGAGTTTTTTATTTTTCTTATGTGTGTGTTTACTCATACCTTTGCTAATATCTGACTGTCTACTATGTACTAGTAAATATTAATGTTGGGCACATTAACAAGGCCAACAGTGCCTTTATCTTTCTTTGAGGTTCACAAGGAAAAACAAATTACAAGTGTGAAGAGTGTTAAGAAATAAAGGGCATCATGGAACATCTAATATGAGAGCTAATAATAGCTTTGGGGTTCAGGGAATACTCCTTTGACAAAATGATGCCTAGTTTGAAGAACAGTAGTAGTTACCTGGGAAAACAAAGTCACAGTCAAAGGAATCACATGTGCAGAAGTCCTGAGGCAGAAGAAAGAAGTCCAGTTCAGCAAGAGCTAAAAGATTATAGAATAGTAGTAAAGGAAACATTCATTAAACATTCATGACATTCATTAAAGACAGGAAAATTCAAAAGTGATTGGTGCAATGGGGATTTTGTAGTGGGGGAAAGATAGGACTCAACTGCAAATACAGTGATGGGAGTGGGGGAGGAGTTATAGCCAAGTAGCAATGAATACCAAAGGCAGTGGTACCCCACGCCAGTACTCTTGCCTGGAAAATCCCATGGACGGAGGAGCCTGGTAGGCTGCGGTCCTGTGGGGTCTCAAAGAGTCGGACACGACTGAGCAACTTCACCTTGACTTTCCACTTTCATGCACTGGAGAAGGAAATGGCAACCCACTCCAGTATTCTTGCCTGGAGAATCCCAGGGACGGGGGAGCCTGGTGGGCTGCCATCTATGGGGTCACACAGAGTCAGACACAACTGAAGAGACAGCAGCAGGATTCTTACTGCGGGCAGGGCAGGGCTGGGAAGATATTGACAGTGGAGTATGAGGAATTTTATCAAATATAATAGAGAATGTTCAGACACCAAAGGTGAGATTTTCACTAACTGACTCAGCAGAATTTTTGCTACACCTGGACTAAACAGACCAAGGGCAGAGCCCAATGTCAGAGCCTACTCAAGAGAAGGGCTCCGAGCAGCCAAAATCAGATTTGATGGAGAGAAGTTTTGTCAGTAGCTGCTAAGTTAAGTTGGAGAAATAAACAGGCAGCTTACTTAAGGCTGCAATGTCGAAAAAAAAAACTTTATTCTAATAACAGTGGAAACCATTGGATGGTTTTAGACAGAATACTAGCAGATTTACACTTTATAAAGAATATCCTGATTGTAGTTTAGAGAATAGTTTAGAAGCAGAACACGCTTGGAAGCTAAGAGATCAAATAATTTTGGCAGTAGTTTGAGAAATGTTCAATGCTTTTTTTTTTATATAAGTGTAAATGTCTTACAGTATTTAAGTGTACAGCAAAATGATTCATTTTTTTGTGGATTATATTCCATCATAGATTATTATAAGATATTGAATATAATTCCCTGTGCTATACAATAAGGGGCTTCCCTGGTAGCTCAGCTGGTAAAGAATCCACCTGCAATGCAGAAGACTTGTGTTTGATCCCTGAATTAGGAAGATCCCCTAGAGAAAGGGACAGCTACCCACTCCAGTATTCTGGCTCAGAGAATTTCATGGACTGTATAATCCACGGAGTCACAAAGGGTCAGACACAACTGAGCAACTTTCACTTTTTCATACAATAAATCCTTGTTGCTTCTCTATTTTATAATAGTTTGCATCTGTTACTCCCATACCTGTAATTTATTCCTTCCTTTGCTTTGGTAACCATAAACTTGTTTTCTATATCTATGAATGTTTCTTTTGTATGTACATTCATTTGTATTATTTTTTTAGATTCAACATATGAGTGATACCATGTATAATTTGTCTTTGACATTTCACTAAGCATAATATTCTCCAGATCCATCCACATTGCTGCAAATGGCAATATTCCATTCTTTTTATGGCTGAGTGATATTCCATTTCATTTGCATATGACATCTTAATCTAATCATCTATCAATGGGCATTGGGTTGCTTCAACATCTTGCCTATTGTAAATAGTGCTGCTATGAATACTGGGGTGCATGCATCTTTTCAAATTAGTGTTTTCATTTTTCTCCAGATGTACACCCAGGAGTGAATTGCTGGCTCATATGGTAACTCTATTTTTGGCTTTTCAAGGAACTCCCATACTGTTTTCCACAGTGGCTGCACCAATTTGCATTCCCACCAACAGTATACAAGGGTTCTCTTTTCTCCACATCCTCTCCAATATTTGTTATTTGTAGACTCTTTGATGAGGGCCATTCTGACAGGGGTGAAGTGATATTTCATTGTGATTATAATTTGCAGAGAAATGCTTAATACATGTAATGAACAAAATTTTGTGATTGGAGGTCAGGAATAAGGAGAAGGAGATAACAAGGAGTGTTCCCAGATGTTTTGTCTTCAGCAACTAGTTGGACAGAAATACAATACTATTTACTAAAAAGAAAAAAGAGAAGTATCATTTACTGAAATAGGACTACCGGTGAAAACTTTATTTTGGTGGTTCCAGAAAGTTTTAAAGAAAGATAAAGGAATAGGTTACAAGTTTTTTTTTTTTTAGCTCTGCCCCTACATGAGTACTAGAGGAAAACATATTAGATGTTACATTTGAAAATTTGACTCTGCCATATCTAATGGGTCATATGAATTTTTTTGTACATAGCTCTTTCTAGTTCTTCTAGTGTTCTAATTCCTAATGGTTTTGTTTTGTTTTTGGTTTTGGGCCACATCACACACCATGTGGGATTTTAGTTCCTCAACCAGGGGTTGAACCCATCCCCTGCACTGGAAGTGAAACCATTTACCTCAGATTGGGACTTGACCCCACATGGCTGAGACTTGAAACCAGTCAAAACCCAGTTTGGGACTCAAACTCAGCCAAAACTCACAGTCTTCCCACTGAGGTCACAGACCTGGTTTAGGACCTAATGAAGCTCAGGTTCTTGATGTTCTCATCACAGAAAGAATTCAGTAAGAGACAAAACGATAGGTAAGAAGTGGAGTTATTCAGAGAGAAACACACTCTACAGACAGTGTGGGTCAACACAAAGGGCCAGTGCAGTGGCCTTGAAATGTGGTGTGGTTGGCTTTTATGCGCTGGGTAATTTCACAGGCTAATGAGTGGGAGGATTATTCCAACTAGTTTGGGGAAGGGGGTGGGGATTTCCAGGGGTTAGGCTACCACCCACTTTTGGTGTTTGATGGTCAACCTTGGAACTGTCATGGCACCTCTGGGTGTGTCATTTAGCCTGCTGATGTGTTACAGTGAGCCCATACAGAGGATCAAGGTCTAGTCAAGTTGACTTGTCTGCCATTTTGGACCCATTTCGTTCTAATCAGTTTATGTTGTGCCCTCCAGCTATATCATTCTTTCAAAGGTGGTGCCCTGCCCCCTTCCCTCCTGTTTCAAAAGCAGACTCCTAATCACTGAACCATCAGGGAAGTTCCTCTTAGTTCTTTGTTTTTTTTAAACCTAGTTTAAGGCCACAGGACTGGAAAAGGTCAGTTTTCATTCCAATCCCAAAGAAAGGTAATGCCAAAGAATGCTCAAACTACTGCACAATTGCACCCATCTCACACGCTAGTAAAGTAATGCTCAAAATTCTCCAAGCCAGGCTTCAGCAATACGTGAACCTTGAACTTCCAAAGGCAGAGGAACCAGAGATCAAATTGCCAACATCTGCTGGATCATGGAAAAAGCAAGAGAGTTCCAGAAAAACATCTACTTCTGCTTTATTGACTATGCCAAAGCCTTTAACTGTGTGGATCACAATAAACTGTGGACAATTCTGAAAGAGATGGGAATACCAGACCACCTGACCTGCCTCTTGAGAAACCTGTATGCAGGTCAGGAAGCAACAGTTAGAACTGGACTTGGAACAACAGACTGGTTCCAAATAGGAAAACGAATACGTCAAGGCTGTATATTGTCACCCTGCTTATTTAACTTATACGCAGGGTACATCATGAGAAATGCTGGGCTGGAAAAAGCACAAGCTGCAATCAAGATTGCCAGGAGAAATATCAATAACCTCAGACAGGCAGATGACACCACCCTTATGGCAGAAAGTGAAGAGGAACTAAAAAGCCTCTTGATGAAAGTGAATGTGGAGAGTGAAAAAGTTGGCTTAAAGCTCAACATTCAGAAAACGAAGATCATGGCATCCGGTCCCATCACTTCATGGGAAATAGATGGGGAAACAGTGGAAACAGTGTCAGACTTTTATTTTTGGGGGCTCCAAAATCACTGCAGATGGTGACTGCAGCCATGAAATTAAAAGACACTTACTACTTGTAAGAAAAGCTATGACCAACCTAGACAGCATATTGAAAAGCAGAGACATTACTTTGC
This sequence comes from Bos javanicus, assembly GCF_032452875.1. NCBI lineage: Eukaryota > Metazoa > Chordata > Mammalia > Artiodactyla > Bovidae > Bos > Bos javanicus. The sequence goes on from NC_083868.1 coordinate 46,285,077, forward strand.
CAACAAAGGTCCGTCTAGTCAAGGCTATGGTTTTTCCAGTAGTCATGTATGGATGTGAGAGTTGGACTGTGAAGAAGGCTGAGCGCCAAAGAATTGATGCTTTTGAACTGTGGTACTGGAGAAGACTCTTGAGTCCCTTGGACTGCAAGGAGATCCAACTAGTCCATTCTGAAGGAGATCAGCCCTGGGATTTCTTTGGAAGGAAGGATGCTAAAGCTGAAACTCCAGTACTTTGGCCACCTCATGTGAATAGCCGACTCTGATGCTGGGAGGGATTGGGGGTAGGAAGAGAAGGGGACGACAGAGGATAAAATGGCTGGATGGCATCACTGACTCAATGGCTCTGAGTCTGAGTGAACTCTGGGAGTTGGTGATGGACAGGGAGGCCTGGCGTGCTGCAATTCATGGGGTCGCAAACAGACTGAGCGACTGAACTGAACTGACACTATAATTTCTGTTATGTATTGAATGTTTGTGTCCCCCACCAAAATTCATGGTGAAATTTTAATCTCCAATATGATGCTATTAGGAGGTGGGATATTTGGGAGGTGATTACACCATGAGAGTAGAGCCCTTATTACCAGGATTAATGCTATTATGGAAGAAACTCAGAAAGCTCCCTTCTGCAATGTGAGACAACAACATCAACAACCTCAAATATGCAGATGATATCATGCTAATGGCAGACAGCAGAAGAGTAACTAAAGAGCCTCTTGATAAGGGTGAAAGAAGAGAGTGAAAAAGCTGACTTAAAACTCAACATTCAAGAAACTAAAATCATGGCATCTGGTACCATCATTTCATGGCAAACAGGAGAAAAATAGAAACAGTGAAAAATGAAAAACCAGTTTTCTTTCTTTGGGCTCCAAAGTTTACTGCAGATTATAACTGCAGCCATGAAATTAAAAACCACTTGCTCCTTGGAAGAAAAGCTATGACAAACCTAGACAGCATATTACAAAGCATAGACATCACTTTGCCAACAAAGGTCCATATAGTCAAAGCTATGGTTTTTCCAGTAGTCATGTATGGATGTGAAAGTTGGACCATAAAGAAGGCTGAGCATCAAAATATTGATCCTTTTGAACTGTGGTACTGGAGAACACTCTTGAGAGTCCCTTGGATAGAAAGAAGATCAAACCAGTCAGTCCTAAATGAAATCATTCCTGAATATTCATTGGAAAGATGGATCTGAAGCTCAAATTCTTTGGCTACCTGATGTGAAGAACTGAGTCACTGAAAAAACACTGATACTGGCTGGGGAAGAATGAAGGCAGGAGAAGGGGACAACAGAGAATGAAATGGTTGGATGGCATCACCAACTCAATGGACATAAATTTAAGCAAACTCCAGGAGATAATGAAGGACAGGGTGGCCTGGCATGCTACAGTCCATGGGGTTACAACGAATTGGACACAATTTAGTAATTGAACAACAACAGCAACGTGAGACACAGTGAGAAGACAGCCATCTATGAAGCAGGTCTTCACTGGACACTGAATCTACTGATACCCTGATCATGGACTTCCCAGATCTAGAACTGTGAGGAATACTTTCTGTTTAAGGCTCCCAGCCTATAATACTCTGTTGCTACATATTAGATTACCCCAAAACTTAGTGACTTAACACAGTATTTATTATCTCACAGCTTCTGTTCAGGAGCAGCTTAGTTGAGTGATTCTGGTTCAGGATCCCTCAGAAGAGCACACACCAGATGATCTGAAGCATTTAACTCAGAAATATGTATTTCCATAATCCAGACATTGTAAGACCACTAATATTTTAGTGGTTAGGGCAACATTTAACATTAAAATAGCAACTAAAAGTTAGGATTGATGGAGATAGGGTCCAGTATATTTATTCTGTAAAGTTTAGGCTTAAAATGTTAAGATTTTATGACCATGAAAAAAAAAAAGACAAGCCATGGTGATCTACAGTTGAGCCTTAGTAACTCACTGTATGGACTTGTTACACAGGCTGCTTCTATTAAAAAATTAACCTAACACTTGTTAAAATAGTAAAGAAGACTTTATTCAAGACTACTGCAATTAGGGTTACTGCCAACAGAGAAGAAAGATCAGGCTCAAGTCTAAACACAACAAAGACAGGTAGGAATTAACACTCAAGAATTAGAGTAGGGGTATTAAAACTGTTTACCTCAGATTGGGACTTGAACCCACATGTCTGGGACTCCAGCCAAAACCCAGTTTCAAACTTGAACCCACATGACTGGAACTCGAACCAGGCCAAAACCCATGGTACCTGGTTTCAGGGCCTAATAAAGCTCAGGTTCTTGATGTCTCACTGCAGAAAGACTTCGTGAGAGACAAACTGATATGTAAGAAATGGATTTATTCAGATTCAGAGAGAAACACAGTCCACAAACAAGAGTGTGGGCCATCACAGAGGGCAAGTGTACTGCAAAATGCAGCACAGTTAGTTTTTATAGGCTAGGTAATTTCATATACTAATGAGTGGGAGAATTATTCCAACTATTTTTGGGAAGGAGTGGAGGTCTCCAGGACTTGGGCTATCACCCACTCCTTGGTCTTTTGCCCTGCAACTGTCATGGCACCTCTGGGTGTGTCATTTTGCTTGCTGATTGAGGATCAAGGTCTAGTCTTGTCTGCCATCTTGGTCCCATGTGATTCTAATTGGTTTAAGTTGTGACCTTGGGTCATGTCATTCTTTCAAAAGTTGTGCCCTGCCCCTTCCTCTCCCGTTCAGTTCAGTTCAGTTCACCCACTCTTTGTGAAAGTACATTAACAGGGAGGGAACACGCACCACCCATCAACAGAAAATTGGATTAAAGATTTACTGAGCATGGCCCCACCCATCAGAACAAGACCCATTCTCCCCCTCTGTCAGTCTCTCCCATCAGGAAGCTTCCATAAGCCTCTTATCCTTCTCCGTCAGAGGGCAGACAGAATGAAAACCACAATCACAGAAATCTAACCAATCTGATCACATGGACCACAGCCTTGTCTAACTCTATGAAACTATGAGCCACCCAAGACAGACGGGTCTGGCAAACCACTTCAGCATTCTTGCCTTGAAAACCCCATGAACAGTATGAAAAGGCAAAAAGACAGGGCACTGAAAGATGAACTCCCCAGGTCAGTAGATGCCCAATATGCCACTGGAGATAGGTGGAGAAATAACTCCAGAAAGAATGAAGAGACAGGCAAAGCAAAAACACCACCCAGTTGTGGATGTGACTGGTGATGGAAGTAAATACTGCATAGAAACCTGGAATGTTAGGTCCATGAATCAAGGCGAAATTGGAAGTGCTCAAACAGGAGATGGCAAGAGTGAATGTCGAAATTTTAGGAATCAGCCAACTAAAATGGACTGGAATGGGTGAATTTAACTCAGATAACCATTTTATCTATTACTGTGGGCAAGAATCCCTTAGAAGATATGGAGTAGTCATCATACTCAACAAGAGTCTGAAATGCAGTATGTGGATGCAATCTCAAAAATGATAGAATGATCTCTGTTCATTTCCAAGGCAAACCATTCAATATCACAGTAATCCAAGTCTGTGCCCCAACCAGTAATGCTGAACAGTTGAAATGAATGTTGAATGGGTCTATGAAGACCTACAAGACCTTCTAGAACTAACACCCAAAAGAGATGTCCTTTTCATTATAGGGGACTGGAATGCAAAAGTAGGAAGTCAAGAAATACTTGGAATAACAGGCAAATTTGGCATTGGAGTACAGAATGAAGCAGGGCAAAGGCTAATAGAGTTCTGCCAAGAGAATGCACTGGTCATAGCAAACACCCTCTTCTAACAACACAAGAGAAGACTCTACACATGGACATCACCAGATGGTCAACACTGAAATCAGATTGATTATATTCTTTGCAGCCAAACATGGAGAGGCTCTATACAGTCAGCAAAAACAAGACTGGGAGCTGACTGTGGCTCAGATCATGAACTCCTTATTGCCAAATTCAGACTGAAATTGAAGAAAGTAGGGAAAACCACTAGACCATTCAGGTATGACCTAAATCAAATCCCTTATGATTATACAGTGGAGGTGAGAAATAGATTTAAGGGACTAGATCTGACAGACAGAGTGCCTGATGAACTATGGACAGAGGTTCATGACATTGTACAGGAGACAGGGATCAAGACTATCCCCAAGGAAAAGAAATGCAAAAAGGTTGTCTGAGGAGGCCTTACAAATAGCTGTGAAAAGAAGAGAAGCGAAAAGCAAAAGAGAAAAGGAAAGATATACCCATTTGAATGCAACGTTCCAAAGAATAGCAAGAAGAGATAAGAAAGCCTTCCTCAGTGATCAAAGAAATAGAGGGAAACAATAGACTGGGAAAGACTAGAGATCTCTTCAAGAAAATTAGAGATACCAAGGGAACATTTCATGCAAAGATGGGCTCGATAAAGGACAGAAATGGTATGGACCTGACAGAAGCAAAGATATTAAGAAGAGGTGGCAAGAATATAGAGAACTATACAAAAAAAGATGTTCATGATCCAAATAATCATCATGGTGTGATCACTCACCTAGAGCCAGACGTCCTGGAATGTGAAGTCAAGGAGTCTTAGGAAGCATCACTATGAATAAAGCTAGTGGAGGTAATAGAATTCCAGTTGAGCTATTTCAAATCCTAAAAGATGATGTTGTGAAAATGCTGCACTCAACATGCCCACAAATTTGGAAAAGTCAGCAGTGGCCAAGGACTGGAAAAGGTCAGTTTTCATTCCAATCCCAAAGAAAGGCAATGCCAAAGAATGCTCAAACTACCACACAATTGCACTCATCTCACACACCAGTCGGAGAAGACAATGGCACCCCACTCCAGTACTCTTGCCTGGAAAAGTCCATGGACGGAGGAGCCTGGAAGGCTGCAGTCCCTGGGGTCGCTGAGAGTCAGACACGACTGAGCGACTTCACTTTTACTTTTTACTTTCATGCGCTGGAAAAGGAAATGGCAACCCACTCCAGTGCTCTTGCCTGGAGAACCCCAAGGACGGCGGAGCCTGGTGGGCTGCCGTCTATGGGGTCACACAGAGTCGGACATAAGTGAAGCGACTTAGCAGCAGCAGCAGCAGCACACACCAGTAAGGCAATGTTCAAAATTCTCCAAGCCAGGCTTCAACAATACATGCACCGTGAACTTCCAGATGTTCGGCTGGATTTAGAAAAGGCAGAGGAACCAGAGATCAAATTGCCAACATCCATTGGATCATTGAAAAAGTGAGAGAGTTCCAGAAAAACATTTATTTCTGCTTTATTGACTATGTCAAAGCCTTTGACTGTGTGGATCACAATAAATGTGGAAAATTCTGAAAGAGATGGGAATACCAGACCATCTGACCTGCCTCCTGAGAAATCTTTATGCAGGTCAGGATGCAACAGTTAGAACTGGACATGGAACAACAGACTGGTTGCAAATCAGGAAAGGAGTACGTCAAGGCTGTATACTGTCACCAGGCTTATTTAAATTATGTGCAGAGTACATCATGAGAAATGCCAGACTGGATAAACCATAAGCTGGAATCAAGATTGCCAGGAGAAATATCAATAACCTCAGATATGCAGATGACACCACACTTATGGCAGAAATCAAAGAAGAACTAAAGAGCCTCTTGATGAAAGTGAAAGAGGAGAGTGAAAAAGTTGGCTTAAAACTCAACATTCAGAAAACAAAGATCATGGCATCTGGTCCTATCACTTCATGGCAAATAGATGGGGAAACAATGGAAGCAGTGACAGACTTTATTTTTCTGGGCTCCAAAATCACTGCAGATGGTGACTGCAGCCATGAAATTAAAAGATGCTTGCTTCTTGTAAGAAAAGTTTTGACCAACCTGGACAGCATATTCAAAAGCAGAGACATTATTTTGCCAACAAAGGTCCATCTAGTCAAAGCTATGGTTTTCCTGTAGTCATGTATGGATATGAAAGTTGTATTATAAAGAAAGCTGAATGCTGAAGAATTGATGCTTTTGAACTGTGCTGTTGGAGAAGACTCTCTGGGAGTCCCTTGAACATCAAGGAGATCCAACCAGTCCATCCTGAAGGAAATCAGTCCTGAATATTCATTGGAAGGACTGATGCTGAAGTTGCAACTGCAATACTTTGGCCACCTGAGGTGAAGAATGACTCATTTGAAAAAACCCCGATGCTGGGAAGGACTGAAGGTGGGAGGAAGAGGGGAAGACAGAGGATGAGACGGTTTGATGGCATCACTAACTCAATGGACATGAGTTTGAGTAAGCTCCAGGAGTTGGTGACGGACAGGGAAGCCTGGCATGCTGCAGTCCATGGGGTTGCAAAGAGTCAGACAGGACTGAGTGACTGAACTGAACTGAACAGTATCAGTGGATCCAAAACTAAGAGGAAATCTCAGGAGTAGAGAGAGTCTTGCTAAAGGCCACCCAAGGGCTTAGACATGAGGAATGAGGAATGATAAACTTGATTAGATATCAAGGTTCGGGATGACTTAGCAGGAATCTTACTAACAGTGACCTATGCACTCTCACCAGAGAAGGCAATGGCACCTCACTCCAGTACTCTTGCCTGGAAAATCCCATGGATGGAGGAGCCTGGTAGGCTGCAGTCCATGGGGTCGCTAAGAGTCGGATACAACTGAGCGACTTCACTTTCACTTTTCACTTTCATGCATTGGAGAAGGAAATGGTAACCCACTCCAGTGTTCTTGCCTGGAGTATCCCAAGAATGGGGGAGCCTGATGGGCTGCCATCTATGGGGTTGCACAGAGTCGGACATGAATGAAGTGACTTAGCAGCAGCACTCTCACAGGTCAAGGTCAAGGACTAGTCCCAGGAGAGGACTCAGAGGAGCTTAACTAAAATGTGGCCAAGGAGAGTTTTTGTCACTTGAGTGTCCTCACAACAGGGCAGCTAGCTTCCCCTGGGATCAATCACCCAGGTGAATGGGCAAGCAGGAAACTACACTATCTTTTATGACCTATGCTCTGAAGTGGCATACTGGTCTACTCTTTTCCTATTTGTTAGACACAGGTCACTAAGTCCAAGGGAAGAGGAATTAGACTCCACCTCTTGCTGCTGCTGCTAAGTCACTTCAGTCGTGTCCGACTCTGTGCAACCTCATAGATGGCAGCCCACCAGGCTCCCCCGTCCCTGGGATTCTCCAGGCAAGAATACTGGAGTGGGTTGCCATTTCCTTCTCCAATGTGTGACGGTGAAAAATGAAAGGGAAGTTGCTCAGTCATGTCCGACTCCCAGCGACCCCATGGACTGCAGCCTACCAGGCTCCTCCATCCATGGGATTTTCCAGGCAAGAGTACTGGAGTGGGGTGCCATTGCCTTCTCCCCACCTCTTGAGAGAATGCCAAACAATTTAAAGACATATTTTAGACAACCACATCAGAAATAATGCCAACTGAAACTAATGGTATAGCAGCTCAATGCAGTTGTTGCTTATAAAATCATCTTGGCTCTGGGAACATGTTTATCTTGAAACAGCTGTGTACTTAGCTACTGCTTTCCTTTTTCTCTGCAAAACATCAAAATTTTTGCCACAAATTGAAAAGAAAGCTTATTTTCATTTTCCTTCCTAGGGTCACCCTAAATAATCCCTTTCTCTGCCTTCTGATGTAGGTCTATTTTAGCAGCTTGAAGTCAAAAAAAGGACAGCTCCAGATTTCTGGCTATAAGCTGTAGACCAGAGACGTGCCCTGATAGAGGAAAGACTGATATGGGAGTCTGATATGCCACTTCAGGAAAATCCTAAGGCTTTTGGACACCAGTATGTGATCATTTTTTCCCCTTTTTGTGGAAGATACCAACAGTTACAAGTAACAGGTTATGATCATTGTAAGGAAAGTATAAGATTTGTGTGTCGCCTCCCAATACTAAACATGGACTGTAGCCTGGTAGGTTCTTCTGTCCATGGGATTCTCCAGGCAAGAATACGGGAGTGGGTTGCCATTTCCTTCTCCAGGGGATCTTCCCCACCCAGGGATCGAACCCAGGTCTCCTGCACTGCAGGCAGACTCTTGACCCTCTGAGCCACCAGGGGCTTACCTAATACTAAACATATTTTTAACAAAAAAAGAAAACATGTTGTTTGTGAATTTGCTATGGGAAGTCTCTGTTAAAGAAGATGGCAAGAATTTCTCTTACTTCCTTTTCAAGGTTTCTTCAAAGGCAGTGGTTCTCTGTCTTCAAAGTACATCAGAATAACTTGGAAGTCTTAAAACACCAACTGCTAGGTGTCACTGCCAGAGTTTCTAATTCAGTAGGATTGCTAGGTGGGGCCACAAAATTTGCCTTTTAACAGTTCCCAGGTGATGCTAATGTTGTCAGTCTGAGGATCACACTTTGGGAACGACTGTTTGAAAGATTAGGAGTTACCAGAGAGGTAATAAAGTTAAATCTATCTCATGTGAGGTGAAAGTTATCAGGGATGATCATCTGGACCAAAGTTCCTCCCCTGAAGAAAGCAACAAAAGAGGTTTATTGGCTGAACCCATGTTTTATGGTCCCAATGATCCAACTGACACATTTGTCTCTCTCCCCACAGGAAAGGAAGTGGTGTGTCTCACTTGTCTTTCACGACCATTACCTCCAGTTGTCTACCATATAATTTAAGGGCAAATACAAATTAAAAATAAGAGATGTAATCCTCATTGTTGAAAACAAAGGGATTTCTTCCCCTCACACTTTCAGAATGTCTTTCTCCTTTTCAAATAGATGTAAATATTCATAATGGCTAAATAAGCTTCTTGCCCATCTCACAACTCAGGAATGTTTCCTCTAGAACCTGAAAGCCATCTTTTTAAAATATAAAGATCAAGGAAGGTAGTTCCCCTATCTCATAGTTCTCATGCCAGGGCAAGAACTTAAGTTTGATGGATGCCTTACTCCAACTGGCAAAACCATGTCCTGTCAAAAAGATTGGATAAAGCTAATTAACAAATAAAAGTAACCTCAATTATCATGGTAAAGTTAGGATGAACTTCACATGACAAAGTATGCTGTTAGGTTCTCTTGAGGACTGTTTATTGTTTATTTTGAAAATATGTTTGCAGTGGGGGTTATCTACTTGGCTAGTTAAGGGGGTGAGATTCCTTTCTGTCTTCACAATCTCTTCACCGATTGCCTATGATGCCCACCACAACCTGGTTTAGTGCTTATTCAAAACTAAATGTTTTCTTTCTTTACTATCTTTGTGGAGAGGATTTGTGGCTTGGGGGAAATCCTGTTTTTAGCAGTATTTCCTAAATAGTTCAGTTAGTAAAGAATCCGCCTGCAATGCAGTAGACCTCAGTTCGATTCCTGGGTCAGGAAGATCCACTGGAGAAGGGATAGGCTTCCCACTCCAGTATTCTTGGGCTTCCCTGGTAGCTCAGCTGGTAAAGAATCCGTCTGCAATGTGGGAGACCTGGGTTCAATCCCTGGACTGGGAAGATCCCCTGGAGAAGGGAAAGGCTACCCACTCCAGTATTCTGGCCCAGAGAATTCCATGGACAGAGGAGCCTGGCAGCCTACAGTCCATGGGGTCCCAAAGAATCAGACACGACTGAGTGACTTTCATTTGTGTGGTTTCTGTAGCGTAGTCGTTATCACGTTTGCCTAACATGCAAAAGGTCCCCGGTTCAAAACCGCATGGAAACAGCTTCATAGGGGCTTCCCTGGTGGCTCAGGTGGTAAAGCGTCTGCCTGCAATTAGAGAGACCCGGGTTCGATCCCTGGGTCGGGAAGATCCCCTGGAGAAGGAAATGGCAACCCACTCCAGTATTCTTGCCTGGAAAATTCTGTGGACTGAGGAGCCTGGTTGGCAACAGCCCTTAGGGTTGCAAAGAGTCAGACATGACTGAGCAACTTCACTTTTCCTAAATAATACATCCCAGTTCCCAAATCCTAGAACAATTAGGTAACAGAAGACACTACCTACCCTCGGGCTGAGAGAGGAATGGTCAAGGTATTGCATAGCAATAAACTTTGCAAGGCATGAAAGGACAAGAAAATCCTTTTGTTTGGCCTCTGACTCTTAAGTATCCTAAAACTTTCATCTCACTTTTTAAAAATCAAAATAATATCTGCCCCAGAAAGCAGAGACCTCCCTAATTTTAGTAATCTGTAAGACAGGCCCACACCAAAAGAGAAACTTCAAATGCTACTAAATACAGAGTACAAAATTGAGTTTTGAATCAAAAACTGTACCATACTTATACCCTGACTTGGATTTCTAGATCATCTCTCATGACCCAACCCACTGTAATCCTGCCACTGACTCTTGTGGTCATGGCCTGAATCTTGGCTGTATCAAATATATATTGCTCCACCAAAACATTCACAAAAGTAGATGATACCTGGCTCTTTTCAGTGTCATATTGTTCAGTTTGCTTACTCAATTACATCTATTCACCTGTTTCTGATCTCCTACTCAATTCCATCTACTAACCTGTTTATCATCTCCTTTGTTGGCAAAATGGAGGGGGGGCGGAGATCACATAACAAGATAGAGTGATATCACTACAAATACTCACAATCCTTTAAGCTAGGCTTCAGCAATATGTGAACCAAGAACTTCAAGATGTACAAGCTGAGTTTAGAAAAGGGAGGGGAAGCAGAGATCAAATTGGCAACATTCCCTGGATCACAGAGAAAGCAAGGGAATTCCAGGAAAACATCTGCTTCATTAAAATTCTTAAAGATGTGGGAATACCAGACCACCTTACCTGCCTCCTGAGAAACCTGTATGAGGTCAAAAAGCAACAATTATATCCGGACATGGAACAATGAACCGGTTCAAAATTGGGAAAGGAATATGATAAGGCTATATATTGTCACACTGTTTATTTAATTTAAATGCAAGGTACATCTTGCAAAATGCCAGGCTTGATGAATCACAAGCTGGAATCAAGATTTGCTGGGAGAAATATCAACAATCTCAGATATGCAGATACCACTCTAATGACAGAAATCGAGGAGTTACTAAAGAGCCTCTTGATAAGGGTGAAAGAGAGTGAAAAAGCTGGCTTAAAACTCAACATACAAAAAAAGATTAGAGCATGTAGTCTCATCACTTCATAGCAAATAAGAGAAAAAGTGGGAAGAGTGACAGATTTTCTTCTCTTGGGCTTCAAACTCACCATGGATGGTGACTGCAGCCATGAAATTAAAAACTTGCTCCTTGGAAGAAAAGCTATGACAAACCTAGACAGTGTATTAAAAAGCAGAGACATCACTCTGCCAACAAAGGTCTGTATAGTAAAAGCTATGGTTTTTCCTGCAGGCATGTATGGATGTGAGAGTTGGACCATCAAGAAGGCTAAGTGCCAAAGAATTGAGCTTTCAAACTGTGGTGCTGGAGAAGACTCTTGAGAGCTCCCTGGACTGCAAGGAGATCAAATGAATCAATCCTAAAGGAAACCAACCCTGAATATTCATTGGAAGGACTGATGCTGAAACTGAAGCTCCAATACTTTGGCCACGTGATACAAAGAGCTGACTCAATGGAAAAGACTGATCCTGGCAAAGATTAAAGGCAGGAGGAGAAGGGGGCAATAGAGGATGAGATGATTGGATAGCATCACTGACTTAATGAACATGAGTTTGAGCAAAGTCCAGGAGATAGCAAAGGACAGGGAAGCCTGGCATGCTGCAGTCCATGCAGTTGCAAAGATTTAGACATGACTTAGAGACTGAACAAAAACAAACAAACTGAATTAGATTGTGTGTTAGTAGCTCAGTCATGTCTGACTCTTTTCAATCCCATAGACCACAGCACACCAGGCTCCTCTGTCCATGGAATTCTCCAGACAAGAATACTGGAATGGGTTGCCATTCCCTTCTCCAGGGAATCTTTCCAAAACAGGGATCAAACCCAGGTCTGCTGCATTGTAGAAGATTCCTGACTGTCTGAGCCACCAGGGAAACCCAAATTAAATCATAAATAGAGCCCAACAACATGACTGTCATTCCCTAGTCAGCTGACACTTCTTTTCCTTTTTTATTTCTAATTGTGATTTTAGGGAAAACATAAGTTTACCATATTAACAATTTTTAACTTCGGTAGTGTTGTTGTGCAACAGATCTCTAGAACTTTTTCACCTTAGAAAACTGAAACTTTATACCACTAAACACTTCATTTTCAGCACCATCCTCTTAGCCCCTGTAAATGCCACTCTACTTTCTATTTCTATTGCTGACACAAATAATCAATACTTAAACTATTCTAAGAAATAGAAAAGAGTTTTACTTGAGCCAAAATGGGGAATATAGCCTAGGAGGAAGCTTCTTAGTGGTTCCAAGGATCTGTTCCAATGAAGCATGGTTTTCAACACAGTTTTAAACCTTATTATTAAAACAAAGAACACACATCAAACACAACAGGGGTGCAATCATTCAATGTTTCAAAACAGACAGATGAGTATGAATTCAATGAGATAGCAGGATCCTGGTGTCTGGGAAGGAAACATCATCATCAAGAAACTATTAAACAATGCCATAGGTAGGGAGCTATTTATCTTTGTCTTAATTGAGGGCATTCTTTACCTTAATAGTTAAAGCAGATATGCTGTATAAGCATTCAACAGGTCATAATTCAGGCTGTTTTAGTTCACACAAAGTTCAGGCAGAACCATAGATAAAAGCCAGAAGGACTTCCCTATACCAAAATACGTGAAAAACTTCTCCATCACTCTTAGTATGTCACATTAATTATTCATGACAGTATCAAACCTTCTCCCTTTCTTCACTCTCCACAGATTCTTAGCAGACTACTTCCTTCAGAAATGGGAACTCTTAGCGAAAATCTTACTTCCCTGGTGGCTCAGCCAGTAAAGCATCTGCCCACAATGCACGAAACCCAGGTTCGATCCCTGGGTTGGGAAGATCCCCTGGAGAAGAAAATGGCAACCCACTCCAGTATTCTTGCCTGGAGAATTCCATGAACAGAAGAGCCTGGCGGACCACAGTCCATGGGGTCGCAAAGAGTCGGACACGACTGAAGCGACTAACATTTAGCAAGAATAGAGATGAAGATGTAGAGAATGTACTTATGGACACAGTGAGTGAAGTCGAGGGTGGGACAAATTGAAAGAGTGGCATTGAGATATATATACTACCATATGTAAAACAGACAGCTAGTGGGAAGCAGGTGTATAACACAGGGAGCTCAACCCAGAGTTCTGTGATGATCTAGAGGGGTGGGGTGGGGTCGGGGGGAGGGAGTTCCAAGAGGAAGGTGATCTTATGTAAAACAGACAGCTAGGGGGAATCTGGTGTATAACACAGGAAGCTCAACCCAGGGTTCTATGATGACCTAGAAGGGTGAGGTGGGGCGAGGGGAGGGAGGACCAAGACGGAGGTGATCTGTGTATTATTATGGATGATTCACATTGTTGTATGTCAGAAACCAACACAACATTGTAAAGAAACTATCTTCCAGTCAAAAATAAATTAAAAAAAAAGAAACTGGAACTCTCAAATTACAACTGCCATATCTACAAACTGATTTCCATCCCTACCTAAGTTTCTTCCCTTTTTGTTACAAAGGAAGTACTCCTCCTGTACAAGAGCGATCCTCTCCAACTGTCCTCTGAATCCTTTCTTTCCTTATTCCCATGTTAACAATCCGATCAGTTGGTCAAATCTCTCCCAGTAAGAGTAAAAATAACGGAAACTTCCTGGACACCACACCGGATGCTGAGTTCACCGAACTGCCAACTTTCATAAAAATGTTTGAACTCGACTTCATTTTCTCATATTCCATTCATCCGTTACCCACTCTCACCTGGCTTCAGCCCCCAAATCTCACAATGTGGTTCCAATCGTCTTTGTACTGCTAAGGTCAGTGGGTGTTTTTCAGCCTGTGTTGCACCACACAGCTACTTTCCAGGCCGCAGACGCACCCCTAATGGTGTGACGTCATATAGCAGCGCCTGGAGGAAAGGGCGGGATTTCCGGCTTCTAGTCTTTCGTCCACGACGGGAACTGTGTCGAGTGATAGGCAAGCTGTGAGTCACGTACGGCGCTCATCCCTTGGCAGAAGTTCACGGTAGAATCTTGGGTGCTCTTGGGTTCCTTGCGGTTTGCACCCGCGGGAGTTATTGTCTCTGCACTGCGGGTATGGGCGGCTTTCTTGTCTCCCAGCGTGTGTGGCGAGGTGGGAGGAAGCGGGAGGCCTAAGGTACTGGAGCCTGTGCGCAAGGCCGGCCCATAGATAAAAGGAAGCCCAGTGATTCATAAACTGTAAGTAGAACGATACCCGGAGGGCTTCCCTATTGGCTACGCAGCTAAGAATCTGCTTGGCAATGCCGGAGACCCGGTTAGATACATGGGTTGAGAAATGGCAACCCACTCCACTATTCTTGCCTGGGAAATCCCATGGACAGAGTAATCTGGTGGGTTACAGTCCATGGCGTCTAAAAGAATGAGACACGAGGTAGCAACTAAACAACATCAACAAGGTACAATACATGAAAGGGTGTTGCCTAAAATGATATTCGTGTTCACTGTTTAAATTGGGGGGAGGCGAGTATTTCTATGATATCCTAAAAATAGTTATCAGTTACAAAGACAAAACTCAAGACTTTTTCTGAAATACTTACCTCTCATATTGAAGCTGAGAACTCTCGCTTAAATATTTAGAAGAGTCTAAAGTAAAATGCTTTCTTCTTTAAAAGCTGTCTGAACTTGTTTTAAATAAGAGAAGCATTGACCAGGAGTATTTAATCGAAAAATACTTGAATGATAAATGTGAGCTATATACCGCGAAGCATTGGGTTCAGTGTCAAAATATAAACACAGGCCTTGTCCAGATTACCATGGTGGTGGTTTAGTTCCTAAATCGTGCCTGACTCTTGAGACCCCATGGACTGTAGCCCACCAGGTTCCTCTGCCCATGGGATTTCCCAGGCTAGAAATATTGTAGTGGGTTACCATTTTCTTCTCTAGGGGATCTTCCCAACCTAGGAATGGAACCCAGGTCTCCTGCATTGCAGGTGAACTCCTTCACTGCAGGCGGACTCTTTACCAGCTGAACTAAGAGGGAAGTCAATAGGAGGAATAGTTAATCTAAAGTTTGAGGTGACAAATAGCTAGAGATGTAGCTGGAGATAAGCAAAAGGTGATTTTGTGGGGGGAAAAAAATTATATGCCACATATATTAAGTTTAGAGTTTGACCTGGTAATAGTGAGTTTAAAAGTACACATTGAGGAGGATGAGTGTATTGATCTGCACTAGCTCTAAATTGTTTAGAGAAGAGGGAGAGCAAATTTTGAAGCTAGGAGACACAATTAAGGAAGTTGAAGAGAAGTGAATGGATTCAAGAAGTACTTAGAAAGTAAATGATTATAACTCAAATTAGGAATGGAAGGTGTGAGAGAGGACAGTAATGAAATGACTCCCAGTTTCTGACATCAGCAAATGGATGGATATTATTGTCCCTTCCTGAAACAACAGAAGGAAAAGCAGATTGGGAAGGAAAGGGAGACAGATTTCAGTTTGTTGCATTTGAAGTGTCATCTCATACATGGTGATCAAAGTCAGGGAGGTAGATCAGAGTTCATAGAGAAAATATTTAGATTGAAAAGAGGTCTAAGGACAGAACTCAGAAGCATATCCACCTTGTGTGTGTTTGAGGGAGGGAAGGGGGATCGAGCTGAACATCAGTGCACAGGTCAGACACCTAGGAATATGCAGTGTCAGTAAATGAAGCCAAGGGAAGAAGGAATTTTTCAAGTATTTTAGTTGCATTTTGTGAAAAATCGAATTCCTTTTTTTTTTTTTTTTGCTTCAAGTCAAGCATTAGTTTCACATCTTTAAGCATCTTCATTGTTTTGTGGACTTCCAGACCTATAGGATAAAATTGTAGAGCTTATATATATATATATATATTTGCCCTAATTCTGGATATTTTGTTTGGCAATAACATTATTTGCTGCAGAGTAAAGTCTATATTGGAGAAGGGAGATTTTATTTTGTTTTTAAATCAGAAGATCTCTCTAGGGACTTCTTGGTACTCCAGTGGCTAAGACTTGGCGCTCCCAACATAGGGGTCCCAGGTTTGATCCTTGATCAAGGAACCAGATCCCTTATGCTGCAACTAAGACCTGGTACAGCCAAATAAATAAATATTTTTTTACAAAACTTTAAAAAAATCTCTCTTTTGAAAACATGAGGGCATTGGCACAGTGGCTGCCAAATGGTTTTTACTAGTTGCCATTTTCTGTAATGTTTCTGCCCTTTGTCTTTACATATTGCTCATTGAGGATCTTTTGTTTGGGTCTGTATCTAGGCTTAATAGAAAATGGAGAGTATAGTGCTATCTCAGCCATATAGTACATAACTTTGTTTTTCAGTAACATTGATCTTCTGGGTCCCCAGATACAAACCTAAGTAGGATCTTCAAGGTATCCTTTGTCTAAAACAAGAGTGAAATTCATATGTCAAATAAGAACCCAAAAGAGTTTTCTCCACTTTTTTCCTAATGAATGATCACAGGCTGTAGGCCACAGGAATCAAGAAAAATTAATGGCGCAACAATTAAGTTGGACTAAGATTCCACTTTGTGTTTCAGAATCAATTGTATTTTGATATCTCAAATTTATACAACCTTTAACTTTTCATTACATTTTTCTTTTTTTATAGGGCTTTTCTTACATGCCTGTTCTCCTCAAAATGAGTGTCAGTATCACCTTCTTAAGACCTTTTGCCAGAGTTTTAGTGCCATTTACCCTTCATAGGAAGAGAAGGGTTTTGTATTCAACAATTATGCAGAGATACATGTCTTCCAAAATACCAGCTGCATCCTATCCTAATAAGGAGAGTACACCACCTTCTGAAGAGCTGGAGTTGGACAGGTGGAAAATTACAATGAAATCTAGTGTGCAAGAAGAGGATGTTTCAACAGCCACAAGTAGCGAGGATGAAGATCCTCTAGCTGCCACCAGGGAGTTAGTTGAGATGTGGAGGTTGCTTGGCAAAGAAGTACCAGAACACTTCAGTGAAGAAGAGCTCAAAACCCTTATGGAATGTGTTTCTAAGTCATCAAAAAGGAAATATTTAAAATACTTATATATTAAGGAAAAAATGAAAAAAGCCAGACAAATAAAAAAGGAAATGAAAAAAGCAGAAAAAGAAGAACCTAAAAAAGATCAGCTACCAGAAACCATTAAGGAAGATAAACAGCAAAACTTTCTATTTCTACGACTTTGGGACAGGAATAT
The DNA here is from genome assembly GCF_032452875.1 of Bos javanicus. Lineage (NCBI taxonomy): Eukaryota > Metazoa > Chordata > Mammalia > Artiodactyla > Bovidae > Bos > Bos javanicus. Next base: position 46,302,274 of record NC_083868.1, read on the forward strand.
GGACATTGCAATGGGCTGGAAAGGTGCCCAGGCCATGCAGTTTGGACAGCCTTTGGTTTTTGACATGGCTTATGATGACCATATGAAACCAAAAGAATTACAGAATGCTGTTTCCCAACTTTTAGAAAGTGAAGGATGTAACAGAAGAAATGTTGATCCTTTCCATATTTATTTCTGTAATCTTAAAACAGGTGGTGCCTACTATAAAGAGTTAGTTAAACGTTACGGAGAAAAATGGAACAAATTGCTTTTAACAGCAACAGAAAAGTCTCATGTAGATTTATTTCCAAAAGATAGTATTATATATTTAACTGCAGATTCTCCCAATGTTATGACTACTTTCAAGCATGACAAAATTTATATAGTGGGGTCTTTTGTTGATAAGAATATGCAGCCAGGCACATCCCTAGCCAAAGCAAAACGGCTGAAGCTGGCAACAGAATGCCTTCCATTAGATAAATATTTGCAGTGGGACACTGGTACCAAAAATCTCACTTTAGATCAAATGATGCGTATTTTGTTATGTCTGAAAAATACTGGTAGCTGGGAAGAGGCTCTGAAGTTTGTTCCTAGGAGAAAACATACTGGTTATCTGGAGATATCTCAGCATTCTCAAGAGTTTCTCAACAGAATGAAGAAGTCAAAGACTTTTAATTCATTTCCAAGAGGCTCTATAAATAGACACAGGAAAAGCAGCTTGAAGGAGAACATTTGATAGCTTAAAAATAAAGTGGTTTAGGAATACAGTTCTATTAGTCCATTTCATCATGAAGGAAATTCACTTCTTTTTCTTTTAAAGGTTGTCTTTCCAAACTGAAGTATTGTCTTTCTCCAATTAATCAAATGTGTAAAACTTCATAAATATATTTTGTTTACTATAGAAACAAACAAAATCTTAGAAAGTAAAAAGTTGTCCATGTTTGTTTGAGCCCAGTAAAAGAATTGTACCATTTGTGTGACTTTTTTATGACTAATTTGAGTCTCAGACTCCATTTTCCTTAAATGTTCTTTCAGCCATGTCAACAACCTTTCATCAAAATTGATGAAACCCCAGGTGGTGGTTTATTTAAGGTAACATTTGGTACAGTGGTGGGCATGTCATAGACACTAAGGTATATCGTTTAACTGAGGCTTTGTTAAGATGTCCCTTGGAATGTCATGAGATTGAGCTATATAATGAAAAATGTGTTTGTAGAGATAAAATTTATCTCTTGTCCTCTTAGGAAAAAAGATTTTATTTGAAGAGTGTCATTACAGCACTTCCCTGTTGTAGATAAAAGTATTTTCTTTTCAAGGAGATACTTCCTTTTTCCCAGTCCTGTGATTTGAATGGAAGCTGCCATATTTTTACAGGCCTTGCTCCCCTGGCCACAGCTGATTATCCCAAAAAAGACACCTCACTCACACTTTGAGATGAACATCTGACTTTTAAGTGAGGCCAGTCAGAAAATTCTTTTCCAGGATTTTTGGACTTCTCAAGATAGCCTGTGTTAATTCCTTTTTAGTGGTGAACTTTGAGAGGAAGCTATCGTGCCCATTGCTTTTTCTATGAAGGGGATACTGAAAGGAACTTTAGGAACCACATTCATTGTAGACTTGCACCATTGAAAAGTTGGAAAACATGGGAATAGAAATGGCCAAATATTTCTACTTGGTTTCTGAATTGGATGTTAGCCTGAGGCATGCTATCCAGTACATTTATTAAAGCAGAACTCAATCTTTTACTAAATATTAAGTACTTATTCTGTGCCAAATTGTTACTGTGCAGTTTGTTGTTGTTTACTCAGTCATGTCCAACTCTCTTGTGACCCCATGGACTGTAGCCCACCAGGCTCCTCTGTGCATGGGATTTCCCAGACAACACTGTAACAGGTTGCCATTTCCTTCTGCAAGGGATCTTCCTGACCCAGGGGTCAAACCTGCATCTCCTACATTGAAGACACATTCTTTACTGCTCAATCACCAGGGAAGCCCTACTATGCAGAATTTAAACAACTAAATTTAGGTATTATCATTAATACTTTTTTATAGATAAGGAAAATGTACTCAAAATAACTGCCTTTTGGGCTTCGCTGGTGGCTCAGTTGGTAAAGAATCTGCCTGCAACGTGGGAGACCTGGGTTCAATCCCTGGGTTGGGAAGATTTGGAGGATGGCATGGCAACCCACTCCAGCATTCTTGCCTAGAGAATCCCCATAGACAGAGGAGCCTGGTGGGCTACAATCCATGGGGTCACAAAGAGTAGGACAGGACCAAGCAACTAAGCACAGCACAATTCTGCCTTTAAGTATTATCACAATTCAAAAGGTCTGTCTTGACTTTTAACCTACAAATTATGGCCACTATAATAAGGCAAGAATGAAATGCAATGGAAAAACGAGACACCTAACCTAAATTCATGGCATCTGGAAAGGCCTTGAAAAAGTCATGCGTAAACTTAGAATTGAAACAACTGCATTATGAATGAATTTCAACTCTTAGACCCTACTAAGTAGCAAGGTGCTAATACTTAAACTGCTTGAGATACAACCAGAAAGTAAAATAACGTAAATAAGTGATTAACATCACCTGACAGGATTGGCACTGGGGGAAAGCAAAGAGGGTTCCTGGACCACCCCATGAGTATCCAGTGTTCCAGCCCTGCTCCCTGGGTACCAGCTCCACTTCATAGGTTCTAACGTTGCTTTTTTAGATTGATCAGTTTCTCAAACTTTGTTTTTCTCATCTTATAAAACATTAGAAATAGTTCTTGACTCACATAAAACATTCAATATGGTGCCTGGCACCTAAGTGCAAAATAAATATAAACTAATTCAGACTATACATTCAGAATGTATAGCGTTTCTAATACAATATGTGCAAGTTATGTCCCTTTGGGGACACATACTTCTGTGTAACAATATGCTAAGATGTTTCAGTGATGCAACACTGGACTTTTTTTGTGAATTTTTTTTCCTTCCCAATAGCCAAGCAGTAACTGACTTCTAAGATTGCTTCTAAATCACAGTGGCAAGCTTCCACAGTTTGAGCTCATACTGATGTTAGTTTTATAGATTTTTTTAGAATTTGGAATTTAGCAGAACCTCAAATACTGCTTCAGTTTCTTATAACTAGATAGTCTGATCTCCTGAGCGTGAAGTAGGAAGGAACAGGTTTTCCCTTTATCTCAACCACCCAATAATTTATTCTATAGTATTCTTTCCCTTTGAAGGTAACTTGTTTCCTAAGGTCTTCTCTTTATTACCTATTAGTGACATTTTCACATAATAACGTTTCTAGTTCCCTCCTGCTCTTCAAACATACTACCAAATTCCCAGATTTTAATAATTAAACAATTTTAAAAATCCTCTATTTGCTACTATTACCCCTACTATATTACAGTTTAATTTCTAAGCCAGATCCTTCAAGTCAGTGTTCAGAACACAGCTTCCATTTCCTTTACACCACTGCTATTCAATAGAGATTCAATGCAATCCATATATGTACTTGACCCAGTAGCCATGTTAAAAATAAAAACTGAAATGAGTTTTAACATATTTAACCCATATGCCTACATTATTACTTCAATTTGTATTAGTTATTGAAAACTAATGTGATTTTACATTCATATTGTTTTTCAAACTAAACATTCAAAATCTGATACGTATTTTAATGGTTACAGAACATCTTAATATGAATACTAGGCTGCTCTCACCTTCTGAAATGGCTCACACTCTGGAGTGAGTTTCTCGCAGCACAACTCTCACTTTCCTAGGTGACCCCACCCCCTGGGGCCACCTCTGGCCTTTTGAGATAGCTCACACTCTTCTATGGGGTGTGTCTCTCATTAAATAAACCTGCTGTTCACTTTAATAAATAAATATATGAATACTAAATTTTCAATTGTTAAAATGCAGTCAAACCAAAACAATAGATGTGTTTAACAAAAGCTAACTGCTTCAGTTTTTTAACTTAAATGAGTTCAGTCCTTCAGTTGCACAAACCATGCTTTAAGGGCTTAGAGGCTGCCAAGTTGAAAAGTGCAGCTCAATAAACCTTGATAAACCTATGATCTATTCTGTGCTTATATCAGTTCCATTGTTTCCAGACAGATTCAGTAGCCACTTCTTACTAATTAATGGACCATGAAGATCTCACTCAACTCTTTCCTCTTTGAAATCCTCTTCCTTGTTTCTATATCACCACAATGGTCTTCCTTTTTCCCAGTCTAGCAGCTTATCTGCCTCATTCATTCATTTAGCAAGTATTTACTGAGTACCTACTATGTGCCCAGAAGCACTTTAGGAGCCTGGCAGGCTATGGTCCATAGAGGTGCAAAGTTGGACATGACTCAATTGACTTAACAGACACACACACACACACACACACAAAAGCACACACACACAGTCGCAGAGAGTCGTATACAACTGAGTGACCGAGTACACAGTTGAAAAGTATAGCTGATTTACAATGTTCCATTTTTCCTTTTTGGAAAGATCTCATTTTGCTGACTAGGGATTGCACCCAGGTCATGCAGGTGAAAGCCTGGAATCCTAACCACTAGGCCACTAGGGAACTCCCTTTTATGTCTTATTTACTGCTGTATCCCCAGGACCTGGTACAGTGCCTGGCACATAAAGTGAAAAAAGAAAGTGTTGGTCACTCAGTCATGTCTCACTCTTTGTGACCCCATGGACTGAAGCCCACTGGGCTCCTCTGTCCATGGAATTCTCCAGGCAAGAATACTGGAGTGGGTTGCCATTTCCTTTTCCAGGGGATCTTCCTGACCCAGGGATCAAACGCAGGTCTCCCACATTGCAGGCAGATTCTTTACTGACTGGGCCACCATGGAAGATGCAGCTTGATATATGTTGAATGAATCAACCTGATTCATTTAAAAAGGATAACTTTAGATGCTCTATTGACACCAGATTAAATGAGAGGGACGAGTTAGGAGGCTACTGCAGAAACAAAAGCAAAAAAATAACAGTGAGTTGGATCAGAGTGGTAGCAGTTCAGTTCAGTTGCTCAGTCGTGTCCAACTCTGGGACCCATGGACTGCACCACACAAAACTTCCCTGTCCATCACCAACTCCCAGAGCTTACTCAAACTCACGTCCATCGCATTGGTGATGCCATCCAACCATCTTATCCTCTGTCGTCCCCTTCTCCTCCCACCTTCAATCTTTCCCAGCATCAGGGTCTTTTCCAATGAGTCAGTTCTTCACATCAGGTGGCCAAAGTATTCAAGTTTCAGCTTCAGCATCAGTTCTTCCAATGAATATTCAGGACTGATTTCGTTTAGGAAGGACGGTTGGATCTCCTTGCAGTTCAAGGGACTCTACAGTGTCTTTTCCAACACCACAGTTCAAAAGCATCAATTCTTTGGCCCTCAGCTCCCTTTATAGTCCAACTCTCACATCCATACATGACTGCTAGAAAAACCATAGCTTTGACTAGACGGACCTTTGTTGGCAAAGTAATGTCTCTGCTTTTTAATAGGCTGTCTAGATTGGTCATACCTTTTCTTCCAAGGAGCAAGCATCTTTTAATTTCATGGCTGCAGTTACCATCTACAGTAATTTTGGAGACCAAGAAAATAAATTCTGTCACTGTTTCCATTGTTTCCCCATCTTTTTGCCATGAAGTGATGGGACTGGATGCCATGATCTTCGTTTTATGAATGTTGAGTTTTAAGCCAACTTTTTCACTCTCCTCCTTCACTTTCATCAAGAGGCTCTTTAGTTCTTCTTCACTTTCTGCCATAAAGGTGGAGTCATCTGAGTATCTGAGGTTATTGCTATTTCTCCAAGCAATCTTGATTCCAGCTTGTGCTTCATCCAGCCCAGCATCTCGCATGATGTACTCTGCAATAAGTTGAATAAGCAAGGTGACAATATACAGCCTTGATGTACTCCTTTCCCAATTTGGAACCAGTCTGTTGTTCCATGTCCAGTTCTAACTGTTGATTCTTGACCCGCATACAGATTTCTCAGGAGGCAGGTCAGGTGGTCTGGTATTCCCATATCTTGAAGAATTTTCCACAGTTTGTTGTGATCCACACAGTCAAAGGCTTTGGCATAGTCAATAAAGCAGAAATAAATTTTTTTCTGGAACTCTCTTGCTTTTTTGATGATCCAGCAGGTGTTGGCAATTTGATCTCTGGTTCCTCTGCCTTTTCTAGAACCAGCTTGAACATCTGGAAGTTCACAGTTCACATACTGTTGAAGCCTAGATTGGAGAATTTTGAGCATTACTTTGCTAGTGTTGACATGAGTGCAATTATGCAGTAGTTTGAAATTCTTTGGCATTGCTTTTCTTTGGGATTGGAATGAAAACTGACCTTTTCCAGTCCTGTGGTCACTGCTGAGTTTTCCAAATTTGCTGGCATATTGAATGCAGCACTTTCACAGAAAATACCAAAGAGACACTGGAGACTATGAGTATAAACAATCCTTTCAAAGAGTTTCTATATGAAGGGGAATAGTAATGAGGAGGTAGAGGGAGTTATGAGATCCCAAGAGTTTTTTGTTTTGTTATGGTTGCTTTGTACATATGGAAGATAACGTTAGAGGGAGGGATGGGATTTATTGCACCAGTAACAGAAAAGAAGACAGAAAATAAAAGTACAAATTTACATACCACATCACAGATACAATGAGAATATACAAAAGTTCTGTTTTGTTTCTATTATTACTGAAAATAAGAATCAGATTCATCAGTTGAGGAGAGAACAGAGAAACTGTGAAATAGTCTAAACAAGTGAATGAATTAGGGCCAGGGTTCTCAATGTGTGGTCTCCAGACTAGCAGCCTCACTATTTGGGAACTAGTTAGAAATGTATGTTTGGGGGGGCCCACCCACTGAATCTACTGAATCAAAAATTTAGTGGTACCAGAATTGTAACTGTTTTAAGAAGTTTTCAGATGATTCTAATGTATAAAAACTTGACAATGATATAGGGAAATATAATGGGATTATAGCCTGGATTAAGAACCTACTAGGAGAAGGCAATGGCACCCCACTCCAGTACTCTTGATGTACTTGCCTGGAAAATCCCATGGATGGAGGAGACTGGTAGGCTGCGGTCCACGGTGTCACACAGAGTCGGACACAACTGAAGTGACTTAGCAGTAACAGCAGTGGTAAAAGAACCCTCCTGCCAATGCAGGTTAGAAACAGGTTCAATCCCTGGTTCAGGAAGATTCCCTGGAAGAGGGCAAGGCAACCCACTCTAGTATTCTTGCCTGGAGAATCCCATGGACAGAGGAGGCTGGCAAGCTGCAGTCCACAGGGTCATACAGAGTCAGACACTAGTAAAGCGACTTAACACGCAGACACTCAAGGTTAGTGAAACCAAGATTAGCCACGTTTCTTCTCTGATTTTTTGTATTTCTCTGCCTGAATTCCAGGTTCACCTCCACCTCTTACTTTTCAGTGTCCCTGTTTCCTCTTCCATAAAAGCAAGAGTAACTTTAACAGTTGATTTCATGTTAAAAAATTGCAGATTGTGCTTGGCATATAGTAAGCATGAATTACACTGCATAGTATAGCTATCACCTCACACATTACACATTTAAATTATAGTAATTGTTGTTTCTATTAATCTTCATTTTCAGCTTATTAAGTCACTATTTGAGTAGCTCTTAGAGACTGCAAAAAAAATATCTACTGTTAAGCAAGTACCCACCATGAGCCAGGCAATGTATTACAAAACTTTACCTGTATTATCACACTTACTCCTCTCAGGAACCCTATAAGTATTGGTACATTTTTATAGTTAAAATGTATTAAGATTACCTTATCAGTTCAAGCTCACAGAATTAGCAAATATCAGGGTTATAATCTAAATTAAGTTTTGTGTGATTCTATCAATGTTGCTGCTCTTTGCCCTGCACCCAACTGCCTTTTCACCCCTTAATCCATTTATTGGGGTGATTCCTGCAAGTTGGCATTCACTTCTTCAATGGGTATTTATTGAAAACTGGTGTAATCTAGGTCTGAGGGAAACAGTGGTGAGCAAGATAGGTACAATATGACCTCAAGGAATTGACAGGCGAATGGGTTAGTATCTTCCATCTTTAACTTCTACAGTGTGGTACATGGAACTGGATAGCTTTATGTGACCTCTCTAAAATTCATTTTTGTCATTTAAAGACAGAAGCATCTATGAGTAAATACATTTGTAACTATAAATGAATAGCTCATGTTTATGTCTCCATTTAAAAAATGATTAAAGTGAGTGTCTCAGAAATTCCTTGGCCATCCCATGGTTAGGACTCCATGCTTTCAGTGCTGAGCGCCCTAGTTCAATCCCTGGTTGGGGAACTAAGGTCCCAAAAGCCACTTGGTGTGGCCCCAAAACAAAACAAGAGAGTATCATCCATTAAGTAACTTTTGAAGAGCACATCTAAGAAAAAGAAACAAACATGAATTAATTACATGCTCCCTGGTAGCTCAGCAGTAAAGAATCCGCCTGCAATGCAGGAGATGTAAGAGATGCAGGCTAGATCCCTGGTTGGGGAAGATCCTCTGGAGAAGGGCATGGCAAATACTCCAGTATTCTTGCATGGAGAATCCCATGAACAGAGAAGCCTGGTAGGCTACGGTCCACAGGGTCGCAAAGTTGGACACGAATGAAGCAACTTAGCACACTATGTAAAATATTTTGCTGGGCACTTTTACATATTGTCATAGATGATGAACCCAAGACTTCAAATCACCGTATCAGCAAACCACCCTGTTTCTGTCATGGTGACAGAACACACTTTCATTCTTTCTGCTTTCCCTAAGACTTGGACCCTGACAAGTCATCCACTCACAGATACAGAGCACATTTCACATATGAAATGAGCCGTATAATGTGCTGTAAAGAAAATAAACTATTTAAATGGTTTCTGTGGGCAAAGAAATTTTGAACCATCTAGGAAGACCTTTAAATACATATATATATTGAGGGAAGTACAAAGTGACCAAAGCAAGGCATTGTATTATCACACTTGATCCCCAAGACTACTCTCTGAGGATGTACAAATTATTATCTCTGTTTTATAGAGAAGGAAACACAGGTCTGTAGAAATGCTGAAGGTTTACTCAGTCAGTAAAGGGATTCAAACCGATGTTCTGACTCCTTAAGACCAATTTCTGTAACACTGACAGCAAACCCAGTAACTACAGTTCCACAGGCAAGGAATAGCAAGAGAGCAGTATAAATATAGACAAAAAGGGAAGATGAAGCTGAAAAGTTAGGATGGGGCCCAATATGATGCTTGGATTTCATTCTGCAAACCCAGAGAATCAACTAAAGTTTTCTAAGAAAGGCAGAAACTACTGCGATCTTTAGGTAATCAAGTGTCTTGACACAGAAATCCCTTGCAGAAAAAAATCAGTTTTACCACTTGCCTCTATAACCTTAGACAAATTTTTCTTTAGCCTCAACTCTCACAGCTAATTGTGTGCTGCGTGTGTGCTCAGTCGCTCATTTGTGTCGAACTCGGCGACCCTATGGACTGTAGGCCCTAGAGCTCCTCTGTCCATGAGCTTTTCCAGGCAAAAACACTGAACTGGGCTGCTGCTTACTACTTCAGGGGATCTTCCCGACCCAGGGATCGAACACGCGTCTCCTGCGTTTAAGGCAGACTCTTCACCACATTAATTAAGAGAACAATTCGCATTGGATTACCGTTCCAATTAAACAGTAGTGATGATTAAACGCCCACTCCAGTACTCTTGCCTGGAAAATCCCATGGACAGAGGAGCCTGGTAGGCTGCAGTCCCTGGGGTCGCTAAGAGTCGGACATGACTAAGCGACTTCACTTTCACTTTTCACTTTCATGCATTGGAGAAGGAAATGGCAACCCACTCCAGTGCTCTTGCCTGGAGAATCCCAGGGACGGGGGAGCCCCGTGGGCTGCCGTCTTTGGGGTCGCACAGAGTCGGACACGACTGAAGCGACTTAGCAGCAGCAGCAGATGATGATGATTAAACGATATAGGGTATGACACAAGGGGGCGCTCGATAAACGTGGATTTCCCTTTTAAGTAGGAAAAAGAATTTGGTTTGTGTTGTTTTTTTTTTTTTAATAGGTACACATGATCCAGCAAAACCAGAATGAGAGATCCTGCTAGCTTCAGCTGCAACCACACCTCAGTTGGCAAAAACATCACATAAGCTCACCGTTTCCAGGGTTACGCTCTCACCTCTCACTTTTCTCAATCCGCCACTGGACCAACAAAATCTAACCGACCCCTAGCAAAGCCCCCGTAAACTCTCTACAGTACCACCCAACCTACCCCGCCCCTCCCTCATAGGCGGCTCGCTGATGATATCATATCCACTTCCGTTTCTGAAAGGTCCTCTCCTCATTCGCTATGGTCGCTCTAGGCTGACGCGTCCACGGCTGGCTCTGAAGCTCAATGGTTGCTGGGCGGGGCCGTGACGTCCTTGGCGTGGCTGCAGGGGAGGCCGCGGCGGGGAAAATGGCGGACGGGAAGGCGGGAGAGGAGAAGCCTGAGAAGCCGCAGCGAGCTGGAGCCGCCGGAGGTGAACACAACCCCAGCGTCGCGGGCTATGTGGGATGCTCTGAGCCTTTCTTTGAGCCTCCCGGGGTGGGGGGAGTAGACTGGGGAGAGAATGGGCGGATCTGGCTCTCACCCGGCCAGGTGCTGGGCCCAGACGAGCCCCGGGCACGCCCGGTGCGGCCCACTGGGATCCGGGCCCACATCGCCTCCTTACCAGGGAAGAGCCGGTCACTGTTCGTCACCTCCTGGCCCCAGCAGAGACCCTGCTTCCGAAGAGAAGGGAGATGGGCATCAGAAAGGGGGACCGAACTCGGGGTGGGACTCGGAGTGGCGGTGCCCGAGCCGCTACCGCCACACCGGAGACGCACATCACACAAAACGCACACGCGCGCTAACTCAGTGCGAGTCACCGAGCAGTGACCGCAGGAACTGGCCGCAGGCCGAGTTTCCGACGGTGCCGGCCTCTCAGTTACACCTAGGAGTTAGTTTGCTGCTCCCTTTTCACTGAGGAAGTGGACTGTCCTGGCCTTTTTCATTCCTTCATTTTTAAGCCTAATACTAATCCTCTAAGGGCTGGGTCGAGGCGATGGAGGGGAAGAGGAATACCTTTGCCTGTCTCCTGGTTTAATCTTTGGGGTCTAGGATTAGGGTTTGATTGCCTTTCTTTGAACTGTCTGCCTTTTATGTCCTAGGCTGTTGCCAGCCAGCTGCCTGCCAGATATTTAGGTGGCTAAATAAGCTAGTGTGACTCTTCCCTATTTGTTACGATGTCAACTCAGGTTGCAGCTATCTTTATTCTGTCACCTCCAACCCTCTAAATTTGGGTCTTGTGCATTAAGGAAAAGAAACATCATGTAATCTCTCAAGCTTTCCCGTCCCTTTGTCCTAACAAGGCTAATTTAACACGTGCGAACTGATACTGTCTTTAGAACGTTTTAAGTACCACACTGTCCTAATTCTTCAAGTCTTATCCCTGAAAGTATTTAATATGAGATTAGTAGTATATGAAGGTAACGGTTAGGACCTCCTAACAAGTTTGATGTGAATTAACTTGGGAACGAAATTGAAAAAAGTGTAGTATTTGGTTACTTTGGACCCAGAATTTCCTTTTTTAAAAATACATAAGGTGCTATTAGTTGAGCCTAAACTCCTTTCACCGTTTCCACTCCCCTCCCTTCTTTTTTGTTGTTGTTTTACTAGTAAAACAGCTTATGAAACAACAGTTTAAACCGTTTAGTACTACCTCTTTAGCGGCTTTTTGTGGCCAAAATTGGAACTTAGCAAGTAAAATTACAATTAAAATTAGTTTGAGGAAAAACCAAGATCTGTAGCCTAAAAAGCCTTATCTGACTTTTAGACTACCGTTTAAGAATGGTTTTTTGTCTTGAATGAGAGTATCTGTGTTTAATGTGAGCCAAAATGTAGTTTGAGGGAATTCCCTGAGGGCTTAGCGGTTAGGCTTCCCAGGGTTTCACTGCCTGGCCTGGGTTCAGTCTCTGCCGGGGGAACTGAGATTTCACACCTCACGTGGCTGAAGTTGCCGAAACAAAACGGAAAAGTGTACCATAAGTGTCAGAATAATTCCACTGTGTAATTTATCCACCACCCTTTCAGTTAGGGATAATTTATTCAGTAGTATGAATATTGGTGTTTCTGTGTTAGCATATTTTTGTCATGAGCGTGATACAAAATTACCTTTTTTACTAAATTGCTATCAGAAGTTGTCTCCTTGTTAGTGACTTAGGCTGATACTCTTTAATAACGTCTACATAATTGCCTTGAGTGTGCTTTCCTTTATAAAATAGTAGTTACATGTTAACCATTTTTGAATGACATGTTTTTAATGAAGTTGTGCCAAAAAACATAGTTAAAACATTCACGCCATCCATGGATATTGCTAAATTGATAAAATTTTATGGCAAGTAGGCACTACTTAACACTTAGCCAGTTTGTATTGGGGGGGCGTATCTAGGGATTTTTCTGATTTTTAACTCCTACTGAACAGTCCATTAAATTGGAAATATAAGTATTTTTTTTAAGAAGTTAACATGAATTTATATTAATAAGAGAAGCTACTTACTTGAACTAACTGCTCTCACCTTTAAGGGGAGGGATAATGTTAAGGGTTAGGCTTTGGATAGCTTTTCTCTTTTTTCTTCCCTTTGGCTAAATTTTTGTAGCTCCTTGAAATAAGTAGAAATTTTAGAGCTATTCATGTTGTAATCATACTCACCTCAAGCTATTTTATGTTTCTAATAACTATGTTAATGAAATTGATGTTTCTTCTGTCAAGAGGGTCTTGAATATATTCTCATTTAAACTGCACACCAGTCCTATTAGAGACGTGGATATACTCTTTTTTTCAGACAAAGAAGCTACCAGAATGCAAATGGGTCAGGAAGGGTATCCTTATGGACTTAAAACTTACTAGGTAATTTTTTCAAAGTAAGGTACCTTTTTTACTCCCAAGGCCCACCTCTCCTCCTCAACTAGTCAATGAAAGACGAGAAAAAAAGAAATGCTAGTACTGTGTGTAGTTTGATTTCACATTAACTAATCTACACATTTTATTTGCTCAGAATACAAACTAGATAAAATCTCTTATTTAGATACTCCTTGATAAAAAATCTAATAATTTAATAACTGTCCATGTTTGGTATAAAGTGATTTATTTTTTTAAAACTGCATATTTTTTCACTCTTTAAAATGTAAGTCACATTGTTAAGATTTTTCACATTACTAATCTGTGACCATTCAAAATTTTGTTTTCCACAGTGCCAGAACAGAAAACATCTCAGTAAATAAATTGAAAACAGCAGTTCATGAATACAAGCCCCACCCACCCCACCAACTGCTAGAGTAGTACATGTTTATTTAAGGGAAAACACTTAATGGACTTTAAAACACTTTATAATGGTCTTGATAGTTTGCCTCTTCAGATGACAGGAACACAGATGTGAATAAAATTTGAGTTGCTAGCAGTTGATTAGTTAATAGTAGTTTTCCCAACTCCTCTGTTCATGTTACCTTTTTCTAGAGCAGTAATTATAGAAATCTTCCCCAGACATCATAGGAGTGGACAGATAGTATTACGTTCTATGTATTAGCACAGATTAGTTCAGTTAGTTTTCACACTTAATGTTGTTATTAATATTATAGTAATAACTATCCTTTTCACTTTTCCTCATATTTATGCTTTGATTTTTCTAGATTCTTTGTTCCCGAACTATTTTTTGGGTAAAAGGATTCCTAGAATTCAGAATAGATAGGTTTTAAAAGAACCAGAAATTTTGACTAATGATAGCCCTTGAATCACAGTTCAAAGAGCAGAGTTACACTAGAATCAAGACTAAATGTTCTTTTTGTGCTATTTGTTTTGATGTTTTTCAGAGTTTGTGATTGCACAAACTTGTGCCTTTAGTGGTGTATAGATTACTTCTATATGTAAATTCACTGTTTTTTTTAATGTGTTTCAATACATAGAGCCAGTAAGTTTTCAGTTTTAGCTGTGCCCGTCGCAGAGAAGTAGTAGTTATCACTGTTTGGGTTTTACTGTAAAATTCATACTTGATTAAAACTATAAGGATACAGAATAAAATTTGGCATAAATGATTTTAGTGATAGACTGAAAAATAATGTTTGCATAATACTGTCTTTTTAAGAAATTCTAAATTGAATTCTATATTTCAAATATTGAGTAGCAATCTTACATTCTTTGGGTGCTTTTGTAATTTTATATCTAAATAAGTCAATTCAGACAGCCATTGCAATGCTCTTTCTTTCCTAAGGAAATCCCAAAACCTAATACAGCTTAATTTCTCCCCTCCATTGTTATTACAACTTTCACCCCTTGTCTAAAGGTAATAAAGAGTTTCTTTTATTTTCCTGTAAACAAAATCAAATGTTCTGCTCAAAGTGCTTATTAATTTAGCTATCCCATCATTCCAAAATTATATAGATTGATAACCTCTTGTCCTTTATTACTCGTCAGTCTGTTTGATTTCCCCTTTTCCACCCATTCTTGCTTTTTGTCATGTTTTCCAAACTGTTGTCAGGGTCATTCCTTAGAGAATCTTCTCTTTCTCCATAAATATTCATCTGGTGTACATTGTACAGGGTAAATTGGTAAACTTGGGAAAGAAAATATTTAATAATCAGCCAATTTTCTTCTGTCTTGCTTCCCAGTATGTTCTTAAATAGCTTTCATGTGTAACGTTCAAGATGTTAACTCATTTCATTTGTTAATATAAACAAGCAAAATTACTGAAAGACATCTTGCATTCCATGTCTACATGTGTGTGCCTTCTGTTAGAAATTATCATTTTTAGCTCATCTGTTTTTATGATGAAAAAATAATGTGTGAACCTAAGTATAATTGTTGATCACTCTTTAAGAATAGGCTAAACAGATGATAATCAAGCTTTGAGAGTAGAATTAAGTTACTAAAGAGGGGATGACCTTGATGTCTTCCTTGAAGTTCCTTTCTAAAGATTGTGTGAAATGTTCATGAAGAACACGTCACTCAAAGTTACTGCAGGCTGTACTATGTAGTTGGGGACATAATGGGCTGGTCATAAAAAGGTACTTTGTATAACTAGTAGTATACTATTGAAGAATATTAGGTGTTTTATTAGTCAAATGTATTATTCTATGATGTGACTAATTGCCAACAAACCAGTTCATGTAGAAGAGTTTATAGTTCTTAATTTATGAAAAGCAAAATTCCACAGGTAATTAGATTATTATGCAACGTAGAGTGTTTAGTTGAAGGGTCTTTTGTGAACTCTATTTTTATAATTTTAAATTGCTCTGTATTTTATGCTAGTTAATTCATGGGAGCCTCTTCTACTGCCACACAATCTCAGTTCCTGCTGTATACTCTAACAAACAGTGGAAGAGACTGTTGGGTCAGTAGGTGACAACTGCAGAGGTATCTTCCTTATAACGATGCTTTTTGAGGTTGCTGCTCCCATCAATCTGCTCAGTAAAAATAGCTCATCTTGGTAAGTTGTTTCGACTTCACCAGGACCTGAAGAAGAAGCAGAAAAACCTGTGAAAACTAAGACTGTTTCTTCCAGTAATGGAGGGGAAAATTCCAGTCGCAGCGCTGAGAAGCGATCAGCTGAAGATGAAACTGCAGACCTCCCAACAAAGCCTACAAAGATCTCCAAGTTTGGATTTGCCATAGGTAGTCAGACGACAAAGAAAGCCTCAGCCATATCCATCAAACTTGGCTCAAGTGTGAGTTATTTTATATATTATATTTGTAATGGGTTTTAAGGATGTGTTTTGGAAACCTTTTATTGGATTATGATAAATTAAGTATAAAATGATACATTGGTGCATGAACTTATAACATGTAAGTATTTAAGAAATTATTAGTATATTCAAGAAAAGTCTGGATGAATTATAACTCAAGCTGTTTTTTAAAAAGGTTTGGAATATGAGAAGGAACAAATATTGTAGGCAATATATGACTTGTAATAGCTTACAATTTCCTAACTTGTACAAAACCTCTGAAAAATAAAAATATAATATACTGATGTTAAAAAATAGTATCTCTAGAAATCATTTGTGTCGTAAAAGATTAATGTTAGTGAGGTACTGCTTAAAAAGAGCTTCCTGATTAACTTACTTTGGAGCTACAAATGGATGTTGAGTATCAAAACCTATGATAATAGTCCTTTGTAAATCAACTTTTGATTTCTTGTTTTTAGATGTAAACCTTGAATTAGTACTTATTAACTGTTGAGTATCTGGAAAATAACTGAAATATTAGATTGAAGCATTAGACATTTGACTATTTCTGATCTACAGAAGAGATAATTTCCTGTAATTCAACTAAATAGGTCTCCTCTTTAAGAAAAAGGAAGTTACTTTAATAGCATATTGCTGTTGACTTTAGAATATGGTTATACATTCTTGTACAAGGAGTATAATCCTAAAATTAAAATTGCTTTGGTTTATTCATGTCCTGTGAAAATTAATGCTCAGTTGCTAAGTACATACAGCTTGATATCTTCATTAGGTATTCAAAGATTTTTAAATGGATCAGGAGAAAAAATATGGATCAGATTCCTACTAGAGTGCGTGTGTTTGAGCGACATGTCTAGTTTTTATAAAGCTAGTATTCCTTAGAACCCCCGCTCCTGCCATATGCTGTTTTGCCTTCTCTTTTTGTAAAAAATTTAGTCTGAACAAAAGGCATTCAGCATATAACTTCATTATTTCATGATTCTTTTTCCTACTTGAGCTGATTCTTTTGGTTTAATCTGTTTTTTATAACATTGCATATACCCACCTGCATAAATATTTACTCTTTTTGATTGTCATTAAAGATGTGGTTCTCATGTACACTTCTCATATAGGTGTTCCCCTTGGTAATAGATTTTACTGTGGTTGAACATACCACATAAGTCAGATACTTATGTACTTTTTCTAAGTAATTGAAATGACTTAGTAATTGCTGATCATTTTAGTTAGGAGGGTTATGCTTAAAAAGGCCTATTCACTAAAACTTAAACTTTTAGAAAACAACCTTTTTTTTCATAAAATAAACCAAAATGTAAACATAATCTTGGTGAAGTGAGATGTAGGATGTGAAAATAGTTGAAACTGTTGCTTTTGATTATATGATATGAAAAGATAGTCAAACCAGCGAATACTCGAGTTGTGTGTAAAACATCAAATACATGACATGTTTTAAGAGTAAAGGGTGTTTTCTAGAGACACTATGTATAATTTCCAAATGAACATTTTCATTTCTTCAAAAGTACACACTTTATAAAGGTGTTTGTGTTATATAAGAGAGATGGTTAATTTTGTTTCAGCAGCTCAGAGATGATTTTATTGGGGAGGTGATGCTAGAGCTGACTTTAAATACAAGAAAGAGGCAAAAGGACTCAGATAAAAAAGAGAGTTTAATGCAGGGAATTCCCTAGCAGTCCAGTGATTAAGATTCAGTCCTTTCGCTGCTGTGGGCTTGTGTTCCTTAGTTGCAGAAGAGCGCACAGAATGCGCAAGGTACCTTATGCAAAGGCAATTTAAATGTGAAGCCACATGATGCATTCAGGAAATTGCTCATTGTTAGGAAGTAGTAGTCAAATGGAGGGATAGAAAGCCCCCCAAATAAGACCATAGGACCAAATCATAAAGGTCCCTAATAAAATTTGGTTTTAGTTTAGGTTCTAGAGGAGTCATGGAACTATTGTAGACCCTATAAACAGATTTGCGTTTTAGAAGCAGTACCCTGGTACTAGTATAGAGAATTAGAGGGATAAAAACAACAGAAGGCAGGAAAATGGTAAATCTAACATAGTTCAGGCAAGAAATGCTAAGGGGCCTTAGGTGTTGGTAACGTGGTAACCAGTAAGCTGAGAAGGCAGGGGGAGATTAAAGTCTGTTTAATAGAGATCTAGTTAACAGGACCTCACAATAGAATGTGCAAGTTGAAGTAAAGGTTTTCTGGCTTGGGTACTTCATGAGCACTTCAGTACCCCTCGGATCTCTAAGTGGCACTGTCCAGTGGCAGCCAGCTGATAGAGAAAGATGAATCTTGGTGTCTTTCTCAAGGTAATCTGTGCTTAATTTTAATGTTACTATGGGCAAGTGTTGATATTCATTTTCTCTTAACCTGTACTAAGTACCTTTATGTAAATGATATTAAATTATAGATCCTAACTAGAAAATCTTTGACAGGAGGAAAACAAATGGCCATATGATTAATAAAAGTAAAATCTACTGTTGATAACCCACATTTTCAAAAAAGAAAATGGATTTCTCCAAAGTTTGTTCTTAGTTCCTTACTATATGTTTCTATGAAAATGTAACGTTGCATCTTTGATGTTATTCCTGTCGTTAAATAAGCCTGTGTAAACATTGTGTGATGATACTCTTTTTAATGTTTCTTCTTCAGAAGCCTAAAGAACCGGTTCCAACTCTTGCTCCAAAAACCCTTTCAGTAGCAGCAGCTTTTAATGAAGATGAAGATGTAAGTTGATAGCTAGTTTTCTGTGTTTTACTTTAACCTGTTCTTTAAGGACAACATTAGTGGCAAATTGTCAAGTTGTATTAATGGTACCAGTGAACTTTTTTTTTGGCAACTCTTAACAGTTTGGGTTTGTGTGTGTTTTTTCTTTTTCTTTTTTAATGACATCTGCACAATCTGGATATTTCTATCAATTTGGTTGTGGGATTATTTAAAATAGACTTTGGGGGGCAAGGAACTTAAATCAACAAATGCTCATTATGAGTAATAATACGTATGTGTGCTCTGAATACCTGAGTAATAGCTCCCAAGAACAATATGGATAAGAATTATACCTTCAGAGGAGCACAAAACGTGGGGCTGGAGTGATTGGCAAGAATATTTAAGAGAAGAAATGTGCTGCTGCTGCTGCTAAGTTGCTTCAGTCGTGTCTGACTCTGTGTGACCCCATAGACAGCAGCCCACCAGGCTCCTCTGTCCCAAACATTAGGCAGGGTTTTGACAAACCAAGGAATACTTTTGTAAATTAAGATATCAGCTTTCAAATCACAAGTGGTAATGCTAAGCAGCTGTGTTTGACACCTGGAGGTTTTGTAGAAATTTTAGGCAAGGATGAATATGGAATGATTGGATAGGTAAATTCAGTGGTTATCACTGTATTCTCCCTTGGACATTTACTCATTCTACACATTTGATTGGTTTCTGTATGCTAGGTAGAGTGAGATTAGAAAGATAAATCAGACATGTTCCTCTAGGAATTCAGCCTAGCAGTACAGGGACTTACACATAAAATGGTCCAAGATAAAATCAAAAGTACCTGAAAAGATAAAATGATATAAGAGAGTTAGGTGAGGAAGAGAGGCCAGGTAACTCGATGCATGCGGTGTTATGGAAAGACCACTGGACTGGCAGTTGGAAGACCTAGGTTCTTTTCCTGTCCTGTTCAGTTATTAACCAACAGAGAGCCTTCAACTAAATCAGTTTACCTTTTGGAGCCTTAGTTTTCCAACTTGTAAAGTGAAGTGATCTAAATATAGATGACAGGTTTTTAAACCATTTCTTAAGAGTTCTGGGGTTCTGTGGAAATGTCTCAGGAGCTACTGTGGTATTGCATACTTGGTCGCTCAGTTGTGTCCATCTCTTTGTGACCCCATGGACTGCAGCCCACTCAGGCTGCTCTGCCCCCCTCCAGGCAAGAATACCAGAGTGGGTTGCATCCCTCCTCCAGGGGATCTTGCCAGCCCAGGAATCAAACTTAGATCTCCCACACTGCAGGCAGATTCTTTACCCACTGAGCTACCCAGGGAATCCAAGGAATACTGGAATGGGTAGCCAAACCCTTCTTCAGGGGATCTTCCCGACCCAGGAATCAAATCCGCTAACAAGCATGACTCTAGTCTCCTGCTGCTATTTCATTTATGTCTGCTCTCTTATCTATTTGGTATTTGGAAATCCAAGTAGTATTCTGTTGAGGAAAAACCTTTTTATGTCCCTCTCCCTCAAAAACATTTTTGAAAAGCATCGACTTAAATTTAATGTTTTCTTTCATGTCTAACCAGAATTCTTAAGAGATTATGTAGCATTTTGACCTCTACAGATTATGTCAGGGAAGGACAGTATAGGAAGAAGGGAATACCATGTGCAGAAGTAGAAAGGCTGAAAATTGTAAGCACTTACATAATGCTTATTTTGAATATCTAACAAATTGAGTCTTTGCACATATCTTTATTTTACCTTCCATATATCCCTGTGAGTTGTATGATATGGTTATTCTTATTTTCCAAATGGAGAAATTAAGTTATGAGTGCATGAGTATGTGCTGATGCACACAAGTGTCATCTATAACTTAGAACTAGAACTTGGCTTTCTGGTTTCTCGTCCTGTATTCTCTTCCCTTTTTTTAAAGAAATTTTAGACAGGTTCAGACAGCACTCTTTCTGCTATAAAATGGTAATGATAGTTAAGGATAAACTTGTCTCTTAGTTAAAAGAACAAATGCATCTGAAATCTTCATCTGAGGACTTCCCTGGCAGTCCAGTGGTTAAGTCTTCGCATTTCCACAGCAGGGGGCGTGAGTTTGATCTCTGGTCAGGGAATTAAGATCCTGCATGCCTTACAGTGCGGCCAAAAAAAGGAAATAAAGTCTTTATTTGGTTTTTATTTTTCTGTGGAACATAGTTAGCCTTGGATATATATCTTAGTCTGAAGTATAGTGGACAGAGAACATGTTCATTTGTTTAATTTTGAAATTTAAAAATACTTTTTCAGTTCTCTTTAGTTTAATTTGTAGAATGTTCCCCAGTTTGGATTTGTCTGATGTTCCTTTATTATTAGATTCATGTTCCTCTTGGCAGGTGTACCACAGTAATGATGCCAAGTTGTCAGTGCATATTATATCAGGAGCACATGTGTCAATATGTCCTGTTACTGGCAATGCTACCTTTGATCATTGGGTTAAGTGGTGTCTGCCAGATCTCTCTACTGTCAAAGTACTGTTTTGCCTTTTATAATTAAAATTTATCTTGTGGGGTTATGTTTTAAGAATACATGAGAAAACCTAACTACTTAAGCATTCATTCATGAATGTTAACATTCATTGATGATTCTTACCAGAATCAGTTCTATTATGTTTGCCAAATGGTGATTTTTTTTTGCAATCTTTCCTCCTGTCTATGTTTATTAATTGTCTCACTTAAGGAAGAGCTTTTCCTTATTTATACAAGTGTAGCCTATTCAATAGGCTATAATGCTCAAATTGTCCCAGATTTGACCAGTAGAAACCTTTTTAAGGTGTATCTTGAGATGACTGCTTAAAAAAATAATATTTATCTCAGCAGTAATATTTACACATAAAAACATCTAAAAGACACTTGTCACATTCTTTTTCACCAGCTGTAACTGTGGAAAAGCAGTAAGGAATGAGCTTTCAAGATGTCTTTACAGTAAAGAAGACATTTTTGAGAAGGAGCAATACAGTGAAGTGGTTTAGAGTGTTTTTTTGGTGTCCAGCTGTTTTGTGACTTTGGACATGTTAACCATGCGTACTTCAGCTACAAAATTTGAATGATGATACTCATCCCATTTGGTAGGATTGTTAGAGTTTTCAGAGTAGTGCATATTAAAGCATTTAACACAACATGTAGATTCTAGTAAACAACTAGTTTTAGTTCTAAAGTATCAGGTTTTTACCAGAATTTGTTCTTTTTGCAGATTCAGCACTTGAAGCATAGGTTTCTTTAATGTAGTTAAAATGTTACTTTTTTAACCAAAATTTACAGTTGATATAAAATGTAGCATTATTAGTATCAAGTGATTTTAATATAGTTGACCCTTAGCCAACACAGGTTTGAACTGCATGGGCCTATTTATACGCAGATTTTTTTTTCACGAAACATGTGCTACAGTACTACACTATCCCAAGTTGATTGACTCCTTGGATGTGGAACCATGGATATGGAGGGCTCACTGTAAAGTTATACACAGGTTTTTGACTTGAGGAGGTTTGGGTCAGGGGTGGTACCCCTAACCACCCCCTGCATTGTTCAGGAGTCTGCTGTATCTATATGCAGTCATTTCTGTGTGTCTCTTTTTTTCCCAGAGTGAACCAGAGGAAATGCCTCCAGAAGCAAAGATGAGGATGAAGAATATTGGAAGGTATAATTTTTATATAATATTGTAGAAAATTATAGTGAATTTAAAGCAAGAATAAATTGCACATAGTCCATTAGTGTTCAAGCTTTTCTTACATATTTGGGCAAACAGTTTTGTTTTCTAATATACCAGTATATCGCTCCTGATAAGAGAAAATTAGTATTTTAAGAAAAAATAGCAACAATATAATGCTATTTCTTTTCAGATACGTGTAATCTATATTTCTTCAAGTAAACAGAAATGTTTCCGATTTAAAACTTTTTTCAGGTATAAGGAAATGGCTTTCACTCATCTCACTTATAGTATCATTCCCACCACTTAATCTTGATTGTATGTGCTCCTTTTTCCTTGATAATATAGATGCTAAATATCAAAATAAGATAAAAACCATCTTTAAATTTTCCTCTGTTTGTTATTATGGAAATAACATTAATTTCAGATCAACATGATATTCAGTTTCTTGTCTTTGTGCATAAATGGATAACTCAGAGGTTAGTAAGGAAGCTGCGCTTCAAAACGGCCTCTACCATGCCCCTATTTCTAGCAAATGTATATTCTACCAAGAACTAAATGTTAAGTCTTTCAGCATCAGTCTTAAGACTCTGCCTTTGGTTCCAATGGGAACAGTCCCAGTGGCCGGCCTCCCTTTCATACAAGACTCTAAAGTAAAAAATACATCTGACATTATAACCAAAATATAAACCAAATCTATACCTGCATATATCTAAACATTTAGAATCAAAACATGTTCATAATATGACAACCATTTTACATGTGATACATCTTCATTTTTTTTTCTATTTCATTTTTTGTAAATACTGTTGGCAAGTCACCAAATTCATTTAATGACCCTGTTAACGGGTCACATGGAGAAGGAAATGGCAGCCCACTCCAGTATTCTTACCTGGAGAATCCCATGGACAGAGGAGCCTGGCGGGCTCCATGGGGTTGCAAGAGTCAGACATAACTTAGCAAATAAACCACAGTGGGTTACAAGCAACTGTTTTTAAAACTATAGTGGTTGCCACCTTTAGCTGTTTATCAGAATCACCTTAAATGTTTGTTAAATCTACAAATTTACCTGGCTCCTCCTCAGGCCCACTGAATCTGAAATTTTAGGACTGGGTCTGTGGAAAGGGTATTTTTAAAAACATCTGTTGCAGCTTCTGATGTTTGGCCTCCATTTATAATGGGTGCCAAACAGACATTTTGAAAGAGTTAAAAACATGGCCCAAAAGTCATTATATAACATTTTAAATAAATTTCTTTCTTTTAACACAGGGATACACCAACATCAGCAGGACCAAATTCCTTCAATAAAGGAAAGCATGGGTTTTCTGATAACCAGAAGCTATGGGAGCGAAATATAAAATCTCATCTTGGAAATGTCCATGACCAAGACAATTAAATGATGTGTTTTGAAATTGGGGTGTGGGGTGGGTGTAAAGTTAAAAGGAACAGTTTCCTTTTTTAAGGAATGGTATAAGACTATCTTTGGAGCCGCCTTTTTTTTCGTTTTCTTTTTTTTAAATATTGAGTGATACACTAATAAATGAGAATTTGAAATTAGAGGTAATTTATGTTTTATATACAGATTTCAAGACATTTACTAATTTTGTAGTTTCATGTGATTAGTTTCCAAAGGTTACAGATACTAAAAAATTCAGAAATGGTACCTTTCTAAGAATTGCATATTTTTTTAGATACAACTATTAGCACATTAGGAGGGAAGCAAAAAGTTGTCTATTTAAACTGTAGGCAGTTACTCTCTAACTTAACTCCCTTATTAACCTAAACTTGTCTGGCTCCCAGGAACAGCCTTATAGAGAAGGGAGTATTGTATTGGGAGGAAAATGTTACTGGACTATTGACTGAGAAAGTAAATTAGATAAAATACAGCTTTTTTTTTTTTTTCCCCTAATGGGCATTTGTTTAGTTTCACATCATCATTAACTAGTTATTGCATTGCTATCAGTGGATACAGATGCTTAAGCTCTTTAGAAAGAACATTTTAAAATTTTATGTAAACTGTTGAGTATTTAAAATAGCCCACTTCATTTTAAGGGTCTTGTCTACCTTCATTAGTCTTCAAAGAACAGACATTTGCTACCAAAGTAAATCAGTATTTTGAATGTGCTTCTCTTGATTTTTGTTATTAGCCAGTTCCTGTAAGCATTTCCACCAGATCTTGAGGCAAATCATAAGGAAGCTGTTTCTTTTAAAATAACAAACCACCACCAAAAATTTAAATGTACATAATAGTTAAATGTTTGGCTGTTCTTATTTTTTAAAGGGTATAAACACCAAAAAAAAAAAAGGTGGGAGGGAGCAACATTGTATGACGATGGAAGATAAGGAAGATGCACTTTCTGTAATTTTATCAAAGCATTTATGTTACTAACTTGTGAAATCCAATTTGATTTGAACTTATTAACAGGAATTCTTATTTAGCACAAAAATATGGTTTACTTTAACTGTATACTTGCTAACCAGTGGCCTCTCAAAAGCACATTTTAGATACTGAAAATGAAAGAAAATGCATCTTTAAACATATTTTATGGAATCTTCGACCACATATACTTTGTTAATCTATGTGTTGTAGGATTGTGTTTATTTTGTATTTTTGTATTGTATATGAATTCTTTTTTAATGTGACAGTTAAACACATCTTTTAAAGCATAGACACACATAGAAAAAACATACGGTATAATGATTTCCTTGAAGACTACAATGTTAGATTTGGAGGCAGCTTCAGACTGATTGGTGGTAACTACTTGCTGAGCTCTTTAAATAAGTAATAACTCCAGAGAAGCAGCCTGTATATATTCCTAATCCTTTGTTCACTTGCATTTGAGTTTAGAATAAGCCCCAAGTAAAACAATGGAAGTGTATATAGAACTATTAGTTCTTACTTACATGATTTAATTATATCAAGATAAATGAATTTAACTTGCTTTAATGTAGGCAGACTTTCCATTTTTGTTCATTCTCATGTTTATGTTGAAATAACATCCCTCTCCTACATTTCATTTTCTTGACTCAAATATCAACCTACGGTCAAGATGGGAGAGAAACAACTAAGATGATTGTCTTTACTAAAATACCAATAAATTTGTCAAACTCTATTAGTGTTCTTATTTTCTGTTCCAGTTAATTGTTGCTGGGTTTGTTTGTTTTAAGCAAAGAGACATGTTATTATTACTATTGCCCAGATTGTTGGCTGAAGTAATGGGAGATTTAAAATTGTTTTTTGGAATCTACATAACTGAGCACATAGTTTGAGAGCATTATGATATCTCGGGTTTGAAGAGACTTAATCCAAATTCTCCCCTCCCTCTACTGCCAAAATGTCATCTAGTGTGTGCTGTAGGAAGTCCTTGCCAAAGCATATCTTCGAAAATTCCTAAGTGTTAGAAGGTATTCTGTTACTAGTGGCTGCCATTGAGTATCTCTGAATATTTTCTTAATGTTTACAGTGCTCTTGTCCAATAGGTCAAGTCTTAGTAAATGAAAAGATTGAACTACATTTTAGAATTAAGATTCATTTCTAGTTTAATTACAAATTAAGGCTATTAATTTGTTTTCTTATAACTAATTATCAAGGTTAGTTTGATACACTGTGGAGCAATTTTTCAAGTTACTTTCTTGCTGAGATGAAGATACTTTTTAATTTTTTTCAACTTCATTTTGAGAAGATTTCAAACTTAGAAAACATTGCAAAAATATATGAAGTATTTCCCATGTTCTTCTAGTGACAACATATAACCACAGGACAATTGTCAAAATCAGGGAATTAACATTATTAAAACACTGTCACCTTTTACTACTATTCTACAGACCTTACTCAGATTTCACCATTTGCTCCACTTTTACAAACTGGCCTGTACTTTTCAAAAAGTCTAAGGTCGTAAAAGACAAACTCCGAAGAGTCCCAGATTAAAGGAGTTTAAGAGAGATGACAGTTAAACAAAGTGTGATAATGAAGTGAATCTTCAACTACGGTCTTTTATGACCTTAGACTTTTTGAAAAGTACAGGCCAATTTGTAAAAGATCTCCCAGTTTAGGGTTTCCCTAATGTTTAAATTGTTTAATGCACTTTTGGCAAAAGACACCTCATGGATACTCAGTGCATCTGCAAGCACATGATGTCAGTTTGTCCTCTTACTGCTGCTGCTAAGTCGCTTCAGTCGTGTCTGACTCTGTGCGGCCCCATAGACAGCAGCCCACCAGGCTCCCCTGTGCCTGGGATTCTTCAGGCAAGAACACTGGAGTGGGTTGCCATTTCCTCCTCCATGTCCTCTTAATAGTAATGTTAATTTTGACCACTTGGTTAGGGTGGTATTTGCCAGATGTATCCAATGTCAAATTTGTAATTTTTCCATTTGTAATTAGTATCTTATGGGGAAATTATTGTCTCATATTTCTCATATTTTTGCCCACTAATTGGCAGACATTCATAGTTTTTGTTTCCGGGGGATTTTTCCTTAGGCTTTTTATTGAAAGTTATTAATGTAGGATTTGCCAAATGATGAGTTTTCTATTTTCATCTTTGCTTCTACTTTTA
Organism: Bos javanicus; assembly: GCF_032452875.1. NCBI lineage: Eukaryota > Metazoa > Chordata > Mammalia > Artiodactyla > Bovidae > Bos > Bos javanicus. Next base: position 46,328,976 of record NC_083868.1, read on the forward strand.
GTAGTTCAAATTCTGTTCGGAAATTTCCATCTGCATTCTTTATTCAAATACTATGTTGATAATGGGCTCATGTGTTTTTAATGTTATTCTATAGGTTAGAGTGCATTACTATCATATATTTTATTACTCAAACTCCCACATTTGCCCATGCAAACCCCTTTGCATTGACCCCTGTGCCTTTTTGACATGTCACCATTCTTAATATTTTCTGGCACCAGAAGATGTTCTGGACTCATCTCGTATTTTCTCTTCTCTCACCTTAGAATCAATGATTTCTGTAAGCATCCATGGTTCCTTTCAGAACCTATTTAGAAGCCAAAATCTGCACTAAGTGTACACTTTGGTACTGAAGTGTCATTGCTTCCAGCCTGCTTAACAGAGCTAGAAAAATATGTATGTATATATACATCTGTATCAATTTCTAGATCTGTTAGGTGTTATGTATTTGTGTGTGTGAATTGTATGTATATGTATGTATATACTATGTATGTATCTCCTTGAGTTCATATAGATACTTCCATTACAACACCAACACCAGATTCATTCTAGTCTTTCTCCTTTCTTATTTATTACTCGTCCAACAGTAAGAAATCTGACTTTGACTATTTATAATCTTTTCACTTATGTGCTTAATTTCTAGAATACACAAGGTAGTTCCAGAGTTATTCGTAATTTCCCAATGAAAAACTACTAACCAGAGTACAGTATTTGTATATAGTTCCTTTATAGTATTAAAAGTACATAAAATACTGGTTTACAAAGGTTAGTTATTTGCTCCCCCTTTTAGGGTGGTTGTATTACTCACTTGTAATGCATTTGTGTTTCATAATTCCTGTTCACTCCTTGTTAATGTTATTTGAAATATTAGCATAGGTCTAAAAGTTGAAACTGTACAAACATGTCACTCCCTATTCTTTCTCATTCTCTTCCTCCTGTCCTTTCTATCTTGTTTGCACCTATCCCCTATAAGTAATCCATCTTTGGTTTATCCTTGTTTCCTTTTGAATAAATAAATAAATCGGTGTTTATTATATCTGATTTCTTACATGAAATGTAATATAGTTAATCCTATCCTCTCCACCCCGCCCCACCCTTTATAGTATATCCTGGAAACTATGCCAGTTCATGGAGATCTTTCTCAAAAAAAATTTTTAAAGGCTGCATAATACTCTACTGTGGGAATATACCATAGTCAGTGCAATTATTCTTATTTGTATGGGCATTTAGGTCATTCCCAATGTTTTGCCATTACAGTGCTGTAATTGAATAACCTGTACACGTGTATTTTTTTATTGGGATGTATCTTCCTTCAGGTAAACTCCCAGAAGTAGGATGCTGGGCCAAAAAATATATATGCATATACATATGCATATCTATTCTTATTAGATATTGTCAAATTCTCCTTAAGGATTGTACCAGTTGGTTTCCCCACCAGAAATGTATGAGTGCCTCTTCCCACAGCCTTGCCAGCACAATGTGTTTGCCATGCTTTTTTAATTTTTGCCATCTCTGATAGGTTTTTTAAAATGGGATGTTAGAGTAATTTTAATTTGCATCTCTCTAGCTATGAGTGAGATTGAATTTCATAGGTTTAGGGGAAGTTTGAGATTCGTTTTATGAATAGCCTATTTCATTCCATTTTATTATTGGGTTTTTGGTCTTTCTCAAATTTTAAGAATCTGTCATTTTTTAACTTTATATATTCTGTAAATATTCTATCCCAATTATTAGTTGCCTCTGGCTTTAATTATGGAGTTCTTTGTAATACAGAAAGCTTCCTTTTATATATAGTGAACTTTGCTTATTGATTTTCAATTTTGTTAGTAGTTATAAAGACTTTCTCTATACTGAAGTCAAAGATGCGTTCATGTTGTTTTTGTAGTGCTTCATTTTAAAATGTATTGTTTCATTTTAAAATTTAAAGATTCCTCATCCACTTGGAGTATATTCTTGTGCATTTTTGAGGTCAAGATCTACTTTTAGTTAAATCTTTATGATATTAAGCCATCCTAATCAGAAGTAGTCTGCTTTTGTATTTTTGGGGTGTTAAATTTTTTCTCATAGGTTTTGCATATTTCTTGTTAAACTTCTTCCTAAATAGTCAGTCATCTTTGTTGCTACTAAAATGAGGTTTTCTCTATCATGTGCTGGTTATTTCAGGATATGAAGGCAGTTTCTATATGTTAATTCTGTCTCCTGCTATCTTACTAAATTCTTCAGAGTTTTATCATTGATTCTCAAGAATTTCCTAGGTGTACCATAATATCATTTGCAAAGAGATGACTTTTATCAATTTTTGTGGTTATTTTTCTTGTCTAATTGTATTCCTTAATACCTCTAATACAATATTGAACAGTAGTAGAATAAATGGATATCCTTGCTTTATTCTCAGAGCAATGTCTCCAGGGTTTTAAATAAGCCCCTGACTTTAGGACCAAGGTAAACATGTTAAAAACAAAACATAAATTCCTAATTTTTAAAAAATAAAACATTTGGCTGTACCAGGCCTTAGTTACAACATGCTGGATGTTCAGTCTTTAGTTGCAGCATGTGAACTCTTAGTTGCAGCGTTTGTGATCTAGTTCCCTGACCAGGGATAGAACCTAGACTCCCTGCATTGGGAGCATGGAATTTTAGCAACTTGACCACCAAGGAAGTCCCCATAAATTCCCAGCTCTCCTAAGAGCTTTTATCAGAAGTAGGTGTTGAATTTTTTTGAAAGATTCTTCAGCATTTTATCAGTGAGGGCAAACTAATACAAAGAATTGTTAACATCAGAACTCTCAGGTGTAGAAGTAGCAACTGCAGGTAGAAACTGACTACCCACAAGGCTGAGAGAATAAGTGAATAAGGGAAAGACATCTCAGAGGAGGGGCCCAGAGGCTGAACTCAGATCTTTGAGGAGATAACAGCTGCTAGTTTCAGGGAAGAGCAACATACCAAGCTTCCCATCGCCACAGTGAAGACAAATTTTGGAAACTCATGATTGAACTTCTGCATGAAAAGTCCCTTGGTGATATGTAGCCCTTTACCCCCACAAGAATCCACTGTTAGTAATAATTGGTTTTAGTTATTTACATTTTACTTCATTTCCCTATGGTTTCCAAATTTTCTATGTTTATCCCACGTTACTTTGATAACTGGAGAACTGAGTGGGGAATAGAGGTATCTCTAAATAAGGTAAATTAGCTGTCATGCTTGGGCCTCACGGATGTGAGAACTTTTCAGACCAAAAGCCTTGGGCTACATCACAATAAACACCTACTAAATTATTGCACGTGGACATAGAACTCTTATTCACATCTTGTGTTTTTTTAATGTAGATGTTCTGTTCTAAACTTTCTTTTCTTGTAAGTATAAGTCCTCTTTGGGAGTGTCTTATTTTTCTTATCAGCTGAATTCACATTGCTTAATATTTAGAAAAAAAAGTTGTAAACTATGTAGAATATCAAGGATGACAAGTATAACTGATTGATGTCATCCAAATACACCAAAAATGAATTTCACTCAGAATCCAGCAGTATTTTCCTGATCTCATGATAGTTATATAGCTGAAGTTATTTTATTCCTGCTTTTATTTTATATATATATTAATATATATCTAAATTATATTTAGATATAAAGATTTATATTATCTATTATATATATAACTGCTTTTAGAATTCCATGACTAATCTTAGTTAATGTGAAATGGTTAGATCAGTAGCAACTATGAATTTACCCATGTAACCATGACTGAAAATAAAGTTCCTAAATAATACTTCAAGAATATATAATTATTATGCTGTGATTTTAATAAAAAGAAATATTGTATCAACATTCACACAACTAAGATCATGGCATCTGTTCCCATCACTTCATGGCAATTAGATGGGAAAACAGTGGAAACAGATTTTATTTTCTTGGGTTCCAAAATCATTGCAGATGGTGACTGCAGCCATAAAATTAAAAGATGCTTGTTGGGAGAAAAGCTATGACAAACCTAGACAGCATATTAAAAAGCAGAGGATTACTTCGCTGACAAAGGCCCATATAGTCAAAGCTATAGTTTTCCAGTAGTCATGTATGGATGTGACAGTTGGGCCATAAAGGCTGAGCATCTAAGAACTGATGCTTTTGAACTGTGGTGTTGGAGAAGACGATTCTTGAGAGTCCCTTGGACTGCAAGGAGATCAAACCAATCAATTCTAAAGGAAATCAGTCCCGAATATTCACTGGAAGGACTGATGCTGAAGCTCAAATACTTTGGCTACCTGATGCAAAGAGCTGACTCACTAGAAAAAACACTGATGCTGGCTGGCAAAGATTGAAGGCAGGAGAAGGGGACAACAGAGGATAAGTTGGTAGCATCACTGACAATGGACATGAGTTTTGACATCGGGAACTGGTGGACATCCACAAGATGGTGAAGGACAGGGAAGCCTGGTGTGCTGCAGTACATGGGGTCGCAGAGTCGGACACAACTGAGCGAATGAACACCACCACCTTTGTATCAAGTACTGCAAAGAAAATAATATGGAAAGAATGCAAGTATTGATACTAATTAGGTAAAGTATTTGCAAACGGTTAAAGCAGATCTAACTGAAGATGCAACTGAGAATGAAAAGGTGTGTATGTGGGAATACGGTTATATAAGGAATGTCTACTTTTCCACTTAGTTTTGCTATGAACCTAAAACTGCTCTTTAAAAGAAAGTTAAAAAAAAAAACCTAAAATGTGGACAGTGGTTTGACTTAATAGATTGACAAGGTATGTCTCTTAACCATGAATCTAATAATACTAAGTTTGATATAAGACCCCCCCAAATATATTTGCTGTGAGAGAATATTAATCTGTGTATGAACAGTTATATGCATTACCATACAGTAAATTTCCCAAAACATCATTTAAATATAGTTACATTCTCAAAGGGTCACTCTGAGAAGATAATGTCACTTTCCCAGTTGATTTTAAACAGGTTTGTTCTCATTCTATCTTATTTGAATGCTACAGTAGGCATCGACTATGAGATGCTCCAAGGAAGACAACTGGGAATCTTAAGTATACATTTTACTACAGGCCTTGCTTTCTCCAATAGGAGGAACTGAAGAAGCAGGCATGGGACTTCCCTGGTGGTTCAGTGGTTAAGATTCTGCACTTACAACGCAGGATGTGTGAGTTTGATCCCTCTTGGGGGAACTTAAGATACCACGTGCCACACTGCCAAGAACACAAAAAGAGCTGCCATTCTGTGCCATCTCTTAAGGGGTGCTGGTAGTGCCATCATACTGAAATGGAGAAAGATCCTGACAACAGCCATCTCTTGTCACATTACACACTTTCATTACTAACTTATGACTTCCCTGCTGTGGACATAGAGCCATTAGAAAACTAGGAAGGTTCAAGATTAAGAGCAATTTCAGATATTAATCTGAAGTAATGTAAGAAAAAAACAGGGCAAGCATGAAAACTGGAAAGCCAAGATATTGGTAATATACTGCATTTGTGAGTTTATTAAGTCTTAAAAGAGTACTATGTTAACAGGGTTTCCCAGGTGGTGAAGTGGTAAAGAATCCACTTGCCAATGCAGGAGATCAAAGAGATGTGGGTTTGATCCCTGGGTCAGGAAGATCCCCTGGAGTAGAAAATGGCAACCCACTCCAGTATTCTTGCTTGAGAGACCCTATGGAGAGAGTAGCCTGCTGAGCTAATAGTCCTTGAGGTTGTAGAGTCAGACATGACTGAGCATACATAGAAGCAACAGATCAGAGACATTGCTAAGGAATTCATTGGCTGAATCACTGACGGAAGCATCCCATGACTAGGGGGTCTGGATCTAGGTACCTGGAGAATAGTAGATGCTAAAGAGAAAACTAGCACACACACACACACATATATATATACAGGATAACTTTTAAAGTTTAAGAAAAACCTTCAGTCAAGATTTAGGAAAATCCACAGAGGGTTTTCTAGGGGAAATGGGGTCAACATAAGGCCTAATTGTATAACAGTAATTACCACTGGTGTGGGAGTTAATGAACTATATGCCTCTTACGTGTTTTCACATCTGTTGTAAAGTGTTGATATGTATCTGAATTTACACTGCCTACAACTCATGAAATGGATGCCCGTGTGCCAAGAACTTAACAGCAAGGAATGAAAAACTCAAGTGGTAGATTTATACGCAAATATGTCAGTAATTTTTTTTTGTTTAAATTTTGAGAAATCTTTATTTGCTTTACACAGCAGTAAAATTTGTATATTATACATTGCCTTTGTGTGGGTTCAGTCACTAAGTCATGTCTGGTGTTTTTGCAACCCCCTTGACTAGCCCACCAGGCTCGTCCATCCATGTAATTTTCCAGGCAAGAATACTGGAGAGGGTTACCATTTCCTACTCCATGTCATGTTTTCTAGTTGGCTTTCCTGGTGGCTCAGATGGCAAAGCGGAGAAGGCAATGGCACCCCACTCCAGTACTTTTGCCTAGAAAATCCCATGGACAGAGGAGCCTGGTAGGCTGCAGTCCATGGGGTCGCTAGTCGGACACGACTGAGCGACTTCACTTTCACTTTTCACTTTCATGCATTGGAGAAGGAAATGGCAACCCACTCGTGTTCTTGCCTGGAGAACCCCAGGGATGGGAAGCCTGGTTGGCTGCCGTCTATGGGGTCGCACAGAGTCGGGCACTACTGAAGCGACGCAGCAGCAGCAGATGGCAAAGAATCTGCCTGCAATGCAGGAGACCAGGGTTTGATCCCTGGGTTGGGAAGATTCCCCTGCAGACAGGAATGGCTACCCACTCTAGTATTTTTGGAGAATTCCACGGACAGACGCAGGCTACAGTCCACGGGTTACAAAGAGTCAGACACGATTGAATGACTGAGCACTTTCTAACTGAACTAATATTCCTATGAAAAGACAAAGATTGGCAGCCTGGACTTTTTTTTTTTCAAAACCACCATAGGAAATTTTCTGGTGGTCCAGTGGCTCAGCCTCCATGTTTCCACTGGAGGGAGCATACATTCAATCCCTGGTCAGGGAGTTAAGATATTACAGGCTGCACAGCCAAAAAAGCCAATCATATACTATGTATAAGAGACATACCTTAAATATGAGGTTATGAGCAGGCTGACAGCAATAAGCATGGTAAAATGTACCACGTGAATACCACCCCCCAAAAAAATCCCGATGTAGCTATTTTACTATTTTAAAAATATTCATTTGGTTGTGTCAGGTCTTGGTTGTGGCATGCAGGATCTCCCGCTGCAGTATGTGAGCTTAGTAACTGCTGCACCGGGGCTTATTTGCCCTGCAGCATATGTGATCTTACTTCCCCAAAGATGGAACCCAAGTCCCCTGAACTGTAAGGTGGACTCTCAACCCCTGGATCACCAGGAAGCCCCTGTAGCTATTTTAATTTCAAAGTAGACGTAAAGCCAGGAGCATTACCAAAGGCTCTTCATTTTACCCTTTCATAATGATACGAGGTTTAACTCACCAGGAAAACAATTCTGTATTAGACGACTAGTAACAGCTTCAAGATATATGAAGCAAAAACTGCCAGGATTATTAAAAGGAGGAGAAATAGGCAAATCTACATTCATACAGGTAGAGGTATTTTTCTAACTGATAGAACCAACAAGCAGGAAAAAAAGAATAGGGGTACAGGATATTTGAACAAAAATAATCATTTAATTGACACATATTAAAACAATGCCTCCACACTGCATAAAATTAAGTTCTCATGAAACATTTACAAAAATTGACCACTGCTTATCCATAAAAAATAACCCTCATCAAATGTTAAAGAATAAAAAATACACAATATATTTTTAATCACAGTAAAATAATTTTAGAGATCACTAACAAAAAAGATAACCCCAAAACCCTCTATGTTTAGAAGTAAAATATATGTGAAAGAATAAATTATAATGAAAATTAAAAAATATTTCAAATCAAGTAACAGTGAAGGAATACCATATCTCAATGTGTGGAATGCTGTGAAAGCTGAGTTTAGAAGAAACTTACAGCATTAAGTATATACATTAGAAAAGATAAAAGTCAGCAGGCCTTACCTGAATGGTGGTAAACTGGAAAGAGGCAGCAAATTAAGCCCAAAGTCAAGATGGCTCAGTGGTAAAGAATCCGCCTGCCAATGCAGGAGATGTGGGTTCAGTTTCTGGGTTAGGAAGATCCCCCGGAGAAGGAAATGACAACCCACTCCAGTATTCTTGCCTGGGAAATCCCATGGACAGAGGAGCCTCGGGGGCTATAGACCATGGGGTCACAAAGAGTCTCAGCGACTAAGCAACAACCTGTACTCTTAACATTTATAACATTCTGGAGAAATCCAATAAACAGCAGTATTCACTTCAAAACTTCAGATAACAGACTATAAAATAAGCCTGATATATTTATCCAAACAGTACATGTAAAACCCCTGTTTAGGAACCTCCATGGTTCCTTAAGGTTTAAACTGCCATTATAGGTTGAATCCTCTAATTCAGTTATGAGTGGGAAGCATCATGTACAGTTACACCACAGCTATTAAAAAAGATAAAAAGACACTGAAGGTCTAGACTAAATCCAGCAGTTAAAGTAACTGTGAAATTACGTAAAAAGCCACTGAAATTTAATAAAACAGCACTAACAAGCAGATTTAATCAGGAGATACCTGATCTGACAACAACAAATCAATGTGTGCTTTTAGAAAGGAATTATTATAAAGTTTCTCCATGGAAATATAAAACTGAATTTTTGGAATCTTTATACTTACTTCTGCATGAAATTTATGTAATTCTCTAAACACACTTAAATTATCCAAACATGGCAGTTAATTGTACTACTTTTGATTTTGTTGTTAAGATTATGTTTAAGTGTAATAATAAGTCTTAATAGTATTATATGTTCCCTCAGTGGTTATTTTTTATGTGTTCAATTCCCCTCTTTAAAAATGGATTAACTTAATAATAAATAACAGCAACTGACTTATGAGCTGAAAATAGTGACAAGCTTAACTTCAAAGCTTATGCTTTAAACAAGATTCAACATCTTTTATTTACATATTTATGACATACATTAATGGTCTTACCCAATTAACTAAATCTAATAACAGTGGTGACAATGGAACATAAAGACAATTCCAAATTTTAGACTGAAATACATTTTCACTAACTGAAACATACGATTAAACAAGCAGCCATTATAAAGCTGTAGACTGTTATGTCAATCCACTTAAAATTGAAAGTCAGCCACACAGCTACCGAAACAATGGGAAATGTGCAAATGCAAATATTACATATGCAGGTATAGCACATGCATGGCATCACATTTATTTTTCTTTTAAGCCACTTAAAGTAAACCGGAATAAGCATTTTAATAATATATATACATCAAGGCACATTCTTTTCTTGTGCTTTAGGAATGATTTACATGTGATTTGCTTATATCTTAATTTTACACCTTATATTAGCTTATTCTAATACTTAGAAGTTTAATTTTAACAATTATAACTTGAGTGGTAGTATCCCAGGAGAGAAATGTGATATCTCCCCATGGTTATTTTGAAAAATGAGAAAATTAGATAGCTTACAGAGGTGGGAATTTAAAAATCAAACACACAAATTAATTTTTCAGGCAACTTTTAAAAAGAATTTACTTTTAACAATTTGGTGGGCCATAATCAATTCCTTTAAGTAGTATACTATAATGAGGGTTGAACTGAAGAATTTTCAATATTCTGAAATTACTTGACAATCATATGGTATCCACAGGACTGCTGTAGATACCTATATTGCTATCCTATTTCTAAACTGCAGTTTTTTTAACAAAATTGAACAATTAAACATGATACAAAAGCTGCAAACAACCAAACCTAGTTTTAACCTTTTCCCCCACCCCCATTTATTTTCTTGTTATCAAGGAGAAATTTCCCATCAACAGAGATTATTAACAGTGTTCTTTGCTCATGGTCAATTTACTTGCCTTGAAGGTTAGCATAGTAAGGCTTAATAGGCATTTCATGCATTTGAATTGCATTTGAAAAATTAGCTATTCATTTAAGGGTTCCCCATACAGATTAAGTACACTGTGCAAACTTGATTACAACATGTAACTCATTAAGTGCTTTACAACAGAATAAAGAATCCCTGACTTTATAAAGGGATAAAATAAATAGTAAGTCAAGAATCACAGATGTGAAGCATTTAAAAAAATGTAACATACCTATGCATCCTACTAAAATGTTTTATATTAGAATTTTTAACCCATAAACAGGGCAAATGAAATCACAGAACCTCTATATTTTGAGAATAAACAAGAAAGCCAATTAGTACAGCCTTTTAAATTAAAAGTATATATAATCAAGTCAAAATGCAAATAAAACTGTACGGTTTTTAATTTAGTACAGTTCTTTTTAAACATTAATTCGTAAGAAGTATACCATGATAATCCACTGCCACCAAATAGATTTGTTTTCAATTTGTTTACAGTAAATGGACTTTTCTACAGAACCATTAGCTAGACAAATCGTTGTATGTTAAAACACCACCAAATAGCCCAGAGCCTGTACATACAAACTCCAGGCAGATAGTCATACAGTATTGTAAACAAATGTTCTGTGAGTTCAATATACATGAGATGTCGCTTCTTTTTATCTCTATTACTACATTCATTCTGTTTCTGAAATATGTGCCACCTCTACTTCAACAGTTTGAATAGCTTCTGCGACTTCAGAGAGCTTCTGTCCTTGCTGCTGTGCCAACACATAATTAACCACTTGCATAATACTTTGGTCAGAGAGTGTAGATACTGACGGACATTCTTCAGTCGCTGCAACAGCTTCAAGAGCTTCCATAGTTTCTCCCGTCACTACCACAGTTTCAAGTTCTTGAGGACCATTGTTTTCTTGTTCCTGCATATCTGCTGTTAAGATGCTAACAGCATGCTCCACTTGAGTTCCCTGGTTATGAAACTGAAGGGTATCTTTTTCCAGCATGATCTTGCAAGGCACATAATCTCTGTGGAATTTAGTCATATGTTTACGGAGTGTTCTAGCATCTATGTAGGCTTCACTACACACAGGACAGACATAAGGCCGTTCACCTGTATGTGTTCTGACGTGGCGTTTCAGAGATCGGGCATCAGCCCAAGCAACTCCACACGTTAAGCACTCAAATGGCTTAACTCCTAGTAAAAGGAAAAAAAAAAAAAAGGAAAAGAGAGGTGGGTGTGTGTGTGTGTGTGTGTGGCGAGGTCCAAGTACCAAAATTTATTACAGCTGCCTGATAAATAATGCTTTAAAGTACAGTAGCCCATAAACGTTACTATCTTGACTATGGCCATCTTTTACTTAGGGCCAAATGCTTTCCCTTAGAATAAAGCAGATTCTGGATATAACCTCTCTAAAGATGTTCCTATGGATAGAAGTTACTCTGAGACAATTTTGAGTTTCTGTGAAAGTCCCTTTACACCTTCCCAGCAATCCTATAATCCTAGGATAAAAAAACAGAAGCTCAAGTAATCCATTCCAGAATAAAAATATTAATACAGAATATTAAGCTCACTAAGAAAGGAATCTACCTATCTACACAATTAGGTAGTCAGATTCACAATCACTGCTATTATTTGAATACACCTTCCATAATATGGGATTAATCTCTCATTAAGGAAGATAAGATAACAGACAAGAGGAATGGAAAATGAAGAACCACTACTGGACTGGTCTGTATTCTATTTAAAGGTCTATCTATTAACCTCCATGAAGTGTAGTTACCTCCATGGTTGTTCATGTGTCTTCTATACTCTCTCAGCTGAGTGAATTTTCTTCCACATTGTTCACACACCCGTTCCAGGTTTTGCTTTGCTCGTCCTTTTTTTCCATGGGTAGCTTTCTTTACATGCCTTCTGAACAATGCTTTTTCGTAAAATTCTTTGCCACATATATTACATCTAAAATAGACGAAAAACTCAAATTACCTTTTCCTAAACACCAAAACCATACTAATGGACTAACAATTAATCCAAGTACATACATATCTCAATTAAGCTCAGATTCGCCCCAGATTTACCCACCTGTACGGCTCAGTGACAGAATGAGATTTCACATGGGAATACCAGTCTTTCTTCCAACTATAGCACTTATCACAAAATTGGCACTGGAATGGCTTCACACCAAGATGTTTGTTCATGTGCTGGCGAAGGTCTCTAGCTTCAAAGAAACTTTTCTCACATCTGCAATAACAAAGTCCATTCACCCAAATGGATCATCTTATTCTTTTAAAAGAAGTTTCCAAGAACTCAGTATATTCCTGGGTTTCTAGAACTCTACAAGATGATCCCAATTTAAAACAAAACAAAACAAAACCTTAGTATTGCAATCTTGCATCAAGGCTGGAGTGTGTTAAGTTCCTTCAGTTCCAGAGTACTAGAAACATTTTAGAAAGAATCCTGCAAAGCTCCCAAAGGTTATCATAAAGGTGATTATCTTCTATCTTCTCCTCAACTCCTTGGGATGTGCCCTTTTTACATCCCTTTTCACCCTCTCCCATTCTGTCCATCTGCTGGGGGTAGGATTTACTCCTGCCCATAAGGATGGAGCAACTGACTTAGGTGTAGGTCAATCAGAGCACAGCATTCTCTCAGCCACTGTGATTGATCCACAAATGCCTTAGCCAGATTCAATAGGAGTGACCTCAGGGCTTTTACAGGAACATGAGAAATGCAGCTTGACAATTTGGGAGTTGAGGGGATGTGAGGCTGAAACCATTGCCACTGTCTTATCCACATTGAGTCTCACAGACATCAAGTGCTAATGAATCTGAAATCAATTTACATTAAACCATTCAGACTCCTAGTTCATTCAAGCCAGTTTAAACTGGGTTTTCTTACATTTGCAGCTATAAAGGTATGCATAATAAACTACTTTTCTTTTAAAATAAGACTGAGTAAGGGGACTCCCTGCGGTCCAGTGTTAAGACCTCCCCTTCAAATGCAGGGGGTTGTGGGTTTGATTCCTGGTCAGGGAGCTAAGATCCCACATGCCTCATGGCCAAAAAACCAAAATATAAAACAGAAGCAATACTGAAACAAATTCAAAAAAGGCTTTAAAAATGGTACACATCAAAAAATCTGTAAAAAATAAAAATAAGACTGATCAGAGTGACATCAGCAAATATGGGCAGAGTTGGTAACTCCAAAAGCCCAACCTTCCACAAAATCAGTAGACAAAGTGGCAAAAACAGTCAGAATCAATTTTACTAGTGCTCTGGAAACTGATTAAAAGTTTACAGCAACCAGGTAATTATTTAATTAAGAAAAAAATTGTTGAATCCTGGTAAAAGAGCTTTGTGGCATTTCAACTCACCCTGACCCCATCCCCTGGCTCCTCAGCTCAGTAGACAGAATTCATTCTCTCTATGGGTTCACAGTATTAGAGGGACTTAAACCGAACTGTAGTTGTTTTGAACTACCTGGTACCTCTCAAAGTGCTTGCTTTTATGTAGCCAAATTCCCCCAGGGCTGAGGACTTGGGAGTGGTGGGAAGAGTAGACAGGAGGGATTGGTTGGAAACATTTAAAGGTAAAGGTATTAGCCACAGCTGCTGGGGCAAGGAATGGCAGTTGGGAGGAAAGGCTGGAGAATGAGATACTTCAGGAAATAAGACCTTTGAAAAACTCTCACATATTCCCAGGCAAATTATTTGCCCAGGGCTGGCACATGCTCAGAAAAGAGCTGAAAATGCTCCATGCTCTCACTGATAGCTGACTCTGCACAAACAGAAAGAGAAGACCATGGCAGGATTGTAAACTGCCTGGCTGAGTGTTAAAGGCATTCTGGAATCAGTGGTGATGCTTGCACAACACTGAACGTACCGAGAGCCACTGAACTGAACGCTTTAACATGATAAATGCTATGTTATATGAACTTTATAAAAGGGATCTCAGGAGGTTCTGGGAAAAGAGGGAGAGGAAAGGAGTCTGAAGAAAAAGAGAAATGAGCAACAAGTCCAGTACTTCAGAAGAATTGCCTATTAAGAATCTCTGCCTGGCACCAAGGGACCGTTCATTCCTATAGTCCCTACCCCTAGGCCGCACATTTGAAGAATTTCTTTAAGGCATTTAAAATGAATGATTCATATGGTATGAGATTTATAATGCAAATAAAACTGCTAAATAAATAGGAACACCTAGACAAAGGCAAACTGATAAAAATCAAGAGTAAACAAATAGTATTTTTTTTTAAAGTAAAATAATAGTTTACTATTAGATTCAACTATTTTCTTTTTTCAGTTTTACTGAGGTGTAACTGACAAAACTGTTAAGGTATTTAATGTGTAAAACATGATGATTCAATATGTATGTATACACACACACATGCACATTGTGAAAGGATTCCTATCGTTAATTAACACATCCATCACCTCAGATATGTATGTGTGTATGTTTATATAATTACATATGAATATTCAAGTTCCACTTCCTTAGCAGAGTTCAATTACAGTTGAACTTTGAAAGAGACACATTATCAAGTGATACTGTATCAAACTATATCTAATCAACTTCAGCCACCTCAAATATTTTCCTTTGAAACAACTTTCAAATGAACTAAGAACATAAATTAATTGAATGGTTCACATACTAAATACTTACTGAGTACAATGATAGCCTCGAACCTCAGGCTTTGGTTGGTGTTTCTTTAGGTGCTTGCTAAGCCCAGAGCCTCTATGAAAAGACTTTCCACAAACTGAGCAAAGGTACTTGGACTCTCCTATAAGAATTAAAAAGCATGTCACAAATCCAGTGATCGGGTGCTCTTCTAACAATGCTTTATGTCATACTTCAGAAGCTACTTTATCAAGTGAACACAGAAGCTATGACTTTTGGCACCCACCTTCTAAGAATAACAAACTATGTCAAATATCCTATTTCCTCTCAGTATAGTACTAGTGAGGCCACTACTGCCCAAAGAATTTGGGAGGTTTGCATGGTCATCTGGATTATAACAGTGTAGAGTTGTATACAAGTTCTACAGCAGATTATCTACCCTTTATCAGCCACTTCTACGTAACTGCTTTAAACATGTGAAAATTAGTATATGTGGACTAAAAATTCTAATAAAATTATAAACCACATACTTGTTGACAGCTACATCTGCTTATTGCTTAACTTTTTTAAAAATTAATTTCTTTTAATTGGAAGATAATTACTTTATAATATTGTGGTGGATTTAGCCATACATTGACATGAAGCAGACATGTGCACTAATTAAAAAAAAGTTTAAAAAACTTTTATACAAATAAGATAGCTCTAAAACTAGATGTAAGAACAATTTTTAAGCTTTACTCTCATTAATTAAAAAAACTGCACATATACAGTCTTACAGCATAATCAATATACTAGGTAAGCTAACAGTATATAACATGTAACTATGTCAATGTAAATTTCTCATTACCTGTGTGAATACTCATATGTTCTTGAAGACTCCTTTTGGTAACAAATGACTTCACACATAGTTCACACTGGAACTGCTTCTGTGATTGATGGAGACTCTGGTGTAATTTTAGACCGTGTTTGTAGATGAAAGTCTTTCCACAGACCTAAAGCAGCATGGGTATTTAAACAAGTAAAACAGAAAAAGAGTTAAGGGCTGTTTCTGAAGAATGAAGATAGAGAAGCTAGTATGCTATTTTAAATTAAAACCTTAAATTATAAACAAAATGACAACGTTTAAGTTGAAACAAGGGCCTAAGATTTTAAGCTCGTTGATTATCTCCTCATTCCGTACATAACAAATATTTCTATTTTTCTTACAACCATGTAATCTGTGGAAGAACTTAAAACAGTACCAAAAAACCCTCACACTGTCTTTTCTGAAACTGGTAAACAATATACATTAAAAGAGACATGGAAGCTTAGTCAAGAACAATATACTCATTCACATCTATACCAACTAAAACAGTGCTTCTCAAACTCTCTGATGAGGTACCAGTTTTTTTTCCTTTCCTCAATCTATTAGGGATTTTTGTTAAACACAATAAAGATGTCAAACAGCGTCAAATTGCCATTACAGTTTCTACATGCTTACTCTCCATTTTTTTTACTTATCTTCCATGGCCCACGCATCTTGAGTAGGGCTACAGTTGAAGACCAGAGGTCCAATTAACACTTAATTTTTAAATATATGAATACAATGATGCTTAGGACTTGGCTTCGAAATAACTGAAGGGAAGGGGTAGGAAGGGAGTGAGTGACAGTACATATAAAACACAACTAAGCATAGATAACCAACAAGGACCTACTACACAGCACAGGGAACTACACTCAGTATCTTCTAATAACCTATAATAGAAAAGAATCTAAAAAAGAATGAATGAATAGCTAAATAACTTTGCTGTATATCTAAAACACAAAATTATAAATCAACTGTATTTCAATAAAATTTTTTTAATTAAAAAAACTCACAAATGACCATGTGTTGATAACTACTAAAGCTGGATAAAGGGTACATAAGGGTTTATTCTATTCTTTGACATTCTTTTTTCATATAATACAATGCTAAAAAAACAAGAGAGAAAAACATTAAAAATGTTACTGGTTCCAAAACTATCAATAAAAATAGTGGGTCATCCTTATATGCAAAGCTACAGGTGCTGCTAGAAATTTTTCACTGTTTCAAATAGCCCAAATCTGGCTTATCACAGGATTCTGAACCAGCAATCAGATTTTGACATTTAGTCTCCAGCTCTGGAGAAGGACACAGACTTTAGGCAGAATTTCTGCTAAGATTTAAGTCACAGGTTCCTTACCAAGCCAGGCTGGCCCTGCCGAACATGAAGGTATGATTTAGAAGCTGGTTATTCTCACCAGTACCACTCTGAATTCCATCAAGTCTCCTGAACACTCTAAACAGATTTATTTCAAACTACAACTTCAGACAACAAATTAAAGAGCAAAAATGGGAATCATCCTTGACCTAGGCAACAAACTGAAAAAGTTATGGACTTTATGGGATATTTTACTAAAGTGATGTGGCTCCAGATTCAACCAGTCTTACTGTCAGTTATATTCCAGTCTTCTTTAAATAACAAAATAAATATAATGACTTTACCTGGCATGCATGTGGTTTTACACCTGTGTGCTTTAACATATGTATTCGAAGAGAATATAATTTAGGCAATGTCCTTCCACATATGGAACATATAAATTCTCGTTTGGTTCTGCCCTTCTCAGACGATGACCCTGATGCCTCATTCGATGCGGAACTGGAAGAGGACGAAGTAGGTGCATCTTTCCTGGTATGTCGAATAAGGTGGGCTCGCAAGGAGGCACTGTACTGAAACTGTTTCTTACACAACTAAAAGAAAAAGTAAGTTCTGCCTCAATGTATTTTCATTACAAATGTTAAGTGAAACGCAACTCATATTTCAACTTGCCATTTGTCTGTTACAATTACATAAACACATACACTCTATAAAAGACACAGTGTACCAGGTACCAGATTATACAGATAAAAGGGACAGACCCAGTCTCTACTCTGCAGGGGTTTATAATCTAACCACAGAAAAAGGATTTACATATAAACAGGTGAAATATTTAAGAAGGGGGAGTAATCAGAGTAAGGAAAAGCCTCAGCACTGAGGCTGGGCCTTGAAGGAATAGTAAGACAGACAAAAGGAAGCACACTATCATTACACGAATACTAACAGTTGTTAGGTGGAGCAACACAGGGGCTTGAAAAAGTGGGAGGATAAAACTGTGATAGTCCTTGGGACTTGTTTGCTTTTAATTTTTACATTGTGTTTGTTTTTTATGTTTCATTTATTTGGCTGAGCTGTCTTAGCTGTGACAGACAGGATTTTCGGTCTTTGCTGCAGCATGTGAGATCTAGTTCCCCCATCAGGGGTTGCACCCAGCCCCGTGCACTGGGCGTGCGGAGTCTTCGCCACTGGACAGCAAGGAAGGTCCAGTCCTTGAGCTTTATCCTGTACTTGCTAAGTACTGCTGAAAGCCTCTGCTCTTTATTTTAAAATCAAAGTTATACACAGTCATGATCCATAAGACTTTTTTTAAAATAAATAAAACTGGCCTGTTGGTCCACTACTTCTACTTTTTTGACACTTTCTTAATGATCATCTCTGCAATTCTGAGTAATATGAATAATAGGAGGTGAGTATCTCCACCTTTCACTCTCTACACACACAATTCCTTTCATTACCATACTTGCTCAAGACAGCTTTATCATCATTTTGGTGAGATCAATTTCAGTGCTTACATTATTTGGATGACGTACATGTTATTACAGCTGGACAATATAGTACAGTATGATTTTCTTCCCTTTCCTTTTGCTTTCCTTTTACTTCTCTTCGTATTTAGTGCTAATTTGTTGTCAAACATTCCCTCAATTGTTGGCTGAGAGAAGGTTTAAACACATCACCTTGTGGGATATCTCCATCAAAGCACTATGCTGTGTTCCAAACTGGGGCAACTGTTTCACAGATTGGACCCCATGTTTTCCATTTCCCATGTTTTGATCATTTTGGTGGAATACCTCTACCAACAGCTTCCCGAGAAAAGGAATTTAGGGGGTAAAACTCTGCAGACCTTGCAAGTCTTGAAACTGTTCTTACTGTACCATCGCAAATATAGTCTATTGACTTCAAGTTAGAAATCATTTCCTTTTATAATATTAAAAATATTGTGCCTTTATCTTCTAGCTTCCACTGTTGCTGCTGAAATGTCTGAAACTATTCTAACCCTTTTCCTTTCTCTCTTCCAATTTGTAAGACTCTTTGTCTCCTGATTCAGAAATTTCATAATGCATTTGGTAAAGAATTATTTTAAACCATGATTCTGAACATGTGACATGCCCTTTTAACAAGGAAACGTCTATGTTCAAGTTCTAAAATGTTTTTTTCATTGCATTAATGATTTCTTTCTCTTCATGCTGTTTAGAATTACTTGGACATTAGAATACAACTAGACCAATCCTCAGTTTCTTTCACTCCCATTCTTACCTTGTGTTTTCTTTATTTTCTGAGTGATTTAGTCAATTATGTTTCCTAACTTTTCAGAGACTTTTTTATATGTTATACATTTTATTCCTAAAAAACTATTCTGTTTTCTTAAAGTTTCCTTTTAAAAATATAGTACATGATTATTGTTTCACTGACATAATCTTTTCCTTTATCTCTAATATAAATCATACTTGTGGTTTGGGTTTTATGTGCATTTTTTTTTTTTTTTTAGTTTTCTTCTAACTGCATAGTCTTGAATTCCTCAAAGTTGTTTTTCACTTGAAATATTTGTCATGAATCTGTATACCTGATGTTTATTCACATTTCAGAGTAAGATATTTAAAAACTGGCTGGAACTTGTGTGTAAGTAGGGAAGTAAAATGGTCAACCCCTGGCTTTAGTGAGTGGTATCTTTAGGTCTTTTTTTTTACTGGGCTTCAGATTTCTCATCTCTAAGAAATCTTTCTATTTTAAGGTTAAGGGTTTGGCTGTTAAGATTCCAGGACTTGAGTAGAGAAAGAGCACTTTCAATATTCAGTATAGAAGCTTCTACTTTCCCTTGTTGGGTATACCACACTGATACATTCACCCTCATTATCCACAGTGTTCTCTAGAGCAGTGGTTTTCTTTTTTAGAGAGTAGAAGATGGATCTTTGACTGAAGGCACGGTGGTAGTGATTCACTTGCTCTTTCTAACCATCAGCCTTACCTCTACTTTCAAGGTCACTAGTACCATTAATTCCTGAGCCTCCTGGTAGTTCTGTAATACAATTTGGATTGATTCTTAGCTTTCCACGCTGAAAGCCTAGGAATGAGCCCTTTCAAATCTACTGAATCAGCGACTCCATCTAGGGACTTCCATGGCAGTCCAGTGGTTAAGACCCCACACTTCCATTGAAGGGAGCATAGGTCTGATCCCTGGTCGGGGAACTAGGATTCCAGTGCTATGTGGTACAGTCAAAAAAAAAAAGACTACATTTATGTATCCGAGGCCAGAATTTAGTTGCTATGGTCTCCTGTTCTTTTTGCCTCTCTATGAACTTTCTAAAAAGATCATTTTACTGTCATCTTTCTACAGTAGAAGCAGAAGTAAGTCACTGAACATTTTTTGACAAGAACATGACATGTATGAATCAGCAGATAACTATGACAGCAATATAAGGGAAAAGGAGAATACAAATGGTAGCATAATAACAAAGCAGTAAACTAGATTCTATTTATAAAGAAGTTAGAGCCATTTATAATTAGCTTTCCAGATACTTACTGGACACTTGTAATCTCTAGCTCTTTCATGTTTCAGTATGTGCTTTATAAGGGCATATCGTCTCTGAAAAAACATTCCACATTCCCCACATTTATGGGATGCTTCTTCTTCTGTATTCTCTTTAGCATCCCTTTTCGGCTGTTTCATCTTTTTTCCTCTTTGAACTAATTTCTGAGCCACCTGATTAAAGAACAGAAAACACAATCCAAATTTAACTATCTCAAATTCACATTACCTTATTAATAACATTGGTATTTAAAACATTAAATTGCTTTCCTGCACCCATTCCCCTCCCCCTCAAAATATTTTTCACCATAAGTTTATCAATAGAATGCTTTCAACTTAAAGCTAAAACTACAAAGGTGAACTCTTTCTTCATCATACCTGTTGAACTGCTGACTTGGGAATAGCTTTCCGTTTCTGCAGCTTCTTCTCCATTCCTTTGTGTAGTCGGATATATCCCCCTTCATTAACAGAACGCTGCCGAAGTCTGCTTCTATAAGTATCATCATCGGGGCTCTGGTCCATCAGTGCTGTCGGTTCAGCTAGATTTTCCTCATCTTTCGAGGACGGGTCAAGGTCCTGCCTATGCTCTGAAATGTCTTCAGCACAGATATCCTCAGCTGCTGTATCATTTCCCGTATCAGTGTTTCCTGGAGAGCTACTGATTACATTCTCTTGTGAAGGCTTAGGATGAGTACTAGAAACTGTGCTATCTTCTCTGCTGTTTAAAGTTTCCAGTTCTGTCTGGTTGTTTTTTGTTACTAAATCAACAGACTCCATTTCAGGATGGGAATCAGTTACACAGCCCACAGGTGACGCGGTGGCTTCAGCCTGTGAAGAAACCTGGGGCTCAGGTTGTTGTCCCAGCTCTCCATTCTGCTCTGGCAATTCTCCATTCATCAGTAGTACGATCTCACAATCCCCAAGTTCAGTGGATAAAGTTGTTGTGGTTCCCGTGTTGTTAGCCACGGGAGGTGCTGTACCTCCACTTTGTTCTTGTAAGTCCTGTGTAGATGCAACTGTTTGTACTTCACCCTTCTTATACACAGTTAGCTGCTTCTCTTCCATTAGTTTATGCACACTTTCACAGATTTCTAAAACTTCTGACATAAAAAGATGACGAGCCAAGATGGCTACATCAGCCATGCTACAGAAGTCAAAACTTAGCACAGAAGTATAGGCAAATTCCAGTAAAGGAAGGAAACTAGCCTTACAAAAACCTATGCGAAACAAGGAAGATGAAAGACAAAAAAGTCAAATCACCACTAAAACACCTTGTAAAAACAACTATTGTATCATTATGACAATATAAAATACAATATAAAGGCAAATATAACCATTTATTCTGCAATTAAAACACTCTGGAATTGTTTTGAGCTCTGGCTGCTTATTAAGCCTTGACTAACTCACTTCCATGAGTCGTGTCTCTCAATACCTAAAATAGAAAATAATATCACACTTACTACCTCAAAGAGTTGTTGTAAGGCAGTCATTTTCAAACTGTACTCCTTAGAACCCCGGGGGTTCCTCAAATTTGCCTCAAGAAACAGCTGCTGGAGAATGGAGGGTACAAAAAGAGAGGGAGGCAGGTGAGAAGGCAGGGTCCAACCAACCCGTCCCCTAACCTCACTGCAGTAAACACAGCTGTGCATTTCAAAGCAGAAGCTCATATAAAAATTTGATTGTGAACAAAGTATTCTATTACTAAAAATTTTAAAACAAGGTCTATAGCAGAGGGTCAGGAAAGTTTTTCTGTCAAGAATCAGATAATAAATACTGCAGGCAATAAGGCATCTGTTTCAACTACTTAATTCTGCCACTGTAGCTGGAAAGAGAAACCAAGTATTGTAACATGTATGTAAAGGAGTGTGGCTATGTCACAATATAACTTTATGGAGGAAAAAAAGGGAGGACTGCCCTTCGGGCTATGGTTTGCTCATCTTTGGTCTAAGGAATAAGACAAATTACTACACACCAGGCATTAGGTTCCCATTTTATGTGAGAAAATAAGATCAGTTCCATTCTAAGTTCTCAGTACTTCACATTCAAAAACCATTGTTAATATTCCCATGATTCAGAAATTAGAAGATTACATGGTCATAAGTCCAATTCCATCTCCATAACCAGACCGAATTAACAATTTGTACAGCTTTTTAAGAGTCTCTTTATACAGCCCAATAAATACTCTTCTGTCTCCTTCTTACAACAGGTATTGTATTACACACACTTTATTGTGCCTTGCTTTTCTCATATGTAATAATTTATCTTAAGAGATCTTTTATTAAAAATGACAGAGGGCCAAAGCAAAGTTTAAAGCAAAGCAAAGTTTAAAAACTCATGTTTGCAGTATTTTTCAGTGTTGACTGAAGATACATAAAATCTGGTCCTTTTACATAGGCAAATAAGGGATAAACAAGTAACAAGCATACAAGGAAGCCTTAACCTATGAGATGTACTAGGAGTCCGGTTGAAAGCTGGGGAGACTACACATCAACATGACTAACATCACTAATTCAGTCATTCCTAGGAAAGCTGATAATTAAGTTGCCTGAAGCCATATTAATACTGCTACAAATTATGAAATTAAGTTAATAAGCTTGAGGTAAGAAAGAGTATTTCTTAAAAAAAAAATGCACTTTGGTCTTTTACCTAGTACCTTTTTAATTTCTAAGTTGAAGTCAATCCAGAAGCATGGAAGAATACTGTTAAAATGATCATATTACCAAAAGAAATCTACAGATTAAATGCAATCCCTATTAAATTACTCATGACATTTTTCACAGTACTAGAACAAATAAACCTACAATTTATAGGGAACCATAGAAGATCCAGAGTTGCCAAAGCAATCCTGAGTAAAAAAAACAAAGCAGGAGGGAGGCTTTAGACAATAAATACAATGCTACAGTAATTAAAATAGTTTGGTACTCACACAGAAACAAACATATGGATCAATGGAACAGAACAGAGAGCCCAAAATAAACCCAAAAACCTAGAGTTGATTAACCTTCAACAAAGGATCCAAGAATATGCAATAGGAAGAAGTCTCTTCAACAAAGGGTGTTGGGCATGTTGGAAAGCTACACGTAAATCAATGAAATCTGAATGCTCCTTCACATGATACACAAAAATAAACTCAAAATAGCTTAAAGACTTAAATATAAGACATGACACCATAAAAATCCTAAAAGAGACCATTGGCAAAACATTTCTTGACATAAATCATACCAACGTCTTCTTAGGTCAATCTCTCCAGGCAATAGACATAAAAGCAAAAATAAACAAATGGGACCTAATCAAACTTACAAACTTTGCACAGCAAAGGAAACCACAAACAAAAAGGAAAGGTAATCTATGGAATGGGAGAAAATATTAGCAAACAATGTGACCAACAACGGTTTAATCTTCAAAAAACACACAGCTCATACAACTTAACAGCATCAAGAAAACAAACAACCCAATCAAAAAATGGACAGAACAACTAAATAAGACATTTCTCCAAAGAAGACACATAGATGGCCAATAGGCAGATGAAAAGACAGTCAACACTGCCACTGTGGAAAACAATATGGAGGGTCCCCCCAAAATTAATAACACAGTTGTCACATGATCCATCAATCTCACTCCTGGGCATATCTCCAGACAAAACTATAATTCAAAAAGATACATGCACCTCTATATTCACAGCAGCATTATTTACAATAGCTAAGACATGGAAACAATCTAACTGTCCACTGACAGACTAATGGATAAAGAAGATGTGGTACACTCAGCCATTAATTGCAGCAACATGGATGGACCTAGCAATTATCATACCAAGTGAAATCAGAGAGATAAAGACAAATACTATATGGTATCACTTATACCTGGAATCTAAAATATGACACAAATGAACTTACCTACAAAACACAAATAGACACACAGAGAACAGACTTGTTGCCAATGGTAAGGGTAGTGGAGGAGGACCAGGGTGGGAGTTTGGGGTTAGCATATGAAAGCTATTATATAATAGGATGGGTAACAGCAAGGTCCTACTGTATAGCACAAGAAACTCACTATGCAGTGATAAACCATAAAGGAAAAGAATATTTTAAAAATATATATATAAAACAGAATCACTTTGCTGTACAGCAGAAATTAACACAACATTGTAATCAACCATACTTCAATTTAAAAAATTTGGTTCATAGGTAAGAAGGATTACTGGGCTTTTGTTTACTGAAGTACAGCAGACATACAGTATTACATGTTTCAGGGGTACAACAGTGTCCCACAATTTTTAAAGGTTATACTCCCACTTGTAGTTATTCCTTGTACTGTATATCTTTGGAGTCAAGTATTCTTTAAGAGCAGTGCTGAGCAAACACCATTGATTGCTACTGACTAGACTCTCTGTAAAAATTAACTTACAGAAAAGTAATAGCAAGTACAAATGAATTGTAAAAGAATAAGAAGTTATTTCTGTCAGGGTTGGAAAGGTAACTCCAAAACTTTATTGGTTTATTTCTCTATACAGTATTAACCAATTTTTCATCCATCAGCAAATTCATTTTGAGCAAAGTCATTTCTCTGGTTGAAAGACAATATATACAATTCTTAGGAATTCTATACGAAGCAGTTTTAACATCGTACTGGTTTCTGCAATTAATTATATAAGACCTTGGACTATAGTATTTGCATAAGTTAAGTTTTTAACATTTAAAAATTATGTTTTGGCCAAAGGGTAAAGAAAGTTTTCCTGTAAACAGTGAGATAAGCAAATATTTTAGGTTCTGTGGACCACTGGTTTTTCTAGCAACTATTCAATTCCACCTTTGTAAATTCAAAAGCAGCCACAGACAATAAGCAAATGAATAGGTGTGGTTGTCTCAATAAAACTTTATTCACAAAAGCGGTCAGTGGGCCAAGATTTGGCATACAAGTTGTAGTTTGCCAGCTTCTTTTTCTTTTAAAGCCAGTAAAACTTTATTAAAAAAAAAAATTTTGAAATGAGAGAAAATGCACAAGGAATGAGAGAGAGATCTATAGTCACTGGAAGCATTTATAAAAGGATATAAAAAAATTCTACGCTGGGGCAGAGCTTCCTTGCCTGATAGCTGGCATCTCTTACAAACATCCTACACTAATAAATCTATTTCTTGCCTATCACTTTGCCTCTTGTTGAATTTCTTCTGCACTAAAAAATTGTTTTTTGTGCCAGAATTCCTTGGGAGTCCAGCGGTTGGGACTCTGAGCTTTCACTGTGGAGGGCCTGAGTTTTATCCCTGGTCCCAGAACTAAGATCCTGCAGGCTGCACAGCATGGCCAAAGTAAAAAAAATTGTGCCAATAAATCTGAAAATTTAGATGAAAGAGACATATTACAGCAAATACACAACCTTCTATAAATTACTCAAGATGAAACAGAAAATCTATAGAATAATTTCGTAACTATTAAATGTGTCAAAATTAGTAGCTAGAAATCTTGCCCCAAAGTCTACTACAGGCCAGTCAATTTTAGCCATCATTCTACCAAATATTGAAGAGATAAATCTAATTTCATAGTAACTACTTCAGTGAATGTAAAAATTGGAAGGAACACACAATTTGTAAGATTAAGCTGACACGACAAACTGTGAAAAAGAAAAATTACTCCTAAGTACAGATGCAAACAGTCTAACGTTAGTACTCTAAACCAGTTTGTACAAACCATTCTAAGCAGTTTGTACAAAATATGGTATGTTGTGACTAAAGTGGATTTATTTCAGGAATGAAAAACTGGGTTAACATTAGTAAACCCATGTAAAATTTCCCACATTAACAGAATGAAAAAGATGGTCTCAACAGACACAGAAAAAGTACAGTGGTAAGTCCACATTCATTTCAAAGGGAATTTCGTTAATGTTAAAGGGGGTAAAGGATTATCTATTTAAAACATTTACCAAACAATGTATTTCACAGTAAAAAAACAAAAACACCTTTTCTTTAGAATGGGAATAAGTGAACTCTTTATCACTACCTCTATTCAACTGCTATTTTTTTTTTGAGGTTCTAAATGGCACTGTAAAGTAACAGGAAAAAGTTAAAAATATAAGGACTGGAAGGATAGAAACAAAACCATTACTATTAGCACATAATATATTTGTTTTATATGGAAAATCTCAAAGAATCTACAGGTAGATGTCTGAATGACTAAGGTAATTAAGCAGTACTACTGTATTTAGTAATCAACAATTAATAAAAATAAATCAGAGATTATATAATTTTAAAAAATTATAATAGTATCAAAAAGTATAAACTACCTTAAAATAATCTAACAAAAGATGTGCAAGGGAGTTCTCTGGTGGTCCAGTGGCTGAGACTCCATGCCCTCAATGCAGGGGGCATGGGTTCGATACCATGGGTCAGGAAACTAGACCCCACATGTTCCAACTAAGTGTTCACATGACATAACTAACAGTCCCACAGGCCACAGCTAAGACCCAGAATAGCCAAATAAAGAAATAATTTTTTTTTAATGTGCAAGACTTTTATGGAAAAATATAAAACTTATTCATTCAATATAATCCCTATCAAAATACATTTTTCTTCCTTTTGTGGAAGTAGATAGCCTGCTTTAAGTTTATGTGAAAGAGCAAAGGGCTATGAATAAGACTCACCAGAATAACAAAGCTGAAGATTTCCATTATTATTATAAAGATAAGGTAGACCAAGCAATAATAGGGGGGGAAGAGACAACCAACAGACTACAAAAAAATGTAGAATCAGAACCAAGCATGTGAACATTTGTTTTTTAAGAGAATTTGCATGGTGGATGGGTAGGAAGAGGAAGTTTTCACTAAATTCTGAGACAAGTTATCAAAATGGAAAAAAATGAAATCAAATATTTATCTCACACCACTAAAAAAATTCCAAACAGATTAAAAGTTAAATATGAATGAGAAACTATAAGACAATACATGAAAGTACCTTTATGACTGAGTAGGGAAGAAATTTTTGAAAGCATAAACAATGAATTCAACAATATTAAAGTAGGTAACAAGAAAACAGATGTACATTTTATCATTTTTAAATATTTACATATAATTAGTCTATTTAAAAATCAAACAAAGATTTTAATAATGTCTGCTTCACTTGCTATTGCTATTTGCTGAACAAAATATAAAAATAAGCATATGGAATGAAGAATAACCGAGGTATTTTCCTGAAATAATAATAGGATGCTGTGCTGCAGTTATCTGGGAAGCAGAGATTTCATTTGCTATAAGCTGCTGAGAAACAAAACAGCAGCATTCTTCTTTCTGCTTCAGATGCAAGGAAGATAAGGAAAAAATTTCAAAGCTAATATATCAAGACTACACTTGTGATAAGTTTTATTATTCAGATGGCCCAGAATAAGATGTATTTTCTCCTCTGAATCACCAAAGTAAATATCAAATCTAGAATGTAATGCTCCTCTATGCTTCATAAAAGCTCTTGTTCATCACTGTATCCCTAGAGCCTGGCCAGTTCCCTGCACAAAGTGGATACCTGAGAAATCTTTTTTAGTAATTAAACATACAGCTACTATTAAGAAAAAATATATGAATTTAACTCGCCAGAGTAAGATAGAAAAGGTTCAGTGGCTAACTAGGTGAATATTATATACCCGAATAAAGTCACTTTTTTGCTTTAGAAAGGGGAAATGACAGTTCACCCAGTGGCGTCACTTATTTAAGAGTTATAGCAAAGTAACAGTATAAGAAAATGTATAAATAAGGTTACCTATTTTAATGCTTCCTAAATTTTCATTTGTTGACTCCTAAGCCAATATATAAATTCTAGTGAGGCCAAAGGAAAGTCAAATTACTCATTTACAATAATAATGATAATTAAAAAAAAAAAAAAAGACACCTAGAATTCTGAGTATTCTATACTGACGTTATTATCAAATCTACATGAATGATGATTATTAACCTTAAAAAATGAAAAACAATAGACATATAGAAGTGTTTTATATGTCCAAAACATAAGATTCAGTCAATTTTAAAATAATATATTTATTTAGTGTAATAACTTTGGTGTAGTTACAGATTTCTCTCAAACTGTTTTAACAATGTAAATCACAGAAATTGTACTAGTGCTACCACTCTCTTGCCTAACAGGCAGTGGTAGGAAATGACAGGCTTTTCATATATCTACCTTGGAAACCTTTCTAAAAGGAAGGAGCTTACAGTCAAGCTTAGTCTGATGCTATAAATGGGCTTCTTCCACTTGAGCACAGATCCTAAGTTTGTAAGATACACACACCCTTTTTCCAGTATGTACTTATTAACAAAGAGTATCAGAAAATTCTTACCAAAAAAGAAAAAAAAAGAAAATTCTTACCAGAAAGATCCACCACTGCCTCGTGACTGGAAACAGCTCCTTTCTCAATAAAAAGATCTCGAAAATATTCACTGTTAGCTGACAGAACAGATTTATGAGCTTTATACTCTTCTCCTTCAATTAACAAAGTAACGTCACAGAACTGGTTAGAGAGCCTCTGTTCATTCAGCTGTTTTAAGACAGCCTGACAATGTTTTGGAGAAGAACGTTTCACTACTCCTCTGGTGTCAACCTATCAAAATAAGTTGGAGACCAAGAGTTGCATTATATATCATTTGTATTCTCACCCTTAACAAAATTTAAAACAAGACACATTATTCATTTGTAAAAATTCCACTAATATGAATAGTCCAATATTCTTTATTACCTATGTATTTAAATAAAAAGATAAGTCGTACTCACCATCTTCCGCTATGTTCACTTTACTTGATCCAATGAAAACCTACATCTCATTTCCTACTGCCTCCTTTTATTGGTCAGAAATTTATCTGATAATGTAAGACATTAATGCAGGCAAAAAACAAAGACCTAGCCAGTTTAAGTTTACCTTGCTGCATGACCCACAGACTGCTTCCAGAAATGTATTCTGTCTACCTGTACCAATATACCAATTAAAAAGACGAGGGGAGGAATAATTTAACAGCACATCAACAAGTTACATTATGAGGAGAAACAATGTGAAAATTTATGATTAAGGAAGAGGCAGTATTAGCGAACATTTAGCACCTGTACCTGGTGGCTCAGATAGTAAAAGAATCTGCCTGCAATGCAGGAGGGAGACCAGCGTTCGAGTCTGGAAGCTCCTCTGGAGAAGGAAATGGCAAGCCATTCCAGTACTCTTGTTTGGAGAATTCCATGGACAGAGGAGTCTGGTGGGCTACAGCCCATGGGGTGGCAAAGAGTCTGACAGAAGTGAGGACTAACACTTCAGCACATTTAACAGTGACGGTACCAACAGGGAAGCAGTTTTAGAGGTTCAAGAAAAAATACTATAAATACTAACACACTAGTTACAGATGTAAAAGCTGAATGGAAAGCTCCACTTACAAACACAAGTTCATGTTTGGATACTGGCTTCTTTTTCACAGGCTTGGATGCTGTAGTTGGAGGCGAAGTAAAGTTGCTCAGGTCATCCTCTGATTCATTACTTTCTTCCCCAGATTCAAGATCTAGTCCCAATTCTTCCAGCATTTCTGAAGCATCTGATATAGGACGCGAGCGATCTAGTTTCTCCTGGCATTTGCTACATTGTTTAATGTAATCTTTGACTTGCTTTAATATACCTACAATGAAATAAAAATTAACTAGTCAAATTCGATACTGCTGTCATTTGAAAACTAACGATTACACTAATTATTTAATCTTTGTACACTAATGCATATTCAAGTGCATGTGTACAGACACACACATACCCATAAAGTATGTAGAGTGAACATTTTAAGATACATTTTTTTCTTCAAAGATATGTTATAAATGACAATCTGTTTCCATGCTGACAGACTGCTTTGTTGTTTACTCTTACCATGCATTTACTCATCATAAAAGGATTATGCAGCACCGCCCATTTCCACTTCAGATTCAACTCACTTATGCAATAGGAACTATATGAAATTGTCAATATTCAACTGCTTTGACTGAGCAACTTCACTTTCACTTTTCACTTTCATGCACTGGAGAAGGAAATGGCAACCCACTCCAGTGTTCTTGCCTGGAGAATCCCAGGGACGGGGGAGCCTGGTGGGCTGCCATCTATAGGGTCGCACAGAGTCGGACATGACTGACGCGACTTAGCAGCTGCAGCCCTTTATAAACAGTAATACTGTGGCTCATACTAATGACACCCCACTCTATGAACATGAGCCCTGACCATGCCTTGGTCAGTGGAATATGAACGGATATGATGAATATCATGTGTTATCAGAAGCTTTAATTCCCTGTCCCCTCAAAGGACATTCAAGTGCATGTGTACTTGAATGTGTCCTGGAACATGCTATATGCCAGGGGGATAATGTCCTTTACCCTGAACTGCAGATGAAAAAAAACAGGTGGAGCTAATCTGCAACCTGGACAGGATCACAACCAAAACTTGTAATGGGTGTAAAATCTCATCTTTGAAAGCAGAGATCTTAGGGTTTTATTAAATAACAGTATACACAATCTTTGAACTGTGGTGTTGGAGAAGACTCTTGAGAGTTCCTTAGACTGCAAGGAAATCAAACTGGCCAATCCTAAAGGAAATCAATCCTGAATACTCATTGGAAGGACTGATGCTAAAGCTTCAATATGTTGGCCACCTGATGCAAAGAGCCGACTCATAGGAAAAGACACTGATGCTGGAAAAGATTGAAGGCAGGAGGAGAAGGAGATGACAGAGGATGAGATGGTTGGATGGCATCACTGACTCGATGGACATGAGTTTGAGCAGGCTCCAGGAGATTGTGAAGGACAGGGAAGCCTGGCGTGCTGCAGTCCATGGGGTTGCAAAGAGAGGGACATGACTGAGCAACTGAACAACAATACACAATCTAACAAAAGTTGATTATACACAAACCATTCACAAAACCCTATTTTAAATTTCAATTTCCAACTCAGCACGCTGGGGGGTTCAGGGAAGAGTAGGAAGCAGGGAGGAATACTTTACATGCATACATACCCTCTCCATCATACTTGTAAGGGAGGACCACCAATTACTTGTCATTCTACATACAAGGAAAATGAAGCCCTAAAAGTTAAGTCACCTCTAGTAAACTATGTAAGTCTGCCCCGAGAAGCCATGTGGTTTTCAGGACATGCTATGTACCCTGAAACATTGAGCCAGGATGCTATTTATCCATCCCTATGGCAGAAACTTCTCCCATAAACCCCAAGTAAAACGCAAATGAAAAGATTTGTTACCTAAAATGATACAGAAAGTGAAAAGTGGAAGTCACTCAGTTGTGTCTGATTCTTTGTGACCCCATGGACTATACAGTCCATGGAATTCTCCAGGCCAGAATACTGGAGTGGATAGCCTTTCCCTTCTCCAGGGGATCTTCCTAAACCAGAGATCAAACCCAGGTCTCCTGCATTGCACACAGATTCTGTACCAGCTGAGCCACCAGGGAAGCCTTATATTGTAAATTCCTGAAAAGAGTTTCAAAATGACAAATTATACTAAGTTCCTTGAATTTCAACTTTCACATAGTAGTTGAGTAAATTTCTCAAACTGTATTTGAGAAATTTAGTAAATATGTTTCCCACACTTACTAAAAAAAAGAAAAGTATACACTGGAAGAATAAATTCAGAAAATTATACTGATTTTATAGCTATACAAATGAATTTCATCATATTAGAAGCTGAGTTCTACAGTAACCTGTTAACATAGAAATCTGCCCAATTTATTTGTTCACCACCCCCCACCCAGAATATATCAAGAAATATTAGAGTTATATCAACTTTTATAAGAAAGGTATTTATATGTGAACAAATAAGAGAAGAACAGAGTTCTTATAGTCTAGTTTCTGAAAATATTAAAGTCAATAATAAATCTACACCTGTATTAGCTATAGCAAGCAAGTTTTAACAGATTGATAATAAATGGGTTGAAATGAAACATTTCTGAGGATGAGTGGCTATGATGGCTGCACAACAATGTGAACAGTGTGCATTTAATGTCACTGAACTGTACACTTACAAAAGCTTAGAGTGGTAAAAGAACACATGGGTATGTGAGTGGGAGAAGAAACAGCTAAGAGAATATATATATATATTTCTAAGTAAGAACCATACTAGTAAATAAAGAGCTGCTCTGGAAATTTCCAAGTCCAAAATAAAGATGACAAGAAGAAACAGCTTTCTTCTAATTAACTTTGGTTGTATTTCTAAAAAATTTTACAATGCTACACAGTTCAGCATATTCTGCATACAGCAGACATTAATCAAACTAAAACCAGTTGAGTTCAAACCACTGGAGAAATTACAGAGAAAGCATATGAACAAAAGAAAACTACTGGGGCTTCCCTGGTGGTCCAGTGGTTGAGAATCTGTCTTCCAAAGAAGGGGAATCAGGTTAGATCCCTGGCTGTGGAACTGAGATTCCACAGCTGCCAGGGAACGAAGGCGGCGCTCCACAATTAGAGAGCCCACACACCACAAGAAGACCCAGTGCAGCCAAGATAAAAATTAAAGAAGAATGAAAAATACAAGGAGAAGTTCCACACACACAAAAAATGATTAATTACTATATTAGAGTGGGTCAGTTGTCCAAAGAAATAATCCTGTTTCACAGGTCCTTTAACTCAAGTGTTGGTGTTCTGATGGGATCATTTCAAATCCAGCCTTACAGATTCAGGAACTTGATCTCTGGAGCTTGCCTAGAGCTGATTAAGCTGAAAGAATCTGACTCAAATTAATCACTGAAGAGACATTAATATATTTGAGTATTTTCATTTTGAGACTGGGTAATTACAAGGGGCAGAAAACTACTTAATGCAGGAAAATTAGAATCCACTGACCAGCTTTTTGACCATGTTCCAAGTTACTAACCTCTCTGTGCCTGTGTGTTAATCACCATATGCAAAACGGGGATAAGAGCACTTACCTCACAGAATGTTACAGTGATAAAATACTAATATTTCTAAGTCACTTTGAACAGTGTCTGATATAAGGTAACTACTACTACTACATAAGTGTTAGAAAGTGCTCAAAGGTCAACTTTTCTGGTACCTTGAAAATCTCTACATAAAATACCAGATGAGCATTAAGAGGTTCTTTACTGAGCCCAGTGGGTAAATGACCTCTGATAAAACAACCTGAAGAACAGTTTCTCACTCAATCTCAGTTGTTCTCAGTCTCAACAGTGTAGACATTTTGGGCCAGATGCTTCTTGATGGGGGGCAGGGAGAAGTTAAGTAGGCTGTCCTGTCCTGCATACTGTGAAATGTTTAGGAGCATCCCTGCCTCTACCCAACCAGAGGTCAGTCAATAGCCACCCCACAAACACCACCACCAGTTACCACAACCCAAATTCTCTGGACATAGATGTTCTTTAGGAGGCAAAATTGTGCAGGGTTGAGGACCACTGCTCTAGAAATCTACCAGAATGAACAATCTGCTCCTGTCAACTGTTCAAGAACCTCTCCCCTCCCCATCAGTGGTGAGGCCCAGAGTACTGGCTCCTATTTCTAGCTCCTTCCTGTATTAGTCACTCAGGTTTGTTTGTTTTTTTCTTCAAAGTTACAAAACAGTTACAGCTGTATTTACCTAGACCCAGTTCTTGATGGGTTTTCAAGGATTACACCCTCTTTTTCTAGATTAGATAATGGCAGCATTGATTTATCCTCATAGAACAAGTCAGTTCTTTGGGTAGGAAGCTCTGCCTATAGCTAATTTAACCTATTACATGATTTTGCTAGCTTAATCTTTTTTTCTACTAATTCAATTTTTTTCTTCACATTCTGCATTAACTGTAGATCCCCATGAGTCAGCATTTGACAGTCAGGGGAGTCATTTATTTTGAAACTCCAGCATACGATTACAATACAGGATAAAATAAAGGGGTGAGAAGACAATTATATCTATTAACATTTTACATTCTTAAATAAATTTGCTATATGTCAACATTAGACATTCAGTCAGAGTTTTTCACTGTGCTAAACAACTGAAGTTGCTACAAACTGGCCCAAGTACCAGGTTATAATGGCAGTGTTTATGAGGGCAGCATTCTGGAAAAACCAGCATAATTAATGAATTCCAGTAAACTATCCTTGACTGTGAAATAGTTTTCTTCTTGGCATCTACACTGATCAAATCTTATTCAGTTCAGTTCAGTTCAGTCGCTCAGTCATGTCTGACTATTTGCGACCACATGAATTGCAGCGCGCCAGGCCTCCCTGTCCATCACCAACTCCCAGAGTTCACTCAGACTCACATCCATTGAGTCAGTGATGCCATCCAGCCATCTCATCCTCTGTCGTCCCCTTCTCCTGCCCCCAATCCCTCCCAGCATCAGAGTCTTTTCCAATGAGTCAACTCTTCGAATGAGGTGGCCAAAGTACTGGAGTTTCAGCTTTAGCATCATTCCTTCCAAAGAAATCCCAGGGCTGATCTCCTTCAGAATGGACTGGTTGGATCTCCTTGCAGTCCAAGGGACTCTCAAGAGTCTTCTCCAACACCACAGTTCAAAAGCATCAATTCTTCGGCGCTCAGCCTTCTTCACAGTCCAACTCCCACATCCATATATGACCACTGGAAAAACCATAGCCTTGACTAGACGAACCTTTGTTGGCAAAGTAATGTCTCTGGCTTTTCAATATGCTATCTAGGTTGGTCATAACTTTTCTTTCAAGGAGTAAGCGTCTTTTAATTTCATGGCTGCAATCACCATCTGTAGTGATTCTGGAGCTCAAAAAAATAAAGTCTGACACTGTTTCCCCATCTATTTCCCATGAAGTGATGGGACCAGATGCCATGATCTTCGTTTTCTGAATGTTGAGCTTTAGGCCAACTTTTTCACTCTACACTTTCATTCATCGAGAGGCTTTTTAGTTCCTCTTCACTTTCTGCCATAAGGGTGGTGTCATCTGCATATCTGAGGTTATTGATATTTCTCCCAGCAATCTTGATTCTAGCTTGTGCTTCATCCAGCCCAGCATTTCTCATGATATACTCTGCATATAAGTTAAATAGCAGGGTGACAATATACAGCCTTGACGTACTCCTTTTCCTATTTTGAACAAGTCTGTTGTTCTATGTCCAGTTCTAACTGTTGCTTCCTGACCTGCATACAAATTTCTCAAGAGGCAGGTCAGGTGGTCTGGTATTCCCATCTCTTTCAGAATTTTCCACAGTTTATTGTGATCCACACAGTCAAAGGCTTTGGCATAGTCAATAAAGCACAAATAGATGTTTTTCTGGAACTCTCTTGCTTTTTCCGTGATCCAGTGGATGTTGGCAATTTGGTCTCTGGCTCCTTTGCCTTTTCTAAAACCAGCTTGAACATCTGGAAGTTCACGGTTCACGTATTGCTGAAGCCTGGCTTGGAGAATTTTGAGCATTACTTTACTAGCATGTGAGATGAGTGCAACTGTGCGGTAGTTTGAGCATTCTTAGGCATTGCCTTTCTTTGGGACAGAGATTGGAATGAAAACTGACCTTTACCAGTCCTGTGGCCACTGCTGAGTTTTCCAAATTTGCTGGCATATTGAGTGCAGCACTTTCACAGCATCATCTTTTAGGATTGGAAATAGCTCAACTGCAATTCCATTACCTCTACTAGCTTTGTTCGTAGTGATGCTTTCTAAGGCCCACTTGACTTCACATTCCAGGATGTCTGGCTCTAGGTCAGTGATCACACCATCGTGATTATCTGGGTCATGAGGATCTTTTTTGTACAGTTCTTCTGTGTACTCTTGCCACCTCTTCTTAATATCTTCTGCTTCTGTTAGGTCCATACCATTTCTGTCCTTTATGGAGCCCATCTTTGCCTGAAATGTTCCCTTGGTAGCTCTAATTTTCTTGAAGAGATCTCTAGTCTTTCCCATTCCTTTGTTTTCCTCTATTTCTTTGCATTGATCGCTGAGGAAGGCTTTCTTATCTCGTCTTGCTATTCTTTGGAACTCTGCATTCAGATGCTCATATCTTTCCTTTTCTCCTTTGCTTTTTGCTTCTCTTCTTTTCACAGCTATTTGTAAGGCCTCCCCAGACAGCCATTTTGCTTTTTTGCATTTCTTTTCCATGGGGATGGTCTTGATCCCTGTCTCCTGTACAATGTCACGAACCTCTGTCCATAGTTCATCAGGCACTCTGTCAGATCTAGACCCTTAAATCTATTTCTCACTTCCACTGTATAATCTTAAGGGATTTGATTTAGGTCATACCTGAATGGTCTAGTGGTTTTCCCCACTTTCTTCAATTTCAGTCTGAATTTGGCAATAAGGAGTTCATGATCTGAGCCACAGTCAGCTCCTGGTCTTGTTTTTGTTGACTGTATAGAGCTTCTCCATCTTTGGCTGCAAAGAATATAATCAATCTGATTTCGGTGTTGACCATCTGGTGATGTCCATGTGTAGAGTCTTCTCTAGTTTTGTTGGAAGATGGTGTTTGCTATGACCAGTGCATTTTCTTGGCAAAACTTGGCAAAATTAGTCTTTGCCCTGCTTCATTCCGTATTCCAAGGCCAAATTTGCCTGTTACTCCAGGTGTTTCTTGACTTTATACTTTTGCATTCCAGTCCCCTATAATGAAAAGGATATCTTTTTTGGGGTGTTAGTTCTAAAATGTCTTGTAGGTCTTCATAGAACTGTTCAACTTCAGCTTCTTCAGCGTTACTGGTTGGGGTATAGACTTGGATTACTGTGATATTGAATGGTTGTCGTCTCTGTCATTCATTCCAAATCTTATTAGCCCAGACAGTCTACAGGACTTAGAATATAAATCTGAGAGTCCATTTGCAGTGTATGACACATTAAAAACTAATAATTAAAAATGTCTGTTTTATCAATATTAGTTCCAGGTCTAAGGATGTTTATTTTTCTCTATATATAGTTTTGTTAATTTCTTTTTTCTTTTTAGCTGCCCTGAGGGGCATGCTGGATCTTAGTTCCCTAAGCAGAGAACCGCTGGACTATCATGGAAGTCCCTAGTGTTGTTAATTTTAATAGACTTATAGTAAACAAATAAACAAGCAAAGTGTTCATGTAGGAAACATCAAAATGAATAGCTAATAATCAAAAGCAAACTCTTCTGATACTTACTGACTATGAATTCTCATATTAATAAGAAAAAAAAAACAATGAGATAAAATAGTATGATAAACTCATTACATGTTAACAAAAATAGCATTTATATGAAAAATACTATTTACCAAAACATAAAAAAATTAGTGAGAAAAGCAGTGCTACTTTATAGTTTTGCCTTTTTAATGTGTCGTTTAACAAAAGACACGATCATATATGCATTCAATATAATGCCATAAAGCACATGTGATATAGTCTTTGGAGAACTCCACTGTACACTCCTGAGAGAATGAGTGAAAAGGAAAATGATACCTTAGTATTATGAATATAATTTTGACTTTGGGGATTGTCTTAAAGGATCTCAGAGCCTCTGAGTTCTGCAGTTTAGTACAAAACTTAAGAGAACAGCTGTCTGGACATTCAAGGACTTCAAAATTCTACACAACCGTCAATGTATTTCTTATTTTAAAAAAACGAACATAAACACAGTCTCAGGAGTTTTTGTCTTTTAAGACACTGCATACTAAAAAAACCAAAATACTGGATTAGCTATCACTCACAGATAATCAATTTAGGGAAGGAAAATTCTGAACATTAAACTCCATTTAGCATTATATAATAGTAAAGTCTGAAATCCCAAAGGTCAGCTCCTAGTGCTTTTGATTTTCCCATTTGCAATACAGAGACATAAATGTTTCCAATTTACATGGTCTGATGAAGCTTAATAGGTGACAGGGCTTCCCAGGTGGCGCAAAAGTAAAGAATCCGCCTGCCAATGCAGGGGAGGCAAGAGAAACCGGCTGGATCTCTGGGTTGGGAGGATCCCCTGGAAAAGAGAATGACAACACACTCCAGAAATCTTGCCTGAAAAATTGCATGGACAGAGCAGCCTAGCGGGTACAGTCCATGGGGTCAGAACGAGTCGGACACAACTGAACACATATACACAAATATGTGAAGATAAGTGCTCAGCACTATACTTGCATGTAAAAACTTGACCTGTATTTTCTTCAGCTGTACTTAGGTTAACATGCCATAAAAATATTAAACCTGAGACCTTTGTTCTATCTCTAAACAAATCAATCTTAACAAACTGCAGCATTTACTTATTATTCCTTCACAGTTGTGTCTCTTTACAGGAACTCAATTTAGATATTGGTTTAAAATGTAATATAAATTAAGGGAAAGCATTTTAGAACATATAGCTGGACTGTTCTTGAAAACACGAAAGCAGCAAAACGAAATATTTAACAAATTTCATAAACTGAAAAGAACTTCGAGAAACTATTCAGTAGTCGAACTTCCTAACTCACAGGTAAGTTACGGTAAATTAATTTCTGTAGAGCCATACGGAATCCTTCCTAACAAAACCTCTTCTATAGGCCTGCAAACTTTTATTAATGATAACCAAACAGTCTGAATACTCATCAACTTTTTGGAGAGGGCGGTAAAAAACAACCAACCAACGGTCGTTTCTCTCCTTTCCTAACCTGGCTCCCAAGGAATTAAACTTAAAGCCACACTCCCCCGGACCAGAACAATCACAGAAACCGCATCTTTTCTGGGTTGACGTAGTGCCTCAGTTTCCAAAGCGCTCTTCACAATATCAGAGAGAAGGACATTAAAATATCCAGAATTGAGAGCATCTATTACATTCCTATCCTAAAAACTAGGCTCAAATGATTGGTTCAACAGTCACTCGAAATCACTGCTGCACACAATTGCATGATTCCTTCTTCACGCCGCGGTATAGCACAATCATGAACCCTGGTAAGTAGGTCCGCAAAACCTCAAGTTCACTGGCCGACAAGCTAGGGGAAGGCATCGCAGAAAGCGGCTGGGCTGGGGGCGGACCGTGCTACCCCCAAACCACCAGCGTAAACCAGAGTTTAAAGCGCAGCATCCGCAACCGCCGCCCAGAAGCTTCTGCTAAGAAGGAGCCGCCCCATCCCGCGCGGCCGAAGGAGGCGGGCCCAAGGCAGCCCGCGCGTCCCGGCCCCTCCCCGCGGCTGGTCCGGCCCCCGGGGAAGCCCCCTTCGCCCCACCCAGGCCAGGGCCCGCCCCCAGCTTCCCCGGCCTCCTTCCTGTGGGAAGTGCGGCTCCTTTCGCGTCCCCCACCCTCTGGGCTATGCCTGGCGGGCGCTTAGCCGCCGGGCACAGGTTAGGCTAGATAGGATAGTGGAGTCCGGGGGGAGGCTGCGGGGAACCTCACACTCGCGGATGCAAGACGGGCCTGCCGTCGCCTGCGGGCCTTGCCTGGGACCGAGGCGCCAGCCCGCCCTCCCTCTCGCCGCGGGCGAGGTCGTACCTCGCCACCAATACGTCTTGGACAAGTCGTGCCAGGTCTGATGCTGGGTGTGGTGAGTGCCGCCTGGGCCCAGGTGCGCAGCCTCGATGAGCCCCCGGCGCCGCTCGGGCTGCAGCACCACCTCCAGCTCGGCGAACGTCTTGCGGTGCCGTTGCCGCCGCTGGTAGTACAAGGTCCCGTCCCGCACCACGTAGCAAGCGGCCGCCTTGCGAATTTTACGCTTGACATTGCCCTCGGTGCCTGGCGCGTACGGCTCGCACTCGTTCGTCAGGTAGCGCAGGATGGCCTGGTAGCTCTCTTCGCTTGACATCGCTGACGGCGGCTCCCTGAAGGCGCCTGTCAGTGGCAGGGAAGGAAGACAGAGCACTAGCTCCGGGCGGATGCAACAGCAGCGGCGGTACTATGGGAAGGACCGGTTGTGTCTACAGTGAGTGCTCTTCGACGGCGCCCGCAGCGCAGAGTGAGAACGGACGAGTTGGTAACCAGGAGGAACTGCACTTCTCCAGCGCGCGGTATCCGCTGGCGACTGACAAAATGGCTGCTGCACCACCGGAAGTGACGCAAATCAAGGGCAGTGGGTGAGGGAGCTGAGCCCTGATTGGAGCGCCATGGCTTTCTGGCTTGATCTAGCCAACTGAGTGACGTCAGGACTGCGGGCGGACATTTTGGAAGCGGGTAGGCCCTGCCTGGAAGAGCCAAGAGAGTTTGAGCAGACATATTAAGTCCTGGCAGTTTCCCTTTTTTTATTTCCCCCTTCTTTCCCTTGCTCTGAGCACGTGTAGGAGCTGCTGGGCAGTTAACCCTGTCTGATACCCCAAGGTGCAATGGAATCTTCTCCGTCTGCGTTTTGAGACAACCAAAAACATAAAACACAAAATATTGAGGTCTACAGCCCCTGAATATAAGACCAAAGAAAGTCCTTTCACGTGGAAATGTAGTTTTCCTGTCAAGTGTTAGAAAACTTAAATCCATCCGTGGTAGGAGTTACTGTAGTTTCTAAGATACTGCTGGTTCCAAACTACCCGTGGATAATTCTGCAGTGATCAGCTTACGTAGTGACAATTTACCCATTAAGTCAATCATGTTGGCAAGGAGCGGTGAAGATGAGCTAGCACTGTTTTTTTTTTAGTTTGGGGAAGAAAAACACTCGGTTTTACACCCAACATATACTGAATGCACCAAAGGCCACGGCGATTCGAACTGCACTTTCCAAGGTGAGATGTAGGTCCTATGTCAGATTTTTCACTGGTAGACGGGAGGGGTCGCCCTGGTCACCTCTCCGTGGACTGAGTCTGCCTAGCAGTTAGGAGACTCAGGCCTACGACATTCCAAACCATCCGGGGTCTGGCACTTAGGTGCTTTACTGGAGCCTGAAAGCTGACCCTGCCTAGGTCTGCAGTCGCTGATTGAGGCGCTGAGCCCTGCGGAGACAGGTGAGGGCCGACTGCAGATGAAAGCAGTGGGCTCAGAAAGCGGGGTATACTAGGTCTCCAAGGCACTTGCCAGTGGGGACTGCAGCAATTAACAAACGGCATACTTAAGGCACTTCAATATTCTGGCTGTAGCTAAGTGAGCTCCCAGTCCGAGGAAAAATACAACTACCAGGCCTGGGGTTTACTTAGGGCCACTCATTTCAGACCACAGCTAGGGGAGGGAGGTGTGAGAAGGTGGAGATACATCCGTCCCCAGAACTGATGTCCAAATCCACTCTCCATGGGATGTGTATGTTTCAATGCTTCAGTGTGAAATATACGTCTTTTAAAACTGATGTAAATAGATTAAAATGTTAAGTAAACAATTTCTGGACGGCCAAGAGAAGCTAAGTTAGAAATAGAAATTACCTCTCATGCCAAACACAACCGGAGATTCTCTTGTGCCTTTGAGCCAAAAGAGAAAGGTTTTAATAAAATGTTATACAACTGGTCCAGTGGTCTTACTGAGAAAAGCTAAAACTTCCTGTCCTATGAGAACAGGTGTTTAGTATTTTGGGTTTCCCTGGTGGCTCAGATGGTAGA
The DNA here is from genome assembly GCF_032452875.1 of Bos javanicus. Taxonomy (NCBI): domain Eukaryota; kingdom Metazoa; phylum Chordata; class Mammalia; order Artiodactyla; family Bovidae; genus Bos; species Bos javanicus. Next base: position 46,370,615 of record NC_083868.1, read on the forward strand.
GAACTTGCCTGCAATACCAGAAAGACCCATGTTGGATCTCTGGGTCGGGAAGAGCCTCTGGAGAAGGAAATGGTAACCCACTCCAGTATTCTTGCCTGGAGAATTCCATAGACAGAGGACCCTGGCAAGCCATAGTCGATGGGGTTCCCACGACTGAGTGACAGTTTCATTTAGTGTTTATATCTTCCTAAACTTCAAGCTATTCCTGACTGAAAGATAATCAGAATAGGGCAGTTCCATTTTAGACATTTAAGACGAGAAAAGCAGTGCTTTAAGGGGACATTTTATTGTGTTCAAAAGAACATGTACCTCTGTATTCATGTTGAGTATTTTGATTGACCTTTTTTCTTAAAATTTCATTAAAAAAAAAAAATTACAGTAGGGACTTCCTCAGGAGTCAAGTGGTTAAGACTCAGCCTTCCAATGCTGGGAGTGTGGGTTCCATTCCTGGTCAGGAAGCTAAGATCCCACATGCCACAGGGTGCAGCCACAAAAAAAAAAATTTAACTATTCCTATATATAAAATCACATTTCTCAAGAGGATATAGCTTATTTCTTGTTGTATCCTTGCAACTTGGTGGTGTGGAGTGCTGGTACATTGGATGATCTAATTTTCATAGATGTGCAAGCCTCTTAACACCAATTATGATTACTATTTTTTTCATATAACAATTACATAATATAGTGACTTGTAACCTGAACATCGAGACATTTTTGCAATTTTAAGGACAGCTCTGTCAGACTCCCAGCTCAAGAACAATTTTTTCTAATACTCAAGAGGTTGCATCCTTAGGGAATTCCATGGCAGTCCAGCAGCAAATTCAATGCTATGGGCCTGGGATTTGATCCCTCGTTGGGAACTAAGGTGCCACAAGCATCACACCACAGACCCTTCCTCCCTCCAAAAGTGTAGTCTTCATTTAAGCTTATTTTCTGGAAGCGAGAGCAGATAATACAGGTGAGTTTTAAGTAGTTTTAGCTCAGCTATAAGCTAATGGTTAAAAGGTGAGATACTAGAGAACCAAAGGCATCCCCAATAATGAAATGTGTCTATCATGGAAAAGGGTAGTTTAACAAGAAAACAGCCCATTAAAAACGCTTACTTTTTGCAAACAGAAGTGACAGGAAAAAAAAAAAAAAAAAACCCACATCTTTTAGCAATCAACCTGGACTACAATCTATACAACAAAAGGCAGTCTAAAATCTACATAATGCAACATAACGTGTCCTTACAGCCTCAGGTGAGTAAGAACTGCATTTAACCATACAGATCTTATTTAAAGATGAATATTTAACATCTCTCCATTTAAGAGACTTGTATTAGGAGTAGTAGGAGGCATTATTCCTGAGAAATGAACTCTTGAAAGAATACTTAGCTCTTAAATTCTTAACTACTATTACTGTGTAGGCCAAACATGCCTGCTTTAAGAGTAAAAATTCCACCACAATCTAGTTATAGTCAGATCTTTATTCAAAAATCCAATCTGCCGACTTAGCGTTTTCCACCAACTCGAGGAGCAGAAACCTTCACAGGCTTCACAATCTTTTGCTTAGGTGCTGCCTTTGTGGGAGCCTGTAAAAAGAGAACGTGTTATGTGGCATTATTCCATTTGAGTTTTTCTTTTCTTTCAATCACTGCTCTTATGCCCATATTGTTTGTATCCTAGATTGCGTTCCTAATTATTTGTGTTCCTAATATAAAGAACTCCCCTCAAGTTAAAATTCTACCTTTATATGAAATATAAATGTAAGCCAAAGAGGAAGACTGAAGTAACTGAGATACAACTAGACGCAGTGGGGGATCCTCAATTATATACTAAGAACAGAAAAAGGTCCAATGCTAATTTCCCGGTTTTGAAATTTTTACTATGGTTATCTAAATGGTTTAGCACTGAAAAACTGACTACATTCTAAAAAATTACAGAAAATTTTTACTGAAAACCTAGAAGTATTTCAAAATAAACTCTGCCTTTCTCTCATTTCTATATAACACTTACAGACACATTTAAGGCTCTAGCAAAGGACCTCTTTGGAGTCCTGAATCACTCACCTAAAAACCAATCATGGACATCATTTTCATTAAAGCCTTACACTAAATTCCTTAAAAAATTTTTAATTTACCACAATTTGGGCTAAAAATAAATCCTCCTGTTGCTCTAAATGAGAAATCTTAGACAATCTGACAATTACCTTTGCAGCAGCCATTGCTGTCTTTTTAGATGCTTGCTTAGCCTTTTTTGCTTCCTTGGCAGCCCTGCGGAGTTAAAAACAAGCAAAAAGCACTTTACTCCTTAAGGGTACAGCTTATTAACAAAAGGCTATAACAAGCAAAAAGCACTTTTTTTGACTGCAAGTAGATCCAACCAGTCCATTCTAAAGGAGTGATGCTAAAGCTGAAACTCCAGTACTTTGGCCACCTCATGCGAAGAGTTGACTCACTGGAAAAGACTCTGATGCTGGGAGGGATTGGGGGCAGGAGGAAAAGGGGACAACAGAGGATGAGATGGCTGGATGGCATCACCAACTTGAAAGACGTGAGTTTGAGTGAACTCTGGGAGTTGGTGATGGACAGGGAGGCCCGGCGTGCTGCAATTCATGGGGTCACAGAGTTGGACGAGACTGAACTGAACTGAACTGATAACAAGCAAAAAGCACTTTACCCCTTAAGGGTACAGCTTATTAACAAAAGGCTAGTGTTTGGGGACAGAGAAGGCAATGGCACCCCACTCCAGTACTCTTGCCTGGAAAATCCCATGGACGGAGGAGCCTGGTAGGCTGCAGTCCATGGGGTCGCTAGGAGTCGGACACGACTGAGCGACTTCACTTTCACTTTTCACTTTCCTGCATTGGAGAAGGAAACGGCAATCCACTCCAGTGTTCTTGCCTGGAGAATCCCAGGGACGGGGGAGCCTGGTGGGCTGCTGTCTATGGGGTCGCACAGAGTCGGACACGACTGAAGCGACTTAGCAGCAGCAGTGTTTGCGGAAAGTAGAAATAACATATTCCTTCAACATCTGCAGTTATTTGTACGATAAATCCAAAGGATTTAATAACAAATGTAATTAACCACATCAGCTTAACATTAGAAACTGTATAGTACCTTTATAACTGCATACAGAATTTCAACAAATCATTTAGACTTATAGTATAAACTTCTGTATTATTAAACACAAACATTTACAACTGACAATCCTTATAAAGATTCAAGTATCACAACACAAAATAACATCAGATTAAGATTCTATTCTGTAAACCCATACATAACCTAAATTCCATATAACTGAAATGGCCCATAGTGACATTTATTACCTGATAGCTTGTTCTCGTTGAGCCTTCCTAACTTCAGGTTTCTGATTCCTCTTGGCCATTATATCAGCAAGAGAAGCACCAGTTATGGCCCTTTGGAATTTGACTGCACGGCGAGTTCTTTTCTTTTGAATTTCTTCCTATAGAACAAAAAGATGGTAAGCATGCTTAGAAGCCTTGCTTCATGAATATGGGAGAGAAATGAAATGTCAGAAGGCGACAAAGGAGCTCTTCCTTGGACCTTTTGCACTAATCCCATTCATGGTGGCTCTGCCCTCATGACTGTTTCATCTCCCAAAGGTCCCACCTCCTGACCTTGGAGGTCAAGGAATTTTGGGGAGAAACACAATTCAGACCACAGGAATATTCAACCAGGGAGTTCCCAGGTGGTCTAGTGGTTAGGACTTTGAGCTTTCACTGCCAGGGGCTCAGGTTTAATCCCTGGTTGGGAAACTGACATTCCACATGTTGCAAAGCACTGCCAAAAATAAAAAAACCTCCCAAAACAATTCATGCAATTATTTGAAATGAGATATACAAATATATTTTTAAAGCATCTATATATAAAATACTGCAATATTCAGGTAAGTTTTCCAATTATAAATTGGTTAATCCTGATTATTTACTACTTTATTTAAAAAGACAAAGTTAAACTCTAAAGAAAATTAACTGAACAGTACTTTAAAAGCAATTTTAGTATGATTGCTCATGATAAAGAATGTGCTTTTGGAAAAAAAATTAACCTCAAACTCTGATTTGTTTTTACTCAAAATACTGACATTAGGAGAAACAGTCAAGTTAGAAAACTGATTAAGACAGGAAAGCCACCAAATGTTAAGAAATGTTGGAGTATCAACATAATTCAAACATTTGCTGCAGATTCTATACCAGAAATCTATAATACAGTACTTATGAGAAGAAAGATCTTGCCTTTAAGTCCAAGGAAAAATAAAATATACTTGAACTGTTTATTAAGGCAGGGATATGCAAAATATCTTAAAATTTTTAATGGGACATATGGAGAAAAGAGGACACATTTGTGGTTAGTCAAATGCTCATTTTAAACTTTATAAAGATGAAATCTTACTGGATAAAATGCTAGTATTTACCTATTTATAGTTTCTCAAATCCACTTAAAAATATTTTTTCTTATTGTGGTAAAATATATACAACTTTAAGTTGATCATTCTAAAGTATTTTTAAGTGTATAATTCAGTGGCATTAGGTACCTTTGCAGTGTTGTGCAAACACCATTTCTGTCTCAAATATTTTTTCACAATACAACAACTGCACCCATTAAATAAGGGCTTCCCAGGTGGCTAGTAGAAAACAACCCGCCTGCCAATGCAGGAGATGTTAAGAGACACACAGGTTCGATGCCTGAGTGGGAAAGTCCCCTGGAGGTGGGTCACGAAAACCCATTCCAGTATCCATGCCTGGAGAATCCCATGGACAGAGGAGCCTGGTGGGCTACTGTCTACAGAGTTGCAAAGAGTCAGACATGACTGAAGCAACAGACACAAATGAAGTGACTTAGTACCCACACATCACATTTTATTATCCATTCATCCACTGATGGGACATATGATTGTTTCCATTATAATAGTTACAAATATCACCATACATGTTTATCTGTTCAAATCCCTGCCTATAATCCTCTCGAATATATACAGCCCTAGAACTGGAACTGCTGGATCATATGATGGTAATTCTCTAACTTTTTGAGAAACTGCCAAATCACTTTCCACAGTGCCTGCACCATCTTCATTCAGCAATGCAGGGTTACAATTTCTCCACAACACCACCAACATTTGTAATTCCTCCCACCACCCCTCCCCCTGTTTGGATAAGGGCCATCCTAATCCTAACGTCACATTCACGAGTTTTTTAAAAATACTGTGTTAAACTCTGTTGACTGACTGTGTCTGCCTCTGCGACCCCATGGACTATAACTATTTTTACTGTGAGCTGAAGATACAAGGAGGCAATCCTTTTATCAATCATTCTCACTTTACTGTTTGATGCTCAACAGTTATAGAGTATTTTCACATACCGTCTCATTTAATTAGTTTTATAAAGCAGCAACTGACGCTCAAGAGGTTTAGCAACTTTAGAACAACATTAACAAAGCACGTTTCACTTACCGACTGTCCCTTTTTGTGTTTTCTTCTGTAGAGGACAGTCCAGTTGATCTGACGAGGATTCCTCTTGGAAAGGAATGCCGACTCACATTTTGCGTTAAGAAACTGGAAAACCTGTCATGACAAGTTCAAAGTAGAAGCCTGAGCTTGAAATTATTAGTAAGTCAATATTCTAGTCATATCCTCTCATTTTACAAAATTGAGATCCACGCAGACCAAAAGGCTTGTGTCACAGAACTGGCAAGAAACCGTCTCTGCGTTTGGGCCTGTCTTTTCCCGAGAGGAGCAAACCTACGTTCATACTGAGGGGTGGGGTGTCAAATTGTGGGAGGGATCCTGCCCCTCCTGAGATGGACCTGATTTCCATAAAATAGCCAGATACCTCTCTGGGCCACTGCTGTTACACCGGAACATTAAAATTATACAAGCCCCTAACTTCCGACCTGATCTACCCTTGATCAAGCTCAAGACTGATTCACTTAGAGGCTTCTGACAAATACTGCACACAGGGTCCCGGTTCAAGCTTTTCAGGGACCAACAATGACGTGGTAAAGGACCCGGCTTAGACCGAATGAGACCGGTCTTTCCTTAGAAGTACACGGTACGTTTAGCCCACGCGGCCGTTCACCTTCCCGTCGGTCCGGGCGTAGCGCCTCCCATGTCCTGGGTAGATCTTGTACCCGCTGAAACTGCACAGCTCGACCCTGTAACGAAAAGTGAAAGCCCATTAGCTGGGATGGCGGGTATCTTCGGCTAGGAGAGGCCATGCCTGGGATGCCGGAGAGGCGCTCAGAGCGAAGATGGAAGAGGATTGGGATGCAGGGTTCCTGCTTACTTCATGGCTGCTACTGCCGGGGAGAAAGAAAGATGGCGAAGAGAAGGAAAGGATTATGGGAAGAGGCCTTATAAGGTCCTGGGAAGGTACTCTCCTCCCACAATTCTTTTCCCTAACCCCGGCTCTCTGTGATGACGTCACGTCGCCTGGGCCACAAGTCTAGACTTCCCCAGCTGCTGCCCGCTTCTCCCGGAGTAATTGCGCTAGAGGCTATCGAGCCTTTGTAGGCAAAGTGGTAAGGACAGTCAAGCAGGTAGGCAGGCAGGCAATTGGTTTGAGTAATTCGAAGAGCCACGTCCTACTGCAAGAAATGTGAACTGCAGGGGGGCGGGGGGGCTCCTTTCTCCTCTACTTCTCATAGTTTAATGATGCACAGATGAATACCCTGCAGGTAAAATCTAAAATCTCATTTTGCCAGCACTCGTGCTAAAGCACTTGCATACATCGATTTCTTCAGTTTACTAAATCTCTATTAAGTAAGCGCCGAAGTATTGCGAAATGATGACTGCCAGGAGTGGAGGAGTTCTTTGCTCAGCTGCCACCTATTGGGGGTGGAGAGGTGGATTGGCCGCCGGTGGTTGCTAAGAAAACCTTGTCTGGAGAAGGCACCTCTCTGCCCAGGCCCACCAGGAGGGCCAATGCCTGGATCGCTTAAACACTTTGTGATGCTAGATAATTTCAGCATTTGATTTGTTGTTCAGTCGCTCAGTGATATCCAACTCTTTACAACGCCATTGAATACAGCATGCTAGGCTTCCCTGCCCTTCACTATCCCCCAGAGCTTGCTCAAACTCATGTCCATAGAGTCGGTCGTGCCATCCAACCATCTCGTCCTCTGTCGTCCCCTTCTCCTCCTGCCATCAATCTGTCCCAGCATCTGGGTCTTTTCCGTTGAGTCAGCCCTTTCCATAAGGTGGCCAAAGTATTGGAGCTTCAGTTCCAGCATGAGTCCTTCCAATGAATATTCTGGACTGATTTTCTTTTGGATTGACTGGTGTGATCTCCTTACAGTCCAAGGGACTGTAAAGAGTCTTCCCCAGCACCACAGTACTAAAGCATCAATACTTCGGTGCTCAGCCCTCACATCCATACATGACTACTGGAAAAACTATAGCTTTGTATATACAGACCTTTGTCAGCAAAGTGATCTCTCTGCTTTTTAAAATGCTGTCTAAGTTGCTTATAGATTTTCTTCCAAGAAGCATGTGTCTTAATTTCATGGTTGCAGTCACCATCTGCAGTGATTTTGGAGCCCAGTAAAAGAAAATCACTGTTTCCATTGTTTCCCCATCTATTTGCCATGAAGTAATAGGACTGGATGCTATGATCTTAGTTTTTTGAATGTTGAGTTTTAAGCCAGCTTTTTTACTCTCCTTTCACCTTCAACAAGAGGCTCTTTAGTTCCTCTTCTCTTCTTGCCATAAGGGCAAGATTGATTCCAGCTTGTGCTTCATCCAGTCTGTTATTTCATATGATGTACTCTGCATGTAAGTTAAATAAGCAGTGAAATGAGTGCAACTGTGTGGTAGTTTGGACATTCTTTCGCATTGCCTTTCTTTGGGACTGGAATGAAAATTGACCTTTTGCAGTCCTGTGACCACTGCTCATTTTTCCAAATTTGCTGACACATTGAGTGCAGCACCGTGACAGTGTCGTCTTTTAGGATTTGAAACAGCTCAGCTGGAATTCCATCACCTCCACTAGCTTTGTTGGTAGTGATGCTTCCAAAGGCCCACTTGATTTCACACTCCAAGATGTCTAACTCTAGGTGAGTGATCACACCGTCATGGTTATCTGGGTCATTAAATCTTTTTGTATAGTTCGTCTGTGTATTCTTGCCACCTCTTCTTAATATCTTCTGCTTCTGTTAGGTCCATACCATTTCTGTCCTTTATCGAGCCCATCTTTGCATGAAATGTTCCCTTGGTATCTCTAATTTTCTTGAGATCTGTCTTTCCCATTCTGTTGTTTTCTTGAGATCTGTGTTTCCCATTCTCTAATTTTCTTGAGATCTGTCTTTCCCATTCTATTGTTTTCCTCTATGTCTTTGCATTGTTTCTTAGGAAGGTTTTCTTATCTCTCCTTGCTATTCTTTGGAACTCTGCATTCAGATGGGTATATCGTTCCTTTTTTCCTTTGTCTTTTGCTTCTTTTCTTTTCTCAGCTATTTGTAGGGCCTCCTCAGACAACTATTTTGCCTTTTTGCATTTCTTTTTCTGGTGGATGGTTTTCATCACCGCCTCCTGTACAATGTTATGAACCTCCATCCATAGTTCTTCAGGCACTCTGACTATCATATCTAATCCTTTGAATCTATTTGTCACTTCCACTGTATAATTTAGGTCATACTTGAATGGCCTAGTGGTTTTCCCTACTTTCTTCAATTTAAGTCTGAATTTTGCAATAAGGAGTTCATGATCTGATCCACAGTCAGCTCCCAGTCTTGTTTTTGCTGAGTGTATAGAGCTTCTCCATCTTTGGCTGCAACGAATATAACCAATCTGATTTCAATATTGACCATCCGGTGATGTCCATGTGTAGAGTCTTCTCTTGTGTTGTTGGAAGAGGTCATTTGGTATGACCAGTGCATTCTCTTGACAAAACTCTGTCAGCCTTTGCCCTGCTTCATTTTGTACTCCAAGGCTATAGTTCAGCATTTGATGGAGAGTGGCAAAAGGCAATCCATGAATTGTGTAGGAGACGATACTTGACTAGAAAACAAATACAATGATTGATTTATGCTGCTAGTTGGAGCTCAGGGCAGGTTGCTCCAAATTATGCCTCAATAACATACGGATTAGTTTGAATTCAGTTTACTTGAAAACTGGTAGGTGCAAGAAGGTTACTTTGAGCTTCCTGTCTGTCCCCCTGAAAGCAGGAAATAAAAGGAAATAAATACTTTATTGCTGTACAGTAGCAAAGGTAGGAAGACATCATTATTACCAGAGACAGGGAATTCATGGCAGAGAATTTTGTATAAGCAGACTTTGATATTTCTTTACTAATTTACTACTCAAAGCCCAAGCTTTGCTTAAATTCCTTACTAATTTTTATTGTTCCTTTGTCTAAAAAATATAAAAGCTGTCTGCTTTGGCCACTTCTTACTTAGGACTTAACTCTATGTGAGAACTCTGTGCACATGAATTAAATTTGTTTTTCTCCTGTTTATCTGTTGTGTGTTAATTTTATTATTAGTTCAACCACAAGAAGTCAGGATGGGTAAAGTAGGAAATTTGCCTCTCCTGGACACTCTGTATAAGCAACTCACCCTAAAAATGTGGTAGAAGAGATATGGAAAGTCCAGCAAGGTTGCTGACTAATATTAAGAAAGTGGCACATCTGTTGGAAACTTTCTCAGGAATGAATTAACAGATCTGAATAGAATTAAAGAACTAAAGGAAAGAGAAGGACTGTGACAGCCTGACCAATTCTGACCAGCTGTTGAGAATACCTGGTGTACTTAGATGAATTTTTCTAAATAGACTGAGGGTAGAACTTGAATGCGGAGAAGGCAATCGCACCCCAGTCCAGTACTCTTACCTGGAAAATCCCATGGACGGAGGAGCCTGGTAGGCTGCAGTCCATGGGGTCGCTAAGAGTTGGACACGACTGAGTGACTTCACTTTCACTTTTTACTTTCATGCATTGGAGAGGGAAATGGTAACACACTCCAGTGCTCCTGCCTGGAGAATCCCAGGGATGGAGAGCCTGGTGGGCTGCCATCTATGGGGTCGTACTGAGTCGGACATGACTGAAGTGACTTAGCAGCAGCAGCAGCAGAACTTGAGTGCAGCATCCTAAAAGATGATGTTGTTAAAGTGCTACACTCAATATGTCAGCAAATCTGGAAAACTCAGCAGTGGCCACAGGACTGGAAAAGGTCAGTTTCCATTCCAATCCCAAAGAAAGGTAATGCCAAAGAATGTTCAAACTACCACACAATTGTACTCGTCTCCCACGCTAGCAAAGTAATGCTCAAACTTGTCCAAGCTGGGCTTCAACAGTATGTGAACCATGAACTTCCAGATGTTCAAGCTGGATTTAGAAAAGGTAGAGGAACCAGAGATCAAATTCCCCACATCCACTGAATCATCGAAAAAACAAGAGAGTTCCAGAAAAATATCTGTTTTATTGACTGTGCCAAAGCCTTTGACTGTGTGGATCACAACACACTGGAAAATTCTGAAAGAGATGGGAATACCAGACCACCTGACATGCCTCCTGAGAAATCTGTATGCAGGTCAAGAAGCAACAGTTAGAACTGAATGTGGAACAACAGACTGGTTCCAAATAGGGAAAGGAATACGTCAAGGCTGTATATTGTCACCCTGCTTATTTACCTTATATGCAGAGTACATCATGAGAAATGCTGGGCTGGATGAAGCCTAAGCTGGAATCAAGATTGCTGGGAGAAATATCAGTAACCTCAGATATGCAGATGACACCACCCTTATGGCAGAAAGCAAAGAGGAACTAAAGAGCCTTTTATTGAAAGTGAAAGAGGAGAGTGAAAAAGTTGGTTTAAAACTCAACATTCATAAAACTAAGATCATGGCATCTGGTCCTATCACTTCATGGGAAATAGATGGGGAAACAATGGAAACAGTGACAGACTTTATTTTGAGGGGCTCCAAAATCACTGTAGATGGTGACTGCAGCCATGAAATTCAAAGACACTTGCTCCTTGGAAGAAAAGTTATGACCAACCTAGACAGAATATTCAAAAGCAGAGACATTACTTTGCCAACAAAGGTCCGTCTAGTCAAAGCTATGGTTTTTCCAGTAGTCATGTATGGATGTGAGAGTTGGACTATAAAGAAAACTGAGGGCCAAAGTATTGATGCTTTTGAATTGTGGTGCTGGAGAAGACACTTGAGAGTCCCTTGAACTGCAAGGACATCCAAGCAGTCCATCCTAAAGGAAATCAGTCATGAATATTCATTGGAAGGACTGATCCTGAAGCTGAAACGCCAATACTTTGGCCACCTCATGCGAAGAACTGACTCATTGGAAAAGACCCTGATGTTGGGGAAGATTGAAGGCAGGAGGAGAAGGGGATGACAGAGGATGAGATGGTTGGATGGCATCACATGTCCATCACTCAGTGGACATGTATTTGAATAAACTCCGGGAGTTGGTGATGGACAGGGAAGGCCTGGCGTGCTGCAGTCCATGGGGTCACAAGGAGTCGAACACAACTGAGCAACTTAACTGAACTGAAGTCACAGGGAAATTTATAAAACATGTTACATGAAAATACCAGTCCCAAATCCATGTACAGTATATATCCATTTTTGTTAAAATACAGAGGCAGGGAGTCCAGTGGATAAAAATAGTTTAAAAGGAAACACACTAACATGTTACCAGTGATTATCTCTGGGTAGGGGAATTATGGAAGATTTTTATATTTACTTTTTGCTTGCCTGTATTTTCTAAGATTTTTACAGCAACTTTTTTTTTCTTTAAAGCTGATACATGCTGCATTGTTTTAAAATAGAAAATATATCCTGAAGGACAAAGAGAACAACTAAAGATATATTTAGACTCCTTTGGAGGTTATTTTTTGCGAACTCTTGAAAACTTTTGTAACATTCTGAGCTCAAATAACTATGTAGGAAAGCTATTCCGATAATTACTATAGTTAGATCACTTGTATCAGCAACACTGGCATATGCCCTATATGAGAGACACATAATTTACTGTTACTCTGAATTTTCTTTCTCTTCAGAGAAATTTTTCTCTGAATTGGCCAAATTTGTCCTATCTCTGGCTGATGTCAATGGAACCCCAAATGAGGCGGACAATCATATATAATTACCGAATGAAGACTTCAGTATTTGATATCTAGTTGGAAGTTGAATACTTCTCTCCCCCCTTTATTAGTCAGGGTTCTCCATGTGCACAAATATACGAAGAGGTTTCTTTTAAGGAACTGGCTCGCATGATTATGAAGCCTAGGGTTTAAAAAATCGGCAGGGTTTGCGGGCAGGTTGGAGACCGTGCAAGGAACCAGTGTTGTAGTTCAAGTCCAGAGCCTGTCTGCCTGAGAATTCCTTGTTGTTCCTGGAGGTCAGTCTTTTGTTCTAAATATTTAGATCTGCAGCTGATTGGATGAGGCTGACCCACATTATGGAGGACAATCTGCTTTACTTAAAGTCTGCCAGTTTAAATGTAAATCTTATCCCAAAACACTCACAGAAGGCATCCAAAATAATGTTTGATCATGTATCTGGGTACTATGGCCCAGCCAAGTTGACACATAAAATTAACAGTTACACCATTTTTTTTAAAAAAAATGAGTTAAGTTGGGAGGGAGGATAGAAAGTAAAACTACCACTTTTATAGAAATGAACTTTTTGAGCTTTTAAGACCTTAGTCTTCCAAGTATAAATTAAAATTACACTTTATTTAAACATTTGCTTAATTTTCAACTGGAAATATGATAAATCACTTACATAGGTTTCACTGACTTTTAGAAGCACTCTAAATAAAACTGTCAAGGATTCCTTTATTATTCTTTAAAAAAAATTTTTTTTAAGTTTATTATTCTTTTAAATAAAAGCTTCTTCCCAGTTTGATAAAGACATCTGAAAAGTATATCACAGTAACTTTATTTTTGAAATTTATTTATACTTTCACCTCTTCTCTTTCTCAGATTTTAGCTGATATTTAGGAGGAATACAAGTGATTAGTATCTCATCTTCAGATGGCGAACTCTTCTACATTATTTTGGCCCTGATATTTCATGCTATTTAGGACTGATGCTTTAAGACTGTTCTGATAGCCTTCCTGTAATCTCACTGCTTTGGAGAATGGTGGGCTGGCAATCATTCACTGGTTCTGAAATCGTGTAAATCAGATTGGGACTTGAACCCATGGTCTTTTAACTAAGATCACACCTGGTCTCAGGACATAATGAACCTCAGGTTCTTGATGTGTCATCGTATAAAGAATTCAGTGAGAGACAAAGTGATAAGTAAAACTTTATTTTCCTGGGCTCCTAAATCACTGCAGATGGTGACTGAAGCCATGAAATTAAAAGGCACTTGCTCCTTGGAAGAAAAACTGTGACAAACCTAGATAGTGTATTAAAAAGCAGAGGCATTACTTTCCTGACAAAGGTCTGTATAGTCAAAGCTATGGTTTTTCCAGTGGTCATGTACGGTTGTGAGAGTTGGACCATAACGAAGGCTGAGCAGTAAAGAATTGATGCTTTTGAACTGTGGTGTTGGAGAAGACTCTTGAGAGTCCCTTGAGCTGCCAGGAGATTAAACCAGTCAATCCTAAAGGAAATCAACCGTGAATACTCTTTGGAAGGACTGATGCTGAAGCTGAAGCTCCAACACTTTGGCCACCTGATGCAAAGAGCCGACTCTTGGAAAAGACCCTGATGCTGGGAAACATTGAAGGCAGGAAGAGAGGGGACAACAGAGGATGAGATGGTTGGATGGCATCACCGACTCAATGGACATGAGATTGAGCAAGCTCCGGAACATGGTAAAGGACAGGGAAATGTGGCGTGCTGCAGTCCGTGGGGTCACTAAGTCAGACACAACTGAGCGACTGAACTACAAATCTTCACATAAACACAAAAAGTCACATAAAAAAACATAAATCAGATAAAAAGCTTTTATTGTAAAAAGGCACGTTTGCAAAATGTTTACAGTGTCAAAATTCTTTAGATTAATAACATGGTAAAGGACAGGGAAATGTGGCGTGCAGCAGTCTGTGGGGTCACTAAGTCAGACACAACTGAGCGACTGAACTACAAATCTTCACATAAACACAAAAAGTCACATAAAAAAACATAAATCAGATAAAAAGCTTTTATTGTAAAAAGGCACATTTGCAAAATGTTTACAGTGTCAAAATTCTTTAGATTAATAACATCTTAGTTTTAAAACTTTGAAGTTATTATACTTCTTTCAAATATAAATTCTCACCCTAATTAGAAAAATCTCTTTTGTTTGTCAAGAGAATGGCACTATCCAAAATGTTGTTCCAGTTTTCTGTCTACCTAGTCTCTTAACTTCATGTTATTTAAACTTGTACATAGTACTCTCCTGAAACTACTCTGTAAAAGGTTACCATCTCCTATTCCAACAGTCTCCTTCCTACCACTATTCTACCTTTCAATTCATTCTTGTCATATGAGCAATTTAACCTTTCTGAAACACAAGTTTCATTTTGTCAGTCCCTCAATCAAAAGCACCAAGTGAAAACTAGTGGAATGAATAGTGGGAAGTAGGGTGAGGCCAGGTTATGGTTGACCTAGAAAGTTAAATTTCAAGAGAGAAGTTTTTGAGGAGGGAATTAATATGATAAAATGTGTTGTTTTACTTAAATCATGCTAGTAGCAATGGGCAGATGAATCAGAGATGGGGAAGATGAGTCAAGGCGATCAGCTGTTGCAGAAATCAAGTATACTGGGCTGATAGGAGGGAAAGTCTTTCTTGTGGGTTTCTGGGCCGGCCAAGAAATGCTGCCTTGTTGAGAAGTTCATGGCCTTGTTCAGTAGAATTCTCCAAATTGCCTGGAGAGTGCATTGCAGGGTTTAAGGAATATACAAAATGAAGCAATTTAGTTAAAGTGTAGCAATTTGATTTTGGATGCAAAGGCTGAAGTACAAAAGTGTCTGTGGTATGATTATAAAGTGTTGCTGGTTCACTTGGGCATGTGAGACTCTGCCCAGGGACTATGGCTGCTCTCTTTAGGAGCTATGACTATACTCAGTTAACCCCATAAAGTGAGTTCTTTGGCCCTTTTCTCAAGAAACCAGGTCAGACAAACCAAACCAAACTCTGGTTGTGCTATTGCTGTAAACTAGCAGAAACCTGTGCTCCTCAAATACCTTCTGGGCTTCCAGGAGCCCCCTCCCAAGTCACTACCCTGCAAAGTTGGAGAGAACTGTGAACCCTTTCTTGTTCCATGAGCTAGAAATTCACCTCAGACTTCACCGACTGTTCCAGGGAACAAAGGTTAGTAGGAGAAAGAATTCAGGCTTACATTTTTCTTATACCTGTATAGTAAGACTGTGCTTTCTACATAAGGGGGTTCTTGGTTAGAAGGAAAAAAATTCCTAGTCTTAATTCCCTCTTGAGAGCTAGGAAATTTGTCTTCAGACTAACACAGTGGGAAACAGGGTTTGTTTATTTATTTATTTTAAATTAAAGCAGCTGTAGTCAGAGAGAAGGAGGATCCAGGAAGGAGGGAATGCTCACAGAATCAATTGCCTGGAAACCTAGAAGCATGAGTTACAGGGATTTTTTTCAAACAAATTATCAGAGATGTTGGACATGGCTGTCTCAGAAAGACGGAAATTCAGAATAAAGATTGCAAGAGGGAGTGAAGGAGTAGGTAGTGGAAATTGGAAGCTCCACATTGTCGGGTGCCATCAGATTAGTTTCATTACCACCTGCCTCCACGTGCAGTCTGTGCTGTCTTTTCATCTTGTACTTCTGAACTGTTTAGAGTCCACCCATCTTTTAAGCCTTAGCTCCATTTCACTTCCTCCTTCAAGTCTTCTCTGAAGATTATAGTTTCTATTTCTTTCTCCATTCCCTGAAAGCTTATTGAGTTCATAGTTACAATCACACTAGTTAGCATGTTAATAGTCATATCAAAAGTCCCCTACAGTAAGGCAGTGTAATTTTTTAGTTTGGAGACTTTACTGTAAACTTCTTTTGTATACTGCTTGGAAAAATTCTGAGTTTTATACTTATTATAACGGGCTTCCATGGTAAAGCATCTGCCTACAATGCGGGAGACCCAGGTTCAATCCCTGGGTTGGGAAGATCCCCTGGAGAAGGAAATGGCAACCCACTCCAGTACTCTTGCCTAAAAAATTCCATGGACAGAGGAGCCTGGTGGGCTAAGTACCATGGGGTCACAAAGAGTCGGACACGACTGAGTGACTTCACACTCACTCACTCAATACTTATTAAATACACCTCTAGGTCTAAAGTTCTGTTAACTATTCAAGAACAACTACTTAAATATTTGATACTGTATAAAAGCTTCTATCCCAACATGGTTTAACTAAATTTTAAATAAGACGTATCGATTTTGACTAAACAAAATCCTCTATAGCAGAGTTGAACACTTTGAACTTATTCAGAAATGTCAATAAAGGGGGCAGCACCTCTCCTACCCTACCCCGCACCGCCCGCCCCCGCCCATTGCTAAACTTCTAGCAGTAAGTCCTCAAATTCGGTCTGCATAGAGTAGAGACCTTATAATCATTCCGATGATAAAAGTGTCAAATTTCTAAAACATCTAGAAAAGAGAGCGAAATGATCATTTAATAATAGTTTGCTTCTCTGCCAAATTAGGGAGTTGACCAGGTTTCCCAAACTCATTGCTGCTTAGATTCTAACCTGGGTTTCGCATCATTAATTTCAGGCAGCCAATTGGGCCGTTTGGGTGCCGTGCATCCTGGGAGCTGTAGTTTCAAGCTCGCTCCTCCCGACCACTAGCTCCACCGAGCAGTCGGAGGACGGTTGCCTGGTATTAACAGCAAGCGGGAAGTATGGCGGCGGCGTGTGCCGCCGCGGCTTTGCCTCCTGGAGAAGGTAAGGCGATCCCGACCCTTGGGTGCCAAGGTTTACTCCATAGAACTGAATTAAATAGTTGCGAGGTGGAGAGAAGAAGACTAGGTTTAATGGGTGCCGTTCTGGACCAGTTCTTTTGATGCAGAGTTGTGGGCTTCGCGGAGGCGCGCTGCCCTCTGGGAGTTGTAGTCCCTTGGGCGCTGCCTCGGTCTGCGGCGTCGCGGCGAGGTCCAAGCAAGGGACTACAAGCCCCCGAAGACCTTAGCGCTACCCGGCGCCGCGGATCCCGCGCTCTTAAGGATACCTGGTCTGCGGGTTTCTGGCTCCGGTGACCGTTCTTGGATGTCTACGTTGAGTTCTGGGTACCCAGGTGAAAACTACAGGATCTCCCCCTTTCTCTCAGTTCCTAGAACATTCAAGAAACTTATCTAACACAGTTCCCTAGATTGACGTTGGGCCCTTTCTTGGAAGTGTCCCAGTGGCCAAGATAAAATCTGAGGATTGTTCAGAGCCCACAGTTCACCACCCCTTGTTATGCAGACGGTATTCTGGGATCTCGTTTGGTCGCTGCCAAGCGGAGCGCGGGGCGTGGGTGCTTCCGTGGGTGCTGTGGGAGCGGAGCTCCTTTGTTTTGGTTACAGCTCGGAAGCTCTGGGTCACAGGCAGGGCGGAGGGTCGAGGCCCTTTTCCACCACTTAGTTCTGGCTCATTGTGTGAGAGAGAGGGTCGAAGAGGTGTTTCGATCCCTTTGAATTGTGTGCAGAGGCTCCGCATTTTCCTGGGTCGGTATATAGCTTTCATCAAACTCTTAAATCCAATGACCACCTGTCCTCCCAAATGCTAGAAGCCATTCGACAATGGAAAAACGTTGATATCCTTCAGGAGAGCTATCTTGCATAATTATTTCCCGCAGTTATCTTAATCTGGGTAGAAATTTGAAATTGTCAGTTTCTCTAGCCCCTCCCCCCTCAGATATCTACTACTCTTAAACTCCACCTCCCCAGCCCACCGCGGCTATAAATGTACTGATAATAATAGCAGTTAACATTTATAGAGCACTTTTTATATGAGCCAGATAATGTTCTGAGTGTCTTTTTTTTTAAAACATTATCTCATTTTCTCTGTAACAACATTATAAGGCAGGTATTATTATAAGTATTCCTATCTTAGTAGAAAAGTGAGCCTCAAAGAGATCAATAACTTGCCCAATAAACCACCGTGTTTAGTGGAGCCAGAATTTGAACATCTTTTAAGTATACCAAATCATATAATTGAATGCTGTGTGCCAGGAATGGGATTAAGTGCTGTTCATACGGTTTCGATTTTCATCTCCATATAAATGTAATGAAGTAGGTATATTATTCCCATCTTGTAGATAAGTCAACATAACTAATACTTTGATTTTCAAAATAGTTTGGGCACGTTATGGTATACTGGTAGTTAGATTGTAAGCAGGTTGATCTCTATCAAAAGATTAGTTACATCTAAAAAAATACTGTCATTACTTAGGCATAAAATATGGAATAATAGTTCACATTTAAATGTGAAGAATTCCAGAGTATTTAATATCACAGAAACTTGAGTTGTTGTTCTTCAGTCACTCAGTCATGTCCCTCTCTTTGTGACCCCATGGACTGCAGCGTGCCAGGCTTCCCTGTCCTTCACCATTTCCCAGAGCTTGCTCAAACTCATGTCCGTTGAGTAGATGATAGCATCCAACCATCTCCTCCTCTGTCCTCCCCTTCACCTGCCTTCAGACTTTCGCAGCATCAGGGTCTTTTCCAAGAGTCAGTTCTTCTCATCAAGTGGCCAAAGTATTGGAGTTTCAGCTTCAGCATCAGTCCTTCCAATGAATATTCAGGACTGATCTCCTTTAGAATGGACTGGTTGGATCTCCTTGCAGTCCAAGGGACTCTCAAGAGTCTTCTCCAATACCACAGTTCAAAAGCATCAATTCTTTGGCACTCAGCCTTCTTTATGGTCCAACTCTCACATCCATATGTGAATATTGAAATCTAGATATAATCTGATACTTCTAAGGGAAAGTGAATAATTTCATTCTGTAGTCACTTAAAAATCGATTGCTTTAGTTTTAAACTCTTGATATTTATTTTACTTTAGTGTTTTCTAACTCTAAATGTATAAGATTTTATGAATATAATTTTATCCCTGTGCTCAGCTTTGTATTTGTGTTTTCTAACAATTTCCCTTCTCTTTTCAAGGATCAGTGGTCAATTGGTCAGGGCAAGGGCTACAGAAATTAAGCCCAAACTTACCCTGTGAAGCTGATATTCATACTTTGATTCTGGATAAAAATCAGATTATTAAATTGGAAAATCTTGAGAAATGCAAACGATTAGTACAGGTAGGTATTGCTATGTAGGGGAAATAGTTATATAAGACCAGTTTGTTATTATACAAAATAAAGCAGTAAGATAACAAATGTAACTCTGTAAACCTAGAAAGTAGTAGGTATTACCTTAAATTAAAAAGAATTAATAGCTAAAATAAATTTTAAAATAAAATAGTAAAAAATTTAAAAATTAATTTTCGCATGATGACTATTAAGTGATAATTTTAAAATTTCTCCTGAAAATTAACACTTTTTGTTAATTTTAAAGTCACTTTAAAGTAGACTATACAAAGAGCATTTGTTAAAACAGAAAACATTTTATGTTGGCTAAATAACATAACATTTTATGTTACCTCATGGTGGAGGTAAAGAGTTGATTCATTCGTTCATTCAACATTTATTGGACCGTTCTTATGTGTCTGACATTGTTCTAGATTTTGATGGAGACAAAGTAAGGACTCCATTATTGTGGAGTTCACATTCTCAAGTAGTTGCTGTGTTGAAAATATTTTCTTTTAGTACTTGGAGGAGGTGTGGGATTGTTCAACTTTATCTCTATTTTCTATTGCTTAGGAGTGACTGCAATAATAAATAGTTACACTGCAGA
Organism: Bos javanicus; assembly: GCF_032452875.1. NCBI lineage: Eukaryota > Metazoa > Chordata > Mammalia > Artiodactyla > Bovidae > Bos > Bos javanicus. The sequence continues at coordinate 46,390,407 of NC_083868.1, forward strand.
ATATTTAGACAATATATGTGAAAAGTATAAACTTAGTTTATATATTTGGGAATGTTTGACCATATAAACAAATCTTTTTAACCACCCTAATGTGAAAGTAATATTTATATTTTAGCCTAAGAATAATGATATGTTTTCTTTCCTCAGTTGTCAGTGGCTAATAATAGGCTGGTGCGGATGATGGGTGTAGCCAAACTGACCCAACTCAGGGTGTTAAATTTGCCTCATAATAGCATTGGCTATGTGGAAGGCCTAAAGGAACTAGTTCATTTGGAATGGCTGAATTTGGCAGGAAATAATCTCAAGGTGAATTCTTTCTTTCTTTTTTTTTTAGTAGTGTTTTTTAACTTTACAAAAGTATTTGCTATGAAAAAGGAATTTAAGCAGTAGAGAATTAAGTAGAATAAAAAATGAAAGTATCCACTCCCATTCCCCAGAGATAATTTCAGTTACCATAAACTCAAAAAAAAAATTTTTGAAAATTCATGCAGAATTAAGCTCTTAATTCATGCAGAATTAAGCATGTTTAATGGTACAGTGGAGAATATACTGTTTTAAAAGTCAGGAGCTCTCAATTCTGGTCCTGCTTCCACCACTTAGTAACTCTATCATTTTGGGTAAGTTAATCAGTATTTCCGTATCTTTTTTTTTTTTTCATTGTATTTTTTGTTTTCTGTCTTATTTTTTGATATTGTAGACAAGGGAACTGTATTAAATGAAGAGAACTGACTTATCAAGCATGTAAGGTTTGCTCTTCTAACCACCTTAACTGTTTTAAGTCATTCAGTCTCATGACAGCCTATAAAGCAGGTACAATCTTTATGTGTATTATATAGATGAAGAAACTGAAGTACAGAGAAGTTAAGTAACTTGCCTAAGCTCACATAGTCAAGAAGTTGCTGAGCCAGGATTTGAATCCAGGCAGTTTAGCTCCAATGTTAACTTGTAAACTCTATGCTATATCAACTGTCATGTGTCATCATTGTCCTTCAAGCTGTAAGTATCTGGCATGATATGATCCTCTGATTTAGAGGGATAATGAAGGTAGAAACTTGCTATATAACAATATGCCAAATTCTGTTGGCACTGCCTTGTCTTTCTCTTGCGAAGCACTGTTCCTCTGCTTCTGACAATAAGAAAGAGGGAAGAGGGTCAGCTACAAGAAAGTAGGGAAGACTTGAATTTTTTGATATTGTGTGCATGAAATACATTTCCTTTTCTTGTAATAGGCCATGGAACAAATCAACACCTGCACCTCTCTACAACATCTCGATTTATCAGACAATAACATACCCCAGATAGGTGATCTATCTAAATTGGTATCACTGAAGGTAAGTGTGTTTTCTATGTCATTTCTGAAATTTTATACTAAAATACCACGAGAAAGTGACCTAATTGATCCATATATATATAGGTCTGCAAGAATAAATTGTGTTCATTATGATAAAAATTCTATTAAGTTCAGTTCAATTCAGTCGCTCAGTCATGTCGGACTCTTTGCAACCCCATGAATCACAGCACGTCAGGCCTCCCTGTCCATCACCAACTCCCGGAGTTCACTCAAACTCATGTCCATCGAGTTGGTAATGCCATCCAGCCATCTCATCCTCTGTCGTCCCCTTCTCCTCCTGCCCCCAATCCCTCCCAGCATCAGAGTCTTTTCCAATGAGTCAGCTCTTGCATGAGGTGGCCAAAGTACTGGAGTTCCAGCTTTAGCATCAGTCCCTCCAAAGAACACCCAGGGCTGATCTCCCTTAGAGTGGACTGGTTGGATCTCCTTACTATACCAGAAATTAAGTATGAAACTTTTTGTTGTTAATTTCTATTACTGATTTACTTTAACTGAAACTGGTCATTGTAGTTAAAGTTAATGCTTATTTACTGTTCAACAAACATGATGAAATTCCCTTCATGCCTAATCCGTCAACATTAGCAACTTTAGTTGTGTAGCATCACTAGTGCATAACGTGTTGGTGGGGTTAAGAATAATCATTCCTGTTTGACACTGAAGATTGCTATTTCCTTTTAGTGGTAGATATTATTAAATTATCAAAATTAACCTCACTTTAGAAAGTCTGTGGCCTATAGCACTTTTTATGGAGGGGAATGCAATAAAATAAATATGTAACAGTTGGAATCAACAGCTTCATAAAACATGAGTAGGCTTTTTCCATATTTTAACTCCGTTGGATATCATTAGCATAGATGAATTCATTAAGCCTCAGAAATAGTATTATTAGCTCAACTTTTGCCATTTTTTTAGCAGAAATCATTTTTAGCAACAATTACTTTAAACAATTTGATGTAGTCAGATACTGAGATAATTCAAATGAACTAAAGATGATTGCAAGTTTTTTTTTTTTCTTTCTAGAGTGGAGGCATAATTACTTTATCAGAATCCTGGTGTTGAGAGTCTTCAGTTTATTTTTCATTGTTGCTGTCTTAATTTGAATTTGAGTCAGGTTTATCAAGTTCATTCTACCTTCCTCAGGTTTTAAGTTACCAAGAGCATATAGTTGCAAATCGTAGTTTGTGGATTATCTCTCTCTTTTGGAAAATTTGCTTTCTACCTGATTGTTTCTCTTTTTTGTTGTTGTTGCTGCCTGATTGTTTCTCTTTTTTGTTGTTGTTGTTTGGGTGGCACGCAGGATATCTTATTTCCCTAACCAGGGATGGAACCCATACCCTCTGCAGTGGAAGCTCAGAGTCCTAACCACAGGACCACCAGGGAATTCCCTGTAGCTTTGTTTCAATGAATGTTTTCTTTCACTTTTCTCACCCTCTATTTTGATGTTTTAAAAGGAAATGAACAAGTATGTTGAAAGGTGCTCAAGTTTAAATAACTTGCAACATGCCTTTTGCTAAACTAAGCATATGTTCTTTGGCAAGTCTTTAAACTTTCTTGAGCTTAGAATATGGATGTGAAAAAAGAGTTGGACCAAATGACCACCTAGGACCCTTCTAGCATTAACAGTCTTTGATTTATGTGTGATGAGAGGTTATAGTAAAATAGATCACTTCCTTTTGTATACCTTATTTTGGTTTTATTAAAATAGACCAGTTTGTCTATTTCCATTTGTAATTCATTGCATTTTTACTTTCAAGACCCTGCTGTTACATGGAAATATCATCACCTCTCTTAGAATGGCACCTGCTTATCTACCCAGATGTCTTGCTATACTTTCTTTGGCAGAAAATGAAATCCGGGACTTAAATGAGGTAAAATTTGAGGGTATCTTATGGGATCATGGGAGCTGGAAACTCAGGAGAGATGCAGGAAAAGGTGGTGAGCTTGCTTTAGATGAGCATCTTGGAAGAAACTGCTATCAGGGTGAAACACTTGGCTCCAAAAGACTATTATTTTTCTTTCCACTTTTATTTAATGTCAGTAGGTTATTAAGGCTTAATTTCATTTGTAATGCTGCATTCTTTACTCCACTGAGAAGTGATCATTGGTGGAGGGACATCTACATTAAAGGCGTTAATAAGGCATACTCTGTACCTTTTTCTGGCTTCTATTAATGTTTTCAAAATAGGGTTCTCTTTGCTAGGAAGCAGTACTTTCTAAAGGACTTTGTGCAGCAAGAACAGATGGCCATATTGTTGGAATTTTTGGAATCAGTGGATAATATAAGAGTGTTACTTGTCACTTTTCAAAACAAGAGGGAAATTGTTGCATTCTCAAACTTCCAGAGATGTGTAATCAGCAGAAGCCCTGTGCTTGCCACTGAGTAGTCCATTTCATTCAACAAAGATGTCCTTTGTTCCAGGTCTCTTTTCTGGCATCCTTAACTGAACTGGAACAGTTGTCAATCATGAACAATCCATGTGTGATGGCAACACCTTCCATCCCAGGGTTCGACTATCGGCCATACATCGTCAGCTGGTGCCTAAGCCTCCGAGTCCTAGATGGATACATGATTTCTCAGAAGGAAAGGTGAACGTAACCCCTTTAACGTCACATTTATCATGGAAATTAACTGACAAGCTCATTTCTAGCTTACTACAAATTAAGAAGCTGAATATTGCTTGAAATATGAATTTAGAAATTAGTCATTAGTACAGTTATATAGTAGGCTTCCCTGTTGACTCAGACGGTAAAGCATCTGCCTGCGGCGTGGGAGACCCGG